>NC_081291.1:53577500-56077500 GCF_030435805.1 Mustela lutreola | reverse complement strand
AAGGGTACAATCTAAAGTGGGAGCCGTGGGCACGCACAGCAGGGGTGGGTTAAGGTGAGGAGAGGTGCTCTAGGAGAGGCATCAAGGAAACCACACTGGGGTGTGTGTGCTCTCTTGTCTGGCCCCAGATCCCTCTGATTAGAAGCCTTCTCATTGGCATCCATCTTAGAGTCCCATGTGCCTCCTTTTCTTATTTTACCTGCTTGCTAATTTCCCAAACAGGATAAACCCAAAGAAATCTGCACAAAGACATATTGTAATTAAACTTCTGAAAACCAAAGACAAAAATTTGGAAACTAGGTCAGATGCAGTATAGCTGATTTACAGAGTTAATAATAACTCCCACAAGTGAGCACAGAGCAGGAAACTCTTCATTAATGTGCTATTTTTGCAAGGTTTTTGGTATCAAAGCTATGCTGGTTTCATAAAAGGGACTTGGAAGCTTTCCTTTTTTCTCTCTGCACTGAAATGCTTTAAATAGCATTGAAGTTATCATTTCTCTAAGGATGTGGTTGAGCTCACTGATGGTCCTGGTAATTTCTTCTTTTTTTAATATCTTTATTAAGATGTTCTCATGAAACTGTCACTACAATCAACATGGCCTTAGATCTTACCCAAGTGACTTCTCCTGGGTCACATATCAGGTAGGTGACATCCCACAAAATTTCCTTGTGCCCCCTTGCAATCCACCCCTCCTCTACTCTTATCCCCAGGCAACCCTGACCTGCTTTCTCCTATTATGGATTAGCTTGCATATTCTAGAATTTATGTAAGTAGAATCAAAGAGTATGGACTCTATTTGGCTTCCATCACTCAGCCTACTTATTTTGAAACACACCCATGTTGTGTATCAGTAGTTCATTTTTATTGCCGAATAGAATGCATTATATGAAGATACACCATCTGTCCATACATTCACCAGTTGAGTGATATTTGAGTTGTTTCCACTTGGGGTCTATTATAAATACAGTGCTCTAAACATTCATATACCAGTCTTTGCACATATGTTACTTAGGAGTGGAAATATTGGGCCACACGGTAGGTATATATTTAACTTTTTAAGAAACTGCCAAACTGTTCCCAAGTGGTTCCATTTTACATTCTCACGAGCAGTGTACAAGAGTGGCAGTCGCTCTGTATCCTCACCAACACTGGGGTAACACCAGTCCTCCTATGAGTCTTTGGTGGCGATTTGACAACTTTCTTAATTTCTTCTCTTGATCTGAGGCTTGGGTTGCCTAGACAAAAGAGATGGGCATAACTTAGGTACTGGTGTTTCGTTGAAGTTTAAGGGTGGGGAGTACAGATTGAGGGAAAACTGGAAGGGAATCAGGGAAGGAAAGAAAAGTGAACTCAAAGTGGTGCATTGTTGAGCTAGTCACAGGTATACAAGAAAACACAGTAGGTCACTCAGCCACCTGATGTCTCTAGAGAAGCCATATGCAACTGGAACATCTTGGAAGAGTCTATCGTTAAGAAAGGGAAAGGAATTTATCCACCAATGGTTTTCCATCTCCTGTTTTTCTTGGTCCAAATTTGCTTCATGGAGGCTTAATTGCCCTGAAGGTGTTGTGTGGCCCCTTTGGACAACAGCTAGGGAAACAGATCTGACACTCCAGAGCATAGTGTGGCCACCCCAGGGCACAGTGGTTGACCTGAGAACCAAGAGACTCTGGGCAACCAGTTTGGTTGGACCAGGACATCAGGGCCATGTGCATCTTGCAGTGGAGGTTAAGGGGATGCTGTGCTGGAGCCCAGATAGGGCTCTGTAGGAGGCTCCCACTCTGTTGGTGCTCCCACAGAAGTTAGGAGATGAACTGGTGGTGGAGCCAGAACTCCACTGAGCAAGAAAATGAAGCAGGGGTGGTGGCATAGCCAATGGAGTGGAACAAATTGAGTACAATATTCTGAGACAGTTTACATCTTAGTGCCTCTGATCTTTGACATAGCCCTGAGATGTAGGCAGGTATTTATAGCATGCATTTCAGAGAAAGGAAGTTGGGTCTTACCAAGTGGTTTGTCCAGGATCATATGTCAGATGGGTGACACACCTGGGGCTCTGTCTGGACCCAGTACCTATCCATGTGCTATAGAGATGCCATAGTCTCAGACGTACATTTTGGAGACAGTGTCTGGTTTGGAGCACCTTCCAGATGTGAACGAAGCACATCTCAAATCTTCTGTTGGTTCATTTTTTGGCCAGTTTGGGGAAGTAAAGCTGCAGAAGGTCCATATAATGAGGCTGCCGTGGGAAGGAGGTTGGAGAATTTTGGGGTTTAGTCCTACTTCATGTGACCTTAGACTAATAATTATTCCCTTTGGACCTCTGTTCACTCAATCAGCAGTATATGAGAGTATATGCACTGTGTGCCATACATTGTGCTAATTGTAGGAAATATCAAAATGAGTACAATGGTCCCTGCCCTAACGAAATTTCAAATCCTGACCCTCCCCTATACTCGTGCCTCTTGTCAAGTAGTAGTCTCTTTCTCTTTTCCCTTGAATATGGGATGAATAGGGAAATATTGATCTGGCCAATGAATTTAACTTCTTACCCTGTGACTTCAGTACCATCATATGAAGAAGCTCTGAGCTAACCTGAAGAATGATGAGAGATATAGGATTAGCCATCCCTATCCACCCAGCTGACAGTCAGTCCTCAGAAGCACAGTCAGCCTGCTGGTCTGCAGTTAACCACAGGCACATTAGAGATCCAGTTAATACCTGAAGAGCTGCCTAACTGAGCCCAGCCTACATTACCAGCCCACAGAATTATAAACTACATAAATGATTGTGGTTATAAGTCACAAATTTTAAATTGTTTTATTATACAACAACAGCTAACCAATACAACATGTAAAATGCTTAGCCCAATAATCACAGTTTAATGAATGGAGATGGTGATAATGATGATGATGATGATGATGATAGTGGTGATGATGACAGTATCTATGCTCAGGCCACTGTTGGGAATAGAAGAGAAGGTGATTTCATGACTTTTGCCCTTAAAGGAGCTCATGGCATGACATTATTCACAAGAAAAGAAGGCAACAAATAACGACTTCTAATCCACTCCCACTCACTTATTTGTTCTTCAAAGTCGTGACAAATCATGAAGAGCTCAAGCCCCTGCTGAGGAAATTTGAGTTCACGTCCACTCTGAAGATACACTGACAGATTCCAAGCTGGGATTGGGGAATAAGGGCCATTTTGGGAAGATCCTGCAGTGAGCAGGAAGGGTCAGGGAGAAAGATGGCCTAAAGGAGGGAGAAGGCCAATGTCAGCCTCTTCCTTAAGTCTTTCATAGCGCCCAGGACCCTCATAATAACTCTACAGGGCCTGGTGTGACTAGCCCTCTATCTTCTTTTATCTTTCTTCCCCATTCTCACTCTGCTCCACCCACTGGTTTCTCTTAGTTCCTTAGACATGACCTGACTTATCTCCCCTCAGTGCCTTTGCACATGCTGTTCTGCTGTCTTCCCTTCTTTCCTGTGTCACTTGTGCTCATCCTTCAAATTTCTGTAACTCACATATCTCTGAATCCTTAATCTAAACGAGGTCACCCTTAAATACCCACCAAAAACCTATGTTTTTCTTCTGTGGCAGCTCCATGGTTTATACTTGCATATGTAATATAGGAGTGATGATCTGATGGGCATCTATCTCCTCCACCAGACTATGAGCTCTGCTGGGTCTGTCTTACTCATTGTTATACCCAGAGCCTGGCCCAATGCATGGTGTGTACCAGACAAGAACAAAATGGATGTAAAATGAATGGATGCCCTTACGTGAAAACTCTTTGTGGCAGAATATCCATGCTCACTTAGACTCTGTCTGTCCTGAAATGACAAGAGAGAAATAGGGAGAGAACAAGGCCACAATCCTTAGAGTTCTTCCTTGGGGAAAAACTGGTCTTATCCTGGAAGTGTCACCAGGACTCCCAGCTCCAGTTTTGTAGCCAGAGGACACATTTAATCCAGACAATAAATAATCCATCCCAACAGCTCTGGTGGCTGAGCAGAAGGTCCTTAAGGAGAAACTAACACTGATGTGGAACATTGAGTTCCCCAACCTCAAGGACACAGAAATCTCCTGCAGGGTTTTAATCATCTATTTGAACAAGGAATGCTTCCCCAAGCCTTGCTTCATAAACAAGTCTGTGATCAGAGGCAAACAAACAGCCCCTGTGTGGACATCTGACTCCTGGAAGATTTCATCTGGGCAGCAACAGAGAGATTTCACAAAGAAACACACAGAACTAAAAAGCAAGGAAAACCTTTGTGGCCTTAGTCTTTTGTTCTCAAATAGGATCGTCACTAACATCTCTCCCCTTCCTTTTCCAGAATTCTTCTTGCAATTGGAGCTTCTGGCTTACATATAAATTTTTTTATAGTTTTATGTGTCCCTATCTTTCCATTCCTCCCACTAGACCTTAAGTTGCATGAGGGCAAAGGGTAAGGATAGATCTCATTCATCCATTTTTTCCTTGTCCTCATCCATAACTCATTGGCTGGCACAGAGCTGGCTCCATAAATGTTTGCTGGTTGGACAATGAACAATGAAAGGTTGAGTTACAAGTGGGATGGAGAGAGGGCAAACAGTCTGAGGATGGGCTCATGTATACTTTCTGTAGTTGGAAGCCTAGTAGAGAAATGGAGTGGAGATTGCATCTCTGGGTCAAGTCATGCCTGAAACCTTGACCATCACTGGAGTTTTCAGTCATTTGTGCCAGAATATTCCCTTTTTTTATTAACCCGTGTCTACACTTTATATAAACACTCATAACATCTATATTCATGATAGTTAAAAACTGAAAATAGCCTAAATGTCCATCAGCAGGCAAATGAACAAATTAATTGAGATATAACCCTATAACAGAGTACTACTCAGCAACCCAGCAATAAAAGGAGTGAACTACTGACATGTACAATATCGGTGAATCTTATAAACATGATGCTGAGCATGATAAGCCACATTCAAAAGACCACATACTGTTTGATTCTGTTTAAAAGAATTTCTAGGATGACTTAAAAACTATGATGAAATGATTCAGATTAGTGGTTGGTTGCCATTGGTGACTGGAAAGGGAAGTGAAGGTACTTCCCAAGGAGCTGGAAATATTTTATATCTTGATCTGGGTGATAGTTACATACATGTACACATATGTAAAAGCTGTACATGTAAAAGGTATGCATTTGGGGGCACCTGGGTGGCACAATTGGTTAAGCATCCGACTCTTGGTTTCAGTTTAGGTCATGACCTCAAGGTCATGGAATTGAGCTCCACGTTAGACTCTAAGCTCAGTGCAGAGTCCGTTTGAAATTCTCTCTCCCTCTGCCCCTCCTGCTCATGCTCTCTCTCTCTCTCTCTCTCAAATAAATAAGTAAATCTTTAAAAATGATTTAAAAAAATAAAATGTATGCATTTTACTGTATGTAAATTACACCTTATTTTTTTTTAAGCTTTGGATTAGATTCTCTCTGAAGTCCGTTTAATTCTCTTGAGTTTAGGATCCTAGGGTAATTGTTCCCCATTTCTGAGTCCCTTTCGTGTCCTATAGCTAGAAGATATTAGGATAGAAATCCAGAGATCTGGGCAGTGGCCAGTTTCATGCTGTTGCACTGCCTGTTCCAGGGATTTAAAAAAAATTTTGTGGGGCAGCAGAAACTGAGTAAAAGCAGAGGAAGCCAGCTGGTGGCCAGAAGAAGAAGCAGAGACACAAAGAGAAGGAAGAGAGGGAGGAAAAGAGGAATGAGAGACAGACAAAAGAAGACAAAGAGAGACTGGAAGAAGGGCAAGAAGACGAAGATGCAGAGTGAGACAGAGAGAGATGCACAGAGTCCCAGAACAGATGACAGAAGGAGACTAAGAGAGACAGAGAAAAGATAAAGAGCTAGGAACCCAGAGAGAGGATTTGTGGAGGGGAGATGGGAAGACGAAGAGGGAGAGAGAAGAAAAGGGAGAAGAGAGAAGAAGACAGACACACAGGGAGAGATAAGGAAAGAAACTTAGATTACTGTATGTGGCCCCAGCGAGGTAGCCATTTTGGCTTTTACCAGATTTCTCCACTCACTGCCATATCCCTGTAGGGACCACCGGATGCCACACCTGTCCTTGAATCTCTCCAAACTCCAGCTGTGCCTGCTTCCCGTGAAGAACTGCTTCTTTTGTGCTGACTTCCTTGTGTCGCCCTGAAAGTCCCCCCAAAAGCTGTGTGGTTATTCTTCCTTTGTGTGCCATCCAGAGCGCAGAGACCTGCTATCATTAGGCTCATCTTCCAATCTTCCACACCTGTGCCCAGCAGGCAAGGGTCAACTGGTCAAGCAGACACATCAGTTCATTTTTCCTACCAGGAAGTAGTCAAGGGTGTTGCAAGATCCTTACACCTTTCAGTTGTGTTTGGGACAGTAGCCCCAGCCCCTGGGCCAACCCATCAGATCCTGGTTGTAGGGCTAGGAGAACCTGGTGGGGGCAGTGTCTGCCCCCGTTGGGGAGTTGTGTTGTTATACAAGACAAAAGGAGTGGTGAAATCAGGAAGCCCAGATCAGAAAGCAGTGGAGTGTCAGCCAAAGCACGTGGGTCCTAAATGGGAAAATCAATCACAGAGTGAGCCCAGAAGCATTCAGAAAGTGGAGCTGGCTTGGGCAAGAGGTACAGGGCTACAACTGAATTAAGTAAAGGTGTAGGAAGGTCTCTTGGGGCTGGTGTACTGGAAAGACCCGTGGGCGGGCATGGTGTGTGTCTGTTACACAATTTCCCAGTGGCCATTGAACTTGGGCCGAGCAACCATGACCAAGATCCTCCTTCCTCCCTCTTCCTTCCAGGCAGCCAGAAAGCCCAGGGTACCAGCTGAGTGGATTAACTACTAAATCATCACATAAGAAGCCCAATTTAAGTCTTAAGGGATGGCACCAAGTATGGATTTTGCTAGACCTTCTCTCATCCACTGCCAAGATAGCTTCCTCTGAGGACAGCCCTAATCACATGTTGGCCATGCCTCAGTTTGGTATCCAAGATGACTGGTGCCCACAGTCTCTCCTATGGACTGACACTTGTCTGACAGCACAGCTCTGAGATCTGGGATTTTCCATCTTTTTGTTCCCAGATGGCCTCATCTGAGGCCCTAGACCTTTAGGAATGTGTTTTGCCTGGGTCCCAGGGGTGACGCTAATGAGTTCTGAGTTCTCTTCCGTTCTCCCTGGCTGGGATGTGGTTCTGAGTGTGGGTGGAAGAATTCTTGAATGTGGTTCTTGTTTGCATCTTTGGAAATCCTCTGGCAGGAAGAGAGGCCAGAACTGGGTATCTGTTCTAACAGGAGCTGCACTGGGGATTCTAGTTGATGGGGAGGTGGATCTTTGAACAACTGGGGAGGAAACAGAAGTGGCTTTTATTTCTCCTCCCATCCCTACATTTGTTTCATGCTGTTGCACTGCCTGTTCCAGGGATTTAAAAAAAATTTTGGTCTACCACTCATTCATTATGTGACCTGGGGCCACCCACTTGCATCTCTCTCTGTGCCTCAAGTACTTCACCTGTCTCTGCTTCTTCCAACTTAGTGATTCAAGGCTTCTCTGAGCTCAAAACCAGCCAGTCCTCTGAAAAAAAAAAAAAAAAATCACTTTTTTCCTCACTTTCCAAAAACAAAGGACAAGAGCCAGTATGCAATTTGTTATTTCTTTGCCTCCAACAGTGAGCATGGTTTCTCAGCAGGCAGAAGTAGCATGATGGTCTCCTAGCTGTAGAGAAGAAGAAATGCTGTAACAATCTTGAAAGGGATTTGCAAACTGAAATGAGTGATGCAAATATGTACATCAATATCTGCCCCAAACCTCTGCCAGGCACCACATGCTATATACTCTTTTTTTTCCCCTGTGTGTGTGTGTGTGTGAGTGTGTGTTGATATATGCATTTGGCATGTATGTATTGGTGCGGCTGTATGTTGTGTGTGTGTGCATGTGCCTGGCATATGTGTTTATCAGTGTGGCCATGTGTCTTATGTGTGTATCTGTATGTGGAGCCAGTGAGTTATTGCATGTAAAGCCCTGGGCCTAGAATATAGTAAATTCTCAAAAATCTGAGTTATTATGAAAGCTTAGAACTTCTGGGTTGGTTTGTTTGGGGTTGTTTTTTTTTTTTTACCTTATTTTTCTTATCAAGGTTAACATTCAGTAAAGTGCACAGATCTTAGCTGTAGAGCTTGACGGATTTTTGCATGTGTATACATGCATGCAACCATCACCCTGATCAAGATATAGGGCACATCCGGCTCCTAGCAGCTTTCTGCAGCATCAGTATCTCCACTCTTCTGACTTCTGTCATCGTAGATATGTTGTTCATGGTTTCAGATGTCACATAAATGGGGCCACAGAGTATATACCCTTCCATGTCTGGCTTCTTCAGTTCAGCATATTGCTTATGAGAATCCATGTTGTGTTTGGCAGCAGCTTTTCTCTTTTAACTTCCAGAGTGGTGTGGCCTTATATGAACTTATCACCATGTGCTCATTCATTGTTCCATTGATGGCCATTCGGTCAGTTGCCAGTTTGGGCCATCATGAGTAAAGCTATGTGAACAAGGCTTTAGTGGACATAAGCACTGATTTCAGTTCGGTATCTATCCAGAAGAGAATTTCCCTGGGTCATAGGGTATATGCAACCTTCGTTTTAGAAGATGCTGCAAGTTTTCTGAAGTGGTTTTAAGTTACCATCCAAACAGCAATAATGGGGATTTCCAGTTGCTTCACATCCATCTACATCCTTGCTGTCACAGTGGGTTTCACCAGAGGCAGTTGCTGTGAAACTTGTCTGGGTGAAAGTTGTCTGGATGGCAAGGTATCTGTTAGGGGTCAGCACCTGTGAAAAGGAAGAGGAGGAACAGAACTGGGCAGAGGGAGATGCTGATCTGTGATGCAGGCCAACAGAGCCCCAGTCATCATTTCCATAACTCATGATACTTTTGTACTTCTTGGCCATTTGAATATCTTCTTTTGTGCAGTGCCTATTCAGATTTTTGCCCATGAAAAAAAAAATTGTGGTGTTTATCTTTTTCTTATTTTATTAAGATTTATTTATTTATTTATTTATTTTGAGATAGAGAAAGAGAGAGCAGGCACTCAAGCATAGGGTTGGGGAGGGCAGAGGGAGAGGGAGAGATCCTCTTATGCAGACTCCTTGCTGAGCGCTGAGCCCTACTTGGGGTTCGATCTCATTAGCCTGAGATCATGACCCAAGCAGAAACCTAGAGTCTGATGCCCAGCTAACTGTGCTGCCTATCTTTTTCTTTTTCTTTCTTTTTTTTTAAAGATTTTGTTTATTTATTTGACAGAGAGAGATCACAAGTAGGCAGACAGGCAGGCAGAGAGAGAGGAGGAAGCAGGCTCCCTGCTGAGCAGAGAGCCCGATGCGGGGCTCGATCCCAGAACCCTGAGATCATGACCTGAGCCAAAGGCAGAGGCTTAACCCACTGAGCCACCCAGGTGCCCCAGCCTATCTTTTTCTTACTAATTTGTAAAAGTTCTTTATGTAGGGCAGGTAGGAATTATTTTTCATCTTCTCTCAACCTGTTTTGTTTAGGAAATTTTTTTCTTATCTCAGGGTCCTGAAGATACTCTATTTTTTTTCTAAGTTTATCATTTTACTTTATTTTTTAAAAGATTTTACTTAATTATTTGAGAGAGAGAGAATGGCAGAGGGAGAAGCAGGCTCCCCACTGAGCAGGGAGCCTAAAGTGGGGATTGATCCCAGGACTCTGGGTTCATGATATGAGCAGAAAGCAAATGCTTAATTGGCTGAACCACTCAAGTGCCCCTTTACTTTAGATCTATGATCCGTCTCAAATTAATATTTGTATATGGTATGAGGTAGGTTTGTTTTTTCCCCATATGGAAATTCAGTTGAGCTAATACTATTCACTAAAAGGATCCTCTTTCCTCAACTGGATTATAGAGCATCTTTACTGTAAAGCAGCTAATGGAACATGTGTTGGTCTCTTTCTGGGCTCCTTATTCTCTTGACATTTGGTAGTGTTAAGTCTTCCAACTTTTTTCTTTTCTGAGACTGGCCTTGCCTATTCTAGGTCCTTTGAATCTCCATGTAAATTTTAAAATCAACTTGCCAGTTTCCTCAAAAATATCTGCCAGAATATTGATCTGCATTGGGTCTACATTGAGTTTGCAAATCTATTTTGGGAGACTTGATTGGCCAATCAGTGACTATAGTATAGTTCTCCATTTCATCCTTCATCAGTTTCTCTGCAATGTTTTATAGCTTTTAGCATAGAGATCTTGTACCTCTTTCATTAGATTTATTCATAAGTATTTGATGATTTTTAGTGTTAATATAAATGATATTTAAAGGTTTTCATTTTCTGGTTGTTGCTAGTATCTGTAGAAATTCAATTGATTGCGTATATTGATTATGTTCACCGGCCTTGCTAAATCTACTCATTCATTCTAACAATTTGCAGATTGTTTGGAATTTTCCATATAATATTATCATCTGAAATAATAACTGTACGTTTCCTTTCCAATCCTTATCTGTTTTATTTTTATTTTTCTTGCCTTATTGAAATGACTGGGTCTCACCCTACAACATTAGATAAAATGTTAGTGGTCAACATCCTTTTCTTGGTCCTGTCCTTAGGCGAAAAGCATTCAATATTTCACCATTAATGATGATATTAGCTCTGTGTATGTGTGCATGCATGTATGTGTGCATGTGTGTCTATCTGTGTGTGTGTGTGTGTGTGTGTGTGTGTGTGTGTGTGTGTGCTTGGCAGATTCCCTTTATCAGATTAAGAAAGTTCTATTTGATATTCTTTACTGAGAATTTTTATCATGAGCAGGCATTGAATTTTAACAAATATTCCTTCTGTATCTATTGGTTTTAGCTCACATCTAAGGTGCAGCTCTCAAAAGCTGGGACATGGCTTGTGACTTGGGTCAGGCCAGAGGTTTCTGAGGGAGTTGGGCCCTCATGGGGGCCAGACGAGATGATTGCAGGATGCCAGGAATGTGAGGTACCCCAAAGAGATAAGCCAGGGACACCTGCAGTCACCCATCTGAGCCTTCATGGATTCCTGCTCTGCTCATTCCCAACAAGCACTTGGAATCTGTTTTCTGAGCAGGAACCAGACCCTTTATGAGAGCCCTGTGGCAGGCATTATGTTAGTCATCATCGGGTAGCACTCGACACAGGTACTCCAGGGCCCCCTGGGATCGTCCTGTGTCATGTCTTCGTGCAGCTCTTAGAAGGAAGCAAATTTGGGCTAGAACCAGCAGGCCTGTGTCTCTCTCCTTTACTCCCACAGCATCTTCTGCCAGGGACCAAGGGCTCTTGGGAGCAGCTGGACTATGTACAAAGAGGGAAAGAACAGTGGAAAATGCATCAAATCATCCCCACCCTCACCATTTCATCCCCTGCCTAGTTGTCTTGTGGATACTTGGCTTTCCCAGTGCGGTCTGGGAAGACTTAGAAAGTTTCCTTCCAGAGCCCCAGGAAGCCAAGAACGGGAGCTGCCCCAGGCCATTTCTGTCCCTGGGTCTCCTTTCAAAGGATTTCTGGATAGATGAGAGAGATTGTGACTTGTGGGCAGTCAGGAAAGAAGGCCTATCGTTTCAGATTTCTGGCTTGGCTCAAAGATTCAAACTCTCTAATTCCCAGACTAGACGCCTCAGTCCACTGGGAATAAAGCTTTCTCTTCAAAGAATGGCCATCGTATTTGTTGCTTCTTGTTGCCTTTGCTGCTTTCCCTTTCCTGCTTTCCATAACAGGTCTCTGCCCCAGCCAGATTAATGTGGAAATTAGGATTTGGGGGTTACAAATAACAGAAACAGATGGCAGACTAGCCCACCACTCCAAAGAGGGGAAATTCGTCAGTTCACAGATCTAAAAATTCTAGAGGGAGAATCTAGGTGCTCAAACATTGTCATCAGGAATGTGACTCTCTCCATCTTTGGCTCTTGTTTCTCCTACATGGTCTTTATTCTCAGGGAAGCTCTTTCTTTACAATGGCAAAGATCTGGTCTACATCCTCCCAGGTTGGTAGCTACAATGGAAATACAGAACTCCTTTTCCATAGATGAGGCAAAAATACCAGGAAAGGCGCTCACTGGCTCAGGTTAATTGACACACCCATATTGAGAATCAGCCCCACTGGAAACACATAGCTAGAGAATGTGGGAAGGGTGGATCCTGAGAGGAGAAAAGGAAATGATTTGCAACTAGAATTAAATGTGCCAGGCAGGCAAAATCAGTGGGCACCGCCTCTTCCAACTGTCCCTGCCCGTGTCCATGCTTTGTTCACATGTTTCCCTTTCTGGAATGTTCTCTTTCCCAGGCCTAATGTTTATCAAAATATAAAGATGAAATCCCATTACCCACAGAGGCTTCTTAGGGGAAGTGACACTGTGCTGGGGTCGGGTCTGAGGTTTGAACAGAAATGAGGCAGGAGTGGATGGACCAAAACCAGGAATGTTTCAGGGTAAGGAACCTGCTCATGCAAAGACTGAAGGGATCTGAGGAAGTGAAAGCAGCTTGGCGAGTAGAAATGGAGTGAAAGAGGGTAAGAGAGACGGTTGGCACAAGAGGGCTGTGGCAAGAAGGTTGGCTTTTATTCTACATGATATGGGAAGCTCCTGAAGGCTGGTGTTTGGGACAGCTCTCTGGGCTATAGAGTGGAGATGGCAGTGGGACAAGTTTGGAACTTGGGAGGCCAGTGTGGTCACCCAGGCTAGGGGTGATGCTGGTTCTGCTTAAGGTGGTATCTTTGAAGAGAGAGGAGTGGGCGGATTGGGGTGGGGGAGAAGGGTTGGGATATATCTAGGTTTCTGGCTTGAGCAGCTGTGTGGATGGGGTTCATTTACTGCCATGGGGAAAATGGGAAGTAACAGACATTTTCTCTAGATAAATACCCAGAATAGATTTATACTCACACTTGACATAAATTGCACAGAATTGCTTTGATTAGTGCTCTTTTCTCAACTGAGCATCTTTTCCATATCACTAATATTTCTTAATAGCATCCTTGACGATAACCGTGAACTATTCCATATGACATACTATAATTTTTTTTAAACTCCCCCATGTGGGGACTTAAGTTGTTTCTGGACTGCCCATTTAGAACTTTACTGGCTGTCAACTTGCTTTCTCAAGTCATCAGTCCCTTTCATCGGCAACTTTCCCAGGCCCAGGGACCGCACCCTCTCTCTGCTCCTTCCTTCCGTGTCTGATGTTTTGGCCACTAGATGGTGGTGTCGCCTCGTATCTCCTGGTGGCTCCTGCCCACTCCAGTCTCCCACAGGAGTTCCAGGGAAGGGCACCCAACCTCCCGACAGGGGCAGTGGCTTCTGAAATATGGTATTCAAATTACTGCTGGGGCCTGAAATGGTTTGAGGGGGTGCTGGGACCTACATTACCAAAGCTTATTTCCTTGTTTTTAGGAAAACAGTAGGTTTTCCAATTCATTTCACAGTTACCATTATTATTTAGAATAGGGTTAAGTTAAAACAAAAAAATAATAATAATAATTTAACTTAAGTTTTAAATTTAAAGAAAACTCATAGTGCAGGTAGCACACAGATAAATCATTGGCTTCATTACAAATCATGGGCCTAGATGAGAAGCTATGATGGATTCCTGAAATCTTAGAATGACTGAATTTTAAAAGCCTGCACCCTAGAAAACATCAAGTCTTAAACTCTTGGAGCCCTGGAAGTAGAGTTTTCAAGCAGCAGTATCTTTGGTCGGATTTTCAAAAACACCACGGAAAGACAATATTTAATAAAATAATCATGCAATTCCTAGAATCCATGAGAACTTGGGATCTGAACCTCTTGGAAGATTAACCATAAGGGATCGTAGGCTCCTAGAGCACGAGCATGAAGAGGTGTGCCTCAGATCTCTTCTTGGGCAGAAGAGAAAATTGCAGTCCAAAAAGAGAGACTAAGAGACGTGCAAGAAGCTCTGCTGAATGGTGGCCCTCAAGGCTCTGACCCTCTTACTCCTGCTTCAGTCTCACCCTTCCCCGGTGACCACAGATCTTTCTCTGCCCCTTGATGCTCAGGGCTTCCAACTGTGGGGTCTCACACAGGGATTTTCACACCCTCTCTTTCTTTTCTCTTTGTCAATGCTTACTTACCCAGCTTCTTTCTCTATGCTAGCTAATCGGGATGGGTTCATTCACCCGTGCCACCTCAGATTAATAGGCAAAGGAGTAATTCACACAAACATGTGTCCTTTCTCACGAGTAACGTATGCTTCCTACAGACTCCTTGCAATCCCCAGGGTGCTGCTGAATTCAAAGCAGTATGGCCGGCCAATGAAACAGTATCTTGAGGGTCTGGTGTCTTTAGGTGTCCTTCACATCACCACCTACTTAGAGCCTCAATTTTTGTTCTTCATTCCTACCCAGAAATGAAGAGACTGGATTTGGGATTGCAGACTGGACACCCAGGGAAAACTCCTTGTTGTTATGTCCATTCTGACCTCAATGTTCAGATGCCCAACTGGAGATCACACTTTTAAGCTTCTAGAATTCTG
This sequence comes from Mustela lutreola, assembly GCF_030435805.1. Lineage (NCBI taxonomy): Eukaryota > Metazoa > Chordata > Mammalia > Carnivora > Mustelidae > Mustela > Mustela lutreola. Next base: position 56,062,963 of record NC_081291.1, on the reverse strand, counting down.
AACTTTTATAAATCCTTCCCATCTTTATAAATCCTTTCCCATCAGCTCAGGTATCACTTCCCTTAGGAAGGCTTCCAGGATTATTCTCCCCATAAAGCTGAACATCTTTCAAGGGCTTTGTGTGGTACCCCACATTTGTCTCTCAGCTATATACTCCAAACTGTGTTCACATTAATCCCCATGGAGTGATTAGTCCCCAGTGCCCTTCTAACATCTTAGAATTATCACCCACACTTTGCCAACCCAAGGGTCCAGAGAGCTCAGTTCAAAATGCTGGAAACTGCAGAAAACCACAGGATTTATCAGAGTGATTTCTCCTCACCCCAGCTAGTGAGGCCATCTGGAAATGAGGGCCCAACATTATCAAGCTTTATGGTTTTACTGGTAATCTGGATTTTTAAAGTAAAATCTACCAATTAAAAATGTTGATAATAAAGTTAGAGGATCCTGCACCCACATTGCTGAAGGTATGAAGTCAAGTCAGTTTGAAAGCATGACTCCCAAATTCTTTGAGACTCCTTACATTAAGACACAAAGTGTAACATAGACCCTCCTTCCCCTGAATCTGGACATTTTAGTCCCTTGACCAAGAGAGTATGGCAGAAGTGTCATATTTCTGTGCCAATTTCTGGGACACTGGCTTTTAGAATCCAGCAGCCCTAAGCAAATCCCAGCAGCCTGGGAAGAGACCCTTTGGAGAAGAATGAGACCCCACCCTCCTCTCCAGCTGAGCTGCCCCCAGCAGCCCGGTGTCTGTCATCTTGGAAATCAATCTTCTAGTTGAACAGCCCCAGGGCACACTGCTGGAGCAGAGACCAGCTTTCCCCACTCTTGGGAACAAAATAAAGAACTGACCTTTTAAAAGCTACTAAGTATAGAGATTGTTACATAGCCATAGATAACTGAAACATGGAGGGAGCTGAGTTCAAATCCGAACTCCCTTAGTCACGGACTCTAGGATCTCAGAACTTTTTCCTCCCTGGACTAAGTTTCCTCATTTAGGAAGTGAAGCTGTGGTCTGCCGTCAAGCATTAGTTAGAACGTGCAATCTCTCCCATGCAGCTATGGAGTAGCTGGGGAGACTGTGGAGTAGCATCACCCCTTGGAAAGCAGAGGGCATCATCTAGGGAAGCCAAGATGCTCAGACCCTGTGCCCAGCCATGGCGCCCCTGACCCACATTGGCATGCAGGACAGCTGATTTGTGAGGGCAAGTGATTGGAAATAGCCCAGCCATCCATGAGTGGGAGAAGGACTGGTGAACCGCAGGGTATTTAGAAGCTGCCAGTGGATGGGTTCAAGCTCTGTGGAGCAGTGTGGAGCAGCCTCGCTAACTCGAAGCTGAGTCAGAAACCCAAGCTGCAGAGTGACTCACCCAGCACAGCCTCATTCATAGTTTGATAACAAGCAAACACCAGCAACATTTAGAGGTGCAGATGTATGTGTGAAAGCACTATGGAGAGGTTACAATCCAGATTCAGGGGGTGATCTTCCTCAGGAGGGAGGGAGAGAAGTGTAATCTGTGAGCGATACCCCGGCGGCTCCCACTGTATCTCTACTGAGACTCTTTTTTTTTTTTTTTTTTTAAGATTTTATTTATTTATTTGACAGAGAGAAATTACAAGTAAGCAGAGAGGCAGGCAGAGAGAGGAGGAAGCAGGCTCCCTGCTGAGCAGAGAGCCCGATGCGGGACTCGATCCCAGGACCCTGAGATCATGACCTGAGCCGAAGGCAGCGGCTTAACCCACTGAGCCACCCAGGCGCCCTCTACTGAGACTCTTGAAGACCGAGGAGGAGCGGGAGGAAGAGGAGGAACACGTTAGAATTCAACAGAGCTGAACAAGGAATCTGTGGACACTTTTTATATTATTCTCTGCACTTCTCTTTGCGTTTGAAATATTCCATATTTTAGAAGAGCAGAATTCACAATGAAGGATTGAGGCAGGTGACGATTGAAGACTCTTCCAGTTTGAGTGACCAAGAAGCTTACGGCAGTCCACGGATGAGGCATCTGTGTCCCCTACTTTGTCTAGCACACAGTGGCTCTGGATCACATCTCCCAACCCTAGAACTGAATAGCTAGTATGGGATCCTCACCGTGGCTACTTCTAGAGTGTGTGCGCACACATGCATGCATGTGTCCATGCCCCATCCTTCCAACTACCTCCTGGTCATGAGGCCCCTCTTCCCTCTGCATATTTCCTTCCAGGGCTATGCAAGAAGCTGCTCGTGTGGTGGTGCTGGTTCAGTGGACTGAGAGCCTGGATCCCTGTGTGGTTCCCCAGGCTCCCTTGCCTCATTGCTGTGTTACCTTGAGTTTTCAAGTCCTTATCTACAAAGTATGTATAGGGATATGTCCACCAGTCTCAAGTTTTCTTCTGGACTCTGGCATGCTCTTAATCTCTAAGCCCTAGATAGCCGCCCCCACCAATGAGACACTGTTTCTTGAGCCCCTGTTTATTGAACACCTGATAATGGGGTTATCTCACTGAATCCCCACAACAGCCTCCTGATGGCTCTGACAGATGAGGAACCTGAGGGTCAGAGAGGCCCTGTAGTTTACCCTTGGAAATGTAGAGGAGCTGGGGTTTTTAGGAGTGGAGGGAAGAGGCCTGCCTTTGCGTACGCCTCTGCCCACCCAGCCTTCCAGTCACGCTGACCACAGTTCCTCCCACTCAGCCCCCAGGCTCTGGATCCCCACCAATGCCTGAATCCTTCACCAGGAAGGTTTGGCTGGACAGGACTCTCGCCAGATGGACTTTGGCCGGCCGGGAGCTCTGGGAGCTAGGCCTGGGGAGGCTGGGGGCAACAAGCAGAGGCCCTGAGATCCCATACATACCAGACCCCTCAGCCCCAAGGCTGCCAACAGTCTGGCCTCAGAGATACAGGCATTGGATGGAAAAGCCTGCATGCTGTACAGAACGCATCATCCATTTCCTCCCCTGTAACACGACAGTACAGCTCACATCTGTTGGGTACCAGGAGCCAATACCCCTGTGTGAATCTTTTTTTTTTTTTTTTTAAGATTTTATTTATTTATCTGACAGACAGAGATCACAAGTAGACACAGAGGCGGGGGAGGGGGGGGCGGGGAAGCAGACCTCCTGCCGAGCAGAGAGCCCGATGCTGGCTGGTCCCAGGACCCCGAGATCACAACCCCTAGTTGAAGGCTGAGGCCCAACCCACTGAGCCACACAGGCGTGTCCCTCCAACCCCTGTGGGAATCTTATGCGTAGTAATTAACTGCAATCTCTCAACGGTCCTATCAAGTCCGTTCTGTGGTCACCCCCATTTTACAGATACACAAGCTTAGACACAGAGAGGTCAGGTAACTTCCCCAGGCCACACTACCAGGGAACAACAGAGGCAGAATCTAATACCTGGAATTCTGTCCGGGAGTCTATACCCTAAAGCCCATGACAGCCCTGTCCTCACAGCAACCAGACTGAGAGGCTGGACTCTGACCATTCTCCTGATGCAGATGAAGAAGGTGAGGCTGAGAGTTTCTGCTCAGGCTCAAGTCTCACTGCTGGTCGTGATGGAGTCTGGGCCGGAAGCCTGGCTACTAAGAGGGTGCGGGGAAGGGAAGGAGGAACTAGAGGGTAAGGGTACTGGGGTAAAGGAGTGGTCCTTTCCTTCTGGGGTGCCCTCCCTCACTGCAGTGCTCCCTAGCCCCTCCTACCTGCCATCTCCAGTCTCTCCACACAGGACAGGGGAAGCCTGGAGGTGACAGCAAACCTGGCACAGGGTTGAGAAATCTGCTTTGTAAGACCGCCGCTCCCTGTAGGGTCCTACTTCAACAGCCCAGCTCCTGCCTTGTCAGCCACTTTAAGGCAGCATGGCCCAAAAAAGAGAGAACTCAAATCCTGGCCCCACCATCGCTTGGCTGTGTGACCTTGTGCAAGCTGCTTGGCCTCTCTGAGCCCTCGTTTCCTCCTTCATGAAGTAGAACGGACCTCTCTTGAGTCATTGGGCCAAAGAGGAAGTCTTGAGATTGTCGGGGAAAAAGCTGGCTAGATGTGGCTTTGCCTTATCTCAGCTGGAGCTGCAAAGCTGAGAATAACAGGAGACAGGCACCCCTACAGTCTGAGGAGAGGTGTAAGAGAACATTCTACAAAGTGGCCCATCCTCCACCTACAGTCTCAGATCAAGAAGAGAGCTTGGAAGAGTAAGGTTAGAGGCTGCAGGTTGAAGCATCCCCCATCTCATGTGAAGCCAGGCAAAATCCCCTGATTTCAGGACCTCTAGAGGACCAGGGAGTACATGGGTAGAAACATCTTCCCTGTGGAGCATGAGGGGCATAGGACTGAGACGCAGCCCCTGCCTGGACCAATCTAAAGGGATCCAAAGGCCGCCAGCATAGGCAGAGAAGAGACAGGCAGTTTGTGGTTTAAGAGGGGGGCTAGGAATATGGCTAAGCTGAGCTTGTCCTCGGCGACCCATCCAAAGAGAATTGGGATGAGGGGACTTAAGTAGAAGTGGATTGTGTGGGGTGTCGAATAAAGGCAGGTGCCTAGGGGCCTTAGGAGTGACCATGCCAGGTGGGGTGGGGGGTTCCTAAGAACACACAAAGCACCCCTGAGAGTGAGGACCTATGTGGAGGCAGCTGCCCAGAGAGAACCAGATGCCAGGTAACAGTAACACTGCCTGAAGGTCCCTTTCTTTTTTTTTATTATGTCTCATTAGCCACTGTTGAGCATAGTTTTTGATGTCGTGTTCAATGTTCAGTGATTCATTAGTTACATATAACATCCAGTGCATATCACAACGTGCGCCTCCTTAACACCCCACGAGTCCCTTTCTGCCCCCTACCGCCGTGCACCCCCCACCTTTGAGGAGCCAGGACTGGCCTGCAGGACTCACTATCAGACCTTAGCTGGGCAGTGATGCAGGTCTCCATTTGGACATAAAATCCAAATGTTGATTTAATTTTGACCAGCTGGACTTCCTAAAATACCTAAAATGAGACCTCTAATGAGGCCGAGGCCTCTAATGGAATGGCTACAAGGTCTGTGGGACATTGTTGAGGGGTGGGGAAAGACCTCCAACAGACCTCATTTAAAAGCCCTGAGGACAGAGTAAAATGGTTTCAACTTGCCCCCTCCTGCCATTGCCCAGTCCTCCTTCAGCTCCCAGCCCATCAGGTAAAGCCACTGCCTGGCATCATGGGGCCCACTGTGAGCGGCAGGCTTCCGCTGACCTGGGGGAACTCTCAGTCCCTGTCAGGGGCTGTGCCTGAGAAATTCATAGCCCGCCCATTCCCACGGTGGCCTCCCAGGAAGTCCTGAGAATGTTGACACCTTCAAACCCATGAGATGGCCTGCCTGTCCTCTGACCTCACCACACCCTCAACAGGTAAACCGCGCTGCTTACATCCACTCAGAGGAGACCCAGGCTCAACGAGGTCCATCTCAGGTCACCACTTCCATCCAGTAAGAGGCCAGTCCACATTCCTTTTGTTTGCTTACTTGATTTTTAACTGTGTAAAAATGTACATAACATAAAATTTACCATTTTAACCATTTCTAAGCGTGCAGTTCTGTGCCAATAGTATATTCACACTGCTGAGGAATCATCTCCACCATTGGTCTCCAGAACATTTTCATCTGCCTAAACTGAAATTCCATCCGCATTAAATACTGACTCCCCGTTCCCTCCTCACTTCCACTCCCAGCAGCCTCCATGCTGCTCGCTGTCTCTGGGAATTTGACTGAGATACCACACAAAAGCGGAATCCTACAGTGTGTGTCTCTCTGTCCTTTTGTGACTGCTTAATCTCATTGAGCACCATGTCCTCAGAGTTCATGCATGTGGTAGCATGTGACAGAATTTCCTCCCTTTTGAAGGCTGAATAATATTCCAGTGTCTGTATATGCCACATTTCGTTTATTCATTCATCCATATCCATCGATGGACACTTAGACCCCTTTGACCTTTTGGCTACTGTGAATAATGCTTCTGGGAATAAGGGTGCACAAATATCTCTTGGAGACACCGCTTTCAATTCTTTGGGGTACCTAACCAGAAGTGGAATTGCTAGATCCTCTGATGATCCTATTTTTAGTTTCTTGAAGAGCCACCATACTGCTTTCCAAAGCATGGATGCGCCTCGTCACATCCCCACCAGCAGTCACGTGCGTGCCAACGTCTCCACAGCCTTCCAACATTTGTCATTTTGTTTTCAATGACAGCCACGCTCAGGGCCATGAGGTGGTATCCCTTTGGTTTTGATTTGCATTTCCCTGCTGTCCAATGATGCTAAACATCATCCCAAATACTTCCTGGCCATTCCAATGTCAATGTCTTCTTTGGAGACTTACCTATCAAAGCCCTTTGCTTACTTTTGAATCTGGCTAGTTTTGGTGGTAGTTGTTGTTTTTGTTGTTGTTGAGTGGTAGGTGTTCCTTCTGTGTTTTCTAACACAGGCAATTCATAAAACTTTCTCCCGTTGTGTTGGTTGCCTTCCTTTCTTTTCTTTTTTTTTTTTTTTAAATAAACCTTTGATTAAAGTATAACATGCATTCAGAAATATGCTCAAAACACAAGGATACAACTTGATGAGTTGTCACAAAATGAGCACACCTGTGTGACTGCAAGTTCCCTTTCATTCCCCGCTTCCAGTCTCTTCCCTTCCCTTCCCTTTCCTGGGCTACGATCCCAACTTCTAATACCATAGATTAGTTTTGCCTATTTTTAAACTCTAATGAATGGAATTACAGCATGTAATTTTTCCCCTTGGCTTTTTTTGCTTTTCACTCTTGGAGTTTTTCATCATCACCATCACTGTAATTTGGTCTCATTCATTGCTATATAATCTTCCACGGGTGGGTCTGCCCCAGATTACCCTTTGACCTATTGATGGACATTTGGGCTATTGTGCCAACTTTCTGAAGCCACTGCCAGTGAAGAAACCTCTACCTGTGCCTGTCGGCACCTCCAAGCAGGCTCTGGGAGGAGGAGACGATTATGCTCCCCATCTAAGGGGAGGAACGGGAGGGTACAAGGAGAGACTGGGACCGCCTGCCAAGCCCAGAGCTGGCGTTCTGCCCAAGACTGACCAGCCTGCCCCAGCTGAGGCCGGCTCACACCCTTTCACCATCTCCTTTACATCACACTCTGTCTGTCATCTGCCTGCGCTTCCCTGGCGAGCTCCATGAGGAAGTTCAGTGTCTAGGTGTGCTGCCTGCCTGACCACACCGCCTCCTTCTCTTCTCTCCACCAGTCTGAGAGGCCTCCAGGCTGGAGGGCCTTCCTCTTCCTCGATCCTAGGCCAGCACGGGGCCTAGCCCAGCATCTGCTGTGTGGGATTCTGGTCAGGAGATCCAAGGTGGAAATCAGTGTGGTTGGGCCAGAAGCCCTGGGTGTGACAGTGCTGCCAACTCCACGTACGACCTTAGCCAAGTCACTTCACCTCCATGCCTGGGTCCCCCCTTTGTACAGCGCTGTGGTTGTGAGGTTATATAAGTTAGTCCCTGAGAAGTGCTTGGCTACGTGCCTGGGTAAGTGTCCACTGTCGTGGTGACTCTGTTTATCACCACCATTCACTGTTGTCATGGAGATGAAGGAGGCATCCATCCCTAGGTCCTACAGCTAGAGCTGGGTGTCCTCTCTGCCTGATCAATTACTCTTTTGTGTTTCTAGTCTCCTTCCAGCTTAGGGAAGTAGCACCTTCCTGATAAAATCTTCATCCCTAGCAAACTGCCCCTCTCCCTTGCGAACTGGAGCTTTGAGGCTCTCTGAACCAACAGATGGCTCCTCTCTCTCCCCAGGGCCTCAGGTCTGATTCTAAGCTTTTCAAAAAAATTAAAAAGTTTTAAAAGGTGATAGACGTCTTCAATTTAAAATGTGAAAGTCTCGAGATGAAAGCTGAAAAAAATCAAGCTTCCTCTCTCTTTCTCTCAACCCTGGGCCCTTGCCACTCAGTCTCCTCCTTTGTATATGTTTCTAGAAAGAGTCTGCCAGACAGGAATTACTCCTGCATTTACATTTCACACAAATGGAACTCTCTCCACAGACATTCTTCACTTTGCTATTATTATTTTTACAGCGAAAAAAGCAAAGCAATACCAAACCATTACTACTTTTAATTTTTTTATTTTGAAATAGTTCAAGACTCATAGAAGTTGCAAAAATAGTACAGAGAGTTCCCATGGACCTTTCACCCAGCTTCCCCCAGCTCCCTGTCCCCCCCCCCACCCCATGATAACATCTTACATAATCATAGTGCATTGTCAAGACCAGGAAATTGACCTTGGTACAATTTTATTAACTCAAAATCAGACCTTATTTGGGTTTCACCAGTTTTTACATGCAATAATTGTTTTGTTTTGTTTTGTTTTCCGGGGGATAGTTCAGTGAAATGTTATCACATGGATAGATTTTGTAACCATCAGGATATAGAATTGTTCCAGTCACCAAAAGAGACTCCCTCATGCTAACACTTTATAATCATGCCCTTCCCCAACTCTTTCCCCTCACAACCGCCACTCTCTTATCCATCACTGTAACTATGTTACTTGACAGGTGTGTATAAATGGAACCATACACTGTGTAAGCTTTGAGGATTGGCACTTTTTGCTCAGCATAATGCCCTTAAGATCAATTTGTTGTATTTATCAATAATCCATTCCTTTCTATTGCTCCGTAGTATTCCATTTAATGGAGTCCCACTTTTTGGGTATCCAGGCGCCCGTGGAAGAACATCGGGTTGTTTCCGGTTTGGGAAGATTACAAACCAAGCTACCATGAATGTTCACATACAGGTTTTTGCATGAACGTGGCTTCCTTTTTCTAGGATATGTACAATTGCTTAGGTGTATGGTAAGTGTATGCTTAACTGGGTAAGAAACCACCAGAACATTTTCCAGAGTGACTGCACCTTTTTACATTCCTATTGGCAGTGTTTAAGAGTTCCAGCTGCACTGTGTCCTTGTCAGATCTTGATACTGCTCATACTTTTTTATTTTAGTCGTTGGAATAAGTTTGTGGTGCTATCTCCTCGGAGCTTCATTTGGCATTTCCCCAATGGCTAATGATGGGGAACATGTTTTCTTACATTTATTTTCCATCTGTGGATCCTGTTTGTTGAACATATATTCTCTCTCTTTGTTGAACCATCTGTTCAAATTTTTTGCCCATTTTCTAATTGTTTTCTTACTATCGAGTTTAGAGTATTCTTTATATATTCTAGATACAAGTCCTTCTTGAAATAGAAAGTTAGCAAACACTTTCTCCTACTCTGAAGCTTGTCTTTCATCCTCTTAGCAGAGTCTTTGCAGAGCAAACACTTCTGATTTTGATGCGGTCCAATCTATCCATTTTTCTTTTTAGGGATAGTACCTTTGGCATCACTTTAATGTTTCTCGTAGATCTTTCCCTATCAGCATTTACATGCATTTACAGCATTACTTCCTTGTTATGTTTTTGTGGCCACGGGTATGCCAATAAACAAATAAAACATAACTTTATTTCACAAGTGCCTATCAGGGGACCTGACTGTTCAAACTTGTGTCATTATGAATAGTAATGCAGTAAATCACCTGAGCCTATACTGTTCTCATGCTGTGGCTTCCACATGCCTGTAGGATAGATTCTCACAAGTAGGGTTGCTGGTCAGAGGGTTCAGGCATTCGTAGTATCAGTAGTATCTTCCCCTGGCCCTCCCACGAAGATGTCTGAATGGTTAACTCTGCCCCCCACGTCTTACCAACACAGGATTTTGTCAGCTTGTTTGGTGTTTACCAATCTGAGTCATGAAGAATCATTTCTCCAGATGGTTCTAGTTTAGCTCTCTCTTTATGAGCTCTTGTGTTTTCCTTCCTGTGAATGTTCAGTTCTTCTGTGGTACTTTCCTTCTTGGCTTCTGGCTTGATTGATTAGGAGCTCACCCTTCACTTTCGGAATGGGGCAGGCTGCAGGACACAGGAACTCTCTCCCAGACAAGTCCTCATATGCTAATGGGGCTGAGACCTGGGTTCATGCTTTGCTCCTTACCCGCTGCTGTGAGTCTCACCCCAAGTGGATCAGGGTACCCATCTAGGAAATGGGGATAAGAATAGCACCTACACATAGGACTGTTAAGATTTCTGGACTAAATAGGCCTTAGAACAGTGCCTGGTCCACAGTGGGTGGTATAGAAGTATTAGTTCCATAGTTAATTCTAGTTAATAATAGTATTGGATTATATATTTGAAAGTTGCCAAGAGAATAGATCTTAAAAGTTCTTATCACAAGGGCACCTGGGTGGCTCGGTGGATTAAGTCTCTGCCTTCGGCTCAGGTCATGATCTCAGGGTCCTGGGATCGGGTCCTGGGATCAAGTCCCTCATCGGACTCTCTGCTCAGCAGGGAGCCTGCTTCCTCCTCTCTCTGTCTCTGCCTGCCTCTCTGCCTACTTGTGATCTCTCTCTCTGTCAAATAAATAAATAAAATCTTTAAAAAAAAATTCTCATCACAAGAAAACAAATTGTATCTCTATGTGGTGATGGATATTAACTAGACTTATCCCGGTGATCATTTCCCAACACATACACATATTGAATCATGTTGTACACCTGCAACTAACATAATGTTCTATGTCAGTTATATCTGAATCTTTTAAAAAAGACATGTTAGCATGTTAGCTCTTTTATTGTCATCTGAAGGAACAGGATTTCCTACAGCCCTCCTCAAAGTGGTTATCCAGCCTTCTCTGGACTCTCCCAGTGTCTGGGGGATTCCTGCCTCCCAGACAGTTTTGTTCCAACTCAGAGGTTTGCAGACAGCCACCAAATGGCTCACATTGCCAGAGGAGCCCCTGTGAAGGCTGCTTCCTCATGGTGGCTGCAACCTGTCACCTTTGATTGCTCTGTCCCTGAGGGAGATCCTACTGCCATCTCCCTCCTACATGCCCCGTGGTGTCATGGACAAGCCTATCTGGAGCTTGACCACGAACAGGGTAGGGACAGGAAATTCTGTAGTCAAAACTAGGGAAGGAACTGCTTGGATATTGTGACAGGGCCCGAGAAAGTCCCCCTGCGTGAGGGTATTGGCCTGGGTCACATCTCAACAAGAAGATCAGGGCATCCCTCCTGCCCTTGGCCTTTTTCCCTCATGAACTTCTGGGACCCTCATCCTCCGAGAGGTGAGGCAAGGGAAACCCAGGGAGGACCAGTTGGAGAAGCAGGTCAGTGTCCCCACCAAGAGCTTGGGTTTAGGCGTATTGATTTGAATCCTGGTTCTTGACTGTATGACCTTGGGAGAATCACTTCACCTCTCTGAACCATGGTTTCCTCATCTGTAATACGGTGCTGACAGAAGTCTTTGCATCCGAGAGTGGCTTTGAGTTAAACGGGATAGTGTCTGTGAAATGTTTAGCTTGTGCCTGGCCCAGAGAGGTGGTAATGGTGGTAGTCTTAGTTGTTCCTGTTGTTATTGAGGACAGGGATCTCAGGCCTTTGTAGCTACTTGTGCCCTCTACCTGGAGCACCTTCCTTACTCCTTCCACCTGACTAATCCCATCCACATTTCAGGTCTCAGCCTAACCAAGGACCCACCATGAGTTGGGTCCTACGAACCTGGTGGGGAGTAGCACACTGCCTCCCCCCACAGAACGTTTTCTGTAGCTGCTTCTTACAGGGGCCAGCCTGGGCAGGAATCAGATGACTTGGGTTCTTGTTCTACAACATCTCCCAACTTCCTGGGTGCTCAGGCAAGGCATTTCTCACAGGCCTCAGTTTACTGAACAAGGGGTCTAAGTAGAGCCCTGAACACTTTTCCCCCCTCCCCACAGTCAGCATCCTGACCATGACGGGCACACATCCTCTTTTCATGTGGTTGTTGGGCCAGAAGATTCCCAAGGTCCCCCATGACTGCCCGGAGATAGAACAAGTCTTTCTGGCATCTCCTCTCTGCTCTGCTCTGCTCTCCCAGGGGTGTCATTGGGAACAACTCAGCCTCATTGACTCATGGGGGCATCTGCACCAATTCACTCATGGGAAATTCCTCACTGCCTCTTCACCAAGGGATGGATTTCCTGGGAAGCCATTACCATGGCCACATGTTTATTAAGGAGAGCCTGCATTCCCAAGAGGTCCCAAGTATCCGAGAAGTCCTGCCTTGGGGGCTTTCTACCAGACCATGAGAGGTTGGGGTTTATGTCCCTGCTTTGCTCTTACGTGAGTTGATTCTCTTGCAGTTTTTTGTTTGTGTTGGAAGACCTGGCTCAAAGGATTGTGTTGGGGCAGGGGGAGGGCACTTATTGATTTTTATAATGGCAAGTTCTGGGCTTTCAGGCATGGCTGGAGCCAGGTCCTCAAATGATGTCCCCACTTGACAGATGAAGACACTGAGGCCTACAATTTGTCTGAGTACCTAGCAAGGAAGCCTCTTCTCTTGACTCTGATTTCCTCTGTGTTGCTTCATTCTCAGTCAGGCTTACCCTTGTTGATGGGAAGGAAGCTGCCAGCAGCTCCAGGGCACACTTAATCAGCAGACAGAGAATGCCTATTTCTCCCAAGCGTTTCAGGAGAAGTGCCACAGATGGCTGTCCCTGACCACGCTGGGGACACCCAGCCATCCCTGAACAATGGGCCGGAGGATCTAGGCTGTGAATGGTCACACATGTGGCATCCACTCACCTCTGATGCATAGTCCTTTGATGGGAGCTACCCTACTTGAGCCACCTAGAGAGCTATAGAAGGGTCTAGACACATGGGGGCTTGGCTTGGGGGTGTCCCTGGAAGCTGGAATCTTTGGGCCAACTGTGCTGGACAGTAGAGGCCTGGGGGTAGAGCAAGGAGGACTCTCCAGGCCCCATGACTGAGTTGGGTAGGAGCAGGTGGGAGGGGGTGGTCTTCCTCATCTTCTCAGAGACAGCCCAACACTGTACCATCCTCTCACATAAGTACACATAACCACACCAACTGGAGTACAGCCCCTGGCACATTTACTAGACACCTACTATGTGCCAGGCACCTAATCAGGTGCCAGACAGACATTATTTGGAATCCTTGCAACAATCCCAAGAGGGAGCAGGTATATGCCCATTTGACAGATGAGCTGAGGCTCATAGAGCTGGTTTGCCCAAGGTATAGATCTGGTAGAGGGGGTAGATCCAGACATAAAAAGGTACTTTGTAACTCAGTTTGGGCCAGGAAGAGAACTGAAGCAGCTCCAATGTAGAGAGGATTTGCAGAAGAGGGGGTTGTGGCTGGTCAAGCTGGGCTCTGGGAGTAGGGGACTCCCAGAGGTGAAGTTTTCAAGAAGGACACCCTTCAGCACAATCTGGAGGGTTTCCACTAGAGAAACTGTAGTGAGGAGGTTGAAGGGTGTGCTGAACTGCAGACACAGCGTGGACAAAGGCCCAGAGGTGTGAAACTGCAAGAAATGTGTACTAGAATGGGAACTAGAAGCTGCTGGATATTTCTGGGTAGAACACAGACAGTGGAGGGGAGAAGTTGATGCTGAATAGAGGGAGGTACCAGCTCAGAGTCCCTGGGCCTTAGAGCCCCATGGGGCTGGCCTGCAGAGCCTACCAACCACCAGGACAGTGGCAGGAGCAGCGGCACTGAGCTCATTGCTAGGACAGGAAAACCGAGGAAAAAAGAGGCCCAGGACCCAAGAGTTTGAGTGTGTGGGATTTGTGGGTCACCTTCCTGGTCTGGATGGGATAGGGAGGTCCAGCTTTTCCCTGGTGAATGGTGAATGGCAGTGAATGCCACCACCACTAATCGAGCAGCCACTATGCACCTCAGTGCCCTCACTCTCTTGACACTCTGAATACTCAGCAGAGACCCATTAAGGGGCAGGTCATTGTCCATATTGTTTAGAGGGAAAGCTGAGGTTCAGAGAGGGAAAGTAACTTGCTCTAGGGTACACAGCTGGAATAAGGCATAGTAGGACTTGAACCCAGGACTTCCTGACTCTTTCTCCTCCGGAACACCCATCTTCCCTGAGCAAGCTTTAGACCATGCTTACCTGTTGCCACTGCACCCCTGGAGATATCTTGAGAGCCTTTCACTGACAATGTTTGCTCGGTTGGCTTCTTTAAAATTACTATAGAACTAATAAATGCTCATGGTAAAAATATTAAAATAGTACAGAAGAATCCAAAATGGAAAGTGAAAAATGTCTTACCTCTCTGGCCCCGAGAGCAGACGTTGTTGGTGCCTGGCTCAGATTCTCTCAGGCCCCTTCCCCTGACTTCTTTGCGCCTTGCTTCTCTGCACTTGGCCTGTGCCTGTGATTTTCTCCAAAGGACTGTCCTTGAGTTGCTAGAGACACTGTGCCCATGTGTGCAGAGAGTTGGGAGTGTCTGGGAACTCATGACCCCTCCCCAACCTTATGAGGCCTCTGGCCCATGACTGGCAGATCGAAGAGTCAGAACAAACTCTGAGTTGTTACCTAGTTGTATAAATAACGAATGCGATATCATGTGCAGCAGGGGGAATATAATCAATAATATAGTATTAACTTTGCAGGGTGATAGACGGTAACTAGACTTGTGAGGACCATTTTGTAAAGTATATAAATATAGAGTCACTATGTATGCTGAAAACAGGATAATATTGTATGTCAATTAAACTTCAGTAAATTAAAAAAAGAAATATTGACCAACTTTTTAAAAACCATACACCTATAAGGAGTAACTTACCCTGAAGCCTTCCTGCAGGATCAGCCTGGGGCTGCCACTTTGCCTGGTCACACCCCAGTATGTTTCTCTTCTTCCTACCAATTGCCCCCTGGGAGCACTGCCATATTGAGTCACTCATACACGAATCCCGATCCCAGAGTTGACTTTTGTAGAAAACGACTACAGCAGGTTGCAAAAACAGCTCCTTTTCTTCACCTCTCCCTGTATCCATGCCTTGGCTCATCCCTTGGCAGCCTCTGTCCACTTAGATGCTGGGCTTGGCCATGTGACTTGATTTAGCCAAAGGAACATGCAAGCAGAGGCTTGAAAGCATTTTACACAATCAAGCTTGCCTACTCTTGTGCATCTGCTATTGCCATTACATGTCTAGGCTAGTGGGCTGGAGGATGAGATACATGGTACCAAACTGAACCGCTCCAGTTGTCCTCATCAAGGCCATCCTCCATCAGCCAGTAGCCAGCAGACCCCAGACATTGAGCAAGCTCAACCATGATCCGCAGAGTGGCTTGGACCTACATCTAGAGTAGTTGCCTCCAGGCTAGTGAGCAATCATTGCTTATTATTGTATGCCACTGCCAGTTTGGGGCCTATTTGTTACATGGCATCATTGCAGCAAAGCTAACTAATACACTTTCCATTCTCTCAGGTATCTTTGTGGTTGTTGGGTTACACACATGTGAAAGCATACTTCCATGCTATTCTTGCTGCAGACCACTCTTCCCCTTGATATGATCTTGGCCATCCTCCCCTTGGCACACATGGTTCCCTCTGAGTCCTTTCAAGGTGTGCATGGTCACCATTTATGTGAACATGCCAACTTATACCCAGTCCTTTACTGATAGGCATTTGGGTTTTACTGTATTTTCAGTGTAATACATGCCCCTGCATTGAGACCCTTGTGCATTCATCTTTGAGCACTTACCTAAGGACCTACATAAGGAGCACTTACATAAGGATACAGTTCTCACCGTGAACTTAAAGATCAATGGATATTTGTATTTTAAGGTTTGGTAGATACTGCTCAATTGTGATTTTCACAATCCCAAACCACCCTCCAATATTGAATCTGTCAAGGAAGGACAAAAAAAGGCCTGGGGGCTTAGGGGGCCAGGTGGAAATACAATGCAAAAGATGAGCATTCTAAGTGTTTAGAGCCTCTATCCAACCATCCACTCATTCCTTCATCCAATAAATATTTATTGAGTACCCACTATGTGCCAGGTGAAACAACTAAACTAGCAAAACATTGAGGATATTAGGTAATGATGCTACAGAGAAAAATAGGCAGGGAAAAGGAATAGAGACCACTGAAAGGCAGACAGAAGGATGAGTTGTAATCTTTAAAAATACAGCAAGGGGTCTATATCTGTTACAAAGGACCACAGATGGGTGGCTTAAATAACAGAAACTCGTTTTCTCACAGTTCTGGAGACCAGAAGTCAGATCAAGGTGTCAGCAGGGTTGTTTTCTTCTGAGGCTCCTCTCCTTAACTGGTAGATGGCCATCTTCTCTTTGTATCCTCACATCCGTCATCCCTCTGCACATATCTGTGTCCTAGTCTGCTGTTCTTATGAGGGCACCATTCCTGTTGGATTTGGGCCCACCCAAATGAGCTCATTCGAACTTAGCTAGCTCTATAAAGACCCTCTCTCCAATTATGGTCATATTGTGAGGTACTGGGGGTTAGGACTTCAACATGATTTTTTGGTGGGGGTTGGGGACAAAATTCAGCCCATAACAAGAAGGCTTCACTGTACCTGGAAGTAAGGAGTGATGATGGGACTGAGGGAATGAGGCCCTCCCTTTGGATGAGCATTCCAGAGAGAAGAGCAGAAGTGAAAACTATAATGGAAGAGCATGTCTGGTTGTTTGAGAAAGAGCAAGGAGATGAGAGCAGAGAGAAATGAGTGAAGGAGTAGAGCCCTGAGGGGTCCCAGGGAACAGATTGTTCCTGACCTCATAGGTCATGCTGGGGACTCTGATATTCATTCAAGGGAGGCTGGAGCCACAGGGGCTTCAGAGCAGAGGAGGGATGCAACCTCGCTTATGCTTTAACAGAATCCCTCCAGCTGCTGTTTGGAGGAGTTGAAGGGGGTTGTGGTTGTCATTAATGCTATTCACCAGGTGTTTTCAGTTCTTCTTATCAGTGTTGCTCTTCCCTGACCCTTTGAGGCAGGCATGACCTATGACTTGCCATGGTTAATGAAGCATGAGCAGAGTGATGTCATCACTTCCAGTGGAATAGTTGAGTATACTCAAGCTATATTCTCTCTTTCCCCTTCAGCGGTGACTGGCAGTATTCTAGAGAGTCAGAATCTAAACTGGGTGCCTCACCAACCTGGTCCCAGATGGTAGATCGTGAGGATATGAAAGAGAGCTTCTAACCAGAGGAACATGTAGCAGGAGCAAGAAATAAACCTTGGTGTTTACACCACTGAGTTAAGAGGATTGTTTGTTACCACCATATAACATAGCGGGTCCTGACGAATAGAGGAACAGGTGGAAATGAAGACACAGTGAAGTGACCGAGTTGTCCATGTGAGAGATGATGGGGCTTCAGGCACGGTGATGCCAGTGGGGATGGTAAAGACAGGTTGGACTCTGGTCATATGTTGAAGGTAGAGCCAGTAGGATTTGCTGACCGACGGGATATGGATCATGAGAGAGAAGAGTCAAGGATGACTCCAAGGTTTGTGCTCTGAGCAATAGAACGAAGTGGAGGAGCCATCAGTTAAAGTTGCACAGACCAAGGGAGGATGGAGCCATGTGGACTTGGGGAGTTCTATTTAACTGACCTAGTGGAAGAGGGGAAGAGGGCTATGTGTTGAAATAGGAGGTTTTCTGTGGAGACCTGAGATCCCTTCCCCCCTCTAAATATGGGGCTTCTGAGGAGGTGGAATTGGTGCAAACCACTGGGAATGACACCAACACACAGAAGTAGTTGGTATTATGATAAATTAATCATTAATGACTGATTCAAGGGACTCCAGTCCCGTCCATTTTTCCCCCAGTGGGAAGGGTGGCTGATGGAGGCCCAGCACAGATGGATAAATAGTCTGCCCTGACAAGGATGGATCCGACTTAGTGCTGTCCCAACTGACCGAGAGAAAGATGGCCACTCTCCATAGCCCCACAATGCTTCACAGCATCAGGGACTGCCCACGAGCTTCACACAGCCCCTGGAGGTTATTATCAGCATTCCTAGAGGAGGAAAACACTGCAGTCCAAGTAGGGAAATGACTTGACCACCTGGGAATGCAGCCTCGGGCTCCTGCCTCCACACCAGCTGCTCTCCCAGTACATCCTGTGGCCTGAGGGTCTCACACTTGGTTTCCACAAGGCCCAACCCTGAGAAGCACCGTGGTGCATCTCGGTAGTTGGCAGACTGTGGTGTGTGTGTGTGTGTGTCTGTGTGTGTCTGTGTGTGTGTGTGTGTGTGTCTGTGTGTCTGTGCGTCTGTGTGTCTTTTAAAGCAGGGGTGTGCTTGCTTTGAACTAAAACAGAACTGCTCTAGGTGGCACTGAGATGGGGCCTGTCCCACCTCTGCCCCTACCCTGCTTTCTGCTATGGCTGCTCCCAAAGGACCCTAGGGGATGAGCTGAAGATGGTGGACACACTGGAGAGTCCAGGTTAGAAGATGTGGATTTATACATCCAAAGGAAACCAAATCACCATCTCAGAGAGATCTGAAACCCCGTGTTCACTGTAACATTATTTACAATGGGCAAGGCATAGAAATGACCTAAATGTCCATCAACGGATGGATAAAGAAAACGTCACACACACACACACACACACACACACACACACACTAGAATACTATCCAGTCATAAAAAAGAATGAAATCTGTGACCACATGGATGCGCCCTTAAGGGCATTCTGCTAAAACAAAGAAGTCAGATAAAAGAGAAGGACAAATAGAGTATGATTTCATTTGTATGCAGAATCTTAAAAAAAAAAAAAAGAAAGAAAGAAAGAAAAATAAGCCTAACCAAACTCATTGAAAAAGAGCTCATACTTGTGGTTACCAGAGGCAGGGGTTGAGGGAAGGCAGAATGGGATGAAGATGTTCTAAAAGTCCAGAGTCCCAGGTGTTAGAGAAACAAGGACTAGGGACGTCACGTACGGAGTAGTAACGGTAGGTAACACTGCTCTATGGTATACTTGAAAGTTGCTAAGAGACAAAATCCTAAAACATCTCATCACAAGGAAATAATATTTTTTCCTTTTTTCTTTGTGTGACTCTCTGAAGTGATAGATGTTAACTGAACTTAGAGTGGTGATCATTTTGTAATGCATGTAAGTCAAGTCATTATGCTATACTCCTTAAACTGTATGTTAACTGTATCTAAAATTGGGGGAGGAAATGTGGATTTTTGGTTTGACTCTGCCACCACCTTGCTAGGTGAGCTTGGACAAATTCTTACCCCTCTCATTTTCAGGGATCTTTTTTTCTTTTTTCTTTTTTCTTTTTTTTCTGTGTAATGAGATACTGGACCAGAATGGTCTCTGTCCACATATATCTCGTCCTATTTAAGTGAGAGAAAATGAACTCAAATTGGTTTCAATTGTTAAAAAGGAATTTATTGATCCTTGTAATTGAACAACAACAACAAAAATATTCAAGGCTAACTTGGATTTTAGGTCCAGCTGGTTCCCGGCAGGAGTGTCTCTTTCTTCCTTTCTCAGCTCTTCCTTCCCAGGTAATGGGTTTGTACTTATGCTCTCCCCTTGGGATAGCAAACCTAGCCCCAGCAACTCCAGGGTAATATCCTACCCTTATGCAGTCCTCAAGGAAAGTGACAGCTTTTTTCCCGAACACTCAACTAAGTCCTCTGCCAGTCCACATGACAGCTAGGTGAAAACAGAGAAAAATGAGCAGGCACAGTCCTATACCAGGCAAGGGGCTTAACAAGCAAAACGTAAAAACAAATTTTACCTTCCATTCACCTCAGCTGAATGTACTTGCCCAGTGTACAACCTGGACAACTCTCCACAGCAGACCTGGCTCAAGCAAATGGTCTGGGAAGGCTCTCTTTGGCCAGGCTTGGGTCATCCTTGAACCAATGCCCATCCCTGAACCAATCACTGTGGCTTGAAGGATGTGATATTCTGACTGGCTGGACCTAAGTCTCAAGGCCTCTTTGAAGCTGGGAGCGAAATGAGCTATTAAACCACCATGGCCTGAGAGAGACTCTGATTCCTAGGTGGAAAATAGGGGGTGAGTGGAGGAGACTGTAGCCAGAAGAGGATTCTGGGTGGGCAGAGCTAACTGAGGTCCTCCAGTCTTTGAGGAAATGAGGCTGGAGCACTAGGCAGGGATGTTGCAGCAAGGATCCATGGCCAGTCCCAAGAAGGGGACGGGTGAGGGAGCAGGAACAGCTCAGTGAATGTTTGTGGACTAAAGTAGCGAGAGTTAGGACTTACAGGAGCTGCCTGGCATCTGCCCATGCTGTTTCCCTCATCCTTGAACCAGAGCACCCTAGTTCCCCACTTTGATCCTCACCCACCCCATCTCTTCCCACTATAGACCATGGCTTCCTGTATAACTACTTCTGTTTCTCTGGGCTCAGTGAAGCCTGGCCCTGGGGATGCTCCTTCAAGCTTCCAGTCCCCCACCTCTCACATGCCCCCAACTTCCATTCACCTGGCCTTGGCCATGCCTATGTGGCTGAGCTGGGAGAAAAGCAGACAGAGGAGGAGCGTGTCCTAGGTCCAGAGAGCTGTAAGGGGGCAAAGGCACCATGAGAAGGCTCACAGAGTGGGAAGACCATGGGGGTAGATCCAGGGGAGGAGCTGTCAGGGCTGTTCAGAGATGGGCAGCTGCCTGGGAGGGAGTAACCCTCACCCACCATCAACAAGAAGTGTGGAAGTAGCAGGGGAGTGTGCTGTAGAAGTGATTTTGGAGAAGTCTGAGCTTGACCAGTCTGCCGTGCATTACCAGAGGGCCCTTGTTTAAATGCAGATTCCTGAGCCCTGCCCCCAGAGATGCTAGCTCATTGGGTCTTTGAGGTGCCTGGGAATCTGCATTTAATGGCAGCTCAGGAAATTCCCATGGGAACCACTGGCCTGGGAACATCTGGGAGTTTTTCCCAGCTCTGAAGTTCTGGGAAACCATCTGTGCCTGGAGGTCAGGATTGGCCAGTGTTACCCAAGAGCTTTCTGGCCTTCCCCTTAAGGTGGGGCTCCCCAGGAAATCATGAGGATGGCATACTGTGGGAGGGAGGCTGTCTGAGCTTGGGGAGGGACCTGAGGATCAAAAGAGAATCCTGGATGGGCGGCTGGATGGGTGGAGTGAGTGTAGGTTCCCTTAATCCAGTGTTAACAACCGGGGAGGGGTGGGGACTGTTGGTGTGTGGGGACCACAGAGACTGTGAAGCCACTCATGCCTTCTGGGGACACATGTTCTAAGTTTTAAGCCTGAGTGATGCAAAGGGAAATACAGGCACAACATGGAGGGAAGTCTTGAAATCAAGTTCACAGGCTCAGCACTGTGTGGTTGAGGGCGGGAGGTGTCCCAGCTTCCTATGGGCCCAGTGGTGGCCTGTCACTGAGGATGGGGCATGGAAGGAAGCATCACGTGCATGTGACGGGAGTGGATGAGACAGGTGGGTTTTAAACAGGGAATAGCATGAGCTGAGATGTGGTTTGGCAGTGTTAGTGCAGATGTGGAAGCATCTGGAAGATGTGGAAGGCTGAAAGGCAGTAGTAACGCCAGACATGGCCGGGAAGTAAAATTCTGAGCACTTTCAGGGTCTGTTAAGGCTCAGCTGGAGCAGAGGCCTGAGACTCTCACTCTCAGAGGCAGACCTTCATATTAACTGCAGGTCAACAAATACCTACTAGACATCCGCCATATTGGGACTGTTCATGTCTTTACCCAGTGTAGCTGATGATGGATGTTCAGGCAGACTGACAAGCCATTGCAGGAAATATTTTGGTCCAGAGGACTTATTCCTGTCCTCTGACCCAGCCTGTGCCCTAAGAGCCTATGAGCTGTCCTTAGGGACCTCAGACCACTCTGCCCTTGGAACTAGGAGAAGACCCAGGTGTGTGAAAGAATTGCTCTGCAGAGAAATCCCAGGAGAGTCAAACACATCTCCATCTCAGCCACTGACGTGGATTGAAGCATGCTCTTACAGGCAGGCATTACTGCGTGGAGGGCGTTACCCACGGAGCAGTAGTCTGGAGGGGCCTTGCCAGAGCACTTTGGAGAGATCATCAACCTTGCCCCTCATTTAACAGAGAGGGCAGGAGACTGTCTGAGGCCACACATCACCAGCTGGTAAACACAGAACTGGAACCAGGGCCTTTGTACTGGGAAGCAGTGACTTTGCAATGGGCAGCAGAGGCACAGCATGGAGCAGGCTTTTCTAATTGGTCCCACTGCCTTAGACCCAGCCTCAGGTCCTTTGTAACAGGTGCCCAGTGAACGTCTCTCAGATGTTCACTGTTGCCTCCAGAGATGGAAACCCTGTGCCATCCCTCCTTGGCATTGAAAGCGCTGCTTCTGCATGTCTTCCCAGGGCCGGAGCAATGGAAATTCTGCATTTTAAGAAGTCTGTCTCAGCTCACTCTCACCTCAACCTTCCCCCCACCCCCCACCCCAAACCTAGCCAACCTTAGCTACCAGGTACCTAAGTTTCCGACATCCTTGGGAAGAGATGTATATCCTTCTCCACCCCAGGTCACCCTCAGGCCACAGGAGGCTGAGGGTTAGGACCAGGTGGGGACACCCCAGTGGAGGAAGCAGGAAGGCAGGCAAGGGGAGGCAACGAGGGTGTGGGCTGGTAGTGACAGGCAGAGCCAGGCCCCTTACCTCGCGTTCCCTTGGATAGTATGATATAGTTACTCCACAAATACCTCGCGTTCCCTTGGATAGTAATGATATAGTTACTCCGCAAATACCTCGCGTTCCCTTGGATAGTAATGATAATGGTTACTCCGCAAATACCTCGCGTTCCCTTGGATAGTAATGATAATGGTTACTCCGCAAATACCTCGCGTTCCCTTGGATAGTAATGATAATAGTTACTCCGCAAATACCTCGCATTCCCTTGGATAGTAATGATAATAGTTACTCCGCAAATACCTCGGGTTCTCTTGGATAGTAATAATATAGTTACTCCGCAAACCCCTTGGAAGGGGATGCAAAATTGGGTGGGTTTGTGCACTGGAGTTAGGGATGGGGGCTCTCAGATTTTAGTTTTTAGAGTCAGATACGTGAAATACCCTACGATTCTAAAAGGCAGAGTCACGGATTTGCTTTTTTCACGTGTGCAGGCGGTATGCTGAGCACTTTTCATGCTCTGTGTATGGTGCGGTGAGTTAGAGCACCCCTCAGGGCCAGCATGCTGAGCAATCCTATCTTAGCCATGGGTTCGTGTATGACCTTGGACATGTAGTGTTGCCCTAAAAATGCTCCAGAAGGGTTAGTTGTTTGTATCATCTCATTCTTTCATAAAAGCCCAATGCCTGAGGTGTTATGGGCTGCAAGTAACAGAACATCCATCTAGGAGTGGCCTAAATGAGAAATTCAGAGGTCACTGCAGAGATGGTTCTGCATTTCAAGGACATCCTCAAGGACTTCCTCATGAATGCAGACTCCTTCCGTCTTTGTGCTCTGCATCTCATTAGCAAGTGGCCAGACATATTGAGGGGAGGGCCCAACAGGTACCACTGGCACCAGGTGACCCACGCAAGATTCCTCAGTGCTTGTAGTCAGAGACCAGAGGTGCCAGGAGCATTTGAGAAGGTAGAAAAGACCTTGCAACAGAATGAATCATTGATCCCACTCCTTCAGCATCTGTGCATAGATGGAAGGTCTCATCTAGGAGGGAGTACACTTTCCTGCCCTTGACTTTGGACTTGACCATGTGACTTCCTTTGGCCAGGAGAAGGAAGCAGATGTGATAAGGTGTCAGTTCTGGTAATGGACCCTGAGGGATCTGTGTGCTTTTCTTCACCTGCTTGCTTGTGTCTTTTCCACCACCATGAGAAACAATTCCAGCTACCCACTAGTCCAGGAAGAATGAAAGGCACAAGAGGCAGAGTTGTCCTGGCCACTGCCATAGACCCACAGGGTCAGCAGAGCCACCCTAGCCACTGCACCCTGAGGCAGACCACCCTGCAGAACCCAGCCTAGCCCAAAGACCAATAGAACCATGGATTCATGTGAAAAGATGGCTCTTGTTTCAAGCCACTGAGTTTTGGGGTGGTTTGTTACATGGCATTATTCTGCCATCACTGACTGATAGATCCTCCCTAGTTAGATTGTTGTTCAGAGATCCCAGCAATCCCATTAACTGTCTGCCTGGCTCCCCTCTACCTGAACCCCCTTCCTATTATGAACCCATCCCCTCACCAATGGAGTCTCGGGGCAGGGAGGGGGGGAAGAGCCCATCTCCCACCCTGAAAGCCAAAGGGGCAAGATAAACCTTTTTTTTTTTTTCCCTTCCTGAAAGCCAGATCCCCTGAGCCATGGGACTCTGAATGTTTTGTGACAGGTGCAAAAATGCAGGGGAAGTGGAGCAATTACTCGTGGAGGTGGTGGTGGCCACAATTCTTCTAGCAGTGGCAAAGATCCAGTTCTCACCAGTGTTCTCAGCTCATGCCCTCAGAGGTACCACTTCCACCATCCCTCTCCTGGCTCTTACCTATGTTTCTGAGCCTCATCCTCCTGACTTCCCAAAGATTCCATGAGCCACCTGACATCCTGCTGATGATTTCTTTTTCCTCCTAGGATGGCCAGGCTTGACCTCATTGCGTGCACACCTGAGCCCTATGGGTATACACTGGAAATGGGTTACTCAATCTGTCCATGCCTCAGATTCCTTGCATGAAATGCAGGAACAATAATAATAGTACCTCTTTCACAGGACTGAACCCAAGCACTCTGTGCTGAGAGCCTAGGATGTCACAGGACAACAGGGTTCTCAAAGCCACACATGTCTCTGTCTCCTTTAAAGTTATCTCAGGTGCTCCTGGCGGGCTCCATCCATGGAGCACGTGACCCTTGATCTTGGGGCCATGAGTTTGAGCCCCACCTTGAGTGTAGAGATTACTAAGGGAAAAAAAAAAACTTACCCCAGAACCCCAGAGGGCCACACCCACCTGTCAAGGAATGCTGGAAGTGACAGTGATGACAGTGACAGTGAAGCTAGCTAACACCTGTGTCGTGTGTTTTCACTGCCAGGCCCTTTTCCAAGTGCTGACAAATTTTATTGCATCTAATTTTCACAACCACACCACAAGGGAGGAACTGTTATTTCCCCATGTTACAAATGAGAACACTAAGTAAGGTGCAGAGAACTGACATGACTTACCCAAGGTCACACAAATCATAAGCAATCAGCAATCTGGCTCCAGAGTCTATGCTGGCAGAATAAGCCATGGAGACCACAGTAGGCACTCAGAAGTGGTTGCTTGTATGCAAGAGACAGAGGCAGAGGGCTCCCTCCCTCTTGTACTTAGTCTGCCTCCATGCCCACTAGGACTAGAAGTCCTGGCAGCCTCGGCTGAGTCATTGGCCTTGGAGACCTGCAGATTTGGGCCCACGGTCGGAGCTAGCCAGGAGAGCCAGTCCTTAGCATGAGGCTGTGGTTTCCTCAGGTTTCTGCACTACAGGGCTGCTGCAAGTGTTGTGGGGGGAGGGGGACAGTCTCCCTCCAGGGGCAGAAATGCAACCTCTCCACCCTCAGCCTCCACCTCCACCCCAAGCCTCTGGGCCTGGCTGTGCTGCCATCTGCCATCTAGACACTGGGATTTGTGCCAGAGAGCAGCTGGCAGCCCGATATGACCAATGGGGCTGAGGTCACTTGCCTGGGGCCTCACAGTTACTCAGTGGTGGAGCCAGGATTTGAACCCACGTCTGCCAACTCCAAAGCCTCCGAGGCTGTAACCAAAAGGAGCATGTGGCATCTGTTAGGCTCACATCCGGTCAACAGTGGCTTATATTTGTGTTCTTTTATAACAAACAATTAAAAAAAAATCGCTGACTTTTATAGAGTGTTAGTTACTGAGAGCCAAGCCCTTACAGGGGTGACATCATATAATCCCCTCAGTTCCCCTCAAAAGGCCAGACCATTTTCAGCCCTGTTTACAGAGGACAAAACTGAGGCACAGGGAGGTAAAGTGACACAGTGGCCATTTGCTTTCCTTGCCTGCCTAACATTCTCCGCCCTTTTTCCTGGGAGGAGCACCCCAATTTTCTTTTGGGGCACCTGCATTCTCTCAGTGTTAGCAATCAGGTCAAGATGGTCCATCAGGGTGCCCTGCTCCCCTCAGACTAAGCGGCACGTGATCCAGGCTTAGCCAGGTTGATCCTGTCTCCTGGGACTTTGACTCTTAAATCCTGCAATGTGTCCTCACCTTGAAGATGTGTGTCTACTGATCCTTGCTCCTCTCTTCCCCTTATCTGAGCCCTACAGATCTTGAGACTTTGATTCCGAGAGTGAGCTCCGATTCTCCCGATAAGGGCCAGGGGTCTTTGGCAGAAGTCAGCTGAGCTCATTTCCATTGCTTGAAAGCCTGAGTCCTCACCAGTACAAGGGAGCTCCTGAAGTTCACACAGGCAACGACCGACTCAAACCATTCTTAGCCACTGCCTGGGGTTGGACCTCTCAGGTGAAACAGGAGCAAACAATTCTGGGGCCCAGGGACTCTGCCCAAAGTGGCTGTGAAATTTCCATTTTCTGCCACAATTAACCACTTGTAAAAGGGTAACATTTTGAATTCTGCAGAAGTTGCTTTTCACTGTCCTTAATCTTCAGCCTTCACAAACCCCACAGACCAGATCCTGGTATCCCAAAAGGTGTATGCACCCCAGTTTAAGCTACTCACCTGAAGGACATTTGCTGCACACTAGGCCTTTGCTCAGAACACTTCCCCCTCCACCAACCGCTCCGGAGTCCTTGGCAGAGTCTGGGCCCACAGGAACCCCTTCAGGCTTCGGGGTGGACACGGTCCAGCCTGACAGCACTTCTCAGAATCTGGGAGATCTACTTGCCTAGTCCTCCCTGGCTCTAGGCATTCTCACCCTGACTCCACTATTTTGTCATATCCAAAGTCCCTCTTGTTCTATCCTTTCTTAATGTTTTGTGTTAAATTGACACACATTCATTCTTTACTTAAAGCCATTAAAACCTCGGGAGGACTTCATTCATCTCCCTGCCGGAAGGGACACTGGTATCGCTGTGCATAAACTGAGTACAACAGAGCCCAGAAGACAGGGTGCATTCCAGTCCAACCCCACACTGAGGCCTGCCCCAGGTGCCACATCAGCCAGGGCTTTGCCAGGGAAGCCCGCAGGGGCCAGGGAGGTGTTAAGGATGCCCAGCGCTGCACTGACCCTTCCTCCCCAGTCGGCATCAGAAAGAAGGGTCCAAAGCGAATCAGAAAAGAATCCCTGTCTCTATGTGGGGGCTGATGTGACTTCAGGCCAGGTCGTGAGCCCCATCCTTCTCATTTCAAAACACACAGGGCCTTGTAACGGAGAGGCAGAGTCTTGTCTAAGGCCAAATGAGGTATCAGAGGAAGAGACTGGAAGGGAGCTCTCCTACCTACATCCTAATTCTTTCCATGGTACCTTGCTTTTTCCCTTTAAAACATTGCAGACGCTCCCAGCCACTCCTGATGATCTGGGACCACATTTTAATCTCCAGTAGGCCCTCCCCTCCCATCTATTGTTTTGGGGCCCTCCTCCTCACCCCCACACCTCCACTGCACCCACAGCACCAGTTGGTGTGGGCTCTACAAATGCAAACTCATTTAAATGTCAGCTGGAGCAACATGGAGCTAGAAAGGCAAACAGGTGACAAAAATAGAAGTGACAATCACAGTATCCTAGACTATCAGCGGGCATTTCCAGGCCCTCTTAACCCTTCCAGGGGCAAGCAAGTAGCCCTTTAAGAATCAGGATAGTTATGAACTCCAGTCCAGGGAAAATTCAGGCACACATTTTGCACGAAGTTTTGGACCGGTCATGGGCCCACCCCGTCTTGACAGGGTTCCAAGAAAGAATTTGTTTGAAAAAGTGACCTGATGCCAAGAATTTGGAAACAACCGAAGTAACTGGTCTCGGTGATTTTTCAGGCAGCTCACTGTTAATGAGCCGTGAAGAAAGGCTCAAGTCCACTTCAGAAGCAGAGGTTCAGGGTCCATCTTTTATAACCAGAAACTTCCCCCCTCCCCAACTTATCTCTTTGGGATGGGAGCCTTAGGTTTTATCTTAAAGGCTGGGGCACTTCTGTAGCGTCAGTAAAACTTGGCCACTTTGAAGAGGATCCAAGGTGAACACTCAGCAGGGGAGGAGACCCTCATCTCCATTCCCAGCCTCCACAGCTGGGGCCCCTGCCCCTTGCCTGCCCTGGCCCAGGACGCCATCTGCAAGGAACACAAAAGCGGCCACGCCCTCTGGCTTATGCAACTCTGAGGTCCTGGCCAAGGTCCTGAGTGGCCTTAATGTGTGCCTTGCCTTTGTCACCTCTGTTCCCCCCTTTCACAAAAGGAGAGAGTGGATGGTTGGGACCAGGACCACCCTACACTCTGGGGTCTTGGCATCGCTCCATGTGAAATCTCTGTCCTTGGGGTGGCTTTGCTTCTCAGCAAGAATTTGGGTAAACAATGTCCCCCTTGAGAAGAAGTGGTAGGGACATTAGGGCATTAGGACTGGAAGGAGAGGCTCCCAGGACAGGAAGGATGGGTGATTAATGAGAAGGGAAGGACGGATGGTTAAGAAGTGCCTGTAGGGAGAGCAGCAGAGTACGGACGGTGTCTGTCCCGGCCCCAGCAGTCCGGAGACTGGAGGGATGGGGGCCTAGGAGGGTGTCATGTGATTGGGAAGGGGCAATTTCCACCTGCAACTGGGAGCTGCCATGAAACCTGATCGGATGGCATGGTGCTAATGGCCTCAGGGAGTCAGCACGATGCAGGTGAGGCTGAGAAGCCGGCTCCTGTGGCAAGCAGGAGGAAGAGGCATGTCATGTCTGCTGGGTCCTCGCCGTGGCCCCCTTGCCCCCTTGGGGTCTCCTGCACAGTATTCGCCATAGAATGCACTCTCTGGCCAGGACTGTTGGGCTCCAATGTGGACCCAAGTACAGGATCCGAGGAGGACAGATGTCACATGCTTGGCCATCATGATGTGGGGCTACTCGTCTCCAGTGAAGCTGGGAATCAGAGAGAGGTGGTGGGTGTGGAGTGTCCACCCAGGGTCAGGGAGAGAGGTGGTGGGTGTGGAGTGTCCATCCAAGGTCAGGGAGCAGCCTTTTCCTCAGGGCAGCTGGCAGACCCAGTGGATGACCTCCTTGGACCACTGTTCAGAGGTCACAACTCAGATGCCTGTTGCTCTTGAAAATGAGGGTATACTCCTGGCTGGTGGTTGCCTCTTCAGCCCCAGGACCAGTCCTCCCACCGTCGAGGGGCAGAATAGCAGAGTGACCATGAGTGTAGCCTTGGGAACCAAATCCAGGTCCAAATCTTGGTTCTGCCACTTCCCAATGGTAAACCTCTGAATCTCCGTCTCCTCATCTATAAAGGGATTCATATACATCATTGGCAAATAGCATACCTTCTGCTCTCTTCTCCTGCATGGACAGTAGACATTGCTAATCAATCGAGGCATCTGTTTTCTCCTTTTGCACAGCAGAAAACTTTGCGAATTGATCAAGGTATTGCTTCTCACTGAGCTTCCAAATCCTTGTGTCCAGAGCTCCAGGCAGCCACTCCCAAGAGATAAGATTTGGCATTTGAGATGACTGTTGTAATGCCTATAGAGCACAATTCCTGGCACACAGCTGACCATGTATAAAGTCAGTTACCCTTCAGTCTGTGCTCATGCAGGAATCCTCATCCATTATCTCCAACTTCTGCTTGCTCACCTCCAGTGACAGGGAGCTCACTATTTCTTTAAGTTGGCCATTCTATTGCTGGACAGTTCTGATAATTAAAAGTCTTCAAATTTCCCTCCCTGAGCCTCTTCTTTCCCTCAAACAGTCTATAATTCTATGGCAAAATGCTCCCTTTTTTCCTGGATTAGCTGCCATTAGGGATTGAGGTGATTTATTTTTAGGTGATAAATTTAAACCACCTGATGAGTAAAACCTTCTCTCAGCTTGCATGTATTTGATCCTAGACTAGCTAAGCAGCTTCTGTGTTTGATGGACACGTTTGAGGGAGTATGTGAGCGTGTGTGTGTGTGTGTGTGTGTGTGTGTGTGTGTGTGTTAGAATGTGTGGGTGAGGGAGAGATTGAGAGAGAGAAAGGAAAGGGAGGGGGATGTATTTTAAAGCCTCCTAATACACCAGGCCAATGTCACTCCTTATATAAACCTAATAGCTTCTCTGAGGATTGGGGTTGCTTTCAGGGCCCCATCATTAGCTGATTAAACCTGATTATTCTGAGGGTAGGAACAGTGAAGAGGGACATGAAGTTATATAACTCTCCATTTATTTGGATTTAATCCATGCTTCTAAATTTAGGAGATGGAAGGCTTCAAAGATGAGCCCCCGTCACTCAGAGGTGGTGCTGGGCTCACAGGGGAGGTGTGTCTGGTGAGTGCTGGAGCCCCATGTTTCCCGGGGCACCGGGGGGAGGTTCTCTGTGGTGGTCAGGACAAAAGCCCAGTCTCTCACTGCCAAAAGAGCTTGTGTGGGGGCCCAGGACACTTCACACCCCAGAGCCTATGAATAGGCAATGCAGATGGGGAGGAGGGATGGGCTGGACAGCATGGTAATGAGGCAGGGAATTGGAGCCCATTGTCCTGATGGGCTGGGAAGTTCTAGGAAAGCCTAGACAGTTGTGGTCACCCCTGGGGTACAGCTGGTGTTTCAGTGTGGTCCAATGTGGCCACTTCCAAACAGATCTCCTTTCTGCTGGGGCTCATAGCTTCGCTGTTCTAAATATTTCATTCAAGGCACAGAAAATCATTATGTCATTCAGCTTGTACCCTGTCTGAGGGCCCGGCATCCTAGTGAGCACCTCTCATGTGGAAGATAGCACACATTCACATATGTAGGACGCTAATTGTTCACAGATGGCCTCCCAGGACGCTTTAACAGAATTGTTATTAAAATGCTTTTCTGGAAGCTGGAAGTCAAGTGACTTGAGCAAATGGAGCCTTTTTCCCGCAGCAACCGGGCCCTAGCCGAATCCAACTCGGAGTTCAGTCATTCAGGAAGAAGCAGCTGCAGAGCTGTGACTACTCACTCATTCAAGGTCTCAGAGACATTTTCCAGGCCATTGCAAAGAGGTGATAACACTCTGTAATAGCACAGGAGATAAGGTGCAGATAAAAGCACTTTATTAACTTGAAAGAATCCACACCCATTTAAGGAAGTGCTATGAAGTCCTGCTATAGCAGAACATGAGCCAGGCTTGGGCTCAGCCACTTTCCAGCTCTGTAACAAGGGATGAAGCACTTCACCTTTCTGGCCTTCAGTTCAATCTGCTGGAAGATGGAAATCAGGCATCTCCACCACCATTTAAGAGATCAAATGGAAAATGATTATGCAAAGTCCTCTCCCAGAGCCTAGCTCACAGTGAAGGCTCTAGAAAGGCTTAATTTTTAGCTCAACAGTACTCTAAAGTATCCAGGCCACTTGAACGTGGTATTTTTGAATGTGGCATTTTTGTTGAAATCCTATGTACTTAGAGCAAAATTCAGATTCAATATCCTGATTTTTTTCTTGCATGTCTTACTCCCCACCCCACCCCCCAGTCTCATCTTGGCCCTTACCCCTCTCCCAGCTCACTGCACTCCTTGCTCTTTCTTGAACATGCCAGGCCTGTCTACCTCAGGGCCTTTGCACTTGCTGTCTCTCTGCCTGAATGCTCTTCTTCCCATGTCATCTTCCCATGACTGGCTCCTTTTAGCCAGTCAGGTCTCAGCACAAATGTCACCTCCACAAGGTACGTAGGCCCTGGAGCTTTCTACCACTCACCTTGACTTAATTTCCTGCATTGTCATTTATTAATTTCTCTCACTTTCTTTCTTTGCTCGTTTATTTTCTGTCTTCACCACCAACATCTAAGTTGCACAAGAGCAGAGATTTTTGTCTGTCTTGTTCCCCACTCTATCCCAAACCACAGGTGTCTGGTAAATGTTTGTTGATGCATGAACAGTGTTTTTAACCACTATGAAGAGAAGTCAGCTCCTTCCAAGCACAGCGTGCCTATCTCCACTTCATCCTGCCTTGCTCTCTCACTCTTTCTTCTCCCCAGCTCCCTAGCTCTCCACTGGATCCCTTCTCCTTTTGTCCATGTCTCTCTCCTCCTGTACTCAGTGACTTCCTGTGCTCTTTCCTGATTCCCTGGCTTGTCCAACAGAGAGCTTAACACATCTTGTTCTTTCTGTTTTCCAGATTCGGGTGACTTTAACCTTGCATCTTTCTTGTCTTTTGGAATCTCTGCCTGTCGGCCTGGGTCCTCTTGTCTCTGGAGAAGGGGGCATGGGGAGTCCATGTGAGAGTCATGGGTGGGAGGAGGTCTTAGATGACTAGGGGGAGCCTCTGGCCTCCAGAGGCACTAAAATCCCCATCCCTGAGGCTGTGAACAAAGGTCCAATAACCACTTCCTTGAGATCCTCCCAAGGCTACCCTCTGGAGAGAGCTGCACCCCAACTACTGCTGCCACTGCCGACAAGGTTCCTCCTCATCTTAAAACCAGGTTTTTACAAATCTGCTAAGCAGGGGCTTGAGCAAATTGGTTTGACTTATGCCAACTGTTATTTGGACCAACACACTTGAACAGCACTTACTTTACAGTTTACAAGTCTTTTTCCGAGGTCATTTGTTCAACGAATGTTAACCCCTTGGGTGTCAGAAAATGGTCCTAGTGCTTTTCGTACAATTTATTCATAAAGCAGGTACTAGGATTATCATTATCCCTGTTTTACTGATGAGGAAACTGGTCCCGAGTTAGGTTTACTATAAAGCTCATTGTCTTAGTCTGTTGGGGCTGCTACAAAAAAATACCACAGATGGGTGGCTTATAAACAGCAAAAAATGTATTGCTCACAGTTCTGAGGGCTGGAAGTCTGGATCAAGTTGCCAGCCTGGTCAACTGAGTGCCCTCTGCTAGGTCATGGACTGCTCGGAGGTCTCCTCCCCTGTTGGAAGGGGCTAGGGAGCTCTGTGGGATCTGTTCTTTTAGAACAGGAATCCCATTCAGGAGGGCTCCACCTTCAGGAGCTAATCACCTCCCAAAGGCCCCATCTCCTAACACCAGCACTTCTGGGTATTAGGATTCAACATAAAAACTGGGGGGAGATACATTCAAACCATAACACCTAGAAAACTTAAGTTTTCAGTTTCTCCTGCGCATAGACTCCTTCCTTGTGCCCAGATCGTGCCCCAGCACTATGTTTGCTGGTCACATGTGCAAAATTTGCAAAAGTAATACATTTCATTGGTCAGCTAAGACTGGTGTCTCTTCCTGCTACTAATCTCACCTCTCTCTGTGTCTCTCTGTCTCTCTCTCTCTTTCTCAGTAAGGTTGGAATGGCTGTGGGCATTTTGGGGACCCACCTTAGGGAAAACTAGATTGGAGATATATATTTGAGTTCACTGAGATAAGGGTGTGTGGCTTAAAGTCATTTCATACATAGTCTAGCTATTGCCAGCCATCTGAGTATAGAAGACAGCTTCCAAGAACACCCTCCAGCTCCCGGTGCCCACTTGTCTGGATGGGTCATGTGAATATGCTCTACGTCACCCAGCACAGAGAGTATGCAGAAAGTGAAGGAAAATTCGGCCTGGAATGTGAGAAGCCAGAAGCTGTTCCGTAGAAACTTCTCCCATCAGACATGGGAAATTGTGAATGGAAGCTTTGCTTCTCAGTGCTGTGTCCTGGATGCCTGATCCAAACCCAAGTTCTCTCCTGCAGGAATAGACTGGATAATGAAGCATATACAACCAGAACCACAATCCTTTTTCTTCTTCTTCTTCTTCTTCTTCTTCTTCTTCTTTGGGAAAGATCATGCAAAATACAATTTATCAGAATTTCTGTGTTTATGGGGCACAAAGTTAAAGCTGTACTAAAAACAACCAAGGTGTCTATAAGGGGTCACATAGGAAAAAGCTTGATGGAGGTTATTCCAAACTTAACAAATTGTGCTAAAATGTGAGTGTATTTATATGAAACAAAATATTTCCAGTGTCACACCTTGTGACACTGAAACATTCCTAAATGGTAATAAAAATTTTCTTTAACAGTCCATGTTAGAGGAGAGACTGAATTATCTTTTAAGTTCCTGTAAACAATACGACAAAACTATCATCATATAAGAGTGACCAATGAAATGTTGGGGGAAAAGGATTATGAAGGTATGACAGGAAGCTGATTAGTAAAAATACTGTGTTACTCTTCCGGAGTTTGTCATGTTTGTGGCATTTGTTAGCTTTCTGATATTTTCTATCTATCTAGATATTTCTATCTAGATATATTTCTATCTCTCTATGACTCCTCTGCTCTTTCTAAATCTCACCTTTTGCACCCTATTTTCTATTCCTAAGGGGCCCCCCAAACTCTACTGGTTTCACGTCTAAACTCTATGGCACAGTTACCAGGATAGGCAGGCTTCCTGACGCAAATACAAGCTCATAACAATCCGTATTCTTTTTCTGCCCTTTAGGGCACAAAAAGTAACTCACAAATCACAATGGCAGTGGCGCTAGCGGTGCAGCAGAACGAGGGCAGGGTGAGTGGGGATGCTACCGCGGTCGTGTGGGGCGGCAGCGCGGTGGTAGTGGGGGGAGGCAGCGCGGTGGCTGGATCCCCGGTGGTGGGGTGGGGGGCGCAGGTTGGGGGGAAGCAGCTGGATCTGGACTCGGTTCCGAGTGTCAGCAGGAGGTGCTGACAAAGCGGGAGGTGGAGAGAGCTTGAGCCGGCCGGTCTGTTCTTCCCTCGCAGGCGATGACAGGAGTCCGGGTTCTGGGAAGGCTGCTGTGGGCGGAAGGGGGGAGCGCCAGTCACTGGCCGACTGGCCGGCAGCCGCAGCCCCCGCGCTCCCGCAGCGCCCGCCCCGGGGCCGCCGCCCACGCGGGGCCTAGAGCAGCCCGGGAAGTGCGCCCGCGGCCCGGCGCCAGCTGCCCGCCGCTGCCTGCCCGACCCTCCCCGAGCCTTCTGCGCCGGCGGCCGGCGTGGGCGGACACGTGCGGCCCCGCGTGCGCTCCCCGGCCCCGCGCGGCAGCCAGCTCCGGGAGAGAGAGGACGACGGAGAGGACGGACGCCTGCAGAGATGGGCCAGCGCCGGGGCCGTGGCTGGGGTCGGGGGGAGAGTCTCCGTGTTCCCCGCCCCAGCCGGTGCCACCTGCACTGCCTTCTCCCAGTGCGGGCTGAAGATAGCTCCTTCCTGCAGGAGCCCGCCGCGGCTGGGGGAGCTTTCCTAGGGCTCAGAAGATGACAACAGTGAGGATAAAATAGTAATAATCATAAAGGCAAACTCTGGCGGAGGGCTGACTCCGTGCAAGGCACGCTACTCATATAATCTATAATCCCCGCCGCAAACCCATGATGGTAGCTGGCTCTTTTATTGGCCCCATTTTACCAGTGAGGAAGGAAAGGTAAGAGGGACACTCCTATTGCTGGTTGTTGTTACTGCTAGTAATCATAAAACAATGCCTTATCGGCAGTAGCGATACCGATGGGGCGATGGCTTTTGGAGGGCTTGCCCTGTGCAAGCAATTGACAGACAGGAGCACACCAGATCCCTGTAAACTGTCGCCCTCTTACAGAGGAAGACAGAGTCTCAGGGAACTAAAGTCACTTGCCCACGAAGACACTGTTGGTCAAGGGGCAGGGCTGGCACTGGAACCACGTTCCTGAAGGGGCCTCTCATCTGTAAGTTGGCATCACCTCCCTTTGTCCCTGTCCTTAATCAAGTAGGGCAGTTATGGTCTGTGACCATAGGGTGATCGTGCTAAGGCTTCTCCGGAAACGGGGCTGCTTTGCCCAAGATTACTGGGCAGAGGAGAAACCAGACTGAAAGTAGGGCATGAGACTCACCACTCACCACACATTGTCTGGAGCCTGTTTCCTGTCTCTGAACTCAGGTGAAGGACCGCAGAAGAGTCACTTCTTGTAAATGTCCTCCTCTTGTAGATTTTGGTCTGGCCACCCTGCCAAAGACACCTGTCTTCCCTTCCTGCCAGGTCCCTGATGGTCTTGCCATCCCCCCTTGACCCGCCCCCCACCACCCGCCCATCACAGACTCTGGAATTGGAAGGCTTCTGAGGACTGGGCACCATGCCCACTTGCTCAGAAGCCTCCCAGTTGTGGCTGCAGCCCACTCTGGAAAACCCTGTTTCCCTCCCATCCCTTGCAGACCCCTGGCCCCCCGGCCCAGCCCAGAGAGCCCCTGGGACTTGTCAGAAATCTGGATCATGGAACCTGATGAGGCAGATGGGGAGGGACCATACAAGGTCATGCAGCAACCAAGAGGCTGAGGCCATTGTCTTCCACCTGTAAGGGACTGGATGTGGGGTTTCTGGCCTCCCACTCCTAAAGCTGGCTATGGGGCCTAGCAGTGTTGCCCAGCCTCTAGCTGCTGGAACATAAATTAAGGACCAAACTGGGGCTCAGCGTAGGCCCTCAGTGACTGACCCAGGGCTGACTGGGGTCCTCTGCACACTGATGTCTTCCTCCTCCCACCACAGCCTTGACCTGAGAGATCTCATTCCTTGGTGAGGTTGTAAGGCAGTAAGGTCTTCTTTGTATGTGAGGGGGGTGTGCCAAGAACTCCTGAATATGGAAGAGGCAGTGTGGTGGGTGAGGGAGCCTTGGCCAGGCCCTGAATGTTATCGGGCCAAGTGCCGGGGGCCAGCTGGCCAGGGACAGAAAGACCTAGAACCTAGGACTCAGGCCTCTGCCTCCTGCTGCAGTGCTCTTCCCACACTCTCTGTTCCACACTGTGAAGATGTCTCACAGAGAAGATGTCTCTCAGGGGGCTCTCTGAGTGATGGATACATGTGCCTTCTGTGGACAGGTTTTGGGTTTTGTTGTTTTTTTATTTGTTTGTTTGTTTTTAAGTATTTTTTAGAGCATTTTTTTTGTTCAGCAAAACTGAGAGGAGTGTGTAGATTTCCCATCCCCTCCACGCCTACCCATGCACAGCCTCCTCCAACAGATTGGTACATTTGCTGCAGTGCTCGGACCTACACTAACATGTCATTGTCACCCAGTCCATAGTTCACATGGAGGTTCACTCTAGGTGGTGGGCATTCTGTGGGTCTGGACACATGTATAAAGACACGGATCCACCATTGCAGCAGAATACTGAGTTGTTTCACTGCCCTGAACATCCTCTGTGCCCAGCCTATTCTTTCTTGCCTCTTTTTTTTTTTCTTTTTTTTTTTAACTGTATTTCTCCATTTGCTAAATACAAATGACTTCACTGAGGTTTCTGCTGACTTTACAATCATGCCCGGAGTTTCCTTCTTTAAGATGCTCTTCCATTCCGGGCATCAGCAAGGCTAAGGACACGGGCTGCGTTTAATTCCGTGCATTGTATGTCTGCGTAAACATAAGCCCTGTGTGATGATGAGGACTGAGCACATGATAGGTCCCAGGAGCCAGGAGCCAGTTCCAGCAACGACTGGAGTGCCTAGTGTGTGCCTGACCCCACTATACAATTTCATCCTCACAGCCACACTCATGATCAGTAGCTCTAATTCACAGATGAGAAAACTGAGGCTCACAGGTCCCAACGATAGTAAGCATCAGAGCTGGGGTTGCAGCCCACGTCTGACTGAGCTGACATCTCTGCACTTTGAAAAGCAGACAGCATTTTGGTCTCTGAGGAATTCCTCTCTTGCACCGTGGCCCTGGGGATGGAGATTCTGAGCCAGTATGGAAAGACCCTGAAGACACAGATTGCCTCATGACTGAGCCCCTAAAGGTGGAGTGGGAGGCCTCAGCAGCGGAAGCCTCAGAGGGAAGGGAGGGTCGTCCCAGCTCATGTCCACAGGACAGATGTCAGCAGAAGGTGTACACCCACTCAGAGGAATGCACTGTCACATTCTACACACTCACATATGCATACTCTTACCCTCATGACATTCAAAGTTCTCTCCTCACCATTATCCCATTTAGGCCTCCAATCAGGGCTGCTTCCTACAGTTGCCCACGCTGTGCACTGCACAATTGTAAGAAGGACCAGTCACAAGGACTGTGATGTGAACAGCACCCCCTGCAGTAGTCTAACACAGCGGCCCTGTTCACAGTAACCTGGGAGTGAGCCAGGGAGACTTGGCCCATTTTGTAGCTAGTGGAAACTGAAGCTCAGAGACAGCCAGTGACTTACCCATGGGTCAAAGAGTGAGTCAGTCGTTGGAACAAAATCTATGTCATCCTTTGTCTCCCTTCCCCCAGGCATTTCACAAAGAATTCTTCTTTCTTTCTAAAACTTTGATTTACTTTTAAAAAACAAATCATTTTTAAACTTCTATCTCTTTTTGAAGAGGAGCCCTATTCATGTGATATGGAATCTTAAGGATCCAAAAGGGTATAAAGAGAAAGCTTTCCCCACCCACCCCGACCTCCAAGCAGCCACGGCTGCTGTCCTGTGCACCCTTCCTGTGACCCACAAGTGGGCATGTACAGTGCTGTGCACACCTTGCTGTTTTCATGTTATATGTCCGGAAATGTATGAAAACGTTTCATGCTGTGGGAGTCTTTGTTTTACCTGTGAACAGAATTCAATCATGTGGAGGCCTTGACAGCTGCTTAAGAAGGACCCACTGGTATTCGCTCAGGATGCTTCCAGTCTCTCGCTCAAGCAAACAATGCCAGATGGTCTCCGCTCCTCCGGCACATGTATGCTTTCATAAATCTGAAAACACACCTGACCCGTACATTCTTCATTTCCTTAAAATCGAAATGTTCCTTTTTTGAAACAAAATTAAAACATCATGAAAGGACACATCATAAAATACAAGAGATTGCCCAGCCCTACTTCCTGGAAGTGACCAATAGTTCATATTTTTCATGGTGTGGCTTAATATATATGGTTGGTTGTAAAACCAGCCACAATCTCTTACACCTCTTTGTCTCCATGCGCTTTCCCTTGTGGCTTTGCAACTCCTCCCACTGAAAGTCAGAGTCTGTTTCTCCTTACCTGGAATCTAGTGTTGGCCCTATGCCTTGCTTTGGCCATTAGAATGTGGAGGTGATGGGGTGCTGGTTGCAAGCCTAGGCCTCAAGAAGCTTTGCATGCTTCTGCTAACTCTCTGGGAGCCTTGCTGCCCCATGGGAATAAGCCCAGGCTAGCCTGCTGGAGGACGAGAGACACTTGGAGCAGGGGCAAGTCATCCCAGGTGCCCCAGTCAAAGCTCCCGAGCCACTCCTTGAAATGTAACCTGACCTCTCAGCTCCAACCCTACCCCCTACCCCATGCCAGCTTCCCCAGCAAAATCAGAGCCCTCCATTCAAACCAGGGGTCAAGTGTAGGGGCCTAGGGGGCTCTATAGAGGTGAGGGGGACGGGGCTTGGAGGAAGCCATATGTGCCCACTCAATTTGTATGCCAGAGAGCAGAAGCTTTTCCAAACACATCTTTGGGAGAAGAGTTGTAAGATGAACACCAGAGATTGCCCCCACCCCTCCTGCCTGCTTTACATGGTCTCTCACTCACTCCACACACTTTTGTTGAGCACCTACTAAATACCTGGTGCTATTCTAGGTTCCAGGGATTTGGCCATGAGTAAAACTGACACATTCTCTGCAAGTTACATGCTAAATGAATGAGATAGAAAATAAGCATTTAAGCCCACGATTATATAATATGTCAGGGATTATATAATATGTCATATATAATATGTCACGATTATATAATATATATAACATATATATTATATATAATATTATAATATAATATTATTATAATATATTTAATATAACATATAATATATGTTATATAATAAGTGTTCAGAAAGAAAGAAAGCATGATGAAGAGACAGGGGTGACGGGATAGCCAAGGAAGGCCCATCCAGGAAGGGATATGTGAGCAGACACTAGAACAATAACAAGGAGTGAGCCCTGCAGACAAGAGGAGAGGCATTCTAGGCCATGGGTACAGCACATGCAAAGGCCCGGAGGCAGGAGTGAGTGTGCAGAAATGCGGGAGGAACAGCCAGGAGGCAGGTTTGGCTGGAGCAGAGTGAGCCAGGGGTGCAGGGAGTGGCAAAAGAGTAGAAGTATCTTCTGTCACTGCATTCTCTCCTCCAATCCTCAACACCACCACCACCACCACCATCTGCAAACAGACCTCTGCATCCTTTTTCCTCTTGTACAAGGCTAGTACCTTCTCCGAGGGTCTGGATCCCATTTAGCACTTCCCGCCTGCTCAGATGGCTCATGCCTCACACCAGCCCTAGATTCTTAGCACACATCCTTCCCTTTGCCTCCCATCTGCCCCACTCCTTCTCATCGGGCTGTGAGCATCTTTTCAGGTCCAGGCAGGCCCTGCATTCCCTTGAAGGTTTCTCTGGTGCCCCAGGCTGGGTCGGGAGCTCAGTGGGCTCCTTCAGTTGCCTGAGCTTCCCCTGTTGACAAGTCATGAGCTCGCAGGGCCTAGAGAATGTCTGATTCCCCTTTGCATACCCAGTTCTGAGTATAGGGTTTGGCCAGGTGTGCAGATGACACTCCGATGGCTTCAGGCTAAGACCTCTGGCTCTGCAGGTCCCCTTTCTCACTGTCTCCCCAGCAACACAATAACACACATGCACGCAGAGGTCTGGGGAACCCCAAAGCTAAGGAAATCCTGTAGCTTTTAAAGCATTTAGTTAGCACCTACTGAATACCAGGCACACACCACCACAACACTAGCAAGGGTGCTGTAGGTGGCCTTGGCATGCCCCTTAGCCTCCTGAAGCCTTGGTTGCCTCAGCTGGAAGGAAAAGATAATGATACTGTCCACCTCAAGATCATGTAGACAAGGAACAGGCTAAACACCACAGACTGGGGCTCATCCAGGTGGGCAAATGTTCGTCCCAGTAGGCAAAGTACTGGTCAGGAACCAAAACCCAAAGAGATTTGTGAAAATTAAATAAGTTGGCTTCTCCAAATCTTAGGAGATTTTTCTCAATTTCATGTCATGGAATGGATGGAATTGGAACTAAAGTCCACATGTCTTTTGAATGAATTACATATAGGAAAGAGAAAAGAAAGGGCATCTGGGTGGCTCAGTCGGTTAAGTGGCTGCCTTCAGCTCAGGTCATGACCCAGGGGGCCTGGGATGGAGCCCCACATCAGGCTCTGTGCTCGGCGGGGAGCCTGCTTCTCCCTCTCCTTCTCCCCTTGCCTGTGTTCTCTCTCTCTCTCTCTCTCTCAAGTAAATAAAATCTTTAAAAAAGGGGGGGAGAAGAAGAAAAACAATTCATGCTGATTACTCATAATAGCTGAGATATGGAAACAACTTAAGCGACCATAGATGGATAAAGGGATAAGAAGATGTGGTTCGCATATACAACGGAATATTATTCAGCCATGAGAAGGAAGGCAAGCCTGCCATTTGTGGTGGCTTGGATGAAACTCGAGAGCATGATGCTAAGCCAGATAACTCAGACAGAGAAAAACAAATACTGCATGATCTCAGTTGTATGTGGAATCTAAAAAAAGTCAAACTCAGAGGAACAGAGTAGAGTGGTAGTTGCCAGGGATCAGGAGCACGGAAAATGGAGAGCTATTGATCAAAGGTAAACTCCTAGGCCTAAGATAAACAAGTTCTGGGGATCTAATGTACAGCACAGTGATTACAGCTGCTTGAATGTTCTCACCACTAAGCACTTTAAACTTACAAAATGTCATGTGTCCATTTTATCTTCAGCTGGAGGGGGAAAAAATGAAGGGAAAGTAGGAACGTATGCTGAAGTGTGTAATAAGCCATCAAGGAAGTGATAAACCAAGATGAAGGAGTGAACAAAATATTTCCTCCTAGCCCAGGCTTGCCCTTTGACCCTCTTAAGCATGTCTTTTGATGTTGTTAATTTCAATCAGGTACAACCTGTGTATTCCTTCTTTTCTAGTTGAGGGCGACTTGTCCCCTGTTGGCGATTCCTTGCCTTTCGAAGGCCATGAAGACTGCCTCCAACGCTTCACGCAGCAGTCCGTCATCCACGTTGGATCATCTTTATGCACAGAATGGAGTAGAGGTCAAGGTTTGTGGTTTTCCATATGATGTCTGGTCATTCCAGCATGACGTGCTGAAAATCACTCCTTTTCCCCACTGAACTGCTATGGTGCTTTCTGGGTAGGAAACCCTACCAGGCAAAGAACGCAAGAAGCTACTGCCTCACAGGATGGCAGGGGTACACATTCTGTAGATTTCATGGCAAATGAGAGAAGCCAGACACAAAGGAATGTGCTGCATGATTCCATTTATGGGACGTTCCAGTGACGGGGTGATGGTGGATGCCTTGGGGTGGGGCTGGGCCGGGCTAGGGATCCTTCCGGGGTGTGGAAATGTTCTTTCTCTCCACCTGGGTGATGGCTCCCCAGGTGTCTGCAAATGAAAACAAAGTCAGTGAGCTGTGCCATTAAGAACATTCTTTTAAAATTCATGTGCAAACAGCCACCGCTTGTATGCTATACACTAATTTAAAAGAACGTTCTTGGAGCAAAGGGGAAGAAATGCTGCATTCAGATAGAGGATGTTCACTGGGGAAGTTGTGAAGAGGCTTTTCAGAGCTGGAGAAAGAAAATGAGAGGCAGCCCCTGGAAGCTGGCCTGGCTCCTCGCTGGGCCGTGCTATTCCCCCGTGGGACGTGAACAAGCTCACAAAACACCAGCCTCAGCTGAAGTCCCTCTGGGACAATGAGAGAGTGAGACACAGCAAGGCCACGTCGCAACTGTGTCTCAGCATAGACAAAACAGGGTCTCTGGGCCACCCAGGCAAAACAAAACACCAGGCAGCCCCTCTCCCTGGGCCTCTCATTAAGCTAAAACAAAAACATATTTACTAGTTATCATCTTTATCAGCATTATCATCTTTCAGTCTCCCTTCTCTATAGACGACATGGATTGAGATCCTCAGTCGTACAAGTGCTTCTGCTTTCTGGCAGTATCCAGTCTGGCGAGCCCCTGCTACCTTAGGTCCTCCCCTAGATCACCCAGCCAGAGCCCAAATCCTCTAATAGGTTCTTTCTAGCACTCTGCAGAGAACCCACAGTCCCCGTGAGTGTTTCTTACTTGCTGAAGCAAGAAGCAAACCCACACTGTTTAAAGGCAGGTGGCTCCGGGTGGCCTGGCTGGAGGGCATCTGGACATTTGACCCAAGTCCTGCAGAAGAATCAGGTGTTTGCCCCGCAGAGAAGGAGGAAAAAGAGATCTGAGCAAAAGGCGTAGATGAGCAGATACTCTTGCAGAATGTGGAGGGACCCTGTCTGTGTACAGGGCTGGGGTGGGGGGACAGAGTAGGGGTAGGCTGGGGCAGAACATGAGTGTTGAATGCCAAGCTACAGAATGGGGCTGAGACCAGGGTGAAGACCGTAAGGTCTGACCCTGGCAGAGTGAGCACCTCTTTCAGCTTTGCACTCTAGACATCTCACTCCACTCCCCCTAATCCTGACTCCACCAGAGTTTCTGGAACTACCTCTAATTCAGGGCCAGCCCCAGCCCTGAGCCAGCAGCTGGCCAGGACTCGGTCCATGGGGATATCAGTGGGCAGAGCTGTCACCAGTGCCATCTCAACAGCCAGCCCCTTTCTGCCACTATCTGTAACTGCTTCTAGCCTTCAACTTGGACCACACATTGTCACCCCAGTTCCTGGCTACACCAGGAGTCATTATAGAATCGTGCACAGGGGACCATCAGTCTCCCACCCCCACTTGCCAACCCCCCAGGCTACTTGGCCTCTGCCCTCGACCCCCCATCCCTCCGCTAGGCCCTCCTGTCAAAGACCCAGCCTCGCTGGTCAGCTTGGGGCTCAATTTGGGTCCTCTCTGACCCCTGGCTCCTAGAGGCAGTTTTCTCTTTGGGGGTCTGGACCCACTTGCCTGGTTCTCTTCAACCCTAGGCCTCTATGGGGCTGACCGCTGACTGGTAAGCCTGGAATGCTAGGGCTCAGGTAGGCTGTGTTCTCAGCTTTATGTTTTTC
The DNA here is from genome assembly GCF_030435805.1 of Mustela lutreola. Lineage (NCBI taxonomy): Eukaryota > Metazoa > Chordata > Mammalia > Carnivora > Mustelidae > Mustela > Mustela lutreola. The sequence continues at coordinate 56,019,250 of NC_081291.1, read as the reverse complement.
TTGGGTGACCTTACTTGCTCTGCTGGTTCCTATGACCTTGAGACCCCCAGATCTCTCTCCCAGTCTCCAGACCACTGAATCCTACCATAAGATAGATGCTTTCATTGGAGCCCCCAGGACTCCCAACACCCATCTCAGGCTTGGTTCTTTGTGTCAAAGCTTCATGCTCTAGGGATGCACTGGGAAGAACCCCCAGGAGAATCTGGTAAGGGCTCCGGGGAAGCAGAATCTGGAAGAGGAGGAAGCTGAGCAAGGACCCTCCAGAGGGCAGCTGTGGCCTGATGCCCTGGTTGCTCTGGAGAGTAGATCACATCACATGGAGGCAAGGGGGTTGGGCTTTTGTACTCCTGTGTCCATAGTCCGGTGCTGGGCTTCCCCGGACCATTCCAAGCCACAGCTGGGTCCAGAAGGAGGAGCCTGCCTAGGAAGAGATGCAGGAATGGAACATGCCAGGACACAAATCCCATCCAAGCAGGTGGGGAATACAAAGGGCCAGGAGGAGACCCCATCCACCATCCCTCCAAGCTGCTTCCCCTTCCGGATTCGTCACCTCCACAAATTGCAAAGTCTGGGACCCACAAGTTGCAAAGTCTGGGACCCAGGCCCCAAAACAGGAACCACCCTCTGGCCCTGTTCAGGTGTGTTCAAGCATCTGGGCCAGCTCCCCACTCTGTTACCTGCATTGGGAGGTGGCACAGAGAAGCCCAACGAGGCCCCCACCCAGGAAGCCCGGTCTATTAGGACCAACAAGTAACAGGAAAAGAGATGCCATCACTCCTTCACCACTACTCCACGTGGGGATGGAATTCTGCTACAGGGGCCTAAAGAGAGTCAGTTTAGAATTGGGGCAGAAAGACAGGCCTGGAGCCACAAAGGTGTCACAAAATCAGAAGGCATTGATCAAGAAGTGAAGGAATGACTCAAGCAAGAGGTAGGAGTACAGGACGCAGCCCGTTTTACCAAGAATTTTCACAACTTTATTCCATATGCCTCCTGCACTGTTTTTTAACCTAACAATTTTCCCTAAAGAATTCTCATTTAGGGGGCACCTGGGTGGCTCGGTGGGTTAATCTTCTGCCTTCAGCAGCTCAGGTCATGATTCTAGGGTCCTGGGATCGAGCCTTGCATCAGGCTTTCTGCTCAGCAGGGAGCCTGCTTCCCTCTCTCTCTGCCTACCTCTCTGCCTACTTATGATCGCTCTCTGTCAAACAAATAAATAAAATAAAAAATTTTTTAAAAAAGAACTCTCATTTAAAGAAAACAAAAAACTTAAATAAGTTTATTGCAAAAGGAAATTTTGTATTACCTCAAGCAGAAAGTGACTAGCACTTGGCTAGAAAGAGAGAGAGGGCGTTGTCCAGGACACATGGATCTGGGGCCTGGTGGTGGGCGAAGAGGACAGGAGATGCACATTTGGGGTGATGGCAGCCTGAGCCCCCAGGGCATCCCAACAAGTTAGGGAGCAGAAGAGACCAGATGAGCAGCAGAGGGCCATTCTGCAGCTGAGGGGTCCCTATAGCAGGCGGTGCACGGAGCTGAGGGAGAGGGGCTGCTCAGGAGCTGGTCCCCTCACAGGGAGCCTAGAGCCCCTGGAGAAGAACATACAGCCCACCGTGGATTACAGAAGCACCGCATCAGATTCCCCCTTTAGGAACCCAGCCTCAGCATTTTGCCAGAAAATGCTTTTCCTACCTCTCCCATAAAAGTAAACTTTCTTTAAACAAAAATATTTTTTAGACGAAAAAAACCAGTGATGATTGATATCTTTCCAAGGGATTAAGTAACTAAAAACCAGCTTTTACTTGATGCAGAAGTTGATATCTTCAACACATCCCTTTCCAAAAATAACAATAACACAACACAACACAAGCAGGGTAGGGTGGACACCAAAGCAGGAAAGTTTCCAGAAAAATAAAAAAATATTTGTCTAAGGTTTTAACAACCAAACTGACACCCCCCTGCCCTTGGCTTCCATGCTCTAATCAGAGCTAACAATGGAGTGAAGACAAGCCTGTTTTCCCCGAGGTACAGGCGGTGTCAGCAGATTAACCAGTGGGGTGTCTGATCCTCTCCAGCTTCACACTCCTGGGCTGGTCGGCAGAGCAACTCTGCTGGTTGGTTTCCTCGCTTGAGTTTGGGGTGTCTGTACTGCCCCACACGGTAGATGGCCTGCTGTTCCAAGAGACCCCAGGTCTGACCACAACGGGCCAGTCTCAGTGGATTTTAGCTAAGGACCTCTAACTCCTTGGGCTGGGTCATGGCTCTCCCCAGCCTTCCAAGACTCCCCTCCTCGAGATTCAGCCCTTCCCTACATGCTGCTTCTCGTGGTTCCCCACCTGAACTTTAACAGCTGCTGTTTCCCTGTCTGGTACACTCTTAACCGCCACTTCTCCCCAGTCTCCACGTAGTCAAAATAATACCATCTCCCAAGACCCTGGTAGGCACAGAATCCAACTGACCGTCCACAGTCCTGGTTTATACCTTTGGGAGGCCCTGTGATTATTAACAGTGTCCCCTTTTGATGTGGTTTTGGAATATAGGTGAATTTTGGTGGGGTAAGGTCCAGAGCAGACAGCCAAGCAAGAATTCTTGAGACGTCTTTGGTGCAAAATGGTGGTTTGTTAAAACACGAGAACAGCAACCAATTGCAGCAAGAGCTCTGACAGTGGGGTCTGTGAGGGGTGGCTGATTATATATATACACACATGGGGTTGGGGGAGTAAGGAAAAAGGAAGTTTTAAAAGAACTTTCATATGCTAAAGAGGACCTACAGGGTACCCTGGTCCTGCCATTGTCAAGTTAAGGTTGTTTTTCCCCCTCTGGCAAGGTATTAACATTAAGATAGTTGGGAGATTCCTGGAAGAATGTGACACAGGTCCCACCCAGGAGTGGGGGTTGGGGGGACTGCAGGGAATCAACTAGTGCTTTGTGTTCAGCCAGCCTTCTGAGCCCTCATCACTTTCACTTTCATAAATATGTATCCTGGCTCAGACAACAGATTGCTTAGTCACCTGACTGAGGCCCAGATCAAATGCCTTCTCTAGGAAGCCACCCCTGATTTACAGAGCAAGGTCTTCTTTTTCCTCAACTCGCACAGTCCCTGAATACATCACACACATTATGGTGGGCACTCTCCCCTGGTGGCAGGCCTTGCTCCTCTGCTTGGAGGAGGTCTCTTTATTAAAATACGATCTCTGTATTGAAAGCATTTACAAACATAGTATTACAGGTTAGACTGTGTGTCCCCCAAAAGATAACATTGACCTCTTCATCCCTGTGAATGGCATTTGGAAATAGTCTGCAGTTTTAACCAGGTTAAGAGAAAGTCTTTTGGGTAGGTCCTAAGCCTGTATGACAATGTCCTTATAAAGAGGGGAAATTGGAATACAGAGACAGAGACAGGGAGAACCCTACCGTGTGACGGGAGGAAGGTGTCCACAAGCCAGGGACGCTGAGGGCTCCCAGCAAACACCAGAAGCTGGAAGAGGCGAGGAAGCATCCTCCCCGAGAGCTGTCAGAGGGACCACAACCCTGCAGACACCCAGCTCTGGGACTTCGAGCCTCCCAACCAATGAGACAATCGGTTTCTATTGCTTTAAGCCACCCTGTTTGGGGTGTTTTGCTATAGAAGACTTAGGAAATGAATACATACAGTAACCCCTCTTTTAAATAACTGCTTCATTGAGGTACAATCCATATAGTATAAAATTCACCCTGTTAAGGTGTATGACCCCACAGTTTCTGGTATATTCACAGAGTAGTATAACTATCTCCACTACCTGAATTTAGAGTATTTTATCATCTCCTCCTGCCCCTGCAAAAGAAACAAAAAACCCACTAGTTAGCAGCCACTCCTTATTCAGGCAACCACTAAACTGCTTTCTGTCCCTGTGGCTTTGCCTACACTAGATATTTCATACAATAAGCGGCATTTTGTGATTGGCTTCTCTCACTTGGCATGATTTTCTGTACTTTACTCCTTTTTATGACTGAATAATATTCCATTGTGTTGCTAGACCACATTTTATGTACTCCTTCATCAGTTGAAGGACATTGGGGCTGTTACCACATTTTGGCTCTGACGAGTAAGGCTGCTCCATGATTGTTCATGTACAAGTTTTTGCATGGACATGTATTTTATTTTCTTGGGTAAGAAACTTTGAGAAAGAAAAAAATTTATTTACCTATTTGAGAGAGAGAACACAAGCGCAGGGAGAGGCAGAAGGAGAGAGAGAAACTTTAATAGATGGTGCACTGTGTGCAGAGCCTGACTCGAAGGTCGATGCCATGACCTTGAGATCATGACCAGAGCCGAAACCAAGAACTGGATGCTCAGCTGAATGAGCCACCCAGGGGCCCCAGATAAGAAACTTATGGAAAAATAATGCCTGCACGTGGTAAACAAAACTGACGGAGGTATTAAATAAATAAATATATACACATAGAGAGAGAGAGAGAGAGAGAGATGTGTATATATATATAGATATATCTATATATATACACTCATACAGTTAAAAGCCACTCCTTCTTTCTTTCCTTTTTTTTTTTTTTTTTTTTTAAAGATTTTATTCATTTATCAGTCAGAGAGAATGTGCCCATACAAGCAGGGGGATCAGCAGGCAGAGGGAGAAGCAGCCTCCCTGCTAAGCAGGGAGCCTGCTACAGGACTCCATCTTAAGACCCCAGAATCCTGACCTGAGCCCAGAGCAGACTCCTGATGGAATCACCTAGGTGTCCCATAAAATAATAATTTTCAAGAGGTTGGACACCTTCAACTTTAAAACCAGCCAGACAAGGGCTGCCTAAGTGGTTCTGTCTGTTAAGTATCTGTAACCAGCTGAGGCAATGATCTTGGGATTGAGCCCTGAGTCTAGTTGGGGGCATCCCTGCCCAGCTGGGGGTCTGCTTCTCCCTCTGCCCCTCACTCTGCTTGTACTCTCTCAAATAAATAGAATAAGAAATAAAAAATAAAACCAGCCAGATTAACAAAAGTAATCTTTCTGAATTATGAATTTAGGGTTATGGTATAGAAGGGTTTTTTTTTTTCCATCTTGCTGACACAAAGACAGGCTTCGAAAACAAATTTCATTGACTTTGCACCCGTTGTTTTCCAAAAGGACAAAGGTTTTTTGACAAATCAATTTTATTGTACAGCATGTCTTAAAAGTGGAGAGAATCAGGTGAGGGCAACTCTATCCCAGCCCTGACACCAAATTAGCCTGGTGACCTTGAGAATGTTATCTTCACTAGGTAGCAATTTGCTTAACAAGAAAGGGAGAGGCTAGATAAAACAGAGAGCCCCAGATCCTCAGCTTCTCAATCAAGCTAATCTCTGTTCTGGATGGTGCCTACGTGCCTGTTGGTAGACAGGGAGTCCTCACTTCTCATCGGAAACCTTCACCTCAGGCAAGCAGTGAATGTCAGGTTTACCTTCCACACCTTGCTTGAACTTGAAGTGCAGACACAGGGTTAATGTCATATTTCACCATTCAGATGGCCCTTCGGGGACCTTATTTGCCTAGATAAACTAGAACCAAGCTTCTTTAGCCTGTGCAGGTACCTTTGGCAGAAGTTTCCGGGTGGGGAAGGGATCCGGGAGTGGCCCAGGGATTACAGATGAATTAGCATTTCTTTCCCTGGCTCATTACCGGTAGATAAAGGCGCCTCCCGCAGCTCCCAGCAGGTTGGGAGCAGGAAGTTGGGTGGTTTGGGCGGCAGGAATCTGGCTCCACAAAGGCCCCTGAAAAGCCATTGTTCCAGGGCTTAAGAGGGCCCTTCTGTTGGCAGCTCCCTCAGGTCTCAACTGGAGCCAAAGTCTTCACCCAGACGCTGATAAACAACACAGTCGGTGCCAGAATAAGCTTCATCCACTCCCCTGCCAGTCACTCCCCTGCTCCAGAACCCTCAATAACTCCCTGTTGCCCACCCACTCTTTGCTTGGCACTCCGCAAGTTGACCACAGTCCAGACCAATTACCTGGCTAAACCTATTGCCCACTACTTTGCAGTGTTTTATGGTAGCCAGCATCTGCCTGGCATCTCATCTGATCCAGCCACTGGGCCAAGGGCTATGTGAGCATCATCTTGTTTCATCTTGATGGGCATTCTTAAAGCAGGTTTTGTCCCCCTTGCGTAGATGGTGAAACTGAGCCCAGAGCAGCTAAAACAGTCTGCCTAATGCCTCATAGTCAGAAAGTCAACCAAGAGCCAATGCAATCCCTGGGTGAGATCTCCCTTGCTGTCTGAGGTTGGGGCCTGGTACCCAAAACTGATGCAGGAGAGACATTAGGGTTCAAAGCCAATGGCTAAGAAAGAATTCTCGGGACATCTTGGGTGCAAAAAGTCAGTTTTATTAAAGCACAGGGACAGGACCCATGGGCAGAAAGAGCTACACTAGGGTTATGAGGAGTGGTCCATTATTTACTTTCAAGTTGGGAGAGGTCTCGGGGATAGCAAAAGTCTCTAAGGAATTCTGGAAGCAAGGTTTCCAGGATCTCAAGGGAGCTAGCTGTTGTTGGGAAGAAGTCATTTATTACAGTCTAGCAAAACCTTAGTCATATGGATATCAGTGTATATCAGTGTATATCAGATGTGTATCAGTGGATCATATGCTTGGGTGGGGGTGATTGCCAACAGGTATCTTTGGAGGTTTAGAGATAAAGGAAATTTCTAAAGGAATTTTTATATGTTAAAGTAGACTTACGGGATCCTGGGGGGTTGGGCTAAGGTTGCCTTTTGACCTTAGCAAAGTATTACCATCGAGGCAATTGAGTCCCTGGAAGAATGTCACTCTGCCTGTTTCAAGGACTTGTTAATGGGCTGTAGGTAGTAAGGAAATTTAATAATTTCTCTTCTGCTTTTGTTTCCCACATGAATAACCAGTGTGAGCAAGGCAGAAATGGAGGGATTCTGAGGGGGTGATGCTGAATGATGAGAGGGGAAAGCTAGGTGACAAGGGTGAAGAACAGAGAAAGACAGAGAAAACAGCAGACAAAGGCCTTCCTTCTGGGCTCGGTTCCTTATCTGTCAAAATGTGGATGTATGTGGTGGGAAGGTGTTACTTTCTGGTTGTGTGATTTTCCTTGCACCCTAAAACACCCAAAATTTCTTGGAATCTGCCCGCAGAATCAGCGAGCGAATGGTGGATGCCTCTTTAAATGCTGCGTCCTAGGTGCCTTGCTTGCCTCACCCCTAGACCCATCAGGCTGCTGGCTGCAATCACCCTGCAACCTGATTCAGGAAATAAATAAACAGACTGGCTGAGATTGGGGAACTGGGGGTGGGGAGGACTGGAAAGGGATCTCCTGGCAAAAGTCAGCCAGACCTGAGCAAGGGTTGCTCCCTCGAGACAGGGCACGGTCTCAGTACACTTCCTTATGAATCAGGTTGGTCTTATGCATCTTGATCCCCTGCAAGGCCCAGGTAGCAATTTGAGCGTGCAACTCCCAGGCAGACTGTTTCGCCAGGAAAATGAGGACTCTTTATTCCATTTCTAGGCTCCTTAACACATCTCTGGCAACTGCGTTACATCTCATTGGCTGGTTTTCATTCTTCTTCTTGCTTTCTTGCCCTATCATGTCCCCTTCTCTCCCTCCACACTCTCTCTTCTCAGTACCCCCTCCCAAATCCCCCTCTCACCCCTGCTTACTTCTCTATCACACCTTGTCTAAATGGTCTTTGACATAAGAAGCCTATCAGGGGTCAGCAAGGGCTTCAATGAGATGGTAGCCCTTGAGCTGAGCTTTTGGGGGTGAACAAGAGTTTATCAAGTAGAGAAGGAAGGAAGGAGCGGGAGCCCCACATGCTTCAGTACAAGGGCTGGATTCATACAGGCCAGCTTTGATTTGTGGCTTCTTCACTCTTAATCTCTGTGATCTGGGCCCAATTGTATCACCCCATCAACCTCAGTTACCTCATCAGTAGGATGGGAATTTCTCTATCACTGAGAAGGGCTGAGCTCAGGCTGCAATGAGAAAATTTCGTGGTCCAGGCCTGGTGCCTGGTTTACAGAAGGCACTCAATAGAAATTTGGTAATGAATGAATAGATATTCCAGGCAGAGAGGACAGCATAAAGAAAGGTCTGGAGATGAGACCAAGCACAGCATGTTTGGGAAATGGTCCTCTTGCCAGAATCTGTGGCAGAGCCTGGTCTTACTGGCTTCCTAGAGCCAATCATGAGCAACTCTTTCCAACACTGCATTCAGTGATGTCAGCCCAGGAGCTTGGAATGCACCACCATGCAAGCCTTTGCGCTGTGGAAATTGGCAAACACTGTAGGTCAGAGCTTTCCTTCCCCCTCCAGTGAGCCATGAGCCGGTTTACCAGTACACCAACCCCTGTAAACTCGGGAGACAGGCTAGGGTTAGATTTCAAGGGGCCTTGGATTTCAAGGGACTGGTGATGTTCTGTCCACTCTGTTTGTTGTAGGACTTCAGAGAGACTGTTTAACCTTACTTGACCTGAGAAAGATGTGTTTTTTAAAACCAAAGAAGTCCATGAATTGAATTCCTAAAAAAAGTCCAAGTATATGACCACTTTACCGTCACATAAGTCTAAAAAAAGACTATCAGTTTAATTTTTTTAAAAAATCATTTATTTCTATTGATTAGCAAAACTTGAATTAGAAAATCACTTAATTCCCAAGTTGAAAAATCGGGTTTTTAACAAGGAGAAATGGGTGTGGGAGGCCCAGTGTGAGAGGGTGGCAACAGCCAGGCCATACATAATTTTGTGGGAAAGGATGTATACTTTGATCCTGAAAGCAGTGGGGAAATCACTGGAGGGTTTGAAGCAAATTAATGGTATGATCAGATTCTGGTCTTGGAAAAGATTCTTCTCACTCCTCTGTGAAAAGCCTGGATGGGGCCAAAATGGATTCAAAGACACTAAGCAAGAGATGATGGGGAATGGATAAACATTTTTCTGGAAAGTCAAGACCACTGTTCACCTTACTTCCTTTTTCTCCCAAGACACTTGAATAGACTACATTTCCCAGCCTCCTCTGAAATTAGGAGGGGTCATGGGATTCAGTTCTAGCCAATAGAATATGAGAGGAAGTGATATAAGCCACTTCCTGGTCCTGGCCCTAGACACCTCCTATACAATTGTGTAGATTGTTTCTCTTGCCCTCACACCTTTTTGCCAAGGATCCAATGGAGGACTCCAAGGCCTGGGTACTGCAGAGCCACAAGCTGGAAGAAGCCTGGGTCGCCGATTGGCTTTTTGGAGCAGAGCTGCACCATCTCCCTCCACTGGACTGTGCTGAAAGGAACAAAGATTCCTTGTGTTAAACCATGACATCTGAAGTTGCTTGTTATAGCAGCTGACCTGACTTGTGTAGAGGGAATGGAAGCAGAGATAGGTGCACACACCTGACAGCTTTTCAAGGTAGAATTGTGGGACTTGTGATTGGTTGGAAATGGAATGAGGGAAGAAGAGGCATTAGAGGCAGTGTTTCTTGCTGAACAAAGGTGACTTTAACTGAGAAAACACTGTGGGGAGACCATCAGGTACATCTGAGACACCGGAGTGGAGAAATCAAGAGACTCTTCTTTTGGCCTCTGCAACCCAAAGCAATTTGGTAGCTCCCCTGGAAGTACATTATGGTGGCAAAGGCCACCTGTCACTAATGGTGGGACAGACACGGGGAACCTCTCTCTGTCTGTGGAGCCATCATGCTATCCTTGGCCGAAGCCTACCCATGAGGTCAATGGAAATGCTAACTGCTTCCTTTCCACTCTAGCACACACCCCACCATGTCCAGACCTGACCCTCAGCTATAGCAAGGCTAATGTTGAAACATAATCTATTCTTTTTCTCCCATTTCAACAAATATTTCCTGAGGAACTACTAGAATAATAATGTTAAACTATCATTCATGGAGCACTTAGTATGTTCCAGACCTTATGCCAAGTGCTTTACTACATGACTGTGTTTAATCTTCAATCAACAGAGATGAGAATTATTAGTGATCCCATTTGACAGGTGGGAAAACTGAGACTCAGAGAAGTCACAGGCAGTCCCTCACAATTCAGTCCCTTACAGTTCTTATTCCTCTCAATTGGGTAGTGACTGTTTTCTGCCCCCCAACACATTGGCACATCCTGGATCCCACGTCTTTTGTCTTTAAGGAAGCCTAGGGCCAGGACACCATGTTTCATTTCCCTCCCCCAGAGGGGACTCTCATTGTGCCAGGTTGTAGGGCCTAAATTACTGGCCCAACCACTGTTGGCATCATAAAAAAATCATATCACCAAATTATGGTACCTGATGAACACAGATCAAAGTCACTGTTCTCAGAAGAGGGCCTTGGGCCTAGTATCTAGAGCAGTTCCTGGGCTAGTTTAGAAACGCATTTGAACCAGCTTAGCCCAAAAGCAGGGTTTAAGGCATCACAGAATCCAAGGGAAGGTTGAACCAAAACCTAGAATCAGGTACCCAGATACCACCACAATACTCTCTACACCACTTACCTTCTTCTTGAGAACTGTCACAGCACGAAGTAGGTGATTGCCCACCCGAATTCCCTTCTCATTTAAAAGAGCCCTGGGGCACCTGGGTGGCTCATTGGGTTAAGCCTCTGCCTTCCACTCAGGTCATGATCTCAGGGTCCTAGGATCAAGCCCCACATCTGGCTCTCTGATAAGCAGGGAGCCTGCTTTCCCCTCTCTCTCTACCTGCCTCTCTGTCTATTTGTGATCTCACTCTCTGTCAAATAGATAAATAAATAAATAAATAAATAATAAATAAAAGAGCCCTGATTCAGGGGCACCTGGATGGCTCTGTCAGTTAAGCATCTGACTCTTGATTTCAGCTCAGGTCATGATCTCAGGGTCATGAATGGAGCTCGGTGTCAGGCTCCACGCTGAGCATGGAGCCTGCTAGGGATTTTCCCTTCTTCTTCTTCTGCCCCTCTCTGCTCACATGCTCTCTCTCTCTCTAAAAAAATAAAATAAAATAAATTTCTTTAAAAAAAAAATAAAAATAGGGGCGCCAGTGTGGCTCAGTCCTTAAGTGTCTGCCTTTACCTCAAGTCGTGATCCCAGGGTCCTGGGATTGAGCTCCACATCGGCCTCCCTGCTTGGCAGGAAGCCTGCTTCTCCCCCTCCCACTCCCACTGCTTATGTTCCCTCTCTTGCTATCTCTCTCTGTCAAATAAATAAATAAAATCTTTTAAAAATAAAAAAAAAAAAAATAAAAGAGCCCTGATTTTGTTCAGCAATGCACTCAGTTAAATATTCTTTTCCAGCTTCCTTTACTGTAGCCATGAGACGTAGTTTTGATCAATGAGATGTTAGCAGATAATTGCTGTGAGCTCTGGAAAGGTTTTTCTCCTTCTTCTTCTTCTTCTTCTTCTTCTTCTTCTTCTTCTTCTTCTTCTTCTTCTTCTTCTTCTTCTTCTTTTATAAAAGGCATTAAACACAGTTGGCCTAGTCCTTCTCCCCTTCATCCTTTCATGAGTGCAGATATGATGGCTGGAGCAGCAGCAACCATTTCATAGCCATGAGGAAAAGGCTAGAAAATCACTAAGTTCTGGTTCTGACATCATTGAGTGACTGAACCGATGCCCATGATCACCTTACTCTAAATTTCTTATCATATAAGAGAAATGTAAGTTTATTTATTAAGCCATTGATGGTCAGATTCATTTTGACTTGCAAGCAAAAGCTGTCCTATTGGAGACGATTGCTGTGACTTTCACTGGGGCTGCATAAGTGGAAGCATAACTGCCCCTGGCCCCTGAGTTTTGCATTTTACAGTATCTGAACTCAACATTCTAAGTCCCAAGTTCAGAAAAAACATTCCTAGATGAGGACTCATTGGCCCTGTGTAGATTGCTTATGCCTGGGCCAATCACTGGGCCAAGGAGGGCAGACTGTGACTGGTCCAGTTGGTGCCAACCCCTAGACCAATCAACCACAGCCAGTACAGGAGTGGGAGGAATTCCATGTAACATGACAGTAAGAAAGGCTCTGGGCAGCTTAACCTATCAGTGTCTGCTCTGGTCACCTAGCAGAGGGGACGGACCTGGTCATTCCCACTTATCCCTTCCCGCTTTCAGCCATTCCACCATGTTTCTAGTCCTTCATGGCATGTGCTGCATGGTGCTGGGCCAGGGCAGAGTTGTAACGGGGTCCACCATCTGGCCCATTGTCCCAGCCAGACCCCTATGGCTGCCTGGCTTTATGTAGCCTTTGGACTCAGTTTATTGGATTCCAATGTGTACTCTAGCTCTCCCTGGCTGGTGACAACCGTCTCCCACTGCAGTTTAGTGTCCTCATCTATGGCGGGTGGGGACACTATGCTAATCGGAGCCCTCTCCTGGCTTCAGTGAACTTCAGAGTCAGCAGACCAGATTCCGTTGCCCAGCCTGCCCCTTCCTGACTGTGTGACCTTGGGACAGCCGCCTTGCTTCTCTGTGTATGAGCTCTCTGTCTGTAGACTGAGGGGATAATCCTGACCTCCTGGGTTGTGAGGGTAAGATGATTCTGAGATAACTCTGGTCATATAGGAGGTGCTCGGTAAATCCTAAAAATAAAAATGTAATGGCCCCAGGGGAATGGCGTCATAGGCAGAGGCTCCTGAGACCAGCTGCCCAGGAGGACATCAGGCGCTGGGTGGGATCCAACACCCCCAGCCCCCAGCCTGGAGATGCTGCTGGGGCCATCAGATGGAACAAGCAAAGGGTCTCTGACCCTGTCGCAGGCCCGCTTAAGCTCATGGGACTGGTTGGCAGATGTGGGTCAGTGGTGCATGCCAGTCCCCAGGGCAAGGGCGACAGAAAGCTGTTCCTGTCCATCTGAGGGCTGGCAGCCACCAGGGCCACATCCACGTCACAGAGAGAAACCAAGGGCAGCACTTGGGTCCTTCCACGACAGCTGCTAGCCACAGAAGACAGGCTGACCCTCTCTGTGTCCCCTGGGAGCTGGGCAGGCCTGGGTGGGTGGACAGTAGCTCCAAGCCAGGCATTTAGGCAACCCAGCCCTCCTCAACAGCAGGCCAGGGGCTATGTGGAGGACAAAGCTTCCTGTCCACGCTAGGCACCTACCGCCACCTTCCTGGACCAGGCGCTGAGCTGGGGTTGCTGAGAAGGGCTCGCTCTGCTTGCAGGATCCTCAGTCACTTACCAATGGGAGATAGTAACTAGAGGTTGAATTGGAATATCTCTCTTTATCAGGCATCTACTGTGTGTCAGGCACGGTGGCACATCCACAAACATGCCATTATTGCTCACCGTGACCCTAGAAAAGAGAACCTATTATTATCCCCATTTTATAGAAAAGGAAACTGAGGCTGGGAGAGATGGGCTGGCTTGCCTGGGGTCACACTGTCAGACAGTGGAAAACTGAGATTCCAGACCAAGCCTGTCCAACCCTCAAGAGTGTTTTCTTTCTCATGTATGACAAAGAGTTGAAATGGCGTCATGGTGTCATGGGAAGCAGTTAGGTTGGGGATCAGAGAGAGCTGCTCCTTGTTCTCCCCAAATCCCTACAGCCTGGCATAACTGCCTGCTGAAACAGGTGCACATTTCTTCCCTCTCCCCAGCTAAGCTTCTCAGCCACCTCCTGGTTTCTGTTTAGATGCTTCCTCCTCTGGGAAGTCCCCCTTGATTTTCCCCAGGTTGTGGCTCATTTTTCGTCACCCACAGCCCCCTCTGTCTGAACCCATCTGTCTGCCTTGGAAGAATCTGAATTCCAGAGGGCAAAACTATTTCTGTCAAATCCTCCACAATATCTTCAGGGTGTAGCAAGGTACTTGGCACATAGTAGGCCTTCAATAAGTAAAAGACTTTGACCAAAAAGAGCACAGACCCTTGTGGAGGGGTTGGGGGGGGCGGTGGGAGGGAAAGAAACTGCATCTCTGGATGAAGGGGAACAGAACACAACAGACCACAGGAATCCCAGAGGTCCCAGGGACTGCCACTCAGGACCCTGTCCCCCACCCAGGGTGAGATGAGTCCCCAGAGCCCAGCCCATTGAATTTTTTCCTGCCGACTCACTCTGTGATTCATTCTCAGCCCCTGGCATGCCTGGGTCTACCCAGAAGCCACGGGCCCGGTGCTAAGTTTAGTGACTGCAAAATGTCCCCGTGAAATTCCAGGCAGAGCCAGGAGGCTGGTGGCACATTCCACAGAGCTTCCTTGGGCCCTTCTGCGGAGCTCTGAGGCCTGAAAGGGAACCAAGCGTGCTTCCAGTGAATGGCCTGGAAGGGCTGAGTCCTCATCTCAGTGCTTTGACCAGAGGCCACAGAGCTCAAGGGCAAAGGTGTCCAATGTCAGAGGAGCTTGGTGTGGAGAGATGGGAGTCTCTTTGAATGACATATGACAATGGAAAGGGGCTTGTCAAGATTCAGGGCAAGCCCCTCTCCCTGGGAATCCTATTGGACAATCCACACTTTCTTGCTGAGGGCTGGGGTCTGACTCCCTGTGCCTACCTAAGAGATAAAAGCATCCCAACTCTACACTTTGGGCCTCAGACCTACCTGTATCCTGCCCTTCATTGGACAGGACCCCCAGCCCTCTCCCTGCTATGTAGCCCCCTCCACATTTTTTCCTGTCTGCTCTGTCCCTCTCCCAGAGATAGGCAAAAGACCCCCAACAGGACGGGGTGGAGGAGAGGTTATGAGACATATGGGAGAAGGACCCCTATCAAATCCCCACAGTTTCTTCCTGTCTTCTGTACACAGTAGAAACTATATATACACCATGAAGGCAGTGAAGGGGATCTTAAGTTACCTTGTTGACCTGGATGGAGCCTGTGGCCCACTGAGACCAGCAGATCTTGTTCACACGAATATGTTCTCTGGCAGGTGTCCCCCAGTCTGCATTTGGGCAATTGGTTTCAATCCATTCCTCCTCCACTTAGGTCTTTGCAAATAGAAGAAACCACATCTCCCTTATCTTCATTCAGAAGCCCCAGTCTCACGGCTAGATTGTCAGTTCAACGGTGGTGGGAAGGAGTTGTCAGCTCACTACATTCTCCCAAGCACCAAGCACAATATTGCTCTCTGAGGCAGTGAGATAGATCTGAAATATATATATACAACACACACACACACACATATACAAAAGAGAATCATAACAGTGCAGAGAGTGATAATTTTAAAATAATAAACCAAGGCATTAAGTCAACTCAATGGGGAAAGAAATTATGCTTTCAACCAATGGAAAAAATAGGATATCAGGGGGAAAAAAATCTCAACTGCTACCTCACTCCATATACAAAAATCAGTTTGCAAATAATAAGAATTATAGGAGGAAGAAGAAACTTCAGGGGGTTATGGATACATCTAAGGCCTTGCTGATGGTGATGGTTTCATGGGCGTATTCTTAACCCCTAACTTGTTGAATTGTATACATTAAATAGGTACAGCTTTGTACATGTCAAAAATGAATCAATCTGAAATGGATCATAGACTTAAATGTAAAAAGCAGAACCAAAATTCCAGAGGACACAGAGACGAATATCTTTGCTACACTAGGGAAGCAAAGCATTAACCTAAACCAAAAAGAAAAAGAAAAAAAAATTGGATCTCATCCACATTGAGATTTTCTGCTCATTAAAAGACACCATTAACAAAACTAATAGACAAGACAAAGACCGGAAAAAATAGTCAGTGTGTGTATGTGCCTGCGTGCATGTGTATGTGGTCTGACAAAGGACTTATTCCCAGAACATATAAATAGCTATCAATCAACAGTAACCAAATGCACAGCCCAGCTGTAAAAAAACAGAAGACTTGAACAGATACTACAAAAGGAGCTATACAAACGGCCAGTAAGGAAAACGGGGCTAGACCCCAAGGATCTACAAATTATCTGAGTTCCCATTAAAACCAGATACCAGCATGGCTGAGAATCTCCTGGCTGAGAGTTTTTTGTAAAGCTTACGACCCTGAGCACCGCGGTGTGTCGAGGTGGGGGTCACTACAGCTCTCCCGCTCTGCTGGAGGAAATACAGGATGGACAGATCCTCCACAAAAACTGTCGGGCAGTTTCCGATAAAGCTGGGCAGGTAGGGAGTTTTTCGAGTTGCCTAAAACGAAGCACACGTCTGTGGCATGACTCAATCATTCTGCCGCTAGCTATTTACCCGGAGAAATGAAAACACGGGCCTGCACAGAGACTTGGGTGAAGGTGCTCCCAGCAACTCTGTTCTTGTTACCCAAGACAGAAACAAACCAAAGTCTATCACCAGGGAAGTGGATAAATAAACTGAGGAACAGCCACACGATGGAATACTACCCAGCAGCAACAACCCACGGCCACGGGCAACGTGGATGAATCCCGAACATCGCCAGCGGAGGGGAAGGAGCCAAACCCCAAAGAATGCGTCTTGCACAAATCCTTTTATGTGAAACCCCAGGATGGGCAGAGCTAGCCTATGGTGAAGGACACCAGGGCAGCAAGGGGTGACCCCAAGTGGTTAGAAGGGAAGTTTCCGCAGGTGCTGGAAATGTTCTGTGTCTTGCTCAGGTGAAAATTATGATGGTGGGTTCAAGTGTAAAAACACATCAAAACGAGCACTTAAGATGGCTGCAATTTATTCTCTGGTGATGATATTTTGCTTCAGCAAAATAGATCTTAAAAAAAAAAAAAACCTGGCTATTTCGTTTTCTTTCTTTCTTTCCTTTTTTTTTTAAGAGAGAAATCGTGGGGGGCGAGGGAGGGGCAGAGGGCAACAGAGAAAGAATGCAGGCAGATTCCCTGCTGAGTATGGAGTCCGATAAGATCACAACCCCAGCTGAAATCAAGAGTTAGATGCTCAACCAACTGAGCCACCCAGGCACATGTATGATATATTTTAATATATCTATTAAAATAAAAAAATTGGGATAACTCATATCATCCATAATAAATTTAAATAATAATAACGTAGCAAACTGGGCAGTTCTGTTACCCAGCTCAAGAGGTAGAACACCACCTGGGCACTTGGGTGGCTCAGTCGTTAAGTGTCTGCATTTAGCTCAGGTCTTGGTCCGGGGATCGTGGGATCAAGCCCCACATTGGGCTCCTTGCTCTGTGGGAAGCCTGCTTCTCCCTCTCCTATTCCCCCTGCTTGTGTTCCCTGTATCACGGTGTCTCTCTCTGTCAGATAAATAAATAAAATCTTTAAAAAAAAAAAAAAAAGAGAGAGAGAGAGCATCACCACTCTCTTGGAATCTTCACATTTTCCTCCCTTTCTCGGAGGTAAGCACTAGCTGGAATTTTGTGTTCACTATTCCTCTGCTTTTCCTCTTAATTATAATGCCTCTACCCAGTTCCTTAAATGGGTTATTGTTTAGCAGGTCTGCTTGGGGACACCATATAAAAGGGATTGTTCCATCTCTATTCTTCTGACACTTGCTTTTTTCACTTACATGGCATCTCCGAACTTCATTCCTGGTGTATGAAGCTGCAGCTCAGTCGTTATCATTGCCATATAGTATTCTGGTGTGGTGCTACAGTACAATTGGTTTATCATTCCCCTGTCTATGGACATGGGGTTATCTCTGGTACACATGGGCACATGTATTGTCTAGTGTATAAACACAGGGAAGGAGATCCTGGGTTATGGTAAATGCATGTCTTCAATTTACAAATGATTCCAACTTCACTAGAAATTACCGGATAGTCTCCAAAGTGACCCAACACAACTCTTGGTAAGTTACACTGTCACCACAAAGTATAAAAATTCCAGCTGCTCCACATCCTCACCAAACTTTGGAATTATTAGACTTTTAAATGTTTGTAAAGGAGGATAAGACTCAAACTCAGATGCCTTGGAGGCCACTTAAGTAGCCAGTGATTGGATGGGGGGCACAGCAAGGGAGGTGGGGACTACAGCAAACTAGAACACGTGCATCCTGTCTGAAAGACGTGGCCTTGGCTCTGCCCCCTGACTATGGTTGGGAGGGAATGCAGAACCCAGGGCTGCCAGAGTTCTGGAATATTCCAAAGAAGCCAGAAATCCAGATTTTTACATGAAATCTGATCTTGAAATGTCAGCAACTGTTTCAGATTTGTTTAAAACACTATATTGTACCAAGTACATGTGTGTGCCAAACCCTAACTATTCTAATAGATAGAGTTCATTACAATTCAATTCCACTTAATTTATAGCTATTGGAACTTACTGGAACTTTGGAGAGTGACCTCAACTCTCCATGGCGTAAGTGCTGATGTGCTCTATAGATTGCCATTCTTTATTGGTGGGAGCTCACCATTTTCTCTTCTGAATTTATTATTCAGAAAGCTCAGATTTCCAGAAGCCCACTGTCTCAAAGGAACAAGGGTAATGAGATACTGTTCCAATCTGCCGTTAAGTTAAACCTTATTCATTTCAAGCTACTGGAAGAAATCATTCCCTTCTTCATCACTGTAGTCCTCCTGTAACTTGTTCTCCACTCAGCAGCCAGATGGATTCTTTCCGAATATAAATCAGATGGTGTGCTTCCCTTGCTTGAGCCTTTCAGTCTGTATCTGCCATCCCATGGACAGTGCAAACTCCTGTCTTTGCCGCATACTCTCCAAGCTCAGTCTCGGTGTCCTGTGCAATGCCTTTCCCCTTCATTATCTCCCTTTCCTCTGATTTTCTGTGGCTGGTTCGTTCTTAGCCTCCAGGTCTGGCATAAATCTCACCTTGCACAAAGGCCTCCCTGACTCTTTATCTAAATAGCAAACCACTCCCTGTGGTGCCCTCCCTCAAGGCCCCCTGGGGATGTCCTTCTTTGCACTCCACCATCTGGAATCATCTGACATCATTTGTGTCCGTGTTGCTAGCGACCTCCCCTACCACGGGGTCAGAGTCTGTTCCGTGCCGCACGACCCATCCCGCCCCCGTGTGGGGCCTGGCATATAAGTAGCTTTTGTGTGAAGCACCTACTGTGTGCAGGACCCCTGCCCTGTGGGGAAACAGAGCATCATCTTGGCCCAGACCTTGGGGAGAGAGGACTGAGGAGATAAGGCTAAATCATCCATAAAGATACATTGTGCAAGGCAGGGGCATGGGCCAGGTGGCCTGACAGGGCCCAGTTGGCTGTTTGCAGCTACCAACTATTCCAGTGGGTTACTGCAGCCTGACAGTTCAATGTTCTAATGTTCTTTCCTGGATAGAGGTAGAGGTGAGAGCAAAATGTGGCAGAGAAGAAACGACTTAGGGGCCGATGAGCACTGGGCACAGGGTCAGAACCCCAACCCTATGGTCTTGGGAAGTCTCCCTGGAGACAAGGGATGGACACCCCCGTTCCCACCATTAGGGAGAAGTCAGCACGCTCCTATGTGTAAAAGAAGTTGGTCGATGCTCTGATGCACTGGCGGCCGGTCCTGCCAGGAGTTGCGAGGCCCAAAGGAAGGAGTGGACGGGTAGGGACTGGGGTGCCTTCCTGGCAGATAGAAGGGAGTAAGCAGGGGCCAAGTAAGCAGGTAGGCGATGGGGGGCTGAGATGCAGGAAGGTACCAGGGTATCCAGGCCTCCCTCAGGCCCCGTGATGTTCCCATCTGCCCTCTGACAGCCCTGGGATTTAATTTAAATGCCCTCCTCTCAACACTCAGGGGACTTCCTCTCTGAATCTGAGATACTGCACCTGTGGGCTTTCCTGTGGGAGACGGGGGGAGGGGGATGGCTCATCCCAGGGGATCACGTGACCTCTCTGCAGGCTCAGTGACCTCCAGGGGCCACCCTGTGGGCAGTGGGCTGGGCAGGGGAACATGCCTAAGAAGGTAGGGAAGGGATCACGTTTATGGAGCACCTGGCGTATCCCAGTGAGGTTAAGGGAGTTGCCCAGGGTCACCCAGCAACAAATAAGGAGGCTTGAACTCAGTTCTTCCGATCCCAGGTCCTGGGGTCATGATATAATGTGCCAGCGATCTGCCCAGTACTGTGTGGGAATCTACACGTGTAGAGGTTAGCACATATGATCCTTGTAGCAGCCCTGTGAGCCAAATAGAGTGACTACCTCAGGTTTTCATAAGTTAAGAAATAGGGGTAAATGGTTAACTCAGAATGACAACGACACTTCTAGTAATAGCAGTAGCAATGAGAGCGAACACTTACACAGTGATTACTCTGTGCCTGGGACCGACCTAGGTGCTTTGCATATGAAGCCAACTTTTTTTTTCTTTTTGATTTCTTTCTTTCTCTTTCTTTCTTCCTTTCCTTCTTTCCTCCCTTTCTTTCCTTCTTTCTTTCCCCCTTCCTTCCTTCCTTCTTTTGAGCACAAGCTGGGAGCAGGGGCAGAGGGAAAAGGAGAAGCAGACTCCACGTTAAGCTGAGAGCCTAATGCGGATCTCGACACCATGACCCTGAGATCACAATCCCAGCCGAAAGTCAGAGTCGGATGCTTAACCAACTGAGCTACCCAGGTGCCTCTGCAGCTAACCTTTTTAATTCTCACAGCCAGCCTTCCCAATATAACTCTCCCCTTCCACAGCGCCGCCACCCCCACCACCCCCCGCGCCCCGCCACCAACCCACTTTACAAATCAGAAAACAGAGGGAGTAGAGGTTAAGTCTGAGCCCAGGTCTGTCTGAGTCTTGAGCCTGGACTATATGAGTCAGCTAGTGGCCCAGCCCCCCATGTTCTGAAACAACCAACTCAGACTCATTCTGCTGTCCTGGAAGGCAGCACCAAGACCACCTTAAGAAGTGACTAGTCCCTCTTCTCAGGGTGGGGGTGGTATGCAAACTGAGGAAGTCAAGGATGCTGTGGGATGGGGTCTGGATGGAGGTGCTCTTTGCATTCTGTGCAGTGTGAGGGGAAATGTCCATGTTTCATAGCCCGCTTTGACCCCCCAGCTGGTGGCTTATGCTGTTGAAGTGGGGACCAGTGGGGGCACAGTGGGACTGTCTCAGAACACATCAGCCACCCCAGAGGGGTGAGCCCCAAATTCTGGAAGCCCCATAGGGCCCAGTCCTGCCCTGCCCTTGCCTTTGGAAAGCAGTGACCTCCCCTGAGCCAGGGCTGGGCACCCAGGAGTGCCTGGCAGCCAGCAAAGCGGAAAACATTGCTCTAATTAGTCCAATATGTGCGCTATGTGCAGTGCGCATCTGGGACAGCCCCCAAATGTTGGAGGTTCCTGTCCCACAGTGGCCCAGCTGGGCCTGCCTGCTTGGTAGGAAGCCTGAGGCCTGCCAGACTGGAGACTCCTGTGCGGCCTCCTCCCTTCCTTTTCTTTCCCTACACAGGTATTGAGCATCTACTGTTTGCCAGGTACACCCTGTCTTGGGTCCTAAATGTTGGTGTTCATATCTTAGTTCCATCTCTTAGAGTTCCTGAGGTGGGGATTGCCTCCTCTCTTCCAGTCTTCTGTGTTGGACAGCAGGGCTCTGACAGCTCTGGCTTCGAATTCAGGGACCACCCTTTGCTCACTGCGTAACCTCAGGTCAGTAAAATGCTCTGTAAAATGGGCTGACAACTCAGCCTGTGCCAGGCGTGGCCATGGGGGCCCCTTTCAAGGTAGGTTAAAGTCTCATCTCCTTCTGGAAGTCCTCCTGGACTTTATGGATCCTCAAACCCAAATAGCTTCTCCCTGCTGGACTTTGGCAGTGCCTGCCCTCACCACACACTGGGAACCACTGGGGCGGAAAGGCTAAGAGATTCCTGAGCTCAACCCCTCCCTCCACATGTTGCCCAGGGGGAACTGAGACCCTCCCTGGGGGCTCGCCGGAGATAACACAGCGAACTAATGGCATAGTAGAGCTGAGGCCTCAGGACTCCCTTTCCAGTGCTCTTCTCCAAATAGTGCTTTCTGGAGGCAACTCAGCTGGTGCTGGAGAGCCCTGCTTGGTAGTCTGACAATGAGTCTGAATCCCATTTGCCCCACGTCTCAGCTAGGGGGCCTGGGCTGCTCATTTCATCTTGCCGGACCTCAGTCTCCGAATCTATAAACAGGGATGAGCGTTATATTGTTGTTAGAATGTTTGTTGCAGCCGGCCCATGGGGGAAGCCCAGGGTATGAGGTTCACTGGCTCCTCTGGGCCTCGTCTGGGAATACTCCCCGTTCTGGGAAGCCAGAGGTGAGGATGGTCACGATGAGCATGAGAAAGACCGTGGGCCCTGGAGACGTACTGGTTCAAAGCCTGGCTTTGTTCCTTCTCAGCTGTGTGACATTGGGCAAATTACTAAACCCCTCCAGGCCTCAGTTTCCCCATCTGCTAAAATAAAGTTAATACAGAAACTCTCCTTATTGAGGGTGGAGTAAGTTAGTATTTGTGAAGTGCTTGGAGCAGTACCCAGAGGCCTGCTTACCGGTTAAAGAAAATCCAAATGTCCACCTTGTGTCCCTCTCCCTGATCCATACACCGTGGGAGACCCAATGCCTTCCTTCCTAGAGGGTTCATGAGGAAGTGGTGGAGCCCACGGGACGGGGCATCTGAGACATCGGCCCCTGGCCCAGTCCCCACTCAGCTATCTCTTGGGTGGAGGGTGAGCTCTGGGCCCGGCAGGGGGAGGTGCTGAACAGCAGTCACTGGGTGAGCAAAGATGGGAATGCCTGTGTCTACTCATGATCTTTTTTAAAAATTCCATTTGAGTATGTGCTCTCTAGTGTCCCTAATAGGCTAGTTCAGTAACACATCTATACTTGTAAGTAAATACTCCTCTGTAGGGACTGTGTGCTCATTCAGGCGTGGAGACCATTTGACCTAAATTAATAACAGTCATTGCCAGGATGCAGACTCCACACGGAGCCCCTCACCTGCATCTTCTCACTGGACCCTCCCATGACCATAGGAGGTGAGTGCTGCTGTTGCCGCTCCTTTCCAGGGGAGGCAAGGAGGAGAGTGAGGTGAGCCTTCCAAATCCTGACGCTGGAGGCAGCCCAGGGCTCGCACCCCCACAGGCTGGCCCCAGTGTCTGGGACCAAGGGCTGAGCAGCTGATTTTAACCTAAAAGGTCTAAAATGAAAGAAACGATCACCTTCATGAGGACGAATTTTCTTCCTGCATTCCCTAACAGGCTCACACACATCACCACCAACTAACTTGTTCTCCTTCTGGCTTGTTAGCGAAAACCTGATGTTCCTTCTACTGGCATTAACTGTGGCCCCACTTCCTGGGAACACAGAGCCCAGCTTGGTCAGCAGGCGGAGTGGCCTCCCGTGGCAATGACCCAATCTCGAGTTACATCCCCTTTTCTGGATTCACAAGGCTCATCCCCAGCCCACCCTGCGGTGGGGACGGATTTTTGCTGGCTGCGGTAGGACCAAAAGGGAACACAGAGGAGCCGAGCCCAGGGCTGGCATGCAGTAGGTCCATTTGTCTGTCTGTGGGCGGCAGCCCGTCCATCTCTCTGCTCCCTGGCGCTGGCTGGTGGAGCCCGTCTGATACCTCTTTGCAGTCGCTCGCAGGAGGGGCCAGGAAATGCTTCCTGTGAGAAGAAATGGAAGAGCCAGCTCTGTGAGGGTCCTCTTCTGTGAAAATAAAATGTCCAATCCAGTCCCCAGAAAGCAGACCAGGGGCCAGATTGGGTCCCACTGTTGGCTGAGTTCAGAATTAAGCTCCCAAGGCAATTCTTAGGACATAAGAGGAAAGCAAAGGGACTGTGAGAGGCCAGTGCCTCTCACCACTCAAGCTCATTTTACAGAAGGGGATACTGAGGCCAGAGGGACACTGTGAGTTGGGTAGACTCTCTGGCAAGCCCGGGGTGGCCTGCGTCACTGGATGACGAGCGTGGACAGAGCAGAGCCTGCCCCTCGCCAAGGACTGAATCTTGACCATGACCCTGCCCCAGAGCTTAGAGGAAAGGGCTTCAAGGACGTGGCAGGAGGAGGTCCGTTGCCTGGAGCCTCAGAGGGGCCTGGGGATCAACCATGGCTTGGTCTGAGGAGGTCCGTTGCCTGGAGCCTCAGAGGGGCCTGGGGATCAACCATGGCTTGGTCTGAGGAGGTCCGTTGCCTGGAGCCTCAGAGGGGCCTGGGGATCAACCATGGCTTGGTCTGAGGAGGTCCGTTGTCTGGAGCCTCAGAGGGGCCTGGGGATCAACCATGGCTTGGTCTGAGGAGGTCCGTTGCCTGGAGCCTCAGAGGGGCCTGGGGATCAACCATGGCTTGGTCTGAGCCATCTCACCCCCTGCGGCGGGAGGGAGGTTCGGGAGCTGGGGTCCTCCCTGCAGTCCCAAGAACAAGGCCTGGCCGCCTGGTTCAGACAAACCTGCCTCAGCCCTGGTGCTACCCCTTCGATGTGGCCTTGGGCCGGGAGCAGCTCCTCTCTCCAAGCCTCAGTTTCTCCATGTGTGTAACAGGAGTGATAACAAAGTGACAGTTCCACTAATAACAGCAGTGCCCGTCCTGCAATGCTCACCCACTGAGCACCCAGGCGGTCCTGTGGGGCGTGTCGAGGACTGTCATTGTCCCCATTGGCAGGGATAAATTGGAGGATTTTTTTTTTTCTTTTTTGGAGTAACATGCCCACCTTTGCACAGCCTTTGGCCCAAACAAACAAACGAACCAACCGATGTACAAAGGGTTAGTGTCATGCCTGACCCAGGGAAGCATTGTGGAGATGGTGGCGTCACGGTTGCCGTTGTCGTTATGATCGTGACTCGGTTTATGGTCTAAACACTGCAGGCTCTGCAGTGCACAGAAATGCCCCTGAGCCCCAGAAGGAGACATCGGTCAAGGAAGTGTGGCCTGGACACGGATCATTCCATCTCTCTCTCTCTCTCTCTGAGGTGGTAATTGTCGGTCCTTCTAGGACCTAGTGCCTCAAATGAAACATATTCGCCTTTGGGCACCAGTGCCCCTCTGCCATCGTCCTGTGCAATGCCTGTTTCCTTATCTTCTCTCAACCCCCACTTGTCACCCTCTGCGGCAGAAGCCACCATCCTCCCGTGCGCAATGCCTGCCCCTTTGTGTGTGTTCTAGCAAAGTGTGTATGCTTCCAGTTTTCAGGACGCTTGTTCAGAGGAAGTCATTCATACAGAAAAGGGCAGAAAGGACGCCCCCGAGAGGGTTATGAATCCTCACAACCCGAACCCACCCATGTCCCCCAGATCAGGAAGCAGCAGCCTCCAAGGGCTGTGTCACCAAAGCTCCCACGTGCCCCTCACCCCCCAAAAGAAGGGCCACCTTCCTGACTTCTCACACCATAGAATCGCCTCAGCTGTTTGAACTTTATACCAATGGGATTGCGTGCTGCATACCCCCTCAGGTCTGGCTTCTTTTGCTCAAGAGCACGCCTGCAAGATGTATGCAGGTTGGTGAAGAGTTCACGCCAGTTCATCTGTTCTCTTTGCTGTGTGTTCTTCCCTCACATGAAACCACTACAGAGCATTTGCCTGTTCTCCTGTTCGGGACGCGTGGAGCCTTTCCAGCAAATGGGGCCACACATTCTTGAACAAGGTTTCCGGCGATTGTAGTGTGTATCTCTGTTGGGTAAATAGCTCGCAGTGGAATTGCCAGGTCCCATACGTGTACGCTCAGCTTTGGTAGTTCTGCCAAAGTTTCCAAATGCCTGCACCATTTTACACTCCCACCGGCCGTGTGGGAGAGTCTCAGATGCTCCACTTCCTCACCAACCTGCTTCTGTCTGTCCTTATCACAGCCAGTGTGATGGGCGCACCTGCAATGATAATTCTTGCAAACGATCATGTTTCACGGTTCTCATTTTATTTTACTCTTTTCCCCCACGCAGCCCCTGCATCTCTCCTAAGAGCTGGAAGCAACGGCTGAGCACTCTATATCCACCAGGATTCAGAGCTTAATCCTATGTCTATTACCTCACTCTAGCCTCCCAGACACCCGACGAGGGAAGCACCATTTTACCGAGGATGAAACTGAGGCCCAGAGAGGGAAAGACCCCTCCCCAGACACAGCTCATCGTTGCAGCTGGCAGGAGGGGATGGGGTCAAGGTGAAAACCTTCAGCATGACTTAGGGGTGCTGTGACCTGACCTCTCCTTTGCTTAAAAGGTAACTGAAGGGCAGACGGGGTGCCTGTGCTTGTCCTCACTGCCCTAATTCAGGGAAAATCCTAGTCCTTCCCCACCCTCAGTCTTCCCATCTATAAAATGAAAGTGTCAGGTGTCAGGCACAAAGAAACACGTGTCTGCTGCACTAAATGACATCCACGATCTCGTATGCGACGGGGTCTGGACATGTTATGCCGTTTGCTTCTCACACAGTCCCTTCAAACTACATATGGAAATCTCGCGGTCACAGCCAAGGACATTGAGTTCCAGAGAGGACACAGTCAGGCAGAGTCACAGAGCAGGTGACAATGCTGGGATTTTGAACTCACATGACTCGCTGGTATGCCCGATCCCCTCAAGAATCCCCTCTTTGGGGCTTAGCTTTGTGGAAGTTACAAGAGGGCTTAGGTGTTGGAATGTGTTTTTAAATTGTTAAAAAAAGATATTGTTCATATTTACCCCCAAATTAAGAGGCAGCAGATTGTTAGCGACAGAGTTATCATGTTTCAGCAATTCATTCCTAGGTGTGTACTTGAGAAGTGAAGACCTAAGTCCATATAGCGGTATTTATAGGAACATTATTCCTAAGAGCTAAAAGTTAGTCACAAAACCATATATCTATTGATTAATGAAAAAACGAAATTCAGTGTAGACACACAATGGAATATTACTTGGCAATAAAAAGAAATACGGTCCTGACCCATGTCATAGCATCAGTGGACCTTGAACAGATGATGAGAAGTGAAAGAAGCCAGTCACAAAAGGCCACAGATGGCAGGAGTCCACTTGTATGGAAAATGCAGACAAGTTCAATCAGAGGAAGTAGATTCATGATCGCCTAGAGCTGACGGTGGGGAGGTAGGGATGGGGAGTGAGTGCTAAGGGATGCAAGGTTTCTTTTGGCATGATGAAAATATGCTAAAATTAGATAGCAGTAATAATTGCACAATTCTGGAGCTATGCTAAAAAGCACTGAATTGCACATTTTAAATGGATGAATTTTATGGCACAGGATTCTATTTCAGTAAAGCTGTTTTTTAAAAAAACTAAAAATTGGGGCGCCTGGATGGCTCAGTGGGTTAAAGCCTCTGCCTTCGGCTCAGGTCATGGTCCCAGGGTCCTGGGATCGAGCCCCACATCAGGCTCTCTGCTCGGCAGGGAGCCTGCTTCCTCCTCTCTCTGTCTCTGCCTGCTTCTCTGCCTACTTGTGACCTCTGTCTGTCAAATAAATAAAATCTTTAAAAAAAAAAAAACAACTAAAAATTAGTGTCTGATCATGAAACATGCTGGATAGGACACCCTCCAGAGGGCTTTCTGCAAGCTTGTTACTGCCTTCACTCCCCACAGCCTGCTTCTTGAGTTGGGCAACATGCCCCTTGCCACCCTGTCCTGCCAAATGTTTTGAGTGCATAACAAAGGGTCATCGGATTGAATTCGGTGTCCGGGCTTTGCTCCCTGTGGTCTCATTTGCAGGAAAAATTCTTGGCCATCGTCCTTGTTGTTTGTCTTTCTAGGCCCCAAACCATTTTTTTTGGCTCCGTCATTTTTTTGTTTATTCATCAAGCATTTATTGAGCACCTACTGTGTATAAGGTTCTGGGATGGTCATGAGACAAATAAAATCCAGTTCCTGACCTCTGGGAGTAAACATGCTGTCAGCGAAAGAGACCCAGAAAGAGAAATGGGGGATCCAATATACATCTCGCCATGTATTTGATGACTGTTTATTGAGTACCTACTAGATACTGAGCATATGTTATGGGCTGGAGACCTCATGGTGCGAGAGAAGCAGCATGGCCATGACTTGGGTGCCCAGACCCCAGCTGCACTGCTAGGGTTCAAGTTCTGACTCTGCCACTCACCAGTTACATGACCCTCTCTGTAGAGTGGGGATGAAAATAACATCTATGTTTCAAGGATACAGTTAAAACGAAATGACTCCACATATGTTAAGTGCCTGGAAAGTGCCTTGTCCCGACTAAGGACCAGGCACACGCCGGCCATCATCACAACTGTCTTTGTAGTTCTGCTAGATGTGGACCATCTGGGGGAAGACTTTCAGGTAATGGTAGACAAAGGATGTCACAAGGAGGGGACAGCTTGGCCAGGGGCCTTAGGCAGGGCGATGGCAGGGGCGGAATGCACAGAAGATGTGGTAAGGATGAGAGATGAGATAGATTCTGTGGAGCCTGGGAAACCCCGGTTCTCTCTGTGCCCACCTTGCGTCTACTCTGACCCGGGGCAGGGGGCGCTCCCTCCAGGCCTCAAAGCAACCTCACAGCCTTAAAGCCAGGAAAGGCCTCTGGAGCCAGCCCAGGGGGAAGGGGCCAATGCACGTAGTTAGAGAGAGGCTGGGGACAGAGCTGGAAGCCAGCTGCCAAGGGTCCAAGTGGGCAATGGGCTTCATGGATTTCCTCCATCCATCATCACTATGAAGTGGCCCTATCATTATTCCCGCTTAACAAATGAGAAGTCTGAGGTTTGGGGAAAGAAAGCACCCGGCCAAGTTCACCCAGCCAGGGAGGGGAGGTGATGAGGCTTAAACCCAAATCTATCTCCCTGATCCCCACATCCTTAGCCCCCAAACTGGGGAGGAGGGCGGCGGCTGCCCAGGCTGGAGCCTTGCGTTAGGGTCAGACTTAAGCCTTGCATCAGACTAGGATTAGACTTCTCATGAGTCCCAAGAAGCCCCCGCCTCTCCCTGGGCCTCAGTTTCCTTCTCTGCAAAATGGAAGCAGCAACATTCTCACCTACCAGGTAGCCCAAGGAGCCTATGAAAATGCCAGGTGCCATCAAAGCAACCGGGACAGACACTCTGTCTATGTGACCTCAAACAAAGCCTTCTGCTCTCTGGGCCTTGGGTCACAGATGGGGAAATGTGATTCAGCTGTGAGAGCACTTAAGTTCGTTTCGGTGTTACTGTCTAGAGGGGAAGCATGCAGACTGAGCAGGAGTATGGTTGCCAGATTTAGCAAATAAAAATAAAGGATACCCAATTAAGTTTGAATTTCAGATAAACGTCACACACTTGTTTTGTATAAGTATGTCCTCATGTAATCGTTGGGCTATACTTATCCTTAAAATATAGAATTGTTTTTCTGAAATTCACATTGAACTGGGCCTCCTGTGTTTGATCCTAAAGCCTTCATGGGGGTAGGTTGAATGTCTGCCCAAAAGACCCACATGTTGGTCTCTCCACACCAGAAAAACATGGACATGAGAAGCCAGAGGCTTTGCAGTAGAGGGTAGGAAAGTCAGAAAGTCAGCGGGGGAAACAAATCTCCCCCTCCAGCACCCTCCCTTCCTCTGTTGTTGTTGTTCTGAAACTCACCCCTGCTGTTGGCTAAGCATTGGCTCCCTTGCTCCCTCACTCCCTCCGCTGCTGGGGGCCTGAAGAGATGTGATGTAAGATGAGCCTTTATCAGATGGGCAGGCTCAGAATGGCTGCTTGGGTGCTTGGGACCAGGGTACGGGTGGGACTTGGAAGGCCAGTAGCCCCAGGGACTTGGAAGGCTCCAGACCCCGAGTAATTCCTGCCACCCCCTCCTGCCTGCCACTCCTCCACTGACTGAAACACAATGAGCACCCTGGGTTCAAGGGTTTGAGGACACTCCGTGCCCTATGATCTGGGCTACAGCTTGGGTGGGGTCTCAGAGCACTCCCTTCTCTCTGCGCCCTGTTTCCCCCACCTGTGAAATAGGGTTTAATTTCTCTGAGCATTCCAGGCAGGGAGGGGTTGGTTTCCTAAGCCCCTCTAGCCTGTGCCTGGTGCACAGTGGTTTGCTCCCTGTCAGTGTCCCTCTGTCCAGCCACACCGCCTGCCCTGAGTTCCTCACACATGCTCTGTTCCTGGGCTGGTTGCATAATTCAGAGGCCCCCTAGTTCCCATTCAAAAGGCAGGAACAAAGTATCATTAAAGGGACTAAGAGAAAAACTTCTTCCGTTCTTCCATAATCTTTCTTTTTCTCTATTCTTTCTATCCGTCTCTTTCTCATGGGGCTACTTAGTGTCACACCCCCTTGAGTGCAGAAACGCTCATGGGGAACCCACACCTGCACCTGGCGTTGCCCCACAACCCAGCATTCACATGCCCACAGACTTCCAGCTTGCCCTTCCCACTGTGCCTGAACCCAGACAGGGGCGGCAGACCAAACCAGACATCTCACCTTCCTGGGCCTGCCACCGCAACCCACTGTGACAGGCAACCCACAGGGTACTGTACCTTCGCTGTTGGGGCAGTATCCTTCTGCACTAGGTACCCACCATGTGCCTTCTGCTGTTGTCAGCCTGGGGCCAGAAGACCTATTGCTCTGCCCTTCACTGAGATGCCGTGGGTGTGGGACCCTCACTCTCCCTCTGCCAGTACCCAAGCCCCTGGCAGAAGACACATCAGTGGGATGGGGTCTGGGGAGCCAGGGGGTGGGGTCCTGGCAGGACCTTGAGTGTCCTAGAGGGGTGGCAGGAGGTGGGACCACATGCCCGCATGCCCGCCGAGCCTCCAAGTCCCCCAGTACACACTCCATGTTGCACTTCAGCAACACAGATTCAAAGATAAAAAATTGTGATGAATCTCAAGGCAGCAACTGGGAGCTTTAAAATCCAAGTATGGGGCTCTTCCGAGCAACTGCACTGGGCAGGTACCCATCATGGCGGCCTGTGCTGCTCCCTCCTGCTTCCTGGCCTCTGCAGGGGCTGCTCTCTCTCTGCCTGGAATGCTCTTCCCTCCCTTCCTTCCCCAATTCACTCATACACACTCAGCGCTGGTCTAGGTAACCCCACCCCTGCGGGGTCCTGCATCCATTCTCCTCCCAGATGGAGGCTTAGGAGAGCAGGAGACAGGTTTTAGCTGTTTGTCCCCAGAGTCCATAGCGCCTATCATCCAGAAGGCGCTCAGTAGTATGAAATGAGTGACCAGCTGATTGAGTGGCCAGGGGGAGGTGGAATGGGAAGTGTGTACCCCAGGCCCTGGAGACCCGCGAGGTGGCTGCCCGGGAGCCTCAGGAGCCTGGTGTGTCTGGGAGAATGTTACACCCTGGGTCAGAAGGCAGGTGAAGGGCTGGTGGGAAAAGATGCACAATGTCAAGTTGGGGTCAAACTGTCAAGAGCCTTGAAGGTTAGGCTAAGGATTCAGGCTGTGTCCTGGAGAGGGCAGAGTCCTCCCAGGGGAATCTAGCAGGGGCATGCTAGGGTCACAGCTGTGCCGAGGGCAGGCGGATTGGAGAGGGTTAAGCCTGGGGGCAGGGAGCCTGGTGGAGGCTGGTACGATTGTCCAGACCCGAAGGACATGAAGGAGGAGGGAGAGCAGAGCCCTTCAGCAGCTGCCCCAGGGCTGGGTCCCACACAGCCTAATCTGTTTCTCTGGCACATGTTAGAATGAGGTGCTTAAATGTCATGTGGCAGCCGAGCCCCATGCTATGGGATTATGGTACGCTGATGGATGACTCGGGCCCCAAGGAGCATGCAGCCCCCTCTGAATCTCATGGCGACCACGGAGCTTTTCTCATCCGATCTAGGGTCCAGATTTAGCTCTGAGTTTGAAACCCCACTCCTAGAATGAGAACCCTGGAGATCTGGCTGGCCATCGGAAGAGGGAGCGTGGAGAGAGATGGGCAGAGGAGAGTAAGTGATCATTCCAGGAGCCTGGCAGGGGCAGAGTCTAATCTCAGTTTGAAGGGTTTGCCCTCTGAACAGAGTGGCACCCTAGACAGGCAGAGATGCTGGGGTTGGGGAGTGAGTCAATAGAAGGGGTATGAACACCAGGCGAGGGCAGTAGGTGGGGAATCCAAGATCTCTGAGTTTACTGGGTCCCATTCAGTTCTGAGTGATGTCCCGGTTTGGGGAGAGACTGTGGGCTAGCCCGTCCCCATGTCCATGCCAGGACACAGCTGACTGGCACCCAAAAGGAAGTGGGGAGCGACTTGCCAGATCCTGGTGGAAGTGCGAGGTAGTCAGTATATCAAGAGTATAACAGAGAACTTCTTAAATGAGTTAATTGACTAAATGGTGTTTCAGAACTGCCCAGCACCATGGTAAGGCCCTGGGAAGAACAAGACAATCAGATGCTGCTTCTGCCCTCAAGGAGCTTCTGGTACCTTCAAGACAAAAAAGGCCATTGACTTCACCACTGGGATGCTGGAGGAGGGAAGCTTGAAGCTAGAAGATGCTTTGCCTTGAGCAAGGGGACAACTGGGGCCTCAGTGTCCTCTCTCACCCTGGACAGAAGCAGGGGTTCTTAGCCCCGCTGGAGCCTAGGATCCTGGGGGCTTGTGACCCACCCCCAGAGCATCTGATTCTGTAGGTCTGAGGAGGGGCCAGGAAGGGGCATTTCTAACAGGTTCCAGAAGCTGCTGCTAGTGGTCCTGTGACCCCGCCTTGAGAACCAGCATACTCAAGGAAGGGTTTTCCGACATTGCTTCAACCCCATAACCTGTCTTCATGAAACCCTACTCCTACAAGCAGCTCTAAAAGAGAGGTGCAGGGGTATGGGGGAAAGCGTGGACACCTTCCCCCATTTGGGTGACAGTTAACCGCTGTTGTGTGTTCTCAGCAGCCCGGAGGGAGGGCCCCAGGGACATCACAGGCTTCAGACAAGGTCAGCTGCCTACAAGATGACCTTGGGTAAAGAGCCTGTGCCTTCCCTGGCCCTCCATTTCCCTCTCTGTGGAATGGGTCGTGGAGGGGAGTGCGAGAGCCATGGAGCTGTGGGGCGTCCTGTCGGCAGTTGGGCTGTCGGCCTTCTCCCTCCATCCTTGGGCGGCTGCGTTGGCTTCTGGGGCTCATGGCCAAGAATCCAGCTGGATTCGGCCCCCAACACCCCAAACCACAGGCATGTGCCGCCCCCACCGGGGAGGAGCAGACCCCTGGCTCCTGGCTTTGGGACAGGGTGGATATTTCCAGTTACAGAACCTCCCAGAGCAGCGGCTGTCTGGGGTATGCTTATCCGTCTGCCCACCCCTTGCAAAGCCCCTCAGGCAGAGGCTGTCACGGGGGTGTTGTTCGGTGTTTTGTTACCGAATTCTTGTTCTTGAAGAAAGGACCCACTGTGTCAGGCGGCAGCGCCTGGAGGCTGGCGGGGCAAGAGGGTCAGCCTCCTCCCCCCTCCTTCCAGGGCTTGTTGCTGAGGCTAGAGAGAGTTCCAGGCGCTCAGTTTGCCTCTCCCAAACTCTCCTTCCTCTAAGGGGCATTTTCCAAAAAGTCACAATACTTCCTGATGCCCTTGTCTTGTGCTTGGCATTCGAGGTCCCTAGAACCCAATCCCTCCTCTTTCTTCCCACTCCTCTCTGCTCCCCAGACCCAGAAGGGCTTCCACAAGCCAAGTAGCCAGATCTGCCACTCACACTTTCATTTCCACCTTCCAGCCTTTGCTGGGGCTGGGCCTCCCACCTGCTTTGCTCTCCCTTCACTTGAGAGGGACCAACAGGCCCAAGGAGTCCAGGACTAAGGTTTCCAGAATTCATGGCTTCCAGGGTCCGGGCTGGGACTGTCCCAGACAAATGGGATGAGTTAGTTACCCTACTTCTCTCTACCTGTACCAAAGCAAGACCCTACTCACCCATAGCAGGACGGGGGCCCAGACCCAGAATGGAACACAATTGAGAGTCCAGTGATCCAAGTAGACCCTGGTCCAGGTGACGCAGCATCCTCCCAGGTACAAGGCTCTGCCCATCCTCTCCCACCCCACGCTTTGCTTCCTGGGGTCTGGGATTTGTTTTACAGAGAGAGAAGCAGATGTTAGGGAAGTCATGGGGGCAGAGACAGAGCCAGGAGGGGAAGCCAAGGGTGTGGACTTAGACGTGAATTTGAAGTCTCCATCCGTTGATGCTGCTGTGTGGAGTTGGGCAGGCCACTTCCCTTTCTGAGCCGTTTCCCCAACTGGAAAATCAGCCTTTGATACTATACCTGTAGGGGCATTAATAAATAGCAGATCATATTATAATGAAGTTTAACCAGTAGCCCACAGCAGAGAGAGGATCTGGAATCCTGTAGGCCAATGACGTATGTTCCCTGCATATTTAGGATGTGAAACTCTGGGTCCAATAGAAGAGACGTCCCCTCCCAGGCCCTGATACCACTCAGGGTTTAAATGTACAGCAGGACTGGGCTGACCTCATGCCTCCTGGGATGCTCAGGAAAGGCCTCTTTGAGAAAGTGACATTTAGGCTGAGACTGAAAGAAAGGGAATAACAAAAATCTGGGGGAAGTACATTCCAGGTAGAAGAAACAGCCAGTGCAAAGGCCCTGAGGTTAGAACTAGCTGGATGTGGCTGAGGTCAATGGGGTCAGAGTGGGAGACAAGATCAGGAAGCTCAGGGTGGGTCAGGTCACGCAAATGAATGAGTGCAACAGATGTGAGCCTAGAGAAATCCTGGGACCCACCTGGGGTCACACACATCCAGCTCAGGAGTACAAGGCTGACGTGGGAGTCATGCAAGATTGGGGATGGGCCCTCAGAGCCTCCCTCAGAGCCCGGCTAGCCTGGGCCCAGCAGAGGATGATGCTTTTCTAATGCTCATGTGCCAAAGAATGTCAGGGTACAAGGTGTTATCCCCCAACACTCCACTCGGCTAGGGTAGGGCACCTAGATCTGACTCAGATACAGCCTCAGGATGGTGGCCTAAGCAAGGAGCAGATCCCAGATCCCCTGGAGATACAGGACAGAAGGCAGAGAAGGGCCAGCCACACTTTTTGGACCAGAGGACTAGATTCCAGGTGTTTCCGGATAGCATGTGATATGTCAGCAAGATATGAGAGTGAGGGTACTCGCCTACTCATTCCTTCATTCATTCATTTATCCTTTTACTCACTTGATTCACTCACTCACTCATTCATTCACTTAAAAAACTTTAATGAAGTGCCAGGCTCTGAATCAGAACTTTATTTTTAGCCACAGTGCCTCAGCTCCCAATAAGACTCTTCCAAAAAAAAAAAAAATCCCAAGATGGACTTATCCCTGAGAAAGGATCCCCAGAGGTGAGGACATGTGCACAAAGGCTGCAGGCGGTACTGGGCTTCAGGTACAGACTGCAAGGGCACAGTGAACTGTTAAAGCCTCTAGTAGCTGGGAACAGGACGGCCCAGGCATGATTGCATCACAGGGTACAGGGAATTGTGGGAGAGTAGGAGGGGACGAGGAGGTGTGAACAAGACTGGGGGACTTGATGTCATGGATGCTGGGGAGCCACCAAGGGAACGCTACTACTGGCTCCACAACTCCAGGCCGCGTCTGAGCTGAGCCCAGGACCCCAGCACCCTGGCTCCCTTTGACAGCTCAGCCACTTCTGCTTCTCCCTTCCTCCAAACCTGGGCTCACACTTATCTTTTTCCCCCCAATGGCCAGTCCCCATAAATCAAACCTGCTCATCCTTGAGTTATTTTTTTCACTGTGGAGACATAACCTTGCACATGCTTGGCCTAGAGCCACCCATTTGCTGGAAGGAGATATCAAGGCTCATGTTGCTCAAAGCTCTACTGGCCTCTCCTGCCCCAGCAAAGCTGGGAAGGGCAACTAAGCTGAGAACATTCCTATACCTTAGTCATTAAACATGTACAGAACAAGGGGCGGGCCCATTGAGGGGCTCAGTGCCCACTGGTGGTGTCAAGAGAACAAGATGAGGCTCATTCTCCACCCCAATATACAATCAAGTGAGGTAAGGAAGGTCCTCAGAGGACCTCCCTCATTTACATAGAGGTGGAGCCTTTAACATCTTCACATTTCCGTCTTAAGCCCCCCACTTTCCTTTCTCAGTTCAGCAGGGTCTTATCCTGGTTGAAGTAACAAGGGTATTAATGTCCACTAAAGCATTAGCCGAACAAGAGGATGGTAGGTGATAAGCAAAGTGTTAACTGAGAGGTAAGGTGTTTTGCTGAAAGTAAAGACGTAAGTTTGCTAATTAAGACATTAGCTACAAAACAAGAAGTTAGCTCATCCCTAAGGTGTGAGCCCATGTTTTAAGATCTTGGCTAAAAGTCAGGGCTGGTGAATAACTTGAGTGTTAGTTGATAACCAAGATGTTGGCTGAAACACTGAGCTGTCAACCATAACTAAGGTTGAAGCTCAGATGTTAATGAAAAAGACAGGTTTTTGGGGAGCCTGGGTGGCGCAGTTGGTTAAGGGACAGCCTTCAGCTTGGGTCATTTCCCAGGATCAAGTCCCACATCGGACTCCCTGCTCAGCGGGGAGTCTGCTTCTCCCTCTGCCCCTCCCCCTTCTCGCACTTGCTCTCTAAAACAAACAAACAAACAAACAAATAAATAAATAAAAACTTTTAAAAAAAAAAGGTCAGGTTTTCATAACTCAGTCATGAATGACTGCCCAATTATTGAGGCAGAAACTCTAAGAGATAGTTGTACACCAATATTCATCTCAGCATGATTCACAAGAGTTAAAACCCGACATCGATGGATGCCTGGCGAAACACAATGTGGTCTAGCCGTCCCATGGAGTATTCTTCAACCATAGGAAGGAAGGGAATTGTGACCCTGCTACAACATGTAACCTCAAGGACATTGCGCTCAGTGAAATAAGCCAGTCACAAAAGGACAAACACTAAGGTAGTCAAATTCATATGCACAGAAAGTAGGATGGTGGCTGCCAGGGGTTGGAGGAGGGGAATGGGCGGTTAGCGTTCAGTAGGGACAGAGTTTCAGTTTGGGAAGACGAAAATGTTCTGGAGACAGATAGTGGGGATTGCTGCACAACACTGGGAATGTACTTAATGACCCTGAACGAAACACCTAAAATGGCAAATTTTATGTTACGTCTCTTTTCCACAGTGAAAAAAAAAAATGACAACCCACTTGGCAAAAGGAAAGAAATATGGTAGCCAATAAGCACATGGAAAAGATGCTCAACATTACTAGGCAATGGGGAAATGTGAGTTGAGCCACAATGCCATCCCAGCACACATAGCCTTTGGAGCTAGAGTCAGAAAGACTGGCCACATCAAGGGTTGATGAGGAGATGGAGCCCTCAGAACTCTCACGCACAGCTGGTGGGGTTGTGAAATGGCACAATCACTGTGGAGAACATTTGAAGGGTAAACATCTGCTCACCATTCAACCCAGTGATCCAGCCCCTTGGTAGGGATACCTAAGAGAAATGGAAACAGGTGGCCACACAAAGACCTAGGCCCAAATGTTTCTAGAACTTTTATCTTATTAACCCCCAACCTGGAAACCACCTAAACGTCCCTCACAAGGATCACTACTGACAACAAAAGGGAACAAACGGCTCATGGGCACAACACGGAAGAACCCTGAAATCATTTTGTTGAGCGGGGGAGGCTAGACCCCAAATACTACACACTGAGTTATTCCATTTATGTGGAAGTCTAGAAAGGACTAATCGAATTGATAGTGACATGAGGGGTAGAGGTAGGAATGGTCCACAAAGAGACATGAGGGTAATGTTTTTGAAGTGATGACTTGCATCTTGATTGTGCCATTTGCTCCTCTGGTGTATACCTTTGTCAAAACTCAGCAGAGCATAGATGTGAAAGGGTTATGTACTATGTCTCCACCCGACTGAATTCATATGTTGCAGTCCTAAACCTCAGCCTCTTAGAATGTGACTCTGTCTGGAGGTAGGGACTTTAAAGAAGTGATTAAGAGATGCCTGGGTGGTTCAGTCCATTAAGCATCTGACTTTGGCTCAGGTCATGATCCTAAGGTCCTGGGTTCAAGTCCTACATTGGGCTACTTGCTCAGCAGGGAGCCTGCTTCTCCCTCTGCCTGATGCTCCCCCTGCTTGTACTCTCTCTTTCTCTCTGACAAGTAAATAAAATATTAAAAAGAAGGGGGGAAAAGGTGATTAAGTTAAAATGAGTTCTGTATCGACATTCTTCCAAAGAAGACATACAGATGGCCCACGGGGACATGATAAGTTGCTCATCTTCCCTAATCATCAGGGAAAAGCAAATTACTACCACAATGGGATATTACCTCACACCTGTTAGAATGGCTAGTATCAAAAACAAAACAAAACAAACAAACAAAAAAAGAAACAAGTTTTGGCAAGGATGTATAGAAAAGGGAACCATTGTGCACCATAGGTGGGAATGCAGATTGGTGCAGCCTCTATGGAAAATGGTATGGCAGTCCCTCAAAAAGTTAAAAATAGAATTATCATATGAGCCAGCAACCCCACTTCTGGGTATATATCCAAAGGAAATGAAATCACTATCTCCAAGAGACATCTGCGTCCTAGGGCTCACTGTAGCATTATTCACAATAGCACAAAAACAGTCAAAGTTTCCTTAGATTTGAGGCACAAAACAATCTACGTTTCCTTCAGTGGATGAATGGACCAAAAAATGTCCACTGTGCATAAATACAGTGGAATATTATTGAGCCATAAAAAAGGAAATCCTGCCCTCTGCCACACTGTGGATGGACCTGGAGGGCATGATGTTAAGTGAAATAAATCAGAGAAAGGCAAATACCATATGATCTCACTTACCTGTGCTGTTTTTTTTTTTTTTTAAAAGATTTTATTAATTTATTTGACAGAGAGAAAGATCACAAGTAGGCGGAGAGTCAGGCAGAGAGAGAGGAGGAAGCAGGCTCCCGCTGAGCAAAGAGCCCGATGCGGGGCTCGATCCCAGGACACTGAGATCATGACCTGAGCCGAAGGCAGCGGCTTAATCCACTGAGCCACCCAGGCGCCCCAATTACCTGTGCTGTTTTAAGAAGTCAGACTCACAGCACTGGAGAGTCGAAGAGGGGTTGTGGGGGGCCAGAAGGTCAGGGAAAGGGGAAATGTTAGTCGAGGTCACAAACTTTCCATCGTAACATGAGTCCGGCTGAGGATCCAACGTAGAGCGTGGTGACTGTAATTAACAATCCTGTATCGTGTACCTGAAATTTGCTGAGACGGTAGATCTTAAATGTTCTCACCACAAAAAAGAGGTAAGTATGCGAGGTGATGGATGTGTTGACTGATTTTATTGTGGTGATCATTGCACAACATATACATATATCAAATCATTATGTTGTATACCTTCAACTTCTACAGTTTTATTTGTCAGTTATAACTCAATAAAGCCGCAGAGGGAGAGAAGTTAAAATGAGGTTGAATGGGTGTGCCCTGATCTAACAGGACTGCGTCTTTATGAAAAGAGGAGATTGGGACCCAGAGGCATGGATGGGAGGGATGGATGACCACAGGAGGACACAAGGAGAAGGACATAGGCCTGAGAAGAAACCAACCCTGCAAACACCTTGGTCTTTGAACTTGCCAGCCTCCAGAACAGTGAGAAAATAAATTTCAGGAGCTGAAGCCCCCCTAATCTATGGTATTTGTTATAGCAGCTCTAGTAAGCTAATCCAGGGTTATATACATTTTAATGTATATAAGTTACAGCTCTATAAAATAAAATTAAAGGAAAAGAAAAAGAAGAGCAAGGTTGGGAGATAGCTGGATTGATTATATGGTAACTCTTCAGGGCTGGGACACCCTGGCACTCGGCTCCATTCCTAGCAAGCCTTCCGTAAATGCAAAAAATGCTAACTTAAAGTCCCCAAGGTGCCTGAAGTATTAAGTGATAATGGAGGTGCTCCCTTCCCTTCTCCAAAAGATTCTGGGATTTTTAAAAATCCTCCCCAGTAGGAACAGGAAGCAGAATTGTGGTTGGCGGGGGGAGGGGGGGTTGGAGGGGCTGGAGGGGCGGGGGAGTAAGGACTTAGCATCTAGGGGGTGCGGAGTTTCAGTTTGGCAAGAGGGAAAGAATTATGGAGACGGATGGTGGAGACAGCTGCAAACAACATGATGAATGTGTTTAATACCACCAAACTGTACCCTTAAAAATGGCTAAGACGGCACCTTATATGTTATGTGTATTTTACCATGATTTTCAATATTGAAGGAAAAAAAGCTTCTCCAGTCCAGAGCAATACTTACTACATGCCAGATTAATGTGCAATAATGGTCAAAAGGACACAGTGGTTTGCAAACCCCATGAGGCAGTTGTTTTCTTTATTTGAAGATTTTATTTATTTATTTATTTATTTGAGAAAGAGCATGAAGTGGGGGTGGGGGGTGCAGATGGGGAGGAAGAGGTTTAGTAACTGGAAGCCCAGGGGATGCATCCTGGTTGTTGTGGGGGAGGGTGGTCACATCCCTGAGACCCATGGAGACGTGGCCGCCCTGGAGAAGGCTGTGACCTTGGGCATTCCTCTCAGGCCTCCTTTTCCTTACTTCATGTCATGTCTTCTGGGCAGCTGGCCCTGACCCCAGCAGGTCGGAGGGGGTCCCCCTGGGCTGCTTATGGGCTGCTCACTGAACCTCCTGCTTTCAACTATGTGTAGACCTTTCTTGTCCCCGCAGACCGTGAGCTCCGAGCCAGCTCGGGCCTTCCCAGTGAGCGCCCCCATGACAGCCACAGTTACAGGGAGGCTGGACAGGGAGGGGGACAAACACAAGAGCTAGAGTCAGACCTGTCATCAGCTCTCAGCTCACGTACCTACTTACCGTGGGACCCCAACAAATCACCACATCGTTTGGAGGCCTCCGTTTCCACTTCTGTCAAATGGGGCCACCCAGGATGGTCCTGACTCTCTGACTGCAGATGACTGGACGTGGATTACAGAGGCCCCGTGGATGGAGACGGTGGACCAGGAAGGCCTGGGGACTCTCTCCAGCAGAGTCTCAGTGGGCTTCAGGGAGGAGGACATTCCCTGAGCAGGTCTTTGAAGACCACCACTGGGAGGAGTCGTACTAAGAATCATCCTAATGATCATAAGGGCAGGCATTTCTTGAGGCCATGCTCTGTGCTAGCAACTGTTCTAAGTGCTTTTCACAGATGCACTTATTTGAAACTCAAAATACCCTTGAATTTCGTCCCTCTCATGAGCCCAATTTACAGGAAGGCCAAAGCCCAGAGAAGCTACATAATTTGCCCAAGTAGGAGTTCACCAAAGTAGGGCTTTGCAAGCTAAGGGGACAGCCTAGAGGAAGGTGCAGAGATAAGACACAGACCAGTGCATGGAGTGCTGGTGGTAGGTTGACATAGCATTGTTTCCCCACAGATCACACCTTCCTGTATTTTTGCCCTGGTATAGCCCCCTCCCCCGCAGACTCCCGGCTCAGCCTGGTGACTTGCCTTGGTCAGTGGAACAGCAGCAAATGGGATGTCCACAGATGTTTGGAAAGAGGGATGCCCAAGGCCCATGAAGACTTGCGCTGGGAAATGCCGGATCCAATGGAGAAGCTCAGGTTAGCCTGTTGGAGACGTGTGACTCAGCCACCAGTCCCACCGCCAGACCTAAGGGATGACGTCTTTTACCCTCTGGCCCCAAGGTGTCTACAGCTGCCTGAGTGAGCCCAAACAAAGCCGCAGAAGTGACCAGCTGCACC
This sequence comes from Mustela lutreola, assembly GCF_030435805.1. Classification (NCBI taxonomy): domain Eukaryota; kingdom Metazoa; phylum Chordata; class Mammalia; order Carnivora; family Mustelidae; genus Mustela; species Mustela lutreola. The sequence goes on along the minus strand of NC_081291.1, from coordinate 55,978,014 downwards.
CAGATCAGATGGCGGGGCTAGTAAGTGGTTGCTATTTTAAGTTTCTAAGTTTAGGGACAGTTTTAATGCATCCATAGATCATTAAGACAAACTTCTAAGTGTCTGGTGTTTCAATGGCAAGAGACAGGCAATGTGGTACAAGGTGACATAGCAGATGACTATAAGGTGTCCTGCCCTGGGGAGCATCATGGGAAGAAAAGGCTTAACTGGGGAATTCTGGGGCTCTGGTTCGCTGACATCTGTAGCCCCCTAAGGAGGTATCAAGGATTTGCCCCCTCCTCCAAACTCCGGACCGCAAAAAGAAGCCTAGCCTCCCGCATCACTATTTCCAAAGTACCTTGGTATCCTCAAAGGCTGTTGGCTCCCCTATTTATCTAGCACCCAGCATGAGTCCAGGCATATAGTAGTTGCTCTACAAATAGTCAAATGATAGAGGATGCGCAGGTTCTCATGTCCCCATTCTGTTCTCTGAGTCACTGTGGTAACACTACATTTCTGCTGCCTTGGGATTCAGGGTGTGTCCTCCCCAAGAATGTATGGATTTGTTTGTCTCTCTCATTAGACCAAATCGGGGGTCTCTTCTGGCCCCCCTCCCAGAGGCCCCCCCTCTGATCCCCCTTGGATCTTCCTGGGGAATGAATGGGGGTGTCTGTATCCATCCCCCAGAATGGATAAGGTAATCTGCCTTCCTCCTTAGATGTTATGGAATGTCTACCTAGTCCCTTACACTGGGCAGGATTAGCCAACCTCCCCTTTGGGACTGGGAGATCCTTGAGGGCAGGGTGCCCACTTCATCCAGCCCTGTGGCGCCACACACAGCACAGGACGTGGCCCTGAGGCTCTGCACCGTTATTTTATGTGTGATATTAGTGACTACATACTCCCAACAACACAGCAGTCAAGGAAGGGACAGCATTTATTAAGTGCCAACTGTATACTTATCCTCATTTGCAGCAGTGGGATGGAGAGGGTTTGTTTTTATTTTGTAGTATGGTTGACATACAACATTATATTAATTTCAGGTGCACAACATAGCAATTCAACAATTCTATATGTTACACAAAACTCACCACCGTGTGTCACCATCTATTATTGCAATATTATTGACAATACTCCCAATGTTGTATTTTTCATCTCTGTGACTTATTTGTTTTAAACTGGAAGTTCGTACTTCTTTTTTTTTTTTTTTTTTTAAGATTTTATTTATTTATTTGACACAGACAGAGCACAAGTAGGCAGAGAGGCAGGCAGAAAGAGAGGGGGAAAAAAAAAAGAGAGAGAGAGGGGGAAGCAGGCCCCCCGCTGAGCAGAAAGCCCGCTGCGGGGCTCGATCCCGGGACCCTGAGACCATGACCCGAGCCGAAGGCAGAGGCTTTAACCCACTGAATCACCCAGGTGCCCCAAGTTCGTACTTCTTAATACCCTTCACCTATTTCCCCCACCCCTGGCAACCACCAGTTTGTTCTCTGTATTTATGAGTCTGTTTCCATTTTCTTGCTTGTTTATTGTTCTTCTAGATTCCACATATAAATGAAATCACATGGTATTTGTCTTTCTCTTATTTCACTTAGCATAATACCCTCTGGGTCCATATATGTTGTTGTAAATGGCAAGAGCTCATTCTTTTTTATGGCTGAGTAATATTCCTATGTGTATATTTAGAAATTATATATATATATATATACACGATATGAGATATATATATACATATTATATATATAACATATATATGTTCTATAACATATAACATATGTATATGTATATCTCACATCATGTTTATCCATTCATCTATCTGCAGACACTTGGGCTTCTTCCATACCTTGACTGTTGTAAATGATGCTGCAATGAACTTTGGGGTGCATATGTCTTTTTCAATTAGAGTTTTCATTTTCTTTGGGTAAATACCCAGTAGTGGAATTACTGGATTGTAGGGCATTTCTATTTTTAAAATTTGAGGCACCTCCATACTGTTTCCCACAGTGACTTCACCAATTTTTCTTCCCACCAGCAGTGCACAAGCGTTCCTTTCTCTCTACATCCCCACCAATGCTTATTTCTTGTCTTTTTGATACTAGCCATTCTGAGTGGTATATAGGTAAGTTCTCAACAGTCATCTCCTTCACTCTGCACAAGTGCCCATCTGAGCTCTGAGAGGGAAAGTGACTTGCCACCTCTGCCTGACTCTCAGATTCATTTCCCAATGCCATAAGAACTCATAAGAGGAGTGGTGGTGGGAGGAGGGGGGGCAGTTTATCTCTAGAGACATCCACTGAGAAGCCCTTCACCCGCCACCAACAGAATGTGGGCTCTAGTGCACATGATATATGCCTGTTGAATGTAAGGTGGAATGGATGAATGTCAGGCTCGCTGGTAGCGCTCTGCAAGCACTCACTCCACTTACTGAGTGAGTGGATGGATGGGTGGTTGGATGGATGCATGCATGCACAGATAGCTGGGTAGATGGGTGGGTGGATGGATGGGAGAGTGGATGGATGGATGGTTGGATGAATAAATACATACATGGATGGGTGGACAGATGGGTGGGTGGATGGATGGGTGAATGGATGGATGGGTGAATGGATGGATGGGTAGGTAGATGGATGGATGGATGCATGCATGGATGGATGGATGCATGCATGGATGGATGTGTGTGTGGGTGGGTGGATGATTGTCAAGAGGATTCCTTAAAGGCTCCTAGCCTCTGACCTTAGACAGGAGGCCTGGAGCAGTCTGCTTCCCTGCCCCCAGCACCATGTGTTCTCTCTTTCCCTTCTTATTTCTCTGGCAGAGCCACCTGCTCACCTCTGTTTCTGCTTTGGCAGTTATTGTTTCTGCCTCCCTCTGTCCCTTGCCTCTCAAAGCTAGTTCCATGATCCATTCCTTCAAGGACATTTCTTGACTGAGGAAGGAGCATAGATGGGCTATCTTGGTTCCTTTCTAGAGGGTAGGTTCACACTTCAAAGGGGGCAGTCTTGAGACACCTGAATCTGAGGACTTGGTGTATGGTCTGGCAGCATCCAGGATTGGGGCTCAGTCTGGGGCTGGGCTTAAAGCTCATTGTGTAACCAGGGAAAAGGCTCAGCTGAATCTAGAATAATGTGTCATCCAGGGATGAAGTTAGTGCTCAGTCTTTAACCAGGAACAAGGCTCAGTTTTTGACCAGAGTTGGGGTTCATTTAGGAACTGAGATTAGAGGTCATCTAGGGATCATGATCAGAGCTGAAGATAGTCTATAACTTGCATTAGGCTTCAGCTGGGTTAATGTTTGGGATCAGATGAGGAAAAAGATCAGGTTTGAGTATACAGTTGTGATCAGGGCTCAGTTCATTCCATGAACCATGATTAAGGATTAGTCTAAAGTTAACATCAGAGCTCTGTGTAAGACCAAGGTCAGGCCTAATTCTATGGCCAGAACTAGGGCTCAGTCTGCGACCTCAAACCCAAGTCCTTCTATGACCAAAGTCAAGGCCCAGGTTATGATCAGAAACAGGGCTCATCCCTAAAGGTCAGGACACAGTCTATTTTTAGGGTGAGGGCCCAGGCCATGACTAGGGTCAGGCTTCAGTCTGTGATGAGGATCAATGGAAAAATTATGAACAAAATAGGCCTTATCGGAGGGAAAAATTCAGGCCTTAGGCCTATTATAGCTAGGACTGGGGTTCAGTGTGGAACCAGGGCCAGAGCCAGAGCTCAATCTGTGACCAGGATCAAGGCCCAAGTTATATCCAGATCAGGGCTCAGTTTGTATCTGAGGCTATGTTTATAACCAAGCTATGATTGGCACAACAAGTCTGTCTGAAACCGTGATCAGGACTCAGCCTACATCAGTGTTTAGAAAGAAGCTCCTCGATGGATTTCTAATGACATCAAAGAGTGAATGCAGCTTCCAGAACAACTTAGCTCTCTCCCAAAATGTGGACCCCTCAGGAGCCAACTGAATGTTTCTTCTATTCCTTAGAAACCTAGCTTCTTTCTAGCAGGCACTATCCTGGTACTCCCCATGCCACGAGGGGAGCTGTCTCAATGTCCCCGCCCAGACCCTGTCTCCCCCATCCCTGCCAAGGAGCCTCCTGGCTCCAGGGTTATTAAGGAAGGAATCTGTGGGAAGAAGAGGGTAAACAAAATCCGTCACGCGGGGCTGGGGCAGGCGCCCGTTCCTCCTGTGGCTCCACCAGCTGACTCCGAGGGAAAGCAGCAGCCCTGAGCCGGTGATGTTGATAGGAGACTTAAAGAAATCCAGAGGGAGGGGCCCTGGCAGGGCCCACCTGGAAGGAGGCCCAAGATGGCAATTAAATTAATTCTGGTATATGTCCCAACAAGCGCAGAAGCAAGGGCCGGGGCCAGGGTCCATTCGCCGAAGGCTCCAGGAGTTTGTCATAATTATAGGGAAAAATAAGTTTCAGAACTTACGTAACCCCACTGCTTGGGCCCCAAGGGTGAGGCCCAAATTGTTTTTCTTTTCCAGGAAATGCACACACTGCAAAGCTGCACCTGCACACCAGGGTCAGCTCTGTGGTCACAGGACGTGGAAGAGCACAGAGCAAGAACTTAGTTCTTCTCCCCATTTCTCAGATGAGGCAAAGTGAGGCTCAGGGAGCAAAAGCTCTTTTCAGAGTTATGTGATGGGGACCATCAAGCCCCAGAACCCTGTTGTGTTGCCTTAAAGCCTCTCCACTGTGGAACTGTGGACAACCAGGGGAAGGGGAGACTCATTCCGAGGAGCAGAGCTCTGGAAGGCTTCCTTTAAGGAGGAGTTACAGCTGGTCAGGCTTAGAAGAGGAGTGGCATACCAGGCAGAGGAAACAGCAAATGCAAAGGCATGGTGGCTGGAAAGAACACGGCATGATGAGAGGAAGGGGTCATCCCATCAGACTGAGCGCTTACTCAAGGGCAGGGCTGGAGGAGGAAGCTGAGGCGGGGTGGCAAAGAGCCGCACACACAGCCACAGAAAGTTCTCTTATTTAATCTCACATGGCCCCATGAGCTACATGCTTTCATTGGTCCCATCTGACAGATGAATAAACTGAAGCTCAAGTGATTTTAGACATTTGTACAAAGCAACACAGCCAGAAAGTGGTGTAGTTGGGATTTGAACCCACATCTATTGCGTTCAAAATTGCTTCCTTAAACACGTTTATTTCCTGCTTTCCTGCACCTCTCCTCCTCCAGCACTTTCCCAAGCTTCCCAATTCTGCTCAGCCTGGGTGCCAAGGCACAAGATGCCTTTGGCCCTGGGTGGAAAGCCATCAGGATAGCCAGGAAAAGAGGAGGAACAATGGGACCAACAGCGCAGGAGCAGGGTAGTAGCAGGGAGCTGGTTGTGGAACCCAAGCCTCTACAGGGCTGTCTGCAGGGTGAAGAAGCAGAGAAGTCTGGGGGCACAAGACCCAGGGCGGTGGGTGCGGGGTGGGGGTGGGGCAGTCCAGTTCAACTATGAGCTCCTCGACCAGGAAGTCAGCATCCCACCCAAGAAGCTATCTAGGCCAGGCATGGACAGAGAAGCAGGAGAAGGCATTTCTGGGTGGGTCCCTCTGCATCTGCATATCAGGTTCTCAGGAGCCCCTGCTTCTCCTGGGGAAAGCCATCCCTGGTGTTCGGCAATTGAAGGATGTCATCAAATGAAGCTCTTGGAAGGAGCAAGGCCTGCCCGAGGGATCTGTTGGCTTTCAGAGGGTTTCCCTCCTTGAAAACAGCACCCGAGTAGAAGCTGAAAAAAAAAGTCCTTAGCTTATGGAGCCCTCTCTGTGGGTTCAGTCTCCTCGCTGAGCTGGAGGCACTCAGTAGCACAGAGAAGGGCAGCGACTGACCAGGCATCTCGTAGCACAGTCCAGGTGGGTCTCCTGGAGAAGGGGTGTGTCCGGGCTCAACCCCCCAGCCCAGGCCCTCTCATGTGGGTCAGAGGATCCTTGATGTTGCCCTTAATCAGGAATGAGAGTGTTTGTTTTCAGCTAAATATTTCCCCCAACCACAGACAAGATGGGACTGCACATTCCAGATTTCTGGCAGCTTGGGAAACTGTACTGTGGGTCCTGCCTGGTCACTTCTCCTCCTCCTGGTGGCCTCATGCCCACCCCCAGGGCCCTGGGGTTTGGCTGCCAGCTCGGATGGGGTTTGGCTACTTGGGGCAAAAGGTGCTGGCAATTTCCAACTGCCTGTCCTTTACCTGTCCTTCCAGATGCCACTATTCCCTCCCCTCAGATCTCATCTCCATAGATGCTAACTTCGGTCATTGGAGTTTCACCAGACACAGTGAGAATAAGCATTCCAGGCAGGGGAACAGCATGTGCTGCAGCCCAGAGGTGTGACGAGGCTGCAAGGGTGCAGCTTCCTTGGAGAAGGCACGTGAGCTCTGTAGCTAAAGTAAGAGGCTCCTGGCCAGCGAGGAGGTGTGGGTGATGAGACCGGGCAGGCGTGGGCTGGCTTGCTGAAGGCCCAGAGCACTGAGGACCTGTGTTTTATCTTACAGCCTCAGGGAGCCATAGAAGTTAAGCAGGGAGTGCCAAGGTCAGAAATGTGTCCCTGAGAGCACCCTTGGGCGGGGGGCCACGGGGGTGGATTACACAGGTGGGAGTGCAGCATCCAGGAAATCAGGGAGGAAAGTAGAGTGAGGGCCCAAACCAAGCCAGGTGAGGGCCCCTCCAAAAGATGAGATCGGCAGCATGGTGCCATCAGCTGGTCATGAGACTGGCAGACATGTGTATTAGGGCCCTGGTTTTACAGAACAGAACACGGAGGCTTAGAAAAAAGAGACTTGCCCAAGGTCACTTGTCCAGGGAGTGATGGAGCACTGTAGACTCCAAGTCCAGCATGGTTTGTCTCTCAAGCAGCCTCCTTTACCACCTGTGCCTGGGATTTCGGAGGTGATTCACATCTCCAGCCAGGGCCCTGGCCAGAGGGGGCACATCTGTACCCCCGTTCCCTCCAAGGCCCTGGCTCCCACCACCCCTGAAGTGAGCCCCATTCTCCTGCATGGTCTGTTTCTCCCCTTCTACTCTTTGGTGGGGTCCATTTTGAGAAGTTCAGGGGTCAGCCTCCTTGCTTTCAACCAACTTAAATTTGCCCTTCCCTCTCCAGCCCCGTCCTAATTTAGGCCCCCATCATTACTCACCTGAACAACAGAGCAACTTTCTCCCAAGCAATGCACCATTGACTCCCCTGCACTCTACCACCTTAGTGACACCAAACTGTTGCCCAACAGCATGAAGAGCATGCACTTCAATATGGCCATGACTTTGTACTTGCTGTTCTCTCTCGCTAGTTCACGTTTCCTGGTGAACTCCTATTCATCCCTTGATACCCAGCTAAAAACCACCTCCTCAGTCTGCCCTCTCACACTGCTACAGACAGAATCCTCTCTCTCTGGTCCAGATCCTAGGGAGGTTGCTTGTTCATCTGCCCCACCACCAGGAAAGGCCTTAGGGACCTGTCTCATCTCTGCCTCCTTAGCATCCAGAACAAGACCAGGTATAGAGCAAGTACTCAGTAAATGCCTACTGTGGCTGATTAGAGAGAGATGAATGAAGGCACGAGTAAGTAGATGAAGGAATGTCTCAGTGCTTACACTCCAAAAGCACAAATGGTCAAATACAGGTTTTGAAGCCAGATCCCCACTCTCCCTTTGGCCCTCTGAGCCTTAGTTTCCCCTCCCATACATTGAGGGCAATCAACCTCACTGTGCAGCCTAAAGAACACATTAAGTCACACACCAGCACAGCCGGGCCCTGGAAAGCATGCTCCATGATGTCAGCCGCCCTATTTGCCTCCGCCACTTACCAGCTGTGTGAGCTTGAACAAATTACTTGACTGCCTCGGTTTCCCCTACCGGAGAATAACAGTGCTGACCTCCTAGGGTTATCTGGAGGATCAAAAGAGGAAATGCATGTAACATGCTTACAACAGAATGAGGCCAGTGTTGAGAGCCAGGCACACACTTGTTTCCTAAGCTTGTCCGTGAAGCACCTGACACAGGCTATGGGCTTGACACGGGTGAGTGTGCTGGCTCTCTCACCCCCCACCTCTTCCCTGTGCTGCAGGGGAGAGGGGCTTCTCATGAATCGTCATAGCCTCATAGCTACAGCCCCAGCCTACAGAAACATCAGGGAGCTAAACGCAGAGGGATCTGCTGTTTTTCCAAACAGAGATCACACGCAGACATGGAGCAAGCCCCCCATAGCAACAGTAATGGTGCTCGGTTCCCAGGTTTCCGCGGAGAAGGGAGGTACAGGTCATGCTCAGAGGGAACTCCGGCTTAATGGGTTTCTGCCTTAATGGGTTTGAGCTCCGAAAGCTCTCTTCAATGTGCTCCTTTTGAATTCCAGATCCAAGTGCTCCCTTCTACTCTGCAAGGCTGATATTGCTGCAAGCACGACAGCTTTGTTGTGTGCTGTTGTTTGTGCTCTAAATACCGGATCATTTGCTCCAATTATGACTTAATCCCTTTAGTCCATGACAAGAGTATCATTCCCAGTGGGCACAGGAGGAGATCGAGGCTCAGAAAGGTTGCCCAGCTAGCGCAGTGGTAGGAATTGAATCTGAGAGTGAGTGTCTGACTCCGAAGGCAGTGCTTTCAGCACTGGTTCTCAGCACTGGCTACACACTGGCATCAGCTGGGGAGCTTTGCAAATGCTGGCTGTGGGGTACGGCCTGGACAGCTGGTTTTAGAAAGCTCTCCAGGAGATCCACCAGGTAGCCAGGCTGGCAGGAGAGGTCCAGGGGACAGAGGAGCATGACCAGGGGAAACGCATCCAACACAAGATGCAAAATCTACAGGGCACATGAGTGGTTCAGTCAGTTAAGTGTCTGCCTTCGGCTCGGGTCATGATCCCAGAGTCCTGGGATCGAGTCCCACATCAGGATCCCTGCTCAGTGGGGAGTCTGCTTCTCCCTCTCCCTGTTTCCCCCACTTGAGTTCTCCTCCCTCTCTCTCAAATAAACAAATAAAATCTTTAAAAAGGTGGGGGGAGAAGATACACAATCCGCGTGGCTCTAATCCCTCCCCCAGCAAAGACGGGATGACCCCCTGTGCCTTGGTGAGACAGCTCGACCCAGCCTGCCAGTGACAATTTCATCATTAAAGACCAGACCCCATCCAGACACAGGTCTAGAACTTCCAGAAAGCTGCAACTCTGCCAAGAGTCAGCAAGAAGGAAGCATGTCTTGGGGCAGAATTTGTTCTAGGAGCCCCTACTGACCCCCCACTCTCACCTGGGCTGGAGGCTTAGCATGTGGTCCCCTGATCTGGCCTGGGCATCTGTCCACTCTCATGGTTCAGCTTGGGCACAGCTTTCTCATCTTTTAGTCCTTTATTAGCATGGGATCATCGCTTCAAAGGAAATCTCAGCAATTTGGTTTCTCCAGACTTTGACTGGAGCCCATTCATTTTGACGTCCCAATGAAATGCAGTCCACAGCCCCTCGAAGAATTTAAGTTCTAATCCTGGTTCTGCCACTTTTGAACTGAGTGGCCATGGGCTGGTTGCTTAACTTCTCTGCATCTCAGTTTCATCATCTGTAAAATGGGCACTTACCTCATACTCAGACAAAGATGACCAGGATTCAATGAGATAGTAATGTAACGTTCTTAGCCAGTGGCCGGCATGCAGGAAGCGCTCAATAAAGACAACTGTTACTAGCTTGATTGTAATAAGAGAGGGATAGCAAACCCAGAGTCCCACAGGTCTGCAATGGTCCTGGGGATTCCTAGCCTATGTGGCCCACAGCTGTGAGTCTGTGTCATTGTCCTGCTGCTGGAGATGGATCCCTGGCAGTCATTGTCTGGATCAGAGGCTGGCCGGCTCCTCCGGATACACTGCCCACCTTCTCTCTGCACTGGCTATAATAATGAATAGAATGAACCTGAGTCCTGAGAAACCCACCAGGAGCCACCAGCCCTCACAAGACTGCTATGGCTTTCTTGTTCCATTCCCCACTGCCACTACCCTAGTTCTTATTCCCACCCTGCCTCGAGCCTCAGGCCCACGAGTGCTTTCTCGACCCAGCTGAAGCCACATAAATCATTTTAAAACCCTGTGATCATCTGGTTACAATTTTCCATGGTTCCCCAGTCCTTCCATCTCAGCCAGCCTCTAGAGGCTTCTTGTGACCCGACCTCTCCATGGTCCCTGGCCTCTGCTATGTGTTCCATGCATCCCACACCTCTTGGAGCTGCCCAAATGTGTCAAGCTTTCTCTTGCCCCTGAGCCTTTGTATATGCTGTTTCTTCTGTCTCCTGGAATCCCTATTCCCTCTCTCCTCCGCTGACCAACTCCTGTCCATCCTTCAGCTCAGGAGGCTGGGGCCTCAAATCTTTCCTTTATGGGCCTCCACAGATCACCTGGGCTTCCTCACAGCATAGTGGTTGAATTCCAAGTGCGAGTGTCCCCAGCAAACCAGAGAGAGGATATACTGCCCTTATGGCCTTGAAGTCACATGGCATCACTGTCTTTATCACAGGCCCACCCAGACTTAAGGGGAGAGAATATGTGGCCCTCACCTGTCCAAGTGAGGAGGGTCCATAAGTCCCATCACAAGACGAGACTGTGCAATGGGGAGCTGGTGGTGGCCATTCTTGGAAAATACAAAATGGCACGGGGGGAAGGTAAGTGTCACAACCACATAAGCACAGCAACTGGGGACCCTCTGTGTGGGGACAAATGTCTGGGACCCTCACTGTCTTACAACTAATGCCTTGGTGGATGGTGTGGCCTGGCTCTGTTGGGGAAACTTGGCTGTTAGGCCTGTCTGCAAAATGGAGGACGTGTGGGGGAACATTTGCAATGTAGCAGGTTTTGAGTTGGAAAACATTAGTGATCTTAAAAGCTGACAGCAGGACGTGGGCCACAAGTGACTGCAAAGAGGCAGGAAAGATGGGAAACTTTGCAATTATGCCGCAACTACACCAGGCCAGCTAAGGATTGCGTCCTCTGAGGTTATCAGGAGAAAAGGGTCCGCCTGGCATCTACCCTTCGGAACACGGAAGGGGCCTGGGTTCTGGGTTGCTCCTCCAGTGGGTTTGGGTGTGCACACATTCCATGCAGAGCTTACAGAAGGGAATTACAGGCTTGGCAGGGTAGGGTGCCGGCAGGGGCGGGACGAGCCCAGATGTCCTATCTTCTTTCTCACCATGGGCCTCGCCTCTTTTTTCCTCCTCCCGGTTGAACCCAAAGCATCCAGATTTCCAGACTGTGAGGAATTCTTCAGGACCCCATGGTTTGGTCCCTGACCCAGATTGTGGCTGTTTTCTATGGAGAACCCCCACTCACCCTCAGGCGTTTGGTTGCCCATGTGGGTCTCCTAGGCCTCCAGCATTGACATCTGTTGTCTCCTTGCCCAGGAAAGGCAAAGCTATGTTACTCAGAGCATGTCCTCTCACCTCTCCGAACCACTCCTTAACAGCAGCCCCTGAGCCGCTAGTCTTACCGGGCTGTTAGGGACTAACAACACAAAAGTGCTTCGCATCGGAACCGGAACCAGCTGTGTGGTCAGTGCTCAGTGTCAGTAATGCAGCCCCAGTGCCAAGACCAGAGCAGGAGTGTGGAAAAACAAAGGGTTTCAGGATCAGAAAGCATGAGCTCTTCTGCTTCCAAGAGTGAGCAAACCTTTCACTGAGGACTTATCCAGTACCCATGGTATGCTGTGCCCCAGGCAGTAGAGTGGGCACAATGACACACACAATGGGTGCGGCCCCCGCACTTGAGGGCTCACAATCTGGATGGTTCCAGAAACAGGGGGTGTCTAAGTAGACACCTGCAAGATGAAGAATTAGCCAGAGAATGGGGAGATATGGTCTTCCATGTAGAGGGAACAGAATGCACGAGGGCCCTGGAATCAGGGATACAGAGATTTCTGGAGCACAGAGCTTGAGCCCAGAGGCAGAGCTAGACAGGGAATAAATAATAACAAAAACAAAGAAAATATGCAAAAATGTTAAGAAGTGGTAATTGTTGAAAAGAAAACTAAAGCAGGAAAGGGACTGGGTGTGTTGGGGTAGGGACGAGCACTGCTATCTTAAATAGGGGAAAGGCTGTACTAATAAGAGGACCTTTGAGTAGAGGCCAAAGAAGTGAGATGGATTCATGTGTATATGGGGAAGAGTATTCCAGGCCAGGGGAAGTAAGTGCAAAGGTCCTGAGGCAGGGGTTCCTATACCTGGGAGGAATAACCAGGAGGCCAGTGCAGTGGGAGCGCAGAGGAGGGGAGGGAGTCTCCGGCATAATGGGGCACAGACTGTCCAGGCTGTGTGGGCTACTGAGAGGACTTCGGCCTTTTCCCCATGGGAATGGTGGGACTGTTGAGCAGAGGAAGGCAAGAGTTGACTAGGTTTGAACTGGATCCCTCTGGTCCTGTGAGAAGAGGCCGAAGGGCAAGAGAGGAAGCAAGAGAGATTCTGGTAGCTCAACCACATGGTACCAGTGGGTATGGTAAGAGGGGATTGGGTTCTGGGTATGCTGGGAAAGTGAAGTCATTAGAAATCGGAGAGAGAGAGAGGGGTGCCTGGGTGGCTCAGTTGGTTAAGCATCTGCCTTTGGCTCAGGTCATGTTCCCAGGGTCCTGGGATCAAGCCCCGCATCAGTCTCCTTGCTCTGCGGGGAACCTGCTTCCCCCTCTCCTTCTACCTACTACTCTGCTTGCTTGTGCTCTCTCTGTCAAATAAATACATTAAAATTCTTAAAGAAAAAAGAAAGCCAGAGAGAGAGAGAAGACAAGATGGAGAGGAGGGGGGAGGGGAGAGGAGGAGAGAGCGGCAAAGCCATGGTACACATACCTGTTCACTCCTGGATTCCTGACAGGCCTCATTAACTGTAACCTTTTCCCCCTCGATCCCAGACTGATCTTCAGACTCCTCCTCAGCCCAAACCTACAGGCTATCACTCCCACCAATCAGAGTCGAAGACCCAGTGAGGTTGGAAGGCAGTCTTGGCTCACACAGGGATGGAAACCATTATTTGTGGGTATCTCCCACGGGCTAGTTGCCTTTTCCGAAATTAATTTATTATTATTATATTCAGCTTTACTGAGGTTGTAACTGACATATGGTAGTTGCTTTTTCAAATTCTCTCATTTTAAGGTCCACATCAGAAACTGGGGTGTTGGTGTTAGTATCCCCATTTCACAGATGAGGAAATGGAGGCTCCGGGAGGTCCAGAGACTGGCCCCGGAACTCTCTTGTTAGGAAATTTAGCATCAGAACCCAAACACGGTTGTCATTGATCCCCGTGCCAGCCTCAGGTCCCCACCAGAGACACCCTTCCCCACCCCACTCAGGCCTCACTCCCATGCCTGGGCTTCCTGGCCCTGCCAGGACTCTATGTTCCAACAGGTTGGTAGAGGCAGGTGTGGGCAAAGCACACCTGGAGGCTGAGAATGCCTCCTGCCAACCCTCAGGCCAGGCAGGATGGCACGAAGGGGTGCATGCTCCAGTGTCAGGAGCCAGGCGCTGACTGGGGTCTGGCCCAGCCCAGCCCAGGGGCTGAGGGCTAAGTGAGGCCAAGGTCCTCGGTTTCTTCTCCCCTCTGACGCACATACAAGTTCAGAGTCAAAAGTTATTATGTAAAGAGTAGAGCTGAGGACATGGCATCATTGGTGCCTGGCAATGGGGTCGTTCCCTGTCACCTGAGCCACACTCCTTCTGCTGGGGCATCTTCCACATAATTAGAAAGTCGATATGTCTGTCTGTCCCGATGGACAGTGGGGTCTCTAAGAGGCTGTGATGACTTAGGAGGACAAAGAGGCTCAGGATTTCATAGGGGCCTCCAGAGCCTGAACTGGGCTACTGCTCTGTCACTTACCTGCTGTGCAGCCTTGGGCTAGTTACTTTCCCTCTCTGGGACTCTTTCTATGTAAAAAGGAGATAGTAATAGTATCTACCTGATGAGAATTTTGTGAGTGTGGTGAGCGGCCATGCACATGAAACATTAACACATTATTATTATTATTATTATCATTATCATTATCATTATTATTATTACTCATTCCTGACTCTTCAAGGTTCATATGGCTCTGGGCAGGCACCCAGTCAGTCTGTGGAGAAAAAGTGCAGCCAGCCTCCCTGAGGTGGTACTCAGCTAGAGGGTCACGAAGAAGAGAAGGGAAGGAGGAGGGAGCTAGGTAAAAAGCCCATGTCAGCAACGGCCTTGCTGTATGACCTTGGGCAAGTCTAGTGCCCCTTCTAGATTCATACATGACAGCCCTCCTGGCTTGGCAACTCTGTGACTAGACTTTTTTTGGGCACCTACTGTAGGCCCAGCCCAGGGCCAGGCACTTGGTAAGGCCTTGATATCAGAGTTAGAGGGAGGCTTGGGATACCTGGGCCTCCCAGTCTCAGAGGGGTGCTTGTTTTCCAAGGAGGAGGACAGGGTCTCGTCTTTGGGTTTCTGCCACCCCATGCATGTGCTTCCTACCTCCCACTGGTCTGTACGTTCCAAGGCTGAACCATGCTCTCTCTCAGTGCCCGGCAAGGCCCAAGCCTCAGTACCAGGCCTGCTCCTCCTCCACCTTCTAGTCTCAGGTTGGGTTTCTCTTCCTCCAGGAAGCCTTCCTTGACTCAGGCTCAGTTAGCTGCCTTCCTGGGCCTCCTCAGGGCCCATGCTTCTCCCTTCCACAAGCTGGTCAGGTTTGGGGTCCATCTCCCTCACAGACAGCTATCTTGGTAGGTGGGGGCCGTGGCTGGCCCATTGCCACAACCTGGGTCCTCGCAGAGGACTGGCCACAGCAGGGTTGGGGAACCCTTGACGAATGGTGGATGAATGAGCGGAGGCCGCCTAAGGCTCCCACCTCAGAAGGAAGGGATCTTTGACACCACCTTATGGGGTGGACGGTGCTGAGAAATGGGCCGAAAATGAGGAGGCCCAAGGATCCAGATCGAAACCCTGGCTCTGCCTTGTGCCATCTGGGCAGACTCCCACACTGAGTCTCTGTTTCCTTATCTGCCCAAAGAAGCCAATTCTTACTGCCTCTCACGCAGGCCCACGCCAAAGCCTGGTCCCCTGCAGTCCTGGAGACAGCGTGGGTGTGGTACTGAAGGCTCTGTGCTGAGTGAGTTTCCGTGTGCTCCCCACCAGTCATGGGCTCCCCCCAACCCACGCTGCCTCCCGGGCTCAGCTTCCTGTCGTCAGGCTAGCTCCGCACCCGTCCAGCCTCCTGTGCTAAGCGAGGGTTAAGAGCCCTGCAGTGGCCTGTGGAACCAGCTGGTTCCAGCAAAGTGTCTGCAAGAGGCCGAGGAGAAATCCAGGCAGGCTGGGTAGCCCCTGCCTCTCCCACCCTGGCTGGGCAACCGCAGAAAGTGACCAACACCTCAGAGCCTCCATTCTGTCACCTGTTACAAGGGGACGCTCAGCATCATCTCAGGGATGGACAGAGTTACAGACAGAGAGCCTTGCATGGCTCTAAGGAGAGGGAGCTCTTCCCTTTGCTAATGTCTTTGGTCCCCTGGAACTCGGAGCAGCGCTGGGTGTCCTGGATGCCTCTCAGCCACTTGGTACTCTGTCCTGTAGCAGACCAGAGGCAAGTCTC
Organism: Mustela lutreola; assembly: GCF_030435805.1. Taxonomy (NCBI): domain Eukaryota; kingdom Metazoa; phylum Chordata; class Mammalia; order Carnivora; family Mustelidae; genus Mustela; species Mustela lutreola. Next base: position 55,962,505 of record NC_081291.1, on the reverse strand, counting down.
TGGCCTGGAAATCTCCCAACGTATCAGCATCTAGAGAAAAGGATAAAATCACAGTCTGTCTTGTATCGTAGTTGTCTTTCTGGCACCTTCTGTTTATAGCAGCCATTTCTCACATGTGACAGAGTTTTTTCTTTTTAAATCTGCTGACCTAAGCAACGGTGTCAAGTAGCAGCTAGGAGTTCAAGCCCAGGGAGTGTGGGGCCAGGGGGTCCCGGTTCAAATCCCAGCTCTGCGTGTTCATTGCCACATGCTCCCAGACAGTTCTCGCCTCTGCCCCCTCGCCTGTACAGCACAAGGACAGCCCCGGGACCCCTGTCTGGCCTGAGAGCTGTTCTGAGGGTTGATGCGTGCAAAGTGCTTATTAGAGCTGGGCCTAGGGCAGTCAGGTTACCTTCTGCCGCAGAAAACATTTTACCAAGGGAGTTGACACAGAGCGAATGTGTTGGGTAAAGCTGGTGACTTGCAGAAATCATGGCCTGGGAAGCACTGGCCCAGGCCACCCGCTCTGCTTGCTCTGCCTGCTGTTACCTGCCTCCCTGGTAAGCCCCCTGGCAGCAGCGTCACCTTTAATCCCTAGGCTGGTAAACATGCGATCAGATTTCCCAGGCTTTGTCCTGTTACTTGGAGAGCTTCTCAGGCCCTGCGCCCTCCTCCCAACGGTCCTCCCCACCAGCCTGACTCCAAAAGCCCCAGATTCCCTCAGCCACGGACCTCTGCCTCAGTTTTCTCATCTGTGAAATGGGCAGTGAGACCTACCTCTCACCCACTCAATGGGCACAACACTGCTCTGACCTTGTAAGCGGTGATGAGAAACGGAGCTGCCACTCTCTCACGCGTTGTTGCCGTGCTTTGGCTGCCTTAGACACCCGCTGCGGGGCCCCAGGCCCATGCCCTCTACTGCACTTACTCACCTCTCAGCCTGTTCCTGAGCTGGGACCCTCACCCAGAAGGCCCTTCCCATTCTTCGTCCGCTCAGCTTCCCCAGCACTGTGAACATACCACGGTGTGGGGACCAAGGGCACGACCTGCCCCCTGACAGGTGGGCTGCGCAGAGACCAGTCAGACCCTGTTACCGACTGCCGGGGGGCTGGGGAAGGGCATTCCACACCTGCACCGACCACATGGGTAACCATCGCCTCCTCGTGAGGTTATCCGGGTAACCTCATTTGCCATGTGCCTGGCAGACACACTCAGCCTCTCACTGTGTTCACTGGTCTCATGCATCTATGTGAGTCCGAAACGGGGAGGAAATCCTGCCTTCTGTGGGGTGGTTTCTGGCACTGTCTTTGCTCTTAGCACACACGGAAAAATTGACCCTACCGCATCGTCTCCGCACACAGCTCCCTTGGCAGGGTGGCCAGCGCTCCTCACCCAACCATCTCCACGGCCCCCACCTGTCCCCATAACTTCCGGACCCTACATCTGACCTGCTCCCCCCACCCCACTCCTGCCCTCTCACTGCACCTCACTGTCCTCACCTCTCCCGGCCACTCACCCTCTGCCCCCACCGGAGCCAGGGCCAGGCCCCATGACGTCTGATTCCCCACATATGCCTCGTGCTTTCCCAGCTGGGCCTCCGGCCCAGAGGCCTCTTGGGCCAGCCCTGTCCTGTCACCTGCTGAATTCTTACTTATACTTCAAGGCCTTGGACTCGCCACCTTCCTGGACAGAGCTAGGGGCCCCAGGTCAGCCAGGCCTGCCCCTGAATCATGGTTTCCACCTCTGATGTGCTGCCTGATCTTGGCTAAGTCACCTTTCTTCCTAGAGCCTCAGTTTCTCCAGCTGGAGATTAAGGATAACACAATTTATCAAGTGGTTTTGATGCTCCAGGCACCCAGCCAAACATTTCACCAGCATGATTTCATTTTCTCTTTCCAGCTGCACCCTGACGTGGGTGATGACTGTCATTTAAGAGCAATGACTCTGTGTCAAGCCCTGGTCCAAGCGTTTCATATCTATTCATTCATGTAATCTGTAAAACAAAGCCAGAGTGTCTCTCTCTCTCTCTCTCTCTCTCTCTCTCCATTTTACATAGCAGAAATTAAGTCATGGGATGGTGAAGTGACCAGCCCAAGGTCACATCCCAACAAATGATAGAATGGGGCAGTCTGGTACATCTGGTTAGATGTACTAACCACTTAGTGATGTGATATCTACATATACCCATTTCAAATAAGGAAACTGAGACCCAGAGAGGGAAAGTGATTTGTCCAAGTCCAGTGGCTAGGGCATAACAGAACTGAGTCCCAGGCTGGATTGTTCCAAAATGCACACCCACTGTCCTATTCTGTGCCTGGCACAAGGCCAGCCAGGTACTTAGCAGAGCCTCTGCAGGGAGGGTTGAATGGGGCTGCCACTGTCTAAAGGAAGATCGCTCTCCCTAGGAATCTATGGGCTCCACTTTGGGACCTCTAAGCCTTTCTGCCTAAGCAGGGAATGAGGTAACTCTCCTAACCTACCTGGAGTCTCCTCGATGAAAGGGGCTTTGCTTCATTCATCCATCTACCTACCCACCCATCCATCCTTTTACCCATCGGCACACACCCCCCTCATCCATCCATACCCACCCACCCCTCCATCCATTCACACACCCCCACCCACCCATCCACCCATCTCCACCCAAATATCCATCCACCTAGCCATCACTCTACTTTCTATCCATATGCCCATCTATCCATGCACTCATCTACTCTCCCTTCCTTCCCCTACCCTTCTCACTTTCCTACCTTTCTTCAATCCTGCATCCATCCATCCATCCATCCATCCACCTTTCCATCTATCCAGTCAGCCAGCATCTTTCCCATGCTAGGCTCTGTGCTGGACTGTGCTGAAGACTCAGGTCAATTGTCCCCCATCCCTAATGTCTAGAACTTACTCCCCAGTAAGGGAGACCAACTTATAATTTAGTGGGACATGATGTGACAAATGCTATGTAACTGAGGCAGCGTGAAGGGCTGTAATAGACCAGAGAAAGTGGAGGACTCCACCTAGGAGTCAAAGAAGGAGGTACCCTTTGAAGGACATCAGTACTGGTCCGGGCTCTCCAGAGAAGCAGAACCAATAGAAAGTACATATAAAAGAGATTTAGTTTAAGGAATTGTCTTTTGTGATTATGGAAGCTGGCAAGTCCAAAATCTGCAGAGTGGGCCAGCAGCCTGGAGACCCAGGGTCTGGATCCTGCTGATGAAGAGCTGATGCTGTGGTTCAAGTCTGAAAAGCATCTGCTTTGAGAGGTTACTTTTTTGTTCTATTCAGGCCTTCAACTGATTAAATAAGACCCACCCCCATTTGGGGGACAATCTACTCAAAGTCCACCTTTTCAAATGTTAATCTCATCCCAAAACCCTCTCACAGAAACATCTAGACTAATATCTGGCCATATACTGGGGCACTGTGACCCAGCCAAGCTGACACATAAAATTAACCGTGATGGCAGCTTATGTGAGAAGAAGAACAGGGGTTCAGACCTTTCTAGGCAATGGAAACATTCCTTGCCTTGGTCCAGGGGTGGGACGTGGCTGTGGGACAGTGAGCAGTCCACCAAGGACAGAGAATGTGGACAGGAAGAGGGGCCGGCAAGAGCCGTGAGTGGGTGACTCTGTCTGACACACAGCAGGGGGCATATGCTGAATTCTCACTTCTCAGACAGATTTGGGGGAAATGGGCTGGTTCACAGCTGACATTGCCTATCCCTTCCCCTTCCCCTTCTTTGGGGGCCCTGCCAGGCCCAAGCCGGATGTGGTGGGCAGGGAAGAGGGCCTGGCAGGCCCAGGCCGCTTCAGCTGCTGCCTCCAGCTGCCCCTGGGTTAGGGACCTTGTCCCAGCTATCAGGGAGGGGCAGGCTGGGCTGGCTTCCCTTGTGCTCCCCACCCCCTCACTCTGATTCTTCTCACCCCACCCCCATGTCTCTGTTTGCCTTCTCTGTTCTCTGCCCTTCTGTCTCCGGCTGTAGCTGCTTCTCCCCCCGCCCCCCACAACACCTCTCTCTTTTTTGTTCTCTCTCTCTGCCTGTGTGGTACCGGTTCTCCATGTGGGTCACTCTCTCTCTCTTTTCATCTCCCAGATAAATGAGGCACACATCAATGGCTTTTTGCCACCCAGACATTCAAGTATCCCAAACACAAAGACCATCCAGCTGGAAACATCTCAGAAACCACCTTGTCCAATAGCCGGGATCACTGAAGCCTTTGAGTTTTTCTTTTTAAAAAGATTTTATTTATTTATTTATTTTATTTGTCAGAGAGACAGAGAGAGAGCGAGAGCGAGAGCACAAGTAGGGGGAGCAGCAGGCAGAGGGAGAAGCAGACTCCCTGCCAAGCAGGGAGCCCGATGCGGGACTTGAACCCAGGACCTTGGGATCATGACCTGAGCAGAAGGCAGACACTTCACTAACTGAGCCACCCAGGCGCCCTAAGGCCCTTGAGTCTTACCCAAGATGGCTTAGCAGGTGGAAGGGGGTAAGGAGTGCTGTCCACCTCCACGGACTCCGTGCAGGCCATCCTTGGAGCTCCCAGTGTCCAGGACCCTACTTTCTCTGCAGCTCCCACAACTAAACCCTCAGAATAGCAGCAGAAGCTTGAAGCGGCAGTAAAACCCCAGGCTCGCAGGAGGGGCCCGTGGCTGAGGGCCGAGAACACTACTTGGTGAAGAATGAGCTCCTTGGAAGTTTCGGGGCAACTGAATGTCATGGGGCATCCAGGATGAGGTGGCTGGAGGGGGGGGGCAGATGGCACCTGCGTGCCTCAGTTTCTCCACCTCTGTCTCTGCCTCAGTGATGCCTCCAGTCCTCGGAGGCTGGGGCCTGGTTCCGGGATTTCAACCCTGGCTTTAGCCTCTTGTTTCTCTGACTGATTCTGTTGCATTCACTCCGGAGAAAGAGCTTAAGAAGTTCTGACCAGCTGATGTTGTGATCTTGCTAACAATGCCATCCAGAGGATGGGAGGTCTAGACCCTCACCCACCATTGCTGGGGGATCCCAGGCAAGTCCCTGACTTTCCCTGTGCCTCGGTTTCCCTAGGAAAATAATTTCCCTGGGAAATTATTTTACCCCAGAGCCCTTCCAGCTCTGACATGATTCAAATGTGGGAAATTTTGGCAAAAATCTCAGCCCAGCTATCTAAGTGCAAAATGCTCTCCCCTACCCCCACCAGTAGAGACAGAGAGAAAAGGAAAAGCAGCCTGAGCTCTTGGGGATGAATTAGTGGGCCCAGATGCCAGAGCCCTCCTGAAGTGGCCTGCTTGCTGACACTGAGGGACACCAGCTGATGGGACTCCTCACCTCTGTATTCTTGGCTGGAGCAACCTCTCACTGGCCCTCTCCAGGCCCCCAAGTCTAACTCTTTTGCAGCACCCTCCAGGCTCAGCTCAAATGCCTCTCCTTCCAGGAAGACTTCTCCTTCCAGGAAGGTTCCTCACCCAAAGGCTATCATCCTTTCTCCTTGTCCCTCCCTCCTTCCTCTCTCTCTGGTTCTCTGGCTGATTCCTTCTTTCTCATTCCTTGTCTGTCTGTCTGTCTCTCTCTCTCTCTCTCCTCTCTCTTTGTTCCCATACCTCTCTGGCTCCCTGTCTTTGCAGCTCCCTCAAGCACTGACCAGCCAGATCAAACTCAGCACACAATCCCCCTGGCTCTCTCTTCTCTGGCTTTCAGCATTTGCCTTGAAGTCATGGGTGTGAGCCCCCCAGCCATGGGCTAGGACTCACTCACCTCCTCTTTCCAGACCTCAGCGCCAGCCCCTCTACAAGCCTTGCTCCTCCGCGCCACCCTCCCGCCAATTGAATCCCACATCAGGGCTCTGACAGGGCACACGGCCTGCCTCGGGGTCACACAGCCTGAGAGTGGCAGTGCCAAGATCAGACCCAGGCCGTCTGACCCACCTTCCCAGCTCCTGAATCACCCCACCATATCTCCATATAGAGTGGGACCCTTGTTCGGCCAGAATCCACTCACAGCAGGTCTCTCCAAAGGCAGTGGGGGCCATGGGAGGCAGAGAAAGATGAAGACTGAGACAGAGAAACCACTGGGGGTAGGGAAGGGAGGGACCAACAGGGCCCTTGGTACTTGGCAACACCGAGATAAGATTTCCCAGCGGGGCCTGCCCTGAGCTCTCTCTGAGGGTGACCTGAATTGGCTCTTCCTGCAGGGTTCACAGCTGTGTCAAGCCAGTGCCTCGTGCCTGAGTGAAGACGTGCCTGGGGGAAGGAGCCGCCCCTGGCAGGATGGGCGGGGGCCTGTGCCAGTGCCCAGGGCCGAGGATCCCTGGTGGGTAGGCAGGCAGGGGTGGTGTGGAAACTCTGAGGGAAGCAGCTGCCTCTCCCCCGGGAAGGGGAGGGAGGAGGTGAGAAGAGAAGGGTGGAGGACACAGGGGGAGGGGAGGGGATGGCTTCCTCAAGCCCTTGTCCTTGGGGAGGACATGCCTGCCTGTCTGGGGCACGAGCTGACCCACTGATTGCGTCCACACCCACATCCCAAAGCCTACCCAGCCCCTGCTCGGGACTCCAGGATGCTCCCTAGTGGCCCTGGGTCAGCTGGCCTCCATCTGGGGGTTGTGCTCTGCTCTGACCAGGGAGGGAAGACACGACTTACCTCCCTGTAGCCAAGTGAGATTCCCAGCACCTCACAAAGCCCACTTCCCATCGGTCATTAGACCTCACCTGCCACAGCTGCTGCCACGTCCTCTGTTTCACCCCGATTCTTCATACTTCATCACTGTGGGATCCTTAGGGCCCCATTCAGACCTTGGCATGGCATGTATCCAGCACGTGCTTGCCAAATGAATGAATGAATGAATGAATCCAAACAAAACCAGAATTAAATCTCAGATGCTCTGGAACAGTAGTCAGTACTGCCTCTGAGCAGGTATAATGGTTACCTCCGAATTCCAGATAAGAAAATTGAGGTCTAGAGACGAGTCTGGCCCTCTTATTCAGCATTGCTTGTCTCACGGCCAGGAGCTGCCTCACGGAACCACAGTCTGCCCTGTGACTTGTGCATGGTGTTTCCACGCTACCCATGCAGTGGAGAGAGGCCACCGATGGATTTGGGGCTGGAGTGGTTTGTCCCCACTGGACCACCTTCCCACTCAGTGCCATTTCAGGGTCCCTCTCTGGGCCACCCGTGAGAGCTGAGACAGCCCGGGGGCTAGCCCAGCTGCATGGTCTCTTTCCCTCTCTGCTCACACCAGAGATAAAGGAGCTCGGGAGCCACCGCCTTCAGTGCTCAATAGGGGTTTTTTGTTTTTTGTTGTGTTTTTTTTTGCCACTTAGGAGGTGGCTAATCCCACATGAGCTCTTTAACCTCTGGGAGTCTGTCCATCTGTCTTCCATCTGTATGTAGTATGGGAACCCAAATCACACCCACCTGCACTGGTGAAAGTAATATTAGCAACGTAAGTTTGAGCTGAAGCCTTTTCTGGGAGTACTGTACGGCAGGGAAACATGAGTGAGCAGGAGCTACTCATACCAGCTTGGTGAACCTCAGAAACCCACTTCAGAGGGAGGAAAGGCAAGTTCTAAGAGGAAGTATTCAGCGTTGAACTTATCCAGGGTACAGTTGTGTTAAGGTGTCATGTTTCTGCTCATCGTATGTCCCATCTGTGCCTTGTCCATGAGGGTGATCAAGGTGGACAAGACCCATACGGTGGCCCAGGAGGCGCAGATCTGACTTGAAGAGGTATTTTCATAGTCTTGCCCTGGGGTTGCATCTGCCTTTGGGCAACTGACTTGATCTCACTGAACTCAGTTGCCTCATCTGCAAAATGGGGAACCCCTCTGTTATACAGGGCTATGAGGACTCGGGGCGCTAATGTCCACGAAGTGCTCAGCACATGCCTGGCTCACTCAGGTTCTCCTCCAGAGATAAAGGGCCTTGACCACTAATGGGGGGGGGCCACAAAAGAGGGGAGAAGCTGTGTGAGGGCTCTGGGGCTCAAGGCCCCTAAGCTAGGGCACCCCCAACCCCATACTAATGCATCAGCAGTTCGGGGCCTCTGAAGCTCCCTCCAGGCAGGAGGTCAGGCCCAGAGACACTTCGCTCCCCAGCAATCCCTGAAAATCCCTCCCCATGTAACTCACGGGCCTCACTAATCGGTCATATGGTTGAATTTGAGCATAGAGACTGAGACACACAACTCAGTACCGACCTCCTCTTACTGTCGTAAAGCCCTAGGCTGGAAGGGGGGTCTCCTCCCAGTGGGAAAGAGATGCCAGCTCCAGAAGTCCAGAGCATTCTAGAGAGCCACGTTGAAGACTGGTGCATTGTGTCTGTCCGGTCTCCCAGCACCCACTTACAAGGCCTGGGATTAGGTTTGGCTCTGTGACCATGGCCAGTGCTTCCAGCTGTGAGCCTTGGTTTTCTCGTCTGTCAAATGGGGACACAATGGTGCCCACTGTAATCAGATGTCACATGGACATTGTTTGGCTGGGATGGAGGTAACTTTGCCCTTAGTATCAATCAAAAAGGTCATCTCTAGACCCTCCTTGAAACAGGACCATAGTTTTAAGCACCACAAGGTCTCTTTCATCCACCGCTGAATCCCATGGCCAGCATAGGCTGTGGCACACAATATAGTGTGTGATCAATTGCTTTGTGTCAAGTAAATGTGGAAGGATTATCTCAGGAGGTCTCTGTCATGGGCCTGAGTCCCATATCGGACCTAATCTTGGGTGGACACTATCCCTCACCTTCTTCTTCTCTTGGCCATCAAAACCAGCTCAAATGCCACCTCCTTATGGCCCTCCGTGATTGCTTCCAGGCCAAGGAACTATTTTTCTCCTTCTAGGAACTGTTGTCCTCCACCTCAGTGCCCCTGGCATGTTTGGCCATGTATCATTTGAGGCTCTGGGTGATGTGTGATACCCTTGCTAAGGAGGCTCCCCCAGGATTCAGTGACTTTGTTCATCCATCTGTGGCCCACAGGGTTTTGGAGCTCCCCAAACGACCTATTGCATGGATGGAGTTCTTTCTCTGCTTACCTGTGACGGGGCCTGCTTACTGCCCCCACCCCAGCCCCGGGCCCCCTCCCTGCCACACAGCCGAGGTCAGGCATCCTGTGTCCCATAATGACTAGCGTGTGGGCAAGTAACCCCCAGGTCGGTGATATTCTTCCCTGTTCACTGCCTGTGTGCCTCCAAATGGGCCCCGGTGATTCTCTTTCCCGGTAAGCACACCCTTGCATCGTACCCCTAACTCATGCCAAACAGGGCTGACCTGTGTAACCGATAGGATATTGCAGAAACGATGGCGTGTGACTTCCGAGGTTAAGTCATACAGTATTACAGCTTCCACCCTGCTCTGGGACCACTTCCTCTGAGGAAAGCCCGCCACCACGGAGGCAGCAGCCTGTGCAGAAGGACCATGGTTTCCCACCAACAGCCAGCACTGACTAGCCAGCCTTGCGAGGGGGCCACCTCGAAAGCCAAGCATCTGCCCCGGGCTAGACTCCTGATGAGAAGCATCCAGCAAAGCCTCTCTGGGATTCCGGAGTCACAGAAAACATGAGATGTAACCAACATCTATTGTTCTTTGGGGCGATTTGTTACACAGTGATGGATAACGATACAGATAGCCGAGGCCCCCACCACATTCCTTGGAGTAAGTGGAATTTCAGGGGGGAGCTGCCTCTGGGTTGCTGCCAGACAGCTTGCAGCAGGTGCAGGGGCCTGACCCTCACCCCCAGACCCAAGCCTTGGGGAGGAAGAGAGACCTCACTGACCTAGGCTCCAGGCTGGTAACTTTCTGTCCTTTGGAGGCAGATCTTGCTGTTCTCAACATGGTCACTCTGGGGCAATGTGAACGGTGCTCTCCAAAAGCAGAAGGGCTTCCCTGGTGATTCGCAGTGTTCGCGGAGAGTGAGCGTGTGATTAATCAGAAGCTGCCGCAGGGACTGCTGGGAAACCAGATCAGACTCTTGTTCTGTTTTTTGTTTTTGTTGCAGCATCAACCCCCAAAAGTCTGAGCCTCTCTGAGTTCAGGCACGCCCAGGTATGACTGGGACACTCTCTCTGCCAGGTCCCAGGCCGGGCACTCAGAAGTGAACCAGCCATTCTTTCTGGCTTCTCGAAGCTCAGCGTAGGCAACTAACCTTGATCAAGTGCCTCCACCTATAGGTGCTAAGGCCAGTACGATTCTCCTCAGAACCCACTTCTCACCACCTCCACCACTCACCTGGACCACTTCAAGGGCCCCCTCCCTGGCTGCCCCAATGCTGCCCTTGACCCCCTGTGGGCTGTTCTCCGGATGGAACTCAACGTGGTCTTGACAAACAGTAAATCCCATCATCTGTCACTTTCCTGCTCAAAACCCTGCACTGACCCCGCCATAAAAACTGAAACTTACTTTAATAATGGAAGGATCTGGGGTCACCACGTGACCACTCCAAAATCATGGACAGTGAGACTACCCAAAATTTGGGCCTTTGGAGCTTCACAGCTCCGCCTGTGAAGTCTTGCCTCGACTTCTCCAAGGTGTTTGAGTTCACGTCCTATCAGGGGAGAGAAGTACGGGTTAGCCATACCACACAAACCAGCAGTCACCACAACGGTCCCAGAGTCTTCATGCAAACCTATATCTTGTCCACTGTAACCAATATACCCCAAACACCCCTCAAAGGGACAACTGAATGTGCGGTTCATCCACAGCAACGCAGGGACTCTCTCAGACGTCAAGCTGGTGACAGAAGGCTTACCTGAAAGAATGGCCTCTAGGGTTCCATCCACAGCAAGTTCTAAGACCGCCTTAACCGATCTGCAGTGATGGCAGCTAGAACTGTTCTTGCCTCAGGCAGGGACAGGGGTCCCCTGGAAAAAGTTGGAAATATTCTGTATATTCTGGGTGTGATTATATATGCTCATATTCACCAAGCTGCAGACTTAAGACTTGTTCACTGTGGGCGTGAAATGCCTCCATTTAATAAACTAATCAAATGAATAAACTTTTTAAAAAGTCAGTGTCAGGGGAGGGCCGCCTGGGTGGCTTAGCAGGTTAAGCGTCTGCCTTCCACTCAGGTCGTGATCTCAGGACTCTGGGATCTAGTCCCGTGTAGTGCTTCCTGCTCACCAGGGGAATCTGCTTCTCCCTTTCCTTCTGCTCCTCCTCCCCCTGCTCATGCTCTCTTTCTCAAATAAATAAATAAAATTTGGGGCATCTGGGTGGCTCAGTGGGCTAAGCATCTGCCTTCGGCTCAGGTCATGATCCCAGGGTCCTGGGATGGAGCCCCGTGTCAGGCTCCCTGCTCAGTGGGAAATCTACCTCTCCTTCTACCCTCTGCTCCTCCCCCTGCCACCATTCTTCTATTTCTCTCTCACTTTCAAAAAATAAAAATCTTTAATAAATAAACAGAAAAAATCTTAAGAAAGAGAAGAAGGCAAATATGACAAAATATGCACAGCGGCTGAACTGGGATGGACTATATTCTTCTAATTGTTCTATGTTTTAGGACATTTTTATAATAGAAAGTTGGGGGTACAATGAATAAAATCTAGAGTTCTGGGAGATGAATTCTTGCCATTTGCGTCAACGTGGATGGAATTAGAGTGCATTATGCTAAACGAAATAAGTCACTCAGAGAAACACAAATACCATATGATTTCACTCATCTGTGGAATTTAAGAAACGAAACATAGGGGAAGGGGAGGGAAAATAAAGTAAGATAAAAACAGAGAGGGAGGCAAACCATAAGAGGCTCTTAACTACAGGACACAAACTGAGGGTTGGTGGAGGGGAGGGAGGTGGGGGGCTGGGGTCACTGGGTGATGGGCATTAAGGTGAGTACGTGATGGAAGGAGCACTGGGTGTTCTATGTAACTGATGAATCACTAATTTCTATCCCTGAAACTAATCATACACTCTCTGTTAACTAACTAGAATTTAAATAAAAAATTAAATTTAAAAAACAGAAGCAAGACAAAAATAAAAAATAAAGTTCTGTGAGGTTCTATGTCACCCAGACCCTGCCACCCCGATCTCATCTTCTGCACACTCCCCCCTCCCTACAAGCATATGTGCTCACACAGGCGCGCACGCGCGCACACACACACACACACACACACACACACACACACACACAGAGCTTCCTCCCTTGGGACCTGAGCACACCAAGCTCCCTCCTGCCTGCAGTCATTGCCCTCACTAGTCCCTCTGCCTGGAGCACCCTTTCCCTAGACTGCCACACGACTGGCTCTTGTCACTCAGCTCTCAGCTCTGCTCCCAGGGGACTCAGGAGCACAGTGCCATCCCGGGAAACCACAGCACTTTGTGACTTTCTGCAAGGCCGTCCTCAGCGTGTCAGTGATACCTTCCCTCGGGGACCCGGATGGTGGACATGCTATCCAGCGCCCGGAGCTGGGAGAACGAGCCAATAGCTGCCTTGCTGAACAATGGCATGTCCCTTTCTTTTCTCCAGAAGGAAAACCTTCTCATAAAGCCCCTAGTAGCCTTTCTCCTATGCCTCATTGACCAGAACCTGGTTCCATGGCCACTCCAGGCCTGTCACAGACTATGCAAAATGGGATGGCTGGGGTTGCATATTCCACTCCATTTTGTCCCCTGGGGGCGGTGGAGGTAGGAGCATGTTATTCCGTCCCCCAAAAGCAGAGTTTTCTCGGCCGGGGGGAAGGCCAATGCCCATTGGGGAGACAATGCCAGAGAAGGTCCTTTGCCTGTTTCTGGAACTTGGAGATGAGAAGGCTCGTTATCTGTACCTTCTTTTAGTGGGCAAATACTGGATTAGAGAGGCAGGACGTACCCAGCCCTGGCTGGTCCAACACCAAATCCTAAGTGGAGAGGCTACAAGGGCAGCATGGGCAAAATGTCATAGAGCTCCAGGAAGGGAGCAGTTCCATCATACCGGGAAGTACAGCAAGGCTTCAAGGAGAGTGAAGCCCTCGGTGGTGTCCGGAGAGTGCAGGGGATTTCCACCAAGGCTGGACAGAGCGTCAGGAGTGAGGGGAAATGTGTGAGCATAGGGCCAGGAGGGGTGGGGTATACGATACACTTGGGCCGTGAGAATGGAGGAGAGCAATGCAAAGAGAGGCTGTCCAGATTTCAAGGTCACCTGGAAGGTCAAAGGAGGGCCTGTTCTTTGACCTACAGGCAGGTGGGAGCCACTGAAGGTTCTAGGGAGCATTGCAGAGTGAACTGAGAAAGACCTGGAGAGGCAAGGAAATCACATCCCACCTGTTCATAAGGGGCCCCCCTTCCCTCCTGCCTTTTGGGGTACTGCCATTTACTGCTGTGTCAGAACACTCCCTGGGTAGTGGCCTCATGCTGAGAACCACACTTACTTCACATCATACCAAATTCCCGCAGCCCCCTGGGAGGATGGCATTTTTGAAGAGCCTTGTCCACGACAAACAGCTAGGGAAGGCTCTGGCCACAGTGTCCTGGAAATCGAGGGCCTGGGCCCCAGCCGCCCTATGTCTTCCTGACCTAAAGCCTCACATGTCAGGCCAGCCTGGCTCAAGGGCTCCCGGGACCCACAGTGGCCTACCTCAGATGACTCTATCTCATGTCCAGCCTATTCCCAAGGCCACGCCTACATTCCCCGTCCCTGCCTTGGCCCCAGCACTGGCTCTATCCCTCGGACCCCCACCTCCCTCAGATTCCCACTTTCCTCTGACGGTGCCGCAGGCTGGGCAGAGGGAGCAGAGCCTCAGAGAGGCCAAAAGAACAGGCCCAACACCAGGCACCTCCAGCCATGCCCAGGGCACAGCCGAGATGTGGGCACAGTTTTGGTCTCCAGGAACCCTCACACTGGGAAGAAGCACTAAGAGTCCTCCTGAGGAGCCCCAGGGAGGTCTGTGGTGAGCAGAGGTTCTCCTCTACTGTGGACAGAAATGATTCTGGGCATCACTGGGATGGACACAGGGAGGCAGCTCGCTATAGCAGAATGGACAACAACTCTGGGCATGCTGGGTTTCAAAAGCCTCCCAGCTGATGTCTTCTGGGCTATTCTCCGTGTGGGAGAGGGAAGACACACTGCCTCTCAAATTTGTTCAGATGTGGAGGCCTAAGGGGCCTAGATCTTGAGTCTCCACTGCCTGATGTCCCCCCATTAGGACATGGGGCTTCCTCCGACTTTCATCTGCTGTCATTTGTTGGACTGAGGGTTCCTGCTGCCTTGGGATGCTCCCCTTAAGGCTGGGGAGGTGGTAGGAGGCTCAGTTACAGAGACGGCTAGCCCCCTGGTTCAAGGAGCTCAGGAGTAATCACACAAAACCCATGATGGCCAGATGGTTTAAAGAGCTCTGCTCCCTAGGTAAGGAGGAGCCGTTAGCTCTGCCTGGGGGACAGGAATGTGGCCCCCCAGAAGGACTATTTACACAGACACACAGTGGGAAAATCCAAAAGGAAAAGTCTCCTTACCTATGGCCAGTCAGATGAATTTATGGGAGGTGGAAGGGAGCTGAGCTGGAAAGAAAGCATTAGGAGCCTCTGAAGGCTGGGCTGAGGGGCTTGATTGCTTGGAAGACAATAGGGAGCCACCAAAGATTCTTTAGCAGGAGTGACATGTGAATTGGCTTTTCCCCAGGGACTCAAGTGGTGGCAGAGGAGGGTTCTGTCAGAGGTGGGGCAGAGGGGCAGAGCCCAAGTCAGGGACAGGGCCTTGGGCTCCCCTTTTTAGGTGAGAGTCTCCTTGAGTACCCTGGGCCTTCTGGCAGTGACTGACTTACGGCTGACCAGGTGGGATATTTAAGCCCCAGTGAAGGGCAGGAAGAAGCAGGAGAGAGCAGCTTCTCGGTGACCCAAGAGAGCAGGACTTAGCCCTTTTCTGTGCAGATGGGGCACCTAAGGCCCAAAGAGGAAAGACCCACACACAAGTCTATGGCGGTGCTAGGCCCCAACCCAAGGCTGGGGGCTCCTGACCTTGGGCTCTGTCTACCTGGATGGACACCCCCTTCCCAGCCCTCTATGGAGTCAGCCTGCCAGGATTAGGATTCCAATCTTGCTTCTTCTCCCCAGGTTCTGTCACAAGTAGGGAGATCACTCCATTTCTCTGTTGGCAAAGTGAGGATGAGCAGAGCTTCATTGAACTGCCGTGAAGATCCAGTGAATTGATGGGGTAAAAGAGCAAAGGGTCAGGGCTGGCACACAGCAAGTTTTCAGGGACATTCCAGCCACTGTCATCCTTCCTCTTCCCCCCTCCCCTTCTCTTCCTTCCTACCCTCACTCCCACATGCAACCCTTTCCCCAATTTTGGTTTTCCCTTCCGTAAAAAAATAGGTGTCCACCTAGTCAGGTGTGTTTTATGAAAACAGAAAAGATGAAACTCACAGTTCCCTGGGAGATCTGCCAGCTGAGGGGAGCCTCTCACACCCCCACTGCTGTCCACCAAGGTCCCTCTCCACAGGATCTCGCTGCTCTTTCTCACTGAACAGCCAGGTGTGAAGGCAGCAATCAGAGCTCCATGGTCCAGGTGAAGATCCCAAAGCCCAGAGAGATGAGGTTACTTGCCCAAGGTCACACAGCTTGCATTAAGAGTGCTGGGGGTGTCCTACACAGAGCCTTTGTACTGGCTCCCAGTGCTGTGCTGAGGGGCATTTACAAGGCATTATCTCCATGGCAGCCACTGTCCAGAGTGTAATCTTATTTACTCACCAGCCCAGAGATGGTTGCAGCGGAAGGTGTTAGTTAGCCTCAGCTGTATAACAAACATCCCCAAACTAAGGGGCTTAAACAATCATGACATATTTGGCTCACAGTTCTGTGGGTTGGAGATTTGGACTTCCCTCACCAAGAGGTTCTTCTCCTGGCTCGGCAGGGCTCCCTCATGAGTCCTCATGGTGTCTTGTCCCCCGGTGGGCCACCCTGACTTTTGCACATGACAACAAAAACAAAACCTGCAAGGACTCTTCAGGCCCAGGCTTACAGCTTGCACAGGGTCACTTCCGCCATATTTGATTAGCCTAAGCAAGTCCCCGGGCTGGCCTCAAAGCAAGGGCAGCAGGAACAGACTCCACCTCTTGTGAGGATTGCTGTAAAGTGTCATGGCCATTTTCCCAAGCTATCACATGGATGATGTCTGTCTTACAAAAGGGATGGCTGGACTGCAGGTCCAGCGTCCCCTCCCACCAGTCCAGGCCTGTGCACCTCGGAGCACAGAGAGGGGGGCCTCACCAAAGAGGCTACTTTGAGGGGTCCCAGGCTGGCCGGTGACAAGCAGGGGCTTGACTCAAGAGGAGGATTAAGGACACTAAATCCATCCCTCAGGCTTGAAGCCTGGCCAAAGTAGCAGGGCACTGTTCCAAGGGCAGGCCTCTGAGGGAGACGAGCCCAGGGGCCCCCACCACCCGCCACCAGGCTGCCTGGCTCTAGCTTCACCAGCCTGTCCTGCGGGGACACCCAGCCCACCCGGGGCTCTGATGGCTGACCACAGTCCTTGCCCACGCTGTCAGGACACAGGGGTACCACACACTCACACCCTCAATAATGTTTTCCGTGGTTGTCATAGGGCTGGGGCTCCTGAGCCAGCCTGGACGGAAAGCCATCCTTCCCATGTGCCAGGTTGGTTTTGAGACCTTGGGTAGGTTACTGCACTCCCTTGCTGAGCCTCAGTTTCCTCCTCTGTAAAACAGGATTGAAGAGTATGCTTTCCTCACAGGGACATGATGCGGATTGGAGAAAACAAGCATGTAAAGGACTTCTCTCCAGACCGGATAAATGTGACATTGTCTGGAGAGGGCAGCCATCTTCAATTATGGTCTCGCGTCTGCGGTCCCGTCCACAAATCCTGGAGTGCAAATGTGATGGGGGCTACGAGAACAACACAGCACCTAATCCACATAGTACCTATCAGCCCGGACTCACGGGAGCCGCCGCTCTAGCCCACCCAATTGCCAATTCTACTGGGAAGCCTATGCCTGTGAGGGGTATACGGGCGAAACAAAGTTACCAGGTAGCCACCAAATTCATTTTCTGATTTTTGTTTTTCAAAAAGTTGCTGGCTATGGGAATTAAGGATTATTTGGATGGTTATAATTATTAGTTGCGATTCTCAACCACAGCCACATATTACAATGAGCTGGTTAAAATGCAGGTTCTTGGCCTCACGCCAGACCAAAGGAATCAGAAGCACCGGAGGTAGGCTCCAGGGAACGGGCATATATATTTTTTTTAATTTTTTTCTTTAAGTAATATCTACACCCAGTGTGGGGATCATATACACAATCCTAAGATCCTGAGTTGCATGCTCCAACAACTGAGCCAGCCAGGTGCGCCAGAATGGGTACCTTTTCTTTTCTTTTTTTCTTTTCTTTTCTTTCTTTTTTTTTTTTTTTAAAGATGTATTTATTTATCTTGGGGGAAGGAGGGGCAGAGGGAAAGGGAGAAAGAATTTTAGGCAGACTCTGCGATGAGCTTGGATCCCAATGCAGGGCTTGATCTCACAACCCTGACATCACAACCTGAGCAGAAACCAAGAGTTGGACGCTCAGCCCACAACCAGGCGCCCCCAGAATGAGTATTTTTTTTAAAAGTTGCCAAGGTGAGTCTGATGCCAAGCCAGGGATGAAATGTATCTTAGAGATTGTAAAACAGCATGGTGGGGAGAGTGGGGCTTTACTGGTTTAGGAAGATCAGGAGAGACTCCCCTAAGGGTGGGACCAAGCTTGAGCAGAGCAGACAGAGGAAAGGGAGGAAGAACTTCCCCAGCAGAGGGACTAGGATGCACAGATGCCCCCTACCTCCAACCCATGACAGGGGGACCCTTAGCAACCAACCAAACCATGGGAACTGCAAGGTGCCTAAGGCGGCTGGAGCCTATGAGGGAAGGGCCCCAAGGCTGAGCTGTCTCCTCTGCTTCCTTTCTGGTGGGGTTCTGAGGGGAGCTTCCAGACCAGGGTCTTTCCTGAGGCTGAAATCTGAGCATATGGACGCTCTATTCCCAGAGGAAAGCGAGCAGCAACTGTTCTTCCCTTCTCAGCCCAGGGAGGGGATAAAGTTAAAATCAGAGTGGGTGCAAGGAGCTGCTCAGACCCATCAACACAGCGGTTTTCAAATGTTTTTATTTTGTAAGTTATTTCGGTACCTTTTTGTCAAACAAAATATTTTCCCACTGTCCCAGTAATGGATGGAGCAAAGAGCTGGTAACACTGGGGGGTCTGGAGTCCTGTCCTCCCTCAACCTCCCCCAAGTCTCTCCACATTCCCTTGGGACTCTGTGGGACTCAGCTCAAAAACTCCAGGGAATCAAGGCTCAGAGAGGGGGACAGCAAGGTAGCCCAGGGAGTTCCTGTCATGAGGGCAAGGCTGGGGCAGGATCCCAATCCCCGACTCTCTTTTCTGTGCTCTTCTGGCCTGGATGGAGTTCCCCAAAACTTTGTCCCTTAGATCTCCCTGTACAAGTGTTTCTTTGGCCACATCTCACCTGTTAGGTATGGGTTGAACTGCACCCCCCGTTCCCCACCAAAGGGATACATTTCAAGTCCCACCTCCCAGAACCTGTGAATGTGACTTTATTTAGAAATAGGGTCTGTGCAGATGTAACCAAGGCAAGATGAGGTCATTAGGGTGGCCCTAATCCAATATGACTGGTATTTTTTAAAAAGAGGGAATTTAGGTTCTTGGTGACTGGTCCCCAAGGACATGGGGTCCCGCAGAGTGAAGATTTAAGTCCTAAGTTTTAAGTTTTGATGGCAAAACATAAGAAGTTTGCGGCCAGGATTGTGATGGTATGGGAGAGAAATGCAGAAGGTGTAACCAGGACCCTAAACAGAGTTCTCCCATGGACGTCTCACTGAGACATTATGCTACTATATGAAAAGCCTTGCTGTCGCCGACAGGGAACTATGAATGCTCCCAGTGGACCTATAACCGGAGACAGCGCGCAAGGCCAACTTGATGGGAAGGAAGTGGGCAGATCCATGACAGAACTGCTGAGGCCTGTGGACAGCAGGTCCGGTATGAAATCCCTGTGCAGCTATCTCCTTCCTTTCTCCAGCCCCATTTTCTTTTACATCTTATAATAAACCAAGCACAGATATGCAAGCAGGGCTGCATATACAGAAGCAACCTCACAGCTAGCCATGGACCCTCTCTTTTATTACGCGAAAGAGAAACTGAGTCTCAGAGTAGTCTAGGAGTGGAAGGGTGGTTGCCAGAGGCTGGTTGGGAGTGGGGAAGGGGCAATTATTGTTTAATGGGTACAGAGTTCTAGTGGGGGAAGAGAGAGAGAGAGAGAATCCTAAGCAGACCCCATGTGCAGAGCATAGCACTGGGGCCTGATGTGAGGCTCGATCTCACAACCCTGTGATCATGACCTGAGCCAAAATCAAGAATCAGACACTTAACCAACTGAGTCACCCAGGTGCTCCAACTACAATGAATGTTTTTTAAGTAAAAGAAGAAGCCGCAGCAGCGGAAGAAATTTAGGACACAGGGTAATGGCCATGGGAAATCAGGGACACGCAGGGAGAAGGCTTTGTGACAGCAGAGATAGAGATTGGAATGATGCAGACACAAACCCGCGATTGGTGGAAACCACCAGAAGCTAGAAAGGGGCAGGGAAGGACAGATACTATCTACCCAGAACCTCAGAGGGAGCAGGACCCTGCTGACACCTTTATCTTGAACCTCTGGCCTCCAGAACTGTGACAGAGCAGGCTTCTGCTGTTTTAAGCCAGCAGAGTGTGGTACTTTGTGAAGGCAACCCTAGGAAATTGAGACGCCCTGTAAGTCATTCTTCGTTTAATTTCTTTCCCTTCGAAAGGGCTCATTTTTAAACAACGTGCATACGTTTTGCTCAAAAGTAAATCTCCCATCACTGCTATAAATGGAAGGCCACAGTCCTTTCCATAAATAGAAGGCGCCTTAAAAATAAAGACAATGAAAACCAGGCAATGGTGACTCTGATCTGGGGATGCCTTTGTGGAAAAAGGACATGAGAAAGTGGCAAAGGGTGTTGAAGACACACAGGTGCCTACCTCACTGAGACTTCTTGATTTATCAGAGAGAGAAAAAGGAGAATTGAAAAAAGAAAACCTGCCTGTTACCTGAAAATGTCACATTCTGAGACACCTCTAAGGATAAAGAATTCTGACATCTTCCGTTTATGTTTGCGGCCACAGAGCCCAGGAAGGCTCAGTAACTTGCCTAAGGTCACACAGCATCGGTGGCCAAGTCTGGATTTGTGCTGCATCCCTATGTGCTTTTCTAGGAAATGACTTCTTGTTTCCACCCAGCCACCCCAGGTCGTGTCTGGGTGGCTAAGAGTTGAGCACATGGAGCAGAGTGGGGCAGGAAACTCTGAAGGCCAAGCACATAGACACAGCCTATGTGTTCTAATCCCATAGAAGTTATAACCAAGTGAAGGGTATGCTTCGAGTGCCTGGACCTGGATAAACATTGGCTCACACCAAGGGTTAACCCAACAGATAAATATAAATCAGATTTTTCTCTTCTTGCGCCATTGGATCACCTATACTGAAAATCAGGGTCCATGCAGGTAGCTGTCCCACATCCTGTCACATATGGTCACATGCTAAGCAACTGAGGTCATGGGGCATATCTCCCAAATCAGGTATCTCCTTCACCATTGTTCTGACCCTGAGATCATTTTCTTCCTTCTCCCTTTGCCTCTCCCTCTTCTCTTAACTAACTTCCATTGCCTGCTCGGGCCTATGAGAAGGAGCAGGGCTCAAAACTTAGAGTCTGATATGGTCAGATTCGAATCCCAGCTCTGCTGTGTGGCCTGGAATCAGTGGCTTATCATCTCTGAGCGTCAGTTTCCTCATCTGTGAAATGGGTTCCCTCTGCCCAGGTTACTGGGAAGAGTCAAGAAGACAGTGCTTGTGAGCTTAGGAGCTTAGAAAATGCTCATTCCCTCCCCCTGCCAAGACTGCAAGAGATGAGAGAGGTCTTCTCGGCACTGCTGTGTGCCCTGGGACCAGTCACTCACCCTTTCTGAGCCTCCACTTCCCTGGGGAGCCTCAGAGGGCGCCTAGGGCCACTCAGAGCTGAGGGATTCTAGGATTCCAGGAGTGGAGCTGGGGTGGCCTGTGAGCTGGGGCCCACCCTGGCTGGCTCAGATGACCAGTCCCGAGGGCCCAATCAGGCCAGCCTTGGATCAGGCCATAAGTGGGAACAAAACAGTCAGGGAGCTCGCCTCTCTGGCTTTGTTTATTGTCTGGGAGCTGGGAATATTTTGAATTGTTGTGTTTGGGGAGGGAGGGAAAAATAACCAAATATAAGAAGGCAGCCAGTGAGAGGCCCGGGCAGGAATGCAGAGGAATTAGGCCTGCCTGGGTATGTCTGGGAGATGGTGATGCCCCCAGAGGCCCCCACACCCACTAGGTCAAGGATTCTCATCTCTGATGAACCATTCACAGTGCCTGGAGAAGTTAATTTTTTTTAAAGCTTCATGCCCAGTTACATTAGGGTTTCTAAGGATGGGGCTCAGACAGCAGGGTTTTGTAAGCTTTCTGGGTGACCATAACCAGCATCCCCAAGTTTAAGGGCGAGTGCTCCCCACAGCAGCAAATCGGAAGCCTCTGAAGGGCTTAAGGACCGTGATTGCTGGGCCTCCAGCCGGGAGTTCCTGAATCAGGACATCTGGGCCTAGCCTAGGACTGTGCCTTTCTCACTAGTTCCCAGGTGCTGCTGCTACTGGCCTGCTGGCCCCACTTTGAGACCCTCTCCTCCACACTCTCAGGACTCAAGATGTTGTCAGTGGCCTGGGGGCATTTGCCTGGAGCTAGTCAGACATTCAGGATCTTGGGCCCCACCCCAGCCCGTGCTGTGCTGTGCTGTGGAATCAGTCTGCAAGTGAACGACAGACCCAGGTGACTCCAAGCACTTTGCCGCTGGAGGAGGGCCAGGCAAGGTCACCTCGGCTAACCTTTCCAACTATAGATGGAGAGACTGAGGCACTCAAAAGTGAAGGCCTCTGGGGGGTTGTAGAACCATTAAGGATGTCCTAGGACTTGGATCCAGGTGTCTCCAGGGCGAAAGGGGAGGGAAGGGAGCTCCTGTGGGTGGAACTAAATTCAGTTTCGTGGGCTGGCCCCATTAGCCCCAGCTACACAAACGGTTCGTTTTGCAGGGTGCATGCGTGTGTGTGTGTGTGTGTGTGTGTGTGTGCGTGTGTGTGTGTGTGCGCGTGCGTAGGAGGGGGTGATCCCTTCTGTGGATGTGTCCAACAACTGTAGATAGCTACAGCTCCATTCATTCGTTCAGCAGACGTTTCTTGGGCACCTACTGCAGGCCAGGCTTCACTCTGGGTCCTGGGAATATGGCAATGGACCTGGCCTACAGCCCTGCCTGTGTGAAGTGGGCAGCCTCGATGTGGAAACAGAGCTAAACAAGCCAACATAGAAATGATCAAGGTACATTCACAGCTTATGATGGAAATAAAACCAGGCCACGGCATCATGCCCGGAGGGAGGCGCCGGTGGCTGTATGAGGCCCAGTGGTCAGGGAAGGTCTTGAGGGAAGAGACACTGACGTTAAGGCCTGAAGAATGGGAAGGAGGCAGCCCTGGGAAGGTTTGAGGGGAAAGTATTCTGGGAGGCGGGGGGCAGGCAAAGCCAAGGCCCAGCAGCAGAAGGAGCTTAGGTTTGAGGAAAAGCCTGGGAAACCAGGGTGGTGAGAGCGGGCAGTGGGGGTGGGGAGGAGTGTGGGGAGTTGGGATGGGCAGGTCTCAGAGGCTGTGAGGAGTGTGGGCTTGGTGTCAGCTTGGTGGGGGTTGTGGAGTGTCGAGTGGTTTGAAGGAGGAAAGAGAAGGGAGTGAGTCTGAGGATCTTTCTTCTGATTTTTTTTACTGAGGTATACACTGCATTGAGTGGAATGCACCTGGCAAAAAGACACAGCTCTGGGGTGTGCGTTCACACCAGGGCTCAGGATAAAGCCATCTGGCCAGCCCCTCCCTCACCCCCAGGGGTAATCCCAGCGCCCTTGTCCAAGACTAGAGACACACTTGGCCTGAGGAGTCATCCATGTGGTCTGTGAGGTTCTCTCACCAGGGCTGGAGTTTTCGAGAACCCCCTATGGTTTTACACATCTCAGGAGTCCTTCATCTGTGTGTCTGTTTTTCCATTCTCCTGTGGGTGTTATGCAACCAAGACTGTTTCCTTTTTGTTGTTGTTGTTAATTATGAATAGTGCTGCCATTCACAATCTTCCCCAAATCTTGGTACAGACGTAAGTTTTCATTTCTCTTCGGTCAATGCCTAGGCATAGAACTGGTGGCTGTAGGCCAAGTGGATTTTAACCTTATAAGAAATCGCTGAACTGTTTTTCCTGGTGGCAGCTGGGCCATTCCACTCCCCCACCAGCCATGGAGGACAGATCCAGCATCCCTCTGGCCCCTGCATGGAGATGGGCCGGGGTCAGGGGCGGCAGGGGGTGGGGGTGGGCAGGAGAGGAAGCCAGGAAGGCAGGAAGGAGGCCCTTGCAGTTCCCAGAGGGGAGACCACGGTAACCTGGCTTGGGGTGGAGCCGAAGCATTGCATTGGTGACTGAATAAACAGGCACGTGGGACCCCCTACCCTGAATGGCTGTGCCCTGCCCTCACAAGTCCCTTGTCCCTGGGAACAGATTTGCCTTTCCTGTCAAGGGAGAGGAGGAAGTGAGTCCTTGGAGGCTTGCCACCTACAGGCCACATCTGGCAAGCATTTCCTGGGATCTTCCGTGCTCTAGGCCCTGTGCTCGGTGCTGTTGGGGATGCCTGGCTTATTATGGGTGCTACCGGTTCAGGGCTCCAAGTGTGGCTGAAGCCCGGCGTGCAGGAGGGCAACGAGCAAAGTGCTCTGGGGAAGGTAACAGCATGGAGGAAGGCTGGAAGGTGGGAATGCTCGGAGCACACACAGGGGGGAAAGTCTGTGAGCATTCTGGTTATCCCAGTGTCAGGCACCAGGCTCAGCGGTTCATATGAATCTTCTCCACTTCATTCTCACAACCCTCTAGGACATAGAGATGAGGGTTAGCCTAGCTTAACAAATTACGAAACTGAGGCACAGAGAGATTTCCCCACCATGATTCAATCTAGGTCACACAGCCCGTGAGAGATGAAACTGGGGAGTGCAAATGGGCAAGAAGAGGATAGGTAGGGGGGAAGCAGATTCCTGAAGGTTTGAATGCTCTGATAAAGCCTCCATGGTACACGGGTCCATATGTACGCATTCAGCAGTGTAGGCAAATGGGTGTGCCTAGAAGGTGCCCAGGAAGGGGACTGCTCAACAGTCCCATCGTGGTCCTTTGTCTCTCTAGGGAATGACATTCTGAAATGCTGAGCGGATGACCTTCGACAGGGCTGGGTGTGGAGGGGCTGCCCTGGGCTGGCCTGACTTGCAGCAAGCATCTCGACAACTCTTGTTGGTCGCCTGATAGATGAAACAAATGATTCTCTGGCAAGGGACTAAAGGTTTTTGTCCAAAGTCCTGGATCGATTTTATTTTATTATTGCCAGTGGCTGAAAAAACAGCATTATCAGGAACTTCTCAAAATCACATTCACTGCCTTTAAGTTAAGGACGGTGGAATGCAGCCTGAAACTTGGCTGTCTTTCCTCACATGCCCTCCGTGATCTCTTTCCGGCCATCGATTTTCATTCTTGAAATGGCAGGAGTTAGTCCCAACGGGATTTCAGGCTAATGTGTGGCTTCTGAAGGAAATCTCTGCCCGGGTTTCCTTGAAGTTCCCTTCTGGCCGCCAGCACTTTCCGCTACTTGGTGCTCACAATCTCTTCCCAGAGCTGCCAGCTACAGGGGCAGGACCAGCGCACGAAGTACACCCCGGGTGTGTGGCCTAAATGAAAGAACGATCCAGGTGGGGACTCTGGCACCCTGGGGGTCTCATATCCCCATGTGAGGGCCTGGCTGATGTCCCTCAGCTCCAAGGGATGGTGGACAGGTAGATAAAGGGCCCAAGGGGGCTCCATCTTGCCATTATCTAAATGGGGAATCTCCCAGCCAGACCTTCAGATTTCTTTTAAAGATTTTATTTATTTATTTGACAAACAGAGATCACAAGCAGGCAGAGAGGCAAGCAGAGAGAGAGAGAGGAGGAAGCAGGCTCCCTGCTGAGCAGAGAGTCTGATGTGGGGCTTGATCCCAGAACCCCGGGATCACGACTAGAACTAAAGGCAGAGGCTCTAACCCACTGAGCCACCCAGGCGCCCCCAGACCTTCAGATTTCTAAATCGTGAAAGCTTCCAAGGTTTACTTCATGAATATTAAAATGTTTAAAAAATATTTTAAAGCCAAAAAAAGCACATCTGGGTTCAGTGAAGGGCCCCGAAGTTTGAGACCATTCCTCACGATGGCTTAGCAAAGCAAGACTCACTGTCGCATGTCGGTTATAGGGAAGCTGACCCCCAGAGAGTGGACACACAGGCCCAAGTCACACAACTGGGCAGCAGCAGAGGGGGAAATGCAGACTGGGGGGGTCTCTGACCTCCACGGGCAGCTCTCTCCAGTCCACCCTATACTGCCCCAGGTCCCCCGTCCCCCAGCCCTTCTCCAACTCTTGGACCAGCCAGCTTTCCTTGGGGTTGAGGTTGGAGCCCTTTCTGGCTTCTCTTCCCCTTCCCCTCTTCCTTCCCCTTTCCCCTGCTTGTTCTCCTTCTTGGCTTGGGTTTAAATTCTAGCTCTATGACTCACCCGCTGAAGGACTTTGGACAAGTTATTTAATTTCTCTGTGGCTCAGTTTTCCCTTCTGTAAATGGGGGACATTAATAGTACAACCCTCCTAGGGTTGCTGTAAGGAGTCAGTGAGTTGAAATACACAAGGGCCTTGGGCCGTGCCTGGCATGCAACTAAGTTCTCTCTCTCTAGGGGTCTGCTAAATAGAATAAGTGTGATAAACATTTCTTGAGTGTCTACTGTGTTCCAGGCCCTCTGATGAAACCCAAGACTCAATGGGGGCACCAAGGACAAGGCCCCACCCCTCACAGAACTTACACTCTAGAGGAGGAAGACACAGGGCTTGATGAGCCTCATCTGCACATCCCATGCCAGCACAATCTGCAATGGGCCTTTCCAGATTGCTGCCCTGGATGGGCCACTCCCCCTCACTGCTCCTGTGGCGTCTACTGCCTTTGCTCACTCTCTGTGACCCTCAGCTGGCCCATATCACCTCTGCCTAGGGCCTAGCCACTCTTGCCAACAAGCTTTGGCACAGTGGCTTCCTCTGCTTTTCCCTCCCTTCCCCTCAACCCCTTGGCTTAGGCAAAGCTGCCTCTCCAGAGTCACTTAACCGCATTACGACCTGCCACTTTGCACTGCGTGCAGTGACACACGCAGGGAGGCTGGGGGAGTTGTTGCTTGCCATCTGCTCCTCCAGCTCATGGAAGAGCCTCAGTCTTATCAGGAAGGAAGGGAGAGAAATGTGAGAACAAGTTTGCTTCTCTCCAGCTTTGCTTTTCTCACCCATAAAAGAGGAGCAGTCACCATGAACTCGAAGGACCGAATTGAGCAGCCTAGAGATGGATGTCACCTGGGGTGGCTGGGTGCTTCCTAGAGGAAGGGGCAGCAGAGGACAGTGGAGAAGGGCAGGGGGACGCCCTGGAGGAAGGCACGAGGGGCCGACATCTGGCTCAGCTGCAGCTAGGGGTGAGGTAGCCTGCTGGAAGGTCAAGATGGAGGTGGACAGCAGGGGGCCTCAATGAGGAAACCACGCAGAGAATAAGTGTCACCTCTCCACTCCTTAGCATCCCTAGTGCTCCCTCTGGGGCTGTTAGGAATCTCCTTCAGGCAGTGGATCCAGACTGGGCCAGGTACAATGTGCGGGATGGCTCTCTGTGGAGCCCGTATTTCTTCCTTGACTTTCAGTCTAAACGGTGGAAGGAGGCATGTGTTCTCCACACAGGCTTCCAGGTGCAGAGAGGGAGGGAGTGAGAGGAGAAACTGGAGAGTTTTCAGAGAGGGGACAAGCGTTGCCAGAGGTCACAGGGCATGAGTGTGGAAAATGGATTCAGAGGAGCCGCTCATGCAAATAACAAGAATAATGGCACATTCCCCATTTTCATTTAAAAATAGGCACGCTAGTGACACTTGGCTCTTCTTAAGTGCTGGGTGCTGTTCTGAGCTTTTTACACTGTTAACCTGGGATCTTCAGAACAACCAGAGGAGATAGGTTCTATTACATTTATTTCCATTTTACAAATGAGGAAACTGAGGCACAGAGAGCCTGAGTAACCCAGCAGGAGCAAAGCCAAGAATCGGGGGTGGGGGGTGGGGGCTGTTGACCGCTTCACATCACAGTCTCAGGTCACCCTTAGTTCCTCCGGGAAGGCAGCGGGGGCGGGGTTACTGTGCCCACTTTTCAGAGGAGCAAACCGAGCTTCCGGGGAACCTGGATGATCGCCCGAGAGGAAGCGGCGGAGCAGTTTGGCCCTGACCACTCGCGGAGCCGCAGGCCCCTCCCATGAGCCAGGTGGATGGGCGAGTGGTGGGGGCTGGCGGCTGCTGTTAGGGGAGGGGGTGAATCGAGGCCGGGGGCTCCCCTGCTCTTCATCCGGAGTCAGGAGGAGGCTGAGGGCTGAGAACCGGCTGTATCACTTGGCACCAGCGTTTGCAGGGAAAGGGTTTCCTCGAAAAGTGCGCTCTAATGGGGGAAAAGCAGTGGGCCGAGTGTTGGCCGCGCGGCACGAGGGTGTGTGCGCGCGCGCTCGGCGAGCCCGGGCTCTTTGTCCGAGCCCGTGCGCGCGTGCGTGTGCGGTGTGTGCGAGTGTATGTGTGCGCGCGTGTGTGTATGTGTGTGTCCGCATGGGGGGCGGGGCTGGGCGTCCGGCCCCGCCCCGGCCCCGCCCCCGGCCCGGCCAAGCTGGTATTTTTCCACCCAGCAGGATGGGTGATGCTGAGAGCTGCCTGCTCAGACAACAGACACGCGAGGTCAGGAAGAAGCCGCTTATAAATTACCGCTTCCTCCGCGCCGCCGCCAGCGCCGAGCTCCGGGCCCTGGCCGCAGCCCCGCTCGCCTGCCAGCTCCGAGCCCCGAGGACCGCGAGCCCAGACACCCAGCCACGCGGAGAAGGAGCGAGGAGCGCGGACCCCGCGGGCCGGATTCCGAGCAGGAGGGCAGCCCCCGGCCGGTGGAACCGAGTGCAGCCGAGCGCAGCGCCGCGGCCGCCCCAGGTACCCGAGGGACAGGGAGCTGGGCGCGCGGAGCCCCCTCTCTCTCCCCGCGCTCCAGCCAGCCCCGACCTCACTGCCGATTGACCCCCACTCCGGCGTCCCTCTCGCCACCGAAGGACGGACGGAGGGTCGCCCTCTCAGACCCGCTGGCGGGGCTGTTATTGTTTCCCCAGCGAAAGGGCTTGGGCTTTTCGTGCAGGCGGCAGGTGTGTGTGTGTGTGTGTGTGTGTGTGTGCGCGCGCGCTGGTGCCGATGTCTCTGTCTCACTGGGTGTCTGTATGTATCTCCATGTCCATGTGTGTCTGTGTGTTTCCGAGGGTGGCTGTTCCTTCATTTCTCCAGCAATATGCACTCGTGTGTCCCAGTGTATGCCTGCTGTTCTGTGCCTTCTTGGGTTGTGCGTGTCTGTGTATTCTGGCGTGTCTGTGATACCTGAGTGTGGCTGTGACTGTGTGTCTTAGGATGTCTGTCCCGGTGTGTGTCTGGTGTGAACCTGTTTGTATGTGACTCTGTCACCCAGTACCTGGCTGTGCACGTGTGTGTCCCTGATTGTGGCTGTGTCTCCGGGCCCCTGGTTGCAGGCGCTTGTGTGTCCTCGGCATACCTGAGGGAGTGTCCCCAGTGCCTCGAGGGCCGAACAGCCAGAGCTGATTCTCCAGGGCCGGCACTGATTCGGATGAGGTGATAGGGGGGCATGGCTCCAAGGGTGCTGCCCGTGTGTGGCGTGCAGGTGGCAGTGCCAATGTCCAGCCGTCTTGAGTGGCAGGAAGGAGGCCCCGAGGGCCAGCTGGGGGCCAAATGGGCAGCAGGCAGGGACGGCAGGACACATCCTTCTCTGGCTTTTTCTCCTTCCTTCTGAGGGTTCCTCTTTTAAACAAGAGGTTCTCTCGTTCCCCCTCCCATCAGGGAAGCCAAGTAGAGAATCTTAGGAACCTTCTGCGATAGCCCCAAAGCTTTAGCCTAAACTGGAGGGGAGACCTGTGGGCCACCCCCTGCCCCGGCGTCCATAGGGAGGTGTGTGCTGGGCAGGGCCACCAGCCTGGCTATTTTGGTCACTGCGTGGCCCCTGCCAGATCCTGGCGTCCCCTAGGACCAGCCTCACAGCTTGGGAGTCAGCCTGGGCCCCCATTTCCTGCCTGGAGAAATAAATCAGCTCAGTAACTGCCCAGACACTTGAATGGGGGTCTTAGGGCTGAGGTTTAGTGGCGCGTGGCTGGCTTCGCGTGGCTCCACGAATTTGGACTTCGGTAAATTGGCCCACGCTTTAGCACTGCTGGCGTTTAAATAAATGTCATGGAGGAGATCTTTTTTAAATTTCTTTTTAATTTTTTCTTGGCTAGAAGGGAGGGGATCTCATCCAGAGTCTCCCAGCCAGAAGGAGTTTATTTTTGTGAGAAAGAGCGGGTGAGTGCTTAGCAACCGCCTGCCTCACTCTCGACCAGGGAGTCATCCTGGGAGTGTGGGGTGGGCATGAGAAGGTGCGGGGGTGGGTGGGGGAAGGAATTGCATCAGGATGGTGTTGGGGAGACTAGAGGGATGCCCGAGGGCCCTGGCTAAGAACCACCATAGGGTGGGATCGGCAGAGTGACTAGAGGTCTTAGGCCTGGCTCAGGCCCTACCTACTTGACCTTGTGCAGCCTTTTTTTTTTTTTTTTTTTTTTTGCCTCAGTTTCCTCATCTATAAAATGGGTGGAGTAGACTGGTTATGGGATAAATAGGCACTGAGAGGCAGGAGCCTCTCAGTCCCCAGGGAGCTCTGTTCAGTTACTGTGCCTCAATTACTGTGCCTTCATCAGTAGGTGACCTTGGGTGATTCTCTTGGCCTCTTTGAACCTCAGCTTGGCTGTCTGGGCAGCAAGGACGCCAGTGCCGGCCTCGCTGTGTCCTTGAGGGGATTGAGGGAGATGAGGATGAATAAGCCTGCGGTAAGCTGTAAAGCCGGCCTCGGCTTCGTAGCTGCCGATTAGAGGGTGTCACGAGGTCTCAGGTCACTGGTATATGGCAGGGCCAAGGTGCACTCTTGAGCTTTTGTCTTTCGGGGATACCCTTGTGCTGGCTCATAGTGCAGTGGCAGTAGATGTCTTCTGCCCAGTTCTTTCCTCTTGTCCTGCAGTGATCGGGTCACATCTGCTTCAGAGTCAGGAGGCCTGGTGGAAGTGCCCATTTTAGAGATGCACAAACTGAGAGCTGCCCAGGGGGCTGTGCCTTGATCGTACTGTGGATGAAGTGGGCCTCAAAGGTCTTTCCTCGGCCAGCTGTGAGTTTTGGCCCCAAGGAGCTTTAATCACTGATGTGCTGAGGAGTTGAACTTGGACAACTGCCGTTGAGACCGGGGGAAAACAAGAGACAAAAGATGCCCCAGTCCTCAGGATTGGAGAGAGAGTGCGTGGGATCCACTCACCTCACCCCGTGATTCTGTCCCTCGTTATTCATGCTCCCTTCCGAGTGCTTTCTGGGGGAGTTCTTCCACTCTTCCTACACAAGTGTCAGTCCACAGGAGGCTTTGGACACTGATGACGGTATTTTCTAACTCCCAGCTTGTTTGCCTGTCAACCTGTCAGAGGACTTGGGAGCTGAACTTCTCTGAGAGTCTTTCCAA
Source organism: Mustela lutreola (assembly GCF_030435805.1). Taxonomy (NCBI): domain Eukaryota; kingdom Metazoa; phylum Chordata; class Mammalia; order Carnivora; family Mustelidae; genus Mustela; species Mustela lutreola. Next base: position 55,931,847 of record NC_081291.1, on the reverse strand, counting down.
AGGTCCTGAAATGATAAGACACTTGTGAGTCATTAAACGCATTCGTGTGTATAGGAAAGAGCTGACAAATTAATTATAAGAAGCAGAATGCAGCTTAGAGGGGCAGGAATAGAGGGCTGGCCTTGGAAGTCCAGGGGCACCCTGGCAGTGCAGGCTGATCGACTCACCTCTGCAGAAAGTCAGAAGCGAGAGTCAGATTCTTTGGGTCTTCTGTCCTCTGCAATGGTCAGCTTATCTTGGCCCAAGTGTGTGTTTAAATGTATGGGCTCTGGAGAGGAGTTGTGGCTGTGGAAATGCCCAGGGGGACCTTCGAGTGTGAAAGAGAGCTCTTCTTAAATGTCCCTCACTAGCTGTTTAATAAATCTTTTTTTTTTAAATTTTATTTATTTATTTGACAGATTACAAGTAGGCAGAGAGGCAGTCAGAGAGAACGAAGCAGGCTCTCTGCTCAGCAAGGAGCCTGATGCGGGGCTCCATCCCAGGACCCTGGGCTCATGACCTGAGCCGAAGGCAGAGGCTTTAACCCACTGAGCCACCCAGGTGCTCCGCTGTTTAATAAATCTTGCTAAGGTCAGCTCTGGCCTGGCCCTGGATTTGGGGTAGAATATTGGCTTTCCAGGTGCTCAAAGCCCAGAGCGAGATAGGACAATGACCATGCCATCCAAGGCATGCTATGAGGACTCAAGTGACCAGGTATGTACTGATGGCAAGGTCATAGGCACAGGGCACTTCAGCCTCTTAAAAGAGGTGATGTCAGAGCTGGCATCTTCTGTGAGTGGATGGGTGGAGGAACAGTATGGGCTGGCGTTTTGGGCAGGAGCCATAGCAGGTGCAAAGGAACAGTGGCATGAAATAGCCAGGTGTTTTTGTAGAATAGGCCTTGCAGGGTTCCTGCCCAAGAAAACGGGGACCCGGGGGTGGGAGGGTCTGAGCATTGGGTAAATGGGCTTGAACTTGATTCTGAGGGCAGCAGGGATAGAATGGCACCAGACTGTGTTTGGGGACAGCAGTGGAAAAGCTAGTTAAACCCAGGAGCCCAGGAGACCCCCTGATGATGAGTGGGGAACTAGGCTAGGGTCCAGGAAACCGAGGGTGGCCAGGCCACCGCTGGTCAGGGCACAAAGCATTTTCCGTGCCAGTGAATCTTGCCCTGAGCTCTTTTTGTAAACACAGGGTGAAGGCCTGGACATGCTGTTTAATAGGTACACAGGCCATTAACTTACTGGCTTTGACCTCCCTGGGAGCATGAAGCCCAGGAGTCTTTAGGGTGAATTATGTCTGCCCTGGACAGGGCTTTGGGGTTTCCCCTCCCACCTTACCTAGTCAGAGGCTTCATTTGGAAAACCTGAGCTGAGGCACAGGGGTTATGGGTGGCTGAGAGAAAGGGCAGAGAGAATGGAAATTGCTGTGCTGTTTCTGAAGCTCTGTGAGTCAACCAACTCCCTTGTAAAAATCAATGTACAAACAACAAATCACCCAAAACAATAAAAGGGAAGGGGAGTGTAGGGGGCCAGGCAAAGAATGACTCGAGTTGTTATTATTATTTTTTTTTCCAAATTAAAATTTCCAGGTCTAGCATGGACACACGGACTCAGTCCCTACGGGGTGGAACCTGGGAATCTGTATTTTTAAATTTTGTCTTTCTTTTTAATTAAAAGAATTTTTTTTAATTGTGATACAATTTACATATCATGAAATGCAAAGATTCTGTTACAGTTTGATGAATTTTGACAAATATATATACACTTGTGTAACTGCTGCCCAGATCAAGATAGAGAATATTTCCAGCTGTGAGGTTAGTTCCCCTCCTGGAGGTGACGAGTTTCTGATTTTTGTCACCCTAAATTAGTTTTGGCAAGCCTAGAACTTCATGTAAATGGACTTGTGTGGTGGATAGCTCTTTAGTGTCTGGCTGCTTTTCTGTTTATGTTTTTGAGATCCATCTGTGCTATGGATTTTATCATGGAATTTATCATGAGGTGATTCCTTTTATTGCTAAATAGTATTCCATTGTATGGATTCACCTATTGATGGCTATTGGGGTGGTTCCAGTTTGCAGTAATTATGAATAAACCTGCTCTGAGCATTCCTGTACAAGTCTTTCAGTGAGCTTATATTGTCCATTTTTCTAGGAGTGGGACTGCTGGGTCCTAGGGTCCACAGATGTTAACTTCATGAGAGATTGTCAAAGAATTCTTTTAGTTATATAAATATACGCCTCGGGGCACCTGGGTGGCTCAGGTGGTTAAGCATCTGCCTTTGGCTCAGATCATGATCCCAGGGTACTGGGATCGAACCCTGCATTGGGCTCCCAGCTTAGGGGAGGAGCCTACTTCTCCCTCTCCCTCTCCCTGGCTCATGATTGCTTCCTCTCTCTTTCTCAAATAAATAAATAAAATCTTTTTTTCTTTTTAAAAAGATTTTTTTTTTTTAATAAATGATTTTTTTTTTAATTTTAAAGATATTTATTTATTTATTTGACAGACAGAGATCACAAGTAGGCAGAGAGGCAGGCAGAGAGAGAGAGAGAGAGAGAGGAGGAAGCAGGCTCCCTGCAGAGCAGAGAGCCCGATGTGGGGCTCGATCCCAGGACCCTGGGATCATGACCTGAGCCGAAGGCAGAGGCTTTAACCCACTGAGCCACCCAGGCGCCCCTTAAAAAGATTTTATATATCTATTTGACAGAGACAGCGAGAGAGGGAATACAAGAAGGGGCAGAGGGAGAGGGAGCAGCTGACTCCCCACCAAGCTAGGAGCCCAATGCAGGGCTCTATCCCTGGACCCTGAGGTCATGACCTGAGCTGAAGGCAGATGCTTAATGACTAAGTCCCCCGGGTGCCCCAAAATCTTTAAAAAATAATAATAATAATACACCTTAAGCAATACAAAACTGTTTAAACTAAAAGTGATCCTCAGAGATGATTAAAAAAAAGTACACTCTAATCTTCATTCTGTCTTTTTCTCTAATAACAGTAAAGGCCCGTAAGATTATACATTTTCCTCTGCATACAGCTTTAACCGTGTACCTCAGCTGTCTACAGGAACATAGATGATCCTTTTTTATTACTTGCTAGATCAGTTTTCATTTCAGTTTTGATTTCCTTGTTGATCTACGGCTGTTCAAGATGTGTTGAGCAAGCTAGCTGTAGTTTTGTTTTGGTGTTATCAAAAATGGCATCATAGTGTTCTTGCTTTGTCACTCAGTCTTCAAACAACGGGCCATTGTGGAACTGCTGCTTGTTGGAACGTACAAATAAATCTGCTAGGCCACCCTGAATGGCTGGTCTGCATTTGGGAGTCACTGACCCATTCCGGCCCGTGTTAAATCACAGCAAGCGCTGCCAGCCCAGTGAATGCAAAGCACCCCCCCCACCCCCGCCGCCCCTGCCCTGTGACTTTGAACTTCCCTGAAGGTGGGCAAAGAAACAGGCCAGGGCTGCTGGGCATTCTGAGTTGGGAGGGAAGTGGTGCTCATCGAGCACCATAGATGCCTAATCTCCTTACTGCATTTAAGGCCTGTGCCTGACTTCAGGGTTCTTATGCCCATCTTCTGGATGAGTTCGCCCAGTCTCACAAAAGTGACTTGCTGCTGCTCACATGGCTGGGTTTGAATGGGAAGGGGAACTAGATAGAACCTGTCCTTATCCCCTGGCAGCACAGCAGGGGCACGCTGAGCACCTCCGGGGTGTCAGGCAGGAGGCCAAGGCCAGGAGGGCAAGGATAAGTAAGACAGCCGCCGTGCTCAGGTGGCTCAGTCTCAGGGGAAGGAAGAAGAGCTATATCAGGAAGAGGTTCATGAACAATTCCAGGCGTCTTAGCTAAGGGCAGGCAGTGGTCCGGGCAGGGAGAAGTGGGGAAGGTCTGAGGAAGAGTGGTCCTCTGGCCAGGGAGTATGGAGACTTCAGGACCTGCGAGAGAAGGCTCACCGCCATCCACTTTATGGACCTGGAGACTGAGGTCCAAGCTAGGCTGATAAGCTATCAAAAGGGCCATTGTTCCCAAACTTGCCTCCAGTCAGAGATTCTGTTAAACCGGTAAATCAGAGGCAGTGTTTTTACTTGTGCCTCAACTCCTGATGACCACGTTCACAATTCACATCCTAATTTTAACACAGCTAATGGGAAGGTGGAGTGAGATTCCTTAGGACTGGACTGCCCGGGAGACACCTGCAGACACTGGGGTGGGGGGGTGGTCTTGGGCAGCTGGACCTCCTGGCTCCTGTGGGCAGCTCTGGCTCCTGGCCATGGTGTGGGATAACACCCAGGCAATTTGTAAGAGGGCTGGAGGGCAGGAGAGTTGAGTTCTTCTGGTTTTGCTCACTTGGGTCCTCCCCATTAAGCAGAAGCTTGGACCACATTTCTGAGGGGTTCCTAGGGTGGACATTTGGAGAGACCTGCCCTTCCCCCACTGCTCTTCTTTGCACACAGTAGAAATGCTAATCACTTGCTGCCAGGTCCCACCATCCCCTTTCCAGCAGAAAGTGTTTAACCCAAGCCAGGTTGCCTGCCTGTTGCCGGGTGCAGGGTGGAGGGGTGAAGTGGATTTCAGCAAAGTCATGCTTGGTGGGTGAAGAGCACTGGAAGTGGGCGGTCCTGAGGGCTCTGCCCTCTTGCCCCATAGCCAATTGGCACCTGGAGGTGATGGCTGCTGAGATCTCAGGGAAGACCCAGGCCATGATTTCAAGGACATTCATGCTTTCACCAGATGGCACTTGGTTTCTCCTCTCTAGGGGTAATATCCCTACAGCTTGAGACAATAGGCTCCTTGCCAGCCTCTATGCCTTCTAGGTCCCTCTCCGTACAGTCCGTGTGCATGTTACTCTAGTGCTCAGAGGTCTTCAGTGGCTCCCTAGTGCTTTGTGAAATCAGGTTCACACTCCTTGGCCTGACATGAGAAGCCCTGCAGGATTTGGCCTGTGGCCAGTGTTCATCCTCATCTGCTACCACTTCTCCCCACCTCCTCGTGATTTGGCTGGTTTCTGCTCCAAAACCGAGCCTCGGGCTCCCTTGGTTCTGCCCGTGCTCATGCCACAAGGCCCTTCCTTCTCCTCTTTCTTCTTTTTATTTTTTTCAATTACTATTATTTTTTTTAAAGTAGGCTCCATGCCACCATGGGGCTCAAACTCAAGACCCTGAGATCAAGAGGCTCATGCTCTACTGACTGAGCCAGCCAGGCACCCCTCTCCCTTCTCTTCTTATTCCCCCTCTTCAGGTCGGCTTGAAGTTACCTGCTTCATGAAGCTGTCCTTCAGCCCCTTAACTGTGCCTGGCACATAGTAAGGACTCAGAAAGGAGCAGATGAGACGAAGTATTATGTCCATCACCCCAACTTGCTCAGAGCCTCTGTAGCACACAGTTAGGTCTTTGTGGTCTTGCCTTTTATTTGTTCACCTGACTGAGTTCACATCAGGAGGGATAGATGCTTCAGTGTCCAGCCTGGCACACAGTAGGTGCTCAGAACGCAAAGGCTCTCTGATCTCCTCTTACCCTGAAATAAGAGCCTGTAGTTTAAACATCCGAATGGGTACGGGCTTGGAAATTACGTTCACCCATATCTCCATCCATATGTATTGGTTCTAGGGCCTGGGGATATGGCAGGTGAACCAGACAAGACCAAATCCTGGCCATACCCTCATGGAGCTGATCATAAAATAGTTGAGAATGAATTATCCCAGCAGCCTGGGGCACCAGGGTTTCAGTGTAGGATCAAGTTCCAGGTTTGAAAAAAGAATACCAGTTGCTGCAAAATGGTCTTCCGGGGCAGTTCTGGACCACAGACATGTTTTGTGTTGCCCATATAGACCAGAGTTCTAGAATTTTCTAATTCAAGCCAGTGTTTTTCAGTGTGGTTTTTCTTTTTCTTTTCTTTCTTTTTCTTTCTTTCTTTTTTTTTTTTTTTTTTTGCATCTGCTTCTGGTCATTGTCTGGTGTCTCTGAACATCTGGACATAACCACCTGGCAGCCCCCCTCGGACTCTCTGGCATGCCCCAGTGCTCCCCACACCAGTCCCCCCACCGGCTGTTTCTTCTGTGGGGCTCCGGAGGCATAGAAATGTGTTGCCAGTGGCTCCTGGGCAGGTGGAGGCATTCTGCTCCGTTCATTCACCAGGGCTGGCAGCTGGAGGTGTAGCAGAGGGCTCTCTGTTTCTAGCCCTCCAGGGGGGACCCTTTTGCTTTCCTGGGTAAGGGGTGGAGTCACAGGCTGGAGCTGGGGAAGTCCAGGCGGCTCCCACAATGCTCCATGTAGGTCTCAGTGCACCCCCACGTCAGGCTGAGACCCACACCTTCCTGGGCAGCCCCTCCACCGCCAGCCTCTGCTGTGAGTTCTGGGTAGTGGGCTCCGGGCAGAGAGGGTAGTTTGCCCCCTTGAATGCTAAACATCACCAGCCTTGGGCCGAGAAGCTCAGTGGCAGGCATACTCTGCCAGAAAGAAGCCCCAAATCTGAGACCTGGGATGTTTTCAGTGTATCTTGTTTCCTTGGCTGAGCCCAAGAATGAATTCCGGGGATCAGTACCTATTCTCTAAGTCTCACTGCGGGATCTCGGAGGGGTCCTCCGTAGTTGGAGGGCTCAGAGGCACGGGAGAAGCTTTCTGCCCTTTCCCACATTTCATTGCCTCTGACCCCTGCTTGTGGATCCCCCAGCCTGGGGGTGGTTGCTATACCTTGGCTCAGTGCTGGGGTATGGGGACAATAGCAGTGATAAAGACATGTACCTGTGCTCTTCAGACTTGAAAGCCATAAATATGCTGAGAGAGCTTGTTAAGATGCCCCTTTCTATGTGGGACGACGGAACGGAGCCCGGAGATTCTGTACTTTCCCAGGTAGTTGTCAAGGCTGCTGGTCTGGGGACCACACTTTGAATAAAGGAAGTCCATCCCAGCTCTTGGACGCCTATGGCCCTTCCCTAAACCAGGCCAGGTGCCTGGTCTAGATATTCTCCCCACCCATCCCAAGAGATACCATTATTCCCATGTTGCATGTGAAAAGTTGAAACCCCAGAGACTGCGGGTAACTTGCCTAAGGCCACACACCTGAGAGGCCGCTGAGCCCGGGCCCTCTGGGCCAGCACCACTTTGGAAAGGATGCTTGGGGAAGCCGTTTTCTGCTGAACAGTATCCACGGTCCAAAAGCCACAGGAACATTTTAGGGCAGTCAAGTCGGATGTAAGTCAGGGAGAGTCCAGGGCCAGCCCTGCTGAGCTGACAGCAGGGCAGCCCGAGGCCATGTCAGGATCAAGTCTAAAGTGGGACTTACTGGGTACTGGCATTGCTGCCTGGTGTGGGGAGCCATTGAGGGATGCTCAGAGCTCCTAGAACATAATTGTGGATCTGCTGGAACCCAGGAAGGCTCCTTCTCACTCTTACACAGAATCCCAGGGCAGAGGGCTGCCTGGAAGCATCGGCAGTGGGATGGGTAGAAGCTGGGACCTAGTACGGGAGTTCTTTAAATGCTGGCACATTCTTGCAGCCCGGATCTCATTGAGGACTGAGGTTGCTGAGATCTTCTGCTTGGCTAGGACTTTGTTTTTACACAGGGCATCTGCACCAAGCAACTGGAAAGAGCAGAACAGATTTAGAGTCTAGGTTCTGGAAATGTGGTCACGGGATGTGAGGTCCGGTAATCACCTAGGAGCTTGTTAGAATGTAGAATCAGGAGCCCCACCCCAGACCTGCTGACTCAGACCCTGGGGGTGGGACTCCGCAAGTTTTAAGAAGCCCTCCAGGCTTATCTTTGAGAAGGGCTGATTTTTCCATCTGCTCCCAGGTGCCCAGGGGCCCAGGAGGGTCATTCCTAACCTTTGCTTTAGGCCGAGGGTTCCTGGGCTGCAGGGGGACCTCAGGTGTCATTTCATCTATGCTCCACTTTTCTGGTGGCCTGAATATCAGTTAATGGGGCATGCATGAAGTTAACACAGCATATCTGAGGTAGAGCATAGGTCTGGATTCTTAGAGCTGCAAGTGGTAGAAGTTGGTTCAAACTAAAAAAAGAAGGGAGGGAGAGAGGAAGGAAGGAAGGGAAGGAAGGAAGGAAAGAAAAAAGAAAAAGAACATTTACTGACTCTTAATTGAAAAGCCCCAGGGTCATACTTCAGGCATGGTTAGATACAAGTGCTGAGATATGTCATCAGGACTTTATCTTTCTGTCCATTCCTGGACTCCTGTGTTGGTTTTATTCTCCTCTGGGTACTTTCAGCTGCATAGGATGCATCCCCACCCAGCATAGCCATCTCAGCCTAGAATGAGCGTTCTTTTTTCCCAGTATTCTTAGAATGAGCCCATGTTAATCACTCTCAATGCCCATGCTTGGCCAGGTGCTTGTCCTTGCGCCAATGGTCACAGCCCCTCTGATTGGCTAGGCCAAGCTCGCATGCCCACCCAGAACCCCATGGGCTGAGAGTGGGTGTGAATGGGTGTCCAGCTGGATAGGAGGCTGGGAATATGAGGCTCCTCCCAGAAGAAGGAGGATGGGTGCCAGCAGGTCGTACACACGGGGACTTAGTGCCGTTCTTACCCTCCTCTTTGAGCTGGGTCGCCCTCATGCAACTGCTAAGGTCTCGCACCAGATATAATTACCCTCCTTTTCCTGGGTCCTTCAACATTTTGCTTATAAATGTGCATTAGACATGCTACCTTCATCTTTTCCCTTTGTCCCTCTTCCCTTGATGTAGTCAGGGATAGCAAGTTACACGGTCCCCTGGCACCCACACCTGTTGTGGACGTTACTAATCCACACCTGCCTTCACAGCGCCATGTGTTCCCCCAGAAAACGAAGCCTCTATGACGTCCGTGTTACATGTTGGCCTTTACCATGGGGTTCTGGGCTCCGTGAAAGCAGGGCCCTCAGCTGTCTTGTTCATTGCTGGGTTCCCAGGGCCTAAAACAGTGCCTGGCACATAGAAGGTGCTCAAGAAATTTTAAAAAATATATATATATTTTATTTTTAAGTAATCTGTCTCCCCAACATGGGGCTCGGACTTAGAACCGCAAGACCAATAGCTGCCTGCTCTCCTGACAGGCAGCCAGGTGCCCCTTACCGAATTACTGACTGAATATTCCTACCCTACGGTGCCTTGAACGCTGGGCATCTAGGTGAGACCGTTGAATGTGGGGGCGCTGCCATTGCAAAGAGGCTGTCTGATTTGGGGGACCAGGAGCTCTGCAGACTGCTAGGGCCATGTTTCTGAGTCTGAGGAAGGGGCTCCAAGGGAGGGCAGGGTCTCAGGTACATTAAGGAAAGACTTATGTACCTTCAGGCATCTTTCTGCCCTCCCACCAGGGGATAATGGCCTTCCCTGCTCTGCTGATCCATATACCTGTTCATTGAAATGTGTGATCTTAGTTGATAAGAAGCCATTTCCTGGTTTTCTGAATTTTTATATTCTAGGAAACCAGGGGAGCCTTCCAGCACAGCTCTGCTGGTGGAGGTTGAAGCAGCTGGGATCTTCCCCAACTCACATTTTTTTCCCAAACTGAGTGCAAAGAACAGGAGGTGTTCTATTTTAAAAAAAAAAAAAAGCAACAACAACAGAAAAAACAAGGCTTCTGGGGTCATTCACATTTGGGGACTGCTTGGCTCAGCAGAGTTCAACAGATTTCCTTTGGCATGGTGATCTTGGAGCCTTTAACCAGTCAATGAGTTATCATCTTTTCCAAGAATCTGGGGCCCTCAGGTCCTCCATCAGCCCCTCTGTCTGGCTATCGTGTATCCTTGTGCTCACAGGGAATAGTCTTTCACAGTCCTGGGCCCATGGCTAGGCTTCTCTGGGGTTCCCGGGAGTGCACGCTTCTGGGGCAGGACAGGGCGGGGCAGGGGCTTAACGGTTGCTGCCACTAGTTCTTAACTGCTGACAGTTTGAGGATCTGGGTGTGTGACTGTGTGTGCGCAGTGTCTGCAGTTGTGCATGTGAGCATGTATGTGTGCAGGGATGCGGGGACACCCCAGTGTTGACTTGGCCCCTCCCGGTGTGCAGTCGCACTTGAAAATGACTCTGGGTCCTGCATACAGTCCCAAGATGACCAGATCTTGTCTTTCCTTCTTTGCTTCCTCTCGTTGTTTTAGGTCCAGACCAACAGCCCTTGCTGAGGAGCCTCCAAAAGTAAGTGACATTTGACCTCTCCATGGTGTTGGTGTCTCACCGTGTGGGGTCCTCAGGCCCCAGTGTTCCCTCCAGGCTTGAAGAGGAAGCAGAACCCCCAGGGCTCCAGGACCTCATCCACAGGTCACCTCTGGGTGGTGGATTCATGGCCCAAGTTGGCCCCCTCTGCCTGCCTGTGCCAGGGAGACAGCCCTACTGATGCTGAGCACTGATGTCGGAGTCTAGCCCAGACCCCATCCTGGCTCTGCCACTGAACAGTGATGGGGAGAGCCCTCGCACAGGCGCACGCGCGTGCAGGAGGGGCGGGACAGGGAGAAAAACTTGAAGCAGACTCCCTGCTGAATGCAGAGCCCCTCCCTGCCGGCTGATCCCACTCCCACCACCCAAGGGATCAGCACCAAGAGTGGGTGACTCAATCAGCTGAGCTACCCAGGCGCTCCTAAACTTTTTCTTTTTAAAAAACTGAAAACCTTTGGAAGAGTAGAAAGGAGGATACAGTGAACTCCTATGTAACTTTCACTGAGATTTTCCTTCCCCTTGTTAACATTTGCTACATTTGCTTCATTTCTCTGTGTACGTTATAAAAATACCCCATTAAAACTCCTTTTTTTCTGTTGACTCATTGGTGAGTAAATTATAGGCAGTGCCCCTTTACCCTCCTAATCCTTCGTATGTGTTTCGTAAGAGCCAAGGCCCTTCATTCTCTTATATAAGCACATGCAGTTATCAACCCCAGAACGTTTAACATTGACACAATTCTGTTACCTAATCTACAGACCTAAATGACGTTTTGCTGATTTGTCTCATATTTACAGAAGCTCCCTGCCCCCTGCCCTCCAGGTTCAGGATCACAGTGTTTTTAAAAGGGGTTTAATGGGGGCGGGAACCTGACTTTTCTGCAGATGACTTCTTCACCTTGATCTAAAACATCCTTACTAGCGGGGTTTTTGGAATTCTTTTCGTTATGGCTTTGGTAAGAAATAGATTTTACGACAGGATGCCACCCGTGCTTACCCATACACACATGCTTGAAAGTGAAACCAATCCCACAAAATGATAACTCACATTTTCAACATCTTTAGGGCTCTGTTCTATTCTCTTTTATAAAAATGATAGTTCTGACCCGTTGAGTTGATTCCATGACCCACCATAGACTCTGCTCTGGAATGGGAAAACCATAGCTTCTTGGGCAGAAATTTCTCTCAGGAGGGAAGGTAGTGCCCTGACCAAGCTCCTCCTGGTCCAAACTCAAGAGTTCGGTTGATTGGGGGGTCACCTAACAAGCCAGGACTAGGAGAAAGGCCATGAAGACCCTGGCCCATTGCAACCCATGGTGGACCTGACCCCATCCCTAAAATCAAGCATCCCTCCTCTCCAGGCCCCGTGACCCTGTGGGGACCTCCTGTTCTTTATGCTATGACATGAGGCAGGTGTATCAATGGTGGCTCAGGACACCTCCCTGGCTAGCTGCTAAGGGGACATGGAGTTCTCGTCCATGTCAGGCTCCAGAGGCATTGCCATACTGGTCACAAATGTCACTAAGAATAATCCCAAACACTTAACTAAACTCTCTAGCAGCACCCTTGATTCTCTGTCAGAGAGATTTACTGTGTAGTGGCTCATTTTCGCCCACAACAATCTTAGGATGGGTGCTGGTTCTTCTTGTAAAAACGGCAGGTACATATATTGGGCACCTATTGTGTATCAGATACTGCTAGGTACTTCACAGACCTATGTCCTCAGAGTAGTCCTAGGAGTTAGACACTGACATTATCTCCATTGTACAGATGGGGAAACTAAGGCACAAAGAGGTGAATTGACTCTCTCCCCCCCACCCCCACCAAAGTCACAGCAAGGAAGGATTTGAACCCGCCCCTGTTCTGACCCTGGTGTGCATACCAGCCAGTACTGCTCTCCCTTCCCCCCAGACTGGGAGCAGACTCCTGGGCAGGCCTATTCCCAAGGCCTTGTACTTGTTAATGAGTAGCCTGAGCAGTCCAGGAAGCCAGATGCCGGCTACTATGAAGCTGGAGTGTAGGTTCTACTTCCAGATAAAGTCTTTTGCAAGGTGCCCAGCCCCCATTGGGGCGGGCAGCTTTAGAGGCTATGCCCAGATAGAAGCCAGCCACTGTTCCTCTTCTCTGAGGTCTGCTGATCCATCCGCACTTCACAGGAGATCCCTGGAGGCTGAGAAGTGGGTTTGCTCTCAGGCCTGTGTGATGCCTCCTCCACATGGCCCTCGTGGCTAACTCTGAAAGGGCACCGTGGCCATTCGGTATGGCAGGCAGCAGGATTTGGAGGGGGTGGTCTTTAGGGAACCCAAGCTGTCCCCTCTGAAGCTGGAGCTCTACCAGGCATGTCGCTGTGTGGCCATCCTCACTGAGGCCTCCAGGTTCCTATCTGAAAAAAGGGATGGCAATCAGTCACTCTAGCCCCTCCCAGGGCGTGCACAGCTGGAAGGTAGCTGAGACAAGGATGTTGCTCGGTTGTTAGCCGTCTCTGAGTTACTAAGGAATCAGCCAAAAGACGAATTCCTGGTGGGGACAACCCATGTTGTGGAAAGTCCGTGGAACTGGAGAGTCAGTCCTGGATTCAAATCCTGTCTCCATCCTTTGCCAACTCTGTGACCTGAAGAGGAGAGTCCCTGAACTCCTCCAAGCCTCAGCTTTCCCACCTGTAAGATGGAGCAGTGAGAGCACCCAGGAGTCTTAGACAGCGAGTATGGGATCAGGGGTAATGGTCTCTGTCACGATGGAGTTTTGAAGCGTTTAACAGGCCTAACAAAATCTGTACCCAGCACCCGAGTACATGTTCTAATTTCACCTCCCTGGCTGGGATCCCCTAGAGCAACCCACCTTACTCACCTCACCTGAAGATCACATCCACCCTTTGGTGGCTGTGGTCCTTTTAGCTGGAGGGGAGCCTCTCTGGGCTTGTTACAAGAATGCCCACGTGGCTTCTAAGCCCCGCCCCCTCCTGGACCCAGGCTTGTAAACTCCAGCAGGGGAGGGGGGCGTTCATACGACGACGGATCTGTGACCCCTCCGCAAGCATCACCCTCTTTGCTCGCTCCCTGGAGGGGCCAAGGCAGTGAGAAAATGGTATTTACTGTTGGTCTGCCCTGATCATAAAAGTGATGCATTTTAAAAAACTGAGATCTATTTGACCTACAACATTTTGTAAGTTTAAGGTGTTAAAAAAACATTGAGATCTGATACATTTATACCCACATGTGATTGTCACTGTAGCCTTAGCTAACGTTTTTGTTGGGCCACAGATTCTCATTTCTTGTAGTGTTGGGAAGTAATGTATTTTTAATACAGAAAATTTGGAGAGCACAGAAAAGTCAAAAGAAGAAAATAAAATTCATCTCTGTTCCTGCCATGCAGACATAACCATCTCACAGTGAATTTATAAACACGTGGGTAAATACACATTTCCTTTTAAAGTTGAGGGGCGCTTGCCTGGAAGGGCTCAGGTGGTTAAGTGTCCGCCCTCCGCTCAGGTCAGGATCTCAGGGTCTTGGGACCAAGCCCTGCATCAGGCTTCCTGCTCAGGAGGGAGTCTGCTTCTCTCTCTGCCTCTGTTTCTCCCCTCTGCTTGTTCTTTCTCTCTCTGTCCCTCAAATATATATCCAAAAAACTTCTAAAAAATTAAATAAAAATAAAGTTGAACTCAAAGTGTGGCCATGTTGGGGGCCAACTTCCCACGCCACCCCCCAACATGTTTCTTAGTGTTTTTTCTGGGTCTTACATCTTGTAAGTCAGGGTCAGCAGATTCTTTTTTAAAGGCCTGGATAGGATGTATTTTGGGCTTAGGGGCCTATGGTTTTGCCTCCACTGATCTCAGTCTTACCTCTACTATTATAGCCAGAATGCGGCCACAGACAAAATGCAAATGAGTGGCTGTTGTTTCATGCCATTAAAAAAACTTCATTTACAAAAACAACCTGCCAGATTTGGTTCAGGAGCTGAAGTTTGCTGAGCCTCCGCCCCCACCCCCCCCACCCCCCACTCCCGTTCTTAATTAGTTTTGATTTGTTTGGGTAGACCATCATTTATTTAATTAATCCCTAGTGATGAGAGATTGGCCACTGGTAGTTTCTTTCATGTAAACCACTGTGCTGTGAACATTCTTATTTCCTTTCTGTTTTTAATTGTGGTAAAATACACATAACACAAAATTAACCATCTCGACCATTTTTAGGTCTGTAGTATAAGAGTGTTAAGTATATTCACATTGTCATGCAGCCAATCTCCAGAACTTTCTCATGTTGCAAAACCAAATGCAGTGACTATCTTGGGGTATCTTTATGCATCGGTCTGGTTCAGAAAATTGGAATTGCTAGCCTGGAGGGAGTGTGCATTTTGAAGGTGCTGGGCGCCTGTTGCCAAATCACTGACCCTCAGAAATTGCCCTAATTGAAGCCTCTGCTGATCTTCGGTGACAGCCCGTAGGCCACAAGAGGGAGTGGAGCTGGCCACTTCCCTGGGGAGCCCCTGCCTTCAGGGCTTCAGGGAACAGCAGATTTAAAACAACCCATGCCAGAGAAGCAGTAGCCAGTCTGCCAACCTTCCTCTTTTGGGGAAGAAACTAAAAAGTCAATAAACAAAATGTGTTAGGAATACTGGACCGTTCTTGGAGGTTGATCATCTAGATAGACCCTTTAGAGAGAGGAGAGATGTTGTTAAGACCAACTCAGCTGTCCAATGAGTCTGGGTGTCAGTGGTGTTTGGCCTCTACCTTGCTGTGTGACCCAGGCAGGTGACTTAACCTCTCTGGGCCCTCAAATTCTCTGTAAAAATAGACATTAGGTAGAATCTCTCCTCTCTGGTTGAGGATCAGGAAATAAGGTCTACAAAATTTCCTCACACAGTGGCCAGCACGTTGCCCGTACCAGTACCTGGTGGCTGTGATAGCTGTTCTTACTGCTGCTGTTAGGATTACTTTTAACAGCTCTGTTAGGGTGGTCTGAACAAAGAGACAGTACTAGCATGTGCAGCCCTTTGCAGTTCTCAAGAGAGGTTTTCCATCTTAATACTTGCAATATTTTGTAGCATAGTTATTACTGTCCCTGTGTAACAGGTGAGAAATTTGAGGCTCACGAGGTCAGCGGCCAGCTCGAGGTCAGCTATGTGTCAGGACAGGGAGCCCGGGCTTTAGTCCACACCTTTGGCTTATCGTCCGTTCCACACAGCAGCTGCTGGACGCTGGGACTTCTGGACGACCAGGGCTAGTGGGAGCTGCCTCTTCTGGCCTCACCTAGGTGGGAAAGCTTGGGCCTTCGGTGGAGAGAAGATTTCTTTGGTTTATTTTCCTGTCTTGGCTCTTAGCCCCAACAGTGGGCACATGGGTTTGCTTTTCCCCCCACCCCCCAAGGAGAGAGGTTACAATACTAATGGGTGTCCCCCACCCCACCCCCGACACACACACCACCATGCGATTGTCCCGCTGGTGGGACAATAGCTGGATGTCCTACCTTTTAACTCACTTCTGACACTTTACCTGGATCTGCGGGTTAATGATTCAGCCCTCCAAGGCTGACCCCAACTCCCACTACCTGTTGTAAGTTTCAGATTGCCACGTGTGCTTTTCGGCCCACTGGCTAGAAATCAGAAGTTCACACGACCTTCTCCTTGGGTTTGATTCATTTCCTAGAGCAGCTCGCAGAACTCAGAGAAACGTTTTATTGACTAGATCAGTGGTCTGTTAGTAAAGGCCGTAACTCAGTACCACCACAAGGAAGAGATATACAGGGCAAGGAGTGTGGGGAAGGGGCGTGGGGCTTCTCTGCCCTCTCCAGGTGCTACTCTCTTCAAATCTCCTTGTGTTCCCCAGTCTGGAAGCTCTCCTTTAAATTTTTACGGAGGCTTCATTACTTGAGCACCATTGATGAAATCATTGGCCTTTGGTGATTGAACTCCATCTCCAGCCCCCCTCCTTTCCATGAAGGTCAGGGGGTGGGACTGCACGTTCCAACCTTCTAATCACAGGGTTGCTTCTCCTAGCAACTAGCCCCTAGCCTTAGGTGCCTTCTAAAAGTCATCGTTAACATAACAAAAGACACCTTTCTCACTCTCACCACTTAGGAATTTTTTTTTTTTTTTTTTTTTTTTTTTTTAAAGATCACACCGAAGAGTGCAGGCTCTAGCAGGATTTGGGGGAAGGAAGAGGGAGAATAGGGCTCCATCCCAGGACTCCAGGATCGTGACCTGAGCCAAAGGCAGGCGCTTGACCATCTGAGCCACCCAGGCACCCTTCTCATCACCTAGGAAATTTGTGAGAGTTTCAGGAGCTCTGCCAGCAACTGGGACAAAGACCACATACGTAGTTACATTGATTCTAAATCACCATATCGAAGTTTGTTGTTGTTGTTGTTGCTGTTTCCAGAAACCGGCAGGGCATTTCAAAGACGAGAGCTGCCTGCCCAGGTGAAACCTGAGAGGGGTTTAAGGGAAGTCTGTTCTCAGCCAGCAGATAGTATTAAGTCCAGAAACCCATGTTCCCCAAAACAGGAGCCTCCTGGGTCCTAAGGCTAGAGATACCTCTGGGTTTGGAGGGATTGGCTGTCCCAGGGAGGGTGCCCTGGGTCAGTATTCAGACCCAGCTGCCCCCAGCACCACCAGCAGCACTGCCTTTATCTACCCACTTCCCACCAACTTGCTGGGGGACCTTGGATGAGTCATTTCCCTTTTCTGGGCCCTCATTTTCCTCACGCATAGAACAAGGGTCTGGAATCATTTCCCCAGGGGATTTTCTGGGGTCTCAGCTTTGGACATGAATCTCAGGTCTGCCTACAGTGATGGTCCTCCCTCTCTGGGTTGGGTGTCTCTGTGGGGCTGTATACTTGGACACGTCTTCCCATAATGGAGTCTCACCCCTCAACCTATGGCCTTCATCCCTAGGAGTAGCGGAGGCACTTTCCAGTCACTGGCCCCTCTGACCCTCATCCCCAGCCTGACCCCAATCCCGCATTGCCTTGCATCCCCAGATTCCCCCATCCTTGTTCCTGTCATCACCCCTGAACTCTTGCTCTGTGGGTCCCATCAGAGTTGCCAGGTTGTGAAGGGTGCATGCCTCCCTCCCTCTGTCCTGCCTCAGTGAGGGGGACATGGTTCTCATTTCTGTTTTCAGGTTGAGTGGTGCTCTGGCCTTCTGTCTGGTTGCTTCCCAGCCTTCTCTGGGACTCCTGCCTGCCCCCACTGTGTCCCTGACCTGAGAGCTTTCTCTGACCCATTAAGTTATTAAGTTAGAGGCCTCCCATCTAAGTACTAAACAGGCCCGTCCCTGCTTGGCTTCTGAGATTGGATGAGGTCAGGCCCAGAAAGAGACAGACCATGTTTTGATAGGGACTCATGATCTATGGGAAGGATGCCACGATCGATGAGCAGTGTCTGTCAGGGAAGCAGGATGGGTGAAGGCAGCAATCCGGGACGGGATGAGGTGAGGACTTCAGGACGGCCTTGGGAGTGGACATCTGCTCTGCAAAAATTGGAAACGGAGGAGCTCAGAGGACCTCAAAAGATCTGTGCAGCTACAGGGCAAGCAGCTTAGAGCATGCTTGTGGGAGAGTGTGACGCCAAAGTCCCAGAATCTTTAATTTGTACTCAAGTTGAAGTTTTCAGACCAGGAGGCCAGAGCTACTTGATGCCTCTCATGGCATGGATGTCATACTTTGTGCTGGCTACATACTTTGTCCTTGTGTGTGTATAACAAGGATCCTTCCAGACGCTCTGAATAAGGTTGCTAGGTGAAATACAGAGCATTCTAGTTCAATTAGAATTTCAGATAAACTGAGTCATGTTTTGAGTTTTAAGGATGTCCTTCGCAGGTATGCGTATCTGCGACAAGCTTACCTCCTCCATGTCACTTACCCAGCTGCCTCGGAGGCCGTGCCCACAGGCCACTTGAGGTTGTGGCGGGTCCCCGTGAACCTGTTGCAGCAGCGCCTTTCCCAGCCCAGGTCCTCCTCGATAGGAGTCCTGGAGGTGTTGTCTCCTTGGGCATCTGTGTTCTCCTCCAGGTAACCAGAAGGGTCAGCCTAGTTGACTTAGTACGAGGTATGATTTTGACCTGGAGATGTCTATTGAGCACCTGTGATGCCCGAGAACTTGAGGGTCCTGTCCTCATCTCTGCCGTGTGCTGGGCCTGGGGCAGACAAAGTTGTGATGTTCTCTGCCTCATGGTTGAAGAAGCCAGGCTCAGGAAGGTGCCCTGTGACACTGCTGCGGCCACGCAGACCAGGAGACAGATGGGCTTCTAGGCCCAGGCTCCCCACCCTGTCATCCTTCCATGGGGTGGAGGGGCTGCTCCGTGGGGCCCTGCTGCTCTTTTTGGATTATTCCCTCCAGACTTCTGTCCTGTGAGGAGCTCACAGCTGAATGAATTGAGGCATTTACTCAGCATTCAATGTGTCCATTCCCTCAGGTGGTGAGTACTTGCAGAGTGCCTGCTGTATAGAGGCCCACTGCTGAGCAGTGGGGATAGAGTGAGGAACGAGGCAGGAAGGGAAAGATGGCACAAACCATTATTCGGTTGCAAAATGGAACCAGACCCCCCCCCCCCCGACCCACACCCCCAAGTGCAATTGATGTGAACAACCAGGAAGTCAGGGCTTGTCTCAGGGTAGAGGAGGGAAGCAGTCTGGGAACATGAGCGCTTCTCCTCATGAGCCTGTCTGCCTCCACCATCCTGTCCTCTCCATCCTTCATCCTGAGGAGCATTCTGAGGCTCAGAGACGTGCATTGACATGCCCAAGGTCACACATCACCTTAAGACACCGTAAGCCTCCACTCCTACCATAACCTCCCTTTTTGTCCTGTTGCTTACATATTAGGGGTGATTTAGTCACATTAAAAAGTCCAGATATCGAGTAAACTCTTCAGCCTAAAAGAAATTAACTAGAACAGCCCCTGCTCTGGAAGGTTCCCTGGGGGCAGGAGCTGCTTCGAGGCAACCGATTCCTGTCCAAGTCTCTGGCCTTGCCTGGGGTCAGCTGGGTCCCCTGTGGCCAGGCCTCAAAGCTTCGTGGCTAAGGGGGAGAAGGGCCACTCCCACCTTTTTAAAAGAAATTAATTTTATTTTACATTCGTAAACATGATGACAGGTGCTGGTGATAGAAAGGACACAGTGTCAATTTTTAAGAATCGTACTGCCTAGTGAGGGAGACATAGGTGAATGTACAAGTTATACTACAATTTAGTGTGAGCCTTTTTTTTTCCTGTCTTAATGAGAAACGATGGTCATACATCACTGTGTGAGCTTAAGATGTGTGGCGTGATGGTTTGTTGTAGTACCTCGTGGAGTGATGACCACAACAGATTGTGTTCACATCTGTCTTCTCATAGACAGACACTCCCACCTCCGTAAGGTCGTGGGGGTGGGGAGGGCAGACCTTTTGTTTTCCCTCTGGCTTTTATGTTTCATTTGAGAATCATCTGTATTTTCAAACCCCTTCCAGCCCTGCTGAGTGGGGGAAGGCCCAGGCAAGAAACTCTGATGCCTGGGGAAGTTTGGGGAAAACCTGTAAGCATCTGAAAACCGAGAATTGAAAGTCTGTTCATTCAGTCAGCAGAGACTTGAGGGCTTTTCTTGTGGCCCAGATTCCAGGCCACGCCCTAGGGACCCAGAGTTGAGCCTTTCTCTGTCTGGCCAGTGAGGGGACAGAGTAGCTGTGCATTGGTGGGGTCGCTTGAAGGAGCTTTGGGCACATAGAGTTCACAGAATGTTCTCAGAGGCCTTGAAGGACAAAAGCCTGCCAGGCAGACCCAAGCAGGGGAGGGCATTTACGGGTAGAGGGAAGCACCCCGGAAAAGGGAAGGCAGAGAGTGTAGTGCAGGGCTATAGTGTCTCGCTCTGCGGGGAGCAGGGGGGAGGAGAGGAGGTGGGTGGGAGGTCTTGGCTGGTGACCCCAAACGCCCTGGTGAGTGCTGGGGTCTTGATTCACTTCGAGGAGCTAGTCTGGAACCCGAAGTCCTTAGTGAGTGCTGCAGGTGCCCCCTTAAAGGTAGTGACTGTTGTTTGGTTGTCTTGACAACTGGCTTCTGCTCTGGAGGAGAAACAGCCCAGCCCAGCCCTCACCCCAACAGGCTTGCAGGAGCTTTGCAGGCGCTGCCAGAGGTCCTGGGAGGAAACCCACTCTAATGAGATGTCTAACCTAGTTTTGATGACTCACGTGGTTTGAGGAGCATGTGAAATGCCTTGGGAGGGGGTGGCAGTGCCAGCAGACCGGGCCACTTGTGTGTCACGGAACCCCGGATACAGGAACTGTTCATTTGACATTTCCCTTTGGGACTGAAGAGCCCCGGGTGCTTGTTCCTGCCCCCAGTCATTGTTGTCGTTGATTAACTGCGTGAAATGAAAGGAGGCTGTCCACGGGTGCCCTGTTTCTCCTGAGAGCAGATCCACGCCTGTACTGAGGCACTTCCTCCTACCTTCCCTTGTGTAATTTGGGGTGGCCCATTTTACAGATGATGCAACTGAGGCCCCAAGGGGAAGTGACATTCCTGAGGTCACTGCTTGCCACGGACAAGTAACAGAGTCAGGCTCCAGCTGAAACCTTTTAACATGACGCAGCAGAGGCAAAAGTGGAACTCAGCAAAGGGGATTTGGGGAACAGTGTCTCACAGGGGGTGTGGAATTCAGACAACAAGGCTGGAGAGGACAGGAGGGCCCCTCCTCTCCACTGATCACGCTGGGGAGGAATTATGTAGAATTCTACCATAGGGGGGTCAGCGGGAACCAACTGACCAAATAAATAGATGAGTCAGTTTAAAAGGACGGATTTCTTGACTATTTATAGTTGTGGCCTGAATCTCAGGTATCCTTGTCCCCAA
Source organism: Mustela lutreola (assembly GCF_030435805.1). Classification (NCBI taxonomy): domain Eukaryota; kingdom Metazoa; phylum Chordata; class Mammalia; order Carnivora; family Mustelidae; genus Mustela; species Mustela lutreola. Next base: position 55,910,916 of record NC_081291.1, on the reverse strand, counting down.
GGAGTAAAAGGAGACTTTTCTGATCTGCTGGGCTGTCTAGAGGGTGAATAAGCTGATTAAGTCCCCGGGCTGCCCCTGAGGATGGGACAATGCAGGAGGGTCAGGCTGAGAGGAGCTCAGAGGAGGTCTGGGCGGGGAATGTGCCCAGGGCTCAGTCTCTTCCCTTCACAAATTCGAATTCGTTATTAGCTTCTTAATTGCTCTAGGTAGCCTGAATTGAAATGGTTAACATTCTTTCTAGCCTGAGAGGCCAGTATTTAGTAATCCCTGCAGGTATACAAAATGAAATAGGAAGGTCCTTGTACAAAGCTGCCTCCCAGAGGTGGATTTTTTTGTCCAGCTGTTGTGAAGTCTAGGCTGGCGTGGGACCTGTGATCTGGGCCTGCTCAAGAGACCTGGATTCCGATCCTATCTGGTTAACGTGCAAAATGACACCCTACTGCTGGCCTCAGTTTCCTCCTGTGTTAAGTCAAGTGAAGAGGGGGACTTCCTGGTGTCAAAGGCCAGAGCCAAGAGATGTCCCAGAGCCCAGTGGTTGAGGACCCACGGTTCTGGAACCCTGCCTCTTCCTGGCTGTGCACCTTCGGTCAAGTCACTCAACCCCTCTGAGCCTCATACGGGGTAAGATTCTTCATCTCACAGGAGAGTTGGTAAGGACTGGGTAAATATTCGGCATCCAAGTGTCAGGCACTGAGCTGGGCACACAGAGTCGCTCAAACCAGGGAGCTCTCCAGAACTGACTCTGCCATGCTCACATTTAGAGTGCTTTTTTGTTCCGTGAGAGTCTCTGAAAAATGTCATGAAGTCTCATTACTTTTGGATTGATAATAGGAGAAAAGCAATCAGGTAGAATCAGTGAAAAGTGGTTTAAAATGCAGTAAGAAAAATATTTAGCATGATTAAAAAATTACTACCAGCTAGAATATTATCAAATGCCCAACAGAGTGCCAGGCACATAATGTTAGCTGTAACTATTTTTGTTTCCAGGATGTAAGAACAGTTGGAATTGGAACAGAAGGTTGCTATGACGATGGTACACTAGGGTCCTTCTCATTCGCTGTCTCTAGGGAGGAGGCCCACCCTCTGCCCTGGAGCATCCCCTGGGCGTAGGAGGAAGAAACTAGGACTACAGCTGAGGAATGAGCAACTTGTTCTTTGGGGAGATGGATGGGGGATGGTCAGGGAAGGCTTCCTGGGGGAGGTGTCATTTGAGAATGGAGAGGAGCAAGGATGTGCATTCTGGGGGCCTGAAATGGCCTGTAAGAATGCACCAAGCTGTGAAAGCACAGGGTCTCCCAGGCAATGATGTATAGAGACAGTAAGTTCTATGACCAAAGAATCTCCCCTCGCTTTAGTTCTGCTAAAGGACCCTCCTTATTGCTGGCGTTTTTCTGGAGTACTCCATCTCTGGGCACGTGGGCTGTGTTGGAAGGGACATTGTGACCTCGTGAGCAGATATTCTGAGGCCCATAACCAACGTGCTGGGCATCTTTTATACTCTCTAGGGCTTCCGATGTCCCCAGTTTCCCAGTGCCTGGGGTAAGTCATGTTTGCATGTCCACCTGTGTCCCATCTGCTCACAGAGCCTCCATCCCCTTACAGAACCTTAACTGGGTTGCCTTTCTGTGATTTCAAGCTTGGGAGGTCCCCAACAGCTTCAGTTACCTAGGAAACAGTGTCCAGGGAGTCCACTCAGGAGAGAGGGAGCAGAGGGCAAATGTGAGAGCCCTTCACTGCTCCAATCTGAGTGGTCTAGCTGGAGGCCTGGTGGGAACAAGGTCTTTCCCGAGGGCGTCCAGCTTGGAGTGGGCCATGGCTCCCCTTGCCAAGAACTGTTCACCCAAGCCGCCCACCCCAGACCACCAGTGGGGTCTTCTGTTTACTCACTGCCTCCGACCAAATCCTGGCTTGGTAGAGCCTCTCAGCCCCTGAGCTGACCCGAGGTAGGTTGCCGGGTAAACAGGCAGGGCATTCCCTTGGGGTCAAAGACCTCTGTGTGGCGTGGGCCTGGGAAGGAGCTCCCCAAATCAATAAGGAGTTGAGCTGGCCCTAGGCATCCAAAACAGTAGGAGCAGGCAGGGAAACTGGAGGCCTAGAACCTGAGTTGAAACACTGGGGACCAAAGCTTTGACACCTAGGCCTCAATTTTCCCACCTGTAAAACGGGCCCATGAGATCCCGATCACGGTGTCTAATTTTCTGAATTCGTACACATCCACAGAAGAAATTGGGGTTTAATATGGGTCTAGTCCACCCTCGGGCTGGCAGACCTTTTACCATAATTGCTTTTGTCTTGCCTTTCTGCTAGCTGGCAGTTCCCTGAGAGTGGCTCCCTCATGAACCGTGTTTGCCTTCACGCGAGACATCTTAGCATGACCCATCTGTGCGCCTGGCCCAGTACTGGGTGGTTTACATGCATCAGCTTGTGTAATCACCCCTGCGCCCTGAGGGGGTGGTGCCGTTATCAGCCACAGTTTAGGGATGGGGAAACAGGCACAGTAGGCTGCCCAGAGCCCCACAGCAGGGCCCAACTCGGGTCTTCCTGGAAAGCCCCCTCCCTCCTCTTTTCAAGCCTCAGCCTGCTTATCTCTAAACTCTGGGCTTTGGGGGTTTGGAGCTGATTTGTCATTCGTTAATGATGGCCAGTTGAGGGGTCTCAGGCACCCAGGGACCTCCAACTAGGACCTTTGTGGTTTTGAGGCTGCTGCGAGTTGAGGGGTCCCAGAATCTGATTTCCGTAGCTGCAGCCAATCTGGGGGATACCACTAGGCTGCTGCTCCTCCCAGAGGTCATTTTCACAGCCATGCAAGGAAGCTGGGAGGCTGCTGGGCCACTCTGCTCCAAGTGGCCTGTCGGCACCCCCCCCCATGGTGACGCTCTGCAGCGCACTTCCCAGCAGTGTTTGTGGCACGAACTTGGCACGAACCAGGCCCCAGGCCTTGTAACTTCCGCCTCTCCTGCTTGGCCAGCACCACGGCCATGGGGCATGGACAGGTGGTCTGGGGCTGCAGGCCTTGGTCTAGCTCTCCGACTGGGGGCAGCTGCCTGAGCTCTTCTCCTGACCCCACGCTGAGGCAAGCCACATCCGTGCTTGGAAGGCCCACATCCGTGCCCAGATCCTCCAGGGCGCCACCAGCCCATAGGACCTACATAGTCCCATAGTCAGCAGGTATTCTGGGAGGGTACCCCACCATGGAAGAGGAGGCTGGATAGAAGGGAAGGGGCAGCTGGGAAGAGGCAGGAGTGTTTGGGGTGGTGGGGGCTGTCCCATGTCTCAGAACCAGCTGACCGGCATTCGAACCGTGGTCAAATGGTTCTGGTTCTAGAGGGGATCTGGAAGGTGCCCAGTAGGGCACCCAAGCTGTCACTGGTCTCAGGATCCTCATGTTGATAGCTCACACTTTGTTCAGGTACTAAGTAGTCTGTTAGCTCATGCACCCCTCAGCAACCCTAAGAAGTAGGTGCTACTTCTGTCCTCATTCTGTATTTGAGGAAACTAAGTCACAGACAGGTGTATCTGTGGTGTGCGTTTTCTTCTGCTGGAGAGGTAGCCTTTGTAGAGAGACATGTGTGTGCACATGTACACCTATGTGCACATGTGTGTGGGAGGGATGGTTATGGGATCCTGTAGGTGTGTGCTGTTAAGGTCTGCCGGTCAGCTGGTTGAAACCACGGCCCAGGGAAGGCCTGGTGCTGCCTTGGTCAAGCAGTGGTCACTGGCAGAGTTGGGGCCTCACCTGGGCCTCCTGGGTCCTTCCTGCTATTGTCCTTGGGTTTGGGGAGCTGACACTTCAGCGACAGGTGCCTGCTTCTCCGTTTCAGAAGGCCCCACCTGTTGCCTCTACTTCAGGGAAAAAAGGACTTCCACTGTGCTGGGGTAACAGCTAGGGGCCCCCAAGTTCCAGGCAATTTGCCCAGTACTTCGTGTCTCTTTGGACATGCTGCCCAAGGTCTGCTTTGCTGGGTTTGCCCCCTGGGTGGAGTGGGGAGTCTCTGATGCTTGTCCCCCCAGGATCACATACCCCACTCAGCTCCCTGCCCCAGAAGTCACAGGTCATCAATCTGCCAGCCCCAACCTTGATTTCTCAAATTCTTTTTAATTTCAGCCAGCATAGAGGAAGCATTGCCTTGTCCCTGGTTCAGATTCTGTCACTTGCTCACTGGGTGACTTTGGCCAGGTCCTGTTTCCTCTCTGAGCCTCGGTTTTCTTACCTGTAAAATGGGCTACTGTAAAGGTGCAGTGGTGAAAGGGAATAGGGGAACCTCTGGCGGATTGTCAAATCTGGGCACATGGTTCTGGGGTCGTCCTGGGACTCAGACTTGGGGCTGGCAGAAATGAACCCCAGCCAGCCCAGCCCCAGCTGTTCCCAGTCCTGGCAGGGGCTACGCAGACAGTGTGTGCACACAGCCATTGCCTGTTTGCGTGTCTTACCATCAGGCAGTGAGAGTCTCCTTCACTGGTTGGTTTTGTTGTACATGTTACCAATCATCTCCCAGTTCAATAGCACCACTCTCCCAGCCTCACCTGATTCTAGGGCTTAATGAGGGTTTAATGACCTTGAAGATTCAGAGTCAGGAGGTCTGGGGCAGGTCCAGGCATCTGGATTTTCAGCCAGAGTCACGGGCAATGGCGATGTTCAGGCAGCTGGGTTTATCCAGCAGCTCAGCCCAGAGACTTCGGCAAGGAAGTCTTTCACAGGTTATGGGGACCACTTTACATATGAAGAAACTGAGCTTTCCCAAGGAGAACTTTGACCTTTGTCCATGGTTGAAGTCTGAGCAAGAGCCCAGCCCCCAGTGAATGGTGAGGTGACAAGGCTAGAGGCGGCAAGGGGGAAAAAATGGGACGGGCGGGAATGGTTTCGTGGAGGGGTGACACTTGGGCCAGGTCTTAAAGGTGGGTGGGATCCTCCTAAATATAAGGGAATCCACAAAGCACAGTACTGAATGGGCTAGTGAGAAAAAACAAGGAGGTCCCGAGACTGGGGCAGGACCGGAGGGATAGGTAAGGTGGCAGAGATTGGGGCCAGTGACAGTGTCAAAGGATCAGGAGCTTTGGATTCCAGGTGAGGAAATAGATGATTCTCCAAGCAGCTGGGAGCCACCGATAATTCTTGAGGGGAAGGTGACATGGTAGGCAGTGGGATGAGCTAAAAAGAAGCTTGGCTGAGCTAGGGGGCACGCCTCTGGGGAATTCCCAGTGGTTGAGGTGGCCTCATTTTGTGTCGCTGCATGGGTGTCTGGCCATAGGGAGGCACCATGCTCATTGCAAACATAATCGGGCCACAGGTGGAATTACAGTGGGAGGTGGAGGGAAGTGGAGGCCGTCTGAGGGTTGTCCTGGGAGATGGTCTGCACCATGTAGAAATGTCCTTCCCTTGAGCCCACCCCACCCCCGATACGGATTTTAATGCTGAATTTTCATCTAGCCGGGCAGTAGCTGCTGTTAGGCACTGTCTTGTAGCCTGGGTGTTGCCCCTGCGGCCACGCCACTATCCGCCAACCCGACGGGTCCAGCCAGGTTGGGTTTGCCTTCAGCTTTGCCTTCAGCCTCTGGCACCCACTGTGTTCCGCTGGTCGGGGATGCTGGGAGCCTCCCTGCCCTCCCTCATCTCCTTCCAACCTTGCTTTTCCCTCTGAAATGAGTTTTCTTCAGCTCCAATGGCCCAGCTCTGAAAGAGGCTGGTGGCTCTTGTTCATTGGCTATGGGTCCGGGGCCTCGGTTTGCTTATCTGGAAAGTGGGCTTGCATGTGCACCTGCCAGTATCCTAAGGCCCCTATTTTTGCACCTTGCGGTTTTTGTGTGGGATCCACAAGAAGTCTCCAGTGGATCCACAAGGAGCCTGCCAATAGGATTTGGCAAACCTTTAGGAAACCAAGAATTCACTTCAAAGTCAGTTTGGGAACATTCTTGGGGAACATGTTGTTTCATGAAAAGTGATTTCCTGAAGATTGAGAACTCCTCTATCAAAAGAGGGCAAAGCAGGACGCCTGGGTGGCTCAGTGGGTTAAGCCTCTACCTTCAGCTCAGGTCATGATCTCAGGGTCCTGAGATCGAGTTTGCATCAGGCTCTCTGCTCGGCGGAGAGCCTGCTTCCCCCCCTACACTCTCTGCCTGCCTCTCTGCCTACTTGTGATCTCTCTCTCTCTGTGTCAAATAAAAAAAAGAAAGGGCAAAGCTTTGTACAGACTTGACTGTTTCAGGGGAACTGTGCTCAGATGCGGGGGACACATCTCCTCTCTGTCTGGCTCACGCTTAATTCTATTGGCAGCCCTGCCCAGTCCTTAGTGCTGCTGCTGTCCTGTGCGCTCTCCACCGAGCTGAGGAACCTTCGCAGCTCTGAGGTATTACATATTTACTCCTATGTTGAGTGTGCCAAGGTTGTGAGCCCTGAAGGTCTGACAAATATTGATAGTGCTGGGCCTTCTACCAGGTGTCAGGAAGCTGGCCCTGGGTGACAGTAAGCAAACAATTACAAGATGGGCTGGTGAGCCTGGGGACAGAGGTGATGTGAACCACAGAGCCCAAGGAAGGCACGGGGGCATCCTCAGGGCCATTATCCTGGGGAATCACTTGAGGATTGCCTATGCATTACTTGGGGAACAGTGTGCCAGGCTAGGGGAACAGAATGAGCCAAGGCATGGAGGCATGAGAAAGCCTGGGGGGGTGTGGTTCCCTAGCCCCTGGGGATCTCAGGTGGGCTTTGGGTGGTGGAGGACACTTGAGACTTGACTGCCAGGTAAATGGAGGAAATTCAGGCAACACACCCCTTTGCTCTGAAACAGAGCACTGGCAGCAGACATGACGAGCTGAAGACCACCATTGTTCCACAGGCACCAGACTACCCCTGAGCTAAATTTCTAAGTGGATGTGAGGTATGAGTGCAGCCAGGAAGGAAGAAGGTCCTTCCTCATTGAGTAGAGACATGTTTAAAAGAGGAACCATAATAGGGACCTTGTTTTTTATATACATTTAATGAGCAAGGAGCCTGCACACACTGTAGATGGGAGATTGTGCCCATCGTACAGGCGGTAACACTGAGGCTGAAAGAGGCGCCTTCTCTAGGCCGTTTAGCAAAGAGTGCTTTGGCTGTTTCTATGGAGATGTGACTTCCGGCAGAACCCTGGTGACAGAGTTGGAGGTGACTGACTCTGAGTGGGTGTTGGGCCACAGGCGTGCCCTTCTCTGGCCTTGTCACTGAGGGCCTATCTTTCTCCAGTTTCTATAGAGCCAGGGAGGGGCTGCCCTGTTTGCTTTTCACCTCCAGTGAGAGGAGGGCGGCTTTAGGGTTCTTAACAGCTTAAAAGGGGAAGTCTGAGGAAATGGAAACTGAGCTTTTCTTTTCTTTTTTTTTTTTTTTTTTTCTCATGTCTTTTTTTGTGACCTCCAGAAATAATCCTGGGTTCTACAGAGCCTGCCCCAGGACCATGGTAGACCCTACCCCACCCCCACTTCCGGCCAAACCAGGCTGAGGGCTGGGGTGATGGGGACACAGACGGGAGGAGAGTGACAGGCTGTGGCTGGTGAGTCAGTGCCAGGAGACCGTTGCCTGCTGACTCACTGCCCCGTGCACCAACACAGGCCCCTGAGCGTCCCCGTTAGCCATCATGGCGGCCCTGCCCGCTCTCCTTAACTTCCTCTCCTTTTGTGAAGCTTTTGGTGTGGCGGCACACGCTGGAAATCTACCACGCAGCACTTGGTTCCTGAGCCTGCTCAAACAGAATCCATGAGGCCGGTCTGTTCCTGAACTCTGGCGTCCTCCCGGAGTCCAGATCCAGCCAGGCGGTGAGGCCCAGCCTGGAGAGTGTCAGGGCCCTGCTCCGTAATGCTCCTCTCCTTCGCCCTTGACCAGATGTATAATTCCTGTTCTCCTCCTGAACTTGTAGAATAATTTCTGTGTTACTTGGACAGAACAAGCCCCTCCCCTCTGTCTCTGGACGTTAGTACCTCGGGGGTGGGAAGGTGACCTCAGATCCCCCTGCGGTGGCCCTGGGCCACCAGGGTAGTAAGTGTGTGGTTACCACGGGATGGTTGGGGCCTTTCCTACCCACTCCCCGAGGTGAGTGAACCCCTGACATCCTGTAGTAGCAGACGCGCTCACCCTGTTGTTCTTTCCAAACCCATGGGCTTCCCCCATGGAGAGATGAGGGGCCCGACTCAGTGCACGAGGGTATTTTTTTCCTTTGTGGCACCAGTGTTGTGGCCCTTAGCCAAGGGGAAGGAGGTCCCGCCACCATCCTTGGCTTTTCCCTCTTGATTCAGCCAGTCCTACAGGTAGTCAGCTCATGATGGGGGAGCTGGGTGGCTCTGGGGTGTTGGGAGTAAGGACTCAGTTTCCTCAGTCCCCCCACTAACGAGTCCCCATGAGCAGCAGCTTACAGGGAAGAGCCAAGCATGGGTCCTTAAATCCCCTTCCAGGGTGGAAGGGAGAAGTTGGGCAGTCAGGAAAAATCAGGGGCTGTAGCCACATGGTGGAGTCCTTACTGAGCACAGAACTCTCCAGGGGCTCCCACTAGCCTCTGGCTAAACCCAGCTTTTAATCCTGGCCTCCAGACCTGGCCTCCTCTATGCGTCACTCCATGCCCTGTTTCATTTTGCTCTATGTCCCACGCTGGCCGCCTCTCCCCGGTCCTTTACCGTGTCCATTGTGGCCCTTTTGGTACACACTATTCCCTGCTCTGAGAACGGCATTCCCCCAGATGGTTGCCACACAGACCTCAGTTCCAGTGTGGTTGAGAGCACGGACCCTGAAGCCCCTTGCCTGGGCTCAGATCCCAGCTGTGTGACTTTGGGCAAAGGACTTCCCTTCTCTGGACCTTATTCCTTCATTCAGGCTGCTGAGAAGAATAAATGAATTGCTGCCCCAGGGCCAGGCCTGCCTCCTCCATGAAACCTTACCTCCTCAGAGGGGCCTCACTGACTCCTGGGTCCCTGTCACCTACATCTCATCCTTCGTTGTCTTCTGCATGCTGGTCCTGTCTCGTAAATATTTACCTCCCCTTCTAGAACATCAGCTCGTGGGGGCTCACCTCCATGCCCCCGGTTCCTAGACCGGTTCCTGGCACCTCATCGGGTAAGCTTCTTGGTAAATGTTTATTCAGTAGTCCCTGCTTGCCAGAGCTACCCTTGCTCTGTTTTCAACCCTGGACATCCGACATGCTAAGGGGCAGTACTAGGCCCACGTGACCCAGTGGAACCAGAACTAGGCATAGCCTTTTGACCCCTAGTCCATTGCCCTTTCCCCTGACTCAGTGTCCTGCTTGGCCAGTGCCCGGGTCTCCTCTATGGTACGCATGGTGGGTGCCCTGCTCACCTTCACCCCCGGGGGCCACACCCCGCTCTCCTGTCCTCTCTGCTCTGCCCCTTCCGCAGCCCAGCCTGGTGCTTTCTTCCTCCCCGCCCCCATGCTATTTGCATGTCCTCTTTTTTTTGTTTCATCTGTTGACTGCCTGTGGTTCTCTGGGCTTTGGGTCAGTGCCTGCCAGCTCCAAGGAGATAAGAGAAATATTTGGACCCAGTCCCCAAGACCTTTTACCTGTAAATGTTTTTGTGAGAAGAGGATAAAGTGGCAGCACATTGGGCCCACATCCTGCCCGCCACCAGTTTGTCCCAGAGGCCAGTTCTATGCAAAACCTCTTCACTTTCCCCCACCTTTTCCTCTGTAAACCGCAGACTGAGGAGTAGGACTCGTTCTGGTAGGTCCCTGTCCAGAGGTTACATTCCTTCCGGGGACATGGAGGCAGGATCTGGGTGCAAATCCTGACCTATGGCCTCGTGGCTATGTGACCTGGGCCAGACCTTCCCCTTCTATACACTTAAGCATCTTGACCTATGGAAAGGGGGGCTCTGTGAGGCTTGGGGAGAAGTAGACACTTAGACGGGGTTCAGGGCCGATCATGTGACAGGTAAGGTGTTACATGAGAGGTCTCTGAGGATAGACCTGAGTTTTTGTGAGGTGGGGGCTTTGCAGTTAGATGAGGGAAGGGGAAGGCCTTACCCACAGATGCTGAACCCCAGGTAGCTCACAAGCTCTGTCCCCAGAGATGACATGCTAAAAACAATTCCCCAAACAGATTTCACTTTCACTAGGACCAGAATGTGGTTGCTCATTGTTTGGCTTTGTTCCGGACAAAACAATGCCAGGCTTCCTGGATGACCTCACTGGGGCGAGCTCTTAGGCCCGTGAGGCTGGGCTGGTCAGCATCTCCAGGCAAGCCTGCCCTGCCCTTTGCTGTGGCCACCTTGGGTGACCTGGGGTGATGGTGTGACCAAAGAAGGCACACCATTTGTGTCTGGGCCATGCAGTGTGTTAGAAAACTTAGGTAAGGCAATGGGAGCTGAGGAGAGCCACCGGTGGCTGGAACCTAAGCTCCTATTTGCCACAGACCCTACTCTTCCCCAAGGTCTCCCCGCTGTACCTGTCTTTCACCTGCCAAGCCTGTAGGGCCGTTGAGATTTTCAGACATGAGTGATCCCGAGATACAAACAGATAAACAAAACAGAAGGTTACAGACCCCACGATTCAAGCCAGTGATTAAATCTTTTGAAGGTGTACCTTTTTATGAAAAAGACAGAAAGCCTTTTTTGGATTCATTTCTACTTTCTCTTCAAAAATAGCTCCCTCGGCACAGGCTAAAATACCGCTCTTACCCATGCCTCGTGTTTTTGGTTGGTTGGTTGAGTTTTTTGGCGCTTACATACTTATTCTTGTATTCAGTTCTAAATGAGCCCTTCCTAGGGCCAGGATAGTACCTAAGGAGCCTTCGGCAGACGTTACTAATTGATCCCAGCCCTCCTACTCACTGAGCCTGTCCCTTGCCTGGAGTCTATGGACACAGGACTGGAAGGAGCCCCTTTGGATCTATCAGAAGTCTGGAGGCTCTCCTTGGCTGCTGAAGGAAGCCTCTGGTCCAGAGCGCCCTGCGTCCCGGCTATCGATTGATGCCACTTCCTCAGCCTACCCAGTCGTCCCTAAGGCCCCGGGTCCTGTCCCCTCTGTGTCTCATGGCTCCTCACTTCCCTGTCCACCATCACCTTCTTTTCTGATGTGTCCAGTCCAGCAGCTTGAAGCTGAGTTAAAAGCTTCACTCTTAGTGACCAGGCCTGATGTCACTCTGTCAGCATGCTAAATCCAAACCAGCCGAGTGCTTGAGAACGCGGGATTGAGGCTGAAACAAACCTGGGAGCCATTTGAAACTTCACAGGACTTGCACTTGCTGTGTGATTCTGGCCAAGTGACTTCACCTCTCCAGGCCTTGTCAGTAGTACAGGGATGGTAATGGCCCCCAGAGAGGTGGTTAACTGAGAAAATGCTTGCAAAGCACTTAGCCCAGTGCTAAATAAACGTGCCTGTAGTCGTCGCTTAACCGATATAGCTTGTCTTTTTCTTCCTTTTCAAAACACTGAGGATATGATGTCTGCCACACAGTATTATAAAATTCCCATGTGGTCAGCTGTTTTCTTCAATAATTGCTAATATTTATTAATCACTTCGTATGTATCAGGCCCTGTGCGGGACGTTTTATAGGCAGCCCCCTGTTTAATCCCTATGAGGTGAGTTTTAACCAGTGAGGCCCAGAGAGGTGGTTACTTGCTCTGGGTCACATGGCTGGGTCGTGGCCTCAGTGAGCCCAGGCCTCTAGCTCTGGAGTGGACAGAGAAACGAGGAAAGGCGAGGATAAAGACCTGCTCTGGAATGCTTGATTGCATAGAGAACCCAACAGGACAGGGCTGGCGGGGCCTGTGGTTTCCCCAGCTGTAAAGTGGCTGGATCCTCCAGATCTCCCCTGGGGATTCTAGGAGCCACTTGCCTAACCCCCAGAGTTTTATGGAGAAATGCTGGCTAGGGAGGCCCAGAGGTGGATCTCAGAGGCTGACTGTGTGCTGGGCACTTAATGGGATGGCAGGTATTCTAAAGAGGAAATAGCAGAGTACCTGCCGCCTTCTTTTGAAAACCTTGTAGAAGGTCCTGAGTGGGTAAGTCAGTGACCATGAGAGATTGAAATCCTCATTCTTTTCCAGAGAGAGCCTTGTGGGAAGCCGATTGTTTTTACTCAAGAAGGTTTGAGTTCTGCAGGGGAGGGTGAGAAGTTCCCAGCTTCTTGGGCAGCTCCTCCAGGAAAAAAGACGCAAGGGCTTGGCTAACCCCCCCCACCACCACCCTGGTCTGGGACTGAGGGGAAGACAGCCACAGCAGGGTCTACAGCTTGGTTCAGAATGCAACTGGCTGTGGTGGTGTGGGCACCTGGGGCCTGAGGGCTTGGGAAGGCGTGGGATGTGGGCAGGGTGCCCAGTCTCTGGCTCTACCCTCCACCTCTGCGTCCTTTTCCCTCTGGCCTTAGCATCCCCACCTGCAAATAGTGCAGAGGGCTCCTCCTTTTCTAAACTTTGCTCTGTGCCCCAGGCATTGGGCAGATCATGCTGGGTGGTTCTGACTTCAGCCTTCCTGGGTCCCTAGCCTCAGGCAGGCCTCCCGCTTCTCTGCCTGAGCATCAACTTCCTTCATGGGTGAAACAGTACCAAAAAAAATCCTTTCCACAAGAAGGCTGCTTGAGGAGTAAATAGAAGACTATTGACAGCTCCGCACAAAGTCAATAACCAAAAAATCTGGTGGTTGTAGATCGGGGCAGAGCAAAGGAACATCCGATAGATCCACGGTGGTGTTGGCTCACATCGCAGGCACCAGGTGAGATCTGTGCCCAGACGTGCCAGAGCTGACCAGGTGACCTGCAGGTTGGTCCTCAGGCACAGCCAGTTCTGGCCGTGACCCCTGGAGCAGAGAGACAAGGAGAGAATTTCAGCTGGGCAAGGAGGGAGCCTTTATCCTGGAGCCTCTGTGTCAGAGCGGATTCTAATGCCGATTCTAATCGCTTCTCGCTGTAATAACCAAAGAGGAAGCTCTTAAAATGGGGAATTATGTATCACGGTCGCTACAAAATAGCCCTGGGACTGGCGCCAAGGAAAACAGCCCTTGGCGGTGGCCGACAAGGCAGCGGGCTGCTGGAACGCCGTGGGGGAAGGGGGGTCTTGTTCCTAAGCACTTACTGCATAGTGGGGTGGGGTGACGGGGGATTCGGGGGGCTTCTTCGTCAGTTCATGGAGATGGGTGGAATTACTCCAGGGAAGGTGGCGTCTGAGATGGGGACGTGCTGGCAGAGAGGTAGGTGACAGAGCTGAAGGTTCAGGCACATGACCGTTACTGTCACTACCAGCTGTATGACCTCAGGACTGTCGCTGGCCTTCCTGGGCCTTGCTGATCTCACCCTGAGTAGAACTGAGGCCTCATGCACCCCAAGGTCAAGGTGGGCCCCAGTAATTACAGCAATAACAACAGCAATATAGCAGCTACCGTTTTTTTAAAGTTTTTTAATAAACATATAATGTATTATAAGCCCCAAGGGTACAGGTCTGTGAATCACCAGGTTTACACAATTCACAGTAACAGCAGCTACCATTTAAAGAGTGCTTGTTGCTTGCCAGATGCTGTTCTAAGTACTTTCCATACATTCCGGGCCCCCATTCAGTCCCATGAGATGGGCATGATTATGCCCAATTTATAGACGGGGACACTAAGGACCAGAGAGGTTGGGTAACTTGCTTGAGGACACCTAGCCAGGAAGTGGCTGTCAGCTTCTAGCCCAGGGCTCACACTCTTATTTCTACAGGGGTCAGGCTGCCACTGGAAGGCCTAGAGCACTGTGTAGGGAGCCTAAGGTGTGGGATGAACGGAAGCAGTTCTGTGGAGCCGGTGTCCCAAGGAGAAGGGAGAATGGGGAGATTGGGGGCTAGGTTGCATTGAGGAGTTTGTGTTTCCTTCCAGAGTGGTGGAAGGTTGGGGGGGGGAGTGCATTCTGGTCTGATTATGCTCTAGATATTGCCCTCAGCTGCTGTGCTGAGAACAGTGTTGGTGGGGGGTAGGTGGGGGGCGGGTGGTAACGGTGTAGCAGTGGGGAGACTAGGAGGAGGCTGCTATGGATACCCAGGCAAGAGCCGTCAGGGACCCCTTGATGGTTCCCCTGGCGACAGAGAGACACAGGTGGATGCTGGGAATGTACAGGAGGCAAGAGACAGAAGCCAAGAGGCTTTCTGCAGTGGGCTTACACCGGCATGAGGCTGGGTAGACACCCCAGAAAGGCTTGGAGTAAGTTCTCCTTGAGAGGGAGGTGGGATGCCTGCGCCTGGATCTGGCCTCATCGAGGCATGAGTGAGTCTTGGGTAAGGAAGGAGCCAGAGGCAGGGCTGTTGCCAGCTGTGTGTTCCCCGAAGAATTTGGGGGGGTGAATTTGTGGCAGAGATGGATGAGACCGGTGATGTGACAGAAGGACCCATCCCTGGATGCACACCTGCATGTGACACCCCCATAATGCCAGACATGCGACAGGCCCCAGTTCTGCCCCATTTGAGTCCTGTCCCACATCCCGTCCTGGCTCAGCCACAGACATTGGGAAGATGGGGTCCCGAGTGGAGAGGGGGCTGGAGGTGTCTCCTCATGGGAAACCAGAGCCCAGAGCAGAGGGTCTTAGGGAACTTGCTAGCCCCATACCCGGGCTTCTGCAGGGTTTTCTGAGCGCCAGTCAGGCTGAGGGCTTTCAGGGTAGCCTCAGGGACGCAGACCCCAGCTCCTCGTGTCCTATCGGGGAAGGATTTTCGCCATTCCCAGCTGCCTGTGTGAGCAGAAGCCGGCCACTTCCCCCCTCCTCCTGGCTGACCTTGTGAAGTGCCTTGTAGCCCCAAGATCCAAGGGGAGCCTGAAAGAGCGGAACCGACCCGCTTGGTGAGGAGGTTCAGGGGTCATTCCCTGAAAAACATCTTCATCAGGAGGGACTTGAGTCCCACATCCTCCAATTATGCTCCCATCCAGCCGGCCCACAATGGGCCGCTCAGATAACCATCGGGGGCTGCACAGATTAATGCTGGAACAATGCTGGCCGCTGGGGCTATTTTTACAGTAGCCCTACGCCTGGCCGAACCCCCACGTCGCCTCGAGGGAGCAGGGCAAAGAAAGGCTATGCGGATGCCGCCGCCAGTCTGAGCTCCAGGAGACAGAGGAAGGGCTCAGCGAGCACCCGGCGGCTCCAGGAAGCCTTTTCTTGGTCTGCTCATGGCCAGATAGCAAAACAATCGGGGTCCCCCACCCCGAGCCACGGAGAGGAAGGAGGCGTGGGGGAAATGGGGATTCTGTTGAGCTTTTGTGCGTCTGCTCCTCCGAGCAAGGCCCCCATGGGCCCGGCTGCTGGGGCCAGGCCAGCCCATCCTCCCTCTGCACACCCCAGGTCCGCAGGCAGCCCCCGCTGCGCCCTGCCCCAACCGCCACCTCCGCAGGGCAGGGCGCGGAGGCTGGCGCATTGGAGTTTGTGCTTAGCCGCTGCTGCTTGTGGACCCCACGCTGGGCACCATCCCCCACCCCCCCCCAACATTGGTTTTCCTCCTGTGCCTCAGGTTCTGGGCGCAGCAGTAGATAAGACAGGTCCTAGTCCCACAGAGCCTCTGTTCTTGTCGGGCCTGGGAGACTGTTAGCAGAGAAGCAAGGATTCAAACAAGACATGATTGGGTGGTGCTAAGCCTTTGATAAGGCAGACTCAGATCCCCACTGGAGTTGTCCTGTGAGCTGGGTGGTAAGCTGGCCCGGGTGTGCCTGGGTGATGGGTCCAGCTGATGGTTTCCTGTAAGGAGTGTGAACCTAGGTAGGGTGTCCCAATGCCCTTCACATGTTTTGAGACAACCTAGGAATTTCCACTTTGCTCTGTTACATCAGTGTCGGCCTCTAGTGTGGGTTATGAAGACAAGTGGGACCCCAGGCTGTTTGGCTATGAGTTGGTCACCTTTGTTTGCAGGCTTTTTATTCTGCAGATGAAGAAGCTGAGGCTCAGAGAGAGGTGGGTAGGCCCACTAGCTGTGGCTCCCACAGTTTAGCTGTCTCCCATGGCCCTCTGCCATGTGGGGGTAAAGCCCCAAAGGCAGCCTTTTCCCCAGGGCTGGGACTCACCGTGCTCAGGGGTGGGCTAAGGGCCTGAACAGCTCTTGGGGGCTGAACCCAATAGGGAGTTAGAGGGCAAGGGTGCCTGGATGGTATAGGAGTTAGAGCAAGCTCCAGAGAATGGGTAGAGAGGGATGGACAGACAGATTGACCTGCATTTTCCCATAAATGTGGAGATGTCACTGGTTAATGAATTGCAAATATATTTCAGAAATACCCATTTTCCATACTTTGATGGAAGCCTCCTTTTCAAATATGGTTCCCATTCCAGCCTGAAACCCCATCCCTTACTCGTTTTATGTTTATCCATTCTTTAGAAGCTCAGAACCAGTGCCTCCCGTGGCCAGGCACTGTGCTGAGTCTGGAGTGAAATGGGAGCCATCATTTCCTAGGCAAATGTGAGATGCAGAGACAGTATCTGCTCATTGCTAGAAAATTCAGGCAGGCTGTTTTGGGGAAGTTACCTTAGAATTGCCCGGAGTGTGTCATACTTCGTAGAGAAGATGCCAGGGTTCGGGGAGTGGGGGAGGTGTCACACTTCTCTGCCTTCAGGTGTGGAATAAGGTGTGAGAATAAGGTGTGACATTTGGAGATGACCAGCATTGGGTCCCTGTGCTTCTATTGAGCAGGTGCCTGGGGAATGGAACCTGTCAATTCTGACTCTTGAGGTCCCTGGTCACCCAGAGGGGTCTGAATCACGTTGTTGTCAGAGCAGTGGACAGACAGGACCAGGACCCTTGCCACAGGCCTGGGCTGGTCAGAGCCCACCAGCCCGTGGGCGGGTGAAGAGATGCGCCAGAGATGAGCAGGCCGTCCCTTACTGAGTGCACGTTGGCCTCTGTTCTGTTCCCCACAGAAAGCGAGGAGGACATGGCCACCAAGGAGAAGCTGCAGTGTCTGAAAGACTTTCACAAAGACATCCTGAAGCCTTCCCCGGGGAAGAGCCCAGGCACGCGGCCAGAAGATGAGGCTGAGGGGAAGCCGCCTCAGAGGGAGAAGTGGTCCAGCAAGATCGACTTTGTGCTCTCCGTGGCTGGCGGCTTCGTCGGCTTGGGCAACGTCTGGCGTTTCCCGTACCTCTGCTACAAAAATGGTGGAGGTAAGGCTGGACTGGGCAGAGAGCGGCCATCGAGGAGACGGAGGGGCCAGACCACAGGGGCCTCTCCATGCCCCGCTTTCCCAGGCCCCCACCTGGACCTCTGCGTGCCCACCCTATCCCACACCACCTAAGAGGCCAGATGTGAGCACGATTGAGAACCAGGTGACATTCTCCTCAAGGTCTTACTGTGCAACCTTGGTTAGGTCCCTGATTCTCCCTGACCAGCTGGTTGATCCCCTCGGACAAGAGGCAGTGAGGCCACGACCATGTTTCCCACAGATTGCCCCAGATCCATGTGCCTTTGCTTGGGCTTTTTCTAACTTAATCTGAAGGTGCTTCAAAAGTAAGCTTTGTTCCCCCAGCCCCCCCCCCCCACCAACTCGGTAAATGGAAAACCAGTATCATTTGCCATGATAGAAAGATACCCAGGGGAAAAAAAAATACAGTCGAGATATTTTTAGTTCTTTTTAATTTAAAATTTTCTCCCCTTGGACTGAGATATAATTGACGTGTAACACACGCTAGTTGAAGGTGTACAGTGTAACGGGTAGATAGACAATGTATATTGCTAAATGATCACCATAGTTATTAGTTACACCCATCACCTCACATACTTCTGACATTTTTTTCTTGTGATGAGAGCTTGAGGTTTACGCCCATAGCAGCTTTCAGATACGTAGTAACAGCACTATGAGCTATGGTCGCCATGCTGTACGTCATGTCCCCAGAACTTACACCTTGAAGTTTGTCTCTTTTTGACCACCTTTGAAGATGATTGTTAAAAAACGTAAGGACTCTGTCTGGGTGTTTGGTGAGTTGGCCAGTTTGGGTTTGGGTTTTGTTTTGTTGCTTTTTATGCCTGCTGAGGGTTGTGATCTAGAATCTTCTTCCTTTTGGAGGCGTCAGAGTCCAGCAGCACGTGACTGGGCGAGACCTTCTCCCTGGTGCAGGAGAGGGCTCCAAGAGACCTGGGTAGGGAGGAATGGCTCAGTGCTCATGATGGCCGCAGTCAGAGGGTCGAACGGCCGCAGGTGGCGTGCTGTAGCAGCCCAAGTTAGGAGAACCAGTTTTGGGGAAATTCTGCCTTAGAGCCTGATTTCTTTCTTTCCTTTTTTTTAATCTTAAAAGATGTTTTTTATTTATTAGAGACATAGCGAGAGAGGGAACACAAGCAAGCGGAAGGGGAGAGGGAGAGGGAGAAGCTGGCCTCCCGCCAAGCCGGGAGCCCAATACAGGGCTTGATCCGAGACCCCGGGATCATGACCTGAGCCAAAGGCAGACACTTAATGACTCAGGCACCCATAGAGCCTGATTTCTTAACCTTTCGTAGGTCTCAGGCACCTTTGGGACTCTGATGAGTCCCAAAGCTCCCCAGAACAAAGCACATAGCCATAGACCCAAGTTGCCCACAGTTTCAAAGGGTTTATGGACCCGCCAAAACCATTAGCAGACATTAGGTAGGGCGCTCACTCCAGTTCTTGGCCCTCACTCCTGCCCCTGGCTCCCACCCTAAGCTGGAGATGCCCCCCTCGTGCTTCTCATCACTGCACCCTTCCTCACTAGTTCTTCTCTTCCTGCCCTGGGCGGGCCTGGGAAGGACAGGTGAAGGCTTCAATGAGGAAGCCGTATTTGAGATGGATGGATGCGGGGAAGGCAGGCAGGTAGTTGGAACAGCAGAAGCAAAGGCTCAGAGGCTTAAAAATCACCTGGTGCATCTGAGGGAGGTTGAGAAGGCCCATTGGAAGGGTGATGTCAGCTAGACAGATGGGCAAGGCCTGGAGAATTTTCCAGCGGGTCCAAGACTTTGGCCTCCATCCCTCCTGTCCCTCGCTCATTCTCTTGGATCTCATTGGCCAGGAGGGCTTGGGAGTGGCCCCCGTAATAGACACAACCTGACCTTCACCCCACTCTGCTCTCTTTGCAGGTGCATTTCTTATACCATATTTTATTTTCCTGTTTGGCGGCGGCTTGCCTGTGTTTTTCCTAGAGGTAATCATAGGCCAGTACACCTCTGAAGGCGGCATCACCTGCTGGGAAAAGATCTGCCCCTTGTTCTCTGGTGAGTATGGGACAGAGGTTACTTGGGGCCTGGTGTTCATCCAGCACATTTTTATTGAGCACCTGCTCTTTGGTACATTGGAGCTTCATGCAAGTCCACTTTTTTATTTCCGTGATGCAGCTGCCCACAGGAGCTGCTCAGTCTGTCTTGGCTGTTCCACCTCTCTGTTGGTTTGATGAGCTTGCAGCTGCTCAGCCATGTAGTGTAGAAGAGAAGGGCTCATAATCAGGAGTCTGGATGGTTTCAAGTCCCACTTACTCCCCTTGTGTGCTTATTACTTCATAGGGTTGCTATGAAGACAAAATGACAGAGCTACATAAAAGTAGCTTCATACACGCTGTAAGCTCCAAACGAATTGGTAGCTTTATTATTACAACATTTAGTCCTGTGCCTGATATCTAGTATGCACCCATAAAATAATCACTATTATGCTTATAATTGGCAAGGATGGGAGGATGTGTGGTTTGTTCATTCATTCATCTGTATAAATCCATCCATCCATCCAGTACACTTTTCCCATTAGTCAATGGATAGACCAGCCATCCGTCTTTCCAGCTATACCCATCTACTCATTCATCCATACATTCATCTACCTAACCTTTCAACCAACCACCATCCATACATCCATCAACAAATTGGATATCCATCCATCCATCCAGCATCCATCCATTTGGCTGTCTCTCCAACCAACCAACCAACCAAAAACCATCCATCTACTCATCTGTGCACCTGACCATCCAGTCATTGAGCTCCTCTTCCTCTATACATCCTTCCACTCACCCAGCTTAACGGACCATCCATTTTTTCACCCATCCATCCATCCATCCATCCATCCATCCATCCATCCAGTCATCCATTCATCTACCAATACTTGCTCGTCCTTCTGGCCCTCTGGCCCCTTCTAGCTCCAGGCCTAGGGATACTGGGTTTGTCTATATGGCCACAGTGGGTCTGGCCTCCCTCCTGATGCTCCTTTTGCTTGCCCATACCCACAGGCATCGGCTATGCCTCCATTGTGATTGTGTCCCTCCTGAACATCTACTATGTCATCATCCTGGCCTGGGCCACTTACTACTTGTTCCAGTCCTTCCAGTCAGAGCTGCCCTGGGCACACTGCAACCACAGCTGGAACACACCCCAGTGTATGGAAGACACTATGCGCAAGAACAAGAGCCTGTGGGTCACGCTGAGCGCCAGCAACTTCACCTCGCCTGTCACCGAGTTCTGGGAGTAAGGCCAGCCTCGTGGAAGGCAGAGGGGAGGATGTGGGGGGGGGCAGAGAAGATAGCCCACTCCCTCAGCTTCTCCCCAGGAATGTGTTTGTCACTATCTTGGCATGGGTGGTGGGGTGGGGGAAGGAGGGTGCGGATCTGGAGATAAATCCATGCCTTTGGTCTCAGACAGGCCTGGAACCAAATCCCAGTGCTGCCATTTTACTGGCTGTTTGACCTTTAGCAAGTCACTGCCCCTTTCTAAGCCTCAGTTTCTTTAACTGTTAACTGTTGAGGGGAATGAATCATTTCTACACCTGTATGCAGGTATATGTACTTCTGTTGCTGCATATGATAGAGTTTTCTTAGTGTATTTTAGAAAAAATACAGTTAACCCATCAAACCTATTGCCCAGAGGAAAAATGGGTATACGAAGCTGACGTAGTTACTCAAGTGAAAAGGTGAGTCAATAGAATGAAAAATACGTATCAGTTAGCTTTTGCTGTGTAACAGTAGCCCCCAAACTTGGCTTTCAACAACGACCATTTATTTGGTTCCTGGTTCTGCTGATTGGCAGTTTAGGCTGAGCTCCACTAAGCAGTTCTTTCCTTCTTTGTGGGGCTCCTGTGTGGGTCAGACAGCTGTAGGACATCAGGATAGCTCTTCTGGGGATTAGCTGGCTGTTGGCTGGAGGACCAGGGGCAAACTGGTCCATGGGGCCCATCACCCAGCAGGCTAGCCTGGCTTGTTCACAGACGGCTCAGCATTCCACACACCACAAATGGGGGAGCCTCTGTGCAGTAAAGAGTTCTTTTCAAACCTTTGTTAGCATCATTTTCGCTCATGTCTCATCAGCCAAAGAAAGCCACAGACTAACCCAGATTTAGGAGGTTGGGGGGAGAGGCTCTGTCTCTTAGGAGAGGAATGGAGAACTATAGGTCTTTCTACAGTTGACCATGATGATGTCAGTATAGATGTAGGACAGACATCAGGAAGGCGGAATGTGGAAACCTGATGTTTGGGTAACTCTTAGCTGACATACGGAGGAGTCCATCGAACATAGTGCGTAGAGGCCAATCGAAAAGCATTTGTGCGTTACTTTTTCTTGCTCGTCATGAGCTGAACTTGGGGTTCAGCACCTGGGTATGGCCCCGATGATCCCAGTGATGAGGTCGAGAGCCAGGGGCAGGAAACAGTATTAAGGATGGGAGGGAGTGGTCCCCTCATCGTCATTTGGGTCAGCTTTGCAGCTCCCGAGGTTCTTCCCCACCTCCAAGAACCCGGCCCGGAAATGGACCCACGGGAGAGGGGGTGGCCTGCCCCCTGGTCCTAGCCATGCTTGAGGGCCCAGGGCCGGGAAATTGTAGGCAAGCAAGGGTCAGGTGGGGGTTCAATCTAGGGGGTTTCTGTCCCTGTCATTGAGCCTGAGGTCAATGCTCACAAGTCCCTGGGTCTGCTTGAACAGGGGCTTGTTCTTGGTGTGTACATATTTTCCACCCGCAGACAAAGAGCACGTACAAGAACATTCATTACCCTCTCCGTGCCACACCCTCTGGAGAGCTGAGTTTACAGACAAAGAAGTGTGGGCACCTCATTCTTCTCACTTGAATGGGTCCTGAAACCACAGCCCTGTCTGTCCTAGGCTGTTCCTGGCACGGCCTGATCACCCTCGGCCCACCCTGCCCAGGACACGGCACCCAACCAGCCACTTGGGTCCTTCCTGAGGCCTTACTGCCTCGGGCCTGGGTGGGCTTGCCTGGGCTTGAAACCTTGGGCCCTCACTTCTAACTTCACCGGGCGCTGTTGCCCCTCTGGGCCCTGGTGACCTCACCTGTGCTTGGGGAGATCTGCACACTGCCCGCCTGGCCTTGTGGTGCTGCCCTACCTGAACAAGACTGAGCATGGCCAACCCTGAGAAGCTGCTTGAGAAATGTGGGCCATTGTTACTGTTAAGTGCCCTCATAGTGGATCCAACTGCCCTCTAGGGACATTTAATTCAGGTCACCTGACCTTCAGAGAGACTAAGGAGTGGCCCCTTGGAAATGCCCTTGCCCACCCGCTCCACCCCCGCCATTGCAAATGGGGCTGTCCTGGCTCATCTCTGGTCTCACAGGCCTGAGGGCTCTAGGGAAGGGGTTCCCATGAACCACGAGATCTCAGGCGATCCGGTTTTTCTCCCTGCCTTCTCGCCTACCTGTCCCCTACATTCAGCCCTCCTGGGGATCCTCCAGCTCCTGCCTTCCAGAATCCCCATTCTGAGCTCCCAGGCTACCGTTCCTGGCCTGAATGCCCTGAAGACAGGATTTATCTTTGAAAACATCCTGGGCCTACAGGCAGCTTCCCAGGGCCCACAGGATCCAGAAGGGCTTCTCAGCCCACAGAATGCTGGCCGCCTGCCTGCCTCCTACTCCAACCTTTGGGTCTTAGCCAAGTTTTGTAAGCCCACCTGAACATCCACAAATAACTTGCCATCTTTTTGGAACCCTGAGGAAGACCAGGGTCCACAGAGTAGGAGCCTGGAATGCAGGCTTAGTTGAGGAGACCAGGCGCGTCACCTGCATGAGCAGAGGCTGAGGCCAGTGAGTGGGCCAGGGTCTTCAATGTGGGGCAGCCCTGGGCCAGGTGCTGCAGGTGAGAAGGGCCTGGTCCCTGGCCTTCTAGAACCTTCCCTTCTCTTAGACATGAAAAAGGGAGAAGGAAAGAGAACTAACATGGAATAACCAGCTCCCATGAGCGTTGTGCCTGGGACTGATGCTTCTCATTGGCATTTCATTTTTCCAGGGGCCCTTCAAGTAGGGAAGTACATGGGAATCCTCCCAAACTCCTGCCTACCTCAAATCTCACATCCAGTTCCCAGATGCTCTGGGCTCTCCCTTTCAAGTACACCCAAAGTTTGACTCCTCTCCCCACTTACACTACAGCCCCCCTCCCCAGCATCACTCCCCCAGGCCCCAGCACTGGACTCTTCTCCCCTGCCTTGCCCTTGCAGCTGAATCCAAACATGGCATTTTTCAGCTCAGAACCCTCTTGTGGCTTTCCCCATACTATGATCTCACTCAGCCAGTGGGGATTCAGTGAGTGCTCACTGGATGCTGATTCTTCTTATGAATTCTGTGTCCACATCCACATGGCTGTGTAGCCTGGTGCAGCAAGTTAACTACCCTCTGTGGCCTAGTTTCCTCATCTGCAAATGGAAGGGCCATAGGAGCTGGGCTTTGAGGCATTAATAGGAGCTCACTAGGCTGAAAAGGAGAGCAAAAAGACATTGTGGGAGGAAGAACAGCCCACACAGAGGTATGGCATTCTGAACACATGCAAGTGTTTGGGGACCGTAAGTCATGAGTCTGGCCAGAGGATAAGACACATGGGGCCAGGAGAAGGTTTGAGGCCTTGAATGTTAGCCTGGTAAGTTTGAGCTTTGTTCTCCAGAGGGGGAGCCATGGAAGGTAGACAGGAAGGTGAGTGACATGACAATCTGCTTTCTTGCTACTGCTCAAGGAACACACTAGTGGGAGAGAGAATAGGACATACATTAAGCACCAGCAATATACAGGGCCTCAGAGGGTTCAACCATCAATGGGTCTGGGTTCCCTTTGAGGTGAAACAGCTTACAGGATTTCCCCCCAGAGTAGCCACTGACCCTCTAGTGCCTAGCTCTGGGGTTTCCATTAGGAGAGGCTTGCCAGGACATTATTGAGGTGTCATTGACTAGTACCAGGTTAGGCAGCAGAGCAGTGAGGATACTTGCAAAACTCTCTACATCCCTCAAGCCAGAGCCCAGCCCCAGCCATTGTTTCTGTCCACTTCTCACCTGTAGCAGACGTGTAAGTCCTTAAGGTGGACCAATGGCCGACGGGTGTTTGGGAACTCCTTGGGAATCAGAATAGCAAGGTGCTATGAAAGCTGAGACTTCCTTATGGCCCAGTGGACAGGGAAGGAATTTGCTGATCATCCCTGCCAGCTGCCCTCCCCCTCTCTCATTTTACTAGCTGAGAGAGAGTATGGGTGATGTCCAGTTCCCTTAGAGCAGGGACACTGCCTCTGGCCCCCACAAGTCCCCACTGCATGGCCTCAGGGCAGTCACCTCCTCTCTGAACCTTGAGGTCACAGTCTGGCACAAGTTAAAGAGTGACATGCTAAGGATAGGGCCTCCAGTCATGGCTTATTGGGTATGACACTGAGGGCCAGAGAAGTTAAGTGACTTGCCCAAGGTTACACAAGCAGCTAGATGGAAGAGGGCTGCCAGCCCTCATCTCTGACATTGGGGTCTGTGTCCCCACCAGCCACAGGTCCACGGTCACAGGTAACACTGTGCCATGTGTGTGCGACCTACTCTCAGGTCACAGGGGGTCCCCTCTTGGCATGGTCCCCCCCCACAACACCCACCCCATCTGTAATGCTAAAGCACCATTGTCAGCAGGAGCCAGTGAGATGACCTCTTCCAGAGCCCTGTGAAAGCCACCAGGCCCCCGGAGATAGTCATTTCACACTGGCTTTATAATTCGACTCAGAGTTGCTCTGATGGAAAACAGAGCTTGTGCCCCTGGTTAACCTCATCCTGCTGGTCCCTCCTCTGGGGTCCTCACTCTATCCTAAGGGCCCTGCTTCACCCCAGCCCTGGAAAGCAGGCAGGGCCAAATCTGGCCCCATGCCCTCCATCAGGCCGGAGCCATGCCTTCCTCCCTGGTTCCTCCCGAGCCCCCCCGGGAGCTCAGCACGTATCATTAGACTTTATTAGAATCAAAGAAATGAGTCATATTTGCAAACAAGCCGTGCTCAGCCAATCTTCCCCTGCAGCTGTCGGAAGGAGGAGGCGGTGGAGAAAGCCTTGTGTGGCCCCATGCTCAGGGCGGACGGGCTCTTTTATAATTGTTGCCTCCGCCAGTCTCCAGGGAAGAGCCAGGGCCAATAAATGGCTGGCCGGCAGTCAAAAGGAAACGATTTGGCCCACTCGGAGGACGTATTTACATCTCTGAGTGCTGGCTGGACGGCAGCGGGGCGGCCGACTCACAACAGACGTCCAGGCGACTCTTTTTTGGATCCCACCCTGGAATGAATCATTACTATTCTTGGACAAGAATGCAGCTCACCTCTGGGTCTCCTCCCTCTGGATGAGCAGTGTCAGGAAGCCTGGGATGCTGGGGGCCCTCGTGAAGGGCAGCATAGGACCAGGCACACGGGTGGCTGGTCCCCAGGGTGGCATCAGAAAAAGGGATTCAGGCCCAGGGTTGTTTTGTTTTTGTTTTTGTTTTTGTTTTAGTCTGGGTCATTTCAGGTGAATTCCTGAACCTCTCTGGCCTCAGTTTCCCCATCAACCAAATGGGTATGATTCATTTACTCCGTTAATGTCTGTTGAACAACTCCTCTGCGCCAGCCACTGTTCTGGATCCAGCAGTGATCAGACACGGGCCCAGCCTCCAAAGGAGATGGCATTCTAGTAAGACCAATGGACATTAAATGGATGGCCCAAATAAAATTGTAATAGAAAAGCAGTGATAAATAATGAAAAGCAAAGCCAGGGCAGGGGAAGGAGAGTGACTGTAATGATGGCCAGGAAAGGCTGTCCTGGCGAAGTAACATTTGAACAGGGACCTGAAATGACGCAGGGAGGTGGTCGTCATGTCATATAACAAGTGACTGACAAACTTTTCAAAGGTCCTGAGGCAGGAATGTGCTCAGTCTCTTTAGAAGACACTGTGGCTAAAGGGGCCATATGGGGGATGAGGTTGGAGATGGGACCAGCACCCATGAACTTGTCCCGTTGATAACCTGTGGTCCCAGTGTCATTAATAGGTCTGAATGGTAAGAGTATTTGGTCGCCTTATTCAAGGAGGCCAGAAGGGATAGGGCAGGTTAGGAGGGCCTCTTAGCCAGGTAGGTAGGAGCCATGGGAGGATGTGGAATGGTGGAGTGGTGTCCACCTGACTTGGGTCTGGACAGATTCTCTCTTGATGAGAACAGACCTGGGGGGAGGGTGACCGTGGAGGCAGGAAGACAAGTGGGAAGGCCACTGAAAAAGCTCTGGGAAGCAGAAGGGTCCATAGAGGAATGGTGGCAGTGCTGGGGACATGTGGCTGAATTTGGGGTACCATGCCATCTCCTGGGGTGGTTAAGAGACCGCTGAGGGGCAGTGCACTATGGCTGTTCTCTGGGGCACAACACTCTACAGTTTATTGAGCCCTCTCACCACCACGGGAAGGCCCAGCAGATCCCTCTCCGCCACTCTGTGGCTGAGGCCCTGGGAGTCCCACCAGCAGGGACCTGTGGAGGGTCTTTCATGCGGGGTCCTTTCAAAAAAGGATTTGGATGGCCCCCACACTCTCCAACCTCCACGGCTACCCAGAGCTATCTTTGGAAAGGATGTCCGTCATTTTGGCCCCAAGCCCACATTGGGCTCTATTTTGACAACCCCTGACTGATGAGACACATTCATTCCATTCCTAGAACGTCTGTATGGCCCATTACAAACATTTTCAAGACTTTTAAATAATTTTTATAAAGGTGCTATTAAAAACATTGAATCATTCATCTAAAAACATCAAACATCCAAAGAGAAAAACATTCAAGTACAAAAAAACGATACCCAAGGCCAAGTGCATTCCCCTCCCCCGCGTCCCACCACCAGGTCCCCCGCCCCATGAGCAGCAGCGTCTAGTGTGTCCTGCCAAAAATAGTCTGTGCGCATTCAAGCACAAATGTACATCCACCCCCTTCCCTTTTTAACACAATAGGGCACATGCCATAAGCCCCGTTCACCTTGCTTTCTTCACTTTATCTGCAGGATATATCGTTTCTTATCTGCTCACTGGGAGCTTTCCCACTGTCTCGCAGGCCCTGCGGCATTGGAGTTCACCTTGTGTCTTCTCTGTGCTGCTGAGCCCCTACTGATGGCCACTTGGGTGGTTTCCAATCTGTTGCTCCTATAGACAGTGCTGTATTGAATAGCTTGGGGTGGTCCCTGTCGTTGGCCACAGGTGCAAGAGTAATTATGGGAGAGAGGCTCGGGCATGGAGTATGGCTGGGTCAAAGAGAACATTCCTTATGGTGCCACCAAGAGGCATCATGAACTCCTACAAGAAGATGACCACCGGCCTTGGAGACTTGGTTTCCCAGCTTCCGGAGCTGGTCGGCTGCCCAGAGCCAGCCTGCCATCTGTCATAGGCACCACTGGTTTACCCTGCACAGGGGTAGGAGGAGCTTTAGAAAGAGTGTCCGTGAACCGACCTTGCTTGGTGTGGTCACACAGGGAAGGGAGGAGCTCAGGCTCTGGGGTTTCAAGCTTCTCAGCTGACTTGCCCAGAGGAGACAAGAAAAGGCTGGGGACCTTCTCAGCATGAGCTGAGCATCTACTGTGTGCCTGTCTGTGAGATCCTTGTTCTCAGGCTGTCTGGAGACTGGTAGGCAGGCCAGACGTTTTCACCTGAAGGTGACATCTGGTGTGAGGGGACGGCTGGGGAGACAGACGGGGACTCCAGTCAGTTGTGTGCAGAGCAGCGGGAAAGGCTTCCCTGGCAGCATGAGGACCGTGTAGCTGGCATTGCAGCGGGCCCAAAGGTGTGGAGGTGCAAAGTACTCTCCCTGACGCTGCCCATTCACAAGGAAGCCTTGGGCCGCTGCCCAGCATGCCCTGGGCCTTCATTGAAGGCGCTGAGCTCGGTAGACTGCGCAGGGAAGGGCTTTTTGTTCTAAAGCAGCTGCAGCCGCCAGATCCACGTGCTTGGCAGGGCCCCAGCCGGGATGCGGTTGGCTGACAGCCTGCCTCAGGGGATGCCCCCTGGCTTGAGGCTTCAGGGGACCCTGGCCCATAGCAGGGGCCTGGGCAGATTCTTTTTAAGGTTTCAGTGTTATTCTGTCTGCTTATTGGAGGAGCAGTGCGGGGCAGTCTGTAGAGCACAGGCTTTCGGAGTCTGACAGGCTTGGGTGTAGGGTGGCAGCCTTGCCACCCGCTGGCTGCGTGTCTGTGGGCAGTTGAAGCTTTCTTGCCTCGGTTTTCCCCATCTGTAACATGGGGCAAATGAGCTCTAGTCCTTGGATCAGATGATAAGTTGGAAAGGCCTTGTGGACCTTCTGAGCACACACCATCAGAGGTGTCCAAGGGGAGCTCCTTAATGTCCGGGTTCTCACCAAAAACAAGGACAGGAATACTGGCCCTTTTTGAGGTGAACGGAAATACTTCATGACTTGGTTCTGAGTGCTGTGTGAACTTGCTGGTATCCTCAGTTGAGTCCTTGGTTCATTCACTCAGCAGGTATCTTTTGAGACCCTACTGTGTGCTGTGCGCTGTTCTAGGTGCTGAGAGCACAACAGTGGCCCAAAGAAATGGCCTCGCTTTGGATGCCACTTGAGATGGGGATCTTGGATTTATTCGAGGTCCTTATGTTGAAGCTTCTACGGGGTGGGGCTGGGGTGGAGTGGGGAAAGGCAAAACAATGAAGTATCCTCGCCCAGCAGACCTTCTGACATCCAGAGCCCTGACCACAACTGGCTGGAAGCTAGGGAATGGTCTGGAATGCATTCCTAGGCAGTGGCCTGGGGGCAGGAGCTGTTATCTGTGTATCTGTGTTTTACAGGGCGTACAAAGTCACGCCCCCTCTCTGCCTCTCTTGCTGGTGTGTGGCCTCCAAACCAGGAGCTGACTTTGGTTAGAAGGAATCCCGGCTTTTCATACACAGGGAGCACAAGCTCCCTGTCTCCCATGTTCAGCAGCCTGGGGAGCCAGGGGAACGGGGCACCCTGATGTCCCTGAGGCTGGATGCCTCTGTCCTTAGTCACTGCTGCAGTATCCGCTCTGGGACAATGGGGACAGTGTCTTGGCACCGAGTTTTGCGGCTTCTGGCTATTAGCACCCAGTGCAACCCCACCTCGACTTCAGATGGCATCAGCCCCTCAGGGACGTGTGTGAGTAGGTGCTCTCACACATCTTCTGCAGGTCAGTGAGGTTCTCGGACTCCACAGACCCAGCCTCTGCTGTGTGATGCTGGGCCAGGCCAGCGAGCCTTCTCACTGTCTCCCTGCCTCTTCTCAAGACCTTCATAACCCTGCAGAGTTGGGGCGAGGAGCCTCACTGCTCAGGTGCTAGATGCTGATCTGGGCATCTCGAGGCCAGGACGGGAGTGAGTGCTAAGGGTTACCCAATGCTGGCTGCATCCCAGACCTTGTCGTTGGTACTTCGTGTGGGTTTTCTCTTAACAGCGATCCCTGTAAAGAGGTGGGTAGGTGCTCTGCAGCCACATACAGAACAAACACTTTGCCCTCTTGAGGCTTACATTTTCATGGATATTCAGATATGAAACAGGGGTGAATAATAACAAAAGAGGGGTGGGACAGAGAGTCGGGTAGTTATCCCCATTTCACAAACAAGGAGATTCAGGTCCAGGAAGTCGGGTAACTAACCCAAAGTCATAAACTTTCACATGGTAGCGCTAAGTTTGAACCCGGTGTTTGGCCCACAGTGGACACTGAAGAAGGGTCTGCTGAGAATCGATCACATGGGAATTAGTACGCATTTAACAGATGAGGAAACTGAGGCATAGAGATGTGCTTAACTTGCCCGAGGTCCGACTGGGTTGAACCCAGGTTCACCTGACATAGGACTCTCAATCTGTCCCCTTTGTTGACTTCTCCATACCCCTGTGACCTGGGTGATTGCCGTTTCAGAGACCCCTGGGGATTCCAGGGCTTGGAAAGGCGAGGGGGCTTGTGGAAACACACCCAAGCCAGGGTTTCAACCCTAGCCTATTGGGAGCCCTGGCCTCAGCTCTCTGTGTCCCTGGGCGCAACCTGACTTGTGGCTCTGTTTGCTTGAAGGCGCAACGTGCTGAGCTTGTCTTCTGGAATCGACGACCCTGGCTCCTTAAAGTGGGACCTTGCTCTCTGCCTCCTCCTAGTCTGGCTGGTCTGCTTCTTCTGCATCTGGAAGGGCGTCAAGTCCACAGGGAAGGTGAGTTGTGCGTCCATCCCTCCCCTGCCTCAGCAGAGAGTCTCCCCACCCCCCAGACCCTCCTGCTTGAAACCAGCCCAGCCCAAAGAGCCCAAGTATGTTGCTAAAGCAGTCCTCTGAAAGGAAGTAAGGCCCTGATCTGTGGCATTTGCCCACATCCTGGTGTATATACTCCCACCATGTCTGATTTCACATTCCCGGTAGTTTAACTAGTTCACAGAATTCCTGAAAGTCAGATGGTGGGCTCTCTGGGGTCTGCGTAAGCTCCCTACACTCCTGGTTCCCATATCCAGGTGTTGCCAGTGCAGATTTAGCAAATAACAAACAGGGGTGTTGATAAGTTAGCAGGTAGCAAGGTGAGTTTATTGTTAATTACCAGCAGTTCACCCCAAACACAGACCCTTGCTTTGCAAAGTGTGCCCTGACTGGCAGCTTCAGCATCCCCCACAGACTTGTTAGAAATGCAGACCCATGGGCTTGCCCCACACTTGGAGAATCAAAACCCACGTCCGAACGGTATCCCCAGATAATCCAAATGCACGTGGAGGTTTGAGAAGCACAGAGTTGGAGTTTGGTTGCAAAGTCTGGTTAACCAAATTATCGTACAACTAACACTTCGGCTGGAAATGAAGATGACAGTTATTAAGGAAAACTTCTCACTGCTGATTAAGTTACTTGCTCAAAACCAAGATGTTAGTTGTTAACCAGACCGTTAGCCATTGCTGAAACATTTGCAGCTGATTTAATAGGTTACATGAAGACCAGAACGTTAGCTATTAACCCGGGTGGTAGCTGATTATTAAAATGTTAGCTTACAGTTGAGGTTGTAAGTGTAACTGGTATATTTCCAATAATGAAAAGGACAGCCTGTAACTAAAAGACTGGCAAGTTAGAGCTGAACAGTTACCCGATAACCAGGACGCTAGCCAGTATCGTGGTCATGGTCACTGTGATGACAAGGCAGTGCGGAGGGGTCTGGGGGAATCACTGCAGTGGGGCTCTAGGCCAGAGAAGGAGTTGGCTTACCTGCCTTTATATGAACCCCACCTATCATTTCCCTCCTATCACTTGCATCTTGACAGGGGAACATCCCTTTAAGGTCTAGAAGTCCCCAAAGGTCTAAAGAGTAAGTTAAGGTGGCATTTGAGGTACTGTGGTGGGCAGGGGGTGACATCTCCCGGAGAAGGGGCCTTTTTGCTGCCCTGGAATTTACATTAAGGACCGTGCTCTCCCCAGATGAAGAGCCCCTTGAAGTGAAGTTGTAGATCAGAACAGATCCCAGCATTTACTTAAGGGCAAGATCTGGGTTCCCAGGAGAGCAGAAGCAGAATGGGGACAATTCTGGAGCAGGGCCCTAAAACCCAGTCTGGAAAGGAATCAGGTCAGGGTGACGTTATTGCACTGGTTCAGGCAGGAACAGGGCCCCTCGAGCAATCCCCACAGGCGCCTTGGGGTGCTCCTTCACCCCTTTACCCCCTTCACTCCTCCTCCATCTTATGTGCAAAGCATTTCCTTACCACCTTTGTTCAAATGAGGAGGGAGCTGATCTGGGAGAGGTGAAGTGGCTTATTCAAGGGCACTCCCTCCCCTCAAAACCCTGGCTTTCTCTTGTGCAGAATGGGTGGAGGTGAAGACTCTAATAAGGTATGTGGTGCCCCCAACACCAGTGCTTGGCACAAACAGTGTTGTAAACACCCATCGTGTCTTCACTGTGCTCTCCTATTTCCCCACATGGAGGTGAGTTTTTCTGGAAGTTTCTATGGAGCACTTATCCCCAGCCGTGCTGGAGACATGATCGTTTCCTGATGTACTCATACATTTTGAGCCTCTACTTCCTGTCAGGTACTGTTGTAGGAATAGAGCCAGGGGATACGCTGGGTGTCCACAGACAGACAGAAGTCTCTGTGATCCGGGAGCTGAGAGATTTGTTGGTTGCGACAAGGTGAATGTGTAAAATACATGGGAGTCAGTGGGGACTGAAGAGTAACGTGGTGAGGGAGAACAGAAAGTTCTGGGGTACGCTTTTTTTAAAAATTTTTTTAAAAGATTTTACTTATTTATTTGACAGAGAGAGATCACAAATAGGCAGAGAGACAGGCAGAGAGAGAGGGAGGAGGAAGCAGGCTCCCTGCCAAGCAGAGAGCCGGATGTGGGACTCGATCCGAGGACCCTGAGATCATGACCTGAGCCGAAGGCAGAGGCTTAACCCACTGAGCCACCCAAGTGCCCTGGGATGCACTTTTAAATGGGGTGACCAGGCAGGCTCACCAAGGAGGGTAACTTTGGGACACAGAGTTGAAGGAAGTAAAGGGTAAGCCATGTGGCTATCTGGAGGAGAAAATATTCCAGGGAGAACAGCCAATGCAAAGGCCCTGAGGTATATCAGACCTTTGGGGGAGCCCCCAGTCTGATGGAGGAAGCTGTGGTTTCCGAGAAAGAGCGGGCAACCTTTAAGATACAGTGGTGCGAGGGGGTGGGGCAGGAGTTTAGAATCAAATGAAAATGTAGAGGGTACTGGGCTGCAACTGTGGCCAGTTGAAGACGTGACTTGACAGAGGTCCCCCTACCCAACCCCGCCCCTGGAGACAATCTCCTCCTCACGCTCCAGGCCCCTGAGGGGCAGGCATGGCTCCCAGAACAATAGCAGAGCACGGGCCAGCCCAGAGAAGCCAAGACAAACACAGAAAGGCTCTGTGGACTTCCTTGAGCTCCATGGCCGGCCTGCCCGCCCGCCTGCCGCCCGCTGCCAGCCATGGCTTTCAGCCCTGGCCGCAGACCAGGTTCACGGCCGCCGTGGGGGCTGGGTCCACGGGCAGCAGGACAGACCTCATCCTGGCCCTGGCCCTGGCCCCGCTTCAGTGGCTGATGCTGGTCCAGCGGGGGGTGAATGGAGGAAGAGTCTGGACAGCTCAGGACCCAAGTTCAAGTCACTTGGCCTTTCTGAGCCTCGGTTCCCTTTTTTTGTAATTGTTATCATTCCAACGGTCTGAATATGCCAGGGCTTCATTCATTCAACAAAGAGCGAGAATGGCAGCAAAGGCTATGTTGCGCATGCGCGCCATGCCCCGTTCTTGGGGCTATCGATCACCGCTGGTTCCATCAGCCTCACATCCAGAGGTGTCCGTGGCCAGGCTGGGATTTGAACCCAGGCAGACCCAACTCCCCACCTGGGTGTCCTGCATCCTGCATTCTTTCCCCTCCTAATCATCCCTTGCTGCCTGCCCTCTCCCTCATCTAGCCAGACGGTAGGGTATGAAGCCAGGATGGTGCCAAGTCCAGACCATCACATGGGAAGTTAAGTGCTGGGGACCCAAAGGGGAGTACCCTCGCTGATGTGACCACAGACGTGCCCTGAGGCTGCACCCCCAACTCTTCTGCCCCATATGTGAAAACAAACCCGGGGTAGGGGTGGCCAGTCAGAGTCGGACCTGGTTTGGGATCTCAGTTTTGCTCCCACCAGCTGCATGAGTTTAGGAATGTACCCTTCCTTCTCTAAGCTTTGGTTTCCCCTTATGTGAAAGGAGTTGGTGATTCCCCCTCTGACACACACAGGGCTGCCATGAAGACCCTTGGGCCCTGCCTAGATGCTGGGCACAGATACGTGGCCCCACCTCTAGGAGCCTCCATCTCTGGCAGTGACCCCTACTGCCCAGGCCTTTATCCCCAAAAGGAAGTTCAGGGCAGCGGGAGACTAACTCGTCTCCCTCCTGCCTTCTGGGCCATCCTGAGGGGAACGAGGAAGAATTGTCCTTGCAAGTTTCCAGGGCAGTTGGGCCACAGGGCTTTTGGGTCATGGGCTCAGAGGAACCACAGAGGCTTGCCAGTAAGAATGGAAAAATACCACGTCCCGTGGCAAGGCCTGCTGGGCCACCACCAGAGGCCCACTGGCGGCGGCTGGCACCAGCCTCTCCCAGGAGGATCCCGGGGGAGTCACGGAAAAGTTGAGAATGGCTCTCAGGGGCTTGTCCTCAGAGCAGCAGAGTTTGCAAAACAAGGGTGTCTTTCCAAAGAGGCGGATGAGGTGGTGTGACTAGGCAAGGCTATGTGAGCAGGAGGGGCTGTCCTGTCCTGGATCAGGGGATGGACTGCGGTAACACACACACACACACCAAAGACACAGGACTCCGAAGCCAGCTGGCCGAAGACATATCCCACCTCGATCACCTATTCGCTCTGTGACCCCAGGGCCCCTGATGTCACCTCTGGGGGCCTGTTTTCTCCATGGAAAATGCAGTTAAATGAGTTACTACACCTAAAGCTCATAGCCTATACCTGGCACACAGCAAGTGCTCCTTAAGTGCTTGTTAAACAGATTTGATACATGAAAACAAGGGAAGCCACCCCCATCCCGGGTGGTTTCCTGTGTCCCTGACACAAAGCCCTCTGGCCAGAGCCCGGTTGCCCAGCCCAGTGGGGCCTGGCTGGCTTTGAAGTGGCCGCCCTCTGGGGACAGCCTGCTGTCAGCAGTTAATTGTTTGTGGGCCTCTGGGTGTGGTTTGCAGCAAGGCCCAGAGGTGGGAACCGGTGGGGGGCCTGTCTGCAGGAAGGGAGGAGCAGCTTGTGGGGGGGCATGCTGATTTTTCTTTCTTTCACCCTTTCTGTGGCTTCCTGACCTGTTCCCACCCTCCACGCCTGCCACCTTGCCCTTGGGAAGTTGGGAGGGTTCTCTGCCTCAGGAGAAGATTGGGGGGCTGGGGAAACTGAGGCCCAGATGGAGAAAAGTCGTCAGGGATGGGGGAGGAGCAGCAGAGGTAGACGTAGGGCCCGCCCTTTAGCCTAATGGGAGCGGCAGGAGAATCCTCCCTGCTAAGGTGTCTTGAGGCTGGCAGGTGAAGGTAGCACCTTTATTTTCCTCCTCAGACAGATGGGAGCTGAGGCCAAACCGCCAGCTGGGAGGTGGCAGAGGTGGGATCCAAACCCCAGCCTGGGGCACCCCTAGCGGGTCTTCCCTGACACTCTCTCTCCCCCTGGAGTGGCAGAGCTGGATGGAACGTCAGACCTCATCTGGTCTGAGCCTCCTACTTCACAGGAGGGGAAATGAAGCCCAGAGAGACAGTAGCTTGCTCAAGGTCTCACAGCAAGCCAGTCACAGAGCTTGAATTCCAACCTGTGCCCTTGGGGAGTCCAGGCTTCCTCTGGTCATTGGGAAGGTTGAGTGGAATAAAGCACCAGACATGAAAGGGGTTTTCCTGCTCTGCCACAGTTGTCTGCGGGCAGCAGGCTCTGGGGCACTTTAGTGCTGTGTGACCTGAGGGCAAGCAGTGGACACTCGGGGCTTTGGTGTCCTCACCTTCAAGATGAGGTTCTTAATGAAACTTGCCTCAAAGGGTTAGGATGGGACCAACTAAGTACAACAAAGTAACTACTACACCTAGAATAGTGCCAGGCATACAGTAAGCACTCGGTAAATGCTGCTTGGTGGTGGCTGGCCAAGGGCAGCTGAGCCAGGCAGGCCATGAGAGCTTTCCTCCTGCCCTCTTCCAAAGGCCCTTTGTGGTTGTTTCTACTCACAGGGATGTCGGCTGTCCCAAGAATTGTGCTCCATCAAGGATTCCTGTGCCAGATAGGTGGGGTTCAAGGCTCGGTCACCCTCCATAAGTGTCTGGTACTTATGTGGGCCCCAGAAGTGCCCTGCAGTAACCCAGCTCCGCCCCCAGCTCCCCACACCATTGACATGTTCACCCGCTCTCTGGGTGTCAGTTTCCTCACCTACAAAATGGGTACACTTGCTGTGTAGTCATCCCTTTCTAGTCCCCTGGTCCCCTAAGACCCTGAGGGAGTCAGGGTCTCTGCGACCCAGTCTTAGCATTTCAGTTGGTCAACAGGAACTTACTGTATGTGCTGCATCGGTGAAGTCAAATGCCTCATGCCTTTGCTCAGAGTGAGGTGGTCCACCTCCACGGGCTCTGGCTGCGGCTCCTGTGCTCTGGGCATGACCCAGGCGAGTCTTCAAGCCCTGCTGAGCTCCCCGTCCCTCCTCTGTCAGCACAGTGGCTGGCACGCCAGTTTGTGGGGCAGGGCGGAGCGAGCATCAAGGGTCCTTGTGCCCGGGGAGCCCTTGCTCTGCTGGCACCCTGCTGGAAACACCAGGATCTCACCGTCAGTTCAGAGCCACGCATCTCTGAGTCCCTCCCAAGCGTGAACCCTGCCTGGAAACGCCTCCGTTGAAGGAACAAATAGGGAAGGATCCATCCAAGAGAACTGAGGGCATAGGGTGTTTGGAGACCAGGTGGAGGAGAGGAAGTAGGGTGGTACCTTGGCCATGGAACAGTCCAGGCATCTCTGGTGTCCATCTCCAGTTGACCTTGGTGTCCATCTCTGGTGTCCATCTCCAGTTGACCTTGGGCAGCCTGGGATGTGCTGTGTTATCTGGGGAAGGCTGTGGGGCCTCTTGCGGCTCCAAAGAAGTCGGGGGGCCTTCCAGGTTTCCTGGCCAACGGGCATTAGAGCTTCATTTCCTCCCAGAAGTTCCCTGTGCTGCTTGCAAAGTCACTGTCGACAATAAGCCCCATTTCTTGAGCATCTACATGCCAGGTGGTGGTACAGACAGCTCCCTGAACCCTTGCCTCACCTCTGGATGGAGGTCTTCTATTACTGTAGTCTCCATTTACACATAAGGGAACTGGCCCAGAGAGGTGAAGCATCATGCCCAAGGTCACACAGCAAGCAAGGGGACAGAACTGGGGTTTGAACCCTCCCCTAACTGGTTCTTCACTCAAAGAGTCCTACTGACAGTTCTAATGTTAGCTGATACATCCTGGCACAGGCTGACCACTGGGCTAAGCCTTTTACATAGACTAGACAGTTTTATTTTGCATTTTTTTCTTTTTTTAAGATTTTATTTATTTGTCAGAGAGAGAGGAGCGAGAGCAAGCACAGACAGACAGAGTGGCAGGCAGAGGGAGAAGCAGGCTCCCTGCCAAGCAAGGAGCCCGATGTGGGACTTGATCCCAGGATGCTGGGATCAGGTCATGCCTGAGCTGAAAGCAGCTGTTTAACCAACTGAGCCACCCAGGTGACCCTGCATTTTTTTTCTTAATTTGCATTAAGAAAATTCTTTCTTCATGTCTATTGCATGAGGGCAGAGAGTCTGTTTTGGCCACCACTCATACTTCCAAGGCTTAGATACTCAGTATTGTTTTCACTGATTCTCAGTACATCTATGAGGTAGGTGACTGGTATTATACACAAGTTCCAGGGGAGGCAGCTGAGGCCCAGAGAGGCTAAGCAGCACACACAGGATCAAACAGCAAGCTTCGGTTCCAGACCCCTGGCCTCGGAGAGGATGCGTGAATTCGACAGCAGTGGTTGATGCCACGGGCACACCTGAATTACTCTCTCCCGCCCACCCCCACAGGTTGTCTACTTCACAGCCACTTTCCCGTTCGCTATGCTCCTGGTGCTGCTGGTCCGTGGACTGACGCTCCCCGGTGCAGGCGCAGGCATCAAGTTCTATCTGTACCCTGACATCAGCCGTCTCGAGGACCCACAGGTACCGCAGGGCAGCCTGTCCTCCCACCCAGGGCCGGGCAGGGTGTGGGAAAGCTAAGCTGACGCGCAGTTTCTTCCAGTCTTGGGGGCGCAGTTCGAGTTGGGCCATCAGCCCCCAGTACTTTTCCGGCTGTGCTGTGGCATGTTGTCCACCATGCTCGCAGGCCTTTCCAGCTGTGTGTGTATCTTTTCATGTGGAGAACTGCTGAGGCCGGCCAAGTATGGTCTCCTTCCAGCCCTGTGCCAGGGAAAGGGGCAGGGTTGGGGGGGGTCTTTTGATGAGCTCGTCTCTTCCTTGGCCCTGGCCTCTGCCCTCAGTGGCCTAGAGGGCGGCATTGTGGGGAGAGTTGGCCCACGAGCGCTGCTGGCTTCCTTGGCTGAGGTTGGAATTCAGAGTTGGTGCTGAGCTCAGGGTCTAGGGGCAGATACTGAGTGTCCACCTCTTGGCGCTCAGCTGCGTGACCACAGGGGGTTGGAGAAAGCCCTGGGATGTCTGATTGGCCCATTTGAGGGCCTTTTGCCACCAGGATCCTCAGCCTTCAGGTGGCCTTTGAGGTCCTGTGCTGCTTTGGCTCACTTCCCACTGCCCTCTTGCCCTGGGCAGAATAGGGGCGGGCAGGGGATGGGTTGGCCAACATCAGAGGACAGTTGGGAAGGCAGCTTTGTGGCCATCAAGAGCTGCTGGATGAAGGTTCTGGAGAGCGGCTTCGCCTGCATAATCCATTAAGGAGTTCCTCCCCGCTCCAACTTGTGGGTTCCCAGACGATAGGAATTACAGTAATAATAGCAGCCTTGACTTAACAGTCTTAGCATGTATTTGCACTGGGCTTAATCTTTATTCTTAGAACCTGTGTAGTAGTGCAGCAGAGCCCATTTTATGGATGTGAAAACTGAGGCTCCAGGCGGGAGCCCTCTTGCTTGCATTCATTTCGTAGTTGGAATTCCTGTCCATCTGCTCCAAAAGCCCTTCCTCGTAGTCCTGATGCTGAGTGACTGGGTTTTTCTTCGACTTCTGGGCTTCCTTGCAGCTCAATATTGCCTTGAAAGACACCTTACATTCTAGCATAAATGCTTTGACTGCAGTCAAGAATCTGCACATTTTGAGGTGCAGTCCTTCAGGTGGCCGGGAACCTGTACCGTCTCCTCCAGGAAGCTGGCTCTAACAGCCCCTTCTCTCTCTTCTTGGCCACCCCCACCCAAACCCTCACAGGTATGGATTGATGCTGGGACCCAAATATTCTTCTCCTATGCCATCTGCCTGGGAGCCATGACCTCTCTGGGGAGCTACAACAAGTACAAGTACAACTCGTACAGGCAAGTGTCGCGCCAGCGGGCCTGGTGGACCTTAGAAATAATGATGTTTAAAGAAAAAAAGAGAAGAAGTAGGGAGCGTGGCTTCCTTGTGTTGTGAATTAACTTGCTCCCTGACATATGTGTAACTTAGGGACTGTATGCTGCTGGGATGCCTGAACAGTGGTACCAGTTTTGTGTCTGGCTTCGCAATTTTTTCCATCCTGGGCTTCATGGCACAAGAGCAAGGGGTGGACATTGCTGATGTGGCTGAGTCAGGTATGGTGGTATTGGTGGCAGTGGTGGTGGGCACTGCCACCTAGTGTGTAAGCCGAGTACTGCAGGCATGAAGCCAGACCCCAGGGGGCTTGGGGGGGGGACGAGCCTGGTTTCCGAAACGGACCCCCCCCACCAAGATGCCCCCCAAGTATCAAAGAGTTATTTTAAGCTAAATTTTAAGCACTTGCGTTGCAATTCGGCTCAAGGGTTAGCAGAAACGAGGGGGTTGGGTAAGTTGGGGAATATTTAGCTACTTTTGTGTGGTCTTCCCTCCCTCTCCTTCCCCAGCAAACTCCTGGTTTCAGCAGCAGAAACCACTTTCCTAACTCAGGCCCAAGCCAGCCACCAGCCGGCATTCCATCACCACCTTCTCAGCTTTGGTTTCTGTATTTTGCACTTTGCTCCCAGCACACTCCCTCTAGCAAACCCGTTCATTCATTCCACGATGTTACTGGCAGAGTCTGCCCTGTGTCAGGCACCACCGTAGGCAGCGGGAGAGGGAGAGACAGTGGGCCTGCTGGCCACCCTCTGGGACGGTGACAGATCCAAGTTGGGCGTAGGTTGGGGGGACAGTGTCACCCCCTCAGGGTGTGGGATCTGTTGGTGGGGTGCTCCTTCCGGAAGTAGAGGAAAGAATCTTAGAATTATGGACTCTGCCGAGCCTGGGATCCTAGGCTGGGATCCTGGAGCTCCAACAGGGTGGGTCTGGAACCTGAAAATGGTGAGGTCTTCAGTTGCTAGAATCCTAGAGCCTCAGTACCACAGTATTCTAGGACTTGCCCCTGGATATTCTAAGTCCTAGAATCGCAGCTATAAAGTGCAGTGGTTTGGATATGGGATTAAGAACCATAGGCTCCCAGGATCCCCACAGTCTACCCTTGCCCCTTTTCCACCTCACTCCTATCCTGCCCATTCATTTGGCGCGTGATCATCAGCTGCCTGGAAGGTTTTGGTTATTTTGTACACGCTCTGTGCTGCACCTGACCTTCCGATTTCTCAGGACCTCTCTGGGACTACACGGAAGCAAGTGAGGGTCTGGGGTAGAGGCTTCTCTCAGGCCCAGAGAAGAGACTAATGTCCTAACTCCAGGGACCAGTGTGGACCAGAGTCAGGCACAGCTGGAGCCCTTGCCTTGGCATTGCCCTTACCCTCATGGGAGACTGGGCGGTGTCCTTCTCCTTCAGCCATAGAACCCTAGCATTGGGGCTCAGGGATACCTCAGCCTTGTGCATTTAGACATCTACACGCTGTGCAGTTGAGGAGACCCATGGCTTGAGAGCAGGAGGCTTGCTTGGGCTGGTGAGGATCAGGCCTCTGTGCCTTGAGGACTGCCCCCACCTCCTGCCTCCCCACCAACCCTGGATGCCCATGACAGCTCTGGTCTTCACCTATGTGAGAAAGCATCTGAGCTCCTCTGACCTTCTCTGCCATCCTTACACGTACCCCAGTGTTGCAGGACAAGGGGGGCAAGTCCCCAGCTCAGCCCCACACATCTCTCCGTTGCCCCCAGTCCCAGACAGCAGCTTTCCAACCCCAGGAGCCCCCAAGAAGCAGGCCGGAGACTGAGGACACAAGAGTAATTCTAGAAAGATCCACACCTACTTGGGAGTGTGGCCGTTCCAGTGATGAGGGGGAGACAATTTGCAGCTCCTTTG
Organism: Mustela lutreola; assembly: GCF_030435805.1. Lineage (NCBI taxonomy): Eukaryota > Metazoa > Chordata > Mammalia > Carnivora > Mustelidae > Mustela > Mustela lutreola. The sequence continues at coordinate 55,869,916 of NC_081291.1, read as the reverse complement.
CATGGCTTTTTCCAGTCGAGGGCCGACCAACCAGTTGCAATTGCCAGGAGCATGGAGTGAATCTGGTGGTGGGATATTTATATCTCTCTCTCGATATATAAAATAGATCTTTTTCTGTGGACAACTAGGTATTTTTGTATATGTCTACATCATCGCCCTAAGTGGTTTGCTTCCTCCTGTCCACTTCAAAGACCTTGTCGTTTATTCCCCACGGTGATGTCTGAGCAGCTGACACATCAAGGGTGATTATTTTCTCTAATAAGCTTTTTAACGAGCACCATATTGAGCGAAGTGCATTTGAACCAGATCCTTATTTAGCCGAACAAAGTGCACGCGGCGCGGGCAGGGGCGCGTTCTCTGCTCGCTGAGAGGCATGCGTTGGTGCTCGGAGCGGCTGCGTTCCTTCAATGGACTTCTCTCTCTATAGTTCACCGTGTGCTTTTAGAGAAAGATGCTCAGACCCTCTCCCAGAGGCTGGCTTGACAAAGGCAAAACTGAAATACAGAAACGAGCGCGTTGAGAAAACCTCCACCAGGCCCAGGCGGGCGGCAAGGGGGTGGGGGGGGGCCCCATTTTACATCTGTCTCGCAGTCGGCTGGACAAGAATCCCCACACACTGAAGCCTGCCGGTGGGCCAGAGCTGCCCTGTAGGGGCCCCCGAGGTACCCATGCGGCTCCTGCCAACTGGGGCTTTGGGGTTGGTACTGGCGCCCCTTCCCTCACTTCTCACGGGATTTTCTACGGCCGCAGCCTGCGGACGCCAGGTCATGGTCGGGTTTTCCGGAGTCGGCTAGACTCTGGCCGGTAGGGAGGGCTAGCCCCTGCTGCCACAGTTGTGGTTGACGCCCGACGGTGTGGTCTCTGGGTCCAGTTTATTTTCAAGTTTTTGTTTTTGTTTTTGTTGTTTCCATTCTTAAACCAGTCCTTGGGTTTCTGATGTCTGCTCTAAATATCCCGCCCTCCAGGCCTTTTTTGTCTTCACGTTTCTTGACTTCTTAAAATTATTATTGCTTTTATTTATTTATTTATTTTTTTAAAGTTGTGGATTTTACTTTATTTTTTCAGCCCAGGCCCTTTTAGGCCTCCTTTCTTTTGCTGCTTCCTACTGTCTTTTGCGCCTGCAGGCCTCAGTTGTGGTCCCTCCCCTTGGCTTCTCCCCTCAGGCCCACTGGAGACAGGAGGAGACCTTTCCCTATGACTCTGGAATGTTTCCAGTCAGAAAGGTGCCCCCTGAGCTGCCGGGGCTCCTGTCTCCCACACCCTGCCTTCAGATCTGCCAGAGGCCCCTCTTTAGAAACCAGAAGCCCTTTCCTAGGGTAGTGGTCTTAGCATCTGAGAATCTGAGCACAAGAAGGCACCTTGGGGAGGCATTTCTGGGGTCCTGTCCCTCACTTCCCAGGTGGGTAAACTGAGGGCCCTGCAGGGGCATGTGGTGATGTAAAGAGGAGGTGGCGGAGGGTCTCCTGAGCCCGGGGCCTGGCCCCAAGCACACCTCCCTTCAGTTTTGGGCCTTGGCTCTGCTCAGGTGGGGTGCTCACATGCACCCCTGAGGAGATTTTGGCTCTTCTACAGTGTTTTATCCATTAACTCAGAAGTCGAAACCGTCTCTTTACAAACGGGGGCTTCAGTAGTTCAGATAACCAGGTCTTTCCCCCTTGGCTTCCTTCTAGCAAATGTTGGTGTGGTTGCTCTGGTGGGGTGGGGGATGGCGGGGCTCCTTTTTCAAGCCAGTAGACTGAGTTCCAGGCTCAGTCCCGTTTCTCGCCTGCAAATGACCAGTGTCTGCCAGATTCTTTGAAGCCATTGGTGCTGCTGCCTAGGAGACAGATGATAAAACGGGGCCCCACCTGAGCCCCAGTGCACCCCATCTGAAAGAGAGGCAGGCCTGGGCTCTTCCCCTCCCAGGCAGAATTCAGACCCGGCTCCTCCCTGCATTTGGGGTTTGGGACATCGCCTCAATCCCGAGTGTCTTTGTGTGAGCTCTGGCACCAGGGTGGCCCGGTCACTGATGTTCCTCCCCCTCTGCCCCTCCCATTTTCTCTTCCCTCTAGGTCCTGGCCTGGCCTTCATTGCATACCCCAAAGCTGTGACCATGATGCCGCTGCCCACGTTTTGGTCCATTCTCTTTTTTATTATGCTTCTCTTGCTTGGACTGGATAGCCAGGTGGGTACGGGTCGAGGGGACGCCCTGTGGAGGGCTGGCCCATGGGGACCGGTGTTCTGGGAAAGCCCCTTCCCCTTCCAGCCCTCACATCAGACTTAAACTATCTGAAGCCCACGAGGCTTCCTCTAGGACCACGGTTGCGGGGGCTGGAGGGGCTGCCGGGGAAGAGCTTCAGGGCAGCAGGAGGAGGACCTCTGGCCTAGAGCTCGAGTGTCTGACCCCAGCCAGGAGGAAACGGACACTTGAAGGGTGTGGTTAAAATGAAGCCCTGGATGGGAAGGAGAAGGACAAGACCGCATGGTGATAATGTGTTCCCACGGAGGGTCCCACGGGGGGCCGTGAGTGACGCTGCAGACAGGCAGTCCGGGGCAGGGACAATAGTTAGGGCCCAGGCCATCCCTGGTTCTCCCAGTGCAGCCAGAGCACCTACTGTTCGGTGAGGCCTGGAGCCCACGAGTTGTTCCCCACGTGGGGAAACCGTGATCCTCCAGGGCTTAGTGAACAACTAAATACTGGGGAGCCTCGCTCAGACCCACACTCTCCTCTGGCCACCCGGCTTCTACCCTCCCACGGGAGGAATCCATCTATACCAACTACCCCACATGTGTCTGTTCCCTGCATGTCTTATCTCCTCCATTCCATCCGTCTGGGGCTCAGGCCTCGGGGGAATGTCAGGGAGAGCCAGCGAGAGGCCAAGTCTGGCTTTGGAGTCACAGTCATAAACCTCCATGCTGCTGTGTGGCATTGGGCACCTTTCCTCCCCTCTCTGAGACTTGGTTTCTCATCTGGTAAATAGACGTGATTGTATCTCCACTGCCTTGTATGAAGTGTGAGGCACAGACAGTGAACTCCTGGATACCTTCCTGTGGAGATACGTGTGTTCTCCTTGGGGTTGTCTCAAGAGGACAGTTCAGAGCACAGGCATGGCTCCAGGACGGGGGAGTTAGGATGTGCAGGGCAGGCCGGTAGTATGCCCAGACCGGAACCCTGCAAGCGGTGGGCCAGCATCTGAAAAGCAGGCCTTTTTTAGTCTCCTGGGTGGTCTGGGTCTCTGGCCACTGCCTGGGAAATCACTGGTTAGCTGGGACCACGTGAGAGGTGAGGCCCGCTGCCAGTTCAGGAGAGGGCGTGACTGCCCACCCCTGGGCAGCAGCCTCTGCACCAGGGCCCAGGGATGGGTCCCTGTGGACTCAGAACCAGGTAGGAGGACCATCTTAGAAGGTCAGACTGAGGAGAGGAGGCAGTCTGCCAGCAAGGTCAAGAACAGAGTGAAGGATTTGGCAGGAAGGGGACTCAGGATTAGCAGAGAGAACAGAGTGGAAACATTCGGGAGCCTGAAAACAAAATACTTGTGCAGCTGGTGGTAGGCCTGAGCTGTATGAACAGCAGGAGGACTCCATTAATCATCGCTCGTTAATGAGTTTGGCCTTCAGAGGCCCCAAGCAAATGGCTTTTGTAACTTCTTCCAAAGCTCTTAGCGAGAAAACAAAAAGCAAAAACAGAGGTTAATAAGTGACAAAGCATGACATCTCCATGGGCCCCCAGTGGGCCTCTTGGTCTGTGGGAGCTGCTTCCTGAGTGTGAGAGGCAGTTTATTCATTAGGTTTTCTCCTTGGGAAGCAGGGGGAGCCTGGCTGGGGATCTGCACCTCTCAGTTAGGCCTCATGGTGGCCAGCAAGCTCGGGGCATCGAGGCCAGCTCTCAAAGCCAGCCACGGTGGGGGGTGGCTGGGACGTTTTCCACTCAGAACGCCTTCCCGAGCCAAAGCTCTGTCCTGTCGCTGGACACAGCTGTTGCCCTGTTGAGCCCAGAAAACCAAGTCTGAGGAAAGAAGAGTTTGGTCAAAGCCACACAGAGCTGGTTTAAGGAATGGGCTTGCCCATTGGGCTTCCCTGGTCTCATTCACTCCCGTGCCACCGGCCTTCCTTGGAGATCCCCCAGAATAGCTTCCTCCATGGAAGTGCAGAGATCCCCAGGCGCCCTCAGGTAGGGGCCTCTTGCTGATGGAGTGGGACCCTTGCACGTGAAGGAAACACCCTCTTGGGGGAGCCCTCTTGGGCTTAGCATCCACCGTGCGTTGTGTTCTTTGTGCGTTGTGTTCTTTCTCCGTGAGATGGAGGAGGGTTGTTGTGAGCCTGGAGGCAGACGTTTGCACAAGAGAGCAACCAGCACAGCGGGGGAGGAGAAAGCTGGTCCATCTTCCCCGGAGCTCACTCAGCCCCTGACTTGGGTTCACAGCAATCATGCAATTGGCAGTTTTTCCTCTCGTGATTTCAGATCTTTCTCAACATCCCTGCTGAGTAGGCAAGATTCCCCCGATTATACAGGGGAGACGACTGATGCTTGGAGAAATCGGGGTCCCATGACTGTTAAGTGAGGGAGGTCTGAAGAAACCGGCGGAGCAGGGCTGAGGGCTGGGCACGGCCTTCTCCAGAAAGGCAGGGAACTTGGAAATGAGGGGCTTCTGCTGGTCTTGACCCTGACTCACAGTTGACACTGCACCTTCCGGTCTTTAATTTCCCCAACTCAAAAAGGAAGGAACCTTTGTTTCGAGACTCCTTTTGAAGATGGATCTTGGAGCTGGCTCGCTGTAATTTGGTGGCAATATAGAGTCAAAACCCCGTTGGCGGACACATCAATCACAGAGGTCAAACCATCAGCCACTTCTCTTTGGGCCCCTTTCAAGAGCCTCTTGCTCATCTTTTCCCTGAATTCCTGGCAACAAAGAATCCTTTTTCCAGACCCTTTCAGCCATGAAAGGGATTTGCTCCCTGTTTGTAGTCCTTGATCCTCCTGTGATACATCCCAGAGGAGTTAAGTGGTTGGATTTTTCTTGTAGGAATGCTGGGGAAACATCCTTCCTTCCCAGATGCCTCGCGCAGATGAAAGAACAGAAGGGTCAAGGTTTTAGCTTGCAGCTTTTAAAGAAATCCAAGGGACAGGCCTGGGAGGGTATGTTGGTTGGCAGGGAGTTTCGGTTCTAGTCACCAAAACGTAAAGTGTTTCTGTGCACCCTTCAGCCCTGAAGCGTCCCCAAAGATAGAGGGAAAGGAAGAGTACTTGCCCAGGTCAGCAGCCGTAGAAGCCCGGAACCCATCCACCAGGCATCGGTCAGACCCATGGCGATAAGGGACTGCAGGACCATTTCATGTTGCTGTTTAAAACAGACAGCTTTCCGTGTAATGGTACAGATCAGTCTCCAGGTTACAGTTTTAGTCGCAAAGATGGAAAGATCTAGACAGATTCAGAACATCCTAGCACATACCCAAGGAAAGTCCCCTTCAAATGGGCTGCTTGCCCTTTGGGAACGCAGGGTTGGGTTCCTGGCGGGGGGCACAGTGAGCACTTGGCTCGCACAGGTGGGCACTGGGATTCTTCAATGGACCGTAGTCCCCGTGGAGCTAAAACCACTGTGTGAATGTTGGGGAAGGTGGGACCAGCAGGCGGGACTCCCCAGGCAGAGCCCACCAGATCAGGTTACTACGTTTGGACTTGACCCCCCAACCTCCAGGCTACTCTGTGTGTGCTGGGGACTCTGCTGAGCACAGGAAAGGTGCTGGGCACCCGGGGCTCAACCACTGTCTTCTCTTCTGCAGTTTGTTGAAGTCGAAGGACAGGTCACGTCCTTGGTCGATCTTTACCCATCCTTCCTAAGGAAGGGTTTCCGTCGGGAAATCTTCATCGCCTTCGTGTGCAGCATCAGCTACTTGCTGGGGCTGGCGATGGTGACGGAGGTAGGTGGCTTTCTCACTGGCACAGGGGACCTCCTCATTGTGGGGCTCTTGGCGACCTACATGCACTTCAAAGACCAGGTCAGGGCTGGGCTGAAGCCTGTCAGTAGAGGCAGTGGCTGGGTATGAGCCCCAGGGGCAGAGGATCTCCTGGCCCCACCCTGCTCAGGGATCCCACTCTGCTGGCAGGAGCGGGGTTGGGGGGGTGTACCTTGGCCTACTTTGTGGGCAGCAGGAGGCAGCTCAGGATCTAGCAATTGACCCAAACTCCCTAGCTCTTTCTCTTGTTTCCATGGCAACACCATGCCCACGCCCTGCCCTCTGTCCCTCCCTCCCACCCAGGAGGCCTGGGGGAGGGATACTTGAGCTGAAATCTATTTTAATAGCAGCTTTTTTCATCCATGACCCTGCAGTGGCCCTTCTCAGGCCTGGAGGGAGGTGGAGACATTAGGGGAGGTAAATGCAGACCTGGTAAAAAACTTCGGGCAGTGCCCGGGCCTATCTGGGTGACTGGGAGGGTGCTCTGTGCAGAGGGTGGGCCCCGGCCAGGAGGAGGATCCATCCAAATGGGAAAAAAGAAGCTGCATGAAAGGAGGCAGGGAGTGTCCAAGGCAATAGTGGATCCCCTAAGAAGAGGCAGGCCAGAAAGATTCTTGTGCTGAATAACAGAAGCATGAAGGCCTGGCCTAGCCGGCTGGCCCATACACCCTTCCCTACCAATCTCCCCCCAGTCTCCAGCAAATCACTGCATTTGCACCATAACTCAATTTGGGTTTCACATCACCACTTTTTCCTACCTGAAATACAAATATTTTTTTTTTCTGAAAGTGCCTTTAAGTGTGTGTGTGTGTGTTTAAATAAATAATTTTCTTTTTTTTTTTTTTTTTTTTTTTAAGATTTTATTTATTTATTTGGCACAGAGAGAGATCTCAGGTAGGCAGAGAGGCAGGCAGAGGGAGAAGCAGGCTCCTTGCTGAGCAGAGAGCCTGATGTGGGGCCCTGAGATCATGACCTTAGCTGAAGGCAGAGGCTTAACCCACTGAGTCAGCCAGGCACCCCTGAGTATGTGTTTTTAATTAAACTTGTCAAACATGAAGTTGAGCATCTTCGTACATATGTATCTGGTCATTGTGGTCTGTGCCCATTTTTCTCTTGGGTTTTTTATTTCTTAATGATATGCCAAAGCTCTCTATATATTAAGAGAGTTGGATACCAAGTAGCAAAACAACGTTCTCTGGTTGTTTTCTTCCAGGGTGGCATGTATGTGTTTCAACTCTTTGACTACTATGCAGCTAGCGGTGTATGCCTTCTGTGGGTTGCATTCTTTGAATGTTTTGTTATTGCCTGGATATATGGTGAGTACAGATTGCTGTGTATCCTTTCTCAAGTCTCTGCTTTGGGTCTCTGTATTTAGAAGCTGCCAAAACAGAGACTTCTCAGGGGAATTCATTTGGAGTTGAACAGGAAGGCCCTGTCTGGACCTTTCCCCCTCCAGGCTGCCCCTTTCCTGCAGAAATAAAACCATTGTAGCCGCATATGTATTCTCCCCATGCCGGAGATGCAGGCTGTGACTGTATGTTTTGACAAGCACAGAATTTGGCTTAGCAAGGGTCTCCCTATGATTTACTGCTCTGGGATCCAGGCGTGGTCCACTTCAACCCTCTTGAGACCTTGAATTGGCCACACCAGGATTTGGGGTTTGTCTAGGTTTGCCAGAAAAATAGAGGATGCCTGGTTACATTTGAATTTCAGATAATTTTAGATAAACGTCTGTCTGCCACTCTTGGGTCTTCATGGCATCGAGTAGCAGGGACCTAGAGCAGACCCCAGGGACACCTCCCCTCCCCTCAATGGCCCTTGAGCCCTTGCTGTGCAATTCAGATGCTAGTATTGGACTTGGTGTCATCATTTGTCTACCTCTGTCTCTCCTAGGCAGCGATAACCTTTATGACGGTATTGAGGATATGATTGGCTATCGGCCTGGTCCCTGGATGAAGTACAGCTGGGCCGTGGTCACTCCAGTTCTCTGTGTTGTGAGTTCTGCCCTGCCCGGCTGTGGGTGCTAGCCTTTTCTCCTTGGGGCTTGCTGTTCTCACCTGCTAACCCATCTCAGCACCTGCTAAGTGCTGGCCTAGAACAAGCCCAGCGATGCCTCTGCCTGGGAGAGGTGGGGCCGCAGGCTGTTCCCAAAAGCTACGCTGAGATGAGTTTTGAAGGATAAGTAAGACTTGGTGAGGAAGAGAAGAAAGGAAGGGCATTCCTGGCAGAGGAACCAGCACATGCAAAGGCGAGGCATTCTGAAGGAGGAAGGTGTATGGGCTCGTGTTGAGAAATTCAGGGGGTCCACAAGAGAGCACATAACCTTTGCCCAAGCCCTTCTAGAACTCCGTGAGCGCAGTTTGGGTCACTGATTAAGTCGAGGGGCCTTTGGGGGTATCAAATGGGGACAGGTCATAGATGTTGAAAATGGGGTATTTCCACAGTGGGGTGGGGGTCAGAGGAAGTTCCATCCGAGAGATGCTGTGGACTATCCCAAGAACAAGGAAGCTTCGTACTGGCCCCGGGCCCAAAGGCAGTGATATGCCGCGTTCCTCTTCCCACCAGGGTTCTGTTGCCCGCCGTCTTGGAATGTAGCTTAGAGCTTATGCAGGCACCCCGCTTCAAACTCCCACTCAGGCTCTGGCCAAAGAGAAGCCCTCTACTTCCCAGTCATTATTTGAAACTAGTCATGAGCTTTGGAGCAAACCTCAGGGGAAGACATCTCCCATGCCATTCTTGGCTCATACCGTGGGGAGTGCAAATGGCAGAAATGGTCCTTGCATTTAGGAACTAGGTGCTGAGAGGTGAATGGATCCTCCTCTCAGTGACCCCACTCCCAGGCCAGAATAAATCCACACTGCCCTTAACTCACCGTGTGGACCTTAAGCAAGTCCCTTACTTCTCAGGGCCCCGGTTTACCACGTCATAAAGCAAGGACTCTGCAGTGGGAGGTGAGTGGCTGCTGTGGTCTTCTTATCCGAGGTGTGTATCTTCCCCACGAAATTCAGGAAACCATAGCAGCCAGGAACCACAATGGGCGAGTTACTGATATAGATGAGTTGAGTTCAAAGCCTGTGTTCTTCTTTTTTTTTTTTTTTAAGATTTTATTTATTCATTTGATAGATAGCAATCACAAGTAGGCAGAGAGGCAGACAGAGAGAGAGGAGGAAGCAGGCTCCCGGCCAAGCAGAGAGCCAGACGTGGGGCTCGATCCCAGGTCCCTGGGATCATGACCTGGGCCGAAGGCAAAGGCTTTAACCCACTGAGCCACCCAGGCGCCCCCAAAGCCCGTGTTCTTATCCTCACTTGACACTGATTTGTGAGAAACTCCTCTCAACCACTCTGACCATCAGTTTCTTCTCTTTTCCTCCCCAAGGAGTTGGATAGATCAGAGGTAGCCTGCATCCCCAGGTGGTAGGATAAGGTCACCCTGGTGGAAAGAGGAATATGAATGGGCAGGCACCAAGCTTCCTGGTGCTGGGAGAGCCTAGAGCAGGCTTTTCTGACCCTGTTCCTTGTCTAACCTACACCTTACCCTTAGGGACAGGAACAACAGGGCCAGGCATACAGTAGAGGCCTAGTGGAAGACATCTGCAGTCTAATGCTCTCCCTTCCCGCCTCGCTAATTCTGATTTCTCTAGATTGTTTTCCCGATAACCCATAGATAATAGATACTAGTATCTAACCCATAGATAATAGATACTAGTAAAGATTCAAGTCGTGTTTACACTGTGGATAACTCTAAGACAACCCTGGGTTATGCACGGAGATGCTGGAATTCTGACTAGAAGCAGAAGTCCTGGGCCTTCCCAGCCAGCCTTATGTGCTCTTGTCAGGGAAATGTGGACTTGGCTTTTGGGCTCAGAGCTCACTCTACCCCACCATTCATGGATGCTGAGAGCCATCGGCCTTTGGCATGGGCTTGGGGCTCGACACCCAACTAGGCAAGGCCCAGATCCCCACCTGGTCCTAGGAGGCTAGGTCTGGAGGTCAGGGATGGACATGGGTGGGTGGTGGGTGGTGGCAGGGGAGGGAAGGAAAGACTCAGAGCCATGCAGCTAGCATTTATTGAGCGCCTAGAGCTGCCCCAGGTGTAAGAGAAGACGACTGACTCAGTTGGGTGGGGGAGTGTGTGCTGAAGAGGTAATAACCACATCCTTCCTGGGAAGGGAGAGAGTGGGCACCTGACTACTTCTGGGCAGGGCCTTGGCAAGTAAGGCAGGACCACGAGAGCTAAATTAGGAATTGAGGGGGACGGGTGAAGGGATCTAGTCCGAGAACAGCCTGTTCTAAGGCCCTGGCTTAAGGAGCTGGAAGGATTTCAGGGCAGTTGGAGTATGGATACGGGAGGAAGGGGCAGTGGGTAGGTAAGGGGTGAAGGGACACGGCTCTTGGCTGATGTTGCTGGCCAGGCTGAGGAGTTTGGACAGCATCCTGAAGGCACTGGGAAGTCCCAGAAGGGTCCTGAGCAGGGAAGCGACTCGATCAGATTTGCCCTGGGTGGGGGTGGGGGGAGGGTCCTCAGCAGAGTAGAGAAGGGTGTGAGGACCCTCTGGTGGAGCCTGCCCTGGTTCTCGACGCTCCCTGCCCCCGGATCCCTCCTGACTGTGCTCTCTCTCCACAGGGATGTTTCATCTTCTCCCTCGTCAAGTACATCCCCCTGACCTACAACAAAGTCTATGTGTACCCCACCTGGGCCATCGGGCTAGGCTGGAGTCTGGCTCTGTCCTCCATGATGTGTGTCCCCTTGGTCATGGTCATCCGCCTCTGCCAGACGGAAGGGCCATTTCTTGTGGTGAGCCCCAAGGGCCGAGGCCGGATGTGGGAGGTGTGGGAGGGCAGGGCGGTTGGGAGGGTGAAAGCCAGCTAATGGCTGTTGGCTGTCGGTTTGCTGTGTGACCTTGGGCACATTGCTGCCCTCTCTGGGTCCTGCACCCCTTGCCTGCCCCACGGAGCGATTGCGATTGGTGGGACGGGCCAAAGAGCAGTTCACATCTGCAGTTCACATCTGCAGTGATGTTCAGAGCAGGGCTGTGGGCAGGAGGAGGAATTTGCCAGGCAGAGAATGAGATGTGGAAGGCCGCAATGCCACGTAACAGCCTTGGGCCGCAGTGACGTGTTCTGGGGGTGGGGGTGGGCGATGGCACTGGACAGGTGACCATGGGTTTGCGTGCCAGGCTTGGAGCTCAGGCTTCATCCTAGGGCCATGTCACTAAAGCCATGGTAGGAGACAAGGAGCCAGGAAGGAACCTCCACCCAGAGGCCTTCTCTTACTCTGAAGCCAACTCATGCTGGTGTCCCCTTCCCCCCATCTGTGGCCCTGTCTGCTGCCAGAGATGGAGCCTCAGGCCCCCAGGTCCCTGTGCCTGCCAATCTCCCACCCCAAGTTCCCCTCGTTACCACCAACCCCTCAGAAGTGTCTCCCAACAATACTGCAGATTCCAGCCTATGGCAAAAGCTGGGGCTCTTTCCAAGAAATCCTTTTCTTAGAATCTCCCTTAACCTTTGGGTTTGGGCCAGCTCCAGGACTACACTGTTTTGCTCTGGGCTGTTTTTATTGTTATTCTCTTAAAAATCTGGAGCCAGGATGTCCTGGGGCCCTGGCTCCCCTTGGGCTGGGCCAGTTTCCTTGTGGGCAGGGGAATGGCCTGGAGGTGGTGGGGGGGGGGGGGGAGAGGGGTGGCCCAGGCAGACTGCGAGCTGCTGGCCCTAGACAGAGGAAGTAGGCGGGGGTGTGCCTGGGAGGAAAACAGGCCATGAAGCTGGGATCTGTCTGAGCCAGGATAGCTCTGGGGCCCTTGGGGGGTTCCTGCAGCATCCACCCGTTGTAATTTCTCAGAGGACACAAGAAAGGACCACAGTGTTCAGCCAGAATACTGGTAGGCCCTGTGATTTGTTAAAATCCTGAACTACTGGGTCTGGGGGATGGCCCTGAGCCCTCCACTCGGTGGGAATTTCCAGAATGTCCCTACTACCCAGAAACTAAAGAGGTGATGGGGCACAGCAGAGGGTCTTGGATGTCTGTTCTGATTGATCAGTGCCCACAGCAGTCGCATTATTTCAACCGTGGGGTGATGAGGGGGGACACCTGACGCTTACTTGTGTCCCTTCAAAGCCTAGTTTTAAAATAGTGTCCCATCCCAAGTTTAGAGGTTTGATGAGAGTGGGGTTTGTGCAGGGGAAGGAGGAGGGTGAGGGTGAGGCCGCCACCCAAACTTGCACCTACAAACCAGGTGGACAACCCTAGCCCCCTGCCCTAAAGGCATAGGAGCCACCGTCAATCTGTTTGCGATGGGCCACTCGACCTGTCTCCCATCTGTGCTTCCCGCCATGAGCGTCTCTCTGGGCTGGGGGTGCAAACCCAGAGCTCTGTCCTGGGATGACTCCAGGTCCATCTGCTTCTTGTCCCGTCTTCTGGGCATGCACCTGTGCAGAGAGGCGGTGTGATGGAAGGAAGCCGAACCGGCTCTCTGGCTGCCCTTTCCACCCTTTGCCCTTTTTCTGGGCGACCTCCAGGCCAGTTCCCCGACTTCCAGTCAGGGAACCCAGGCGAGGGAAGCCCTCAGGCAGGGCTGGGAGGGACCTGGAGAAGGTGATTTCAGAGCTGCGGCAGACAGCCAGGCCTCCACTGTGGCCTGTTGTTAGGAAGAGGGAATATGTGACCCTGGGCTTTCCAGATCTTCCAAGTTTTTAAGAGCAGATGGCAATCTGGATTTTCCAAGTAGATAACAGTAGCTTTTAATAAGCAGCTTAAAAAATGGTAATATACTTAAATGGAATGTAAATGCCTAGTAGGAAGTAAGGCGGCTCCTTCTTCACAACTGCTTCCAGCTGAAAGTCTCTGAATGGACACTTGCCAGGAGAGGAGCTGGGAGTCAGGAGTTCTGAGTTCCAGTCCCGATTCCACTGTTGGCTTCCTGAGTATCCTGGGAAGGTCTTGGCCTCCCTGAGTCCATGATCAGGCAATGAGCCGAGGAGGACAAAACTCACCATGCCCAGAAATGATGGGATGATTGTCACACAGTCTGATCTCTGGCTCCTGCGTCTTTGTCAGAAGATGCAGCTCTGACATGGGCAGTGGTCTCCCAGCTCCCAGTAGGGAGAACCGGGTACCCACGGGGGTGGCAGCGGGGGGAACCCGAGTGAAAGAAGGCCGGAAATGCAGTTGGCAGGCGGCCAAGGAGTTTAGAGTTTCTCCTTGGGGAAGGTGGGAGCCATATGAGGCTCAAAACAGCTATCCAGCCTCTGGCCTACGAATGGCAAAAACTCGGGCTGCCTTGCAAGTCAGAGAAGTCAGGGGATGGGAATTACAAGGAGGCATATTTCAACTTCATGGGAGAAAGAAGTCAGAGCTGGGAGGTGTGAGGTCCCTGTCCCTGAGGTGTGCAAGCAGGGGGTTGGCCAAGGAAACTGCTGACAGGATTCTGCCCTGATTCAAGGCCCGGAGGGACCTTAGAAGCACCTTAGCTCAACTCCTTCATTTGCCGGTGGATGTTGTGGGGGGTCCAGAGAGGGTTTGTCTACTAGTTTGTCCAAGGCCAAACAACCCACAGGTGGGACTCCGAGGTGGGAGGGGGCAGAGAGGGGAAGCCGGCTGCCTGACTTTCCTCTCTGCTTCTGTCTCCTTCCTTCTCCAGAGACTCAAGTACCTGCTGACCCCAAGGGAACCCAACCGCTGGGCCGTCGAGCGCGAGGGGGCTACGCCCTACAGCTCCCGCCTGGCCGTGAATGGCGCTCTCATGAAGCCCACCCACATCATAGTAGAGACCATGATGTGAGCTATTGGGCGGCCGGGCTGCTTCCCTGCTGTTTACTAACATTAGATTCTCATAGGACCAGGTTTACAGAGCTTTCTATTTGCACTAGGATTGTTTTTTTTAATTGTCACAGAAAATGTTACTCTGTGTGTGTGTATGTGTGCGCGCGCGTGTGTGCATATGGGTGTGGGTGTGGGTGTGGTATTGTGCGTGTGCGTATTTTTGTTTTGATTTGGAGATATTTTGTACAAAAAGAAAACCCACCAGCAGATGTCCGGGGCGAGGCAGAGCTTTCATACTGAATTAGATGTATTTTATGGGAACTTGGTAAATTTTTCTTTGTATTTTTTTTTAACATATAATTATATATACATTTAGAGATTGTCACACTCTTTTACCACTTGAATTGATCTTCTTGCCAGCAATAGATCTCGTTTTCAAAAGCAATTCTTCGGTGCTTGCGTAGCTGGCAGAAAGTTCTGCCCCCAGAAACACAGGGTGGAATTTTCCTGGACAGTAGCCCCATTTTTAAAGGTGTAGTAAATTCCTGAGCTGGTTCAAATAGAAGCATACAGCTGGGGAGGGGGAGGCCCCTTGAGCTGGCCAGACCCAGAGGGGCTAGAGGAAGAAGGGCCACAAGAAGATGCTTCATTACGTTTGTCTTAGCGAAGAAGAGAGATGCTAAAATAATGAATCAACCCCTCAGATGAAGGAACTGACTTAAAGCAGACAGATGGGGCCATACAGAGAGTCAGATTCTCTAGAAACTGCTGCACCAGGAGCAAAATCCCACCTAATACTTTGAGATCGAGAGTGGATACTCAGAAGGACTGTCAGAGGGAGTGTCAGGACCATTTGTCCAATGGGGAGCGGCCAGAGCCCCCAAGAGGGCTGGTGAGGCTGACACCCGGACATTCAGGAGCCTTCAGGAGGCTGACCGCTCGGCTGCTGCCCAGAGCATCCTGGTAGAGGTCTAAGACCAGCCCAGCGGGAGCCAGCGGTCTCGGGGCTCCAGACCTCACACTGATGGGTCTGTTGCATTTTAATGGGGTTCTTTCAGGTTCTGGCCGTTCCCCAGCTGACACCTTTCGCAGCTGCGTGTAGGAGAGAAGCATGATGTATTCGGTGAGGGACGAGGGGTGAGCCAGTGGACCAAAGGGTGTGGACCCAGGCATTCAGAGAGGCCTGGTGTCAGGGAGGGCTGCTTTTCTTTCCTCATCTCTCCCCCCTCAGCTCAGTCCTCATCTCCCAGAGGCTGGGAGACTCCTGACAAGCAGCCCGCCCAGGGCTGCCCCATCTCCTAGCTGGGAGTGCCAAGAGTGCTTTTGGAGACTCCCTGAATCTTGGATCCGGGCAAAGTGCTCCCAAACCCTCCTCCGCATTCAGGCACAAGAGCGGCCCTTGGTGTTGACTTGGGAGATGGCACAGCTCTTCACATCATGACTCCTGCAGTAGCCCGTGTTAGAAGCGCACTCTGGGGGCAGCGAGGAGAGGAGGTGAGGGAGCATTTTCTAGAAAGACGGGATTGTTCGGGGGGCCAGCACCCCAGATCTGGTTTGACCAAGAGCCCTATTGAGAGTGGCATCCCTCTCTGAACCAGGAGAGGAGGTACTGCACCTTTAAAATGCTGAGACGGACACGTCTCCCCTGAAGCCCCCATTTGGACCTAAACTGTGCCATTTGAACTGTCACTTTCAAGTTCAGAGTCTAAACTTAAACCGAAACATTGTCACGCACAAACTACGGTGACTGCCTCGTGGAGTGTGGGGAGTGAAGTCCAGCTCAGGTTTGGGTTCTCTGACTCCCGGAACCCTCTCCCCAGATTCGGGAGGGGAGGAGCCTCCAGTGTCCCCCGTCCCAAGGGGCAGAGGAAGTCCTGAACCTTTTCTCTTTGGCAAGCATTCACATTTCACTGTTTCCAAAGCATATACTCTGCCAAACAACACCCAGTTCTATTCCAAACTGTTAACAATTCTGTGTTCCTGTTTTTCTATGTATTTATGGTTGCCGCTGTGTCTGATTTGATTTTTGTTGTTGTTTCCTAATTTTACTGAGTAGCAATGTGACCTTTTTTCCTTTGTCTCATGGAACTTAGTAAACTAACCACTGTCGACGATTGGGGACAGGTGATGTGTGGGGATCTGGGGGGCTTGGCAAGCTCTGGCTGCCCAGGCATTTGTGGTCATTTCAGGCTACAACATCTCTCCTCCGGTGAAAAGCTCCAGTATTTTGGGTTGGTAGGCAAATTGCAACATTCTGGAAATGGCCTGAGAAAGGCCTCTTCCAAGATTCGAAGACCAAATTCTAGACCAAAGATACATACAGACCAAGTCCCCAGGCCCCGCCTGGAAGGAAGGTCAGCCACTTTCCCCAAGCCCGTTCCTTGACAATCTCCCAGTGCACCTGTCTCCAATTGGCCCCTCTTGTCTACTCCCCTAGCCCTTGTGTATCTGCAGAACTTGGCTCTGTGAGTACAAGGTGTAATGATGCGTGACTTTTATATGTCTCCACATAAAGGAAACTTGTCATTGGAGCTCATGACTCTGGTCCTCCTGTCTCTGGAGAACAGGTGTTCCGCCCACTCTCTGCCTTGGGATGGGTCAGAAATCCCGGTGCCCCCATGTAGCGCAGTCTTGGCCTGCTCTGAGAAGGCGATGCAAGGGAGATGGTTAAAGGCCTTTTTGAGGATGCAGGAATGGGGAAGGGGCTCTGGATAAATCTCACCCAGGGAGGTGGTTCATTGAGCCTGGCAGGGGCCGTGTCGGTCCCTCCAGTGGACCGCCCTGCGTGAGCAGTGTCACCCCAGTTGGCACCCTTGTAAAATGGGGGAAATGAGGCCCAGAGTGAGCAAGAGACAAGGCACAGTGAGTAGGGACTGGAACCAGACTGTCTGCAGTCAGTTCCAGTGGCAGGTTCTCCAAGGAGGGGGAGGTGTGGCGAGTGGTGAGTGCAGCTCCCCAGTGTTCTCCCTGAAGACCAAAGACGAGCCTTTATGAAAAAGGAAAGAGCTCTGTCCCCCAGCATTCAGGGACGAGGAGAGCAGCACCCCCCACCCTCTCACCATCCTCGGGCCACCCAGACCTCCCACTGTGGCTCTGTGGGAGAGGTGGCCGCCCGCCATCCAGCAGGAGAGGCAGCACCCTTTCACCCTGGCTCTGCACCCAACAGCCCTTGAAGCTAGGAATTGAGATCCCGATTGCATGTGAGGAAACGGAGACCCAGTGAAGCCACCCAGTGGGTGTACAGGAGGCAGAATCCCTTAGGCAAGATTGAGCCTGAGGCCATGCATGACATTCCCAGGCAGCAAGAAGTGGTCCTGGAGGATTTCTGGGCGATACACAGTCCCCTCTGGACCTCTGTGCCCTCATTCTCACTCCAGATGCCCAGTGCACCCCCCTCAGAGAAGGTGCTGAAGCACGAGGGGAGTTAGCCAACCTCAGCCTAGCACGGGGTGATCTGTGTTTCCCAGCTGCCACCACACAGAGGTCCAGAGCCCAACCAGCATCTCCCCAACACTGCTCTTCTGAATGGGGCAATGCTCTGGGCAGCCAGTGCTTAAGGCAGAGGTGCCTCCCTTCCCCCAAGCCTCAGACACAGGCCAGGAAGGATCCGAGAGAACCACCGAGGTCCCATGAGCTTGCATCTGCCCCTGAGACCCAGTGTCAGGCAGCCCCAGGCTGGGCTGTCCATGTGGATCCTGTAAATAGCACTGTGCACAAATTCAACAAGCATGAACCAAACCACATCCCAAATACCAAACTCAGAGAGGGGCGGGAACACCCTGGAAGCCAGAGAACCACATTTCCCTCACCCCCAGTACCCTGTTAATGCCTGGCCCTCAGAATGCTCTTGTTTTAATAGGAAGCTGTGCTTCATTGTTCTTCTGTGGGTGTCACTACAGACATGTTCTGACAGTTCCCCGAGGGATGGAGCATCTTATTATATATCCGGCTTCAAACTGAGATGTTGGCTCCATTTCTTTCTTTCTCCTCCTCCCCACCCCCAATTAATTTTCGAATCCCTAGCAACTGTGACTCTGTATTTAGCACAAGAGAAAGCTGAGAACGTGGGTCTTGCCTCCTTCCAGAAATACGTCTGGCTCATCAGGACTTTTTTTTAAAACTTCAAAATATTTTTAAGATATTTTAAACTTTTGTAAAAAAAAATAAAAAAAAAACAACCAACGAGACTCTTCTGAGGAGGAACATTTGTATCTGAATAAGATCCTTGATGTGTAATTCAGTCTTGCAGTATACAAGCTTTTGTGTATAAATGTTTTATGATATGAATCCCTGTATTTTGCAGGGCTTTCCTTTTTCCTCTTTTGCTTTTCAGATAAATATGTATATCGATATTTTAAATTCATCTTTGCTTTTTTTTAGAGGAGTTTGTAATCACCTTATAACATGAAAATAAACATTTCCTTTTTAAAATCCAACACGTGTGCATTCCTTTTGATGAGGCTGTCAGGAGGGAGGACACTCAGGACCCCAGAAAATAAGTGGTTGGCTCAGATGTCCTCTGCTTTGGGAATCATGTACCCAGCCCATTGTTACAGACTAGGGCTCAGCCTCAGGGGGGTCAGAGGGCAGGTGATTTTACTGATGAGTGTGGGCACCTTCAGGGAAGCCTGCTGGGTCCTTTCCCCAACTTCCTGAATGACCAAAAAAAAGATCTCCCAGTAACTCATTATTTATAGATGGTGTTAGAATAATATACCCCTCCCCCAGCTCTTTTGCTGGCTGTTGGCCTTTCTGATGGACTCTGTCCACCTTCCTCCTCCTGATGTGCCTTGGCCTTAAAAATTTTGTCAAACTGTAGCTCCATCCTTGACTCCCTGTGACTCACGGCAAGTTACTTAACCTCTGTGCCTACTCTCATCACCTGGAACATTGGGATGATAACAGAGCCACCTCCAAAGGCGGAGGGTCCAGAGTATTCTCAAAAAAGCATGCAGGAACATGCCTGCATGCAGCTGGTGTGTAGGGCCAGACCGTCTCTCCAGGGAACCACCTGACCACACCTCCCTCCTGTTTTGAAAGGGCCTGAAGCTATCGCCCAGCTCTAGGAGGAGGAGCCGTGCCCTGTGTGCAAATCGATTTTGGCTTCCCTAGCCCAAAGGCATCATTGCACTCAGTGTGGTTCAGCTAACCTAGCACACCTCTGGAGATGGGGCGCTCACTTCATCCTGCATAGTTGATGGGAAGAAGCTCTTCCTCAGTCCACACTCAGCTGTGGTTCCCGGATGAGGTCTGGCCGTGACCTCAGGGTTTATCATGCCCCAGCTGTCCTATGAAGACAGGGCCATACCCAAGCCAAAGGGGCTGCGTATAGCAGACCTGCCACCCACTTGCCTCCTTGGCTTCGCCCTGCAGACAGAATAAAACCCACAGTCCCCACCGAAACCCTTCCCATTGGGCCCTGCACACCTCCCACCTGGTCTCCCCACTCTGCTTCTGGGTCCCCTTTCTCTTCTGGAACCCACCAAGTTCATTCCCACCTCAGAGCCCTTGCACGTGGCTGTGCCCTCTGCCTGGGACAGTTCTTCCTGGTCTCCACAGGAGACTCCTGTCATTAAGGTCTCACCCCAAATATCACTCAGAAAAGTCCTTCCTGACCCCTGAGCTACAGCTCTCGCCAACCCCCACCCTCTTCTCTATGCCCATGACTGGGTTTTTTGGGTTGTTTTTTTCTTCACTGCACTCTCTACCTCCTGAAATAATCCTTTACAATTTGCTGCCTCGTTCACTGTCTGCCATTAAAATCTAAGCCCCATGTGGACAGGGCCTCATCTGCCGTGTTCATGTTGTTTTCGTTTTCCCAGGGGCTGGAATGATGCAGAGCCCAAGGAGACCTACAGAATGGATGAATGAATTAAAAGCAGGGAAGATGTCATCACCTCTAAACCAAAGCTGACTATGGCCAGCCTATGATTTTAAAAAAACAAAACAAACAAAAACAGACACCACAATCTAGTTGCATTTAAATAATTTTATTAAAAAAAAAACCATTCCAACAGCACCTCACCCACCCCCAGCTCCTAAGTCCCTGCAGCCCCTGCAGAACAGATTTATACACGGGCCCCAGACCCCAAATGGCCTTGGCAATGCAGCCCCTTGGCATGTGCTTCCCGAGAGCCCTAAGAAAACCCCATGTAGAAAAATACTTTACAAGGAATATGCTCTAATCTCAGCCAGAGAAAAATACAGCTTTTGGGGGTGGAAGGGGAAGGTCACAGGAGCTGTACCCAAAATGCATAGGCAGGCAGGATGCTCAACGGGGACGGGCATCGGGGCATGTCAAGTCTGGGATCAATGGTCCCCATGAGAAGCCAGAGGAAATATTGCATATGAGAAGGCTGGCCACGCCAGGGGCCACTGGTGGCCTGGTTGCATACATCAGGGGGGATGGCAGAGGCCTCAGCCCGAGGAGGCAGGGGGCCACCAGTCGGGGGGGGGGGGGGCTACTGCTTCCCTCACCCGCAGTCGAACGCAGTTCTCCTGAGCTGAGAGGCCCTGGGAGTGTGGACTGTCCAGCCCCATCCCTTGCCAGAGGCCCAGAGAGGCTGGGCAACTTGCCCAAGCTCACACAGCTGCAGCTTCCAGTGGCCATGTCTCTGTGGCCCCCAAGCTGAGGGCCCTTGGCTTTTGTTCGGTGCCCCTATGCTGGGGAGGAAGGCAGTGCCCTTTCACCCCGGGGCGGGTGTTTACACAGGAATCCACAATAGCAGAGGCAATGGGCAGTCCAGCCCTGGCATGGAAGGCTCCCCAGGGAAGGCAGGGAGCGGGGAAGTGGAGGGAGAAGACAAGGGAATGCAGGCCCTTGGGCAGAGAGTGGGCAGGGTGCCCTGTGGGCATGGTTCCGGCCGTGACAGGGAGGCCCGTACCTGCTCAGAGACTATCCTCCCCTAGATTGTCCAGAGAGGGTCATACCAAGGGGGAGGGGTCACAGAGCGAGCAAGCTGCAACCCAGAGCAAAAAGAACAAGCCTCTTGACTCCACAGCATGGAGGATGCAGATGGGAGTTGATGCCCCATTTTCCTGAGACCCCCATTCAGAGCAAAGCAAATCCCCAGACCTGACCTGGGGATCCAGACTGCCCACTTCCATCTCTGGGGCTGCAGCCCAGACCACCAGGTGCAGGCCTCTGCCCTTCTCAAAATCAAAAAGGTTTCTGGTCTGTGGAAAAGGAGGACAATGACTTTAAGGAATGCTGGTGTTCCAGATTTCAAGTGGGAATAAACTTCTTAAATGGCCCCTTTGGACACTGTCACCTTTGGGCGTGAGAATGGCTCACCTCTCTCCTACCTGCCTACCTTTGCCTCTGGGCCTCCCTCTCTGCGTCTCTCCTCCTTCATGGGATTGAAGATTGGAGAGGACATATGTCATCTTCCATGTGATACCTCTATGGTCTTCCCATCTCCACTGAAATGGCAGGTGAATAAAAACTCCTAGGTCTTTTGTCCCAGATGACTCCCTCAGATCGCGAGGGGCCTGGCCTGAGAGGGGTATATTTATATAGATCTGTGCCTACACCTCCAACAAAAGCAGGAGGGGCTGAGAGCCCAAAGCCTGACACCAAGCTGGCCCAAAGGGCGAAGAACTGCAGGTCTCAAATCCTGGAGGCTTCAGACCAGAGAGGTGGAAATGAATCACTCACTTTCAGAATCAATAAGCTGATGATTCCTGGAATTCAGTCACCCCAGCTCAAGAGCCTCTTAAGTGGGGAAGCCAGCAAACCCCAAACACCAGAATTCTGGAGAAGGGAAGGGGCTAGGCTCCCACTCTGAGTGGCATCCCTCTTGGTGGGAGGCTGTCCAGAAAAATTGCCCCCCCAGCCACACCCTAAATGCTCCCCCTGTGGGGCAACTAACTACCTGAGCATGTGTGGACCCATTGCCCAGACGCCTCACACCTCAGTCCGTGATTGCACCGGGGATATCAAGTTCCAACTTGCTCACCTCTGTGACAGGGAGCTCACTCCTCCTCTGCAACTATACAGCTCTGCTGGGAGAAAACACTCCCAATGAGCTGGGCTCCCTAGCTCCTAGGCTCCTCTTCTCCCAGCTGAGCAGCCTTTTTCAACTCCTACTGAGTGGGGCTCCTCTGGGCATCCTGGGAGTCCCAACATGGAGAAAGACCTAGATGTCACTCCAACTGGGGCAGGGACCGCAGAACCGGAGAAGAGAGACAGATTCCGTCCGTGGCTCAGAGCCTGCCAGATGAACAGATGGATGAGTGAGCGGCCAGGTCTCCAGCCCAGTTACAGGTCTGGCGGCCAGGATCTACTCCAGCAGCCCCTGGGGTGTCCAGACCATGTGCTGACTTCAGAGCATCCGGGGGCTGCTGGGGCCCGGTGCTCGTGGGGCTCGGCTGCTCTGTGCCAGAGGGTTGCGGCTGATGACCAGTGCTAGGACGTCGCCTGCCTCCGCCAGGAGCGGCACAGCCAGGCAGCAGTCAAAGTCCCGCGTGCGAACGTGGTTGACCTGTGGGGAACACAGCCAAGGGGACAGATGGCATCAGCGGAGCCCAGGCTGAAGTAGGTAGGAATCATGAGGTGTCCTCAAGGGTGGGCCTGGGCCCAGCCCAGATACAGGGTCCATCTAGAACACACAGAGAGAAGTCCTCCTTCATTGAGCACTCTCTCAATCCCTCTGGTTAGGTTTTATCAAAGAGAAACCCCAAAGGGGGCGCCAGGACATCCTTCCTACTCCTCTAACACCACTCCTCTCCCTTTTTCAACATGGAAGAGCAGAACACACACTCAGCTTCCTGCCTAGAACTGGTGACGTTGCTTTGCTTCTTTGACTTTTTATTTCACAGTGACCTTCTATGTCAAGCAAGGAGTGCTGGTTTTTCATTCCTAATGACACGAAAAGCTTCCTTTCAAAATAAATCCAAGTCGGAAAGCCTCTGCCACCATAAAGGAACCATATTCGGTAAATGTAGCACCAACACAGCAGAAATCACACCAGGGGAACAAAAGCAGCTGGAGCATAGGAAAAACACCGCCGGGTGGTGGGACCAGTGCAGTTCCAGAGCTTTCCTTCTGCTCACGTGCATTTCCCAGGCTCCCTTGCCATTAGCAGGGCCATGTGACCGGTTCTGGCCAATAGGCTGTGAAAGGGAGTGGTGGGTGTTGCTTCTAGGTGAAGGCAGGAAAAAAACCCACGGGTGATTTTCCAGTCTCCATTACCATGTCAGGTGGTGGAAGGCATTTGCCAGAGGGCAGAGCCCCCCACCAGCCTGGTGGAGCAAGCCCATGCCGGCCCCCAGTGGACAAATAAATGTTTGTGTGTTAAGACACTAAGATTCGGGGCTGGCTGTTATTGCAGTGTAACAGAGCCTGACCTGACTATAGGAGTGTTGTCATTCCCTTCACGTAGGAGGAAGCTGGGGCTCAGGGAGAAAAGGTGACCTGCCTAAGGCCACTCAGCCAGGGTAGAAGTGGGGCTCCTTCCACTGGAGGCAAGGAAAGGTCACACTATCTATGGTGCCCTCAGCCCAGCATTACCTGAAGGACCCTGTCAAAGGGCCGGAGGCCACCACGTTGGGCTGGCCCATCAGGGCGCACAGTGTGGACATAGACACCCTTCTCCAGGAGGCCATCAGAGACGCTAAAACCAAAGTCATTCCGCAAGGGGTCCTTGTGTAGGGTCACCTGGGAGCAGAAGGAAGAGGAATTCCCTGGAGATCTGACCTTTGCCCCAGCTCCCCACAGCAGCCCAAATCCCTTGGAGTGGAACCCACACCAAGCCCCCAGCCCAGCTGCGCTCCCTGCCGTTCTCCATGGCACACACCCTTCAGTTCCCGGCACCAGTCACAGTGGGTAACCTGGGGAAGGGGTTCCTTCTCAGTTCTTCTTCAGTCCTCTCCCTTCCCTCAGGAGAATGTCTCCGTGGGGTATTGACAGGTTTCCACCCCTCTAACACTTGCTCATCTCTCAAATTTACCAAGAAGCTCTGAGCCTTCTAAGGGCTACCGGTGGAGAGGTTTCTTCTCCATTTTTCTATGTAGTAACCTACAGATGGCAAGGGAGGCCGGCTTCTCCTTTAAGGAAGTGGTGTATATATGTACACCCCGTGCCCAGCCCCAGCGCCCACCTTGTGCATCTCTAAGGGTGTCGGCAGCAACAGCTCCTGCATCTCTTCAGGGGACGCTTGTACCTCCTGGCCCCTCCGCCAGGGCTGGTGGCTGGGTCTGCCCTCGAGGGCCACACTCTGCACCGTGCCCGTCATGATGGATGCCTGCGGATACACAATCCTTCATGGCGATGCCTGTTTGCCTGCTGTTTGCAGTCAGAATCTGTGGACAACTACTCTGTGTCGGCCTTCAAAGTCCCAGCGGTGCACAGCATAGACAGGGTCTATGGTCTCCTGGGCTCTTGGTCTGAGCATGGGCGGGGGAGGGGATCCTCGATCACACCCACAATCAGAATACTAATTGTTGGCCCTGAATGAGTAACGCTTACTCTCTTCTGAGCTCAGTTCTACTCACTATACACACAGAACCCATTTTGTTCTCTGCGATACTACCAGACAGGCAAATACCATTTTGGCGGCGGTAGCAGGGGGGCGGGGGTCCATTGTATAGGTAAGAAAACCCAGGCTAAGAGATATTATGATTTGAAATCAGAATCTGGTTTCAAAGTCAAGGATCTTAACCACTCTGTTACCTTGCTCATCACAAAAATAAATAAGATAAAATCACATATGAAACCGCAAAGAGTTTACCACTCCAAGAGTCTCATTTAAAGATCTTAAAGGATGAACTCAGAAGCAAGAAGAATGCAAGAAGCAACAGTGAGCAAAGAAGTTAATTGCCTTCAACCGGAATGAGTACTGACTAGAACCCCACATGAACTAGGTGAGCAATTTATAAACAAGCAGGGAGACAAGAGGAGAGAGTTTAGAGGGAAAGGGGAGCATTCTACAGGCCCTGTCTCATTAAGGAGAGGGCGCAAAGGCATTGACTCGACTTCGCTAGAAAAAGTCAAATGCACCTGATCTTTCCAAAAAGTTAGTCTGTCCATAGAATGGAATATTATTTGGCCATAAAAAGCATGAAGAACTTATATGTTCTACAACATCAAGCTAAATGAAAAAAGTCAGACATGAAAGGCCACATACTGCATGACCTCATTTATAAGAAATATCCAGAACAGGCAAATCCATAGAGACAAAAAAGCAGACAGTGGCTGGGACATGTGGGGTTTCTTTTGGGGATGTCAGAAATGTTCTGGTTGTGTAAATGCAACATCGTGAATAGCCGGTATTCGTGATTCTTCTTAATTCATTCTTTTTACTTTTAATATTCAATTTACACTTTAACATGGTAAATTTTAAGTTATGTGAATTTTATCTTAATAAACAAAATTTTCAAATTAGCATCATTAAGAAGGTGCTGGACTAAAATTAAGAGAGACTGAAAAGGCATAATAACAAGGTGCCAAGCATGGACTGGGCGCTGGTTTAGCCAGACCAGGTATAAAGGGAAATTTGGGGTCAACTGTGAAAATCTACATATGACCTTGGTATTAAAAGAGATGAAAACATATTAGATAGTTATTTCTCTGTATGGAAAGAAATGGAGTAGCTGTAGTGTGTACATCATGGTTTCACTATTCTAAAAATACACAGACTCTCACTGAAGCATTAACAGTCACGATCTATGTGTGGTGGGAACGTTGTGTTCTTATATTTTATTTTGCTTATTTTAGTTTTGATTTTATCTCATTTATCTAATTTTGCACCATCCACATATATGGCTTCTGTAATAATAAAATATTTTAAATTTAAAAATTGATTATTAAAATAAATGAATTAAGGATAATCACTAAAAGAATAAAAATTATAAAAATGACTGTTTTGGTGGTGGAGAGAGTAAAGAGGAATAAGAAATTTATCAATGCTAGAAAAGGAAAAATAGTAGATTAGAAATACAGAGAAAGTGGGATACATAGAAAGAATAAATTGGATGCTGGAATTAAGTTTAATTATATTAGTAATCATAATAAATATAAATGAACTAACCTTTAAAAAAAGAAAGGTTCTTGGATTGGGGGAAAAATCAGCTACATACAGCATGAAACAGATATGTTTAAAATGATAAATGTACATACTTAGTAACAGTAATTTTGAAAACAAATTGGAAAAAAGACAGGAAATATTAATAAAATAAATCTGGTGGAACCATATTGTTATGGGGGAAAATGGAATTTAAAGTGGAAAGTACATAGGGATAGAGATACTGATGAATAATAAAGAGAAAAATTCACCAAAAAGTTCCAGCAAGCATTAATTTATATGAAACTAGCAATATAACCTCAAAGGACAGAAAACAAAAATGACAAAATGTCAAGAACTTGCTGAATCTCCACTCATGATAATTTTATAATGCCATCAACAACAATAAAAAAAAGATAAATAAACCATATAACATTTCATAAGAATGGTGATTTGAACAAGTCTATGAACAATCTTGATCTACAGAAAACCCTACACCCAACAAAAGGGAATTTGCATTGTTTTGTAGGCATACATGAAATGTTTACTAAAACTGATCACATACTGGGCCACAAATAAGTCTCAACAAATGCCAAAGAATTCAAAGCATATGGAACACATTCTCTGGCCATAGTACATATGAACTAAAACCCAATATGAATTGGTTTTAAAATTTGGATTTAAAAAACAAAACTCGGGGTGCCTGGGTGGCTCAGTGGGTTAAAGCTTCTGCCTTTGGGCTCGGGTCGTGGTCCTAGGGTCCTGGGATCAAGCCCCGCATGGGGCTTTCTGATCAGCGGGGAGCCTGCTTCCCTTCCTCTCTCTGCCTGCCTCTCTGCCTACTTGTGATCTGTCTGTTAAATAAATAAATAAAATCTTTTTTAAAAAATAAATAAAATAAAAAATAAAAAACAAAACACTCCACTTCTGTGTCATTCAAGGGCTTAACTAAAATCATAATAAAATTTTTTTGAAATATTTGGAATTGAATGATCCATAAAAGCATCACAATCAAAATTTGTGGAATCCAGCCAAAGCAGTGTCTGTGGGTAAAATCATAGCTTAGGATGCACAATGGTAGAAAACATAGTAAACACAAATGAAGAAGAAGCTAAACACAGAAATGAGTAAGACAGAAAACTACGAAACTCATGAGAGAATTAACAAAGCCCAAAATCAGTTCTTCGAGGAGCATAGTGATTTGTAAGACCAATGGAGGAAAAAAATCAACGATTAAAGGGGCAAAAGTACAGATAAAGTGAAAGTTTAAATTAATGTTCTCAGAGCATGAAGGAGTTTCTGAAATGACCCAGCGGGATCCTTCCTAGACCTTCCCGGGCAGCCTGTTCCACCATGGGCCGTGCTGACCCCGCACAAAGCTGTATTCACTTCTCAGTTCCCCCAAGCCCTCATCCCCTATGCTGTCCCTGACGCTGACATCCACGTGCTCCCACAGGGCATGCCCACCACCACATCCCCAGGCCGTACCTGCACACAGACTCGAAAACCGCCCCTCGGCATCCAAACGTGCGCTCACACACATCTGCTGTGAAAATACCCTCCGCATCTGTGCATACACGAGCATGCTCACATGCACGCACACACGCATGCCCCTGCTGCACACGCGTCTGCATGTGCACACACCTCCATGCGCCATGCCAGTGCTCTCCATCACACCTCTGTATGTGTCCATGCACAGCCTGCATGTGTGTGAAGACACCTGTACACGGAGGGCGCGAAGTGAGTGTGTGGTGCACACCACGCACGGGCAGGATCCCATCAACATGCTTGTTTCCAAAGGCACGCGCATCAGTAGTGTCCATGCACGGGGGTTCCCCAGGAACGTCTGCGGGGTAGGTGGCCCTACCTCCAGTTCCCTCAGCAGCTCTGACTGACCACATGACTCCAGGTCTTCGAGCGCTTCCCCAAACATGCGCCAGAAGCCCTCCTCACGGGCAGGGCCGGGGGCTGGGCTGTAACGTAGGAACCAGAGAGGGTCAACTCCCGGTGGGCAGGTGGGCGAGCAGGCGGGTTGGGGCCTGAGGAGTCTTCGGGGCCCCGGGGCCCAGCGTTGGGCTCGAAGGGCCTTAGGGTGGGCGGGCGGGCGGGCGGGCAGGCAGGCGGGCAGGCGTCCTCGGTGGCAGTGCTGGGGCCCCAGGGCAGTGGTTGGTGACACGGGATGGGGGGAAGAAGACGCAGTTAGGGGCGACCAGGACTGTCGGTGGCCAGTTAGAACAGGGGCAGATGAGACGGGGTGGAGAGCGGTGACACAGGACGCCTGGGAAGAGAGACAGACGGACGGACAGACAGACAGACAGACAGAGAGGAGATCCATGGTGTAGCCCCAGAGGACGGGCCCTGGCCCCACCCAGACACACGGCATTATAGCACAGTGACAGGGACAGAGCTGGAACCAGCGAGGACACAGATGGATGGAGAGGATGGTGTATCTGGGCTTGGGGAAGGGTCCAGGCCACCCCACGACTTCCACTGTTACAAGCCCATCATCAGCTCTAAAATCGAGGCTTGTTAGAATGGTAACAAGTCACACTGGCATGCTTCCTAGTTCACAAAACCACTTGCCACTTACAAAGTCCCAGCCACTTATAAAGGATGGGTTTACAAAGCACTTTCTTATTAAGGCCCGTGAGCTTTTCTCTCCTAAGGGGACTCAGGGAGGATGAGGTACCATGGTTGCCTCCCGTCCTTCCCATTTTAAAAATGAGAAGACAAAGGCTGAAGGCTATTCTCTCCATTCAAACCAATCCCACAAACATTCCCTGGGCCAGGGTTCTGCAGGGCCCAGGGCTACAGCGGTGAATAAGGTGTAGCCCCTGTTCTCCCGTTTTCAAGATGCGGGCAATTCGGTCACAAAGCGTGCAGCCGTACCCACTGGGGGCCAGGCACCCAGCTAGGAGCCCTACCCAGAAGGGACAACAGCCAGGTCATTAACCAGGTGCACACAAGGCAGCCAGTGCCAGGAGGAGGCTCACAGGAGCGGTTGGGGGCCAACGGAGGGAGGGATGCCTTGTGCTTGGGAAAGTGAGGGGAGCCTCCTGCAGGCAGGGGAACATAAGCTGGGTTTCCAAGGCTGCAGAGGCCTTGGCCAGGAAGAGAAAGGGAAAGTCACTAGAGGCTGAAGGAAGTACCCGATCCAAAGCACAGGCACAGGACGGGTGGCTGGGGCTGGATGAGAAACAATGTTTCTCCATAGGGCCTGCTCTTGGCAGGAGTCACCTCTGGGGGTCATGCGGTGTCCCTCAAAGCCAATGCTACCAAACCACATCCATGGCCAGGGCGAGTGTTTGGAACCCAAGGGCCTTTGCAGGAGGCCATCAAGCCATCTGGGCTAAGTCTAAAGGGTCGGGTTCAAGTTCTGAGCTGCTCATCTGAGAATAGGAGATCACCAGACTCTGGAAAGGCAAACACCTTCCATGCCTTTGCCACTGCTGTGCCCTCTCCCTAGGGCACCCTCATCCCCATCTCAGCCTGGCCAAGGCAACACTGCCTGATGTCCCCTCTGCTCTCCTGAGAGGTGCCCCTCCTCGGGAGCCAGACAAGACTCTCTGCTGTCCCCACCACTGTGGCAAAGGGACCGTCAACCCAACTGAGCCAGGAGACCATGACTGCCTCATCCCTCATGGCCTTCCCACCACAGACCTAGTTGGTGGCTCCCAGTCCTCTTCCTCCTCCTCGGGGAAGCTCTCATCCGTGGGGGCCGGGGTATAGCTCGTCCTCCGGGGTTCAGTGGGTGGGGGGCTGCTTCTCAGCCGGCTGGGCCGCCACTCCTGGGGGGTCACGCCCCGAGCCACTGTCTGTGGAGTGTAGGAGCCTGCCAGGTGGAGAGGGAGATGTCTGTAACTTACCTTCCTTCCCGCCCCTTTTCCAGCTGTGCTGGATGACCCTGGATAGGTCTTTGCCCACTCTTGCCTGACGTGACTACCCAGAGTCCCCTGAGTGCCTTGCCACCTAGTCCCTACCCCCAGAATCCCCTGGAACTCCTGATTACCCAGCAGAAGAGTTAATGGCCAGGGTTCCAAGTAAGTCCCTGTCCCGGCTCCACTGGGCTTAGCCTGGCTGCCTCCTGCCTGGGGAGGAGGTTCACTATTTAAACCATTCCTCTCTGCCTGCCTTTGGGAGCTCTCAAGACCCTGCCCCAGAAGTAAGCTAAGAGATGCTGATCAAGGACAAGACATGGGGAAGCAGAGACCCAGGGAAGGCAAATATACTACCAGTGAGGCCCAGTGCTGGGAGCCACCCAAGGCCACTTAGAGGCCTTGCTCCACTAGTTCTCTGAGCTGAGCCTTAGAGAGGCCAGAAGGCCAGCTGCTGGGGTCAAATGCCCCCCAAACCTCAAGGCCACCCATGGGTCTCCACATGCATGGGGGAGGGGCTTATGGCCTCACAGGGCAGCCTGGATGTGTCCATCTTAAGGCTGGTCTTGTGGGACAGGGTGGGAAGGGGCTTTCAAGCTTCCCATCTTCAACTGGGTGCAATAAACATTGCTTGGGCACCTGCTGTGTACAGAGCACTGGGGCTAGGAATGAGAAAGACGAAAGTAAGGCCAACTTGGTCCTTAACCTCAAGGTGGGGAACTCCACGGGGCTATGGGTATCAATCAAAAGATGTGCAAAGGCCTGAGTTCCATGCTCTGAGCAGTGAGGGGCCCTGAGAATGGCCACTGGGGTCTTGGTGGGGGTGGGGTCTGCCTTCTGGAAGTGGCCCTGAAGGATGAAGCAGGGAGAGGAGGAGAGAGAATGAGGCAGAGAGAACAGCCCCTGCCAATGTGTGGCAGCTGGGGTGTCCAGAGAGAGCATGTCACTGGTCCTGGGGCCCCAAGGCATTACCTGGGCCCCCAAATCCACCCTCTGTGGCCGAGCTGTCCCAGGACTCCACAGCGCTGTCCATGCTGGGGACAGCGGGTGAGAACCGGGCTGCCAGCAGGCCTCCTTTGAGTGCCTCGGGTGGATCCTCATCTGCATCACTGGCCTCGCTGAGGCTGCCCGACTTGCGTCGTGGGAGGGGCCCTAGGACAAAAAGGGGGTGTCACCACCACTGGCCTCTGACCTCAGAGACACAGAGACACTCCGTGAGCTTCAGTTTCCCCATTTCTGTCTGGTTTGTCTCACAGGCACCGAGCCCCCCTACCCCCAGCCCCGAGCCTACTGCTGAGCAATCTGATAGAAGGGAAGGGGCACTCTAATGGGCAAACCCATTTCACAGATAGGAAAACTGAGGCTGAGTTCTCTGCACTTGGCCCTGGGGAACCTCTGAGGCTCTGGGTCTGCACAACACACCCAAGGTCACATGGTGAACAACAGTGGAGCCCAGATTAGAAGGCAGGCCCGAAATCTCAGGCTCCTTCCACTGCAGCTGGTGGCCTCCCTGCCAAGGCACAGGGCTCAAATTCAGGGGAAACTGAGGAATGTACATGCTACAACCCTAAGGCAGAACAAGCAGCCTTGAGAGGCAGGCAGTGATGGAGAGGGTGGTTCAGACCCAGACTCTGCCCTACACAAGCTGTGACCTTGGGACCACCCCTCCCCTCTCTGAGTCTGGTCTCCTCAGCTGTCCCAGGTGTCTTCCCAGCTCCACAGGATCTGGTGAGGATGCCATGAGGTTGGGCACATGAACCTGGTACAGAGAGATTTCCCTTCCTAAAAGGGTGAATGGCCCCAGAGGCAGGAGGGGGAGGCTCACGGTCTAGCTGCTTCTTGATCTTCAGGGTGACAGTCTCGCCAGCCACCTGCAGGAGATGGATGGCCTCACTAAGAGGCCGGCCCTTGAGGCTAACACTGTTGATGGCCAGGATACGATCCCCAACGTGGATAGCGCCAGTCCTGGGGAGGGGGGCACAGGACAGAGAATGAGAGACATTCAAGGCTTCGGGGAACTCAGGAACCCCCAGGCACAAGCCTGATGGACCTCAGTTAAACCCAGCTGTAACAAAAAGCAAGTGTCATCTAGGGTAGCATTCATAGAGGTACAAAGTCTAGAATTTGGGGGATATAGGGGTGGCTCAGCCAGCAAAGCATTCGATTATCGATTTCAACTCAGCTCATGATCTCAGGGTTGTGAGATTGAACCCCGCATTGGGCTCCATGCTGGGCAGCCTGCTTAAGATTCTCTCTCTCCCTCTGCCCCTCTCCCCACTCTCTCCCTCTCTAAAAAATAAAAAATTATAAAAAAAAATTAAGTCTAGAATTTGGGAGGGAGGGGATGATTTGCCTGACTCTAAATTTAGGTTCTGGAACTGTGCCTGGCTTTGCCCACCCAGATCCCCAGGAGCCCGGGAGCGTAAGTTGGGGGCGATGGTGGGCTGAGTGAGGGAGGTCAGAGCTGTCTGTCCCATGTGGCTACTGGGTCCCGAAACGTGGCTAGCCCAAACTGAGATGACTTGACTATATAAAATACACAATGGGTTCTGAAGACAAAACATGAAAAAAAAAAAAAGAATATAGAACTCTCATTAATAATTTATATATTGACTACACGTGTTGAAATAAATATGTATTTAGGATTCATTTTATTTGTTTCCTTTTATTTTTCTAATATGGCCACCAGAAAGTTTATACGAAATGTGGGGATCGCATTACATTGCAATTGGTCAGCACTGAGCTAGATCAGCCCGGCGAGGAGAGACTGTCTGTCGCGTCCTGGGGACCCAGAACCGGTTGGCACATGGGAGGTACCCAGGCAAGGTGGAGTGGATGAGTGCACTTGAGATAGGAACCAACCACACTGGTTGCTGCAGTGGACCAGCAGGGGGCGTTCGAGGAACAGGGAGCCCTCCACGGATGCTCAGTGTTCCTCCCCACTCCCTGCCCTGCTCAATCCTCTTGCTGCAGCCAGCCTTCTGTCCTTCTCCAGGGGCCCAGCCTGTCTCCCCACCCCAGGTCTGGCCTCCCTATAATCCCTGTGGGGCCCTGTTCCACCTCTGGGGCCCAGATTCACCTGCTACCCCCAGTCTGGACAGCCTGCGACACCCTCTTCTCACAGCTTCCCCAGAGGAGAGGACAGCAGGGAGGCCCCTAACGCCTCCAGAAAAGCTCCAGGCTGTGCCAGGATTGAAGGCACACAGCAGGGGCTCTAAAAAGGCTCACCATGCTGACTTTCCAGAAATGCTGAATCTCCAGAATGGGAGGCAGTTCTGCCAGAGGGGGGCTGGTCTGCCTCTGTGGAACTGAGGCTCAGAGAGAGAAAGGACAGGCCTGATGCCACCCAGGACTTCGACTTTGGAACTGACTGTCAGAATCCACTTCGGCTGTTCCCAGAGTCCAACCCCTGCCCTGTGACGGTCCGCATGTATCCCACAGGACCCCAGCTCACCTCTCAGCTAGACCACGTTTGGTGAGGCCTGAGATGACAATGGGGTCAAAAGGCTCCTCTGTGCCCGAGATGGTGATGCCCAGGGGACCCCCGTAGCGTTTCAGCTCCACTGTGTAGCTGATGGCACCTGTGGTCTCTTGCTCATC
The DNA here is from genome assembly GCF_030435805.1 of Mustela lutreola. Taxonomy (NCBI): domain Eukaryota; kingdom Metazoa; phylum Chordata; class Mammalia; order Carnivora; family Mustelidae; genus Mustela; species Mustela lutreola. Next base: position 55,836,746 of record NC_081291.1, on the reverse strand, counting down.
TGCAAAGGCGGCACCCATCAGGTGGGGTGCAGCGGGGCAGGACCCTGGAGCTCGACGCCCCCAGCCCCCAGTACCCTGGTGAAATTAGTCCCTCAAATTCATCCATTCACTCATCTATCTACTCATGCCATGACTTCAGATGGCACTGCCCAGGGACCCTGAGGCCACCTCTGCCTCCACAGATGTTTTCTTGCACCCAAACCCCATGGAAAAAAGAAGAAAAGGATCATGAAGCCAACATTCTAAACTATACACTTCACCCCGGACACAAAATAATAATCATGAGAATAAGAAGAAAACAGACTTTGGCTTTTCTTTAAAAAAAGATGATGAAGAAGAAGAATCTGCCCACAAAAGACCATCCTTCCCAGGGCAGGAGTTGGCAACTGAACCTCTGAATAACGGACTGGCTCTCCAGGGGCCACAGCCTCATCCCTCCCTACTGCCTGCCCAGACTGCATCATTTTTTTCTTACCCCTGTCCAGGCCACTCACTCCTGTCAACTGCCTGATCTCAGAGGTGTCAGAGTCGACAGCCTTTACTTCTTCACTCACACATGGCCCCCACACTCCCTCCCCATCCCTGCCCCACCCACCCCCTTGGCTCACTGCTGCCCCCCTGTGGGCCTCCTCTGCTAGGCTTTGTGCTGGCTGCAGAGGGTCCAGGCTGCCCCAGGGACCCTGAGATGTTGGTGCGGGGCTCCCTCCTTGCATCTGCTCATTCAAGGAGTCTCCCCCAGCAGCCTGGCAACCACCTCCTCGGCCAGAGGGAGCCCCGAACTGAAAGCTGGAGCCCACTGCTCTGGTGTAGGGACCGAGCGAGGTGGCAGGGCCAGGTGGTGGCCATACCAGAGTTGTCCTCGTCCTTCCGGATCTTCAGTTTCACCAGGTCCTCGCACTGCCGCAAGATTTGCACAGCATCCTCCATGGGGCAGTTGTCCAAGCGGATGTTGTCGATGGCCAGCAGCTTGTCACCCGGCTCAAGGGTGCCGGTCCTGTTGGAACAGGAGTGGGAGACGCAAAGAGCCTGGCACGTGGCACTCCCCCTGGACTGTTCCCCTTACCCTGTACCCAGGGCCATTCCTACCTGTGTGCCACACTGCCCTTCTTGATGTCAGAGATGATCAGGGGCTCTCCTCGCTTCCTGCTGGTCGCTGGGACGGGGGAGTGGCAGGGGGGAAAAGAAGCCATGAATCCAACCTTTGATGGCCTCAGCCTTGAGGAGTGGAGTTGGGAGGGCCCAGGAGTTGGGGCCCGAATACTAAACCATGTGCCATGTCCCACTGCTTCCTGCCTGGTGACCGTGAGCTAATCAGCCCCCTTTCTGCCTCAGTTCCCCCTCCACAAACGGGGATGATGCCAAAGAACTCATGGAGATGTCATGAGATTAAACCAGAGAGGCAAAACCTAACGTGGATCCCGCCACATAGAAGCTGCTGGTTCCACATCAGCCCTTTTCCCTTCTGTTCAGGCCATCTCCCAGCAAACTGTAAGCCCCTTTAGGGGCAATGTGTGGCTGGCACTCCCACCTAGCACAGGGTGGGCCCCAGAACTGGGTGACCCATCCACAGTTGAGTCTTCCCTTCTCCCAGCGGCAGGAATTGCTGGTTGAACGGCTCCCACAGGGCTCCCTCTCCAGGTATTGCCTTTGGCCGAGAGCGGCCTCAGCCAAGGTTGTACAGCTCCTGGGTGTGGCCTGGTCCACACGGTGGTGCAAAGGCCTGGCTCCCAGCCTCATTCAGGACAACCTCCAAAGCCTTCCTGGCCCTAGAGCTCTCCATGGGACTGGTGGCATTACAACCACCATCTCCGTCCGCCCAATCCCCATCCCTCACCTCACACAGGTGCTGATTCCAAGAGCCCTTCTTGATAACCCCTCTGAATGAAACTCTTTAAGAAGCTCTTTCTGGGGGAATGTGACCTAAGACAATGGGTTCTTACATGAGTAACTACGTTTTCTTGAGAAAAAAAAAAAAAAATCCATCTGGGCTAATTTTCCCATTAGTGAACAGATGGTAGGAGCCCCTTCTAGCCCATGTGGCATCTTTGCAGATGAGACAAGCACATCCCTTCTAATTATCCATTGAGGAAATAATGTAATAAAATTGTTAAGCCCACCTCAAATGGGTACCCTTGTGTCATGTACAACCTGTGCAACTGTATCTGGCAGCCCTATCCAGAGTTTAAACTCCCATCTCCATTGAGTGGAGTTTGGGGTAGGAAGGAGCTGCAGCAGCAGCCCTTTTAGATAGCTGCTCTCTGTCAAGCCCATGGTGGGGACCGAGGATCATTTCACAGACCTGACCCACATGGTTGGTGCCTTATAAACCACTTAATCCCACCAGAAGTCCCAGCTGGTCAGGAGACTCCCATTGTGCAGAATAGGAAACTGAGGCTTCCAGCAACTAGGGGGTGTCACCCGAGAACACAGAGTGGAACACTGCAGGCAGAGGGAACTCAAGCCAGCCTTCCCACCAGGAGCATCCCCTTCTCCTCTGAGCTGGAGATGTGCAATTTCCCCCAGCAGACGGCTCACTTGGGGCAGGGACTGAATGGTGGGGAGGGACTCACAGCCGATGGTGATGCCCAGCTCCACACCACGCCTCTTGGGCAGCTTCACGTGGAAGGTGCCACTGCTCGGGATGACGGACTCTGCGTGCAAACACATGTGGATGTGTGTGAGACCCAAGGAAGGAGGTGCAGGGAGTCTCAGCTTCCCACCCATTCTAGGCCAGCTGGGAGAGACTGCAAAGTCACTGCCCCAACCCCATCCTGCTTCTTCCACCTGACAGTGGAGGGAACTGAGGCATGGTGAGCTGACCTTTGTCTCAGACAACCTATCCGATCAGAGCAGATTTGGGGCTGGCGCTTAGACCCCAGGAATGCCAGCCAGGGGTTTCCCCAGAGTGAAACCCAACCCAGTTCACATCCCCAACAATTTACTGAGCACCTACCATGTACCAGGCAGGGTATTTTTACATGATTGAGCTCATCTAATCCAAACAATATTCACTGTAGTGACTAGTAGGACTAGTCTCAGTTTCACAGTTGGATAAACTGAGGGGGGGGGGGCAAGAGAGTCCTCTCCAAAGTCACAAAATGTCCATATCACAAGACCAGAGTTCTAACCTGAGTGTGTTTGGGGTTCTTTGCCTAAGGCCTGCCAAGGGACATGGAATATTTTCAGCTCCTCTCTGCCCTCCCTTAGGTCGTGTTTTGGCACAAAAATCCCTCACCAGCCCTCAGGCTGGCATGTGGGATTCCTGCCTCCCCTTCTTCCCTGCCACCACTGGTGTTCAGGCACATGCCACAAATGCTCTTGGAGAAGGTCACCAGGTCGGAGAGGGATGGGGCTGGAAGAGCATGGACATCCCCAGGCAGGAGCAGGATAAAGGGAGGAGGGCGCACAGGATCCCAAAGCGTGAGGAGGAAGGTAGGGGCCCTCACTCACCTGCCACATCAAACTCGACCTCCAACACGACCTTGTGGGCCAGCGCCGCGTTCCGCAGCAGCTGGTTGGCTTCCTCCATTGTCCCGTCCTCGGTGGCAATACCGTTGATGGACAGGACCCGATCCCCCACCTGCAGCAGCCCACACCTGAACCCCGGGCAGCCCCACAGAGAGAAGCCACTCTGTTACCATCACTGCCAATCCTGGGGCACGGGAATGCCATGTGGGGGCGGGGCTGGGGTCTGACTCACAGCTCCGCTGAGGTCCCATTATAGAGCCCCAGGCAATCTACCTGATGACTCTGGCTAAGAGAGTGAAATCGGTGGGCCTCAGTTGTCTGTCCAAGGGGGAGGACATGTGCCTTATGAGATACGTATATAGGGGATCCTGACTAGAGACAGACAGGGGTTCAAGTCCTGGGTCACTCACGAGTTGTGTGACCCTCGGCAAATGAATCAGCATCTCAGCACCTCGGTTTCCTCAGCTATAAAGTGGGGCTGGTGATGGAATGGGTGGGATGATTAAGTGGAGGACCCCCGTGAAGCCAGGCTTGCCATGGGACTCAGTTGCCCTGGCTGTCTGTGAGCCTCCTGAATCGGAGGGTGGCAGGCCCAGCGGGGCAAGGGCCGCTGGCTCACCTCTCTGCAGGGCTGTCAGGCTCGATGAAGCGCACAAGGGGAGGGGATGACAGGGTCTCGGTGGCGAAGATGCCTCCCTGGAGCTGGAGGCCAAAGCCGCTGAGGGGGTCTCCGCAGAGCACGACCTCCGTGGTCTCCGTGTGCACGATCTGTCCCCCAGGCCCTACTGTACTGGAGGCCAGTGACACTGTGGGACAGGCGGGCATGGCTCTCAGATGGGCAGTCCCACCTGAGACTGCTGAGAGAGCGCCTCCTGCCAGCACCAACCCATGCCCAGGCTTAAGGACCTGGAGTCAGAGGGGCGAGTGAGTGCGGGCCCTGTCTCCCTTGGCCAGCAGAGTCACAGTGTATCCTGACGCACGCTCTGCCCTGGGCCAGTCCCACCCAGCAGGCCCGTGACAAGGATGAAGGAAGGACACCAGCTCCTGGGACTGCCACGTCGTAAAACAGAGTTTCTGAGGGGTGCACTGGCTCGTGCTGTTAGCTTCGTTGTAACGCTCTCCTAATACCACAGCCCATGGTACGTTAATTTTGAAGACAGCTTTATCGAGATATAATTCACCCAGCCTAGTATTCACCATTTTAAAGTGTACACTTCAGTGTTTTTTTTTTTAAAGTATATGAACAATGTTGTGCCACCACCAGCACATTTGGAGAACACTTGCATCACCTCAAAAAGAAACCCTGTCGGTTACTGGCCCAAATCCTCCCATCTCTCCCAGCCCTAAGCAACCACTAACCTATTTGCTCCTGTATAGATTCGCCTCTTCTGGACATTCCACGTAAATGGAATCCTATCATCTGTGGCCTTTTGTGTCTGGCTTCTTTCATGAAGCATGTTTTCAAGGTTTATCCATATTGTAGCATGTATCTGGAATTCGTGCTTTTTTTATGGCCCAATAATATCCCATTGTAATAAATACACCACATTTTGTTTATGCATTCATCTCTTAATGGACATCTGGGTTGTTTGCACCTTTTGGTGAAAATGAATAATGCTGCTATGAATATTCATGTGTAAGTTTTTGGTTGAACATGACATATGTCTTCATTTCTGGGCATATACCTAGATATGGAATTGCTGGGTTGTATGAAAACTTTCTATTTGATATATTATGTTACTTAATGTATATTGTTTTACATTCTGTATATGAAATACATTTGTATTATTAACATGGACATTAGATATCATTTATTAAATATAATTTATCATATTAATTCTACTTCTAATTATATTATACTATTATATCTTTATTACTATTTTGTTATACTTTATATTACACATTACAATATGTGTAATATACTATAGGTTGTTGCATATGTTGTATTATTATATTTGTATTTATTATATTTTCACTGTTACATCCCTAATAATAAGAATGGTGCCTGGTACATAGGAGGTGTTCAGATTGTTTAATTAAATAATTATCATCAATAATAATAATGATAACATTTTATTACTCATTTATCCTAGGAAAAGGACAGATAAGTGGTCCCAAGAGCCCCTAGCCTCGCTATGCCCCTGCCTATGAACAGCATTTCTGAATCTTTTCACCTATACACTCCCAGCTTTGGTGGTTGACAAAAGTGGTTAGTAAAGGCATATTTTACCTCTCATCTGAGTCTGAAATCGGTTTCCCTTTTCACCCTGGCTTCCAGGAAGCTCAAAACCATATTTCAGATGCCAGGTGATTTATACTCCTCTTTTCCTTCTTTTGGCTCACTTCCAAATGGCCCAGTTTGGCCTTTCATCCTTCCTGGGGGTCTCCGCAGCTCACCTGGCATGAGGCTGGATAAACTTTCTACATCAGCGAAGGAAGGACTTTTCCCAGGAAAGACTTCAAAAATCTTGGCATTTTTGTGATTTTTGCTACCTCCACAGGTCTCCTGCATTATCATTCACTATTATTTGTCTTCCATTTATTCACTTTTTAAAATACTTAAATACCTTCATTTCAAAAGGTAACTGTATACATAGTGATTGTAAATAAAGAGAAATGCCTTATATATACAAAAGGGAAGTAGAAATATATGTTTGTGTGTATACATATGTGTGTATGTGTATACACACACACATATAATAAAAATGAAAATTATTACAAACTATTACATCCTGGATGGCTAGTCTCAGGCCGACACGTCTTTGTCTTAGGGAAAATTAAAAAATGTCAGAGGGGCGGTATAGATACAACCACACCACACTCAGACTTTCTCCTTGAATGAATGAATCACGGAATAAAAGAAAATGAAATGGAGTTACTGTGAGAGCTTTATGCACATCTGAAAAGGTATCCTTTCCTTGAGACACTCTGCCATCACCATCTGGGAATTTTCTAAAATCAAAATACAAAACTAAAATATACAAAGTGACTGACATCCCTCAGGTGCATCCTTGTGTTGTGTACAACCTGCACAGCATCCATGGCAGCCTGGTGGGCCACTCATGCTTTTTAATGACTCTACACACACACCTGGGACCCTATCCCAAATATCCCCATCGTTTGGCAAAGCTCTCAGCTATACAGGCAGCCCAAAGTGGAGGGAGGAGACCATGGCTTACTTACACGAGCTCTTGTGTTCCCTTCTTCGCTGCCTCCTCCTTCCCATTGTGGTCCGAGGGCTCATGGGGTGGGATCCACGGGGAAGAGTGCTGGGGTTGGTGCAGGGAAAGGCATGATTCATGGTCGGCGAGGAAAAGGGAGTCGAGGACAAGGCTGAGGAGATGAGAGCACATCCCTGTGAACCCTGGAAGGGCCCTCCGCCCTGCCACACAGTAGGTGCCAGGCAACCACCCCATCACGGAGAGACACTGGGACACCTTTCCCCTTTCACCTCAAACACTGCTTATGTGACCTCAGGCAGGTCTCGCCCACTCTGGGCCTCAAAGACTGCAGGGTTTTCACAGCTGGGTGAAACCCAGCTGCCAGGGATAGGGGGCCATCTCATCACTAATATGCTACGTGATGCCAGGCAGACCTCCTAATTTCTCAGAGTCTTGGTTTCCTCCCCTATGAAACATGCACAAGCCCCAGTGAGGTGGGCACATTACATCGGCTCTGGTCCTGGCCAGCAGGTGTGGCCCAGGTGGGCGTCCTGCAGTGGCCGGGCCGGGGGCTATGACAGGAGAGCACGCAGGGGTCCCAGCGGTGTGGCTGCTCACTCCTCTGCACCTTCACTGTGGCCCAAGGAAGAGGAGAGAGAGGTACAGGCATTAGAGACTGAGTCTGGACTCACCATGACCCCCTGGAGCCACACTCCCATCTGCAAGATGAAGTGAGGATAAGCAGGACCAGACAGCCTGAGTTCCCCCCAAGCCAAGCCAAGCCAGGCATTCAGATGCTGCTCGCATGTCCCGGATGCCCACTATGTGCCAGTCACCGTGCTCAGCATCCAGCCAAGCAACAGCAGGGATGGGAGGGAAAGCGGTCCCAGCCCGAGACCTGGCCCATCAGCTTTGAGCAGTGCAGCTGGCAGACGGCATCAGGCCCCCGCACTTTCAGGATCTCCTGCGGTGCTGTGGCCTGGGCAGTCTTGGCCACAGGGGCCAGGGACCGAGCAGCCGTGGGCACTGGGCTGGGCCATTTCTGCCCCCTGCTGGGCTCTCAGGGACAACATGTGCCCCAGGGCCCCTGTGGGGTTGGCCAAGTTTGGCTCAGACCTATGCTTCAGACAGGCTACTCTGGCTTCCTCCTCTCCAAACTTTCACACAGCTTCCCCCCAGATGAAGTCTCCGTGCTCCTTCTCCATCCACTTCCCAGGGGACCCCAGAGATCATGCCTCTCCCACCTGCCCTGCCCCACCTGATCCTCCAAGCCACCTGCTGTGAAACACCTCCTCCCAGACTCCCCAGGTCCTGTCTTTCTTAGCTCTTCCTTCCACTTCAGGGCTTGGAGGGGGCTGTGGTCCAGCCTGGTGCAGGGTATCCAATTGACTCCGCCCCCTGTGCAGCGTCTCCAATCCTCACACAGGGGCGTGGCCAACCCTCGGGCCAGCAGCCAGGTCCCTGAGATAAGTCACTTTGGCAACTCTGTGCCTCATAGTCATGATCTGTATAATGGGACTAAGAGAGTGGCTGCCCCCCCCCACCTTCCCTCCCCCCCCCCCCCCCCGATAATGGGAAGGATCTGAATGAGTTAAGACTAGGATGTGCCTCCAGCAGTGCCTGGCATGTAGCTGAGGCCCAGTTAATGAGGGCCAGGAGAGATGTCAGCAGCCCTGTGCCCTGTGGTTCTCTGAGCATCAGCCGCCTTTGTAAAGTGGGATAACAGCACTACCGCCCTCACAGACTTGTCACAGGAGGAAAAAAGATGACCCACGGGAAGCCCCAGTGCTGAGCCCAGCCCACAGCAGGTATATTGTAAATGGAGTGGGAATGAGTCACTCTGGTTCAAGCCCCAAAGCCTCCAGTAGTGGCTCTCACTGTGGCTTCACAGGGCCTTTGCAGACCCTGGCAGAGATGTGTCTGCACAGAGCCACAGAAATGGACCCTCCCCACCGCCTATCTCCCCACATTTTATTTGCGGGATTTCTTTCTCTCCCAGATGATCAATTAGGCTTGCGAGGGATGGGGTGGGCTGACTCCATCCTTGCCCATACACTGTGTCAGGCCTGGAATTCACAGCCTGACCCCCCAGACCACAGTACTGGGTTGTGCCCCTCTACCTTGTTTGACCCCTCCTAAGCCTGCACTCCCACCTACAGATGAGACAACTGAGGCTCAGAGATATAAAGCACCTGTTCCGCTGGAGCAGTGCTGGCACTGGTACCCAAAGCCCAAGGTTTGGAATGGTGGAGGCACTTCCAGGCTCTGGGTGCAAAGCTGCCTCCTTGTGATCATCCTGCCCCGGGTTCGGCTCAGCCCTTTGATCTCTTAGACCACCCACTTCCTCTGCCCTTGAGTGCCTAGCCCCCAGCTCCCTGCTGGAGACCCAACTCCTCAAAAGTTGGGGGGGAACTCTAGACCCTCCTGACTCACTAGCTATCTCCTCTGGGCCTGCCGAGGACCCCAGTGTTGAGCCCCAGATTTAAGATCTGAGCAGCACAGAGCACAGAAGGACCGTCCTCTCCCTTAGGCTAGCCCTTATACTCCTATTAACTTAGGCAAGAGTGATGGAACTTGCTTAGGGCCACCCAAGCCAGTGGACTGTCAACTCAAACATTCAGGGTGTTCCTCTGCCCCCCTCCCCCCTCACTCAGCTGCTGCCCTTGACCACCTGAGCTTCCCAACAGGAATGGACATTTGCTTCAGTACATTGTAGCCTGCCCAGGCATCTGGGACCTCATGCACCCTTCCCCATCAGCTGTCAGGTTTGGGTCTGGAGACCCTCCACAGGGACCCACCTGCCTCTGAGGGCTTCAGGGGCCGCCGACTTTGGGGTGCAGGCAGGATCTCCAGCCGCACTCTCTCCACCACACTGGCCAGGAGCTTGGTGGCCTCAAGCAGCGAGCAGTGTTCCGTGCTGGTGCCGTCGATGGACAGGATGTGGTCTCCGGCATGCAGGGCCCCACTCCTGGCCAGGCGGGAGAGGGAAGGGGGAGGCTGGTCCGGCCCAAGGGCGCTCTGGACCACGGTCTCTCCCCCTGCATCCCAGCCCCCTATGGTGGCAGCCCCCAGTATGTGCCTCACCTGTCCACCACGCTGGCCGGCTTGATGCGGTCAATGGTGATGACTGGCTTGTTCCGGTGGGAGCCAGTGGTAAGCGAGATCCCCAGGGCTGACCCAGGCGTCTTGGTTATCTCCACTATCAAGGGCCCCGAAGCATTGGCCACAGTATCTGGCACCAGGAAGGAAAGAAGAGTTTGAAATGCAAATACTGAGCACCTGCCTTCCCAGCCTTACTCTGCAGTCTCGGTGTAATCCTCACTGCTGGGTAGGGATTACTGCATCCATTTCACAGATCAGAAAACGGACGCATGTGGAGGCAAAGGCCTTGTCCAAGTTCACACAAGCCCTCAGCAGCCAAGGCAGGACAGGGATTCGGCTCTGAGGGACTCTTGACCCCAGGGCTCTGCCGGACAACACTAACTAAGGTGCTCACAGTTATGTAGGGCCTGCGGTTCACCGGCCCCAAGCTGTGTGTTCACAACCACTTTTCTGCACTCAGAAAGGACACCCCCAGGAACCCACCCAGTGGCTTGAAAGCAAATCCTAGCTCCTTTTGCTCTCACCTGCCCCCAACCCCAACCCCTGCCACCGGGTCCAAACGTCAGCAAATCAGACCCATTCAACTTTCATATTTCCTGAATGTGACCCTTCTATGCTTCCTCAGCAACCAGCCTGGTCGGGCCACAAGCTCCTCTCTCTTCCACAGCCTTTCCCATCCCTCCCTGATTTTTTTGTTCCAACAGAACTTACTGCCATCAGACACCCTCTGTATTTGATTTATTCTGTTTATTGTCCCTCTCCCTCCCTATGAGCTCCGCGAGAACTGAGACCTCATCTGTGTCGCTCTCACCTGAATCCCTGGGGCCTCCAACAATGCCTGGCACATAGCATTTATTGCCCAGAGAGGTGCAGAGAGGCTGGGTGACTGGCCCAAGGTCACACCGCCTTTGCTGTTTGGAGGATCTATGCCTGTGTCCCCTCAGCCCCTGGGTCTCGTCCTGCCCCAGCCAAGTCCTCAGGCCCCGGACTCACCTGGGATGACCACATCATACTCCACCTGGAAGAGCGCCTCGTGGCTGCATTGCCGCAGTGTGGCAAGGGCAGAAGCATGGCTGGCCCCGTGCAGCGGGATCCCATCAACGCTGAGCAGCCTGTCCCCCACCTTCAAGGAGCCCTCCCTGCAGGGAAGGGCCCGGTCAGCCAGCCCAGCTCCGTACGAGCGCCAACAAGCCGAGAGGCTGCTGGGAAAGGAGGGGTCTCGGGGGCCAGGCAGCGGGTGAAGGAGGAAGCGACGGCACAGTGGGGGAACGCATGGGGGAGGCTCTAAGGGAGCAGCTGCACCCATGAAGCTGGGAGGTAAAGAGAGCTGGGACCAGCTCTGACATGTTCCACCCTGCTTGGTGCTTAACACGTCCAGAGCCCCGGCTCAACCCCTGTGCAGGGATGCCCCAGGGATACAGGAGATTGCCAGGGCCCAGAAGGGACACTGGCCCTGCCAGGGCCCCACAGCATCAGGGGTGGGGCAGCCTGGAGGCTTCGAGGTGCCCATCTTCAGGTCCCTTCTCCCTGCCCCCACTCTGGTTTCTCAGCAGCGGTTCTAGCCTGGTGACAAATGCGCCTAGGAACGAATTTGGCAGGGGCCCCCAGGAGAAGGGCCCAAGTTGGGGTTCACCTCGGTTTGGGTCAAATCCCCACCCTGGAATGCTTGTCCCAACAGGTGGCCAAAGCTATTCTGGGAGGTACTATGAATAGCTCGTCACAAGGCCCCATCCCAAGAACGGGTTTAGACTTCTGACAAGGCTGTTCCAGGCTTCTCTTAAAATGGCCAAGAATCTCCCACTGGGGAGGTCAGGGGGTCGGGTGCTGGAAACTGGGCATGTTCTTCTCCCACGTTCTCTCCTCCTGGCCCCGCCCGCCTGGCCCTTCTGGGCTGCACCACGGGCAGGATGACATGGCCACAACCCAGAGGGTGCATGACAGAGGCCATAGTGGTGCTGCTCAAGGTGCCCCAAAATCTCTCAAGGCAACTCCCAGGAGCTGTAGTACCAGCCCCATTCCACAGATGGGGGAAATGAAAAGCCAGGAAAGGGAAGAACACCATAATGCCAAGGCTTCCCTCCCCACCCCTGAGACAGTAGCACACCAGGAAGGAAAGAACTTGGTCTCTGTCATTTGGGATGGAGTCCTGGCTCCACCAACAATCCCGGGTGACTCTGCAGCAGGGGGCAGCGTCTCTCTGGGCCTCAGTTTGCTCATCTGGAGAATGGGCACAATGGCTTCTAGTCTGCCTTCTTCATGGGGGATCTGGGCATAGCCAGGGCAAGAAAAGGCTCCCTCCGGCTCAGGCTCACCTGTCAGCGGGGCCGCCGGGCCGGACGTAGGTCAGAACGAGTGGACGGGTCTTGTGTAGGTCTTCATGGGCACCCCCTGGACAGAATTCAACAGGAGGTGGCAGTCATCTGCCTACCTCAATACCTAGAGGCCCAGACTCAGCCCCTAAGCCGGCACCCTTCATTAAACCTGTTTGAGGGCCTGTCCTTGCAATTCACAGGCCCTCTTTCAAGATTCCAACTATAAATCCCCACAGGGGAGGACAGAAAGTAGTGACATGACCAAAATCCTCTCTCCCTCTTAAATTATTTGCTTCTCTTCCTATGACCTCATCTTATTCCCCTCTCTGCCCTGGTTTCAAGGCAGCTCCAAACTTTGTTCTCAATCTCACTCCCAGCAATCATGCACATATCATTGTTTGACAATTTTTCCATTTAACATTTGACTTAATGGTCCTCGGTTCTTTAAAGTGAGAAACCATCTATCTATTAATCTATCTATCCATGTACTATATATCTGAATCTATAACCTTACTAAAGCAAAACAGAACACGTATGGAATCAACATTAGCCTCCTTCCCGCCCCTTGACCCCCAAGTGTGACTCTTAGACTGACCTCTGAGGACAAAGCCAAAGCTACTGCCCTCCTTGTACAGGGAGACGTCCACGGTCTTTGTGATGATCCCTGGGCTGTTCTCAGGGGCTGGAGAGAAAAGGAAGGCTCCTTTGAGTCCCTCAGTCACATGGCCAAGCCAAAGACATCCCCAAAACTCATTTCAGGAGAGCTTTACAGGGAGGGTAAACTCCCCCCCACCTCTGCCCATTTACAGGTAGGACAAGTAAGACTGCAAGAGTTCTGCCGAACTCACACTTGAATCCATGGCTATGGGCTCAGGCCAGGGTTGAATTCTAATTATTCAAATCTTAAGACTTTCGACCAACTTTGAAAATTCAGAAGTAGGCTAAACCCTCGGCCACCGTACTCTGCAGGCTGGTAGGATGGAGAGTGCAGTAGGACAGGGAACAATCTTTTTAGCCAACATTCCCCAAACCTTTCCCCCTTAAGGAAAAGCATCTGAACACTAAATACACAAAATGACACTGGTTTATAAACAGGGCCCTGTCACCTCCTGGTGACAGCATACTGCAGTGGTAGGCAAAGTCCCAAGATGTGACTTAGATGTCTGTGGCCAATCTTCAGGTCCCACCCACTCAGGTCCTTAGCTGGCTTGGTCCCCACCACCCAGGTGCTGGTGGGGAGATAGCTGTGTCTACCCACGACTGAGGCAGTGGAGAAAGTTCCCCGTCCAAGGGCACCCACCGGGCGGGGGCAGCTCATACTCCACCTCCAGCACCACGCGCTCGCCCACATTCTTGAGCAGGGTGATGATCTCATCATGGCGGAGCCTGGTCAGATGGATCCCATTCACTGACCGAATATAGTCACCCACGTTCAGCAGATCACTCCTGGGAGCAAGGAGGCAAGAGCACATGCATGGTGACAGGTGCCAGTACTCACAGCCCCTCTTTTGTTGAATCCTTACGATCTCTGAATCCCTTATGATCTGAAGCTGTGGCTCAAAGAGGTCAGACCTTGTCCAGGGTCACACAGCACGTTAGTAAAAGAGCGCAAATTCTAACCTAGACCTGTCTGATACCCAGCCCTGGCATTGTCCCCTGCTGGGGGGAATCAGCCCTCCTGAGGAAGGTTCTGACCAACCCTGAGGAGCCTGCAGAGTGGCCGAATCATCTCCCTCTTTGCTAGTTCTTAAGCACTCACCCTGGGTTCTGACGGCTAATACATTCTGTTCCACTGGACACTTACCAGCATCTGCTCTGTACGAGGCCCAGACAGGCCCAGAAAGGCCAAGCCCTAGGTCTATGGAGCTCATGATCCAAGGGAGCGACACAGGTAAGAGGACAGGAAAATCCAGAGCAAGGTATCCACAGGTGGCACCCAGGGCCATGGAGCAGATCAGGGCAGCTGTCTTGCCCTGGGATGGGGGGCCTCCCAGAAGCAGTACCAAGGGGTGAGCAGGAGTCTGCCAGTGAGGAACAGGCCTTCCAAGAAGGTAACTGCATGTGCAAAGGCCCAGAGGGCCTGGTAAGAGTGGGATTCTGTGGCCGAGTAAGCCCCTTGTGTAAAGAGAAGAGAAGTGGCTCCATGGCTCAGGGGTTAGAGCACTAGTCTTATAAAGAGAAGAGAAGTAACTGGGTCTAGAATTACAGCCTGCCTTGGAAGCTTTGCTCTGAGAAGCATTTGGCTGCTCCTAGAAAAACCTGCCTGATCGCTTTGCCTGTAACTCTGGTACATTTTCCACTGGCCTCTAGCCCCTTCCTACTACCCTGCCAAGCCCCGTCCTCACCTGGCAGCGAGCCCCCCGGGTCTCAGGTTGGAGACCCTGGGCTTCCCATCCTTGTCGGTGCCACCTGAGATGGTCAGGCCCAGTGTACTGCCTTCCTTCTTGATCAGCTCCACCATGGTGACCCCACGGAACTCCTCTGTCAACAGATGAGGGAGTGAGCAGTCAGCACAGGGCAATTCCAGACCCCCAGCTCCAGTAAAAGTGAGACCGACACTTGGTAAACGGGGCATCTGACCACAAAATTCTGGGTATCATCTCCTTTTTACATCAAGGATCAGAGAGGTTGAGGGACTGGTCTAAGGTCATAGAGTGAGTAAGCAGCAGAGCCAATGCCATCTGATCCTGACTCTGAGCTCTCCATGCCTCCAGGACAAAGAGGGAGGAGGCTCATTACCTGGAATGCTCTGTCTGCGGCACGCCAGGGCCACATCGGTCCCTCCTGCATCCTTGCCTCCTTTGGAGTAAGGCCCATCGTCTACAAGCAAGAAGGAGAAAAAGCCCCGAGTTGCACTTTCATTTCCGTGCAGGAGAACACTTTCAGCCTTGGGAATCTTCTGCTTCGTGGATGTGGCCTGGAAGAGGGGGTTCCTTCCTGCCACTAGCTCTCTGCTCTCACCAAGTCTCTGCTGGGGCATCCTCATGGTGCCCCCCAACCCAGAGGCTCCATCTCTGCCCTTGGGCTGAACAACCTTCTGAACAGCAATGCTATACAGGGAGCTTCCCAGTCGTTCCGTGGTTAACCATCCCCAAAACATTAATTATGGACAAGATTATTCCACCATACAGATACAGGAGCTCAGGATCCCAGCAGGACAACGCAGGCCCCCAGGCACACCACTGGGGAGCTGGGCGATTTGGATTAGATTGTGGGTCTGCAGACTCCACCACCCAGGACTGGGCTTGCACACCCGCTGGGACTGGCAGCTCACTCACACGCGGGCACCTCCACGCAGGAGAGACAGTGCCAACCATGAGCAAACTCAATCTTGAATGGACCCAATTAACACGTCTTCGTGAGGACCGCACATGAGGGTCTGCAATTCATAGTGTCAGACACTCTAGGCAGCCAGAGTTAAGTCTGTCTCCTTTAATTCTAGAAAACACTCCCCTGTTATTTTTCAAGTGTTGTTTTCTTCCCCTCTCTCTTAGGAAATGCTTAAAGGAAATTCCTTGGGACTGCGTTTTTCTCTCCCATGACCCATCACCTCTCTCCATCACATTTCCTACTTTAGTATCTCTCAGGGATGTCTCATCTATAGTAACATCTGCCTTTTTAATGCTTGGAGAAGTTCTTCATAGATTTCAAACACTAGGAAAATAGACTAGTACAACGCAGAGGTTCTCAAAGGAGGGTCCCTAGCCCAGCCCTACCAGTATCACCTGGGCACTCATCAGAAATGCAAATTCTCGGGCCCCACTTACCACAGAGTAAATTAGAAACTCGGACGGTGGAGTTCAGCAGTCTGCATGGGTGTGTGTTTTAGTGCATTACCCCAATTTATATTTTCATCTATTTATTATAGACATCCAAATTAATTCTTTGTGGCATGCTTTTCTCTGGGTTTTGGGAAATGTGTCTTGACCACTACCGCAATCAGGATTTAGAACATTTCCATCACCCCCCAAATTCTCTGTTGCTGCCCCTCTATAGCCAGTCCCTGCACCCTCCCCCTGCACCCCTCACCTCCCAACTATCACTGGTCTGTTTTCTCTCTATATAATTCTGGCTTCCCTAGAATGCCATATAAATAGAATCCTACAGTGTGTGGGCTTCGGAGTCTAGTGTCTTTTATTTAGCATCATTTGAGATTCACACATGTTTTTTCATGGATCAGTAGTCTGTTGCTTTTTATTGCTGACTGGTGCTCGATAGCAGGGAAGATGTACTGTGTGGTTAGCTATACACCGGCTGAAAGACATTTCCACTCTTTCCAGTTTGGGGTGATCTCTCAGGAAGCGTTAATAAATATCTACATACAAGTTTTGATTTGAACATCACATTCCATCCCACCTGGGTAAATATCCAGGAGTGGAATTCTGGGACATATGGTAAGAATGAGGTTAATTTTGTTAAAAACTACCAAGCGGGTCCGGCTGTTTCACACTCTCGCCAGCATTTGGCAACATTAGTTAGGGTAATTTTTTTTTTTTTTAAGATTTTATTTATTCACTTGACAGAGACACAGTGAGAGAGGGAACCCAAGCAGGGGGAGTGGGAGAGGGAGAAGCAGGCTTCTTGCAGAGCAGGGAGTCTGATGCAGGGCTTGATCCCAGGACTATGGGATCATGACCTGACCTGAAGGCAGATGCTTAATGACTGAGCCACCCAGGTGCCCCACATTTATTATTTTTTAAAGGTTATTTATTTATTTGTGAGAGAGAGAGAGAGAGAGAGAGAGAGAGTGTGTGTGTGTGTGTGTGTGTGTGTGTGAGAGCAGAGAGGAGGGGCAGACAGAGAAGGAGAGAGAATCTCAAGCAGACTCTAGGGTAAGTACAGAGCCCAAGGCAGGGCTCCATCTCATGACCCTGAGATCATGACCTGAGCAGAAACCAAGAGTTGGTCGCTTGACCCACTGAGCCTCCCAGGCTTCCCTCTATATTGAAATATTTTAAAACAAACCCCAGAAATGAGGAAATTACCCCTCTAAATATTTCAGTATGCATTAAAAAAATAGGAACATATTTATTATCCAGCAAAAATACCATTATCACACCTTATAAAATTAAAATGATTCCTTAATTATTAATTTAATACCCACTCCATATTCAAATTTTCCTAATTCCAATGAGTTTTTAATTTCAACAAGTACATTTTTGGTTTTGGAAAGCTTTGTTTGGTCCTTTTGCTTATATCCTCATTCTGCTTTCATATGTTGTCCTGTCTTTTTCCGTTGTGTCTTACAGGTCTCTAATAATTTTAAATCTTTTCAGTGTTCATCTGCTATTCAGTATTCTATTTCTCAGACCCTTAAGAGCTGTTTCTGCTATTTGGGACATTTGATGACTCTCCCTCCCAGGGAACTATTTCTTCCTGAGTTTGGTAATTGTTGGACTGTGAGCTCATCTTTGGTGGGGATTTATCTGCGGGACTCTTATTAAGCCTGGTTGCAAGCCAGTCCCTCCAGGGTCCAGAGAGAATTTGCAATTCCTTCCCCTCAGCGCCTGCCAAGGCATCATTACCCACACCCTGGTTCAAGGATTCTGGAATCAGGGATGTACTGTGAAATGCAACCTCCAACAGAAACAAGGGGCACATCTCAGATCACGAATTCTCAAAGGAGACCACCCAAGACCTAGTTGAGACAGACATGCTATCTCTTTGGTAGATGTGTGGATTTTTTCTAAATCCCCACTTTCACTGAGGGTGAAAAGGTCTTGGCTTTCTGCTGGGGTGTGAATTCCAACTAGGGAAGGGATGAGGGCATCATCTCCTGTATCCTTAAGCTATCAAAACCCAAGCCCTTGGTTAGCAGACCAGCTAACATCCTCATTCCTGCTACCACCCCAAAAGTCTCAGCATCAGCCAGCACTCATCCTACTGTTTTTCAGTTTTCTCTTTGTTTTTGATTAGGAATGTATAGAATTTATAGATTAATCTGTGGACAAGTGACATCTTTATAATACTGGGTCTTCCAATCAATGAACATGGTCTAGTCTTTGATTTATTTTTGTCTTCTTTAATCTCTACCAAGAATGTTATATACACTCATGGGCAAAAATCTTGCACATCTTTCTTTAAATATATTCCTAGATATCTTTAGTGTTTTTTAATGTTATTGTAAATTGGATCACTTTTCAAATTTAATTTTCTAATCATTTGTTGCTGGCATATAATAATACAGTTGATGTTGTATTCTGACCTTTAAAATCCCCATATTAATTCTAGTAGTTTATCTGTAGGGTCTTTAGGATTTTTCTGTCATCTGTGAAAAGTGACAATTTTATTTCTTACTTTCTAAGCTTCATACTTTTTTATTTATGTTATTTGCCTTTTTGCACTGGCCAGACACCCAGTACAAAATTAGAAGTCGTTATACAGACCATGCTTATCTCCTCTGCTGCTAGTCCTCTTCATTTCCTATGAATTCATCTATGCATCTCAAAGGAGTTTGAAGCTGGAAGGTTTCAGGTTACCTGCTCCGGGAGAATCCCAGAGCCCATGCTAACCCTCAGCACCCCCTTGTCTTAGGCCTTGTTCATACTCTGGTTCTCTTCTATGTCCTGATAGGTGAGGGGAAGGGGGCTAAATGCGTCATGCACCAACCATCCACACTATCCCCTTCTATCTCGTGCACTTGTCACAGCAGCCCTGGTGGGAGGCAGATGCTATCATCACTTCCACTTGACAGAGGAGAAAACTTGCAACACAGAGGGCCAAAGTCCTTAGCCAAGGCAGCTTCTGCAAAAAGCCAGGACCTAACCCCAGGCTCCTTGCCCATGCCACCCCATGTTGCAGGCTCCCTGGACCAGGTTATTTTTTTCACACTCCTTCTCCAGGTCCTTTCTCAGCACCAGATTGAGCTGGGCAAAGACAAGTTGACAACCCATCAAGCTGGCAGGCTCTCCCGTGCTGCCCCAGGGGACCACCCCTCCCAGCACCAGGTATGCCCCTTGGGCTTCCACAGATTCCTTGGGCCTCACTTGAGACTGCACATGCCCTCCCCTCAAACCTCCACTCTGGAAGAAGAGCTCTCCAGCTGCCGTCATCCCTGCAGCTCCACCCTGGCTTGGCCAGGTATTAAGGCTGGGCTCAGGGTTCAGCCCTGCCTGAGGGCAGACCCTGGCTCAGTGATTCACCAGCTGTGGAAGGCCACTCCTTTTCCCTAAGCCTCTGGCCATGGCGAGACCTAACTCAGGAAGCATGGTTATAGAGAAGAATCAGTCCTGGCAAGGGGCAGAAGCTGAGTATCCCATCCCATCCCATCCCTAATCTGACATTAGGGTTCAGTGGGGGTCAGTCTGGATCAAGGTCAGGGCTCAGCTTGAGTTCAGGGTCAGGGCTCAGTCGGAATCAGGGACAGGGTTCAAACTACAGCACGTTGCTCAATGTCTGCACTACTAACATCTTTTTTTTGCTAGATAATTCCATGTGGTGGTGGGGGGGGGGCTCTCTTCTGCATCGTACAATGGTCAGCAGCATCCCTGCCCTCTAATTGCTAGATGCCAATAGCACCCCACCCCATCATGACAACCAATAATAACTCCAGACATCGCCAAACGTCCTGTAAGGAAACAATATTAGCCCACCTGAACCCCCATTGAAAATCACTGCTCTAGAGTCTGTGTGGGGCTCAGGCTGGGACTGGGACAGGTTCAGCACGAGGTCAGGGTCATGGCCCAGCCAGGATCTCAAGAAAGTGAGACCCTTCACACCTGCAGCTCTAACGGCTGAGAAACCACCCAGCTCCCCAGCACTCTGCATCTACAGACCAAGCCTAGGCTCCCTTTGCTTGCCAGAAGGTAGTAAATAACAAATCAGACAGCAGTTAAGCCCAGAATCATTTCCAGGGCCTCCGGAGTTGGGCCCCCAGCAGCTTCCCTCACTAGCCCCCACCCCCACCTCGCTCCCCAGGCCCATTATTCACACCAGCCACCACCAATTCAGGCAACACGTCATTAAGTATAATGCCTCCCATTACGGTTCCCTAATTTGCACTTCATTTAGATTCAACAAGATGTTTCTGAGCTAATAAAATTAAAAAGACTGGGTTCTATCAACTATGTGACAGCGAAGGTCTCTGGTATTTCATGCAGGCAATTCTGGAATTAAAAATCTGTCTTATCCCCTGCAAATGAGATTCTGCCACTGGAAAATCCCTCTCTTGGGCTGTCCTGGGAAGACCAGAGATAAGCTTGCTGGCTCCAGATTTGAGTCTGGGGATGGGGGAGTGGGAAGATTAGCTCCTAAGAAGAGGACAAGAAAGCAGAGGGTCAAGTTCACCAAATTCAGAGCAGTAGGATCCCAAAGAATGGAGCATGAAACAACAGTGGGTTAAATGTGGTGTTTTGAGCCCAGATACTAAAAACAAAAAAATCTAGAAACCTAGAGTGAGGAACGGTGGGATCCCCAAATGTGGTTCCCCAAAGGCTGCAAGATGTTGGCTCTGAAAGTGAGGGCCCATGTTCTGGGGTGTCTCTGAAGTGTCCTCCACATTTGTCTTCCAGACAGCCTCTCCTCCCTTTCTACATCCCAATATTCAGATTTTGCTCCACTGAAGTGCACGGTGCCAAGTTGGGCTGCAGTGACTCCCTTGGGACAGAGGTGTCCGGTCTGTTCATCTTAACTGAGTGACCCCAACTCCCTCCTCTCTACAATTTTTTGCTGGCTTTGAGGGAGCCAGCTGTGAGCATCTCTCATCCTGGCTATCAGGCAGGCATGACTATGGGCTGCAAACCAGAATTCATATAAGTGTGTGCAGACAGAGTTGGTGGGCAATATATGGGAACTTGAGAGACTGCTCTCTGGGGAAGGGACATGCATTTTAGTCTGTGGCTCTGATGATCTCTCTTGGGAGACTAAGGCCCCTCTGGACAGCTAATTGCTAGTTAAGAGGCTTCTGGATATCTAAGACCCCCTTCTATATTCAGGAAGGCACTCAGGAGGAACGCCACAATATTTATGTTGATGCCTGTTCAGCAACACTGCTCCACTTTCACAAGCATCCCATGGTGTGAGGAAACTAAGGCAGCATTCAAACCAAGAATCAAGGCAGAGTCAGAATTTCCAATCAGCTGTATGACTTAAGTCTCTATTTCTCTATCTATAAAATGGAAGTGTATCCCCCCACCCATTGCTGGCTCCAGCCAGCCCAGGCTTGAGAATGTGAAGGAATTATATTATTTATAGAAAACCCCATGGGGGTTCAGACCCCAGTCCTCCTCCCTCACAGAACCTGCTCGCTCTCTCCCGCTCTCTTTTTTGTTCTGGGACTTGGTAATTACATGCTTAGAGATGAAGGCTTTTCAAAAACATCTTTCCCACCAATTTTCAGCTGGAAATGTGCATAAAAACAGAGATATTTTTATCCGCGTGTTTCTTTTTTCCCCCGTCTCCTCCTTCCAGCAATGGGCAATTACGATCTTTTGCCTTCAGTCAATTCGTCCTATAAGAACTCGCTTCCGAGGGAAATGCATTTCCACAGCAATGCCAGCCTGTCCCGCCCGGATGCGGGCTGGCCCCATCGGGAGAGCAGAAGGGAGCGAGGCAGTGCTTAAGAACAGAGCTTAAGTACACCTGGTCCCGCGCCTCGCACTACAGCCAGGGGTGGTTGGGTGCCTTTCTTTCTTATTTTATTTCTCTTGAAAGCTTTGCTAATTTGCCTTCATTATCCCCGTTTCTCTGGGGCCCCAGGGAGCTATTGAGCTTTGACAAAGGGAAAAGGAAGTCAGCCCCTGGCCAGGATGCCTTTGCCAGGATCCCGCCTCAGCAAGAAAGGGGCACCGGAAGGCAGTGCCACAGACTCAGCCATGACTGAGCCTGGTTCTCCGGACCTCCAGGAGGCAGCATTCAGCACATTTCTCGTTTACTGAGAAAACAAGACCCAGGGGCTCAGCCTGAGCAGAAGAGGAAATGAGGACCAGCCACCAGCAGGTCCAGCCCAGCCCCATCTCCCCTGAGGAGGAGAAGGGGACTCCTGGGTCCAACCTTAACTGTCCCAGTGGCCCATGGCTGCCCCCACGGGCAGCGGCTGCTCGTCGTTCCAGCACACCCCCGAGGGCTCTGCCAGTTCCAGCTTGGCTGCTGCCACCTGGGCAGGCAGTGCTGCAAAAGGAAGGATGGACTTTGGCCTTAGGCCAACTTCAGATTCTGATTCTAAACCTTATTGCCTGCTGGCTAGGAAACCGGGACAAGTCACCTCTCTCTGAGCCTCAGGCTTCTCCTCTGTGCATTGCGAGGGCTCACCTCCAGGGGCAGTGTGAGCAGCGAGATGATGGAGTTTACACAGAAGCCATGAAACTTGGTAGTAGTCTCCCTGCCCCTGTCACTGACCCTGTTAAAAAGGTTTTCGTCGATTAATAATGGCAACTCTTTCCGATTAAGCCCTGTGAGTTGTCCTGGGTGCTTCATAAGCATTGTCTCGTTTCATCCTATCTTCTGCAATGGTGTGGGGAAACTGAGGCACAGAGGTTAACCAACTTCCAATGGTAAAGAGCAAGGTCAAGATTTGAACCCAAGCCATGTTCTGTGGCCTTTAAAATGATTACCACTTTATCCTCACAAGACTCCTATGTGGTGGGTGCCATTATCATCCCCATGTTACAGAGGAGGAAACTGAGGCACAGAGAAGTCAAGGGAACTTCCAGCGCCACACAGCTCCTAAGTGGCAGAGCCACGGGCCCCCTCTGGCCTCCTCCTCCCACCCCATGACAGTCCTGGGGAGACTCGGATAATGCCTATGGTTCTGCAGTCACCTCTGCTCCAGGCAGCAGCCCAGCCCCTTTGGGCACTGCCCACAGAAGGATGCCCCTCTGGCCATCGCAGGCTGGACCAGAGCATATATGGGGTACAGGTTGACCTCAGAGTGACACCCCGATCCCGACTCCCGACAGCTGACAAGTCTCCCCAGAGGCCAGCCTCCCACAGACAGAGTAGCAGGGAAAGATCAACTTGGCAACAGGATGACCCCTCTTTCTATTCAATGCATGTTTATAAGGGAAGCAGGAAACATACCAAGAGATTTTAAAAGTAGATGCCCAATTCACTTGCTGCCAAGGATTGGGAAAAAAAGAACACGGAAAAGGAGTGCCAGGCCCACACTCTGCATGTGCTAACTCATTTAACTCTGCTGAAAGCATGGGGAGGGAGGCTTCGGGACTTCCTCGTTTACAAATGCAGAGACTAAAGCCCAGAGAGGGCACTCAGCTGGTGAACTGCAGAGGAAGGACTGGAATCCAGAACTTCCTGGCCTCCCAGCAGGCCACAGCCTTACTCCTCGACTGTGTCTTCTCCCTCTAAACACAAGGCTAAGGGACCCGTAGGGGGTTCTAGAGCCCGAAGTGGCCCCGATAACACGTGGGATGAGGGTGCAGCCTCAAGTCAGGCCTCCGTCTGCCTCTTCTGGGCCTAGGCTCTCCCACCTCACCCTGGAACCAGCAATATTAAGGAGCATGACCTTAAACCTGGGCTACCAGTGGAACTGTTTAATTTCTTGACTGTGGTTGCATGGGGCTGTAAAAAGATTCAATTCACTCTGTGAAGAGTAAAAGCAAAATTTCTCACCACGGGGCACCTGGGTGGCTCAGAGGGTTAAGCCTCTGCCTTCAGCTCAGGTCATGATCCCATGGTCCTGGGATGGAGCCCCACGTCCGGCTCTCTGCTCAGCAGGGAGCCTGCTTCCTCCTCTCTCTCTGCCTGCTTCTCTGCCTACTTGTGATCTCTCTCCCTCTGTCAAATAAATAAACAAAATCTTTAAAAAAAAAAAAAAATTCTCACCACAGCTGACAGTCCCTCATCCTCCCTGACTTTACCTCCTAATACTCTCCCCTTCACCAGCTCCACTCCAGTTTCCTGGTCTTCCCACTGTTGCCCACACCAAACTTGTGCCCACCCCAGGGCCTTTGCACTGGCTATTCCCTCTGCCCAGAAGATTCTTCCACAAACTACCCCTGTCACATCCTTCAGGAATTTGTGGAAATATCACCTTCTCAGGAAGGTAGGTCTTCTCTCATACCTTCCTTCCCTGCTTTACCTTTTTCATGCACTCAACACCATGTAACAGACCCCACTTAAAAAAAAAAAAAAGTCATGATCTCATTTACTATCTGCCTCTGCCCACTAGGATATCAGGTCCGGAAGGCTGGGTTATGTCTGTCTGTCACTACCATGTCCAGCATGGAAAGTATGGCGTACGGTAAGTACTCAGTAAATAATCTGGAATTCAATTCCTACTTACAGAGGAGAATGGGGATTGAAGAGGTGAAATGAGTTGTTCAAGGTCACGGAATCAGGAAGAGCCAGAGCCAAGATGCAAAGCTGGACCTCCTGGTTCTACATTGTGGCCTCTGCGGTCAAGGGCCTGGGGTCCCCCCATGGCCACAGGCCCTCCTGTGCAGTAGGAGGTCAGGCCCCCCTGACCATCCAGATGGTTATCGTCAGAGTCCCTCAGAGGATGCGCGGCCCAGGCCACAGCAGAAGGACTACTCTCCCTTATCCCCATGACACACACACACACACACACACATCCTGCCTGAGCCTTTCCAGGCCCCACTGGGTGGCCAGGGCTCACTGAGGCCCAGTAGGCCCTGGGAACAAAGACCACTTTGTGGCAGGGAGTGAGAGAATGAACACTGAGGGCGTGGGGGGTACAACTTCCTGCCAAAATCTGTATTTAGGCCTACTGTGCACCCAAGTCTGGGCACATCCCTTTCCACAGGGGCTTAGGGTTGATGTATGGTGAACCAAGGCTCCCAGAAGCAAGACTGGACATATGCAGGCAGGAGTCCATCAGGGGCAGAGAAAGGGCACTGAGCAGTGTGTTCCACAGACCCCAACCCTAAGCATGGCTCTCACTGAAGAGCTCTGCATTGTGGCCTGATTTCTCAGGGCCTCAGCCTGCCCTGCGAAATGTGGGGGGTATATGGAGTAGCTACTTGTTGGATACCTTGTCCCCCCTGCTCCTGGGGAGACCACATGACCAGGCCTGGCTGGTCAGTCAGAGGCCTCAGTCAGAGGTCAGTCAGACCAGAGATTGGTCAGGAGGGAGCATTTGATCTAAGTTGGGCCAACAAAAGGTGGCCCTGGGAGGTTTGCTGGAACTATTAGAAACAGGTTCTCTTTTCTTAGAGATGACTGACCTGGTTGACCTTAAACTCAAAGGTTATAGGGACCTCTGTGTACCTCCCTAAAAAGAAGCAGAGACCCAGAGTCCTAACGATGTTAACTGAGTGCCTGGATCCCACTGTGCTTAAGCTCCATCTTTGGACCTTTCTGAAGAAAAAAAAAGAAAGTCTCAGTGCTGACATCAGCTGTGGCAGGTAATCATGAAGTTCATGTGGTAATTATGAAGTTCTGTGGAGAAGAGGTGAGGGTAAGGATGGCAGTGGTGAGGGTGGGGGTCAGTTAAGTCAACAGAAAGAGAAAAAGCCAGGGAGATCAAGAAGGGCCTTAAACACCAGGATAAGGAGTTGTGATCAGATTTGAATTTTAGCAAACTCCCTCCCACGACAGCACGGAGAGGTGGGATAGAGGCTAGAAGGCTGAGGAAGAGACAGGCGCAAAGGTCCAGGCAGGCAATGCTGAGGTCTAAGCCCAGGTGGAGGCCATAAGCCCATGAGGTAGGGGAAGATGCCTCCCCGGTAGTCTTCCATGGGAAGTCTCCAGGGCACTACTGACCTGTGGCTCTGACCACTGCAGGACAAGACCATCCCACTCACCTGAGCCTTAGGTCAAGAGGACAGATATACCCAGGCCAGGAAGGCAATGCCTCCGTTTATAGTGTAGTCCCTGGGAGGGAGCAGAGACAGAATAGGTGAGGTCAAATTCCAGCTTTGCTACTTCTGGCCGTGTGGCCTTGGACAAGTCACTTAATACCTCCATGCCTCAGTTTCCCCAGCTATGAAATGGAGAGAAGAGTAGTACCAAACTCACAATCTTGTGAAAATTAAATGAGAAAACACACAGAAAGAGCTTAGAACAGTGCCTGGCACAAAGTCAGATCTCAAGAGCTGTCAGGTACTATTATTTTTTATTATCTGGGGACCTGGGCGTGATCCTGTCTCTGTTCCTTGCATTGGGTTAGGGGTGGGAGACTAAGTTCACTGAGCAGAGGGACCTGGGTTATAAAAGTCATCTGGGTGCCAGTCCTGGCTTGGCCATTTCACTGGTAGCTGTGGGGCCTTGGGTGGGCCACCTCCCCCACCCTGAGACTATTTCCTCATCTCTCCGTTAGGACCTCAGCCCTTGCCCTTGGAACTATTTCAAGGGGGTACCATCAAAAGTATGTTAAGTGTGGGAAGGGACTGACAGGAAAGGATGACCTGCTCCTGGCTCTTGACAAGCTGGGGGAGGGGGTGGTCAGGGGAAGAAGGCAGCCCAGCCAGGTGAGGCTGGAGAGACAGGCAGCCAGACAGAAGGATGGAGCAATGGTGTTTGCTCCAGAGCCCCTCCCATGGGGCCAATCCTGGCCCCACCTAGAAATGTGGCTGCTGTATGACACCTGCCCCATGGTACTCCCAGAGTCCCAGGGCTCACCAACCAGACCCCGGGGCCAGGGCTTCGGCCAGCCGCCAACAGGTCCAGCTTCCCGCCTGCTCCAGGAACGCCCTCCACACCACCCTGAGCTCGGCCTTTGCTCTCACATCACTGGGCAGGGAGCTCACTCCCCCTAGCTCATGCCCATGCCAGGGCAGGACATGCCTCCCTGAGGCACCTCTGAGGGGCTAAGCGCTGCCCTCTACAACTCCAGACCTACCTGCTGCCCGTGCCATGTGGACAGCGGACAGCCTGGTGAGCTCAGACCCCAATCTCAGGATGGCAGTCAGGGTCAGACAGAGTCCTGGGTGGGCTGCCCCCGCTCTGGGGTCCAGGGGGTCCCTGCCTTGCACTCTCTCCAGGCTTTGGGTCTCTGGGGAGTGGCAGTCCCAGTCTCCTCCCAGGGAGCTCCAGAGGGCTCAGCCCCATCACTCTGCCTGTTGGTCCCCAAGACTTACCAGCCTCTCCAGGGGTCTCCCGGCTGAGCCCACACAGCATGTCCGCTATTGTCTCCTCCGCTGCCCACCAACTCCCTCCCCTCGGGAGCCACGCTGCTCAGCCCTCCCTCACCCTTCCTCCCCCTCCCCCAGGGAGGGGCTGTGGGAGAGAAGCTCACAGCTCCCACTGGCTGGGCACCAGTCCATCCACAGCAGCGGGCGGCTCTCTGCTTAAAGGAGACACAGCCACTGGCTGGCTGGCTGTTGGAATCCTCCCACACCCCACCCCCACACCACCCCTGCTATGCCCACAGTCTGAGTCTGGGTGGGGAGCTCTGGAGAGGGCATACCAGGGTCCTCCCACTAGGGCCCTAGTTAGACAGACCCCGGGGGGGGGGGGGGGGGGCCTAGTTCTGCTCTGAACTGGCCCTGGGACTTTGATAAATGACTGCTCTCCCAGGCCGCAGTTTTCCCATCTAGAAAAGAGGAACAGTGCCTTCCAAACTTTTTTGTAGCAGATTCCAGTAGAATCTTGCACGGAATGCCAGAACCTGGGCCAGATAAAGGGCAACCATATGCCAGAGAGTGTCTGCAGGTCTCAGGTTAGAAACCCCTGCGCTCAGAGTCCCCTGGTACTCTTTCACGGACATTCCAACTACCTCTTCCGGTCCTCAGTTTCCTTTTCTGGCAGACGTGGTGTGGGGAGGATAAGCCTAGCAGCCTCCCACGTGGAACACCCCCACCCCCCAGCCTTTGGGGAACACGGAGTGAGCTGGGCAGAGAATCCGCCTGCCTTGGGCTTGACCGGCAGGGGCAGCTGTCCACAACTCCAGCCCCAGCTGGGCCTCAGTCCTGCACACTCCTAGATTCCACCACACCAGCTCAGGACTGACCCTGACAACCCCAATGGACACACAGGGCCCCTCCTCCAGCTGCTCATGCTCCCCATCCCACTAATGTGTGTGGGCACCAGCTAAGGGCTGGGCACCACATAGGTGCTGGGACAAAGGGGGGCTAAGAGCGACACAGGGTCAACAGCCTGTAGGTCTGACGACATTTCTCCTCCTGCTGGATGCAGCAAAGAGCAAGAGATGACGTCCTAGCCCCCATGGCTATGTGGGAACAAATGGGGCTCAAGTTTGTTCTGTGTCCTATAGCGAATGGAAATGTACAGCACTGTGGTTAGGGACTGGGTGCTTCCTCAAGGTCCCCTCCCATTGCCCACTTCCAAAGGGCACCTGCTTCTTTGGGTGACTTCATGTATGTCCCGGGGGGGGGGGGGCCAGGCTCCACGTTCCAGGCAGAGTTGTTGGGCCAGCAGTGAGGTCAAGGTCTCAGCCACGGAAGGGGTGGTGAATACTAAGTCAGAGAAAGGAGCCCTGAATGGGGAGGAATTTGCTGGGAGAATGGGGGCAGGCAGGGAAGAAGGCACAGGCTCTCAGCGTGGTCTATAGTACCCAGAAATAGTCAGGACAAGGCGTTCAGTGAGGACCCTGTGTATCAGCAGGACACAAAGGGCCACTCTGGGGTAATCCCAGCTCCATACTGCGCAGGAAGGGACATGGCCATTCTCCGCCTGTAAACTGCTCTTAATAGACCCTCACCCTTTTCCCCTAAGGGCTTTAGTGCCACACAGCCCTCCACCCCATATTTACAGCCCCCTCAGGGTGGGCGGCTGCACAAGGCACAAGACTTGAGAGCGACACCATCCCCTCTTCTAAGAAAATATTTGCTCGCCCTACAGATGCATTTCAATGAGCGATTAAGATAATCTGTCTCTTCCTGCTCCTTTGGAATTTACTCTTGCGAATGAGAAGCTCCTGGAAAGGTCACACTGTGGGTTATGGGAGAGCTTCCAGGCAGTGTTTCTCTGAATGCCTGCCGTGCCAGGCCCTGGGGACCAAGAGACCAGGAGACACATGGGAAACAGGGTCTTCCCCTGCCCTGCATCCCTGTCACCCCCATGGAGCACATTTTCACTTGATTTTTATCCAAGAGTAGATTTGGAAGCAACTATTGGTCCATTTTGGAACAAGGCAGGGTTTAAATAAACATCAGGTACAAAGGTTAAGCGACTTGCCCAAGGTCACCCAGGGGTGGAGCCAGGTTCACACCTAAGGCGTCTCTTTTAGAGGGCGCTGCTGTGTGCCTCTCAGGATTTCAGGGGCTTTAAAGGGGTCTGGAAGTGCCGAAGGGGAGCAGTTAGCTCTGTCAGGGGTCCACTTGGAGGGATTTTGAGCATGACTTTGAAGAATGATAAGGAATGAGTCAAAGAAGGGAAACCGTGTGGTTGGTGCGCACTCAGGCACGCCGTCTTGTGTGAGCAGTGAGGACACCAGGTGGGACACAAAGTCAGGTCACCAAGGGTCTAGTAAGGTCTCACTCCTTGGAGGAGTAGCAGACAAGTAGTAGCCTCACAGGAGCTCCTCAGCTTGCAGACTCTCAAGCCCCACCCAGGCCCACAGAATCAGAATCTGCATTTGAACAAGCTCCCCAGGGGACACACAGAAGTTGGAGAAGTACTCTGTCTGGAGTTTGGTTTTCATCCTGCAGGCTACAAGAGTCCTGGAATGGACGGTTGTAGAGCCAGAGCCTAAGAAGGCTCTGTAAGGACCACAGACTGCAGCACCCCCTGAGGGAGAAGGGAGGAAGGCCTGGCAATGAGCTGCAAGGGTCCCTTCTGGGAGCTGAGAGCAGGCGAAGCTGCTTGGTCCTGCTCCAAAGACGACCCTCTCATCCAGTGCACACTGCCAAACTTCAGGGAAGCAGAGGAAGAGGGGGACGGATTGCTGGGTGTGCAAGGTGGCTGGAGGCCAGCCTGGCGGGCACACCCTCCATGATCAGCAGAGGCCCTGACACCCGCATGTCTTCAGGTTTTGAGACATCTGGAGGACAGACTGCTGTGTGACCGGCGGCATGTGTCCAGCCCTCTCTGGACCTCAGCTTCCTCGCTGTACAATGGGATAATTAAAAGCACCCTAGAGTTGGGAAGACTATATACTCTTAAGTCAGAAAGCACTTCTCCATCCACCTTCCTGTCAAGACTCCAAAACCAAAACTGTAAAACAGACCAGAAAGCAGACCTTTACGGTGGCTGAATGCATAGGTCAGGGGCACTAGCGTTCAAATCCCAGCTCGGCCCCCTTTGAACTATGTGACTCTGGGCAAGTCACTTCTGCACGAGCCTCTGCTTCCCACCCATGAGGAATGAGGGGCAGAGACTTGGAAGGCCTTCATAGACTGTTGACTTTGCTGGAAGGGCTTTGCAGACTGTGACTTCCTCCCTACGCAGCGCCCGGCCTGTGGGGCCCTTCTTGGTGTCTCTTAATGGAGCTCCATAGGCATCATGTTCTGGTGTGCCAGGCTGTCCTGACAGGACACACCACAGGACTCCTGACATCCCTGCTACCCCCCCACCCTACCCAGCGGCAGGGATGGCTGCAACTGGGACTGAACTGACCCCACGCCACACAGACAGGAAAACCAAGATCCAGGTGGGGCTGTGTCTGGGGGCCCCCACCCAAGCAGAGGGGGGTCCTGGACCTCAGCCTCCACCTTTTCTCTCAGACCCAGGGGCTGAGTCCACCATAAGCCCAGGAGAGCTGTGCGAGCCCGCTGCCCACCCCACCACTGCCCCTCTGCTCCTGACTGACAGCCGGAAATGAAGTCTGGGTAGGAAGGAGGCAGAGATGGTGATCTAAAGGCAAGACAGAGGAACTCGTTACTGCTGTTCCATTGCTTCTTCCTCCTTCTCTCCTCACACCACCCCAGAGGCCAGGCCAGGACAATGGCTGCCCCTGCCTGGTTGGTAAACATTTCCACAAGGTGGGTCCCCATTTTACAGATCAGGAAACTGAGACCCGGTCTGTGATTCCAGCACCCACAGGGGAGGCACTAGCTGACCCCCTCTTAGGGTGCTGTTTGGCTGCAGCCTCCTCTCTGGTGAAGCTGTTCCACACACGCCCCATTGTCCCTCACCTGACTTCAGGGCGGGCTGTGCCACGTCAGTGGGCTGTGGTCCCAGACACCTACCAGTTCCCAGAGCCCTCCATGGCAGCCTTCCCCCCTCCAGCCCTGGAGGGCACAGGGGCATGCCATCCAAAGAGACTCAGGTGATAGGCTGTGTGCTCTGACCAAGGAGGAAGGCTTTAGGATGTGAGAGGAACCTCAGCTGACTGTTCTTTAGAACCAGGCGAAGAATGCCTGTGTCCTGGGCCTGACGTTCAACATTTTATACTTATTCCCTCATTTCATCCCACAATAACCCCATTTCAGAGATGAAAAAACAAGAGCCCAGAGAGGTGAAGCCACTTGCTCTTAGCCACACAGGGGGTGAGGATTGAACTGCGATTTGAATCCAGGTCCTCCTAATACCATCCACACTAACACCCCCTGAGAAAGGCACACTCAGAAGCCCTCTCAGAAACCTGCAGATTCAGAAAGGACAAAAGGTCTATGGGGGGAGGGGGAGGGCCAAGCTGCTGCTCCTCGGGAGTCTCTGGGAATCTTATGACTGGAAAGGGATGAGAGGCAGCTGCTGAGGCAGCCACAGAGAGATGAGGCGTGGGTGAATGCAGTCACCCAGCACCTTCACTCCTGGTGGTTATTCAAGAGTACCCCATCTCCGCCACTGCTCACAGGAACGGGAATGGGAATGTTGTTGGTGAAGCTGCCCTGTCTCCATCCGGCGGGAGGGGACAGGTAACACATGGCAGCCACTCCCCACAGAGTATGACACAGCAGTTAGGAACACAGAGGATGGATTTAGGAAGTGAACCGTCCAGTTAAAGAAAGGAAGGAAGGCTTCGGAAAAGGGGGAGGAAGAAGGAGGAAGGGGAGAAGTGGGGAGGGAGAGGGAAGGAAACCTGTCACTTCATCTCTGTAGCTTTTTCTCACAGAAAGCACTGTGAGGGTGTACACGTGTGTAAAAACCTGTCTCACAGAGTGATTGGGCATGGGGACAGGACACGAAGGAGAAAAAAAAACTGGATAAAACAGAGCCAGAGTAGGTGCTGGACTCGCGTAAAAACAAAAAATTTAACAGGTACCTCAAGTGGCACGTTAAGCAGTTGGAGCTCTCTCCTGAGGACACTGGGGAACTATGGAAGAGATTAGAGGGAGAGAGGGATAAGTGCTCTAGAAAATTAACTTGAGTGGGTGCTAAGAGAGTCCCTCCATGGAGGCAAGGGCTCCAGCAAACCTCAGTCAACCCTTAGCCATGCTTCTCCGGGGTGTGTGCAGGGGGCGGGGGGAGGGGTCTGCTGCTCAGGCTCTGCCCACCTGCCTTCTCACTGCCTTTCAAACGAAAAGAGCAAAACATGAAAATAAATGGGCAAGTTGTCAGGGCTCAGCCCTGGGAAAGAGCAGCACTATGCATTCCAATCTCAGGATGTCAGTGCCCCCACTGGCAGCAGCCCCTCCCTATCCTGCCCCGGAGAGAACCCTGGGCTGAGTGTCCAGAGACCAGGTTCAATGCCCAGCAACTGCTTACCCAGGACCTCCTCCATGCCAAGAACATCACATATGATGTCAGAACATCAGCATCTATTGCAGAAGGAACCATACCCAAAGAGGATCTGCTGTAAGCCCAAACACAACAAAGGGGGCCAAAGAGTCAGGGCTGCTCAGAGGAGGAGTCAGGACCTGTTCTGGAGGAGGAAATGCACAGAAGGGGGCAATTCTGGCACTGTGGCCACCATGTGCATGACATGAGATTAGAGTGGGCTCTCCTGAGCTCCCTTCAACGAGATGCTTCAGGGGATGGACACAGAGGGCAGCCACCCAGGACCAAGCAGTCAAGAGCGGCAGCTGGAGCCTCTGCACAGTGGAGCCTGATTACGACGACGCCCCAGTGCAGCTGGCAGTGGATGAGGTTTTGGGAAGGATAGGCACAGTCCTCAAGCTGTGCCCTCGAGGGACTCAGTGGAACAAGAGACAGGCCTTGGGTTCCAGGTTCAGCCTTGGGGCAAACACTATGCCTGGAGCCCCACCTTCTAGCCTCTAGGTCAGGAATTACCTTTGTCCAAATACATATGTCCCAGAGAAAGAGAAAGGGCTCACGTGTCTGAAGTGCCTGCTGGGTCCCTAGGACTTGATGTTTAGTGTCTCCTGGATCTTTCAAGTCCTGCTGCTCCCCATTTCACAAGGAGAAACTGACAGTCTGGAGCGGAGAAGAAACTTGGCCAAGGGTCAGATTTCAGAATCAGGTGTTCCCTCCTTGGGCCTTTTTTTTTTTTATTTTTTTAAAGATTTTATTTATTGGTTTGTCAGAGAGAGGGAGAGAGAGCATGAGCACAAGAAAGGGGAGTAGCAGGCAGAGGGAGAAGTAGGCTCCTCCCTGAGCAGGGAGGCCAATGCAGGACTCGATCTCAGGACCCCAAGATCTGAGCCGAAGGCAGACTCTTAACCAACTGAGCTACACAGGCACCCCTCCTTGGGTCCTTTTCCCTCCTTCTGGAACTCTCCCCCACCCTGCCCCATCTACGGATAAAAATCCGTAGAGCCCAAGCTAAATGCTGTCTCTACCAAGAAGCCCACCCTGACCACACCTCTTTCCTGTCTTTCCGTTAATGCATTTGCTCACCTGTTCTTTTCCACTAAACAGGGGACCCTTGACTATCTTGCTCATTGATTTCAACCCTATATCCAGGGGCGGCCTTGTAGACAGTAGATGTGAGGATGAATGAATGGGAAATGAATGATAATAGATACACATAATCTCTAGGTTGCTATGTTGGAAAGAAACCCATAATTTATCCCCTCTAACACTTCAATCAAACATAGAAAACCTTGCTGCTTTCGGACATGGCTAGTATACCTCCACAAATGGGGAGCTCACCACCCCAGGGCCCCAGGGCCCCAGGACCCCCTGCCCCAGGACTGCCCTGCCTAGAGTTAGATGCCATGTCTGGACCCAGGTGATGGCCTCTGAGCCCCAGGAGAAGAGCCCAGAGTCTGGACGTGGCCTCCACCATGGGTCCTGCCAGTTCCCCTCTCATTCCGAGGGCCTCTCCTGGAAGTATGGCTGGAAGAAGGGGTGGGGGGCTAGGCACCTCAGGAGTCTGGGGCCATGCTCACACATGTGTCTTTAATCCCAGTGGATTTCAGCATGCTTTCACCTCCAGGGTATCCAGACCAGGCCCATGAGGCTGGGATAATCATGTCTTTTTACAGATAGGAAAACTGGAGTCCAGAGGGGCAAGAGAAAGAGGAACTCAGGGGTCTGGCTCCAAAGCCTTAATCACAGTCCAGTAGACAGACACATGTTCTCAAAAGGGCTTTGTGTGAGAGCTTCATTCTCTTCCGTGCCCTCCTGGGAGACCTGAATACTAGAGGAGAATCCCAAGAGTCAGGGGCGGATGTGGAACCTCAGGAAGGGTGGTAATTTGGGAAGGTCCACCCAAGGGTCCCGCACAGCCCATGAGGTATACCAAGAAAGCCAGGGGGCGGGTCTCCCACAGTTGGAGCTGTGGGGTGGGGGTGGGGGGCTGCAGGGTTGGGGATGGGACCTGGCAGAGGACACTTGTTTGAGGATGAGATTTGACCCTGAGATTTCTGGGCCAGTGCCTGCTGCCTGCCAGCTGAGGCCTCCCATGTCCCACAGCCC
This sequence comes from Mustela lutreola, assembly GCF_030435805.1. Lineage (NCBI taxonomy): Eukaryota > Metazoa > Chordata > Mammalia > Carnivora > Mustelidae > Mustela > Mustela lutreola. The sequence continues at coordinate 55,802,125 of NC_081291.1, read as the reverse complement.
CTCAGCACTGTTTGGGAAGAACCATTGGGAAGTTGCCAACCCGTGTCCGGAACTGGCTACCCCCCTCTCCAGTGTCGCCTCCTCTACCCCAATCCCCAGCACCAGGTACTCTGGAGCCATTTCCACCTCCTCATGGTCCCACAGGAACACCCCTCCCTCATCCCTTGCCTGCCTGGCCAAATCCAGCAAGTCCCCACTATCTCTTCCCCCAGGAAGCCTTCCCTGATCCTTTGGCTGGCTGATGCCTCATCTGGTCCCCAACATCTTTGGGCGCCTCTCAGTCCCAGTTATGTCAACTCACCAGACATCCTATCCTCTTCTTTGCCCATCTGCCTACAGATAAGCCTGACGCCAGAGTGGTGAGGAACATTCTAGACTGTCCCCTCCCAGCCTGTTAACACCTCCTCCTGCAGTAAGCAATGCCATGGGACCCTTAGTGGAGCCCTGGGTTCAAGTCCTGACTCTACCTCCGACTGGTTGGGTGACCTTGAGCAAAAGGGGCCTCAACCTTCTCTGATATAAAATAGGGGTACACGTGTGGGCTGGAGCCAGAGTCAGACCTGTGGTCTCTGGGGGGCCATTCAGCTCCAACCTCAACTAATCTGCGGCCCCTCACCTTGTCTCTGACTGAGGCTCTAAATGATCCTCAGCCTTTTCCAAAAACCCTCCTTGACAGATCCATTCTGCAAACAGGGCACCAAGCCACAGAGAGAGGCAGGGACCCTTAGCTGCCCCAGCTGTGTGGCAATGAGAGGTTGCCGAGAATGTGCCCCCTCCCCGGCCCGCCCACCTGCCCACACATCTGCTTATGAGTCACCGTCACCTCGGCCAAGACAGCAAAATGCGGGGGCTACAGAGAGAAAGTCAGCCCAAGGAGAGCAAATGGGTGAATGAGGGGAGGCTTCCAGCTGCTGGGGAGCACAGTGGGGGGCGCAGAAGGGAAACTGAGGCCAGAAGGAGCAGCCACCCACTCAAGGACCACAGAAAGTGGGGGCAGCCTCAGTCTCCTGTCTAATGGACGTTCATTCTGCTTCATCGGGCCATTTCCTCAGGGAAGAAGGCAGGGCCCACAGCTTTCACAATTATCCAGGCAATTAAGACAGGCAGATGGTCCCGCTGGACCGAACATTCAAGCTGACAAACGGAGACAATGCTGGGACGTTAGCTGACAAGATCAGCACTAGTTCCGGCGGATGGGTGACACGGCAAGGCGAATGTGCCATCGGGACTGTCCACTGCCCAGAGTCAGGGAGGGGCCCAGCTATTCTGCCAACTCAGACTTCCCCAGACCCTTGGCTCAACTCTGGGCTCTTCCCTGTGAGAGGGACCCATGGACAGAGTTGGTGACACCCTGAGAAAGGGGTCTGCTCAGCTGGGAGAGGCAATTTGGGGGCTCCACTGCTGTCTCTGCAGGGCTGTCTTGAGGGAGGGGAGCAGAGGGAGGGTGGAGAAACCCTGAGGGAGCCTGGGGAAGACAGACCAGCAGCCACATGCTGGGCATGCAACAGAAGGGTCCCCTGATGCCAGCAGGGCCACCAGAGAACTGACCACTTAGAAATGCTCCAGAAACGGGATTGGAAGTCAGACTACAAGGGGAGGCAGGGGGCGGGAGGCCACATATTCCATTTCCTTCCTAGCGAAGCAACCTTGGAAAGTCACTTCTTTGGGCCTCAGTTTCCTCACCTGCAAAATGGGGCAACCTAGTTCACTACTCACAGGGCTGTTGTGAGGATAAGAAAGCACATGTGAAATAGGTGGCATGGCGTACAGTAAGTGCTCAATAAATGTTTGGGGAACAAAGAACAGGTCCAGAAGTTTATCCCTTATCTTCCTGATAAAAAAAGAAACCCCATGGTCTCTGAGACAGCGTAGTTGATCTGAACCTCTGGTGCCCTCTCCCACCCAGAAACGGAGAATGCCAGAGGCCTAGGAGCCGGTTGCTATTCAGGCACTGGGGGGTGGGGGCTGATTTCCAGGAGTCAGATGTGAGACCCCAGTGCAGCTGCTGCGCTGTGAGAAATGCCCGGAGCCAGATGTGGAGGCAAGCTAGAGAGCCTCATCACAGAGGGGAAGGAAGGGGTAAATAATTAATCACAGATGTGCACCATGGAGAGGGCACAGGCAGTCAAAGCTCAGGAGGGCATGGCACAGCCCCGCCCTTTGTTCAGGAGGTGCCCTCTAGTCAGCAGACTACTATCCTTAACCTTGGGATAACCTTATTATCCCTAAAATTGCCCATTTTTCCTCTAATACATCCACTGGCCTGGGAGGCCAGATGACACAGCCTTGCCCAGAACCTCGCTGAGTGCATCTCCTCCATCCTCCCCCTTCAGCCCTTCTGCTCTAGCTTTGCCCACCTGGGTATGAACACCCAACATGTTCATACCTCAGGACCTTTGCACTGGCTGTGGCTTCTGCCAGCCACATTCTTCCACTGGGTAGCCACATGATCTCCCTCATTCCATAAGGACTTTGCTCTAATGTCACTTTCTCAGTGTGGTCTTCCCTGAATACCCCACTTAAAACTGCACGCTACTATCCACACACCCCATCCCCTCTTTCTGCTTTATTTTTCCCCACAGCATGCATCACTGTCATACATTTATCTTGTTCCCCTGCTATCACTCTTAGAATGTTAGCTCCACAAGGGCAGGGACTTGGTTAGTTTTGTTCCCTACAGTCACCCCAGGGCCTAGAATAGTACCCAGCCCATTACAGGTGCTAATAGATATCTGCTGAATGAGAGAATGGCAAAGGATATTCTGCTGCCTCAACATCCATTGATTCTGCCCTCTGTAGCCCTAGCCCCTTGCCTCTCACCTGGACCCTACCCCAGCCTCCTCCCTGCATCCTCCCTTGCAGTCTGCACAGTAGCCAGAGCCTGTGCTAACACTCAAAGCTGTCCTCCCCTCTCTCCTGCTCAGGGACCTCCCATGGCTCCCACTGACCTCAGGACAGAGTCTGAGCTCCACAGTCTCCTGCCTCCTCCGCCCTGCCTCTCTTCTCTCTTTATACTTTTCACACTGACTAAAGCTCTCAGTTCCCTGAGGCAGATCTTTGAAGTTTCGAGGTATTGTACAAGCTAGTCCCTTTGCCTAGCCAACTCCTACTCATCCTCAAAAACCCCCACTCTGGAGGGCACCTGGGTGGCTCAGTGGGTTAAGCCTCTGCCTTCTGCTCAGGTCATGATCTCAGGGTCCTGGGGTGGAGCCCCGCATTGGGTTCCCTGCTGAGCAGGGAGCCTGCTTCCCCCCCTTTCTCTGCCTGCCTCTCTGCCTCCCTGTGATCTCTTTCTGTCAAAAGAAAACAAAAACAAAAACAAAAACCTTCTGGGAGATTTCCTTGACCTCCCTCAAGCACAAGCATTGTTTTCTTCTCCACGTACCAAGTGGACCCAACCACACCCCCACCACCGGAAGTGCTGACATCATCTACATATCATTTCCCCCTCCTCACAAGCCCCCTGGGTCAGAAACCGCAAGTAATCCCCTTCTGGGTCCCTAACACTTAGCACTTTGAAAGTTTCATCTCAGTTGTCCTTGCAGCCATCCAGCAAGGAAGGTTCTAATATAAACTCCATTTTACAGATGAGAAAAGTGAGGCTCAGAAAGATGAAGGCACTTGTCCCAGCTGCAGTTAGATTTATACCTGGCAGTTGGCCCCAAGGCCTGTGCTCTGTATATCCTGCCTCCCTCACATCAACACACATCAAATTAAATCCCTCATTCTTTAAAATTGAACAGCCCATTTTATGCTCCCAGAGGCCCAAGCAGAGCCCCAAAGGAAATCTCGCTGATCTGATCTCCCAGAATTCTCCTGGGTGGGGGCTGTCATTCTGCCCAGGCTAGGAAGGAGGGCACAATGGCCTAGGAATATCTGTGTTCTCTGTGGGCACTGAAGTCCAGCACACGCACATCAGAGTCAGGCCAGCACTACAGGCCCCTACCCTTCCCAGGCCTCAGTTTCCTCATGGTCCAGATGTGGGCACACTGACACTATTGGGAGTGTCTAAGACCATGCAGGGGTGTGCTCCTATCCACGTATCCACAGTAGCTATTTCCCCTCCTCTCTGACTGAAATCAGGGAAGCTGAGTCAGGACTGAACACCTCCTTCTCCCAACCCCAGCCCGGGTGGGGAGTACAGCTCCCAAGTTTGAGTAAAACCTCAAATCCCAGTTGGAGGGACCCAGGAGGGGTCTCATCTGGCCAGATGGCCCAGGGACCCCCTCTTAAGCAATCACAGGGAAAGGAACATAAGGGTCTTACCCAGAAAAAAATGGGAAACAGAAAGGCCTGTTAGAAAATATGGGCTGAAAATATGGGCTGGAAATGGGAAGCTATGTCCTCAGACATCCAAAACAATATTTGGGGCACCTGGGTGGCTCAGTCGGTTGAGTGTCAGACTCTTGGTTTCGGCTCAGTCATGATCTCAGGGTTCTGGGATTGAGCCCTATGTCAGGCTCTGCACTCAGGATGGAGTCTGCTAGAGACTCTTTCGCCCTCTCCCTCTCCCTCTGTCTCTCCCCACTGCTTTTGTGCTTTCTCTCTCTCTCTCTGAAATAAATAAATAAATCTTAAAAAAACAAAACACAACACAACACTATTTTGGAAATGAAGACTGAAGAAACACCTCCCCTTCCCCCAATCTCTTAAATCCTTCTCCCTTAAGCTTTTATATTTTCACAAATGGATGCAAAGCCTCACTGCAAGGACAAACAAGTTCCCTGTGCCGCCAACAGAGCCCCTCCCCTTTACCCCATAAGGAAGTGGAGATGCCAGACAGGAGCCGGGCACACGCCAGGCACGGTGTGCCCCCCCATCAGGGTATACTCCCCTCTGTTTTGTTAGAGGTTCGCTGGTCCCAGACACCACCACCCTGGGGTCAGTGACACATACAGATGAGGAAACGGAGGTCCTGAGTGGGCCACACAGGAAGTAAGAGCCGGGGTAGGATGTGAATCCAGGTCTGCTGGAGACAATACAATAGTTCCTCTCCAAAGGCACAGAACCTGAGCCACAGAATTCAGTTGGCTAAATAATAATCCTGGGGAAGCTCAGATCTGGAGCAGCCCTTGATGTATCTGTCTATCCCTCCAGCCTGGGAGGATCCCACCAGGTTCTCAGGGTCTGTGGACCTCAAGAGGACAATAGCCTCAAAGCGGGAGGGGCTTGTCCCCTGGAGGTGATCCCAACACCGGAGTCCCTGGGAAGTTTCAATTGCTCCATTGTGTGGAAGGGGCTTTCGAAGACCTCTAGGGTGTCAGACCACCAGGGCGGAGCCTAACGGGCTTCTGTGGCCCCCAAGGATGCTGCTACCCCTTGACCATTCCTGGGGCAGCTCCTCCTTATGCAGGTTCCTGAGTCTAGAAAATGCTCATGGCAGTTATGAGAGCCGGCTCGAGAGAGCCTCTGTGTGTCACCTGTGTGTGTAGCCTTGGGAAAGTTACTTAACCTCCCTGTGCCTGTTTCCCCATCTGCACAATCACCAACTTTGCAGAGTTGCCGCAAGGACTTAATAAGTGAACGTACTGCCTGGCACACAGTGGCGCTGAATTAAAGTCAGTCACTGTTGTTCATATGAACAGCATGATTATTCTTAGCTCTAGGCTGCAGCATAGAAGTGTGAACCCACCATCTCCCACCTCCCCTCCCTGTTGTAGATGGAGAAATGGCCGCCCACGGAACCCATCGATGAAACACAGGGTCTTCCAGCCTGGGCAGCTTGATTCCCAGCTCGATGCTCCTCCTGCCCTGACTCCCACCCCAGCCTTTCCCCCATCCTTAGTCTCCTCCCAGGGCTGCCTGTGCAGGGTGGGATCTTGAATACAAAGGGGCTCCGCCTACACTCCATCTCACCCAGGGTCATGTCCTGCCTTTATCCATGACCCTCCTATCCTGAATGCCTGCACACAGCCAGTTGGCCCTAAACGCATACACAGAGCACCCCTGCCCGCCCAGCTTGACCAGGACAACTTCACGGCCCAAACGGAGGGGAAAGGAGAGGCTATTAGGGACATGCCATGTGAGAGGGGCGACGAAGGGTACTGTGGCACAGGAAGGCAGAGAGAGAAGGGGACACTCAGATGCAGAGAGGGACCATGACAGAGACAAAGAGGGAGAGGGACAGACAAGAGCAACACAGAGCGGGAGAGAAAGACAGGGAAAAACAGGTTGGGGCAGAGAGAACCAGATATGAGAGAGAGAACCAAACAAAGAGAGACGGAGAAAGAGACAGAGGCAAAGAGAAAGATGGAGAGACAGAGGGCACAATCAGAAAACAAGAGTCCATTAAATTAGATGAACGATTGGGGGGAAAAAAAAAAGATGGACAGAGAGTTAGAGAGACTCAGGGAGACAAAGAGATGGTGGGGGGGCAGAGAGCACAAAGCAGAGAGAGATTGAGAGATGTGGAAGGTGGCAGAAAGAGGCCAGACACACATACAGATTCAGTAAGAGCCCTAGAACTGAAGCAAAACCCAAACGGCACCAGAAGAGATGGGGCAGGAGGCAGAGACAGGGCAGGGCAGGAAGCCCCAGATCCCCAGGTGGGGGGTGCCCAGCCTCTGCCTCCCAACCAGATCCAGATCTAGCCACCCAGCCCCTGGGCAGGCAGCAGGGCTGCTCCGTGCCCCACCCACCCCCGTACCTTTGGGACGCCGCCTCACCACGCCCAGCCGCCACTTGAGCGACACAGCCAGCATTGCCCCCTCAGGCCCTTGGGGCCCAGGGCCAGGGACGTGACCCGCCCAAGCCGGCTGCTCTCCGGGAGCCCAGCGCTCCTCTGTGCGCTTCTCTGTGCGCTCGCTTGTGAGCCGCTTGTGCTAACTGGCAGAAGCTGGGCGCTCCCAGCCTCCACCCTCCTGAGTTGTTAAAATAGATAATCCTCCCCAGAGCCAGCAGTGGTGGCATCGGCGGTGGCATCTGTGGCAGCAAGTTCTTTCCTCCAACCACAGCCCCAGCCTGGGGAGTGAAGCACCAGGATGTTCCAAACACTGCGACAAACCTTCCTGGGGCACTCGCCACCGCCCCCCACTCCCCAGCACCTCCCCCAACCCGCCACAGCCTCTTCCTTCCCAGCGCTCACCCCGTCCACCCCTTCTTCCACCCAAATCTGCCAATACTCGATCCTGCCCTCCCCAGGCTGTGCTATTTGATGCCCCCACGCCTTTGCATTTGCAAGGCCCTCCACCTGGGACACTTGTCCTGTCTGGCTTGGCTCCATTGGAATTCTCTGCCTGGGAATGTCTGCTCTGCCTTCAGAGATCCCTCCTCGCTGGAAGCCCTAGCCTGCTGGGTCTTGATAATGCTTTTCAGACCCCCTGGAGGTTGTCCATCGCTCCTGAAACCTGGAGCTCCCAGAAACAAGGACAGGGTCCACTTCTCCGGTCTTCCCTACAGTCAGCACAGACATTTACTGGGGTCATCAGTGTACAATGATGAGACCGAGGCCCTGCCTCTTCACTCCTTTAATCACCAGGGACTCTTGTTGGAAACATGGGATAAGGAGAAAATCCACCCAGCTGACTGCGTGGAGAGGGCAGGACTGGTGAGTGCTCCAGGCATTCAGCGAGAACTGTAAATGCATCTGGCATCCCTTCCTCTTACTGGACAGAAAAGTGCCAATCTACCAAACAGAGAGTGAGGGGAAGCCTCACAGAACGCAAGTTTTTGGAGATGGGCACACCCGAGTTTGAATCCTGACTCCATGTGCCCCACGAAGCCTGTTTGCTCATCTAATGGGGCTAACAGTCCGTCTCTGATCTGGTGGGACCTTATGAAATCCTGTGCAAAGAGCACTTAGTTGAGTCTGGCACACAGTAGGTGCTTAATAAATAATAAGTAGCGGCTATTAATATTGTAATAATTCTGCATGGAGTCCCCAGTACAGATGGGAAATCCATGGAGGAGATGGCCTGGCTGAAGTCAGACAAGGAAGTCAGGAATCCAGTGCTTTCCACGAACATCACAGTGCACCAGGGTGGTCCTAGGGTCGTCTGCATTTTCCAGATGAGGAAACTGAGGCTGAGAGAGGTAGAAGATAGCCCTGGGCTCACCCAGCAGGCAAGGGGCAAAGCAGGGTCTGAGACCAGACACCAGACTACGCCACCTCCACCTCCAGGCCATAACAAATCTCTTGTTAAGCCCCTGCTGTGTGCCAGGCTCTGTGTGGAGCCCCCTGCCAGCTCAGCCCAGGGAGTGAGGTCTCAGGCCGGAGTCATGCACACTGTTGAGCAGCGGAGCTGGGGCAGGAGCCCACATGGTCTGAGCCCAGAGCAAGAACTCTAGCCAAGAACAAGGCTGCTTCCCGCCTGCATCCCTGCCTTTGGTGAGAAGGCAAATGGCCCCAGCAGTCTCCGGGACCAGTTGAGATGGACACGAGGAAAGGATAGCAATAAATAAGGATGTGCAGAGAGGTGGCACTGGGCCCCAGGGTGGGGAGAGATCCAGTGGCCTGGCCCGGGAGGGGTTCCAGTCCCCAGTATCTCCTGAAGGATGCTTAGCAAATGTCACAGGCCCCACAGGGGAGGATGTCTCAGGCCAGATTCACACATGGATAAAGAGGTGGGTCGAAAAAAAAAAAAAGAGGTGGGTCGGCCCAGCTAGAGGTCCCACTCTGCTCACCCCAAAGCCCCCTCACAGGCTGAAGGGCCCACAGCTGGAGCCTTGAGACTTGGGTCACACACACACACACACACCTGGGGATGGAACCCAGCTCGGACACTCCCCACCGTGTGGCCTTTGGGAAGTTTCCTTTGGTTTCCTCAGCAGTGAAATGGACACAGTAATTCGCTTCACTCTCCCCCAGGACTGTCCTAGGTCAAATGAAGAAAGGGAGCCTCAAAGGGCGATGGGGGCTATCCATGACACCTGGCACAGACAGAGGGCCTGAGGGCAGCAAATGCCACAGAGCACAGTCACGGGGGTGCTGAAGGCCATGCACTGTGGAACCAGCCCACCCGGGTTCAAATCCCAGCTCCCCCACTTTCAGGCTGCATAACTGGGTGGGTCACTTAACCTTCCTGAGCCTCAGTTTCCTTACCTATAAAATGGAGATAATTATGACGCGTACCTTACACATCGTGAGGATGAAATGGGCGAACACAAAGATAAAGCTCCTGGCACAGTACCAGGCTCTCAGTAGGCGCTATTATTAAGAGGGCTGTTGGGAGGGGCAGGGAGTCTCCAACTTTGGTTTAGTGGAATTCAGGCAGACCTTGGTGCCTCAGGCGAATGAGCAGGCCCACTGAGCTGCCCAGGTGTCCCGGGAAAGAACTGATCCTTCAAAGGAATCAAGGGAGATGGGCACAACCCCAGAGTCCCAATGAGTAGGCCCCTGCGCGTGGTGGGGGCTCTAGAGGGAGGACTGTGGAAAGGAGGAGGTTTACTGCTCTCTCCCCAAGTTCGAGGCGTAATGGGTCGCCCCCGCCTAGAGGCACAGGAGACACCGAGAAGTCATGCAGGCCCAGCTCCTCGGAGCTAATTTGGAAGGTGGCTCCATGGGGCCCAGAAGACCCAGGTCCTGCTGAGCAGCTCCCTGGCACTGGGCTGGATGCCTGGAGGACATGATCCCTGGGCTCTAAGAGCTCCTAACCGAAGATGCTGCTTCTCCCCGAGTCTCTTTCCCCATTCTGCACCTCACGGGGCTGCAGGGAGACAGACGATCCCACATGTCAGAGCATCTGTATGCAGTAGGTGCTCAATATGTACCTCCTTCCCCAGTGCAGGCCAACTTCTCCAGGTGGTGAGCTCTCTGACAGCTGGCCTCTGCACAGATCCCTGGAGGGGGTTGTTGTTCGACATTCTGTTCCTCTTCCCTCCTGTTATCCCTGGGGAGCTGCTCCCCTCCCGTGCTCAGTCTGGGTAGAACTTGCCCCCCAGCTCCAGGAAGAGTCCTTGACCCAGAGCTTGCTGAGAGAAGCCTCCCACGTCGCCCACAGTGACTGGCTCAGGGATGAGCACATGACCCAAGTCAATCCAATGAGAGGCTATTCTGAGACTCGGGGAAACTCCTTCCTCTGGGGGAGGGAGGGCAGAAATGCAGAGAAACGGTGTCAGTCTGGAGCCACTCGTGGTGGAGAAAGAGGAGAGGGAGGATTGAGGCTCTCCTCATCAAGGGCCCTGATGAGCAGGTCCTCCTGGCACCTGGAACCCACCACACCTGAAGTCGGTAACATTCCTTTCCAGCTGCTTTAGCCAATAAATTCCTTTCTGTGCTTAAGCCAGTTTGGGTTGGATTTTTGGTAACTTGGACCCCGAAGAGTTCTGGCTCGTCCAGTGCCTTCCTCATCTCAGAGCCCCAGATTCCAGCACAAACCAGAGCTTCAGCAAGTGCACAATGAATGAATTAATGAATGATGAACAGAACACAGATGGACACACTCCCCAGGTGGCCTTCTGCGGAAGCCTCTGGGCCCTGCACCTCAGACAAAAGAGGCCACAGCTGGATGATGAATTCCTAGATGCCCCTGAGCGATCTGCCTGGCAGGCCCGGCCAGACAACAGAGTCAGCAGACAGGAATGGAGATGTGGGGTTTCTGGTTTCCAGGCACATACCGCTCGTCTGTTATCTTGGCCACAGCCTGCCACGTGCCGCCCTTCCGTGGTCCCCAGATTTTCACAGGGCTCCTTTTACAAAAATGGCAGCCCCAGGGAGAGGGTGGGAGAGCACAGAACCTCTTAAAGGAAATGTGACCGGGGTGAACAGCAGCTCAGCCCAGAGGAAGAGCCAGGAGGCCTGAGTTCAGGTCCAGCCCAGCCCTAGACTACACTGTGGCCCTGGGCAAGTCTCTGTTGTCTTCTAGCCCCACCCTGGGTTATACTCCAGAACCCCTGCTGTGCTCACCCTACAGGTGCCATCTTGCTTCCTCGTTCCCAAGGCCCAGAGAGGTTCCTCCTATGGCTGCCGCTGAGCCAGCCAGGTTGGGATTCAAACACAGGGTCATTGGACTCCTCTCAAAAATGAGCTGACAAAACCCAAGGATGGGCTAAGAGAAGGACACCCATCACAGAGGGATGGAGATCAGCCTCTAGTCCTCAGATTCTGCTTTACCCATTCCTGCCTCAGCCTCACAAAGCCCCAGAAGCTGGGGTTGCTACCACCCCTCCCTGCTTCCAGAAACAAATTAGCATCTCATCAGACATGCCTTTAATCTTCTCAGGGCCGGCCCTTTCTACCCTGTGGGCCAAGTGGTGACATTTCTGCCACCCAGCTCTGCGGATCTAAGTAAGACAGAGGCCCCCAGGTCCTGCATGCAGGGGACGGGGTGTGTGTGGTGGGGGAGACCCCTCTTCATCACTTCTCCAGGCTAGGGGAGGGAGAGGATGAGGGCCATCTATCCACACGTTCACTCATTCAATGGACATCTATTAAGCACCTTCTGTGTGTCAGGCCGAGAGGTACAGCCATGAACAAAATCAAGGATATTCTAGTGAGGGAGGCAGAGAAGAAATGACCAATGTAATAATTAGGTAAATGCTGCAACATGTTAGAGCTGAAACATGCTAGAAATAAATAGAGAAGGGGGGGAGTATCCGAGTAGAGAGGAGATGCTGCTGATCATAAAGGGGTGGTCTCCCTAGAGCCCAGACTGTAGTCTCTAAACACCTTGTCCCACTAAAAGGGCCCCCAGGACTCCTCAGAGAAGCAGCTGATTCCAGGACTGGGGCAGGAAAAGTGACAAGATGATCCTGGAACATCTTTGAACCACCAGGAAAGTAAGGAAATGCTTAAACTGATGGGGAAAGGTTGACAGGACACAGAAACCAGCTTGAGGGGCTCCCACTGGTCAACTCTGGGTCACTTTGAGCATCGGAAAAAATAACGACTGCAAAACTGTAAAAATCCAAGTGCTCATGATTCTCAGAAGGAAAAAACAATCTGCCCCTTTGGAGGTATTGATGGCACCAGATCCTTATTCTATAACACAAAAAATGAAGGTAAAAAATGAAGCATTTATTCTGTCCTCTTGTATGAAGAGTATAGGGGGGAACCTACTAAGGAAAAGTCATTCTTTGCAGAAAAACCACAGCAAATAAGTGTAGAAGAAGTAAGAGAATTAGAAAACTGCCTCTTTGCAATCCGAAGGAGATAAAGGATGTAGCACTGACCATCAGTGGAAGGCTGAAAGAGATCCTATTACAGAAAGCCAAACAGACAGCCCTTGAACCCCTGGACCAATCTTAGCATCACCAAAAGTGGAACATTCTGGCATTATGTGCCTCCTGATAGGATGTGGAAGGAAGCCCACAAAACCATCCGTGACATATTCCTGCCTACAAAATTAGACCTGAATTAAATCCAGCTTTAGACTCAAATACCAGCTGACAAGCGAGTACAGGGGACAGAAGAATGTATGAAATGACACCACGAGGCCTTTCTACAAGACAAACAACCCGGTTTCCTTAACAAGTAATTAGGGTAAAAACAAAACAACTACAAGAACAATAACAACAACAACAACAAAGTAGGTGGTGGGGCGTGGATGTGGTTGCTACAGATTAAGGGAGAATTAAGAAATCCATCAACCAAATACAATCCGGGGAGCTTAGCTGGACCCTGATCTGAATAGCAAGTTTGACAAGACGTTTGGGAGCCGATGGGGGGAAAGTGCGCAAGGATGGAGTATCAACTGATAGGGGCCAATCCTGCTTAATTCTGCTGGCTTGATCCTGTTCTTGTAATTTTATTTAGGGAAAAGTCTATCTGCTGAAGATACAGTTGGAACAAAAAAAGACTGAGATTGTGCCTTAAAAATGCCCCAGGAGTATTCCTGTGTTATATGTGCCATTTACAAATGAAGTAAAATTGTCAATTATTTCAAATCAAATAAAAATAAATGGGGGGGCATAAAAGGGCTCATTGAGAAGGTGGCATTTGAAAAAAGTCTGAAAAGGAGGGAGCCATGGAGGGACTGCTCCAGGACAGAGAGGGCAGAACAGGCCTGGAGTAAGGGGAGGGGTGTGAGGGGTGGGAGAGGGGGTAGAATGAAGGGTCTCCTAAGGTCTCTGGCTTTCCTCTGAGGGAGGTGGGAGCCAATGCAGCATTTGGAGCAGAGGGGGAGGACGTCTAACTGTGATTTAGCACCGTACTCTGGCTGCTGGCGGGGGAGGGGAGAGGCGGGGAGACAGGGAGGAAACCACTACTGGAGGCCCAGGAGCAACAATGGCCACTGGACCAGGGTGGGGGGTGGGGGATATAAGCAGTGATGACACAGGCAGAACCCAGTTCCTCCTAAAGGTCCAGCCCCCTTCCTCTGCCAAGGTTAAATGTTGGCAGAATGGCAGACAGACTTTTCTTTGGTCAGGAGCAAGAGCCTTGGGATCGAGAAAGCCTAGGCTAGCTGAGATGCTGGCCCCTGCTCTCTGTGTGTCCCTTCCCCACTCTGGGCCTCAGTTTCCCCATTGGTAAAATGAGGATAATGATTAAGAACTCGGACAATCATCAGGCTGCTCTGTGGAGACAACAGAGAGGAGAATGTCCCACAAACTGGTAAGGGCTGGGCTTGTGTCACAAGAGGGAAACAGCCTTTACGGGCTGCTTAGCTCAGGTGCAGAGCTCAGGGTTCTATAGGCATCAAGTCTTACCCTACCACAGGTGATATCCCCTGGGGAGCTTAAAACAACTACGGCTGAATCAGAAGCTTTGCGGGTATGAGGGTGGGGAATCACTGTTTCCTTGCTGCTCTGCAACAGATGGGGCACTGACGTTCAGAGAGGCAAAGTGACTGCTCCAGCGTCACACAGCCTCTCCAAGTGGCAGAGGAAAGATTTCCAACAGAGCCCAGCTCCCCTTCCCTTCTCCAGACCCCCTCACTTTCACCAGACCCCCCTCCAAGGCCAAGAGCCAGAATGCAACCCCACAGGAGGCTCAAAGCTTGCCAGGGGAAGTGGTTCATCTGTCTGAGAGTTCTGAGACATCCCCGAGCCAAGACATAAAACGCCACCAAGCATTTTCGGCATGGGCCAGGGCGGCTGGCTGACAGGTGCACCAACAGGGCCACCTGCCAGGAAACAGGTGGCTTGCCTGTTAATATTCCTGGCTCTGCCTTCACAGCACAATAATTAGGAGCAAATGCTTGGGCAGGCACCATTAACAAGGCTACAGATTAAGCCGTGGGGCACTCGGGGAGAGGTTACAGAAATGCCGCCATCTTGGCCCTATAGGGGGTCCTTGTGTCAGGCTGTGCCAGCACCAGCTACCCCTTCCCATCCTGATTCCTGGGCCTCACTCCCCACACCTGCCCACGAAGTCCTAGGGAGAGGATGGCCTGGTGGGGAGGTTTAGAGTCCAACAGCACTGGGTTCTAATCCTGCACTGCTTGGCCCCGGCGCTTGTGTGTCCAGAAAGGGGGTACACCTGGTGGATGAGCCAGCTTCATGCTATAATGCAAATCTGAGGCCTGGGAGGGCTCTGTGTGCACAAGACCTATCTTCTAATTATGTGCTGGGCGTTTGCTTTCAGATTACAGTTTCCTGTCTGAAAAATGGGGATAAAAATAACTAGCATTTATTAAGTATTACTCTGTGGTAGACACTGTTCCAGCTTTTGCAACAATAACCCCCTCTGTCACCCCACGAGGTGGGGACTGTGATCAGCCTCATGTTATGACCGCGAAGACCAAGGCGCATGGAGTGGGACAAAGGGCCAAGGTCACACAGCTCAGAGCCTGAACCCAGGCAGGCTGGCCCCAAGCCCACCCTCCAAACCACTCTGCTGTTCTTTCTAAACACAGACTCCTCTGTTACGGTCTCCGCGCGAGCCTGTGGGTGGGTGTGATTAAATACAGCAAATGTGGCGAAATGAGCACTGGGGGCACAGCACCCGCCCACGGCCGAGTTCCAGCAAGCTTCTGGCAATGCTGGCCTGTGGGCCCCTCCACCTTGTTTCCTACCGCGTGGCTGTCCCTGCGGGCCGAACAGCCAAGGTGCCTGGACTTAGAGGCAGATGGGGCGGGACCCCTCCCTGACCCTCGGCTCTCCCTCTGTGGCGGCATCCTCCTGGCATATCAGGGGGTTGCTAAGGTTCATCCGGGTCAGATGTGGGAGCTGGTATAACATCCACTCTCTTTCCTTGGCACCAGCCAGTGAAACACACACCTGGGAAACTGAGGCAAGAATCAAAGGAAGGGGGCAAAGATTGGGTCCATCCTTGGGGATACACAGTGCCACACGAGGGGCTCTTGTCTCCATTTGGCATGTGAGGAAACTGAGGCCCACAGTGGGGAAGGAACAACTTCAAGGTCACGGCCCCCACACAGAAGGGGCCATGTAACGCTTAGCTGCTCTGGGCCTCATATCCTGGGCTATAAGTGGATGATATCATGGCAGTGCCCTGGGAGAGAGAGCAGGTAGGTATGAGGCCCGGGGAGGGAGTGATGTCCCCAGAGGTCAGCAGGTCTATGTCCCCCATCCTGGCGAAGAGAAGACTGGGTGTACACACGATGGGGAACTAGCCCCCGCACCTGACCTCATCACCAGCACAAACCTTATCATGCCAGGCAGTTCCTGCTCCAAAGCCAGACTTCAAGCAGAGGGAGAGAAAGGAGGGGACCTGGGGGCACATGGCTGGCTATCAGCAGTGACTATAGATGGAATGTTTGGGTCCTCCCAAAATTCTTGTGTTGAAAATCTAAGGCCCAAGGAGATGGTATTAGGAGATGGGGCCTCTGGGCAGTGATTAGGTCAGAAGGGTGGAGCCCCCATGAATGGGATTAGTGTCCTTAAAAAAGAGGCCCCAGAAAGTTCCTTCTCTGTGACTAGGGAAAGGTACAGACCCCAGTCCTCAGCACCCCTCCCTGTTTTATTTATTTATTTGTTTGTTTGTTTGTTTTTGCCTTAGCATTTCTCATGTGACAAACCTCTTTCCCTTGTATTTATTTATTGCCTTTCTCTCCCACACCAGAGACCACCTCCATTGTGGGCTCGGTCCCAGCACAGAGCAGGTGCTCGACAATGATTTGTTCAGTGAGGCATTCTCCTGCTCTTTGCTGGCTGTTGGGCCCGCCTGAGGCCAGCTGCACACTTTAGGATGGGAGATTCATTCCTCTTGATGCCCCCTCCACGTGGGGCAGATATGTGCTCAAAGTCACGCAGCAACGAGACAGGGCTGGGATTAGAACCCAGGACCTTTGGTTCCAAGTACGCTTTTGATCTGTTCCGGGACCCTGACAAAATATTTACAGGGAAGAAGGCGGCAGGCCCCCATAAGGATTCCTGACCACAAGTCATCTGAAGTCCTGGCCACCACGTGTGCTCCCGTGGAGTAAGGCCAACCATCCATCATGGCTAGATTAAACGAGTTTATTAAGTGCCACCACCTTCCCTGGGGACACTGCAGGCCTCTGGGCTGCTGTGTCACGTGGCATCCAGGGATTGAGAGACACCAAGAGTTTCAGGCTGATGCCACTCCAGAAAAAAGGAAAACTTGGGGTCAGAGTGGGGTCACTATGCTTGTCAGGGGAAGGGGATCTTCTTGTCCCCAAACCAGGGTCTGCCTGGGGCTTGGGCAGCAGAGGCACTGAGACAAATATAATAATGATGAGAGCAGTGACAGTCTGGTACCATTTATTTCCAGACCCCACACATTCAACTATACCCCATTATTCATTCACTCCCGACCAAATAGTTTCTGAGCAGCTTTTGTGCTCCAGAAGAGAATAAAACGTGTAACACTTACATTCTACTAGCAGAAACAGACAATAAACAGAATATGCAACAGAATATACATTGAAATAAAGCACAATGAAGAAAAATAAAGTGGGCTGGGAGAATTGTGTGTGGGGGAGACTTCTTTGAGCAAGTCTTTAGACAAATGGAAGAACTGGGGGATCCAGCCCTGCAAAGCTCCAAGCCAGGCAGAAGATGCAGCCAAAGCAAAGGCCCTGAGGCAGGAATATGCCTAGCCTATTTGGAGATGATCAAGGAAGCCATTGTGGCTGGAGCTGAGTGAGTAGATGTCTCAGAGAATGTCAAAGGGTTTACAGAGGCAGAGGACAGAGGACCAGACTGCGTGCAGTGAGGACCTGGGCTTTCCCTCTGAGGGAGGTGGGAACTATGGGAGGATGTCGAACAGAGGACTATGATCCGACTCAGGTTTTAACAGGATCCCTCTGGCTGCTGGGGAAGAATAGATGCTGGGTGGTGAGGACGGAGGCAGGGAAACCAGTAAGGAGGCCACTGCAACCAGACAGGGAAGAGACGCTGGGGCTTGGGATGGGGTTGGGGGGGCGGTGAGATGTGGGGAACCCAAGGTATGTTTGGTTTTTTTTTTAATTTTTAAAATTAAAAATTTTTTTTTTTTACTTTTTAAGACCACAGTATTTTTAAAGAAAACAGCTAACTCATTACAAACACACATAATCCTTGAGCCAGGAGACATACATCCTCTTTACAGGAAAGTAAACCAAGGCTCAGAGAGGTTAAGTCCCTTGCCCAGCGTCGTACGGTGAGGAAGTGTCAGAGCTGGGATTATAACTCAGCCCTCTGGCTCCAAAGCCTGTGCTTTTTCCATCATGACTGACGATTCTTCTCAGGGCCCATGGTTGACTCACACAGCAAGAGGTCCCAGGTCTGAGATCAGAAGAGAAGCATCCCTATATCATCACTAGCTCCCAGGTCCACTGCAAAGCATAGTTGGGAAGAGGATCAGAGGGACATTTATGCGGGAGGGAGGGAGAGAGGGGGGAGATCAGACAGGTGAGTAAGAGAAGAGGCAGCCTGGGATAAATCTCCAGCTCCCCAGGTCTGTTTGTGAAGGACAAGGGGAGCACAGCACGGGACATCTGGGGAGTACTCCTGAAACACCTCCCGAGAGGCAGGGTACAATCAGAGGACCCGGGTTCCCATCCCAACTCTGCCTTCACTAGCTGTGGGACCTGCAGCCTATCACTAAGCCTCTCTGTGCCTCAGCGCCTCACCTACTAAATGGGGCTGCTGTGGGGGAAACACATGGTAAGTGCTCAGACAGCAAAGAGGCCCTCAGGATCCCAGGGAGGGGACACAAAAGAGCCTCTTCATCCCACCGCTGGCTGTCCCCACTGCTGCCTCCTTTGGAGCTTTGCCTCACACCTTCTTCCATCCTTTAGAGTGACTCAGGCCCATCCCCTGCCACTAACTCAGGAGTGACAGCCATGACCGTGTCATGCCTGCTTGCCCAGGATTATGACTTCTGGAGAAGAAAAAGATGAACGCCTTTTCTGAAATGAGGAGATTGACTAAATGACATAGGCGAAGTTCGGATTCTTGGCATCATCCTGTGCCAGAGAGAACTCCTGGTCCAAACTGCACTCCACCCATTTTACACAAGGAAGACTGAGGCCTAGGAGGGAGGGGATGTTTCCTGAGCCACCAAACTCCCAGAGACACAGGGGACCCAGGCAGGGTGATGGTGGTGGCTGGTAAGGACAGACAGGACCCTGTGGGGCCACGCATTCACCGTCTGGGCAGGGTGATGGTGGTGGCTGGTAAGGACAGACAGGACCCTGTGGGGCCACGCATTCACCGTCTGTTTGCGTGATCAGGGAAGAACCAGCGGTCTTGGGGGAGAGGCCTTGAGACACCCTGAGGGAGGAGGGCTTGGGGAAGCAGCTGTTCCCAGATCAATGTGGAAATACTTCATCATTTTCATACCCAGCCATACTCCGGCAAGGCCTGGGGGGCTTCCTCTCCCCCTTCCTCCTCCTCCATGTGTGAAGTTCCTTCCTAGAATCTGGCTCCAAGATGCAACCTTTACATGCATAGTCCCTCCAGATCCTCACAACTACCCTGTGAGGTTGGAAGAAGACAGTATTAAGGAAATGACCCTCAGTCCCAGAGAAGTGACCTGCACAAGGTCCATAGCCTGTAAGCGGCAGAGCTGAAAGCTGAGCCCAGGACTGTCTGACAGCAAAGCCTGACCTCTTGCTGCTCTAGCCTTTACGTTAGGGCCTCCCTCTCCAGAGCACTGCCTCCCAGGTGGCAGGCTCTTCCTCTACATGTTTGGGGAGCAAAATCAGCCCAGCCTAACAGGTGGCTCCAGATGTCCCCACAGGGAGCAGACGTCCCCTGCAGGGAGCATGTGATGGCAGCGAGGGGGGGGGGGCTGGCTGAAAAAGTCAGAGGGTGTGGGGGCCACCCCTGGGGTACAAAGAAATGCTGACATTGCGGGGGTGGGGGTCCTGAGCTGCTTGGGGCCTGGATTAGGGAGTGTGAGGCAATTACAGCCTCAGCCATATGAAGAGCAGAGCTACACAACGTGGCAACCTGTGGACCTGTGCCTTTCTGGAGCCATTTTTCAATGGACAGCAATAGGTAAACTCAGACTCAGAATAAACGGTTAGCAATGGGTACAGCAATTTTACTTTGCTACAGCATCCAAGCGTCCAGCCCATGGCTTCTGTTTTTCATGCCTCTGTCATTTTATTTCATTTTGCAATATTGCCAGTGTAGTTCCCACACGTATCTGTCTCCAAGAGACTGAAACTAAACAGAGAATACTGGCCTCGCACCAGAAAGTCTGAGAAGCCCTGCTTTAGAGGAGCTAACTGGTGACTGGAAGCTGTACCTGGCCCAATATGCAGGTCAATGTAAAATAAAGCTGGAACGCACCTGGGTGGCTCAGTGGATTAAAAAAGCCTCTGCCTTCAGCTCGGGTCATAATCTCAGGGTCCTGAGATCGAGCCCCACGTCGGGCTCTCTGCTCGATCTCAGGGTCCTGAGATCAAGCCCCACGTCGGGCTCTCTGCTCAGCGGGGAGCCTGCTCCCCTTCCTCTCTCTCTCTGCCTGCCTCTTTGCCTACTGTGACCTCTGTCTGTCCAGTAAATAAATAAAATCTTTAAAAAACAAAAAACAAAACAAAAAAAAAGCTGGGATGTAAAAGCTGAGCTTCCAAAAGGACACTACATTTTTATGTGTGCGGAAGCGGAAATCACTTTTTTTAGCAGACGGTTTCTTGGCCTCCAGCACTACTGACATTCTGGACTTTGGAAAATACTTTGCTACGGGGGATATTTGACAGCACCCCTGTACTCTGCCACTAGATGCCAGCAGGTCCCCTCCCCAGTGGTGACAACCAGAAGTGTCCCCATTTGCCTCTAGGGGGCGAAATCACCCCCAGTTGAGAACTGCTGGCTTCGATGGTCTGACTGGGGGGGGGGGGGGGGGTGGTGGTGTGTGTGTGTGTGTGTGTGTGTGTGTGTTATCCCTTACCCACCTTTCTCACTCACATGGCCAGACATCTGTAGTTTGCAAACTCTGGTGTCATTCATTACTCTTCAGAGGTGCCTGCTGGATTTCCCCTCCCTAAAGCTGGCCCAGAGAAGGGACAAAGCTAACACTGAGGATGAGTCTAAGGAGGTTGCCATGGGAACCAGGGCTCTCAGAGCTGCAGTCCATGCAGGGGTGAAGCTGCCTTCAATGCCTCCTACCTACCTCCCACCTCCAACTCCCAGAGCACCAGGAGCAGTAGACAAGATCAGCAGGTGGACAGAAACCACAGTGGCCAGCCAGAAGAAAGGGGCTCAGTGCCTGACAGAGAACCTCAGGTCAACAGAGTTGGTGAGGAGGAGGGTGGTGCTGAAGCTCCAAATAGGAGACACCAGGGGGCACTGAGCTTGTTCAAACCACCAGGTATTTGCACCCCAGTGCTGGGAGGATGCTGATTCAGAATGACCTGGCAGGGCCTCAGGGTCTGGATTTTTTTTCTTAAGATTTTATTTATTTGACAGCCAGTGGGACAACAAAAGAGGGAACACAAGCAGCGGGAGTGGGAGAGGGAGAAGCAGGCTTCCCGCTGAGCAGGGAGCCCAATGCAGAGCTTGACCCCAGGACCCTAGAATCACGACTTGAGCCAAAGGCAGACGCCTAACAACTAAGCCACCCAAGTGCCCAGGGTCAGACTCTTTGCTCAGTGGGGAGCCTGCTTCCTCCACTTTCTCTGCTTGCTTTTCTGCCTACTTGTGATCTCTTTCTCTTTTTAAAAAAATCTTTTAGGGGCGCCTGGGTGGCTTGGTGGGTTAAGCTGCTGCCTTGGGCTCGGGTCATGATCTCAGGGTCCTGGGATCGAGTCCCGCATCAGGCTCTCTGCTTGGCAGGGGGCCTGCTTCCCTCTCTCTCTCTCTACCTGCCTCTCCATCTACTTGTGATTTCTCTCTGTCAAATAAATAAATAAAATCTTAAAAAAAAAATCTTTTAAAAGGGTGGGGGGCACCTGGGTGGCTGAGTGGGTTAAAGCCTCTGCCTTCTCAGGTCATGATCCCAGGGTCCTGGGATCGAGCCTCTGTTCGACAGGGAGCCTGCTTCCTCCTCTCGCTCTGCCTACCTCTCTGCCTACTTGTGATCTCTGTCTGTCAAATAAATAAATAAAATCTTAAAAAAAAAAATCTTAGCAAAAAAACACATGTCTGTGCTATGGCCCAGCAACTGCATTTGAAGGTATGTACCCAACAGGAACAGGTACACATGGTTACCAAAAGACACGTTCCAAAATATCCACAGCAGCATTCCCCCTAAGAGTCAAAATTGGAAACAACCTGGTAGTCCATCCACAATAGAAGAGATGAATAAAGATGGTGGCATATTCCTGAAATGGAATACCACACAGCAGTGGAAAAGGATAAACCGTCACTACACACAACACAATGGATGGGACTCAGAAACTTGACACTGAGTGACAAAAGCTGGACAGAAAAAATGAACACTATAAGAGTTCATTTACATTAAGTTCAAGAACAGATGAAAACCAACTTCATTGTGTAGTGATAGATACAAGGTGGTATCACCATAAAGACAACAAAGAGAAGGATCAAGTAGTCAAGATGGTCCCTCTCGGTAGAGGAGAGAGGAGGACACAATTTGAGATGAACCCAAGGGGAACATTCTATTTCTTAACCAGGGGGGCTAAAGGGTGTTCACTTTTCATCATTCATTATAGTACACCTCCAGGTTATACCCACATGTATATTTAATGATTTTAAATAAAAGGGGGGGAAAGGGGGTCTCTGTCACTCCCAGCAATGCTGAACCTCCAGCCTCGGTTGAGGTCTTGGAATGAGCATCTTAAACATGCCCCCATATCCATTCCCAGGAGATTCTGATTTCTAAGGCTCTGGGGCCACAGGAGCTTAGTACACGTTGGACTAAGGAGCCCAGACAGCCAGCCCCCAACTGACGCAGGTCCTGCATCTCAAGGGAAACTGGGAGGGAGGGGGAGTTGGAGTTCCTGGGTCCCTGAATTCCCATCGTAGCAGGGAGGGCGGCTCACTGTGCCCACCCTGGATGCCAGGCCAGGCCGACAGCCCCTTAAGGAAAACGAAAAGAATCTGAGGAAGCAATTAAGGGTCTGTCATCAGGGAGCCAGCTGGCACCTGCTCAGGCATCTGCTAAGACTGTTCTGTCTCCCCACAGCCCAGGCGGGGGAAACGGGACTGGGGAGCCATCAGGACCACCCTGTATGTGACAAGCCATAAAAGACAGGGAGCTGTGTGGATGTCATGGCCAGGACAGGCTGGCACAGTATCTTGAACCCACAGGTCATCATGGGAGGGAGGGTGCTACCCCCCAGCAACCCCTGATCTATATAACAGGGAGCTCTGAGAGGCTTCCCTGAAGGAAAAATGCTTGGGACGAGGTCTGCAGGATGAGTGGGAGTTAACCAGCCAAGGTTAAAAGAGCAGCATGGGCAAGGGTCCTGAGGCAGGAAAAAGACTGAACAGCCCTGAGGGCTCCCACACAGCAGGTTTTCCAGCACTAACTCAGTTTATCCTCAGATGACACGGGTGCTATTATTCCCATTTTACAGATGAAGAAACCAAGCTTTAGAGAGGTTAAGTAACCTGTACAAGGTCACACAGCTCCTAAGTAGCAGAGATGGGATGTGAACCCACCGCACTACACTGCCTCTCATTCAGCTTGTTTTCCCCCAAGGAAGGAAAGGAGGCCAGTGTGGCTGGAGCCCAAACAGCACAGGGGAGACCCGAGAGGGAAGAAGCGGAGGGCCAGCAGCGTCAGGCCACCCAGGAGGATGATGAATTGGTCCTGGAGGACCAATTGGTAGGGGGAAGTTGTATCATCAGATAGGTCTTTTAAAGATGCTGTCTGGCCTGGGTGAGGAGTCGAGCAATACAGGACTACCAAAAAAAAGCACCCCCTCAGTTACTCAGCTTTTACTGAGCAGCTCAAGCACCCCCTCAGTTACTCAGCTTTTACTGAGCAGCTCAAGCACCACAATATTCTGTGAGGTCCATTTGGACTCCCCAGTTGATGGCAAGGACATCTCCAATATAAGCACAAGAGCTCTACTGACTTTGAACGGGAGAAAGCACTTTCTGGCATGTGCCCAAAGACCCCCACTTAAACCACGAATGACTTCCCTGCAAAAGACTGCCAAATCACTTCCACGTTGTTTCGTTCCCATTTTTGCTTTATTGAGGTCGATTTCATTGCGATCAAGTCCTTCCTAATTAAAATGTGTAATGAAGAGTTCACTGATCAATCACTTTCTTTGCACACCGCACGTACTACCAACTGGGGACAACCTCCACCAGGGATGTCCCATTCCAGCCCGGACTCCTGTCAACCCCAATTCTCTTGGGTCAGATTCTTGCAGAACTTCCTGTCGGCATGGAGATTTGCTTCTCCTGTCAATTTTTAGGTCAATAACTATTCTTACTGTGCACAGTTTTATCCAATGTCAGTTTTATTTTGTGTTGATTATTTCTACCAGCGATGCTCATGACAGATTGGATCAGAGACAAATGGTTTGTGTTTCTTTCTTAGGAAATCCATGAAAAATTGAAACATGTTTGTGAGCAGAAAAATAAAAGACTACTAAAGATAGCGAGATCCAGGGCGCCTGGTGGCTCAGTTGGTTGAGCGACTGCCTTCAGCTCAGGTCATGATCCCGGATTCCTGGGATGGAGTCCCACATCGGGCTCCCAGCTCCACAGGGACTCTGCTTCTCCCTCTGACCTTCTCCCCTCTCATGCTCTCTCTCACTGTCTCTCAAATAAATAAATAAAATCTTAAAAAAATAAGTTAGCGAGATACAGAGACAGACTGACAGGGAGAGATAGGAAAACACAGAAACAGAGACAAAGAGACATATGGGTGGGGAGGAAGGAGCCCCATGAACTCCCAACCACTCAGGAGTCAAAGATCAATGTCCAAACTGGTGGGCCCTGCCTCCTCTCCAGTGGAAGTCTAAATGTTCCCACCTCCTGGCCCAGAAGCCCCTTCCCTTCTTGACATTCAGCTGGGGGTTTGCTCATTCCATTACTCAGGAAAGGTTTACCAAAATAAGAAAAAAAAAAAAAGTCACTCAGATTGTGTCCTGGGAGACAGGGCCTCTGGACAGATACTGACCAGCTACCACTATCCCAAGCCCCAGTCAGACCAGTTCCAGCCCTCAGCCTAGAGCCAGGGAAATCCCAGTGAAAGGAGAACAGCCGACGCGGCAGAGGGAGCGTGGGGACTGGGGCCGGGCAGGCTGGGTTCAAGTTCTAGCTCTGTCAGTTTGTCCACATCAGATCTCAGCTTCCTCATCTGAGAACTGGGGGAAAACAGCCAGCTTGCAAGGGTGCATGTGAGGCTGGGGTTCCACGTGAGAAGCACCTAACAGGTCCCTGTGTCCCAATGGCATCTGTGGTCCCCACGCCACTGGGCTGGCTAAGGATGGCACTCTGGCTCTCAGCGCTAACTACTTGCAACAGAGCAAAGGCCCGATCCTCACCCCTGGACCTGTGGGGTGAAGAGGATCTGAGCTTGGGGGATCCCTCCCCCTCTTCAGGCGCACCTTCAGGCTGGTGAGCGGCCCTGCTGCAGGGTGAGCTGGACCCTGTGCTGGTGTTGACTGCTCTTCTCTTGCCTGCTGTCTCCAGTCCATCACGAGTGGTTGCTTGCATGAGGCTAGGTGTTAAAAAAGCCTCTGAGGCTGAGTCAGCAGGAGACAGCGCGGCAATCAATTAGTAATATCCGCCTCGGCCTTGGGTTGGAGAGCCTGACTTTTTGTTTTCTTCATCTTTAGCTGGTGCAGAGCAAAGACACAGGGCACAAATGACTGGGTTTGAGATTCAGCTACACCACTGCATGCTGGTGACCTTGGACAAATCCAGTTAACTCCTTGAGCCTCAGTCTTTCACTGGAGAAATGGGGAGAATATTGTGATTCGTCTCACAGGACTGTTGTGAGGATGAAGTGAAATGGTGTATTTGTAGGTAGTGATAACATTTTATGAACGAATGAGGTTTTTTCCATTCTTCCTTATTAGGTGAGTCAAAAGTGAAGTAAAAGAGCTCCGGACTGGATTGTTTTTTTGTATTAGGTGACCCAGGCCAGCTACTTTCCTTTAATCTCGATTTATTTTCCTTATCCATAAAATGGGCCTACTTCTTACAAAATGTTGAGCATATATTTAGCATGCAAACGCAGTGTCCCACTCCTGGGGAATTATCCCAGAGAAATGGAAATGTGTTCATGTAAACACTTGTATGTGGGTGTTCACAGCAGCTTTACTCACAGGGGCCCCAAACTAGAATCCACCCAAATGTCCAGGAACAAGAGACCAGATAAAGACACTGAGCTGTACCCACTCCCTGGATACACTCAGCAGGAAAAAGAACAAGGTGCTGACACATGCAACAGCCTAGATCAATCTTAAAACACACTGAATGTGCTGAACTTGGCAGAGACAAAAACTAAATGCTGCAGGAGTCCATTTATATGAAACTCCAAAAAAGACAAATCTAAGAAAAATGGACAAAAAGCAGATGAGTAGTTGCCTGGGTCTGGCAGGAACAGAGGGTGGCAGGAACTATTTGAGAAGGGCACAGGAGAACTCTGGGGGGTGATGGGAATGTTCTAATGATACATGGATTGTAGCAGTGGTTACACAGGTATATATCTCTGTCAAAAACAGATCAGACTCTACACTGAAAATGCACGCACTTTATTGTGCATAAGTTACACCTTGATAGTTTTTTGGGCTGGGGTGGGGTGCTGCAAACTTCCCAGAGCTGGTCTGGGATGAGATCTCACACAGCAATAGACATGCAGGAACTCTATCAGACTGGAGAGTACTTTACAAGTGGTTATTTCTATGGGCACTACCAAAATTGTGGTTATTTCTATGGGTGGTACCAAAAACAAGAGCCCAGCAATGCACCTTCCATTGGGATTCCTTCCTCCACAAATGTAAGAATATCATGGCTCTGGAGCCAGGCTGACCAGGACTGGAACTCAGCCTCCCCCCTTCCGTAACCCACTATGCAACCTGGGGCAAAGGAATGGTTTCCCTTCCAGAGTCTCAGCTTTCAGATTATTCCTCTCATTCAAAGTCAGCAAAACTCCCAGCTCTGGGCTGAACACCAGGCATGCAATCGGCCCTCATCAAATGTGGACTTCTCCAGAATCCCACTGATGGGGAGACCAGTGCCAAACTCAACAGCCTGAAGACCTTGCAGGACAGAGGCTTGTTCTGGCCACCCCTGAGCTCCACCTCCTAGAGCAGATGCTGAGCCAACACTCTATGATAGTGAGTGAAAACCACATCGAGGTCCTGGTAGCCCCAGAGGTTCTCCTCCCCTCTCCCAGTGCTGAGGCCATGTGGCCTCTCTTGTCCTTCCCTGAGTGGTTCTCCTAGCCTTAGCTGGGAAGGGGACAAACACACTTTTACATTATCCTATAATACTTAAATACACACTTTCGTTGCTCTGTGACTATTCATTTTATGTGCCAAGTTGGTTAGACTATGGGACCCAGTTGTTTTGTCAAATACCACTCTAGAAGTTGCTGTGAAGGTATTTTTGTAGATATGATTAACACTAACGATCAGTTGACTTTGGGTGAAACAGATTATTCTCCATGTTGTGGGTGGGCCTCATCTGATCAGTTGAAGGTCTTAAGAGCAAAGACAGGTTCCCCCAAGAAGAAAGAGAATTCTGCCTCAAGACTTCAGAATGGAAACCCTACTTGAGTTTCTGGCCTACCTAAGCTGCACTACAGATTCCTGTCTGCCAGTTCAACAATCACATGAACCAATTCTTTAAAATAAAATCTCCTTCACTAGATAGATACATAAAGATATAGAACTCCTACTGATTCTGTTTCTCTAGAGAACCCTGACTGATAAACTCTGAATCCACTTTCCTCATCCAAGTGAATGGAGGTGTCCATTGTGGACATCAGTTTTTCTACCCATCTAAAATCCAGGTGTCCTTCTTCCGGTAACAACCCCTCGATTTTGCTCTGGGTGGAGAGAAGCCCTCCTCCACCCTCGGTCCATATACTTCATGGGGCTGACCTTGCTTCTGAGGTGGGTATAGCCAGGTTTAGTCAATCAGAGCAGTCCATTCTCTAAGCCACAGTGACTCGCTAAGGAATAGAATACATGACCCAATACTGTTCAATGGGACACAGCCCCTGGACTTTAGTTGGAGCTCTCTGTGCATTCTTTCCCCCATCAGAATGTAAAATGATGGGATACCTGGGTGGCTCAGTCAGTTAAGTGGCTGCCTTCAGCTCAGGTCGATTCCAGGGTGCTGGGATCGAGTCATGCATTGGGTTCTTTGCTCAGCAGGGAGCCTGCTTCTCTCTCTTCCTCGCCTGACACTCTGCCTGCTTGTGCTCTCTCTCTCTCTGACAAATAAATAAATAAAATCTTAAAAAAAAAAAAAAAAGGAATGTAAAATGACAGTATCTGGAGCAAAGCCAGCAGAACAGAGAAAGAGAGGCAAGGAATGGAAAGATCAAGCCGTGAGGTCATCCTTTGAGTCCCTGGATTCAACCCTCCTTGAAGTTGATGTGAGTATTTAAGGTTTCTCCCTGGCTTGGGCCTGTTGGGATTGGGTTTCTGAACTTTAAAACCTGGTACCACCTCCTGCAGCAAGCTTGAACCTAGCTTCTGTTTTGGACACTCGTGTGCAAGCTTAGAAGCAAAGTTGATGAGCAGGGCAACAGAGGAAAGGCTGTGAAAGGGAGGGAGAAAGAGTGGGAGAAGGGACTGAGCACCAGGGCTGCCAGGGCACAGGCTGGAAGAGAGAAGAAAGGATGGTCGGGTGAATGTGACGTCATGTTGCTCTATGGGGTGTCATGTAAGCTGCTCCTTGTCCCTCCAGGGAATCTTTAGTAAAGTGACATTTACACTCCCACTCTCAGTGCATGAAAGTCCTGCTATTCCACCTCCACACGAACACTCAGTATTGTCAGTCTTTTTAATGTCAGCCCTTCTGGTGGGTATCTTCCTGTGGTTTTAACTTCCATTTCCCTTTGTGAAATGCTGTTGAGTACCTTTTCACATGTTTACTGGTCATTGAGATCTACTTTGTAAATCACCTATTCAAGTCTCTTGTTCAATTTGCTATTGGGTTGTCTGGGTTTTTTTTTTTTATTGATTTATAGGAGCTCTTTATATATTTAGGATATAAACCCTTTGCTGATAGGACATATATGCTAAATCTGGCTACAGGTTGGACACAGAGACCATAGGGTACTCGTGGGACTTAGGTTTATCTGGGATGGGTCTAAAAGAGATCTTTGGACAGGTCATGAAGTTTTTCCGGCTTGGATGCTCTAGGAATCTCTGACCCTCACTTCTAGATTACATGGAGTATTCAAGCGCAAGCCGGCGACAGCAAAGAAGCAGGAAGGAAGTGGGAAGGAGGATGACAGAGCCAACAAGGATTTGCCATACGCCAAGACCTGTGCCAGATGCGTCACTTGCTTCATCTCACTCCTCCTGCTGTCCTGGCCTTCCCGGAACATGCCAGACTTGTCGGCACCTCAGGGCCATTGTGTGTGCCATCCCCTCTGCCTGTGCAGTTCTTTGCAGAACTGCCTCCTTCTTTTCATTCAAGTGCATGCTCAAATGTCACCTCCCTAGAGAAGGCTTCCCTGAGCACTGCAACTGAGAAAGCATCTCCACCATCTCTGTGACCCGACTCTGCGTCACTGATTTTCTTCCAATGGACTGTTGTTAGAGCGCACATCTACCTGCTGGCATGGTGCTTTGCTGAACCGCACATAGAATATAACATCTGTCAGGACAATGTACTAGTCTGTCTTGTTCACCACCATATCCCCAGGGCCCAAGGCAGTGCCTGTCACCTAGCAGTGGCTCAGTAAACATTTATCAAATGAATGAATGAATGAGCCTCACAATAACCCCAACAAGTAAACATCAACACTTTTCCATTTCACAGATAAGACTCAAAGAAGTGAGGTAACTTGGCCATGGGCTTCAAAAACGTGACAGAGCAGGAGTGGAACCTGGTGCTTCTCACTGCACGGAAGGCTGGCCCTGCCCTCCTGCCCCACTCTAGGTTTTCCTGCAGCTTGGGGGGTGTGGTAGTTCCATGAATCGGAATTCTGTCTTAGAACCAGATGAGCCAGGTCAGAGGCGCTGGGGAGAACGGACTGCGGAAGGGATGGTGTGGAGGCTGGGACCCTTGCCAAGTTGCCAGCGCACAAACCGGAAAACACGAGGCCCCCCACCATGGCCCCCCACCATGGTCAGCCCATCTTCAGAGATGTCCTGAGAGTCCCCAAGTCCAAACACTCCCGCAGAGCAGGAACCCTTTTTTTTTTTTTTTTTTTTTTTTTTTTTTTTTTTTGAGCAGGAACCCTTTTGACAGCAGCCTTGATGGGGAGCTCAATACCTCCTGGGACAGTCCAGTTCAGTCCAGTCTTGCCTGGCTTCAAGGGAAGACAAAGATCCTAGGGCCTGGCTGGCAGGTCTAAAGGGGGAAGCCCAGCACCTCCAGAACAGGGAACTCAGTGTTGCTGGATCTGGGACAAGAAATTAGGTTCAAGAAGGAATCGTCAGCTCATGAACCTGCTCACCAGACTCCACACACACACACACACACACAGCCTGCTTCAGAGCTACATAGCCGACTGTCACTGCCTGCCTGGATCCAGGTGGAACAGTACAAGGGCAATATTTTATTTATATGTCGTGCATATTTATTAAGGAGAGGTAAATAAATTAGCACCCTGCCATCTGCAACCACCAGCCTACGCTAAGTTTCTTCCCTCCTCTGCCACCTTGGGAGGGGCCATACCAGCAAAGCCCTGGTCCTGGCAAAAAATGGGCTCCTTTCTCAGAATGATTTTCTCCAGGGTTGGAGCCACCCTGGAATTACAATTTTTCTGAGAAAATGGACACAGGGTACTACTGTAGGCCATTTCCCAATAGCTGATCTCCACACACCCCCTGACCCCAGCAAGCCTGGGAGGTGGGCATATTTTCATCCTCATTTTATAGATGAAGACAAGGAAACTCAGAGACATTAGGTCACTTGCCTAGGGTTACAGAGCAAGTGAGTGGAGAGGCTGAGCTCAAGCCAGGGAGCTCCAAAGAGTTCCACAGTGTGCAGGGGAGAAAGGCCAGAGCAGGAGGTGACTACGTTCCCGGCTCTGGAGACAGTTGCCCCAGGACTCACACTGGTCCCTTCACTTTCCTGACCCTTCTCTGTCAGATGGGAAAGTAAAATACAATAGGACAAACAGAAAGTAAAACACAGGGCTGTGTGGAGGATCAAATTGCCACCCAACCTGAGGGGCCTTCGTGCCCACCATGGAAGCTCCGACTCCCCTGCTGAGGGGCTCAGACAGACCCTACCCCTGCCCCAGTCTGCCATGTGACTCTGGGAACACCAAGGAACTCTCAGAGCCTTGGCCTTCTCCTCCGCAAAATGGAAAAACCACTGGGCAGGGAAGGGTGCAGGCTGTGAGGAAGAGGATCTCACAGGTGTGGAAAGGCTTGTAAAATGCAGGTCTGGTGGGAGGTAGGCAGTGGGCTAGGGTCAGGGACCCTGGGGAGGAAGGAACCCAGAATGCCAAATGGTGCTACAAAGCCCAGAGAGGGGTTGTTGCCCAGGGTCACAGCACAGCAGTCATGGCCCTCATGAGCCTCAGACCATCCGTCTCCCACGTCACGGAGACAGAGCCCAGAGCACTGAGCTCTGCATCTCCCAAGCTCAGCCTAGATCTGAATCTTTTATGAAGCCTCATAAATCTCCTGGAATCGCTCCTGCCCAAGCCCGCAAGCCCTGCCTCACTGCCTCTGCCTCCCTGCAGGGACTTTTCATTAAATTAAGTGCAGAATCCGACACAATTGCTTTTGATTTTCCCTGAGGGGCCACTGGCCACCTCCCTCCAGGGAGCCTATGGGGCCAGAGCTGCTGCAGGGTGCTCGCACACACCCCCATACAAACGTCATAGAGATTTCTAGATAAAATACTATTTTTTAAGCTGATTTTCTATCTTCAGAGCTGACTAGTAAGCCCCTACTAGGTGCCAGCAAAACCTCCAAATAGCCCCAGGAGGCAGAATCAGCCCACGTCACACAGAAGGATAGTTCAGAGCAAACACGGGCCCATCAGACCCCCAAATCTGGGGCCGAGTGTGGTGGGGGGAACTGGTGATGTGTAGACTCAGCCTGTCCTAGGGCCGCTGTCAGAGGGAACAGGTGGGAGCCCCAGAAAGGAGACAGGTTGCCAGGCAGCAGCTCCGGGGCATTCTAGAACAAGCAAATCTCACCTTTTGACTTTCTTCATAAGGGGGAGCAGCAGTCAGAGCAGCTAGTTCAACCAGGCACCTACTGTGTGCCAGGCACTGCAAAGGCTTCCCATGACTCTCAAGAGATCCAAACATCTCCCCTCCACGTGCCAGGACTGCTGGCCTCACCCCATTCCACTCTCCCGCTCTCCCCCTGCAATGCCGCCACACTGGCCTCCAGCCCTCAAACATGCAGAGCGTGCCCAAGGCCTTTGCCCTCACTGTTCCTTCCACCTGGAATCTTCCTCTCCCAGCTCCTCCCTTAACTGGTCCCAACACAGGTTATCTCCTCCAGAAGGCCCTCCGTGACCACCCATCACCCTCTTTCATCTCAGTCCCTCTTCTTGTCACAGGGGTAGCTCTTTTCCCCAGGGACTCTGATTTATCTCTTATTTATTTCTCTACAAGCTCACAGCTTTCTCCCCTGTTCCATTAGGACAAAACCTGTCTTATTTACTACTGTATCCCGACACTCAGAACACTGGCTGGCACATGGTAGGTCATAGTTAAACAACCACAGAATGAAAGGAGAAAGGAAGGAATCACGCTACACGGGGTCTGAATGCCAGGGCCAAGACAAGGGCAGGAGGGAGGCAGCAAGTGCCTGTGGTTTGGGCAAGAGGATGACAGCCCTCCCCTCCCCACCAGAAGTTGGTTTCCTCCATGGAAAGTGCTGGGGGAGAGGGGTTACGGGAGAAGGTGGATTCCCAGAGGGAGTGGGGAAGCCTGGTGGGATACGGAAAGGGAGAAATGGCCTGGAACGGAAGGAACAGCAACCCTCCAGGAGACTACACAGCCATTAAAAATGACAAGTGTAAGAAACAACATCTGCAGGGGGGAAAAGCCCACGCAGAATTACATCAAGGCTGATGACAACCACAGGAAAGCGGAGTCTTACCGCAGCCTCACTGATACAACAGTAGAAACAACCTGGCTACCCAGCCATGGGGAGCAGGTAAATAAACTGCCTGGTACAGACATCCCAGGGGACATTCTGCAACTGATCCTATAAAACTAAGCAAAGCAAAAACCAACCAAACAAACAACCATAAAATGGTGTATGTCAGATGATCTCAACAAAAATAGTGGGAAAAAAGACTGGAAGGAAATACACCCAAGTTATCCCTGGACAGCGGGCCGATGGAGGATGATTTTCATTTTCTTCTTGGTTTTTCTTTCCAAAATAGCTTACATTTAAAAATAATTGCATATTTAATCAGAGAGAAAATAACTTACTCTAAAAGGATACTCTCGGTGTGTGCCTGGGTGGCTCAGTAGGTTAGGTGTCTGACTCTTGATTTCAGCTCAGGTCATGACTTCGGGGCAGTGAGATCTAGCCCCCTATCAGGCTCTACGCTGGATATGGAATGTACTCGAGAGTCCCTCTCCCTCTCCCTCTGCCCCTCCCCCTGCTTGTGCTAGCTCTCTTTCTCTCTCAAATAAATAAAATAAAACCTTAAAAAAAAATGATACTCTTTTTAATGATAGCAAGAAGCTAGAGAAATGTGTACATATTAGTGCTGTATGGAGAAGGAGGGGCTTTGCAAAATTGTTTTTTAACTGATATTGCTGTGTTTAATTATTTAAACTAGTTCAAACACCCAGTGAACATTTTATAAGTGTTATCTCTTTTAACTGGAGACAGAAGAAGGATGAACCCTGAAACTGGTCAACAGGAGGGCTAAGAAATGAGTGCTAGCTCAGGCATTGAGTGGGGCAAAGCTCTTCTCTCTGGGCCTAGGTCTCCCAGACTGTAAGATGGCATCAACTACCCCATTGTTGTTGTAGAACCCAAGCCTCGATAGAAAAGGGTGCACCTGTGCCCAGCACTTAGTAGATGCTCAGTAAATGGTGCCTTCTGCCCTCCAAGTAAGGGAGATCCCAACCCAGGGTCCCAGGGTCCTTCCAACTACTTTAGCTTAACAGGCGGGCAGAGACTAGTCCTCAAATCCTTTTGATCTCGTATCCTATGTGTATCAAAATGCCTGTGCATTCTTCTGCAATAAAATACACATTATTTATGACTTACCCATGTGTTACCATGTCTATGTATCACTCACATTATAAACACAGACAAAACTAGAAAAAAACTAAAATGTGTTAGAAAACAAATGTAAACTGAAGCTCTTATTAATTTTTTCCATCTCTTTCCCCAAGAGACCGTCCTGGGTGAGGAACCCCCAGCCCACTCTGGAGACCACCAGCTGAGCCCCTGGATGGCAGAGACCCTTGAGGTCTCTGTTAGCATATAGTGTCCACAAACCGCCAGCACTTAGTCAAGAGTTTCTGAGGGACGTCTGTGGTTCAGGCTGGTTTAACTCCTCAAGAAACAAAACAGTCAAAGGAAAACCACTCAAACCAGAGTCTGACCGCTCGGGTCTGAGGAACCCTGACCTCCTGTGGGACTCTGCGCTCTCCCTCTCTCTGGACAGTCTCCCCACCTAGAATCTGAGGGAGCTGGACCAACTGGCTGCTCAGGGAGGCTTCTCTCTGCTGTCCTTAGGCATTAGCCCCTAGAGCCCCTTCCCACCCACATGAGGGAGGCAGCCTCTCCCAGGAGGCTGGGAGGCCACAGTGATTTATACCCTCCCAGGGCCAAGCCTCACTATAAAATACAGCTGTCCCCACCCTGCTTGTCCCCTAGGACTCCTGCCAACCACAGCCAGCTGCCCATGAACCCCCACACATAAACCTTGAGGCCCAGTTCCATCAGCACAAAAGGCAAGCAGTAAATTTGAGGCCCCCGGGTCTCTGACAGTGAAGCTTCCTGGGAGAATACATCTTTCACCCTAGGATAAATTATCCTTGCTGGACTAGAGAGGGGAAGCATTTTGTTCATATAGTTGAAAAATGGTTGTTTGAAGAGCACCCCTATATGGGTTCCCCAGCTGGGCTGCCAGCTCCCAGGGCTATCCATCCAGGGGTCTCCAGCACAGACACCTCTCAGCAGATCTCTCATACTCATCCCCCTACAATCCACCCCTGCCAGCTCCCTAGCTCAGGGAAGGGCACCAGCATAACCCCCCAGGCCAGGCAGAACCCCAGCCAGGAAACTCTGAGTGCCATTGAGGCCCAGGCTTCCACATCTGTCCACTGCCACATCCATTCTGCCACATATGTCCCTCTGCTCTGGGCTTGCAGTCTCCCCTCTGTGGAGCAGCAGGCCACAGGCCAAACGAAAGCCACCATCTAGCCCTGGGACCTTGAAAATGCCAACCCACCTCAAATTTTGTTTTCCTCTTTTGCAAAATTACACGAATCCCAAAGGGCAGTACAAATCTGAACAGCCATTTTGGAGAGCTGGGTGGCACCGGGTGCTGAGAACCGTTTGTTTCTCAACCCCGGGGTCTTGGGGCCTTAAGTTCCTCTTCAAAAAGTACAAATGTTTTGGGGGCGCCTGGATGGCTCAGTGAGTTAAAGCCTCTGCCTTCGGCTCAGGTCATGATCCTGGGATCCTGGGTTCAAGCCCCACATCAGGCTCTGCTCTGCAGGGAGCCTGCTTCCCCCTCTCTCTGCCTGCCTCTCTGCCTACTTGTGATCTCTCTCTGTGTCAAATAAATAAATAAAATCTAAAAAAAATAATTACGAATGTTTTAATCCCTCCTCGTTAGGGACAGCAGATCTCATGATAAAAGAGCAAGGTGCAGAAGTATGTGATGGTATGCCGCTATTTGTGCATAAAGAAGGAAAAGGGTATGTAGGCAAAGTGCTAGGAACAGGTGACCGAGTTCCCTTTGGCCGAAGGGGTGGGGGTTCAGCAAATGGGAGCAGAGGTTTGAGAAAGACCACTGATGTGGTCATAAGTTTTTCATCTGAGCCACGTGACCCCTGAGTCCTCATGCCAGTCTGCCCCTGATGGACAGTTGGTTTTATTTCCTTCTCCCTCCATGACCACCACAGCGAAATGTCCCTGTCCATGATGCTTTATGCATCTGTGCTAGATTTGTTTCTCTAGACTAGAAAATACTCATCACACTTAGAAAAGGAATAGCTGGGTCAAAGGGGGTAAGGGCTTTTCAAATTGCTAGATAATTTGTCAAACTGTCCTCCTATTTGCCTCCCCTTCCTGAAGGTCAGTTTCTCCGTCCCCCGTGATCTCACCAACACTAGACGCTATGGATTTTTTAACTCCCTCTTAAAATGGATACTGTGCTGTTGTTTCTCTGAGGATTTTCCTCATGCTAACAGAATAATCCCCTAAAATGTCGAGGTTGGCTATCTTTCCATTCACTTTCTGGCCATTTGTGTATCTTCTAGTAACTTCCTGCTTGAATCCATGACATTCCTCCTAGACTGTGTTATCTTTTCTTACTGACTTACAGGAGATCCTGATATATACACTCAACATTAATCTTTACCTGTGATGTATGCTGTAAATACTTTCCCTCCTGATCTGTGGCTTGTCTTGGAATCTTAGGAACAGTGCCTTTGGTCATATATAACTTCTACATTTTTATGTAGTTCAATTTTTCAATCCTTTCTTTCATAGTATCTACTTTTATAGTTTCAAGGTCCTCTGATAAGGCTGATAACCCAACCTTGCAGGATTGTTAGGGGGAGTGGAGACAGTGTGAATAAGGTACCCCACAGTATGGAGCAGACCCTCCTAATCTGGTCACTTTGGGGGTCTCCCTGCCTCACCTTGCCTTCCATACCCTAACAACCAGAAGTAGCTTACAGAACACGCCCCGCTCCTGCTTAAAAACACTTCAGCTTCCTAAAGAGGACGAAGTTCAGACTCCTTTAGGGGCTGAGTTCAAGGTCGTAAACACAAACACCACTAAGGTTGAGCAAGTGAGTGAAGGCATCAGTGGCTAGACAGGGAGAGCCACAAACATACCCTCAGCCTGCAGGCGATAGCAAAAATACAAGTCCAGGGTTACCAGATCCTCTGAAGAAAGCTGCAGATCTATTCATTTTTTTAATATCAAATCCCACCCCCCCAACACCGCCCAACACACAGACACTCAAAATTTAAAGACAACCAATTTCTTTATGCCACTGTCACGTCAAGCAAGACCCATGTGTGACCAGGGTGTGGCCATCTCTCCCCTCACAATGTGTCTGCAGCCTGAATCGTGCCCATCACCCCCCACCGCCCCCACACACACACAGAGCATGCAGCCGACATGCCAGCCACATTGTACAACTGTGTCCACACCAGGTTCTTCCCAACTCTGCGCTTTTGCACACACTGATGTCTTGGCCTTAAGTGCCCTTCTCTTCCTGGCCACTCACACTTGCTCTTTTAAACTCAGGTCACAGGTTATCACCAATTCCCCAACCCCAGGCAGAATTCCACACCCCTTCCCTGAGTGCCCCATTGCCTATGACTCCTGGAACCAGAATTCCAAAAGAAGCAGCCAGGCGTCACAGAAGGAACCCTAGTTTGGGAGAAAGGCACTCCTGGGGTAAAAATCCTGCTTTGCCACTTCCTAGGAGTGCATCCTTGGGCAAGTGAGTTAACCTCTGTGCCTCAGGTTCCCAAATGTGAGATGGAGATAACAAGACCTACATGCAGATCAGGTTTCCAGGAATATAAACTGAAAGGGTATAAGAGAAGTAGCTAGCATGTAGTATGGGGCTTAATAATGAAATTGAAGGATGAAGGAATGAATGAAAAGTATAAATATTTCCTCAGAATGCTTGAACACACCGGTGAGGCATGGTCCTGCTCAGTGAGTAATGAGGCACTGCCCCCACCATGCCCGTCGCCGTCCCACAAGCACAGCCTACTGCACAGCTGGCAAAGCCCTTCCCCATCTGTCATCTCTGGAGCCTCATGACAGCTCTCCTGGAGAAAGGTAATACTCCCATTTGATAGAGAAGAAAAGTGAAGCTCAGAAGGGCAAAGCATAGAGGTTTGTTTAGAGAATAGAATGAGGACTCCTGGGTGGCTCAGTCGGCTAAGCATCTGCCTTCAGCTCAGGTTGTGATCTTGGGGTCTTGGGGTCCATGTCACAGACACCCAGCTCAGCCTTTCTCTCTCCCTCGAATAAATAAATAAAATCTTTAAGAAAAAAAGAATGGAATGAAGTGGGGACTGCCCAGTAGGCAGGGAGATGCTGTTCCACTCCACGGGGAACCCTGTGCACACCAAGATCTCAGGCCAAGTCACAGCCATCTGAGCCCCAACATCCTCGCCACTAGGCCACTGTGAGTGAAGGCTGTGAACACGGTCAGCCCAGAGCCCGTTCACAGGAGATGCTCAGAAAGTTGTGTTCTTCCTTCCCCTTCCTTTCTCTATTTCATGCACCACTCACTTAGTGGGCACCTACTGTATACTGGCCCATAAGCTGGGTGTTGCTGACCGACAGATGGCCTAGACAAGGCTCTTGCCCTTGGAGCTCTGTGTAGCAGAGGAGACAGATGAGTGGACATAGTTGTGCTCCAGAAGGGAAGGGGCCAGGACAGAAACATGGTGGGAGATCCTAATTCTGCTATGTTGAGGGGAGGGAGACAAGAGGAAGCTGGCCCTTGGCCTGGCCTGGGGTTGGAACAAAAGGAAACAATATTTTGCCAGATGGAGGGGAGGGTGGAGGAGAGGCACCCCAGGCAGAGTGGCACCCTGAGCAAATGACTGAGGAGGGAAGAAAGGTTATTAGAACCAGATGGCAAAAGGCCTTGAATACCAGAGGCCTCCAACTCCAAAAGAAACACTGCTTGACCCTTGGGATCTTTGTTTGGATCAGTGTTTAACATTCTGGAGTTGGGAGGTAGCATGTAAAACTCTGGGTTTTTAGCTTCTCTAGAAAAATCAGATCTGGGATGCTGATCCAGAGCGCCTATAAAGTCTACATTCTCTGTTCCCCAGACTCATTTCACTCCCTTCATCCATAAATATTTACTGAGCAACTACTATGTGTTAGGCAATGTACTGGTTACTGGGGATAAAATGGAGAATAAGAAAGACACAGCCACAGCCCTCATGGCACTTGCATAGTAGTGAGAGAGAAGGGCAACACACAAGGATAGAACATAAGATCAGGCAGTGCAAAATGCTAGAAAGGAAAAGAAAGTTATGGGGCTAAAAAACTGCCATTTCAGATGGGAGGGTCAGGGAAGGCCTCTCTGAGGAGGAGACCATTGCATAGATCTAAATGAAGTGAGTGAGTCGTGCACAGGCAAGATCCAGCAGAAGGAACAGCAAGGGCAAAGGCCCTGGGGCCTTCTTCACTCATCCTTCGGGTTACTTGCCTTGCCCCTTTGGGCATGTAAGTGTAAGACCCCTCCTGTAAGCAATGGAGCACATGAGAAATGTATAAACAAATGGCAACTACCCCCAATACACGTTTCAGATAAAATACCTCTGACCAGTGGTGAGAGAGACAGAGGAAATAGAGACAATGAATGGAAGACATGGTTTGATTTGTCTCCAATAGGAAGGCAATTTGCTTCATACATGAAACATTAAAACCTGAGCACAGGACAGAGAAACCAAGGGTAGGAGCAGGGAAATCCTCATTTCCTTCTTCACCAGCTGCCTCATTGGCCAAGTCCCGCACAGTGAGAGGCCAGAGTTGGGGGAGAAAGAATAAGAATGCTCAAGCTTCCACAATCCTGAAGCTGGTTGTTGTTGTTGTTGTTGTTACTGCCGTATTTTGTTTTTTTCCCCAAGCCAACCTGGGCTGCTGCTTTAGAAAGTCAACTGCAAAGGAAACACTTTGGTGGGTTTTCCTTGTTGTCCCCTTCCTAAGCAAAATTAAAGTGTCGATTCCTTGTCTCTTTACCCACAGAGTAGAAGAAAAGGAGGGCATTATTGCTCTAAAGAAGGAAAGGCGAGGGAAAAACAGACCCACAGTCTTCTACCAACCTTCTGGACTGGGGTGGGGGAGGCAATTCTGCCAACCGACATCACAGCCCATGTCACGGGACAGAACTTCCGCCACTCAAAGCTTTATTTGCATTTTTAGAGATACAGGGAAACGTTGGCAATCGGCTCCAAGGTTGACATTGCAGTTATTAAAACCAAACAAAAGAGACTTTCCCAAGTCTGGCTGTTTCTTCTTAAATTTATCCAGGCCCTCACTACCTGATTTAAGGCAATGAGCAGATGTTTCACAGCAGGAAGTCCATTAGCTCCAGATGCCGCCGCTTTGTTCAAGACGGGCACACAAATGCACTGGCAAACAAACACACACACACACGCACGCGTGCACACACACACATAGTACTCAGGGCAACAAACATTCACAAGCTCCCCTTCCAGCACTTGGCATGCCCGCATGGACCATTTGTAACCTCTGCCTGCAGTTCTGACAGAGAGAGGAGCAGCGGGAGTGAGTAGCCAATCAGATCCTGCCCCATCGTCTTTCTGTTGTCTCCTAGGTAACCGGCACAGGGACACATTAGCTAGCTGGGTACCACAGACACACACACACACACACACACACACACGCACGCACGCACAAGTCCATAATTGCAGGGACACCGGATGTGCCTGTCAGAACCCTAGACAGCTCCCCAGAGCGGCATTCAATGCCTTTGGTCCCTGCCTGTCTGGCAGCCTCAGCCCCTACAGCTTTCCCACCTCCGCTCCTTTACTCGTGCCATTCCTCTGCCTGGCGTGCCTCTCCCCACTGCCATCTCCATCAGTCAAAACCTTGCTCTTCTTCAGAGCCAGCCCAAGTCCTTGGTCAAGAATTCCAAAGGTTCCCAACACAGAATAAAATCTACACTCCTTCCCCTACAGAGATCAGGCCTTTCATGATCTACCCTTTGCTCTTCTGTAACCCTCATCTCACCTGAGACTCTAGAACTGTCCCATTCCTATTTATATTTTCTTGTCCTCTGACTCCCCTCCCTAGAATGTGTAGTCTGTTACAGCACTGTCTTTGTCTTGTTCATGGCCATATCCCCAGGCCCCAGAACAGGGCCCAATAAATATTTGTTGAATGAATAAAAAGTGATTTCCTCCTCACTGCTCCTGTATTTCCCCATCTCTCTAATAAGACGAAATGACTTCTATTAACCCTCCTGGCTCACATTCCAAGAGTCCATTAGAGAGCAGAAAGGACTGGCATAAGGAGGAAAATTAATCAGGCCACACCACGGGAAGGATCTGCCAGTGGAGAGCTGACCTGCCCCGTGCTGCCACAGCCCCCTCCTCTGAGCAGCCTGCCCACTCAGAATTGTCGGTGCCTTTGACTTCACATTCTTCAAGCACTGGGCACCTTGAACTTCTGCTATCTGAGGGACTGGGGGCAACTCAAAGCTGAGGACTGGATTTCATTTTTTGGATCCCACACAGGAACCAGCAAGAGCCTGGGAATTGGGGGGGGGGGGTGCGGGGGAGTCCTCTGGAAGCATTTACTGCAGTGAAGAGAGGGAAAAAAATGTGTCACCGTCTACAGGACCACAAACATCAAGGTGGAATGTCATTAGAACACAAGTTGCACATGTACACACACACAAACTCAGAAACATCATGAAGCTAGAATCAGAGTTCCCCAATCCCACTGGCTGCCTGAGTCACTCTTCAATGGACATGACTACTTCAGGTTCCAAAAACTGCAGAGTGATCTGGACACGTGTGCTGTGCAAGTGTGCAGGGAGCACAATGGGGAGCAAAACCACACTTGGGGTCAGCCTCCTTGGGGAAGGCCGGATGGTGGATTCAAGAAGCCACATACCCGATTGGATCCCCCAACCCTAGCTTGGGAGATCCTGAAGGTGGCTGCTCATAACCCAGAAATCCACCCTGAGTCCAGAGTTACTCCAATGACCAATGCACCAGCTCATTTCCTCAAATATAAAGTTAAAGCAGATGTAAAGATCAAGAAAGGAACAGCAGGATTCCCGTTTCTTGAGTATCTACTATGTACTAGGCTTTATACTAAAATCTGTTAACACTGATTCCTCAAGACCT
This sequence comes from Mustela lutreola, assembly GCF_030435805.1. NCBI lineage: Eukaryota > Metazoa > Chordata > Mammalia > Carnivora > Mustelidae > Mustela > Mustela lutreola. The sequence goes on along the minus strand of NC_081291.1, from coordinate 55,760,729 downwards.
CCCTGCAAGGTTATGCTTCCCACTTTATGGACTAGATGGGGGTGGGGAGGACTGAAGCCCAGAAGAATTAAGTAGTATGCCTAAGGTCACAAAGCTGGCAAGTGGAGAGGCCTAAGTCCAGGATAGGAGTCTGGTCTTCTTTACCCAGGGCCTTAAATGATACCACAGAATAAGCAGGTAAGCGGCTTTTATCTGAAATGTCCCTCCCACTGACTCTTCGCTGAGGATACCAAGTCCGTATCCCTGTCTCTGAGTCTCTCTCTCTCTGTCACACTTAGGCTTTACTGACCTCCCACCATGAGCCTCTTATCAAGCTGGACACACATATCAAAGCTTCTCATTTGAGATCCAGCCCACAGGAACCAGTGTTCCTGTGGCCCAGAGAAAGCCAGGGATTTTGTCTTTTTAAAATAGTAATTTCCTGCCAGCGCGGGTGGGTGCACCAGCCACCCTTTGATTTAGTGCTGAGCTCAAGGATCAATCTCATTAAGATTTTCCAAGGAAAACTCAAATGCTGGGTACCTTCTGGCACTGACGAAGGGAGAAGTAGCCTCCTCTCATAAGATGTGGTCAGTAACAGGCAAAATGATTGTAGATATCCCAAGACCCACATGCCTCTCACATGTCCTATGTGAGCCTCATGGATACCCGAATGCATCTCAAACATGACACCCACCTCCCTCACACACACATACCACCCACATGCCTCACCCATGCCCCCCCACACAACATATACACATGTGGTGGGGGTGGGGAGTGTGAACCAGGAGCAAAAAAGGAACATCCTCTGTCCCAGGACATCACAGCTCCCACTTCAGAGCCTACTCTGGGCTATGAGCAAGGCCAGGCCCAAGACCTCGTTTCATCCCCCTAGGAACCCCACAGGACAAGTGTTAGGCTCTCCCCTTACAGATACAGAGAGAAAGAATGACTTGTCCAAGATCACAGACCATGCCTGTGGTTTTCTGAAGGGCCAAGCTCAGACTAAACATTGGTCATGGGCATCTGGCTTTGCAAGGTAGCCTTTTCCATCTTCCTCTTCCCTCAGCCCCAGGGAAGGAAACCCGGGAACCCTCTGTGCCCTACAGCTGTCCCATCAGTACTGACTCAGGTTGGAGGAGGAGAGGAAGGTCTGCCCCTTTGCTGGGCAGAGGTAGCAGCCTGCCAGGGTCTTGCGGGCACCAGCTAAGGCCTGAGGAGGGTCTAAACAAGACTCCACCGGCTCTGCTTTCAAGTCCTCTGAACCTAGGGCCACGTGGAGTAGAGGTTACAGACCTGACTTAACTCTGTGAACATGACATTGCTGTCACCCTCCTCTTCCCCTCCCCCAGACCCCACACAGGAGCTTCTGACCTGGGCTGGAAATGGATCCTTTCCTATGAACTGAGCAGGGCCCAACTTAGGGGGCAGACAGAAAGCGATTTGGGGGGAGGGGCGTATCGGACACCACCAAAATCTTGTTGGTAACAAAGACCTAGGTTCATATCCCAGCTTCACCACCTACTGGCCCTGTGACCTTGGGCAGGAGGCTTCGTCCCTCTGAGGCTCAGTGTCCTCACCTGGAAAGTGGAAAGAATGACAGCGCCCTCCTGAGGGGGTGGCTGTGAAGGTTAAACACGGGAGCAGATGCGCTCCAGGGTGCCAGCAGATCCGCCATTATGCCCCCCTAAGTGAGCAGAGGGTGGGCGGCTGCCGTTCCCACCTCACTCTAACCCTGACTCACAGTACTAGCAATTCCTAACTAGCACCGAATCCGAACTTTCCTCAGCAGTGCCAGGGCTTGGGCGCGGGTCCTTCCTCCTCGCTCCACCACCGCGGTTCCGACAACAGGTACAGGGTTGGAGCAGCCCCGGAGGCGCCCTGGCGGAGGGGGCTGCGCCGCAGCGCTGCGGCAGGGCCAGGCCGGGGCCGGGGTTCGGGTCAGTGCGGCCAGATCTACCCCCAACCCCCGCACCCTTTCCAGCCTCTCGCCTCTTTGCAACTTTGACGAACTGCAGACCATGGGGTCGGCGCGGGGGTCCTGCCGGGGGTATGAAGGAAAGTTGGGTCCCGGCGACTGCAGCGATGGGATCCGAAGTGTCCCCCGCCGAGAGCACCCGCACATTCCGACCCCGGCAAACTCGCCGGGCGCAGGAAGGCACGTGGTGGCCGCGCCAGTCAGGGCTCGCTCCGGAAACCGGACTCGCGAGTGGGTCCGGGGCTGCGCCCTCGAGGGTTCAGAGTCTGCGCTCCAGTCTCAAGCGGCCGCCCTGCCCCGGGTCCCACCTCCGCGCGCCCTGCGGAGCGCCCCCGCAGGTTTCCCCGGCCGGGCTCCGCTCCGCACCTCGTGTCCTGCGGTGACCCCGCAAGCTCGGCGCCTCGAACGCGGCCGCCTGCCCTTCGCCTCCCGCGGAGACCCTCAGCCGGCGCCCCTCCGCCCCCGGCCAGCTTGGCGCTCGGCCCGCCCTCCTTGCCTCGCGCCGCGCCGGTGGTCACCGGCCTGGGCAGCGGCCGCGTCCTACCTTCGTCCGGCAGCCGCTGCAGGCAGAGCGCAAGGTTCCTCCGCCAGCCTCGCATCCCCGCGGCCGCCCTGCGGCCCGGCCCGGCCTCGCCAGCCCGGCCCCGGCCCCGGCCCCGGCCCCGGCCCCGCCCCCGCCGGGCCAGGCGGCGCAGCGCAGCGCTGGGGAGGGCCGCGGGCCCGGGGCGCGGCGGGCATGGGCGGCCGCCGAGGGTCGGGGGGTGCCCAGGCGGCCGCCAGGCGCTCCGCTCGGCTCGCTAGCCCGCGGCTGAGCAGCGACGCTCCCCGAGAGCGCGCGCTTTCCTCGGCGCTGGGGGGCGGGGCGGCGGGCGACGGGCGGGTTGGCGGCGGACGGGGGGCGGGGGGCGGAGGCGGGAGCGGAGAACCAGGCTGGAGGGGGACCCGGCGGGGCGCGAGCGCTCTCGCCCCCGCCGCTCCCCTCCCACGGGTCCCACCGCCAGCATTTCCAGGCTCCCCACCCCTGCGCTCTCCAAGTCACAGCCTAACAACGCTAATCACCGCCAATTAGCCGATGAATAAATGAGTGAAACAATGAATGCGTTAAATAAATGGAAAAGTGCGTGGATGAGTGAAGAATCGGGTGTATAGATGAGCAAGAAAATGAGTGCCTGAATGAATGAATGAGTTAGTGCACTGATGAATGAGAAAATTAATGACCAAATAAATGGGTGAAGGAATATGTAAATAAGTGACTAAGGGAATAAATGAATGAATCAGTGAATCAATGAGTGACTGAGTGCATCTTGGCGTCAAACCGGTGAGACGCTTCACAGAAGGCCTCACCCCTGCCCTGGGAGGGAGGCCTTTGGGTGGCATCTTGCAAAGGAGGCAGAGGAGGCCCCGTGAGGGCAGGGCCTGTCCCTGGACTCAGAGCAAAGGCTGAGGCCAACAGGAAGGTCAGTCTGTGTGCAGGCTTTGTCTACTGGACACAATTACAGTTGCCCTCCATCTACCTGGCAGCCGTTGAGCTCACCAGGTCTCAGAGATTCTGGAAAGAACAGCCAGGGAAGGGGCACAAGAGGGTCCTATCCTCAGAAGTCAGATTTGCTTCCTGTATGGGAATGGGGAGGAGGGGAAGGGAAAGGTGGGTGTGCAATCCAGGCAAAGGAGTACTACACTGCCATAAAAAGGAGAACATTCTTTCAAAGATGACAAAATGAAGAACAGTATTTATAATATGTGCAGAAAACAAGAAGGAAGGCTCTACACTCATACTTGCTCAAGTATGGGGAAAATTATCTCTAGTGGAAACAGTGGTCCCTTCCAGAATGGGAATCACATGACCAAGAGCAGGTGGGAGAGACTCACTTTTCACTGTGCCTCTTGAAATTTTGAACCCTGGAAATGCATTATGTAGCCAAAAAATAAGCTAAATTTTTAAATAAAGTTTCACAACAATATTTTTTAAAATATCTATCCCTCAGTAAAAGCTGTTTCCTCCCTGGCCAAACAAGTCAGCCTATTTGCCTGGATATCCTTTCTCCCACATCTAGCTCAGAGAGGGAGAGGGCCTTCATGGTCATCAGCAGAGCCAAATATGAATATGGTGGTCAGTGCAGAGCACCTTCTACCCTTTGTGAATGTTGGGAGGAAAACAAACATCCTCTATTTGAATTCTGGGTTTGTCAGTTTTTAGCTATGTATCTTTGGGCAACTTACCTCTTTTTTTTTGAACCTCACATTCCCCACCTGCAAACCAGAGGCCATCATATTATTCTTCTAGAGTCTGGTAAGGCTGGGGTCAGGTACTTGTATTCCAAAAGGTAGTTCAATGATGCAACCCCAGGCACCTTGACCCTATCAGTAAAGCCACCTAACCTTTGGCCTTCAGAGGTACCCCTTTTGTAAGGTGAGGGTAACCTTTTTTTTTTTTAAGATTTTATTTATTTGAGAGAGAGAGAGTGAGCAGGAGCAGAAGGGAGGAGCAGAGGGAAAGAGAGAAGGAGACTCCCCACTGAGCAGGCAGCCTGATGTGGGGCTCTATCCTAGGACACTGGGATCATGACCTGAGCTGAAGGCAGACGCTTAACTGACTGAGCCACCCAGGGTAAGCTTTTTTTTTTTTTTTTTTTTTAATTTATTTGACAGACAGAGATCACAAGTAGGCAGAGAGGCAGGCAGTGAGAGAGAGAGAAGCAGGCTCCCTGCTGAGCAGAGAGCCTGATGCGGGGCTCAATCCCAGGACCCTGAGATCATGACCTGAACCGAAGGCAGAGGCTTTAACTCACTGAGCCACCCAGGCGCCCCAAGGGTAAGATTTTTATGTGATCTTAGATCCCTAATACTTCAGCAGTGTTGGTATAATTAGCCCTATTTTACAAAGGAGGGCACTGGGGTTCAAAGAGGTTAACTGTCTTACCCAAGGTCACACAGCCAGGAATTGTCAGAACTGGCATTTAAACCGAGATCTGCCCAGCTCCAAGCACCCACAGACAGCGCTGCCCACAGAGACAGGGGATATATTTATCCCCTGTTTGTGCCCCTAATACCCTCAGATGGGTCATATCCCAGCCCCGTATGAATTCTCAATTATTAATCACTTCACTAAGTACGGCGCAGGCCCGGGGGTTAGGGCAAGGGAGGGGCAGATCTGCACTCAGGCCCCAGTCTGCGGAGTGCTGACTCCAGAACTTGTCTTAATGGCTGTGAGAATCTGACAAGGGAGTGAGCCTCCCCGGCAGCAGAATTGTGAATCACTGCTGTCTGCACCCAGATTGATGAGCTCCACAGCCTCGCGGCCTGCTGCTCAGAGGATGACAGGGCAGGGATGGCTGAAGAGAGGGAGGTAAACATACCAGCACCAAGGTCAAGAGATGCCGGCAGAGGAGGGCAATGAGAAGGGCAGGGCACAGGAGAGGTGCTGCGGTGGCAGGAGAGAGTAAGAAGGGGCATGAGGAGGATGGACAGCGTGATTGAGAGGAGGGTGTTCCAGTTATCCATTGTTGCAAACCAGGCCACTCTAAACATCAGGGACGTAAAACAACCATTGTACAATGGCCATAAACTCTAAGGGTCAGGAATTTGGGCATGGCAGAGGGGCTGTCTCAGCTCCATGATATCGGGGCCTCAGCTGGGAAGATGCAAAGGCCGGGGATGGAATCATCTATTGCTTCACACTCTCTGGTGCCTGAGCGGGAATGGCTCAAAGGCTGAGCTCCACGGAGATGGTCGCCCCAAGGGTCTGCCAATGGCCTCTCCATGTGGTCTGGGCTTCCTCACAGCATGGCAACCTAGGGGCTCACAGCAAGGTATACCAGAGCAGGTGTGCCGCTGCTCAAGGGGGAAGCCTCGTTCCCGTTCATAGGCTAGCCTCGGAAATCATCGAGCATCACCACCTGTTCTCCTTGAGGCAGTCACAAGCCTCCCAAATTCCAGGGAGTTGACATGGACCATCTCTTGTGGGAGGAAAGTTGAAGGATCCAAGTATTTTTGAAACCTACAGAAGGGAGGATATGTGAGAGGAAAGAAGAGGAGGGAGGATAACAGAGCAAGCCCTGTCCACTGGAGAAGAAGTAAGAGAAAATGGTCATGTGGAAGAGATGAAATCCCTTACTGGGAGGAGAGATGAAAGGAGTCATAGTAGTAGGAAGAAAAGGGAAGGGAAGGGAAGGAAGGAACGGGAAGGGAAGGGGAAAGCGGAAGGGAAGCAAAGCCAAGCTGTGATTCGATGGGTGGGGAGGTAACATAAGAATAGTAGCAAGAGGGGTCCCTGGGTGGCTCAGTCAGTTAAGTGTCTGCCTTCGGCTCTCGTCATGATCCCAGGGTCCTGGGATAGAGTCCCACATTGGGCTCCCTGCTCAGCAGGGTGCCTGCTTCGGCCTCTGCCTACTGTTCTCCCAGTTTGTGCTTGCTCTCTTGATCTCTCTGTTTCTCTGACAAATAAATAAATAAAATCATAAAAAAAAAAGAATAGTAGCAAGAAACATTAACAGCAGCCTGGCCAGGAAGAAGGGCAGTAGGAATGGGAGAGGCCCTTCTACAGTAGGGAGAGGAGAGAGAGACAGTGTGCAAATATGAAGAACAGTATTTGGGGAATAACAGGAAGTAAAAAGTAAAAATGTTAGCAAGTGAGCAGCAGGGGGATGTAATCAGAGGAACAGAAAAAGGAAAAGGAGCAAGAATGGGGGAGATGTGAATTAATGAATGAGAGCGGGAATTGGAGTAATAGGAGGGTATGTGGCAGAGTGGTTTAGGACCTGGAACACTCCAGAACCTTGTACCTGCTTTCAAATCCATCCCAAGCTGCATCTCTGGTGAGTTTCTGAGCTGTGTCTCGGTCTTCGTATCTGTAAAATGGGGATGGCAATCCCAATCATAGCTCCCTGATAAGGTTGTCACAAGGGACGGTGAGTTTGAAGCATTTAGTGCCTGACTCAGAGTGGGGCCAATGTAAGCATTAGATGCCATTCCTAGTTCTATTAATACCCTAGAAATGGGAGAGGTTCCCTGAGCAACAGAAGCAGCAGGGGCTGCCTGTTGGCGAAGTAAGTCCTGCTGACTCAAAGGCCTACCTGGCCTGTTGCTGAATCTCTGATGACCAGGGTATGGCCCCTCCTCAACAGCCTAGCTCGCCACCCAGCACACTTGTTTCAAGGTGCCACCCAGCACACTTGGTTCATGGTGCCCCCACCCCATGGCCTCTGAGCAGCTCCCGGGGCAGGAGGTAGGGGGAGGACTGTAAACCCTGCCGTAGGCAGGAACCAAGAACCAAAGCAGGGATAGAACTCAGCCAAGGTCACTCACCAAGGCATGGCAGGACCCGGGGTGCACCCAGGCTTCCAGGCTCCCCCTCCCAAGGCCCTCAGAGGAGAAAGGGCACCTGTGTGCTTGGTTCCAGGTGGTCAGGGCTGGTACACTAGAACCTTCTTTTTTTTTTTTTTCTTTTAAAGATTTTATTTATTTATTTGACAGAGAGAAATCACAAGTAGATGGAGAGGCAGGCAGAGAGAGAGAGAGAGGGAAGCAGGCTCCCTGCTGAGCAGAGAGCCCGATGCAGGACTCGATCCCAGGACCCTGAGATCATGACCTGAGCCGAAGGCAGCGGCTTAACCCACTGAGCCATCCAGGCGCCCCACACTAGAACCTTCTTGACTCCCAACTCTGACTGCATTTCATGGGAACCTCACAGCCTTTGGTTGGGAGGGCAGCAAGCACAACCCAATCTGATGACATGTGGGAGCTGAGCAAACCACTGGGGTGCAGAAAGGAACAAATAAGACTTCTATTTCTCCCTGTTAATAAAGAAAGCAAGCTTTACTGGTATTTAATATATGATTTGAGTGTCATACATATATTTCATTTGTAAGTATGTGCACATTTTGGGGGTACACGCTCCCCAACTGTTTTCCCAAAAGTGTGTGAGACCACAGAAGTTCAGAGAACCCTGGCAAAGATAATCACACTGTGCAATCCAGCCTGTCAGGGGAAGGTTACGTGCAATCACCCACTAACAATTGCGCTGTAATGACTGCAGGACCCCACCAGGGCTCCAGAAAGCCAGTGTGTTCTGGTTTGACTCCTGAACAGGACCTCACAACTCTGCTTCTCTTTTTCAAATTTGAGTCTGGGACTGGCTTCCATATCATCCCTGAGCTTTTATTCCACTCCTCCCCTGATTATTGTTATCAAACAACCGGTAATCCTCGTTTTTAATACGTCCTTGCCCCTCCAAGAACATTATCCAAATAATCCCAAAGAGACTGTGCGGAAGCAGCATTGAGCACTGGAAAGGAGGACAGCTTCACAGTCCCTCAGGCCTAGCTTCAAGTCTCTGCTGCGCTGCTGCCTTCATCCACTCACTGGTTATTTGTTCAGCATCTACTACATGTGAGGCATGACACAAATTCCTTGCTCTTATGCAGCTTATATCCTATGGGGACAGCTTATTTGCTGCATGACCTCAGGGGGTCAGTGTACCTCTCTGAGTGTCATTTACCTATCTGTGAAGCGGGGCTCATAACCTCCAACCTTGCAGGACAGCTGTGATGAGAGGAGGTCTGGGGCCTGGGGCATTTGATGGGAGGCATCCCAGGTGCCTGGGTTCCTGGAAGGGACCTCAGCCCAACCCCCTTATTCTGCAGCTCTTGACAAACGGAGTCGAGAGAGGGGCAAAGACTTGTCCAAGGTCACTCATCCAAGGTGGGGCAGAGCAAGAGCTGGAGTCCAGAGATCTTCTCTTGTTCCTCTTTCTCTGAGTCTGAAGCTGTCTCTGTGGTCCAGAGACAGCTTTCACCTTGTGCCAGCCTTCAAAATCCGAAGCCAACCTTTCCCCCTCACTTCACCACCAAGTGGTCATTGCGGGGAAACATCCCCAGTTCCCTTTGAGAAACAGCAGTATCTGTAGTCTCCTCTAGGACTTTCATGGATTCCTGTATCACACTGAAGTCTTTTATCCATTTAGAGTCCTAGAGGAGAACATAGGCAGTAACCTCTTCAACATCGGCCACAGCAACTTCTTTCAAGATACATCTCCAAAGGCAAGGGAAACAAAAGTGAAAATGAACTTTCAGGACTTCATCAGGATAATAAGCTTCTGCACAGCAAATGAAACAGTCAAAACAGGTAACCCACAGAATAGGAGAAGATATTTGCAAATGTCGCTATAGACAAAGGGCTGATATCCAAGATCTATAAAGAACTCTTCAAACTCAACACCCAAGGGTGCCTGGGTAGCTCAGACAGTTAAGCGTCTGCCTTCAGTTCAGGTCATGATTCCAGGGTCCTAGGATTGAGTTCTGCATCAGGCTCTCTGCTCAGTGGGGAGTCTGCTTCTCACTCCCCCTCTGCTCCCCTTTCTTGTGCTCTCTCACTCTCTCTGTCAAATAAATAAATAAAAATAAAATCTTAAAAAAAAAAAAAAACCCTCAACACCCAAAAAACAAATAAGTCAAAAGATGGGCAGAAGACATGAACAGACACTTCTCCAAAGAAGACATACAAATGGCCAATGGACACATGAAAAAGTTGGTGCAGCCACTTTGGAAAGTAGTGTGAAGATTCCTCAAAAAATTAAAAATAGAGCTACCCTATGACCCTGCAATTGCACTACTGGGTAGTTACCTCATAAGGCACAGATGTAGTGAAAAGAAGGGCCACATGCATCCCAATGTTCATAGCAGCAATGGCCACAACAGCCAAACCATGGAAAGAGCCAAGATACCCTTCAAGAGATTAATGGATAAAGAAGATGTGGTCCATATATATAATGGAATATGACTCAGCCATCAGAAAGAATGAATACCCAACTTTTGCATCCACATGGACGGAACTGGAGGGGAATGTGCTAAGTGAAATAAGTCAAGCAGAGAAAGTCAGTTATGATATGGTTTCACTTACTTGTGGATCATAAGGAATAGCACAGAGGACATTAGGAGAAGGAAGAAAAAATGAAGGGGGGGGAGTCAGAGGGGGAGACGAACCATGAAAGACTATGGACTCCGGGAAACAAACTGAGGGTTTTAGAGGAGAGGGGAGTGGGAGGATGGGTGAGTCTGGTGATGGGTATTAAAGAAAACATGTATTGCATGGAGCACTGACATCAAAAACTAATGATGGAACACTACATCAAAAACTAATGATGTATTGGGGCGCCTGGGTGGCTCAGTGGGTTAAATCTCTGCCTTCGGCTTGGGTCATGATCTCAGGATCCTGGGACTGAGCCCTGCATCAGGCTCTCTGCTCAGCAGGAAGCCTGCTTCCCCCTCTCTCTGCCTGCCTCTCTGCCTACTTGTAATCTCTATCAAATAAATAAATAAAATCTTAAAAAAAAAAACTAATGAGGTACTATATGGTGACCAACATGATAAACAAAATAAAAATAACATAATAATAAAAGAAAAAAAGAAAGGAACAGCAGCATCTAGAGTCTGGGCTAGAGTCCAGTCTCATGCCTGGAGGCCCAGTCAGCCCAGCATCTGAGTCCAGTATAAATGACTCTTCTTTAAATACCTATCCAGTTTGGTCACAGACATTCAGGGAAAGGCCCAGCACAACATGGGGAAAGGGTGAGGAGAAGCAAGCAGGGGCAAGAATCAGTCTTCCTTTTCTTTTTTTTTTTAAGATTTTATTTATTTATTTGACAGAAATCACAATTAGGCAGAGAGGTAGGCAGAGAGAGAGGAAGGGAAGCAGGATTCCTGCTGAGCAGAGAGCTCGATGTGGGGCTCAATCCCAGGACCCCAGGACCCCAGGATCATGACCTGGACCGAAGGCAGAGGCTTTAACCCACTGAGCCACCCAGGCGCCCCCAGTCTTCCTTTTCTTATCTCCAGAAGCTTGTCTCTAGCTACAAGCCTGCACATCTCACGCAGCAAAGGAAAACCCTGATCCCTGCCCCACCCTTTTGTTAAAAGACCATTTAGTAGGCACACTGGGAGAAGTCTCACCCTTCCTCCAGCTACAGGGGCTCACCAAAGGATGATTTCATTGAATCCACAGGGGTCTCTACTCCCAAGAGTCTTGGGATATATCCCAAGCTTTTAGTTCAGATGACTGTGGGTTATAGCCCAGAAATAAGGGGGACCCCACAGGCAAACCTAGACTTAACAAAAGTTGCAACCCACACTTGAATCAGCTCAGCTTCTGATTGGATTAAGATGTTAGGCCCCAACTGCAGCTATGTCAAATGAAAGGGCAAAGTCTTATCTGGAGAAAGGTAACAACAGAAAGATCCCTTTCTACTTCTCATGTACAATATCTGGCATTCAATTTAGAAAAAAAAAAAAAAAAAACTTTTTTCACCAAACACATAAATAAACAGTATCAAAAAAAAAAAAAAAAAAAAAAAAAAAAACCCTGATAGAAATAGATCCAAAGATGACCCAAATATGAGTGTTATCAGATGTGGACTTTAAGACAACTGGGATTTATATGTCCAAGAAGATGCACCAAATGAAGAATTTTATCAGAGACCTGGGATCTGTAAGAAATAACCAATTGGAAATTCAAGAGCTGAAAAATACCATCACTGAAATTGAGAGCTCAATCAGTGGGTTTACAGGTGACTTTGCACATCTGAAGAGAGATCTGTGAACTGGAAGTTAGGTCAGTAAAATTTATGCAGAAAAACATCTCCAAAATAAAGAGGAGAAATAATGGAAAATACAGGAAAGAGACGCATGGGGTGTAGTGAAGAGGCAGCATGGAACAGAAGCAGTAATTCTGATAACAACCATGAATCTCCCAAAATCGGTAAAAACACATCAAACCACAGTTCACATAAACCTGAAGCAGGAGAAATATAAAGAAAACCACACCCATATGCCTGTAAGAGTAAAACTGCTAAAATCCAAAGGCAAATAAATAAATAACTTAAAAGCAGTCAGAGGAAAAAAGATACTTGACCTTCAAAGGAACAACATTCATACAGACAGTGAACTTCTTGGTAGAAACACTGTAAGGTGGAAAACAACAGACAGCATCTTTTAAAGTACTGAAAGAAAACAACTGCCAATCCCAAATACTGGACCAAGGGGAAAAGAAATCCTCCAACTGTGAAGGTAAAATAAAGATGTTTACAGACAACTTAGAGAAACATGGCCAACAGACCACATAAAAAGATATTCTATAAAGAGTTCTCCAGCAGGTTAACCCTGGAAGGAAATATGAACATGCAGGAAGGAATGAAGGGTATATTTGGAATAAACTGAAATGAACCTTGATCCTACAAAAAACAATAGTGATGTCTTCTGGGGATTCAAAATTATATATCATTAAAATGCATGACAACAAGGGAAGTACAGATAAGGAGTTAAAGGAGTATAAGGTCCTAGCATTGTCTGTCATGTGATAAAAGCATGTTGTAATATTAAGTAACCACTAAATTATCAGAGAGTAAAACTAATAAACTAGCAGAGGGGGAAATGAAATAATAAAAAGGAAAGAGAACAGGAAACAGAATATATAACTTGGTACAGATGGGAAACAAAGAATAAGTTTGTAAATATAAAATGGAATCAATTCAATAAATTTTTTTAAAGATTTATTTATTTATTTTTTTGACAGAGAGAGCACAAGTAGGTAGATAGGCAGGCAGGGAAAGGAGGGGAGGGAAAATCAGGCTCTCTGCTGAGCCGGGAGCCCGACGCGGGGCTCGATCCCAGGAGCAAGGAATCATGACCCAAGCCAAAGGCAGTCGCTTAACCGACTGAGCCACCCAGGGCCCCCAATTCAGTAAATATTTTTAAACTCCCTACTAAGTGCAGAGAAAATGCTTAATGCATAATATACATATAAGGGGGTCACAGTCCCTTGTACCTTATCATTTAGTAGGGATTTGAAGGAGAGGGAGAAATCTTGTTATATCCTATTGAAATTCAAGTGAGGCTTCATGAGGGAGTAATATTTGAGCCAGACCCTTAAGAATGGGAAAGATTTTCACAGGAGGTGGAACTGGCCTGCTAGGAGGATATGGGCAATATAACCAAATGGCCAGAGGTCAGGAGAGCACAGCAGTTTAAATGGAACAGAATATTGGCACATACAAGTCACAGGAGAAGAATAATGGAGGTCTGTTGGGCCAGAGGAGAATCATCCCTTTGCTGCTAACCCAAGGAATGAAGATCATATTCCGTATCACAAAAGCAAATATCTAGAAGGAGTCATAGTCTCAATGCTCCCATTATATGGATGAGAAAATTGGGACTTGTAAGCTAAAGAAACTTTTTTAGTACATGCATAACATGGACTGATGTGGGTTTTAGAAACCACATTCTTGTGGCCTTTGGTGAGGATGGATTGGAGAGGCAAGATCAGAAATGGGGAGACCAACGAGGAGGTTTGTGTGATGGTCCTAGTGCGCAAAAGAAGTCCTGTCCTGGGGCAATGACCAGAGAGAGAGAGAGCTGTAGGCTCATAGGGGTGACATTGTGTGATGTAGCTGTGCTCCAGCAATGAAGGCTGGCTAAAAAACTCCATGTATGTGAGTCAGGGTTCTCCAGAGAAACAGAACAAAGAGGATGTGTGTGTGTGTGTGTGTGTGTGTGTGTGTGTGTGTGTGTGTGTGTGTGATTATATATACATATGAATAAGAAATTGACTCATGTGGTTATGAAGCCTAAGTCCAGACCAAGGAGAGCCAATGATGTGAATTCCAGTCTGAGACCAAAGAGCAATGTCCCAGATCAAAGACAGGCAGAGAAAAAGAATTCTTTCTTACTCAGCCTATTATTCTATTTAGACCTTCAACAGGTTAGATGAGGCCCACTACATTGGGGAAGACAAGCTGCTTTACTGAGTCTACTGATTCAAATGTTAATCTCATTCAGAAACACCCTCATATGTGGACACCCCATGGCCAATCATGTTGATGGATGACATTAGCCATCATGCCATGTTAGCTATAGGACCTCTAGCCAACATGCTCAGGGAGAGGCCCTGGCCTAGGCCTAGAACATGCAGTGTGAAAGCACCCCCTAGAGCTTGGGATGATGATCTTGTGAACCTCCTGGGAAAAGGAACTAGCATGTATCAATCCTTGGCAAGTTTGTGCCAGGCTAAACACAGGGCTAAAGCATGATCTTAGTTAATGATCAAAAATCGTCCTCAGATGAGGGTCTACATTTTTTTTTTCCCTTTAGAGATGAGGGAACTGAGTCTCAGAGATGTAAAGTGTAGCAGAGCTGGAACTCAAAGTTTGTCTAACTCCAAAGCTCACATTCCTTCCACAGCATCTGCCAGGGCATACAAATGACTGAAACCCACATGTGTTAGTTACAGTAACATCTCCTGCTTTATCAAATATGATCTCTGTTAATTTCCCACTCATGTGAAGTTCAAAATCACCTCCTCTAAGCAGTGATTCAGAAATGGAGTTTCTTCCATGTTGTGACCCCACCATTTCACCATGGTCATCTACATTATGCTGGTGAGAAGGAAAATGGGAGGCAGGAAGGTCTCAAAGGGCTTTGGAGCCCAGGCCTGGAAGAGGCTTCCTTCCGTCCCATGAAGTGTATATATGTAGAGAGACAATGCATGGTCTTAGGTTAGGTTTCCTCAAGACAAAACCTTAGTCAGACTGTTATGCATGTATTTACTTATGGAGAGTTCGATTGTCACTAGAAAGAGTGTGTTTGGGGGAGGGGGTAGGGCAGCAGGATGAGGCAGGAAAGAAATCACACAAAGAAGTGGTTTCTGGAAAGGTCTAGCCTCAGCCTGGTCCCACAAGTTGCCCTGGAACATGAGCAATACTAGAGGGGATGTTTTATCGTCCCACAGGAAGAGTGTAGCATCCCAGAAATTCCCCAGGGACGCTCCTGTTGGCTGAAAGCCATTCTCCATGGAAAGGTGCAGCTGGGAGCTGTTCGCAGCCAACATTTGCAGAAGCCGGGAGGCGGTGCGCCACTTTGGTGATGGGGATCTGGGTGGAGCACCAGCAGCGTCTACAGCAACAGGAGAGAGAGAAAAAGCTTCTACCGCAGAGAGCAGAGGACCAGGGTCATGAAAGATAAGCCAGAGTTTTCTAAGAGTGGGAACTCCTCAGTATTGATACCTACTGTGAGATAAGTGCTCTCCACACATCTGAGCTCATTTTGTCCCTAGGCTAGCCTTGTCATACTGTATGTTAAGGATCAGACTCTCACGGCCTCAACTGTGACCTCTTGAGGGCAACTTTGGGTCTATTTCACTTTCAGTCAATGCTCCTTTCTCCAGCTCCACGCTATATGACAGGCCCACAGGTGCCAGAATCTCTCACACGAGTTCCCAAGGAGCTGGGGAGCCAGTGAGGGACACAGACAGCTAGGTAAGTGGGTCACCACAAGACAAACTGGTGGAGAAATGCCCCCAAAGGCGTCCCCTGCACTTGGCCCCGTGCTCAAATTTCTCTTGAGCAGAACAGATGCTAGGTGTTCACTGAATGAAGGAGAAGAGGTCCCCAAGGACTGGCTCAGTCCCTGGCATGGAGTAGTCTGCTCAAGGAAATCTGTAGAACGGCTGTCCCTGGGGTTGGTTTGGGGCTCAGAACTTACTATGCTTTCTGATCACTCATCTGTCCTGGCTAAGCTGGATGTTGAGTTGAACGTGTCTGTTCAGACCCCAGAGCTGCCCAACTGTCTGTGGCCCCCACTCCAGTGGACAGGCCTATTGCCAGAACCCAGCTGCTCTCCACTCCCCATCCTCTTCCTCATGTCTTTGCAGGAACAGGATAAAAAAATGTTACTTTGGTTCTTCATCCACTGTAATCATTATCTTTGTCAGCTGGGGCTGCCTCAACAGAATGCCAAAGACTAGGTGACTTAAACCACCAAAATTTATTTTCTCACAGTTCTGAAGACCGGAAGTCCAGGATGAAGGTGCCATCAGGGTCAGTGTCTGGCAAGAGCTCTCTGCCTGGTGTGCAGATGGCTACCTTCTCACGCATCCTTAATGGCCATCCTTAATGGCTCCCCTGAAGAGAGAGTGCTCTGCTGTCTCTACCTCTTCTCATCATGAGGACCCATCCTCATGACCTCATCCAACTCTAATCACCTCTCTAAGTCCCCACCTCCAAATACCATCACACTGGGGTTAGGGCTTCAGCTTGAGAATTGTGGAGAGAGGCTGGGGGGGACACAATTCAGTCCACAGCCCCCATCTACTATGTGTTGGCTCAGGGCATAAAAAGTCAACAAGAGAGACATAGTCCCTGCCCTTGTGGAGCTTACATTCTAGCTGGAAAGGGAGAAAAAAATGGGAGAAAAGTTAAAATATATATGAGATACAATGAGTGATGAGGAGAACATAAATCGGGGGGGGGGGGGACAATGCGGGGCTAGTGTTTAAGGAGAGATTTGAGTGGTGAGAAGGCCATCATGGGACACATGGAGCCCTGAGGAACGGCCCCAGCAACTGGAAGATCGGGAGGCAAGAGATGGCAGTCAACAATGAGGTCAGAAAAAATGGCAGAACCTGATCCCACAGGCTCTGGAGGCCCCCATAAGGCATTTAGATTTCACTCTAAGGGCAACTGGAAACCACAAAGGGGGTTTAGGCAGGGGAGAGGTATGGTCAGATTTATATTTCTAGAAGTTCCTTTGAGGTTTTGGGTGGGCTCCATTCTGCAAGGGAGTAGACTTCAAGAGGGATGAAAGTGGGGTGGCAGATGGAGGCCGGGTTGAGGTCTAGAACTGAGCTAGTGGCCTGGGGCAAAGCAGTGGCATTAGGGACAGAGAAGGTGGGGAGTTACACAGCAGTATCACTATACAAGGAAGCTGATACAGAAGGAAATAGGTTGGAGTACACTGAAGGCAGAGTCAACAGAGGATGCTGATGGTTTGCTTGTGAGAGTGAGAGTTGGGGAGAGGTCAAGGAGGACCCCAAGGTTTCTGGGTGTACAGGGTCCCCTAAATCTCAACAAGGAAGAAAGAGTCCAGGAGGCTAGCAAGAGCACAGGTCTGATGGAGAAGATCAAAAGTCCCATTCTATTTGCTCTGACAACAGAGAGTCATTGAGGGCTCTCCAGGCAGGACAGTGACCTGGTGACAGTGACGAAGGGGATGCTCTCTTCACTAAATGCCTTCCCTGCTGTGGGACTTTCCCAGAAGGCTGAACTTCAACAAATGTCTTTTGTCCATTTTGTTCCCGGAGAGAAACAGACCATATCCTCCCTTTTCCAGTTGCTAGGACACTAATCTCTTTGAGAAAGGCGTGGGAACATCTGGTTGGTGGGAACAGTGCTTCTGGGAATCTCCTTTGTATCTGTGACTCTATTGATTCTCCCGGTGCTCCAGGGTTCTCCAACGAGGCAGCGTGGCGGCTCACGGCCAGTCCTGCGGGCAGCAGAGAGGAGAGCTGGCAGAGGGGAACGGAGTCCCTTTCAGTGAGCACTGACTGGATGCCAGGCCTGTGCTGAGGCACTTGCCTTTGTGTAGGAACCATTATTTATCCCAAAGGGGCCAGCGCTCAGAGAGAAGAAGTGGCATCCAAGCTTTAGCTTTCTTTCAAAGGAATATACTGGTTTTGCATCTGGTATCCTCCATCTCCTCACTAGAATTCCACGAAGCTGATCCTTTGTTCACTCCTGCACCCCTCGTGCATCGAGAAACGTCTGATGTGGAATAAGAACAGCACTTAGCATTTGCGGGGTGGTTCCTAGCTGCCTGGCACTTTGGTAAATGCTTTGCATGTCTTACTTCTCTTAGACTTCAACATGACTCCAGGAAGTGGATATTGTTTTGTCCCTGTTTTACAGGTGAGGAAGCTGAGCACGAAGAGATGAAATAGCCTGCCTAAGAAGTAGCGGAACTGGTGATCCCAGGCAGTCTGGCTCCAGAACCTGGGCTCAGAGCAGTAAGACAATTTATTGAATGAATCAATGACCCTGCCCCTGACACACAGAAAAACTGTGTTCCTCACTAGGACCTCCCATCCCCCTCCTTCATACAACAGTGGCAGGCTTCCTCTGCTGTCATCTTTGTGGGGTATGGACTTCGGGGGTGGGGGGGTTAGGTTTCCCCACTGCTCCCTCTGGACCACAGGTGGATTCTGCTCAGAACCACCCAAGTGCAAGGCTGCTGGCTTCCCTTCAGGACATGAGCAGATTGCAGGCTCCGGGCACTTTCACCACCACAGATGGAGTGGGCAAGTAGGGGGCTGTGTACCCACTAAGTCAGAGCCAAGAGATGCCTCAGGGCTCAGACAGTGTCCTTCCTGCTTCTCTGTCAAGCAATGGTCCTCATAGGGTACCAGTGAAAACAACCAGACCCTTTCAGCCTCCGGCTCCTTGTGTAGACTCTGCTGACCTCATCCCTCATCATGGCCTCACTTCCCCTCTTCCTCAATTCAGAAAACTGTTCAATATTCTGAGGCCCAGGACACCTGGCTCTTTGACTGTTCTTCCCAAGTCTATTGATTAGAACATGAACCTATGCTCTGACTCAGGGTTTCAAACCCAAAAGGCCAGACTCAGAAAAATCAAAATGGCATTTGAAACTTACCAATCCTCGCCTTGGAATTGAGAGTTCCTGGCATTTGAAACTCCAAAGTCTAGGCTTTCAAAATGGAATGGGTGGTGCTGGGAGACAGGGAGAGGACCAAGGATTCAGGGATAGGGTAGGGTGTGTGTGTGTGTGTGTATGTGTGTGTGTGTGTTCACATGTATGGGGGAAACATCAGTAAATATTTGTGGATGAAAGGTTAACAAAACCTTTTCCTTCTCTTAAAAATAGATTTGACCTTGGGTTAACGTACTAGCTCTGTCAACCCTAGAAACCAGAAAAAAAGGTGGAATGTTGGCTGTGTTGCCAGGCAACATTGCTTATGTTAAAAATGGCTCTTGACCGGTGAATTACATCTAGACTAGAAGGACAATGAATGAATGAATTATAAGTGCCTAAGAGGGATGCCATAATGTTGAGCTTTCTTGTGTACAAAGACTCCTAGAACTGGGTGTGTCCTTGCAGGCACCCTAGAAGCTTTGATATGGAGCTGCTGTTACAAGAGACATAGGCTACTATGGCATGAGTCTGGATACCCACACTGGCCCAATGTACATCTCATTTCCTGGGCCAAAGTCGTCACCTGGGGACCAAACATGACTAGCTCTTGGACTGCTGTGGAGACTCCTGGGAATAGGAAAGTCCTGATGCTACCCTTAAGCAGGCTATTCTTGGACTGCAACAGGCAGGTCCTATGGTCAGGTATGAATTTCATTGTTTCCATGAATTCAAAGAAGACGCCTCCCCCCATAGACTTCCTCCGTTAGCTCATGTCTCTGCTTCAGTTACAGCTAGCGAAGCACTTGGAATAGTTAACTTAGCTAGAGCAACATCTAAAGGAGGGGAAGGCAATGCTCACTACTGGCTTAGGACTTCAACATACTGTATAAGACTTCATATCATCTCACATCACTCCATTCAGGTGAGGATAATCATGCTTGTTTTATAGATTAGGAGACTGAGACTCCCAGAGGTAGAGACTTGCTGAAGGCCATGCAGAAAACAAATGGCAGAGCTAACATCAGATTTAAGTGCTGATCTCTTGGGGTGCCTGGGTGGCTCAGTGGGTTGAGGCCTCTGCCTTTGGCTCAGGTTGTGATCTCGGGGTCCTGGGATCAAGCTCTACGTCGGGCTCTCTGCTCAGCGGGGAGCCTGCTTCCACCTCTCTCTCTGCCTGCCTCTCTGCCTACTTGTGACCTCTGTCTGTCAAAAAAATAAATACATAAATAAAAATCTTTAAAAAAAATTAAGTGCTGATCTGTTGGGTACAAGCTGGCAGGTCTTGTGGGCTATTGTGAACCTCAGTCTCTCCCTAGAAATAAGTGGATGTAATTACACTACCATACAAGGAGGCCATGAGGCTTGAGAAAGTCCACTTTTCAATGTCAAGTGCTAAGTGCAGCAGAATTTAAAATCTCCCCCCTCTATCATCATCCTGTCTGATGCCAACCCACCCCAGGGCTCTACTATCTAGCAACAGTCTGTAGTTGCCATTGGCTGCATGGCAGATGTCCCCAGTTCTGCAGAGCAATGTTTCCAAGGCACAGATTATCCCAGATCACAGCTAGAACAGAGGTCCTGGCTGTGTCAATAGCCAAATCTGATTTAAAATGGGGACCCTGATTGCCAGCATTCCAGAATCACCTCTGGCAAATGTGAGTAAACATAGCTGTCATTAAAGCAGTTAGAGAGAGTCCATTCGTTCAATAAATATTTGATGAACACCTGCCACATGTCAGGCATTGTGAATACCATTTTCTATGAGCATGCATAATCCTTGCCCTTAGAGTTTCAGTCTGGTTAGGAAAACAGACATTGATCAAGTAACCACTCAAATTAATGTATATTTTTTCAACTCTAGCAAATGTTGCAAAGGCAAATTGCAGGGTACTACAAAAATTTGTAACAGGACATCTGTTGTAAACTGCTGTTGTTATTACCCACCAGCCTCATTCCCTCATTTTCTCAATTTTCATTTGGGGACCCATGTTTCTCTCTCATCAGCCCATGTGATTCAGATGGGTATGAGCTGAAAGTAGACACATAATGCCAACCAGTCAGAACATTCCACTTCCTCACCACTTCAATGATTGGTCAAAGATTTGCATGTGACCTAAGTCTGGCCAATGAGATTAAACTCTGGGACTTTTTAAAGGACAATTAGGGAAAGTAAGTTCTCTCTGTACTGGGGTTTCTAAATTTAGAAAGGTAGAAAATCTGGGTCTGCCATGGGAACCCCACGCCCCCGGGACAGACTACCTAAGCGTGGAGTCCCACAAAAGAAAGTTGAGAGATTTGTCATTAGGCAGCTTCCCGTGTCATCTGAGACCCGAGGTCCAGCTCTATCTGAAGCCATTATCCCTAGGCTTTTCTGTTAACTGAACCAACAGTCACTGTTTTTGGCTTAAGTCAATTTAAGTTTGCCTTTCCACCACTTGCAATTGAGAGCTCTGCCTAGTACAGGACCAAAGGATCTTGGAAGACTTCCCTGAAAAGTGACATTCAGACTGAGTGCTGAAGGACAAGTAAGAGTAAACTAGGCAAAGAGGCCAAGTCTGAAATCAGGAGTTTTGGACCTTGAAGACCTTAAGAAATACAGGAAAGGGGAGGGCCCTCATCCTGTGTGCAGAAAAGGCATTCACAAAGGGAGATCATCGTGGGGAAAAGGCAAATCACAAATCACACCTAACGCTTCAATAACACATTGTCTTTTGTTCCAATAGGGACAGAAATGCTCATCTCTATTCACTTTTGATAAGACCTACCTACGTTATAACAACGAGTTCCTTTTGCAGACAGAAAGATGCCCTTCCCTGCACTGGCCATTCCCAAGAGGGCAAAGCCCAGGCATGCCTTTGAAGCTTCTCTCCTTCTGGCTTTGGAGGCAGGAAGTATTTTTTTAAAGGGAGGAGGAAATTAAAATAAAAAGTAATAACAGACCGAAAATGGGGCCTGTTTCAAATGCAAATAACCATTTCTTAATTTGCCAGTTTTATAACACAGTGTAATTTTGTGTTTCAGATTTTTTAAATTTTTAAGTGTTAGTTTTTTTCATTATGAAAGTAATATAACCACATTTTGGGATATGCAGAAGAGAAAAAAAACCCAATTCTTTATAATCCCCTCATTTCCACTCAACCAAAGTTAGTTTCTTTGGTGTTTTTCTTCCTTTTGTTTGACTAGTTCCATGTAGTGTGTAGCCCAGCGCTTTTCAAACTCTGATATACCAGCAGATCACCTAAGGATTTGTTAAAATGCCAATTCTGACTCAGTAGGTCAGAGGCAGGGCCAGGGAATTTTAATAAACTCACAGGTGATGTCACTGCTGGTCCTGGACCACACGCTGAATCACACAGAGCTGGGGTAAACCCCAGGCTGTGTGGTTTTAGGCAACCCACTCAGCCTTTCAGCTCCAGTTCCTAAGTCCTGGTTCTTGGGGGGGGGGGGGGTCTGCCATTGACGGTAAGAGACGTCCAAGGCACCCATGACTAAGCACTGCCAAAATGTCACTGGGAGGACTATGTGGGTTTGAGGAGCCACTGAGGTAGGAATGAGATTCCTGAGGAGCCCACTCCAGAGGGAAGCTCTAAGGAGGGTGAACCAGTAACTTCAGGGCTCTGTCTTACTGGGGCCAGAGTGGAACTGCTCAGGGTGTGGAGCGGAGGCAGAAGCTGCCACCCACATCTCCCATTCTCCATCCTCCTACCATGCCCGCCCCTCTGCCACACGAAGGTCACACAGATTTCATTAATCTTGGCTGCTGAAGTGAGACAGATGATTTCAGTCTCAGCCTTGCCCCTGTCCACTGGATGTGTTCCCAGCTAAAATCTTAGTTTATTAAACCCTAAGGTGTCTGGTTGGGAGGGGGCCACTTTCAACAAGAGATGTGTGTTAAGTCTCCACAGTTCTAGGGAGAGCTGATCATCTCCCTTATGCCTACCACACACAACATCTGCTCCTCTCCCCAGCATCCCACAGCAGAAAAGCGCCCCCTCATAGCCTGGCGCTTGACGGTCTATGATCTGATCCCTTGTAGCTTTCCTGCCTCATTTTCTTCTGCCCCACACTCTAGCCACACTGAAAGGTTCCCAAGCCCAACTTCCATGCCACTGCCGTGTTACTTCCTCTGCATCAAATGCCCTTCCCTACCTTGATCATCGAAGAACGAGCTTCAGTTTATCCCTCGGAACCTGTCACAAGTCTCCTTTAGAAGCCTTCCAGAACCTCTCATGCAGTGGCTGACCTCTTGCCCCGAGCCTCCTTCGTGCCGTGTCTTGACCTTCGTGACGTGTCTTCGTGCACGGACCTGACACGGGGCACAACTCTTGATACCAGGTGGCTTAGGAAAAAACGAGGGGGAGGATTCATTGGTTTGCCTATGGGAAAAGTCCTGGTGGTAGAGCTGGTTTCAGACACAGCTGAGACAAAGGATTAAACTGTGCCCCTGGAACCCTGCTTCTAGCTGTGGATTGGCTCTGCCTTCCTTTGTGTGGGTTTCTTCCTCACGAAGTCTCTCACAATCGCACACACCGCCTCTTACCTCTAAGTTCCGGGAAAGACTTCACTCTCCCAGTAGCCCTGCAAAAGCCCCAGAATCAAGTCTCAGTGTCTGGCTTGGTCACGTGCTGATCCTTGAACCAATCACTGTGGCCGGGGGAATCAAGGGCTCTCATTGGCCCAGCCTGAGTGACGTAGCCATCCCCGAAGCAATAGGTACTAGAATAGGGAGGGGCCGTTTTTGGAGGGAAATCGGAGCTCTGGAACCAGAGGCCAAGTAGGCGCCAGGCAGCCCAAACCCGTTAAGTGCCCACCTTGGATGTCTTAGAGCACTTTTCACATTGTATTATTTGTTTATACCTCTCTCCTCCAGCTAGTTGGGAATGAGGGTCTTTCTAATTTCTAATTCCGGAACAGCATTCCAGCCTAAGGGGCAAGGAGCTTAATAAATGGCTATTAAATTGTCATTTTAGACATTGCCTTGTGGTGTGACCTACATAGCAAGTAAATCAGAACAGGTTTTGACAACGAGTTTTGTGATATGTATATTAAGATAATGCTTCCTGACAATTTTTTAAAATTATAAAGTGAGTTTTTTGCTCAGTGTCAGTGCCCATACTGGGCGAGTCCGTGGGTCTCTCGTGGAATCCTCCGGATGCTGGAGAAAGCAGGGCACCCTCTGTCCTCAACAGGCGCGAAAACTGAGGGGCCCAAATCACTAAGTAGATTATCTGAGGTAACACAGTGGAATTGGTGGGAGTTAATCCCACCCAGGCTGACTTTCCAGGCCTGGCTGACGGCTTGCTGAAGGGGTTATCAATTCAGGGGGACACAGAGAGAGAAAGATCTCAGAAGCACCTTCTGGGGCTTTTTGGAAATATTTCCCTTCGTTTGGGTTCCCTCAGAGGCAAACCCCGAGATGAAGATTGAAGTGTCCGTGCTTCACTTGGGAGGGGATCCAGGGTACGCTGCTGAGAAGAGTGTTCGAGAGTGTTTGAGGGAACCCGAGAGGGGAAGGCAGCCAGTGGTGCAAGTGCCAGGCATGGACACCGCTGTGAAAAACTGGAGCGGAAGGCCGTGGAGACCAGCTGAGGGCCAGGGAAGAGCTCAGAGCTGTCCCACCCCAGGGGCAAGGGATCTGGCCTGTTTTACCCTGACTCTCTTCAGCCATTGGTTGGGGCTGCTCCCTGGGACAATGCTTTGCCAGGCTGCCCAAGGCTAGAAAAAGGCCTCGCCACACCAGATGGACAGGCCAGGGGCCTCACGGGGGGCACTGACAGAAGCTGCTGCCACCCTCGTCCTCCCAAGCTGGAAGTGGCTCTTCAACAGAAAAACAGACCAAGATATTTTAAATCGGGGCTGCTCCAGTCCCCCAACAGTGGAGCACATCAGGCGCTCACCTCATCCCCCAGAGCCTGGGAAAGCCTGAGGGGGAGGTGCTGGAAGAACCAGTGTTTCCCCTAGGCTGTTGCTTCTTCCTGTTCTCCCTTCACTTTTCTTACTGTTTCCCTCAAGTTTTAATGAGTGTCACACAAAGAGCCTCCTGAAGAGTGTCTGGAGGGTTTGAAATGTGGTCCTGGGGTTCGGTAAACAACACAGGTTGATTCTTTTTCATTTCTTCTAAGAAAAAAATGATCAAATATTTTAGACAAAGTGGAAGAACAGAAACGTCGCAGAAACCCATGTACCCACCCACAAGCTTTAGAGCTAGACCATTTCAAGTTGATTCCATCTTTTCAAGAACCACCATTAGAGGGGTGGAGGCAGGAGCCCGAGCTTCCAGGCTCCACTCTGCCCTTCTCGGCTGTGGTCTTACAGGTTCATTTCATTGAGTCTCAGTTTCCTTTTCTATGAAATGGGGATCATGGCAGAACCTACCTTAAGGGGAGAACAAGCTAATGAGGAAACATAGGCAGTCGGTGCCTTTTGTTCTGGTGAAATGTTTCATTGATTTCTTGATAAGCCTGAGAAGTCTTCATCTTTTTTCCTTCTTCAATGGCTGCAATCTTCACTCATGATGTTGGTAGCACAATAGAGTTCTTAGTGAAAAATGAGTATAGGCAAGGCTGGCCATTTCTCAAGTCTTGTCAGCAAGCAAGTACAAGGATATATATACTTTTTGCTATTCTAGGAGGGGGTCACATAGGTTAGCTCATGAGTGAGTATGGGTCTGTTCCAGTAAATATTCACTTATTTGCTTATGCAGGTGTGCGTGTGGGGGGCAAAACATGTGCATGAACTTCGTGTCAGTGGATACTGTCCCCTGACACACTTTTATCTGGTTACATTTTTTTCCTGTCATGGCTAATTTTGGGTCATTTTTATCCTGTTATAGTAATATCCAAATATCCTGACATCCCTTCAAAAATCCTCCAGTTTTTATTTTCTTCTTACTGCCAAGAAAAAAGAGATAAAAAGACCTTACATTCTAAGTCACACACCCCGGGCCCTTCAAGAACAACTTCAGAACAGAGGGGCATCAGTTAGCTACTGCTGTGTAACAAACACTACAGTCTCAATGGCTTAAAACAATGAACACTGTTGCTCCTGAGACTACAGGTTAAAGCTGGGTGATACTTCTAGTCTCAGCTGGGCTCACTCACATGTCTGAGGTCAACTGAGAGTCCTGTAAGGAGCTTTTTGATCTGCTCTGGGCCCTCTTGTACTTTTGGGGGTCAGATGGCTGGAAGCTGGTCCAGGATGTAAGCTGGGACATCAGGGCTCGTCTCCAAGTGCTTTTACATCCAGCAGACTAACCTCCTTTGTTCACATGGTATGAGAGAGAGAGGAAGTGTGCAAGTACTCACAATTTACACCACTCACACCATCATTTCTGCCACATTCTGGCCAGAACAAGTCATGAGTTCAGCTCACTTTCAAAGTGGTAGAGAAATAGACTCATCTCTCAATGAGAAGGGCTGCAAAGTCATATTGCAAAGGGACATGAGGACAGGGAGGCCATTAAAACAAAGAACCTACTACAAAAGGGAAGCGTTCTGGAATGGTCAGCCTATCTCCTTTGCCACTACCCACAGCTGAGGCATGTGGGTCTTCAAATTGGCAGGTTCAGCCTTGCTCCAGGGAAGAAGGGAGGGAAGGAGGGAAGAAGGAAGAGAGGACTGGGATCTTGGTAACACTATGTCCCCTCCCCATCCTCGCCAACAGCCAAGGGTCTGGGAGGGATTCACTCTGGCACTGAGTGTTCCAGGCATCCAATTTGGAGTTCCTAATACTTAGTGAATCCCTGAGACAGTGCTGTAAGTTGGTTTAATAGGGCATTACTGGTGCATAAACTAGCAACTAATTGTTTAGCATATTTACCCACGTCTTTAAGCAACAAGATAAACACATGCAGTCTGTTCCACTGTCATTGCTGCCATGATGATCATGTTCATTAATCCCTCTTTCAAGAACCGTATGTTAAAGGGTGTTCCTTGTCTTAATTCGGGGTGCCTGAGCTTTAGGGGACTCCATCAGAGGGATTTAAAGGCGGTATCCCTCCAGTCTCACTGACCATCCTGTGGACTTCAGAGTCTCCTCCATGCCAGCTTCCCCACCAGCTTCTGCCTTGTCCCTGGCTGGGCACTCAACCGTCCGTTGTCATCCCCCATGCCAATCACTTGTCTGCCTGACTTGGGTGACAGCAGCCCTGGGAGTTAGATTTGGCTCCAAATCTGGGCTCCACTGTTCTTCTGAGTTGCTTCGGGACATTTTTAAAAACCTCACTGAAACTCAGCTTTCTCATCTGGAAAATGGGCATTAGATGATCCAGATTGCTGGTGAGGTTCACTCAGAGTAAAAGAGGTTCACTCAGAGTCAAAGATGGCAAAGGTTGAATAATCTGGCCCCTGTTCCCTCCCTGAACTCTTCCGCTATTCAGCAACCTCTCACTCATTTTCCTCTGGCTACATGAGCCTCCTTGCTCTTCCAGGCAGGCTGCTTCCTGGGGGCTCTTAAACATGCCATTCCCCCAAGACAGCCACATGACTCTCTCCCTCACACCCTTCCTGCCTTTGCTGAAACTCACCTTCTCCCTGTCTGCCAGGTCTGTCTAGAGAACTTTGCGACACTCCCCATCCAGCTTCCCTGCTTGATTTTTCTCCTCATTACTTAGCACTGTATAATTTACTCCACAGTTCATCACATTCACACATCGTCAAAAGCAAAAGGAGCCATTAGTTTTGTACCACATAGGAGAAAAAAATACCACCAATTAAACCGTAGAACAATGCGAAGACACCATTGAAGGCAGGATATACTCTGATTTCAGACATGTTAAATGTGAGGAAAAAATCCCTGTCATAGAATTGATGAAATATGATGTATTTTACTTATTTAGGTGGTTTCTTTTCTGTTCTCCTCACTGAATGACAGAGGATCTTTGCCTGTTTTGTTCAGTGCTGGGTCCTTGGCACACAGGGCACTGCCCAGCACCTGGGAGGTGCTCACGCAATATTGTTCAACGTTGAATGCTGTCTCTTCACTTCCTAGAAAGTGCAAAACCTTAGAATTGCCTTAATACTGCCCAAATGGGTTGTATGAATACCTGGCGCGAGATACAGCATGTCAAGAAAGGGATCAGGTGGAAAAGCAGCCCCCTGGATAGTGGGAGGGAGGGAGCTCTACACATGTTGTAAATGCTCACTAAGTATTTATTCATGTGTGATTCGATGGTCTGAGATGTCTTGGATCCCAAACTAAACACTGGTGTGGGGCCTCTCCAGAGCGTGGGAGCAAAGGGCTTGCCTCTGCAGGAACTCATTGCTACAGTGTGGATGGCGCCCCCTAGGGTTGGGGGGCACCCTGCTTGAATGGTCAAACACAGCCACCCTGGCTTCATGCCTCCTCCCTGTCCCCGGGATGGGACCCAATGAGAGAGGGGTGTGAACAAGTGAACATGGCGACTCATAGGACCTGTCACAGGTTGGGGAGTGGCAATTCGTCCCATCCTCACCAAGGGCCTCTCACATTCAGAATTGAGACAGTCCAGGAAGGTCACATTCTGTGTGAATTTTTAGTCAGTGCTTTGTAAAAGCATTAATGAAGTCTAATTTTAAATGCAAAACTGGAAATAATACAAATATTTCCCTTTACACACACACACACCAGTAAGTGGAAGGAAATTCAAGAGTCAAACACTTTCATAGAGGGCAGGCCAAAAGAATTTTAAGTTGCCCTGCGCTGCTGCCACACGATGGCGCCACGCCAGCCACAGACAGAAGTTGCCTCTTTCCTGTCCTTGTTGGCCTCTAATTCTGAGTGTTGAATTATGCAAGGTCTTTAGGAACACTTCCCTCACATACCCCTTGTTGTCTTGTTCAATGCATTCATTTGTTGATTTGTGCCATTTAAAATATACCACTTTGTGACACCATTTCTTCATTATTTGCTCTATAGGAGCCCCCGAACATGGAAATGGCCCAGAGTCCGTTGGCTCTGAGAGGCCCCAAAGATTTATTTTCATTGACCCAGAAGAGGCAGCATCCTCTTGGATGAGTTCCCCCATCCATACATCCCCGGAGACTTCCATGTGCACATGCACGAAGCAAATACTCCCCCACACATACCCTAGGAAAGTCTTCTGCTGGAAACCAGATGTCAGAGATGGACCAGATGGGCTCTTAAGCACCTAGAGGCTACGGGCTCCCAGGGGAGACCTCGTGGAGCAGATGATGTTTGAGCTGAGTCTTGACCTTTATTGGGTTGAGAGTGTGAACATGAACATAAAATTATTAATTACTCACCTAAGTCTTTGTCTCATTGGCAGAACTACAAGCTTCTTGTGATCAGGATACACATTTTATTCATTTATTATTCTGCCCTTCTATTTAACAAAGGAAGTGGAAAGTGAATTAACTATGCAAAGCCCTACCTGACATGTAGTAAAGACTGTGTAAGCATTTGCCACCGTTATTGGTCATGGTGTTATGTTGCAAGTAACCAGAATCAACTTATACAGAATGAGCGAGTGATGTGGTGGGAAAAGGCTCAGATCAAAGACCTAAGGTTTGGATTTGAATCCAGGATGTGTCCCTGACTAGCTCTGATCCTCAATTCAATATTGATAAAATGGGGATAATAAAATCTTTCAGCCCTGGCATTTTTATGGTGAAATGAAATTTGAGAACATGGACAGAAAGCAACCAGACTGTGGAAGGTGCTCCATGCTAACTCTGTTCACCCTTCTCATGTTATGGCCCCCTAGCACCTAGCATAGGACTGGGGGTGTGTATGGGCTCAATAAATGTTTATTAATGGATTGATAAGTAATAGTCTCATTGCTTTAAGAATATTAGTCATGAGGGGCACCTGGGTGGCTCAGTTGATCATGAGTCTGTCTTTGGCCCAAGTCATGATCCCAGAGTCCTGGGATTGAGCCCCATGGGAGCCATCTTCTTCCTCTGCCCTCTCCCCAGGTGCTCATGCTCACGCTCTCTCTTTCTCTCTCTCTCTCAAATAAATAAAATCTTAAAAAACCAAAGAATGTTAATCATAAGACATGTTCAGTGTCTTAAACTCTTAGGCAGGAATGGGAAGTATCTGACTTAAGACTCTGCTCACTGCTCAGCACCCAAGGCAGACATTACTAATCAACCATGAGATTCTACCAGTTAGGACTGGCCAGTTAGGGTCAAGCACAACTGGCCAGACGCTTCAGGTGAGGGCAGTGAACAGAAGTGAAGAGTTGGCCCTCCTATGGGTCCAGGGGAAGAATAACCAGAAGCCTTCCTGCAACTCACTTTGGCTTTGTCCAGAACTGGTTGTGAAAAAATAAACTAGCTTCTGTGTTGACTTGCTTACATGAAGAGAAACCCAATTTCTTTATGATAAAATACCTCTCACACTAATGAGTCTCCCTAGAGTCTTTACAAATTGGGGTTTGATTTGGCTTTTTGTTTGTTCTAAATTACCAGGAAGACTTTTTTTTCTTTAAGTGGCAGGAAGCATCATTCCATCTGAAAAAAATCATCATGATGCCTCTCTTTCCTGGGTGGTTGACTCACTTGCTTGGCTCCAGGAGGCGCTGCCACTCAGTTCTGGTTAGGGGTGGTGCGCATGCCAGTGTGTGTGCACGCTCACAAACCACGGGCACACACACACACACGCACACACACATGCACACAAACACCTGCTAGGGGCAAAAACACGCCATGCTTGAAGTGGGTGTGTCCCCCACGCCTGGGGCTGCCGACAGAAGCCTTTCTGCAAAGGCTTGTTAATTCTTAGATGGCGGGGTGTGAATATCGTCTGACATTTCTAGCGCGTCTTCTCTGCGCTTCGTCTCGCCCACACTGAACCATGCACCTGCAGAAGGGAGCACGAGCGTGCTTGGAGCAGATGTTGTGTGCCCTGGGAATGCTTAAATATGTACTGTAACGAAGGCGTTTGTTATCCAAACACAGGACCAGAGGGAGGAGGAGCTGCCGGGGGGCATTGCTCTGGCTTCCCCAAGTCTATGTCTGAGTGACCTGGGTGGGTAGCCTGTTAAATCCCAGGCTTGGATAAAAACAAAAGGCTATCCTGGTTTTATTTTTTTAAAACAAGCTCAGGGAGATGTTAGAGTTTATTATAGGGGGGGGGGGACCCAAACAACACATGGGCTGTGGAGTCAGAGAACCCTGACTTTGAGTTCCAACTCTACCATTTAACTTAATGGGTGAGCTTAGGTCAGTTGTTTAGCTTCTCTGAGCCTCCTCACCTGATCTCTTAAAGGTATTTACCCCTCAGGATTGTGGTCAAGGCCACTAGGTTAGTGATTCATAAGCTGGATGCAATGCTGGATATTATTTTCTTTATTTGAGCTGCTAAGTTAAGAGTGGCATGTCAGGGCAACTTTGTCCTGATACTAGAGATACTATGAACCTTTTCTAGTTGGCTCTGGTTCTCAGCTTCCTGTCCCCAGCTCTCGCATTCCTGTGTGTCGTGGGGGTGGTTCCACAGGTCCACTCCCCTGCAGATCCAGCCCCTTCCCAGGCCTTGAAGGGAAAATGTATTATGTTGCTCAGTACTTTGCTGGTTGCAAGTGATGGAAAATGGGAACTTACTGATTTGTGTAATGAGAAAGTTCAAGGGTCTATCCGACTTCCTGAGGTTAGACACGAGGCACAAACACGCCATCTGAACTTGATTTTACCCTGTCTCTGTCTTCTCCACTTTCTCCAGGTTGGCTTCATTCTCAAGATTTTCCTCATGGCCACAAGATGGCTGCCGGCAACATTGGTTCATACTTAGCCTGAAAAATGTAAGTCTCTGTCCCAGCATTCTTAGCAAAATCTCGAGACATACTTTGACCAAGCAAGATGAGGAGAGAAGGAACTAGGCACCGTGTCCAAGGAATGCATCCCACTCACAGGCTGATGACACCGGGCAGGAAGACAGTGTGCAAAGTTACCTCCCCAAAGAAAACTTGAGGGTTCTTGCTCGTCAAGGAGCGTAGGATGCTGGCAAGACACACTGCAACCATCTACTACCTGTTTCAGCCTGAAGCTGTGGTCCAAGGGGCTCAGCATTGAGCCTTCTCATTGGTGCACTCCCCTGGGACCCAGTGTCCCTGCTCTGACCACAGGTCCATGGCTCAGAAAGTGTTGGGAAAATGAAATTAAAGTACCGGCTTGGGTGTTGTGAGTGATCAATGGGGTTATGTAATTAAATGCTTACTTAGCTCATTGTTTGGAGGCAGTGCTTTATGCCACCAAGGTTATTTCCATCTCTGGGATGCAGGAGGAAAGAACGTCTCTGCCTCCCTGCAGGGAGATCGGGGCCTTGGGGCTGAGTTCTGGCCAATGGGCTGTCGGTGGGAATGGCATACATACTCATGTCCAGGCCTGGCTGCCTTCCATGCTGCCTCTCTCCACTGCCCATCTGGTGGAAGCAAAGTGCTCCACCAGAAACTGAAGCTGCCTTCCGAACCAGCACTAATACCTCAGTCACTGTGTGGAGGCAAGCCCCCCCCAGGAGATGAACTGGCCCCAGGTACATGGGACTTTGTGAAAGCAACAACCAAACCTTTGATATGTTACATCAGTAGTTCTCCAAGTGGGGGGGGGGCATTTGATAATATCTGGAGACATTTTGGTCTCTGTTGAGAAGTGGGGTGGGGTGAGGAAATGGCATCTAGTGGGTAGAGGTCAGGGATGCTGCTAAACACCCTACAGTACCCAGGACAGGCCACCGCAGAGAATTACTTGGCCCCAAATGTCAATAGCACCAGGGTTAAGAAACCCTGCCTTAAAATATGGACACCTTGAGAGAAAAGATTTGTTATGGCCCTATTTAGAACCCTCTAACAGCTTCTATCACACCCAGGAACAATTCTGGACCCTCCCTACCTTGATCTATAAGGCCCTGTAGGTCTGGGATCCTGCCCCGACCCTCCTACCTCACATCCTGTCCTCTCCCCATCCCTCACTCGATGCCAAGCACCTTTGCTTCATCTGACCTGACCTCTTTTAGACCTCAAGGCCTTTGTACCTGCTGTTCCCTCTGTCTTAAATGCATTTCCCCCTGCTCTTCCAATTATGCAGGTACAAGTTACAGGTCACCTATTCAGAGACACCTTCCCTGATCACACAGTCTGTTTGAGATTCCCTTCCACCACCTCATGATTCTCCATTATCCCACCATATCACCATTATTGGTGATCACGACAAACCCGATCTACAGTGCAGGAACGTGCTGGTTACCCGGGAGGGGACGGATTTGTTTTCCCTGTGGAACGTGAGGACACGAGGAGAGTGCCATGCCTGTGTCAATTATTTCTGGCACAACAGCTGGTGCCCGTGCAAGGTAAAAAATAAATGTGTTGAATGAATGAGTAGATGAGTAATGGGTAGAGAGAGCAGAGTCTTTGCAGTCAGCCACCCCTGGATTGAATTCTGGCTCTTCCACCAGCTGTGAGTCATCTTCCATCTCCAAACCTCCCATCTGCTCATCTGTAAAATGGACATTAAGAATCCCATCTCCCAGGCTGCTATGAGGATATAGGAGAACAGTGTATGCAGAGTGCCGGCATGATTCCCAGCACAGAACAGACACTTGTAAGATGTGCAGTGAATATCAGGTACATGGATAAACACACTTCCCTGTGTGCTCTCATTTTGAGGATGAACACTGGGAAGGGAGGAAGGAAATGGAGTTGGAATGCCAGAGCCCAGTTTATCCAGCGGCTTCTGCTTCTCTCTTCCTCAATGACCCTATTCTGTACCCCACCCCTTCCTGTAAGACCATGACCCTCATCCTAGTCTGCCCAAAGTCACAGGACCCAGCCTGAAGCCCGGTTTCCCTGCAGTCTGCCTCTCCTTTGCAAGATCCAGGAGCAAGGCAGCCAACACTAGGGTCCCTCTAGTGAGAGTCACAGCCCCTCCCTGTGGGTACCTCCCAGTCCCTGCCTCTATCTGCATCCATCTAGACCATGCAGGAAATGAAAGTAGGCAGCCATCCTTTGCAATAAAGAGCTCCATAACACCCTGTGATGTCTGCAAAAAGGAATGTGATTCGGGGCCTCTTTCTTTCAAGTACAGTTTCATAGCAAACTTGGGGCCATAAAGGAATTCTGAAGAGTGAGGACAGCAGGCAGGATGCAGAGAAGGGGTGAATTGGAGAGGTGGGTGCAGGAACCCCACCTTGTGAGACAGACAGGCGTGTGAGGTTAGGAGCTCCCACATGGTCTCAGCGTGGACATGGAACCTCTCTGAGCCTTATTGCCCTCAGCTGTAAAATGAAATGGCAATAGGCCCTGCCAGGTTAGGTTATTGTGAAAATCAAATGAGGTAAAACTTGCATAGCTCCATTTGACTGTGGGCTGACCCGGGTGACTTGCTTCCAAAGAGTAGGTGTGCCAAGGGTTAAAGATGCCTTATTAGTAGAGAAACCTGCAAATCGAGCCTCAAGCCAGGTGAACAAAGTTAACCTCAGTGATGAGTGACTTCAGCAGTCCCCAGCAGGCTTCACAAGCTGGCCTCTGAGCAGCCTGAGCTGGACGGGGGGATACACACAAACAAGCTTTCTCTTGTCCCATCTCTGCAGCCAGGCTCTCCGGCCCTCCTTTGGCACTTCTTAATGAAGCCCCAGGCAGTTTACAACCCCAGGCTCTCTGGGGTGGAGATTTTACAGTCTCTCCTCCCAACCAGCACCTTGGCTCCATCAGCTGTCCTTTTCCAGACTGGCCATGGAGCCTGTTCTGGGTTGAAATCTGTCTCCTCCATCAAATGGTGTATTGAAGTCTGAACCCCATTATCTCCAAATGTGGCCTTATTTGGAAATATGGTCATTAACATATGTAATTAGTTAAAATGAAGTCATATGGAAGAAGCTGGGCCCCCTAATCCAATATGCGTAGCAGACTTACAAAGGCTTACAAAGGCCTTGTGAAGACAGACACGGGGAGAAGACCAACCAAAGATGGAGGATTGGAGTGATGCTTCCACAAGCCAAGGGACACCAAAGATTGCCAGCAAACCACCAGAAGCTAAGAGGAGGTAAGGAATGACTCCCCAACAGACCGTAGGGCTGTAGCCCTGCTGTCACCTTGATTTCAGACTTCCATCCCCCAGAACTGTGAGACAGTATCTGTTGTTTTAAGCCACCAAGTCTGGGCCTGGGAAACTACCATGGGGCCAGAAGGAAGGGTCTGCTTTGCCCCACTTCATGGCCTTTACCATCCTCAGAGGTATACCCCGATCCAAACATTGCCAGGTCCCTGACTTGCCTTCTGTGCCCCCTCTCTGGAGCCCCTCATTTGGCTTCAGGCCTCCCTGTTCCCTCCCACCAGTGGGGATGGTGTGGGGGTGGGGTTGAGTGTGGTAAAGCATCTTCCCCTGCTCTTCTCCTCAGAGGCACTGGTTGAGGTAGGGGGCAACACTCGGGATCCCATGATGGGCCTTTTTCTCCAGGTATAGAATTCTTTGTACCCTTTGTGTTCAACTGTGGCCTCAAGCACCAATTTCCCAGGTGGCAGGACAAGCCCCACTCACCATCCCTTTACCCCAGATTTGCAAGCTCAGGTGGGTTTTCCAGACCACCAGATAATCCTTGTCCCACCCCAGCTGTACCTTCAGGCTTCTGCTGGTATTCACCTGCTGGGCCCCTTGCACCCACAGTGACCTAACGACAGGTGCCTCCTTCAGAAATATTCTGGGGTCTGCTCTTATATAACATTTTCTCCCTTCCTCAGTAGAGTTAAATGGATGAATGAATAAATGAATGAATGGAAATGCACTGCGGGAAGACAGTGTGATGTTCCGGAATTAGACTGCCTGGGTTCGAATCCTGGGACCAAGACTAGCTGTGTGACCTTAGTCAAGTTACTTAACATCTCTGGCTCTCAGTTTCCTCATCTACAAAATAAGGATAATAACAATACATACTCTTGAAGTCATTGTGGGGATTCAGTGAGATCTTGCCAACAACCGATTTGGGGCCTGATGCCAATAAAGGTTAGCTTCTTCGTCATCCAGGGCCCAAGTCTCGGTATCTTTCTGCCTCATCCTGTGTCTGTGCTTAGAACCTAATTTCCTTAGGTCCAGCCTAATCTTTTTCCACCCACTGGGTTCAGCTAATTCATCCAGTGCTGAGTAATTTATTATCACAGGCAGTGCTCTGGAGACAGACCAAAGGTTAAGATGCTATGGGCTAGACTCATGGGGGAGAGGCACATTTTTAGTCTGAGGAAACGGATATGTAGAAAAATGGTACACATGCCAAAAGGGGGCTGGGATGAAGAACCTCTTAACTGCCCATTAAAGCCTCAGATAGCAACACAGGTGGCAGCCTGCAACTAAGCGGCTCTGAGACTTTGTGTTGGAAAAAATGACTCCAGGACCCCCTTTAAAAAGAAGAGCGTGGTTTGGTGGCCGTGTCCACAGGGAACTAGCTGCTGTGTGTTTCAGAAAGTATCCTCTCTCTCCCTTCTTTAAAGCACCTAGGAGATTTGACAAAATCCACTTAAGAGATGAGCAGGAAGAAGATAATTGGTCTCCCACCCAGTCCCACCCCCTGGGGACCCAGCAGGGGGACAAAATGGACCTCAGAACGCTGCAAAATATGCAGCGTCATAACACAGACTGTCTTCAAGTGTGTGCCTTCTGCTGTGAGAAAACCAGCACTGTGCAAAAACTTCTGTATTCTCCAAGTGATGCATGCACAGCGCCCGTCAGCTGGCAAACCGTTTCTGTACCCTGGATCTCCAACATCCTTTGGGTCCAGCCGGGTGCAAGAGCTGAGGCACAGAGGGGTGAGGCGACGTTCTCGAGGTAACTGAAGGGGTGCAGCTGGGACCAATCCCAGGCTCCTTGGAGGACAACCTGTGCTCTCTCTCACCAGGCTGGAGTACCTCTTTTCCTCTAGAACAAACCCAGGTCTGTGGTGTGTGGTCTGGCATCCAGTTGAGAAGATGACACCCTAGGAAGAGAATGACCTGGTAAAGAACATAAGGGGCTGTGGCCTCAATTTTCATATTTGGTAGCAGAAGGCAATTCCAGATGGACCCAGACGTTTGGAAAGCATCGAAGGAAGAATTTGAGGAAACAGGATATGGGAAAAATCACGGGTGTGTTCAGAGGGCATTTCGATCAGTCCAAGATGAAGCTTTCTCTGCTTCTCCAGACCTTGAAGTGTGTGAGGCTGAGGGAAATAACGGAGGTTCCTTGTTTTTTTTCTTAGTAATTTCAGTGGCTTGGTAGGAATTAAAGTCAGCTGGATGCCACTCTGGTGAGAACTTCTGGTAAAGGTGATGGTATAAACCTGCCTAACGAGCATGAGGATGACAGCAAAGGACCATGACAGGCATTACACAGAGAAAGCTAAACCCTTGGGGTCTTCTGGGCATCCATAAACAACTAAACTTTCTTTCCAGCTGTCCAAGATCAGAACCCCTTGAATGGCATCATTGCCAGCGGTCAGCTGGGCAAGAAAATTAAAGTTCATGATTTCCAGTCCGTCTTTGTCTTCTCCTTCTCCCCCTTTCCCTCTTTCTTTTATGTAATTCCTTTCTAGCCATTTTCAGATGGTTCCCCTCTTGACAAGGAGTAATGTGCACAAAATTAATCCAGTGTCTTTGAGTTATTCTTTGACTCTAGGCTCCAGCACAAGCTAGCTGGCAAAGGCCCTCTGGCATGTCACTTAACCTCTTGGGTCTTGTTTTTCTCCACTGTAAAATGGGGATAATAGCTACCATCTCTGGGGTTATTCTAAGGATTAAGCCAGATAGATAACGCATGAAAAGAGTTACACACATGCCTGACATCCACTAGTGCTACTGCTAAACTCATCATTTCTATCAGATTCCTATGGTAGCTGTTGTCAAAAACTGACCTCAGTGCCTCAGAGCCAAAATAGAACGCATGGAGAGTTTGGGGTTAAGAGGAACGACAGCTTTATTGCTTTGCCAGGCAAAGGAGGCTGCAGCAGGCTAAGGCCTTCAAAACTGCAAGCCCTCCCAAAGGATCTGGGCTGAGGTGTTTTCTAGGGAAATCAGGATCTAGCTGGTTTTGACAGGAATTGTGTATGTGCCGCCAGCCTCATTTGTCATGTCTTTGGGGGTGATATGGAGTTCCTGAAAGAAAAAAGCTAAGAAGGGAGGAGGGGAGGTTTGGGGAAGAGAAAAAAGGTTGTTTAGTTTAAAATTAAGCCTGGCTGAAGCATTAGTGCAGCTATTTTGATTTTTGTTCAATTTTGTGCTTTTAAACCATTTCATAATGAATTACCACAGATTTAGTGGCTTAAAACAACATAAATTCTCCTATGGTTCTGGAGGTCGGAAGTCTGAAATGAGCCTTACAAAGTGTGATATTATGAATTATAATAAATCTACATTTGGTCTTCAGCCCACTTCCTGACCCAGATCTCCTAAACCCTTGGAATTTCCTAAGGGAAGACAGCAATAAAGGAGTCTTGTTTTGTTGATGAGTGACTTTTGGAAAGCACTGAAAGACAGGGGCTGGTTGCTTGGAGAATCATAACCCAGGTATGATTAGAGGGTTGGGATGCTCAGTCCCACCTCTGACCTCGGTGGAGGTCTCTACAGTAAAATGTAGGTCTCTACAGTAAAATGTAGAGATTGAGTTCAATCACTAATGGCCAATGATTTAATCAGTCATGCCTATGTAACGAAGCCTCCATAAAATCCTCTAAAAAAGACAAATTTCGGAGAGCTTCCAGGTTTGTGAGCATGTAAAGATTTGTGGAGATTTGTAGCTTTCTCAAAGAGGGCAAGGGATCTCCATCCCCCTTCCCACATACCTTGCCTTAGTTTATCTTTTCCATCTGGCTGTTCTTGAATTACATCCTTTTATAATACAAACCAGTAATCTAGTAATGTTTCTCTGAGCCCTGTGTGCTGCTCTAATAAATCAATCAAACCCAAGGAGGGGTTCATTGGAACCTCCAATTTAGAAGCATAGGTGACAGCCAGGACATGGAATCAGTATCTGAAGTGAAGGCACCCTTGTAGGACTGAGCCCTTAACCTATAGGATCTGAGGCTATCTCCAGTTAGATAATGTCAGAATTGAGTTGAATTGTAGGACACAAGATGCCACTGGAGAATTGCTTGGTGGTGGGAAGACCTGCACACATTGAACTGGGGTGCGGAATCGCTGCAAGGCTAGAACCTAGGGGTCATGGTGCTATACTCCTAGAAGTTCTGGAAGAGGACTTCTTTTCCTTCTAGAGGCTGCCTGTTTTCCCTAGCATGTGGTCTTTGATCCTTCTGCCTCCTTTATAAGGACCCTTTTGATTACATTGGGCCCATCCAGATAATCTCCCTATCCTAAGATATTTAATTTAATCATGGCTGCAAATTCCCTTTTGCCACAGAGGTAACATATTCAGAGGTTTTGGACATTAGAAGATGGACACCTTTGACCAGGGGTCATTAGGCTGTCTAATACAATCATTAATATTTTTACCAACACTAGCTCATTTAACTTATTTCATTCTCATTAAGTCCCATGAAGTAGATACTGTTTTATTCCCATTTGGAAATTGAGGCACAGAAAAGTTAAGTAACTTTCCCAAAGTCACATAGCCAGTAAGTGCAATTGGAAACCAGGAAACTCGCCTCTGGAGTTCATGTTCTTACCAGCTGAAATATGTAAAGTGGCACATAGTAAGTACTATATTCATGTTACCTATTATTATTGTTATTTCTACCAAGAGTAATATAATAATCTTCTATAATATAATCACATATGGTTCTTGTGAGAACTAGATAAGTTAACCTGTGAGAAGCACCAGACAGTGCCAGTCATACTGCAGATCTTCTAAAGGCATTTAGATCTTTCCAGTCCTACCAACCCGCCTTTCTTTTCACCACGAAGAATATTTGTGGTCACTATGCCCTCCCCAAGATGGCGCCACCCCAACCCCAAAATCCGCCCCACTCAAGATGGCGCCCATTGCTCGAAAGCGGCATTCGCCCTTCTCAAGATGGCGCCAACACTAACTCTTGTTATCCTTTCTCTTTCTTCAAGATGGCCTTAACACTGGGCATTCTTTGACTCTCTCAAAATGGTGGCAGGTGCAATACAGACAACATCTGACCTTTCCAAGATGGCGCCGGCGTCGCATACTTACCGTCGCTATTATTACAGACTCTTCCGGTTGTGCGGAACG
The DNA here is from genome assembly GCF_030435805.1 of Mustela lutreola. NCBI lineage: Eukaryota > Metazoa > Chordata > Mammalia > Carnivora > Mustelidae > Mustela > Mustela lutreola. The sequence goes on along the minus strand of NC_081291.1, from coordinate 55,721,193 downwards.
CAGGCATTTGAGGCCTGCGGGAGACATTGCCGGCTCCAGCTTTTTGCTGAGACACGCTGGTGGCAGAATGGACCGGAGGAAAAAGCCTTTGGATGTTACGGCCTCCTCGGTGAGTGCGGGTACAGGTGATGCTACGGGGCTCCGAGTTCTCATCTCCAGTAGACAAGAATCTCGACCTTGTTTCTTCACTCGGGAGACCCAGACCTGGCCTTCCCTCAAACAGGAACTCGGACCTGGCTTTTCTCGGATGGGGACTCGGGCCGACTTTCTTACTTACCGGACGCGGTACTTGGCTTCTCCCCTCGGATACAGGACCAGGATTCCCTCTTTAGATACAGACCTGAACCTGGTGTCTTTTCCTGTTTGAGTGCCCCTGCCTTCCCCCTGCGGCAACCCGGCCAGGCCTCCTTGCCAGTCCTGTCTCCCTCTGTGCTTGCTGTACAGGCACAAACCGCCTTCCTCGTTTCCTTTCCACTCCACGGACTAGAAGGGGTCTCCCAGAACATGAGGGAGGGTGACTTATTCCCGGGGATCCGAGAGCGCCCAGCGTCCCGACCAGGAGCTAAACAGTGTGAATGCACCCATAGGTTGCAGTGCCCGCGGGTTGTAAGGTCTAGCGGGATGTAAGCAGTTTTTGTTAAATTAGTTACTTACTTCTAGGGAGAAAACCTGCTCGAGTACGTTTCTGTGCACTATCTCATTGAATTCTCCCAACTGCATTAGGGAGTAGGTGCTATTAATATCCGTGTTTTATAGCTGATAAATTTGAGGCCCAGTAAAGGAGGTGGCTATTCCCAGCTTACATACAGAATTCTTAGAGATAGAACTGGTGCACTCAGGCTATTCCTCACCAAAGCTATTGCCTTTTCTGTTACATCAGAGCAAATTGCCTAATATTTGATTTAATCTTCAGTTTACTGCAAAGTATTAGGATGCAAAAGGACTGCAAAGGAAAACTACTACGTGTCCCAATATTCGGATCTCTTTTTCTAGTCTCATATTGAAAATTAGTCCTAGTTATTATGGTTCAGCATAAGGAACCAAAAAGCTGTAAATATTAAGGTTATTCTATCTGTCAGGTTAAAATAAGCCATAGCCATCGTAGAAATGCCATCTGGAAATGGACAGTACTCAGCGCATCTTCCTCTTAAAACTCAAAAGTGGTCATAGAAGAGGAAAATGTGTGGCTATAAAATTGTTGCAGTTAAGAAGACTCAGAAGAAGGAACCAAAGTTCTTGTGTTTAGAAACTTAGGGTATTAGGTCTTAGGATGAAACTGCCCTTAGCATTATTAAATCTCTGCCAAGGCTGCTTTTAAATTGGTGTCTTCCAAAATAGAAATCATTGAACTCAGTCATTTTGATTTCCCTTAAAAGTCAGTCTGTGATGCTGGGTTCTATAAGTATCTGATTTATAGGGAGCTGTATCTGGACCTTTAAAAAAGGAACTGGCATTTTGTATTTCTTTGCAGAGTAGACAGTGGTGATAGGTATAAGTGAGAGGTAGGCATGGATATTCACCCAGGAGCCCTGTTCTTTCCTGTTTTTGAACCCAGTGATTCAACCAAACTTAGAGTTTCCAGAACATACATAAACCTGGAGATCTTCTCATTCACTCAGTCCACTTTATTTCTAACTGTTGAAATCTTGCCGATGTTTTTCTTAAAAGTTTATTTATTTATTTATTTATTTTTAAGATTTTATTTATTTATTTGACAGAGAGAAATCACAAGTAGATGGAGAGGCAGGCAGAGAGAGAGGAAGGGAAGCAGGCTCCCTGCTGAGCAGAGAGCCCGATGCGGGACTCGATCCCAGGACCCTGAGATCATGACCTGAGCCGAAGGCAGCGGCTTAACCCACTGAGCCACCCAGGCGTCCCTAAAAGTTTATTTATTTAAGTAATCTCTACACCCAACATCAGCCTGAAACTCATACCCTGAGATCTAGGAGTTGTGCTCTCTTCTGACGGAGCCAGTCACACTCCCCTTGCCTATCGTTTAAAGCTCGGCTCAAGGCTGTCTCTGATCACTGTGGACAGAAGGAAATGCCCCTGTAGCTGAACTTCTGTGCTTTTTATTCCACCACCACCACCCCTTTTTAAAGATTTTATTTTTAAGTAATCTCTACATACAATGTGAGGCTGGAACTCACAACCCAAGATCAAGAGTCTCATGCTTCACCCACTTGAGCCAGTCAGGTGTCCCTGTTTTCTTTCACTCTTAAAGTCATTTATTACATTTTACTGATATTATAAGTTATCTTTTTTTTTAAAAAATTAGGTTGTAACTCTTTGAGGCATGGGAGTGTGTATTTCATGTTTGTATCCTGCTCTTTAGTGCTCAGATAGTTGATGAACAAAGATATTTTTCTGCAGAAATAATAAATTGTGATGATTAAATGAGGTTACAGTATAAAAAAGCCAAGTAAAATGTCAGGCATAGAGAAGGTATTTTAAATTGTTAGTTCATTTTTAAAAAATAATTTATTTGTCAGAGAGAAAGCACAAGCAGGAGGAACAGCAGGCTTCCCGCTGAGCAAGGAACCTGATGTGGGACTCGATCCCAGGACCCTGAGATTATAATCTGAGCCGAAGGCAGCTGTTTAACCGACTGAGCCACACAGATGCCCCTTAAAGTTATTAGTTCAATCTGAATCTAACAAGTGCAGACTTCATTTACTTTGCTTAATCACCTTCTCCTTAGCCCAGTATTGAAGGTTAGGGTAGAAATATATTACCAAGAGAACTGGAATGCTGTAGACTTGGTTTTATTTTGTACTGGATTATGAATTCAGAGACATTTAATTTTGTATCCATTTTTGTGCATTTATAGGAACTTTAAATTTTGCTTTGAGAATTAGAATAATTTGGAAATCTAGTCACTCATTAGAATTAACTAAATGTTTGCTCATTGGTTTTATTCTAGTTGGTAGACCTTAAGGCTGAACTCTTCCGAAAACAAGAAGAATTCAAACAAGAAAAACTTCTAAAAGATTCCGGAGTTTTGGGAAAACCAAAAACAACTAATAAGGTAAAAATAAGATCTGGTTATCTCCATTAATTCTAAACATGGGGAAATTATACCATACCTAGGTTTTTTGAAAATGTCCTTCTCTGCTACATATAAAAATTAAGAGAAAATCCCTGGTAGTTGAACATCTGCATAAAATGTTTTATATTAAAATAGAAATTAGAGCATTTAAAAGCACATTATAATACTGTAATTATGCAGCACTTCTTTTGCAAGAGTGCGTGTTTTAATTAGTGGTTTGTGTACATTCTTAGGAAAGATCAGCTGTATAGGTATTATTAATACAAACAGATAAACAATTAGATGATACAGTAATATAGTAGAAAATATCAGGGTCTTTAAGAGTTGTGACTAGGTTATGGTATTTATCACTTCTATTAATCTATCGAATTAAGTGTAATCATTCAGGAGATAAGAGATAAGTAATTCTGTAGACGTGTAAAGGAATTCTTTATATAATTTAGGGCTTTTTTTTTCAGCACTAGCTTTTCCTTGTATAGTTTGTCTGCATGACAAAGGTTGGCTCTCATATCTAGTTTTCTTCATAGATTCGTAAGGTTAATCGTTTTTCTTCTGATGCGTAAGTAGAGATTTTTTTTGCAATCACTTGGTTCTGTTTTGTCTTTTTAAATAAATATGCTCCAGAAACCCAGTATCTGGAGCAAACAGAATGCAGGAGTTTCAAATCGAGCTGAGAAGGATACAGAACAGAAGATCGAGGAACAGAAGACTTTAGACAAAGCAAGGTAAAGTTAAGCTGTGCTAACTATAGTTGCCTCTGGGGCTACTCAAGCAGAGAAGTGAGAGTTCCACTTTTACACTTCTGGGTTAAACAGTTTTAATTTTGTCATTTTTTCAGCCATATGTTCTATAAATATAAAATAGACACTGAAAATAATATAATTTGCAGATGTATTTGTAGTCTTATAAAAAGAGAAGACATAACCTCAGTCTGAAAGATGAAACAAGTTTTCATCATCAAGTTTTCAAGGCTCCCACTTTGAGCCTTTAATGGGCACTAAGATGGTCATCAAGTGTTTAAGAAGTGTCCACATAGTGGTGTGGTTCTGGGCTACTAGGTAATATTACAGTAGCATTTAGAAACTAAATTATCCCCCTTTTTATTTTGAAAAACTTGAAAACAACAAAATAGTTGAAAGAAGAGCACGGTGAATCTTCTAATATTCTTTTTTTTTTTTAAGATTTTATTTATTTATTTGACAGACAAAGATCACAAGTAGGCAGAGAGGCAGGCAGAGAGAGAGAGAGAGAGAGAGGGAAGCAGGCTCCCTGCGGAGCAGAGAGCCCGATGCGGGGCTTGATTCCAGGACCCTGAGATCATGACCTGAGCCGAAGGCAGAGGCTTTAACCCACTGAGCCACCCAGGCGCCCCTCTTCTAATATTCTTTACCTAAGTTCACCAATTAATGTTTTTCCTCGTTTGTTTTTGCTTCTCTCTCTCTCCCCTGCCTTGGTGTATGTGTACGTAGAGAAACTTTGGTAAACATCATGATACTTTGCCTCAAAATATTTCAGTATATATCTCCCAAGAACAAGGATGTTGTCCTACATCACTATAATAATGCTATCATACCCATAAAATTTAATACTAATAAAATAATATTATCTATTTTATGGTATATAGGCAGAGTTCACCAGTTATCCTGGTACAGTTAAGTCCTTCATAGTTTTGTTTTGTTTTTTAATTTAATCCAGAATTCAAAGATTGCACATTGCATTTAGTTTTCATATTTTTCTTTATTTTTCTCTTTTAAGGGGGAGAAATTTTGTTTATAGCACAACTTTTTTTTTTTTTTTAAGTTAATTTATTTTTTTCTTGAGTAATCTCTAGACCTGACGTGGGGCTCAAACTCACAACCCTGAGATCAAGAATTGTACACACCTCCAACTAAGCCAGCCAAGCAGCCCGGATGGTGTATTTCTTTAGACTCCTTTAATCTAGACTAATTCCCAGGCCTTTTTCTTGTCTGTTATCCCATTGCTGTTCTTGAAGAGTCCAGACCTGTTGCTCTGCAGTGTATGATTACAGTCACGTTAACTGTTTTTGGTTAAGAATAAAATGTATATGGGCGCCTGGGTGGCTCAGTGGGTTAAGCCGCTGCCTTCGGCTCAGGTCATGATCTCAGGGTCCTGGGATCGAGTCCCGCATGGGGCTCTCTGCTCAGCAGGGAGCCTGCTTCCTCCTCTCTCTCTCTCTACCTGCCTCTCCAACTACTTGTGATTTCTCTCTGTCAAATAAATAAATAAAATCTTTAAAAAAAAAAAAAAGAATAAAATGTATATGATGTGTTCTTCCTATTGGATCACAGTAGGAGGCTCACAGTGTCCGTTTGAGTTGTTATTGGTGATGAAGGTTGATCACTTGGTTAAGAAAGGCCTGCTAGATTTTTCCACTGTAAAGGTGCTCTTCCCCATTTGTAATTCATAATCTAAGGAGGGAAACTGAGATTATGAATATCTTGTTCACCAACATATTTCCACATAGTTATTATATTGGTGATTTCTAAGTGATGATTTTTCTAATTCTTTATTCTATCTTTATCTTTATTTTCATTCCATTTATTAACTGGCATTCCTCTGTAAAGAAGAACTCTCCCTTATTTGCAGTGTCACCCTAGATTTAGAGAGAATCCCCCATTTTTTTTTTTTTTAAAGATTTTTTATTTATTTATTTGACAGACAGAGATCACAAGTAGGCAGAGAGCCAGGCAGAGAGAGAGAGAGAGGGAAGCAGGCTCCCTGTGGAGCAGAGAGCCCGATTCGGGGCTTGATTCCAGATCCCTGAGATCATGACCCGAGCCGAAGGCAGCGGCTTAAGCCACTGAGCCACCCAGGCGCCCCCCAAGTTTTTTTTTTAATGAAATGATCATCTTTGTTCTTTTTTTAAATTTAATTTAATTTATTTGATAGATCATAAGTAGGCAGAGCGGCAGGCGGGAGTGGGGGGAAGCAGGCTCCCTGCTGAGCAGAGAGCCTGATATGGGGCTTGATCCGAGGACCCTGAGATGACCTGAGCCGAAGGCAGACGCTTAACCCACTGAGCCACCCAGGCACCCTGAGAATCCCAAGTTTTAATGTCTGTCATGACTCATGTGCTTTTGATTTATTGCATAATAAAAAGTGCAGTTGCAAACAGTGGTCACTAAGGTTGCTCAACTCTTCTGGGTCTGAAAAAAAGAGAATATTAGCACATTTGGGACACTGTTTTTCTTTGCATTGAACTATTCCCAGCAGACTTGGGGTATATTAATTTTTGAGACATCTTTCTCACCTCCTGGACATATTCTCAGAAATCTAATTTGTTGAAGAGTAAAGTTTCGTTTATACATTGGTAAATGTTTTCCCAGATACTTTGCTATGATTTTTTTCTGTCCAGTGACCTGTTAATGTAATACTTTGGCTTCTCTGCACTTGTGAGGGGTCAAGTCTTTCCTTGGTTGGCAGGATTTCTGAGTCTCCCAGAGCTCAGAACAGACAGGGGCAGTTCCAGAAAGGTATAAGGCCTTAGGCAAGTTACTTCTCCATTGAGACTTTTCTTATCTATGTAGTGAGGTGGTGTCTACTCAGCTTATGGAGCTCTTGAGGGATTAAAGGAGATACATAGTGTCTGGCACATAGTGATTCCAGATAAGTATTCCATACTCTTGCCCTCTGAATTCCATCTTACTGAAGAAATTTTTCTTTGAAGTCTCTAATTACTTCCTCATCTACTAAATCCAGTGGCCATTTCTCAGTACATCTTCCTTGATCTCCATTACTCACTTGTAGACTCTCCTGCCATATTCTGTTACTGTATCCATACTCCATATCCTTTCTCACATGTTGATGTACCTGCCTTACTCTGTCCTTATTTTGTGCCTCTCTCTCCTGTGCTCAGCATCCTCCACAGCTCTGGTCTCTGCTTGAACATATTGAGCTCATTCCCACCTCCTCTTTACTCTGCCTCACTTGCTTTCTTCCCAAGATCCTGTCATGGTGGACTTCTTGCTCTCTAGGCCTTAGCTCAAATGTCACCTTCAAAGAGGTTTCCCCCGGCTACCTTTTCTAGTGTCCACCAGTTACTCTGTTCTGATGCCTGCTCTATGTGTTTTGTTTTTTAATTAAAGTGTTATTTTCATGGAAACAGTAAGATTCTACACAGATTATTACAGTAAGTCCCCCTGATGTAGGGCAAGTTAACCTTTTGGAAGTTGAAGGGCCTCCGGTGGTGACAGCTGCTTTTATTTCCTCCCCTTCTCAGCCCTTGTCCAAAATCCTCATTCTCATTGATTTATTATTGTCCTTCTCCCCTTCTATAAGAAGAACTATGTGAGTGTGGGGAAGGAAGGAGGCATGGAAGCAGTACTTTTTGAATGAATGTGCAAAATGGGAGAGGACTCTTTCTGACCCAGATGGCAGAGAAGCAGATGACATAACTGACGGCATGCTTTCGTGTGTGGTCTGGGTACTCTCCGTGATAATCCTAAGAGGCAGTGGTGTTTTTTTTTCATCTATTCCAGATTTAGGAATTGGGACTACAAGAAAGGTGAAGTAATTTGAAGTAATTTGTTCCAGAGCACATAGCTCTGTGACCAAGGGACTTTATTGTCTCAGAATGCCATTAGAAATGAAATTTTCTGGGGCGCCTGGGTGGCTCAATGGGTTAAGCCTCTGCCTTCAGCTCAGGTCATGATCTCAGGGTCCTGGGATGGAGCCCCACGTTGGGCTCTCTGCTCAGCAGGGAACCTGCTTCCCCCTCACTCTGCCTGCCTCTGTGCCTACTTGTGATCTCTCTCCCTGTCAAATAAATAAAATCTTTAAGAGAAAAGAAAAAGAAATGGAGTTTTCCATTGTGATTAAGTGTGATTCCTCACAAGCAAAAGCTCAGGTGACCTTTTTGGGACTTCTCTTTACCATCATTAAGTATTTCTAGAATAAAGAATTGCCAGCTGTCTTAGTCTGTGTCCACTAAAAAATAAATGTCACCAGAATTAACATGAGCAGAGAGGCGGCTTTATTGAAATACCAGGGCTGATGTTTGTTTTTTATTAGCTATGTGTCATGAATAAATTATTCATGCTCTGTATAAAACAGATATCATATATATATATATATATATATATAACATTCTTTAAATTCAATTAGTTTACATATAATGTATTATTGGTTTCAGAGGGATAGGTCTGTGATTCACCAGTCTTGTATAATACCCAGTGCTCATTACATCACATGCCCTCCATCACCCAGTTACACCATCCATCCATCCCCCTCCCCTCCAGCAACCCTCAGTTTGTTTCTTATGATTGAGTCTCTCATGGTTTGTCTCCCTCTCTGGTTTTGTCTTTTTTTTTTTTTTTTTAAAGGATTTTATTTATATTTGACAGAGAGAGATCACAAGTAGGCAGAGAGGCAGGCAGAGAGAGAGAAGGGGAAGCAGGCCTCCCGCCAAGGAGGGAGCCCTATGCAGGGCTCAATCCCAGGACCCTGAGATCACGACCTGAGCCGAAGGCAGAGGCCCAACCCACTGAGCCACCCAGGCGCCCCTCTTGTTTTATTTTTTCCTCTCTTTTCTATGATTGTGTTTTATTTCTTAAATTCTACCCATGAGTGAGATCATATGGTAATTGTCTCTCTCTGATTGACTTATTTTGCTTAGCATAATAACCCTCTAGTTTCATCCATGTCATTGCAAACAGCAAGATTTCATTTCTTTTGATGCCTGCATAGTATTCCATTGTGTATATATACCACATCTTCTTTATCCATTCATCTCGTGGACATTTGGGCTCTTTCCATAGTTTGGCTATTGTGGACATTGCTTCTATAAGCATTCGGGTGCACGTGCCCCATCAGATCACTCATTTGTCAGGTATTGTATTTTTAAGAGACTTATAAGAAGTTGGTCTTTAGCCCCCTTAGAGAAGCCTAATAAGCCATAGATGATCAGGGACCCTTGTCTGAAAACAGTAATGCAAAGAGTTTACATTGAATTTGGTGATCTGTCTAGAAGGTTGTATATAGAAAATGTTTTTGTTTAAATATCTCCTTTTTTTTTTTTTTTTTTGGTATTTAATTCAGGTTGCACTTTGCATTTGCATCTGGAATCTTACTTCATTATTTATTTTCAGGTACTGATTGAGAACTTGTGCCAGGCATTGTTGTAGGCCCTGGGATACAGTCATGAATAACAGAAACATGGGTCTGACATTTAGTTGGCAAATCAGGTGTCACTGGATCTGAGTATCCCCTTAAGGTGGAGCAGTCAGCTCAAGTTACAGCTGCTGCACCATCAGACTGGGTTTCTCTGGTGCAGGGCGTCACAGTCAGACAGGATTAGCAGGAATGGCAGGTGTTGGACCATTTCTAATACTTGTCTTTTTTTTATTCTAGGGAGAAATTGGAAGAAAAAGCCAAATTATATGAAAAAATGACTAAAGGAGACTTTATAGGTAAATACAATAATTTATTTATACTTCTCTATTTTCTGTAACTCATACAGCCCTATAATATTTTGTTATTTGTTAAAATAACCATAAGAACGGGGAGGAAATTTAAGGAATAATACAGATTACTTCCTGTGCTGGCGAGACCAGAAAATCTGCAATAATTGCTGATTGCCCAGCGTGTACCAGGCTATGTTAAGTGCTCTGAGGGAACAAACAAGATTCTCTGCCTCTGCCCTCAAGGGGGTCATCATCAATGGAGGCCAGTGGTGCAAAAGAAAGGTAGGAAACAAGGTCCAAAGAGACTACCATTATAAACTATTATAGCTATGTTAAAAAAGATTAGGAGGGGGTTATGGGTATACAGGGTGTTGAAGTTATCTTTCCTTTTCTCTGTTTTTTGTTTTTTCTGTGATGTGCCTGTAATTGCTTCTAAAATAATAAAAAGATCCCCCTTTCCTCATACTGTCCAGAAAAGTAAAACCCAGTCTACATTTAGATAGGAGTAAAGAGATTTTATTTTATTATTTTATTATTTTTTTAAGATTTTATTTTCTTTTATTTGACAGAGAGAGAGAGAGAGTGGGAGGAGCAGAGGGAGAAGCAGACTCCCTGCCGAGCAGGGGGACTGATGCGGGGCTTGATCCCAGGACCCTGGGATCATGACCTGAGCTGAAAGCAGACACGTAACCGACTGAGCCAGTTAGGCACCCCAGTAGAAGAGATTTTACAAGGCAGTGTGTATTTTATTGCCAAAAGGCATTTGGGGAAGTTCTTAGGGAGAAGGTAGGCTCTGATAGGGTCTTAAAGGCTTTGAATAGCTGGAGAAAGGATTCTGCAGGGGGAGAGTGGTGAGAGCAGATCTGCAGAGGGAGGAGAGGGCCAGTGTTGGCAGAACGGATTAGTGTGACTAGGCCCAGTGAGCTGGAAAAGGGGGCAGTGGGGCAGCAGGAGAGGCAGGGCTGGAACCCTGGTCGTTGGCTACCCATACAGCCAAACTCCCTCTTCCCGGATGGCAGAGGCATGTACCCTGCATGGCACTTAAGCCCCGTGTGGGAGAGTCAGGCACTCTTAAATTAAGCTAGGGTACAGCAGAGGGGCCCTGTCTTCTTCCTTAAGAAGCAGCAGGGTGTCCGTTAACCAGGAGGCCTCACTATTATGTGGTCTTACAACTCTGCTCTGGGAAAGTACATCTCTTGGTCATGTGAGTTATGTTGTGGCTTTAAGAAAAATTAAAATCTTTTACTTTTGATTCAGACTTGACTTGTACTGTTACTCTAGAGACCAGGTCCAAAGGCCTGTGGATGTGGGGATGTGGTCCGAAACAGCAGGCTTATCTTATGATGGGCATCGTGTCCCTGTGTGTTTGGGCAAGTTGAGTTTTGAGCCTCAGTTATTCTCCCCTGTATGCTGGGGCTTAACACCAGATACTAGGATAGTATCTGCCCCGTACAGCACAATACAGTCCTCAGAAAAACTGGAGCAGCTCTATAAAATCCAGCGTAGTGACACTTCACATCAGCCTTACTGTGAGTACGTCAACTGTCCTGGGCTAAATTAAAGTCATGGAGTGTTATTTAACTTCCAGTGTATTAGCTCAGGCAGGTCACAAGCCACACGTCTCTGTGTGCCCTGCAGATCCTGGCACCATGCCTTGCCTGAAAGTGCTGTTCGTTGAGTTGAAAAGAATTCAGATGACTTTGTTTACCCTATACAGTGATGCTTAAAACACCGTACCACCGCAGTGTAATTAGGGTTAAGTAAGGTAGCCCCTTGGGGGAGGAATACGTAGCAACAAAGGTCTGTTGCTCCGGTCCGGCAACATGATCACTGTAGTTCTGCATCGACATGTCACTGGGTGGACAGGTCTCTTGAGATCAAATGGTTTGATCTTAAAATTGCATTCTGAGACCGTATTGCTCACTCATCCTATTGATGGGTCAACAGAAGACTTTAAGCACTTGTAAGAATTTTTTGTGTGGTCTGTGTTTCTGATGGCCTGTTTGCTGCTTCCCCGTGAGGTCCGTGATGGCTCTGTGTCTTTGAAGTGTTTAGGGGGAGGAGGAGGTAGTGAATGCATCCACTAGTCAACTGTCCAGGGCTAGCTGCCCAGTGGTGACTGTGACCACTTCATAGCAGTTCCATCTGCTTTGAAAAGAATGTCAAAAATCTAAAAATTGGGGCACCTGGGTGGCTGAGTCGTTAAGTGACTGCCTTGAGCTCAGGTCATGATCCCAAGGTCCTAGGATAGAGTCCTGCATTGGGTTCCCTGCTGGACGGGGGGTCTGCTTCTCCCTCTCTCACTCCCCTGGCTTGTGTTCCCTCTCTCACTGTGTCTCTCTCTGTTAAATAAATAAATAAAATCTTCAAAAAAAAAAATCTGAAAATTGATTTTTCTGTCTTAGATGAAGAAGTGGAAGATTTGTACCTTGTGGATTTCACTCAGAAGATCATAGATAAACACAAAGAAATGGAGGTGTTTGGTGCCAATAGAGATTCTAGAAAGGCAGCAGAAAGAGATGATGATGAAGAAAATCTTTCTGAAAAAGATATACCTCCTCCCCAGGACCCCAGTGAAGAATGGTTGGTGATAATGACACAGTTTGGTCATGTTAACATTCTCAGACTTGTGTTTACCTTTTTTTCTTTTTTTTTAATTAAAAAAAATTTTTTTTATTAACATATAATGTATTATTAGCCCCAGGGGTACAGGTCTGTGAATCGCCAGGTTTACACACTTCACAGCACTCACTATAGCACATACCTTCCCTGTGTCCATAGCCCAACCACGCTTTTTTTTTTTTTTTTTAAAGTAGTCTGTACACCCAACATGAGGCTCTAACTCACAACCCCAAGATTAAGAGTCCCTTGCTCTATCGACGAGCCAGTTAGGCACCCCGACTTGTATTTATTTTCCAAAAGTGTATTTGTTTGGATGTTGTCAAACCATTTTTCCTTATTGTTCCCCAGTTTTCTTTCTTTTAAGATTGGATTTACAGATGCAGAAATAATAACTCTGAAGAAGAAGTAATCACAAGATAGCCAAGTATAAAAGGCATTAATACACCTGTTTCATTGGCATGGAAGAGTTGTTTAGACAGAAGCATGTTCTTTTGTTACCCAGGTTGCCCATGCCATTATTCAGACATGATGAGTCACTGTCTAGCTGGTGGTGATGTTCATTTCCATAGAAAAGAGGCAGACAGAGCTGGTCCAGTAAACCTTACCTGTGACTGGGACATTATCTGGCAGCGTGGTATAGGCACTGGGGACCTTGGACCTGTGTAACACTGGCTCCATCTTTCCGTGGTAACATGACCACTTGACCATGATCAAGTTCCATCCTTGCTGAGGCTCGGTTTCCTCACCTATAAAACAGGTGATTGTGTTGCCTTCAACTCCCTTCAGGAAGTCAAGCGTATTCTGAGCTACCCAAGAAACTGCTGTCTGTGGGGAATAAGCGGGCATTTGGTAAATTTTTGTTGAAATTATCCTGAATTTTATCTACATGTAGGTGAATGATGGGGAAGCCAAACTTGTCTTTTCTTTATGAGACTGATACATCAATAAGAGACCAGAATGAAATCATCCGAAGGGAATTTTCTCTTCTTAACACTGTAAGACTGGTACTAACCCTGCCTGCCCACCCTACTGCCTGTGCAGAGCCTACCCATCTTCCCTTCCAGGCTCAGATAGCCTCATTATTGGGGTCTTTATTAGAGACTGTATTAGGATGGTTTGCAGCATTTGACCTTTGGTCAGCCATTGGCCCTGCTGGCAGGGGTGGGTTCTGAGTGTGAGAGCAGTGCCAGCTGCTGAGGATCACAGGGACCTCGAATCTTTGTAATACCCGGGGTGTCCCCAGTGGCCCAGAGATAACATTCACATTGGGATAGAACACGTATTTTGCTTAGCTGCTTTCTAAAAATTTATCTTGGGGCGAGGTCTTCTGGCTGCATACTTGCTACAAGCAACCCAAAGAGAAGCACGTACAATGCAGTTACTCCCACTGATGCTTTTCCTCTTTGTTTTCATGTGAGTGAATTCTCCCTCACCCGGACCCTGGTAGTGCTTAGATGCGCTTCCAGTTCCTTTGGGTCTTACCTCTTCTTTAGTACTGGCACACAACTAGCCTCATTACCAGAAAAAGATGTGAGACAAACTTTGGATCCTTTTCACATCCATCCTGCTATTTTTAGGAAGTGTTTCATGGGCATGTGCCATAACTTCCCCCCTTGGAGCTCATTGAAGATGACATGACTCTGAGTTGTCCTTTATTATTCTTGTACCTCAAGTAATTGTTTCCCTGGGGCTTGCTCCGTGATTGCTGATTACACAGAGCACTTGCTGACTACTGTCTTGCCACTTCTGTTTTGATGGGATCTGTACATTTTAGAGACCTTCTCCAGAAACAGAATAGCCTATGATTGCTTTTCATAGCAGAAATCTCATCTCCTCTGAAAGGTTTAATGTTTTTTTTTTCCCCCTTACTAATGCCGTGTGATTACAAGCAATTTGTCAGTGATTTGAAGAGTTTGGAGGGCAATTGAAGGTGTCACATGCCACCATATGGTGAAGGAAGACGCACTGCAAGCAGTTCTAACGCTTTTTTTGTTTTTAAATTAAGCTCCAGAATTGTAACTAGTTGTAAAATCCTTTTGGTAGTTAAGTTCCAGGTGGTGGAAAATCTTGCTGCAAAAAATATTGTAAATAATTACTCAGACCATCTGGCTAGATGATTTTCTTTTTCGGTTCATTAGAAAAAGTGGGGGGTAGGGAGGAAGAATGAAACTGCTTTCTAGAGTTGGAGGTTTTATTTCTTGTGGTAAGCAGTGTTAGGACAATAGTAATAGATTCTCCAACATTGTTTTCAAATCATGAGCTAACAATTGGAATCAGCATGTGTAAGAGGAAAGAAATGGCCAACAAAAGCAAAGCCACATATGTGAGACTCTGACCTTGAGCTGCACTATCAATACTGACCCCTTTCTGTGTATTTAGCACAAAAATGGGAAATTACTTTCCCATAATTAAGCAATAAAAAAAAAAAATCTGTTGCATCATGGTGCAATTAAAATGTTTTCCATGAAAATCTGTCCATATTTCCTGTTGTGGGAAGTTGGTCTTTCATTTTGCCTTTCCATCTGCCTGGTTCCCTTGGCTGTCTAGTTTGGGCAAAGATGAGGAAAGAGGAACTGAGAGTGAAAGATAATAGACTGGCCCACCGCTAAGATGCTTTTGCAGTACAAAATGCGTGTTGCTTTGCTTCCCTCTAATTAATGGGTCCTCAAAATATCATGACTTGAGAAATTTCTAATTGGAAAGAAATGTACCAATTAGAAGAAATAAAAGAATAAAAAGTGAAATTTGGGAAGACTGAGAAAATGAACACGTTGAAAATGGTACAGAGCTCAGTTTTTCTGATGCTAATAAAATATGTGAAATTGTCTAAACCAGATTGAAGTCAGTTCTGAGATGTTGCAGCAGGGGTCTGTATGGGTTATTAATTTTTGAAATCAGATATACATGATCAGTCATTTTCTGCAGTTTCTAAACTTAGGGTTTAATAAAGGGCATAATGAGTTTATTGTGTGTCAACTTTAAACTTTAAAAGCATTTTCTTATCAGTAGTAATGGTCTCTCAGGTGGAGGGTTTTTCTTGGTAGTGAGGCTTACATTAATTTTTTTACTGTGCACCAACTCCCTAACTTTAAGGAACCATATGTCATGTACAAAGCTGCCTTCACATGTTTTCACTTTTATTTCAGGGTGGATTATGTGGATTCTTTGGGGCGATCTCGGCGCTGTATGAAAAAGGATTTGCCAGATTTGCTGGAAATGGATAAAAATCTTCAAGGGAGGCTGTAAGTATGTGATATGTGAGGCTTTGCCTGGGTTCTGAAATGCAGACACGAGGATTGTTTTTGAGTGAGGCTGCTTTTAGTTTATTATCTTTGATGGTCCAATGAGGAGGTTCTCTTCTTAACATATAAAAATATCTACTGAGGTGCTCTTTTGTGGCTAGGTACGTACACAGTCCACACTTGGGACAACCTGAGTAGTCGATCATCCATACTGTGTGGCTACTAAAATGGATCTGTTTACTTGGAGGGGTGTTGGATATCAGAACGAAAAATAGAGAATAAACCCAATCCAACAAACCTGCCTCTGTGGAGAAAGGTGTTTAGGAATATATACTAGGTTCCTAGTGGGAGCAGAGAGGTTGTTAGTCTATTAACTTTTTCTTTGTACATTTTTGTATTTTGAAGGGCCTGATAGCTAGATTTTTTTCTACAGGGGCCAAGACACATCGAAGAGATAACTTGCTCCTATGCTCGAGGGAATAAAATTCCCCTCACCAAGGGCAGTTTTTATGAGGAAAATGGTGGGAGAAGGTGCACTGTATCCAAATCCTTCAGGTTCAGATAGGCCTGGGCTCAGTGCAAGGAAGGAAATGAAGAAGCCCTGAGCTGTCTGACAGAGGCCGTGAGGTGTGCCTGGGCAGTAACATTATGCAGCCTCCTCTGTACTGGGCAGGTGACTATGCAGAGGCGGCTCAGGTTCCTCCTTCCCTGAGCCAGGGTGGGAAGGAAATGGATTTGTCTCAAGCGCCGAGAAAAGATCCTGGTGTGCTCTTGTAACAAGTTGGCTGCTTGATTATAGAAAGGTGAAAACCTTCTTTGTAATTTCCCAGTGATATTGGGTCAGAAACTTCTGAAAGGAACTGTGTTCTTTATCAACTAGAGTTGCTTGTCTGTGATCCATCCTACTGAACTGAAGCATTGCTGTCTCATGTCTCTGAACTAAAGAGTTTTGTTCTTTTCCATTACTAGTTTCGTTAGTCCTGCTAATGAGAAAACCTTATTATCTGAAGATATGAGAAAAGAACTTCAGCGCCAGCAATGGGAGGAAGAAGAAAGAGAGGCCTTGAAAAGGCCAATGGGACCCATACATTATGAAGACATTCGTGAAAATGGTATGATCATCTTGCAGCTTTTTAAATCTTTTTTTTTTTTTTAATCGTGAACTAATGGTAAGCATAAAGGGAAACATTCATAAAGCAGCAGCTCTTATGTAGAAAGAAAAGATTCCAATTTTGAAATTGAAAATATCCCCTTTGTTCACTTCATAGCCTAAAGAATACTCATATTGGAAATTTCTTTCTAAAAGAGGGTCTATTAATCACGAGGAGGAGATTTTTTTGGCTTAGCTGCTTTTTTTTTTTTCTAACTTGTGCTAGATATCACTGAGTTTCTTTCCCTTTTTTTTTTTAAGATTTTATTTATTTATTTATTTGATAGAGATCACAAGTAGGCAGAGCAGCAGGTAGAGAGAGATGGGGAAGCAGGCTCCTGTTGAGCAGATATCCTGATACGGGACTCAATCCTAGGACCCTGAGATCATGACCTGAGCTGAAGGCAGAGGCTTAACCCAGTGATCCACCCAGTCACCCCATCACTGTGTTTCTTTTTGCTTTGGTAGGAAAGTTAGCCTGAGTCTAATTCATTAATCAGGGAACTCTAATCTTTTGAATAATTTGACTTATTTCAGAGGCCCGGCAACTTGGTGTTGGATATTTTGCTTTCGCTCGAGATAAAGAGTTGAGAAGCAAGCAGATGAAAACATTAGAGATGCTACGTGAACAGGTAAAAATTAAATTCAGAATTGATGTTGAGAAGTGTTTGAGCAGTTGGTTTCTTTTTAGACAACATAACAAAAACAACCTAGTATTTATTTATTTAATTAAATCAGTTTTTAAAGATCTTATTTATTTGAGAGAGAGAGAATGAGAACAGGTGGATGGAGGGGCAGACAGAGAGGGGAAAGCAGACTCTCTGCTGAGCAAGGATCCTGATGTGGGGCTCAGTCCCAGGACCCAGAGATTATGATCTGAGCCAAAGGCAGGTGCTTAACTGACTGAGCCACCCAGGGATCTCACAATCTATTTTTTAAATTGGTACTCAGAATGGCCTTTTTTTTCTTTTTTAAGAAATGTTATATTTAGGGACGCCTGGGTGTCCCAGACTCCTGGGATCAAGTCCTGCTTCGGGCTCCCTGCTCAGCAGGGAGTCTGCTGCTTTTTCTGCCTGCTACTTCTCCTGCTTGTATTTGGTATCTCTCTCTCTGACAAATAAATAAAATCTTAAAAAATAAAAAATGCTATATTCATTTCATAGTTAATATTCAGAGCAGTGATGGACAGAAGTGCATCAAATAAACTTCGAATGATTGATATTTCTGATATTTAATAAATACTATTATAGCCATAGACCAGATACTTTATTATTACTTTTTTTTTTTTAAGATTTTATTTATTTATTTGCAGAGATCACAAGTAGGCAGAGAGAGAGGGGGAGGCAGGCTTCCCGCTGAGCAGAGAGTTCAGTGTGGGGCTCGATCCTAGAACCCTGAGCAGGACCCTGAGATCATGACCCAAAGCTGAAGGCAGAGGCTTTAACACACTGAGCCACCCAGGTGCCCCTACTTTTTAATTGAAATAAAATTGACACATAACATTTTATTAGTTTCAGATGTATGACATAATTATTCAGTATTTGTGTCTATTGGGAAATGATTACTGCTTTGTCAAGTTAATATCCATCACCGCATAGTATAAAATTTTTTTTCTCTCAATGAGAACTTTTAAGGTCCACTCTCCTGGCAGTTCTCAAATATGCATTACAGTATTTTTTTTTAAAGATTTTATTTATTTATTTGATAGAAATTACAAGTAGTCAGAGAGGCAGGCAGAGAGAGGAGGAAGCTCCCCGCTGAGCAGAGAGCCCAATGCAGGGCTTGATCCAAGGACCCTGAGACCATGAACTGAGCCAAAGGCAGAGGCTTTAACCCACTGAGACACCCAGGTGCCCCTGCATTAAAGTATTATTAACTGTGGTTGCCATGTTCTATATTACATCCACATGACTTATTTATTTTATAAGTGGAAGTTTAAATACCTTTTGATTCCCTTCACTCATTTTGCCCATTCCCCACCCTGCCCCCACCACTGGTTCTATCAACTGCCAGTCTGTTCTCTGTATCTATAAGATTATGTTTTGAGATTTTTGGGGGTGTGGAGGTTAGATTCCATATATAAGTGAGATCATATAGTATTTATCTTTTCCTGTCTGACTTATTTCACTTAGCATAATGCTCTCAAGGTCCATCCATGTTGTTCAAATGGCAAACTTCCCTTCTTTTTTAGAGCTGAATGATATTCTGTTCCACATATATGTATATATATAAACACACACACACACACACATACACAAATACACATGCCTTTATTCATCATTGATGGACACTTAGGTTTTTACCATATCTTGGCTATAATTCTACAGTGAACATGGGGGTGCAGATATCTTTCAAATTAGTGTTTTCATTTTCTTCAAATAAATATGCAGAAGTGGAATTGCTGGATCATATGGTAGTTCCATTCTAATTTTTTGAGGAACCTCCATACTGTTTTCTGCTGTGACTGTCCCAGTTTGCATTCCCACCAACAGTGCATGAGGGTTCCCTTTTTTCTACCTCTTTGTCAATACTTGTTATTTTCTGTTTGATAGTAGTCATTCTAACAGGTGTGAGGTTGATATCTCACTGTGATTTTGATTTGCATTTTCTTGATGATTAATGATGTTCATCATCTGTTTATATGTCTGTTGGCCGTCTGTGTGTATTCTTTGGAAAAATGTCTATTTAGGTCATCTGGGTTTTTGTTTTGTTTTTGCCATCTGCCTGTTTTTTAATTGGATTGGTTTTTGTGAGTTTTTCTCACTTTTTTTGGGTCGGGGGTACTGTGTTGTATGAGTTCTCAGTATATTTTGGGTATTAATCCCTTATCAGATAATATGATTTGCAGATATTTGCTCCCGTTCAGTAAGTTGTCTTTTCATTTTGTTGATGGTTTCCTTTTGTTGGGCAGAAGCTTTTTAGTTAGATGTTATCCCACATGTTAATTTTTTGCTTTTGTTGCCTTTACTTTTGGTGTCACATCCAAGAAATCATGGCCCAGACTGATGTTAAGGAGCTTACTGCTTATGTTTTCTTCAAGAAGTTTGATAACTGCTTATGTTTTCTTCAAGAAGTTTGATAGTTTCAGATCTTATTATGTTCAAGTCTTTAGTCCATTTTGAGTTAATTATTGTGTATGGCGTAAGATAGTGGTCCAGTTTCATTCTTTTGCATGTGGCTATCCTGTTTTCCCAACAATTTATTTAAAGAGATTTTCCTTTTCCCATTACATACTTCTGGCTCTTCTGTCATAATTAACTGACCATATATGCTTGGGTTTATTTCTGGGCTCCCTTTCGTGTTCTCCTGATCTCTGTCTCTGTTTTTATGCCAATATCATACTGTTTTGATTACTGTAGCTTTGTAATATAGTTCAAAATCAGGCAGCTTGATCCTTCCATTTTTGTTCTTCTTTCTCAAGAATGCTTTGGCTCTTCAAAGGCTTTTGTGGTTCCATATAAATATTAGGGTTGTTTTTTCTATCATTGTGAAAAATATTCGTTGCAATTCTGATAGAGATTGCATCAGATCTTTTGATTGCTTTGGGTAATATGGACATTTTATCAATATTAATTCTTCTAATCTATGAGCATGCTGTATTTTTCCAGTTCTATGTGTCTTCAGTTTCTTTTGTCAGTGTGTTATAGTTTCCCTTGGTTAAATTTATTTCTAGGCATTTTATTCTTTCTGATGTAATGGGAATGTTTTCTTAATTTCTCTTTCTGATAGTTTATTATTAGCCTATAGAAGCACAACATTTTGTGTTGATTTTTTATGTTAATTTTGTACCCTGTAACTTTTTTAAAAAATTTTTATTTATTTGAGAAAAAGAGGACAAGCAGGCTGAGGGACAGAGGGAAAGGGAGAAGCAGACTCCCCACTGAGCAGGGAGCCTGACGTGAGACTATATCCAAGGACCATGAGATCATGATCTGAGCTGAAGGCAGATCCCTAACCACCTGAGCCAGCCACCCAGGTGCCCCTGTACTCTGCATCTTTACTGAAGCCGTTTATTCTGATAGCTTTTGGGTGGCATCTTTAAGGTTTTCTATATATAATATCATGTCTACTGCAAATAGTGAGAGTTTTATCACTATTATTTATCAGTATGCTATTATAGTTTCATGAAGGTAATTGCTGTTCTATTTTGGTGTTTCAGACTTTAAAATTATAGCTGCTCAGAAGTAACTTATGTAACTTTGATGTTTTAAATTTGGTTTTAAATATGGTACTTTTGGAGTGGCCTGGGTTAGAAAATAGAGAGTTATTTAAGGGATTTATTTAAGGGATTAAGGAGTGGAACAGAATTGGTTGGTTTCCTTGAATGTGAAGATTCCAGGATGCTCTGTGAATACTCGCTAAACTTAGAAAACACGCCAGAGGGCTTGTATAAGAGGACCTCTGTGTTTTGAAGATCTCAAGGCTAGCTTCCCAGAGGTGGCATGAAAAATGAATTAATTAGTCTGGTTTTTTGTTTTGTTTTTTTAAAGATTTTATTTATTTATTTGACAGAGAGAGATCACAAGTAGGCAGAGAAGCAGGCAGAGAGAGAGAGAGGAGGAACCAGGCTCCCTGCTGAGCAGAGAGCCTGATGCGGGACTCGATCCCAGGACCCTGGGATCATGACCTGAGCCGAAGGCAGAGGCTTAACCCACTGAGCCACCCAGGCGCCCTAATTAGTCTGTTTTTAAAATAAATTATTTTATCCCTTTAAGCAGAAATATTGTGAATTTGTCTTACAGTAAATGTTCTCATTTTCTTTTGTATTCAGACAACAGATCAGAGAAATAAACGAGAGAACATAAAGGAAAAGCGAAAGGCAATGTTAGAAGCAAGACTTGCTAAACTCCGACAGAAAAAGATGAAAAAGTCAAAAGAAGATGGAGCAGAGGACGAAAATAGAGGTATATCATGGTTCATGTATCTGACCTTCAAAAGGAAAAATTTTAGTTCCATTGATGTCTCAACAAATAGGACTGGCGCTATGGAAATGAGCCATTTCATTTTATTCTCTAAGCAAGCAGAGTACCTCTGAGGTACTGCCAGGAGTAGGTTTTTATAACCAGAGTGGGGCCGGATGACACTCCAAAGAAACTTTTTCTATAGACAAAAGTATTAACAAAGAGGGCATTGTGTTACTTCAGAGGATGGGCATGGTTTAGTAACTGAGACTTAGAGAAGAGAGGTTTTAAGATGAAGTTTAGTTGTGCACACGTTTCTTTTGCTATGGCTGTATGTTTTTTTGTTTATTACATGTTAATTTGTTTTAAAGAAGAAGTATATTCACAAAATCAGATAAAAGAATTGACAGGTATTGAGTCTGGACAGTTCATGAAAGGTCACAGTGGAAACACTGTTACTTGCTGTGTTCCTGCTGGCTTGCTGCCTGCAGCGGGAGTTACCCTCTTCTGGGGGCTAAGCTGTCTGGATTAGCTCACACAAGATGGAAGTCTGTTTTCTGTTTTAATGCTTTAGAGGTGGTGGGTTTCCAAGCAGGTAGTAGCCTTGCTCCAGACGGTCACCCAGTCCTAGCTTCCTCCTCTCTTCCTGCATCTGCCATTCCTAGAGTGTGCTCTACCTGTAGGACAGAAACTTGCTCTCTGGCACCTGTTCACAGTCCAGCCCCAGGAAAGGGGAAAAGGGGATAGGAACCAGCTGCTTCTTTAGGAATGTGAATCAAAAGCACATGCCACCCACACATTTACATCCCACTGGCCTGAATACAGCTATAAGGGGCTGGGGAATGGCCTGTCAATGAGGCAGCTGCATCCCCGGACTGAAACAGGGGCTGTTCTGTTCCCAAAAGGAAGAAGGGGGTGTGTGGGTATCAGGGGCATATGCCAGCCACTCCAGCCCTCACAGAAACCTGTGCCAAGCCACTGGCCATCTTTTGATTCTGAGCACAGCTTCAGTTTAGCTCTGAAAGGAGACCAGAAACACTGAGGAATTGGGCAGTCATCTGTGCCATTTTATATGATGCTAGGTCCCTGAAATGTGTTAAGCACTGCATACTGTTTCTCTATTTTTACTCTACTCCTAAACATCTGTCATTTCCACAACATGTGAAGTGCCACCACAGTGGTTTTTTAAAAACCCATTTTCTTTAAAAATCTGACCAAAGTGACTAGCCTGTAGCCTGTTGCCATGCTTCAGCTCTTCATCACCCTAAATCCCCTTGCTTTGTCTGAGATTCTTCAGTTGAGTTACTAGGGATTTATGGTCCTTCAGTTGGTCTGGGGAGTCAAAGAGACTTTGAAATTCATCTAACCTGGGTTTGGATCCTGGCTCTTGTCATTTTCTCCTTGTGTGGCATTTCTGAGCTTAATTTTCCTCATTTATAAAATAGTACTACTGAAGTACTACTTTTACATTATAAAATAGTAATACTGACTTTGTTAGGGTTATTACAAGAATTACACGAACTGTTGTATACAAGATACTGAGTCCACTGCCTGGGCCATGATAGGTGCTCATTAAATACTGGTTATTACTTTTACTCTCAAGATTAGCATGTTCTATTTAATGTTTATTTTCTAAATAGCTTTAAGCTTTATTATAATAATGTGTTATTCCCTTGCAAAAAAACAGATGTTATTGGACCTTTGCCACCAGAACCAGAGGCTGTGCCAACTCCACGTACTGCTGCCCAGAGTAGCAAAGTAGAAGTCATTGTTCAGGAGAGGAAGGATACCAGGCCCGGAGTGCCCCATGTTCGAGAGTGGGACAGAGGAAAAGGTAAAGGGGTGTGGGCTTCAAGGTGTAAATCCTTCCAGTGATGGGCTTTGCTCAGAAGATTTTTCTCGTTCATTTCCGTATGATTCTCATGAGTCTCTGTGGTCTCTCGAGGCTTAAGGAATTCTCCAGAAATTTCAGCTGAGTTCTTCTTAGGACCCAGACACTAGCTTATTTGTAAACAGGGCCACTAGAAAGTGTGATCATAAAAGACCAGGGTCTATAATACATCATTTCAAAGTGACAATTTTTTAGAAGCACTGGGTAAAGTTTTTTTTTTTTTTTTTTTAAGATTTTATTTATTTATTTGACAGACAGAGATCACAGGTAGGCAGGAGAAGCAGGCAAAGAGAGGAGGAAGCAGGTTCCCTGCCGAGCAGAGAGCCTGATGGGTGGGGCTCGATCCCAGGACCCTGGGATCACGACCTGAGCCGAAGGCAGAGGCTTTAACCCACTCAGCCACCCAGGTGCCCCTGGGTGAAGTTTTTTAAAATTTGTGCTACCCTCATGTGCCTTTACAGTTTTGGAATGCCCTTTCTCAGGAGTCACTTTTGAAAAATCTTATAAGGTTTGATATTTTAATGTCCTCTGTGTTTTTAGCAGTCTCTTTTTAAAAAAAAATTTTATTTTTTTAATTTATTTTCAGTGTACCAGAATTTATTGTTTATGCACCACACCCAGTGCTCCATGCAATATGTGCCCTTCATAATACCCACCACCAGGCTGACTCAACTTCCCACCCCCCGTCCCTTCAAAACCCTCAGATTGTTTTTTAGCAGTTTCCTTTGCATTCAGTTGAAAATAGTCAGTGTGCCACAGTATTAATTTGGATTTGCATATGGTTGTGTTGGGTCATGCAAAATTTCCTGTAGGTACACCATGGTGCCCACAGCAGCTTCTTGTTGGAGGCTATGATTTATGTCTTTCCAAATGAGATCATTACATTAGGATATTAGCAGGGGCACCTGGTGGCTCAGTGGGTTAAGCCTTTGCCTTCGGCTCAGTCATGATCTCTGGGTCCTGGGATTGAGACTTCTGCTCAGTAGGGAGCCTGCTTCCCCCTTTCTCTGCTTGCCTCTCTGCCGACTTTTGAGCTCTCTCTGTTAAAAAAATAAATAAAATCTTAAAAAAAAAAAAAAAGAATGGTACATTAACTCATGCTATATGAGCTGGTGAGATCCACGACTGAAGTAAAAGATAGGCAAATAGGTGAGTGCCTTAGGTTAGTGCTACTGTTAGAAGCAGAGCTGAAATACCAAATGAGATTTGGACAAGTGTCTTTTTGTGTCTTCTAAAACTCCGTAAAGGCCAAAGTTTGTGTCTCATTGTGAAGTACCTACATCGTGTCAAGCAAATGTTTTGAGGTTTGATTTTTCTAGATTACTCTCTGAAATACAATTTTAGTGCCTTTTTGGCAATACTTCCAGAACCTACCAGCCTTCTCCACAGAGCCTTCCTCGAATCATTCCCCATCTGGTAGTAAGCATTCCCTTTTCTTAGCCTGCTTCCTTTTATTTTTGTAGGCATTACATAGACCTTGTATTATGTTATTGCTATCCTTATTCTCCAGAGAATGGGAGTTGACTTTTAATATATAATAATTGAAAAGTAGTAATGGTAAAAGTTCAGCTGATTCTGTAATCAGTTCTAATAATACTCTTTTATTTTTACTAGAATTTTCCTTCGGGTACTGGTCGAAGAGGCAGGCAGATCTCCGGGCCGAGAGAGATCCTGAGTTTGCTCCACCATCAGATTATTTTGTGGGTCAAAAGAGAACTGGTACCTTCGGTAGCCAGACATGGAACAGATCTGCACCTGCACAGAGTGATCCAGGACAGTGCTCTGGCCAGAGCCATGACCCCAGTTCTTCACATACATCATCCACTCCTGCCCCCAGCAGCCCACCACAAGCCCCCACAGTCACTTTCGAAACTCTGGATGATATGATATCATATTATAAACAAGTGACATGAACTTCAAAACCATTCTCGCTTGGGTCTATAGTACGATGGTGCCTTTTTCTCCCAAATTGGGGAAAATACAACTTTACAGATTGAATTGTATCTTTCTCCTCCTGTTCTTTCCCTAGAGGATACAGACTTCTGTTGGATTTGTCAGCAAAGAAGAAGCTGAATGGTACTGTGGGAATTCTGTGGCCACTTGGCTGTTCATTTCTTTCTGATTGATATGAAGAACTGTCCTTCTGGATTTATGTGTAAGCTGTCATAACATGACCCTAAGGAGCTTATAATCCTGTTTCCTACCCACTTCTTTGGCTTATTTGATTTAAAGGTTCCATTCCTTTCCTTTTGCAAATACAGGCATGCAGCTTTCTTTTTTCCAAGGATTCAGCTTCCATATTACTTGATGGAGCGTCTGTCAGGAGGCATGTTTGCCTGTCAAAGTGGCAAATGAGGAAACACTGTGCAGGGCAAAGTAATCTAGTCTCCAAGAAGACCCTGAAGCTGGTGGACTATTAAGCAATAATATTTAAAATGATAAGGAAGACCAGGGAGTAGAACCTCATAATCCAAAAGGGTAGGAGGTGAAGTCACTTATATTGTCACCACACATGCCTGGTGGGTATTCATTAAGTGTGTGTGGAGTACCTGGGGCCCATGTGGAGGCTGTCGGACCGAGTCAGAGAGTGAGATGCTCTTCAGCTTAAGGGTTACTTTTTCAGCTCGGCCTGTCTCTCTGCTGTGCCCACTGTAGGCCCTCATCACTTTCAGGAGCCACATCACCTCAGAAGTCTTACTGAAGTAGATCTGGGCTGGAGTGCGAGGCAGGGAGGTCCCTTCATCTTTACTAACAGTGAATTAGTGAGCAGAACTCTGGAAGCCTTTTCTGTACCTGAATACATTCCATCCTCTGCCTCCTGCACCTCAGTGTCTTCATGGCTCCAGACAAACAGTGGAAGTTGGCCACCAGATCTTCCAAGTGCCAGAAGGAGCCTATACTCCTATGGGCTCCAATCCACATAGTCTCAGTGATATTGATGGGAGTGCTCATTATGGATTGCAAACTGGAGCCCAGAAAAGGTCAACAACTTGTCCAAGGTCATGTAGCATCCAAACGGCAGCTCTGGGACTTATATGTAGCTTGTTTAGGCTCACGTTTGCTCCAAATTCAGTTTCTCCACCGCCCTGTGCTCTCAGTGTTGTCACTCCACTATCAAGTAGTACTAGATGAAAATCCCAAATTCTTGCAAACTTAACCTCTGAACTCCATGTCAAGGGCAAAGTTGCCTATCCTAAGGGTCATTCTGTCAGTCTGATCAGGCAAATCTCTTTTTAAAAATACACATTAAAGTCAACTGACCCAGCCATCTTTTTGCAGAAATTGGTAAGCTGATCCTAAATTTGTGTGGAATTGAAGAGGCCCAGAATATCCAAAACAATCTGAAAAAGAACAAAGTTGGAGGACTCTCACTTTCTATTTCAAACTTACACCAAACTACAGGAATCAAAGCAGTGTTGTACTGACATAGGAATAGTACCTAGATCCATGGACTAGTGCTGAGAGTCCGAAAAGAAAGCTTTGTTTCTGTGGTCAGTTCATATTTGACAGTGGTGCCAAGGCCATCCAATGGGGAAAGAATAGTTTCTTCAAAAGATGATTTTGGGACAGCTGACTATCCACATGCAGAATAATGAATATGGATCCCTAACACAGGCGATAAGCAAAACCAACCCAATGTCAAAATGGATCAAAGGCCTAAACATAGGAATTAAAACTATATAACCAGCTGAAACAGCTTTTGGGCACAAGGAGAAGAGACAGAAAAAAAATATTGGAATAGTAGAAAGAAAAAAATAGAATTATTAGTTATACTGGGAACATTGGAAAAATGGAAGGAAGGAAGAAAACAGACAAATGAGAAAGATGGAAAAGGTTTGATTATAAGGTAGAGAAGGACTTGGGCTGTATGTGGAGAGGGGATGGGAAGGCTGGTCAGGCAGCAGTAATCCCTGTGGGAGCCAGTGGTCATGAGAGGGAACCCGAAATAACCTTTTGTTGCTCAGGAAGGCCCAACCTAGGGTGGATGGTGAAGCAGTCTGCACGTTGGCTCATGGTCACTGTCAACTAGGAACTGTAAGTCAGATTTTCTCTAGGATTTCAAAACTATTTTAACATTTCTCATCCTGTCTCAGCATACAGGTTGTTTAGTGTTTCAGGAGCCCAGTTAGTTACATCCTCTTGCCTTTCAGGCCCAGAGTTCAGGTGTTAACACTTTCAGTTTTACCATTTCTCATGGGCCTGTTTTGTAGAGTGAGTCCAGCAGATGGCGCCAGCATTCTCAAGACTTCAGATTCACTGCAACAGCACCACCCAGTAGAAATATGATGTAAGCTGTTTTCAGTTTTCTGGGAACCACATTAAAAAGTGAAATTAATTTCACGATATACTGTATTTAATCCAGTATTTAAGCCCGTATATCCAAACTAGTTCAACTAGTTCAAATTTAGTTATATTTAAAAATATCCAGATATTTTATATTTCTTTGCACACGAAGTTTTAAAAAATCTGTATATCCACCAGTGGTACATCTCAATTCAGATGTTAAATTTTCATCAGGAATACTTGGTCTATATTTGTATTTCTTAGAAAATACAGTGAAAAGGTAGATTCACACACCCAAGTTCTATACACACAAACATTTCTAAGTTTGCCAGTAACTGTATCAAATATCAGGGTTTTTTTTTTAAATTTTTAATTTTTTATTAACATATAACATATTATTAGCCCCAGGGGTACAGGCAAATACCAGTTCTTAATACAATTTTACTTCCTTAGTCATACCACATTTCAGATACTCAGAAGACATGACGCTAGTGCTACCGTCCTGCATAGCACACCTCTGCATGATCTGTTTTTTATATGCTTTATGATCTGACTACACGTAATCCTCCCATTAGTAGCTAAAGGACTGATAAACATTTCTTCCAGTCATGCATTAAGCACTGAAGCTATTCTTACCGCAATGTTTAACTCGGAGGCAAGGAGTCATGAACTCTTCTGTCAGAAAACATGACCACACCTTACTCGTATCTTTGTAGAGCTAAGCGAAATGTTTTGGATCAGAAATTGCTTTGAATTATTTGTTTTCACTGTAATCTTTTCTCTAGGCCTTTGTGTGTTTTGATACAGTCCCTTTGAATTGGCTAAATAAATCATTTTGTTCGCTTGCAAAATTCCCGAAGGAGAAACTTTAAATCCATATACATGAGATTCCTGCTATGTTTAGCCATACATTTGCCAAAGACTTGTGGGATCATTTATTTCCTCTTAAAGCCACAGTGCAGCCTGCAGGATGGTTTTCAGCTAACCTTGTTGTGACATCGAGAGGAGGCAGTAGAATTTAGAATTTGGAACAGGGGTCAGTACTGGTCTTTACAGTTAATACAACATAGAGGAGCCACGCCATATGTGTTTCGTTTCTTTTTCAGCCAGTGAATTGAACTAAGTCAGTTATATGTCAGGCAGTTTGTGTAAAAAGCTATATGGCTAAGGTAAGTGATGATAATTAGAATTGTTGACCTGCTGGAAACAGAGAGAAAATGAAATCCCCAGGCCCTCCCGCCCAGCCTTTTTGAGCTGCCTTAGTGAGGCATTTAGCTAGTGTAGATTATGGACATCTAGCTTAATGTCTAATGTTTGGGGTTGGGGGTAGAGAATGATGTAATAGGTGTACATTATTGTGTAGGAAAACTGGAAGATTAATGAAATGAAGCAAGATGTTTTAATGAAAACCTGGCACTCAGGCCCAGTATTGATCTGTTACCATGTTTCTTAATAAATCCCGGGCTGCATTTATATACACATGCATACTAAGTGCATTTTGTCCAGTGATGGGAATGGTCAGATATATTTCTTCTTTGTCAACCTCAATTTAAACAGCTGCTTTCTCCACCACATTTCTAACTGCCACGTTCTTCCTGACTCTGAAGCTCACCTGCTTAGTGGCAGTTTTGCCTCGTGGTAAGTGTTTTCACTGGGGTACGTTGTTTTCTGTTTCTCTTTCTGAATGTTTTTAGCAGTGAAGCTTCCATGAACTTGAACTTGGGGGTAGTTATAGACACTTGACCCCTCAGTGCCCCTTATCCATCACCATACATACAGATTTCCCTGCCCTGCCCCACACCTCTCTATGCATGTTGTTCAGGATTGTTTGTGAAAACTAAAAACACAGAAGTACATCCTGTTCACAGCCCAGGTCTCCCAGGTCACAGGTACCTCTGAGAACAGTACTGCTGTCTTTATAGGGGACCCAGGATTGATTGTCTTCTTTTCAAAAATGAATTAACTTTTTAAAATCAAGGTTTAATTTATATATAACATTAGTTTCAGTTGTACAACCTAATGACTTGATATTTGTATATATTACAAAGTGATCACTGTAATAAGTCTAGTTACCGCCCATCACCATACATACAGAATTCTTTTCTTGTGATGAGAACGTTTAAGATCTACTTGCTTAGCAACTTTCAGGTAGGCAATACAGTATTAACTATAGTCACCGTGCTGTACATTACACTTCCATGGCTTGTTTATTTTGTAACTGGAACTTTGCAGTTTCTGACTCCCTTCTACCCATTTTGCCTACTCCTCCCCCTGTCTCCAGTGACCACCAGTTGGTTCTCTTTTTGTGAGCTTGGCTTTTTGGCTTTCTGGTTTTGGGGGTTTTCAGATTCCACTCATAAGAGAGATCATATGGTATTTATCTTTGTCAGACTTCTTTCACTTAGCATAATGCCCTCATCCATGTTGGAAATGGTGAGATTTCCTTTTTTGTGGCTGTGTAATATTCCATTATAGCTATGAATCACATTGTCTTTATCCATTCATCCATCAGTGAACAATTAGGTTTCCTTCCTGTCTTGGCTCTTGTAAATTATGCTGCAGTGAACATGGGGGTGCATATATCTTTTCCAGATGGTGTTTTTGTTTTCTTTGAATAAATACCCAGAAGTGGAATTCCTGGATCATACAGTAATTCTATTTTTAATTTTTTGAGGAACCTCCCTATTGGCTTCTATAGTGGCTGCACCAATTTACATTCCCAATAATGAGTGTACGAGGGTCCCAGTTTCTCCACATTCTCTCCAACACTTGTTATTTCTTGTCTTTTTTTTATGATAGTCATTCTAACAGGTGTGGGATGATATCCCATTGTGGTTTTTGATTGCATTTCCCTGATGATGAGGAATGTTGAACATTTTTTCATATTCACAAAAATCATCTTTACCTTAGAAGAGGCTTTATAGCTCTGCTTCCAATTATAATCTACATGAGTTTTAAGGGATGTATGATCAATGTAAACATACCATTAAAAAAAATTATTTATTTATTTATTTATTTGAGAGAGAATCAGAGAGAGAGCATGAGCAGGGAGGAGAGGGAGAAGCAGGCTCCCCGCTGAGCAGGGAGCCTGATGCAGGGATCAATTCCAGGACTCCAGGATCATGACCTGAGCCAAAGGCAGATGCTTAATCGACTGAGCCACCCAGGTGCCCCTAAAATAATGTTTTTAAAACTGAGCTGCTTAGATATTTTTTAAAAAGATTTTATTTATTTGACAGTGAGATCACAAGTAGACAGTCAGGAAGAGAGAGAGGGAAGCAGTCTCCTTGCTGAGCAGAGAGCCTGATGCAGGACTTGATCCCAGGACTTTGAGATCATGACCTGAGCCGAAGGCAGAGGCTTAACCCACTGAGCCACCCAGGCACCCTGCTCAGATATTTTTAATTGCTACCTAATAGTTCGTCAAATTAGTCTACATTGTTGTTAAACACGTCCTCAGTTGTTGGCTGACTGCATTATTTCACTATTAAGAATGAAGAGGCTGTAAGTATCTTTTTGTTTGGCTCAACCAGCATTGATCTGTACTAAAGTAGCTTCTCTCCCTCTTTTAAACCTCCCTCCACCCCCGCCTGGCATTACTTTCAGGAGTGAGATCACTTGGACAAAGGGATGATCATTTTTATGTTTCTTGATGGGTCTTGCTGGGAGACCCATCTTAATAAGGGCCTTTCGTGTCATGACAAATCTCCCTGGTGGAGGTTGCAAGTGGCCGGCAAGAATGCTGCTCCAGGATGAGGTGTGACCATGAGGTTTCAGTCTCCTGTATAAACCTTCCTTGGTGGCAGGCAC
Organism: Mustela lutreola; assembly: GCF_030435805.1. Taxonomy (NCBI): domain Eukaryota; kingdom Metazoa; phylum Chordata; class Mammalia; order Carnivora; family Mustelidae; genus Mustela; species Mustela lutreola. Next base: position 55,689,822 of record NC_081291.1, on the reverse strand, counting down.
TTAAGCTTAATCGTGTGTGGTGGCCCCCACTCTGCTTCCTGTCAGATCACTTCTCTCTCTAGCTCAGCCCTTCTCTCCTCCTCATCTGCTTAGAGAGCTCAAGCATCTGTCCAGAGCATGCTTTATGTACTGAACAACAGAAAGCACACTGTCTTCATTTTCCTAGTCCCATCTCCACTTCCTCATTGCACTGAACAAGGGCTCATTCTCCTGCCTGTCCTAGCCGACAGCTGGGCTTGCTCACAGACTGCAGGCATGCGGTTACATCTGCACTGCTTTCTGTCTTTACCAAAGCATTTCTGATTAAAACTATAGGGAGCCAGAAACTAGAGATAATAGCAAAGAAACCCAGGACCAAATGACCTGAGAGAGCTAAGTTTGATTTTGTTTTTAAGTATACAGTTATATGTACTTTTAAAAAAGTATTTTTTTATTTGAGAGAGAAAGAATATGCACAAGCTGTGGGGTGGGATTGGGCAGTGGGAGAGAGAGAAGCAGGCTCTCCACTGAGCAGGGAACTTGACTTGGGGCTCAATCCCAGGACCCTGGGATCATGATCTGAGCCAAAGGCAGATGCTTACTCAACTGAGCCACCCAGACATCCCCAGCTGTATGCATTTCTAAAAAGTATATTCTTGGGTCAGTGTCAGTAATGGGAGGGAAGGATGCCCTTTTCTTCTAAACCTATACCCAATGTCACCCCTCAGCTTCCTTTTAACTCCCAAGGCCTGTTCACAATTTCCCTACTTTTCACCCCTGTTCTGCATCCCTGGCAGTTTGCTGTGTCTGTGCTTGCTTGCTTGCTTGCTTTCTTTTTCTTTCTTTCTTTCTTTCTTTCTTTCTTTCTTTCTTTCTTTCTTTCTTTCTTTCTTTCTTCAACAGGCAGAAATCACAAGTAGGCAGAGGCAGACGGGGGTGGGGGGTGGGGGAGAAGCAGGCTCTCCGCGGAGCAGAGAGCCCTATGTGGGGCTCGATCCCAGGACTCTGGGATCATGACCTGAGCCAAAGGCAGAGGCTTTAACCCACTGAGCCACCCAGGCACCCGTCTGTGCTTTTTAAGTACCCTTCCAGGTGCACCAAAGACTGGGAGTCCCTCTTCACTGTAGGTAGAAATCAGGGTACTGTGGGTGCGGCCCCTCTCCTTGGCTAATGCCTACAGCAGCTGGGCTGCTCACACTCCCACTGCACTGCCAGCGCCTGGGAGGAGCACCCTAGAATACAGATGCGCCCTCTGCTTATAGTCCTTCAGTGGTGTCCCGTCACCTGCAGGATGAAGTCCGGGATCATTGTCTCACAGCTGGCCCGGTTCTGCCCCTCCTGCTCCACACTAACCCACAGAATGCTCTTCTTGCTTCTTGCTCCCCAAACTTGCCAGTTTAGAGCCTCCACCTCGAGCAAGCGTTGTACCCACCACCTGGAATGTTCTCCTTTCCTTGTTCGCTAGTCTAACCTGTTTCTGGGTCAGTTTCTGTCATTTCCATTATGCAACCTTCTTCACGCACTCCAAATAATTTCCTTTTTCTATTTAACATTCACTGAGCACTTAACTGTGCTAGGCATTGTGCCAACTCTGTATAAGCATCGTCTCACTTAATTCCCACAATCTGGGGAGGTGGGGACTAGGGCTCTTGAGATCATCACAGAGATCAAGTTCCAAGCTCAAGGTCACATTGCCTGAGCTCTTAGCTGCCCAGCCACACTGCCTTCTCTGGACTTCCATTCTGCCTTGCAGAAAGCACTCTGACTTGTCATTGTAGCTTTGTGTGTGTGTGTTTCTCCTCTTGGATCTGTCCTCTGGGACAGAGCAGCCAGACAGAAAATGGAATGAAGGTGGCACTGGGCTGTGGTCATCTTCTATATGCTTTATAAACTTCTCACACAATCTTTTTATTCCTTTGTGGGAGGTGATTCTTGAAACTTCGCTTATGGCCATCTGCATGTGTCCATTAGGCTATTCATGGGACTTTGATGCCACAAATATTTTTCAGCTTCTGGTATATAGCAGCACTGTATTTAGTAATATAGACATTATAAGAGGGAGAGAAGACATGACCTCTGCCATCCAGTTGCAGAGATGAGATTTACCACATGGGATATAACTGGTGACTGAAGACAATACAATTGAATACTTGATCATATAACACATGCAAATTCTTCGGTAGGACATAAAAGACGTTTTGGCATCTGATTCGAGACCACTTTTCCAACTTTATCTGCTACTTTCCTGGAGACCCCAGGCATACTGATATGGTTTGCAGTTCTCTGAACCTACCATGCTTCAAGTGCCTCTGCTCCCTTGTACATCCCATTCCTTTTGCCTAGAATGACAACTTCTGCTCATCTTTTATAACCATCTTCAACGTTGCTTCTGTTAGACCTTTTTCTTTGTACATTTTTCTATAGTGTGACCCTTATCATATTGTCTATAAGTCAGTTTTGTAAGTCTGATGTGTCTGTTAAACATTGAGCTGCTTGAGGGCAAGGCCTGTGTCTCAGTGATGGAAAAATGAATGACAGAATTAAAATTGGATACATACAAAGGAGGGTAGGATGATGTTCCAACATGGCTGGTGGTCAGGAATCACACCTGACTGCAAAGATAGAGATCCAAACAAAGGGGCTCATTCTCTCCTGTGAAACAACTTTAGAGGTAGGTAGCCAAGTGCTGGTGCAAGGGTGCTGCTGTGTCATCAGGAGCCCAGGCTCTGCTGCTCTGCTCAGCCACCTTCATGCGTGGCTTCCCTCTCCAAGCTAACTTCCTGGCTCTAAATGGCTGCTAGAGCTACAGCCACCTCATCCATTCCAACTGAGAGGAAAGAGAATGGCTGTGAGAAAAGAACAAAGTTCTGTCTGTGAAGGTAGCCTCCTTTAAAAACATGGCTCAGGGCCACAACTAGCAGCTCCAGGCTAGCTCCACAACTAGCAGGCCAGGATTTAGTCACATAAGCACCTCTAGCTGAATTTGAAGAGATATGTATATGGTGGTAAATACAGGTCTGGGCACCTGGGTGGTGCAGTTGGTTAAGTGTCCAACTCTTGGTTTCAGCTCAGGTTTCAATCTCAGGGTCATGAGATCAAGCCCCGTGTCTGGCTCTGCCCACTGTGGAGTCAGCTTGAGTTTCTCTCTCCCTTTCCCTCTGTCCCATTACCCCTACTGTCTGAAATAAATAAATCTTTAAAAAAATACAGGTAAATATGTTATAAATATAACAAATATTTATGTTGATTGTATTTATTATAGCACTTACATAATTAAATGTAAATGTAAGTAAATACATGATAATTATTAAATTTAAAATGACATTTCTTAAAAAAAAAAATCAGCTTTTAGATCCATAGTCTTTTCTCCAAAGAAGGTATAAATTGCTCCATAAACACATGAAAGGATGCTCACCTTTATTAGTCATTAAGGAAATGCAAATCAAAATCATGATGAGATACCACTTCACACCCTCTAGAATGGCTCTAGAATCAAAAAGACCTATAATAACAAGTGTTCACAAGGACATGGAGGAATTAGAAGCCGCCTACATTGCTGGGGGGTATAAAATGGTACAGCCGCTTTGGAAACCAATCTGACAAGTCCCTCAAAAAATTAAGCACTGAGTTACCACACGACCCAGCTATTCCACACAAAAACTTGTACAGGAATGCTCACAGTATTACTATTCATAATAGCCCCAAAGTGGAAGCAACCAAATTGTCCATCAAATAATGAATGGATCAACAAATTGTGGCATATCCACATAATGGGATATTATTCAGCTATAAAAATGAATGATGTAACTGACACATGCTCAACATGGATGAACCTCGGAAATATGCTGAGTGAAAGAAGCCAGTCACAAAAGACAACATAGTGTATGATTTCATGTATATGGAATGACCAGAACAGGCAAATCTATAGAGACAGAAACTAGATTAGTGGGTGCCTAGGAGTGATGAGGAATGTGGAGTGACTGCTAATGAATTTCTTTTGGGGGTGATGAAAATGTTCTAAAATTAGATAGTGATGTCCGTTGCAAAACTTTGAATATACTAAAAACCATTGTACACTTTATAAAAGGGGCGCATTGTATGAATGATATGTGTGAATTATATCTCAATAAAACTGCTTTAGAAAGCTTTTATCTGTTTGGAAGATATATCTTCATAATTAACCTCAAAAGAAATGAACTGGTAGGGGGTGGGATGGGGAGGATTTCCTCAGACCAGTTAACATTTCAAGGACTGTATTTGTCTTCTCTTCATTGGAGTCCTGCCTTTAAAAAAAAAAAAAAAAAAAAACCAACTGCCCTTCTTGGTCAGGGTCAGATCCCTCTGGCTAGTCGCCCAGATGACTGAGATTCTGAGTGGTTTCTTTGTTCTACAGACTTATCATTTAAAAAATGAAGTATTTTTCTGAGACTCCAAAGCTGAGGAAAAGAGATGCTAGGAGGTCAGCAAATAGACATAGGAAGCCACTTATCTGGAAACCAGGATGTCAGAAGGGCTTGCTCTGTGGAACTCTTGTTCCTTGGAGATTTTGTTGCTGATAGATGGGCAGAGGCAGCTGAAGGGCTGTGAGGAAAAACTGTTTGGAAAGCTGTGCTGGCAGTCTGCACACAGGCAACTCCTGCCTGACCAGGAGTTCTGTATTGTCCTCAGGGAAATGGGAGAGAGAATAATCTTATCTTGGGTGGTCGCACCAGATCGTGCCTATGAACCTACTCTGCAAATGGGAGTGGTGCACCCCAGGGGTGAACTTGGAGTGGCTCCAGAGGACGCTGTTAAAAGGTGAAAGAATGAGGATTGTCTGACGGGAGAAGAGCACCGTGGACATGGTGGGGAGTGGTTGTCAGGAGGGAAGGTAGAATTGACAGTGATAAGGCTGTGGTAATAAGGATTGTCAGAAAGCTGGCCAGCAGTCCTACCTCAGCTCTAAAGGCTGACACTATAAGACCCTCTAGTACATTCCTAGTTTGTCTTTGGGGCCATTTAAGTTAGACAGCAGGGACAACTGGCCTACACTGCATGGGAATGTCAGCAAAGGTGATTCCCTTAGGTCTGCCTTTCCTTCATGTTCTGGATTCTTTCTTTCCTTCCTTTTTTCTTTTTTTAAAGATTTTATTTATTTATTAATGTATTTATTTGAAAGAGCGTGCACACGCACATGAGTGAGGGAGGAGGAGAGGCAGAGGGATAAGCAAACTCTGCTCTGAGAGTGGACCCTGACATAGATAGGACTTAATCCCAGAACCCTGAGATCATGACCTGAGTTGAAACCAAGAGTCAGACGCTTAACTGACTGAGCGACCCAGACACCCCTGTGTTCTGGATTCTTGAGCACCTTTTGCAGAGTCTCATGTTCTCACAAAGCCCCTCAGGAACTAAAAGAAATAAATCATTTTTGTGTAATGCAAGACCAAGAAGTGACCTCACATTTTTTGTCAGTGTAGTGATCCATTACTAAAGAATGTCCTTACAGGGCTCATTTTGATCAGATAAATGAAACTTTCAGATCTGATTACAAAACCCTTGAAGTCTATTTGTGGATTTTCCCAGCCATTTTTGTGCTTATTAAATTGTGCTTCATACTCCCTTTCTTCAACCAGTGGTCTATTTTTTATATATATTAAGAAGACAAGAACAAAACACAGTCTAGGAATATGGCAGGGTAAAAACCACCAGAATACCTAATGGTATTCAGCTGACTCAGACATGATTATGCTTTCTGCTAACCCACATATGTCTACTTGATGAGCACTCAGAGCCCTCAAGAAGTTCCATTAAAATGGGAAAATATTTATTATATAGTTCATTGATTTTAAGGTACGTGTTTTTTCCATTTTAACATCTCTTAAATTGTGATATATCTTATAGTCAATGGCATCTTACAGTGATTTTTTTTTCTATCTTGTAAGTTGGAGAATCTTACAATCAATTACATCAAACCTTGATTTGATGAAATGTGGCAAATATTAGTCATTGAATTGAGAGAATTTATATTCTCCTCATTCTTTCCCGTCTGCCTTTGGATGTACATGCTAAATAATCGCATGCCCATCCTTGCTTTGCCACCAGGAACTACCACATCACCGTCTTCCAGAGAGCCAATAAAACATCTTTTTTGTGTTTGCAGGTTTTAATTCATAGACCACAAGCAGATCTTCCACCCCCAGATCTCTGACTTTAAAAGGTACAGTGGAACCTTTCTCCTTTCCATTCTTGCAGCACCCCAGGGTTCCTCCTAGAGGTACTCAGTTTGTATGACTGTACCTGGAACCATTTCTGGAATCTGGTTATCTCCAAGGCCCTTCCCAAAGTAACCCACTAACGTGGGTTCATCTGATGTTGTCTCTGGGAAGAAAAAGGAGGAAGGACATCCCTTTGCCTTCCTGTGTGAGGAGGAGTCTTATTCTTCCTGGATAGGACCTGCTGGTTCAATGACCTATAAAGGCCATTTCATCACTTCCATTCTGTCTGTCTCCAAGTCTTCACCCTAGGTGAGAGCTGTCCCTTTTGTTTACCTCTCAAGGGGCTCTGACTTTCTATAGCTGCACGTCCATCTGGTCTGAGATGGACAGTATTACCTAGCAGGATGCACACTGTACCAACATGACTGACATCAAGAGCAACCGAGAATTGTACCAGCAGTACACAGCCTCGGCTCCCAGGCTGCTGGCCCGCATCTCCAGACTGCTCATCAGTTGCCGGAACGCAGGCATTTCTGTACCTAAGGGCATCAGGAACATCTTTGAGTTCACTTGGGAAGAACTCACTGCGGACCCCATGTTGCCTACCCCATCCAACATCGTGGGCCTAGAGATCAGCATTGGACCCCCACCTGTGGTGCTCATGGAATTAACCCCCGCACAGGCCCCTGTCCAGAAGAAGCCACCACCACCACCACCACCAGTACCACCACAGCAATTGCTACCCACATCCACTGGGTCAGCAAGGTTCACCCAGTCTCCCACCCGTGGCCACCTAGCACACTCTAGCCAGGAGACCCTGCACAGATTCCAGCGGCAGTCCATCCACCTGCTGACAGAACTGCTCACCCTGAAGATGAAGGCCATGGTGGAGTCCATGTCTGGTAAGGCTGGCTCACCAAATTCTTCTCCATTTTGTCTGAGCCCAGAAGGATCTGCCCAGACCAATGTGTGTGTGTCCACCACAGCCATCCCAGACAGGTATCTAAGGATATGCTGGGGCTAGGTGGCAGCCATGGGTCTGCTGTAGGAATCCAACCCCTTCCCACAACCCCCTCAGGAGTCATCCTCCCACCCCTTTCTGTTCTCCAGTTTTCCATCCCATTTCCTCAACATTGCTGAATCCAGACTGGAAGGTAGGCTGTGGAGAACAGTGTGAGGCCAGAAGTACTGAAGAGTGAGTTGTAGAAATGATGCAGTGGTGGAAGAGAGGAAGCACCCAGGAGGAGGGGGTAAATTGAGAGGACTAATTAGTGGTTAGCAAGATCATCCATGGCAAGGGTATAACCCCAAGATCAAGGAGGGGAAATAAAGCCATACCAGTAACTGAGCCTTCTAGATGTTTCTAGAGGCTTCTAGATGTTATTTTACATACTAATGGCATCAGTGCCCTGGTCTGTGGGTAAGGAAGAAAGAAGGGTAAGCAGGGGAAGAGAGCAAAATACCACCTGACAGGTTAGGAGAGGTCAAGACCTTCCATTAGGAAGACCCTTATACTTGCTTACCCTAGAGTAGATCTTCCATCTACCGTTATTTCCTTGGCCATTTACAGAGGTCCTTTCCTGGAAGCATTGGCCCCATGTGAGAGGAAAATGAGTTGCTTCAATGATTCTTTTAGTAGGTGCCAATCCCCTGGATATCACAAGGCGCTTCGTGGAGGCCAGCCAGCTCCTCCACCTCAATGCCAAGGAGATGGCTTTTGACTATCTGATCGGCACAATGGGAAGAAGTAGCCGGAGTGTTGGAAAGATGGGGAAAGGTAAGGTACCCAAGCTTCAGCCATTAGGTGGAAGTTCAAATAGTGCCAATAAGAATGCAAGATAGAAAGGTCAGATCACCATTTTAAACATTTGACCTCTCCAGAAGTTGAGGTGGGTTCTTAAACAGAGAGATTCTAGAGCAACAGAGATTCTTAAATGCTGTAATTGAGTATGTAAAATTGTGCAGTTCCCCTGGAGAGCAGCTTGATGGTATCTGCAAGGCGGGAGATGATCTAGCATCTTATAGCCCAGCAATTTCTCTTCTAAGTCATCCCCTAGAGCTGTGCTTTTCAAACTATCTGTGGTGAAGGACCAATCTGTAAAATTGCGAATCTCATGTGGATTGACCTTTTCAAAAATATGATGTCACAGTAATGTCAGATTACCACCAAGTTTTCTAAATGTTTACTCTTAATTTTTGAGCTCATCTGGTCATGGCCTGGTGTGGATTCACAGCAGTCCACTGGCCACACTTGAGAGTCACATTTGGCACACGTGCAAGTCATACCAAATGTTTATTGCAGAACTGCTTAGAATGGCAAGGAAAATAAAATTGGAAGCATTCTAAATGTCCCTCGACAGGAGAAATACAAATGATAGTCTGTTTAGACAATGGAACATAGTGAGCAGTAAAAACCAAGCACTTGTAAAGCATGGGGACTGTAGACAATAATATTGTAATAACTTTACATGGTGACAAGTGGTGACTACACTTACTGTGATGAACATTTTTAAATAAATATATTTTTAAAGTAATATTTACACCTGATGTGGGGCTCAAACTCATGACCCCAAGATTAAGAGTCACACACATCACCAATTAAGCTGGCAGGGTGCCCCCCTGGAGCATTTTGTAATGTACATAAATATCGAATCACTATATTGTACAGCTGAAACTAATAGTGTATGTGAACTGTACTTCAATTAAAAAGAAAATAATAAAAACCAAAACCAGAACTAAAACACAGAGATCAATATAGTTAAATCTCAACAAACAGTGTTAAGCAAGTAAAGCAAGTTTTAGAAAGATACATTTGGTATAATACTATTTAAATAAAAATTTAAAAATAAGTAACATTGCATATGAGTACATTATGCAAAGTGTAAGTATAAAAGCGTGAAGGGGATTGCTAGGCGCAAAGTTGGAGGAAGTGTGCTCTGGAGAGGGGTGAAGGGGAACAGGATCTGGAAGACACAGCCATTCGGTCCTGTCTAATGTAGCTCTTAGGTGTGATGTGTGCTGACAGCCCAAGCAGTTGGAGATATGCATGTAACTTCCGACTCACCCAAAACTCAACTACTAATAGCCTGCTATTGACTGGAAGTCTTACTGATAACATCAACATGTTTGATTAACACGAACTTTGTATGTGTGTGTACCATACATTGTTTTCTTACAATAAAGTAAACTAGAGAATAGAGGATGTCATTAAAAAATACCTAAGGAATAGAGGGGTGCCTGGGTGGCTCAGTGGGTTAAAGCCTCTGCCTTCGGCTCAGGTCATGATCCCAGGGTCCTGGGATCGAGCCCTACATCGGGGGTGTCTTTGCTCAGCAGGGAGCCTGCTTCCTCCTCTCTCTGCCTGCTTCTCTGCCTACTTGTGATCTCTGTCAAATAAACAAATAAAATCTTAAAAAAAAAAAACAACCCTAAGGAATAGAAAATACATTTACAGTACTTAACCATTTTTATCAGAAAAAAATTTGAATATAAGTGAACCCACACAGTTCAAAACCCATGTTGTTCAAAGGTTCATTTTGAATGCCTAAAAATCATGCTCACTGTTAGGAGGTTTTGTGGGGAAGCAAAAAACATTTTATCTCATCACCATTCACCCTTACCTTCCCACCTAGCATCTCTCCCTGTCCACTGGATGTTGTCAGGATTCCCTGGATGGTCAGAGGCTCAACATCTGATAATATACATGTGCAGTACAAATAAATGGCACAGTAAAATTGCCATCCTTGGGGGGAAAATGAGCTTCATGAGGTCAGTGGAAGTGATGTTGGGAAGCTGCTCAGCTCCCACGCAGAGCCTCTGATGCTGCCTCAGTGGAGCACAACTAGTCAACTGCTGGAGACAGGAAGCTTGTCTGGGGCAGTGACCCCATGGAAAAAGGATGATTCGGTTATCAAAGGGTTAAAAATAAAAGCTGATAAAGGGGGGCACCTGGTGGCTCAGTCGGTTAAGGTTAAGGCTTACCTTAACCTTCTGCCTTCAGCTCAGGGTTTTGGAATCAAGCTGGAGTGTGGCTCCCTGCTCAGCGGGGAGCCTGCTTCTCCCTCTGTCTCTGCCCCTGCTTGTGCACTCTCTGTCTCTCTTGCAAATGAATAAATAAAATTTTTTATTTTTAAATTTTTATTTATTATTTTTTAAAGATTTTATTTATTTATTTGACAAAGAGAGAGATCACAAGTAGGCAGAGAGGCAGGCTGGGGGTGGCGGGGGGAAGCAGGCTCCCTGCTGAGCAGAGAGCCCGATGTGGGACTCTATTCCAGGGACCCTGAGATCTGACCTGAGCCGAAGACAGTGGCTTAACCACTGAGCCACCCAGGTGTCCCGGATAAATAAAATTTTTTACCTTTGGATATTTTTGCAAAGGCAAATATGGAGGGACTTGCGTTTTATTGCTCTATTGTATTTATTTTTCAGGAAAAAAAACCACCCCACCTCAAAAAAATGACACAGTCATTTTTATTGCTTTAAAGAATTAGTGTGTGTTTATAGTACCAATAAAATTTTGTTAAATACAAGGTAAAATAAAATTATTTTGACAACATTTTTTTTAGAGAGAGAGCGTATGTGAGCATGGGAGGAGGGGTAGAAGGAGAAAGGAAAGAGAGAATCCCAAGCCGACTCCATGCCTAGCGCAGAGCAGGACTCAGGGCTTGATTACGAGATTGATTACTCAGGGCTATGATTCCGAGAATCATGACCTGAGCTGAAATCAGGAGTTGGACACTAAACAGGTGCCTCTATTTTGATAACTTCTGTGTTTTTTGAGCCTCAATCTAAGTATGCTTTTTTCTTTTTCCTTTTATTAAACATTTTTACATTTTTAATTTTTAAGAAGATTTTATTTATTTATTTATTTGAGAGAGCGAGAGAACACAAGCAGGGGAAGGAGCAGAGAGAGGGAGAAGCAGACTCCCTGCTAAGCAGGGAGCCCAATTTGGGGCTCAATCCTGGGACTCAGATCATGACCTGAGCCAAAAGAGCCACTTAAGTTTTTAATTTTAATTCCAGTATAGTTAACAACGTGTTATATTAGTTTCAGGTATACAATATAGTGATTCAGTAATTCTATACATCACTCAGTGTTCATCATGATTCAGTGTACATTAATCCCCTTCACCTGTTTAATTCCCCCACTTAATCCCCACCTCCCCTCTGGTGACTATCAGTTTGTTCTCTGTATTTAAGAATCTGTTTCTTGGGGTGCCTGGGTGGCTCAGTCATTTAAGCATCTGACTCTTGATTTTGGCTCAGGGTCATGGTATTGAGCCCTGTGTTGGGCTCCATGCTGAGCATGGAGCCTGCTTGGGGTTTCTTCTCTCCCCCTGCCCCTCCCCCTGCTTATGTGCTCCTCTGCGCCAGCATCAGAGGCTCTGCATGGGAGCTGAGCAGCTTTCCAACATCACTTCCACTGACCTCATGAAGATCATTTTTCCCCCAAGGATGGCAATTTTACTGTGCCATTTATTTGGACTGCACATGTATGGTTATCAGCATACATGGATTCCTGCACCTTGTGTTCTATATAGAGCTTAGAGATCCATTTCATTTGAGGGGGGATACTGTCTGATGGTCTGTTGCATGGGTAGGAAAGTCCCACCCAGCCCAGCTACCCACCCTCAGACCTGCCCATGATGCCCTCCTACCTGAATATAGTGTTCTCTCACCTTGAAAAGAAAATGGTTTTCACCATTAGCATTCTTCCTCATAAGGTGCTTGAGCATTCTTGCAGGATCGCAGACTTTCACCAGTGATACAGTGGTTTCCTGCATCCCTTGTGGGTTGTGGTTAATCTGGTGCAGGAGAATTTGCAGAGAGCTGAGCTGAATTCTGGAGAGGCTTTGATGATTTCTGCATCCTGCTGCATTAGCAGACTGTTCCACCATACTCACTAGGAAATCTCTCACTTTTTGGCATGAGTGTTCCAGATACTCCTCTTTAAACAAGTCTAGAGTTTGAAAAAAAAAAAAAAAAGTCTAACCAATAAAATATAAATGAAGGTGTGATCCATTTCTCTTAGAAAAGCACTGATCCAGGAAGGCCTTAAATTAGCCCTCATGGGACATTAAAAAGAAGATTCAAATCCTGTTGATTTATTTTACATGACTTCTCTTTTTCTGGACCATCTTATTACATGAGGTAGACCAAAGCTGTAACTGGGTTTGGAGTAGTCGTCCCTTAAATCTATAGCCAGAATATTCCCCTTGCTAAGGTAGCATGTCCTTAGTGGTAATGGTAAGCCTGCGTCCTGCCTTTTCTCCTATCCAGTACATACTAGTCCTGCCATGTCATGAAAGAAAACTCCTCCTTGATTTTTAGTTGATGGCAATATTATTAAGTAAAACATATACAAAAAAAGAAAGCAAATAATCTTGCTATCTTTACATAAAGCTATTTTTCATTTTTGTTGTCTCTTTTGTGGTTTTTCCATCTGTTTCTCCCTCTCTATCTCTCTTTCTCTCCAAAAGTATTTTAACAATACTGCCATTTTCCTATTTCTCAGTTTCCTATACTGAGACACAGATGTTTGCCATCATGGTTATATGCTTTTAATAATTGTCATTTTAAGTGGATATAGACTTTAATGTTTATGTTCTGTAATTAACCAAATGCTTATGTTTTCAGGTTTCTTACCATTAGTATAATATGCATTGTAATATGCAACTTTGGTTTCTATTGGTTATAAAGACTGATTTCCTAGAAGAGGGATTACTGGAGCAGAGAGTCTCAGTATGTGTACATCTCTTGCTAAATACTGTTTTCTAGATGGATTTTGTCTACACTAGCATGGTTGATCAGTTTTATCCTATCTTTATCAGTGTTAGCTTTTGTTAATTTCTGCTAAAATAGAAAATATTGAAAGTTGGTCCTGATTTCAACTTTTGGATCACTAGCGAAGGTTATTTTTTGCCTGTGTGCATTATCCAGTGTGCAGTCTCTGGTTACAGTCTTTGCCTATTTAGGAGGTCATGTTTGCCATTTTCTTTATGAATTTGAATGAACTGTAATAAATTGCTTAACATTTCCTAACAATTTTATGCCTAACCAGTGAAATGACCATATTTGGGGGAAGAATGAACAAATGATTTGATGAGGTTTTTGTAAGTGTGATCAAGATTTTCTACTAGTGGGGTGCCTGGGTGGCTCAGTGGGTTAAAGCCTCTGCCTTCGGCTCAGGTCATGAACCCAGTGTCCTGGGATCGAGCCCCGCATCTGGCTCTCTGCTCAGCAGGGAGCCTGCTTCCCTTCCTCTCTCTGCCTGCCTCTGCCTACTTGTGATCTGTCAAATAAATAAATAAAATCTTTAAAAAAAAAAAAAGATTTTCTACTAGTGATGGGGGTACTAATTTTTTTTTAGACCTGAGCTGAGCTCAAGAGTCAGATGCTTAACTGATTGAGCCACTCAGGAGCCCCAGGGGTACTAAATTTTAATTCTCAAGTGGTCAGATATCAAATGATTCTACATGAGACAGTGTGATTCTGCAAGAGACTGATCTGTTGAAGAAGCATCTGATTTCTGTGCCTTGGACAAGGGAATGGACTGGTGTTACTCTGGCCACCTAGTGCAGCACTTATGTCTGCATTTACCCTCGTAGTTATCCTGTCACCTTTTGTGGTGTCCCTGCTTCCTGCACTGGTGTCATTTCTCTCTTAAGGGATATTGTAGTGGGGGGGGGTACTGTAGAAAGGAATCTCAAAGATTTCCCTTAGTTTCTATGAGCCTCCTCATGCATTAAAGAAGTCTTTTTCTTCCAAGATCTGGTTGTTTTGTAACAACCAGGGCACTTTAGAGTACCTACTCTACCACACCACTAGAACAGAAAGTCCGTATTACATTTTTGGTTAAAAAAAAAAATTGATTCATCTTCCCCTCTGATTTCCATGAGAAACTAGACTCCAGGAATCAAACTGAGGGTTTTAGCAGGGAGCGGGGGTGAGGGATGGGTGAGAGCCCAGTGATGAGTATTAGGGAGGACACGTATTGCATGGAGCAGTGGGTGTTATACACAAACAATGAATCATAGAACGCTCCATCAAAAACCAATGATGTACTGTATGGTGAGTAACATAATAAAAAATTATAAAATAAAAAAATAAAATAAAAATTGAAAAGTTGAAGAAAGAATCCCTTTGTGTTCCACTCCAGATTCCTTCATGAACACTCCAGCCATGGGAGTGAACATGCCTTACCAGCTTGTTTATGAGTCCTCCACTGGCTGTCTGAGCTTCTCCCTCTCAACTGGAAGAGAAGTCAAGAAGAAAACAGGTAACAGAAGATCCCATCAAGACCTCTTAGCCAATCTTTGGGGGTGGAGCTGGAGAGAGGGATAGAGGATTCCCAGTGTAGGTTGATGAGATGGCTTGATTTAGTTTTCTGATAGGAAGGATTAATGGCTGTCTTGGCTGTTGGCCGAAGCTATTGACAGATTCTGTCTCATGAAATTTGATATATCTAACCCAGCCACTCCGCAATGCAGTCTCATCATTTGACTGTTTACATGCCCTCCATTCCTGGTGGTGTGATTCACATCACATCATTTAAACACGTCCCTGATTCACCTGGGACAACATCCCTATCAAACCCACCTCTTCTACACCTTCAGTATCCCAAACTCATCTCCTCAGAGAGAGATCTGTGTTGCTCCTGCTCTCACAGTAGGTTGGACAACCAGTATCTGAAGAGAGGCATTTGGATACCAGCCCTAACAGAATGTTCCAATTGGGCCAGTTAAGGAAGAAGAGAAAGAGAGAGGGCCCTGCTATTTCCACTGAGGAAGACACAAAACAGAAAGAAAGGCTTAAGAGAAAGAGCAGGTGGCAGATGAGACCAAACAGTATAGCAGCAACCATGCAGCCAGAAGCTCAGAGGAGAAAGAAGTTGGAGCTGGAGAGGGCAGGGCAGGGTCTCATGGAACTTCTGGTTATCTCCCGACCACTTTACTCAACCATCTGTGATGGCAGATGGAGGAATGGGGTAGGCAAAGGAGGCATGTATTTGCAAAGAGGTGGTGGGAGGATCAGATAAGGTGGGAATGTTCAAAGATGGTCCATTTGATTCCCACAGACACTGGAGGTAAGCCTGGAAGTTGAGAAGTTTGGATATTACTTCTGACCCATCCTCATGGCTGTGTGATTTGCCTTCTGCCAGGCCTCATCTCTATATCAAGCTGATCCTATATCCTTTCAGTTAGTGAACAAATGTTTAGTGAACAATTACTAGTTGTCATTCACTGTTCTAAATCCTGGGGGTACACATGTGGACTCTAATACCCTCCCAAATGGAGCTGACTTCTTTAGCTTCCTTGCTTGAAGTAGATTCAGCTGTCCTGTTTCCCCAGTTCCTTTACCCCTGCAGTAACCCACAGCATCATTTCTAACATCCTACATTATGTGCTCCTGGTTTTATTATATCCACTCCTGAACTGGCCATAATTAAACACAATCCCTTTGAGAGGAAACAAAGTTATCTTCAAGATACACAGAGATTTCATGGTTTTTCTAATCACCTTGAGGGTGATGCTTTCTGTTTGTCTCTTTGTCTGTCTGGCTGTTTTCCTCTGCTACCCTACCAAGATGTGATTTGTCATCATGATATTGCATTGTTCTCACTAGATGTGTGTTCACAGTGCTGCGTTTCTTATAGGTTCTTGATGTGTTCAGAAATTCATCTCATACATGCATGCTAGAATGGATGGTTAACTTTTCCTAATAGTTTATAAGTAACCATGTGATGTATCTTCCCCAGGAATGTCCCAATTTATGCTTATTTTCCTGACATAACAATTAGTGATGCCCATTTTCACTCTAAAAATTACTTTCCCAGTTTGGACATATTGTAGAATTATTCTGGCTTTAGACCACTTTGAATTTTGGACCTCTGTTATCTGTTCATGCACATGTGCTATGATACCTTACCAACTGCCCCCTTTGCAGTTCTAGGGCCAGGCACACTTGGAGCAGACAGGCTTCAAGAGTTGAGCATACTCCCTGAGCTATGTCTGGAAAATAACCCAGCATTATGAAGAAGAACTGAGAGAAGTCTATTAACAATGGTTCCTGGCTGGAACAAGAGGCTGTCATACTCAAGAACTCAGGGCACCTAGGGCCAAGCCAGACATGAATGGTCAGACTAGAAGATGTTCCAGGAGGTCAGCCAGCTGCTAGCTGGGCCTCTGGTCTTTGGTGGCAAGAGGATTGGGGGAAGAGACCAGAAGCCAGTCATGGTGCAGATACCAGAGATGGTATTCAAGCACCAGCCAGAAAACCCAAGGCTTGATGACAGTGAGAAGACTTCATTCTGAGGTGCTCAGGGCTCAGTGGGAGCCTGAGCAGAGGCTTTGGCTTAGAAACAGTTTTCATTCATGAAGTTGAGCCTGCAAATATTAAGTGAGAGCATGTGGCTCCAGTTGGGTGGGCAGCAGAGGCTCAGAAACATGTGGACCTCAGCAGATGTCCCTGGAATTTCAGTCATGGAAGACCACCTCCACGATTTCATGTCACCATATCCTTACACCAACTAATACTTGCCATAAGGGGTTAACTGTGAAAATAAGTGCAATAGGCACAAAACATTGCCACCCACAGATTTGAGCAGGCAGAAGAAAGAATAAGCAAAGTTGAAGATAGAACTGTTGAAATTACTGAATTTGAAGCACAGAAAGAAAATGTTTTTAATAAAATGAATGGAGCCTAAGGTTACCTGTGGGACACCATCAAGAAGAATACATGTGCATTGTGGGAGTCTCAGAAGAAGAGAGAAAGGGACAGTGAGAATATTTGAGGAAATGTTGGCTGAAAACTTCCCAAACTTGATGAAAGGTGTGAATATAAACATCAGAGAAGCTTGACAGACTCCAGGCAACATGAACTCAAAGAGACCCACACCAAGACACATTATAACTTTCGAAAGACCATGACAGAGAACCTGGAAAGCAGCAAGAGAAAACCAAATCACTACATCCAGGGAATTCTCAACAACATTATCAGCAGATTTCTCATCAGAAACTTTGGAAGCCGCAAGGCATGTGGCCTCTGGGCATGTATATTCAGAGTGTAAAAAGGGGGGGGAAAAACCCCAAAACCTGTCAGCCAAGAATCCTATGTTCAGCAAAACTGTCCCTCAAAAGTGAGGAAACTATTAAAACTTTCCCAGATTGTCAAAACCCAAGGGAGTTCATGATTGCCAGACCTACCCTTCAAGAAGTGCTCAAGGGAGTCCCACAAGATGAAATGAAACGACACTAGACAGTACCTTGAAGTTGTATGGAGAAATAAAGATCTCAATAAAAGTAAAGATATGGGCAATTATAAAAGCTAGTATTATTGTAACTGGTTTGTAACTATACTTTTTGTTTTTTACATGATTTAAGAGACATACGTTTAAATAAAAATTATTAGTGTAAAAGTATTACTGTAACTCTGGTTGGTAAGTACAATTCTTATTTACTACATAATTTAAAAGACATACATTTAAGAGCATTCTTATTTTGTGTTTTGGTGCACATAGTATGTAAAGCTGTGGTCTTGTGATGGCTGAAAGGGTTGAGGATGAATCTGTAAAAGAGGAGAGGTTTTTTGTGTTACTGAAGTTAAGCTAGCAAAAATTCAAATTAGAGTTTTAGAACTTTAGGATGTTAAATATAAGTCCCCGTGGTATCCCCAATGTAACCACAAAGAAAATAGCCATAGAATATACCAAAAAGCAAATGAGAAAGGAATTTAAACCTTTTATGACAATCAATATAAAGGAAACAGTATTGAAAGATATGAGGGACAAAAACCATAAGGCATATAGTAAACAAAAACTATAATAACAGAAGTCCTTCATCAGCAATTACTTTAAATTGAATGGATTAACCTATCCAATCAAAAGGCAGAGATTGGCAGAATGGATAAGAACACATGATTCAACAATATGCTGTCTATAAGAGAGTCACTTGAGATCCAAAGACTCAAACAGGTTGAAGGTGAAAGAATGGGAAAAAATCTGAAAGTAATGATGTTTTATATGTTGGCTAATTGAATTAAAATTTCTCAAAAAGGAAAAAAGAAAGGATGGAAAAAGATATTCTATGCAAAGAGTAACCAAAGAGAGCAGGGATACAAGTATCAGACAAAAAACTTTAAATCAAAAATGTTTTCAGGAAACAAAGGACACACTGTGTTAATAAAAGTTTCAATACAACAAAGAGATAATATAAATGTTTGTGCACCTAATGACAGACCATAATACTATCTGAAGCAAAAACTGACAGATTAAAGACAGTTCTACAATAATGTTTGGAAATTTCAATACCCTTCTCACAATAATGGAAAAACAACCAGGCAGAAGATAAATAAGGAAATAAAGGACTTAAATAACATAATAAATCAATTAGAAAACAACAAAAACAATATACATTCTTCTCAAGTGCACATGGGCCATTTTTCGGAAGAGGCCATATGTTAGGCCACAGATTGTCTCTATCAATTAAAGGAGAGTATCTTTTCTGACCAGAGTAGGATGAAGTTAGAAAGCAATAATGGAAGGAAAATTAGAAAAAAAAAATCACAATATTGTGGAAAGTAAATAATACATACTTTAAATATTTTACTTATTTTTAGAGAAAGAGAGAGAGAGAGCAGGGAAAAGGAGGTGGGAGAGGGAAATTCAAGCTGACTTGCACTGAGAGCAGAGCCTGATACGGGGCTCAATTTCATGACCCTGAGATCATGACCTGAGCCAAAATCAAGAGTCAGATGCTTAACCAACTGAGCCACCCAGGTGCCCTGTAAATAACATTCTTAACCAACCAACACATGAAAGAAGAAACAAGAGCAGTTAGAAAATATTTAGAGATGAATGAAAATGAGAACATCATAAACCAAAACTTACAGGATACAGCAGAAGTAGTACCAAGGGAGAGAATTTATAGTCACAAATGATTACATTTAAAGACAAGAAAGATATCATATTAAAAAGCCCAAATTTACAACTTAAGGAACTAGAAAAATAAAAATTAAAACCAAAGCTAGAAAAGGAAAGAATAAAGATTAGAACAGAGAGAAATGAGAGAATTAAAAAGCCACTGAAATCAAAAGTTGATTCTTTGAAAAGATCAACATGATTGATAAACTTAGCTAGATCAACTAAGGAAAAAAGAGATAAGACTCAATTACTAAAATGAATTGAAAGTGGGTACTCTACCGCTGATTCTACAAAAAAAAAAAAAAAAGATTATGATAGCATACAATGAACAATTCTACACCAACAAATTGGATAACTTGCATGAAATGGACAGATTTCTAGAAACACAAAACCTACACAAACTGAATCAGAAAGAAGTAGAAAATTTTGATAGACCTATAGATACTAAAGAGATTAAATCAATAATCAAAAATCTCCAACAAAGGGGCACCTGGATGGCTCAGTAAGTTGAGCATCTGATTCTTGGTTTCAGCTCAGGTCATGATCTCAGGGTCCTGTGGTTGAGCCCCACATCGAGCTCCCTACTCAGCCAGGAGTTTGCTTGTCTCCCTCCCTCTCTGCCGCTCCCCCCAACTCACACTCTCTCTAAGGTAAATAAATAAATCTTAAAAACAAACAAACAAAAAAAAGACTCCCAACAAAGAAAAGTCCTAGATTTGACAGCTTTCGTGGCAAATTCTACCAAAGATTTTAAGAACTAATTACAATCATTCTCAAACTTTTCCAAAAAATGAAGAGGGAACACTTCCAAACTCATTCTGTGAAGCCAGCATCAGACAGAGGCATTACAACAAAAGAAAACCACAGACAATATCCTTTATGTTGAATCAAAAATATTCAACAAAACACTAACAACAGAGTTCAACAGCACATTAGGAATTATACACCATGACACCAAGCAGGATTTATTCTTGGAATGCAAGGGTGGTTCAACACACAAAACTCAGTCACAGAGTGAAGGGGAAAAAACCACAAGATCATCTCAATTGATGCAGAAAAATCATTTGACAATTCAACACCCTTTCATGATTTAAAAAAAGTGAATTAAATAGAAGTAAACTACCTTCACATGGTAAAAGTCATATATGAAAAACATAAAGACATAAACATCATACTCTGTAGTGGAAGACTGAAAGCTTTTAAGATCAGAAACAAGGCAAAGATATCCACTTTCACTCCTTTCTATTCAATACCAAACTGGAAGTCCTAGCCAAAGCAAGATTGACAAGAAAGGGGAATAAAATACATTCAAATTAGAAAGGAAGAATTTAAATTATCTGTTTGCAGATAATATGATCTTTCATACAGAAAACCATGAAGATTCTACACAATAAAACCTGTTAGAATAAATGAATTCATCAAAGTAGCAGGATATAACACACAAATCCATTCATTTCCATATGCAAACAATGAACACTCTGAAAAGGAAATTACAAAACAATTCCAATAGCAGAAAAAAGAGCAAAATATTTAGGAATTAACTTAACCAAGGAAATGAAAGACTTGTACAATGAAAACTGCAAAGCATTGCTGGGAGTAATTAAAGAAGAAACAAATAAATGGAAACATATGCTATGTTTATGAATTGGAAGAGTTAAGATTGTTAAAATGTTAATACTATCCAGACTGATCTACAGATTCAAAGCAATCCCTATCAAAATCCCAATGATTTTTTTTTATAGAAATAGGAAAATTTATCTTAAAATACATATAGAATCTCAAGGGACCCCTGAAGAACCAAAACAATCTTAAAAAAAAAACAAGAAAAAATTGGAGGACTCACATTTCCTGATTTCATTACTTACTACAAAGATACAGTAATCAAAATGGCATGGTATTGATGTAAAGACAGATGTATATACCAACAAAATAGAAGAGAGGCAGGGGCGCCTGGGTGGCTCAGTGGGTTAAAGCCTCTGCCTTCGGCTCAGGTTATGATCCCAGAGTCTTGGGATCAAGCCCCGCATCCGGCTCTTAGCTCAGCAGGGAGCCTGCTTCCTCCCCTCTCTCTGCCTGCCTCTCTGCCTGTCAAAATAGAAGAGAGACTCCAGGAATAAATCTTTGTATATATGGTCAGTTTTGACAAGGATGCTAAGACCATTTAATGGGGTATCCAGTCTTTTCAACAAATAGCACTGAGAAAACTGAATTTCCACTAGCAAATGAATGAAGTTGGATCTTTACCTAAAACCATATCTGAAAATTAACTCAAAATGGAACAAGGTACTAAATACAAGACCTACAACAATAAAATTCTTAGAAGAAAATATAGGCAAAATTTCATGACACTGGACTTGGCAATGATTTCTTGGATATAGTACAGCAACAACAACAAAAAATAGACAAATTGTGGAGGGCATATATTGCATGGAGCACTGGGTGTGGTGCATAAACAATGAATTCTGGAACACTGAAAAGAAATTTAAAAAATAAAATTTAAAAACAGACAAATTGGACTTTGTGAAAATGTTAAATTTTGTATGTTGAAAGACACTATCCATAGAGTAAAAAGGCAGAATGGGAGAAAATATTTATAAATCATATATCTGATAATTATAATTCAGACTAAATCAACAATGGGTATACAACAGTGTAAATGTATTTAATACCACGGGGCTGTCCACAGTAAGAATGGTAAGGATGGTAAATTTTTGTGAAGTGTATTTAACCACAATATATATATATAAAAATAATTTCAGTCCAAGTCTCAGTTGATATACACTACCCTTCATTGAAGGTCTGAGGTTAGCCAACATCAGAAAAGTGTTACAGTTGATTGAGATGGAGTTGAGACATTCTGCCTTTTTGTTTGTTTGTTTGTTTGTTTGTTTGTTTTTGAGAGAGAGAGAGAGAGAGTGTGTGTGTGTGTGTAGGGGGGTAGGGGATAGGCAGAGAGAAAGGAGCAGACTTCCCACCGAGCGTAGAGTCTGATGCAGGGCTCCACGAGGGATTCCATTTAGGACTCCACATGGGGCTCAATCCCACAATCCTGAGATCGTGACCTCAGCAAAAAGCAAGAGTCAGATGCTTAACCGACTGTACCACCCAGGTGCCTTGGGAGAGAATCTCAAGCAGGCTCTACACAAAGCTGGAGCTTGATGGAGGGCTTGATCTTACAACCCTGAGATCATGACCTGAGCCAAAATCAAGAGTCAGACACAACCAACCGATTGAGCCACCCAGTTGCCCCTGAGACCTTCTGTCTTTAATCAGAAGTGTCAGAAGAGAATCACTTCAGCCCCCATGGCAGTCATGTGCACAGGCCGTCCTGGGGAAACATGGCTGGGCTCATCACTCTGCACACATTTGTTCCTTATGCATGCTTAATTGACTTGCAGAGCAACGTCTCTGTGTTACAAGTGACCTGCCAGGGATTCCTGTACCTGGAAACCATGAATGATGCCCACAGTTACTTTGACCATCCGAAGATACTGCTCTCCTGCTCTCCCTGCCACCGCATCCCCCATCTGAGCATGATGTCTTAAGAAACCACTCCCTAAAACCCCCTCTCTAACCTCTTACTCTCCAGTAACAGGTAAATCAAAAAACTTAGAAGACATAACCGTGTCGTCCTTTCCACGAGGAGCTGGAATGTCTGCCTCTGACAGCGTGGAGTTCAGCGATCCCTGCCCTGAGGTCCGGGAGAAGCTGCAGGAGATGTGTCGCCATATGTGAGCACCTCAGTGGTTGGGGGCAGATGTGAGAGTTGGGTATGACCACCAGCTACCTGTTTGTGCATGAAGGGGAATTCACAGAAGTGCCTGAGCAGTGCCAGGAAGCGCTAGCTCCCAGTGCCCCCAACGACAGTATCAGGGGTCATGGCTGTCCCTCACACACTCTCCCATTCCCAGTCTCTCCCCCCACACAGTCCTTTTCAGTCCTTACTACAACCTGATGAGGAAGAGGAGGTATGCCCATTTTGCAGATGAGGAAACTGAGGCAGCCCAAGCAGATGGGTAGGTAAGCCATTGCCAGAGGTCCCACAGTTTGGTGGACCTGACACCAGGGAATTGATCTTTGCCTCCTCACAATTTGCAGGGCTCCTTACACTTTTAAGGCTTTGTGCCCTGAACATTTATTTCTTAACATAATTTGTCAGATGTTTTCCTATAACAATAGCAGCAGCAAAAATCCTTTCAGAGGAAAAAAAAAAAAAACATTGACATGGATGATTAATGATATCTATGATTCTGGGTCCCACGAGTCTTAGCAAGTTAGTCTATATTTCTCCAAAGATTCAGACCATTGGTCATAAAGGATTTAAAACCTAGCCCCATTTAAGGCAGACGTCTTGGGCTCCCCTGGGCCATTAATGCAGCTACAGAACACCCGAGGAGGGAAACCACCCAGCTTGCCCCTTATTGTGATATTCTGGAAGGAAGCTCTTTTATAACCTCAGGAGTGGGGAGTGTGCAGCACCTCCAGCTCCCCTACCAGGTCCCCCTTCTGTACTCGGTCCCACTCCATGGGTCCTTACCCTATTGCTGAAGGTAGAAGTTAGGCAGAGACTAGCTTCAGAGGACAGTTTCCCAGTTCTACCTAAAACTCCTGCTTTTAAGGATAGGGGGGAATGGGGCAGGCAGAGGTGCTCTGGGGACAGGGAAATGGGATGGGAGTCTTGGGAACTGGGCAGGGGCTGTAGAGAGAGTGTCCCTGGTGAGTAAGAGCCAAGTGGCTAGAAGATATGTTGGTCTCCTTCCCTGCAGAGAAGCGGAAAGGGCCTCGTGGAAAGGGAGGACTTTCTCCTGCCCCCTGATCTTTCGCAACTACAGGGCAAAGGTGCCCCCTCATCTAATGTCAGCCCCGAAAGGGGATGCTCAGACCCCGAGCTCCCACCACCCTCACCCTTCAGGTGCTCAGACCTCCGCTTCCACCCTTCACCAGCCTCCCGCCTACCACCACCCTCACTTTGTCCGGCATTCTCAAGAGTGGAAGGTATCCAAGAAGATCATCAAGTTCCATTACGCCTTCTATGATGGGTCCTCCTTTGTGTAGTATCCTTTTATTTGCTGCTGCCCCTTCTCCCCAGCAACTCAGCTCCAGAAAAGCCCTGGGTTTGAATAAGCCTGAGCATTTACTTTGGCTTTTCAACTGACCAGAAAAGCCTGGTGATGTGTTCTTTAGGATATTAGGCATTTTTTGTTCAGGTCAGAGAGGGCTCCCTTTGGAGAATGTCTGGGTGGGAAGCAATGCATCAAGAAGCGGCCTCGGACCCCTGTGTTCCTTGCAGGGGTCCTGTTGCCCACTCACCAACAGACAGTGGGGCTGGACCGGATGCCCAGCCTATTTGGCAGCAAGGCTCTGAGGCTGATTCTAGGTTTTGCAGTCTGAGTTGGATGAGACATCAAAAAGAGGAGCCACTAAGCCAGACATCCCTGTCCCTTCCTTGTAGGAATGGATGGTGTCACTCACTTCAGTGTCACAAAAGGAATTTGGTGGCAGAGCCAGGCCTTGATTCAGGGCCACTTCACCTCTATTTAGGTCTGTCCTCCTGGCGCAATTGTTTGGCCTTCCAGGATTCTTTCGTGGAGCAGAGAGCAGGAGATGGGGGGAAGGAAGATGGCCTTGTTTAATAATAAAACCACAGGGTACTCGGTGTCCCATACCTTTGGAAGAGAGGGAGCTCTCTGAACTGTCAAATAGGCTGCCAAGCCAAGCCTGCCCGCCAGTAGCCCCCCTCCCCGCCCCCCGCCCTCACTTCATTTGGCCTCTTCTCCAGCTGAACTGGGAATTCAGAATTTAAGTGCCTTGTCAAAGGCATCCTATTGTTTCTCTGACCGTAAATGAATCCATTCATCACACTCCTCTTGGCCCTGCTTCCAGGGAGGCCTGTGATATTGAACACAGCAAACTCCTTCCAGGGTAACTGCTGTTTACTGGGAGTCATGGGCTCTCCCACCCCCCTTTCCTGATTCTTCATTGCCTTGAATAGGATCATCTCCCTGAGCTCGAGAAACTGTGTGGATTCTGTTGCTATCAGCAGAACCACAGTGGGTGACCTAGAGCACAGCCCTCCTCCTCTTCCCTCTGTCCCAGAATCCCGAGGTCCCCTCAGGTGGGACCACCCCAAACCTGCAGGCCCTGCTACTGGCATGCTTGACCCATATGCCACCAGTGACCACATCCTATCCTCCAACGCATTTCATCTTTGAAAGTCCCAAGAGGCTGGGTTCTAGGCCCAGTTCTTCTTGGTGTCCCTGCCAGGTCACTTCATCTCTCTGGGCTTCACTTGCCAGAAAGCTGCCAGCCCCAATTGGTTTGTTCTTTGTCCACATCACACCCCAGAACCATCCCAGTATTCATTTCATTTGGGTGTCATTTCCTCCATTGTCAGCATCTCCCAGATATCTTCCCACAACTGCTGATTCTCCCATCAAACTTCCCTCAAAGCCTTTTTTCCTATGCATGGACTCATCATACTTAAAACAAACTTTATTCACTGTGCTTAGCACTGTTCCCTTAGAAATACTCTGAGGTACTTATTTTTTTTTTTAAATATGAAAAAATGTACATTGCATAAAATTTCTCATTTTAACCAGCTTAAAGTGTGTAATTGAATAGCATGAACTATACTCATAATGCTGAGCAGCCATCTCCACAACCTAGTTCCAGGGCTTTTTCATCACCCTGAAAGCAAACCCCATGTTTGTTAAGCAGACGCTCCCCGTTTCCCCTCCCCTACAGTTCCTGGCGACCACTAACATGCTTTTTGCTTCTTTGCATTTACCTGTTCCAGATAGTTCGTATAAATGGGATCATGCAGCATGTGGCCTTTTGTATCTGGCTTCTTTCCCTCACCATTATGTCTTCAAGGTTCATCCACATTTTACTATACAACAGTGCCTCCTTTTTAAAATTGGGGTATATCCAATTGAGTGGCAGTCAATGCATTTACAGTGATGCTTCCATCACTTGTCTCAAGTTCCACAAACTTTTCATCACCCCAAAAGAAAACCCTAGGCCCATTCAGCCATCACTTTCTGTTTTCCCCTACCCTAGACCTAGCAACCACCAATATGTTTTTGTCTCTTTTGATTTGCCTCTTCTGGACATCTTAAAAATCCTACCATATGTGACCTTTTGTGTCTGGCTTCTTTCACTGAGCATAATGTTTTCAAGGGTCACACATTATGGCACAACTCACAATTTCCTTTTTGTGGCTGAATAATATTCTATATATGGATGTTCCACTTTCTTCTAATCCATTCATTTGTTTATGGACATTAGGTTTTCCCCACCATTGGGCTACTGTGAACACCTGTTTTTAATTCTTTTGGGTCTATACATAGGAGTGGAATTACTGGGTCATATAGTAGTTCTATGTTTAATTTATTTAAGGCCCTCCAAAATGTTTTCCCCAGTGGCTCTGTGCCACTGTGCTATATTCCCGCCTACAATCTGTAAGAGTTCCAGGTTCTCCACATTCTTGACTATACTTGATATTTTCAATTTTTAAATTCCAGCCACTCTAGTGGATGTAAAGTAATATCTCATTGTGGCTTTGAATGGTTTTCCTAATAACTAATGATTTCAAGCATCTTGGCATATCATCTTTGTAGAAATGTGTATTCAAGTCCTTCACCCATTTTTTTATTGTCCATTACTTATTGAGTTCCAAGGGTTGTTTATATATTATAGATACTAGATCCTTATCTGATAAATGATTTACAACTTTTTTCCCATCCTGTGGGGTGTTTTTTCATTCTCTTGATAGTATGAAATACTCTTTCATTCTCTTGAAGTATGGACATTCTTAATTTTTATGAAGTCCAATTTTTCTTTTCTTTTCCTTTCTTTTTTTGTTCATTCTGCTTTGGGTTTCATATCCAAGAAACTATCCTTATGCCTGTATTGTCTTCTAAGAGTTTAATGGTTTACAGGTCTTACGTTTAGGTCTTTGATCCATTTTCAGTTGATTTTTACATATGGTGTGAGATCAGGATCCAACTCCATCCTTTCTCAAGTGATATCCAGTTGTCCCATCTCTATTTCTTGAGGAGACTATTCTTTTGCCATTGAATGGTCTTGGCACCCTTGTTGAAGATCAGTCAATTGTTGATACATGAGTTTATTTTTGGACTCTCAGTTCTAGTCCATTGATCTGTATGTCAGTGCCACAGTGTTTTGATTATTGTAGCTTTGTAGTGAAGTGTTGAAATTAGGAAGTTTGACTCACCTTTTTCTTTTTTCAAGATTATTTTAGTTATTTGGGGTCCTGAGCAAGTCCATATGATTTTTAAAATCAAATTTCCTGTTTTTGTAAGAACAGATGAAATTTCTATATGAATTGTGTTGAATATCTATAGGTCACTGTGGGACATTTTGCCATGAACTGCCAATCCTTGAATACTAACAAAAAATTATGTGAAATGCTCTATGAACAGCTGCAAGAATAAAAAAGTGATGAATCAAAGGAAATAATGTCATTTACACTAGCATCCAAAAGCATAAAATACTTTGGAATAAATTTAACCAAGGAGGTATCAGACTTCTACATCAAAAACTATAAAATACTGTTGAAATATATTAAAGAAGACTGAGATAAATGGAAAGACATCCCATGTTCATGAGGGACAACTGGTTTATGTGTGTTGATTTTGTATCCTGCAACTTCCTTTGTGTGTTTCTAGGATTTATTTTTTACAAATGGACTATATCACTTGTAGATATACAATTGTTCATATACATCTCTTATGATGTGTGTGTTTTTTTTATTTCTGTAAAGTCAATAGTAAAGTCTCCACTTTATGATTTTAGGAATCTGAATTTTCCTTTTTCTCTAACTCAGTCTAATTAAAGGTTTCTCAATTTTTTTGATCTTTTCAAAGAATCAACTTTTGGTTTTGTTTGTTCTTCCCAGTGTTGTTCTTTTCTCTGTTCTATTTTTCTCTTTTCTAATCTTTATTATTTCCTCCCTTTGGCTAGTTTTAACTTCAGTTTTCTCTTCTTTTTCTAGTTCCGAAGGTGAAAATTATGGTTTTTGATTTGAGATCTTCTCTTTTAATGTGGGTATTTATAGCTATAAATTTCTTCCTGAGCTGCTTTCACATCATCCCATAATGCTGTTGACATATTACTCCTTTATTAAAAATTATAAATGAGAAATTATTTCAATACACAAAGACCAAACTACAACAGATTATTTCATAGGTTCAAGATTTTGAGACATTTTGGAAAGAGTTTTTTCTAAAGTATATCTTTTCCATGGCATGGCAACGTCATTCTTCTTTTAAATAGTTACTGGACAGGCATCAATTTTTACATCACCTATATTAAAAATTTGTATATATTTCACAAGTTGTAACTGAATCTACAAATTCTACCAAAACTACATTTTTGCAAAGATTCTCTGGGCACCTAATTGAAAGAATGAGTTTGATAATTTTTCAGTGAGATGACCTTTGTTATCAAAAACTGCTGGATTTGCAAATACTTTATCAAACACATCATGAAAACTGGTAGCTCCTAAAGCCCAATATATGGAAACTGATTTTGAATCTGAAATAATGATGCAGTAAAATTTATCCTTGTCCTTCCTTATAAAGTTCAAAAGTTCCACCATCCCTAGAATGAAAGATATTGATGTCCCTGCTTTTTTCACTTCATCTTCTCTTATACCGGCAACTTCCAAATACTTAAAAGATTCTGCCCTGAACCCTTTTTCATAAGAATTTTGTAGAAGATTTTTCTCTGGAGTGCACTGTACAATCCAGGTGTCACTATTGTCATCTATGATTGTATTGTCAAAACAAAAAATGAGCAGTTTTCATGGTTCCAAAAGCAAATTTGAGTTACCAGTATATTGTGTTCTTGTGGGGATGATTCTCTAAGCACTCAAAATGAAACCAACATAGTATTTCCAAGACAATTAGTTTTACTTCAGAATAGAGCTTATGTTAAACAGTCATGATAATCTTCAGCTTTAAATGTCAGCCAGCTTCTACGTACATTACTCCTACTCTGTATGCAGAGAACAAAGTCTTCTGGTTTGGAGCAAAGAAATGGAGATTTCCTAACTCCAGCATTATTACAGTGGAACACCTGATAGTCTGCCCTGAATGTAGGTGTGAGCACCTGGTTGGGGGTCATCCCCTGTGAAGAGCACGTTGGATGAGGATGGGAGCACGAGACTGGGCCAGATTCCCAGGGCTCCTCAGTGTCCCAGCCAAAATGTCAACTGCTGTCCTGGCCTCTGTGGCTGCTTCCTCAGACTCTGCCCTCTGACCTCATTCCCATGCCTTATTCCATAAGTTTTGATATATTGTATTTTTGTTTTCACACTTTCAGCTGTTTTCTAATTTCCCTTGTGATTACTTCTCTATCCATTTGCACCTGAGAATTTTCTAAATTTCCTTCTGCCATTGATTTCTAATTTCATTCTGTTGTCAGAGAAGGTACTTTCTATGATTCCAATCTTTTCAAATTTATTGAGACTTGTTTTGTGGCCTAACATGTTGTCTCTACCAGAGAATGGTTCTGTGGACTCAAAAAGAATATGTATTCTCTATTGTTGGGTGGAGTGTTCTGTTAGGTCTAGTTGGTTTATAGCAGTGTTCAAATTCTTTATTTTCTTTATTGATCTTCTGTGTAATTGTTCTATCCATGATTAAAAGTAAGGTAGTGAAGTTTCCCAACTTCTATTGTAGAACTATTTCTTTTTTTAACCCTGTAAGTTTTTGCTTCATATTTTTGGGGGCTCTGCTGTGTATATGTCTATAATTGTATCTTTTTGAGGTATTGACCTTTTTCTCAATGTGCAGTTTTCTTCTTTGTCTCTTAAAAAAATTTTAAAGTCTTTTGTCTCTGATATAACCACCTCTGCTGTCTTTTGGTTACTAGTTGGATGGAATATCTATTTTCCACCATCTGGCTTTCAACCTAGTTGTGTCTTTGTATCTAAAATAAGCTTCTTATAGACAGCATATATATATATTTAAGCATATATATGTATATATATTTAAATGGATTTTAAACATAATCCATTCTTTCAGTCTGCCTTTTTGTTGGAGAATTTAATCCATTTTTATTTAATGTAATTGCTGATTTGGAAGGGCTTGATTCTGTCATTTTACTATTCATTTTCTATATGTGATATCTTTTTGTTGTTGTTGTTCTTGTGTTCCTATACTATTACCTTCTTCTCTGTGTTGAACTGATTTAGTATGCCATTTTTATTCTCTCTCATTTTCTTTAGTTCATATCTTTTGGTTTTTTTTTTTTTTTTTAGTGTTTACTCTGGTATAATGGATTGAATAGTGTCTCCAAAATGTATGTTCATCTGGAGCTTCAGAATGTGATCATATTTGGAAGTAGGGTCTTTGCAGATATGATTAATTAAGATTAAGTCATATTGGCTTAGGGTGGAGCCAAATCCAATCAAGAGAAAACAGACACACAAAGAGGAAAGAAAGAGATGGGCCCTGTCAACACCTTGTTTTCAGACTTCAAACATCCAGAACTGTGAGAGAATAAATTTCTCTTGTTCAGGTTATCAAGTTTGTGGTTTGGATATTATGGAAATCTGAAGAAACTAATACATTTGATTATTATAGCTGACAACAAACTAGTTCATACTAATACCAATTTAGGCTTAATAGTACACAAAACTCTGCTGCTAAACAGCTCACCCTTCCTCCTTTATGTTGTTATCATAAATTACATCTTTATATATGAATGTGTGCCATTAACATAGATATACAATTAGTGTTTTGTATCTTTGTCTTTCAACTTAGCTGGGGTAAAAAGAGAAATTATAAACCAAAAATGCAATAATATTGGTTTTATATTTACTTTTATAGTTACCTTTACTGGTATTTTTTTTTTACTTGTATTGCTTTTAATTATTATCTAATATCCTTTCATGTCAGCCTAACATTTCCTATAGGGCAGATCTACCTATGGTGAACCGCCTCAACTTATGTTTATCTAGAAAGTCTTAATTTCTTCATTTTGTAGGATAGTTTTGCTCAATATAGAATTATTGGTTGATAGCTTTTTTTTTTTTTTTTTTTTTTTGGCTGTTTAAATATTTCATCCCAGTGCCTTCTGGCCTCCATGGTTTCTGATAAGAAATTGTCCATATCTTCATTAAGTATCCCACATACATGATGAATCTCTTTTCTCTTGCTGCTTTCAAGATTCTTTGTCTTTGTCTTTTGGCAGTTTGATAATAATGTGTCTCAGCATGGCTCTCTTTGCATTTATTCTCCTTCCAGTTTGTTAAGCTTATTGAGTGTGTACAGTCATGTCTTTCATCAAATTTCTGGCACTTTTAATCATTATTTCTTCCAAATATTCTTTCTTCCACTCTTCTCTCTCTCTCTTCTGTCCTTCTGAGATTCATGTTATGGATATGTTTGTATGCTTAATGGTCTGCTATGGATCTCTTAGGCTCCATTAACTCTTCTTCATTCTTTTTTCTTTGTGCTCCTCAGGCTGGTTAACTCTACTGATCCATCTTCAAGTTTACTGACACTTCTGCTCCAATATGCTGCTAAACCCATCTAGTGATTTTTTTTCATTCCAGTTATTGTACTATTCAGCTTTAGAATTTCCATTTGTTAATGTTTATGATTCCTATATGTTTATTTTTTCCCCCATTAGTGGGGAAGCATTTGAAAGCAGTTGAGCCCCGGTGCTAACCACTAAAATTCTTCTGGGGTACTATTGAAATTCCTGCCGTAGCTGTCCACACCATATTCCTTTAGGCTGAGACCTGTGCTTCTTGGGGTCACCTTAGTAGGAAATGAGCAAGGAGATGTTGCCTCCTCTCCTAGACCGATCATAAGGGGAGGCAGTTCTGACAACATTAGAAAGATACTTCATATTTCAGGTACAGGTTCTGCCACTTCACTGTTCTGTCATGTGGGATGATCATTTCTTTGCACCTTGGATTCCTCATCCTACAGATCCAACTTGCCCGATTTGTCTGAGACTTTCCTGGCTTTAGCACTGAAAGTCCCACATCCCAGGAGGCCCTACTCATCTGTGAAATGGAGATAATACTACCTACCATAGGGTGGTTGTGACGAATGGAAAGAAGATACAGGAAGGCACATGGGGCATGGTTTTGCTCCATAATTATTTAGTTGTTACTTATTCAAAGTGCAGGGAGGGTCTTTGAAGACTGAGAATGATGCACCAAATAACTATCATTTTGACATGAGATCTGGAGCACCTGAGAGCAGAACCTGGAGAGTTTTCTGTTCTCCTTGACTATCTGCCAGCTATCCCTCTGGAAACATCGCCATGTGTCAGATCCCCACGTGCTGCAAAGGAAGAACCATCACTTGCCTCTTTAATGATACACCTAGCTTCTTTCTGGCTCTGCTCAATGCTGAAGGACAGGGCTGTGTTCAGTACAACACGAAGGCCCGGTGAGTGGTTTGGGGGAATCCTGGCCCCATGGAAGTGTTTCTGGAGGTTACAGAGGAACACACTGAGGTGGTGGTCCACAGGAAAAGGAGGGGCCATCAGTGTCCAGAGGCCTGGGAAGGCCGTGAGGCAGGGCTAAATTGGGACCTGCATGGATATAGGTATGTTGAGGGCTGACCTTTGCTTGCTAGATCCATGTCATAGCAAAAGAGAAGTGCACCTTCCCAAGTCCTGCTCCACTTGTACCCCCAGAGCACTAAGGTCTGGATTGTTGGCTGGATTCATGGGAAGAATTAGTGGAGAAGAGTGTTTTATACCAGAAGTGAGTGAAGGAGAAGCCATGGGTACAACTTCCATGGGGGTTTTTAAGAGAGGCACATATTCTTGTCAGTCAAAAGTCAATGTCATAAGGAACTGTTTTCAGAAGGAATGACTTATTCTTCTGCTATAGATGTTCCCATTCCCATTTTGGTGCCTGAGATCTTATACACCCAGGCTTTTGGGCACATATCTCATTTCTTCTCTTTTGGGTTTGGCCTGAGCCTCTATTATCTCTCTCAAACCTGCCCTTTCTGACTGACATTCCTATAGCATCAACAGATGTGTCAACAGATGTGTCAACAGATGTGTCAACAGAGGTGTCAAACCATATTAGGCAGAGGAAATGAGGCTGCCCACTGGCCATCAGGGTTCTTCTAGTCTAGGACAGAGTCTCAGAGCCCTGCCTGCCTATAGTCTGTGGTGATGAGGCTTCCTTCAGGGGCTTGACATCAACTTCTCACTGCTATATTTCTTCTAGTTGCCCATACGTCTTGGTCTTGGATGAGGAAGGTGGGACTGCCAATGACTTCAAAGGCTACGTAGTTCACAAATGGAGCTGGACTTCTAAGACAGAGACTTTGCTTTCCCTGGAATATAAGGTGGGCATGGACAGCACAGGTGGGGGGGCTTCAGCAACCTTTTTTGGGCTTCCCATCATTTAGAGTCAGAGTGCTACCTGTAAGACAAATACCTTACCCTCAGGAGCTTTATAATCTCTTTCAAAGGTTCCTCAGTTGATGAGTAGTGGTTGGGAGCTGGCTGAGGTAAACTTTTCACCAGCCTACAGCAACTGTTGGTTGCTGTGCTGAATCTTTCTAGTAATATCTGTCCTATCTTGTTCTTATTGTTAATATTACTATATTTTGATGGTTTAAATACCCCTCACTTTATGAAGGAATCATTATAGTAGTGGATAGCTTTGTTTTTAATGCCTATACATGGAAATAAGAATAGTTAGTAATTCTATGTTGGTATGCCCAGTTTCTTTTATATCTTTACTATGTCACGAAATAAAAAACCTGCAAGTCAAAGGTGGCTGATGGACAAGTCTTTTTTTATTATTCATTTGATTGTTCAGACAGCCATTCATCAAAGATTAAATAATAAATTAATAAAATTTATTTTATTAAGTAAAATAAATTAGAGTGGAATTACTATTATTAAATAATAATGATAAATTTATTAATAAAGTAACTAAATGTGCTTGTTACTTATTTAAGGCAGAATTTCTCATCCTTGACAGAAATGACATTTTAGGATGGATAATTCTTTGCTATAACTATGCATTGTAGGATATTTATCAGCAGCCCACCAGATACCAGTAGTATTACCTCCCCAAGCTGTGACAGCTAAAAATATCCTCAGCCATTGTCAAATGTCTCTGGAGGGAGTATTTGCCCTTGATTGAGAATCACTGATCTAGAGGGTATAAAGATAAGTAAACCCTCCAAGGAACCCCAAAGTCCAGGAGATTAATAAGAATACAAGATAGATAAGAATAAGGGCAATGAGAGAGAGACAAATTCATAGGGTTGGGATTCAGAGAAAGATCACAGAACACAGAATATACTCAAGGTGGCTTGATATTAAGAGCCCCAGTGTAAGTGTTATGGATAGAAGTACTCTTGAAGTGTGTGGCAGGGCTCAGGTGCCCTACCCATGATCGTCTGTCTCATGCCCGTCTTGTTCATCCTCTGCATTGGCCACTGGATTTTCATCCTTATATCCTAATTCCTATAGATCAGACCTCTGCTCAGAAACATTCAATATCTTGAACATATCTCACCCTTCCTATCCCTTGACCTGAAATGTGCCCCCTCCTCTCTCTGTCAAACCAAATTTCCCCTCCTTCACAGCCCAGCTCATGCTTCTTCTCCATCATGGCACTGCAGTCCACATCCATTTCTCTTTTCTCACAGTACCCACATTCTGGGTTAGTCATATGATAATTAACCATGCTCTGTTTGCATATCAGAATCCTATGGAACCTTAAAAAATGAAGATCCCCAGGCACAGCCTCAGAGAGATTCTGATTCAGGTGGTCTGTTATAAGTGTTAGATTTCTGTAGTTTTCACAAGTATTTCTGATACTTGGCCATGTCAGAGATTGTCAGTCTAGGAGTGTATTGAGTTATTGTCTTAATATTAAGCTTTTTGTAGCTCTATGAAAAGTTTACAGTCCATGACAATTATAAATTGGTTGCAGACAGGCACCACATATTGTGTATCAGTGTGACTTAGTGGACAAAATGGAATGGGAGCCTGAGAAGCCTTGTGCCAGCTAGCCAGACTCTGGCTATGAAGCTTTGTGAAAATCACTAAGCTCCTTTGAGTTTGGGTGGTCTAATCAATGCAGAGTAGGTCTGCCTCACACTGCTTTTGTGGGAACTAAATAAAATAATGGCAGGGAAGTTGCTTTGACATCACTAAAGTGTTTTGGCAATATAGTTCAGTTCGTTGTTTTATCCCCTGGAGCTACATACAGAGAAAGGCACAATAGGGCTGGTGCAGTCAGGAGAGGCCAGGAAGACAAAGTGACCCTTGAGTTGCAACAGCAGCATGTGTGCATGTGATTCATGTGGATAGAAGGGGGAAGGGAAAGCATTCTGGGCAGAAGGAATAGCATCTTTAAAGGCTTAGAGTTAGGACTTAGTGTGGAAGCTTTAAAAGTCCACAGGTGGTGCTTGTGAAAAAAAAAGGGGGCAGAAGATGTATATGCTGTGGGGTGGAGGTGAGAGGTGTTGGATGTCAGGCTGAGGAAATTGCTTGCTGTTTTGTAGGCTGCAGCGGCCAGTTTGTTTTCACCCAGATATTAACATTTCCAGTGTTCTTCATTCCTCTCCGAAAAACCAAGTTTTTCTCCAGTATTCTTTCTCTTCAGTCTGAAGAAGTTCCTTTAGTCATTTCTTGAAGTACAGATCTGCTGACAACAAATTATGTTTGCTTTCATGTTAAAAATGTCTTTAGGAAAGGATATCTTTGCTGGGCATGGAATTCTGGGTTGACTGGTTTTTTCCCCTTCCTTCCAGCAATTTAAAGATACTTTTCTACTGTGTATGTCCTCCAAAGTTTACAATGAGAATTCTGTAGTTATTCAAATCATTGTTAATTTTTTTAGCTGCTTTCTAGATTTCCTCTTTAATCTGATTTTCTAAGTTTGACTACGGTGTATCTGGGTATGGTTGTCTTTGTTCTGTTTGGGATTTCTTGAGCTTCTTGAATTTGTAAATTTTTGTCCTTCACTGAATTTGGAAAGTCTTGTGTCATTGTTTTAGGGGAAAATGTGCTCAATCTCGCTCCTTTTCCCCTGAGACTCCAATTACATGTATTTTAGAGATTCTAATATTGTCCCAAAGGTCTCTGAGACTCTGTTAATTCATTCTTTCTTCTTTTTTAAAAAAATTTTTGAGAGAGAGAGAGAGAGAGAGAATACAGCCAGGGGGAGGTACAGAAGAAGAGAGAGAGAGAGAGAGAAAGAAAAACAAATTTTTTTTAAGGCTACCTTGTGTGGACGTTCAAGTTGACATTGCCTCTTAAAAAAAAAAAAATTATTTATTTAAGAGAGAGAGAGTAGGAGCAGTGGGGGGGATCTCAAGCAGACTCCCTGCTGAACATGGAGCCCATCACAGGGCTTGATCTGACGGTCCTGAGATCATGATCTGAGTGGAAATCAGGAGTCACTCCTTAACCTACCAAGCCACCCAGGCACCCCCAGAGAGAATCTTAAGCAGGCTCCATGCTCATTGTGGAACCCCATATGGGGCTTGATCTCACAACCCAAGATCATGACCTGGGCCAAAATCAAGGGTTGGATGCTTAACCAACTAAGCCACCCAGGCACTCCAACTCTGTTCTTTTGTTCTCAAATTGGATAATTTCTATGGATCTAAGTCTCAAGTGCACTGACTTTATTCTGATATCTTCATTCTGCTGTTATGCTAATCCTGTAGCTCTTTAAAATTTCATATATGTATTTCAAGTCTAGGATTTCCATTTAGTTTTTTCTTTATATTTTCTATTTTTTCTGCTTAGATTGTCTATTTTTTATTTATTACAAATATATTTTCCTTGGCTTCATTGAATACAGTTAAATTAGCTACTTTAAAGTTCTTTTCAATTTCAACATCTGGGACATACCACACATTTATCTGTTACCTTGAGAATAGCTCACACTTCACTGGTTCTTTACATGTTGAGTAATTTTAGATCATTGACATTGTGTATGTTGTCTGAGGATCTGTGGATTGTGGAGTCTGAATTTTGGTATATTTCTCTGAAAGGTGTTAACATTTTTGTTTTAGCAGACAGTGATCTTGGTCAGACTCACACCACAAACTCTGTTTTACCTGCAGGAGGCAAGAGTTCACATCTCAGTTCAGTTTTTCTGTTTCCCTATAAGTGAGCTGTATGGAGTCTTCCCTGCTTATGCATGATTCAGGGATTAGCCAGGGATATGGATGGTTTATTCATAGAATTTGGGCCTCTATTTCTTTGGCAACATCCCTTCTGGAATTTTATCCTTACTTTTCTGTGATTGTAGTTTCCACAGGTTCAGTCTTTCCCTGGGCCAGGAAGATAGTGGTGTTTTGGCCATGACTGTGGCTTGCCTTCAGGCTAAATCTATAAAGTAGAAATTCATTCCTATGTTGGCCCTTTCTTTTAAGTTTTGATTCTTCAAAATTTGCCCACTTTTGTTTATTCTTCAGAGTCTTTGGGATGTTGTTTTATTGTATTTGTGTCAAGTTCTGTGGTTGGGTCAACCTGGTAGGAACTGACTCAGCTATATTGGAAGTACAACCAGCTGGTTAGTTTCTAAGTTGAGGGCTGCCATGTTTGGATCAGCTGTGTGTAGAAAGTTGACTAGAAAGGGAAAAATCAGTGGATGGGCTAGTACAAAGACTAGTTATGGAGTTACTAGTCAGACCTGACATGATGAAGGGTAGCAGCAACATTTCTTAAAGGAACCATTTCAGTAGAAGGATTCAGTGGCATTCAAATATCAGCTGTAGGGGCTAAATAAGAGGAGAGAGGAGTATATATGACCACAATGGAGTATATGTCTGTGTGGAAAAAGAAGTTTCTGAGAGAGTCAGAAATCAATGTAGTTTTAGATGTGCTGATTGGGCTCAGTGGCTTCTGTGATATAATCCTCTCTTAGGGTGAGAGATTAGGGATGATGGATATATGTGATGAGTTGGCTCATGAATTCCCAAGAGATGAGTAGTGGATGAGCTTGTAGAGCACCCATATTTGGGGCATGGGGGAGAGGAAGAGAAACCGCCCAGGGAGTTGGCATAATAAAAAACAGTTGTACTGTGTTAAGCCCTCTGCATGTTTTATCCTATGAAATCTGCTCAGTGCCTTAGGAAAAAACTTGTGTTACAGCCCCCAGGTTCAGAAAAGCTAACCAACTTGCCTTAAATTGCTCCACTGGTAAGTAGCAACACTGGTATTTGAAACTTGTCAAACTGTAGCACTTAAGCTCTCAACCACAGCTCTATTCTACACTCCATAGAAGAAGAACAGGAGAAGGTAGGGTTTTTCCTTAAGTGGGAGTGATCAACAAGTTTGAGGATGTCAAGACACTTGGCAAGAAGACAGCCATGGATCAGATGTTTTCCAGATGTTGGAGAGTGCTAGCACACTGACTGCAGAGTATGAGGAAGGGACTCAGTGGTGTGGAAACTGAACGTAGACCTTGGGGCCAATAAGTGGAATAGCAGAAGGAAATGGAAGGACCAAAATAAAGAGTATTTCCTTACTACAGAGGAGTCTGGGGCACACATAGGTCAGGGACACTGAAGACAGAACAGCAGCAGGTGGGGCTATAGATTCCTAGCCCCTTGGGTAGGGTCACTGTGCACACATAACTCTCTGCACATGTGAACCATCCAGGGACCCCGTGGGATTGCACTGCTGCATCCTGACAATATCTGCTCATGTGTTTTATGGACCTATGTGGCATGTGAAGCCACTTCCATAATCTTTATCTTGTTTGAACCTAATACTAGCCTTTCAACTCTTCCTGTTGAGGAATTTGAGCTTCAGAGAAGCTGGCTTGCTAACAGAGTCTGAACTCGAACTTACTTCTAGAACACAAAATTTTCAGTAAGGAGTGATTTGCTGGAAAGGCAGCTCATCCTCCCTCTTTCTGTCTAGGACTGATACATAGGAAATTCTCCCTTTTTGGAAGTGACTTTTTAAAAAAGCTCCTTTGGCTCCTCAGGATAAGAGTAGTGACATATTTGGGGATTGAGGGGAGGGGACTGAGCATGTGTAGCTCAGCCCCTGCTGGGTTTGCCTTTGTCAACTGCCCATGCACCCACAGAGTGCACTCCGGTGCCTCCTGCCATGTTGTCAGCTTCCCAAGGCAGCTCTGCATACTCTAGAGCAAGGCTCATAGTCAGACCTGGTGCCTGGGTGCACATGTCTGACTCATAGAGAGTGTAGGCTTATGACCCAAGCTGCATCGCCATCTAGTTCTGCTAGAACCAAAGCTGATTTACCTCCAGACACCTATGTCTCTTTCATAGTTGGTTCTAAGCTTGGGCTGGAAAGGGAAGGAGCAGGGATGGGAAGGCATCAGTTACTTTTTCTGTCAGTCCCCAAAGAAAGACTGGAATTCTTTCTTCTCCATGAAAGCTAAATTCCAACTGAAAAGATCTTACAGCTTTCTTGGCCCCAACCCAAGAGGAGTTTTGTGCTTTGTGGTGGAAGGGTGGATAATAGAAACAGAGATTCCCTAAGTACCGTTTCTTCTTCTGCAGGTGAATGAGCAAATGAAGCTGACGGTGCTAAGCCAGGACTCCATCATGGTCACCTTCACCTCCCTAAATGAAAGAATAACACTCTCCGTTTCAGCCAACAACTGTCCCCATGGGGTAGCACATGAAAAACGGGTAAGTCAAAGCAGACCAGGTCCCCAGGCCTGACCCCAGGCTGCCTCACTGTGGGCTGCCAGTCCATATCTCAATGCCTGTGCTCCTCCTATCCCTCTATCCCTTATCCCTCTGCATGGGGCAGGGCCCTATCTCTTTCTCTGACTAATGAGTGAACTGCTATTCATCATTCACTGTCTGATGTTAGCACCGCCTTCTCTGTAAAACTTCTATCAATTAGGAGTCTTTCAGTTGTAATAGCGTCCAAAGCAGATTAGCTAACATGGAGAGAAACAATATTGGCTCAGAAAACTGAAAAGTCTGTCAGTAGGCAGCTTTAGGCATGGCTGGATCCAGACTCTCAAATGACTCCATCAGCTCTTCCCGTCCCTTGGCTCCTACTTTCCTCTTTGTTGGCTTCACTCTCAGGGAGTTTCTCTCCTTATGGTGACAAGATGGTCGTGAGCATCTCTGGGCTCACGACCATCTACCAGCTTTGTTCTTCCTAGGAGAAAAAGGACTTCTCTTTCCTAAGTGCCCCAGTAGAGGTGGCAAGACCAACATTGCTGCCTCTGCCTGAAGCAGCCCGCATGACCAGGAGAACATGTTGCTCTCACAGGCCAGGCTCAAGTAGGATGGCCATCCTGAAAGCCAAAGGGTGTGATCAGCCCCAGCTATGCCACCTGGCAGGAACATCATGGTGCTGTTACCAGAACAGGGAGAGATGATACTGGAAAGAATAACTACCAATGTGTGTTGATGACCCTCTCCACCACTCCCTTTCCCATCCCTAGGAGAGTCTGCCTCTCCCTCTGCTCTGCCCTCCCAACCATGACTCATCTCTATTCTAGCACTCCTTTATTTATAAACCCATTTTTTCTACCAGATTGAGAATTCCCTATGATTCCTACTAATGTCTGTTTACCCAAGGCTTCAGCACAGGACTGCTTCAGATTAAGTACTTACTAAATGTTTGTTGGGTGGGTAAGAAAATGGTGGAGACTGGAAGCCCAGGTCTTCTATTCACTGGGTCTTATTACTGTGTGTCTGATCCTGAATCAGCATCATGGAGATAGATGGAGAGGATGGAGGGCACATGGTCCCCAGTTCCTGAGGGGTTTCTGGTCTAGCTGAGAACACTTGACATATACCGTGAGACTGGTGTAGACAAGAGTTCATTGAAGGAGCAGGCCATTTTCATTGCAAACAGGGTGCTTTGCTGGGATTAGTTCACTGCGGAAGGTTCTTGGAACAGGGGCAGAAGACACCATCTAGTTTCCGCCGGCCCAATCCCAGTTTATACCTGCCAGCCTGGAGCAATTATTAATAACGTCCTCTTTCACTCTCAAAAGTGTCTTGGTTTGGATGCTCATTTATATGATCATCCACAGGGCAGTTCACCCTCCCCATTTTCCTATCTAGGGCTGAGCAAGGCTTTTTTTTTTTCCCCCCAGTGTGCTGCAGGGACATTTGCCAGCAGCATGCCACAGGCTCATAGACTCACAGAGCTGACAGAGCCCATTAGGAACAGCTAGCCCAATGTTCTCACTTTATATGGGGACATGGAGGCAGTCATTTGTTAGGGACCCATGCTATATGAACAAGATACAGAGAACACCTGTGTTTCTCTCAGAGGAGAGGATTGCACCTGTTTTCCCACTGCCTTTTCATTTGAGCAGCATTTCAACTTTATTAATTCATTAAATAATTCAATAAATGTTGATTAGCACTTGCAGTGTGCCAAGTTGGATGTTGAGATGTAGAAATGGAAGAAATCTCACTCCCTCTAGTCTAGAATATTTTCTGTCTAATGGAAGGGGTAAATGCGCCAGGGAGAGGGGCACCATGGGAGCCACTAGGGTACCAGGAGAGGGTGTTCGTTAAAGGGACTGCAAAGGAGCACCCAGGAAACTCAGATGCCTGTGACTTCAGACTGCACTGATTACTTCAAGAGCAAAAGAACCCCAAGTTTTGACTCTATTTGGGCTAAGATGATGATCATGCTTATGGGTGAGTCCACCCTGCCCATTTGGTTCTATGCCATTACTCTAAAAATCACTGTTATATGACTAAGCACTCCTGATGTATGAGGTCCTGTGTCTATATTTCTTAAAAACCTTTTATAATGTGTTTAAAAAAATGTGAGCTTAATTTTCTTACCAAAGGCAGTAGTTATTAGAGAATTGTTCTTTCCCATAAAATGGTAGTAATGCTTCGTTTTCCTAACAACCTCTTATCTGGTAATCACTGGAGCCTGGATCACAGCTAAGAACCAGGATGTAAGCAATTAAAGACACCCATGAACAACCAAGAGAAATCACTCTCTGCCCATGTACCAAACATTACCTCTGGGCCTAGGAAAGCCCCTTTATAATTCAAGTTTTATTTTATCTTACCTGAATCCAATCTTAGAAGAGAGAACTAGAAGTCCAGGGCTGTGTCGTCTAATGTGGTAGCCACACGTCACAAGTGGCTACTGGAGACATGCAATGTGACAAGTCCAAATGGAGATCAGCCATAAGAGAAAATATGCATAGCATTTCAAAAACTTAATATGAAAAGAAAATGTAAAATTTCTCTTGAGAAATTTTTTGAGTTTGAGTATGTGTTAAAACAGCCACTTTTTTGATATATTAGGTTAGATAAATATGTTTCTAGAATTAACTTCACCTTTAAGAACTTTTTTATGTGGCTACAGGAATGTTTACAACCACACGTATAGCTTGCATTTTATTTTTAGTGGACTGTGCAGGACTAGAAGGGGACATCTTCATCAGGAAAACTCATAGATGCATTTTGACAGTGTGAGAGAAAGCTGGAAGGTTATTTAAAGGGA
This sequence comes from Mustela lutreola, assembly GCF_030435805.1. Classification (NCBI taxonomy): domain Eukaryota; kingdom Metazoa; phylum Chordata; class Mammalia; order Carnivora; family Mustelidae; genus Mustela; species Mustela lutreola. Next base: position 55,647,255 of record NC_081291.1, on the reverse strand, counting down.
CATCACAACTCAAAAAGTGTAACTGTCTTGGACATTAAACATAGGGCTAAGCAGACCAGTACATTAAAACAGCTTCTGGAAACAGTGCTAGGTTCTAGTCAGTAGTCGCTGATGCTGACCCAGAAGACTGACTTGCCTTAGAAGTGTCAAGGTCATAACCCCTTCTGTCTGAGAACAGATTTCAGACTAGATAAACAACAGCAAATGAGGAACTATCAGATTTATTATAGGGAACACAATTTCCAAATGTTGACTTTACCTGCCAGGTTAAGCATCTTGGAATGCTTTTACACGAAATCTGGAGGCCCAGAAAATTGGCTCATGTTTGGTTCTCGGACTTCCTGAGCTGCAAGGGGCCCCGGAGAAAATTTGCTGACTGTGCAGGCTGGCCCAGGCTAGGAAGAGCCCATAGAGCCTTAGGCTGGTCCCTTCCATTTCTAGGTCTCAGTGTCCCCATCTGTACATGTAAGGAGGTGGCTTCCACACTCTCCTGCTTGGGACTTTTGTAGTCCGGGCAACTTCTCCCTAGGTCTGTGTGTTGGGGTTGGGTATGGTTCATCAGCAAAATCCATGGCAGTCTAGAAAAGCTGATGGTGGGAGGTAGAGTGACCTCCTCCCACTAAGTTTCTGTCACTGAGACACTTGTTAAATGGCTTCCCCAGAAACGCATCACCTTGAAAGGAGCCACCTATCAGAGCGACAGGCAGAACAGCAGCCCCAGCTTTTATGGCCCTGCAGCCAGGCTCCTCACTAAATATTTCTATCAAGCAGCACTTTGAGAGTGAGGCAACACCTCAATTTAAATGTTTTTTGTTTTTTGTTTTTTGTTTTTAGCCCAGAGCATCACCTCAAATCCTTTATGGAAGCAGGCTAGGTATAAATTACAAGTAAATAAATAAAATTAGCCTAGAAGCAGCAGCTGGGGCCAAAGACCCGAAGGATGGTTGAGGCTTTACTATTAATTGAGGGCATCCTTTATAGAAGTCCTGCCTGTAGGGTAAAGAAGGACATGTAGAGTGACCATCAGTCTTCAGAAAATCTGTCCACTGTCCACCCCATTCTCTCTACCTGAGGCTTCAATTCCACAGAAATTGGACCGATATGCAGGAATTCACTGAGCAGAAGGGGAGAGAGGTGTGTCTCCGCAGAGGGGACAGCACCTCTTCCAAACAAGAGCAAAGCCTAGTTGTTGGTGGGCTGGGCTAATAGCTCCTGGTGGGGAGGCAACAATGCTTTCTCTTCCTTGGCCTTTCCCCAGCTGCTGACCCGCGTGGATGACAAAATATTTAAGATGAACCGGGCTCTGGCAGAGATCAAGAAGCGGTTTCAAAAGACAGTGTCACAGTTTATGAATTCTGTCTTGCTGGCAGCAGGTAAGGGGCAGAAAGGTGGGAGATGCCTATCCGATAACTTCCTAAATCTTGAGTCACCTCCACTGCTGAGAACAACTTTTTACCACTCAGAGAGGTGGGGGCGGGGGCAGGGTGATTTCCTCATTGATAGAGGGGGTGACAAAGCTTGGGCCATTGAAGCAGATACTTGCTCAGGGCCATGTTGCAAGTAATGGTGGCCTTAGCCACCTTCAGTTTCTGAGCACCATCCTGTGTGTCTTCAATGTTTCCCTGGCTGTTTTATTTTCCTGGGCCTCCTGTCATTGTTCTGTAACTCTCTCTGAGCCACTTGCAACTGGTTCACCTTTTGGCAGTCTCTCCTGTATTGTCAATCAGACATTTGCAGACCCTGTTCCTCTCCTTGCAGACAATCTCAGCAGAAAAGAAACAAGCAGCCAGCTCAGCAGGCTGTCCCTGTTAGGCTACAGGGCACCCTCAGGGCCAGCATGGTGACCCCAGGACCCCTCCCATATCTAGGCTCTCCTGCTGATGGGCCTGGGGACAAAGGAAGAGTGACTTCCATTCTATGCCACCCCCTGGTGGGTTTCCAGGGAACTGTTCTTGAAGGAGTTTCTCTCATCCCTAAAGACTCAGTTCAGCTGTATCCCTCCTCCAGAGAGCCTTCTCTGATTTCCCCAGCAGAATGGGTCTTATATTCCTCTGGGTTCCCACAGCACATACAAAATGTACTCTAATTACAAATCTTACTACCTAGCATTGTGAATATTTCTTTGTTTGCCCAACCCCCCTGTACCCCAACTTGGAGTTCTCAGAGGCAGAGAACCCTGTTTGGGTCATCTATATATTCCCAGCATCCAAGGAATGTTTTGTAGGTGAATGAAGGAATGAAGATCCCAGGCCTCAGAAGTTTTCAAGTCTAGTAGGGATCTAAAACAAGAATACAAATAAATACAACAAAGAAAGTAGACAGAAATGACTTAAATCCAGAGATATAGGGAACAGCATTCTCAGGAAAGAGAACAGTATGGATGCATTGTGTACCCAGCCTCTATGAGTGCAATGGAGGACACAGAGCTGAATGAAGCACAGACTTCTTGGTGGAAGAGGGATCTCAGTTGGGTCTTGACGAATGAATAGAAACAAGATTGATTTGTTCCTACATTCAGCCAGCATTTACTGAGCCACTAACTGTACTAGGGTTGAAGCTCTGTGCCACAGAGTAGAGGGGAGGCAGCCCAGCCAGAGAACATGCAAGGGTGGAGGAGTAGCGTGGAATATGAGCTGAAGGCAGGGCTACTGATATATAGAGCTCCACGGCAGGACAGGAAAGTTTGGGCCATGAGGGAGAGTGACGTGTCTTCTGTTAACAGGGCTGTTCACCATAGAATACCCGGTTAAGGAAGAGGCAGAAATCAGTCGAGCCAAGGTAAAATCGAGTCCCTATCTTGAGCGGAGCATCAAGCCAATTTCATACCCAGGAGAAGCCGTTTTATTACGATCTCAGTCAGCCCGACCTGAATCCTCAACTGGAGAGTCTTTGAAGGAAGAGCATGGGTCTGCTTCTATAAGCCCCACTCGGAGGAAAAGCATCAGGATCCAAGCCAAAGCCGTGGTCACACCCAGGTGGGCTTGGGCCAGCATTTCTTCTAGCCTCCCTGTGTCAGGCATGGTGATGGGCAGTAGTCTCACAATGGGGAACAGAAGAGATGAGGCCCCTTTCTCTGGGAGCTGACATGTTAGGGGCAGGAGAAGATAGACAATAAACACATGACTGAATGAAGTCATTTTAGATAGTGATAAGGTCTAGGAATTAAGTATATCAGGGTCATAGGTTAAAGCAGAAGTTGGCAAACTAGGGCCATTCACCAAATTTGGCCCCACTGCCTGCCTGCCTTTTTATGAGGCAGCCCCCCTGCCTGCCTTTTTATGAGTTTTTACCTTTTGAAATGCTGGGGGGTGGAGAAGGGAGATCAAAATAAGATTAATGACATGCACAATGATAAAAAATTTAAATGTTAAGATCCATAAGTAAGGTGTTATTGGAATCGCCATGCCCACTCATTTACATATTGTCCATATCTGCTTTCCTGCTAAGGCAGTAATGTTGAATAATTATGACTGAGACCATCTGGCCTGCAAAAACTAGAATATTTACTATCTGGGCCTGTATAGAAAATGTTGACTAATGCCAGGGGTGGGAAGTGACTGGGAAATGGGATGGCATGTGCTAAAGGACATAGCCAGGCCAGGAAGGCATTTCTGAAGAGGTGGTATTTAAATGGGGACCCAGGGTGAGAGATGAGAAATAGGCAGCCACAGAAAAGGATGGGGAAGGAACAGCAGGCAAAGGGTAGAGCAAACAGAGACGTGCGACAAGAACATACCACCATGCTGGTATGTGTGAGGGGGAAGAAAGACCAGTGCAGAGCATGGTGATGAAGACGGGGCAGGGCTGTGAATTGAAGATAGAGAAGCAGGCAGGAGCCAGATCAGGTGGCCTTGTTAGTAGTGTAGGAAACCACCCCATAACTTTAAGACAGGAAGTGGTATCATCTGACTCATGGTGTTTTTTAACTTAAAATATATATAAATTTTTTCTATTTTAATTTTATATAATATTAATTATATGCATTTTAATATTATATTAAAATGCTGGGGAGGAAAGCATTTTGAAGAGCTCATTCAAGTATTTTAATATAATATTAGTAGAATATTTCTATATAAAAATACAGGAAAATGAACAAATCCTAAGCATATAGCTCAATACATATCATGAAGTGAACACACCTTATAACCAAACCAAGGAATAGAACATTACCAGGTCCTTAGAAGTGTGCTCTTGCCCTTGCCCTCCGAAGCCTTCCTCCTGAAAGGGAAGAGTTCTAGCCTCATACGTTAGTGGGTTTTTTTTAAAAACTTGACTGAATTCGAACTATTCAGTATGTGTTCTTTGGCATCTAGCCTCTTTTGCTCAACATTATAATTGTGAGTTGTGTGTTGCAGTAGTTTGCTTATTCTCGTTGCTGTGTGGTAGCCTATTACTTGAATACATTGTGAATTATGCCTCCTAATGTTAATGGATTTTTTTGGTTGTTTACAGTTTTGGTAATGATAAACTTTGCTAGTGTTAGCATATGTCCTTATTTATGGCTGGTATATGCCTGGGTGTGCGATGGCTGTCCTAGAGTAGGTACATATCTCACTTGTAGTAGGGCCTGGCCATTTTCAACATGGCCATGTTCTTGGGTGGTGGTATCAAGTTCGACTCCAACCAGCAGCAGTGAGAGCTCCAGTTACTCCACATCTTCACTATGCTTGATGTTGCCAGTCATTTTAATTATAGCCATTCTGTAATGATGATATGGGCTTTCATTTGTATTTCCTTGGTGACTGTAGAGGTTGAGTACCTTTTGTTTGTTCATTGACCATATTGGATATTCTCTTTTGTAAATGGCCTGTTTAGCTCTCTCATCTATTTTTCTACTGGTCATTTGCCTTTTCTTGATTTATATTTTGGAGTTATTTGTATGTTGTGGGTACAAGACTTTTCTCAGTTTTACGTGCTGCAAATGATCTTACACTTACTCTGATAATGATGTCTATTGAGGAAGAGAAGCTGGCAAACATAATGTCCAATTTTTAATATTTTTCTTTATAATTAGCTTTTTATATCTTATTCAAGAACTTTCCCTATTCAGAGACGATGACAATATTCAATGAAGTAACTTTTTTAGTAACCTTTTTAACTTTTACATTATATTTATCCTCCACCTGGAAATTTCTATGGTGATGTGAAATAGGAACCAAGTTTTAATTTTTTTCCATATATAGTATATATATATATATATATATATGTGTGTGTGTGTGTGTGTGTGTGTGTGTATGTATAGATAGATAAATATATGGATATAGACATAGATATATAATATACAAATATTCCAATGTATATAAAAGATTGTAATTTCCCCCAATGTTTTTTGGTGCAAATTCTATAAAAAATTAAGGGTTCTATATGTATAAATCAGGGGACATTTTCTGGATTCCCTATTTTGCTTCCTATTTGTCCAATCTTTTACCAATACCAAACTATCTAACTAAGTATTACAGCTTTGTAGTAAGTATTGATATACAGGAGACTAAGTACTCAAACTTTGTTGTTCTAAATTTTTTTTGCTATTTTTTACCCTTTACTTTTTCATATAATTTTATAATCGCCTTGTCAGTTTGAAAGATGTATCTTATGATTTCAACTAGATTGCTAATGTCTTTGTAATAGAGTATTTCAATCCAGGAACGTGGTATATCTTTTTTATTTTTTTTATTTTTATTTTTATTTTTTTTAAAGATTTTATTTATTTATTTGACACTGAGAGATCACAAGCAGGCAGAGAGGCAGGCAGAGAGGAGGAAGCAGGCTCCCTGCTAAGCAGAGAGCCCGATGTGGGACTCGATCCCAGGACTCTGAGATCATGACCTGAGCTGAAGGCAGCGGCTTAACCCACTGAGCCACCCAGGCGCCCCAGTATATCTTTTTAAAATTAAAATATAGTGTATTATTTGTTTTAGGTCTGTGATACATCAGTCTTACACAATTCACAGCACTCATCATAGCACATCCCCTCCCCAAGGTCCATCATGCAGCCATCCCAGCCCTCCCACCCCCCTCCACTCCAGCAACTCTTAGTTTGTTTCCTGAGATTAAGAGTCTCTTATGGCTTGTCTCCCTCTGGTTTGTCATGTTTTATTTTTCCCCTCCCTTCACCTATGATCCTCTGTCCTGTTTCTCAAATTCCTATCAGACCTACATGATATATCTTTTTATTTATTTATTTATATCTTCTCTAATCTCTCTATAGTTTGTAATTTTCAACATAGAGTCTTTCATTAGGTTGATTTTAGGGTATTTAATAGTTTTGTTGCTATTATAAATTACGCTATTTTTTTAATTTTTAAAGATTTATTTATTTTGAGAGAGAGAGAGGGAGAGAGAGCATAAGCCAAGGGAGAGGTAGAGGGAAAGGGACAGAAATCCTCAAGCAGATTCCCCACCAAGCATGGAGTCTGGTATAGGGCTTGATGCCAGGACCCCAAGATCATGACCTGAGCCAAAATCAAGAGTTGGACACTCAACTGACTGAGTCTCCCCGGTGGCTCTATAAATTATGTTTTTAATTTAATTTTTCTATTTGTTGCTGCTTACAGAAAGGCAGTTGATTATATCTCAATTTAAATTTACTTTTAATTTACTTCCAGTAAACTTTACTCTTTTTGGTGTAAAAGTCTGAGTTTTGATAAATGCATAGAGCTGTGTAACCACTACCATAGCCAAGACACAGAATGGCTCCATCACCTCCCACTGCCCACCCCCATACTCCTTCGTGTGGCACCCTTCCATAGTCAAACTCTTCACTCACCCTTAGTCTTCAGAAACTACTGACCTGTTCTTTGTAGCTATCGTTTTGTGTTTTCTAAAATGTCATAATTGGAATTATACTTTGAGTCTAGTTTCTTTCACTTAGTATAATGCATGCAAGATTTATCCATGTTGTAGCACATATCAACATTTCATTTATTCTTATTGCTGTGTAGTATTATCTTTCAGGGGGCTTCAACACTATCCCCACATTCAGAGATTTACCAGAACTCATGGGATTCAGCATATAGTTGCATGAATGTGTGAGGTTTATTATAATGAAAGGATATGTGATATCCCCTTTTATTTCTGATAGTAATTTGGATCTTCTGTTTTATGTTGGTCAGTCTGGTTATAGTTTCATCAATTTTATTAATCTTTTCAAAGAATCAGCTTCTAGTTTCATTGATTTTTGTCTATTGTTATTCTGTTTTCAATTCCATTATTTCTGCCATCTATTTTTTTAAATTTATTTTTTATTTATTTTTGGCATAACAGTATTCATTATTTTTTCACCACACCCAGTGTTCCATGCAATCCGTGCCCTCTATAATACCCACCACCTGGTACCCCAACCTCCCACCCACCCATCAATTCAAACCCCTCAGATTGTTTTTTAGAGTCCATAGTCTCTCATGGTTCACCTCCCCTTCCAACTTCCCCCAACTCCCTTCTCCTCTCTAACTCCCCATGTCCTCCATGCTATTTGTTATACTCCACAAATAAGTGAAACTATATGATAATTGACTCTCTCTGCTTCTCTGCCATCTATTTTTATCTTCCTTTTGCTTGTTTTGTGTATAAATTGCTTTTTTCTAGTTTCTAAATTGTAAGTTTGGATTATTAATGAGGCCCTATTTCCTAATATGTATTTAATTCTGTGAACTTCCTTTTAAGTATATTTTGCCTGAGTTTTATAAATTTTGAAATGATGGATTTTAATTTTTATTACATTTAAAAAGTATTTCCTAATTTCCCTGTGATTTCATCTTTGGCTCATAGGTTATTTAGAATCCAATCTCTAATTTCCAAATGTTTGAGGATTTTCTAAGTATCTTTTTGTTATTTATTTTTAGTTTATTTCTGATATAGTCTGAGAAAATATTTTATATGATTTGTATTCTTTTAAATTTGCTAAGGTTTGTTTTATGACCCCAGAATGTGGTCTATCTTGGTAAATGTCACATGTGCACTTGAGAAAAAAAAATGTATTCTGCTCTTGATGGGTGGAGTCTAAAGCAAATCAACAGAGTATCATTGACAAGTGTCAGTGAGGTCCAGTGATAGTGTTGTTTAGTTCCTCTGTTTCCTTGCTGATTTTCTGTCTTCTTGTTCTGTTGGTTATTGAGAATAGAGTGTTGATGTCTCCAAGTATGATTGTGGATTAATTTATTTTACCTGTTTCTTAAAATATGTATGACTGTTGAAAGCAAAAATTATAACATTTTTGAGGTGTATAGATATATGTCTTCAATATATTCAAATTTTATCCTATTTTTACTTCAAGACTCTTGGAGCCATATTGTTAAGTATAACGCATCTGGCTCTTTTATTATTATGTAATTTCCTCTTGATACCTGGTAATTTTTCTTTTCTGAAGTCCACTCTGTATAATAATAATACACTCACTTCAGATTTCTTTTGATTAGTATTTGCTTGGCAAAACTTTTCCATTCTGTTACTTTTAATCTATCTGTATCATTATATTTAAAGTATGTGTCTTATATATAGCATATAGTTAGGTCTTATATTTTTATCCAATATAAAACTCTTTTAATTGGTATATTTAGACCATTTACACTTACTATAATTATTGATATAGTTAAATTTAAGTCTATTATTTTATTATTTTTCTGTTTATATCTTGTTTTTGTCTTTTGTTTTGCTTTGTTTTGTTTTTGCTCCTCTCTTCTCTCCTGCCTTCTTTTGAACTGCTTGAATATTTTTAATATTCCATTTTGATTTGACTATTGACTTTTTAGTATATCTCTTTGTATTTTAATTTTCCTTTTAGTGTTTGCTTTAGGATTTATATTCTACATGCCTTACCTTAAAAATCCTATTTAAGTTTAATATTGCCACCACTTTAAAGGAAATGTAGTCATCTTACAACCATCTGTTATGTCTCTTTATTCTCCCCCCACTATAGTATGGTTGCATATATTGAAACCCCTTAACAATGTTATAATCTTTCCTTTCAGCAGTCATAAACTTTAAAGAACTTAAGAAAAATAGTTTATTATATTTACTCAGATATTTATATTTAGCCTCCATGTATTTGAGTTCTTTCCAACTTTCCTCTTGTGGTTGAGTTCTAGCTTCAGAGTATTGTGGTCTGAAAACATGCAGGGAATGATCCCAGTCTTTTGGTACTGGTTGAGACCTGATTTGTGACCCAGGATGTGATCTATTCTGGAAAATGTTCCATGTGCACTAGAGAAGTATGTGTATTCTGTTGCTTTGGGATGGAATGTTCTAAATATATTTGTGATGTCCATCTGGTCCAGTGTGTTATTTAAAGGCTTTATGTCCTTGTTGATCTTTTGCTTAGAAGATCTGTCCATTTCAGTGAGGGGAGTGTTAAAGTCCCCTACTATTATTGTATTATTGTCAATGTGTTTCTTTGATTTTGTTATTAATTGGTTTATGTAATTGGCTGCTCCCATGTTAGGGGCATAGATATTTGAAACTGTTAGATCTTCTTGTTGGACAGACCCTTTAAGTATGATATAGTGTCCTTCCTCATCTCTTATTATAGTCTTGGCTTAAAATCTAATTTATCTGATATAAGGATTGCCATCCCAGCTTTCTTTTGATGTCCATTAGCATGGTGAATTGTTTTCTACCCCCTTACTTTAAATCTGGAGATGTCTTTGGGTCTAAAATGAGTTTATTGTAGACAGCATATCAGTGGGTCTTGTTTTTTTGTTTTGTTTGGTTTGTTTGTTTTAATCCATTCTGATACCCTGTGTCTTTTGATTGGGGCATTTAGCCCATTTACATTCAGGATAACTATTGAAAGATATGAATTTAGTGCCATTGTATTGCCTGTAAGGTGACTGTTACTGTATATTGTCTCTGTTCCTTTCTGGTCTGTTACTTTTATGCTCTCTCTTTGCTTAGAGGACCCCATTCAATATTTCCTGTAGGGCTCGTTTGGTGTTTACAAATTCTTTTAATTTTTGTTTGTTCTGGAAGCTTTTTATCTCTCCTTCTATTTTCAATGACAACCTAGCTGAATAGTATTCTTGGCTGCATATTTTTCTCATTTAGTGCCCTGAATATATCATGCCTGTTCTTTCTAGCCTGCCAGGTCTCTGTGGATAGGTCTGCTGTCAATCTAATATTTCTACAATTGTATGTTACAGACCTCTTGTCCCAAGCTGCTTTCAGGATTTTCTCTCTGTAATGAAGACTTGTAAATTTTACTATTAGATCATGGGGGGTGGACCTATTTTAATTGATTTTAAGGGGTGTTCTCGATGCCTCCTGGATTTTGATGCTTGTTCCCTTTGCAATATTAGGGAAATTCTCTACTATAATCTGCTCCAATGCACCTTCTGCCCCTCTCTCTCTTTCTTCTTCTTCTGGGATCCCAATTATTCTAATATTGTTTTGTCTTATGGTATCACTTATCCCCTCATGGTCTAGTAGCTATTTATCTCTCTTTTGCTCAGCTTCTTTATTCTCTGTCATTTGGTCTTCTATATCACTAATTCTTTCTTCTGCCTCATTTATGCTAGCAGTAAGAGCCTCCATTTTTTTATTGCGCCTCATTAACAGCTTTTTTTATTTCAGCTTGGTTAGATTTTAGTTCTTTTATTTCTCCAGAAAGGTATTTTATTTCTCCAAAAAGGAATTCTCTAATATTTTCCATGCTTTTTTTGAGCCCAGCTAGCACCATCATTCTGAACTCTAGTTCTGATATCTTACTAATGTCTGTATTGACTAGGTCCCTAGCCATCGGTACTGCCTCTTATCGTGTGTGTGTGTGTGTATGTGTGTGTGTGTGTGTGTGTGTGTGTGATTTTTCTGCCTTGTCATTCTATCCAGATAAGAATAGATAAATGAGAGAACAAAATACTAAAAGGGTGGCAAAGACCTCAGAAAAATATTCAGTAATGAAATCAGGAGAGACCTGAAACCAGGGGGAGAAGGAAGGGGGGAATATATATATATATATATATATATATATATATATATATATATATATATATAAATAACTGGTATATGGGGCAGAGCCACCCACTTGATTTTGGGTGTATTCTGGTCTCTTAGAAGAAACTACCTCCCAAAATTTTAAAAGAAAGAAAAACATATATATACAAAAATAAGGGTAAACATGATGAAGGGATGGAATATGACTGTAAAGATAAAAATTTAAAAATATTCTAAAAAAGGAATTGATAAGATAAGAAGTTGGTTGGAAAAAGAAAAAAAAAAAGAGGAGAGAATGTGATCAGACTGGAGACTAGAACAAAGCCATGCACTAGACTTAGGGTATATTTTGATCTATGAGAAGAAATTATATCCCAAAATTTTAAAGAAAAGAAAACCCTATATGTATACAAAAAATAAGGTTAAATACAATGAAGGGATAAAATATGACTGTAACAATGAACATTTTTAAAGATTTTTTAAAGGTATTGATAAGATAAAATAGTTAGAATAGTTAAAATAGTGTTAAATATGAAAGAGGAAAGGTTAAAAAAATAGAATAAGAAAAAAATAAAATTTTAAAAATTTAACTTTGAAAGACTAAAGGATCATAGGGGAAAAGCCATGAATTCTATGTGTTGCTTTCCCCTAGCTCTGGAGTTCCACAGTTCTTATTGATCAGTGAACTTGGTCTTGGCTGGATGTTCTTGCTGATCTTCTGGGGGAGGGGTCTCTTGCAGTGATTCTCAAATGTCTTTGCCTGAGGTGGAATTGCACTACTCTTGCCAGGGGCCAAGCTAAGCAATGTGCTTGGTCACACTAGGTAGCTTTTGTTCCGTGGATGCTTTCTGTACAGCTTTGGAGGATAAGAATGATGATGGTAGCCTCCAAATCTCTGGCCCAGAGGATCCAAGAGCTCAGGGCCCCACTCCTCAGTGTGCCCTCAGAGAAAAGCAGTCAATCTCTCCCATCTCCCTGGTCTCCAGCCGTACTCCGTGCTAACCTGGCCTGTGACTGAGCATTTCTGTCTCTGGCACAGAGCCCCATTTGGAGTCTCCAAACCCAGTAGATTACTGTAGTGTGCTTCTGCACCACTCCTCCTGGAGGAAGAAGGTGAGTCTCTCTGGACCTGCCACTTGTGGGGTCCCTGCTTGAAGAACAGTGGTCCAACTGCACCTTGGATCACAATTTAAGGTAACCCTTAGAGAGCCCCTTCCGTGGCTCCATCTCTGTAGCCGGCTTCCCCACTTAGATACCTGGAAGCTCTGCCACACTCAGGAACTCCCAGTCTTTCTGTGACCCTGAGGGTCCTGAGACCACACTGTCCCCACAAGGGCCCCACCCCTGCTTAGCCTCTGGAGCAATGTCCCTCAGCAGAGCAGACTTCTAAAAGTTCTGATTCTGTGCTCCGCTGCTCCATCACTTGCTGGGAGCCGCCCCCCCACCAATCACGGTCTCTTTTCCCGTTGCTTTGGATTCACTTCTCTGCCCTTTCTGCCTTCCAGGAAATAGTCAATTTTCTGTTCCTAGAATTGCTGCTCTTCTTCTTTTCTAGCTCCTGTTGAGTTTGTAGGTGTTCAGAATGGTTTGATAACTAAGTAGCTGAACCCTGGGACCTGATGATATTTCAGTCTCCCACTCCTCTGCCATCTTGTTTCCTTCTCTTTTAAAAAAATTTTTGAGGAACCTCCATACTGTTTTCCAGAGTGACTGCACCAGTTTGCATTCCCACAAAATGTGTAAGAGGGTTCCCCTTTCTCTGCATCCTTGCCAATGTCTGTTGTTTCCTGTATTGTTAATTTTAGCCATTCTGATGGGTGTGAGGTGATAGCTCATTGTGGTTTTGATTTGTATTTCCCTGATATTGAGTGATATTGAGCATCTTCATGTGTCTGTTGACCATCTGAATGTCTTCTTCAGAGAAATGTCGTTCATGTCTTCTGCCCAATTTTTAATTGGATTATTTGGTTTTGGGCATTGAGTTTTATAAGTCCTTCATATGTTTTGGATAATAACCCTTTATAAAATATGTCATTGGCAAATGTGTTCTCCCATTCCATAGGTAGTCTTTTAGTTTTATTGATTTTTTCCTTTGCCTTGCAGAAACATTTTATTTTGATATAGTCCCAACAGTTTATTTTTGCCTTTGTTTCCCTTGCCTCAGGAGCCATATTTAGAAAAATGTTACTATGGTCAATGTCAGGGAAATTACTGCCTGTGCTCCCTTCTAGGATTTTTATGGTCTCTCATGTCATATTTAGGTCCTTAATCCATTTTGAGTTTATTTTTGTGTATGGTGTAAAAAAGTGATCCAGTTTCATTCCTTTACATGCAGCTGTCCAGTTTTCCAAATATCATTTGTTGAATGAGGTTGTCTTTTCCTCATTGTATATTCTTGCCTGTTTTGTCGAAAATCAATTGACCATGTAATTGTGGTTTTATTTCTGGACTCTCTAAGGTGCTCCATTGACCTACATGTCTGTTTTTTTGCCAGTACCATACTGTTTTGATTACTGCAGCTTTGTAATATAACTTGAAGGTGGGATTGTGATACCTCCAGTTTTGTTCTTTTTCAAGATTGCTTTGGATATTTGGCTTCTTTTGTGGTTCCATGCAAGTTTTAGGATTATTTATTCTAGTTCTGTGAAAAATGCTGTTGGTATTTTGATAGGGACTGTGTTAAATATGTAGATTGCTTTGAACATTTGATGGACATTGATGGACATTTTAACAATATTCTTATAATCCATGAGCATGGAATATCTTTCCAATTTTTTGTGTTGTCTTCAATTTCTTTCATCAGTGTTTATAATTTTCAGAATGCAGATATTTCATCTCCTTTTATTAAGTTTATTTCTAGGTATTTTATTATTTTTGGTGCAGTTGTAACAATTGGGATTGTTTCCTTAATTTCTCTTTCTGCTATTTCATTATTAGTGCATAGAAATGCAATGGATTTCTGTATGTTGATTTTGTATCCTGCAGTCTTACTGAATTTGTTTATCAATTCTAGTAGTTTTTTATGGAGTCTTTAGGGTTTTCTATATCTAGTATGATGTCATCTGCAAATAGTGGAAGTTTTACCTCTTCCTGACCAATTGGATACCTTTTCTTTTTGTTGTCTGATTTCTGTGGATAGGACTTCCAGTACTATGTTGAATAGAAGTGGTGAGAGTGGACATCCTTATCTTGTTTCTGACCTTAGGAGAAAATTGCCCAATTTTTCCCACTGAGTATAATATTTGCTGTAGATTTTTCATAAGTGGTCTTTATTGTGTTGAGGTGTGTTCCTCTAGATGAACTTGCTGAGGATGTTTATCATGAATGGATGTTGTACTTTGTCAAATTTTTTTCTGCATCTATTGAAGTGATGATATGGTTTTTATCCTTTCTCTTGTTGACGTAATATATTGTGTTGATTGATTTGTGAATATTGAATCACCCATGTATTACAGCAATAAATCCCACTTGATAGTGGTGGATGATTATTGTTGGGTTTGGTTTGCTAATGTTTTGCAAAGGATTTTGCATCTATGTTCATCAGAGATACTGACCTATAGTTCTCTTCTTTTGTAGTGCCTTTGATATCAGGATTTTGCTAGCCTCAGAATAAATTCAGAACAGCTTTCCTTCTTCTATTTTTTTTTAAATAGATTGACAAGAATAGGTATTAACTCTTTAAATATTTGATAGAACTTACCTATGAAACCATGCGGTCCTGGACTTTTGTTTGCTGGGAGCTTTTTGATTACTGATTCAATTTTATTCCATATTTGGTCTGTTCAAATTGTCTGTCTCTTTCTGATCCAGTTTTGAGAGGTTATATGTTTGTAGGAATTTATCCATTTCTTCTAGGTTTTCTAGTTTGTTAGCATAGTTTTTCATAATATTCTCTTTTAATCTTTTGTATTTCTGTGGTGTTAGTTGTTATTTCTCCTCTTTCATTTCTCATTTTGTCTATTTGAGTTCTCTCTCTCTCTCTCTCTGGTTTTGTTAGTTTGTTTAATGAAGGTATATCAATTTTGTTGCTCTCTCAAAGAACCAGATCTTGGTTTCATTGATCTGTTTATTGTTTTCTTAGTTTCTATTTTATTTATTTCTGCTCTAATATTTATTATTTCTTTCTACTGGTTTTGGGTTTTCTTTGTTCTTTACTAACTCTTTTAGGTGTAAGTTTAGTTTGCTTATTTGATTTTTTTCTTGTTTCTTGAGTTAAGCTTACATTACTATATACTTCCTTCTTAGAACTGCTTTTGCTGCATCCCAAAGATTTTGGACCATTATGTTTTCATTTTCATTTCTTCCCATATATTTTTTTAATTTACTTTTTCATTCCTTAATTGATCCATTTATTATTTAGTAGCATATTGTTTAAACTCCATGTATTTGTAGTCTTTCCAGGTTTTTTTTGTTTTGTTTTTTATTTCTAGTTTCATAGCATTGTAGTCAGAAAAGGTGCATGGTATGACTCCAGTCTTTTTCAATTTGTTGAGACTTTTTTGTGGGCTAACATGTGATCTATTCTGGAGAATGTTCCATGTGCAGTTGAAAAGAATGTATATTCTGCTGTTTCGGGATGGAATGTTCTGAATATATCTATTAGATCCATTTGATCCAATGTGTCATTCAAAGCCACTATTTCCTGTTGATTTTCTGTTTGGACAATCTATCCATTGATGTAAATGGGGTGTTAAAGTCTCCTACTCTTATTGCATTACTAATAATTACTTCCTTTATGTTTCTTATAAGCTGCTTTATGTATTTGGGTGCTCCTATGTTGAGTGAATAAATATATACAGTTATATTTTCTTTTTGTATTGTTTCCCTTATGATTAATTATATAGTGTTTTTCTTGGTCTCTTGTTACAGTCTTTGTTTTAAAGTCTGTTTTGTCCAGTATAAGTATTGTTATCCTGGGTTTCTTTTCAATTCTGTGTGCATGATAAATGCTTCTTCATCCCTTCATTTTTAACCTGCATATGTCTTCAGGTCTGAAATGAGACTCTTGTAGACCATTAATTTAAGTTTTTGGTCAGGTATATTACTTATCTCCACTTTGTTTAGGTGTCTTGCTGTGATTTGTCCTGTTCTTTCATTTGGGACATATTCCTCTGCCTCTTCATTGTGTCTCACTTTTTGTCTGTTACTGTGTGTTAGGAAATTCAGCTACATCTCCTGCTCTCAAAAGTAGTGGTCTTATGAAGAAGATGTCTTCTGGTGCCCCGCTATGCAGTGTTCCCTATTCACCAGAACTGGCGCTTTAGGACTGTCTAGTGTATGTGTTCTGTGTACCCTGCTGTTGTGGCTGAGCCACTTTGCCTTCAGTCTAGTCATCTGCAATGGCTCTCTTTACCTGTTGTGGGCAGGGTTTGGTTCCTGGTTGTTAATGGGGTCTCCTCAGGCCTGAGTTAAGTCAGACCAGGCATTTTCCAGAGATGCAGTAGCATTGATGTAAAAGATGCTTTCCCTGTGTTGTTCCCTGAGAAGCTTTTTTTGGTGGCAGGGCCTATAGTCAGACCTTTAGTCTACTCCTGGCCCATTGCTGGGCCACAGTTAAACTGGTGTGGATGGTTATCTTCCCCTCTCCCTAAGGCAAGGGTCACTTTGGAGTGGTGCCAGTCCTTGTTGGGACTGCTTCCATGTTGCCAGCCATGTGGCACTGCTTTGGATGGGCTCTAGCCAAGATAGTATTAGTGGGAACCTCTCTGAAGGAGAACACAGGACAGTGGTGTTACAAGGTCTGAGAAGGTTTGCCATGGGAGGGGACCTATAGCCCTTGGAAACCATGACCTGCCACGTTAAAAGAGGTGTATATGCAGAGGTGTGTGGGGGTAGGGTGCACTGTTAGCAAGTTTGGTAGCAAATGTCAGCATGTTGGCACTGTGCTAGTTGTAGCTATCTGTGTATCTAAGCTGGGGGTAGGGAAGGGAAATGGCACTTGCCAGCTTCTTTGTTCCTGGAGAAGTCTCCCAACAATGACTGCCCCTTTAGCACACACTCTGAGATTGGTAAACAGATCTCCTTCCTGTTTATCTTGGGCAGTTTTCAAATGACAGCTTCTCTGCTGTATCTCCATGGGACTCTTTGTTGTGCTGTCTCTTTAAGGGCAGGGACTCAGTTTCCTACTGATGAAGTTCTTGAACCTAGGTGAGGTTCAATGGGGTGAGGTTCAGACCCAACGGCTAAGAAAGAATCCTTAAGATGTCTTTGGTGCAAAAAGGTGGTTTATTAGAGCATGGGGACAGGACCCGTGGGTAGACGGAGATGCTGCAACGTTATCCTGAGGAGTGGCTGATTATATACACAGGAGTTGGGTAGGTGAGGACAAAGAGGGTGATGTTAGTCTCTAAGGAATGTTGGAAGCAAAGTCTCCAGGACCTTGAGGGTCTAGCTATTTCTGGGAGAAAGGTTATTCATTACTAGTAGTAAAAATCCTCTTGTGAGACCCTTTAGATGTATATCAGTGGCCATATGCTTGGGAATGATTCTTGACACTATCTTGGAGATCTATAGATAAAGTTTCACATTTCTCCTATCAAGTATCCTTGTTAGTGAGATTTGGGTTTAGAAGAAATTTAACTTTAGGGCTTGAGGAACTGAGTTATTTGCCTGGAAATTGTGCTATTGTTAGATAGCTTCTTTGTTGTAAATCTCTAGGACATTGGTAAACCAAGGGAGACTGTCTTGCAGGATTGTGATCTCTGCAAGTTAACTATTTTTCTTTTAGGGCATCCAGAGGTGCCTGAGGAATGTCACACATACTACTGAGGGGAGCGGGTGGAGAGGGGGTGCAAGATACCAGCTTTTGCTTTGTCCTCAGCCAGCCTACTGCTCCCTCATCACTACTGTCCTCTCCCAGCTCTCCCAGAGCTGAGCTCACTAATTTTTAAAGTTCCAAGTGTTAAGCCCCACTGATTTTAAGAACACAAAATTCAGCTCATCTGGTTTCTAAAGCCAAAAGTTACGGGGATTTTTCTTCCCTTTGTGGGTTCCCTGTGATTCGCGTGCCTGATGTGAGGGTCTATTTCTTTCCCCTTTTTTACCCTGTAGGGTCCCTCCCTCCATTTAGTTTCTGACCATGTTTCCACTCTTCCCATCCTCTTTGATATGGTCATCTCTCTACATTTAGCTGTGGATAGTCTATTTTGCCAGTTTTCGGGTTGTTTTCTGAATCTATTACATCTCTATACACTGATATGGGTGTTATCTAGTTGTATCTGTGGGACAGGTGAGCTTAAGATCCTCCTACTCTCCCATCTTGTGCATTTATTTTATTGTAAGTGAAGTCAAGCATCTTTTATAATTTCTTTTTTCAATTTTTTATTGTGGTATAAAATGCATGTAAAATAAAAATTATATATCACATTTAAGTGTATTCATTTCAGTGGTATTAAATACACTCATACTGTTATATGGCAATCACCACTGTCCATCTCAGAACTCTCTTCATCTTATAAAACTGAAACGCTGTCCCCATTAAACACTAACCCCTCATTTCTTCTCCCCCAACTTCTGGCAACCACCCCTCTACTTTGTTTTTATGACTTTGACTACTGTAACTACTTTATATAAGTGGAATCACACAGTATTTTTTTGTGTGTGACTGGCTTATTTTATTTAGCATAATGTCTTCCAGGTTCATCCATGCTTTGGTATGTGTCAGAATTTCCTTCTATTTAAGGGCTGAATAGTATTCCATTGTATATATAGACCACATTTGGTTTATTCATTTATCTGTTAATGGATACTTTTAAAAAACAATTTAAAATTTTCTTTTAAAAAGAAAGAAAGGAAAAAGGGGGTGGGGAGAGAGAAACAAACCAAAAGAGACTCTTACTGATAGAGAACAAACTGAAGGCTGATGGAGGGAGATGGGTGGGGGATGGGCTAGATGGGTGATGAGTATTAAGGATTGTTAAGATGAACACTGGATGTTTTATGTAAGTGATGAATCATTGAATTCTTCTCCTGAAACCAATATTGCACTGAATGTTAACTAACTAGAAATTGGGTAAAATTTTAAAAAGAAAAAAAACAAAAATTTCTTTCAGTATTTTGTAGTATTCATTATGTGAGTCTTTCACTATCTTGGTTACATTTATTCCTAAGTATTTTATCTTTCTTGATGCTATTATAAGTGAAATTATTTTCTTAGTTTCCTTTTCAGATTGTTCTTTACTAGTGTATAGAAATATAACTGACTTGTGCTTGTTAATCTTTTATCCTGACATTTTACTGAATTTGTTTATTAGCTCTTATTGTTTGTGTGTTTATGTGTGTGTGCTCTTTAGGATTTTCCATATATAAATCATATTATCTGTGAATAGAAATAGTTTTATTCCTTATTTCCAATTTAGATGGCTTTTATTTCTTTTTCTTGCCTAATTGCTCTAGTTAGAACTTCCAGTACAGTATTGAATAGAAAAAGTGAAAGTGTACATCCTTGTCTTATTCCTAATCTATAAGGGATAAAACTTTCAGTCCTTTAATGTTGAGTATGATGTTAGCAGTGAGTGTTTCATAAATGTCTTTCATCATGTTGAAGAAGTTCCCTTCTAATCCTAGCTTGTTGAGTGTTTTTGTCCTAAAAGGGTGTTTGAATTATCAATTTTTTTTCTGTATCAATTGAGAGGATCTTGTGGTTTTTTATCTTCATTTTATTAAGGAGATGTGTTACCCTGATCGATTTTTATAAGTTGAACCACCCTTATGTTCCTTAAGTAAACCCTGCTTAGTCATGGTGTATAATCCTTTTAATAGGCTGTTGGACTTGGCTTCCTAGTATTTGTTTCATTGAGAATTTTTACATCTATATTCATAATGGATATCCACCTGTATTTTTCTTTTCTTGTCTTTGGCTTTGTTATCAGGGTAATGCTTCCCTCATAGAATGAGTTAGGAAGTGTTCTTTCCTGTTCCACTTTTTAGATGAATTTGAGGACAATTGGTGTCAGTTTTCCAAGTGTTCGGTATTATTCAAAACTGAAACCACCTGGGGGCACCTGGGTGGCTCAGTGGGTTAAAGCCTCTGCCTTTGGCTCAAGTCATGATCCCTGGGTCCTGGATGGAGCCCCACATTGGGCTTTCTGCTCAGCAGGGAGGCTCCTTCCTACTCTCTCTCTCTCTCTGCCTGCCTCTCCGCCTACTTGTGATCTCTGTCTGTCAAATAAATAAATAAAATCTTTAAAAAAAAAAAAAAAGTGAAACCATCTGGTCCTGGGCTTTTCTTTGTTAGAAAGCTTTTTTGATTACTGATTCAATTTTTTTTACTTATTAGAGGCTTATCCAGATTTTATAATTCTTCTTCAGTCAGTTTTGGTAGTTTATTTCTAGGAATTTATCCATTTCACTTAGGTTATCTAATTTGTTGATGTATTGTTCATAGTAACTTCTTATAATCCTTTTTAGTTTAATAAGATCAGTAATAATGTCCCACTCTCATATTTAATTTAGTAATTTAAGTCTTCTCTCTTTTTTCTTAGTCTAACTGAAGATTAGTCAGCCTTACTGATCTTTTCAGAGAGCCAACATTTTTTCGTGGTTTCTCTATATTGCCTTCTATTTCTATTTTCTTTATCCTCACTCTATTGCGACTGATTTCCTTCCCTCTGCTAGCTTTGAGTTTAGATTGTTTTTGTTTTGCTAGTGTAATGTTAGGTTTGGTTATTGATTTGAGCTCTTTCTTTTCTCTTAATCAATGTATCCTATAAAATTTTGTTATTTGGGTTGTTTTGTTTTCATTAATGTCAAAGTATTTCCCAACTTTTCTTGTGATTTCTCTTTGCTCCATTGACTATTTAAGAATGTTGCTTTGGAATGATTTTTCCAAATTTCTTTCTGTTAATGATTTCTAATTTTATTCCACTGTTGTTAGAGAAAATATTTTGTATGCTTTCATTCTTTTTTTAATTTACTGGGACTTTTTGATGGGTGAATATATAGTTTATGCTAGAGAATGGTCCCTGTGCACTTGAGAATAATGTGTATCTGCTATAGTTGAGTTAAATAATCTATCCATATCTCTTAGGTTAGTTGTCTACAGTGTTCTTTTTTTTTTTTTTTTTTTTTTTTTTTTTTTTTGACAGACAGATCACAAGTAGGCAGAAAGGCAGGCAGAGAGAAAGGGGGAAGCAGGCTCCCTGGTGAGCAAAGAGCCTGATGCAGGGCTCAATCCCAGGACCCTGGGATCATGACCTGTGCTAAAGGCAGAAGCTTTAACCTGCTGAGCCACCCAGGCACCCCTACAGTGTTCTTTAAAGTGTCTATTTTCTTGTTTATCGTTTTTCTAGTTGTTTTGTCTATTATTAAAAATAGGCTGTTAAGATGAATGAATAAAGAGGATGTGATACACACACACACACACACACACACACACACACATACATATAATGGAATACTATGCAGCCATCAAAAGAAATGAAATCTTGCCATTTGCAACAACGTGGATGGAACTAGAAGGTATTATGCTTAGCGAAATAAGTCCATCGGAGAAAGACAACTGTCATATGATCTCCCTGATATGAGGAAGTGGAGATGCAACATGGGGGGTTTGGGGGGTAGGAAAAGAATAAATGAAACAAGATGGGATCGGGAGGGAGACAAACTGTAAGAAACTCCTAATCTCACAAAACTTAAATGAGGGTTGCTGGGGGGTAGTGGGGGAGAGAGGCTGTGGTGGGGTTATGGACATTGGGGAGTGTATGTGCAATGGTGAGTGCTGTGAAGTGTGTAAACCTGGAGATTCACAGACCTGTATCCCTGGGGCTAAAAATACATTATATGTTTATAAAATAATAATAATTTAAAAAAATAACAAAAAAATAGGCTGTTAAAATATCCAACTAGAATTAGAGTAGGATTTTCTGTTTCTCCTTTCAATTCTGTCAGTTTGTGCTTCATATATTTCGAGGCTGTATTATCATATTGTATACATATTCATAATTGTTGTATTTTTAATGAGAGTGACCCTGTTCTTAATATATAGTGCTTTATTTGTCTCCTGAAATAATATTTTACTCAAAGTATACTTTTGTCTGGTGTTAGTTTAAACATCCCTGTTCATTTTTGGTTACTATTTTCTTGGAATTTGTTTCCATCTTTTTTACTTGCAACCTAGTTATATCTTTGGGTCTTCTGTGGAGAGCATATAGTTAGATCATGGGTTGTTGTTTTTCTTTTCCATTCTGCCAATCTCTGACTTTTGTTGAAGATTTCAATCCATTTACATTTACAAGTAATTACTATTAAGGACTTACATCTTCCATTTTATTATTGGTTCTCCATAAATCTTATATATTTTTTTGTTCCTCAATTCCTCCATTGTTGACTTTTATTTTTGTTTCTTCTTTTTACATATGTTGGTGTATGGTGTGATGCTTAATTTTGTTCCAACTTAATTAGGATAAGGGGGAAACGGTATTGTTGGGCATGTCTGTGAATGTGCTTCTGCACTTGATCTTAGCCAAAAGGCCAAGAAGTGATTGTGAATGTACTTCTGGAAGACATTGGCATTTGATTCAGTAGACAGAGTAAAGAGATTCATCTTTACCAATGGGGATGGGCATCATCCAATCCACTGAGGACCTGAATAAAACAAAAAAAGCAAAAGAAAAGTGAATCCTTTATCTCTATTCTTGAGCTGGAAAGTCCATTTCTTCCTGCCCTCGGACATCAGAGCTCCTGGTTCTTGGGTCTTTGGATGTTAGGACTTACACAGCAGCCTCCCAGTTCTTAAGCCTTTGGCCTTGGACTAGGAATTATACCATTGGCTCCCTTGGTTCCCAGGTTGTTGGACTCAGATTAAATTATACTACTGGATTCTCTGGCTCTGCCACTTGTAAACAACAGATTGTGGTAATTTTTGGCTTCTGTAATCACATGAACCAACTCCTATAATAAAAATCTTCTCTGATATATATCCATATATATCCTGTTGGTTCTGTTTCTAGAGAGCCCTAGGTAATACATATAGTTTTCTTAAAAAGATTTTATTTATTTGTTTTATCTGAGAGAGAGAGAGTGTGTGTGTATGTCTGTGTGTATGAGTGGGAGGGGGGCAGAGAGAGAGGGAGAGAGAGAATTTCAAGCAGACTCCTTGCTGAGCATGGAGCCCACATGGGGCCCAATTTCATAACCCTGAGCCAAAAATCAGGAGCCAGACACTTAACCAACTGAGCCACCCAGGTGCCCCATATACAGTTTTTGTTCCCTTCTTATTTCCTTTTCTGTATAGTTTTTAATTATTTTCTTAGTAGTTGGTCTGGGGATTACAATAACAATCTATCTTGAATTAATATAAATTTAGCTTCAAAAGTCTACAGAATCTCTACTCCTATACAAACTCACCACCCCACCCTGTTGTTTTTGTAAAAAACTACATCTTTATGCATCATGTGCCCAACTAACATAGATTTATAATTATTGTTTTATGTGTTTGTCTTTTAAATCATATAGGAAAAGAACAGAGTAGTTGTAAATATAATTATGCTGATTTATATTTACTTATATAGTTAGCTTTATAATGTTTTTTATTTCCTCATATAGTTTCAAGTTACTGTCTAGTATTCTTCGATTTCAATCTAAAGGCACTTTAGCATTTCTTTTGCAGCAGGTCTACTAGTGACAAAATCCCTCAGCTTTTATTTATCTTGGAATGTCTTGACTTCTCTCTTATTTTTGAATGATAAATTCGCTTAATACAGAATTCGTTGTTGGAGAGGTCTTTTTTTTTTTTTCTTTTAGCACTTTACATATGTCATTCTGGTGCCTTCCAGCCCCATGATTTTTTATGAGAAACTGACTGTTAATTTTATTAAGAATCCCTTGTAGGTGATGAACCATGTTTGTTGCTTTCAAGATTCTCTTTTTGTCTTTGACTTTCAACAATTGTATTATAATGTGTCTTTCTGTGGATCTCTGAATTTATCTTACTTAGATATTGTTGAGCTTCTTAGAAAGACATATTTTGGAGAGTATTTGGCAATTATTTCTTCAAATATTCTTTCTGCTCCTTTCTTTCTTGTCCTTCTGGAACTCCCATTGAGTGTATCTTGGCATTCTTGATGGTGTCCCACATGTAACTGAAGCTCTCCTTATTTTTCTTTGTTCTTTTTTCTTTCTGTTCCTCAGACTGGATAATCTTAACTGGCCTGTTTTCAAGTCTGCTGATTCTTTTTCCTGACTATTCAGATCTGCGGTTGAATTTTTCATTTCATTTATTGTACTTTTCAACTCCAAAAAATTTCTAGTTAGCTTATTTTATACTTTTTATTTCTTCATTGATATTCCCTGTTTGGTAGGACATGGTCTTCCTGGTTTCCTTTAGTTATTCATTCTTAGTTTCCTTAGTACTTTGGGCATAATTAGGACAGTTGATTTATAGATCTTTATCTAGTAAGTACAATGGCTGGAATTCCTCAGGGATAGTTTTTCTTCATTCCTTTTTTCTTGTTTCTTTTAGTGCTTCATTTTTAACATCATATTTAATATCATAATGTGGTAATTCTAGCAATCAAATTATTCTCTCTTTCCAGGGTTTATTTTTGTTGCTCATAGTTTGTAGTTGTTTAGTGACTTTTCTAGACTACTTGTATAAAGACTACATTCTTTGTCATGTGTGGTCATAAAGTCTCTGTTTAGCTTAGTGGTCAGCTAGCTAAATAATAAATAAATTAATAAATTAAATTAAATTAAATTAAATTAAATTAAAAACACTCTCCTAATCTTTGCAGATTAACTGTGTTAAGGTACACCCCTTCAGTGCTTTCAGTCAGGCTGTTTACGTCTCTGCTTTGTCCTTCATGTCCCACATTGGCAGAGACCAAATGTCATCCAGATATGAAAGACTAGAGTATTCTCAGGTTTCTCTAAACATGGTTCCAACCCTGGACATGTATGTGCCCCTTTAGATTCCCTAGTATATGTGGAAACTTTCAAAGTCTTTATACCCACCCCTCTGTGTATTTTTCCCCCAGCATCATCTTCCCAGGTTTTTTCATTTGTGTGCCATGTGCCTGTCTGTTATCCCTTAAACCAGGAGATTGTATCTCCCATACTTCCTTTTAAATGATTTTAACAGATGCTGTCCAGGAGAAAGTTCCAAGGTGAGCGAAACAAAGGCAAGCCCCTTAGCCAGTCCTTTAGGGAATCTCCAGGCATGCCAAACCACATAATCACAGTTCCTTGAGAGCAAAATCCATATTACCCTCTCTGGTATCAGCAAACCACACTAGGAACATGGGCTGCCATTCTCATGTTCAGTTAGATGCCACCAAGGTCGGGAACAGGGGATAGGAAGTGAGTAAGTTAAAACACCACAGTACTCTCTTACCAAAATATAGCAGTTTCTTTATTCATTAAGCATTCCTTGACTGTGGTAAGCTTTTAAATTCATTTCCAGAGTTCTGATAAAGTTGATTCTGACAGTTTTTGCCAGCTTAATTGTTGCTTTAGTGAAGGGACATAGATTTGGGGTTCTCTATGCTACTCCTATATTTTGCTATGCCACTCTTATATTAGTATAATTTTAAAAATCATTTTTGGGGCACCTGGTTGGCTCAGTTGGTTAGGCATCTAACTCTTGATTTCAGCTTGAGTCATCATCTCAGGGTCATGGGATCAGGCCCCATGTAAGGCTCTGTGCTCAGCAGGGAATCTGCTTGAGGATTCTCTCCCTCTCCCTCTGCCCCTGCCCTTGATTGCACTCTCTTGCTCTCAAATAAATGGGTGAATCTTTTAAAAAATCATTTTTATATAATTTTCTGTGAATTGTGTATTCACTTGTTCATATTTTGCTAGGTTATTAACTTTTTCTAACTCATTTACAGTATTTTACTTAGTAGGGAAACTAACCACTTGTCTGTGATAGGAGTTTCATATACATACTTCCCAGTTTGTCATTGGTCATTTGTCTTTGTGATGGTCTTGCCACTCAGGTTTTTTCATTTTTCTTCTGTGTAGTTAAATTTATCAGTATTTTTCTTTCATAGCCTTTGGACTTAGGAATCCTAATTATCAAAGAGTTTCCCTACTCTAAAACTATAAGATGATTCATCCCTATTTTCTATTAGAATGTTCATGGCTTAATTTTCTCACATTTAAATTCTTGATCCATTTTGGATTTATCTTAGTGTGAGTTGTGATTAGCAGATCCAACCTTTTTTCTCCAAGATATTCATATTCTTAAAAAAGAGATATTCTTAAGTTTAGCAAGTATTTATTAGTTAATCAGGCAGCTTCTGTGAAAATATGAATAGTTAAATTACTGGCATTGATCTTGTTTTAGGTTGACCTGGTTTTTAATCCTAGCCCTTGTCATTTAATCATTGTATGAACTTGGATAACCCATTCACCCAGTGGGAATCTTCTGTTTTCCAATCTGTAGACAGTGATAGTTGTTTCTGTCCAGACTATCACATAGGATTATTACAAATTTAGCCAAGACAATGTCTATGCCAGGGGTTGTAGGTGCTTACAATGCTAACCACAGTGTAAGACAGTGGTAATGATAAGAATAAAATCATAGCAGCACTTTGTATTTGAATGGTATTCATTCCTACCTAAATACAATAACGCTGAGACAATCCAATGCAATGCCTGGCACATAATAGGTACCTAATTAGTATTTGTTTACATATTTATTGAATTTCTATTGACTCTATTGAATCTACTATCTGCCAAGAACTACTATTTCACTGAGCAAAACACTCCAAACTCATGAACTCATGAAATTTATGTTCTGTTGGAATGAAGAAGTACAATAATCAAAATAAATAAAATGTATGATATGTGCTCTAGTGAGCAATGCTAAGGAGAAAAAATAGCCAGGGAGAGGGAAAGAGTATCAAGGGTTGAGAGGTGCAATTCCAAATAGGACAGTCAGGGAAAGCCTCTCTGACAAGTTGACATTTGCACGAAGATATAAAGGAGGTGGGAAAGAAAGTGAGTTGTGTGGTGGCTGCCCAGGGGGAAAGCCAGGCAGGCAGAAGGAACAGCAAGAGCAAAGCCCCAAGGCTGGGGGATAAGCAGAGGTTGGAGCAACTGAGCACAATAAGCAAAGGTGAGAATATTGGAGAGGGCAAGAGACTGAGGAAGGAGACCAGAACATGTACAGCATGGGAAGATAGGCTTTTATTCTGTGAAAGGTGGAAGGCCACTGGGGGGTTTCAAAGAGATTAGAGACATGATATGACTTGGGTTCTAACAGGAGCCATCTGGTGTGTGCAGAATAGATTGAAGGGGGGCCAGGGAAGAAAGCAGAGTGCCATTAGGAGCCCTTGCAGGCATCCAAGCAAGAAATGATGGTGGCTTGGGCCATGTCAGTAGGAGTAGGGGAGAAGGAACGTGGGTGGATTCTAGATCATTCATGAACATAGAGCAGACAGGCTTACTGGTAGATTGGATGGGATGTGAGGTGTCAGAGAGAGAAAGGGGTTCAGGATGACTCCAGATTTTTTGTTGAGTGGATGAAGGAGTTACCAGTTTTATACCTGTGGAAACTGAGGCACACAGAGTTTAGGGGGCCCCATCCAAGGCCTGAGCCCTGGCCTACTGAGCACTGGCCCATTGTCCCTCATTGCAGAGGAAAGGCTGGAGAGATGCGCAGCCCCACCAGGTGGGCAGCCTCACCCTCCGACTGCCCACTGGTGCTGCGGAAGCTCATTCGCAAGGAAGACATTCGGGCTGGCTGCAGGTGCATGGTGAAGGCACCGCTGGTCACCGACGTGGAGCTAGAGCGCTTCCTGTCTGCACCCCGTGACCCTGGCCAGGTCCTGGTTTTTGGGATAGTCTCAAGCCAGAACCCCACCAGCACCGCACAGCTCCAGTGGCTGCTTGACACACTCTATAGTCACCGGCAGCAGGGCCGTGCCTCACCCTGCATCCAGGTGGGTCCGGGGCCCAGCTGAGGAGGTCCCAAGGTCCAAGCATCAGGAGCCCCAAGGGGGAGACACCCACAGGGATGCTAGGACTGAACATCTGGCAGAGAGACTGTCCTTCAACCTCAGCACATGGGCCCCCTCTCACTTCCTTTTCTTTTTGGGGCCTTTGCATATACTCTTCGACATGCTGTCTGCCATGTTTTGCCTTTCTTCTCTCTCTCTGACTCATCCTCTTGTCCTAAGACGAATGTCACCACATTGAAGTGGGCACTCTTTCTGACTAAGAACTTTACTGCCATTTTCATCCAGAGCACTCCCCCCCCCTAGCTTGTGGTTATGTATTGGGATGCATGCTTGGGGCAGAGATGGACTCACCAATGGATACTCAAGACACAAGAATGTTCACAGACTATGGTCAAGTTCCTACTGTGTGCTGGCCTCGTGCCAGACCCCCAGAGGGGCCTCCCAGCATGGTGAAGCAACAGCTATAGCAGCCCTGAGCAGGACCATGAAAGGCCTGCTCCAGGGGCTCAGGAGCTGGGAGCAGGACCTGCCACCTTCAGAGAGCCAGGGAGTCTCCCAGGATGAGAGGGTTTGGGCAGGTGGGTGAGTGTTCCTGTCAGAGGCAGCAGCCTGTGCAAAGGTGGTCAGGGGGTCCCTGTTCATTGTGGTTGACATCTCAAGGATCTGTCAGGGGCACATAGAACACTCCCAGTCCTGTCCTGGCTACAGGGTCATTCCTGAGTCTCATCATCATTCTCCCTCAGTAGCCATCCCTAGCAGGGTTAGCACCCTAACTGGAGCAGAGGATGCTGTGTGAGCATGTCAGCTTCATGTCTACCTGCTGACTTCCTTCAAGTCCTCTGGCCCTATGTCCTCTCTGGTCCACCGTCTGCCCCTTCTTCCTGCTTGGCATTGGAACCCTTCTGATTAGACTCCAAAAGCCCTTTTACTGGTCTTGTACATCCAAGCTGTATCTGTTTTCTAGAGTCGGCCCCAACTTACACAAACTTAGTGAACACTTATTGAGTCCTGCCCTATATGCTCATTGCTATATAGATATAGGATCCCTGCCTACGTGGGAACTTAAAGGTGCCTTTAATCTACCTCAAGGGCATTAGTTATCTGTAAGCATAGAATGCACAGCAGTCCAGCCCAGCATGAGTAGCGTGAATGGGGATGGGTCCTGACCTTGAATCTGAGGGAGGAGTGGGCAGCCCACATTTAAGGGATATGGAGGATGGATCTGGAGAGAGGTGTTGGGTTTCGTAGCGACTCTGGTTTCACCATTCCAGTGTATGTGATTAAGGCTGAAATGTTCCCTAACATTGTCTTGCTCTGAAAGCTAGAATGCCAGATACAGTTCTGGATTTCACATTTTAAATTGAAACATTAGGCAGGACAGCTGGAGGCACCTGGAATAAAAGGCAGATAAAACCAGGAAACATTATACATTAGCCATTTTAAAGGGTGTGTCAATGTGGTGTGTCACCACATTGAAGTGGGCACTCTTTCTGACTAAGAACTCCAGAAAGGAGGAGGGGAAGAGACCAGCATTACTCTGGATTGATGAGGCCCCACCTTGTGATGTAGGTTTGACTCAGGTCCCAGCACTGGATCTAATGACAGGGAACTGTCCAGAGAGGCAGCCAGCAGTGGGTAGAGGGTGGAGGAATCCTGAAAATGGGGACACCCATGAATATGGTATGCCTTCAAATCTCCAGTAGGGCTTCTTCCAGGCAGAGGGAACAGTCAAGTCCTGCAGACCCTAGAGGGTGGAGCTAGTGGCTGTCATGTGGTGAGGGGCAGTCATCTCCATGACACCCTTCACCAGCAAAAGGCCCTAGATAGACCCAGATGCCTCGATGGTCATGGCAATGGTCACGGGAGGTGTGCGTGCAGGAGTTGAACAGCCCATTGAGCAGGAGTTGGGAGGTGGTGTTGAATGGGGATCTGGAACTTCACAGGAAGCTGGCTAGCCTGAGAATGCAGAAATCAGTGCATCCTCTTGGCGTAGGATGGATGAGCGCTTAACTTCTGTCTTGGCAGTGTCGGCATGACCCCTACCGCCTGCTGCGGTATGACCTGGACAGCTCCCTGCAGAAGGACCCACCCCTGCTGGTGAAGAAGTATGCTGTGTTGCCAGGGATGATTCTGGTGAGCTGGGGCCCACCAGGGATACAGCGCCAACCGCTTGCCAACGTAGTCTCCTGCAGTCCCTACCCTTGTGGAATCAGAAATGGGAGGGGAAAGGAGAGAGCATCTGTGAGATCTGAGGCCCAGAGAGCTGAAGGCCTGACTGAGAGTCACCCAACACAGAGTCAGGGCGGGAGTCCAGTCTCCTGTTCCCACCTGACCCCATGCATCCCTCATCCTGGAAGACTCAAGGGGGCAGGCCATACCCAACCTAAAGAACCAAATTCTCTTCATCTGGTTTGTTTTGTTTTGTTTTAGAGATTTATTTATTTACTTATGAGGGGGAGGGGCAGAGGGAGGAAGAGAGAAAGAATCCTTAAGCAGACTCTCCACTGAGCATGAAGCTTCATGCAGGGCTTGATACCAGGACCCTGAGATTACGACCTGAACCAAAGTCAGGAGTCGGACATTTAACTGACTGAGCCACCCAAGTGCCCAAGTGCTCCCTTCTTCATCTGTTTTTAAGTAACTTTTTACCAAAAACAGGGGATTTAAAAAAAAATATATATATATATATATATATATATATATATATATATATATACACATATACATGTTATGCCCCAGTAATGGGTCCGAGATTAAAGGAGCGAGACTGATACAAAGCAAAGGTCAAGCAAAGCTTTATTTCGCACCAAGCATCAAGAATCTAACCGAATGTTCAGGGCTGCACTTCTTACAAGAGAGGGCGACCCTTCTCTGTTTCACAGACTAGCTTTTAAGGGCAAAGGCCATGCAGTCAGGCCTGGCCACGCACAGGTGGCCAATGAGATTGTAACACACACAGGAAACTCCACAGTGATGCTAGGTGACCAATTGAGTTACAATTTACCCTAGTAGACATTTGAACCAGCCTATTACACCTTGATTGGGATTGGCGCCCAAAAGGCTCCCAAAGGGTGGGGCCCATACTCCTTGGTAACCAGGGAGACAGTATGCATCCCCCCACTGATCAGATGTCTCCACCTGGCCTAACCCACCTTTGTATCTGGGCTTTGTTACCTAAAGCTGGTTTCTGGGACTTGTCTCCAAGTAAATCCCCTGGGGGGAAGGGGAGTAGGGACAGTTTCTAAATAGGTCCTAACAATACATATACATATACATATACATAATATATGCACCATGTATGTACTGGACTCCTGCTAGATCCAGCACAATTGGAACATCTAGGCCATACCCGTGGTGTGCCTTTGGCTTTTTCAGTCTTTTTTCTGACTTTGGGGTTCTGCTTTTGTAATTGTGATTTTAACCATTACATGAGAATCTGTCATTTGATTTCTCTGCCTGTGAGCCTTTTGTTGGACATTTAGGTTTTTTCTGGGTATGGTTACATAACAAATAACATGCTAATGGATATCCTTGCACAGAAATCTTTAGACAGATGTCTATTTGCTGGAGCCTGACATTAGAGAGTGGGGGTACAGAGAGCAGTAGGACAAGATCCCTGCCCTCCAGAGGCTCCCATCCCATGGGACCAGCTGATCAGTGCACAGGGATAAGTGGGCCAGCCAGCTGTAGGTGGGTTTGGTGGGACCCTCTGAGCAGGAAGAAACACTTGTGTGTGAAGGGGCATCTGAGCAGGTGGGCTGGCAAGGGCAAAGGTTGGAATGGTGGGGCTGCCCTCTGGCTTGAGAGGCCTGGGTGGGGAACAGGCTCAGCCACACCTGACTGGGCAGCTTGAGGAAGGCAACACCCTTTCCCCCACCACCAAAACCACCAGGGAAAGGCCTGGCTTCATGCATAAGCTCTGAGGGCCCCGGGTACGGGCCAGAGATTCAGTGCTGGTGTGCTGAGGGCCCCTCCCACCGTGTGCTTCCTGTGTATCCACAGATGTTCGCCGGGGGGAAACTCCTTTTTGGTGGCTGTGTTTTGAACGGTTATGGCTTCAGTAGGCAGAATCTGCTGAAACAGATCTTCCAGGCTCGACAGGACTGCAAGATGGGCTACTTCCTGCCAGACAACTACAAGTTTAGGTAAAATGGGAAAAACTTGGGATGCAGGACAGGCACGGGGTGGGCCTCATTATGGGAGGGACACTGGTGAGGACAGAAGCTGGCAACAAGCAGAAGACTTCTCAGGTTAGCAAGGGGGAGTGAGGTCATGCTGTTGGTTTCTCTGAAACACAAGTTGAAGAGAAGCTCCCTCTGGAGAAAGGGGAACATGGGATGGTTTGCCCAGTGCACGGAATCATGAAGACACGTTTGAGTAGGCGTCCTAGTGATACCTCCACCTTTTTCCCCATCATGACCTACCCCATCTTGTGTGTAATCCCTGTCCTGCTTCTCTGTTTACATCAGGGCCTCGTAGATAAGGGTCCCTCATGAAGTGAGCTCAGGCCCTTGGCAAGGGAAGTGGGGTGGTGCTGGCTTGAGGCTGCCTCTTGGCCACTGAGTGTAGGCTTTTCAACCAGGTGATACCCATCTATTGAGTGCCTCCCAGGCACAGCTTGGGTGAGATGAACAAGGGTTGGTCTCTTAGCTCAAGAAGCAGGCAGCCTTGTCCAGGGAAGGAGCCCACAGTTTATGACATTGCTGGAGGCTATGTTAGGAGTGGATTCTGAAATGCCTGGGTTGTACAGTGAAAACCTTACTGGGTCAGGGGTCCCAAGAAAATTCAGGAGCCCCAACTCTGGTCTTTATAGGCCGGGGGACCATTTGCCTCCCTAATCCTCACTGTCCTCACCTTTAGAATGAGGATGATAATTCCCACCTCTTATGAAAGTGTGTTTGCCAAAGTGTCATATAAGGTGAGGGCACCTGGGTGGCTCAGTCATTAACTGCCTTTGGCTCAGGTTGTGCTGCCAGGGTCCTGGGATTAGGTCCCGCGTGGGGCTCCCTGATCAGCGGGAAGCCTGCTTCTCCCTCTCCAAATCCCCCTGCTTGTGCTTCTGCTTTCTCTGTCTCTCTGTCTCTCTCTCTCTCTCTGTGAAATAAATAAATAAAAGCTTAAAAAAACATAAAGTGAGGAGCAAACACATATACAAAGCATTACCTGCCTGAACACAGGGGCTCCCTGTGCCTGCACCCCTAGCACGCAAAATCCAGACAGCAACCCTACCCCACTCCCACCGGGGCCCCTCAGCTTTCTAGGAGCCCTGGAGTCAGTTTTTCCCCAGCTCACTGAGTTCGAGCCATGCCAGAACGTCTGCCAGACCCTAAAGAAGTTCCTCTAGGAGGAACTGTAGCTGTCACATCCTGGACCGCTTACTAGAGAAGGCAGGATCCCCAGGAGCCCAGAGACATCAAGAAAGGCAGATGCTGCCAGGTGCAGAGAGCAAAGTCACTGAGCCCCCACCACCTGAGACTGGAGGACGGCTTGGGGTATCTTACTGACAGTCCCAAGGAAAAAGAGAAATGGAGGCTCTGGGTCTGCTCAGGTTCAAGAAAGAACTACACCAAAAACAGAGGGGATAGGAGGATGCCATCCAGAAGGCCCAAACTGAGGATGAGTGGAAGCCACTGGAAGGTGCCGAAGAAAGCAAGCATATTCAGAGACATTTGACTAATGGGGTGTTTGGGCGTGTGGTAGATGAGGAGTGAGAGAGGCCCAAACTAGTGACAAGCAGATATAGCTCTTTATTTGGCTGCCAGTGTCCTTACAAGAACCACTTACCCTCCCTGCCTCAGCTGCTTTGTCTATAGAGCAAGAATTAGCATAGTTTTCACTGCACTGGGTCCTGAGGATTGGATGAGTCAGGTATGTGTGAGATCCTGGCACATCACTACCACCTGTTGACACGTTACAAATTACAGTTGTGACTGCTGTCACCGTTACTTAATGAATTCTAGGCTCCTAATTTGTTATATGCAAGGGTTTGGAAAGGACTTCATGCTCACAAATTGAAGATTTCAGTAAGTTTTTAGGAAGGGTGGCGAGAGAATTAACAAACTACACACACATGGACACACGGAGATACACAGACGCACACACAGATGCAGACAAAAACCCACACATATACACACACACAGAGACACATACACAGAGAGATACACAAACACACAGACACACACAGACACACTCATGTGTGCACAGTCCAGGTTTTTGCAAGTGGAAAGGGGAGGATTCCTGAGACTATAAACCAGTAGGACTCCTCTTAATTCTAGAATGGCCTATTAAGTTGGCAGTTTAAAGGCACTTAGAGAAAAAAGGGAATGGAATTCAACAAGAAAATGTTGCCATAACAACAGTTCTTTTATCTACATCTGTGAAAGGAACCACCTCAAGCTCAGTGGTGTAAAACCACACAGCCATTTCCTATTATTGTCTCTGAGGGTCTGGGGGCTGAGGGGCTCAGCTAGGTAGTTTTTGCTTGGGTTCTCTCATGTGGTCATGTCAGAAGATGACGGTGGCCGGGGTCATCTCAAAGACTTGCTCATTCTCACACGTGGCCGTCCCTGCACTTGCAGCCAGAACACTTACACCCTTTTCCGTGTGGCCTGGGCTTCCTCAGATATGGCAGCTGGGTTGCAAAGCGAGTGTCCTGAGATGCAGCCAGGTGGGAGCTGTGTTTCCTCCTAAGTCAGTAGCATCCTCTTGCACTGCCTGTGGGTCCCTAGGGCCAGCCCACACGCCTCTCGATGGGAGAGATGTCAAAGAATTTCTGGACGTGTTCTATAGCCAGCCACTTGTCCAATTCCTCTTCCAGAAGGGTAACTGGAATAGTAGTGAGACGCTGTCAGCCTAGAGTATCTAACTTTAAGGAAGACACTGGGTGAGTTCGCTTGAGACTTTGGTGAGATCCTTACGAACAAGGTGGATCAATGTGGCTCAGGCAGCTGCTTGTTCGGCTTGTTCTGCTACACCCAGCAAGTGGTGATCAGGCTGAAGGGCAAACCTCTGTGTTCGGCCTGTCCACTCTTCCCCAAAATATGTAACTTGGATGTGTTCCTGGAAGGCTAACCGATTAGTTGGCCCCTAGATGGGGAAGGATGACAGAATGGAGGTTTGCAGTAAGCTCAGCCGCCAACGGTGGTTTGGAAGGAAGTCGAGCAAATGTTCACTTTTTGTTTTGAGAGGTATATGGTCAGTGGATGTGGAAAGTGCCAGCGTAATAGACCACTTTGTTGAAAAAGCATCTTAGAAGTCAGAGCTTGCGGTGTAGCACAAAGGAGATGCAGTTTCTGGAGTGCTAGTGTTTTCATTTCTGGGTCCTCTGTTACAAGAGGGAGCTGGCAGGCACCCTCACATCCAGAGCTCTGGTGGGAGGGTGCCCTCACTGTCCCTGGGTGGGAATAATTTCTTCCTTGCCAGAGTAGACTTTCAGTGTGCTTGGTTTTGTATAGCTCTAGTGCAAGGATTCAAGGCAGGGACGTGAGAGGGAGAGGAGACAGGTCTACAGAGTAAATGCAGTGAGGTGGGCAGAGCTGGAGGACAGATCCAGAAGGCCTGGGCTGCTCACTGGGCACTCAGGGGGGCCAGCCACAGAGACAGCCCTCAGTCTGGATTCGGGGTCTGTGAGCCCACCATGGAGGAGCAAGGGCTATGAGCAGGAAGAAGAGCTAGGTCTGTCTGTGGCCAGCGAAGGAGCTTGGCTGCCCAGGGAGGCAAGTCTCCCCCCTGAGGCCTGAAAGCCCCAGCAGAGAGTGAGATGGCTCCCTGCTGGGAGTAGATGGGTTGTGGCAGAGCAGAAGGGGAGGGGCAGGCCAGGCCAAGGATAGCTGAGGGGAGATTCATGAGGGCCTGACAAGCCAGCTCTGCCCTGGGGAGCAGGCCGTGGGTGGGGAAGGGGCTGCAGGGCCTTCTGCACCTGTTAAGCCGGGCAGGCCTCAAAGGCCTACCTCCCTTTTTTTGTGTCCTTTGCTCAGCCCCAGGGCATGGCATACAGAACCCTCTTGGGCGTTTTCATTGAATGATGACCTAGAGCTGATTTTTATCCCTGGGAGGCAGAGGTCAGTTCAGACTGAAAAGGATTGCTTGACAGAGTGTCCACTGATAACCAGCTGCCCTGGTCATCCAGCCGCCCCTCATGTGCCTCCAGTGATGGGAGGCTCCTCTCCCTGGAAGCAGCCCCCACTTTTAATGTAAAAGTCCTGCCACTCTGAGTGCCTGCCCGGGCTTGTGCTCAGCACTGGGGATTTGGAAGTGAACACGATCTCTACATGCTTCACCTTGGCCGATCCAAAGATGCGGAAGTCAATGAGAAAATGAGTGAAGGGGACTGATCCTTAGAAGAATGCAAGTCACAACCACAGTGAAATACCACTTCGTACCCATTAGGATGGCTACCATCAAATAAGCAAAACCAGCACGTTTTGGTAAGGCTGTGGAGACACTGGAATGCACATGTGCCGTAGGCAGGACTGTGACATAGAACAGCAGCTGTGGAGAATAGTACGGCACATCCTCAAAAAGTCAAACAGAGAATAATGATCCAACAATTTCAGTTGTGGGTAGATACTAACAGAATTGAAAGTGGGGTTTCGAAGAGGTATTTGTATACCTGTGTTCATAGCAGCACTATTCATAACATCCAGGAAGAGGAAGCAACCCAAGCGTCCATCAGTGGATGAACGGATAAAGAAAATGTGGCCTGTGCATACAGTGGACTATAGCCCAGCCTTAAAAAGGAAGGAAATTCTAGCATAGGTCACAACACGGATGCGACTCAAGGACATTATGCTCAGTGAAATGAGCCTGTCACAAGAAGACAAACACTTACCTGAAGTCCCTAGAGAGTCAAATGCACAGAGAAGAAAGGAGGGTGGTGGCTGTCAGGGGCTGGAGGAGGAACAATGGGGAGTTGGTGTTTACTGCGGACAGAGTTTCAGTTTGGGAAGATGAAAAAGTCTGGGGGTAGATAGCGGTTATGGCTGCACAGCCATGCAAGTGTATTAACACCACTGAGCTGGGCATTGGCAAATGGGTCTATTTTATATTATGTACTTTCAATCACAACTTAAAAGTGGAGGGTTAGGGAAGATGCTCTGTGCGTGCTTGCAGCTGAGGGAGGGGGAAGGAAAGGGGCTGATTTGGTTTCCAGAGCCCACCCTCCCCACTCTGGTAGCACCAGGTCCCATTCTCCATCCGCCCAGGGCCAGGCAGAGGAGACCGTCTCCCAAGCTGCCAGCATGTTTCATTTGCCAACACAGCCCCAGGCCTGGTGGAGGGCCTCACCTGGGGACACTGCCGATGCTGCCCGCATCCTGGTCACCCTGACTGTCTCATTGTGTAACCTGCTATCGGTAGCTCTTACCTAGGATTCCTTTACCAGTGTCCCACTTGGCTGGACTCCCATTTTTCCATTTACCTGTGCTTTGAGTTCCTAGGAAATGCTGAGCTGTGACCCATCCAGGGTGGTGGACATGGGGTTGGAGACAGGAGGAAAAACCCTTAGCACTACCATGGTGCTCAGGAAGTCCCAAGAGACTCACTCCCAGGATCTACTTCCCTAACACCTCTGTCCACCCAGGACCAGGAACAGGGGAGACTGCTCAGCCCATACCTCCATTTTTTATCTTTCTAGGGTTTTCTAAACAATGGAGGATGCCCTCCTCTCCCCTCCCCTGCTTGTCTTTTGTCCCTGAAATGCACTGCCCTCAAGCAAGTGGCATAGAAGGGGCTCAATAGATAGGAAGAAACAATGAATAAAAGGGCCTGTCCTGTCTCCTATTGATTAGTTTCCTAAGACTCCTGTAACAGTGGTCCACACACTGAGTAGCTTAAACTGAAATGTATTGTGTCATGGTTCTGGAGGCCACAGACAGAGGTGCAGGCAGGGAAGTGCTAGGGTGCTAGGGAAGGCCTGGCTCCAGGCCGGTCTCTGGGCTTCTGGTAGTTCCTTGACTTTATGGCAGCATTATTACTCCAGGCTTCACGTGATATTTTCCTGTCTGTGTGTCTGTGTTCACATTGCCCCATTTTTTAAAAGACTTTGTTTATTTATTTATTTATTTGACAGAGAGAGAGAGAGAGAGAGAGAGAGCGAGCAAGAGAGAGATCACAAGTAGGCAGAGAGGCAGGCAGAGAGAGGGGGGGAAGCAGGCTCCCTGCTGAGCAGAGAGCCCGATATGGGTCTTGATCCCAGGACCCTGAGATCATGATTTGAGCCGAAGGCAGAGGCTTTAACCCACTGAGCCACCCAGGCACCCCCCCCCCCTTTTTATTATAAGGACACCAGGTATGTTGAATTAGAGGTCCACCCTACTCTGGTATAACTTCCTCTTGACTCATGACATCTGCAGTGACCCTATTTCCAAATAAGGTCACATCTGGGGTACTGGGGGTTAGAACTCCACCAATCTGTGAGTTTGGGGAGGGGACACAAGCAGCCCATAAGGCTGTGCATGATGGCTTACTTCCCTGGCCTCCTGTGCTCTCTCCTTTGCTCACTTTATGGAGCCCTCCTGCCTCTCTGATGGTCTGTGCTGGGTACACAGGTGTTGCTGACATAGAGTTAAGGTGATTCCACCGAGGCCAGAAAAACCAAGCTCCAGGGGTCTCTGGGTCCCCAGGGGTCAGACTCTTCCATTACTCACCCTGGAGAAGAAAAGCCCCGCACCCTTTTTCTGTTGGAGCTGGAATGTTAAATGGTAGCACCAAGCAGTGCTGCAAACTCGGGACTCCCTCTGGCTGTGCCGCTGCTGAGCCTTGCCCTCCCTCCCCTGCCTCCCTTACAGCGTTCCAACCGCCACCCCAGTCCCGGAAGACCCTGACTCAGCCAAGAAAGCAATATCGGAAGATATCCAACAAAGCTTCTCCTCGTTGGCCATGGGGGACAAGGTGGAGGAGTCCCCTCCTGAAGCCGAGAAGAAGTAGGTGGCCACCCCAGCCCCGGGGCTGAGGGGCCCTCCTGTGGTCAACATAAGGGGCATGGCTCACAGCAGGACCCCTGGCTCTGCCACAGTCCACAGAGTTCCTGTGGGCTAAGTGGCTTTGGGCAAGTCACTTCCCCCTCCCCCCTCCCCTGGGCGTGGGTCATCTCCAGCCATCCCTGATCTGGCCCATTTCATCACCACCATGTCCAGCTGGGCACCAAGCCTGCTCCCTGGAGCTGCAGGCAGTGGCCTGGGTGATTGAGGTCTTGTGTAGACTCTGCTGTGAAACCCTACAACCCAGACCATCAATCTGAGAAGGGTAGACACTCCCTGTTGTCTCCCTACAGGAAACTTTCTAGACCTTTCAGAAGTCTACTAACTTGGCCACATTGACTGAAGCGAATTACATATTCTGTAAGAGTGTAAAAATCACACATTTCTTATGAAAATAGAAAAGCAAACTTGTGAGCCCCTAGAAAGGTCACAGTTACCGCTGGGACCTCCAGGTTGGAGCAACACGCAGAGGGCTTCAGCTGTGCAAGGCAGAGGGCCAGGCCCACTTCTGCTCAGGCCAGGGCAGGGCTCTGAGCGCTGTTTACACCAGTTCTCTCCATCCATTTCTCAGCATTTGCTTCTCTCTATTTTGATTTTTAGAATGAAATCGCCTGAAGTGGATTTGCCTGTTCTCAGCAAAGTCAGGAGGGGCAGTAAGAAGGTGGTCCCCTGGAAAAAACAGGCCTCCAAGCGGTGATGCTGTCCCTGTGGCTATCCAGAGCTCTAGGCCTGGACACAGCTCCTCTCACGTCCACCCAGCCCTGCCTCCCAACTCCCCTACCCCCTTTCTCTGAGCCTCTGCATAATAAATAAGCATGTCTCCAGCATCTGGGTGAGGCCATGGGATAGGCTGGCTCCTACAAGGCCCCTCAGCCCATGTAGCCCCTACATGGAAACTTGGTTTCTCTGACCCAGAGCTTCCTCTGTAACCAGTTAATCAGCCAGAAAATCCTACATTCCCAAGGAAACAGATGTCTCACTGCAAGGGGGCCAAGCCAAAGGGTATATTAACTCTGAGGAGGTCGTGGATGGGACTAAAGTGTGCCCTCCAACCCTTAACAGGGTGGAAAAGGGCTCTGCTTCTGGCCCAGGTGGGTAAGAGTGGATGAGAGAGAAGAGGGAGGAGAGAGACCGAGACGGAGAGGAAAAACAGATGGAAGAAAAGACGGAGGGAGAGATAAGAGAGCCACTGAGAAGTGGGCAGGGCAAGGACTGAGGGAGGAGGAAACTAGGGAAGAGGGAGAATAAGGGAAAGGGGCACAGAATGGGATGGAAAAGATGGCGGCAGACCGCGTCTGGGGACCCTTTGGTGGATCCCAAAAGCCAGAATTCCTGCGGCACCCCCGTGTGTAAATGTCCCCATGTAGGCCAGCCTCAGTACTCTTTGGTGGATTAGACACCCCTTCTCGAGCTGACAGGCCTGAAGAGTCCTTACCAGCATCAGGAGCCCTGAGATGGCAGCCTCCTCTGCACCTCTCAGGGGTTGACTACCTCCCCGGTGGCAGTCATCAGCTCTGGGTCTGTTTGTCTGAGTCTCCCGAGAGCCACTTGCCAGAGCAGGGCCTGGACCCCAGAGGGTCTGCCTGGTTCTCCACACTTTGAAAAGAGTTTAGGCCCTGATCTGTGGGCTGTGTTTGGTGATGAGCTCTACACTTAACTACTTGTGCTCCTTTGGAATAGATGTTTTTCTCATCTGAATTTTTTGAGGTTTAATTTTTATCCTTTATATCATTCAAAGGCTTGTTTTGAATTATACATATATTCCCCTAAAAATGGATTTGAAATGACATCCTATGTTCTTAAGCCTGCATCTCTTCATACTAAGGGTTTGATATTTTCTAGGGGTCCTGGGCATCTAACTACTCTCCCCTCCATAACCCCCTCTCCGAGCACAAGGGCATATAAGGATTAGAAGGCAAGGGAAAACAAGTCTACCTCTGTCCTGGCATGCAGGCACTCTGAAGCCCCTCAGGCAGGACATTGGAATGGAGACACTGGACCTCCTACCTTCCTTCCCGAATTGAACCCTTGGGCCTGGATGCTAAGTTGTGTACTTCAGAAGCTGTGTGCACAGGGACCACAGAACTATCTCTACAGGGCAGGCCCCAGTTGACTCAGGGTGCTTGCCACATTGAAAATGGGCCCAAAATATGCAGACTTGAGAAGGGAGGTCTCCCACTTGTGAAATAGGGCCCGGTGAATATCCAGTGCTACATAATCAAATTGTCCCTTGAGAAGGGAGAAAAGGAGGAGCCCCTTTCTCCAGAGAAACACCAGGAGAGGAGGATAAGGCTTCACCCCCTCAACAATGCCCTCAACAAACGAGGTATGATGGGAAGATGTGAAATTATCTGAGAGAGTCTTAAACTCTTGTCTCCCTAGAGCAGCTAGACTTTTCCTTAAAGCTCCCTCCTGTCATCTTCCTTGGATTAGGGAGGTCCAAGCCTTTCTAAAGCAAAAAGATGTAGCATGACTTGAGTGGACACTCCAGAGATGGCAAATACATGTCATCCATGGTACTGTGTGTTCTGCCCAGGCCCCTGCAGGCATCATTAATCAATCACAACACTTTGGACTCAAATGATGGTTCCGAAAATATCCTTAGCACAAAGGTCCAGGCAACCACTGCCAGTTAACTACCAATTTTTGCCATCCATGGAGTAGTCCCCTCCTCTATCTGGATGTCAGTTTTTAGAAAGATTTCTTGGGGGAAGTGAGGGTGAAATTAGAGCCAGAGCCTAGATGTAGGTTTTGTTAGGAGGACTTGCTGTGTGCTATCTGTGCCAGTAGGGAAGTAAGGAGTAACCCAATTACTCACCTCCTAGATACTCAGTCCATCGGGGGACACCTAATGGTCAGTAACCCCAAGGCGTCTAGGAAATGGGAGGAGGATGCCCTTATCACTGAGCACTCTTTCCCCAGTTGTCGTTCCTGGTGACCCATTAGAAAGCTCCCCAGAAAAGAGAAGATTATGATGAATAGAATGAAAGAAAATTACAACTGGAAGGAAAAGCAGGGATTAGGGCATCTAATCTCTCACTTTATAAAGAGGGAGACTGAGACTCTGAGAAAGGAAGGGACTGCCAGAGGCCATACAGTCAGCGTATGGTTGCATTAGACAAAGACCTTGGTGCTGAATCCATTCTTTCCCCTCCTGCCAGGGCCAGAGGAAGAGGGAACCAGGCAAGACAAAGATCAGACTTCCAGTTCCAAAAATAGTATGAATTAAAGGGCCTGAAAACATTACATTGTGGGGGGCACCTGGGTGGCTCAGTTGGTTAAGCAGCTGCCTTTGGCTCAGGTCATGATCACAGCATCCAGGGATTGAGCCCCACATCAGGCGCCCTGCTCAGCAAAGAGCCTGCTTCTCCCTCTTCTGCTGCTTGCTGCTCTGTCTACTTCTGCTCTGTCAAATAAATAAATAAATAAATCTTTAGAAAATTACATTGTAAACCACATAGAAATGTTGAATAACATAAATACTCTTTTAATGCATATGGGAGCTCACACAGTAGAAAGGAAAATCTACAGGTGGTGAAAAAAAGGACTCAGGAAACCAAGTAGTAAGCAAGCACTCAAACCACGGCTGTCCTGAGGCTGTTTTGTTCATCCCAATGACCCAGAACCTGGGCTTTCTGGTTGTAGAGAGACATGAGACAAAACCACCTTGGGCCTGAGCAAGATACCAAGCTTTAAATAAGACTCCCAAATAGAAATCTGGGACCCTTGATATAAAAGGACATGGGAATTTGAATATCTTAACCTTAGAGGAAAAAAAAAAGTTTTGGTTAAGGATCCCCCAATGATGTATAACCCAGGTCTGTCTTCAGAGAGATTTTGGGTTTACACATATATACATGCTGTCCATGAGGTCTAGGAAACCCTAAGAATGCTTGGTGGAAGCAAACAAATCCTCTCTGAAGATGTTCATTCTCAACCTAAATTTCATAGGATTCCCACAGAGATAATCCAGTTGAGCGTGAGCTAAAAATCCAAAAATTAAAAAATATAAGCTAAAACAAATGAAAATATCAAACACTAAATTAGCCATCCAAGATTTTGTATATTGGACTTGTCAGACAATATAAAATGTTTTTATTTAAATAAAGGAATTTAAACAAACGAAGGAATTGAAAACATAAGCAAAGAACAAGATATAACTAAACAAAAAAGAGATGGCCTGAATTTTGCTTCCAAACATGTCAGAGTAACTGGTACTGGAAGGGGTCCCTTGAAAAATAATAAGGCAAGAGAAAGTTCTGTAAACCCCTAGCTTTCTGTCAGAGATG
Source organism: Mustela lutreola (assembly GCF_030435805.1). Classification (NCBI taxonomy): domain Eukaryota; kingdom Metazoa; phylum Chordata; class Mammalia; order Carnivora; family Mustelidae; genus Mustela; species Mustela lutreola. Next base: position 55,604,163 of record NC_081291.1, on the reverse strand, counting down.
TTTCCTGGAGCATGGTTCAGGGTATGACAGTATTGCTTAACTGAGGAGAAAGATCAGAATTTTGGGAGATAGTGGTGATTGGAATTTGTGGAGCAGGGTATCAGAGAAGAAGAGTTATGCAGAAAGAACTCTAGAACTCTGCCTAGGGAATCTCCTTGAGTCTTCAACTGAATGCTAAACTGCATATATTTAGGGCATGACTTCATGAGGCCAGGTAAAGAACTACAGGGGAGGTGTGAACTGATAGTTCACAGGGTTGGGAGACATTAAAGTTCTAACCAGTCAGAAGTAGACACATGGGCCAGTAACTTCTTTATCATCAGCCATAACAACTTCTTTCTAGATACATCTCTTGAGGCAAGGGAATCAAAAGCAAAAACAAACTATTAAGACTACATCAAAATAAAAATCTTCTGCACAGCAAAGGTAACAAAACTAAAGGCAACCTACAGAGTGGGAGAAGATATTAGCAAATGACATATCTGATCAAAGGTCAGTATCCAAAATATATAAAGAACTTATAAAATTCAACACCCAAAATCAATCTAACAAAAATGGGCAGAAGACATGAACAGATATTTCTCCAAAGAAGACATACTGTCAGCCAACAGACACACAAAAAGATGCTCATTTGTCACCATCAGGGAAATGCAAATCAAAACCACAGTGAGATATCACCTCACACCTGTCAGAATGGCTAAAATAACACAAGAAACAACATGTTGGCAAGGATGTGGAGAGAAAGGAATCCTCTTGCAGTGTTGGTGGGAATGCAAACTAGTACAGCCCCTGCAGAAAACAGTATGGAGATTCCTCAAACAGTTAAAAATAGAACTACCTTATGATCCAATAATTGCACTGCTGAGTATTCACCCAAAGAATACAAAAACACTAATTCAAAGAGATATGTTTATAGCAGCATTATTTATAATAGCCAAGATATGGAAGCAGCCAAAGTTTCCATCAATTGACAAAGAAGATACACATATATATATTCAACAGAATATTATTCAGCCATAAAAAAATGAAATCTTGCCATTTGCAATGACATGGATGGAGCTATTATAAAGCTAAGCAAAACCAATCATCAGAGAAAGACAAATACCATTATTTCACTCATGTAGAATTTAAGAAATAAAATAGCAAAGTAGGGGCTGGGGGTAGGAAGAGAGAGAAAGAGAGATAAGAAACAGATTCTTAATTATAGAGAATAAACTGATGGTTACCAGAGGGAAGGTGGGTGGAGGAATGGGTTAAATAGGTATGGGCTTTAAGGAGTACATTTGTTATGAAGAGCACCAGGTAATGTATGGAATCGTTGAATCGCTAGATTGTACACCTATAATTAATACAACTAATGTTAACTAACAAGTTAAAAACTTAACCTCCCTCCCCCAAAAAAGTAGAGACCTGGCCTTTCAGTGGAAGCCAGTTCATATGAATAGGGATAAGCTGGTCTTGGAGTAAAGGCTAATCTAGACCCCCCTAGTAAAATTTAAAAACAATTTTTTTAAGGATATTTTCATTTATTTGACAGTACAAGCAGGGGGAATGGAAGGGAGAGGGAGAAGCAGGCTCCCACTGAGCAGATAGCCCACTGTGGGGCTTGATTCCAGGTAGGATCATGACCTGAGCTGAAGGCAGATGGTTAACTGACTAGTCCACCCAGGTGTCCCTAAAAATAATTCTTGATAAAACTATAGGGACAGAAAAAAATAGATGAGGGGTTGCCTTGGTTGGGGATGACCATAAAGGGATGAGGGGTTGCCTTGGTTGGGGAGGGCCATAAAGGGCATGGGGGCACCTGGGTGGCTCAGTTGGTTAAGCAGCTGCCTTTGGCTCAGGTCATGATCACAGCATCCAGGGATTGAGCCCCACATCAGGCGCCCTGCTCAGCAAAGAGCCTGCTTCTCCATCTTCTGCTGCTTGCTGCTCTGTCTACTTCTGCTCTGTCAAATAAATAAATAAACAAATCTTTAGAAAATTACATTGCCTTTAGTTTTGTTACCTTTGCATTTGGGGTGTGATGGGATTCTTTTATGTCTTATCTATGGCAGTAGATACCTGACTGTATACATTTGTCAAAACTCATAGAACTGTACACCAAAAAGACTGAATTTTACTATATGGCAGTTACACCTTAATTTTAAGATTATAAGAACCCTTAAAAGGATCAAGCTGATCTTCGGGTATAAAACTTTGTATTTTCGGGGCGCCTGGGTGGCTCAGTGGGTTAAGCCACTGCCTTCGGCTCAGGTCATGATCTCAGGGTCCTGGGATCGAGTCCTGCATCGGGCTCTTTGCTCAGCAGGGAGCCTGCTTCCCTTCCTCTCTCTCTGCCTGCCTCTCTGCCTACTTGTGATCTCTCTCTGTCAAATAAATAAATAAAATCTTTAAAAAAAAAACTTCGTATTTTTCATATGAAGAACTAAAATTGTAAAACTTCTGGAGAAAATATAATTTTAAGGCAGACGGCAATTTCCTACAACAATACTAAAAAAGTAATGAAAAGAAAAATAATGGACTGCATTTTATCTAAGTTAAATATTTTGGCTCCTAAAAACAAAAACAAGAGCAAAAAACAATACTTTCCAAAAGGAAATGGAGCACCACAAATTTGAGAAAAATACAAATTTCTGGAATACCTAAGAATTCTTACAACTCAATTAGAGTATAAACCTATTTTTTTCTAACTAAGCAAAATATTTGAATAGACATTTTGTAAAAGAAGACAGATGACCAAAACAAAACCAAAAAAACCCACACAACAAGATGTCTATCATCAGTCTTTTAAAGAAATGCAAATTAAAACCACAAATGAGATACTACTAGATACTTATCAGAATGGCTACAAAATTTTAACTGAAAATTTAACAGCTATTGGCAAGTATATGGAGCAATTAGAACTCTCATACGTTGCTGATGTGAATGTAAAATGATACAAGTACTTTGGGAGACACTTTAGTGATTTCTCATAAGGTCACACTTATTATATGACCAGAGGAAGGAATTGGGTTGCGGAGCAGGCTGCAGACCCCATGGCATGAGGAGTGCCTAGAGGGACTGGGTTGATTAAGCCCGAACCCAAAGCCTCAAGGAGTCTTAGTCACAATGTTGCCATCTCTGCAGGGCTATCCCAGAGCTTGACTGTAAAAGAGAAGTTATAGAGAGGTTTCAGCATTTTTTTTAATTGAAATATGATGAAGTCTTTTAGGCTGAAACCCAAAAACCATAGTAAGAAATCTCCACAAGGACCATTTTGTCCAAAGACTAATGGGGGCCAGAGCTAGAGCCATCAAGGCATCTGGTTTATAGGATAGAAACATCCATTGAGAGTAATTCTAGTTTCTGCCAATATGGCAAACTGGCGTGGACTTACTGGCTCCTTCCCTGCAAATCAGCCCTGGGGAAACTAGCCGATATGATCAAGAAAATATGGTCTCAAAGGCCAAAATAACTAATCATTTACTGCAAAAGAAAGAGAGACACTGAACAAGAAATACCATCTGAAGCAGAACTGAAAGATCAGGAAAAAAAAAAAAGTAAGCAGAGTCAGCTTACGTAAGGAGACAAGGAAATATTTCAAGAACATCCCCCATATGTAATAAAAGATGAAGAACCAATGAATGGGTTGGAAGATGAGACTGTGCGGCTCTCTGAGAAAACATCAGGAAAAGCTGACAGTATATAAAATAGAAAAGAAACACTGAAAGATGTGGAGGACAGAAAGAAGTGTGGCTAAACCCAGATTATGAGAGTCCCAGAAGGGAGAGAAAGTAGAAGTGGAGGAGAACTACCTGAAGGAATAATAAAGATTAATATGCCATAACTAAGTAAAATAAAAGACTTTAGAATGAAAGAAATCAGACTGCTAAACAGAAGAGATAAGGAAACCTCCCCACACACACATAGTAGAGTGAAGTTTGAAAAAAATCAAAGAGAAAATTCTAAAGAAGACCAGATGGAGCAGACCACTTAAAAAGGGTAAGAATCAGATTTTTTCACAGCAACACCAGATGCAAAAAGAATGCAGTAATCTTTTTTAAAGAATCAAAGGTAAAATACTGTAAGTGTGGGGGTAGAGAAACTAAAGGGACATGACAGTGCAGTAAAATATTTAGCTGAAAGGTAGAGTAGTTATTGATATGGTTAAGAATTTATGGTGGAGGGGGAGGAGTCAAGATGGAGGAGAAGTAGCAGGCTGAGACTACTTCAGCTAGCAGGAGATCAGCTAGATAGCTTATCTAAAGATTGCAAACACCTACAAATCCAACAGGATATCAAAGAGAAGAACAGCAATTCTAGAAACAGAAAATAACCACTTTCTGAAAGGTAGGACCTGCGGAGAAGTGAATCCAAAGCCACGGGAAGATAGACTGTGGGAGGGAGGGGCCAGCTCCCAGCAAGCGGCAGAGCAACGGAGCATAAAATCAGGACTTTTAAGTCTGTTCCGCTGAGGGACATCGCTCCAGAGGCTAAACCAGAGTGAAGCCCACGCAGGGTCAGCGTGGCCGCAGGTCCCACAGGGTCACAGAAGGATCGGGGGTGTCTGAGTGTCACAGAGCTTAAAGGTATTAGAACAGGGAAGCTGGCTACAGAGACAGAGCTCTCAGCTCTGAGAGGAATGAGCTTTCAGCTCAGGGTTACCTTGAACTGGTCCAGGCTCGGTGAGCTCAGAGCGGGGCTGGAGGCCAGGAAGACGGGAGTAATTGAGCACTGTTTTCTGAGGGCGCACTGATGAGTGGGGCCCTGGGCTCTCAGCTCCTCCGGGCCAGAGACTGGGAGGCCACCATTTTCATTCCCGTCCTCCGGAACTCTACGGAAAGCGCTTAGGGGACAAAAGCTCCCAAAAGCAAACCTGAGCTGATCACTCAGCCCAGCCCCTGGTAAGGGCGGTGCAATTCCACCTGGGGCAAAGACACTTTCGAATCACTACAACAGGCCCGTCCCCCAGAAGATTAACAAGAAATCCAGCCAGGACCAAGTTCACCTACCAAAGAGTGCAGTTTCAATACCAAGGAGAGCAGCGGAATTCCAAAGGAGGAGAAAGCAAAGCACAGAACTCACGGCTTTCTCCCCATGATTCTTTAGTCTTGTAGTTGATTTAATTTTTTCTTCCTTTTCAATTTTTTTTCTCTTCTGCTAATTTTTTTTAACTTTTACCCTTTTCTTTTTTAACGTTTTTAAACTATTTTTATCTAATATATATATATATATATTTCTTTTTTATATTTTTTCTTTATTCGTTTTCTTTTTTCAATTGTTTCTTTTCTTCTCTCTCTCTCTCTTTTTTTTCTTTCTGAACCTCTTTTTACCCACTTTCTCCCCCCTCATGATTTGGGATCTCTTCTGATTTAGTTAAAGCATATTTTCCTAGGGTTATTGCCACCCTTTTAGTATTTTATTTGCTTCTTCATATACTCTTATCTGGACAAAATGACAAGGTGGAAAAATTCACCACAAAAAAAGGAGCAAGAGGCAGTACTGAAGGTAAGGGACCTAATCAACACAGACATTGGTAATATGTCATATCTAGAGTTCAGAATGACAATTCTCAAGGTTCTAGCCAGGCTCGGAAAAGGCATGGAAAATATTAGAGAAATCCTCTCGGGAGATATAGAAGCCCTTTCTGGAGAAATAAAAGAACTAAAATCTAACCAAGTTGAAATAAAAAAATCTATTAATGAGGTGCAATAAAAAATGGGGGCTTTCACTGCTAGAATAAATAAGGCAAAAGAAAGAATTAGTGATATAGGGATCAAATGACAGAGAATAAAGAAGCTAAGCAAAAGAGGGACAAACAGCTACTGGACCACGAGGGGAGAATTCGAGAGATAAGTGACACCATAAGATGAAACAACATTAGAATAATTGGGATTCCAGAAGAAGAAGAGAGAGGTGAGCAGAAAGTATATTGGAAAAAATGATTAGAGAAAATTTCCCTAATAGGGCAGAGGGAACAAGCATCCAAATCCAGGAGGCACAGAGAACCCCCTCAAAATCAATAAGAATAGGCCCACACCCCGTCACCTAATAGTAAAATTTTCAAGTCTTAGTGACAAAGAGAAAATCCTGAAAGCAGCCCGGGAAAAGAAGTCTGTAACATACAATGGTAAAAATATTAGATTGGCAGCAGACTTATCTATAGAGACCTGGCAGGCCAGAAAGAGCTGGCATGATATATTCAGAGCACTAAACGAAAAAAACATGCAGCCAAGAATAATATATCCAGCTAGGCTATCATTGAAAATAGAAGGAGAGATTAAAAGCTTCCAGGACAAACAAAAACTGAAAGAATTTGCAAACACCAAACCAGCTCTACAGGAAATATTGAAAGGGGTCCTCTAAGCAAAGAGAGAGCCTAAAAGTAGTAGATCAGAAAGGAATAGAGACAATATACAGTAACAGTCACCTTACAGGCAATACAATGGCACTAAATTCATATCTCTCAATGAATGAATGTTAATGGGCTAAATGCCCCAATCAAAAGACACAGGGTATCAGAATGGATAAAAAAACCAAAACCCATCTATATCTATATGTTGCCTACAAGAAACTCATTTTAAACCCAAAGACACCTCCAGATTTAAAGTGAGGGGGTGGAAAACAATTTACCATGCTAATGGACATCAGAAGAAAGCAGGAGTGGCAATTCTTAGATCAATTAGATTTTAAGCCGAAGACTATAATAAGAGATGAGGAAGGACACTATATCATACTCAAAGGATCTGTCCAACAAGAAGATCTAACAATTTTAAATATCTATGCCCCTAACATGGGAGCAGCCAACTATATAAACCAATTAACAAAATCAAAGAGACACATCAACAATAATACAATAACAGTAGGGAACTTTAACACTCCCCTCTCTGAAATGGACAGATCATCCAAGCAAAAGATCAACAAGGAAATACAGGCCTTAAATGACACACTGGACCAGATGGACAGCACAGATATATTCAGAACATTTCATCCCAAAACAACAGAATACACATTCTTCTCTAGTGCACATGGAACATTGTCCAGAATAGATCACATCCTCGGTCCTAAATCAGGCCTCAACTGGTATCAAAAGATTGGGATCATTCCCTGCATATTTTCAGACCACAATGCTCTGAAGCTAGAACTCAATCACAAGAGGAAATTTGGAAAGAACCCAAATACATGGAGACTAAACAGCATCCTTCTAAAGAATGAATGGGTCAACCAGAAATTAAAGAAGAATTGAAAAAATTCATGTAAACAAATGATAATGAAAACACAATGGTTCAAAATCTGTGGGACACAACAAAGGCAGTCCTGAGAGGAAAATATATAGCGATTCAAGCCTTTCTCAAGAAACAAGAAAGGTCTCAGGTACACAACCTAACCCTACACCTAAAGGAGCTGGAGAAAGGACAAGAAAGAAACCCTAAGCCCAGCAGGAGAAGAGAAATCATAAAGATCAGAGCAGAAATCAATGAAATAGAAACAAAAAAAAAACAATAGAACAAATCAACGAAACTAGGAGCTGGTTCTTTGTAAGAATTAATAAGATTGATAAGCCCCTGGCCAGACTTATCAAAAAGAAAAGAGAAAGGACCCAAATAAATAAAATCATGAATGAAAGAGGAGAGATCACAACTAACACCAAAGAAATACAGACAATTATAAGAACACACTATGAGCAACTCTATGCCAACAAATTTGACAATCTGGAAGAAATGGATGCATTACTAAAGACATATAAACTACCAAAACTGAACCAGGAAGAAATAGAAAGCCTGAACAGACCCATAACCAGTAAGGAGATTGAAACAGTCATCAAAAATCTGCAAACAAATAATAGCCCAGGGCCAGATGGCTTCCTGGGGGAATTCCACCAAACATTTAAAGAACTAATTCCTATTCTCCTGAAACTGTTCCAAAAAATAGAAATGGAAGGAAAACTTTCAAACTCATTTTATGAGGCCAGCATCACCTTGATCCCAAAACCAGACAAGGATCCCATCAAAAAAGAGAACTACAGACCAATATCCTTGATGAACACAGATGCGAAAATTCTCACTAAAATACTAGCCAATAGGATTCAACAGTACATTAAAAGGATTATTCACCACAACCAAGTGGGTTTTATTATAGAGCTGCAAGGTTAGTTCAACATCCACAAATCAATCAATGTGATACAACACATTAATAAAAGAAAGAACAAGAACCATATGATCCTCTCAATAGATGCTGAAAAAGCATTTGACAAAGTACAGCATTTCTTCCTGATCAAAACTCTTCAAAGTGCAGGGATAGAGGGCACATACCTCAATATCATCAAAGCCATCTATGAAAAACCCACTGCAAATATCATTCTCAATGGAGAAAAACTAAAAGCTTTTCCGCTAAGGTCAGGAACACAGCAGGGATGTCCATTATCACCATGCTATTCAACATAGTACTAGAAGTCCTAGCCTCAGCAATCAAACAACAAAAGGAAATTTAAGGCATCCAAATCGGCAAAGAAGAAGTCAAACTATCACTCTTTGCAGATGATATGATACTATATGTGGAAAACCCAAAAGACTCCACTCCAAAACTGCTAGAACTTGTACAGGAATTCAGTAAAGTGTCAGGATATAAAATCAATGCAGAGAAATCAGTTGCATTTCTCTACACCAACAACAAGACAGAAGAAAGAGAAATCAAGGAGTCAATCCCATTTACAATTGCACTCAAAACTATAAGATACCTAGGAATAAACCTAACCAAAGAGGCTACGATCTATACTCAGAAAACTATATAGTACTGATGAAAGAAATTGAGGAAGACAAAAGGAAATGGAAAAATGTTCCATGCTCCTGGATTGAAAGAATAAATATTTTGAAAATGTTTATGCTACCTAAAGCAGTCTACACATTTAATGCAATTCCTATCAAAGTACCATCCATTTTCTTCAAAGAAATGGAACAAATAATCCTAAAATTTATATGGAACCAGAAAAGACCTCGAATAGCCAAAGGAATATTGAAAAAGAAAGCCAAAGTTGGTGGCATCACAATTCCAGACTTCAAGCTCTATTACAAAGCTGTCATCATCAAGACAGCATGGTACTGGCACAAAAACAGACGCATAGATCAATGGAACAGAATAGAAAGCCCAGAAATAGACGCTCAACTCTATGGTCAACTAATCTTCAACAAAGCAGGAAAGAATGTCCAATGGAAAAAGGACAGCCTCTTCAATAAATGGTGTTGGGAAAATTGGACAGCCACATGCAGAAAAATGAAATTGGACCATTTCCTTACACCACACACAAAAATAGACTCAAAATGGGTGAAGAACCTCAATGTGAGAAAGGAATCCATCAAAATCCTTGAGGAGAACACAGGCAGCAACCTCTTCGACCTCAGCGGCAGCAACATCTTCCTAGGAACATCGCCAAAGGCAAGGGGAGCAAGGGCAAAAATGAACTATTGGGATTTCATCAAGATCAAAAGCTTTTGCACAGCAAAGGAAACAGTTAACAAAACCAAAAAGACAACTGACAGAATGGGAGAAGATATTTGCAAACAACATATCAGATAAAGGGCTAATGTCCAAAATCTATAAAGAACTTAGCAAACTCAACACCCAAAGAACAAATAATCCAATCAAGAAATGGGCAGAAGACATGAACAGACATTTCTGCAAAGAAGACATCCAGATGGCCAACAGACACATGAAAAAGTGCTCCATATCACTCGGCATCAGGGAAATACAAATCAAAACCACAATGAGATATCACCTCACACCAGTCAGAATGGCTAAAATTAACAAGTCAGGAAATGACAGATGCTGGCGAGGATGCAGAGAAAGGGGAACCCTCCTACACTGTTGGTGGGAATGCAAGCTGGAGCAACCACTCTGGAAAACAGCATGGAGGTTCCTCAAAATGTTGAAAATAGAACTACCTTATGACCCAGCAATTGCACTACTGGGTATTTACCCTAAAGATACAAACGTAGTGATCTGAAGGGGCATGTGTGCCCGAATGTTTATAGCAGCAATGTCTATAATAGCCAAACTATGGAAAGAACCTAGATGTCCATCAACAGATGAATGGATAAAGAAAAGGTGGTATATATACAGAATGGAATACTTTGTAGCCATCAAAAGAAATGAAATCTTGCCATTTGCAACAACATGGATGGAACTAGAGCGTATCATGCTTAGCGAAATAAGTCAATCAGAAAAAGACAACTATCATATGATCTTCCTGATATGAGGAAGTGGAGATGCAACATGGGGGGTTAAGGGGGTAGGAGAAGAATGAATGAAACAAGATGGGATTGGGAGGGAGTCAAACCATAAGTGACTCTTAATCTCACAAAACAAACTGAGGGTTGCTGGGGGGAGGGGGTTTGGGAGAAGGGGGTGGGATTATGGACATTGGGGAGGGTATGTGCTATGGTGAGTGCTGTGAAGTATGTAAACCTGGCGATTCACAGACCTGTACCCCTGGGGATAAAAATATATTATATGTTTATAAAAAATTTTAAAAAAAGAATTTATGGTGGAAAAATTTTTTAAAAAAAGAACTTATGGTGGAAGAAGGCAGAGTAGGAAGCACATGAATCTATTTTGCCACCTGGACATGAGGACTTCTGTGGGGAATTCTAGCAAACATTTAAAGAGCTAATGCCACTCTTTCTCAAATTTCCTAATGCATTCTATAAGGCTAGCATGACCCAAATACCAAAACCAGACAAATATATTACAAGAAGTCTGCAGACAGGTATTCCCTATAAACCTTAATATCTATCCTCCCGCAATAAAATACTAGCAAACAGAATTCAGCAGCATATTAAAGGAATTATACACCATGACACCAAGTGGGATTTATTCCTGGAAAGCAAGGATGACCCAAAATTCAAAGCTCAATCAATGTAATATACCATAGAATGAAGAGGAAAAAGAAACTATGATCATCTCAAGGCAGAAAAAGCATTTGACAAAATTCAACACACTTTCATGATAAAAACACTCACCAAACTAGCAATAGAAGGAATCTACGTCCACATACTAAAAGTCTCATATGAAAAACTTACAGAAAACATATTCCTTAATGAAAGATAACTGAAAGCTTTTCCATAACTGAAAGCTTTTCCTCCAAGATCAGGAACAAGGAAAGGATGTCTGCTCTCACCAGTTCTGTCCAACATAGTACTGAAAGTTCTAGCCAGAATACTTAGGCAAGAAAAATAAATAAAAAGCATCCAAATTGGAAAGGAAGAAGTAAAATTATCTCTGTTGGCAGATGATACGATCTTATATGTAGAAAACCCTAAAGATTCCACAAAAAGCTTTTAGAGTTAATAAATGAATTTATCAAAGTATCAGGATACAGTAAACACACAAAAATCAGTTACATTTCCATACACAAACAATGAGCAATCTGAAAAGGAAATTACAAAAACAATTGCATTTACAATAGCAGCAAAAAGAGCAAAATACTGAGGAATTAACCAACAGGGTGAAAGACTTGCACAATGAAAACTATAGAGCATTGCTGAAAGAAATTAAAGACATGAATACATGAAAACATATGTAACATTTTATGGATTGGAAGATTTAGTGTTGCTAAGTAGTCAATACTACCCAAAGCAATCTAAGATTCAGTGCATCCCTACCAAAATTCCAATGATTTTTTTTTTGAAAAACAGAAAAATCCATCTAAAACTCATATAGAATCTCTAGGGACCCCTGAATAGCCAAAACAATCTTGAAAAAGAACAACACCAAAGGACTCTCACATCTTGATTTCAAAATTTACTACAAATCTACAGTAATTAAAACAGTATGGTATTGACATAAGGACAGGCATACAGATTAATGGAGTGGAATAGAAATAAACAGAACAGAAATAAACAGAAATAAACCCTTGCATATATAACCAAGTGAATTTTGACAAGGGTGCCAAGACCATTCAAAGGGGAGGGACAGTCTCTTCAACAGATAGTACTGAGAATCAGGATTTCCACATGCAAATTAATGAACTTGAATCCTTACCTAACACCTTATATAAAAATCAACCCAAAATGGATCAGGGATCCAAATGTAAGACCTACAACAATAAAACTCGTAGAAGAAAATCATGACAACATTGGGCTCGGCAGTGATTTCTTAGACATGACATCAAAGGCACAGCAACAAAAGAAAAAGTAGACAAATTGGACTTTGTGAACATTTTAAAAATTTGTGCATCAGAAGACACTATATAAAAGTAAAAAAGGCAACCCATAGAATGGGAGAAAAATGTTTGAAAATCATAAGGGATGAATATCTACAATATATAGAAAACGTCTGAATCTGACTCAGAATTGACAAAGGATTTGAATAGTCATTTTTTAAAAGATTTTATTTATTTATTTGACAGACAGAGATCACAAGTAGGCAGAGAGGCAGGCAGAGGGGGTGGGGGAAGCAGGTTCCCCACTGAGCAGAGAGCCTAATGCAGGGCTCCATCCCAGGACTCTGAGACCAGAGCCTAAGGCAGAGGCTTAACCCACAGAGCCACCCAGGAGCCCCTGAATAGTCATTTTTCAAAAGAAGATATATAAAAGAAAAAAAAATTTTAAAAAGAAGATGGCACAAAGGGCCAGTGCTCACATGAAAGGATGATCAACATCACTAATCATCAGGGAAATGCAAATCAAGACTACCACCTCGCTGCCATTAGAATGGCTTCTTTCAATGAAACAAACCAAAACAAAAGAACCTAAAAACAGCAAGAGTTGGTGAAGATGTGGAGAAACTGACTTCTTGTGTACGCATGGCGGAAATGTAAAATGGTGCAGTTACTATGGAAACCAGTATGGTGGTTCTTCAAAAAATTAAAAATAGAATTACTAGATGACCCAGCAATTTCACTTCTAGGTATACACCCAAAAGTATTGAGAGCAGGGTCTCCAAACAAACATTTCTACATTCGTGTTCATAGCAGTATTAGTCACAAGACCTACAATATAATAGCAAACCCCAAGTGTCTGTCAACTGATGAGGGACAATCAAAATGTGGTCTACACATGCAATGGAATATTATTCAGCCTTTAAAAGGAAGCTGATTCTGCAGTTTGCCACAGCATGGGTCAACGTCGAGGACATGAAGCTGAGTGAAATGAGCTAGACACAAAAGGACAAATACTGTATGATCCCACTAATGTGAGATCCCTGGAGAAGTTAAAACCATAGAGACAGAAAGTAAGAATGGTGGTTGCCAGAGGCTAGGGGGGGTGGAGAATGGCAGTTACTGTTCAATGGGTAAGAGTTTCCATTTTACAAGATGAAGAGAATTATAGGGATGGATGGTGGTAATAGTTGCACAACAGTATGAATGGTGTGAATGTATTAATACCACTGCGCTGGACAGTTCAAGATGCTTAAGATAGCAAATCTTGTGTATTTTATCTTTAAAAAGGTTTTTAAAAACTTGCAGCAAATGTTTGTCTTAATGAAGACACTTTAAATGCATCTTCTGTAAAGTTAGAAACAAGACAAAGGTACTATTGTCAACATCGCTATCCAAAAAATATAGAAAATCCTGAACACTCTATGGAAAGAAATAGAAACAGGTCAGGCTGCTATTCAAAATAGCAGAGACTGGGTGGCTTGAGCAAAAAACATTCATTTCTCACCGGTCTTTAGCCTGGAAGTGGAGAGCATGGTGGGGTTCCTGATGAGGGCCCTCTTTCAGGGCATGGCCTTTCCTGGGGTGTGCTTACAGAGTGATCTCCTGTCTCTTCCCCTTCTTATAAGGACACTATTTCAGCACGGGTGGGGGGGGCACCCTCAGGACCCCACCTAAACCTGATTGCCTCCCAAAGGCCCCACTTCCAAATGCCATCCCATGGGGGGGATTAGGCTTTCAACATATGCATTTGGGGGGTGGGGACACAAACACACAAAGGTTCAGTCCACAGTAAAGAGAAGGGTGTGAAAGGGAATTATAACATTGTCTCTGTTGGCAGGCGGGTTAATCATTTACGTAGAAAAGTCAGCCAAGAATCAATAGGCGAACTGGTAAAACTCCTACCGATTTCCTGAGTGCTGGACACAAGAATCTAGTCAGTCCCCCAGGGAAGCAGCACAGCAGCCTTCGGGGCTGAGAAACAATGAAACCTCTAACAGTGGCATTAGTGCCAGGAGAGAACGCGGGCAGGAGAAAGCAAGAGTGCTTGCCCTAGAGAGGATGGGACCCCTCTGCTGAGAAGAGCCCCAGGAACTCAGCCCAAGGCCAGGAAGATAGAGAATAACTTCAAGGCCAGCAGTTGCCGAGCCCCTGACACCCCTCACCCAGAACCCTCCAGCCTCTCCCCCTTCAAAAATCAAAGCTTGCTACTCCTGCCATTTCCCTTGCTTTGAGATTGCGGGCAATAGACTTCGGTGTTTGGGTCTCCACTTCCTCCTCTGTAAAGTGGGTATGATGACAATAAAAACCTCTGGGAAGATGGGTGGATTAAACAGGATAATGCAGAGGAAAGACTTAGCTGGTGCTTGGTGAACATGGATGAGAACAAGTATTTATTACTAAGGCAATTAAAGAGCCCCCACCCTCCCCACCCCCAACACCAGCCTGCTGGCTGCCTCCCAGCCTCCAGTTCCATCAAGGGTTAAGGAGTTTGGCTGCTTGCCTAGGAGCAGGAACGAAGCCTTAGCCGCCAGCTTCTCCCTATCTGCAAGCAATCTCCTCCCGCCCCCCAGCTCAGGCCTTCGGAAATGAAAGCCCCTCTAGGCTGAGGCTCCTCCGTTGGCTGCATCATAATGACTTTCCCCAGGGAGGAGATGGGCCCTCCATTCCCCACCCCGCTCTCTACCTCCCTCCCCAGCCCCGCAGCTTTCTCTTGCTTCCCTGGGTCCTGGGGCTGCAGGGACCCCCAGAGCTGCCCTGGAGCTGTCAGCTCGCATGTGGGAGAGAGACTGGGTTATTCCAGCTCAGGGCCATGTGGGGCAGAGGAAAGAGAAATAGGGTGGAGGAGCACTAGCTGGGGAATGCTGACAGTTTGGGGAGTACTCCGTCAGTGTGACCAGGCACCCTGGGTCTCAAAGAACGATCCATCCTGCCGTGGGTCTGCAAATTATGACCCATTAGTGAGCTGTGAATTCCACTGTGTGGGTTGTGATCTGCATTTTAAAAAAGAGAACTGGAATAGAAAATAGAGTGCATTGCATATAATACATTGACAAGCTTTATTTCCCTCACCGTGAGTGTGGTGGCTAAAAACACAGACGCCAGAGCCCATGTACCCAGAATGTGACCTCAGACACGCTAACCTTCAGGGCCTCAGCTTCCTTATCTGTTCACCGGGAGATCAGCACCCACGTCCTGGGTTACCCGAAGACCCAAAGGAGGGATTCAGAAGAGTTCAAGGAATGTGGAACTGCCATGAGTGATGGCTCTTTTTTTGTCCTCACTGGGTAATATGGCATTTTTCCTCCCTGGGAGTGTAGGTAGTCACAAAAGCTTCCTTCAGAGGATTTGAGGATTGGCTACCAGGCCTGCTTACACGGAAAATCTGGGGTGCAGCCTTGGCGAGGGGGTGCTGCTTTTAGCAAATTAGAAAAGAGAATCCTGAGGGGATAAGGACGAGCCAGAGTCCCCAGAGGCAGGTCTGCATGTGCACAGCCCTCCACAGTGTACACCACTTGCTGGCCTCCCTTGCCCCAGGGCGTGCAAGTTGCTATGGCCACTGGGATCACTGTGCCCATTTTCCAGATGAGAGCAGGAGCGTTGTTCGTGTGGTCACTGACCCGCACTGGCTACTCAAGCCCACCCCAACTGGGCTCTCTTTTTTGGTGGAGGAGTGGGGGCGGAGGATATGGAAACGATGGAAATTCCCCTATTTCCCAACAACTTGACAGCCTAAGGGAAGAAATAAACTTGGCCTCCCTTGTCATTGTCCATCCTCTGGCCCCAGGTCTGTAGGAAAATAAAGCATCACATAAAGGTAGCGCCCACGCAGCATTCGAGTCTGCCAGGAGCCCACCAGGAGCCCATCAGGGTCCTACATTTCAGCTAGCATGGGCCTTTACTGGGAGCAGTGTGGCTCAGAGATTCGCCTAACCGGGCCTCTGCTATGGCCAGAATGACAGCACAGGGAAGAGCGGACTCTCACTGAGGCTGAGCTTGTCCCAGGATCCTAGTGATGATGCTCTTAAGTGCCTGTGATGGCCCTGCTTTGCGCTGCATCTGCACCTGCGCATCTAATCCCACAGCCCTGTCATGCTCGGTTTACAGGTGGGTAAACTGAGGCTCAGAGGCTGAGGCAGCACCAGAAAGCAGGTTCCAGAGTCTGTGGATGTAAGAACTGAGCTCCACAGCATCGCGTACACAGCTGGTCCTCACAGGAATCCTGGAAGGTAGGTGTTATAACCCTGCCCTGTTCAGCCATCCAGGTGATTTTTTCATGAGTAGCTCTTATGAGTCAGGCCTCGGCGATGTAATGGCGAAAGGACAGGCAGAGACTGAGCCTCACTGAATTTACAGATGAGGAAACAATCCATTCTTGTCCTCCTGCTGTGTATCAGGCACCACGCTTACCTGCGTTAGCTTATTGGATGCTCATCTTTATGCCCTCCACACTCATCAATCTCCCCCACACTCATCTATCTCTTCCCATTCCAAATGGGAAGCTGAAATCTAGGGGTGGGAGAAGTCCTGGCCCGTGACCCCCACAGCCAGTCTGTGCTGGAGCAGGATCGGATCCAGCAGTCCATGCCCTGGAGACTGCCCCACTGTCCTCAGACATCCTCCCTGAGCTGGCGAAGTCTGGCTGCTCTCTGGCCAGCCGAGTGTATGAGAGCCCACCCCGCTCCCTCTCTCCTCCACTCCACGCCCTCTCTCTTCTCTCACCATTGTAACACCCTCATCTCTGTCCTTCATGCATTCCTTATATGTTTCACCTCAGGGCCTTTGCACAGCCACTCTCTCTGCCTGGAAGCCTCATTCCCTGGACCCTCATGTGGTCAGCATCTTACTAAGGTGAGTCTCAGCTCCTCGGAGAGGTCCCTGCCCTCCCCACTCACGTGGTCCTCCACCTCCACTGCCCTAGGCCTTGCCAGCACATCACCTTTTATTTTCCTCTTGGTGCCTGTTACTACCAGGTTTTTGTTCAGTTGTGTATTGCCTGCCTCCCTAAATGGGGATGCAGGTTCATGGGGCAGGGTCAGGTTCTAGTTTTAGCCCTATGATACGGTATCACCTTGGGTAAGTCACTTCTTTTCTATCAACCTCGGTTTCCTCATCTGTAAAATGGACATACCAACACCTACCTCTCAGCACGTTGGTGAGGGTGCTGTGTGTTAACAGTGCGATGTCTGGTGCTCAGTCGGTGGGGATCACACAGTTGGTCGGGTAATAAAAGTACACACAACAAATTACCTAATTGAGAAATGAGCAAAAGAGCTGAACAGACCTCTCTCTAAAGACGATATACGAGGGGCTATGAAACGCATGAAGAGGTGCTCAATATCATTAGCCAGAGGGAAACACAAATCAAAACCACAGCGAGATACCACTTTGCATCCACTAGAACAGCTATAATAAACAAGACAGGCAGTAATGAGTGTTGGTGGGGGTGGGGAGAAAGCTGAGCCCTCGGGTGCTGCTGGAGGACTATAAACCAGGGGAACTTGGGCTGGCAGTTCCCCATACAGTTAAACTGAACTCTACTCCAGGGTGTAGACCCAAGAGAAAGGAAAGCATATGTCCACACAGAAGGCTGTACGCGAAGGTTCCGAGCGACAGTGCGTAATAATGGATAAGAGTCAAACGGCCTTAACAACTTGGAGGTACTCCAATTGATGAATGCGTAAACAAAAGGTATGAATAATATTCAGCCATGAAAAGGAACAAAGGGCTGACACACGCTACAACACAGATGAACCTTGGAAACATCATGTCAAGTGAAAGAAGCCAGACACCAAAGGCTACCGGCTAACTGATTCTATCTATAGGACCTGCCCAGGAGAGGCAAATCTATAGGGACGAAAAGTAGATGAGTGGTTGCCCGGGGCTGGGAGGGGGAGGGTGTGACACCTGACTGCTCATAAGTACCGGCTTCCTTTTGGGGTGATGAAAATGTTCCAAAATTGATAGTGGTGACGGTTGCCCAACTTGCTGGATATACTTTACATGGGTGAATTGTATGTGATATATACTTAAAAAAAAAAAAATAGCCCCACTTAGTAAGCTTTCTTGTTAGTGGCCTTTGCCAGACAATTTGGCACAGAGAGATGGGTTAAGTTGCCCAAAATCACACAGTTACGGCAAGGCTGAGATTAGAACCTGGGGCGTCGGCTCCAGGGCCCAGGCTCTTTCGTATTGTGGTTACTGTTTTATTTGGGTAGAGCTGTCACACGATGTTACCTTAGTTTCAGGTGACAGAGCCATATTCCTAGCTACTTTTATACCTGACCCCTAGGCAAATATTAGAATTCCAAGAGTAGAGGCCCCTGTAATTGCTAACAACCCTGTCTGAAGAGCCACTCTTTAGTAGACAGACACCTGCCCGCAGGCCTTGGGCCAAGTTCTTCCTCCAAGGTTAGCCCATTTTATCACCCCCATTTGTCTGAGAGGGGAGCAGGGACAGGGAGGCTCCAGCAACTTCCCCAGGGTTCAGATGTGAATTCTCCCATCTGACAGACAATGCTGAATACGGCCTTCCAGCCCCACTCCTGGAAACCACATGAAGGGGCCTTGGAAACTGGCACTTCCTTTATATGTGGGGAAAGGGAGGCTCAGAGCCAGCAAGCCCGCCCCAGCCCTGCAGCCCCAGGCCTTCCCATTTCCCCAAGAGAATGGAGGTGAGATGAAGTGAGGGTAGGTTCCCAATTCCTTCTTCCTCTCTCCAAGATTGAGCGGTTCTGAACTGGGTGGGTTTTGATCCTTTCATTCTTCACGTTTTCCTCCCAGGAAACAAGATTTGTTCAAAAAAAAAAAAAAAAAAAAAGAGAGAGAGAGAGAAAAGAAGAGTGCCTTGGTTTTCAGTCTGTGGGTGTCATGGGATAGCCAGTTACAATAATAAAGCAGGAGGCAAGGGGCCACAGGGCAGAGGTGACATAAGCTTCTAAGTGAATTCTTCTCAGACCAGATGCACCAAATGGCTTTTCTCAGCGTGGGAAGGAGGAAGGAAGGAGAAGCCTTCTCAACATCCTTGGGACTGCCCATCATAAGCACCTACTAAGCTTTGGGACCCAGAACAGGAATATTTGGAGCCACTTCCTTCTTAAATCCTTAAAATATGTGTTGTTAGCTCTCCCTTTCACAGATGGGGAAACTGAGGCTGGGGGGCCTCAAAGACAAAAGACAGAAATAAGTAACCAAGTTGGCGGGAACAATGTCCCGGGAATGGCCCTGGAGCTGGTGACAGGGACTGGGCCAATATGGGGGCAGGAGGAGCTCCTTCCTGGGGCACCCAACTCCATCACAAGGTGTTTACTCACCTGCATTGGGGGGGGGGGGAGTTAGCTGGAAAGGAGGGAGGGGGTGAAGTTCACAGACTTCTCTCTGTCTCTTTCTCTGCATTTCTGATACCTTTTTAGCTCCCTCCCTCCTGCAGTCTCCTCTAGGATAGTAGAGGACAGGCTATGCCCATCCCACCCTTGTCCCTCCACTCCGGAAAGCAGGAAGCTTTCCATGGTTGGGGATAGCAGTCAGCTGGGCAGAGACCTAGGAAGCCCCTAGATCGCTTCCTCATCCCCGGGGACTAAGAGTGACCTGGGTGATGTCTGCAAGCTACATAGTCAGCACAGGAAAGAGACCATGGCAACCATTGTTTTTCTGCTTCTTGCAAGGTTTCTTATTCCCCTTTTCCTGGTAACAAACTCTGACTCCCCTGCATGGTGGCAGGCATGTGGCCCAGCCTGGCCAATCACCATTCTCTATCTCTCTCTAGCAACAGTGATAGGGCCAAGGAAGAGCCAATCAGATTCCTTCCCTGAAACTGATTTCAGATGCTGGGAGCAAGCACTCCTCTGATTGCAGAAGCTAAGCCGGGGGAGTTTCCTCATCTATAAAAAATGAGATTAGGAGCAACGGGAAGGGAAGAGTCTCTAAAGATTCTCTCCTCCTCACGCCTCCAGAGTCCGCAAATGTGCATCTTTTGAGGATGACTCTGACTCTGTGTTTCCTTTGGTTTCCAAATTAATGAACTCTTCTTTTACACTCTACCCTAAGAGCTGTCCTTGTATGCTCTTGTTCAGGCCTGATATTAGCCCCTGGAGGAAGGGACTCTCATTGCCTGCAATTTTTTAAGAATAGACTTTATTTTTTAGAGCAGTTTTATGTCTACAGCAAAACTGAGCGCCAAGTGTAGAGAGTTCCCAGGTACTACCTGCCCCCCTCCCCACACTCCTGGTCAAGTACAGCTCTCCTCCTCGCTATCAACATCTCCCGCCAGAGTGAGATACTTGTTCTCATTGATGAATCTCCACTGACACATCGTTATCAACTGAATCCACAGTTGACATTAGGGTTCACTCTTGGTGAAGTACGTTCTGTGGGTTTCCACAAATGCATAAAACTGTGTATCTACCGTAGTAGTATTACACGGAGTAATCTCATTGCCCTGAAAATCCTCTGCCCTCTTTCTACTCATCCTTCCCTCCCCTTTGGCTTCTTTCACTTAACAATATGTATTTAATGTTCCTCCATGTCTTTTCATGGTCTGGTAGCTCTTTTTTTTTTTTTTTTTTTTTTTTTTTTAAGCACTGAATAATATTTCATTATCTGGACGTACCATGGTCTATTTATCCGATCACCTACTGACGATCATCTTGGCTGCTTCCAAGTTTTGGCAGTTATGAATAAAGCTGCTCTAAATATCTGTGTGGGGGTTTTAGTATGAACATGAGTTTTCAACTCCTTTGTGTAAACACCAAGGAGCTCAATTGCTGGATCACACGGGAAAAGTAGTTTTATTATTGTAAGAAACCACCAAGCTGTCTTACAAAGTGACTGTACCATTTTGCATTTCCACCAGCACCAAATGAAAGTTCATGTTTCTCCACATCCTTGTCAGCATTTGGTGTTGTCAGTGTTTTGGATTTTGGCCATTCTAATATATACATAGTGTTATCTCACTGTTGTCTAATTGACACCTTCATGATGGCATACGATTTTGAGCATCTTTTCATAGCATATTTGCCATCTGTTATCTTCTTTGGTCAGGTATCTGTTCAGGTCTTTTGCCTGTTTTTAAGTGGCTTGCTCGTTTTGTTGCTGAATTTTAAGTTATTTATCTTTTATTGGATTATAGTCTTTTATCAGATGTGTCTTTTGCAAATAATGTTTCCCAATCTGTGGCTTGTCTTCTCATTCTCTTGATATTGTCTCTCACAGAGCAGAAGTTTTTAGTTTAATCTAATTTAATTTAATTTTTAAAATATTTTATTTATTTACTTGTCAGAGAGAAAGAGCGGAGGGGTGAAGAGAGAGAGCACACAAGCAGGGGGAGCAGCAGGCAGAGGGAGAGAGCAGGCTCCCCACTGAGCAGGGAGTCCAACACGGGTCTCCTTCCCAGGACCCTGATCCCAGGACCACAGGATCATGACCTGAGCCAAAGGCATTCACTTAACTGCTTAACCGACTGAGCCATGCTGGCGTTCCAGAAGTTTTTAATTTTAAGGAAGTCTAGATAACCAGTGTTTCATTTATTTCATTGGTGTTGTGTCTAAAAAAGACATCACCAGACTGAAGGGCATCTGTATTTCCTCCTCTGTTACCTTCAAGGAATTTTATGGTTTTGTAGTTTACATTCAGGTCAGTGATCCATTTTGAGTTACTTCTGATGTAGCTTGGAAGGTCTGGGTCTAGATTCATTTTTTTGCATGTGAATGTCCAGTCATCCCAGAACTGGTTGCAGGAAAGATTATCTTTTCTCCACTGTATTCCTTTTGCTCTTTTGTCAACAATCACTAGATATTTGAAGGCATCTATTTCTGGGCTCTGTCTTCTCTTCCAAGGGTCTTTCTGCCTATTCTTTGACTCCTACTTCAACGTCTTGGTTATGGGGACTTTCTAGCAAGTCTTGAAGCAGGTAGTGCCAGTCATCTGACTTTGTCCTTCCAGTCTCTTCATTCTGTGAAAGTGTAAATTGTGACATCAAGAAGTTAAGTAAGTGGCCCGAAGTCACACAGTCAGTGGCAGAGCAAGATTTGAACTTGGGTCTTTGATGACAAAGCTCATGCTTCAGACAGAGAGTAAAACACAGGAAATGGGGAAAGAGAGAAGGAAGGAGGAAGAGAAAAAAAAAAAAAGGTGGGGGGAGGAGAAGAGAATGCAGAAAAAGAAAAATGTCAGAATGTCAGAAAAAGAAAATCCCTCCCAGGAACAGACATGGGGGTATCTCCTGTGAAAGCTCGGAGACGGTGGGGCAGAGCGAGGCAGTGGGGGGAGGATGTGGCCAGGCAGCGGGGGATCAGGGGGAAGGGCACTGCAGGTGTGCACAGCCTTGGCACACCGGAGTTTTTGCGGAAGGGGAGGTCTCTGGAAGGGAGCAGTAGAAGGCATAGCGGGAAAGCGCTAAAGGACCTCAAAGGTACCAAAGTAGGACCTCTGACTGCCAGGACCCAGTTCCCAACCCTCCAGAGCAAACCTGAGCCAAGATGCCTGGGGCAGAGACGGAGGGGATCAGGAGGGGTGGCAACCCACAATCCCTCCCTCCTGTGCCCAGGCTTCCAGCCACCATCACAGCATCCTCAGTTTAGGAATGCTCCCCACCTGTGTGCCCCAACCATGAGCACTCCAGCCAGGAAGATTCCCAGGCCATTGTTGCTTGGCCACAGCATGGATTTGGGAGGCTGGCATGGCCCTGAGCAGGGGAAATAATGAGGTCTCCTCCCAAGGCCTCCAGGCCAGCCCCTTCTACCTTCCCTGCTAACTCTGTGGTGGCCCAGACCCCCGTCAGGGCTCCTCTGGACCATTCTGGTCACCCAATCTCAAGTTCTGGTGCCCTGACATTCCCTGATCAAAACTCCCTATTCCCCTCTGCCTTCGTAAATGCTCTTTCCCATTTCCTTCCTTTCTGTGCCCTCACCTACTTCACTCCTTCTCACAGTTCGAGTCTCAGATATCACCTCTTCTAGGAAGACCTCTCCAAGCCCAGTGCTCCCTGACCCTCTTGGGCTTCTGCAGCTCCCTCCTCCCAAATCCCATAGGCATGAAGGCCTGTCTGCACCAGCCTCCCCCATGGACTCTGCAATCCTCTGGGCAGCACCCAAATCTCATCTCTCACCGATGCCCCTGCTCCTGCCAGGGGGTGTTTGCTGAATGACTGTGTGACTGTGAGTGAGGACTGGTAGGAAGGAGGGAGGGTGGGAGAGGCCAACTGCCACAGGGCTTTGGTTTTGATCATCCCTGACCTAGGAGCACACCTGCATACCCCAGAGAGGACTCCAATATACCCCGCAGGACTCCCTTCTTTCCCCGGTAACCCCACAAGAGTGTCATCTCTCACCTCCATTTAGAGGCCGCTGAAGTCTCTCATGCTCCAAAAGTTCTCCCTCCTGGACTGCACCATGCCTGAAATCCCTCATGAGAGCCCTCCTGACAAAAGGCTCCCCTTGGCTGGCATGGTTTATCCAACAGACTCAGGGATGGACAGTGTGCTAACCACCCCGCATGGGCCATCTCACTGAAACCTCCCAAAGGCCTTGGGAGTAGGCACTCCTATGAGACTCTTTTGCAGAGTGGGTTTCCATTGCATTCAGAAGGAGGAACTCCTTTACGTAGTACAAGAACTCTGGGAGTCAGCAGACATGGCCCAGTACTGCATTAGTGACAAAACTAAAGGACACAACTGGGGTCAGTGGTCTGCTTTGTCCACTGGACCCACCATGGGCTATTCCTGATGCCCACTGGACTGGTAGGACTATTCCTTAGGGGGTTGGGTCCAGCTTCTGGAGGCTCCCCAGCTTCCCATAGCTCGATGAACCTGTGATAACAACTAGCCCCAAGACAGACATGATAGGCTCTGCTCTGTCCCCATGAATCTGTGGCTGGAGCTGAGTGGAGATGAGTGCCAGACTGGCCATATTAGTGCCAGCATATGCCCCTGGGGCAGCAGGAGTCTCTCTCCCCACCTGCAAGTCATCTATTCAACACATCAACAAGTATGTGTTGACTCCTGCTGCACGGCACCCACAGGGCAACAGTGGTGAACAAAATAGGTAAAATTCCTCCCTATCCCAGGAGGAGAGAGACACACAAACCTGGTAAGTACAATGTTCAGTGTTCCCTGGTGATGTGTGCTTTAGGGAAGTAAAGCAGGGAGAGCCTCATGGAGAAGGTGACTTTCAAACAAGACCCTGAAGGAGGTGAGGGATGAGCTATCTGGATGTCTGAAAGATGAAGCTTCCATGCAAAGGCCCTGAGGCAGAGCATGCTTTGTGTGTTGAAAGGACAGTAATGGCTGGGTGGGCTAAAGTGGATGAGCTGGGGGACAGTGGGAAAGGAGGTGAAGACAGAGAGGAATAGTCATGGTGGGCTGGTGGTGCAGAGGTGAGGGATTGTTTGGACCACAGGAAAGGCTTTGGCTTTACCCTGAGTGGGATGGGTGCCATGGAGGGTATGGAGCAGAGGAGAGATGGGACCTGGCTTGTTTTCAGCAGGATTCCTCTGTCTACTGGGGAATAACAGTCTGTCTGGGAGCAAGGTGGAAGCAGGAAGAATGCGGTTTGGAGATCAAGCCAATGGAATTTTCTAACAGATCAGATTTAGGGTGGGAGAGAAGAGAGACAGCAGGAATGACTCCAATGTTCTGGAAAGATAGAGCTGCTCTTCATGAGTTAAGAGGCTGCAAAAGGAGCAGCTTGAGGAAGGCCATTAGGGCATGGGTTTTGTTTGTGTTCCTTAGGGATGCCAGCTGGGCACTCAGGGGGAGAGGCTGATGCTGCCTTCCCCAGGTACCATCCAGCGTGTCTCCTCTGCAGGTGAAAGGGGAAGGTAGGGGACCTCTCAACTCAGGGAGGGGGAGGTCTCTGGAGGATGCAAAGACACTGGAGGGGCCCCAAGCTATAAAGGAGGTGCCAGAAAGGACCACACATCCCCAAAGGGGGTTGTGACCCAGAGCCTAGGCTACCCCAACCTGAGGTCCTGGACCCTTCCCCCAGCTGGCCTCGAGGTCCCATGATGAGGGAGGGCAGGAGGGGACTCCCCAAGGATGGCTAGAATTCTCACCGCATTAGCACTTTCAAGGGACTCTGTTCATCTGTGTCACCAGCTGTAAGCAATTTCTTTTAGGTGGACACAGACAGAATGCAGAGTAAGAAAGGTATTCCCTCCCACTCTTGTCTCATCCTCCCTCTCCCTCAAGGAGAGTCTCAGGTGGGTTCTACCCCATACGAAACACCTCTTTGACCCTCACTAATCTCCCTGAACCAATGGGGGAGCAAGCAGCTCTCATCTCCATGCCCCTGCAGGCCACCGTGTTTGGCTTGACTTGAACAATGTCACTTTATGTCCCGTCTATTTCACAGTGAACTTTCATTTATGGCAAATCATGACAGCGGTAGAAATTTATTTGAAAGGGATCTAAACTGAAAATGTGAATGGATTAAATGAAAGATATTCTATAAATAAATGTGGCGAACATCATGGAGATGATACATAAACACCCACATACCAGCATTTGGGAGCACTCCCTTAAGAACTATGTTTGAAGGGCTCCTGGGTGGCTGTGTTGATTGAGCATCTGCCTTCATGATCCTGAGGTCCTGGGATGGAGCCCAGCATAAGGCTCCCTGCGGGGCGGGTAGTCTGCTTCTCCCTCTGCTCCTCTCCCCGCTCATGTTCTCTGTCTCTTTCAAAAATAAATAAATAAAATCTTAAAAAAACAAAAAACAAAAAAAACATGTTTGTAGGGTCGCAGTGAGTTTGGCCTTCTGTTAGTCCTTTTGTTTGAGGTTCATGCTGTGTCTGTCCCCTCTTTGTGATATTTGCTCCCCTCTTATTTCTTGTCCCCAGGCCTTTGCCCCACCAACCCCCTGCCCAGGCTCTGGAATGTCTGAGAACCTCTTTCTGCAGAGCCACAGCCAGGTCAGCATCCGTGTGGGTCCCCAGTCCACTGGGGGGCGTCCCCACACTGACCACTGGCCAGATCTGCCCACGCTTGACCTGTGTGCACACGCTGACCTCACACCTTCCTCCTGCGTCCTCAGGGCCTCGGAGCCCTACAAGTTTCACTTTCTCTCCACCAGGGTTTTCCACCCCACGCCCTGCTCTCTGTGCGCATTCTCATTAACCCCCTCCCTTGTCCGCCCCCACCCCGTCCGTCCTCCCTACAGCCCTGGGACGTGAGGACCAACTCTGAGGGGTAGTGAATGCTGGGCTGTGCCCCCACACTCGGCGACAGAGCCACCTGGGAATGAGCAGAGGAGCCAGGGGCCCAAGCACAGTGCCTCTTCCTGGTCCGTAAGTTCAGCTGGAGGCCCATGACCCCCAGACATTGGGAATTTATGACTCCCCGAGGGAGGCTGAACTCTGACCCCCAGAGAGCACAGTGCTTACACAAAAAGCTGCCATTTCTGACATGTGAAAGGTGAAGGCTCCTCGGAATCCTTCAATAATAACAATTATAATCACTTTTATTGGGCGGCCTGCTGGCTCAGTTCGTTGAGCGTCTGCCTTTGGCTCAGGTCATGATCAAGGGTCCTGGGATGGAGCCCCCGCATTGGGCTCCCTGCTCAGCAGGGAGTCTGCTTCTCCCTCCCTCTGCCCTTACTTGTGCTCTCTCTCTCTGTCAAATAAATAAAATCTTAAAATAATTATCATATCAATTGTCAACACTTTACAGGTCTTAACTTGCTTCCTTCTCTGAAAAGCCCTATAATGTAAGTGGTTTTATTTTCCCATTTTGCAGATGGGAACACTGAGGAACAGAGAGGTGAAGAGACCTGTATAAGGTCACACAACAGGTCAGAGGCAGACCAGAGGATTTGGTCCCACACTTGGCAAAAGTGATTGGAGGGGGCAAGGCTGTGGTGCCTGTTCCTGCTGGAGCCTGCATCCCCCCAGTGCAGCAGGGCCAAGCCTCTCCTCACCAGCCCTGGTCGAGGCCCAAGCCACAGAAGCCTGGAAGCCTTGGCACTTACCTTCCATCTGACAGGTCAGGCCTTGACAGCTTCCCTGGGCATGCCATCTCTGCTTGCACAGAAATGAGGGACTCACTCCTTTCTGGCCACTTGTGCTTTCCCTGCTCTGCTCTGCCCAAGAGAAACATCTTCTTCCTCACCTTATGTTATGAATCCAATACCCATGGGCTCTTGACCTGCCCTGTGGATCCCCAGACCTTCCTCTTCCTCCTGCTTTGGGGCAACACCAAGGCCCCTCTGACCTCTACAGACCCAGTAGGCTTTGCTGAACTCCAGAGTCTGTGACTGGGCCCAAGGGGCTGGAAGGGTGGTTGGGGAAATTAAAAATGAAGACAGGGCTAAAACCACTCGTGTGTATGTGTGTGTGTGTGTGTGTGTGTGTGTGTGTGTGCTGGTGGGAAGTGGTGGCTTCAAGGCTCTTCTTCCACCCAGCCTCCCCACCTTTGCCCTCATAGTGAGGCCAGCGCAGTGCACGGTTTCCAGGGTCTGGCCCTTTTAAATTTAGCTGCAGGAAAAAGCAGTTTGTGCAGGCCTGGAACGCAGAGACAATTAGCAACAGGAAAAAGTCATCCGAGGGGAGTTTTCAATGAATTATGGAGGCATTGTTCCTGCGCCCAAGGAGCCAGGGCTGCTGCTGGTCCAGGCCTCACTGACCCAGCCCAGGCCTTTGGGGCCAAACATTGCCTGGAGCTGCGTCAGGACAACACAATGTGGGCGTCTGAAGGCCAAGAAAAAAAAAAAAAAGGCAGAGGAAGAAAAATACTGGAAATTCCCTGTGTCCCAGCAATGGAAGAGCCCTTCTTGAAAATCAACAGCAAGGGAAAGGTTGCTGCCCGCCCCGGCAGGGGGACTCAGGGAGCGGGAGGAAGTCGCAAGTGATATTTTGAGATATTTTCAGACTGATGTGAGGCTGGTTGATTTTCCAAAACATGAGGGCCTCATGCTGGGGGGAGAGCTGAGGTTGGACAGGCCTGGCCGGAGGTGGGGCTGGGGCTCAGGATGGGCCAGGATGAGGACATAAACAGAAGCTGACCCAGTTGGAGAGCTCTAGTGTCCCAGCTGGCTGACTTACAGGCCCCTAGAAGCTCTGGAAGGCCCAGGGGGGGTCTCCTGTGGATCCAAAAGCCCTTCCAGACCTCACCTTGGTGAGAGGACCATGGCTGAACTTTGGGATCCCCTGCACAGAAAGCCTGCTAGGTGGCCAGGCAGATTCTGCTTGCTCACCTCTCCCAATGGGGAACTCACTACCATTTTCTGCACAGCTTGGACTGGGAAAACAATAAGAATGCCTCAGAAGGGGTTAGTGATAAACCAAAATCTGTACTCATGGAGCTGCCATTCTAGAGTGGAGACCCAGACAGGCACATAATTAGTAACATTTAGAGTATGTTAGAAATTGCAAACACTACAAGAAGATAAAGCAGGGAAAGGAGGAGGAAGTGGTTGGGAAATAATTCTAAAAATAAGGAGCTAAGGAAAGAACTTCTCTTCACTCTCAGGTGGGACCCAACTCCCTGGCATCTCTGTAGGGCCTTGCTCCTCCTCCAGGGCTCATGGCTCATTTGCTCCCCTGTCCTGGAATAGCCCTGCTCTTCCAGGCTGAGCAGGGCCAGCTCCTCATGGGGAAGAGACTCCAGCCCCCTCCTTGTGCATCTCTAGCAGCTCAGAGCTGAACGCCTTTCCCAGAGGTAGAACATTTTAAACCCTCCGTCTCCATGAATGCATGTAGGGTCCCAATTTAGCTGTTTCAGCAGCTGTAACCCACTGTCACCTCCTGCTGGGCTCACTGACCTCCGTGCCCTGTGTGGTCCCCCAGCCCTGTGCCCCTCCCCCCTAGGGTAACGTGGGCTTGCAGACCCTAGAATAAGAATTTGCATTTATTCCTGGTGTTGCATCTCGTGGGATTCTGTCCAGGCAGTTGGCAGAGATCTTCTTGGCCCAGAAATGGATCACATATGAGACAGACGAAGAGTTAATATTAATGTCCAACGAGTGCCTGAGAATCTCTAAGAAAAAACACACAATAAAAATAGAGAAATGTGGGCAAACAATACTGTCAGGCAATTCGTGGCAGAGATGCAAATGGCCAATAAACAGACGAAAAGACGCGCAGCCTCTCAGGCAGTTGTGGAAATACAAATGAAAAGAACAAGGAGATGTTCTTTTTCTCCCATCAGATTAGAAAAAAAATATTAAATATTGATGACAGCCAGGGCCAGCGAGGAGGGGGGCAGTCATGCAGTTTTGACACTGCTGGTGGGAGGGTAAGCCGCCACAATCTTTTGGGACAGAGATCTGCAGTTTCTATTAAAGTTTAAAATGTGTATGGCCTTTGATCCTGCAAGTCCATTGTGGAAAATTTATCCTGCAAAACCATAGAGACACATAGGGTGATCCATTAAGGATGTTTCCTGCAAAAAGAAAAAAAAGAGAGAAAAAAAAGAATGTAGTAAGTGTTGATCACTAGGAGAATGATTGAATGAATTTGGGGACATTTATTCTATAAAATATTAGGCAGCACCTAAGAATAATCAGGTCTGTATGTACATCCATAGGTGTGGATGAATCTGGAACTGTATTTAGGATATGTTATTAGACAAAAACCAAGCTGCAAAGTCAGGTATGATATGTGATCTTATTTTTGTAAATACATCTGAAGAAGTAAGCCAGAAAGAAATATTTACCAAAATGCTAATGTCGGACAAGAGATTGCTAGCGGCAGCACGAGTAGATTTTTTTAATGTCATTTCAGTATTGTTCGACTTTAACCTTAAGTTTTCATAGCTGTAATAATATATTTTTTTTTGCAGCGATTTTTAAGGAGCAAATACTTTTTCCAAAAAGTCATTGCTAAGTTGTCGTTATTGGAGATCTGTCATGTTGTCATCATGAACAAATGACAGAAGGTGGATGGAGACCCTCTGCTGAGCTGGGGGAGGGTCCAGCTTGCTGTGGACCCCCTTCTGGGGCTTCCAAGGGATATTCATGAGTCTACTTCCCTTCTCATCCTCACACTAGCAGCAAGGTCATTGCTTACTAAGCCTCGTGGGTGCCCCCTGCCTCAGTTTCCCATATCTGCCTCTCGTAGTTTCATCCTACCTTTGCTGTCCCATGAGTGGTACTGGTTCTAGAAATTGCAGAAGGGACTGGGCAGAGTTTCCTAATTTTGGTCAGAGATGGGGGGTGGTGCAGATAGTACCGAGTCTAGGCCCAGGACAGGTTTCCATCTTGCATGCCAGGTCTGGACAGTGCCAGAGGCTGCTGGACAGAAAGGAACCCAGAGGCCGCTTCTAGGTTCATTGGGTGAGAGTGTTGCTTTGCTTAGGGACATCTGCTCTCAGCAAGGGAGGTGACTGGGAATACCTCAGTTCCTGCACAGCCATGCTTGCTCTGGACCAGTGATTCCCAGTGTGCAACACACAGAAAAATCACTGAGGATCTTAACGGGCAGATTCAGGACCCACAGAACTGGGGTGGGGCCGAGGACTCTATTTCTAGCAAGCTCCTGGGGGGTACCAATGCTGCAGTTCTGAGAACTGCCCTTTGAGGAGCATGGGGCGAGGATATTTGAGATCTCCATTTACCTCTCCCTCCGTTCTTCCTTAAGGTGTCACACACTTGCAGACAGAACTGATCAGCCCCTCCCCACCCCCAGCACTTTCTTTACGTGTCACATCATGTGGCTCTTGGAACAGCCCAAGTTACCATTCTCTTCCCTGACAGGTGAGGAACTGGAGGTCTGCAGGGAAAGGACTGGCCGGCAGCCCCCCAGCTGTGAGCGGCAGAGGTCCACCTGATGACAAACCATCACCGACCTCCCTCACCCGCAACCATCTCTTCTCAGAAGCCAGAAAGCATCCAGAAAGACCCTGCTGCTCTGCCCAAAGCGCTATGTTCACGGCCATAAATAAGGCCCGGGCCAGCCTGGCCCCTCCTCCTCCCTGGGCCACATCTCACAGCAGGCCCGGTCTGGGGCAGCCGTGGAGGGAAAGGAAGCTCTCCGACAGCGTGAATTATGGGCTCCTGGAAGCCCATTAGTCACCCAAGCGAGAGAAGTTAACTCCAGCTTATTAACTCTAAACGTTTATTATTCACATTGATCACCTCGCAGACAGCACCCGCCACCCCACCCTTCGGAGCCAGCCAGAGCATTCTGATCGCAGGATGGTGAGTGGACTGAAGGGGCTCCCGAATCCAGAGACCCCGGGGAATGTGGGCAAGGCACCGCCGCCGGCCTCAGCTCCCCCTTGTCTCCTCCGTGGCCCTGTCACTCATCTACTTCCTATGCATCCGCGAGATCCTGTTCTGGACCAAGCCCTGAGCCAAGAGCTGGGGAGCCCTGGGTGCAGAGATACTACCTCCAACCCTGGGGGATGGCCATGAGGTGAGGGAGATGGTGGCAGCCTGGTGGGGAGGGGCACAACCTCAGGAGCTGTCACTGCAGCAGGTGCCCTTGTAGATAAGCCCTCGACTTTCAGAGATTCCATTTTGCCATCTACAAAATGGGGCTGCATTCATTCATTTGACAAAAATATATTAAGCACCTACGGTAAGGAACAGAAAAGCTCCCTGCCCTCGTGGAATTCTGGAGATGGAGACAGACAGAAGGCAACTGAAGAAGAGACCTAGAGTAATTCCAGATAATGGTGAGTGTGATAAAGAATGGAATTCTGAGTCATGTGGAAGAGAATGGCTAAGGGCATTGGGGGTATGACTGAGGGTGCCCACGGGTGGCCTCTCCAAGGATGTGGCATTTGAGCTGAGACCTGAATGATGGGAAGGAGCCACTAGGAGGAGATCTGGGCCAAGGGGAGTCCAGGCAGAGGGAGCCAACAGCAAGGACAAAGGAAGACCGTGGGCCAGGCAGAGCTTGGCTGCAGGGTGATCAGAGAGGAGCCAGGGTGGCTGAGTTAAGTGAGATGAGGGAATAGAGAAAGGGGAGGCCAGTGATTGTTGTAAAGACTTCAGCTTTTGTTCTTGGTGCAATGGGGAGCTGCTGGGTTGTTTTAGGTGCCAAAGGCAGTTACGAATATAATCATACTTGACCTCTGTCCATAGCTATTATGAAATGTCATGGACTCTGGGGGCCCCACTCTGCTCTGCATCACGGGACAGTGCTCCTGTCCCCCAGCTGCGGTAATGTTGGCTGCTAATGACCAACAGCTGTCCCCTTCTCCTGAGCATTGCCCTTGGCTGCCACTCTTCTCCAACATGAGTCCCCTGACCTGGAGTTGGGGCCAAACCTGTTCTGTGGTTTGCATGCCAGAGCTCCCCAATGTCATGGTAAGGACAGGCAAGGCCAGACAAGGCCAGTCTCTAGCCAGGACCACAGTCTCCAGCCTTGCCTGGTGCTTTGCTCCTGTCCTCCTTGCATCCCTCACTCCCTCCGAGAGTGTATCTTTGATATAATTCTCGTGCATCTGGACCCCTGACTCAGGCTCTGCTGCTAGGGGCCTAACCTGAGAAAGGATCAGAACCAACAGGGACTATAAAGGCTGAACACAGTGCCCGCCGCACAGTGGTGACTTAGGGTGACAAACTTGTCCTGGTTTGCCCAAGACACTCATGGTTTTAGCACTGACGGTCCTGCATCTCAGGAAACCCCTCAGTCCTGGGCAAACCAGGACAGTTGGTAATTCACAGAAGGTAACTGCTGATAGGATTCATTTATTCATTCATTCATTCATCAAATACCTCCTGGTATCTCTCTGTGCCAGGCTCTGCCAGTAGAGGTGCAATGGGGCCCCATCCTCAGAGCTCACAGGAGGCAGGCAAAATCATCAGACGCTTGCTTGGGCCTACAAGATCAGGAGAGCCATCCTGGGTAGTGAGGCAGGGGCTGCCCCTGAATGAGATGTTGCTGTCCAGTGAACGGTGGGGGCTTGTTGAGAAGAGCACCCACCCTGGTGAGCTGATCAGAAGGCCCTGACCCTCAGATCTACAGATGCAGAGAGAGGCCATGAGAATCAGGTTCTGGGGTCCATCATCCATGCCCTCAACTGCTCCAGGGCTCAGTTTCCCCATATAAGAAGGTCCCTCCAGCTTCAGCAGGAAGCAGAGAATGTTTGCAAGGCAACGACCCCTTTGGAAAGAGCCATCCGAGGCTGCTAAGGTCACTGGCCATCAGTCCAGATGTTTAAGACAGGACAGGGAATCTCCCCTGAGCCAGCAGGCACTGTGCTGGTCTCTGAAGCCCCATGACGACTCAGACAAGTAGGCCTATTATCTCCATTTTACAGACAGGGAAACTGAGGCTAAAAGAGAAGTACTGACTTGCCCAGAGTTCCACAGCCGGTGAGTGGTGGAGCTGAAGCAGGATCCCAGCACTCTCAGGCTCCACAGCCACTGATCCATTCATTAATCCAAGGAGGTAAGGAAGACATCATCCCCTCCATTTGCTTTATATACTCCCCTTTTACCCACACTCCCTTACCGGGGAGACTGAATGCAAGTGCAGGTTCCAGAGTTACCCTGCCTGGGTTCAGGCCCCAGCTCCACCATGCAGAAGCTGGGGAACCCAAGGCAAAATACCCTTTCCGTGTCCTGAGTTCCTCACCTCTCAAAGAGGAAATCACAATAGCACTTCTTCCAAGGGCTGGTGGGAGGATTAAATGGGCGAATATATGGAAAGAACTTTCAACAGAGCCTGGCACATCATCTCAGCTGTTATAGTTTCTTTTATTACTACAGCTCAGTACAATACAAGTCATAGTAAGAAAACATTGGAAACAACCTGAATGTTCATTGGTAGGGGCATTATTAAACGGCCATGATTTATTGATTTCAGTGGACACACAGTAATTAAGACAGGAGGTCTTGGCACAGAGATGGACAAACTGATGAAGGGAGCAGGATAGAAGGTCCAGAACTAGAGCAACATGTGTAGAATCACTGGATTTACGAGAATTGAGATGCTGCAGTCCAGTGGAAAAGTATGATGCTTGCTTGTTTGCTTGCTTTTTACGATTAATTTGAGAGAGAGAGAGAGAGAGTGCATGCACATGTGTGCGTATGGGGTGGGAGGAGGGGGAGAGTCAGAGGGAGAAGGAGAGAGAGAATCTTGAGCAGACTCCCTGCCAAGCACAGAGCCCAATGACGGGCTCGACATGGGGCTCGATCTCATGACCCTGAGATCATGACCTGAGTGGAAATCAAGAGTTAGATGCTCAACCTACTAAGCCACCCATGTGTCCCAAGAATGATGCTTTCAATAAATAGTGCTGGATCAGTGGATATGCATGTGGAGGAGAAAAGAGTCCTGACCCCCACCTCACACCATACACCTATATCTGTTTCAGCCATTCACCTGGACCAGAATATTGGCTGTGTGTTCGTTTACTGAGTCCTGCACTTTGAAAAAGGCGAACATGCCGTAAGTCCACATCAAATGTGGGCACAGACTCTGACAAGGAAGCTGTGGTGAATTTCAGCAGTGTCAATGGCTTCACGTGAATGAAAATTTTGGTTTGGTGGTTGCCCTCTCAGTGAAATGAAGGACGCTCCTTTATTTTGAAGTTCAGTCACACAACTCACGCGATCCAAGATAATCACAGGAGAAGGAAGATGAATTTTAGGCAACAAGTAGTCAATAAGAAAGTTCCGATTTCCTTCGGAGAAAAAGGAAAACATGTTTTGTTGTCCCCCTACAGCAAGATGGAAAAAAAAGAAAATAACCAAGGGAAAAGTCACCCCACGCTTTCCTTGCGGCCGTGGGCCCCCACCACTGCGGCGCCATGAGGAAGTGGAAGGTTGAGTGAGCAAAACATGTTTTCCTTCGGCAGGACGTCTGTAGGAACTGTTGGAATCAATTATTGGAAAACACAAAAATAAAATAAACTCCAGCCTGTGGTAAACATCACCCCTTCTTTCTGGAATCAGGAAAACAAAGGCCAGGATTGGGGTCAGCAGGAACAGAGGGTAAGCCTGCCAGGTCAAATGCAGGGAACCTGGGCATTGGATGAGACTGGGTGAGGCAAAGCGTTCCTGAGCCCCGATTTACCTATCTGCGAACTCACAATCCTGCGTCAGTCACACAGTCCGTGAGGTGAGCACACCATTTCATTTACTCACCAAATATGTATTTAGCTCCTAAATGGTGCCAAGTTACGAGCAGGGGGTTAGAGACCCCAGCACATTTGCAGCTTTCCTAGCCCTGGTGTTTGCAGGGTCAGCTCCATGGATGTGTGACCAGTGCAGTCACACAGGGACCCCCACTGAGAAGGGCCCCTTGCTTGACTTAAACCCCCATTCTCTCGTTACCATCACGAAATCCTCAAGTTTTGAACGATAGGCATTGCATTTTCATTTTGCACTAGACCCCACAAATTATGTAGCTGGTTCCAGGTGTGGTGCAAGAATCAACGATGCTTTCCGATTGCTCACTGAGTCTGTGGCACCCCTCTGGGCTCCCTCCAAGACCTGGCACAAAGAGGGGACCAATCAGTGGGGTTAAAATGGATGTGAGAGCAGAAGCCATCGGTTATGGATACTGCCTGCCTCGGTAGAGATAAGGAACCCTTCAAGCCCTCGTAGGTACTGCGACTGCCACTGCTTTGGGGGAGAAATACTCCATTTTGGTCAGGAAGGTCCTGAGTTGAGTGCAGTCGGGAAACTGCCCACTGTGTGCTTCTGGCAGACCTGGGACCACAACCTCCCACTGTTTGCCAGCTGTGGATCTCTAGGCAAGTCTCTGAGCATCCGTTTCATCATCTGTAAGATGGGTATAATCACACCTGATGGATAGAGTGCTTGTGGAAATTAAACTTGTGGGTACTGGTTTTTTAAAAAGATTTTATTTATTTATTTGACAGATAGATCACAAGTAGGCAGAGGGTGGGGGAAGCAGGCTCCCCGCTGAGCAGAGAGCCCATTGTGGGGCTCGATTCCCAGGACCCTGAGATCATGACCTGAGCTGAAAGCAGAGGCTTTAACCCACTGAGCCACAGAGGGGCCCTAAAACTGATACTGTTTAAAGGATCATACCTCTATTTATAGGAGGAGGCAGGTATCTGGATCCTGAGGTGGGTGTTTGCATCTAGAGGCAAATCGTCCTCAGGCTTTAAAATTTAGATACTGTTTAAAGGACCATACCTCTATTTATAGGAGGAGGCAGGTATCTGGATCCTGAGGTGGGTGTTTGCATCTAGAGGCAAATCGTCCTCAGGCTTTAAAATTTAGAGTTTGGCCAGACCAGTGGACACTGTCCCTGGAGAGCAAAGGCTGGGTGCTGCAGCCCATTCATAAGTGGAAAGCAAACAAATGGTATTTATGAATAGTTAACAATTAGTTAACCAAACTGTCAAGTCAGTGAGAAACAACACGTGGATTAGACCTTCACAAAACACTGGCCAATGTCTAGCTAAAAGACATCAAATCTATTGGATTGCCTCTTCTGTGCCTGTGACTTCATTAATACTTAGCAATGGTGTCTACTATTTACTGAGCTGTTACTAGGTCAGGCACCTAGGAAGAACTTTCTTAATGCACACATGCAGTTGGACTAAAAATAGCCCATTTGACAGATGAAGAGAGCTACACCCAGAAGGGAAAGGGACTTGGACGGGGCTCAGAGTTGGGAAGTGGTGGGGGTTGGGGCTCAGACCCCAGCATGTTGTCCACACCCTCATCCCAAACTCTGAGCTGTCAAAGCTCTGTCCCCAGCTCTCTGGGAGATCATCAGGATTCAAGCATGCCTCCTGCAGGCAATACTTAGAAGGTGCTCTTCTCCCTTCTCATGCCCTCCTGGCCCCCCACTAGGGACTCCCCTGAGCTGGAGAGGATCAGGCTCCAGCCTGCAGCCCCCCTGCTGGAAGGCAGCTCCTGCAGGAATCCCGCGTTTTAACGGTGTTCCCAGAGAGGGCCTGATTAATTTCTCTTAAGTGTCTGGGTTTCAGGTGGGGGGATGCTCACCCCAGCAATTGATGGTGTCAATGACAGGGGGTCACATTGCCTCCGGGGTCCCTCTCAGAGCACAATCGCACCGGTGCACACGCACTTATTAAGCTAATTAATGTGGTCTTTCCAGAGCCGCTATCTCCCTCGTCCTCTGCCAGAGCTGGCAGAGGGATGCAGTCTCCACTCTAGAGCTCCATGGGGAAAATAAATCAAGAGTCGGGCCTTGCAGCTTATCAAAATGCTTCTTTGTAAACCGCCACCATTCCTGGTACATCGGGGAAGGTAACAGGGCCACCTCTATTCTGCAAAGCTATCCCAAGAGGGAAGGATGGCCCTGTGAGGATGTGAGCTCCCTATCCCTTGGGGAACTCAAGCACAGGGGGCTGGCAAAGGTAGGAAGTTGGAATCCATTGCTCGGCGGAGCCTTCCTGGGGCTGCCCCACAGGGTGAACACACCTGCCCCTCTCCCTTTGGACATTACCACACACTTGGTAAATTATTAGTGGTTAGGTTCTTGTCTGATGATCTGTTTGGGACCTCAGGCCCTTTGGCTTGAAAGGAGTCCCTGGGGGTGCCTGGGTGGCTCAGTGGGTTAAGCCTCTGCCTTCAGCTCAGGTCATGGTCTCAGGGTCCTGGGATCAAGGCCCAAGTCGGGTGCTCTGCTCAGCAGGGAGCCTGCCTCCCCCTCTCTCTCTGCCTGCCTCTCTGCCTACTTGTGATTTCTCTCTCTGTCAAATAAATAAATAAAATCTTTAAAAAAGAAGAAAAAAGGAGTCCCTGGGTTGGTCCCACCCCAGGCTCCACATGTCATCTAATGGGGCCTCTAAAGCCTTAAGCCTATGTTACCCAAATTGAAGATGCTTCATTCCAACCCCATGGAATCTTAACTCATGGGGCCTGTGATGGGCCTTTGGAGTTCCTACTTTAACCAGTCCAGAGGATTCTTCAGATCAGGGGCTTGTGTCAACCAAAAGACGTGGCTGGTGGCACCACCCTTGACAAACCCTCAAAGGAGATTTTTCAGAAAGTCAATCATCTTTTCTCATTGTCTCTCTGTGCACGAGGCCCCTTTTGTCCTGGCAGGGGGTGGGGGCAGTGAGGAGAAAGCAGAGGCTTTAAGTAGTTAATCCTGCTTCCCCTCAACTCCACCACTTTCCAGTGTGTGGTCCCAGGCAGGAGACTTGACTTCTCTGAGTCTCAGTTTCTTCATCGGAAAAATGGCAATAATGATCCATACCTCCCAGGACACTAGCACCCAACACAGCTCTTGGCGGTTGTGGCATAGTGAATCTATGTCAGCAAATAAACGTTAGTTCCTCCACAGGGCAAACATGTCGACCTTGCTCTCCTCATCTCCAGCTATCTCCTCTTGAGCCACCTCCCTGGCAGAGAGACCGCCAGTCTCTTCAGACCATGCAGGTGAATGGGAGTTTGGTACTAAGTCCAAGAATAGGGGTCCCTCTCGCTGCGTGTTCATTCGGGATGTAACAGGTAATACAGTGAGCACTCGTTGCATGCCAGGCTGTGTTCCAGATGCTGGGAGAGAGAGTCAGCCTTGCCCTCTGGGAGCTGCCTTCTAGCCAGGGAGACACACAGCACACAGGCAGGTGGACAATAAACAGGAGGATCTCAGATATAGGTAAATGCAAGGTACCTGGGTGGCTCAGTGGTTTAAAGCCTCTGCCTTCTGCTCAGGTCATGATCCCAGAGTCCTGGGAATCAGGCCCTGTAGTGGGCTTTCTGCTCCTCAGGGAGCCTGCTTCCTCCTCTCTCTCTCTCTGCCTGCCTCTCTGCCTACTTGTGATCTCTGTCTGTCAAATGAATAAATAAAATCTTTAAAAAAAGAAAAAAAGACTCTGAGTTCTCAGATGGTGAGGGTCTGGGGTGGGGAGCGGTCAGAGACACCTCTGAGAAGAGGTGACAGTTGAGACCTGACTGAGGAGAAGCCAGGCCCACCACATGGAATTTGGGGAAGGAGTATTTAAGAGAGCAGAAATGGCAGGTCCGAAGTCCCTGGGGCTGCCGAGAGCTGGCAGGGTCAGGGATGGGGAGGAAGGCCAGCATGGCTGGACCTGAGGGAAAAAAGGAGGACAGCAGGAGATGAGGGGACAAGGTGAAGTGGGGAGGCACCAGGAATTGGAGGTCCCAGAAGAGAGAGTGTGTGTTATTCCCAGAGCAGCTGCTGCATGCGCCGCAACGCTGGGAGCTATTTCCATGGCCTCTTCACTGCCACCCTTGGGTATCCAGAGGGAGGGCGGGGGGTGTGTCCTGGTGGCTGGTCAAGGAAAAGGCCGGGCTCCTGGATGATGGCAGCACTGGATACAGGCCACAAGGTCCACACCCAGCCCCGCCCCACCTCCCCCAACAACAGACTGCTTGCCTCTCCCTAGGACTCAGGTTTCTCCAGGGTCACTGCGCAAGGTCCCCTAGAAAACATGCCTTTCAGAGTCCAGAGACCCTGTCTCTGAGCTGCATCCCCTGGACACCAACAGCCAGAGGGACGTGAAATGTACAAACACAACTCAGAGCTCACTCCTGCCTGCCTTACCACCGCCCAGTCGTGCTGTTGCCTTGCTCTGAGAACACAGCCCCAGGGCCCCGGTGGCCAGCCTCTCCCTCCTTCGTCCTTGCCTCCACCTCACTGTTCCCTGATGGCACAGGCCTTCCTACC
The DNA here is from genome assembly GCF_030435805.1 of Mustela lutreola. Taxonomy (NCBI): domain Eukaryota; kingdom Metazoa; phylum Chordata; class Mammalia; order Carnivora; family Mustelidae; genus Mustela; species Mustela lutreola. The sequence continues at coordinate 55,564,502 of NC_081291.1, read as the reverse complement.
TCTGGGCCTTCCTCCTGCCCACCCCCAACTGCCATCCCCCAGGGACTGGCACAACAGCCCCTTCTCCCTCGCCTAGTGTCCTCGCCTTTCCTGGACCAGCAAGAGACCTCTCCATACTCTGCTCCACACTTAACGCTCACAGCACTGATCACTCTCTAAAAGTCTCACACTTGCCCTGGTTTGTGGACTTCTTGACTGCTCACATCGCCAGCTGTGACACTCACTCCACGAGGCAGGGGTATTTTTTAGTGTGGTCACTGCCACATCCATGGTAGCTACAACAGCTGGCCTGACACCAGTGAAGATGTGCTGAGGGAATGGATGACCATGAGGCAGGTGCTCTAATTGTCCCATTTCACACATAGAGAAAATGAAACTGGAGAAGGTTAAGCTGTTTGCCCAAGGGACATGGCTAGCAAGGAGCCAAGGCTTCATTGGAGACAGACCAACCTCAGCCCCTATACCTGTGCCCTGCTGCACCTGATTTACTGTGTGGCCAGCATTTCACCCTGAGTGAGCCTCAACATTGTCATCTGACTAATGGGTATAAAATCCCAGCTAGGCCAGCGCTGAGACTTTGAAGGTGTCACCGGAGCAGATCCTCCCTGTCACCTGTACACTGCCACACCCCCAAGGGATTAGGTAAGAAGGGGTTTGCCACCAGGCCTGCCCTTGGAAGGGTTAACATGGCCTCTTTGTCCCATGGTTGCCATGGGGACAGTTCCTGTCCTTCAGGAAGCAGGGAGAGCAGTTTCCTGTTTTGAAGAAGGCTTGAGGGCTGTTTTCCTCCAATCAGCCTGCCCAAAGAGGGGCAGGAAGCCTAAGGCCGGGCTGCCCCTGCTGATGGGTGTGTGGCGGAGCCATACCCACACCCAGCCAGCCAGGAGGGGCCATGGTATAAATGCGGCCTCAGGGAAAAAGCCAAACAGGCCAGCTGAAGGAAAAAAAAATGGCTGGCCGGAAGAGGGTGGTCATTTCCTCCACAGACCTTGGATTCCACCCAGTGGTGATAAAAACTCTGAACTGGCCCTGCCCAGCCCCAGACTCCCCTCCCCCAGTGATCAGCCCTTCCTTGGGGAGCCAAAGGTCTGCTGGACAATGGCCTTTCAGGCCCCTGCCTGTCCCTGCCACCTAAATGTATTCCCTACACTAGACACTTCAGCATAACTGGGCTATTGGTCCCCAGTTCCCACCTCCAGCCACTGCCTGCCATGCCCTGCCCTGTCCTGCTCCCTTTTGCTCGTAGGGCTCCTTCAGGGTGCAGAGCAAAGCCGTCCTCCTCCTGGAAGTCTTCCTGGCATGCATATGAGCCCTCACAACTGTGGGTCAGGAACATTCGTGAATTCAGGCCTAATCTTTCTTGGACCCCGTCCCAGTTTCCTTGGCTCATCCCACTTCTAGGCGTGCCCCTCTGACTCCTTTACCACTCTGGCTAACAGCTTTCCTACCACACAGGAATGACCTCCCCCAGAAACACTCTGTGGCTCCCCATCACCTGCAGAGAGGAAAGTCCAAACTCTTTGGCCCACCACTGGAGAGCTTCCCCCTTCACCAGCCCTACCCCCCTCCCTGTACCATCCTGTGCTGTGACCACTTCCTACCAGCCCAACCTTCCTCTTCCATCCATCCCCACAGGCATTAGCTCAGACTGTTCCCCGGACTGGAATGGCAAACCTATTTTTTCCACCTGGAAAATGATACTTGACCTTTAAATCTCAGCCCCATATCACCTCTTCCCCACGGGCCCCTCAGCCCCTGCTTTCACCCCCACCCCCCAGTTCCACTGGGCCACAGTTAGCTCATCCCCCAGCTCTTCTCCTGGATTGGATTTTGAGCTTGTCAAGAACAGGAAAGTCAAAAGCAAGGGGAACTCACATTCCTTTAATCCTCACCCTGATTCAGGTTTCTCCTTCCCATTTTATAGAGGAGAAAACTGAGGTACAGAGAGGTGAGGTGTCTTGCCTATGGCCTCAGAGTTAGTGACTGGTAGAGCTGGGGTCTTCAGACCCCCAGGGCTCCCCTTTCTCCTCTTGCCTGGCCTGGGTATATGTAGTGGGGGTAGGGGTGGAAGAGGCCTGAGCCAAACTTAGCTGATGTTTCCCTCCACCAATCTTTGGGGCATGGGAAGGGCAGGGCAGGGCAGGGCAGGGCGGCCTTGCTAAAACTCATCCACCCCAGCAGGTGTCTGGCTCTGATTTGCTGCCCCTGGAGCCAGGAAGACAACTCAATGACTTTCCAGGGAAGATAAGCCGTGGAAGCTGATGAGGCTGCAGCTGTGGCATTGCGGGGTGAGCGGTCCAAGGCTGTGGGGACCTGGGGGTCAGCAGCTGGAGAGGCTGCAAGGCCAGGGGCATTTCCATTTTAGTAACATGCATTGTGTCCCTGTAGACGAAAGGTATACTGCTGGTAGAAAAAGGGAAACCCAGGGAGGACTCTGGCTTAGAAGAGGGAGGAGAAGGTGGCTGGAACTGGGTCCCAGCTTTATGGAAACAAAGCCCTGTCACCTTCCGTTGGCTGGCACAGGAAGCAGAACCCAGGCCTGCCTCCTCATGCTGCCCAAAGGGCTCCCACATTGCCCCCTCTCACCAATCCCAGTATACAGAGACTGCTCAATAAATGCCCTTTCCTCTCTCCCTCCTGCTCCGATGGTGGGGTGTTCATGCCCACTGCCTGGTGTACCTTGTAAACATTTACTAAGCATCAACTGTATCCTAGACATTTAAATGATAATGATCCTTTATGAGCATTTCCTATGGCTCTTTCCCCGCTCCTGAATGTTTTTGTTGAATTGTCTCATTTAATGAAAAGACACTGTTATGATATCCACTTGATGGGGGACCATGTGCTGATGTGGGTAAGAAAGCCAGCCCCAGAGCCAGGATGGGATCCCCACCACTCACCCAGACAAGTGCCTCAGCCTCGCTGTGCCACAGTAGCCCCATCTGTAACAAAGGGGTAATAACTCTGCCTACTTTATAGGTTTGTTGAGGGGATTAAATGAGTTAATGATATATGCAGAACATTTACGGAATGCACAAAATAAGACTGAGCAAATACTAGCTATTATGATTTACCAGTGGAGAAACTGAGGCTGGGACTTTGCCCACAGGTCAATGTGGCTACTGCCTATCTGGGAGGCTTGGCCATGGCCCCTCTGCATGAGCTCACAGGGCCTGGGCGGTCTTTGCTTCTAAGAACACGGCCACGTCCAGCTTCAGGGCTGGCTGTGCACTTTGCAGGGCCTTCGGGCAGGCAGGAACAGGGCACTGGTTTTCACTGGTTTTGATCTGAGGTGACCTAAGCAGTGTGCAGGCATGAAAATTGGCCTCAGAGGGTCCAAGGATATTAAAACAAAAAAAAAAAAAAACAAAAAAAAAAAAGGAGACATTTGCTTACTTGAAGGAAGGAAAGAAGGAAGGAAGGAGGGTAGGAAAGGAAGAAGGAAGGAAGGAACAGAGGAAGGAAGGAAGAAGGGTAGGAAGGGAAAAAGGAAGGAAGGAAGGAAGGAAGGAAAGAAAGAAGGTAGGAAGGAAGGAAGGAAGGAAAGCTGGCCACCAAGCATTCTGTTTCTGATCCTACCACCATGCTCTTGGACAAATATGATGCACTGTGAACAGCGCAGGCCTTGGGGACAGAAAGACCCAGGTCTAGTCCCAACTCCACCACTAGTTCTGAGCCTTGAGTAAGTCTCTTACCTCCCTGAGCCTTTGTTAACTGTGAAATGGAGGTAATGATGAAGCCCCCCCCCACGCGGCCACAAGAAGCCCAGAAAGAGTGCTCTGTGCACGTCAGCTGTCAGCACCGGCGGTATCACTTGTTGGTATTGCCGCAGCCTCATCCGGGCACACACTGGCTGGCCACGTCCCTCGCACCCCTGGTTCCTCAGGCTCTGAGGCTCCCACCTAGCTCTTCCTTCGATGTATCAGACACACAGTCGGTTCCCTTCAATGCCCCTTGCAACGCTCCTGCAGACCTGGGGTAGGCCATCACTGTGAAGCTGCTTGCTGCTGGCCACTCTGTGACCAGGGCACATAGAAAGACAGGAAGGAGGAAAAGAAAGAGGGAGAGAGAAGAAAGGCCTGGTCAGGGAGGCCTGACTCCTGCTGTGGGTCATGCTCCTGCAGAAAAGCGAGGAGGAGCTGTCCTCAAAAGGCAAAGCCAGAACTACAACCCCAGAGAAGGTGTGTGGTTTCAGGCTGCAGGTGGTTCTGGCTTGGGCCCGGATGACAGGGGGTATGGATTCCTGCACTGGCTGGTCCCCTAACTTGATGTATCATCCCCTCTGGACCTCAGTTTCCCAGTCTGTCCAGTGGGCATAATAACCTGCCCTAGGTGGCTCATGGTCTGTTGAGAAGGACTGAGATGGTAGGATTGAGCTGGAAAACATGGAAATCTTGGCAGACTTGTGCCTCATCACAGAGAGAATGGCGTAGTCTGGTGGTTAAGAACTCAAGACTGTGTTCTTGAAGTGAATGGTTGAGTCCTGGCTGGGTTGTAGGGCAGGTCATTTTCCCCAACTAGGCCTCAGGTCTCCCTTGTGTGAAACAGGGCTATAATAATCCCTTTGTAGAAAGGACTCTTGGGAAGAATCGCCAAGTGAAGGGTTCCTTACCCCACGCGGTGATGCCCTTTATGGCTATTTGCAGCCATCCCCCAAGCTCAGAGAGTGGTTATGGCTCAGCTCCATAAAGACTAAGCAAGTCCAACCACCAGTATTAGCTCCGGATATTTGTAAAGCGTTATGGTCTTTCACGTCCATTTTCTCTTATTAGGAAAAGCAAGCACAGGAATAAGCATTTCCACTTCATAGTCCATCACTCCACACTAATGTGTGGCTTCAGCTAAGCAAGTTTTGACCTGTGTTTTTTTTTTTTTTTCCCAGCTGTCACTGGTGCTATGATCTTTTTAAGAAGACTTGGCTTAGCCTCAAATCCCAAATTCAACAATTGTGAAAAGGGCTTAGCGAAGCATGAGGTCTCTTCCTGCCTTCCCTTCTTTGCACAGGCCCTACAGCGAAGGGTGACGTTGGCTGTTGATTGAATTATCTGAGCCTTCCTCTCCTGCTCCTGCCCTGGGGTCCTAGGTTCTTTGGGTTTTATTGCTAATTCCCAGAAAGAAATTCAGCTTTTAAGCATATTTCTTTTTGCATCAAATGTTGAAGTGATATATCCATTCACTCATTTGTACCCATATTCAGACATACCCCACCTTCTCTACTATCTGCTCCACCAGGTCCATCTCCTTACTCTATCACCTTGACCAACTCCACCTCCATGTCCATCAGCTCACTCAACTCCACCAATACCTTCCTTCATCCTCTCACTCAACTCCACTATGTCCATACCCATCACTTCACTCAACTCCACGACCCTCATCACCTTGACCAACTCCACCACCACATCTTATCACTTCACTCAACTCTACTGCCACCTGCACTCAGCTCTACCTCCATGTCCCTCCTTTCACTCAACTCCACCATGTCCATCATCTTTCTCCACTCCAAAACCATACCCATCACTTCACTCAACTCTATCACCTCCATCACCTTGACCACACCCAACACTTCACTCAACTCCACCTCCATATCCATCGGCCCACTCAACTCTACCACCATGTCCATCAGCTCATTCAACTCCACCACCTCAATCACCTTGACCAACTCCACCCTCCACACCCATCGCTTCACTCAACTCCACCTCCTTGTCCATCAACTCACTCAATTCCACTGTTACATCCATCCTCTAACTCAACTCCACCATGTCCATTCACCTTTTTCCACTCCACCCCCGCCTTCATCACTTCAATTACACCACTGCCACTACCTTGACCAACACCACCTTCATCTCCATCACCTCCTCCAAGTCTACCACCTCCACACCAATACCTCCCAGTACTTCTATCTCCTCCACCATCACCAGCTACATCATATTCACTCTGACTTCCACTGCTACTTCTGTCACCCCACCACTTCTGCCTGCTTTGCCTCAAACATCATCCCTCCCATCTCTACCATCACCATTTCCATCCCCTTCTCCACCCCTTCCAGTCAGAAATCCATAAAGTGTATTAAGAGCCTGTCCATGTAACACAAATTCTGCTGTAGATTTTCTATTCCAGAGGCACAAGTATTTCTTTATAAAAGGTTGGAAGCTTAAGGACTCCAAGGCAGTTCGGAGATGTAAAGGTCCTTTGAGAGGATCAAATTCCATTCCCAATTTAGGGAAACTGTGTTTCTTACACCCTTGCTTGAAATGTGCATAATCTAATTTTATACTGTGGTCATTAAACAATAAAAATAAATGGAAATAAAACTTACAAACCTAGTTAGGTATATGAAAGTGTTTGGTGAGTGTGAAGATACTATTTAAGATTTTTCATAATGCTGGGGAGAAAAGCCTTTCCACATTACCTAACTGAAATTTATTCATTCCTGTCTGCAGTATGTGTACATCGAACACCTTCTGTGTGCCGGGCACCAACTAGCTCATGTAACAGTTCAAATCAGACCTTCATGCCTATATTTTTCACCTATATTTAGTGAACACCTAATATGCTCCAGGGGTGCTTCTGGGTGCAGGCCCCCAGATATCCAGAAATCTACCAACTTTCCAATAATGTATTAATAAGGGGACAGAGGTCAGGGGATTAAGTTCTCACTCCAGTAAGAACCTGGGGAAACTGTGATGTCTTTTCTCTACTCCTCTGTGCTGTGGCAGTACATCTGGCCAAAAAGAAATGGGGTGGGTTTTCTAGGACAGTGTTTCTCCAACTGTGCTGTGTATACAGATCATCTGGAGATCTTGTTAAAATGCAGATTCTGGTTCATTAGGTCTGGGGTGGAACCCGAGGTTCTGCCTTTCTAAGAAGAATCCTCGTGCTGCTATTGCTCTGCTTCATGGACCATGATTATGTAAGGTGTTTCCTCTATGCAATGAAAATATCTGGTTATCAGGGACCAGCAGGACCACAAGCTGGACCACAGGTATCTAGCTTCAGGGAGACAAAGCCAAAGATGTAAAATGCCTTGTGTCCATTTGGAATTCTGCCTTCTTGGTCCCAACATTGCTGGTCAAAATCATAAAAATTCTAGCTTCCACCACCTTCAATCCCAGAAGACCAAACTGATCCTGAACAGTAATATGAACCTCTGTCCTGGGTCCCATTCTTATTGACAATATTTTTCTTGAAGACCTATTATGAGTGGGTTCTATGTTAGATGCCAGGGTTGCAGTGTGAGCAAGGCAAACACAGCCCCTGCCCTGGAGACATCACCTTGGCAAAGGGTCATTTCTGGGCTTTTAGTCCCCATTTGATGGACAGGAGGGAATGCTGGTGCTGGTGGCAAGGGGGTATGTTCCACGTTCCTTCCCCAATTTCTACACAAATTGAGCCATCCCCCCCCCCCCCAACACATACACCTCCTGCCACCCTTCCCACAGAGTACTGGAATTGCTGAATGCCCACAACCTGGTACACAGTAGACTCACAACCAAACTACTAAATGACCAAACCACACCTTGAAGTGGGTTCTGGAGAAGCAGACATGGAGCAGCAAAGGCAAGAACAGAATCAGGAAATCTCATTCTAGGAATTTATTCAGTTTCCTCAAATGCTAAATGGGAAGATTTTTTAAAAAGATTTATTTATTTATTTTAGAGAGAGAGTACACAAGTGCATGTGATTGGGGGGAGAAGCAGAAGGAGATAACCTCGAGCAGACTCTGTGCCAAGGGCGGAGCGTGACATAAGACTTAATCTCATGGGCTCAGTCTCATGAACCATGAGATCATGACCTGAGCTGAAGTTGAGAAAGGCACTTAACTGACTGAGCCACCCAGGTACCCCTAAAATGGGAAGAATTTTGATACCAGTTTCACAAGGTTGTAATGAAGCTTAAATGAGTGAATATGCATGTACAGAGCTGTGCTAGGCACATATTAGGTGCTCCATAAATGTTAGCAGTCAGTTATATGAGGAAGACATAGTCCTTGCCCTCAGTTTTCAATGTCTGATGGAAGGAAGCCCTTATTATGGCATTCAGATCACCCTGGGATCGACAGAGCATGCGACTCTTGATCTTGGGGTCTTGAGATCAAGCCCCATGGTGGGCAAAGAGATTACTTAGAAAAAAAAAAAAAAAAGCACCTCTCATCCTAGCCTTTTTGTTCCTCCTATTGGGATGCTTCCACCAGCTGTCGGTTTCCCTGCCAAGCTAACCCTTAGGGTTCCTCTAACATGCTATGCCTTTCCACGCGTCTAAGTCTTTGCTCAATCTACTTCCTTTACTTGAAAGACCTTTCATTTGCTTGAACCCTCTCCACTCACAGGAAGGGGGGTGGCACCTCTGATTTCCCACAAGCTCTTCTGCACTCCTGTCCCAATCCCAGCGTCTGTGTTGGGAAGCAGAGCTATCTGCCTATGTTTGCATGGCCAATCAGACCAAGACCTCAAGGGCAAAGGCTTGGTTAGAGTCATCCAAATCATCTAGCACCAGGCCTAGTCCCAGGGAGGAGCTGGCCAGTGTGCGCTGAGGGAACAAAGAAAGACTCATCAGCCAGGTTTCTCTTTCCATCTCACCTCCTCAGGGAGGCCTTCCTTGATCACCCATTCTCTACACAGTGGTTCTCAAACTTCAGCTTATATCGGAAGGACCTGAAGGGTTTGTTAGACACAGGATTTCTGATTCAGTAAGTCTTGGGGTGGGGTGTCCTGAGAATTTGTATTTCTAACAATTCCAATGCTCATCTGCACACTTTGGGAGAGTCAGTGCTTTGCCCCATTACCCGGGCTTATCTCTCTCAAGGCATTTATCACTCTCTCTGAAATGATATTGCTTGTCTTGTGTCTCCACTGGCTTCCCATCTAAGCTCCATGAGGGTAAGAACTGGGAGCGGTCTTACTATGCTCTCAGCCCAGCGCCTGAGACAGGACTGAATGCATACCCGTGTTCAAAAGAAAGAGATGGATGGACCCCTGGACGAGCGGAGCAGGACGTCTCTGGAAGCCCACTCGCTGGCTCCTTCCTTCCCCTCAACTGATCCTAGTCCCTTGAACCTCGCGCGGCTCCCCGAGTCACCACGGTCCCTTTAAATGTGCGCGGGGACGCCTCGCCCCTCGTCTCCTGCGATCCCTGACAGAGCAGAAAGGGGAAAAAAAAAAAAAAAAAAACCTTCCTCCGAGCGGGAGGAAACGTCTAGGAGGGGGCGGAGGCGCGGCGGCGGCAGAGGCGCGGCACCCAGAGCGCAGCGCGCCCGTTGCGGAGCCGGGACTCGGAGCGGACGCGACGCCGGGCGCTGCCCCGGCCGCCGCCCCACGCGCGGCGCACTCGCGCCCCCTCCCCTCCCCGGTCCGCGGCCAGCGCGGCCCCGCCCCTGGAGGCTCGAGCCCCGCGCCCCCTCTTGCCCCGCGCTCCGCGCGGAATCGCGAGCAAACGCGACGCCGCGCGCTGCCCCGGCCACCGCCTCGCGCGCTCCGCGCTCGCGCCCCCTCCCCTCCCCGTTCCGCCCCGCCCAGCCCGGAGGCTCGCGCCCCGCGCCCCCACTTGCCCTGCGCGCCGCGCGGAGTCCGGCGCGCGCCGGGGGGCGGGGCGGGCGCCTGGGAGTGCGGGCCCCGCGGGGCGGCCATGGAGTGAGGCGGCGCGCGGACTCGCGCTGGGACGGACAGACTGACTGACCGACGGGCGGCCACGGGCTGCGCGTGCCGGAAGATGAACAGAGCAGGTAGGAGGCTCCGCTCGACCTCTGGCGCCAAGGGACGCGCGCGAGGGGTCCGCGCCAGGCGTTCCAAGTTGGAGCCCACGGGGCGCCTGGAGCGAGCCGCCGAAAATCCCCCGACCTTCCCACTCTGCTCGGCTGCGGCCGAGATATGGGCGGGTCCGGAGTCCCCCCCCCCACCCCTCCGAGGAGGCTGAGACTCCTCTGGGGGCCTCTGTCCGAGACCCCCCGCCTGAGGGACGCTCCCTCGGACTCAGCGGGGCCGCACCCTGGCCGCGTACGCGCTCCGCCCGCTCCCACCGCGACCACTGTGTGGGGCACCGCTCGGCAACCAAGAAACGCTCCTTTCGCGAAGGCTACTTGGTCGCGTCCCTGAATCCTCACCCCGGCTCCTCGGGGTTCCCGCCAGGCCCTCGCTGCTCCCTCCGAGACCCCTCCTGGGCCCCGGGGTCTTCCTGCAGCTCTTCCCCACACTGGGGTCTATTTCTGGCCCCTCAGTACCCGGCGGCGCACTCTTAAGACGATGCCTGCTCCCTCGTCTCTCCTAGACCCTGAGACTTCGGAGCTCAGTCACCGGAGGAGACTAGAAAGCCCTAAATTATCCCTCCCACCCCCCAGGCAGCGCGCTCCCCTCCCTCGAAGCGCCCTGGCCGGGGGCCCTTTTTGTGCCTCCCACAAGGGACCTAACGCCAAGGGGGACTTGCCGAGGCTGAGCCGCACTCCAGGCGTTCACTCCCATCCCTCGAGTCTCTCTGCCTCGTGAATCTGACTCTGCCAGTTCAGGGATTCCGGGAAATCCAGAAAGCGTTTGATCGGGAATACCAGCAGTCCCTTCAGAGGAGTGCCATTTAACGGATTTAGTGACTGAGACTCAGATGGGCGAAGCCTGGAACTGTTCCCGGGATTCCTAACTCCATCCACCCCGAGGGCAGAAAGTTCCCTGGAAGAGGCGAGTTTGCGAGGCAACAGACTCAGCTAACTTAATTTCCCTGCCAAGGAGCGATAGTCACTTTTTTTTCTTTCTCTTTTTAAAATTGAGCAGAAGGCAGCCCTCTCCCGGACCAACACCCTTGTCCGAAGCCATACTCCAAAACACACATCCCTAAAGAAACAGGAAGCCACCATTTTGGCTGTCTTAGAACCATATCCTGCTGCCTTGTGTGTGTGTATGTGTTGTGGGGTTTTTTCTTTTTTAAGTCTTTTTAATGAAAAAAGTCATTGTCTAAAGAGTTAAGTGCAGACAGGAGACATTTGGCTAGACTGATTTGAGAAAGGAGACCCTCAGGGACTTGGGAGTGTGAAGCAGCCTTCCTAGGTCCAGGCTTTGTTGTTGCTGGGCATGTGTGATGCCTGGACTGTGAGGGAGTGTGGGTCATGGCATGGGGGTGGGTGGGAGCAGGAGTGCCACTTTGGGAGAGGCTGGAGCAGGGTCCCAGTGCCTAGCACCACTCCTTGGAGGAAGAAGGTCTCCTCCTGCCTGTTTCTGGCATAGCCTGAACAGAGCCAGGCTAGCTTTTTCCTACACTCCTAATAAAACTCACTTTAAAACAATGGTGAGAGCGGTTCCAGTTTTCCCACGTTTCCCTGCTTGAGGCTTGGGCAAGCCCTCCCTTTTCTGAGAAGCTGGGGGATGGAATGAGCCGGAATAAACTGAGAGGCAGGTTTGGTCCCAGGAAATCTTAGCAGTTGCTACTCTTGGGTTTAGCCATCCTGTAACTTGCCTCCAGCATAAACCTGGTTACTTTTTCAGTGTGACGGTAACGATGGGAAGCTCATTTCTGATTTCTGTGTGTCATGCCCTGAACTTCCTGATCATGTAACATAGTGGTTCACAGACTCCATGGCACTGAATTTCGGAACCACCATATACTTAGTTATGTGACCTTGAGGAGGTCACTTCCCCTCTGTGCCTCTGTTTCTTCATCTGAAAAATGGGGACAGTATGATCTTTGTCATTGAGTTCTCATGATTAAATAAAGCTTATAAGGTGTCTGGAACAGTGTCTGTCATAAATTACCAATGAATACTGGCTAATATTTACTGGTCACTTACTCTGAACTAGGTGCTGCTTTTAAGTGTTTTACTTCAGTCAATTCAGTTTTCACAGTAACCTTATGAGGTAAGTACTCTTGCTATCCCCATTTTATAGATGGGAAAACTGAGCTGCAGGTCACTGAGCCAAGATAAGATTGAAACACACACTATCCAGCTTGAGAGCTGGCTTTTTTTTTATCTAGTGCTAAACGTATAGTAGGTACCCAAGAAATTGTAGCCAACTGAGTTTGTTAGGTGTGTTATGTCTGTTATCTCCTTTGAACTTTTAACATCCTTATAAAAAAAAAGGAGGAGTTTATTTCATTTTACCAAGAAAGAAACAGGCTCAGAGAGGCAAAGTATCATGGCCGAGATGACACAGACGATGTGTGCCAGAGTTGGGATTGGATCCCAGGTCTGTCTGAGCCTGGGGCCCATGCCTTTCCCACTTTGTCCCTGTAGTCTTCCCAGTATGTGCCCTGTCATGGATCACCAGACTAGCTTAACAGCAGCCTAATTAGAAATCATCAAGCTTGGCTTGGACATTCCAGCAGGCACCCAGGAATGAAAGTTAAATTAAGATGCAATTGGAAGGTGAAATTGGAAGATAATTACTCCTGGAACATATGGCTATGAGAGTTCCAGGGGGAATATAGTGAACTGCAGCTGAAACAGAGTCAGGGACTGAATAAGGAGATATCAGGGGACACAAGAAGAGCCATGAAGAGCCATGAGTTTAAATATGTTGTAGTTGGCCGGAGCAGAAGGCACTTACTAACTGTTTGGTGTGGGGCCCTTGCTCCACAGATGGGGAAACTGAGGCTCAGTGAGGGGAAGGGATTTGCCTAAGGTCACGCCTCTAATTAATGGCCAAGCCAGCAGTGGATCAGAGTTCCTGACTCCCAACCCAGTGCTCCTCCCAATACCCCTTCTCATTTAACCTCTACATAACTGACAAGGGAGCAGCAGCATGCATGAGTGTGAGTGACAGATATTTAATTAAAATAGAGAAAATATAAACTAGTAATGGGGGCTGGCTGGGAATGATTCCTATCACTAGAAGCTATTAAAAATCTCTTCCTCCTGTCATTGTGGTTCTCCCACTGTCAGTTAACTCTTGGCGTCTTGGCTTAAAGGGTATTCTGCATTTGAGCTATCCTTACCCATAACAAATTGCCAAGAGGTCCTGGGAAGAGAGGTATGAGCCCCCCGGGCTCTGTGATACAGGGAGAAGGAAGTTTCATACCACCACTAGAGAAACACAGGGGACAGTAGAGGGGCCACCAGCCCCATCCATGCTGAGTTCTAGATAGTCAGAAGGTTCAGCTTCACCCAGAGGTGGAAGCCCCAGCCCTGATTTATCCCATAATCCCCCATCCCTGCCATACTGAACTCTTTATCATACTCCCAGACAGCTTGCCTCTAACTGCCTTTGGGCCTCTGCACATTCTATTCTCCCTATCTGGCATATCGAGCCTCTTTTCTGATTATGAAAATCCACCTTGTCTTTCTACATGTACTCCAGTGCTACCTCTTCCTGTGGGTCTTCTCTATGCAGAATTGATCTGGGACCCAAATAACCTTATACTGAGGATAGGGCAGAATTGATCTGGGACCCAAATAACCTTATACTGAGGATAGGGGCTCTATCAGGTTCCTTTTGGTGAGGGAGGCAGGAAGGGAGCAGAGCTGAAGCTCACACACAACCTTCATTTTCTTCTTCCCCAGTGTCTCCTCATAATCTCAGGGCCACTGCAGCTCACTCATGAGCCCTGTTCTTTTCTTTGTTCACACTCATTCACTCAGTGATCTCACTAGGCGCAGGCCTTAAATTCCATCTCTGTGATGGGTACCTCCAGCCAGATCTCTCCCCTGAGAACCCACACTGATCTATCTAGGAGCCCACTTGATGTCTGTCTCCACCTAGGTTGTGTGGTAGGAAACTCAGGTTTAGCATGTCCGGTCAGAAATTCTGGCTTTCCCTCCCCAGCACCAGTTGAATTCCCCAGTTCAGTCCCAGTTCAGTTGGTGGTAACTTCACTTCCCCAGTTCCTCTGACAGAAAACTTGGGTTTCGTCCTTGACTTCTCTCCTTTTACACCTTATGTTCAGACTGCCAGCAAATCCTGCCAGCTCTGTCTTCGCGTTTAGAATCTGACTCTTCTTTACCACTTCTGCTGCTGCCAACCTGGTCCAAGCCTTTATGGTCTCATCTCTTGCCTAGATTATTGCAAGAGCCTCCTCATGGTTGTCCTTGCATCTGTCCACACCACTTCTACTTATTCCAGCACATTAGCCAGAGTATGCGTGGCCTCCTTCTCCTGGGGGGCGGGGGGGGGGGTGCTGCAAAATCTGCACCCTCCCTGTGACCTCTCTGATCTCCTCTCCTGCTTCTCCCTGTTGCTTGCTTGCTCATCCCTCCCTTCCAGCCACTTTGGCCCTCCTTGAACACACACCCAAGTCCTGGCTTCCCTCATCTCTCTAGTCTTTGCTCTCAGTGAGGCCTATTGCAATTTAAAATTGGGAAAAAAAAAAAAAAAAAACGCTCCTAATTTTTTCCACAGACTTTTTGATCATCTAACATACAATAATGTAATATGCTTCTCCTTTTTATTGCTTATCTTCCTCTAGTAAAATAGAAGGTTCATCAGGGACAGGGTGTTTGTTTTGTTTATTGATTTGTCCAAAGATCCTAGGTGGGTGCCCTGCACATAGTAGATGCTCAGTTAATATTTGTTTAATGGGCTCAGATTAATGGAAATTAGATGGGAGCAAATAAAAGCCAGTCATTCACCTTATGGTCAGTTAGTACTTCTGAACCCTGGACCCGGCCTTATTTAAATTTCATACCTGACTAGCTATCTCTGATTTCTCTGGTCTCAGTTTCCTTGAATTTTACCCTTTTCTGCCTCAGTAGAAGCTGGGAGCCCTGAGTCTCCACTGTAGAAGAAAGCTCAAAAGCTCAAGGGCAAAAAGGTGAAGGCAGAAGTTCAAGTGACTAGACCGGGAAGCAGGAAACCCACGTTCTACCCGGGCCCTCCTCTAGATTTGCAAAAAACTATATGCCTCGTCTCTGTGTGCCTCAGTTTCCTCATCTTTTCCTGAAGGGTCAGAAACTTTCTGATTCTGGCATCCTTTGATCTCAGAGAGGATGCAGGTGAAACACCCTGAACCTCAGAGCTGGAAGCAGGACATGGACACTAGATACTTGTCATTCCTAAGGGATCCTGTGGGGAAGGCATTTTCTTGCAGGATCACGCCTCAGACACCCACTGTAACCTTTCTCGAGGAGACAGTACCCACAGATCAATAGCTTGATTGGATGAAGGATGGAGTGGGGGTTGGGGTGATGCAGCCAGGGTGATGGTCGTTTTTCATGGCCCAAATGTCCCTTCGTCAGGTCTCATGGCACTCATGTGAAATACCACCTGCTAAGGATGAGAAATGAGAGTCCCACCCTCAGAGAATAGTGTCATGCCAGTGCCTGACACCTGATGTTGGGAGGCTAGTATTATATATCAGTATAAAGCAAGACTTATGTCAAGGGAAGATGTGCGATAGGCAAAGACTGACATTATTAGAATAATAACAGCTTCTCTTTATCGAGTACTTCTACTTGAAGGCCGACTGCTGGGCACTTTTAACATGTATCTTTTAATCTTTGTAACTTCTTGAGAGTAGGTGTTCCTATTGTACCCATTTTACAGATGAAGAAACCGAGGCTCAGTTTCATTGCTTATTAAATAGCAAAGCCAGGATTTGAACTCAGAGCAACCAGGCTCTAAAGGCTGATTCCGTTACTCTACAATGACAGATCAGCTTATGGTTAGCCGTTTAAACTCCACATAGTTGAGTGGGTTTTTGTTGTTGTTGTGTGTGGTGGGGTTTTTTAAAATTTGTTTTGTGCTTTACTAATTTGGACAGATGTTATTTCTCAATTAGGACATATTTGCTTATGGAAACAAGGAGTTGGAAGTCCATTTATATTTTGAAAACTCTGTGTTATTATCTAGATGTCAGTGGTTGGCCTGGGTATTAATGTAGATGAATGTAGGTATGGGTTAGGGGGTTGGTGCGATGGGTGCTTTAGCCTTTAAAGTCTTGACAGCTGTGTCTTTTCTCCCTTTCTTACTGGCAGCTACCACATTTTACATCTGGCTGTGTTCTAACTGCCAGTCCACACCTCTCCTAATTAGCTGCACACTGGAAAACCAGACCACTAAGGTCATTCATTTATTTGCAGAGTGCAACTAAAGAGACTCTGAAATCAGGCCCCCTCAGGAACAGGGTGCATGGGCACCTGTGTTCTTGCTATTCCAGGCCTTTTTAATTTCCTTTGGAGACTCCTCAGCTGAATTTTATGTAGCTCTGCCAGTTTAGGGGAGATACTTACTTTGGCTTCAGATGTTTTGAAATTGAGGTGCCAATGGAAAAGTCTCACGGAGATGGGCTAAAACTCCCATGAGTTTTAGCACTGTGAGCACTGTGCTGGCCAGCACCATAGCCACCACCCACATGTGGCCACCGAGTAGCTAGAGTATGGCTAATCTGAATTGTGATGTGTTGAAAAATGTAAAATACACATTAGGTTTCAAGGACTTAGTTCAAAAAAGAATGTCAAATATTTCTTTAATATTTGTGTATTGATGACATGTTGATCCAGACATGATTCATTGATTATATGATATTAAAATGATGGGGTTTTTTGATATATGGAATTTAAAAAGAAATGGTGTTAAAATTAATTTCATGTTTCCTTTTACTTTAATGTGGCTATGAGAAAATTGAAAATTATGTGGTAATAAACGTGGCTCACACAGTATCTCTGCCAGAGAGCCCTGAACTATACAGATGGCTGGGATTAGGTGCTGCAAGGGTTTACCTGGGAGTCAAGTGCATGGGGAGAAGAGTTTGCTAACAGACTTCTAGGACCGCTGCTCCACCTCCCTTCTGTCATGATCCAGGTGGGCATTCTGAAGCTGCTCTGTGTCAAACCTAGGCCTTAGTGGGGATGGCCCTGGGAGACAGGGGTGGCTTAGGAGGAGACTTGTGTGTCATCATCTATAGGCAATGGGGAGCCAAGCAGGGCGTTTGAAAGCGAGAAGTCAGGATGGATTGCCTTCCTGGAAAGCTTTATTCCTCACTCTGTCCACAGTGTGGCCCGGGGCTTAGAGGCATGGAGGCATGCTTGTGGCAGGACAGATGAACTTGGAAGTGAGTAGCTACTCCCTGGACCCTTGCATTTGTCCAGATCCCTCCCGTTCTGCAAAATACAGCTGAAATTTCACCTTTTCCAGGAGGTCTTCCTCGTTACAGTAACTCTTGCTTCTCTGACTTGTGTTGCATGTACCACATCCTTTATTCTGACATGGTCAGCTAGATCCTCCATATCTGTAAGGCAAGAGACTTTTTGCAAAGATCCATGTTTGAAAATACTATACAGTTTCTCCCATGAAATCTGGATGCCCATAAAATCTGGATGCAGGGCACTTGGCTAGACACCAGTCTTGACGCATGTAGAATTCAGAGGTGACCCTTAGAAGAGTCATGCATCACTGTCACAGACCTTTGGTGTATCATTCTTGAAGGAATGAGATAATGGCTATTTAATAATAACCTTCCAAGGGTCTGCGGCTCTGTCCTCTAATTGTGCTTGTTAGTCTTGCCTCCCTGACTCAACTGCAAGTATTCAACAGAGGTATTCTTCTCTTCTTGACCCTAGAAGACCTTCCCGTCAACAGTTCTATGCATATAGATAGTAGGTATCCAGTGAATTAACTGTAGTATGAGTAGAGTAGTATGAATAGAAGCTCCGTGAGGGTCCCAGGGATGGCGACTGTCAAGCTCCGCATTGTCTTATGGGTCCCTGGCAACTAGAAAGCATTTAATACGTGGCGTTGGATGAACGATTACAATGATCTGCACACCTTTGTTTGAGGAGTATATCACTGAGTTGAGTTTTGTTAGCTGGACTCTGTACAGAAGGAAGATCTATTCATTTTGTTTACAGAATGAATTATCAGTAGAGGTGAAAGGATTTTAAAGATGGTGGTGGGGGACATAAACCGAGGACAGAACATAGTGGATTGGGCTCACATAGGTTAGAAAACTCTCTTCGGTGCTTTCTTGAAAATACTAAGTAGGACACTCTGGATGGAAATAAGGGTAACTGTAATTTTTGTGTCCTTGTTTTCTCTATTTTCATCCTTCAGATTCACCAAAACCACCAGTTGCTCCCAAGCCAAAGACTGCCAGTCCCCTCACTCCAGTGACAGCACCCAAATTCCCTTCATCACCCCGGCCTGATAGTCTCCATAGTCCCAACTCCATGTCTAGGGGGCCAAAACCCCCCATCGCCCCTAAGCCCAGGCTGGCGACCCCCAGTGAGTGGAGAGCCAGTGTGTATGTGATCAACAGCTTGAACAAATGCAGCAATGGGAAGCTGCTCTGTGTTGACAGGGGGCTTTATGAAGAGCACCGGTCCAACTTGGAGTGCTCCGAGTCTGAAGCTGATGAGGATTACATCGTGGTCCCCAAGTCTCCACCAAAAGAGGATGGACCCAGTGATAGCAGCTCTGCGGAGAATGCAGTAATGGTGCCTCCAGATGCTGCTGGGGGAGAGGATTGCCAGGAGGGAGGCAAGGGGAGTGACCCGGAGGGGATGGGAGCTGCTGAGGACTTGGCAGCCCCAGCAGAGGTAGTGCCGAGTGAAGAGGCTGATGGAGGCACAGCCCCCACTCCTGAGAATGTGGGGGCAGAGGATGGTGCCTGTGACCCGGGGGCAGAGGAGCAGACGTTTACAAGTGAGGAGGAAGAGAAGCTAATGGAAGAGCACAATGTGTACAACCTGGAGGACAGGGGCCCTTGGGATGGAGAGGCAGTCCTTCCCAGTGATATCCTAAGTCACATTGATTTAGAGGCTCCATCAAATCCCAGTGATGAGCCTGGGCCCCCTGGGACACCCAGGGAGGCAGAAGAGGATGGTGAGGAAGGCTCTGCCAGCACAGAACCAGGGGCTCCAGATGAGTGTGTGAATTCTGACGGGCCCCCTGAGGGGGATGCTGAAGATGATAGCAAGGAACCCACAGAGAATGAGGGCTTGGCCACAGGTGTCCAGGAGGTGGAGATGGCCACAGACAGCCCTGAAGTCTCAGAGGAGAGGGGCGAAGATGCCACAGCCAGTGGTGACCAGGATGAGCCACATGACCAAAATGAGAAAACGGACCAGGAAGAAATGGCAGCAGTCACCCAGGAGGAGGGAGGGGACCCTCGAGAAGGTGAAGAACTGGTTCAGGATGAACCTGCCGAGGAGAGCTGCCAAATCATTCCTTATGAGAACGATGGCATGGATGACTTTGTGACTTCACTCTCAGGAAGTCCCTACGAGTTATTTCCGACTGAAAGCACCTCTTTCTGTAGCGAGAGCTACTCCTCTTTTCCCAAGTCAGCGAAAGACTTAGAGTCACAGCAGGAACCACAGTCTGGAGAATGTGCGGAGCAGGACCCCACTGTTGGAACTTCATGTGACTCTGAGGAGGGCCCCTCTGTCCCTGATGTGGTGGTCATGCCAGAGGATGAGGATGCCATAGATGATGCGCTCACCAACCCCTATGAGATGGGAGTTGACCTGGAGCAAGGGGCTAACCCCGAGGAAGGAGAGAAGCCTGAGACACAGGCTGCATCAGACATGCTGAGTGGTTATGGCACAAAAGAAGAAATGAACTCTGATGCTGAGGGTGGCCTGGTCTCTATCGACAGGAAGAATATCATCACGAGGACCAGGCCCCACTCTGGGAAGATGGCTGGCTATGTCCCAGAAACCGTCCCAGAAGAAACCGGACCAGAAGCTGGCTCATCAGCTATTGGCATTAGAGGTGGCAACAAGGAGGCAAGAAAGACAGCTCTTTCATTGGAGGGGAAACCGCTGGAAGCCAGTAGGGCCTTGCCAGCAAAGCCCAGAGCCTTCACTTTATACCCCCGGTCATTCTCTGTGGAAGGCCGAGAGATTCCAGTGTCCTTGTACCGGGAGTCAGAGGCATCCAGCTTGGATGACCATAGGATCAAAAGGAAAGATGACAACCTTTCTCTGCCTTGTATGATTGGCTCCTCTGGAAGTTTCTCCCAGAGGAACCACCTTCCATCCAGCGGCACCTCAACACCCTCTTCTGTGGTCGACATCCCACCCCCTTTCGACCTGGCCTGTATCACCAAAAAGCCCATCACAAAGAGCTCTCCCTCCCTGCTGATTGAGAGTGAGCCTCCAGACAAGCACACCAAGAAGAAGAAGTCATCCTTCAAGAGGTTCCTGGCGCTGACGTTTAAAAAGAAATCTGAGAACAAAGTGCATGTGGATGTCAATGTGTCTTCTTCCAGGTCATCTTCAGAATCCAGCTACCATGGGCCTGCCAGGCTTCTGGAAATCGACCGGAGGAGCCTCAGCAACTCCCCGCAGCTTAAGGCTCGGACTGGCAAGCTCCGGGCTTCCGATTCCCCTTCCTCCCTCATCTTCTACAGGGATGGCAAAAGGAAAGGTGTCCCCTTCAGCAGGACGGTGTCCAGAGTGGAGTCCTTCGAAGACCGCTCCCGCCCCCCCTTTCTGCCCTTGCCCCTGACCAAGCCACGGTCCATCTCATTCCCCAACGCCGACACTTCAGACTATGAGAACATCCCAGCCATGAACTCAGACTATGAAAATATTCAGATTCCACCCCGGAGGCCTGCAAGGGCTGGGACATTTACAAAACTGTTTGAAGATCAGAGCAGAGCCCTGTCCACAGCAAATGAAAATGACGGCTACGTGGACATGAGCAGCTTCAACGCCTTTGAGAGCAAACAGCAGAGTGCAGACCAAGAAGCAGAAAGGTACTGTGAAATTACATTTTCTTTGTTCTTGGGCAAGTGTGAGCATCCGAGATTAGGTGTAGGGGACAGAATGGACTTGCTTTTTAGTCTCAGGCTCTGTGTATTTCTAGCTGGGTGACCTGGGGTGAATGGCTTTACCTCTCTGAGCCCAGTTACTACATCTGTGAAATGGGATTCCTGCTGCCTCAAGGCAGTGTTTAAAGAGATCAGAGATGATCGTCTGGGTGAAAGTATTGAAATGCCAAATACAGTGTAAATGAGAGCATTTGTATTTCTATTATTTGAGAGACATTTCTCATCTAGGTAGATGGGTTTGCTAGTCCCCTCCAGGAAAGTCACCAAGAGAGAAGGTCCTGGTATTGTGCCAAACTAAATATCTTTCACCATCAGGAAAATACCCTAAATTGAAATTGATACCCTTTTACTGTGTAAATATACACTTTATTCAATGGAACTAGAAAAGACAATCTGTTTAAATTTTTTTTAAAGAGCAAAGGGTGCCCTGAGCTAAATTTCTGAATAGAAGCCTTGAAGACATACATCCAGGCTGATTTTATTTTACTTTTTTGGACTCATTCACCTTGAACATAAGAGTGAAACACTGAAATTATTGACAACTGTGGGGATTTTCTGACCCCACCCTCCCAAGACCAACTGAATGCCCTTATTGATCATTCCAAGTGGGTAACTGCCAGATCTTGCTGTTCTTGTACCTTGTGGATGCAACTTAAAGGCAATGCAATTCAGCCTCAACCATGTACTCTCTTTGGGAGCACCTGATTGGAATTAATACAAGCAAAAATCGTCGTGATTTTATTTTTATTTTTTTTTAAAGATTTCATTTATTTATTTGACAGAGATCACAAGTAGGCAGAGAGGCAGGCAGAGAGAGAGAGAGAGAGAGAGAGAGGAGGAGGAGGAGGAAGCAGGCTCCCTGCTGAGCACGGAGCCCGATGTGGGACTTGATCCCAGGATCCTGGGATCATGACCTGAGCCGAAGGCAGAGGCTTTAGCCGACTGAGCCACCCAGGCGCCCAGTTGCCGTGATTTTAAAGGACAACCTGATTCTGACCCCTTGTGTGCAGTGACTTCACCCAGTCCCACACAGCTGTTGCTGCTAGGAGTTCCCAGGGCGCCTGCAGTAATGAATAGATAAGATGATTTGCAATTAGCATGAGCTGTCTCTGGAGTGTAGATGCTAGAAGTGTTAAGGTGGTTTATTCTCCTGAGTTTTTTACATGGTTCCCCACCCTGGCTCCATCTTCTCCCTCCCCCGAGTCTGGGTGAGGCCGTTAATTAGTTCTTTCCAGAATGAAAGGGTTTGTTTGCTGGGGCAAAGGTAAACACTAACACTGTTGGAGGGACTGAGTTTAATTTGGAGAGTGTGGACTTGTGCAAACTCTACATGGTTGAGAACTGCACAGCCAATCAGTTCCTTGCATTAATAGTTATCAGCAGGGTTTGACAAGATCCAGACCTAGCTGAGTGTCTCCTAGTGTTAATGAAAATAGAACCGAGCTCTGAAACCAGAATCACCTAGAAAGGATCTCAAAGGGCAGATGGTCAAAGCTCCCGCCCTAACAGGCCTTTCTCTAACTCAGTTTGTACTTGAATTCCTCAAGCCACAGGGAACTCACCACCTCCCAGAGCTGCCTCATCTGTTGCTAGGTATCCTGATTAAATTTTCCTTTCTGACTGAGGCAAAAGCTGTCTTCTAATATTCCTACCCAACTCATGCTGGCTCTCCTCCTCTCAAGCCAGGCAAGTGAGCTAATTTCCTCTTTTGTATGACAGCCCTTCAGAAATTGAAGTCTGCTTCTGTAGAATCACTGAATTTTATAGCTGGAAGGGAACTTCGGACAACATTTGGTTCCCTTACAGAGGAGGAAACAAACACAGAGAGAAAAAAGGATTTACCTAAGGTAGCTCAGCAATTTAGTGGAGAAATCAGTGCTAGGACTCAAGATTTCCTGGTTCAGGCATTCTTAGTGAATTACATTGAGGGGTCCCAGATCTGATTGTGTAGGCTGTGAACTGCACTACTCCAGAGCCACATTCACATTCAGCTCCCTTCCCCCGGGGCTGTACAGTGCACATGTTGCTTGGCCATTTGCAGAGTCCCTGTTGCCTTGATCTGTACTTTGCCCAAAACCCAAAAAAGGTCCTTCATCAAATTAACCTGATAATAAGGGGGAAATATCCAAGAAAATGTCAATGCTTGACTGCTTCCTGTGTGCCAGGCATTGTGCTGGGTGCTCTCCCTGCATTTTCTCACATTTGATGCTACAGCCTGTGGTCATGGTTGAGTATCCTGTACTGTCAGACTCAGTGCAGTTGCCCTACTCTGATGCTATTTCACGGAAGGCCAGGCTGACCAGGATAAATCTCCCATGCAGGAACTACATCCTCTTGGACATCAATCAATGAGCAAAGCTTTCTTCTGTTTTTCCTGCATGAAACAGATGGAAGGGAAGGGGGAGAAAAATCCTCGCTTTGGGCTGAAACAGGTCTGGGCAAGGGAGGTTTCATACACATCAAGTTGAGAGGCATAAGGAACTGCTGTGGGGGTGGGGTCCTAGTGCTTCTTCACCTGAACAGGGGCTTTGAGAACCTAGTGGCTGGGGTGCTGCTGATCTGAGACACATGCCTAGGGGTGCTGAGGGTTGCTTTAGGTTGGGCTGGACAGGATGGAGCAAGAGGGTGGGAGAGGCAGTTCCTCCTCCTTCTGCTCCTGGCCCTGTCCTGCAGCTTGCTTTAGCATGAGGATCAGGGAGAGAAGCCAAAATAAATATCAACAGCCCTGAAAGGGTGCAGGACAGGATATTGGGATATTGTAGGTTCAAAGCCTGCTCAGCCACTGGCTTGCTGTGGGATCTTGGAAAAGGCTAGGCCACAGTTTGCTCATCTGTAAAATGGTAAGATTGGAGCAGACCCATGTTCCTCAACCCTTTGCCTCTCCTGTACCACTTGCACCACTTCTGTTCTACCCCCATACTATCACTTACTTACTGTTTTTCCTTCAATCAGTCTCTCTTTTTTATTTCAGACATACTTAGAAAGGAAATTTTATGTCACTGTAGGGAAATGGAAAAACACTATTGGTTGCCATAAATAGAAGGCAGTTATACAAATAAGATACAAAGGAAAGGAAAATAACGGGTATATTCTAGCTTGAGGTTATTACTTGCCAAGGCTGGAGCTGGAAGCCTGGTCCCTTTGTTAAACAGGGAGAGGTGTTAAAGATGTCCTGGCACCACACAGAGACTTTCTCCTTGGCATAATCAGAAGGATTCAAAAGGACTGAAAAGGGAATAACTCTCTCTCTGGTGTGATTCACTGTTATTTAAATCCAAGTCCTTTTTCCACTAAAAGTACCTCCCTTCAAGAAACATGTAGAGTATAGAATAGAATTCAGAGAGCCCTTAGAGAGCTCTAAATCAGAGTAGCAGCTCAGGGTCTAATGGATGATTGTAAAGTTTCTTCTATGTAGTTACTTCCTTTGAGGTTTATATACCCAGATAATAACATTTTAGGAGCTGCAATAATGTTATTAACAATTTTCTGTCTTGTAAAATAAAATTGTATACATTATTACTTACGTAAATTTCCCCCAGGGTATACAGAAGGTTTCATCATCTTTTAGTTTAAAGCATATCCCCAGAACATTTTTTTTTTAACCGCCCTGAATTGACCCTTATGAAAAACAAAAAATGGATCAGAGATCTAGTCTAATATTTACTTTTCAAATAGACTGTTTAATGTCCTCAGGCAGGACTCTTGGTTGGGGGACCTGATCTTTACCTCTGAGTGTCCCATGGCCCCTCAGTACATTGGCTATATGCTAGGAGCTCAATAAATATGTGTTGATGACCAGAAGCTTAATGATTCCATGCAAATTGGTGGTTTTGAGCTTCACAAGGGTCAAAGGATTATCATTTATTAAGCACCTGTCTTTGGCAATGCAATGCTAGGTGCTTTGTTATACACTTAATAAATACCCATTTGATGCAAAACAGTACATAAACTGCCTTGTCCTCAGTGTCTCATTTAAATCTCCATAATTGTATATTTATTTTTTGCATAGTAATGAGTCTACTTTAATCACTCAGCATTATACACCAACACGGATCCCTGAAGCTGCTTTTCCCCATTTCATTATGAGAATATTCAAACTTATAGAAAAGTTGAAAGACCTTTTACAGTGAATGTTCATTTGCCCACCACCTAGATTTACCATTTACATACTGCCACAGTAGCTTTTTCTCATCTCTCTCTTTCTCTGTTCTCTCCAGCTGTTACAATCAGTTCCCATATTGTTCTTGATGCATTTATGGTAGTTCTTTATGGATGCAGATGAGGACAGTGGAGCCCAGGGAGAGTCTTTGAGAGCACAGGGGCCAAGCATGTGGGCTTTAGCCAGGCTGCCTGGGGTGTGGTTCTGTACTCCACTCCTTACTATCTGTGTGACCTGGGACAAGGTCTGCGTCTTACTTTATCTGTCATAGGCAATCGTAGTGGTTCCTGCCTCTTAACATTAAGACAGAAGGAATTAGGGGCACCTGGGTGGCTCAGTGGGTTAAGCCTCTGCCTTCGGCTCAGATCATGGTCTCAGCGTCCTGGGATCGAGCCCTGCGTTGGGCTTTCTGCTCAGCGGGGAGCCTGCTTCCTCCTTTCTCTCTGCCTGCCTCTCTGCCTACTCGTGATCTCTCTCTCTCTGTGTCAAATAAATAAATAAAACCTTAAAAAAAAAAAAAAAGGACAGAAGGAGTTAATGTTACACATGATGAAATGATCAGTAAATATTAGCTACTATTCAGTGATATGGTAAGGTCACATAGTGGTAGATGCAGGATTTGAATTTGATTCCAGAGGTTTGGGTTGAGAGTCTGGTCCCTTTGATGGTGGGGATGTCTCTCTCTCTCTGTCTCTCCCTTCTCTCCCATATGATGGTTCTTCTGCATGAGTTTGACTTCGTGTTCAGGACATCACATCAATAAAACTGTGACCATGAACTTGCAAGCTTTAGCTGTGGGGTGTGGTTTCAGCACTACCTCTCACTTCCTCCTGGGCTGGGGTCAGGGCTGCAGAGAACAGCCCCAGCAATAGTAATTTGGAGTCATTAGGAGCCTCTTACACCAAGGACACCAGGACTGAAGTTTTTTTCATTCCATAATCATAATAGGTAGGCCTGGCTCTGTGACTCTGACTTTAGCTGTTATTTTGCTTGTATTTCACGATTGGTTAGCCACATTAGTGCTATAAACTATCCTCTGTTACACAGGTTGTAAGTAGCCAAACTAAGATTCGAGTCTAGGTCTTTCCCCATCTCTTGTTTCCTGTAGTTGAAAAAATGCCATGTTTTCTGGTGGTCTTCATCCAACAGCTGTAGTATCTCACTTGCAGAAGACAATGTAGCACAGCCACCACCAAAATGTTGGCTTTGTTTATTGGTCCAGACGGCTCAAGGAAGATTGGAGGGACACTTTCCTTTCTTTTCTGGTGGGTGGTGGGTGTGTTACTCTGTTGGCAGCTCATCAAGAAGGCTGACAAGCTTTCCTGGAATTTGCTAATGAGATACTCAGACATTTTGCCCTCCCTCAGGGCCATGGTGGAGGACACGTACCCCTCTGCGGCCAGCTGTGCCCTCAGAGCAGAGCAGCCAGGAGCTCTGGGTTGGGAGCAGACTGTCTGTTTGGGTTATACTACTTGTTAGAGGAGCTTCAGATGATTCAGCCCACCCAGGAGCAGCAGCTCATGAGTGCTCGTGCCTTCCAGGAAGAGCTGTGAAAGGTCTGAGGGCCAGCATTTCAGGACTCTTAGGGTTCTTACAGAGCTGTTCCTTGTTGGAATGCAGCTGGAATTACATCTTCAAGAGTCTGTGGATTGGCCATATTATATAGCATTCATATGAAGATAAGGAGTGGGAACATCCTGGTAATTCTATATTTTGGCTGATGATGACCTTTTGAGAAATGATTGGTTCTTGAGGAGCTGTGCCTAGTGAAATATGGACACAGAGAGGCAGACCAGGAACCATCACTGGCCTCAGTAGACTTACAGTTGGAGGGTAGCAGAAGGACTTCTACCCAAGCTCCTGGAATGCAAGGTAGAAAATGCTTAGGATCTAAGGGTGCTTGGGTAGCTCAGCTGGTTAAGCTTCTGCCTTGGTCTCAGGTCATGATCCCAGGTTCCTGGAATCGAACCCTGCATCAGGCTCCCTACTCCGTGAGGAATCTTCTCTCCCTCTGCAACGCCCCCACCACCACCAGCCTCACTTGTGCTCTCTCTCTCTTGCTGTCTCTATGTCTGAAATAAATAAATTAAATCTGAGAGAAAGAAAGAAAGAAAGAGATCAGGATCCAAAAGGTAGGAGTTTAGAGGAGGGTAGGATGGCTTCATAGACACTGAAGGAAAAGTAGGCTCTTGAATGAAGGTAGGAAAGAGATGCAAGGATTTGTGTAGAAACACAAATCTGTGGTTTTAGCAGATGAAGCTGTAGTAAACATGGTTTAATCTTGGTCAGGAGGTGCTTTGACATCTTTTTTTCTGGAAAACAGCTCCCATCATCGGCAGGCATGGAGAATATATAGAGGAGATTGGGTTGGAAGACTAAGGACTGAACTCAAACACCACATTTTTCTGATTTCCAGTTCTTAGACTAGTATGTTGCACTAGCTCAGCTAGCCATTCCTCACTCTGCTAACATTTTTTCAGCATCTACCAAACATCAGCTACTGTTTTAGATACTAGAGGTTTCCACCCCCTTGTGTTCTAGAGGAGGGGCTGTGGGCAGCCTGTACTATCTGGGAGACACTTGAGGTGGGTTTTGGCAAAGAAACAGGAGTTCATGATGGAGACAAACAGTCCAGGAGGAACACAAGCCTGTGCATGAGTCTGGGGATAAGAAAGGATCATGAAGTGGTCAGATGGACCTCAGTGTACTCGTCTGTGAGACAAAGTTGGGAAGGCGATTGGAACCCAACCAAAAAGTCCCTCGAATATCAGCTTGATGAGTGAGTGCCTTGCTCCCAGGTAGTCGGGGGACCGTGGCGGTTTTCAGCCTGGCAGGCACACAATGGAGATGGTGCAATGGCACGGGCACTCTGTTGGCAGGATGAAGTGGAGGGATGAAGAGGGGAGCAGGGAGACTAGTCAAGAGACCACTGCAGTAGTCCCCTCCTGAGAATACGAAGACCAGGCAGAGCCATAGCAGCTCGAAGGGAAGGAGTGGGGTTCCACAGTGAACACAGCCACCCACTTCTCCCGCGCTGACTCCAGAGCTAGCATGGGGCTAGCTAGCTAGCATGGGGCTGCCTTCGCTTTCCCCATCCTTTTATTTATTTGTTTACAGCCTGTCGGGGCCCAGATAAACAAAAGATTTGAGTTGGTTTCCAGTAAAAGACAAGCAAGAAATAATAAGAATTCAGCCCTTAAAATTTAAAGGATACAAGCCAAGTAATAAAGCTGGGGGAGATAATTGTACAGGCAATCCAGACCAAGGACAGCGACTGCAGCTAGAATTCCTAAATCCAGCACAAAATCTAGCCATAAGAGCCCTCCCTCCCTCCTCCCCAGGCCCTAGCGCACGTTCACCATCCTTAGAACGCAGTAAATATTTTGCTGAAGTGATTCCCTGAGAGAGTGAAACCTTATTTTTATATTTTACCACTGTAGATGGTGTTGCCCCCGTGAATATATGCATCATTGTAATACAAAGGTGATTTATAGCCTCAGCTATAAATCCTTGGGTGGGTTCATGCCAGATCTGCAACTGAACCTCCTGCTGATTCCATTGGTGCTGAGAGCTGCATGCCTGGATTTTTGGCACATCCCATCCATAGTATTCATGGGTATCTTTATATCTGCCTGAATGCTGGGAGCCTTCCTATTATTATTATGTTTTTGACAAATGAACTCATGCAGAGCTTTCATTAAGTTTCATTGAAAGGACCTGGAAATGCCATAAAAATTATTATAATCTCAAAACCATCACATTCCTAATGCATGCGGTTGTGCTTCTTGTTGAAATTGACTGATGAGAATATTCAGTTTTTAATTTTCTGACTTAAAATAAGACCATCTGCAGCTGTTTCTTTTAGCAATAATTTTTAATTAAATGCAATAAAATTTACAGGGAAGGACCCTAATAAGAAAATCGTGTCAGAAACACACTTATTGTAACATTTACTAACATGATATTAAGGCCCCCGACTATTTTTTTCTTTGCAGAGCTATAATATAGACGAAATCTTGATTAAGTGTTAGTCACAATGTGGTTTTACCTTCATAAAAGCAGGGTTTCCCCCTGTGGGAGGTGTGAAAATAATTCTCACTAATAGAAGCCAGTCTTGTTCCATGAGTTCTTTGGTGAAATATCAGCAGCAGGTCTTCTTGACCAGCTGAGCCCCAGAGGAGGAGTGAAGTCTTTGTTCCAGCCTGAGTTTGGGTGGTACTTGGGGTATTGGGCCTTACTCTCCTCTGCCTGTGGATGGGAGGTGAGCACATCATGTGTAGGATGTAGCCAAAGATGAAAGTCGTATCTGTAGTTCAGGTCCTTATTGTGGATTGGCCTGTGCTCTATGAGCTTCAGATACAGTAGGGAGCCAACAGATAAGATCCCTGCTCTGGCAGATGTGATCTCCTACTCGGAAGAGGAAGACAGTAAACCCGCTAAAAAGTAAACAAGATAATCAGAGTTAATAAAATCATTCTTTCGTGAGGACATTATTTTGTGGGGTGGAGGAGGAAAGAGCAATGTGATAGGAAGTGACTTGTGGGAGGGACATTTTAGATAGGATAGTCAAGGAAGGCTTCTCTGAGGAGGTGATGTTCGAGTGAACCCTGAATGATGATCAAACCATCATTGGGGGAAGAGCATCCCAGGCCCAGGGAATGGCAGAGACAATGATCCTGAGGCTGGAGGACCCTCGTAGAGTTTGTGGAGAGGCCGTGAAGCCAGCATGGCTGGAGTGCAGAACAAAACAGGGGGAGTGATAGGGGTGGGGTGGGCAGGAGCGTTTGTAAAAGATTTCGATTTTACTTTAAGGAGATGCCATTGAAGAGAAATGTTAAGATCCAAAAATGTTAAGGGAAAAAAAAATCCAGAAATGTTTGAGTTACTTGAACTCTTCAGACCATTTCCTAAGACTTGGACATTTTAGGGTCAGACTACCAAATAGTTTGAAGATCATAGCAAAGAGTATTTATTTGCTTTTCAGAATGGTTCTGGGAGTATAAACAGGTTGGAATTTAGATCCTGGCTATGTGAATTTTGAGCTTCTGGGTCTCTGATGTCTCTCCCACCTGTAACTGCTCTAAAACTGCTCAGGACTAGGAGTTCTGAGTTCCCCATCTGAGTGCTCTTTACAGAAGACTCTTTACAGAGAGGACTGGCCCAGCCATGCTAGAGGAAGGGTGTGTGGTGATTAGGCTAGGCAGTTCTTGAAAATGAATATGTTGCATTTGCACTTTCCTTTCTATGTGAATTGATTTAATCTGTGAGTCATAGGGAGCTAATGAAGGTTTTAAAGCAAGAGAGTGACATGATTAGCAGGTACTCCAGCACAGTGATTGTCAGATGTGGGGTAGAATGGCAGAACAGAAGCTACCACAGTAAGGTGTCTCAAGGGCAAGAGACTGAGGCATGGCAAAAGGACCTAGCGGCTCCAGCTTCTGGAGGCTGTAAGCCACAGTTACTGCAGTCACTGAGAACAGAATAAACCAGAGCTCCCACCGCTCTGGACCTGGGCATAGGGTTTCTTAGGGTGGTTGATGGCATTTAGGCAGCACAAATGACAGGACCACAGAGGCAGCATGGCATGGCAGGAAGAGAGAATGAGCTCAGGTCTGCCTTCATCCCTTACCTTGTCATGTGATCGGAGCCTCGGTTTCCTCACCTGCTGACATGTGCGTGATGGTCCCTTCATCACTGAGCCATCCTGAGGAGTCAGAGAGGGTATGTGTGCAAGGGTTTTGTTAGGTATTTTTTTTCCTTTTTTTTCTTTTTTAAGATTTTTATTTATTTATTTGACAGACAGAGACCACAAGTAGGCAGAGAGGCAGGCAGAGAGAGAGAGAGAGGAGGAAGCAGGCTCCCCGCTGAGCAGAGAGCCCGGCTCGGGGCTCGATCCCAGGACTCTGGGATCACAACCTGAGCCAAAGGCAAAGCCCTTAACCCACTGAGCCACCCAGGCACCCCGGTTTTGTTAGGTATTAGAGCATACTGTCATTCTCATACTTTGCTGCTGGGAGCTGAGGTGAAGAGCTATGGAGCCCATGAGACTTCCCTGTAGGTTCACTATATGCCAGGCCCTGTCTTAGACCCTTCATGTGCATTATCCCAGTTAATCCAAAACACCAGCCTGCTATAGAGGCTTTATACATATACATAGTATAGACCTTTTCAGAAGGTCTATACTCACCAGATGAGGCAGCTAAGGTCCAGTAAGTAAAGGGCCCGAGGTCACAGCAGAGCCAGAATTTTGCCTGAGGCAGTTTCCAGCACCCGTGTGTCACCTCAGCTGTGAGGTTTTCTCACTGTATGTGCATCACTTCATTTAATCTGCTGAATGTCCTTTTGGCAGTGGTTACCCAATTTTACTTTTTTAATAGAAGAGGAAACTGAGGTTCAGTGTGGTGGCATGATTGTAAGTCTGTCAAGTGACAGGGCTAGGACAGGAAGGAAGATGGCTCTAGGTATGACTTCTCCCCTCTTTCTGGTCCACCCCCTTTGAGAACTTCCCAATTGGAATTGACCCTCCAGCTGTCAAAGGTGAGGACACACAATGGAGTATGGATCCTCAGAACGGAAATGTCCTTATTATAGGCATTCAGAATGGACAGCTTATAATGACTGTCTACTTGCTTAGATCCACATGGTCAGGGGATGATGTAAAAACTATATATATATATATATATATATATATATATAGAGAGAGAGAGAGAGAGAGAGAGAAAACGAACAGCACATACTCATGCAGTAATAATCAAAGGCATAATATTATGCAGGAGGTTAATGCTTCCTTAGATTGCCTGGCTAGGCTCAGGAAGGGCCCTTGGAGAATTTATCATCCATGCTCACAGTACTCCAGGTCAACAGGACAAAAAGCTCATAATAATTTCTGAGTGATGAATTAATGTGTTTCATCTGGCTCCTTGAGTATGCCCCAAGACTGTCCAGCCTCCAAGAGATGAAGACAGCTGCTGAGCCATGTGCTGGGGAATTCTGAGCTTGCCCTTGAGGATTGTAGTGTTTCCCTATCTTAGAGAAGCCTGTGTCTTTGGCCGTCTTCCTGCAAGATGAATGTCTTGGGGTTGGGATTGTTTTCGGGGATGATGTGGCTGGTCTCTATGTAAACAGACCCATTCTCTTCGTGCATGAGTTTGGTCTGGAGCCCAAGAAAATTTTCTCTGGATCAAGGCATGACCCAAGAACTTGACATTTCAGGCATGTTTGCATGATTTTAATTAAGAAACTAAGCACACAGTCTCTCTCTCACACACACACACACATCCTGCCTTAGAGAGATCTTAAGTTCTGTACGGTTACGATGAGACCTTCTCATACTGACATATATGTTCAGCAGGAATTCGAGATGTAGTGAGCTCTCATTCATGACCAGTAATTAAGCACAATTGGAAAGGATAGCAGAATCTGTCATGAGGCCAGGAATTCTGAGCTCTTGGGATTGTTTTTGGCTGGGTAGTGAGAGTTCTAAGGAAGCAGGTGGGCTGCTGTAGGTACTGCTTCAGCAGCCTCTGAGAAATATTCAGATCCCTTGGATCCCTTAGGGGAAGCCCCAGAAAACCATAGGAAGTCTCAGTATCAGCTCTGGAACCAATTCCAGAACACGTCTCCTGGTACAATGAAACATGTTTGTCATGCCCCTTGCCACTGAATCAGAGTCCTCTGAAGTGCTGAGAAACTCACCTACTGAAAAGGCTGCGCTTGGAGATGCGATAGCTTCTCACTCCCTCCAGCCCGCCTTGGGAGGGGACAGAAATCCTCCCCTTGGAGTCAGGGGCCCAGCTGCAAAGAAGCGGATGGGAAGACTGGTTATTTGGTGTTTCCTCACACACCTAATCTCAGTGGTTTCCAGACTTTATGTTGCAAAGTAAAAAAGGATCTTTTTTCCAAATAAAACTTACTTGGAACTCCAACAAAGAAGGCAAGGATTTGTTATTATAATTCTCTTTCATAAGTTCAAGTTTTTAATACTTCATAGGAAGTTAGTTAATGAGACCATCATGATGAATAAACATCTTGGAAATTGGGAGTTATGGATTGCAATTGCTGTTCTTACAGCCTAACGAGGGGTGATAATTATACAAAGGGGTATCTTATGGGGGTTGACAACCTGTGTTCCAGAGCAGATGGCTGGGTTCAAATCTCAGCTCTGCCAGTCCCTAGCTGTACGTTCTTGGACAGATTACGTAACCAGTCTGTGCCTTAGCCATCTCATCTGTAAAAACAGGGAAGATGACACTACCTACTTTCAGAGATTATCATGAAGTTTGAATGAGTTAACCCTCACAGAGAATGTAGCTGGGGCCTGTGTGCCTTTTAGGGGCCCAATACACTTTAGCTGTTACTGTTAACCCTGTAGCAGTGTCTGTGTCCATGAAATGGGAAGTCAACATTGTGAATCCTCACCCACAGGAATCCAGGCTTCCTAAGGAACACTCAGAAACCCCACCTTACCTCATATGATATGGCAGTCTTCTTTTAATAAGTGTGATCTGTTGGGTATATATAGCTAGAAGTTTTTTTCACCAATGATTTCATCACTGATTTACAAAACCCTGTGCCAGACACATTAGAAGGAGTGGAGAAATGGTTTCTGCCCATCTTTGAAAAACAGAAGTAGTTTAGGGATATATAACTATTGGATCTTAAGCTCTTGGATTATAATAACCTCCTCACACTCTGTGTACAAGAATGGAAGTGAAATTAAGGATGTGAATGGGAAAAGGAAGCAACACCCAGCAGATTCTGTAGTCTGCCAGTATTCTACATACATATGTGCACTCTACTCCCTTATGTATGTTATCTCACTGATGATCAACCTGATTTCCTAGGTGAGGAAACTGAGGCTCCAAGTTATCATGTGGTAGACGAGGCAAACGGACAGGGTTTGAGAACATAGAGTAGAGAGTCAAGACCCACAGTGGGGCTCAAGGAAGCAGATCCCAGCTTCACTGGTCTCTTGCTCCTGGCAAGAGTTGCCCCACCTTAGGCAGCAATGGGTATGTGCAAAGGGGCTGGCTGAACCCCTGCCAGAGAGGCTGTCCTGCCAGAAAGCTGAGATAGAAAACCCAGAAAGTTATGAAACCTTGATGTGGCAGCCACATAATTGTTCACTGCACTTTCAAGTTTACAGAGCTTTTCCATGCCTGTTATCTCCACTGATTCTCCCAACAGCCACCATTTGGAGGAGGCATCAAAGACCTGAATAAGACTAGCAGATAGTCAGGCAGATACTTATTCTGTGGTGCCTTGGGTAAGCCGTTTTTCTTGGGTGTGTCTCAGTTTGCTCAACTATAAAATAGGGATGATAGATAGTGGCAGACTAAGAGTAACCCATGCCAGCCCAAGGGCCTGGTGCCTTGGTGCAGGGCCTGGCATGAAGTAGGTTCTTAGTGGATGTAATTGTGGATATAATGATGGTTGTACCTACTGTGAAGAAGGAATCTGAAGAATAGTGAGAGGAGAGGCTCTTTCTAAGACTGAGGGTTTAGAAAATACCAAGGAAGGAGTGATAAAGAGCAGAAAAAGAACTAGAGGCTCCAAGGGTTTTGTCCAAGCTAACACAGCCAGCTAGTGGCAGAGTCAGACCTAGAACTCAGAGGTGTCTGCCTCAGAGCCATGTGTTCCATGAGGAATTGGGGTGAGCAAAACTGGGTCCCAGGACTGACCCAGAGTTAGGGTGCAGCAAATCCCAGTTCCTACCTGGAGCTGCTCTTGGTAATAATAGAAGAAAGGAGGGTGATGTCATGTGGCTAGGGATTGTTCTGGGCCCTTGTTCCCTTCCCAGGACACTCCTTGTAGATGCCGCATCTGGTTTCCAGGGAGGTCCCTGATCCAAACCCAAGTTAGTTGCCTTGCTGGCCTGAGGCCACAGGTCAAGGTTGGCTTCTGAGCCATGAAGTGAGTCAGAGGCTTTGTGGGATTCAGAGTTTGGGGTGCTGCTCAGACTCTAGGATGAGGAGGCCCTTCACTTTTACCTTTATACTTTCTCTCTGCCTCCATCCTTCCCAGATCCAGTCTCAGATTCTAAAAGGCCCTGATGTCTTTGTCCAAGGCCAGCCAGGGTTGTTTGTGTGTCATAGCCTCTGTCAACTTCTGGTCTGTCTTTGACCCCACTGTACCCAGTGTTGAGAAGGGAGCTTCAAGATACCACCGAGCCCAGGGGTACCTAGGTAGTGCAGATGGTTACACATCTAACTTGGTTTTTGCTCAGGTCATAATCTCAGGATCATGAGATCGATCAAGCCCCAGCCAGGCTCCACATTCAGCATGGAGTCTGCTGAAGACTCTCTCTGGGACGCCTGGGTGGCTCAGATGGTTAAGCCGCTGCCATTGGCTCAGGTCATGATCCCGGGATCTTGGGATCGAGTCCCACATCGGACTCCTTGCTCAGCGGGGAGCCTGCTTCTCTCTCTGCCTCTGCCTGCCACTCTGCCTGCTTGTGTTCTCTCTCTCTCTCTCTGACAAATAAATAAATAAATAAAATCTTTAAAAAAAAAAAAAAGACTCTCTCTTCCTCTGCCTCAGCCTCTGCCCCACTCATGTGCACACATGTGTGTGTATGTGTACACACATGTGCTCTCTCAAATAAAGACATAAATAAAATCTTTAAGATACCACCAAACCTATCTGAATTCCCTCAGGTTCAACAGAGGAGAAAACTGGGCCCAGAAAGGGGACTTGGTTCCTCAGTTCCTTCTTCCATTAGATAAGCTGCCACCCTCATCTGTGCATAGAGAAATGGTAGCGAGGACAGTGAGGGCAAAGGAGGAAGGGCATGGCACTGACAGGGGAATTTTAGGCACTCTGTTAAATGCTTGGAAAAAATACTCTGAAACAGAAAGTCTTCTTTGTGATCTTCAGACCCCAGCAGGCAAGCATCACCTTGCTGACCTCACCCCAGGATTGATCACTTTCCTCTTCATACCTCCGTGTAGAATCTGCTCGCCACTGTTGTTTGAGTCACTATCTCCCTTACCCCACTGTGTGTCCCTCTGGAACTGAACACCTGAACTCATCTGTGTGTCCCTGGCATTTGGCACAGGGCCTGGTACCCAGATTGAGCTCAGTAGAAGTTTGTTAAATACGTGGATGTATTCTGGAGGCTGAAGGGCGCTGTGTTATCTTGGGGGGGCACACCCTAACCAAGTAGAGCTTTGCATAGATTGTCCCCAAGTCTCATCAATGTTCTGAGTGCTGGGACAATAGGAACATCAAGGGAAGTTGACATGAAATGCCTAATTGCACTGTTAAATATTTAAATTCAACTCTGTTGGGTGCTCCAAAGAAGTGCAGTTCTAAGAGCATCTAACAGGTGCTCTGACCATTTGTGGCTGGGGTAGACCTCTGAGAAAGTGAGACTCTTGGGCCTGAAATATAGTGAGGAGTCAGGTGGATAGAGGGAGAGGGTCAGGAAGGACCCTGTCAGATAGGCACAATCATCTTTCCAGATGAGGAAACTGAGGCTCAGAGCAGGGATGTGACTTGCCTGAGGCCACACGGATATCAAGAGGAGAAGCTGGGGTTTGCATTCAGGTCTTCAGAGCCTGTTCCTCTTTGCTGGCCCTGCCCTGGAATGAGGCAGGAAACCCAAGCTGGCTATGGTGACATCACAGTGTATTGGGCCAAAGCCCTTCCCACTGTGGGCAGGTTGGACCCCACACTCACTGCTTTACTCCCTTCCTGTACCCCATCCTCTACTCCTTCCTCTTCAAACTCACATCTGTTTTGGCATCGCATGTGACCTCTCTTTCTTCAGGCTGTACAATGAAGGAATCCCCAGGCCTCTTTTTCCTCAGCTGTACAATGAAGGAATCAGGCCACAGACTTTTTCTGGCTCCTGACAGTCTGGGATTTTACTACATACAGTTTGGCCTTGGGAAACATTTATGAGCCTCACAACTAGAGGGAAACATGCAAATCAATTTAAGGAGTATTCATTCACATGTGTGCACGTGAGTGGGGGAGGGGCTGAGGCTGGGGAGAGAGAGTCTTAAGCAGACTCCTAGCACTAGGCATCTGCTAGTACCAGTCCCTGTAGGATCAGAAGCTGGGGACCACAGATCCAGCATATACTTCAGGTCTTAGGGAAGGCAGATCCATAAGCAGCTGACTGGGTGCAATTATAAGTACAATAGGAAAATTAACAGTATTCTGGTAGTAAGCACAGAAGGAGCTCCCAAGCCCATTGAAGAAAAGGCTTCCCTGAGAAGTTGGCAGGGTTCATTTTGGACATTTGAGCTGGGCTTGAAGGGTGAGTAAAATTTTCAGGTGAAGAAGTGTGGGTAGAGCATTCTAAACAGAAGAGATGACATGCACAAAGGCACACAGTGTACAAAGACTGTGGACAGGTGCAAGCCATGACCAAAAGTAAGAGTTTAAAGTCACCAGTTTGAGGTTCTGAAATGCGGCAGGTAGACACAGTGACTCAGAGTGCAGGTCTGCACTGGGGTGGAGACTCCCAGCTTGGGGCTTTGCCTGTCTCTGCTGCCTTCAGTGGACCCCCCCCCCCCCCCACTTTTTCAGCCTCCATTAAAGTTGTCTGGGATTATATGAGACTCCCCCAGCGGGAGAAGGGGAAGGTGTGAATGTAACAATGTCTTTGAGGCTGGGGTCTGGTCTGCCTCCCAATTATCCCTGGAGAGGCAACTACTCAGCTCATGGGGGCTTCATTCTCCAGTTGCTTCTAATCGATGATGTCCTGGTGACAGGCATAAATTAATTTCCTTTGAATAGGCCAATTAGATGTAATCGTTGGGGGAAAATGTATTTAGGTGGCTTTAGCTCGAGGACTAGGCTTCTCTAGATGTGGCTTTTCAGAATCCTGTTCTCTGATTTGGCATCTGCCCCCATCATGTCCCTATCTCTTTGGCCTAAGGAACCAGCTGGGTTTTACCTAAATAAAGTGCAGCCCTGAGTAGACTCTCCTCTCAGATATTTGAAAGATGGAAGCAGGCTGAGAATTACTTAAGGGCTCTCTATAAAACCCCATGTCTAAAATGATTTGTTATGATCATTCACAGGTTTTCATTGTGTTCCACAGTTTGGTTTTGGGCTTAGAGCTCTGAATCTCCTTCTGAGAGCAAGAACTAGCCCAGAACATCCGGTCCCTTTGACTCCGTGTCTTCTTGCTGTGTAACTTTTTTACTGTGTTCTGGTTTCTGATCTTCATTTTCCCCATTTGCAAAATGAAGGGTTTAGGGAAGTGATTTCTGAAATGACATACTAGTTTTCTGTTGCTGCCATAGCAGTATACCACACACTTACTTAAAGCATCTTTTTTCTTTTTTCCAGAAGTCCAGTGGACTGGGCTGGGCAGTCTGCTTAGGGTCACATAAGACCAAAGCTAGGGTGTCCTCTGGCCTGGACTTTTATCTGTAGGCTGCTGGGGAGGGTCCACTTCCAAATATATTCAGGTTGTTCTCTGATCTCAGTTCCATGTAGGACTGGTATAATAGGATAGGATATGTCTCTGTTTCCCTGCTGGGGGACTGGTCTTTGCATCTCCATGCTGCCTGCATTCTTTCTCATGCTTTTCCATGGAGCCCCCTGCAGCAACGTAGAAAAAAGAAAGAGTCCTTAGATTTTGTGTTTCTGATTCCAGGCAAAGAAATTTTTCTTTTTTAAGGACCAGTGTGATTAGATTGGCTCAACCACATAATACAGGATAATCTCTGAATTATAACATCTATTAATCTTAAATACAACTGCAAAGTCTCTTTTACCCCATAATACAAAATATCCATAGGTCTCAGGATTAAGGTATAGATTTAAGGGCCATTATTCTGCCTGTGACAGTTACCCCTTTGACACCCAGAGATTCGTATTCATTCCATAGGTCTCAGGATTAAGGTATAGATTTAAGGGCCATTATTCTGCCTGTGACAGTTGCCCCTTTGACACCCAGAGATTCGTATTCATTCCATAGGTCTCAGGATTAAGGTATAGATTTAAGGGCCATTATTCTGCTTGCCCTTTGACACCCAGAGATTCGTATTCATTCCAAATGCAAAATTCACTGTATCCCAAGGTCCCCAAAGTTTTCATCCCATGAGAGCATCAGCAAGTTTCATCGGAATCTCAGCAGCTCAGAAGTCCCAAATCTCATCATCTAAATTATCTAAGCAGGCATGGGTGAGGCTCTGGCTGTCATCCATCCTAGGGCATAATTTCTCTCCATCTGTGAACCTGGGGAGCTAAAGAAACAAGTTATCTGTTCCCAAAATGCAATGATGGAACTGGTTATAGGAGGCATTCAGGTTCAAACAAGGAGAAGATGGAGAATGGAGTCAGATGACTTTC
Organism: Mustela lutreola; assembly: GCF_030435805.1. NCBI lineage: Eukaryota > Metazoa > Chordata > Mammalia > Carnivora > Mustelidae > Mustela > Mustela lutreola. The sequence goes on along the minus strand of NC_081291.1, from coordinate 55,525,348 downwards.
TGGGGTCCTCATACCCCTCTCCTAAAGCTGTGGGGGAAAAACATAACAGAACGAGCCCCTTGGCCCCCCATCACCTCTACAGAGAGTGACTGACTGTGTTTGTGGTCTGAGCCCTGCTGTTCCCACATGGGGAGGTCCAGGAGGTTTGACTGCCCTGGCGCCTTCTCCTCTTTTGGAATACCCCACACTGATTTGAATAACTGATGAGTGTTTAGAGAATAAGAGGTACAGGATCACAGAGGTCATTACAATGGCCAGAATTCTGGCCACAGTGGAGGAAATCAGGCTGTTGGGATAGTCCAGTGAGGGAGAAATTTGACCAGTCCATTTTGGTTCACAAACATTTTTAAAATTTTTTTGTAGGGGCACCTGGGTGGCTCAGTTGTTAAGCATCTGCCTTCCACTCAGGTCATGATCCTAGTGTCCTGGGATTGAGCCCCACATCGGGCTCCCTGCTAAGCGGGGAGCCCCCTTCTCCCTCTCCCACTCCCCCTGCTTGTGTTCCCTCTCTTGCTGTGTCTCTTTCTGTCAAATAAATAAATAAAATCTTTAAAAAAAAAAAGTTTTGTAAAAGGTAGCACAAACTCCAAAAAATGCTATCTGCAGGAAAGAAATCGAATCATACACCACTGAGTTTCTGTTCTCTAGCCCCTCCCCAGATGTTTGACATGTGTGCGAACATCTAGGGATACACACACACACAGAGACACACATACCCCTCCCCTGACCCTTGACTTTTTCTAAATATAAATGGAAGCATATTGAACATACTCTTCTGGACCTTGCTCCTGTCACTTTAGACATTGTTCCCTATCGAGTCATAGGGATCTGTACCACTCTTTTTAATGACCGCAAGGAATTACGATATCCAGTCACCTATCGTTGGAATCTAGGTTGTTTCCAGTCTTATGCTCCTCTGAAAATACTGCAGTGAGTAACTTATTTACACATTCGCACACATTTATGATAAAAAAAAAGACAATCCCACTATGCTAACATAATCACCACTAGCATTGGGTTATATTTTGTTCTTGTCTTGTATAAATGTATCTAGGGTGTGTTTAATGTGGATGTAATCATATTGTGCATAAAATCTCTTCTTTTGCTTACTTTGTTTAACTGCATGTTGTATTTGTATTATTAAATAACTCACTAAATTAATAAAAATTATCATGAGGCAGTCTGCCAGGCTCTGCAGATAGAGCAGTATAAAGTGACTGCATATTCCATTTGAGAGGTTGTGCCCCAAATTAACATAATCATCCTCTTGCATTGTGTATTTAGGGTATTTGTAATATCTTTCAGTATTGTAAAGAATTATCTGGTGAACGTAATTAAAGGTTTTTCAGTGTTTGGGTTTATTTCCATGGGAGAGGCGGCAGGGGGAATGGGAGTTCTGTGTTGCCAAAGGGCTGTCCAGAGGAGTTGTGCCAGCCCTCACCTGGGCCTGCTCAGTGAGTCCTGTTAAGATGGGAAGTATGGTATGGCAAAGGGACAGTGAGAACTAATCAGTGGAGGTTCCTGATAAAAGCAAAGGCCACGGGAGTCACAGTGGCAAAATACTGCCGTATGCAGGTGTACAGTTGCCTCTGTTGGGCAGGGGTGTGCGTGCACTTGCAGAGCCCGGAGCATGCTGGGTTAAACACTGCTCTGCCCTGGCTGATATCAAATTACAGAGGGCTGACTAGCAGAGATGGGTCGGTGTGAATAATTCAGGATTCTCAGACACAAAAAGGATTACTGGAGAGAGGAAGGAGATGAATTGGCTTAGTTACAGAGAAGATTTTTTTTTAAGGGTAAGATTTCAGAAAAGATACCGAAAAAGTCAGATGCCAGAGGGCATGGATATAACGGACAATTGTCCTTTCTCCCTGATCTAGAGAGGACACAGGGTGGGGTGGGGGGGTCCCAGGCTGTCTCCTGTGCAAAGTAAGCACCCTTACCAGGCAGTCCCAACCTTCCTGGTATGGTTAAGGCGTACCTGCCCTCCAAATCTGCCTGCTTCCTACAGTTCCCAGTCACTTGAGAGTGCTTGTTCTGGGGCTTTAGATGCAGTCCCCACCCCAACACCTACCCCCACAGTGTGTCAGGGTCCCAGACCTTGACTTTCCGCAGCCCCTTTTCCCTAAAGAGGACTCACGCAGTTGCTAAAATCAGGGCGTTTTGGCTACAATTATTTCTACTTGGCACCGTGCTCAGCCTGACAGTTAAGTTGGGTGTGCTTTTTTCCTGGAAAGGCATCCCAGCTTGGGCAACTGCAGTTTTCTGGGACCCAGAGAAACAGAACTACACGTCCCCATGTTGAAAACGCCAAGTTGTCCTCAAGGCAACTAGAGGTGTTCCCAACCAGCTCCGCCCCCCCTTTTCCCTACAAGGAGTGTGAGGGGAGCTTTTCTATCAACCTCAGACCACAATACCACAACCATCCCTTGCCGTCAATCAGCTCTGGCACCCAGCTGCTGCCTGGGGGCTGGAAATAACACCTCTGAGAGTGGACTCCTCCCTGATCACCAGAGCAGGTAGCAGGTCGCAGAGGTCAGCCCAGCAAGCCCACCTGGCTGTGAGGCTTGTGAAGTCCATGCTTCCCCCTGCCCCGCCCAACCCCGAGCCCAACCACCCACTGGCTCTTACTGGCAGGGCCCCAGGTCCCACCTCTAGCCTTGCACACTTGTCAGTACCCCAGCATCTCTCTGCTTCTCTCTTCATCCCTCAAGTGGAGTTCCTTCTTGTCCTCTTGCACATCCCGAGCGGTCTGACTGCCACGTCTTTGCCCATGTGGTGTTTTCTGCCCAGTTGCTCTCTTGCTCTCTGCAGGTTCAGATCCCTCCCGGGGACACAGGTTGGCCCCTTTTAAGTACCACTTTCTCCTTGAAGCCTCTGTTATATCTCTCAGCAATTAATGGTATCTTTGGTGTCATCTGAAATGTCCCCACAGTTTATCTCTGTGGCTCCTGGGACTTCTGCCTTCCCTGTTTTGTAGCTGTGTGCGTGTTGCTGTGTTGTCACTCCTCACTAGACTACAAACTCCATGGGAGCAAGCACCACTCAGCCCCTCTCCTTCAGTGTCTCACAGGATCTTACATGTTCGGTCCTGCGTGCGGACATAAAGATGGGTGGGTGGTGGATGGGCAGACGGACGGGTAGGTACTTGGACGGTGAGTGTCAAATGCTGGTCCCATTGTCTGTGGTGTTGATGCCCAAGACAGACCACCTCAGTGACATGTCTGTGCTGTTCTTCCTTCCTGTGGTCTTCCTTCCCACTGTTAAAATAGAAAACAGAATTATATTTTTAAGAGTTTGTTACATTTCTCCAATGAAGTATTCTGTTTCTTGTTCTTAATTTTAAAATCCGAAGAGTTGAATACTTGATATTTCTTCAAGAAAAAGAGAATCTAAATTGAGTTCCTTTTCCTCACGTTTGACATTTTGCTTGATTTATTTTTTTCCTTTTTAGACTCTGGCTCTCCATGAAAGGAAGGGTCCTCATTCTGAACTTAGCACAGTACCTGGCACACAGCAGGGTCTCTGTAAATACTGAACTGAATTGCGTTATGCTCAACAGCCTAGGAACCCTTGGGGTCTCTGCAGCTTGGAGATTGTTCTCTACATGCGCTAAAAGTGAGTTTTTAGCTTGGCTGGAGAGTAGGACTGATGTGCTCTGCCAGATGTCCTCCCTGCTGTAGTCTTTTCCTTGTAGCCTTGAAATGTGGGTTCCCCCTTCCCTCTGTAGAGGCTCTCTTGGCGACACTGAGTCAGATCTGGTTGCAGATAATCCTCGGCCCCAGGGCGTTGTGGTAGATTGCATGCAGAGTACCATCTGGATGCCATACAGCTCACCCTGCCTTGATGGGGGATGTGGAGAGTCCTCCCCGCCCCCTCTACATCCCACTTGCCTTGTTGAAGCAGTCACAGCCAGCCACTCCCCATCACAGTAGTTTCCATGAACAAAGCACCAATTTCATGGTTGCAAGGAGCTTAGAACTTTTGGGATCTACACCTGTGCTTCTCTAACTTCCTTTTTTTAAAAGAAAAAAAAACTTAAAAATTAAGTATAGCTGACACACAATGTTACATTAGTTTCAGGCGTACCACATAATGATTCAGTGTTCCTATGTATTATGCTATGCTCAGTGCATACGGCTATCATCTGTCACTGTACAAGTTAACACAATATTGTTGACTGTTTTCTTTGAGCTGTGCCTTTTGTTGCTTTGACTTATTCATTCCATAACTGGAAGCCTGTACCTCTCAGTCCCCTTCACCCTATTTTTCCATCCCTTGTCCCCTTCCCTCTGGTGACCATCAGTTGTTCTCTGTATTAACAGGTCTAATTCTGCTTTTTGTTTGTTTATTCATTTGTTTTATTTTTTACACCCACATGTGAGTAAAATCATTTGGTATTTATATTTCTCAGTCTGACTTAACGTAATACCTTTTAGGTCCATCCATGTGCCCACAAATGGCAAGATTTCATCCATTTTTATGGCTGCACAATACTCTGTGTCTGCTTTATCTATTCATCTCTTTTTAAAAAGATTTTTATTTATTATTATTTATTTGTTATTTATTTGACAGATAGGGATCACAAGTAGGCAGAGAGGCAGGTAGAGAGAGAGGAAGGGTAGCAGGCCCACTGCAGAGAGCCCGATGCAGGGCTCAATCCCAGGACTCTGGGATCATGACCTGAGCCGAAGGCCAAGGCTCAACCCACTGAGCCACCCAGGCACACCCCTCTATTAATCTCTTGATAGACATTTAGGTTGCTTCCATATCTTCACTGAATTGGTGTGGTCATTGGGGAAAACAGCACAGAGATTCCTCAAAAAAGTAAAAATAGAAATACCATGTGGTTCAGGAATTCCACTGCTAGGTATTTACCCAAAGAAAATGAAAACACAATAAGAAAAGATATTTTCTCACTTCCTTTGATCCTCACAGCAACTCTCAGAGTTGGAGGGAAGGAATTCTCACCCAACAGAAGGAGAAACGGAGGCTCGGAAAAGAGAAGTAGATGGCCCAGAGTTGTATAGCTAGGGCAGCTGGGATTTGAACCCCAGTCTCTTGACTCTTTTAGTTAAAATATTTCTCATATCTACCTTAAAAAAAAAAAAAAACATTAAAAATACAAGTTCCCAGACTCTTCAACTAGAGATTCTGATCCAGAGGGTCCTGGATGTGGCCCAGAAATTTGCATTTGTAACAAACTCCCCCAGGTACCCCTAGTTCATCCTTAGAGGAACACTCCCCTAACCATTCTGAAGGTAGGCATGGCTTCCTAACTAGGTGTGTGGGGAAATTACCACCCCCTGGATCAAGTCTACTGGGGGTGGGGCGTGGGGGGGTGGCGGTGAGAGCCTTAGGACTTGCAGACATGCTTGTATTTGTGTAGAGGAAGGAATGTGGAAGGTGTCCCTTTAGGGACAGCCAGCTTGGACAGGTAGATACAAAGCATCTTGCTTTTCAATCCCACAGGCTTGATTTAAAACCCCGACTACGGGCGCCTGGGTGGCTCAGTGGGTTAAGCCGCTGCCTTCGGCTCAGGTCATGATCTCAGAGTCCTGGGATCGAGTCCCACATCGGGCTCTCTGCTCATCAGAGAGCCTGCTTCCCTCTCTCTCTCTGCCTGCCTCCATCTACTTGTGATTTCTCTCTGTCAAATAAATAAATAAAATCTTTAAAAATAAATAAATAAATAAAACCCTGACTACAGGGTCCCGGGTGGCGTCTGCCTTTGGCTCAGGTCATGATCCTAGGGTCCTGCGATCAAGTCTCACATCAGGCTCCTTGCTCAGTGGGGAGTCTGCTTCTCCCTCTGCCTGTTGCTCCCCCTGCTTGTGCCCTCCCCAACTTGTGCCTCCCACTTACAAATAAATAAATAAAATCTTAAAAACAAAAAACAAAAAACCCTGGCTTACATAGTTTAACAGCTATGTCATTTGGGCTTCAGTTGTGTCATATCTCTGTGCCTCAGTTTTCTCATTGTAAAATGGGGCTAATAATTCCTGTCTCATAGGCTTCTTGGGCAATGCATACAACATTAGGCAATGCATATAAAGAGCTGGCATCATGTCATGCTTGAATAAAAGAAAAATAATTTTTTAAAAAACCAGTTTCTCCTAAAATAGTCCACTCACATACCTGTCTTCATGGCTTTGATCATGCTGCTTTTCCTTCCTGGAAAGTCTTTTCCTTATCTCTCCTCTTAACTAAATACTGCTTGTCTGGTCAGTTGTAGTAGCCTTTGACTAGTGTCTCATTATCTTCTAAGGTGCTTGGGGAAGTCACTACCCTAGGTTTCAGAGAGCTGTCTTCCTCATCTCCAGTTCTAACTTCTGTGCCTCCTGGAATTTTGAGAGTTTTCAGAAATTCTGCTTTAGCTAACTCAGAAAATACCTAGAGCTTCTAGATTTTATTTGTTTTGTTGGCTGGTTGGTCTTGGTTTTTTCCTTTTCTGTAACCCATGTCAACAGAATCCTCCTGGTGCCACCCCACCCTGGGTGATTTTCTTTGTCTGAGTCCTGAAGGGGGGCAGTTCTCTTGCTGTATTGCATGGATTGAAGTGAACTACAGGGAAGGTTTCACCCAGCTGTACTCTGAAGTCATCCTCAACTTTCTGGCCTTATTAACTCATAACTTATTTTACTCTGGGAAGTTTGAATTAGAACTAATTAGGGTAGTCGGTTTGGGTTGGGAAAGGACTTTTGAGATGGTAACACCCTACCCCTCACTGGACCTTTCAATTCTCAATAAGCCAGAGTTTGAATACCTCTAGGGTTGTTGTAGTTTTATCTGTTAGTTTTTCTTCCTGGGAGGTTTGAGAAGTTTCCCTGAACCAGGAAGTCAGGGGGCAGGTAATGCAGGTAGGATTAATGTAGGTGGTTGTGAGAGAATTTATCAAGATAAGGACCCAGACGTAGACCAGTGTTACAAGGTGACTTTGTATCAGAAACAGCATAGTCTGGGTGGGCTCTGGAGCTGTGAGCACCCCAGCATGCCTTGTCTTGTAGACTTTACAGTTTGAGGACTGCCTTAATACACTTTATGTTCAGATCCTGCGGAACTGAGCAAAGTTCCCCTGTCCCCTCTGACTAGTGGCAGAATGGATCCCAGAATGCGGAGAGGGCTAAGATTGAAGTTGGGGGTCAAGTGGCCCAGTAGGTGGAGGGGAAGGCTGAAAGAAAGAGGAGCTGGGCTGCTTGGAGGCCAGATTTGGGGCTGGGTGAGAGATCAACCCAGCCAGCTTTGTGGTTTATTTCTGTAAAATTGAGTTGCTCTTAAGAAACACTTACCTAGTTAATGATCCTTCCTTCCAGCTTGCTTTCCATTAAGACCTTTCTCCTGAATCACTAACTGTGAACAAACTCATTTAAATTGAACTTGGGTGCACAGACTGATGTTCATGTGGAGGAAGATATTCCAACCAGGTTAGGAGCTCGTGGGTTCCTCCCTGGCGGAGCAGGGGTCGGGGAGCTGAAGGATAGGATTTGTGAGGATGGGGTTGAGGAGGAAGGTGCCACACTGTCCTCAAGAGTTCTGTTTTCCAGTTCATTGCCTCTTTTCCAGCCTTTCTTTCAGAAATGGAATTGGAAATGTTCACAGAATAGCCTACACGATGTGCAGTTTTCCAGCCTTCCGTTGTTGTAGTCTCTGTCCTGGGCGTGTGGAAAGAAGGCTGTGCCAGCTGGCACTACAGCCCAGCCCTCAGAACCCATATTTCAAAGCAGTTACTGGCCAAAAGAAAGAAAGAAAGAAAAAGAAAGCAGGCTTTGCCTCACAACTCCTAAATACTTCCAGACACCCAGCCATTGGCCCCAAAAAGTGCTCACACGGCACCCTGGGTCCTGACATGCCCCCACGCTGGTCTGGAATCAGGAACCACCATTCAGCATCCTCTGAGGTCCATGCAGGGAACAAAGAAGTGTCGTCCTACAAGGGAGAGTTCTAGGCATGGAACCGGATACCTAGGTCCTGGCCTTCCATTTCTACCCTCCTAATGTGGGACCCTGGGCAGGCTGCTTCACCTAGGCCTCACTTCCTCCTCTTTGTTTAAGGTGCTGGTACCTGCCATTACGGTTTTGTGGGGAGAATCCCCTGAGGTGGAGTATGCAGGGGTGTATATAGGCGATAGAGTTCAGTGCAGATCTTAGTGCAGAGGTAAGGAAGTCCTACATGGCCCACTCTTGGAGCCTTATATTGAAGGAACCACTCTCCTAAAGGCAGCATACATAGTCTCTTTGGAGTCAGAGAAATCTGTTCCAGTCCTGATGCCAGCACCTCACAGCCTGTTTCGTAAGCCATGACATGGGCTGCTACCACCTGGCTCATGGACTAGTCTCCAGGAGTAAATGAGAGATTATAGGTAGATGCTTGCTCAGGGACCAGGGCACAGGGGGCCCTCAGTGCCCTGATACTGTACCAAGAAAGACTTTATGAGTTTATTGTTGAAGACTAGGTTTTTTGATGATTTGTTTGGAAATGCCAGCTTCGACCTTAAACACCTAACACATCGATTTGCTTTTCTGCCTGTTGTCTCGTTTGATGCCCCAGCAACCCATGAGGTCCAGAGCAGGGATTTTGATCACTGTTTAATAGCTGAAGACACCAAGGCACAGAGAAAGGAAGTGGTTTTGCTAAAGTTCACAGGGTGAATCACTGGCAAAACAGAGGTCTCCTGATGCCCCAAACAACCCTTCTAGCCCTGGACTGTTTTGAGTTTGGAAATCCAACCCCCACATGCATCCCTGGTGGACTGTGGCCTTAAAGGCTGCAATGATAACATAGAGCTTTGTTCCAGGCACTGACCTAGGTGCTTTCTACATATGTGAACTCACTAAATCCTCACAAAATAACTGAGATTGGTATTATTGTTTTCCCCATTTTATACATGAGGACAGTGAGGCACAGAAAACTTGCCCAAGGTCACATAGCTGGTAAGTAGCAGAGAACAGGTTTTGGAAACCCAGATAGGGCTGGCTCCAGAGTCTGCTCCTAACCAGCATTTTCACTGCCAGGACTCAACCTGTGGTAGGCAAGTGTAGATGGTGTTGGAGTAGAGAGATGAGTGAGACGTGACCGTGCATTTTGCTGCAGACTGGCTGTGCAGCCCAGGCCAAACTTCTCCCCCTGCCCAAATCTTACTTTGCCCACCTTTGTCATGGCAGCATTGGATTAGCCAGCTCTAGCAAAGGGTGGCATTTCTCTGAGTCCCAGGGATGGCCTGGGGTGTGGAGTGGCCCAGCCATTGTGTGGCAAGCCAGCCGGGTGTGGCTCCATCACTGCCAGGCCCTCCCAGGGGAGGAAGTGTCGGTATTTACAGGAAATGCAGGACAAGGCCTGAGAGGTGGGTGGAGGAGGGGCAGCCAGCCTCTGGGAGCCCAGAAGATGTGTCTGGGCGCTGGTGGGAGGGCTGAGGGCGGGTGCCCCTCTTCCCACCCCAAGGACGGGACTTCTTGTTGTTTTTGAAGGGAAAGGTCCCATTTCCCAGGCAGCCCCGCCCCTCCCCTGGCCTCTTCCCTCCAAAACTGCCACGCCCTGCCTGCCTCCAAAATGCCCAGGCTGTTGACCCCTTCCTCCTGGGGGAGGCTGCTAGGAGCAGTGGAAAGAGCATTAAGCTGGGTAACAGGAGATCTGCCTTTAGTCCTTCCCGCCCTGGACCTCAATTTCCCCACCTGTTATATGGGCACTTGCTGCAGTCATAACATGTGTATAGCAAGCTCACAGCCCAGCTGTGAGAAGCAGGATGGTGAAAGAACAGGCCAGCCCCCTTCGGCCCTATAACCAAGGGAGTACAGATTGGCTTCACTTATGCCACAGAAGTGTTGCTGAAGAAGTGTGTATAAACTGAAATTTTGTAAAAATATTCCTTGTATTGATTATATTAGGAGTACAGGCTATTTTTTTAAGCCTGAATAAGAATTGGAAAGGGAACTAACATCCATTGAATCCGTGTAGGTGGCAGGCACTGTGTGGCTTTCACATACCTGATTTCACACTTTAAGAAACAAGGATTATATTTAGGGATAGAAGACCTGAATTTGATCTTGGAACTGCCACTTGCTAACTGTGTCTCCCTGAGCCAATCTCCTGGTACCTTGGGGCCTCAGTCTTCTCATCAGTGAAATGAGGAAACCAGTACATTGTGTCCCACAGGCTTGCCTGAGCCCAAGCCTCACCACCCCCCACCCAGGCCTCTGGCTAGCCGTCTCTGGTCTCTCAGCCTCCCCTCCTGCATGTCTCCCACTGCTGTTCACACATGGCCAGGGCGAACTCTCCAGGGAGCAAAACTAGGCAGGTCCTCCACCCCCTCCACCCCCCACCCCCGGCTAAAATCTTTCGCTGGCTCCTCATGACCCCTGGGACACATAGCCAGATGAGGGCTATCTGTGGGTACAGGGCCATGTCAAGGGGAGCAGGGCTTCTTCTGTAAGCAGGTATGACCAGGCAGGGGCAGGCTGTGAAGTTTATGCACTCTGTGGGTTCTCTTTAAGAAAAAGAATGTACAGTAAAGAATATTTAATAATCTACAGAGCCTTGAAAGGGACCCATGCAGGTACGGAGCCTGAAGCGTAAGCCTCATTAGCTTCCCAGTAGACCTGTCTCAGTGGCCAGGGAAGGCTTCCTGGAATAGGAGTTGAGGTTGGACCTGGGTCTAGAGAGGAGAACCCATCAGCCACTGACCCTAGGCCTGACCACGAGGGAGTCAGGTCAGCAGACATTTCCCAGGCATCTGTTCTTAAAAGGCGGTCCCTGGCCTAGAGAAGCAAGGCAGATTTATAGGATCTTAAAGGCCTTTGGCTAAAAGTGGCATTTCTCTGCTTCTTCCCTATTTGGGGCAAAAGAGGCAGATATAGTTCAGCAAGGCTAAAAGATGAGTCATGTGACAAGACATGACAAGACTCGTGTGTGTGTGTGTGTGTGTGTGTGTGTGTGTGTGTGTGTCTGGGTCCTGGGGTGTTTTCCTTGCCTGTGTCCTCTTCCCTGCTGGGTCTAAGCCTTAGTGTGTTTGTTTCTGTCTGGATTTGTGTGATTGATTCCTTCTGTGTCCCCCATCCAGATGTCCCACTCTGGCTACATGTGACTCTGTGTTTATGTGTGTCAGAAAGGCCCTCGCCCTCTGTCCTCCTTGTATTATTGCACTGCGGATACTCCTGTGCGTCCTGGCCCTTCTCAGACATTCTCATGCCTGTCTCCCCAGCACAAAGAAGGCAACAGTGAACCAGAAGAATTAACATGTCTAATGAGTGGGTCCAGCTGGGGCTCACTGGTGGCTCTGTCTGGGTTGGTGGAAGAAGAACAGAGTGGACCTTGGGGAAGTCACCCTCACAGAGCCTCAGTTTCTTCAGATGAGGATGGTAACAGTGCCTGCTGAGCTAAGTGGTTGACAGGATCCGCAGGGTAATGCATGAGGTGTGCCGGGCACACTGCTCAGTAACACTTAGCTGCCGCTACTGCAGTGTAGATGTGGGATAGGTGAGTAGTTCGAAGGACAGGCTCTGAACCAGATTCCCTGTGTTCAGATCCCAGCTTTGCAATTCTGTCTGTGCTTGCTTCTCCATCTGTAAAATGGCATGGTAATAACTTACAGGATACAGTGGTGGGGAAGAATTTGCAGTCCCCGGCACATAGTGAGCACCAAATCACTGGCTCTTTCCGCTACCATCGCAGCTGCCCCAGTATTATTGGCTAGCTCCGTCCTTGTGGAAGGGAGGGGTGGGAAGAGAGGATTGTTTTTCAAATCACCACACAAAGAAACCACAAGTGACCCCTCTCCTAGCTCTTGGCAGCTTCAGATGTGGTCTGTGGTTATAGAATTATAGTGTTCTCCATGAATCTCCAGCCACCGCATCCTCTCCAGCTGCCTGAGGTGGCAGCAGTGGTTCCCCTCCCTTCCGCCTCTCCTGTGGTCTCCCTTACTCTGAATCCCAGAGCAGAGATGGTAGGAGAACAACATGTCCAAGTTTCCTCCTGCTCTGGACTGGGTGCTTTGGACCGACAGCTATGGAGCCCATCTTACAGATGAGGAAACTGAAGCAATCCCAGCCACCAGTATTTCAGCACCCACTGAACCTTTGGCTGAATGATAGCCACCCCACAGAGTGCTTCTCCCAACCCCTACCCACAGCCATTTTTGAAGTATATGAAATGATGGCCTGAGTAGTAAAAGAAAGCCCGTATATCTGTTAAGACTTGGCTAGCCACAGCATCCTCAGTGCTGGCAACACCTGCTGGTACCACTTCCACCAAAGGTGTGGTGCACCTGCCGGATAGGGAAGAACAGGGAGGCTGTCACCGACAGGCTGACGGCAAGTCAGGTAAATTAGCTGGGGTAGGACAAGTGGTTCAACACATGTTTGTTGTGCACTTACTATGTGCTATTCATGGAAGATGCAGACTGCATCACAAGCAGGTGATTCCCCTCCCTGAAAGAACTGTGGCTGATAGGGGAGCTAATACAGGCACATAAATAACTATAGGCACAAAATGTGAGCTGTGATGGGAGCCCCTTCCAGCAGGAGAGAAAGAGAAGTCTTCCTGAAAGAACTAGTGTGTGTGTAGACTTTGCGGGGGAGGGGGTCAGAGGCAAGTGGAGGAGGGGGTGGGCAGGAAGAGGCTCAGAGATGGGAGGGCACAGAGGTGTCCATGGGCCAGTGGGTCAGCGGTTTAGCTGCATATAAGGGCTGAGGAAGGCAGACGTGTGCAGGAATCACCAGGACAAACTTCCTCAGCTTTGTGGCGGACCCCTGTGGACATAAAGGCACAGAGCATCACCGTGGGAACGGCCTTCCAAGGTCCTCTAACTCCCTTATTTTGAGGAAATATGGGGATGAGGAAGCTGATGTCCAGGAAGAGGAAAGGGCCCACCCAGTGTCACACAGCAAGCTGGTCACAGAGGTAGGACTAGAACCTGGATCTGTATGACCTTGAGGGACTCCTCCTGATGAATTCAGCCTGGCGTTTAGTTCAGATGATTGTAGCAGATAAAACTGTTGGGCACTGTGCTGAGCAATTTACCCGCCTCACTCACAGACATCATCTTCTAGACCCTGGGAGGGTAAGTACTATTACCATCTCCCTTTTACACAGGAGAAAGCTGGGAAAGTTAAGCAACTGGCCTAGGGTCATTGGGCTGACAAGTGGCAGAACTGCCACCTTCCCTCAAGAGGTGAAATGTGTCCTTTAACATTATCCTTTGCTGGGGTGCCAGAGATGGCTGCAATGCTAAGGGGTCAGTGGCAGAGCCAGGCCCCTGTGCCAGCAGTGGGGCTGCTGTGAAGGGCCAGAAATGCAGGACTCTTCCTGTGCTGTTTGCACCTCCCCAAGTTGGAGGAGGGTAGTGACTGCTTCCCAAAGCCGGAACCTGAGAGATGATCCCTCTCGTGAGTTTGGGGCTCTGACTGATGATTTTTTTTTAGTATGTTACCTCTTTATATTAGTCTATCATTTTATGAGACTTCTGAAGATCTTCCAAAAGTATTGGAAGTATTTCCCCCCTGCCCCGGACCTCTGAACTTTTTGAATTCACTGAAAAGAAAGCCTTCATAGTTACAGTTGTGTTTCCCGTTGGCTAGAAGAGAAAGATGTTTGTTTGGAGCAAAAGGAGGCTGAACTGGAATCAAGGAGAACAGAATTCCTTGAAAATCCCTATAAAACCACTTCAAATCCACTGGGAAGGCTTAAATTAAAACGATAGACAATAACAGGTATTGATGAGGATAGTGAAAAATTGAAACCCTCAACATTGCCAGTGGGATTATCAAATGGCTCGGCCAAGAAACAGTCTGGCAGTTCCTCAAGATCTTAAACATAGAGTTACCATATGACCTCAACCCCTATATATAGACTCAAGAGAAATGAAAACATGTGTCCACATAAAAAAAACTTTCACATGAGTGTTCATAGAAATACTCTTCAAACAGCCAAAAAGTGGAAGCCTTCGAAATGTCTATCCACAGATGAATGGAAAAACAAAGTGCGGTATAGACCTATAGGGCAAAATTACTCAGCCATAAAATAGAATGAGGAGCTGATACATGCTATACCATGGATAAACCTTGAAAACACTGTGCAAAGTTAAAGCAGCCACACACAAAAGGATTGTAGGATTCCATTTCTATGAATGTCCCGAATAAGGCAAATCCATAGAGACACATAGTTAATTAGTGGTTGCCTAGAGCTGGGGACCAGTCCTAGTGATTGACTCCTGAATGGTATGGGGTTTCTTTGGGGGTCGATGAAAATGTTCTAAAATTAAGTAGTGATGATGGTTGCACAATTCTGTGGATACACTAAAAAGCACTGAATTGTACATTTTAAAAGGACAAAATTTTAGAATATGTGAATTATATCTCAATAGAGCTATTGTTACAAGAAAACAAATTCTTACAAAACCACTGATGCTGTATTTCAAGAAGAGGGGTGGAGATGTCATAGGATGGAGAGGAAGGACGTACTTCTGTTTTTACTTAGCAAAAAATGGAAATTAAATTTTTAAAAAAGCCTCTCCTTCAATCATGTTTCTGGGAACCATTACAAGCGCTATCCCTTGGCTGACCCTGGGTGCAGGATGCATTCCCTCCAAGAGGGAACAAAGCAGAGATTCACTCCAGTGGTGTGGAGACAGACAGGCAGCTGCTTTTAGGCTGCGGGAAGCATGCTATCTGGTTTCAGGACATGGTTTCACATACCTGGGGGTCTTGTTCTCCACCTGCATTTTACAGGTGTGGAAACTGAGGCCCACCTTGACAGTCCTGTAGTCCGCATAGTGCATTGGGTTAGTGGTGAATCCGGGACTGCCGGGTCTCTGACCCGCATCTTAAGCAATTTCCACTGTATTAGATGGAAGGTTCCCAGTTACAGTGCAGATGATGGCTGTATCTGTGAAAGTCTTAATGTCCCTTTGAGCAAGGGGAACATGGGAGGAGTCAATTCTGAGTGACAAGGAAGTCTCAGAGCAGAAGGTGCAACCTGGGGAAGGTCTGGAGGGATCAAGTGAACTGGGAAGGTGCCTGGGGGTGAGGGAGTGGGGGGACGTAGGCAGGGGGCAGGACTGAATGTCTGAGGGTTTGGAAATCCCTGCTTGTGCAGCCAGCCCTTCCCTCTGTCCACTTCTAAGCTCTTCCAGCTGTTCTGCTAATTAGGGTAGTCATCTTGTCTCCATCTCCAACTTTCCAGCTCCCAGAGAGCAGTCCTGAAGCCCCCTGCCCCTCCTCGCTGAGCTGGCAAACTTCAGAAAAGTCTCAGCCTATGTCAGAGGAGCCAAAGGATGTTATATCTGCAGTCTGGCCTCCTTCTCACAATATCATTGTACCAGCAAGGATGGAGTCTGGGGCCAGAGTGCCCGCCGACAGATTCTCGGTGAGGCAAACGTTCCTTTTTTAGGAGTTGTTAAGCCATTTTGGCTGTGCTTAGGGTTATGGCTCCCAGTGAGTGTCACTAGGACGGGATTTAATGGGCAGAGCTGGACAGCCCTGGGCCAGGTTACAAACTATTCGTCCCCCCACGTGGATGCACATGTCCTTTTACGACTCTAGGCTGCTGGAGAGGACTGTGCTCATTTGGAGGGTCATTTAAGGTAATGAGCTCTGGGCAGCTCTAATTTATGTTCCTTTTAAAACACAGATCAACTCAGAGGGAGGATACAGCTCTGTGGAGACTAGTCTAGGGGTTTAGAACTTGGCCCTTTTGTGGGCTGGCCAGAAAGGACCTACTGCGTGCCAGCCAGTGACCACTTTCCCCATTATGTTCTCATTTAATCCCTCAGTGACTCTACATAGTCATCCCCACTTTACAGATGGGAAACAGAGAAATTGGGTGACTTGCCTAAAGTCACACAGTGAATCTCCTCTGACCTGATGCCAGATTTCCAGGCCACTTGGTCTCTAAACTTACAGTCCTAACTGCCTAAGCCTTTTGCTGATTTTTCCTGGCATGTGTCATTGCCCTTGATTTACAGATTTAAAAACAAACACACAAAAAAATGAAGACATGGGAAGGTTAAGTAACTTGCTTGAAGGGATAGAGTTGGGATTCAAACCAATTCAGCCTGACTTCTGAGCCCACCCTCTTAACCAGTACTTTGCACGGTACTTTCTTGGAGACAAGATGACTACCCTACTACACTGTACTTTCTACGAATCAGAGAGAGTACTTTAGTCATCTTTAACTTCTCCATTTTTGTGCTCCTTGAAGTACATGCTAATCCCTGTTTGTTGAATAAGTACGTGACGGATAGAAAGGTGGGAGGGTGGGCAGGTGGATGGATGACTGAGTAGATAGGTGGTTGGAGAGATGAATGGGTGGGTGGATGAAAGAATATGTAGATGGGTAAGTGGGTGGGTTAGAAGGCTTTTTCATATGTAATATATTGTTATGATCAAATAGGCTATCTGGAGACAGCATCTGAGTTGTGATTCCAATGGGCATTATCCGTAATTTGTAGGCCATGGCCTACCAGCATCTGTAGTGCAGAATCTAAAACACAAAGGATTCCTAGTAGGCATTTTTTTTTTTTTTTGAATGACTGAGAAACAAAACAGACAGGAACCATGGCTAAAAATACAGAGCACCGAAGCCTTTGCAAAGGACCCATCTGGGAGATTCATGTTGACAGACTGGTGAGATGGATGGGATATGTCATGGTTCTGGGTCTGACTCCCCAAGGGAAGAAGTGGTTACACAGGACACAAGTTCTACTAGAGCCTGTTGGAGCATGAAGTTGTCAAAAACATTTCTCAGAGTTGTTTTCTTCCCTGTCTTTGAAGATCAGCCTGGTAGCAAATATGAAGGCTTGGTAGGAGCAGCTATGTTGACACTTGTGGTCTTAGAATATTTTCTTTGCTTATTAAATGAATGACTTCTATACAAAATCAGGTCTGTCGCTACAACTTCCATTGAATCTGCAAAGGCGTTGGATTATACTTGCTCTTTTATACTGTGAAAGCATATTTTTAATGGCAGTTTTTCTCCATTTGTTGTGTTCACAATCCCTAAATAGGACACTGAAATAAATGCATCAAAATATAATCATAACACCCAAACCTTTGTCTTCTGACTTCTATTCTACATCTTTCTTGAAAACTGAAGTCAGGGAGAAGTAGAATGAAAGATCATGAGCCAGTTCCTGTCTATGGCTGAGCTTGGTTGAGGATGGATGGTCAGTGGTTCAGAGTTAACTGTGTTTGTGTCTGTGAGGTCTGTGGGTCTCTAACATAATGTTAGTCAAACTGTTATAGATTAATAATTATGTGAAGTCACACACTGTGACTTCATGGGTGTTATCACTTGGGATGAGGTTATAGTGTTAGCACATGTTAAAAATGGGTTGACTTAAAGACAATAGTAAGTAAATAGTAGAACAGCTATATGCAGCTAGAGCTAAGCTGAGAGCTCCCAGTTAGTGAGTTATGCGTTAGGCATGGCTCTAAGTGTTTCACATTATGTAACTCATTGAATCCTCCCAACACCTCAGTAAATTAGGCACCCCTGAGGCTTGGTGAAGTTAAACATGGCCAGTACTGGGCTGAGACAGAATTTGAATGTAGGCAGTCTGACTCGAGAGTGTGAGCTCTAATCTCTGCACATTACCACCTCTCAAAAAGAAAATAAAATAATAGCATAGACAATAAAAACCAAGCCACCTTTTGCCTGGCAAACTGAGACACAGTTCCACACATTGGTCTTAGAGACCAAGGAATGTCCGGGTGGCACAGTTGGCCTCTGTTTTCACATATCCAAAATGGGATCAAGCATAGGAAGAGGCATCCTCGGAGGCAATGTGTGTTGGCCTAGATTTGCCACATGACCTTGAGCCAGCCCTTCCCCCTCTCTAAGGGTTTGGCTTCCATGACTCTCTCCCCAGTGTCACCCATGGCTCTGTTTTGTGGAATCCAATCCTCTGCTTGGCCTGAGGTAGTGTCCAATGCTGGAGAGACTTCATGGCAGCATCAAGTCCAAGGACACCCACTGTTTTACATCCCAAGTTGAGCAGAGCCTATGGCAGCCTGAGGTGTTGGGGCTGAATCCCAATGGCACCAGAATATCCCTGAACAATTCAAGCGAGAGGGTGACCCAATCAGGTTGGGTTTGAGGAGGTTCTCTCTGGCTGCTGGGTGGGAAAAGATTGGAGGCCAGCCAGGGGGGAATGGGAGAGACCAGGAAAGCAATGGTCACAGATGTCCAGGCAAGAGATGGCTTGGGCCGCAGAGCTATGACAGAGATACCAGTGGAGTCAGAGAAGACTTCAAGGTAAATTGGGAAGAGGTATTGTGTTCGAGTAGTGGCTGAGATTGCACATTACTACATCTCTAACAGAAAATAAAATAATAGCACAGACAATAAAAACAAAACCACCTTTTGCCTGGCAACCTGAGACCCAGCTCCACACATTGGGAGAGGTGATAATGCTGAGATTTCCAGCTTGCTGTCTGGGATGATGCTGATACCTTCACTTGTGGGATGCTTGGCTGGGAATCCTATGCTCCTTCACAGGGCATTTTAGAAAGGCCTGGCATCTATCTTCTTTCCCTTGATATAGAGGGAGAACCATCCAAGGGCACAGTTAACTGCTCCATCCCTCACTACTACTGGCTATCCTCCACAGAGCATAATGAGCTCCTGCTGGGGCCTAATGTGGCCATCCCTCTTGCAGGAGAGAAGGGCTCCACTCACTATCTGAGGACACACACAGTGCAAACTGATGGAGGAAGCTCTACAGGGAAGGGAACTACGGCTCCTCCCGAAGACTGGTCCATGCAATCAGTCACTTTCCTGAAGGAGGTTCTGAGCTCTCTAAAGCAAGTGTGGTGTTCCTCTGATCTCCAGTGGCCCCGGGGGGTGTAGTGAAGGGGCAGAAGGAGATATAGGGTGGTCCTAGGAGGGGAGGTGCTTACATGCCTTTTTACACAATGGTATGGGGCTTACTGCAAAATCTACTGTTTGCAAAGAAAAGGACAACAAAGTCAGTTCTGAAAAAGAAGAAAGAGGTCTGGTCAGAAGGGTAGCCGGTTAGATGGTAGAGTGAATTATGGCTCACCCCAGGTCAGCATTTAGTTTGTATATCTGCACACAAAAGCAGAACTATAGTTGCTAACACACACACATTTTGTCCACAGAAGCCCAGGCAAAAATAGGCCACCTTGTCCCTGATCTGCCTGACCTCATGGCCCCAGTGTGGACCAGGGGATGCCTGTCCTGCTCTTGACTCAGCTCCTTGCTTCTTGGGTTCCGGGTATTCTGGAGATAGGTATCCTTGGTTCTGGCTGCTGCAGTAGTTGAAAAAGAGCTCCAAGGTTAGGCTAAGGCTCAGTTTTTCTGGTCCTGATGTCTCCTACCCTGGCCATGCTTCTCCCTGCCTAGCCCAGGGCCAAAGGTAAGAACAGTGTCCTTAAAAAAAAAAAAGAACAGTGTCCTTGCCTACATGAGGCCTGGGCTGGCATTGGCCCAGCCATTTCAGCAAGTGAATGCTCCCTCCTTTCCTTCAGTCTGTCCATCCATCTGTCCATCCATCCATCCATTCATCCACCCATTATTCTAGTGCCACATTGTGGCATTCCCAGAGGGCAGGAATAAGTATTTGATTAGAATTTAATAAGACCAGGAGTGTCTGGGTGGCACAGTTGGTTGAATATCTGACTCCTGGTTTCAGCTCAGGTCATGATCTCGGGGTCCTGAGATTGAGCCCCACATCAGGCTCCATGCTTAGCATGGAGTCTGCTTGAGATTCTCCCCCTCCCTCTGCTCTTCCTGCTCCTGCTTGCTCTCTCTCTCAAATAAATAGATAGATCTTTAAAATAGGAAGACTTTAATAAGACCAAATTTTGTGAGAAGTTGTCTGGAACCACATTGCCCATGCATGGCAGGAGAGAGCTACTGCAGGTTTCCAAATAGGAGGGGGAAATGGCCTGATCCCTGTTGTAGACAACCACTCTGCTTGGTGGAGAGAGAGGCCCAGAGCAGGGAGCAGAGCAAGGAGGTGATTGTAATGGGGTTAGAGCCTCTTCTGTGGGGATAGTTGTGAATTCAGAGAAAAGGAGGATTCTTCTGCTCCAGGTTGGTGTGTTTTATGCTGCTTCTCCTGGAAGTTTGCTCATGCTATCACAGAGTTCCTGCTCATGCTCACAGCCTCAGAGCAGCCTTCCCTGACCTGTTCAAACAGTTCCCCCTTTTTATTCCCTATGAAAGCACTTTTTTCTTCTCCCTCACTTATCATTATTTACGGTCATATATTCGTGGTTCCTTTTTTGAAACAAGGACCATGTCTGCTTTATTTGCCACTGTGTTACCCTCTGCCTAACTCTGTGCCTGGCATAAAGCAGGCAATCAATAAACATTTATTGATTGAATGAATGAATGAATAAATAAATAAATAAAAAAAAATAAATACAGGCAATGCCTATGTCATAGTCATAGTCATATGAGTTTGTTATCTCACCTGTGTAAGCATTGATCATCACAGCACCAGCAAGAAAATAAAATAGAAATCATTATCCACCTAGGTGGAACTGATACTCCGAGTGGTGTCTTGTCCATGATCTAGCTGATGACAAGGCAGGGACCAAGGTCCAGAATGCACATCCTGAACCGTCCTGCATCACTGCATCCCTCATTCAGGCCCAGAGGAACATGGCCACCTTGGGAACAGATCCTGCTGCCTGCCAGTCCAGACTGTCGGACCAATCAGACTGAATATCTCTTGTCCTCACAGTAATTATTTGTACCCTCCAGCATCACAGCCTGATTCATATCTAACAGGGAGACAAGTCTGTCTTAGCATGTATAAGGGCACATAGGCAGCAAAGAGCATGGCATGTTCAGGGAACTACCGGGAGGCCAAGATGGCTGGAGTGGGAGCACACAGGGACTTTTGGGCTTGTGTCTTATCTAGTTCTAGGTCCCCATTTAGGGCAGGCATGGAGCTTTGCACACAGAATGCTCGTTAATGGCTTATGACATTAATAGGGCTCCTGGTGTATTCACTTTGCCTTTGCTGGACAGGGAGCTCTAACCCTCTCTTTCCTCTGCTCTGACCCCAGCGCCTACACAGAACCCTATAAGGTCTGTCCCATCTCGGCGGCTGCCCCCAAAGAGGACCTGTCATCAGATGAAGAGCAGGGAAGCTCGGAGGAGGAGGACAGTGCTCCAAGAGACCCCAGCCTCACTCACAAGGTAGGATGCCCCACCCTGGGCAAGGGGTCAGTGAGTTGTGGGAAGTCAGAGATGTAAAGGCCGAGAAAAGGCGGTGAAGGATCCACTGTACTGGACCCCTTCTTAGTGAGGAGGGAACTGTTTGCAAGTAGCTGGCCCCAAGTTGGATACAGAGGCTGAGTCACTGCACAGTTGGGACTGCAGCGTTTAGACACATGAGGAGACACAGGGTCCTGCATTGATGATGCGGGGGTGACTGCTCCTGCTGACTTCTTGGGTCTGAGGCAGTTTGGGTCTTCCCAGAGCCCTTGTGGCTGAAGTGAAGTAGAGCTGTGTGATTTGAATCGAGACAGACCTGGATTCTAAAGACCTTAGGCCTGTGGGCCTCAGTCTCCTTATCTGTAAAGTGGGAATCATGAGGATAAGTTAAGGGAAGTATGCGAGCTTCATTAACTGAAGACAGTTTTGGAATGAGAGTTGGTTTCCCATACCCTGCAGCAGTGCTTAGATGGGGTATGCCTGAGAGGACAACTGTCACTTGTTTGGAGGCAGACAGTGGGTCCCTGTCTGATGTAGGGACCAAGTGGTGGCCCAGACCTCTCAGTGGGCATCGGGACGTGGTGGTGATCACATGTGCTCGCTCAGGTGCAGGGGAGCCTGTGTTCACCTCCACTCGCTGGCTGATTGTAGTCCTTCCACACACTGCTTCTTGGAGCTCAAGTATGTCTCAAAACAGAGAAGTGAAGAACTCATCCAGAATCACTCGGCTGTTTATTTCACATCAACCAGAAAACATCATGAGGGGCTAGGGGCCACGAATTTAGGCCAAGAGGGACACCCCCATTGCAGGAAGACAGGCTAGGAAGGTTGAGATTAGCTTGACATTTCTCCCACCCCATCTCCTGGGCTTGTCTACAGAGGAGTAGCTGTGGAGGCCAAGGAGCATCACCTCCTTCCGACTAGCCTCCTTCAGGCACCTCATCTGGTGTCTGTCTCCCACTCTTTGTCATCCTGTCCTTCCACGGCAGGGGTGTGCCTATCCTGTTGATTAACGGCTATTCCTATGGAAGCATTCAGCAGAAATGCCTGGCCCTTACCAAGCTTTATATAGATGGTCATGTCTTTCATTTTGTTTTCATATCCTTGATTTCAGTTCATTTATCTCTCTGCTCGGGGTCTTCATAAGTTTGCCTCCCCAGGGCTGTGGGAATGTGGGGGAGGGGGGCCCTTTTCCCACCTGGCTCCTCTTCAATCCTTCCCCTGGTGGCTCCTGACCCTTCCTCTCCCTCTCGGAATAAAGTGTGTTGTCTTCCACAATCCATGCCCCTTTACTCCTTCCAACAAGTACAAGGTCAGTACCACCACCCCTGTGGTGTAGTGGAGGACACAGAAATTAAGTGACTTGCTCAAGGCCAGTCTGCTAGGGATTGAAGGGGTTGGACTCAAAATGAGGTCTGGCTGGCTCCAAGCCCTGTGTTTGTTTGTTTTCCCCCTATAGCCCTGGAAGCCTTCTCTTACCTTCCACTTCTTCCCCTCTTCCCAGAAAGAACTGTTGCCTCCTTGAGGGTAGGGAAAGGAGCTTTGAGTTAGTGGTGCCAGTTAGAGTTAGAAATGGTTGTGGCTTTTCTGGGCATATTCCATGGTCGTGGAGCATGGGAGCAGATAGTTGTTATGTGGGATTTGGTCCCCACTCTGAAGCTGGGGGTTGGATCTGGGTACAAGGCCAAGAAGAGTTGAAGTGCTGACAGAGCAGTGGGGCATCCCCTGTGCAACTTTCTGTACCTCAGGGTCCCCCACCTAGTGATGGTTTCCCACCATAGCACCGGGTTCTCTGTCAAACTTTCCTTTGGGACCACTGTGTCTCCTCTTCCAGCTGTGTTACTGCAGGCCAGTCATTCCCCATTGCAGGACCTCAGCTTCCCCATCTGTAAAATGAGAACATTAATAGTAACTGGGCTATGGGAGGGTTGAAGGAGAGCATAAATGTAAAAGTGCTAGCCACGTAGTAGGGGCGTAAAAACTATCTGAGAAGCAGAGGGAGAGACAGAGAAGGGAGGGTCCTCTTTGCTCAGGACCACTATAAAGACATGAAGTCCCAGGGCCCTGGACATCGGTGGTCATCTGGGTCAGATCCCCAGCCTTGTGGCCTCCAGACCACTGCATGGGCACCCCAGGAGCTTGCAAGAGGTGGGGTAGCATAGGGAACGAGGGGTTCATACTCAACTTTGACACTTGCTAGCTGAGTCACTAGCAAATGGGCAATTTCTTAACCATTCTGTTCCTCTATGTCCACTTCTGTAAAACTGTAAAAACAATAATGGTGCCTACTTCACAGTAGTCTTGAGAGTAAATTTGAGGAGACAAGTGTCTGGCGCGCAGTAAAAGAACACATGGAGGTCAGAGTGGGTGGGACCATGGGTAGGACAGGGAAGCAACCTATGCAAGGTCCATTTGAGCTCAGTGACAATGGCAGGGTGGCAGAACTGAAGCAGCTTCTGCCTGGGACAGGGACCTTTCCTGTGTCCTGGAGCCAGAGCCATGTAGAACCAATGGAGGTCAGAGTGGGTGGGACCATGGGTAGAACAGGGAAGCAACCTACACAAGGTCCATTTGAGCTCAGTGACAATGGCAGGGTGGCAGAACTGAAGCAGCTCCTGCCTGGGACAGGGACCTTTCCTGTGTCCTGGAGCCAGAGCCATGTAGAACCAATGGCCAGCCAAAGGCAGGGCCCACCCTCATCCTGTCATTCCGAGAGCGCAGAGAGAGAAGCATGCGTCTCGACAGCAGGTCGGTTCACCCTCAGGAGCCCAGCCTTCTCATCTACCAACTGTGCTGAGCATCGTTCCCCTTCTGCCCTCGAGGCTTTCATAATGCACCACAGTGGCAAACGCCTTTAAAATCAGGTTTTCATTGCATGAGGTATGCTCTACTGGATTCTCCTCATAAAGTATGAAGTCATTACAAGTAGGTCAGATGCCCTGGGGTATTCATTCCTAGTTCCTGAGTCCCTGTGGAGGTAGCTGTGGTGTACAGTTTGGTGTGTATCTTTCCAGAACCTTTTCCCTGTATTCACCTATGTGTATCATTCATTATAATTGGTAAATAGGTGATATTGCTTGTGGAGTTGCTGTTTTCATATATTAAATCATATCAAACTGTAAGAAACCTGGCATAACTTGGTTGCGTTCACTCATTGGTATCTTATAGAGACTTTTGCACATTGGTACCTAGCATCCTAAATTTTTTTCTTACTGCTGAATGGTATTCCCATTTATGGGTATGCTGTCCTTTGTTTTGCTCTCCCCCTGCTGAAGGACCTTTACAGTGTTTCTAATTTTTATGCTCCCAACAGTATTGCAGTGCACTTGTTCCCACACCTCCTTATGCACTAGATCTCAGAAGGGGATTGGTGGGTCAGAGAGGTGCATTTTCAGTCTGTGTACCTGCCACCACAGTGACCCCCCCCCAAGAGGTCATGACTGTGCACCCCGCCCCCCAGCAGCCATCAGTGTGGGAGGGTTTGCCAACTGTTGGACATGTGCAGCTGTGAAGGGAAATTTCTGGAGGGAGCTATCTTTCCTGGCTCTTTCTTGCTGTAGAAGTTTTGGTGGTCTGGTAGCATTTACTCCTCATTCTTTCATCTTCCACCATCTCTGAAACTTCTCCTTCCCCAAAAGGCAAAGACCTCTCCCCTCTGTTTCTCCGCCACATTGAGGGGGCAGGAGGATCCGGCTTTCCCATCTCCAGCCACCTCTAAGGAGCAGACCTAGGGAAAGTGTGACTGATAGTGGAATTGCTTTCCTGGGGCCTCAGGAGGTATGTTTGGGGTGAGCCCCACCCTTCTAGAATTGGACGTAAAAACAACTGTAAGGTGGTGGGCTCCACTCTTCCAGATCTTTTGAGGTGGCCACATTGAAAGGAGAGAGACTTGGAAGAGGACAGGAAGCTGAGCCCAGCTGTCCACCCGCCTGCCTGTCTGACTTCTCCCTCTCTTCCACTCAGAGATATTCAGGGGTGTGGGTTGAAGGAAAGAGGGGGCAAAAAAAAGAAAAAGAAAGAAGGACATAAAAATAGATCCAGCTGTGGGGCACCTGGGTGGCTAAGTGATAAATCCTTTGCCTTCGGCTCAGGTCACTATCCCAGGATCCTGGGATTGAGCCCCGCATCACGCTCTCTCTCTCTGCTCAGCAGGGAGCCTGCTTCCCTTCCTCTCTCTCTGCCTGCCTCTCTGCCTACTTGTGATCTCTATCTGTCAAATAAATAAATAAAATCTTTTTTAAAGAAATAGATCCAGCTGTGAAAGGAGACAAAGGCTGCCTGGCATGTCACTCTTGCCTGAGAGCAAGTCCAGCTTTCAGACTAACTGAGACCTTTCAAGCTAAATACCAGCTCTCTGGAGACCAATCCAGGAGTTGGTGGCCTCTCCAAGCCACCTTCTCCCTCCACCTCCTCCTCTCTTTGTCTGAATCCTGGTGTCACCACGTTTCCCTGACAGGTCCACCCTCGAGCCTGGGCAGAAGTTTGCTCATCCTCTGGAACAGGCCTGTCTTGACGTGATGCCCTCCCTGGCCCCACCCAGTCGTCTTTTCTCTGGCTGCACCCGTGGTCCAGGCAGCCTGGTCTGGGCCTTATTGCTGGCCTCATGCCCCTGGCCTTGTACCTGCCACCTCACTCTAACCATCTGCTTGAACCCCAGTTTTTTCTACTTGGCCAGTCCCCCACCTGGCTAAAATTCCTACAAGTGCTTTCTCCATGCCAGTCTTCCCAACCCATAGTGCAGCCCTGAACATTGGCTCTGAGGCATGTGCTCACTCCTAGCCCCTGGGAGGCCCTTTTACACCCGCAGAAGCTTCCTCAGGCTGCAGCCTGTTCTCCTTCCCAGAAAACAGCCTGGTCCCCTGGTGAACATGAACTCCCTCCCGTCAGCATCTTCTCTCTCTATCCTCACCCAGTTTCTCCCCGTCCTTCCTTTTCAGCAGAAATTTATTTACAAGTACTCAACTGAGTACCTACTATGTGCCAGGCACCCTTCCAAAGGCTTAAGACACAGCAGCCATAGATAGAGCAGGTGCCTCCCTGCCCTGGTGGAGTTTCTACTCTAGGGAAGGAGATGAACCATCAGTTAGAAGGCTCCTAGGGCAGGTTTAGGCAGTGAAAGTGGTATAACATCAAACATAGAACAGACCTTGGTGGTGGGAGCAGGGCACTAGGGGTGGGGCAAGGGGGGAAATTTAGGCAGAGAGGCTAGAGAAGGCTTTTTTTCCAATTAAAAAAATGTGTTAAAATATATGTAACATAAAAATCCACCATCTTAACTATTTTTAAGTGTGCAGTTCAGTGGCATTAAGTACAGTCACCCTGTTGTACAACAACCTCCACCATCCATCCCTGAGACTCTTCATCTCCCCAAACTGAAACTTTGTCCCCATGAAGCACTATTTGCCCACCCCCTTCCCCAGCCCCAGGCAGCCACTGTGCTATTCTCTGCTTCTTTGGTTTTGACTGCTCTGGGGACATCATGGAAGTGAGATGAGGTCACATGGAATTTGTCCTTCTGTGACTAGTTTATTTCACTGAGCATAATGTCCTTGAGGCACATCCATTCTGTAGCCTGTGTCAGAGTTTTCTTCCTTTTTAAGGCTGAAGAATATTCTACTTGTATGTACATATCGCATTTTGTTTGTCATTCATCTGTAGATGGGGGCTTGGGTTGCTTCTACTTTTTGGCTATTGTGAGTAATACTGCCATGAATATGGTACACAGAAGTCTCTTCAGGACATTGCTTCCAGTTCTTTTGTTTCCCCAGAAGTGGAGTTGCTAAATCATATAATTCCATTTTTAATTTTTTGAGGAACTACCATACCATTTTCCACAGTGGCTGCGCCCTTTTACATTCTGACCAGCAGTGGGGAAGGGTTCCAGTTTCTTAAAGAAGGCTCTTATGATGGGGGAGGAAACCTTTCAGCAGGGACCTGAATAGTGTGAGCCAGCAAGAACTGGCAGGGTCTAGAGACAGAGCATCCTGGGCAGGGGATAGCAGCACAGACTCAGGAAGGCGGGAATGGTCCTTGAGAGCTAGACCAGGTCAGTAGAGGAGAGGGAGATGGGCTGCAGAGGTTTTTTAGGACTTCCCTCAGCCCACGGACATATCCAAGTCTTCCCCACTTTCCCACCTTCCTTACTGCTGTTATCCACCCTGTACAGTCTTCCCTGACCTCCATGAGCCAGGATCTCCATACTGTCCACCGAGACCCTGACCCTCAGCTCTGGTGGTTTCTCGCCCTGGGAGCTCCCTCTTCCCCTGGTTTTCACTGGCTGCCTTCTGTCCTGGTTCTCTTCCCACCTCTCTGACTGTCCAACTCTGTGCCTCCCCACCAGGCACTTAATTCCCAAGCCTGAGCTCTCCCATCCCCACCCATCTGTCATCCTGTGTTCTGCTCAGGCAGCCTATTCCAGACCAGCAGCCAGCCCTACTCAGGTCGTATTCCTGGAGCTGACCTCCTGGTCTGACCCCTCTCTGCACCCCACACTCCAGCCTCCAGCTAACCTTGTGGTCCCTTCTTGGAAGCCCCACAGATACTGTCATCCCCCCTTATTCGCAGTTTCACTTTCTGTAGTTTCAGTTACCCATGATGACCTTGATTTAGAAGCAAGTGATGCTCCTTTTGACATATATTCAGAAGGCCTGTGGTCACCTAACACCATGTCACAGCGCCCACATCATTTGTATCACTTTATATCATCATGCGGGCATTTTATCATCTTATATCATCACAAGAACCAGGGGGTGTAGAGTACAGTAAGGTACTGTATAACTTATTTTTAGAGAGACCACTTTCACATAACTTTTATTATAATCTATTATTATAATTGTCCTATTTTATTACTACTATTTGTCTCTTACTGTGCCTACTTAATTTTTTAAAAAGATTTTATTTATTTATTTATTTATTGAGTAGGTGCCCATGCATGACCAGGGGGAGAGGCAGAGGGAGAAGCAGACTCCCTGCTGAGCTGGAAGCCCAATGCGGGACTCGATCCCAGGACCCGGGTATCATGACCTGAGCTGAAGGCCGACACTTAACCCACTGAGCCACTCAGGTGTCCCCTGTGCCTACTTTATAAACTGAACTTTATCATAGACATATGTGTAGGAGAAAACATACTATCTCTAGGCATATTGTGTTTTATTGCACTCCACTGTGTTGTACATCACAGATACTGCATTCTTCACAGATTGAAGGTTTGTGGCAAGCAAGTCTGTTGGCACCATTTTTCCAGCAGTATTTACTCACTTCATGTCTCTGTGTCTCATTTTGGTAATTCTCACAATGTTTCAAACTTTTCATCATTATTATATTTGTTGAGGTGATCTGTGATCAATGATTACAACTCAGCATTTTGTAGTAAAGTATTTTTCATTATGGCACATACATTGTTTTTTAGAGTAATGCTATTCATACTTAATATAGTATGGTGTAAACATAATTTTTATGCATAAATTTTATGCAGAAAATTTACTTGAATTGCTTTACTGCAATATTTGCTTTATTATAATGGTCTGGAAAGACCCACAATATATCGGGTCATGTGGGGTTTGGCACGATCCGTGGTTTCAGATATACACTGGGAGTCTTTAGACATACTCCCTGAAAGGTAAGGAGGGTCTGCTGTACCTCTGACTCAGTGCGTCCCAGACCCATCTCAGCATCTTCCCACCCCCTCGGCCTGCTTCTCTTGTGTCTGCCTGTCTGGGTGTTGGCACCAGATTCTAAAGATTTGAAATCCCTGGCATGTCGTCTTCTATTGTCATGTGTTAATGACAGATCAAATGAAATTCAACAATCTCCAAGGCCTTGGCCAGGCATCATGATGGATTCAAAAACAAGTTCTGTCCACTCTTCAAACCCACCTCAGGGTCTTTGCACTTGCAGTAACCTCCCCCTGAAGCACTCATCTCACCCTTTGTACAGCTGGCAAGGGTTTCACATTAAATGTCACCTCCTCAAAGAGGTCTCCCCTGCTCATTCTGCAGTGCTGGCTTGCAGCATTCCTGTCTACTTCCTTCCTCATACTTATCTCAAGCTGTGATTATGTCTTTCTTTTTCTGCTTACTTGCATGCCATTTGCCTTTCCCTGTAAGAATAGCTCCAAGAGGGCAGGACCATGTTTCTTTTTTCCTTTTTTTTTTTTTTTTAAAGATTTTATTTATTTACTTGAGAGAGAGAGAGAGCGAGAGAGCACACGCGCACAGGCTTACACTCACAAATGGTGGGGGTAAGGGCAGAGGGAGAGGGAAAAGCAGACTCCCCATTTAGCAGGAGCTCAATTCAGGACTTGATCCCAGGACCCCGACCAAGATCATGACCTGAGCCAAAGGCAGATCCTTCACCAGCTGAGCCACCCAGGCACCCCCAGTGCCATACTTCTTTTTACATTTGTTGTCCTTACTGCCTGGCACACAAAATAGTACTCAGTAAATATTCTTGAAAAAACTAATAAATAAGGGAATTTATTAGACTCAGTTCTTGTAGTCAAGTAAGGGAAATGAACTTAGATGCATGACAGTTTAATAAAATGAAAATCCTTGTTTGGTCGTGTATAATTTACTTTGCACAGTGAGGGGCAGAGCTGGGAGCCAGCCTGGCTTCTCACCAGCTCTCCAGTAATGATGCAGAGGGTGTGACGGTTCGGCAGAGTAAACAAGGAACCTCTCAAGGCAGTGTGAGCTGAGGAGGGTGTGGGATACAGACTCTCAGAGACCAGGGGCTCAGGTCTGGAGGCGGCCAGGACACCGGGTTGTCCCACACCCCTTGTTCAGAGTCCTGGAGGGCTTGGGGGCTGTCTGGAGCCAACAGGGTGGGTGTGGAGACAGTTAGGATGCCCTGACCCTCAGAGAGCTTGTTCTGTGGCTGATAATCTTCTCCGCTATGTCTAGATGTGCCCATGGCCCCAGCGTGGTATTGGGGCCACCATTACACTCACCCTTCCTTTCTCGATCCTGGCTTCATGGCAGCTACTCTATATACCTAGTCTATAGCCCTGCTGCCTTGAGTTGGCCATGGAGACCTGCAGTACCCCAGGTGACCCCCAGACTCAACGCATCAGGATCCCCAGCAGCATGTGTCTGCTCTCTGAAGTTTGAGCTCCAGCTTGTGTACATCAGCTGACAGTCTGTATGGAGCCCCCACAGGGCCCTCAGCCCTCTGACATGTCAGGAAAGAAGCCAATGGGGTGCCTAACCATGGAGTGAAAAAGCTGTTGACGCGTAGTCTCTAAACCTTACATTTATGTTTTATCCTCTCCTCTGAATGTCATATCTCATGAGTTAAAAACAGCAGTTGCCTGTAAGGTAGAACAGTTGCGCAACAGACCCAGCATCCTCTGCTGTGTGAGCTAAGCTCTGAACAGGGCAATGGGCTGAAGTCTTAAGAGTCAGGGCAATCAGGGAGGCTTCCAGGAGGAGGTGAGGCGTTAGTGTTCCACAAAGGAGAGTAGGATGTAGTTAGATGGAAAGGACAAGGAGGGTACATAGAAGGCACAAACAGTGTGGAATCTAGCCATTAATTGAGTTCTTGAGGTCAAGGCTGATCCTTTCTCAGCCTGAAGGAAAATGGTGAGGACAGGAAGGCCAAACATCTTATGAGCCATGTACTGGCCTTGTCAAACAGTGAGAACTTGCCAATCACGTTACAACTACTCTCTTAGGATTTGAGAAGCTAAGAGAGCTGACAGGGCATTTTGATATCACTTTGTTTTGTTTTGTTTTGTTGTGTTGTGTTGTGGTAAGAACACTTCACATGAAATCTACCCTCTTAATGTCCATGGATGGACGAATGGGTAAACAAAGTGTGGTCTGTTCATACAATGGAATATTATTCGGCCTTAAAAAAAAAGGAAATCCCGTCACATGATACAGCATGGATGAACCTGGAGGACATTGTGCTAAGTGAAGTAAGCCGGTCACAGAGGACAAATGCTGCATGATTCCATTTTCATGAGGAACCTAAAACAGTTGAAGCGGAGAGTAGAATGATGGTTGCCAGGGACCGGGGGAGAGGGATATTGAGAGTTGCTATTCAGGGATACAGCATCCCAGTTAGGCAGGAGATTGCTTGGTCTTACAGAAGGAAAACTAAAGCTCATTGAGAAGTCGTCCCTGCTGTGGGTCATCAGCAGGTTCAAGGTGAAGTCCACAGTAAAAATCAGGTTTCCTGATCTCTCATTCTGGGCCTTCCCAGATAACATGCTGCTTCTGTGAATGTATTACAAACTGCCTCCAGAACCAAAGATTCCTTCCAAAACTAAAAGTTCTTTAAAGCATCCAGGCCAAAGCCAGACAAGCCAGACTCACAGCAGCCTGGCTTCAGGAGTTAGAATGAGACAGGTGTCAGCATGAACTGGAGGCAGCCACTGGGTCTTGGGGGCACCAGGGGACTTCTGTATGGTCCCACCTTCTCCCCGCCCTCCTCCTGGCTAGTGTTGCTCTCTTTCACCATCTTTTTCCCTTCTCTGCCTCCTGTGGAAGCACAGATGACAGCTAGGATAAAAATGAGCCAGGTCTCCCTGAGCTCCTCTCTTTGAATTTCCCAGTGGCCACTAAAGGCTGTGCTGGAAACCCCAACCTGAATTCCCAGGGGAAAGACAATGTCTGTGATGGTAGTGCCTAGAGGAACTTCAGAGAGAGTGCTGTCCAAGAGTCTGGCACCAAGAGTCTGGTGCCACCTGTGGGTCTTGAGCACTCTCCCTTCTCCAGATATGACCTCAGAACACTCCAGCAAGCCCCCTCACTGGGACCCTTGCAGATTTCCCCAGGGCTTGAAACAGCCTTAGAAGGCAGCCCCTCCTCACTTCTGGGTGGATTTTTCTTTCATTGGGCTGTGTGGCTGAGGTGGCTGGCAAGTCTGGAGCAGCAAGATGCCTGCCTTGGTGCTCTGCCTGCTCCCCCCCCCCCAGGTTTAGTGTGTGATGGAGAGACTCCTATGGAGATTATAAGGAAGTTTGGGCGCAGGGACCTTCAGGAACTGAAAAGGCCCAGAAGTAGAGAAAAACAAGGTGTAAAATTGAGTTCCGTGGTGCATGGAGGAATGCAGGAGAGGTATCTGGAAAGGGTCTCTAGGCTGAGTCACAGGCAAAGGATAGGACTTAACCTGTGCCTCAGTTTCCTTATCTACAAAATGGAAGTAGTAAGAATATTACCTTGCTCATAGGCTATTGTGAGGATTCAGGGAGAACACATGTAAAAAGCTAGAGCCATTCTTCGCACATACTAAGTATTCAATGAATGCTAACTTTTCTTGTAGTAGTAGTAGTAGTAGTAGTTACTGCTGTGTTACAGGTGAGGCTCAGAGAAGAGAAATCACTTGTATAAGGACATAGGTGTAGGAAGGGGTGGAGCCTGGGATTTGAACCCAGGTCTTCTGACACCAGAGCATAGTCTCTCAGCATCATTCTGGTTGATGAGTTCTTTCTGCAAGTGCTAGGGAACCACAGGAGCCACTCAGAGTTGTAAGTGACAACAGAAGGTGGCCACCATGACCTAGGATGGATTGGAGTAAGTGAAAGCTCCCCAAGGGCTAAGAGACAAGTCGAGTTGAGGGTGGAGGGATGCTAGGAGCTCTGGTCCAAGATGAGGACCAGAAAGCCCATCACTTCCGAGGTAGGGCAGTTCTGGGTACGGATAAGGTCCAGGCTAGGTGGAGCAGATGTACATGTGGCCAGAGTCTTCAGAGAAGAAGGTGTCAAGGAGCTGAGAGGCAGAGGGTCCTGGTGTGGAGAGTGCCCCGGCAACCACAGATAGGGAGAAGTGAGCCAAGCGCCAAGACCCAGGACATGGGGCTTGGCCAGGGGCTGGCAGAGACAAGCATGGAGAAAAAGGTGGCTATTTAAAGGCAAAGCAGATGTGAACTCAGTAGGCCTATAAGCTGGGAAGGTGGTGAGAAACCAGGAGCTT
This sequence comes from Mustela lutreola, assembly GCF_030435805.1. Lineage (NCBI taxonomy): Eukaryota > Metazoa > Chordata > Mammalia > Carnivora > Mustelidae > Mustela > Mustela lutreola. Next base: position 55,492,253 of record NC_081291.1, on the reverse strand, counting down.
TGAGGATGGTTTCTTCCTCTTCGGCAAAGCAGGACATTGTGGAGAAGGCCCATGTGGCTTCTGGGCCTACTTGGGACCATCCTGAGGGCCAGGCCATAAAGCCAGGGGTTTGTTAGCCTGCTTTTCACAACAATAATAATTATTACTATGATTGTTGCACAGTGATAACGATGCCTCCCTCCTCTGTGGCTCTTCACTGAGAAGAGATTTTCTACTTAGAATCCTGTATGACCTTTGCAACAGCCTCTAAAACAATAGTTGTCAAAACCTTATGGTCTCACACCTCTCTCTCTTAAAAATGACCGAGGACCCCAAAGAGTTTTTGTTTCTATGAGTTTTATCGGTATTTGCCACATGAGAAAAATTTTGAACATCTTTTCATTCATTTAAGAATAACAGTAATAGGTCTATCACATGTTAACATAAATGGCATATTTATGAAGAATAATTTTTCAAAAAATCTTAGTGAGGAGCATAACATTGGTTTTTCATTTTTGCAAATATTCATGCCTAGCTTCCTAGAAGATAACTGGATTCTCCCGGCTGCCTCTGTGCTCAGTCTGTTGGAATTGTTGTTTGGACCAACTTCACCGATAAGTAATCAGAAAAGGGAAACAGAACCCCAGAGCTTCTCAGGCCATGGTTGGAACACTGCTCTTCTAGAAGGAAGCTAAGCAGCCACAAGTAATAGCTGGAGAAACTGAGGCATGGAGAAAGAGGACTAAGACTCCTAGCTGTTTCTTGGACTGCTACCAAGAAGGTCCCTAAAGGAGGACTAGCCCTCCCAACCTGGTCCCAGAAGAGCCAGGCTGGTTTGCCTGGGGCCTGGGGAGGAAGTGCAGGACTGGGCGGCCCTGGGGAACTGGGAAGATAAGCGGCCTCGGCCTTGGGCAGAGGGGCGGGCAGTGGCCTGATAGAACACCCACAGCGTCAGCCTGAGAAACGCGATAGCACAGGCCCTGGCGCCCCCAGCCCCCACACTCCTGGGAGGAACCCTGTTCCCAGAAGTCTGTCCCTGGACACTGCCGTCAACCTCGGAGTTCATTTCCTGGTTAAACAAACATCTATATTAAATGGCCCAGTTGGGCAACGCCCAGTAGCAGCTTCTGAGGAGAGCCTCAGGCACATGGCCTGCTAGGCCCCCTTCTTGTCCGGCTGGTGAAGACACATCCATCATCAGCAGTCACTAAGGCAGCACGGCCCCATGCGTCCCACCCAGAGTCTGCCCGTCTGGCAGGAGGGGTTGGGAAGGACGTGCAGAGTGGCCCGTGCCCCAGCCCTACCAGAAGTCTGCCCCGGACAGCTTTGGGATTGAAACAATGGTCATGGTGACAACTCTGAAAGTTGGGGTGGGCCTGAGCATTTCCAGCCATCATCTCTTCATCTCGTCCGGGCAGGGTGGGAGTGCTGACCCCATCTTCAGGATGAGGACACAGAGGTATCTGTGGAGGACTTGCTCTCACTGCATAGCCACTCGTGGCCTGGCTGGCTGGGATGTGGGTCCAGGTATCCTGACTTCAGCATAGTTCTCTTTCCTGTGTAGCATGGTAGACACTGCTCCAAGGGTCAGAGATCAGAGAGAACCGACTGAGAGAACTAACCTGGGCTCATGCTAGAGTGCCAGACTCCTACCACCTTTCCAGCACAGGTGAAGAATAGGTGTTTCCTAATTTGAGAAACCCTGCCATCTGTAATGAGCAGAGATGCCATTTACCACCAAGTGCTTACTGTGTGCCAGACACACTGCTAAGTGCTTAGTTGTTAAAGCCAGACTGCCTGGTTTTGAATTTTGGCTCTGCCACTTACTAGCACCGACTTTGGGCAAAGGTTAGAACTTACCTCTGCCTCAGTTTCCTCAACTGCAAAATGGAGGTAATAAGAGTAGTACCTTACTCATAGGTTGTTGGGAGGATTCAGTGAGAATACACGTAAAAAGCTTAGAGCCATTCTTAGCACATACTAAGTGTTTGGTGAATGCTAGCTGTTCTGTTATTAAGTAGGTATTATTAATATTATTATTATTATTATTATTACCACCACTGCGTTACAGGTGGAGATCAGAGAAGAGACATGACCTATTCAAGGGCATAGGTGTAGGAAGGGGTGGAGTGCAGAATTTGAACCCAGGTCTTCTGACATCAGAACGTGAGCTCTCAGCATCATGCTGGATGACAAGTGAGAATTGAGTCACAGGCCCCTGGGAGATAGGAGATCATCCTGTCTTCATTTTATAGGGGAAGAACCTAAGCTTGAGATCTCCTGACCCCTGCCCTTTCTCTACAAAGTCATTCTCTTGATGGAAGCTTGACCACAGGGTTTCCTATCTATTAAGACTTGTCCTGGCAGAATATTATTTTCCATTGCAAGGGTTTTGTTTACAAAGCCTTTTTACACGTGGGACTCTGCAGGAGCTCCTGCTTGGGAGGAGTGAGCTACACTTGTCCACAGAGCCCTACACTAGCCCTGAAGATGCGGAAGGCAGACACTGAGTCATGATTCGGTACCTGTGGGAAGGCGGGGGCCAGGTGAGACTGGAGGCCTCTGCAGGCCTCGCTGTTTCCCCTCCTGCTCCACAGATGCTATGACAGCCTGCCAAAAGGCAGCAGTGAGATGCAGAGGGGAGACTGACCAAGGGCCCAAGTTCTGCCCTATTCAGGGAACCTTGGAGAAAATGAAATCTCTAAAAATACTGTGCTTCTTAGCCAAGCAACATTGAGGGATGGAACAGCTAGAGAAGGGAACTCATTTATTGGATGCCTACTCTGTGCCAGGCACTGTATCTCATTTCATTTCTTTATTCAGCTGTCAACTGAACATCTCCTGTGTGCAAGGATAGTATCAGGTAGTGTGACTGCTGGTATAAAGAAGAGCATAACAAGACAAAAGCTTCTAACAAGTGACTCTCACCCAGGGGTGAGATTTTGCCCCCACCCCAGGACATTTGGCAATGCCTAGAAATGTTTTTGGTTGTCACAGCTTGTGACAACCAAAGGGTGGGTGGGGGCTGCTTCTGTCATCCAGTGGGTAGAAGCCATGGATGCTCTTAATGATCCTACGGTACATAGGCCTTCCTTTGCAACCAAAGCTGTATGGCCTAAAATGTTGGTAGTGCCAAAGCTGAGAAACCCTGGGATGGAGAATGATTTGGGGTGATCTTTAGGTCAGTTGTCATGGATGGCCACATTGAGGATGAATTTTGACCTGAAAAAGTCAGAGAATAAGAATGAGATCTGGGGGGCGCCTGGGTGGCTCAGTGGTTTGGGCTGCTGCCTTCGGCTCGGGTCATGATCTCAGGGTCCTGGGATCGAGCCCCGCATCGGGCTCCCTGCTTCTCAGGAAGCCTGCTTCCCTCTCTCTCTCTCTCTGCCTGCCTCTCTGCCTACTTGTGATCTCTGTCTGTCAAATAAATAAATAAAATCTTTAAAAAAAAAAAAAAAAAAAGAATGAGATCTGGGAAAGTCTATCACATGCAGAGAGAACAGCAAGTATAAAGGCCTTGAGTCAGGAATCTATCATCAAGAAGACCAGTGCACAAGGGGCGCCTGGGTGACTCAGTGTTGAGCATCTGCCTTCGTTCGGCTCAGGTCCATGATCCCAGGGTCCTGGGATTGAGCCCTGTATCAGGGTCCCTGCTCAGCGAGGAGCCTGCTTCTCCCTCTCCCCTGCCTCTGTTCGTGCTCTCTCTCGCTATCTCTACCTCTCTCAAATAAATAAATAAAATCTTAAAAAAAAAAAAAAAAAAAACAGACCAGTGCACAAGATCAGGCTGATTACTCTTCACCATATTTCGGATGAAAAAACTGAGTCTCAGAGGAAATAGTTTGCCAGCTGCCATACAGTTACACAACACAGGAGCTGGGATTTGAACTTGGATATGCTTCATCATTCCAGAGTCCCTTTGCTCTCCACAGCCTCAACTGCCACCCTCAGAGGAGCAGCAATCAGCCGTCATTGTACAGTTCAGACTGCTCCCCTACCTGACCCTGTCGATTATTTTTTTCTTAGTCCATCCCTGAGCACTTGGTTCCATCCCTGGTTTCCACCCCAATAACAAAAACCACAAAGACAATGATAGCCATTATTTCCGCAGTGCTGCCCGTGCACCAGGCATTAGTCCACATGAGAGATGCCTATATAGATACAGACACAGAGATAGAGAGATACCTGTCTGTATATGCACTCATTCAGTCTGCACAATATGCAGGTGTTAGGTACCCTTATTCTGTTATGCCCATTTTACAGATAGGAAAATTAACGTATAGAGAAAGGCTAAATGACTTTCAACTAGAAGGCAGAAGTAGGCTTTGAGCTCAAACTACCTAGTTCCAAAGTCTCTGCTCTTTTTTTTTAATATTTCAATATGGTTTTTTTAATTTATTTTCAGCATAACAGTATTCATTATTTTTTCACCACACCCAGTGCTCCATGCAGTCCGTGCCCTCTATAATACCCGCCACCTGGTACCCCAGCCTCCCACCCCCGCCACTTCAAACCCCTCAGATCGTTTTTCAGAGTCCATAGTCTCTCATGGTTCACCTCCCCTTTCAATTTCCCCCAACTCCCTTCTCCTCTCTAACTCCCCATGTCCTCCATGCTATTTGTTATGCTCCACAAATAAGTGAAACTATATGATAATTGACTCTCTCTGCTTGACTTATTTCACTCAGCATAATCTCTTCCAGTCCTGTCCATGTTGCTACAAAAGTTGGGTATTCATCCTTTCTGATGGAGACATAATACTCCATAGTGTATATGGACCACATCTTCCTTATCCATTCTTCCGTTGAAGGGCATCTTGGTTCTTTCCACAGTTTGGCCACCAGAGTCTCTGCTCTTAACGAAAACACTGTTGCTCCCTCAACAGGTCGTGAGCATCTGGTCGTAAATCATTCACTTGACCACTAGCTCCTCGAGTTTAGGTACATGTAAGTTCAGCATAGAAGGGAATTTAGAGGTCAATTCATTCACACATGGGAAGACTGAGGCCCAGCCTCAGAAAGTCACTTGTGCACGTTGTACCAGGAAGCAATGGTAGAGCAGAAACCAGAAGCCAGGTGTCTAATCCAAATGCCCTCTGATCTGCTGTGTACCATCCCACCCACAGCCTTGCCTGCACGTTGCTGGCAGCTGACGTCTGTTCAGGCTGCCCATAGTGTCTTTGTCCTTCTGGATCCCAGCCAGCAGTGTCTGATATCTGTCAGGTTTGGGGCCACAGAGGAGGCGCCTGCTTGTGGCAGAAGGCCCAAGCATCTGTCTCAGCCCCCCCACCCATCCTTCCTGTTTATAGACATAATCTCAGTTGATCCCAAATCCTTCAGGTGCAGAAGTTGGGCCTCAGTGGGTTAAATGGCTCACCTCCTGAGGTCAACCAGGGTAGTTAGTGCTTCCCAAGTGGAATGAACATTTACATTTATTCATCCTTTCATTCACTCATTAGTTTCTTTCAGTCAACAAAAGCAAGCCTACTGTATGTGAGGCACTGGTCGTACAGGGGTGAAATTTAGGGTTCCTGCTTTCGGGAAGAGACATAATTGGTATTCTGAGAGGAAGATGCCCCAGAAAGGATATCTGATCCAGCCGGTTCAGGCAGGGGATCAAAAAAGGCCCCTTGGAGGAGGTGATGGATACCATGGCTAAGTCTTAAACGATAACTGGGAATTAACTGGGCAGAGAAGGGGAAAATGACACCAAGAGGTTAAAGCACATGCAAAAGCAAGAAGAGCCCTCTCTGTGTGCAGAGAAATGCAGGTGGTTCAAGGTTGGTAGACCTGTGGGTGGATGCCAAGATCACATAGTCATGGTAGTGGCCACCTGGTGAGCACTTCCTGTGTGTTGGGCAGAGTGCTGAGCATTAGCTTCCAAGTTAGAGGCCTTCAATATCCACATTTGTAGATATGGAAACAAGTTAGAGTCCTTCAATATCCACATTTGCAGATAAGGAAACCGAGGTACATGAGGTTGAAGAGAAGTACATGGAGTTTGCCTCCAGCAGTTTGCAGGTCGTTCTGTAAAACCAAGGCTTGTGGAGGTGGGGTCTCCCTTCCTCTCTCTGAATCGGTGCTCTCCCTCCTGTTCACTCTGTTCCCTCTTACAGATGGAAGGACAATCTAGAGCCCATGTCATCGCACAGGAACTGCTGTCTTCGGAGAAAGCGTGAGTCCCCAGTCAGCTGCCGGTGGCCTTGAGCTTGTTAACAGAACATCACCCCCCCCCCCCCGGCTTAAACAGGATGGGAATTAATGCAGACTCAACCCTCTTTCCCTCTGCAGATATGTGGAGATGCTCCAGCACTTACATCTGGTGAGTTAATCATTTCTGTTGTCCAAAACTTGTTGCCCTTTTACAAGGCTATGATATAAGAGGCAGAAAAGCAGCAACGAGACAGGTGATTTCAATGAACAGAGGCTTGGCAGCAGACAGATACCCACCAAGGCTTTTTGTGGACATCTGTCTCTTGGTTCATGTACTTCAGAGGATGAATAGCACTGTGCTTTCCATGGGTATGTCTCTCTGCCTGGACTGGGGGTCTATTAGGGGCTGTGCTAAGATTTCTGGAAGGATATTTGTAGTTTCCTCAGCCCTCTTGTTGAGGAAGGAGGAAAGAGGACAGATGTAATTCAGGGTCATTGCTGTGTGTGCGAGTTTAGGTGAGTGTGTGATTAAACATATGTTGGTGTATGCATGTGTGGGGGGCATATATATATATGTGTGTATATATGTTTAGATCCTTCTGGAGAAGAAGGTATGTTAGCACAATGACAGAACAGCTGGGGTATAGAGAGGCTTTCTCAGTCATCTCAGCACTGGGGCGGTTAACACCTGAGCCATTGGAGAGGAAATCCTGTGGACTTTCTGAGGAAAGGAGGCCAGATGTGGAGACTGCCTGGGTATCAGGCACTGCCACCCGCAAAACTGTCTGGAAGGTCTCCCTTTGCAGTTAGTTTAGTTCACTTCAACAAACATGTTTTGATGAATTCTGAGCTCTTGTGTGACAAGAGATGGGAAATATAAAGTCAGATCAGACAAGTCCTTTCCCAGGAGCTCTCTGGCCAGCAAAGAAAACAGATTAGAAAATGAGAAATTATCTGGGGCACAGGGGGAAGGACTGACAACCTGGGGGAATCATTCCCCGAGGTGGTGACTTTTGCGATGAGTCATAAGGAGGAATGAGAGAAGAGGGTACAACAGAGATGTGGGAAGTGAGGGAGCATCAAGGGCACCTGCTCCCTGAGGTCTCTAAGCCATTTCCAGTCCCCTAGTAGTTTAGTATCTGATGCCACACTGTTCTGCATTGTTCACCACGTCTATCCAAGAACATCAGAGCTTGGAATGTCCACCCTAGACATATTGTCTGTGGTGACATAGAGGCCCAGAGAGAGTGACTGAGCCAGGGTGAACACCCTATACTCCCAGTGCACTGTCATGTGTTAATCCTGCATCTCCCAACTGCCTTTGGAGCTCTCTGTGGCAAGGACCTCTCTGGATGCAGCAGAGCCCCAGCACCAATCCAGGTCTCCTGCAGAATCCAGCTGAGGTCCCTGTTAGTGACATCACCCTAGTGTTGCATTGCTATATGAGCAGGGGCCCCCAGGTCCCCAGAAGCAGGACAGAGCACTACTCTGTGCGCCCAGTGCCTCCGTTTTGCCTTTAGGATGAAAGGTTTGTGTTCATTATTAAACCCCAAAGCCCTCAGGTATGAAGTATACCACCCTCTTAACACCTAGAAGATCTCTTTAGGAAGGGCAGGAAGAGTCAGTATCCTGTTTTTATTTTTGTTTTTTTCCTCTATCACTTGCCTCTGAGCTGGCAGCATGACTGAGAGGCTGGGCTTTTTGTTTTATGACTTTGTTAAGAGCATTTTAACTGGGAAACTTCCATCTGTGTTTGCACTGCTTCCTGCCAGTTGGAAAGATGCTGAAACCACTGGTAATCCATAATAATATCCTGAGGAGGAAAATAAAAAGAACCCATAAAAGTCACAACTCTAAGCTAGTTTCGGGAAATTGTGATCCAGAGCTCCATTTATGACGTCAGTGTGTATGGGGACAGAAGTGGAAGAAAAGCCCCAGTGTGACTCCAAGTCCAAGCCAGGGACATGAGTCCAAAGGAAACCCATAAACTTCGAGACATTCTCCACCACTCCCAGACTGGATCCATCTCTGAGTGCTAAGATTGGCAGGTTATCTCTCAGAATTCCTCCTTATAGATTTGATGGTATTGAAATCCCAAGGCTGCCCAGAGATGAGAAGGGCTGATCATGCATTCTGAACCTCCCCAGCTAGAAGGCCCCTGGCTGCATTATGTTGTTTTGAGTGGGGATAGGGTGGCCTGTGGCCTTCTGTGTTTGTGATTCAACCCTGTACTTGTGAACTGGTAGACAGAACTAACTCAGGGATTACTAAACGTTCTGGTCATCAGGAATTGAACCCTAATAAGCAAGATCCCACTTTTACATAGCCTGTTAACGAAAATGGATTTTATATGTTTATTTTATTTATTTAAGGTTTTGTTTATTTATTTAGGGGGGCTGAGTGGGAGAGGGGCAAAAGGAGAGGGAAAAGCAGACTCCCTGCTGAGCAGGGAGCCTAACTCAAGGGGATCCATCCCAGAACCCTGAGGTCATGACCTAAGCTGAGGTTAGCCACTTAAACAGATGAGCCACCCCGGCACCCCTATGTGTTTTAAATGTTTATGAAAAAAAGACAAAGAAGATGCATCAGCTGTACTTCAAAAAAAAGAAAAGATGTAAGAGTTTTCCATATATTTTAGATATTAGACCCTTGTCAAATATATAATTGGAAAAAAAAAAAAAAAAAGGTGAGCTTTCCGTGGCGATAGCACTCTCACGACCATGGTGAACGTTCCTAAACGGACTTTCTGCAAGAAGTGTGGCAAGCACCAACCCCACAAAATGACACGTACAAGAAAGGCAAAGACTCTCTATGCCCAGGCGAAGCGGCATTTTGAAAGGAGGCGAAGTGGCTATGGTTGGCAGACTAAGCCGATTTTCCAGAAAAAGGCTTAAACTACAAAGAAGATTGTGCTGAGGCTTGAATGTGTTGAGCGCAATTGCAGATCTAAGAGAATGCTGGCTATTAGGAGATGCAAGCATTTTGAACTGGGAGGAGATAAGAAGAGAAAGGGCCAGTGAGTCAGTTCTAAGCTTCATATTTTGTTATATTATGAAGACAATAAATTCTTGAGGTTATATTCACTTCATTTGGTTGCTGTTGGTCTTTTAAGAGGGAAATAAACTAGTGCCATCAATAAAATTCTCCTCGTGGGGCAATTTATGCTTGGAAAAAGAAAAAAGAAAAAAAAGAGGTGAAGAATATATGACTGAGACTGTATGTGGTCCACAAACCTTAAATATTTATGGTGTGGCCCTTTACAGAAAGGCTTTGCTAACTTCTGTTTTAAAGACTTCTTTCTGTCCTTCCAGAAACCCAGTCATATATTCATTCATCCCCCTGCCCATCTATCTGTATAATCAAATTCTCATCCAATCATGTACCCAGCTTTTCAACCACTCATCTGTCCTTTAATCTATGCCCCCTTATGCCATATCTGTGTTCCCGCTCATACCTTCCTTCAGTTCATCCACTATTCAGAGGTCTACCCATCCCTCCAGCCATCCAGTCATCCTCCCGTCCACCCATCCACTCACCCACCCACTCACCTGTCCATCCAATCATCCATCCACCTGGCTTATTCCTCTTGAATCAGACATCACAGGATTTTTACAGTGCCTGTGTGGCACTGAGATGGGCTTTCGAGCCCCTAAGATAAATAACGCCTGGAATCTGCCCTTGAATAGGTGTCTCTTGTTTGTGGGGGAAAGAATGGAGTGGGGAGGAGAAATAGGTGGACAGGTATGCTACTCCACAGTAAGTATAATTTGCACAATTAGAGTTTTGTGCAAAATCAGCAGGGGAAGGGAGAGACTTATTCCCCTTTGGGGTATCTAAGAAGACTGGCAAAAGAGGTACCCCTAAGATAGACTCTGAAGGAACCTGATGGAAGAGGGCACGTAAGGCAGGTGGTCAGCATGGAAATTCTCACAGACCTGAAAGTACATGATATGTCTGGAGAATGGTGCATCGTCACACATGGTTAGAACATGAATAAGTTTGGAAAGGCAGGTTGGAAGTGGAATTGGGGGTTGAATGATTGGTCCAAAAACCAAGTACCTGAAATGCCAGCCCAGGTAGTGAGTCATTATAGACCTTGAACAGTTACGTCCTGTGGATATCATCAGTGCTGTGTTTTCTCATATTAAAAAAATAAATAAATAAAAATCCCTCCCTAGCAAGAGCTGAAAAATTCCTACCATGGGTTCCTCCTTTGGCCTAAGGCATTGAAGCCCTTTTCAGAAGCCAGTCTGCCGGGCGCCTGGGTGGCTCAGTGGGTTAAGGCGCTGCCTTCAGCTCAGGTCATGATCTCAGGGTCCTGGGATCGAGTCCCACATCGGGCTCTCTGCTCGGCAGGGAGCCTGCTTCCTCCTCTTGCTCTCTGCCTGCCTCTCTGCCTCCTTGTGATCTCTCTCTGTCAAATAAATAAATAAAATCTTTAAAAAAAAAAAAAAAAGAAGCCAGTCTGCCAACAGGGAGAGGTAATCCTGGAAGTTATCACCATCTGATTCCCCAAGAGAGGCCCCCTCCTCTAAGAGGCCCATCAGACATGATCTGATCCCTCCCCACCTACCTCTCTGGTGCTGCCTCCTACCACTTTCATTGTTCGCTTTAGCAACTCTAGGCCTTCCCACTCTTCTTCACATACTACAGATGCATTTCCATTCCATGACTTTTCACACGCTTTTCTGCCACTGGAATGTCCTACCCCTTATCTTCTCATAACCAGTTCCTCCTTCTCATTCTGCTGTCAGCTCAAAGAAGTGGTGCCCAAAACTTCGTGGCAGAACAACCATATTATTATGCTTTCAAATTCACTGGACCAGAAGTTTGGACCAGGCAAGGTTGGAAGAATGTGTCTCTGCTCCCCAGTGTTTGGGGAGGACTTCAGGACCAAGGGAAACTTGATGGCCAGAGGTTAGAATCACCCCAAGTGTCATCTTTCATGGCTGGTGGTTAGGGCTGGCTATTGTCTGGGACCTCATTTGGGCTGTTGACCAGAATACTTACTTGTGGCCTCTCCATGTGGTCTCTCTGCTTGGGAAAGTTTGGGCTTCCTCACAGCATGGTGGCTGCATTCCAAGACTTGGTGTCCCAAGAGAGAGCCAAGAGGAAGTGCGTGGCATTTTTACATTCCAGGCTTAAGTCACGTAGCACCACTTATATCATACTCTAGTAGTGGAGAAAGTCACATACGTCTACCCAAGTTCAAGGGGAGGGGATAGTTTCCAGCATCAGTGGGAGAAATACCAAGCTTATATTGCATAATGACCATGTGAGATAGGAGATATTGTTATGAGCCATTTGGGGAAAATATAGTCTGGGTCAACTGGAAATCAATTGGTCAAAGTTCGGTTCAACTCAGTGGCTGTGCTTCTTATATGTTCATTCTGGGACCCAGGCTAAAGAGACAGCAGGCAACCAGGGAAGGCCCTTCCCATGGTGATGGCAGGGAACAAGCAGAAACACCAGAGGTCTTCTGAGATTCAGGCTCATGACTGGCCTATCATCACTTCTGCCCAATGCCATGCCCTTGCCCAAAGATGGGGGATAGTGATCTGCTCTCCCTAAGAAGAGGCCATGGCAAGGGTGTGGATGCTGGGGGAGGGTAAGGAACCACAGCTGTGCCTCCTCTTCTGCACCATCTCATACTTCATTTTATTTTCTTCATGGAACCTTTCATATCTAAAATCATCTAATTTATGTATTTATTTACTTATGTCGTATTTTCATTTTTGTTCAGCTCCAAATACTTTCTAATTCCCCTTGTGATTTCTTCTTTGACCCATGAGTTATGTTGTCCCATTTCCAACTATTTGTGAATTTCCCAAATTTTCTCTTACTGCTGATTTTTAATTATATCCTAGTTGGAGAATGTGCTTTGTGTGGTTTTAAACTTATTGAGATTTGTTTTTGGCCTGCCATATAGTCTATCATGGAGAATGTTCCATGTGTGCTTGAAAAATGTGTGTTTTCTGCTCTAGCTGGTGGGTGTCCTATAGATGTCACTTAGGTCAGGCTGATTGGTGGTGCTGTTTGAGTCTTCTCTATCCTTGCTGGCTTTCTGTCTCATCCTTCTGTCCCTTACTGGGAGTGGGGTATTGATTAATGAGTTGTCTCTCTCTCGCTTCCATTCTGTCCACTTTGCTTCATTTATTTTGGGGCTATTCTCAGGTGCTTATTTACTGTCTTATCTCCCTCACTAAACTCAATGTTCGTTGAGGGCAAAGAGCTTGACTGGTCCCATTGCCAGTGTCTTGTGAGGCCTGGTACACCATCAGGGTTCAGTAAATATCTGATGAATGAATGATGGTGGGGCTAATCCTTCCAGCAGTCTTACCACTTTTTCAGTCAGAAATCTTTCCCAAGCACCTCTAATGTGCTGGGTACTGGGTCCTTGCCCTTCAGGAACTGACAGTCTAGGAAGGAGACAAGCACAAAAGGGACAATATTAGTACAATGATAGGGGTGTACTGAGCCTGAGAAGTTCAGAGGAGGCCCCCGTCCGAGTCTTCTGGAACCTGGAGAAGGATTCCCAGAGGAAACATGTCTAAGCTGATACCTGAAGGATGGGGAGCAGTCGACCAGGTGAGGAAGCTTGTACCTGGCAAGAGGATTTGCATATGCAAAGGTCTGGAATCATTCAGAAAGTGGCATCTTTGGGAGCTGAAAGAAGTGTTGCATGGCTGTGGTGTGTGCATGAGTGACAGAGTGGTGAGACGTGAGGGGCAGAGTGGGCAGGGTCCCATGAATCGTGTTGGGGGTTGGGTCTGATCCACTGAATGTCTGTGGGGAGGCCATTGGGTGATTCCAGCAGAAGGTGACACTGGACTGGAGTACTGTGGGCAGATTGGAGGGTGATGTGCTTGGTGATTGCTGGCTGTAGGGGGCGGGAGAGGAAGAAAGGGGTCCAGGCTGACCTCAGATATGTGACTTGCTGACTCACCAGAGCAGCAAATGTTGGAAGGGGTCTATCTAGACACAAGGGTGATGAGGAGTTTAGTGTGGGTTCTGTGAAGTGTGAGGGGTGGGGGAAGGACATCCCAGTGATTGCTGGGCAGAGGATGTGCACCAGAAGTGATTAAGTGTGGAGATATCAACTGAAGGCCTGGAAGTGGCTTGGAGTTCCAAGGGAATGTGTGGGATGAGGAGGGGGTTTCAAGCACTGGGGACCTGGCAGGTTTTCGGTTTGGGGGGAGGGTTGTTTTTTTTTGTTTTGTTTTTCAATTTATTTGAGAGAGAAAGAGAGTGTGCAAGAATGTGAGGAGGGGCAGAGGGAGAGGACCAAGCAGACTCCCCACTGAGCAGGGAGCCCAAGGACAAGAGCGAGGATGATGATGACAACAAGGCAGGGCTCAGTCCCAGGCCCTGCGGCTCCATCCCAGGATGCTGAGATCATGACCTGTGCTGAAGTCAGGCGCTTAACAAACCAGCTACCCAGGTGACCCTCCTGGCAGGTTTTTGTGAAAGGGTCAGATGGACTAAGGGAAGAGTATTAGGAGAACACAGTGCAGAAAGGCAGATGAGAAGCTTCTCAGATCCTCCCTGAATCTGTCCCCTGATAGCACCTCCCGCACCCACCTTGCTCTGTGGTGGTAGCCGCCTGAAAGGGCATCAGGAGTGCCCAGGACAGAGCCAGATTTCTCAGACTGCTTGGAGGAACAGGAAAGACCTCCCTTAGCACTACATGCATATTTAATTCAACCGTGGCCTTGGCGCTGACAGAACTGGGGCAAGTGCAGGATCTAGAGGGACTCAGTGTCAGATTTATGAGTTTATCTGAATTGTTGCTATCAGTTTGCCTCCGATTACTGTCCCTTCTTTCCTCTCCAAGACAGCTCTGGCTTTTCAGCACAGCCAGTGTCCAGTGTACCTGGACACTGGTGCCGTAGAGGAGGGCGGCATGGGCATCTGTTGACCTTCTGTTGTGTGCTTGACAGTCACATACGTTATGTCTTTTAACTACACACACTCTGTACTCAGTAAAGAGTTCTCAGATGGTTGAATGAGTCCAAAACTGAGTCTCAGAAAAAATGAGTGACTTGCCCAAGGTCACACAGCCTGTAAGAAGTAGGGCCAGGGCCATATGACTCCAGAGCCCTGAGAAGGGGAGGAAACAAACAGAAGTAGAACAGTCTGTTTAGGTTTAGGGAGCATTAGGAGGGGGGAATCAGTGTGAGCAGGAGGAAGGAAGTCAAAGAAGGCTTCCTGGAAGAGAGGATGTTGAGATGGCATTGATGGACAGAAAGTAGGAACAGGCCTTCCAGGGGATAGGAGCAGCAGGAACAAGTGGACAGAGTGGAGGGTTTGGGGGTGTGGGGTTTATAGGAAGTGTGACTAGAAAGCTGGTCTTCAGGGAAAGCCTGAATATCATGCCCCAGGGCCTTTCAAAAGGGAGGTAGAAGAATTTGGGAGCCCTGAGGACTTGAGCAGGGCAGATGCAGTGAAGGAGTTTGGGGGAAGGTTGGTCTGGTGGGTTGGATGGACGGGGGTGATGCTGGGCGACCAAGAGGTTAACCCAGGCCAAACTCCTAGATGGCCTCAAGCTGGGGAAGTTGTGTGGATCTAGGAAGATTGTGTGTCTGTCTCTTACTTTTATCTTTGCGCCCATATCCACAGACAACATTAAGAAGTAAATTTTAATTGAGTGGAGAAGACCCTGTTTCTGAGTTCTTGCAGGCTCTCCCAGGGCACAATCAATGAACTCATTGATCTTTGTGGACCCAGAGAGAGACGGATTTTGGTTCAGTGTGAGATGTGCTTTCTTTCCATTTGAACTGCCAGGGAGGGGGGATGAGCTCTCCGTACTGGGAAGTATGAATGTAGTAGCTCTTGGGGAGTTCTCAGGAAAGGGGTTCCTACCCCACGTGTGTGGGGTTCAAGAAATTCAGTTCAAGAAAAGGAATTGCTGGGTAACCCTGGAAAGTCTCTCTCCCTTTTAATCCTTCACCCTGAGATGGCCAGTGGAACTCAGACATTTTTAGCCATGGAAGCTTGTCTTCAAATGGAATTTTACCTGGAACCCCGAAGACTAGCTAAAAGGAGAGATGCTTTGGTTCAAAGGTGGGTGGAGGCCAAAGTTTGGGCCCTGCCTCTACCTCCCTTAAGGTACCTCTGCTTGCCTCCCTCTGAGGCTCCATGGAGCACAGTGTGAGAAATAGTCGACCAAGAAAGTGGTTTTCCCAATGTGATCCCCGAACCAGTGGCACCAGCATTATCAGGGAACTTATAAGAAATGCATATTCTTGAGCCCCACCCCACAGCTGTGAGATCAGAAACTCTGGGGGGGGGGTGGCCATCTGTGTTTTAATGAACCCTCCAAGTGATGCTGATGGGCAGTACCATTTGAGGCCCACAAACAGATGATCCTGTAAGGTTCCTTCAGCACGAGTTCTTTGTGATTCCCTGCCCCTTCAAGACAAGCATCCTCTAGAACACTGGTCCCCAACCCTGGTTGTGCAGATAGCCAGAAGCTTTAAAATAGATGGGGCCTATTCATTCAGCACAGTTATAAACAAAGCTCGGTCAATCTAAGGGTGAAACTTAAGTGAATGAGACACAGTCTGCTCTCTGCATAATTGGAGAGAAGATAACAAACATACAGAGTAAGTACATAGCCTGACAATGCAAAATTTTGCAAAGCCATTGCTTTTCAGGCTGGGATACACATAACCCTGCCTGAGGTATGTAGTAGTAGGTATCCAACAGGACACTTTTCTATGAGCTTCTGCTTTGCTTTAGATATATATTTTTAAATAAATTAAATCACACATGGATATATTTTAGAGAATAATGTAAAACATGCCTTAATACATAAGCTAAAATATGAGACTTCAGAGACTTTCTGAGATCAGGGTGGTTCCCTTCAGGCTGTGACCCCAGAGTTCTGGAGGCTGTAAACTGACTGCTGAAGTAGCCCAGGAGACCTTCATAATGGAGGTGGCATTTGAAGCAGCTTTAAAAGATGAACAAGAGGGGCGCCTGGGTGGCTCAGTGGTTTGGGCTGCTGCCTTCGGCTCGGGTCATGATCTCAGGGTCCTGGGATCAAGCCCCGCATCCGGCTCCCTGCTCCGCGGGAAGCCTGCTTCCTCCTCTCTCTCTCTCTCTCTCTCTCTCTCTGCCTGCCTCTCTGCCTACTTGTGATCGCTGTCTGTCAAATAAATAAATAAAATCTTTAAAAAAAAAAAAAAAGATGAACAAGATATGGATTAGATGCCAGAAGCACAGAACAAAGACACAGAGGCTGGAAAAGAGGATTCCTGTAAAGTAGTGGTGCTCAAAGTGTGATCCCATGACCAGCAGCAGCAGCATTCATTACCTGGGACCATGGAAGAAATGAAAATTATCCAGCCCCATCCCCAGCCTCCCAAATGGAAGCTCTGGAGGCAGGCCCAGCAATGGGGGGTTTGAATAAGTCACACAGATGATTGTGAAGCATGCTCATCTTGGAGAAGTTCCTGGTATGCAGAGTGAGCAGGTGTGGAGGTAGGTTGGACCATGAACTCCAGGCCCAAGACTTTAACTTTAAATGAAGGGCTTGGAAGAGATACGAGGCAATCGGGGAAAGGAGCCTTGTCTTCCCTTACCCAGGGACCTCAGAGAGCAGCTTTCTTTTTTAAAAAATGTTTTGTAACTTAAATACAGTTACATGCACAAATCTTAAGGGCAGGGCTTAAATTTTTCGTGTGTGTGTGTGTGTGTGTGTGTGTGTCTCTCTCTCTCTCTCTCTCTCTCTCTCTACTTGTAACTACCACTCATAATATTTTCATCATCCCAGAAGATGCCTCTGTGCCCCTCTCCAGTCCATGTCACCCACCAGAGGTTACCATTATTTTGCTTTCCACCACATTTGATTGGTTTAGCCTGTTGTTGGACCTCATACGAATGGAATCATGAGTTACGTATTCTTTTGTGTCTGGCTTCCTTAGCACAACGCAATACGTGAGATTCATCCAAGTATTATTCTGTGTCGATATACCACCGTTGGTGTATCCATCCCTTTGTTAATGATCATTTATCTCGGGCTATTATAAAGCTGCTGTGAATGTTCTCACACATATCTTGAGGGAACATGAGCAATCATTTCTCCTCAGTATCTACCTGGAATGGAATTATTGGCTATAGAGGAAGCACAGATCCAGCTTTTATTAGGAACTGCCAAATAGGTTTTCAAAGTGGTTGAAGTGATACATATTTCCACCCCCAACATCTGAGAGTAATGTTCCTCATGCTGCGAGTACACTGGTATTGTCAGTCTTCGTACTCGTGGCCGCTGATGGTGGTTTCTCATTGTGGGTTTAGCTTGCGTTTCCCCGATGGTTGATGAAATTGAGTATCTTTTCTGTTTATTAGCCATTTGGAAATCCACATTTGAAGTCTTTTGCTTATTTTTTAATTGGGCTGTCTGTCTTTTTCTTACAAATCTGTAGGGAATTCCTTAAATATTCTGGACACAAGTCTATTTTCAGATACGCGCACTGTGAATATTCTCCCAATCTGTGGTCTCCCTATTCCATTTTTTAATAGCTTAGTTGAGATGTAAATCTCGTTCTATACAATTCAACCATGTAAAGTGTAAAATGCAATGGTTTTTAGCATGCTCAGAGCTATGTAATCATCACGACAGTCAATTTTAGCATATTCTCATCACCCCAGAAAGAAAGTACAGTCCCCTAAGCTGCCGCTCCCCATCAGCCCACCTCAGCCCTAGGCACCCAGCTGTCTAGTCCTGTCTCTGTGGATTTTCCTGTTCTTGACGTTTCACATAAACCGTACCCTTTTGTCATCGATGTCTTTCACTAGTATAATGTATTCAAGGTTGTCCACATTGTTGTATGTCTCAGTACTTCATCCCTTTCCATGGCTAACATCCCGTTGTGTGGATAGGCCACATTTTGTCTATCCATTCATCAGCTGATGGACATTTGAGTGCTTCCCACTTTTTGACTATTCTGAAAATGCTTCTGTGAACATTCATGGATAAATTCTTGTAATGAACATATGTTTTCCATTCTCTTAGGAATATACCTTTAAGTGCAATTGCTGGATCATGCGGTAACTTTTTAACCTTTTGAGGAACCACCAGCTGTTTTCCAAAGTGGCTGCACCATCTTAGATTCCCACTAATAGTGTGTGAGTGTTCCAATTTCTCCCACCTCCTTGCAGGACTTGTTTTTATCTGTCTTTTTTGTTATGGCCATCCTGGTGGGTACAAAGTGAGATCTCATTGTGGTTTTGATTTTGCATTTCCCTAATGACTAATGATGTCAGACATCTTTTCATGTGCTTCTTGGTCATCTGTATATTTTCTTTGGAGAAATGCCTTCAAACCCATTGCCCATTTTTTAATGGGTTATCTTTCCATTGTAATTCTGCATACAAGCCCCTTATCAGATCTGTGATTTGCAAATATTTCCTCTCATTCTGTGGGTTGTCTTTTCACTCTCTCAAGAGTGTCCTTTGAAGCATAGAAGTTTTTAATTTTTGTGTAATCTAATTTGTTTTGCTGCTTGTGCTTTTGGTGTCATATCTAAGAAAGCTTTTCTAGTCCCAAATCACAAAGATATACTCCCATATTTTCTTTAAAGAGTTTTATAGTTTTAGCTCTTACATGTAAGTGTTTGATTCTGGGTTAATTTTTATAGATGGTATAAAGAAGGAGTCCAGATTCATCCTTTTGAATATGGATATCCAAATTTCTCAGCATCATTTGTTGAAAAGGCTTTTTTTCCCCACTGAATTTGCTTGGCACCCTTGTTAAAAATCACCATAAACATTTCTGGATTTATTTCTGGGTTCTTAATTCTATTCCCTTGATCTTTATCTCTGTCCTATGCCAATAGCACGTAGTCTTTTTTTTTTTTTTTAATGATTTATTTATTTATTTGAGCTAGAGAGAGAGAGCGAGCAGGGGGAGGTCCAGAGGGAGAGAATCTTCAAGCAGGCTTCCCACTGAGCAGGGAACCCGACATGTGGCTCAGTCTCATGACCCATGAGACCCTGACCTGAGCTGAAACCAAGAGTCAGACAGTTAATCAGCAGCTACCCAGGCACGCTGATACCACACAACCTTGATTCCTGTAGCCCTCTAGGAAGTTTTGAAATAAGGAAATGTGAGTCTTCCAACTTTGTTTCTCTTTTCCAAGATAGTTTTGGCTGTTCTGGGTCCCTTGTATCTCCATGTGAATT
Source organism: Mustela lutreola (assembly GCF_030435805.1). Taxonomy (NCBI): domain Eukaryota; kingdom Metazoa; phylum Chordata; class Mammalia; order Carnivora; family Mustelidae; genus Mustela; species Mustela lutreola. The sequence continues at coordinate 55,472,934 of NC_081291.1, read as the reverse complement.
TTAGAATCAGCTTGTCAGCTTATCCTTTAAAAAAAAAAAGGGCAACTGAGATTTTCATGGGGGTTGAGATGAATCTGTATATCACCTTGGGGAATATTGCCCTGTTAACAGTATTAAGTTGTGAATATGAGGCATCTTTCCATTTATATAGGTCTTCTTTAATTTGTTTTTTTTTTTTTTTTTAGAGAGAGGGTAGGGGCAGAGGGAGAGAATCTTAAATAGGCAGCACCCAGTGCAAAGCCCTATGTGGGGCTGGATCTCACAAACCGGAGATCATGACCTGAGCCAAATCAAGAGTCAGGTAGTTAACTGACTGGGCCACCCATTCTTTAATGTCTTTAATTTCTTTCAGTGATATTCAGTGATACCCATTCTCTAATTTCTTTCAGTGATGTTTTGTTGTTTCCAGAGTACAGGTTGTATGCTTTTGTTAAATTTATTCCTAAGCATTTTATTATTTTTCATCTTACTTTTTCAATTATTTTAAACTTCTGTCTGTCTATCTATTTTAAAGATTTATTTTAGTGAGAGAGTGAGCACAGGTAGGAGGGGCAGAGGGAGAAGGAAAGAGAATTTCAAGCAGACCCCACACTGAGTGTGGAGCACGGAGCCCAGCACAGGGCTCAATCTCACCACCCTGAGATCATGATTTGAAAGTCGGTCCTTCAACTGTGCATCCAGGCGCCCCTGAACTTCTATTTAAAAATAAATTCAATTTTGGGGCACCTGGGTGGCTCAGTGGGTTAAGCCTCTACCTTTGGCTTGGGTCATGATCCCAGCATCCTGGGATTGAGTCCTGCATCGGGCTCTCTGCTCAGCGGGGAGCCTGCTTCCCTTCCTCTCTCTCTGCCTGCCTTTCTGCCTACTTGTGATCTCTGTCTGTCAAGTCAATGAATAAAATCTTTAAAAAATAATAAAAATAAATAAATTCAACTTTACAGAAAAGTGACAAGGATAGCAATAGTACATAGAACAACCAAATTCCCTTTTTCCATATTCAATCTGTTAACATGAAGTCCAATTTATTTCTTTTTCTGTATGGCTCATACTTTTTATATACAGTTTAAGAAGTCTAGGGACCCCTAGGTAGCTCAGTTGTTTAAGCTTCCAGCTCTTGATTTCAACTCAGGTCATGATCTTGTAGTCATGAGATCGAGCCCCACATTGGGCTCTGAGCTGGGCATGGAGCCTGCTTAAGATTTTCTCTCCCTACCCCTCTGTCCCCGCTTCCTCTTCCTCCCTCTCTTAAGAAAAAAAAAGTCTTTGTGTGCCCCGACACAGAATTGTTTTCAGGGTTCCAAAGTATTCTCCAGTGACTGACCAGGCCAAGTGAAGCCATGTCTCCTGGATAGCTCATGGCCTGCCAGTGCATGTTTGTGATACATGTGGGTCTTGGTTGAGTTTTGTGTGTGTTTGGCCAGATGGGATCCCAGTGAGTGCACTTGACTTTTGGCAGCAACATCAGTGGTTTGACATTCTGACTACCCACCAATTGTTTAGTCCAGAGAATGGAGATACTGTGCTGCCCAGAAAACTCAGTAGTAGGTTTGGAAAAGAGAAAAAGGGGCCAAGGGACTAAGCCCTGCAGAGGAGGTCCCTACTTTCACCATCCCACCCACAAGCCCAGGAAAGGGTTCTGAGAACCTGTGAACTCCAGGAAAACTTGTCTGGGCTCCAGAGCCAGAAAGGCAGTCCTCACACTCGGGCCTCTCCACCAGGCTGTCTTATGGTCTCTGTGGTTGGATAGAAGCCCTGGCCATCACTCTGGAGAACTGGGTTCTCCACCTCCTTGACCTGAGCAAGTCACTTCCCTGTCTGTGCCCATCTGTAAATGTGGAATTGGCATGGAACAAGGGAAAGAGCCAAGACTTTGGAATCAGGTTGACTTTGGCTTGAATCTTGCCATCTTAGTGGCTTTGGGCAATTTATTTAACCCCTCTGGACCTGATTATTTTATTGGCAAAAGGAAATAATACTGCCAAAGTGAAAGGGTTGTTCTGAGGACTAGATGGGAAAGTGACTGTACAGTGTTGAGCTTAGATGGCGCACAATGTTCAGTATATGTTGACTGTTGTGTTGCCACTTTCACTGGTCTGGGTGCTGGGGTTACAGACCTCAATCTAGGGGAGAAGGAAAACATAAAAACGAATCATCCTAAAACATAGCAGAAGGCAGTGTGCACAAACTCTGTGAAGAAGGTATTTGTATCCCCATTTAGCAAAGGAGGAAATTGAGGTCCATAGAGATGAAGTGACTTGCCCAAGATCACACATACACAACTGTCCAGGTAGACTCATTTGTGTTCTCTAGGCGTTGGCTTGGAGCCTAGAATCTCTAAGGCTGGACAGGAGCACCACAGGGATCTGGGAAGTGAACATGGTGAGAAGGTGGACTACATGAGGAAATCCTTGAGCCCAGAGGGGGTTTGTACTGGACCCTGCAGGCATTAGGCCATTCAGTTCTTCTTCCTTAATATCTCTCATCCATCCCCTCTCTCCATCCCCATGACCACCATTGGGTCTGGGCCTCTCTCCTGGTTGACTAGGACAGCCTTCTCACTTGTCTTGCCCTCATTCTGGCCACCTTCAGTTTGTTCTTCCAACAAAGTAAATTTTCTAAGATAGAAATTTGATCCAGTAGTTCCCTGTCACCCCGGAATGAAACCCAAGTTCCTTTAAAAGTCTTCAGGGCCCTGTGGGATGGGTTCTCTGTATGATCTTCCAGTGCCATCATATTCTAATCCTGTACATTTTCTGCAAGGTGCACATACACACTGTACCCAAGACATACTCAAGTTACTTCCTTCTCCACCTCAGGGCCTCTGCACATGCTGTCCCTCTGCCTGAAACACTCCCCTCTTATCTCAGTGGAGGTGTTGCCTTTCTGGCATGCTTTCTGAGTGGTAAGCCAGGTCTCCCTTGTGGCCAGCTGTGGCTCCTGTGCTTTTTCCATTACAGCACTTAGACCTCTGAGTAGAAATTGTGGTTTTACTCCTCTTTTTCTCTAGATTGCAAACTCTTTGAGGGCAGAATAGCATTTCCTAATTTCACTCTTTCCTAAGGGCTTCGTGCAGAACAGGCAGTCAGAATATATGTTGAATGAATAAGGGGATAAAAGCCGGGTATCTCCTACCTCCTTTTTTTCTTCCATTTGAGAGACCCTGGTTGCAGTAATGGCCAGAACTATTGAGACAGCAGAAACCTTTCAGGGAGTGATGGATGGTGTGGCTGGCACTTGGCACCGCCAGCCGATGCATGAATTTTAAGAATGGATGTTTGTGGCGAGTCCAATTATGCTCTGGTTTTTGAAATGAGTCATGTTGATGATGGCCATACTGCCCATTGGGACTGAGTCAATTTAGTGAGAATTAATTACAGATGAGAAACTAGCTTGCAGAGTAGCTAATATTTCAGTTCCCTGGGGTCCAATGCACATGCAGCCATCAATCTTGTCTTTGCTTGTCCTTCCTTCTCTCCCTCGCCTTCACCCTCTTTCCCTTTATGTGCTGGTCTGGGCGGCAGAGTGACCGAATTATGATCTTGGCTTCCCTGTGGCTCACTCTCCTTTTCCGTTAATTAAAGGTCTTTCAGTCAGTCAGTAGTCAGTGAGTACTATAAAACTCCTGTGTCACATGCTCTGTTGGACTTTAGAAACACAGCAGGAAACAAAACAGAAGTGACCCTGCTCTGAAGATGTCATAACTACAATATAATCACAACTGCCATGGGGACAGCACTTCATAGTTTACAAAGCATGTAAACTATGAAGTGCTGTCCCCATGGCAGTTGTGATTTTAAACGTCAGGATGAGCCTCTCAGCAGCCTTGTGCTGTGTTTAGTGATATTGTCATCCCCATTTTACAGGTGAGGAAACGGAGGCTCATGTAGGTGACAGCTTGTCCACAGTCATCAACTGCTCTTTTGGTGTATCTGAGCTTGAACCTGGCGCAGAGCCAATAACAATGTGTTGAAAGTCCTGTCAACCAGCTGCCCAATCAAGAGGGATTACTGTCTACATCAGGATGTTTTCTTTCTTTCTCTGGGATGCCAAGGCTGAGAAGAACCTGCAGAGCTGGAGGCTGGGTCCTAACCATGGAGACTCATAAGGAAGAGTGGGAGGGTCCTCCTGCCCTGTGTCAGCAGAGAAACCCCGACTCCAGGTTCAGAACAACCCCAGTGTCCCAGAGCCAGCTGTGGGCGGAAATAAGAACTAAACACCACCTCCCCCTACTTGCCTCTCACTTGTAGATGACACTTTCTCCACCCTCTAAAAAGTGCTTTCAGGAAAGGCTCTGATAGCTTAGGGGCAATGGGATTTGGTTTCTAATTATAGCTCTAGCATGTGGCATCCACTTAAGGACACTCATGCCTTCAGCCAGAGAGTCTCTTCCTTAGTTCAAGATTCAGCCCCAAGTTTCTGACCTCAGTGATGGGACTAGAGGTGTCCTGAGACCTTCAAATTGCACTTGACTGGGGCTGATGAGGGCCGGCCTCAGGAAAAGCCGGCTCATCCTCCCTCCTTGGGACCGCAGGCCAGGGTGAGCTGTCCTCTTCTCATCCTTCCCCCCAGTTCCCGGCAGAGCAGGTTGTAGCAGCAGGAGGTCAGCTTCAGACAGGATGAGGTGTTCAGGAAGTAGAGACCTTCGTAACCCCCACATCTGGTGTCCTCTGTCTGACGGCAGCCTCATTACAGATACTGGAGGAGGGGAGGGCACAGAATGTGCTACCTCTCCCATTCTCTGTCCTGCTCTCTCGTCAGTCCCTCCTCCCCTATCTCTTTCCCCTCCATCGTTCTCTCTCTCTCTTTCTCTCTGCTTTCTCATTTTTCTTTCTCTCTCCCCTTGTCCCTCTCTCTGACCCTGACCTAACTCCCTGCCTTTTTTTCCTAGCCCTCCCCTTCTCTTGCATTCCTTTACTGTGAGAGAACATCAGTAGGACTTCCTGGAGGAGGGGCTGCTCATCCTCTCTGGCATTTTCCCCTTTCAGATCTCAATGTAAAGAGACCATTCTAGCAATGAAAATCGCTCAGCAGTGGAATTAACTGTCTTGCTCAGTAGTGAGTTCTCCATCAGGGAGGCAATCAAACAAGGCAGTGTGTTCATCTTTCCTAAATATTATAAAGGTGATTTGACCTTTATTTGGACTGGACCACCTGACCTCTGATGCTAATGTTTTTCCTAGTGAGCACTGCTCCACAATTTGAGGTGGTTTCAGTATATTCCATATATTTAAAACTACAGAGCTCTGGTTCATGCAAGAGCAGGTGTATTTAAAGGTAAAAACTTGTTCTTGTGAGAAAAATGTTTTGCATTTGTTATCATTTTAATGTTCATTCAATTTAGTTGAATTTTTAAGTAATTAATCATAATACAAAAATTTTAGAAAACAGGGAAGAAAAAAATCATTCCTAATCTTAGAGCCCTGATATAACTACTGTTTATATTTTGACTGATTTCCTTTTAGCTTTTTCCTTTGTTTCTGTTTTACAGAACTGTGTTAAGGTAGAAAGATAACTTTGTTTCCCTTCTTGATTCCTGGCTCTAGGATATGAAAATCTGTACATAGTCACCATCTGTATCATTTTCAGTGACTGCTTAACACACCATAGAGGAGTTGCCTGTGATTTCTTTAGCCTTTGTTTTATTTTTATTTATTTATTTTATTTATCTATTATTTAAGATTTTTATCTATTTATTTAGACAGACAGAGATCACAGGTAGGCAGAGAGAGAGGAAGGGAAGCAGGCTCCACGCTGAGCAGAGAGCCCGATGCGGGGCTCAATCCCAGGATCCTGAGATCATGACCTGAGCTGAAGGCTTTTAACCCACTAAGCCACCCAGGCACCCCTAGCCTTTGTTTTAAAGCAACACAGTGCATGAACCTTTTCAAAGATGGATAATGGTAGAGCACTTTATATTACTTCAAAGAGAGGGTTACCTGAAGAGCATGACCCAAGTTCAGGAATGAACATGCTTAACACCCTCCACTGTAGCAGGCATTATATTGGGTGCTTTTGGGGCACGAGTTATCTGTGATCACCAGGTGTGTGTTATCACCCCTGTTTTACAGGTGAGAATGCTGGGGTCTGAAATGCTGGCCAAAAGTCCTATACTATCTGTGTAGGTCAGGGCTTCAAAGCCGTGGGAGGAACTCCCAGGGAGGACTTGTGCTCAGTCCTGTGAGCTGTGGTAACAGGCCTTTGGTGTTTCAGGATTTCCACGGAGCCGTCATGAGGGCCTTGGATGAAACAGACCAGGAGGGCAAGGACACGTTGGCCAGGGAGGAGCTGAGGCGTGGCCTGAGTGAACTCCCAGCCATCCGAGACCTTCATCAGGGGATCCTGGAGGAGCTGGGGGAGAGACTGTTGCACTGGTGAGCTGTCCATGGACTCCTGCCCCTACTTCCCTCCATTACACTGGGTGGGGGGCTCTTAAAACCCAGCATGTGAAATGGTGTCTCCATTTGACCGATGCAGAAGCTGAGACACAGGTGTTCAGTCACTTGCCTAAAGTAAAACAAGCACGAGGGTCAAGATGGGGTTGCCACCCAGTAATGTGACTCCAGCGCTCACCAGTGAACACTGTGCTGGTCAAAAGGCTTAGTTCTCGCTGTCCCGCCCCCCTCCCCGGCTGCAGGGAGGGCCAGCAGAAGGTGGCTGACGTCTTCCTGGCCCGGGAGCAGGATTTTGACCACCATGCCACTCACATCCTGCAGTTCGACAGGTATCTGAGTCTGCTCAGTGAGAACTGCCTGCATTCTCCCCGGCTGGCAGCTGCTGTCCGTGAGTTCGAGGTGGGTCCCTTGGTCCTCTAAGAACCTGCCCTAAGGATACAGGGTGGGGTGGGCATGAAAGGGCTTATTGTAAATCAGTAGGGCTTCTTGGTAGGTCTGAGGCCAGAGGGGAAGACCTGGCTGGGGGAGGAGAGGGTGACCCAGTAGGAGGGAAGACCTAGAACCAAGAACATTCCCTCATGGATGATCGATGACAACTCTTTGAGCCCCCATCATGGTGAGGGTTTTAGTGACCATTCTCCTGTCCCAGTAGAAAAGCATAAAGCAAGCTGGGGCCGCAGCCACTGGAGTGACCAACAAACTGGGTATCCAGTTACTAGACAGAAAAATGGGGGCTTTTTCCCTTTTATTAATATTAGATGCAAAAGCAGGGATTAGTAGATCCATGTTACTGAATGTAGCACTGAATGTGAGCGTGAAGGAAGGAACTGTCACAGCACGGTGGTGCTAATCTGGGAGGCCTTCCTGGAGGAGGGGATCCTAGTTTTATAGATTGGGGAGAAGCTCAGTGTGACAAGGAAAATGTGTGGATGGAACAGTGTATGAAGGATGCCGTGAGCCTGGTGCCTTGAGACAGAGGTCTCTGATGGAGTTTTGTCCTTCTTATCTCTTGGGAGCAGAGTCAGCAAGGAGGTGGCCAGAATGTGAAGCACCGGCTGCTGCGGGTGGTTCAGCGCCTCTTCCAGTACCAAGTGCTCCTTACAGGTGGGCCCCACAGGAGGTCAGGATGCACTGAGATGTTTTTGGGGAGGAGGCACCTGAGAAGGGGTGCTGGTGATGGTGGCCAACTGTGTGATGACAACCTCCCCTCCCACCATGGGGGTGGGAGGGTAGGGGGAGGACTACTCTCAGTTCCTGGCACCTGCTTCTCCAGACATGCTAGACTCTGCCCCCACCTTCCCTCCAGCTGAGCTTTGGACCCCCTGCTGCCAACATGGAAACCTCACTTCAGTGGCCACCTTCTGTGTCTTACTTCAGCCTCCCCCATCCTAAAACAAAAAAAACTCGTCCCTTCCCCCATTCTGCATTTCCTCGGTGGGTGTCTTGTTTCCCTAAAGCTGTTCTTATCACCAAGCACTTCTTATGGCCCAATCAGTGGACATTTTCCACTTTGAACCTGCTGTGACCATCTCTGTGGCTTAACCATTGACCACTTTCTGCTTTTCAGCCCTCTCATTCTGAGGCTTCTCTTTCCCCCTGCCTCCCTGAGACCTCTCTACTGCCCTTCTCCATCTGTATTGACAACCTCCCTACGTCAACTCTTTCATTAATGTTAGTGTTTCTTGGGGCTCAGTGCTAGGTCCTCTTCCCTTCCTTCCTGTATTACAAACTCTCCACAGGGAGTCATCCCCCCCTCCCTCCACCTGCCAGAAACACCACACCTCTCTCCTGAGCTCCAGACTCATTTACCCAGCTGACTCCCAAATGGACAAAGACACCACGCCTGGGGAACTGCTGTCCCAGTAAGAGAGATGGACACCCACACATAGAGCTATGCGTGTAATTCCAGGTAGTGACCAAGGCCATACGGAATGTATATTAGGGCCAACAGACATGGAATTTGTTCATTTAATTCAGCGAACGTTTATTGAGCATCTACTGTGTACAAGGTTCCGTGCTAGATGCTAGAGATACAGCAGTGAATTAAACAGCCAAAACTCTGTGACACTGTGGAGTTTATACTTTAACAAACTAACAAGGAAATAAAGATATGTCAGTGATAAGAACTCTGAAGAAAATAAAGTGGGCTGAGGGGATGGGGCATAATCGGGCTCTGAATTAGATACAGCACTCAGGAAGGACCTCTCTGAGGAGGTAACACTCCATAGAGATCTCTGCCAAGTGAGGACATGAAGATCTGGAGAAAGAGAGTATCCGTAGAGGGAGTAGTGAGTGCAAGGGCCTGAGGGTATTAACAGGCTTGGCATGTTCAAGCAATAGTAAGAGTGCCAGCATTGCCAGAATGAGTGAGTGACATGGAGAGGTCACTAGAGAGAGGCCAGCCCATGTAGAGCTTTTGGGTATAAATGTGTTAAAGGTTTAATATATCACACTCCAGTGTGTTGATGGTCACATCTGTTCCCCCAGTAGACAGTGTGCTTCTCAAGAGGCAGGGATTTACCTTGTCTGTGTCCATATGCCAAAGGCATAGCACAGTGCCCCGCACACAGCAAGCACTCAATGGAGACTTGTTGAATGAGTGAATGACTAGCAGTGCTGGCAGTGATGCTGGTGATGATTCAGGAGACTGTTTTGTTCTAGTGTGGTGGTGTGGAGGGCTAACAGGGTGAGAGGGTAGATACCCCATTCTTCTGGCACTTATCTTCAAAGTCTGGAAGGGGGGCTTCTGCTGTGGACAGGAGGGACTGGCCTCCCAGGGGCAAACTAACCCTGGCTCTTGTTCTCCTTGAAGACTTTTTTTTTCCCTTGCAGACTATTTAAACAACCTTAGCCCGGACTCAGCTGAGTACGATAACACGCAGGGTAAGTGCAGCATGAACCTGGAGGATGACATGTTCCTCTTTAGGTCCCTGTTCTCCCAGCTCTGGTGCAGGATATAGCCCCCTCCCTGGCAGCTGGATATGCAGTGGGCAGGAAACCTCTGGGGCTTCTGAGATGATTCCCCCTCACCTCAGGCCAGGCATCCCTGGGATGGGCTGTCATCCAGTCAAAGAAGCGGGCAGTAATCAGGATTTGGTGCTAGGAGGTGGTGTCAGGTCTCAAAAAGTCACCGTAGTGTCCCTGTTTCCTCCCAGTTCTATGTGACTGCCCATGCATATGAACTACCAGGGCAGTCCCTATTTTAACATATTCAGTTTACAGCCAAGGGAACTAAGGTATAAAATGGTCAAATCACTGTCAAGGACACTTAGGCAGTAGCAGCACAACAAGGGTTGGGCCTGTAACCTGATCCAGCTGTGGGAAAACTTGGTGCCATCCACAGACAAGCCCCTGCAATGGCAGTGATCTTGGGGAGTGGGTGGGAGAGCGGAGAGGACAGAAGAGAGGCGAGGATGGTGGCTCCTGGACTGGCCCTCCTCTACAGAAGGCCTGCTATCTTCTCTGCTTCCCTCCACAGGTGCACTGACTCTCATCTCCAAAGTCACAGACCGTGCCAATGACAGCATGGAGCAGGGGGTAAGTCTGTTTCCTGGGCTCCTTCTCTGGGATTCAGGTCTAGGACTCCCTCTAGGCTGCCCAGGTCTGCCTTGTGATACTCCACTTCTGGGGGTGCTACAGGCAACCATCTGCTGGGACCTGTCAAAGAGTTCTTGGCCCTCGGCTTCTGGCCCTGACAGTTGCTGTGTGACCTCAGGTACTGTGTATTCCTGTCTGGGTCTCTGGTTCACCATTACAGTAGTGAGGGGGCTACAGACTTGTACAGATCTGGTGAGTAATGTCCTGATTGTGGTCTGAGACCCTGTGCTTCAGCACCTGGAGTGCCTTGTAAGTTACAGATTCCTAGGCACTCCTTAGAATATCTTTGGGGCAGGTCCAGGGATATACATTTTTAACAAATGCCCAGGTAGCTATTTTGCTCACAAAAGTTTGAAAACCACTTGTCCACAAGAATATGTGAGCTCTAAGTACACGCCTGGTTCTGCTAGAGTGTACCTGGTATTTAGTAAATAGTTTTCTGCCAAGGATGGCCAACTTTATCCCATGTCCCAACTCTATTCGAGTGGTATGTTGATTACTTGTGTCCCATATTTTCTGCTCCACTAAAATGAGACTAGAGCTTTGTGTTGAGAAGTATCCTGAGGCTGATTCCTAGCTCAGGGGGAAAGGAGTTTGATGGTCAGTGATATGTTCCACAGGCAGAGGTGGGAGTGATGGTGCTATGCCTGCCGAGTCCTTCCTCAGCTCTGCTGTGGCAAATACACAGAGCATCGTTTTAGTGAGTCATCCACAGGTAGAAGAAGAGGAGGAGAGTCACACCTATGGGACACCTACTCCATGTCAGTCTTGTGTTGGGGACTGGTGATACAGAGTTAAGACATGAATCCCAGCACAGAGGATATCACAGTGTATAGAGGAGTAAACATGTGGACATGATAAGCATCATAAGAGAGAGAGAAAATGCTACATGGTTCAGAGAAGGAAGCCATCCCTGCCATCCGGGGCTGTGAGAAGAGATGATGTGGAAGGTGCTCCCATAGGGAGCACACATGCCTCAAAAGCAGAGAGAGGAAAGTTGTGCCCGGAAAGGGGCCTAGCCTGGGCAGAGGCATGGAGAGTGAGAAGCATAAGTCACATCAGAGACAGAGAGCAACCCAGCATAGGTGGAAGATGGCAGCAGGGTAGATGAGGTAGAACAAGAGTCTGAAGAGATGGTGTGCTGAGTATGGAGGCGAAAGGCAGCTGGATGTGAAAATCGGTACATCAGACATGTCATCATCATCGGGACGTCTGCCCTCCAGCTCTAGGGTCCATGAACTCCTTGGTGCATGTTGTTTTGGCATCCTGTACATACATAAGATTTCCTTCAGTGTAGCCACAGACGGGAATGCTTTGGCGTCCCTTGCCCTGTTGTGACGGACATAGCAGCAGATGGTCTGGCTTCTCTGCATCTCGCTTAGCCAGGGATGCCTCTGTTTCCTAAAAGGAAGACTGGTCCAGGCAGGGCCTTGTCTTCCCTCCTGCAGGTGGCACCCTCGAGCAGAAGGAACTGGAGGCGCTGCAGCTGGAGCCCCCGTAGTGCCTTCCCCCAGCTTTCTTGAAGACTGGGGTTAGGTGCTGTGCCTGGCACAGGCTGGCTTCTGTCTCTCCAGCTGCCTGGGGATACCACACTGGGCCTGCTCTGGATTAGCAGCCCCTATTGCACACTTCCTGGAATCAGGCTAGGACTCTGCCTGGGCCATAGACAGGTGGGTCCTGCCCAGTGCCAGAGCAGAGCTCAGTGGCTTGAGAGGCTAAAGGACAGGCTGGGGCTCTGCCTCTCCCTCCCCATGGCCACTACCCACCTCAGGCCTCATCACCTCCAACCCTGCCATTTCATTCAGAGTGATCCTGTTAAAATATGACTGGTGGTGCCATTCCCCCATTTTATAAAGCCTTCTACGTCTCCACATTGCCTTCAGTAGAATCTGGGAAGTACTTATTGGTTGTAAGAACCATAGAAGGTTTCCTGGAGGCGGTAGCATTCACGTGGGTTTTATGCTCACATCAAACCATTGCTGTAACTCCCCACAAAGGTAGCTAAGTTGGAGATACATTTTCTAGGACGAGCCACATCCCACCACCGTAAAATGGGGCCCAGTACCCATCTGATACCAGGTCTGAAATGCCACTGATAAGCTCACTAGGAGAGAGTACTGACAACCAAGCCAAATTATAAATCCATTTAGCAGCCTGTTAGCAGAAAACTGTTAGGTGATGGGAGAGGCTTTGGGAAGTGTGACTCTAAGAGCAGTGGCCAAGGTGACCCCTCCCCTGCCGTGATCCTCATATTTTGGTGGAGGGCAAGGGAACAATGGGAGCAGTAAGGAAGACGGGATGGGAAAGTTTTAGAAGGGGGAGAAGTCATCCTCACCAGCTTTTCAGGAAAGGCTGTGGCAAATTCCTGTGTAGCATCCTTCTCCTGGTGACCACGGCTGCCTCTGTTAGCAGGGGATCATGCCCTGTGTTCTCTAATCCTCAGGGGAACTATTATCAGCCCAGTGTCACAAGCAAGGAAACTGAGGCCTGGAGAGACAGGTTGCTTCCTCACGATCCCTTGGGTCTCAGTGTGGGAGCTGGGTTTGAACGGGAGCCTTTCTTAGCCACCAGCCTGACATGCCTGCATGCGTCACTTACACGTTCAGACCTGCAACCTCACACATATTCTTGCATGAAAACATATCCACCTGTCCATGCACATGGTCCTGCTCCTTTCACTGACACACAGAGATGTACACAAGGATTGTTCCTCTCTTTCCCACATCGGGTCTGTCTTTTCTTCACCCAGCCCTGAGTAATGTCATGAAATGTAGGCCTGGAGGTTTAGAGTTGGCTCCAGGTTTGTGAGCACTGGGAACTCCTTCAGGAACTGGTCACAGGTTGCATCAGAGAGTGGAGGCACTTTGCTTCTAACTGCAGTCACTCAGACCAAGCCTCAGATTCCCAGAAGGAAAATCCCACCTCTGCTTGCAAGTTCAGGCTTTTGAGGTTTTATATCAAATTAGCCATTGACTGTCCTCTTCCTCATAGCATGAAAGTAAACTGTCTCCCTTTAGAACAGAGTGAGGGGACAGGTGTATGTCTGGGCTCTCTGATTTTCACTGTCATTTTTTAAAATAGACTTTTAAAAAAATTTGTATTGAAGTACAATACACGTAACATAAAATGGACCATCTTAGCCATTTCTTTTTTTTTTTTTTAAGATTGTATTTATTTATTTGACAGATAGAGACCACAAGTAGGCAGAGAGGCAGGCAGAGAGAGAGAGGAGGAAGCAGGCTCCCTGCTGAGCAGAGAGCCCTATGCGGGCTCCATCCCAGGACCCTGGGGATCATGACCCGAGCCGAAGGCAGACGCTTTAACCCACTGAGCCACCCAGGCACCCCATAAAATGGACCGTCTTAGCCATTTCTAAGTGCACTATTCATCAGCAAGAAGCACATTGACATTGTTGTGTGACCATCACCACTGTCTGCCTTTAGAACTTCCGCACCGGCTCCAACTGAAACTGTCCTGACTCAACACTGAGCCCTTCCCCCAGCCCCTGGCAACCACCATCTTACTCTCTGAACAGATTTTATTTCTTAGAACAATCGCCATTATTCTTAAGTCCCTGTCTGATGGTTCTAATATTTGTGTCACCTCTCCTTGTTTCGTTGAATGCTTTATTTCTTGAAAATGAGTTGGGCTTCGTTCTTGCTTTTTATATTTCTCATAATGTTTGATCGAACACCGACATTATGTGTTGGAAGAATTGTGGAGACTGGGGGAGTATCTACCCCAGCAGTGGGAGTGCCTGCATTTTGATTGTGCCATTCAGGTAAGGGGTGGGAGTTGGGTTTGGGTTCTGTTACTGCTCTGTCACCTTCAGAGCCCCACAGATGTCACACTCATCCAGAGGGGGGCTGCTATTACCTGGCACTGTTTGTGCGGCCTGAGATGCCAGAGAGCTTTTCTTACTTTTCTTCTCTACCTGTAGCTTTTAGCAACCCCTGCACCACAGAAGGGGCCTCTCTCCATGCTCTTGCCCCTTCTCAGAGGGAGACTACTGTTTCCTGTTGTGCAGTACTACACTCCCAAGTCTCTGCTCTCTGGGACAAGCCTTGGTCTTAGGCAGGGCCTGCTAGCCAGGCTTTCTCTGCCGTGCTGATCCCCCTCTGCATGGTAGCCAAACACGGCTATGGCTGTGGTAGGGCTTGGGTAGGTTTCTGCTTTGTATTCATGCACAATCCTGGGCCCAAGGGGGTACCTCCTTCTCCTCAGGGAAGACGGCTTTTACTTCTGCCCTTTCCCAAGGAGCAGTAAGTGGCACTTGGCCTGTTCTCTGGGAGTGGATTTCTTGGCCTCTCCCAGGGGCTGAGGGTTTTATACAAGAGAGGGGGCTGGCTCTGACTCTGCCGCCTTCCACTCTGTCTGCCTGTGCTCGCTCTCGCTCGCTCTCTCTGACAAATAAATAAAATCTTTAAAAAAAAAAAAAAAAAAAAGAGAGGGGGCTGGGATTTTATGCCAGTCCCCCAGTGGCATCCTGCATGCCTTCACCACCAAGGGGGCTCCTTTCTGGCCCTCTGCCCTGCCCCTCGTCTTCCCTGTGAGCACCTGGCAGGAACTGCTAGAAAAGGGTTCGCAAGTGACTGCAGATGTGCCTGGTGTCTGGGGCTCTCTGTTATTCTAAACTGTCCCACCAGCCCACACCTGACCTTTCAGAATCCATTAACATTTTAGCTGCTTTCTTCTCATCCTCCTTTATGCTGGCCACCTCTTCCTCCTGTGTGTTGGCAACAGTGCATGTGTCTTACATCGCTGTGAAGGGGCTTGTCAATCTTTGGGATTCAGGTCCGTTGGTGGCCTTGGGACTTCAGCTCACTATCAGATGTAAGAAGAGCCAGGGCTCTGTAGATTAGCCTTTTCTTATTATCAGGCTAGGGACACTGTTCTCTTGCAGCATTCTACATCACGAGTGGAAATGGAACAACTGCTACACATTTCTTTTTTTATTAATTTATTTATTTTCAGCATAACAGTATTCATTATTTTTCACCACACCCAGTGCCCCATGCAATCCGTGCCCTCTATAATATCCACCACCTGGTACCCCAACCTCCCACCCCCCCGCCACTTCAAACCCCTCAGATCGTTTTTCAGAGTGCATAGTCTCTCATGATTCACCTCCCCTTCCAATTTACCCCAACTCCCTTCTCCTCTCTAACACCCCTTGTCCTCCATGCTATTTGTTATGCTCCACAAATAAGTGAAACCAAATGATAATTGACTCTCTCTGCTTGACTTATTTCACTCAGCATAGTCTCTTCCAGTCCCGTCCATGTTGCTACAAAAGTTGGGTGTTCATCCTTTCTGATGGAGGCATAATACTCCATAGTGTGTATGGACCACATCTTCCTTATCCATTCGTCCGTTGAAGGACATCTTGGTTCTTTCCATAGTTTGGCAACCGTGGCCATTGCTGCTATAAACATTGGGGTACAGATGGCCCTTCTTTTCACGATATCTGTATCTTTGGGGTAAATACCCAGGAGTGCAATTGCAGGGTCATAGGGAAGTTCTATTTTTAATTTCTTGAGGAATCGCCACACTGTTCTCCAAAGAGGATGCACCAACCTGCATTCCCACCAACAGTGTAAGAGGGTTCCCCTTTCTCCACATCCCCTCCAACACATGTTGTTTCCTGTCTTGTTATGTGTAGCATTTTGTGCCCAAAACTATGGACAGGATAAAAGACTCTTCAAGGCAATTTCCCTACATACAATTTTCACCTTGTTAATTGACATGCAGCCTGCATAAGGCTCAGGGGGCACCCACCCCATGGGTTAGATGCTCATTATTTCTAGTATAATGGTGTGCTGTACAGAGGGAAGGGAGGCATGTCCCTGCATATTGTGGATAACCCAGTGAGGGCCAACAGTTCCCAGACACACTTATTTTTCTTCAAGGAGCACAGATGTGTTTCTTCCCCTGGTGGAACGTTTTCTGGATTACTCTCCCTCAGAGGCTCCCCCTCTCCCCCAAGGCTGTAAGCCCAGAGAGACAGTCTGGTCTGGAGTCTGGATGCTCCAGGCTTTATGGGGTATGCAGATGTAGAGTAGGAGCCCTGGCCTGGAGATATATATCGATATCAGATAGCACAGCAAGGGCAAGTGACTTTGCCCATGGCCTGCAGAAGATGGCAACATCGGATCCAGGCCCAGAGGGGCTAGCCTGAGGATAGGCAGGCCACGTGCTGGGTATCCTGCAGACCCATGCCCAGGTCCTGAATCTGCCACTGACAGGAGGTCACATTTTGGGCAAGGCCCTTTTGGGTTCTGTTTTCCTCCTCTGAAGTAGAAGCAATGCCACTCCTAACAGAGGGAATACGACCCCTTGAAGGGGTCCTGACCATCTCTCCCTTGCTCTCCTCCCACCCATAGGAAAACCTGCAGAAGTTGGTCCACATTGAGCACAGTGTTCGGGGCCAAGGGGATCTCCTCCAGCCAGGAAGGGTGAGTGCCACCGCCGCCATGGGCAGGGACAGAGGGCGGCCTGGTAGGCAGGCTGCTGGGTGAGGCTCTGATAAGACCCATTGTTCAACTGGGCTGGTCCCAGACAGGCCTGGCTGCAGGTGCTGTTTACCCGTGGAGGGAGGGAGGGCAGGGCCTGAGCTCTGCTGGGCTCACAAGGCCCATGGGCCGCCTTCCCCGCCCCCCGCCCGGGGTTTTCCATTTTCAGGACCTTTAAAGAAACAGTGCCATTTGGGTTCAGTGTCCCTGTGGTTCTTTCCACCTCTGAGAAGAAGAGATGCTGAGTATTTTTAGTTTAGCCCAGCATTGCTGGGAAATCAGGAAAACCATCTCTCAAGAGCCCCAACAAAGCATCTTAAAATAATAACATTTTTCAAGAGACAGATTTACCCACTTCTAAGCTTCCAAATGGAAAACATAAAACTCAGCTCAAAAATAATAAAGTGTGTTGGTTACCTGCTATGGTCCATGAAGGACAAGAGAAAGAAATGAGAGGTTGTGCTCAGGATAATTTGCTCAGAATTAGCAGTCATAACACTGGTCTGAGATTGTGTAAAATCACATTTGGTCTTTTGTTAAACATCTATTTTATTTATTTTTATTTATTTTTAAGTAATACCCTCCAGAATCACAGAGTCTGTAGCAACTGTTCACAGGTCCTCAACTGTTTTAGCAAACCTTCAGAGGCTCCATTCTGAAGGTCTCCTCGTGGCAGCAAATCGGGGAAAGAGTCCCTGTCTGCATCACTTGGAAGCCAGCACAGTGTCTGGGGCTTGGGATAAGTCAAGGTGGGGTTCTCCTAAGATGCAGAGCTGCCTGTCTGTCTCCAGTGCTGTTGGGGCAAACACATGCATCTCCCCAACGCTGGGAATTCACTCAGGAGCCATTCTGTGGCACTTTGGGAAGCATCGTAACTTGGGTTTCCCATTCAGGGCCTTTTCCCCACCCTTCCTTAGGATGGCAGCAGGCATTAGCCTGACTCCCCAGGTCTGCTTCTCTACCCACAGGAGTTTCTGAAGGAAGGGACCCTGATGAAAGTAACAGGGAAAAGCAGACGCCCTCGGCACCTGTTCCTGGTAAGTACCTGGCCCCCAGCCCAGCCCCCAGACTGTCCAATTCCGTGATGCTTTCTAGGGCCCTTACTCAGAGACCACTGGAAGGGTGGGGTGGGTACTAGAACAGAGCCGAATACTGAGGATGAGGAGCATTCTACAGAGGTGAGCTTTCCAGGGAGCTGAGGGCTTAACTCCTCCCAAGCAAAACCCTTTGAGTGATTTTAAATGGAATTTTGCCGAAACTGAATTACCTGTGTCCCCATCTGACACATCCTACCACTGGGAAGTTCTTACCCTAGAAATAACTGTTCAGCTGCCTTCTCTAATGCCTGAGAAAACGGAGATCTAAAAGGAGAGTTTCCTTGGCTACGTCTCCCAGTAGGTTGGTGGCAGAGGCCCAGAAGGGAACCAGGGTTGTGACCCCAGTCTAGCATCCCTACTGTGCACAAGACAGAGGACAGTGTAACATTTCTGTTACTCTACAGCCACATTCTAGAGTACCAGGGAATGTCCAGGCCTGTCACTTGGTAACATCAGCCTCTGTGGCTGTGGGGCTACAAGCAGCAATTTGCCCCAATCCTACGCCTCCAAGTTATTTCTCCTTTTAAGTTCTCCTACCTGCTGTGTATAATTTTCTCTCTGTTTTTCACTATTTTAGCTTTCATTTTTTAAAAAGTTACTATCAGTCATGGCTGCCCCAACAGTCTCCTTACACTTTGTTAGAATTGTGTGCAAAGTAACAGTAAACAGGCTCCAAGTGTCAAAGAACCTGCTTTAGATATTTAGTGAGCACCTCTGGTGTGCTGGACCCTGGAAACAAGGAGATAAAAACCTCATGCTCTACGCTCAACCTTCAGTGTCTAATGTAGATTCGAGTTACAAGAAGAGTGCGAACGGAATCTCAGGGCCCCAGAAGCAGAGTCGGGGAAGCCGTCCTTTGTTCCATAGTCTAAAAATTTGTCTAAAAATTTGAAAACTCGGGGCACCTGGGTGGCTCTGTGGGTTAAGCCTCTGCCTTCAGCTCAGGTCATGATCTCAGGGTCCTGGGATTGAGCCCCGCATTGGGCTCTCTGCTCAGCAGGGAGCCTGCTTCCACTTTTCTCTCTGCCTGCCTCTCTGCCTGCTTGTGATCTCTGTCTGTCAAGTAAATAAATAAAATCTTAAAAAAATAAATACATAAAAATTTGAAAACTCTCTTCTATTGACAAGAAATCATACCCTTGAATTTATGGGTATCTATGTGGTCATGAGCCAGTGAGAGCAGGTTAGATCCTAACCCAATTCTTAGCCCCTCTGTAACCCTTAGACAAGTCACAAATGTGTCTGAGCCTCTGGTTTCCCAGGAAGAAACAGAAATACTGGGATCTTTGGAAAGTTAAATGAGGCACAAAGAAGCAGCTTATCTGGTAACAGTGTCCTCCCTTCCCTCTGACAATTGCCCCATGGGACACAGGTCTTCCATCTGTACCAGTACAGACCTGGGGAGAGCTGGTGCCCATGACTGTGTTTTTTGAGGATGAAAAACAGAGATCTGGGATGGTGATAAAGGAGCTGGAGCTTTACAGTCAATTAGACTGGATTTACATCCCAGTTCGGACACTGGCTCTGAGACCCATGGCACATCTGTCATTGCCCTTCTCTTTACAGTGGGTTACTAGTCCCTCCTGCCAATGAGGGAAGGGAGTAAAGCAGCAGCTGGAATAGAGTCAGCTCCATGCCGATCCCCTAGCCATTCCCCATGGGCCACCTCTGCCCAGGCTCTGCTTGTGCCTGTGCCTCTCACAGGGACCCTGACTGTCAGCGTCCTGATCTTACTGAGTCTATCTTTCCCCCTAGTCCCCCTCCTTACCCTTGCTCTGTCCTTCTCTCCTCCTCCCCTCCTTCACCTGCCCTCCAGCATCCGACTGGCCTTTCTTCATAGCCTCTCCCTCATGCATCTCGCATGCTTCTCAGTGGTAGGCCTGGGTCTCTCTTATTCCCTTGTTATTATTGGGACATAGCTCCCTGCAGGCTGAACCTGGGTCCCATGCTTTGCTCTGTCTTAGCACAGGACCTTCATAAATATCTCTGGAGAGAGAGATGGGAGGAAGGATCTTGAGCCAGGAAGAGCCACAATGAACACACTTAAGAATTTTTCTTCCCTGTAAGGTGCCAGTGTCATAAAATACTTGTAACTGTAGAACAAAGGGCATCTGCCCACCAGCACAGGAGTTGTGGTAATGCTACAGAGAGGTTCCCACCATGGTCCAGTGGTCAGTGGGGCTTCCCACTGGTGGCTCATTATTGTGAGAGATTCCCCTTCTCTCCTCCACGAAGAATTCCTCCATCTTCCTCCAAATCAGGCTGTAAGACACCGGCTTGGAAGAGGCAAGAACTCGGGGCCAGGGGAGGCAGTCTGATCCTGACCACTCATAAAACCGCAGGGTGCTAATGGCAGTTGCCATGGCAGCAGGTGCTTGAGGGGCAGCCACACAAAGGCTGGAACTGCTCTGATGAGTGACAAGCCAGCTCCCCACGGTGGGCAGGCTTATGAGCCGGGCTCTGTGCCCCGGTTTGGTCACTGTCCCAGGTGGGGCCAGGACTCACCGTGTGGCCGCCCCCAACACACCACACCTGAACACACTGGAGGCACATTCATTTACCTTACAGGCATTGTAGCTTTAGGCAGGGTGTCAACACTCTCTGTGCCTCAGTTTCTCCCTCTGTGAAATGACGATGATAATGGTAGAGCCTGCCTGGGGGATTGTTGGGGGCTGAATTTAGGTCAGAGTGCTTGGCTCAGAGTGAGTCTTGTCATTATTAGAAGGGCAGAGCTGGAAGGGGCTTTGAAGGTTCCTCTAACCTGAGGGTCATCCTACCACCTGTTCTTGTTAATAAAGTTCTGTTGGAAGAGTCTCATGCATTTGTTCATGAATTTTATAGTGCTTCTGGATTGCAGTGGCTGAGTTGGATAGTTGTGACAGAGACTCTATGACCCACAAAGACTTAAATACTTACTATCTAGGCCTTTAAAGTTTGCTGGTTCCTGGTCTACTCCAACTCTGGTTAGAGACAGTGAGGTCCAGAGAGAGGAAGGTTTTGCCTGAGCTCACCCTTCAGCTCTGTGTCCAGGCCAGTTCTCCTACACTGCTCTGGCTGCAATGTTGGGGTCCTAAGAGCTGGTGGCAGGAAGCCTCATCTGTCTGTTCCCTCAGCAGACTCTCTGTGGGGGGAGGAAGTGCTAATCCTGAGTTCTTGCTCTGTTTCAGCCCCTTGGAGGCCTTGTCCTGTTTAGTCCTCACAACACCCCTAGTTTATGCTGGCTCCCATGTATGGTGGGTTCACTGGGGGCCATTCTTTCTCAGCGCCCATAATGAGGTGGGTGTGGCAGTGCCTCCCTGCTTTGTAGGGAGGAAGCTGAGGCGCAGAGAGGGAGCCAGCTTGCCCACAGTCACATAGATGCTACAGAACAGGGTGAGAACTGATGTCTTTTCAGACTATAAACCTTTTAGTTAAACAGAAACACGCTCCCCTATGGAGGTGAGGCAACTTTCACCGTTTTTCCTCTCTGCCCTGGATGGGGTCAAGGAGCTTCAATTGTTCATTCAGCAAATATTGAATACCCACTGTGGTCACTGGAGGTACACCAGTGACCAGGACCCTCCAGCTTGCTATCCTCAAGGAGCTCCCCCCTCCCTTAACTGTACTTTATGAGCTTCATTTGTAGAGTAAAACATATCAGTCTTAAGTGTATGTACCAGCCTATTGACTAATATGTGCCATTGTGTAACTACCACCTGGGTCAAGATATAGCATATTTCTAGACACCCCCCCAAAAAGTTGCCCTGTGCCCCTTAGCACTCACTTCCCCCATCCCCTTTCCCAAGCAGCCACTGGCCTAATTTCCGTCAGTACAGATTAGTGTTGCCTGGTCTGGATCTTTATAGAAATGTTATGAAGCAGTGTGTACCCCCTGCGTCTGACTTGTTTCGTTTAGCATGTTTTTGAGATTCATCTTGCTACAATGTGGACCAACAGCTCCAACTGCTGTGTAGTTCTCTGCAGTATGGATGTATGTAGTTCATTTATCCGTTTACCTGTTGATTAGACATTTGGGGTATTTCCACTGTTTGACTGTTACAAATAAAGCTTCTGTGAACATTCCTGTACTTGACTTTTTGTGGACAACTGCATTTTTTCCTCTTAACTCTTGACGTAGGAGTGAAATTTAAGGAAAGGGACTCCTATGTTTGCTGTGGGTGGTTTTACTCTCCTGTGAGGGTCACTGGCAAAGGCAGGATGCCTCTGCTCTCCAGAGTTCAGTGATCTGCCAGGGCAGACACCCTACACAGCCTTCATGTCTGATTGGGTTCCCTTCTTTCCAGATGAGTGATGTGCTCCTGTACACATATCCGCAGAAGGATGGGAAATACCGGCTAAAGAACACATTGTCAGTGGCCAGTATGAAGGTAAATGCCTGGTGCTAGGGACCCTGGGGTGGGTGAGACCTCAGGGGAAGAAAGACAGCATCCCCGCTTCTAGGAGCACATCAACCAGCAGGAAGAGGCAGCCCCAAGGAAACAGCGTTACATTGTTGGTTATAGCAGGATTGTGCTGTAGGTAGTCCAGAGAGAGGAGAGAGGGAAGGACTTCCTGGAGGAGGGGAGCTGCATCCTTTAGGGTAGATAATATTTGGACAGATGGGGAAATAGAAAGGGACGGACATCCTAAAAAGAGGAGAGCACATAAGGAAACATTTGGAGGGAGGGAACAAGTGGGTATTCAGTAAAGTTTTTTAAACTGGTAAAATATACATAACATAAATTTACCATGTTAACCATTTCTAAGTATACAGTTAGCGACTTTAAGTATATTCACACTGTTGTGCAAACATCGTCATTCATTTCTAGAACTTTTATCATCTCCAGATGAAACTCCAGCCTCATTCCTAACCCCCCCCATTCCTCCAGCCCCCAACTCCTGGCATCCACCATCCTACTTTTTGCCTCTGGGAATTTGCTCTCGATAATTCATGTAAATAGAATCCTCTAGTATTTGTCTTTTTGTGACTGGCCTTTTTCAGTTAGCAGGATGTCCTCAAGGGGCATCTGTGTTGCAACCTGTGTCAGAATGTCCTCCCTATTTATGGCTTAATGATATTCCATTGTACATCTAGACCATATTTTATTTTTCCATTTGTTCTTGGATGGACATTAAGCTCCTTTCACCTTTTGGCTATTACGAATAATGCTGCTATGAACAGGTATACAGATACCTGTACAGAGCCTGCTTTCAGTCTTTAGGGTACATGCCCACCTTCTGAGGGGTGACCACAGAGTTGGAGTCTGCACTCCCCCCAGCACACACACACAGACACACACACAAAGACACATACAACATCTACCACCAATTGAAGGTTTACCCTTTGCAGATAAGGAAACTCAGGCTCAGAGAGGGACAGTGGCAGGACCAGAAGAAGAGTCAGGTCTGTGGTTGCCCCTCCCTGCCCCCACCCTGACAGTCTGCTGTTGGTTTTCCAGGTCAGTCGCCCTGTGATGGAGAAAGTGCCATATGCTCTAAAGATCGAGACTTCCCAGTCCTGCCTGACTCTATCTGCGAGGTATGGGTAGAGGGAGGGTCTGGGGGAGAGAAGGGCAGGATGTTACAGGTGTGGTTAAAGGTTGGAATAACAAATTGGATGTGTCATCTCTATTTTAGTATTATAATATAAGGCAAGGGACTTACTTTCTAGAGCCTATCATTTAACTGTAACAATAATAATATCTCATGTTTTAAAAGTTTACAGATTATTGGGTCTTTACAAGAAGTTAAGGCGAGTAAAAAATGCATTGTACACTTCAGTTCATGAAGTGGTCTGCTTTTAGGCTTTCTTATCTGGAGAGTGAGAGAAAAACATAATGAGTGAGCATTCATGGTTTGCCTTTCCCTGGTTTGGGGATGTGGCCTTTCCGTCAGCAGTGTCTATGTTTTCTCCAGGCCTTTGTCTACCCAGGGATCCTGCCTCACTCACTGTAGGCAGCAAAAGAGCTTCCCCCTCTCCCTCTTTCAGAGCAGGGCCCACTCGAGACTCTGGACTCAGAAACCAGGCGGATGTGGCCCCTACTGGGGCCACTGTGGGGGCTGGGACACAGTGTCCAAGGAAAGGGTGTCTCCCCTCAGCCGGGGCATGACCCTGGGGGTGGCTGCAGTGCCCTTTGGGTGTGGTGGTGGTTCCAGGATGCACGCACACTGATACGTTCTCATGCATTGCATTTACTCCTTCAGCATTTAGTAGCCACTCCTCAGTGCCGGGTCCTGTGCTGAGGACACAAGAGTTCAATCGAGCTTGCTCGGGGGAGGCCTGCATGAAGGGCAGGAGAGTTACGTACAGGTCATGATATAGAGCGTAACTGCTCTAATAGTTAAAAGTGTTGATGACAAGAGTAACATGCATTGGGCACCTGCTGGGTCTCAGGCCCTCCTCTGACCCCATTGCCACCCTGGGCTGTGGGGCTTGAGCCTTCTCCCATGCATAGGGAATTGGGGCCTGGAGAGGGGTCACATGGCCATGTGAGGGGAAACTGGGGCTCAAATGCAGGACTGTGTGACCCAGATCTTTTATCCACTATTGATTACTGCCTGAGTGAGTAGAAGAAACCTTGAAAATTCAAAGGAGTAACTACCCATCTGGGGAAGTGAGGGAAGGCTTCCTGGAGGAGGTGATGCCTAGATGGGGTTCCATGGCATCTTTTCTCCTCATCTCTAGGTAAAGTCAGGGGCCTGAGAAGGCCAGGGTATGGTTTCTATTTGTTGAGCTGTGAGGTGTGGGTGAGGACAGGCCACAATCAGCCCTACAGGTGAGGCTGCCCATCCCTGTTAGGCAGGGGCACTGCCTTTTGGCCAGTGGCCTCTAGGAGCCACTGTCACTGACCAACCGGTAACCTTCCTGCACACCCAGGTACTTCATGCTGAAGCTTCCAGGAGACAGGCAGACCCATACATCTCCCTTCAGGGACATGGCATCTGGTTGTCCATTCCTCCCACCTCCCTCCCAGACCAACCTGGTCCTGGCTCCTGGCTTTCCTGGGGCAGGCCACACTCTTACTCAGGGTGGGAGTGCCACCTAGTGGGCCCTGGGAGAATTTTTACCCTGCTGCCTTCTAGGACAACACTCACCATTCAGAAAATCCTGAATGGGTTTTGGGAATCGTGAAGTCAACTCGTTGGGTGAGAGTGTGTCTGGGAAGCTATGTGGGAAAATGAGGAGGACGATGGGGTGACAGGGATGTTAAACTTTTCCATTTTTGCCTACCCCTCCTCCCCTCGTGTACACCGCCCTCTGCACCCTGCTCCCATCCCTCCTAAGGGTGGTACCCACTGCGCCTCCCTCATGCCCTTTGCTTCTGCTCAGTGCTTTGCCATTAACAAGCCTACATGTCATTTCTTTTCCACAGCAGCTCTGGGAGTTAGAGATAGTGGTGACAGTCCTTAGTTGCAGGGAAACAAGCAGGCCCAGAGGATAGCTTCCTTGCCCTGGCTGTCCTGCTCATAGAGGTTCCTAGATACAATCTAGGCCAGTCTGGCTGACAGCTGGTGCTTGGCAGGACCTCAGACACCGAGAGGCGTGGCCAAGGGAAAGGTGGGAGGACTAGATCTACACTGAGAAGCAAGGCTGAGCCACTGTGCATGCTGCATGCCTTGCTCACGCCGCTTTGTGCCCACAGCTCCTGTGCAGAACGGGACGAGTGGCACAGCTGTCTGAGCAGAGCCCTCCCTGAGGATTATAAGGCCCAGGCTCTGGCTGCCTTTCACCACAGTGTGGAGGTGAGTGGGGGTCCCAAGACCCACCTGACACCAGCCTCACAGCCCTGAGTTTCGGGGGCTGCCCCCACACCCAGAGGGACTCTCAGCTCCTTCTATTGGGTTACTCCTCCCACCCCTTGCACCAACTCCACCAGGGTCAGGCAGTCACTGTGCAGGCCAAGTGCAGCACCTCCAGCTGGCTGTTTCTCACCCAAGGTTAGCATCCTGGAGGATGCAGTGGGGTGGGGTGAGGGGTTATAGAATTAGAATCCTCCCTCACATACACACCTTGTACAAGAGAAAGGGCACCCATCTAACCATCTCCTGACCACGCCGCTCACCCCATTCCATTGTTGCAGATACGGGAGAGGCTGGGGGTCAGCCTGGGGGAGAGGCCCCCCACTCTGGTGCCTGTCACACATGTTATGATGTGCATGAACTGTGGCTGCGACTTCTCCCTCACCCTGAGGCGTCATCATTGCCATGCCTGTGGCAAGGTGAGTCCCCTTATCTGAGTGAGTGTGAGCATAGGGTCATGTGGGGTGCATACTCAGGGGCACCCAGCAGTTACTGCTGGGCCAAGAGCAGGGTGTTTTCACACTAATCCTTTGAGGTAGCGATTGTGAAGCCCCATTTGACTGATAGCCTCAAACCAGAGCTCCAAATCCTATTTCATTACACCACTCCATTCCCGAAAGAAAGTCATGGCACATACAGTTACTGTCTTTGGAGGAAAAGTATCACGTCCTGGCTAAGGGTTCATCAGAAAAGCTGATAGACACTTGCAGAGAAACTCTGAGTCTTCACGACGGGAGAGCAGGGGGACCTGGCACGGTCCTGTCCCTGGAACAGAACAGTCCCTGGAGAGACAGGGAGTGAGTCAGCAGAGGGGAGAGGATGCTGGTCCTGTGCACATGCACACACACTGTTCCAATGTGTGTCCCCACCCGGCTTGCAGATTGTATGCCGGAACTGTTCAAGAAACAAGTACCCTCTGAAGTACCTCAAGGACCGGATGGCCAAGGTCTGTGACGGCTGCTACGGGGAGCTGAAGAAGAGGGGCGGGGATGTCCCAGGCCTGCTGAGAGGTAACCTGGGGACCACTGTTCTTCCGGGTGGCTTCTCACTGGCTATGGTTGGCACCTGAAACCACTCCTCCTGGGGACGCTCAGAACAAAACCAGCCCTGGAGGAGGAAACGGGTTTGAACCCACACCCGCAGCACTGTTTCCTGAAATGCTGGTTCCATGGGATATCAATAGGCATGACCCGAAGAAGGGTCTCTGGGCAGCTAAGCCTGGGAAATGCTGGGCCAGTGCCTCTCTGTGAAGGGGACGGCCGGTGTGGTACTTTGGGTTTCCTTTGCCATGGTGATCCTCTGTTCAAGAATGTTCTATGGGCATGTGTTCTGTGGGACCTTTCCAGGATAAGGATTTTGAGACAGCCAAGGAGTTGTGGATCGGGGAAGGGCTTCAGGGCTCCTTGAGTGACAGAGAAGGCTGAGGAAGCCAAGCTAGCCCCAAGAGGCTGTGCTCAGGGTACAGGCTTTGCCCAGGCAGGATTGGGCCAGAGGGACAGCAAGTGTATACTGGGCCTGAAACCAAAGACTTCCCTCTGGGGCCACCGGACAGCCCAGGTGAAGAAGGTATAGCCAGCACCCGGAAAAAGCCTTCCCTTGGCCTCCAATGCCCTTTGTGTCAGCAGAGGGAGTGTGCCTGCCTTTCTGGTCACACC
The DNA here is from genome assembly GCF_030435805.1 of Mustela lutreola. NCBI lineage: Eukaryota > Metazoa > Chordata > Mammalia > Carnivora > Mustelidae > Mustela > Mustela lutreola. The sequence goes on along the minus strand of NC_081291.1, from coordinate 55,445,902 downwards.
TAAATCCCATCATGAGGCCAATTCCCATCTCAGGAGGGACCCAGAGCTCTAATTTTATGGGAACTGGCATTCCAAAGCAAGCTGCATCCCTGTCTATATGGACACTCACCGCCCTTCCCTGTGGCTTATCTTGGTTACAGAGCGGCCAGTGAGCATGAGCTTCCCCCTGTCCTCCCCCCGCTTCTCGAGCAGTGCCTTCTCATCCGTCTTCCACAGCATCAACCCCTCGACCTTCAAGAAGCAGAAGAAGGTCCCTTCAGCCCTGACCGAGGTAAGGCAGGTGGACTGCCTGTGTGGGAGGCAAGGGGTTTAGAAGGCTCATGGTCCTCCTCAGTGGACAGGGTCAGACCTCCCTGCACAACCCCCACCCCTCCGACCCTGGCTTAGCTCTTCAGGACAAAGAGAATTCCCAACGGGAAATACTAGTGACAGGCCCAACTCACCACTAACAAGGGCCTGTCTCTTGGGCGTGACAGAGAACATTCCTGCTTGGTGCCAGAAGGCAGGACCCTAACTGTCAATGGTGCTAGAAGTCTTTCCCATCCCTCTCTCCCCTCCAAGTCTCTTTTTCTCCTTACTTTCTCTCTTGTCCCATGACTTAGACCTGGTCCCCAAGGGTAGTGTACGGATCACTGGGGTTCTTCTAACTAAAGCAGCCATAGTCCTGGCTTAACGCCCCCTAGCAGGCCCTCGGAGCTGTGCTGTCCGCTTAGCCTCCAGGTCCCAAATGGCCTCAGGTGCTGAGGCTCCCGGACAGTGTGGGACTGCCTGCAGGAAGCCTCAGAATTGCTTAAACTCAAGTCCATCCTGTAAGGAGGGCCAGATTATATGTCTATATTCTGGTCACAATCAGAAACAAATGTGTGCCCATGAATATACTAGTTGTCAAAAGAAGTGTGATCAGCTGTTTCCAAGTTTTTGCATTAATATGCTTTATTAAGTAGCAGGTGGCAAGGGTTTAAAAAAGTGTTAGAGTATGGAAAATTTAAAGGGGTACAGTTCTACTCATTCACCTAGTTCCTTTGCATATTAAAAATCTTGGGAATGAACACATACATGGTAAAAAAAAAATTTTTTTCAAAACAACACAAAAGAATACCTGCTGAAACATGAGTTTCTCTCCTTCTCCGAACTCCTCCACTCCCACCTACCCCCAGAGGTAACCACCAGCAAGCTTCTTATGGATCCTCCCAGAAACTGTAATGCATATACATAATAAAGATGTATATTCATTGATTCTCTTTTTTAACTGGAAAGATAACAAATTATACTGAATCTTCTATACACCTTTCACCCTTAATTTCTCTTAGCTATCATTCCACATTTGCTCACACTTACAAATCTCATACTTTTTACATTGTATGGTTGTAGCATCATTTATTTAACTAATAACCCTTTCCACCAACTGAGAAAAGATCACCTTTTCACTCCTGCTGGGGTAGTGGCTTACAGAACTTGAGTGTTCCATGAGCACAGAGTTTGAGAACCACTGCTGTTAGTTAGCCTTCTAAAGTGTCCAGCTGCTCTGATGCTGGTATCCTTGCTAGCCCTTTGGTAACTTTTGCTCAAAGTAACAACCTTCTTATTATCCAGCAAAGACTGTGCTTAGTAGGATTTGCAGCAGCCCCAGGAGAAATGTGTCCCACCCTGTTACCTGCTGCCCTGTTCCCTTTCCCCCGGAGCTCCACCTTTGCAATAAGCCCTGCTCCCCATGAGAAAACCTGTAGAAATATTGCCTCCCCAAGCACCTGCCAGCAAGAGAGGTCAGATTTGCTTTCCACTGACATACTCTGTCCACTCTGCCTTTCTCCCTTGCAGGGAGTCCTCGAACCTGTGGCAGACACAGGCTCCTTTCCTAGTACTTCTTAAAACAGTCCAGGCTGGGTATCTGGGGTGGCTTAGTCAGTTGAGTGTCTGTCTTCAGCTCAGGTCATAATCTTGGGATTTTGAGTCCTGTGTCAGGCTCCCTGCTAAGCAGGGAATCTACTGCTCCCCTCCGTCTGCCCCTTTCCCCACTCATTGTCTCTCTCCCTCCCTCTCTCTCTCTTTCTTTCATTCATGAATAAATAAAATCTTAAAAAAAAAAAAAATCCCAGGCTGGTGGTGGCCTCCTTTTCCTGCAGTGAAGCTCATTGACCTTCAGAGTATTTGCCAAAAGATCCAAGTTCTTACCCTCTCTTCAACTAATTAGGGACTTGACCTTCAGTAGATACATCCATTCCTCTAGGCCTGTTTCCCCATCTGTAAAATGGGAAAGTAAGATGAAATTATTTCCAAACTTGGCCTTCTTGCTCCAATAGTAAGATTAGTATTTATGAGCAGTTCCATGGGTCAGATACCTGTCAGGTACCTGTCTTACGTCATTTAATTTCAGTTTTGCTAGTAGGGAAACTAGACTTAGAAGAAGTAAATTGCTCACATTGCCCATCAAATAACTGGGAGAACCTGGGCTGGAACCCCAGATTGGTATTGCTCTAAACCTGTGTGGTATTCTGAAACCCACAAAAAGACGGTACAGCAGACAACTACTTCTACTAATAACAACAGGAATTAAAACTCCCCATTAGGAAGATTATAAGACCTTTTAAGTAAACATTATAAAGAAGATCCATCCTTAAATATAAGAGATGAGCTTAAAAGTGTAAGAATCAGGGGTGCCTGGGTTGCTCAGTGGGTTAAGCCTCTGCCTTTGGCTCAGATCATGATCTCAAGGTCCTGGGATCAAACCTTGCTGCATTGGGCTATCTGCTCAGCAGGGAGCCTGCTTCCTCCTCTCTGTCTGCCTGCCTCTCTGCCTACTTGTGATCTCTTTCTCTGTCAAATAATAAATAAAATCTTAAAAAAAAATAGAATCAGGGGCACCTAGGTTGCTCAGTCAGCTGAGCATCTGGCTTGGTTTCAGCTCAGGTCACTCTCAGGATTGTGAAATCGAGCCCCATATTGAGCCCACATTGGGCTCCACACTCAGCACAGAGTCTGCTTGAGATTGTTTCCCTCTGCCCCTCCCCCCAGCTGTGTTCATGCATGCTGTCTCTCTCTATAATAAATAAATAAAATCTTTTTAAAAAATTTCAAGTGTAAAAATCAAATTTATTTTTTTGAGCATGTATGTGTGGAGTTTTTTTTCAAGTTTTTATTTAAATTTCAGTTAGTTAACATATAGTATTTATTAGTTGCAGGTGTGCAATATAGTGATTCAACATTTCCATACAACCCGTGGTGCTCATCACAAGTATCCTTCTTTATCCCCATCACCTAGTTTACCCATCCCCCATCCTCCCCTCTGCTAGCCATCAGTGCATTCTCTATTTTTTTTTTTTAAGATTTTTTTTTAATTTGACAGAGACACAGCAAGACAGAGGGCACAAGCAGGGGGAGTGAGAGAGGGAGAAGCAGTTTTCCTGCTGATCAGGGCACCCGATGCGGGACTTGAACCCGACTCTGGGATCATGACCTGAGCCAAAGCCAGATGCTTAATGACTGAACCACCCAGGCACCCCATCAGTGTGTTCTCTAGAGTTAAGAGTCTGTTTCTTGGTTTACTCTGTCTCTCTTTTTTTTTTTCCTTTGCTCATTTGCTTTGTTTCTTAAATCCCACATATGAGTAAAATCATATGGTATTTGTCGTTCTTTGTGTGACTTATTTCATAGCATAATACTCTCTAGTTCCATCCATGTCATTGCAAATGGCATGATTTCATTCTTTTTCATGGCTGAGTAATATTCCTGTGTATGTATTTACTACATCTTCTTTATCCAGTCATCAATTTGTGGACACCTGGGCTGCTTCCATATCTTGGCTATTGCCAATAATTCTGCTGTAAACATTGCATGCATGTATCCCTGTGAATTAGTGTTTCAGTATTTTTGGGGTAAATACCTAGTAGTGTGATGGCTAGATCTAGATGGTAGAATGGTTATTTTAACTTTTTGAGGAAGCTCCATATTATTTTTCACAGTGGCTGTACCAGTTTGCATTTCTACCAACAGTACAAAAGGGTTCCCCTTTCTCCAAATCCTCATCAACACCTGTTGTTTCTTGTGTTGTTGATTTTAGCCATTCTGACAGGTGTGAAGTGGTATTTCATTGTAGTTTTGATTGGCATTTCCCTGATGGTAAGTGATGACAAATATATTTTCATGTATCTGTTGGCCATCTTTATTCTTCTCTGGAAAAAAAAAATCTGTCCAAGTTTTCTGCCCACTTTTTAATGGATTATTTGTTTTTTGGATATTGAGTTTTATAAGTGCTTTATGCATTTTTTAAAAGATTTATTTATTTATTTGACAGAGAGAGAGAGAGAGAGATCACAAGTAGGCAGAGGCAGGCAGAAAGAGAGAGAGATGGGGAAGCAGGCTCCCTGCTGAGCAGAGAGCCCGATGTGGTGCTCAATCCCAGGACCCTGGGATCATGACCTAAGCCGAAGACAGAGGCCTCAACCCACTAAGCCACCCAGGTGCCCCAGGTTAATGTATTTTATATACTAACCCCTCATCAGATATGTCATTGGTAATTACCTTCTTCTATTCCAAAGGTTGCCTTTTAGCTTTGTTGATTATTTCCTTTGCTGTGCAGGTTTTTATTTTGATTAAATCCCAATAGTTTATTTCTTTTTATTTAAAGATTTTATTTATTTATTTATTTATTTATTTATTTATTTGACAAACAGAGATCACAAGTAGGCAGAGAGGCAAGCAGAGAGAGAGAGAGAGAGAGAGGAGGAAGCAGGCTCCCTGCTGAGCAGAGAGCCTGACTCGGGGCTCAATCCCAGGACCCTGGGATCATGACCTGAGCCGAAGGCAGAGGCTTTAAGCTGCTGAGCCACCCAGGCGCCCCCCCAATAGTTTATTTTTGCATTTGTTTCTCTCAGGAGACATATTTAGAAAAAAGTTGTTACAGCTGGTGTCAAAGAAGTTACTATCTCTTCTCTTTTGGGATTTGTATGGTTTCAGGTCTCAATCTATTTTTAATATATTTTTGTGTAGCGTGTAAGAAAGTGGTCTTGTTTCATTCTTCTGCATGTTGCTTTCCAGTTCTCCCAACACCATTTGTTGAAGAGACAATCTTTTCCTATTGGAAATTTTTTCCTGCTTTGTCCAGATTAATTGACCATATAGTTGCGGATCCAGTTCTGGGTTTTCTGTTCTGTTCCATTGATCTCAGTATCTGATTTTGCGCCAGTTCCATACTGTTTTAATGACTGCAGCTTTGTAATATAACTTGAAGTCTAGAACTGTGATACCTGTGATCATGACCTGAGCCGAAGGCAGAGGCTTAACTGAGCCACCCAGGCATCCCGCCCCCTCCTTTTTTTAAAGTAATGTCTGCACCCAACATGGGACTCAAATTCATGACCAAGAGATCAAGAGTCACATGCCCCACCAACTAAGCCAGCCAGGCATCCCCAATTTGGATGCCTCTTCTTTCTTTTTGTTGTCTGATTGCTGTTGTTAGAACTTCCCATGTTATGTTGAATAAAGCTGATGAGAGTGAAAATCCCTGTCTTATTCCTGACTATAGAGGAAAATCTCTCAGTTTTTCTGCATTTAGGACAATATTAGCTGTCCATTTTTTATAAATGGCCTTTATTATGTTGAGGTGTGTTCCCTATAAACCTACTTTATTGAGTGTTTTTTTCATGAATGGATGTTGGACTTCATCAAATGCTTTTTCTACATTTATTGCAATGGCCATATGGTTCTTATCCTTTCTTTTGTTAATGTTATGTATCACATTGATGATTTGCAAATATTGAACCACCCTTGCATCCCAGGAATAAATCCCATTTGATAGTGGTGAATTATTTTTTTAATATATTGTTGGATTCGGTTTGCTAGTATTTTGTTGAGGATTTTTGCATCTATGTTCATCAGAGATATTTAGCTTGTGGTTCTCTTTTTTGGTGGCTCCTTTATCTGGTTTTGGTATCAAGGTAATGCTGGCCTCATAGAATGAATTTGGAAGGTTCCTTCCTTTTCTGTTTTTTTTTTTTTTTTTAAACAGTTTGATGAGAATAGGTATTAACTCTGCTAGGAATCAGTTTTAGAAGGAAGAGCCTTTCCCCCAGATATCTGCAGTTTCATATTATGAGCCCTTGGGGGTTGGGGAGTGGGAGCCAAGAATCTGAAACCCCACTCGGGGCAGCACTCCGAAGGTGGTTTTTGACTCTTGTGTCTCCTGGGTCCACTCAGTAAGTCCTTTCTTAATCCCTGGTACTGTTTCGCTGCTTTTGAGGTGCTGGACATATCCTAAGACCTCATCCACATCTCAGATTTCAAAGCAGGATAAACGCTCTGCCAACTGGTTTGCAGTGTCATTTTCCACTCTGTTTGAACTGTGCTCACCACCTGGTGCCCTGACTGCTCTGCTTCTCTTCTGTTAGGTGGCCGCCTCCGGAGAGGGCTCCGCCATCAGTGGCTATCTCACCCGTTGCAAGAAAGGCAAGAGGCACTGGAAGAAGCTCTGGTTTGTCATCAAAGGCAAAGTGCTCTACACCTACATGGCTAGTGAGGTAGTGGTGTTTTATGCTTTCCCTCCTCTCACCTCCGAAGACCCTTGGGTTAAACGCCTGCCTCAGAATGTCCTTCTGGGCATGCACAACACCCCATCCCCTGTAGGGCAGTGTGAGACTGGATCCAGTTTCCAGTCCCATGCCCCTCCAGTCTGTGTTGAACAGTACCCTGTGCTGAGTGTTGCTGTGGATACACAACCATGTATAGGTTCCAAGTTGTCAGAATTTACCATTTCTCTGTGGAGCTGAGGTGGGACAGCATGCAAGCCTGTGCACCCAAGTGTTTGAAGGTCACAGGCCCAGCATCCAGCACAAGCTAGGCTCTCCATAAAAGTAGGCTGCTCTCTGCTCTCCACCTCCACTGTTTGGGACAGACAGAATTCAACAGCTTGGAGGAAGCTACCACACTTTCTTACTCTGTGCATTTCTTTTATCAGGGAACTACATTGTCTCATGGTAATGTTTCTACTAAATAAAGCTTAAGTTGATACTTTTTACAAAGCATCTTACTTTACATTAACATTTAGGAGGGCTTTGGGGCACCTGGGTGGCTCAGTCAGTTAAACGTCTGCCTTTTGCTCAGGTCATGATCCCAGAGTCCTGGGATCGAGCCCCGCATTGGGCTCCCTGCTCGGCAGGGAGTCTGCTTCTCCCTCTGCCAGCCTCCCCCACTCATGCCCTCTCTCTCAAATAAATAAATAAAATCTTTTTTAAAAAAATGTAGGAGGGCCTTGGAAATCAAGCCTGCTTCTGGAGTAGCCAGGTGTGGGCTATGGTTATACAGCAGGGTGCTATCTGGTCCTGCCCCAGGCTGGACCTGGAGGATAGTTTGAAAGATTTCCAGGTCTAGGCCCCACCATCTGGTGGCTTCCATGGGCTAAACCCACTTTGAAAATGGGACTTCAGTGCCCAGCCGCAGAGGGTGTGTGCTTTACCCCAGGAGGATATTCACATCAGCACAGGGCTGGCCCTTCTACCCTGACCCCAGATGCTGGCAAAGGTGCAAAAGACAATTTCTTTTGGGGGCATAAAGCTTCTCTTACAAAAGACCTGCAGCTGTAATGGTAGCAGCCTGCCCCTCCCTCAGGGAGTCCCAGAAGCCAGCAGGGACACAGAGAGGGACTGGCAGTGGACCTGAATGACTCCAGTGCCGTGTGAGCTGAGCCCTCGCTGACATGCCCACAGAGGAGCTGAGGAGAATTTTGATCTTGCCAGAACAAATGTGACGTAATGCCCACCTGCAACCCAGGGCAGCATCTTCCAAAGTAGGTATTATACAGGATGCTCACAGGGTTTCTCTAAATGCTGGGTTCTGAAGGGACCCTGAGTAAGCAGTTAGTGGGAGTACTTCTCAGAATCTGTAATGTACCCAGGTGTGTTGTGGATCTCTGAGATGAGATTTCCCAAGCTGGCCCAACCACAGGCCCTTCCTTGTGGAGTGTCTCATGAACTATCCCATTCCATGGACCACTCTTTGGGAAGAAATTAGACAGGTGAATGAAGGTTAGAGATAATTAAATAAAGATATGAATCCTGTCTGAGAATGGAAAACCCATTCTCAGTGTCCGTTTTCTCGGCACTGAGCAACAGTTGTCTTTGGAAGTGACACCCTAAACTGATTAAAAAGGTGGGTTTTAAGTATACTTCCAAAGTAGATTTTTCCATAAAGAACTAACACAATTTCTTATTAAGACCATGCCAGTGATAGGACTAAGCTGTCAAATTCCATCAAAGAAAAAAGGTTTGATAAAATGGATAGCCAGTTTTGATGTGTGTACTACCATGAACCCCTGTCACTTACCTGTGTATCCCCACCTTATTCCATTGTCTCCAGAGGCAGCACACCATTCTGAATTTTTTCCTCCACAGATTAGTTTTACCTCTTTTAGAATCTTCATGTAAATAGAACCACATATAAATGTGACTTCTTCCACTCAGCAGGAGACATTTTAGACTCATCCATGGTTTTGAAAACAGCAGCAGGTCATTACATTTTATGGCTGAGTCGTTTTCCATGTTGTGAATGTACCACCATGGGTTTAACCCATTTATCAGTTGAAGGACATTTGGGTTGTTTCTGGGTTTTGCTGATTATGAATAAAGCCACTTTAAACTTTTGTATATAGGTTTTTATATGAAAATGGGTTTTTATTTCACTTGGGTAGACACCTAGGATTGGAATTTCTAGATCACAGGAGGGTATATATTTGGTTTATCAGAAATTACAGACCTTTTGCAAAGTGGTCTACCATTTTATATTGCCCCCGACAATGTATGTAAGAGTGGGGGTTATGGTTGCTCCACATCTTAGTTAACATTTGGTATTGTCAGTCATTAATTTACTAGTATCTTAGTTTGGTTTTAATTAATTTACTTATTTATTTTCAAGTTTTATTTATTCATTTGACAGAGAGCTAGAGAGAGCACGAGTAGACAGAGTGGCAGGCAGAGGGAGAGAGAGAAGTAGGCTCTCCGCTGAGCAGATAGCATGACAACACAGAGCTCGATCCCAGGACCCTGGGGTCATGACCCGAGCTGAAGGCTCTGCTTAATGACTGACCCATCCAGGCATTCCAAGTGTGGTTTTAATTTCGATTTCCATAGTAACTAATGATGTTTTTGATGTGCTTATTAGCTATTTCAGTATTTCCCATTGAGAAGTGTCTGTTCAGATCTCTTGCACATTTTTTAAAATAAATTGTCTTATTGAGTTACAGGAATTCTTTACATATCTTGGATACTAGTCTTTTGTCAGATAAATGTTTTGTGAATATTCTCTCCCTGTCTGTGGCTTGTCTGTGTGTTTTCTTAATGAATTTGTTCTGGTCCTTTGGTGAACAGAGTTTTTCTTAAATGAATCCTAATTTATTAGTGTTTTCCTTTATGGCTACTGCTTTTCATATCATAAGAAACTTTGTCTACTGTAAGTCACAAAGTTTTTCCCCTGTATTTGCTTCTGAACACTTGAATGTTTTACCTTTTACATTCAGATTTATCCGAAATTAATTCTGAGTATGGTGTGAGACAGGTTGGGGCTCATTTTTTCCCACATGGATATTTTTATTCCGCCACCACTTGTTAAAAAAGAGTTTCCTTTCCCTATAGAATTATTTTGGTGCCTTCATTAAGTAGCAAATGACTCATGAATTCATGACCTGAGCCAAAGTCACCAGTCTGATGCTTAACTGGCGCCACTCCAGCTTTGTTCTTTTTAAAGATTGTTTGGGGTATCCTAGATCTTTTGTGTTTCCATATAAACTTGTCAATTTCTACCCAAAAGCCTGAGATTATGGGAGGGATTGTTGAATCAGTTCAGGGAAAGTTGGCATCTTAACAATATTCAATCTTAAGATCTATGAATGTGGTATAAATCTTCATTTATTTAGTTCTTTAGTTTTTCTTTTAATGATTTGTATAGAGGTCTCATACTTCTTGCATTTCTGTTAACTTTATTCCTATTTTATTTTTTGCATGCTATTTTGAATGGAGTTTATTTTCTAGTTATTTGCTGTAAACAGATAATTTAAAAATTGGTTATCCCATGGCCTTGCTAAATTGATTATTGGTTCTAATAGCTATTTTGTAATAATAATAAAAAAAGTCCTTTGCAAGCACAGATAGTTTAATTTCTTTTTTTGCTGAATTTCTTTTTTTGCATTGCCTTAATGCAATGGCTAGGACTGCCAGTACAATTTTGAGTTTAACTGGTGGGAGTGAGCACCCTCTTGCCATGTTCCCAATCTTACAGGAAAAGCATTCAGTATTGCACTATTAAGTAGGATGTTAGCTGTCAGTATTTTACAGATGCCCTCAGCTTAAGGAAGTTCCCTTCTAGTTTGCTGAGGGTTTTTTTTTTTTTTTTTTAAAAGATTTTATTTATTTATTTGACAGACAAGAGACCACAAGTAAGCAGAGAGGCAGGCAGAGAGAGAGGAGGAAGCAGCCTCCCTGCTGAGCAGAGAGCCCAATGTGGGGCTTGATCCCTGGACACTGGGATCATGACCCGAGCCAAAGGCAGAGGCTTTAACCCACTGAGCCACCCAGGCACCCCTGCTGAGGGCTTTTTAAATCATGAATTGATATTGAGTTTTGTCAGATGCTTTTCCTGATCCAGGAGTCTTTGAAAATTGATGGTGTTTTATATACAACCTCAACTCCTCCTCCTCCCACAGCCTTCTTAACTACTTATATCTTAACTAATTCCTTAACTAATTATATCTTTTGTCTATGTGTGGCTTCATAAAGTTGTATTTTATGAGCATGTATTTTCACATAAATATATATGTGTAAATATATCCTTTATATACAAAAATCCTTTCCAGTCAATTTTGTGATTTTAAGATCCATTTATGTTCTCTGTGTACATCTTATCACATTATTAGCCACTTTATAGCACAGATACCCTAAGTGCCTCCATATTGAGACGTTGTGGATGAGGGCATGGGGGAATAAGTATAGGGTATGTTATCTGGAGTAATTCTGGAAAGCAGAGTCTCTGACTAATCAGGTCAGTAGAAAGAATGCAGTGTTAAAAGGTGGTCGTGAGTTCAAGTTCTAGCTCTGCCCCTTACTAAACTGTGCCATCTTAGGGAGTTATTTACCTTCTCCATCTCTGAGCCTCAGTGACTTCTTAGAACAGGAGTGACACCTTCTATGATTGTTGTAAAGATTCAACAAGGTAATATAAAGATGAAAATGCCTGGACCCTAATAGGCTGTGACAGAATGTTAAGTTTCTCTCCTCATGACTGGTCCTGCCGGGAAGAGGGGGTGAAGAGTATGTGTGTGGTTATTACTCCACTGTTGCCAAAGCTTGCCTCACATAGAAGGGCTTGTCACGCATCTGAAATCGGGAACAGTAAATGCTGAGCAGTTGACTGTGTGTAGTGCCATGTTTAATATTGTTTTCCCTTTTGCCCTCTGTAGGACACAGTGGCCATGGAGAGCATGCCCCTGCTTGGTTTCACCATCGCCCCAGAGAAGGAAGAGGGCAGCAGTGAAGTAGGACCAATTTTTCACCTCTACCACAAGAAAACCCTATTTTATAGCTTCAAAGCAGAGGATAACAATTCAGCTCAAAGGTACCCAAATATCTAGGCCTCTATCTCCTTGCCTCTCCCTCTAGAAGGAAACAAGTTGCTACCCAGGGCTTTGGCTTCTCTCTGCTCCAGCCATCCTGTGCCACAGTGGCCCAGGGAACAGTAGAACTACCTGTTCCTGGTTGTGAGATTTTTTAAAGATTATTATGATTCGTTCATACAGGCATGTTTTGATTCAGCAAACCTTTGCTCTGTGTTCCATACCTTTTGTTAAATGGTAGGGAAACAAATATGAATATGACATGGTCCTTGACATCAGACTAATAGTTACCAAGTCCGTCTGGTCACTTGTAGGTTCTCTGACTAGAGTCTCAGAGCTGTGACTCTGAACTGTCTCCTCTCTCCTGTTTTATAGGTGGATTAAGGCCATGGAAGACGCAAGTGTGTTATAGCAGTTACCAAGCATGTGGACTCAGAATAAAGTCTTCGGTTGAAGGTAGACCCTTCCAGAAGCCAATCTGTGTCTCCACTCATCGGGACTGATATGAGGATTCAGCATGGGGGCTCATCCTTTTTGCCGTAACCCCCTCTCTCACCGTCACACGTTGAACCCTTAAGGAATATTTATGAACCGCTCCTTTTCTGTTCTCGTGTTTTCCCCCTGCCCAACCCTGCGCCACCCCAGCATAAACTATTTCCTTACCCAGTAGTGAGATCATGTTTAGCAGCGTAAAGATGTGGAAACAACAGGAAAAAAGTACATTTTAGGAATGCAGGCTTTTTAGTGGAAACAAGCTTTTACGATTTTTACTAGTGGTAAACATTATCACCTTTCATAGCATTGATGTCGGTGCCTCAGGTGAAACGAGAAACAACTGATAAATAACAGCTACCCTCATCGAAAGCACTTTATTGATTTACTGAGCTACAACCTCCAGTTTTATGTTTCCCAAGTGATTTACTTAAGTAAGGAGCAGACAGAGTCCTGTGGACTAATTTGCCGCCAGTTCTCAATAAGGGTGTACATACAAATGATTTGTGCAGACACGACTGGGCCTTGCCAAGTGGCCAAATGAGTGGCGCTCAGAGGGGAGGGTCCTCCTTGCGGAGGCCGCACTGCACTGGATAAGAAGGCAAGGATTTTCTCCTCCACTGATCATGAGACCTGCACACTGACCTGACTTAATGAAGGAAGGATGCCCCGCTTCCTGGGGTGGTCCTCACACTATACCCCAGTGCTGGATGCTTGGCTGCTGGCAGACCCAGCCCCACCCTGAAGGTCACTGCCAACACTCTGAAGAGATAGGGCGTGCTTTATTTTATTGTGTGCCTTCCTGTGTTTACCCAACATGAGCTGACAAGTGTTACCTGAAAAAGAACCTGGGCTTGTTTACAACATGGTTATCCTTCGGCTGTATTACCAAAGCCTCGAAAGAGATGCGAAGAGAGAAAAGATACAATCAGAAGGTGAATCAGCAGTCTTGGCGAGGGGCTATGAACACAGTGAGGGAGCACAGAAGTAATGACTTGAAGATATTTTCTGGGCACCTGGGGCCCAGCTGCCTCCCTTTGATGACCACTGCTCATCATGCTGGACAAATTTCTACACAGAAAAGAATGGGGGTAGAGCAGGTGGGATTCCTTGTTACTCTCATTGAAATAGAAAACAATCATATCATTTCCTGATGTCCTGTCCCCTAAACAAAATGGCATTTGCTGACAAACCTTTTGTAAAAAGCACCATCTCAAGGAGTTATTTACATTAAATATTTTCAGGGGAATTTTTTTTTCTAGTTTGCAATTTCTTTTAAAATGTTTGCATTAAACATTTAATTAATGATTCAAACTAAGTGATCAGAAAGATTTTTTTTTTTAAAGATTTTATTTATTTATTTGACAGAGAGAGATCACAAGTACACTGAGAGGCAGGCAGAGAGAGAGAGAGGGAAGCAGGCTCCCCGCTGAGCAGAGAGCCCGATGCCGGACTCGATCCCAGGACCCTGAGATCATGACCCGAGCCGAAGGCAGCGGCTTAACCCACTGAGCCACCCAGGCGCCCAGAAAGATTTTTAAATTAATTTTTGAGGGATCAATTCCAATGCAACCACTTCATCATTAGACATGTTTAAGTGGGACTTCTAGAGCCTCCGAGTCTTTAAAAGCACAGCAAGACTTCCGTACCAGGTAATGGGATTTTCCCCAATCTGCTGTGTGACACTGGCCATTCTGAGTTTCTGGGCTCCAGGTGGAATTACACATCTGGAAGTCATCTGAAGGCCTCTTTTACCATATAACATTCTATTTCTGATACTCTGAAAAGAGGTAATGGGGCTTTTATTTTTCAGTGAGTACTTACCTAATAAAAACCACCTGGGTTATAGATGAAACCTACTGGATTGGTTTTATAAATGAAGTGGCATGGGCCACTAAGATCCTCCACAGCTCCTATGTGACTGAGCAGGGACCCTCTGTAACTCATTCTTACCTGTCCTTCCCATGGTTCTTCGATTTCAGCCAGTTTCTACTAGCTGATGTTGCTGTTCCTTCCCAGACCTTCTCTTCGCCCAGCCCATTTTACAAGTTCATGGGGCCTGCTTGGAATAACTCAGGTGAAGATACCTACTTGGCCTAAGGGTGCTCCCTTCCACTGCACCCTGAGAAATGGCAGCTTTGATGCCATGACCACGCTTCCTGAGGCCCTCATGATATCTGCTTTGCCCATCTGCTTGCTCCCTGGGCAAAGAGCAGCCCCTCTGCTGTGTGCCTTCAGCAAAGGCCGTGTTTCTAGGGAGGAAGCAGTTCTATGCCAAGCGGTAGCCCAGAAATTAGAGTACACAGGCCCTGGGCAAAGTCATTCACTTCGGTAGCTCAAGCCTGAGTGTTTTCACCAATCACATGGAGACCATTCCAGCTTCCCAAAGAGTACAGGGGTAAAGCACAAACTGAACATTCAAGAAAGTAGACTGGAAACCATAACACCATGGTGAATGGCTTGCATTGTACAAAGGGAAAATAAGTAATGGGCCCTGCTCTATGACAATAGAAGATGAAGACAATATGCAAAGAAGACCTTTCTTATCCATGGAAATGGCAAGAAAGAAACCAGGCCCAAAGAGGGCCTGGCAGGGGCAGGCTGCGCTCCTTCAGTCATCAGATCTTTCCCCCAGTTTTGAATGACCTCTTCTTGAACTCTTCACACGTGGGTCAAGAAAACACAGACTTTTGCAGGTTTGGCCTCTGCCTGCTTCTCAGAATTAGTAAAATTTAATTAAACTGGAGTTGCACTGAAAGCAAGCACACACTTTCTAGTGGCTTCACACCTTCCCTGCAATGTATTTCCAGCCTGGATTGGTCTTAGTAAGAAGAATTCCACCCATGATTACTAATATAAAGCACACTAGAAACAAAGTATCTGGGGACATCGGTTGAGTTCCTGGCTCCCAGTAATTCTTGCACATACCAGAAATAGGCTTTGAGTTGTGGTCAGCCCGACAGACAAGCTGACCACATATTCTCCCTTGGATGCAGCCTGGTCCCATATGTGGGTGTGGATCACTGGGTATATGCCATGCAGGCCGGTGCCCAGGTCACCAACAGTCTTTTCTTCATCCAGCCCAACCTTTCGTTTGGCTGACAGTATAAAATCATCACTGAACACTGAAGCTCTAAATGGGGACTTAGGTCACCTGGGGTAGGAGTGGTAGGACTGTTAGAGTCTGAGTTCTGCTACAGTCAGAATCAACAACATGCTAGAATAGTCTGTGAATTGATTCAACTGTGTTTTGGGGCTTCTGTAATCGTGGGAGTTTTTGTGCTTCCACACACGAATGGTAGGTTGAAAGGACAGAGGTGTCCAGGCTAAGTAGTCTGCTTTCAATAGCAAGTAAGAGGAAACTAACATCAAACTGGTTTAAACAGGAAATTAGCTTTACACGAAGAGGTGCAAAAGCAGGGCAGTTTCAGACTTCAACAGCACCTCTAAGAACCAAGCCCTCCAGGTTTCTCTCATCTGCTGTCCAGTGTCAGCTCGATTCCAGGACTGCTTCTCCAGAAACTAATGAGTGACTGTCACTGGTGGCTGGGCTGCAAGTTTCCCTGGTCACAGGCACCAGGGAGGGGGAACTCATCCTCCTGTATTAGCTTTTCCTTAGAAGCACCCAGCAGGCCTTCCATGATGGCCACACTTACTTACACCTGCCCTTTCTTAAGCTACTTAGAGGAACACACCTGTCATCTGGGGCTGAGGGGAGGAGAGTTGCTGAGGATCCACCCCCAGAATCTACTCTTTGGATCACATCTTTTGGAAAGAGGACTACGGTTTGCATTTGCATAATAAAGGGCTATGCTGGGCCATGGAGGAAGTTCCCTAGGTGACCTCAGTTTCTTCTTTGCACAGATAATATGGTGCTGCTGTACAGGAAGGGGCATCCTGTGTTGACAGAACAGAACGCCAACATGCTGAATTTGCTTGATAGTCCTTCACAGGTACTGTTACAATAGAGCAAGTATAGAAAGGCAGCACGTCCACAAGAGTGAAAGAGAGGCTTGTACAAAGTAAAATCTGTGTTAAGAAAGCAGAGAGAGAGAGAACAGAGAAAGAAACAAGACAAGAAACAAGAACAAGGTTTTTAGCCTTGTTTTTTAAACTCTATGACTGAGATGCAGTGGGTCACAACCAGCTCCAGCCCCCAGCCCAGCCCTACCCACTTGCAGCTGACAGCCCAGCAGAACCCAGCAGGGCGGACCTGGCCTCCTCACAGACTATTTTATGACGTTTTTGGTTTCAATCGTGTGTGTGCGTATACATGATATTACTGCTTGTAAAATATACTTATACTTCTAGATTATGGTCAAAACTTTTTTTTTTAAGATTTTATTTATTTGATAGACAGAGATCACAAGTAGGCAGAGCAACAGGCAGAGAGAGAGGAAGGGAAGCAGGCTCCCTGCTGAGCAGAGAGCCCGACTTGGGGCTCAATCCCAGGACCCCGGGATCATGACCTGAGCCAAAGGCAGAGGCTTTAACCCACTGAGCCACCCAGGCGCCCCCAAAACTTATTTTCAAAAAATTTTTAACCACTAGTTTAAGAGTGTCAGGTAAGAAAAAAATGAGCACAAAGTTGCAGTTAGACACATAGTAAGCCAAAACAAAAGACTTTACTAAAGACATATTCAAATGTAAGGACATTGCCAGTTTTATTTTTTGAATGCTTCAAACATATAACAAGGAGGGAAAAGGTACAAAATTCATGGTAAAGCTACAGAAATAGTTTCGATCAGGAAATAGATATGGTGGCAGTTAAGGTACCAGATTCCTATAAGCAAAGTAACAAACACCTGTTACTGGTATATGTAAATTATAAATTGTAACAATTACCCAGGAGCTAAGAGTTGCAAATATGATAGAACTTTAGAACAACAACATGTTTTATGCCAGGGGCTTCCAAAGCTTATTTTCAACAGTGACCATTACTCTGGTTTATTATATAAAGACTTCCCCACTCAAGGAACAACTGCCCTAAATGACCTCAAGTTCTCTTCAAAATTAGGATTTCACCTTCAAAAGTGCAGTTCACATTCTCTCCAAAGGTAGACTCAGAGGGAAAGGAAAGAAGGATCTGGCTCAGTGCCTAATGTGTTCACCAACAAGCTGTATCCACAAGTCTGTCTTGTGGTCAGGTATAGGCAATAAGCCCGTATTAAAAGAACTCCTTTTAAAGTAACAGATGAAAGAAGCAGATGAAGAATTAAAAGAATTGCCATCTCCAGTAAATATGTGGTCCTTCAAATCCAGTGGCCTGTACTTAACAATCCCCAACAATACCACACTAGAATCCATGAATGTGTAATGGAGCTGCCCTGCTGTGAGCAACGTACATGAGAAAATCAATTACCTCTTGATCGCTACAGTAATTGGCTATACCCCAAAGCATGAGACTTGATTATCCTAACAGGTATAATTATGGAAGTTATTATAGGCATAAAATTAGACAGCTCTTTTAAAATACAGCTATAATACCACTCAGTGTGACCCTGAATCTTATTTTATGGAGCAGGGTGGAAAATGACCATTAGCATTCACTGTGGCAATTTGACTAATTTCTCTTAAATCTCAACCTTTCACCTACTCAACAAAGATTTTCCATTTTTAAAATTATGAAGATATCACTGGCTCATCCTATGAGTCCATCCCTTGGTATACAGGATCAGAAACATCCCCTCCTAGGGGCACCTGGGTGGCTCAGTGGGTTAAGCCTCTGCCTTCAGCTCAGGTCATGATCCCAGGGTCTTGGGATTGAGCCCCCATCAGGCTCTCTGCTCAGCGGGGAGCCTGCTTCCCTCTCTCTCTCTGTGCCTGCCTCTCTGCCTACTTGTGATCTCTGTCAAATAAATAAATAAAATCTTTAAATAAAAAAATTTAAAAACACATTTATTTGAGAGATCATACGCCTGAGCAGGAGGGGCAGAGAGAGAGTTAAGACAGACTCTCAAGAATCCCAGCTGAGCATGGAGTCTGTCTGACTCAGGGGCCATCCTATGACCCTGAGACCATAACCTGAGCTGAAATCAAGAATCAGACACTCAAACAACTGAGCCACCCAGGCACCCCAAAAATGACCCTTTAAATAGTATTTCTCCTTGCCTTTTTTTTTTTTTTTTAAGATTTTATTTATTTATTTGACAGAGAGATAGAGCACAGGTAGGCAGAGGGGCAGGCAGAGGGAGAGGGAGAAACAGGCTCTCCATCAAGCAGGGAGCCTGATGTGGGTCTCCATCCCATATGACCTTAGGATCATAACCTAAGCCGAAGGCAGCCACCTAACTGACTGAGCCACACAGGCTCCCCTTAAATCACATTTCTTAGAAAGCTTTGCTTTTCTGCTTAATAATGTCCCTTGACATTATTAAGCGTTCTTTGTGAAAATTTTTAAGGGAACAGTCTTTTTCTTCTTCATTTAAGAAAGCTATAGGGATAAAACTTCTAATGCAACATAGTGTTCCTTGACAAGTTCTCTCTTTGGGGAAGAAAATAACAATAAATACAACATTTGCTAAATACCACATCTCAAAATTTTAAATAAATTTAACAAAGTCCATTCAATATTCAAAGTTTCTTGTCTATATAATTTAGGGGTTTTAGTTCCAGGGCTTTGGTCAGGAGGTTTTTTTTTTTCCTTTAAAGATTTTATGTATTTGACAGAGAGATCACAAGTAGGCAGAGAGCAGCAGGCAGAGAGAGAGGGGGAAGTAGGCTTCCTACTGAGCAGAGAGCCCAACATGGAGCTCGATCCCAGGACCCTGAGGTCATGACCAGAGCCAAAGGCAAAGGCTCAACCCACTGAGCCACCCAGGTGACCCTTGGTCAAGAGTTTTGAGCCTTGCAGTCAACAGTTTTGAACTTTGAGGTTCAGCAGCCTTCATGAATGCCTCAATTTACCACTTGAAAGAGTGCTTCCACATTCTTCTTTCCACACTCCCCCCACCCTCTGTAGGTGGTGGGGCCTCACCTGACCTAGGAGCCAACAGACTCACGGAGTTGGATCTCCTCTAAAGCCCCACAATCCTTTAATGGCAAATCTGAAATATGCTGAGATATCCAGGATACTCTGTACCCTGCCACCGCCATCATCCTCAGCTGAAAGATGATTAATTTTCAGTTATTCTGAAAACTGACTCTACTTATTGAAACTGATCCACGGTTAACTAATAAATATTGACTCTCCTAATACAGAGAAATGTTGATTACGTAAGTCATAAATGAATATCTATGAACAAATCAAATTTGTTCAACAAACCCGGAGCCTCAAGAATACATGATATTTCCTCCCAGGATTAATTAGCTGGAAATAAAGGTTAATATGATCAGGGTTGTGCTTCCTGGTGCTAGAAATTTTCAGTTGACTGCTGGAAGAAGAGGGAGAAGGAAGGGTTGAATGTTGTGCACCTAAGCCTAGGAGAATGCTAAGGGACTTTGGAACACTGCAATACTCAGGTGCTATTTTAACAGTGACAGCAGACTTAGCACAGTACTGAGCACTAAAGACATAGTTCTTAGCTTGCAGGAGTTCATCCCCTGAGAAGTCCGGTACAAACACTCTCTACAGCAGAGGATGAGAAAAGGCTTTAGGAGAACCTGTAACCGTGAATGGATTGTGCCTGAGGCAGATTAGGAAATCACTGGGTGGAGGTATCACTTGACCTCTGAAGAGGGCTTGCCTTAAGGAGAAAAGGGGTTGGAGAGGTCCCTACTTGCAGAGAGCAGGAGGAGTAAGGTGTGAGAATGAGTAGGATACCATGTGACATATTCAGGAAATGGGGTAGTTCAGAGTCATCAAAGTACAGGGAAGAAGACACAAAAACAGATGAGACAAGAAAGGCCAGGTCATTCAGAACCACTGCCCTTATCCCATAGTATCTAGGGGATGTGGGGCAATGGGATGGGGGGGGGGGTTCCTCCAGATGCCTTAAAATAGGAGAGGAAACATCTGTTTTAGAAAGACCACTCTGGTCCTCCATTTAAAAAAGACAAAAACACATGTGAGATGGAGTCTATTCTGTCAGTGATGGCTGCCCTAACAGATGCGCTCCTGCACATTCTCGCTACAGTTGGACTTAGATACTCTTCCCATCAAGTGGTGGAGGATGCATCCCCTCGCCTTGAACCTAGACAGACCTGTGTGATGGCTCAAGGAGTAGCAGAGGAAGTGACTTAGGTAAAAATGCCACTTTTTTCTCTTGTGTCCTCCTGGAATGTGTCCAAAATGCTATGAGGAAGCCCAGGCCACATGGAGAGGTCACATGGCATGATTCATACTGCCAACCAGCATCAGTTACTAGACAGACTAGGAAGCCTTTCAGATGACTCTAGCTCCGGCCACTTTCTAACTGCAACCACGAGAGACCTCCAGAGACAGTCTCCTATCTGAACCCCCTAGAACTACCAGATGATAATTTTTAAAAGTGTTTTTTTAAGCCAGAGCGTTTGGATGTAATTAGTTTTGCAGGATAACCAGGAAACACATATTTCTCGGTTTCTTTCCCAAAACCTAAAAAAGGGCAGTAAATGGGAAAAAAAGATATAACCTAAAGGACAAAGAAAATGCAAGAAAAGGCATAAGGTATCAAAATCGTCAACTCATTTTTGGAGGATAGACATACAGACAGTGGCAGCTGAGTTAGCAGAGAAAACTAACCAAATTGCCTGCAGGAAGGGATTCCAGTGAGAACAAGGACCAGCCCTTGCTCTCAAGAGGCTTGGAGATTTGGAGGCACAGATGTCTGGAAAGACTAACAAGAGGATCAGTCGAGAGTCACTGTAAGTAATCATGAGACCCTCAAATCCCCTGACCCCACTCTATAGAGACAAATGACTGCCCTTCCCCACCCTGGCAGGAGACAGTAAATTTATGCTTGGGAAAAATGAGAACTACAAGAGGAACTTGCCTCCACCCACAACGCATGCATGCACACACACACATACACAGACTGCATACAACCTATAAGCATGGGCTCCTGTCTCCTGCCTGCCAAGTTCCCTTTACATGACAGGTTAACATGTATGTTCAACAGAAGGAATCAAAATTCCAAGTTCAAGTGTTTTTACTCTAATACTACCATTAAATGATGCTCTAATATGACAGGGTCTGGAAAGACCCACTGTGAAGGACTTTCAGTGGCTGTGGCTCAGTTTAGATTTCATCTGATTGGTCAAAGGTCCAATCAGGACCTTTGCACACACACACCCACACACACATACACAGACTGCATACAACCTATAAGCATGGGCTCCTGTCTCCTGCCTGCCAAGTTCCCTTTACATGACAGGTTAACATGTATGCTCAATAGAAGGAATCAAAATTCCAAGTTTTGGAAATTTGGACCATGTTTAAGAAATGATGCTTGTCCTGCACAGTTAAAAACAACAACAACAACAAAAAAAACCACTTGTAAATTGCCAACATTTCAAAGTCAAAAGATTTCATTTACAAATCTGGATTTCTGGCTTCTCTTGAAAAACCCATTTCTGGCTGCATTCCAGGTGACTGAAGGGCTGCCCCTTTAAGTCTAGTGAGTTCTCCAGGTGTCACTATGACTATTTAACATACTAAGAGTGTTTATCTCAGCTTACTGACCTCCTTTAGAATACTTGCCAGCACCCCCCCCCCCCACTGTCCCTACTTCAAGCATATTTTTCACTTCAGCCCTAAGCAGTGCAGAGCCATTAAAGAACTTTATTAATAGAAGGAGCTCGCAAAGGCTGTTTCAGAACACTCGGGCAGTGGGAGGGGAAAGGGAGAGGGTGGTGGGTGGGGAGGGGACAATTGGTAGGGACTGGTTTGGAAGGTTAGGAAACCATGACAATAGGCCAGAGAGAACCTAAACTAGAGAACAGTGTAGGAGGGGCCAAACCGGAGGGCAGAACCAAGCGGATTTATTGTGTAGACACAGTCCTGACAGCGTAACCAGAGCCTCCCCAAGGCCGAAGCCTCAGGACAGCATCCTAGCTCTCCCCAAGGTGAAGTACGGGATCCAAAGCAAAGCACAGAAAAGAAAGCCTTCCCAAGAGACTTTTTGATTTTGAGGTGCATTTCCTGGCCTGTAGTGAACAGGTTGTGGGGCTGAAATAATCTGTTTAAGAAACTCAAGGGAGTGCCACTATTTATACTTTGAGAGTAAAAGGCCAGCAGGCCTCAGTGATTAACTTTTGTGGTGGCACCGGGCTAATAAAGAACTCCCAACCTCAAGATTGAGAGTTCCTAATTAGGCGAACTGCATTCTAAAACAAGGGACCAAGAGGAGGTACATTTTTCTGAGAAGATAATCTGATTTTCCACATGCTCTAAGATACTTGAGCCAAATACAACCTTGAATTAATATCTTTTCAAGGCCCAGGAAGCCTCAGGTCAGGAACTCCCAACAAAAGCCATCCTGGAGGGCGCCTGGGTGGCTCAGTGGGTTGAGCTGCTGCCTTCGACTCGGGTCGTGATCTCAGGATCCTTGGATCGAGTCCTGCATTGGGCTCTCTGCTCAGCAGGGAGCCAGCTTCCTCCTCTCTCTCTCTGCCTGCCTCTGCCTACATGTGATCTCTGTCAAATAAATAAATAAAATCTTAAAAAAAAAAAAAAAAAAGCCATCCTGGAGGGGAGTCAGAAACTCACTCTCACAGTGTCCCTGCATTGTGCGTTCCCACCATGCTACCACAGGCTCAGTCTCTTTTCTCTTCCTGGGAAAAGCAAGGACCAAGTATATAGAACCTGAGACCTCTCCAAGTAGCCTTCTATTGTGACAGAGCTTGACTTCGACAGAATCATGGAGGTGGGAAGACGGTTTTCTTTTCAAAGTCCTCGAGGACAGAAGAGGAGAAATAAGCAGAAATAACTATGAATAAATGTTCCACCACCTGCCAGCCATGTGACTTTGGAGAAGTTATGCTCCCCTGTTTAAGGCCTCAGCCACTTCAGCTATAAAAACAAGATAATACCATCCACTTCACAAAGTTATTGTGAAGATTAAACAGGATAATGTGAGTATAAGGAACATGCAGTCTGGTCTCATTGATTACATCTGTGTAGATTCCACGTTCTTAAAAATTAAGGCTAAAAAGAATTATAGGAGGTTTAACAGTTTATTTTTTTTTTAATTTTTTTTTTCTTTTTAGGATTTTATTTATTTATTTGACAGACAGAGATCACAAGTAGGCAGAGAGGCAGGGAGAGAGAGAAGGGGAAGCAGGCTCCCCACTGAGCAGAGAGCCCGATGCGGGGCTCGATCCCAGGACTCCAGGATCATGACCTGAGCCGAAGGCAGAGGCTTTAACCCACTGAGCCACCCAGGCACCCCAACAGTTTATTTTATAAACAGTAAATTATATAAATGATACAAACAAGTTTCATAAATTACTATACATAACAAGCATAAGCTACTACAGAAAAGTTGATACAAAGATATACATAAAAACTTAACAAAGGTAATTATTAAGCCTTCCCAGTCTACAAAATTAAGGAAAATCATCATTTCTGCTACCACAAAAGCAGTATCTTTACAAGTTTAAAAAAAAAAAAAAAAAAAACTTTGCTTAATAATAGTAATTTGAGGGCACCTGGGTGGCTCAGTGGGTTAAGCCGCTGCCTTCGGCTCAGGTCATGATCTTGGGGTCCCGGGATCGAGTCCCCCATCGGGCTTCTCTGCTCAGCAGAGAGCCTGCTTTCTCCTCTTTCTCTCTCTCTGCCTGCCTCTCTGCCTACTTGTGATTTCTCTCTGTCAAATAAATTAAAAAATAAATTAAAAAAAATAATAGTAATTTGAAAATTTTAGCACAACTGCAACTATTTAACCAAAATTTGGTCTTCATGGATGTTTATTATTTAAATAACCCTGGATGGCAAAAAACATGTTTACTCTGTGTTATGCACAAAACTATACATTGTTCCTGCTCTCAAGGAGCTCACAGACAAGTTAATCACTGACTGAAGTTAGTGTTAACTAGTTAGTTAAGTGTTGTGATAAAAAAGGACCTGCCCAGAGAACAAAGAGGGATGAGAAAGGAACACCTCTCATCCACAGAGCACTGGGCAAGGAGTGAACAGCCCCAGGCTCACTTCCCAGCACAAGGAAGACACCAAACTTTGCTTTCACTGAATTCATCTTAAACGGGGGATGATGGGGCACCTGGCTGGCTCAGTGGGTTAAAGCCTCTGTCTTCAGCTCAGGTCATGATCCCAGAGTCCTAGGATCGAGCCCCACATCAGGCTCTCTGCTTGGCGGTGAGCCTGCTTCCCCCTCTCTCTCTGCCTACTTATAATCTCTGTCAAATAAATAAATAAAATCTTTTAAAAAATTTTTTAAAGGGTGGGGATGATAATTTGAATATTCTTTATCATATATTACTGCTGGGGAAAGCACTGTTTCAGTAAATACCCATCTTTACTAGGTACTGTGGTAAGGGCTGAAATAGAGAGGGACAAGGCATTTTGAGACAGAGCTCAGAGTCTGGTGCCAAGAAGATGTACACACAACAGCTGGATACTGCCAGATAGATCATCACTCCTGTCATGCCCCCATCCCTGTGAATGAATAATCTTCAGTAGCGGTCAGTTTGAAAAAACAGCAATTGCATTTCAAAAACCAAAACAAAGTTTTGTCTTGTTTTTCTTTTGCCACACATTTTTGGAATTAGATCAATGGCTCGGGCCAGTAGTGTACATCAGAATTCCCTGTGATGCTCAGAAGTGCTGATGTAAGGCCCCACCCAAAGCCTATTGCTCCACAACCACTGGGGCCTGGCAGTTCTTTACTCTACTACCCTCCCAGTCAAGAACCCTTTCATTTAAAGGCAGATAAACAATGTTAAAAGCACTATTGATACAAATGTGGATACTTATTAACAGACAGTTAAAAAAAAAAAAAAGCATAGCTAGTAATAGCTAGTATACTACAACTTCAATATTTTTTGTGATTAAAGCCACTAAAACACTGTCACTAAAAAGACTTACAGTGAGGGGCGCCTGGGTGACTCTTGATTTCTGACTCTTGATCAGGTCATGACCTGAGGGTTGTGGACTGAGGCCCGATATAGGCTTCACGCAAAGAGTGGAAGACTGCTTAAGATTCGTTCTCTGCACCTGCACCTCATGTGCACACTGTCTTGCTAAAATAAATAATTTTTTGAAAAGATATCTAGAAAAAACACAAAGGAGCAAAAAAAATGGCACCATGGCAGCACTAATCTCAGCTTGCAAAGGGCTGTTACCTCCTGATATTGTTTGCAACCTGTCTCTGTACCTGTGCACCTGTTTGCAAGGGAAGAAAAGCTGCTCAAGATTATGAACCTTTCTACATTACTTTTTTTTTTTTAATTGAATTTATTTGAGAGAGATCATGAGAGCCCAAGCGGGGGAGAGGGGAGAAACAGACTCCCTGCTGAGCAGGAAGCCTATATAGGACTCAATCCCAGGACTCTGGGATCCTGACTTGAGCTGAAGGCACATACTTAACCCACTGAGCACCCAGGCAGCTCTCTACATTACTTTTAACATTAAACAACTAACCTTTAAGAATGAACATCTACTGATTCCTATTACCAGCAGGCCACTGATAACAGCATGGTTTTACAGCATAAACGTTAAGGTCAAAAGGACTAGGTCACAGCTTTGGGTTCCCTTATTGCACCTGTAATATTATGCAGGTTGCTTACTTTACTCAGGCCTCGGATCCTACACCTCAGTAAAATGAAATAACTGTGCCTTGTTCACAGTGCTAATGATAAGCCATCAGAGAAACATTAATGATTTAGTATTTACTTCAAAATTTGTGCAATTGTACTGTTTACAGAAAAGAAAAACCTAAAACTCATTGATGCATGAATTTTTACACTGTATCTGGAAGCATTATTAGACATTAAAAAGTAACTTTTGAACAAGAGTACAACTGTAAAAACAGTCCATGTTTACAAGGATTTACCACCAAAATACTGTCTAACCATAGGCACACATCACTTGACCTTTCTTGTTCTCACCCACCTCTCCTGTAAAATCTCCCTGCCAGAAGAGGACTGGACCATATCATTTTTTGAGTCCCCTTCCAGGTACAGGATCTGTGTGGTTCACCAAGACATTACAAATTTAAGTCTCTTCCTCACTTACTTCTTTTCGAGGTGAGAACATGGGAAAAGAAAAAAATAGTATGTTTAAAGCATTTCCTATCAGATAGAAATATTATAAGATATAGAACAAAATACTCAAAGTTGGGGTCAGCCTGATCAAAGCACAACTGTTTAAGAAAAAAGGTTAACCCATTCATCTTGGGATCAGTATTTATTCATAACAAACAATAAAAAAGCAAGAAAAAAAATCAATTAGCAAAGAATCTTCCTCCTACAAAGCATGATAATCAAGAAGAGTCTAGCCGAAACATTTCAGGGCATCTAAGATAAGTAAGTGATCCACACCTCCCAAGCAAGTCAAAACCAAGACTTAAAAAAGAAATATCTAAAGAAAACCTACAACCCCAAATCCCTAAGACCAAGAGAAGCGATTTTCTTTATGTATTTAGCAATTCTGAAGAATCGTTTTACACACACTTATTTCCTGTTCCAAATAACAGGGAAAGGACTTAAGATTTGGGTCACGTGTTCACTAGAAGACCATAAACAACAGATTTTGGACGATTTCAATACTTTACCTAATACTGCCGGAACCTGACGGCCTTTAAAACCTAATTTTAAAACATCCGTAAAGAGTAGGGCACAAACAATTCAATACCCACCAATAAACCACCCACTCAACCTACAGGCTCTCTGCTGTGAGGCTGCTTCTTCAATCAACAAACACAGAGGCTTCAGCTCAGCGGGAGGCTGGGATGGAAGCTATCACCGGGAGAACACAGTAACCTCCTAGCCTGGAGAAGCTCGCAGGCTTGCACCCGAATAACGGTGCCCCGCGTTCCCAGATTTTTAAGACGACCAACCGGTCCTTTGCCCTGAAAACAGACGCGTTCGGGGCACTGAAATTTCATTTTCGCCTAGCGGCTGCGCCAGCCCAATCCGGGGCGGAGGCTCCCCGGGCCGCAGCGCCGACACAAGCTCCCGCCCGCTCGCCGCCGGGCCCGCGGGCCGCCGAGGGGCCGGATGGACCAGCGCCGGCCGCGCCGTTCCGGTGCGCGCGCGCGCCTCAGCCAATCGCGTGCTCGCCCGGCCCCCGCGGCCGCGGCGAGGCTGGCGCTGGGAAGAGGAAGAAGAACATTCGCCCTCCTCCTACCAGCGCGCGGGCGGCGGCGGCGGCGGCACCGGGGTCACGAACTCTGACCTTTCACTGACAAAAACAATAACAAACCCCCCCTTCCCCGCGACCCCGGCGGCGCCCCCGGGCCCGCCCCCGTCGCCCCCGCTCCCACCTCGGCGTCTCGTCTCTCGCCTGCTGCCCCGCGAGCCCGCGGCCCCGGGGCTCCCGCCATCCGCCAACGCCGGGAGCCCGGCCTCCCCGCGCCCTGCCCTCCGCGTCGGGGGCCGCCCGCCGCAGACACGGGACCTGCTTCGAGGCCGCTTTGGCGCCAAATCCTGAGGTAAAATTGAAAAGGGGCCGGGGCGGGCTCGGGCCGGCGGCGGAGGGGGCGGGCCTGGCGCGCGGACATGGAGCCGCCGCGACGGCGGCTGAACCCGACCCTTTTACCTTTGCCACGGGGCGGCGGCGGCGGCGCCGGACGCTTTGCATAGTGGGCCGGGCCGCTCCCCTCCCCTCCCCGCCCGCGGCCGGGCGAAGCGAGCGGGCTCCCCCTGACCGGCCCGGCCGGCGCGAGGGTGGGGGCGGAGGGGGAATGGCCGCGGCCCCGCCTCACAGTTGGCCCTCCGCCAGCGCCGCCATTTTGTTCTCGATGGAGATGGCTCCGGCTGGGCTGGGCTCCCCTCCTCCTCCCTTTTATCCTCCTCCTCCCTGCAGTCCCTCCTTCCCTAGTTCCCCGGCTCCTCGCCCCTCGGCTTCCCGCCCGCCGTTGGAGACCGCCGCGGCCCAACCGCCGTTTTTTCCTGAAGGGAGGGTGGAGGAAAAGGAGGGAGGCGGGTGCGGGGCGCGACTTCGTGAGCGACGGCTGGCGCGACCAATTGGTGCCCAGATAGGAGGGCGGGTGCCTCTGGCTCCACCCCCCGAGGCTCTATTGATTGGCTCGAGTAGGAGGGGGCGGTCCCCGCGGGGCGCGGGAGCCCTGGCGGGGCGGGAGCAGAGGCCGAGGTGCTGTGTGAGGCCGGGGCGATGGGGGCGGGGCCGGGGGCGGGGCGCGCGGGGGCGCGGCCTAGGTTAAGAGTCTGGGGCGCGCGGGGACGCGGCAAGGGGCCAGGCGGCTTCCCTCCGCCTGCAGCGCGTCCAGATTGCGTACGGTAGAACAATAGTAATAAAGGTGATGAAGCATCTTGAATCCGCGGCGCTGGCTCGTGCGAAGGGCGTTTCGGAACCTGGACATCCTTCGGGGCTCCTGCCGGTGTTTTCGGCATGGCCGCGGGCGACTCCCTTCCAAGGCTCAATTTCCTGGACTGTAAAATGGGGAGAGAGGTGGTTCTTGCCATGCCCAGACCTCCCTTCTCAAGATGGTTTTAGGGGCTCTGCTCAGAAAATGGAGTCAGGCTACTTTGTGAATCTCAATGTAGAAATGGTGTTCCTGTAGAAAATGGGGTGTAGAGCCACCAGGAGTGGAAGGCTTAAGGATACTGAGGGCTTGACAAAACCGAGGTAAATCTGAGGTAATTCTCATTCGTTGATTAAATGCATATTTGCCTAGTTTGGGGCACTGGAGGATACATCTAGGGAACCACCTAGACAAAGCCCTTGCCTCCTAGAAGTGGGAGTTGGGGTGAATAGATATTAAAGAGATGATTACAGATTAAAGATGATTTTCAATTTCATGAAAGAAAGGAAATGAAACTGAGTGATGTGTTAAAGAAGGCCTGAGGAGAGACTAATTTAGATCGGATGTTCCGGGAAGGTCTCCATGAGGTTGAACGCAGGAACCCAAGGAAGGAATGGTGTTCTGGCAAGAGAAAACAGCAATTGTAAAGGTCCAGGAGGGAAAGTGTCTGAAATGATTGAGAACAGGCCAGTTGTGGCTGGAGAGTGGTTGGAACTAGTTCATTGTCCTTTTTCCATAATCCCACTCTACCTCCAAGCTAAAGTCTGTGAAGTATGACAAACGTAGTGGACAATAAATCTTCAATTTTAACAAAAAAGTAGACAAGGAAAATATAGCCATCAAATGAATTGCTGATGGGAACATGACTGAGGGGGAAAGCCTCAGAAAATTACTTTACTTCTAGATTCAAGTCTTTTGTTAGTCCCTTATATCCATCTTTAGTTCATAAAGTATTTGCCATGCCCCGCTAATACCGCAGGCACTGGGTGACTAAGGCACTGATCCGTGTCCTCAATAATGTGAATGTGGTTTTATACAGGTGAATTTTGTTCTCTGACCACCCCCATATGTATAGACACACACGTAAAATATTTTAAGCTGCAGCTGAGTAGTGTTGTGGTTATCAGTGTCAACATTTACCAGCTATATGACTTTGAATAATTTTCATAACTTTTTTGAGTCCTGTGTTTTCATCTGGACAGTAATAGAGCCTTTTTTTCTAGAATTGAGCTTTAAATGAGTTAATGTAAATAAAGAGCTTAGAAAATTGCCTGACACATGCTCATAATTGGAGTTGTTATTATGAAGCACTAGCTGTCTGGTAAAAACATTGGACTAGTTAAGTGGTATGAACAGTGACATTTTTAGGCAGTGTGATATAGGGGCAAAACACTGGCTTAGAACACTAAGGTTCTAGTTTTAGCTCTTCTGCTTTTGGCTTGTCACTTGGCATCCAGGCCAGAAGTTTATTTAGAAAACCAAGTAGTGGAAGTAAATACTACTAATGAAAGTAAAGGTGCTTTATAGTGTACAAAATTCCCTTACAGACATTATATTGTTCAACACCCACTAGAATCCCTGTAATAGTAGAGGCCATTTGCCTGCTTCCTATTTTTTTTTTTTTCAAAGATTTTTTATTAATTTATTTGACAGAGAGAAAGATCACAAGTAGGCGGAGAGTCAGGCAGAGAGAGAGGAGGAAGCAGGCTCCCGCTGAGCAGAGAGCCCGATGCGGGGCTCGGTCCCAGGACCCTGAGATCATGACCTGAGCCGAAGGCAGCGGCTTAATCCACTGAGCCACCCAGGCGCCCCAGCCTGCTTCCTATTTTAAGACCTTTCTAAAACTACCATTTTCTTATCCTTGTACCTCTAGTTCCCTGTGCTCTAAATACAGTGGTACCCTTGCCCTAGGCCCTTTCATGTGCTCTTCGCCTGAAATCTCATATGCCTGCCCACATATTTATCCAACAGACCACCTCCCCGCACCCTACCCCTGCTGCCCCACTCCAGTCCTGGAGCTCTCAGCTCAAGCATCACTTCCTCAGGGAAGCCCTTTCCGATGCCTAGATAAGATTCTTTTACTTTACATTGTGTTCTTTTTCCTTGTAAGGTTTATTTCACTTTTTTTTTTTTAATTATAATTGCTTTATTTATTTATTTGTTTGTTTGTTTGTTTGACGGGGTGGGGCGGGGAGAGAGATCACAAGTAGGCAGAGAGGCAGGCAGAGAGAGGGGGGAAAGCAGGCTCCCTGCCAAGCAGAGAGCCAGATGCAGGGCTTGATCCCAGGACCCTGAGATCATTACCTGAGCCAAAGGAAGAGGCTTAACCCACTGAGCCACACAGGTGCCCCTTTATTTCACTTTTTAATTATACTGCATTATATGGTTGGTTGATATCTGTTCCCCTTACCATACTGTAAGCTTTGTGAGAGCAGGAATCATTTAACTCACCATTGTATTTCCAGCACTTCGCAGAGTGTCTGGTACTGTTTGTTGAGTGAATAACTCATGATATCACTGATAACTAAGTTGCTGCTCTTTAATTGTTCCTTTTTATGTGGGCTTGCTTGGCAATTCACATAGCACTGCCAGCAATAAAATGTCTTTTCCAGTATTTGGATGAATTTGGGAATTGGTCCCTCACAGATGTGGCTCTGCCTGGAGAGGTAAATAGGAATAAAAGAACCCAGATTAATCACTTTTTAGCCGTTTATATGTTGATTTGTGGGTTTTTTAATACAAGAAATAGATAATTTAATAGTTGATTGAATTGTAAGTTAAATCTATTTCATATAGAACTCATTAATAAGTAGCCCAGATATTATCACATCATTTCAAGTGAGGAAACAAAGCATCCGTGTGATTTTCTTGAAATTAAAAATGGTGGTCTTTGTTTCTCTATCACAGAGGATCAAAGAACAGTAAAGAAGACTGGTGGGTTTGCAGTGAGTTGGGAGTTGAAAGTCTCGTAGCCATTGATTTCAAATATTTATTTTAACAATAATTTGATTCATGCAGTGGAGTTACTGGAAATCACTTTTTAATTGCTTTACCAAGGTTAAGCAGATTTTTGCGAACTGTGTGTCAAGTTTCTACTGGAAAGTCTGGTAAATAGGACACTCTAGCAACATTTTTATTTAGTTCTTTATTTTTGGACATTCCTTTTCTATCCCATTCAAGGATTTTTTGGTATCACTTGTTCAACACTTTTGATTCCTTGAACTAATTAATTACTCAGGGTAACCAGAGAGCTGATAGTTTAATGAAAAAGCTATATGTTGTTTTAATCATTAAATTACTTATTTATTGCCTTCAACGGTTGTATTTATGGTGATCTTGAAGTTTTGTTGGAACATGCGTTTATAGAAAGAAGAAAAACCCTGTGTAATAACCTTACTCTACAAGGACTTGTGGGAAGTTTTAAGATTTGTTTCCAAGGAGGGGCGCCTGGGTGGTTCAGTGGGTTAAAGCTGCTTTCGGTTCAGGTCATGATCCCAGGGTCCTGGGATCGAGCATCAGGCTCTCTGCTCAGCGGGGAGCCTGCTTCCTGCTCTCTTCTGCCTGCCTCTCTGCCTACTTGTGATCTCTGCCAAATAAATAAATAAAATCTTAAAAAAAAAAAAAAAAAAGATTTGTTTCCAAGGAGTCAAGTGACAGTACAGCATCTGTGTCTGGAGCCTTGAGTGGGTAGCCTGTTAGAGTCTTACACATTCCTGACTTGACACGTAGGGATAGCTGAGCCAACACTGAGATCAGGGCCAGGAGTAGAGGCCAATTGTCCAAATGACTTAATAGAACAAGGTAGGTGGGCCTTTGTAGAGTAGCACCCCCTCAGTCATAGCACTGAACCACTGGCCTCATGTATTTAGCTGTTTGAATGTGACCTATTGAGGGCTCTCATTTGGAATTTATACCTTTGAGTTATCTTACCTAAGTGCCAAATGCTCCTTTAGTCCCAAAGCACTTCCTAAAGCAGATAATGATCCCCTTTAATCAGTACCACTTAGGAAGACTGTAAAGAAGTCCTTCTTAAAACTCATCAAGTCCACTCTCACATCTGATGCAGAGCTCCCTAGCCAGAGTTAGTTCATCTCTTTTTACTTCATTGCGGGTTGTGAGGAGCTTAAATAGTGTTGACCTTTTCTCTCCACGTATGATTACCACCTTTAACCTGATAGACACATTTGTGCTCCCATCACACACAGTTAAAAAAAAAAAATGTTGTCCTTATATATTGGAGTTTGACTTGCCTCCAACCTGACACACCTAGAGGCTGAGATACATTTTATAATTCCCTTCAGTCCTGCCATTCCTTCCCCATGTCGCTTGTCACACTGCTGCCACCTCCTTCCTATGCTCTCTCCAGTGCCCTGAGTGCTAGAGAGTTAAACAGCTCTGTGCTAAAAGGCAGGACCGCCTGGGAACAGCGATTCAGCTAGCATAGCTTATAGTGATGATGAGGGGGACTGAGCAGGGAAGGTGAAAGTCCATATCAAGGCACTAGCATGGGGCATTTTTAGGATAACAGTATGAGCAGATTCATGCCCCTGACATCTGGAAATCTTAGAGTGGAAGGATGGGAGGTGAATTGTTTAAGATGGGAAAGGAATAGGCTAGCTCAGACACCCAACTATCCTTTCTGATTCACCCCTAGACTCCAGGTATACCCTATAAGGATGAAAGGCAACCTCAGGTGCACAGTGTGATGTTTAGAAAAAAAAAAAAAATTCTCTACTATAATAAGAGGCCTGAAGTCTTAATAGGTTAAACCTTTCAGTCCTTAACTGTTGACAGTAACCCCAAAGATTCTGATTCCTGGAAATGTTAATTTGTTGCAGAGAAAATTTCCATGCATAAACAAGGATATCACTCTCTCTGTTTGGATTAGTAGTAGGAGGTATGAGAGGTATTGGGGCCTAGAAAATTAAAGTGAGTGGGAGAAGTTTGAGGCTTGTGGGAGCAGACTCAGACTTGGAAGGTTTCGTGGATTTACTGAAGTCACCTTATTTGCCCTTTTTTTAAAAAAAAGATTTTATTTATTTATCTGAGAGAGAGAGCACGTGCACCAACAAGGGGAAGGGGCAGAGGGCGTGAGAGAAGCAGACTCCCCTCTAACCAGGCAGCCAGATGTGGGACTAGATCCCAGGACCCTGGGATCATGACTTGGGCTAAAGATAGATGCTTACCTGACTGAGCCACCCAAGCACCCTATTTTTTTTTTTTTCCAAGATTTTATTTATTTATTTTAGACTGCACGTGTGCACAGGCATGAGCGACCTAGGGGAAGAGGGAAGAACAGAGGAAGAGGGACAAGCAGACTCTGTGCTGAGCACAGAGCCCTGCATGGGGCTCCATCTCAGGACCCTGAGATCATGACCTGAGCCAAAACCAAGAGTCGCATGCTCAACTGAGCCACACAGGCACCCTACCTTATTTGCCTTTATTGTTCATATGTTGACAGAAGCTAGGCAAAAAAAGAAAGAAAGAAAGAAAGAAAAAATAATAATAGTTTCTTACCTGGCTGCTCACACATGCAACCTCAAGAACTCTGATAACGGCCTGCCTTCATGTGGCAAGCAGGTCTTGGCTGAGGAAGACACATACCAAAGATTGGATGGCTCTTGAGAAGTCACACAATGCCAGCAGGTTTCATGATGCATTTGCCCTGCTAATGTTTTTTGAACTTGAATCTAATTATTGTATTATTTGTGAAACATTTCAGAAATGCCATTTGTTTTGTCCTCATTCTTTTTCTTTCCTGCTCCATTGCTTCTATAATAATGCTGCTTTTTATTAGGTTGATTAGGTGAATAGCCTGGAATTATTGAAAAATCACTTTTCACCAAGGTTAAAAGCAGCATATACTGCAAAGTATATGCCAGCCCTTGGCTAAAAAGACTGGTAATTAGAATACCTTTGTTGGGATGCCTGGGTAGCTCAGTCAGTTAAGCATCTGACCCTTGGTCTCACCTCAGGTCTTGATCTGAGGGTTGGGAGTTCAAGCCCCATGTTGAGCTCCACTCTGGGCATGAAGTCTGCTTTAAAAAAACAAAAGGTAGAATATATGTGTTGAGTTATTTAGTACAAAACAGATTCTTGAAATTTTAAATTTATAATACATTTCTTTTCTGAAGAAGGAAAAGACAGTCAAGTTTTTAAAATAGGAAAATTTTCAAATGAAGGAAAGATAATATTGCTTTAAAAGTCCTGTATAGGGGCACCTGGGTGGCTCAGTGGGTTAAAGCCTCTGCCTTCAGCTCCGGTCATGATCCCAGGGTCCTGGAATTGAGCCCTGTATCGGGCTCTCTGCTCAGAGGGGAGCCTGCTTCCTCCTCTCTCTCTGCCTGCCTCTCTGCCTACTTGTGATCTCCGTCTGTCAAATAAATAAATAAATAAATAAATAAAAATAAAAATAAGAGTCATGTACAAGAATGTCCATAGGAACACTAGTTGTACGAACTACAAACTAGAAACAATCTTGAATGTTCATCAGCTATAGAAAGGATACATAAATTATGGCATAGTCATATATCGGAATACTGTACAACAATGAAAACAGATTAACTCT
Organism: Mustela lutreola; assembly: GCF_030435805.1. Taxonomy (NCBI): domain Eukaryota; kingdom Metazoa; phylum Chordata; class Mammalia; order Carnivora; family Mustelidae; genus Mustela; species Mustela lutreola. The sequence continues at coordinate 55,410,891 of NC_081291.1, read as the reverse complement.
TGATGTTTATCACAAAAATAATGAGCAAAAGAAGACAGACACAAAAAATGTATTATAGCTCAAAAACAAGCAAAACTAATAGAAGTCAGGAGAGAGAAGGGAACTAAATAACGGTGTGGGGGTACAAAGGAAAATTTTGGGGGTGCTAGTAATGTTTTCTGATTTGAGTGGTGTGTACATGTGTATTCACTTGATGAAAATTCACTGAGTGGTTTATGAATTGTGCACTTTTTATTTGCATATTGTACTTTAGTAAAAATTTTTACTTTACAAAAATATGGTAAAATTATCCTCATTATTTTAATCAAGGTGATTATTAGATAGATAACATTTTAAGGGAAAGGTGTTTTCAAGTTCCAAAAGAACTGCCATGTTACTTAATATCTGAGTGGACTAGGTCAGAAATTTCTGTGAGCAATACTGAACATAAATCACATATTTTGGAATTAGTGGTATAAATGAGTTAAGTTGTCTAGCTTACTGATGTATGCAGTTTGCTCACTTAGATAATTAACTGTCTCCTGTCACTTTTTAAAATTCTCTCCTCTTGACTTCTGTTTTCTGGGAAACTATCTTGAAGGGCACTGTGGTATAGAGCGAATGTTGTAATTTTAGAGGCAAAGAGGCCTTAGATTCCTAAGTCATCTCTTACTAAATGGATGACTTGAAACAAGTTGAAATTCTGAGCTGTTTCTTCTATGTTTGTGGAGCTAATAATACTTAGAAGGGGGTATTTTAAAGATTAAATGATGCCTAGTTTGACATAAGGCACATAGTAGATGCTCAGGAAGTGTGTCCTGCTTTCCTTCCATCCTTCTATCCATGGTTCATACTAACAGAAATAAAGAGAGTGCATATAACCTTTACACTTGGGCCCTTGGTAAGGGAGGAAATCACCCACAGTGTACATGATTTCTTAGGGGCAGTCTCATACAGAAAATTGTAGTGCCGCTCCCATAGAATAGGAACTCCATGTAGATGAGAGTCACTTCTCTTCCCCACTATTCATTCACTCTTTACCTTACCTCCCTTCCCCACCACACAAGAAAAAGGTTTCCTATGGGTGGCAGGAAACTAATCTTTGAGTATAAATAACGCCGGGATTTCTGAAAAAAGGATATATATACCTGGGGGCTTCCGGGTGGCGCAGTGGTTAGGCATCCGATTCTTGGTTTCAACTCAGGTCCTGATCCCCCGGTTGTGAGATCCAGCCAGGGCTGGGTTCCCTGCCGAGTCTTAAGACTCTTCCCCTCTACCTCTGCCCTCCTCCCTCCCCACACGCACTCACTCTCTTGCTCTCAAGTAAATAAATCTTTTTTAAAAATGCATATCTGAACTTGAGGCATCTCTGTATGCGTGTTTTGTATTGATGAACACATATTCAGTATGCCACCTGAGTTCCATTTCCTGATTTTAAGTCTTGATCTAGGATTTCAAGTCTTCACCTGTGTATTTTTTATTTTTTAATTCTCAGGCAATCCAGATTCTTCAATTTTTATTTTCCCATGAGTACAAAAAGACTTCTGACAGTTACAGCATAATAAAACAAACCAGATACTTCGTACCTATTAAGAAGGTCTATACCCAGTAGTATTTTACAAGTTATTACCTTATTTTTAAATATTTGTGAGGTTTATCCTAATATAGGCCTTTTATTTTTGCCAATGTGAATGATTTAACAATGAATTGCAAACCCTTCGTGAGCATATTCACATTTCATGTGGTTCTCATGTCAGAATGAGACCAGTTCCTAGTTACAATACACCTTAAGCAGTTCGAATTTTTGCATTCAAATTTCTTTGAGAAAGTAAAAGTGTCACGATATTCTTATACCAATAGTAGTTACCATTTATTGCATGTCTGCTATGTGCCAGGCACAGTGTTGGGCTCTTGACATACATATTTAAGATCTGATCTTCAGCCTTCACAGTAACCTCATGCAGTGTGGTGTCAGATCAGCTTAGTGTCAGAGCCTCAAAAATCCAGTATATTTGTTTAAATAGGAAAATATCAAGACTAGATATCTTAAATGTTACATAATCATGGGCCACGCACTCCATAAATATGGATGATGTGAATCCGTTATTGTGAAGGGCTAGGCAGCTCACTCATTCCTCTCAGTGAAGACAGAGTTTCCTTGTCCCAGGACTTGTTTATTGTTATTTGAGACACTGGCTCCCAAACCTGCCCCTGTGGAGAGGATAGGTGGTCTATCCTGGTGACTGATCTGGGGATTCAGGTGTTCCCAGTCGGATCTCAGTTTTCACTACAGTGGGGTCTGTAGCCCTGCCTGACTAAAAAAAACCCTGGTTGCAAAATTTGGTCAGCTGTATACTTTGGTGAGCCCAGAAGAGTTGATTCAGAGTCACCATTGTATTCTCTGTTTTTTTGTTGTTAGAAGAGTGATACTGTTCTACTTGTATTTGAAAGGATTTATATTATAAAATCTACCACCACATAAGGCCAAGCAATAATATTTTTAGTTTCCATCGTTCTGTGGTATGTATCAGTTTTATATGCTGTGCTCTGTTCTCATTTGTGTGCTGTTCAGGAATAACTCACTTTTTCATGTTAAGTTTAAGACTGCCTTCATTGCTAGTCTTTCTAGCCACCCCTTTCTAACTGCCTTCCCACATACAGTCTCTTCTTTTCCATCTGTCAACACCATTTCCCAAGGGGCTTTTTTTTTGAAGATCCAGATGTGATGGCTTCACTTCTCTGACAAACCTCTGGTAATTCTCTCTTGTCAACAGTGTCAGCCTCTCTTCCCCTGACCTCTCTAGCAGCTTCCCAACTGATTGTCTGCTGTTCTATTTTCCTTCATACCTGCCAGTTTGTTTGAGGTGTCTCTTCTGCCTGGAACTCTCTCCCTGTCATCCCATTTTTTGATTGCTAAATTTCCATTCTTCCTTCAAGACCTAGTTAAAATAGCTCCTCTCCTATGAAACCATTATTGGCTCCCACAGGCAGAAAGTGGAGCTTTTCTCTTTGGATACTCATTGTAGCATTTACATTGCATAGCTATTACAGGTTCGTTCGTAAGTTCTTCAGGGACAGGACTTTCTCTTCATTCTCTTCCTTCTTCCTCCTTTCTTCTTCTTCGTGTCAGTTAATTGACTGCCTAGTTCACAACAGTTGCTTTCAAAGGTTTGGTGGTCTTGAATTTGATTAGTTTAAAACCACCATAGGAAAATACTCTGTAGTAGCTTTTTTTTTTAACTTCAGGTACTTGGTCTTACAGCTCTTTTGGCAACTAATGAGGCTCTTTTTCAGAAGCATTATTGTGCATGTGGGCAGTTTTCAAGGGTTAAGGAGCTGAGTGGGTAAAGTCCCAGCCTTTGACAACTTCAGGTTTCTGTACCAAGAGCTACTTCAGTGTTTTGTCCACAGTGATTACTACAATGCCTGGAGTGCAGTAACCACTCAGTAAGTGTTAGTTACTATCAGTATTACCCTTACTGTTGACTCTACCAGCCAAGAATCGTTAATGCGTTATCTAATTTGTACTATCAAAACAATAGATTGTTCTCTTTTCAGATCAAATGCAAAATAATATGCTAGTGAATATGGTGTTTAGAACTACATGTAGACACAACCAACTATCTCCTGGAGCTTTTCATTCTAGGGAAACACCTCCTACTTGACAACTATTGCCCGGTACCCTTTCCAAAACTCTCCTCCCTTCCTTCTCACTGTGATCTTATTGTCTCTAGGACTGCCTGTGGCTGCAGTAGCAGTAAGAGAAGCTCTTAGGTGAGAGTCTTACCCCGACATTATCTTTTTTTTTTTTTTTCCTGGGGTGCACTTGAGTTAAATGTTTTCCCTCATTGCCTGAGGATTTCGTCTTACTTCTTATATTTTAATATTCTAGAAGAAGCCTCTGTTTTATTTATATGTGAAGATAGGATATGGTTTGTGACAATATATTTTCAAAAATGATGAAATGGAAAATAATTTTCTGAAATAATCCTCTCACCCGCTGTTGCGGATTTAAATCTTTATTGAAAGCACTTACTTTTCATAGTTTCTCTTTCATCTTCTCTCTCCCACTCTTACTCTCACTCTTTGTCTCTGCTTGTTTTTCTAGAAGGTGCACATTCCTCCTTGTTCATTTTTAAGCAGCTTCAAAAGTTGCTGTTGATGATGCCTCATTCTTTGGAGGGAAGAAACAAACAGTGAGATCAAGAATTGTAAGAATTCCAAATCTGTAAAGAAAGGTTGCTGTTCTGGTTTTGAGTGCTTGAGATGGTCCAGGAAGTTGGTATGTGGAGAAGAGAGCAAGGTGCTGGGGGTGGGCAGGAGGGCACTTGCCCTAATAGAGAGCACCACTTCTTATAAAGCTGCAGTAATAAGATAATGGTAGTAGTGTAAAGAAAGATAAGTAGAACAGTAGTGGAACAGACTAGAGAATTTAGAATTATAGCCACACATACAGGGAAGCCTGAAATAGGACAGAAGTGGCATTACAGATTAGTAGGGAAAAGGATAGATTGTTCATTAATGGTGCTGGAAAATTGACTATCCACACAGAAAGAAAATTAACTAGATTCTTAATCCTTATCAAACTCAACAATCAATTTGCACATAGATTAAGGCCTTAAATGTGAAGGACAGGGACAAAAGCTCATAAACATTTGTAAGAAATATGTAAAATTATACTTATGACCCTGGAGTTGGACAGAATTTTCATAAAATAAATGTTGATAAATTCAGCCTTATTAAATTTAAGAATTTCCATTCATCAAAAGACACCATAAAGAAGGTGAACAAATGAACCCCAGGTAGGAGAAGATATTTAGCTTAATATTTAGAATATCCAGAATAGGGTGCCTGGGTGGCTCAGTGGGTTAAGCCGCTGCCTTCGGCTCAGGTCATGATCTCAGGGTCCTGGGATCGAGTCCCGCATCGGGCTCTCTGCTCAGCAGGGAGCCTGCTTCCTCCTCTCTCTCTCTGCCTGCCTCTCTGCCTACTTGTGATCTCTCTCTGTCAAATAAATAAATAAAATCTTAAAAAAAAAAAAAAGAATATCCAGAATATTTAGCTTTTTTAAGCTGATAACTTCTCTTTAACCTAGTATCTATAATCACTGATCATTAGCAGTATCTTGGGACAGTCCTCCTCTCAGCCTTATGTGAGACTGATTGGTCCTGCAAATTTAATGTTAAAGGAGCCATTACAGAAAGTTTTCTGAGTTACAGAATCTGCTTCAGCTCAAAACTGAAGGAATCAAACTGCCTGTTATAGGGAGACTCAATAGAAAGATAAACTTTTCTAGCATTTATTTCTCTACTACTCAGTAATAGTTCCCTAAGAATATTTCTATAATATTAAAATTCATGCATTTCTTGCAGCAAACTACAGGTCATAACAGCAACAAAAATACTAACAGGACCTAAAAGTGGTAAAATTAATATTTGCAGCTGCATGTTTGGATTTTATTTCCTAATATAAAATACCTACTAGCTATCTACCCATTTGATTTCTTAGAGACTTCTTATTTACTATTTTGAGGAAAAAGATTAAAACTCTAGACTTTAAACATGCAGTAATTATGTTTTTAACAACTGCCAATAGACTTTTCTGGTACCTGTGAAATGATGCTTTTTTCTTTCATTTCTGTTAGTTGGCCAAACTAACTGGGAAGAAAGACCAGAGTGTTTTTCTGAATCACTGACACAGGTGACCTGGTTTCATTGTAGCAGGTGGTAAGGTACCTGTTCTTATAGGATTTTGACTCTTGGAGGTAGGGGCCAGTTCTTTTATATTTGCCAGTCATAGTTTTCATGCCCCCATTTCTCTCTCATTGCTATTTTGGCAATAAAATAATCTGAAGGGGAATTATGTTAATAGATATAGCTATTTAATAGTAGATAGAATCATTGGAAAGTTACCAGAGAGTAAAAGAGTTTCATAGAGACCAGTACTTACAAGTATAAACTTGGGGTAAGAACTACAGGAAAGTGTTTTTGTAAAATTGCGTAGTCTAGTTTATGGTCAAGGGAGGACCAAGCAAATGAACTGTGTATGCATTTGTGTAGTAGTGTATAATTTTTATATGTATTGCTAAAAATAAATTATACCAGAAAAATAAATTTTTCTTGTATTCACATGGGACCAGTGCCGTCACTAATGAAGTCTTTCTGATTTGTCCAGGAATTAGGTCCGAAGTGGAATCTCTTTATCCTGGATTCTTTGTGGAAGAGATTGGAAGGGGGTTAGGGTCTATTCAGTGGAGCTGTTTCTTTAGACCTGAAGAGACAAGTGGTCTGTTGCATTAACAATGCTTGCATTCAGGGGATCCTCCTCAGGAGACTAGCACATTTCCTGGTTTTCGGATGATTTTTCATAATTTTTACAGATGGTGGCACTGTTTTTTCCTGTGAATAGAAAGCTGAATTATCTGGTTTTCTAATTTTATGAGGACTTTAAAATATAAGTTAACTTATGGGTACCACTATTATAGTCCACATTTTAGCACTTTAGTAAGGGAGTCTTCTTACTTCTTTTCTTGTTTAGTCCTGGTGTTTGGCTTTCAGCCTCTGAGTGAGGTGTGTTAGCACCTGTACAGGGTTTTGCTTCTCACATTGCCACCTTACGGTAACAGAAGTATAGTTGTTGATAGCAATCTAGTGCTCTGAATCTAACTTTGATCTCACACCTGTCTCAGATAGCCACCTTCTTTTTCGGCATGCTGTGACAGAGAGCTATCCAAAAAAGTATGATTCCCACCTCCCTGAGGGGTGATCCAAGCTGTTACAACCCAAGAGACCTGATAATTAAAGTTCCGAATTCATCTTTGTCTGTGTTTACCAGGAGAAGTCTTGTTTCCATATTGAAACGTTTCTGCTAATTGATTTTGGTACCTGTAATTGAAGAAGCTGGTGCAGCATATCCAGATATGCTTAGCCTTGTAGCTGTGTCTTCTATAGAGGGCGGAATCTGCACACGATAGTACCAAAGATGAATTTTGATTTCTGATTTTTTTTCAAGTAGCCTGGTTTCTCCCCACCTGATAGAAGTTGCTGCATCTTTCCAAACAGGTTCTCTAATGATCTTGCTTCACCATGGCTACAAATATGGAGGGGCTGGTTCAGCACAGAGTGGGGACCCAGCAGGTGGCTGAGGTGAGTGACAGGGGCTAGCACAATAGCTGGCACCCTTGCTTTTGAAAGGAAAAGTACATCAGTGTGCTCTGTTGTTTGAAAATAGTCCCAATGAAGTGAGCATGTGATCCAAATCCAAAGCAGGATGCTGCCATGGAAGAAAAAATAAAAAATGACAAGAACATTTACTCCTAGTGTTTCTTTACATGAGTAGGGTGGCCTACCTGTATACAGTAAGGTGACTTTTTAAAAAAATCTCACCTTAAACCTGAAACTGTCAAACCTGTGATTATAGTTTTAACTCCAAGGCTCTTAGTTTCTTGCACATTTGATACTTTGTTAATACTGTGGTACAGAGGATTTGGGCAGGTACTGAGAAATCTAGAGGTAAATGAGCCATTGGACCTCCTCAGAGGCTGGTTAAGGAGTAATTATAAATCAAGATGAGAAGTTTAACTCCATGTGAGGAACATGATTATCTGGAGAGGGTTTTGAATAACAAGTAATCATTTGTAATAGCCAAAGAAGTGGGGTAAGGAACTCTACAGCTGATGCTGGCAAGGGCACCCTAAGTCAGAAACCTATGTAAGGTCAGGACAGAAGCATGAAATAGCTGGTATGTTCAGGCATCTTTGGGTGTAAAGAAGGGAAATAGGGCCAGATCTTTTCACTCTGTACCAGGCTTATGCAAGGGCTTTAGTCCTCATGACATCCATTTAAAGTTGGTATGATCATTTTTATGGTTTTACAGGTGAGGAAACCAAGGGGCAAAGACAGGTAAATTGGCACTGACCTAGTTCTGTTCCACTTCTTACAAAGTTCCTCCTGTATCATGCATTCTACTGTAACCAGGAACCATTAGAAGGATTCACATTTGCACTTTTGAACCAGTACTCATATTTCTAAGGCAAAGATGCAAATTTACCAAGAAGAAAAAGTGAGCATTTAAAGAAAGAATTTCAAAAGATAAAGTAAGAACACACATTCCAGTTTAAACCAATAAAAATGTGAGCAGATTTTCCAAATTTTGGATCAACCATTAACTTTAAGGCAATAGTTTAATCACCTCCTTCCCCCATTAACTTTAAGGCAATAGTTTAATCACCTCCTTCCCCCAGCAAATAATGATTAATATTAACTGAAGATGAAAGGTAGATTTCATAAATTTTTTAATATTGCATTTTTGAAAGGGTTATCAGAACTATGAAAGTATTAAGTTTAAAGTGCTTATGTTTATTTGTTGCTTTAGTTTGTGGTAGGAATAATTATCTTGGAAATCATTGTTGGTTTTTCAGAGTTAGGGTTGTTGTGCATTTGATAGAGTTTCTGGCTGAAGCTGACTTGGAGACTGATGTTGGATCACTGCTTAAAGAGGTTGTCGTTAATTCTTTAGGGGAAGAGATAAGTATAGGAACTTCAAGTATAGGAACCTATAGCAACTTATAGGCTAATCTAAGTTTTGTGTATGTTGACAGAAAATTTGCTAGCTAAAATGTTCTGTCAGATACCTTATTTCCTTCAGGAAATGGAATTTCATATATTAGTGTAACTACTGTTTCCCATGATTTTTAAAAAAGTGCATTTTTGGGAGACTTCTTAAATAATAGAAGGCATTCTTAGTTTGGAGTACAAAAGCAATCTTATTTAAAGTATTCCCTAGATTTCCTTGCTTTTAGTTCAAGGGATAAGTGTGTATGTGTGTGTTCTTTTAAAATTGTTTGTTTTTTGAAATTTTGAGTTTAATAACTTTAAAGTACATATAATAACTATATAATATTAGATGAGCTAAAAGAGTAAGAGAAGGGCACCTGGATGGCTCAGTGGGTTTAGCCTCTGCCTTCAGCTCAGGTCATGATCTCAGGATCCTGGGATGGAGCCCCACATCAGGCTCTCTACTCGGTAGGGAGCCTGCTTCCCCCACCCCCAACCCCCGCCTGCCTCTCTGCCTACTTACTTATGATCTCTCTCTCTCTGTCAAATAAATAAATAAAAGAGTAAGAGAACCTACAGTTCATCATTTCAATGCTGTATAGTAATTGAGTGGGAATGAAGTATCTAAATTGAGGAGTTTTAATAATCACTTTTGGATAGTTGTTTGTTCAGTCAGGAGATAGTGAGGGAGCACACCCCTTCTCTGCCTTCCGGCCAGCGAGGGCATACAGGTAAATAATAGGTCAGGGTGTCTGCTTACCAAGAGCTCTCTATCAGAGGTGGTTCAAGCATGATACTGGCCATGCTAGAGGAGTGAATAGAAAAGGAAAGGCTTTCCGTAGTAGAAAAGAAGATCGGCAGGGACCAGACAGATTGGGATTTAAATTCAGGTCTTTGCTATCTGGGTGACCACCTTGCTCCTCAGTTTCCTCATCTAGAAAATGAGAGTAATAATAGTACCTATCTCATGGCATTGGTGTGAGAAGCCATTGAAATAAAAATGTATGAAGAGGTTTAACAGGTGCCATGCTTTTGCTCCATGAATGAGATGCAGCAACATTATCAATCATGTAAATGATTTTCTCTCAGATCCCCAGACCAACCTTTTTCTATTTAGACAAGATAAATGGTAAATACCAAAGTAAACTACAGAAGTTGGATAATACAAAGTAAGGACCTGATGGCTTACAATGTTCTCAAATTTATTCAGTTATTCAGAGAGACAGTTTAGTATAGTGGTCAAGACTGTAGAGTCAAATGGCCTAGATTTGAATCCTGGCACTGTATCTGAAAACTGTGACTTCTCGGTTTTTTGAAATTGTTTATGACAAATTAGTGTTAATTTTTTTTTTTTAAATGTCTGGTAGAGTTCAGCAGTGAAACCATCTGGGGTTGGGGATTTTTTTGCAGGTAGTCTTTTGGTTACTAATTCAGTCTTTTTCATTTGTTGTAGGTCTGTTCATACTGTTTCTTCTCAAGTCAGTTTCAGTAGTTTGTGCTTTTTTGAGAATTTTATCCATTTTATCTAACTTATCTAATATGTTGGCATATGACCTGCCTTCAGCTCAGGTCATGGTCTTAGGGTCCTGGGATCGAGCCCTGCTTCGGGCTCTCTGCTTGTTTACAGTATTCCTTTATAATCCTTTTTATTTCTCTAAATTCAGTAGCAATTTCTTTTCATTCATTTGTGATTCTAGTAACTTTAAATCTTTCTCTTTCTTGATCAGTCTAGCTTAAGGTAGGTCAATTTGTTGATCTTTTCAAAGAACTACCTTTTGGTTTCATTGTTGTTTTTTTTTTTTAATTGTTTTTATATTGTCCATTCACTAATTTCCACTCTAAGTAAACGTTAATGCATACCATTTTGGATCCACTAGAATGACTAGAAATGAAAGGCCAAATAACAAGTGCTGATGAAGAGGTGGAAAAATTGGAAACTTCTGCATTCCTGATGGGAATGTGAAATGGTATAGCCACTTTGGAAAACAGTCTGGCAGTTCCTCAAAAAGTTAAACTTTGAGTTACCACATGACCCATCAGTTCCATTCTTAGGTATACTGTTGACCCTTGAACAGCACCAGGGTTGGGGTGCCAGCCACTGTACAACCAAAAATCTATGTATAAGTTTGACTCCCTGGAACTTAACTACTACTAGTAACCTACTGTTGACCGGAAGGAAGCCTTACCAACAACACAGTCGATTAATATATTTTTATGTTACATATATAACATACCATATATTTACAATAGTATCTGACTTTTTCTTTTTTTCAGTATCTATAGATTATTCATTTCATCTGCGAGTTTTTTTCAAGTTGTCACAGATCTCCAAAAAATTTGCCTAAGTATGGAAAAAATCTGTGCATTAGTGAACCAGTTCTAATGCAGTTCGAACCGTGGTGTTCACGGGTCAGCTGTATACACAAGAGAAACAAGAACATGTCCACACAAAAACTTGTACACAAGTATTTATAGCAGCATTATTAAAAATAGCCAAAAGGCAGTGCCTGGGTAGTTCAGTGGGTTGGACCTCTGCCTTCAGCTCAGATCATGGTCTCAGGGTCCTGGGATCGAGCCCTGCTTCGGGCTCTCTGCTTGGCAGGGAGTCTGTTTCCCTCTCTCTCTGCCTGCTTCTCTGCCTACTTGTGATCTCTCTCTGTCAAATAAATAAGTAAAATCTTAAAAAAAGAAAAATAGTACGTAAGCAGCCAGATGCCACTGCCAAAATTAAAAAGTATTTTCCAAGATAAAAGAATTAAAAAAAAATGGGGGACAGAAACCTAAGAGGATTTGTGACAATTTTCACTTATTAATTAGAATTACATACTTCCTAAAATATTAAAAGATTATTTACATATACAGTAAACTATGCATTAAAAAACAACCATATATACAGGTAGATTCCAGTTTTAAGTGTTTATACCAAATATTTATAGCTGTATACCATGTAGTATATAATACAGTGTGCTAGGTATTATGCTAAGCTTATCATCTCATTTAATACTTCCATTACTCTACAAAGAAAATATTGCTTTCCCCACTTTAAATAAGAGGAAACTGAGAGGTAGAGAAATGAGATTACTTTGCCAGGTTTCAAACTCTTACGTGAGTTGACATCGGAATCCAGGCCTTTAATCACTATCCAATAAGTTCAGTTTTTTAAATATCCTAAATACTAACAGTGTTTTTAGTTTTCCAGGTTATGGATGATTGTCTTTATACAAACTTCATTTTCCAAGTTTTAATTGTAACACTGTTATTTAAACAATTCAACAAATTATTGATTATTTCCATGGTCAGAGTGTCAGAAGCATGACGAAATGCAAGCCTCTGCAAAATCTTTGTGCTATGGAGTTGACGGTGAAACTTGATAAAGGATAATATGGTTAATTTCTTTTAAAGATTTATTTACTTATTTTAGAGATAGAGTGCAAGTGGAGGGGATGAGCAGAGGAAGAGTGCCAAGCAGACTCCACGCTGAGCACAGAGCCCAATTTGGGGGCCTGATCCCACAACCCTGGGATTATGACCTGAGCCGAAATCAAGAGTCAAACACTTAACTGAGTCATCCAGATGCCCCCAATATGGTTAATTTTTTAAAAAGGGTTAGTTGAGAATTTGTAACTGTAGCAGTGGAAGATTGATCATACCTAATAGTAGCATTAGTTTTGCTTTTCATTTGTGAAATAAACGGATTTTTTTTTTTTTTTTTTTAAGATTTTATTTATTTGTCAGAGAGAGCGGGGGAGAGAGAGCGAGCACAGGCAGACAGAATGGCAGGCAGAGACAGAGGGAGAAGCAGGCTTCCTGCCGAGCAAGGAGCCCGATGTGGGACTCGATCCCAGGACGCTGGGATCATGACCTGAGCCGAAGGCAGCTGCCCAACCAACTGAGCCACCCAGGCGTCCCAAATAAACGGATTTTTGAAAGGGCGTCACTATTTTTTAAGCTTTTATTTCCCTCTATAGCTGGAAATAATAAAACATACAAACACCCAGACTTAGTGTTTCTTCATATTGACTACATGAAATAAAGACACTTTTTAACTCAATTTTTTTTTAAAGATTTGATTTATTTATTTGAGAGAGAGAGAGAGCATGAGAGTAGAGAGGTCAGCAGGAGAAGCAGACTCCCCGCCGAGCAAGGAGCCCGATGTGGGACTTGATCCCAGGACTCCAGGATCATGACCTGAGCCGAAGGCAGTTGCTTAACCAACTGAGCTACCCAGGTGCCCCTAACTCAGTGTTTTGAGTTAGAGAAATTTAGGAGTTAACTCATTGGAACTTTTCGAGTTACTTACTGGTTGGCATTCATGCACCCAAACTGTAAGTTAAGTATATATTTACACAGTGGGAGGGAGGTGGCGTCACAGGTCTTGGCAAAGCCTTTTCCTGGGCCCTGGACTAAGGGGCTCTTAGCCATCAGATGCTCTTTGAATAGGAAAGTCCAGTCACCACAGAAAAAATAGCCAAATTCTTACGACCCCATTATTCTTTTTATCAGCAGGGCTTGCATCACCATTGGAGAAAACAACTCTTCCATATAAGGGAATGTTTAAAAACATACGACTCTCCCGGTTCTTGAACAAAACTCTGTATTGGCAAAGCTACATCCTCAAGTGGGAAAAAGCAAAGTCATTGCTCGGGTTTCAGGTTTCCAGTGTCCTCAGAAGACCAACTCATTACATTAAATTCTGTTATTCTTCCCTCATACAAACTGGACATTTAAGTTTTAATTTTCTTGTCAAAGTGTAGTACATATATGGAGATTTGAAAATTGGCCAATACTACATTCAGCTTGAAATAGGAAACGGCAGGCTCCTGAACCACCCCTATGCCTTCCTTATCCTCAAGTCTCCCTCTCTAGATTTGATTTCTTCTGGTATTTAACTGCTTATTTCTAAAAATAACCTTCCCCTTCCCTTTTTTGTTTTTTAAAATCAGTGTTAGACATTGTCTTTTTGGGGGGAAGGAGTGTTGTGTTGTGTCTTGTAGTAAAACACCAAATTCACCATTATAACCATTTTTAAGTGTCTGGTTCTGTGAGATTAAGTTCATATTCACAATATTCAGCAGCCATCACCACCATTCATATAAGTGGAATCTCATAATATCTGTCCTTTTTGATAGGCTTATTTCATTTAGTATAGTATCCTCAAGGTTCATTCATGCTCTGGCATATAATAGAATTTTCCTCCTTTTTAAGGATGACTAACTGGTGCAGTCGGTAGAGCATGCATCTCTTAATCTCCGGGTTGTGAGTTGAAGCCCCATATTGGGCATAGAGCTTACTTTAAAAAAAAAAAATCTTCCTTTTTTTTTTTTTTTTTTTTTTTAAAGGCTAAAAAATATTCCATTGTGTGTATGTTACATTTTGTTTATCAATTTATCCATCCATGGACACTTAGGTTGCTTCCACCTCTAGGCTACTATGAAAAATTCAGCAACGAATGTGGGAGTACAGATACCTCTTCAAATACATGATTTCAGTTTTGGGGGTTTATACCCAGAAGTGGAATTGCTGGATCATATGGTAGTTTTGTATTTAATTTGTTGGAGAACCGCCATACTACTTCCCTTAGCAGTGGCACCATTTTGTAATTTTTATCAGCAGTGCACAAGAGTTCCAGTTTTTCCCCATTCTCCCAAACACTTGTTATTTACTGCTTTCTTTTTTATAATTGCCACTCCAATGAGTATGAAATGATTTTTCATTTTGGCTTTGATTTTCACTTCCCAAATAATCAGTGATGTTGAACAGCTTTTCATGTGCTCATTGGCCCATTTATATATCAACTTTAGAGATCTTCTTTATTCAAGACCTTTGCCCATTTTTTTAATTGAGGTGTTTTAGTCTTACTAAGTTGTAGGAGTTCTTTACATATTCTGGATAATAAAGCTCATCAGAGGTAAGCTTTACAAATATTTTCTCCCATTTCATGGACTGTGTTTTCACTGTCTTGGTAGTGCCTTTTGAAGCAAAAAATAGTTTTTAGTTTTGATGAAGTTCAGTTTATTCATTTTCTTCTTTTGTTACCTGTGTTTTTGATGTCGTATCCACGAAATCATTGCCAAATTCAATGTTACACTTTTCCTCTATATTTCTTAGAGTTTCATTGTTTTGGCTCTTATGTTTAGGTTTATGATCCATTTGTATATAGAATAGCATAAGGGGCCAACTTCATTTTTTTGCATGCGGATATCCAGTTTTTTCGGCACCATTTGTTGAAAAAACTGTCCTTTCCCCCATTGAATGGTCTTAGCATTCTTTTTGAAAATCATTTGACATTTATACAAGAATTTATTTCTGGCTTCTATGGTTTTTATAATTATGGTAAAAACCATATAACAAAATTTATCATCTTAACCATTTTTAAGTATACATAATAGTGTTAAGTATATTCACATTGTTGTGCAGTGGATCTCCACAACTTTTTTATTTTGTAAAACTTAAGCTCTATATCCACTAAACAACTACCCATTTTCCCTTCATCCCAGCGCCTGGCAACCATCATTCTTTCTGTGAATCCACTTTTTATACTTCACATGAGTGGAAGCATAACTTATCTTTTTGTGACTGGCTTAGTTTTAGCATAATATCCTCAAGGTTCTGAACTCTCTATTCTATTATACTAGTGTGTACGTTTGTTTTTATCCTACTGCCATACAGATTTGGTTAAGTAAGTTTTGCAGTAAGTTTTGAAATCAGGAAGTGTGAGACATCAATCTTTGTTATAATTTTTTTATGATTATTTATAATTACTTATTTTTTTATAATTATTTTAGCTATTTGGGTCCCTTGACATTTCATGTGAAAGTTAGGGTGGGTTTTTCGATTTCCATAAAAAACATTGTAGGAATTTGAATCCCTAGGAATTACATTGAATCTGTAGATGGCTTTGGGTAGTATCATCATCTTAAAAATTTTAAATCTTCCAAAACATGAACATAGTATGTCTTCCATTTGTTATGTCTTAATTTCTTTCAGCTGTATTTTGTAGTTTTCAATGTTTAAGTCATTTACTTCCTTTGAATAAGGTTTTTTTTTTTTATTTTTGGGGGGGGTAAGTTTATTTTTAAGCATTTTATTCTTTTTGTGCTATTGTCAATTGAATTGTTTTCTTAAATTGCTTTTATCATGTTCACTGTCAGTGTATAGAAATGCAACTGATTTTTATGTGTTGATTTGTATCCCGCAATTTTAATGAATTGTTTATTCTAACTCTGTGTGTAATCTTTAGGATTTTCTGTATGGAAGATCATACTATCTGTGAATAGAGATAATTTTACTTATTTTTTTCCAATAGGAGTGCCTCATATTTATTTTTCTTGCCTAACTGCTCTGGCCAGAATTTCCAATATAATTTAGTAGAAGTGAGGGGAGGGCATGCTTGTCTTCTTGACCTTAGAGGAAAATTTCTCAGTGTTTCATCACAGAATATTATATTAGCTGTGGGGGTTTTTTTTCTCTTTACATTTGACCTTTATTATGTTAAGATGGTTTCCTTCTATTCCTGCTTTGCTGAATGTTTTTATTGTGAAGAAATGTTGAATTTTGTCAAATGCTTTTTTTCCATTCATTGAGATTATCTTGTGTTTTTTCCCTTTCATTCTGTTAATGCAGTATATTGCATTGATCAATTTTTGTATGTCAGACCATCCTTGCATTGCAGGAATAAATATCATTTGATCATGATGTGCAGTATTTTTACCATGCTGCTGATACCCGTTTGCTACTGTTTTGTTGAGGAATTTTGCATTGGTATTGATAAGCGGTACTGGGCTGTAGTTTTCTTTTCTTGTAGTGTTATGCTAGCCTCATAGAATGAGTTTGGGAGTATTCCTTCCTCTTCAGTTTTGGAAGATTTTGAGAAAGATTGTTGATAATTCTACTTCATATGTTTGCTAGATTTCACCAGGATAGGTCCAGGGCTTTTTTATTTTACTTATTTTATTTTATTTTTATTTATTTTTCGAGAAGGGTGTTGATGAATGATTCATTATTTTTTTTTCCCCCTAGGATTTTATTTATTTGACACAGAGAGAGAAAGAGATCACAAGTAGGCAGGCAGCGAGAGAGGGGGAAGCAGGCTCCCTGCTGAGCAGAGAGCCAGCCCAACACGAGGCTCTATTCTGGAACCCAGAAATCATGACTGGAGCTGAAGGCAGAGGCTTAACCTACTGAGCCACCCAGGCACCCCTAGTGATTCATTCTTCTAATTAGTTATAGGTCTGTTCAGATTTTCTGTTTCTTCATGATTCAAAGTTGATAGGGTTGTATGGTTGTAGAAATTTGTCCATTTCATCCAGGTTACCCAGTTTGTTGGCATGCAGTTATTCATAGTACTCATTTACAATCTGTTTTATTTCTGAAAAATCAGTTGTAATGTTTATAGTTTCATTTCCAGAATTAGATATTTTTTGACTTACTATCATGGATGAAGAAATTTTAGTTTTCATTCAGCACCTCCCATTCCCATCTCTCCTCCCTTCATTCTCCCATTAAGTTACATCTTCTTTGCATTAATTAATGTTCTGTTATCCAATTATGACACTTAGTACAAATACTTCCTAGTGTCTCCAATAAATTGTAAAACCCTATTTTCCATACAAATATGTCAGAGAAATTTTCAGTTTCCGCTTTGTTTTTTGGGTTTTTTGTTTTTTTTTTTTTTTTTTTCATGAAAACATTCTTCCTAAAGCCCCGGACCTGCTCTAGGCTTTACTGATTGCTTTTCGAGCCTACTGCACAGCTGTCATTCTTGACTTCTCTCTCATTTTGGAATCTTTGTTTCCTTTTCTCTTTTAAAAAAAAAAAAAAAAAAAAAAAAAGGTGGGGGCCCATGGGTGGCTCAGTGGGTTAAGCCTCTTCCTTCAGCTCAGGTCATGATCTCAGGGTCCTGGGATTGAGCCCCGCATTGGGCTTTCTGCTCAGTGGGAGCCTGCTTCCCCCACTCTCTCTGCCTGCCTCTCTGCCTACTTGTGATCTCTCTCTCTCTCTGTCAAATAAATAAAATCTTTAAAAAAAAAAAAAATGGAAGTAACATCTTCAGTAGCTTCCTAGGAAAGGGTGCCTCAGAGGTGAGTTCTTTTTAGATCTTACACAGTTAACCCTTGAACAACATGGTTTTGAACTGCTTAGGTCCACTTATATGCAGATTTTTTTCAGTAAATATAGTACTGTAAATGTATTTTCTCTGATTTTTAAAAATATTTTGTTTTTTAAATAATTTTACTTAAAAATTTTTTTATTATTAAAATATTTTACTTTTTAAATTATTATTTTATTATTAAAATAATTATTTTAAAATAATGAGCAATGTAAGGCTCAAATTTCCAACCCCAAGATCAAGAGTTACGTGCTCTGCCAACTGAATCAGCAAGTCACCCCCTTCCTTATGATTTTCTTAAAAACATGTTCTTTTTTCTAGGTTTTTTTTTTTTTTTTAAGATTTTATTTATTTATCTGACAGAGACAGTTACGGGGAATCCAAGTGGGGGAGAGTGGAGGGAGAAGCAGGCCTCCCATGATTAGCACACACTTTCAAAAAAGATTTTATTTATTTTTAAGAGAGAGAGAAAGTAGGGGGAGGGAGAGAGGGAAAGATTTTACTTATTTATTTGACAGACAGAGATCACAAGTAGGCAAAGAGGCCAGCAGAGAGAGAGGAGGAAGCAGGCTCCCTACTGAGCAGAGAGCCTAACACGGGGCTCTATCCCAGGATCCTGGGACCATGACCTGAGCTGAAGGCTCACGAGTTGAAGGCAGATGCCCAATGACTGAGCCACCCAGGCTTATAATACATAAAATATACAAAATATGGCACCCCTGGGTGGCTTAGTAGGTTAAGCATCTGCCTTCAGCTCAGGTCATGATCCTGGGGTCCTGGGATGAATCCTTGTGTTGATCATGTCATTGGGCTCCCTGCTCTCCCTCTCCCCTTCCCCCTACTTTCTCTCTTTCTCTCTCTTAAAAATAAATAAAAATCTTTTTTAAAAGTGTGTGCTAATCATAATCATAACATAACATATGTTTATGTTATCAGTGAGGCTTTGGGTCAGCCTTAGGCTATTAGTAATTAAGTTTGGGGAGGAGCCAAAATTTTACCCAGATTTTCAACTAAGCACTCAAAGCTGATGCCCCTAACTCCCACGTGTGCATGGGTCATGTGTTTATCTAAACATGTCTTTATTTACACTCACAGCTTGACTGATAGTTTGACTAAGAGTAGAAATCAAAGCTTTTAGAAAGTAATTTTACCTCAGAATTGGAGACATTTTATTGTTTTCTAGCGTGGAGTGTTGGTTTTGAGAAGGCTGTTTGTACTCTTGATCCTTATAGATGGGAGCCCTCTCTCTCCCCCTCCTTTTCTCTCTCTCTCTCTCTTTTTTTTTAGATTTTTATTTATGTATTTGACAGAGATCACAAGTAGGCAGAGGCAGGCAGAGAGAGAGAGGGAGGAGGAAGCAGGCTCCCTGCTGAGCAGAGAGCCCAGTGTGGGGTTCGACCCCAGACCCCGGGATCATGACCTTAGCCGAAGGCAGAAGCTTTAACCTACTGAGCCACCCAGGTGCCCCTCTTTCTCATTCTCTCTTGCTTTTACGCTCTCCTCCACCCCATCGTTAAGGTTTTTTCTTCATCCCCATTTTTCTGAAATTTCACGTTATTTCTTGGTATAGTTGCTCTTTTATATATTATACTGGTACTCAGAAAGTCCTGTCAATCTAGGAAATTGTTGTGTACTGGTTCTCTGATGATTTCTTCCCTCAGTATTTTTTTAGTCTCTTTCCAGGACTAATTAATTGAATTTTGGATCTCTTGAACTAACCTTTCAAATACTCATCTTTTCTCTCCTATTTCCAACTCTGTCTACTTCAGGGATAGTTCCTGATTGTGAGCATATCATTTAATCTTGATGTGCCAGTTTCTCTACTTAGAGGTCAAATGGGGTTAATGTCACTGTGAGAATTAAATGAGTTAATGCATATAAAACATGGCATGTAACAAATAATACATTGTGGCAAAGAGTAAACACCCCAACTCCTGCTGCTACTGCTGCTGCTGCTGTTGTACTGTTCTTTCAACTTTTTTTTTTTTTTCATTTTGTTTTGAACATCAGTACTCAGACATTTCAATTTTTACACATTTTTTAAAAAAATAAACATATAATGTATTTTTAGCCCCAGGGGTACAGGTCTGTGAATCGCCAGGTTTACACACTTCACAGCATTCACCATAGCACATACCCTCCCCAATGTCCATAACCCCACCACCCTCTCCTGACCTCCCCTCCCCCCAGAAACCTTGAGTTTGTTTTGTGAGATTAGGAGTCTCTGATGGTTTGTCTCCCTCCTGATCCCATCTTGTTTCACTTATTCTTTTCCTACCCCCCAAGCCCCCCCCCCACCGTTGCATTTCCACTTTCTCATATCAGGGAGATCATATGATAGTTGTCTGTCTCTGATTGACTTATTTCACTAAGCATAATACCCTCTAGTTCCATCCATGTCATCACAAATGGCAAGATTTCATTTATTTTGATGGCTGCATAGTATTCCATTGTGTATATATACCACATCTTCTTTATCCATTCATCTGTTGATGGACATCTAGGTTCTTTCCATAGTTTGGCTATTGTGGACATTGCTGCTATAAACATTCAGGTGTACGTTCCCCTTCGGATCACTACATTTGTATCTTAAGGGTAAATACCCAGTAGTGCAGTTGCTGGGTCATAGGGTAGCTCTATTTTCAACTTTTTGAGGAACCTCCACGCTGTCAATTTGTACACAATTCTTGATACATGTACTGAATATCTAAAAAGTTGGGTAGTTGTGATTCTTTTCTAAGTAGTTATCCCAGCTTAAAATTTGGAAGTAAATTTTCCTTTGAAGTTTCATTTACCAGTATCTTGAAATGTTGGTAAGATGTTATATCATAAGTCCCACTAATTCACAATTTAATGTAATATACATACGTTTTCAGTCTTTCACAGCTCATTAACAAAGTTATAGGAAGGGGCACCTGGGTGGCTCAGTGGGTTAAGCCTCTGCCTTCGGCTCAGGTCATGATCCCAGGGGCCTGGGATCGAGTCCCGCATTGGGCGCTCTGCTCAGCAGGGAGCCTGCTTCTCCTCATCTCTCTCTCTGTCTGTCTCTCTGCCTATTTGTGATCTCTATCTCTGTCAAATAAATAAATAAAATCTTTAAAAAAAAAAAAAAAAAAACAAAGTTATAGGAAAACTGGACTAGCACTACCCAAAGATGTTTCAGAGTGGAAGCAGTTCTGATAGGGACAGCCAAGATCAAGGAGTGTTATTTAGTAAACAATTCCACTAAAAACAACATGGCAGGGACGCCTGGGTGGCTCAGTTGGTTAAGCGGCTGCCTTCAGCTCAGGTCATGGTCCCAGCGTCCTGGGATCGAGTCCCACATCGGGCTCCTTGCTCAGCAGGGAGCCTGCTTCTCCCTCTGCCTCTGCCTGCCATTCTGTCTGCCTGTGCTCGCTCTCTCCCCCTCTCTCTCTGATAAATAAATAAAAATCTTTAAATTTAAAAAAAAAAAAAAAAAACCATAGCAACAGAAGTAAGTTAAAATGTTCAAGGCATAGTAAATGTACAAGTGTGACTCCAAACTGCCGTTTAATGTGTTTTGTAGAATAGGATATAAAAACTGCCTCCCATCTGTAGAGTGTTAAGCTGACACTTAAGACAAAGCATTGCACATTCAGTATCTCACTGTTTCCTGGCTGTACCAAAAAAGATAAACCACCACCAAATGATTTTACCTAAAAAATAAAAAAGTTGTTTACACTTTAAAAATGAGATGAGGTGGGATTGCTTTCTTAAAAGCCTTACTAGACCTACTGAAAGAACTTGTGTCTACAAAATAGTTGATAAAAATATTACTCTGGGCTGTACAAGAAGAGAGATGGACCCATGATAAGATGGGTTGTATGATACTAATCAAACTTGGCTTCTTTCTCTCCTGCTTCATCAGAGACTGGACCGTCCTCATTCTAAGTTTCTCTGTTTTCTACGGAAAACTGTCTTTAGTTTCCTGGTAAGCTTTTCCCTTGGTTCCCCTTTTCCCCTTTGTGCACTTTTTCATCCAAAGATTTATACTTTCTTGCCCTTTTGGCTTTGTTTCCACTGTAGGTTTAGCTGACAACCTCCGGGCTCCCCTGGGCTCCCCTGACTCCACCCCTTCAGAGGAGCTGACCTTCTTCCTTTGGGCTCCCTGGCAGGTAGGAGCAAGCCAGGCAAGCCAGACAGAGTCTTTGTGAGGCTGGGCCACCAGAGTGGCTATAACCCACCACGGCCCAGGGGGAAGGTTTTTATTGTCTCATGGATGCTATATAGCTTGTCCTGTTTCTGTAAGGGTGTTGTTACTTGCAGTTTTTTGTTCTTTTTTTGTTTTCCTTTGCTTCTAACATAGTTGCTGTTTTATCCAAGTTCTTTTGTTTTCTTAGTTTCTTTCAGTTTCTTTCTTTCATATGGAAGCTTTCCTGAAATGGTTAATGATCCTTATTTTGGGTTCACATTTTAGAATGAAGCACTTAACTGAAAACAAAAAAGTGTTTTTTGTGTAGGGCTTATCAGTTAGTTTGGTTTGATTTAACTTTGGGGTGATTGGATAGTCACCCACACATTTTGTTTGGAGGGTGCCCCAGATGTCACTATTTATAGGTCTCTTTTCTGAAGCCATTCATTTTTTTCTTGTCAAGAATTCTTCAGTCTTGGGATGCCTGGGTGGCTCAGTCAGTTAAGCGTCTGCATTCAGCTCAGGTCATGATATCAGGGTCCTGGGTTGGAGTCCCACATTGGGCTCCTTACTCAGCAGGGAGCCTGCTTCTCCCTCTGCCTGCCACTTCCCTTGTTTGTGCTCCCTCTCTCTCTATGACAAAAAAATAAAATATTAAGAAAAAAAAAAGAAAAAGAGGGATGCCTAGGTGGCTCAGTGGGTTAAGCTAACTGCCTTTGGCTCAGGTTGTGATCCCAGCATCCTGGGATCAGAACCACCCCCACCCCCCCACCCCCCCAGCAAGAGCTTCCAGTAGGGAGCCTGCTTCTTCCTCTGCCTGCCATTCCCGTTTTGTGCTTTTTTTTTTTTTTTTTTTTTTTTTTTTTTTTTTGACAGACATCACAAGTAGGCAGAGAGGCAGGCAGAGAGAGAGAGAGGAGGAAGCAGGCTCCCCGCTGAGCAGAGAGCCCAATGCGGGACTCGATCCCAGGACCCTGAGATCATGACCTGAGCCGAAGGCAGCGGCTTAACCCACTGAGCCACCCAGGCGCCCGCCCATTTTGTGCTCTTAAGCACGCGCGCTCTCTCTCTCTCTCTGACAAATAAATAAAAATCTTTTAAAAATAATAAAAATTAAAAAGGACTCTTCGATTTTTTATCAGAGGGATATACGCCTATTGCCAGTATTTGGTGGTGGTGGTGGTGGTGGTGGTTTCAAGCTGTGGCACAAGGAAGGGGGTGTTGGAGGTTTACCTTTCAATACTTTCATTTAGCCTTTGAAAACAGAAGATAGGACTTCTTCCTTTGCTGTGAAAATGTGTTTGATGGCCCTGGGTCTGGGGCCTCTTTGGTTCAACTATATTTCTTTCTTCTGCAGTGAATGAGGAGGTGGTCGTTATGGTGAGTTCCTGGCTACACTGTAGACAACCAGTCCCCTAGATTTTAGCCTGTTTCTCAGCCCTGCTTTCAAATGTGGGACCTAGAGTTCTAGAACTGAGCCTTTCCAGGGTCCTGGGGTGGGAATTAGTTTGTTTCTAGCCTCTCAGTAGTCCCTGGAATTCAGCTTTGTTCATTCTGCTGAGTCAGTTTCTCCCTTTTTCTTTCTTTCTTTCTTTCTTAAAACTAGGCAAAGTCATAAAGACTTAACTGTACCCATATTTAAGTAGTTGTTACATCGTTATTGAAGACTGTAAAGATAGGCCCTGTCACATAAACTGAGAGCAAAAAAAGGTTTTTTTAAGATTCTAGCAAATCAGTGGTTTAATATTAGGGGTACATAGGAAATCTAATGTTATGGCGAGAACAAATTTAGGCAGCTGTTGTTTTTTGCATGAAGGGATGAAGAACCACCCAGAGCAATTTTTCAAGATTCCATAAATAGAGACTTTGTTATGACTATTCTAGTTTTTAGGTATTGGTTTAAAAACTACAGCACCCCCAATCATCCAAAAGTCTAGCACTTAAGTGGTCTAGCACCCTTTTACAATCACTGCTTTAGAGCATTCTAACACCCGTGGTATTCCAAAAGTGACCAACATAAGATTAAAACATTCAGCAACTACGTTTTTCCTGCCCCAGTACCAAGCCCTAGGGACTAGGTCATTACATTTTAAATAGGTAGCAGCATTTCACTATCCATAATATAAATTTGATTCATTGGTACAGTTATTAATCAGAGAGCCATGTTATAGTCTGTTTCTACTAAATAGACTTGGAATAATTCCTATATTCTATCTTAGATGCTATTACATTCTTACATGCTATTACATTTTGTTTCAAATGTTCTGCTTTCATTCAGTCTAAACAAGACTAGTATTGGCCAATAGCAAATTTATCAAGACAAAAATTTTAGTTTTAGATTATAGGTCTGGAGGAGAAAAAAAACCCTTGGACTTCACTCTGTGTACACAATTGGTTTTCCTTACGATAAACTAATTATTACTCATGAAGAATAACAGTTTTACTGCTTCAAATAAAGAAGACTAAAAGCACCTTCTTCCTTTTTTTCAATTAAAAAAAATTACTATGGGACAAAAGTCAAGTTTGCATTTTTTATAGCATAAATTACCAACAAGGTCCAAACCTAGTAATCAAAAATTAAATAAAATCTCAAAATTTAAAACCAAGAAACAAGCTAAAGTTTTCTACCAAACAAATATTGGAATATTTCCCAAATAAAAATGTAGGCACAATTATTATATTCCATGTTTCAGAGAAAAGACATTTAAAGATTCATGCCATAAGTTTATTTTTAAACATATTGAGTATTTTGAATTCAAGAGTTTGATCCATTTTCCAAAGAGATTGCACCTTTTGAAATATTCCTTTTCACATCTGCTTAATGGATTAATTAAAACATGCTTATTTCTTTTTTTTTTTTTTAAGATTTTATTTATTTATTTGACAGAGAGAGATCACAAGTAGGCAGAGAGGCAGGCAGAGAAAGAAGGAAGCAGGCTCCTTGCTGAGCAGAGAGCCCGATGCGGGGCTCGATCCCAGGACTCTGGAATCATGACCTGAGCCATAGGCAGAGGCTTTAACCCACTGAGCCAGCCATCCACCCCAACATGCTTATTTCTTAAGTAGTTGGTGTCTTACTATTTAAAAAAAAAAAAAATGCAACAAATCCAGATCCAAAGTACACAGTCATTATAACTAGTAACCGCCACATATTTCCCACTGAAAATGTAAAACGCTTCTCAGGGTCCTCCTAACAGCAGCTCCTGCAGACCACAGAAGTTTTGAACCTCCAGATGCTCTATCCCAACATAGTGCTACTGGAAGTTCTACAAGAGATCCAAGATGGAAGAAATGACAGCACCACACCAAGTCTTCCTCCTCTCACTGAGTTGGTTTCCATTTCACCTTCTACTTTTCCATCTTCCTGAAGTTTGTTAGTATTTGTGATCCACTGTCACCTTCTTGACTATCCTCTTTGTCCTTGTGGGTCTGTACGTGTTTTTTTTAATCCCTTACTTAAAACTTAAAAGTGATTTGGTAAAGGAATAGAGATGATAAATGCATGTGAGTATTTGCTGTATTTAACTGGATGTCAGGGAAGGTACTACTAGTAAAGTAAATTGTAATTGTTCATTGATGAGCTTCTGGGTGCTCCAAAAATATTTATTTATCCATTCAGCAAGTAGTTAAGGAGTGCTTACAGTGTGCTGTGCTAGGTTTTTGAGATAAGCATTCTGCTCACATGAAGCTTCTTCTCTTGGAAGCAGTAAATGAACATCTAAACAAAAGTAAAATACCAAGAGAGCAATTAAGTGCTATAAAGAAAAATAAAGAGATAGAAAGTGGCAGGAGTTACTATTTAAGCACATTCAGGGAAGACTCTTCCAGGAAGAATGAAGGTGACGTTTAAAGGGAGACCCAAATGAAGTAAGAGTGATCCTTGTGAGTATCTGGGTATGGGATACACTCCAGGCAAGGAAGAGGGGGAGCATGCTTGACACCAGTGACACTCAGAGTTGGAAAAAGGAGATTTGATGGAAGGATACTCAGAGAATTGAATCTCAGGATATATGACCAGGCTACATGGGAACTGGAGAGCTGTCCAACTCTCCATCTCTGTCCATCTCTCCAACTCCTTCTGGGGCTACATGATTACTGCTCTTTGCTTTGTTCTGAGAGTCTAGTCATTTTCTACCAGCTCTCCAAGGATTAGCTTTTTCTATGTTCCCCAACAATTTGGGCTTACACATGGCATCAGATCAAGCCCTGACCCCGTATGATCTTATAACTTGGATCACTCTTTTACTTCCATGAAGATGGCAGATCTTTCCATTTACTTTTTTTCTTTATTTTTTTTCAAAGATACAGCATATTTTTAATTTGATTTCCTTCCCTAATACTTTATGTTCTATAATGCCGTTTGCAAATATATTAAAATTTTTATTTTCCAACTTCTTGAAGAGATTTTATGTATTTATTTGACAGAGAGAGAGAGATCATACCTAGGCAGAGAAGCAGGTGGGGGTGGGGGCAGGTAAGCAGGCTCCCACTGAGCAGAGAGCCCGATGTGGGACTCAATCCCGGAACCCTGAGACCATGACCTGAGCCGAAGGCAGAGGCCCAACCCACTAAGCACCCAGGCGCCCCTTATTTTCCAACTCTTGCTGGTATATAGAAATGCAAGTGATTTTGTTTACAATTTTTTTGATTGAGCAGTCTTTCTCTTATTCTGATAATTTCTCTGTATGCTCATTTAGATTTTGTTTTTTCTTTCTAATCCTTAGTTTTTAGTCTTGCCTTACTATCCTGGCTAAGATCTTCAGTACAGTGTTGAGTAGAACAGGTGGCATTGCCTTGTTCCTCATCTTAAAAGGAATGCTTTCAACAATTCATTATTAGATATGATGTTTGTATGAACCTTTATTCTTTATCAGTTAAAGGCATTCTCTCCTTTCCCAGTTGGAGAAAATGGAAGAAATCCCAGTTGGATTTTATCGCCTTTCCAGGGGGAGAAATCATATGATTTCTTTTGATCAATTACTATGGTGAATTAGATTGATTTGTAATGTTAAGCCCATCTTGATTCTGAGATTAATGTCA
Source organism: Mustela lutreola (assembly GCF_030435805.1). NCBI lineage: Eukaryota > Metazoa > Chordata > Mammalia > Carnivora > Mustelidae > Mustela > Mustela lutreola. The sequence continues at coordinate 55,384,055 of NC_081291.1, read as the reverse complement.
GACATGATTTACACACACACATTGTAGACTCAGTTTGTTAACTTTCTGTTTAGGAATTTTCCAACTGTGTTCATGAGTAGGATTGACTTTTAATTTGTCTTATAGTTTGGTATCAAGGTTAGCATAGCCTCATAAAGGGAATTGGCAGTAAGTCCCTTCCTTTTCTACTTTTTATGATAATTTATATAAAATTGAAATTTTTTGGTTCTTGAATACATGTAGAACATATGAGTAAAACTATTAGGCCATATTTAATTTCTTTAATATTTAATTTGTTAATTATATTTATATTAATTTATATTATATATAAACATATTCCTATATTATAAAATTATATTAATTTAATATTTAATTCTTGAATATTTGATTTCTTTAATAATTAAAGGACTATTCAGATTTGATATTTGTAATTGACTCAGTTTTAATGTTATATCTTTTTTCTAAGAATTTGTTTTTGTTTCCAAGTTTATTGGCATACCATTGTTCAAAATAACTTTGTTTTATATTTTAGTATTTGAGACAACTCTAGTTATAACCCTTTTCATTCCTAGTATTACATTATTTGTGTCATCTCTTTCTTTCTTCCTTATTGGTTTCACAAGGGAATTACTTTATCTCTGATTAATTTATGTATTTTTTTCTTATGATTTTTGACACTTTATTTTCTAAATCTTTAGGGTGGATCTTAGCTTATTGATTTCTCAGTCATCTTTTCTGATATAAGCATTAAGATGTCTACTCTCTTCTGAGAGGAGCTCTACCCATATCTACTTCTAGGCAGCCAATGATTATCTTCCTGTTGTTTTAGATTGATTTGCACTTTGTAGAATTTTCTTTCTTTTTCTTTTCTTTTTTTTTTTTTTTAAGATTTTATTTATTTATTTGAGAGAGGGGCAATGAGACAGAGCATGAGCGAGGAGAAGGTCAGAGGGAGAAACAGACTCCCTGTGGAGCTGGGAGCCCGATGCGGGACTCCATCCCAGGACTCCAGGATCATGACCTGAGCCGAAGGCAGTCGTCCAACCAACTGAGCCACCCAGGCGTCCCTGCACTTTGTAGAATTTTCTATGAAAGAAATCATACAGTATGTACCCTTTATTGTCTGGCTTCTTTCATTCTACATAATTATTTTCAGACTCATCCATGTTTTATATGTATCAATGGTTCATTTTTTTATGGTGTATCCATTGTATGGAAATACTGCTAAGTGATTTTTTTATCCTGAATTGATAAACATTATTTAAAAATTTATTAATTTATTTGAGAAAGAATGTGTGTACACACAGATGTGTGCAGAAGTGGGGTGGTGGACAGAGGGAGAAAAAGAGGGAGAGAATCTCTAGCAGACTTTCTGCTGAGTGTGAAGCCTGGCATGGGGCTCAGTCTCAAAACCCTAATATCATGCCTGAGCCAAAATCAAAAGGTGGACACTTAACTGACTGAGCCACCGAGGGACCTCAATAAACACTTTTATCCTAAATGGATAGACATTTGAGCTGTTTACTTTTTTTGACTACTACAAGTAAAGATGTCATGAACGTTTCTGTACAAATGTTCATGAGAATATATGCTTTTTTTTTTTTTTTTAAGATTTTATTTATTTGTCAGAGAAAGAGTGAGCACAGACAGACTGAGTAGCAGAGGGAAAAGCCAGCTCCCTGCAGAGCAAGGAGGCCCATGTGGGACTCGATCCCAGTATGCTGGGACCACGACCTAAGCCAGAGGCATCCACTTAACCAACTGAGCCATCCAGGCATCCTGAGAATATGTGCTTTCATTTCTCTTGGATAGATAGCTAAGAGTGTACTCGTTGGGTCATACATGGTAATTTTTAAGAAACTGCCAAACTGATTTCCAAAGTAGTTGTACCATTTTATATTCCTACCAGCTGTATATGAGTTCTATTTGCTCTTCAACTTTGCCATATTTGCCAGTATGGTCAGTCTTGTTAATATTGGGCATTCTGATGTTTACTGGCTCCTCATTGTGGTTTTGCTTTGCATTTCTCTAATGACTAATGTTGAGTATCTTTCATGCGCATATTTTCCATCTGCATATCATTTTTTTTTTTTTTAAGATTTTATTTATTTATTTATTTATTTGACAGAAATCACAAGTAGGCAGAGAGGCAGGCAGGTGGAGGGGGAGAAGGCTCCCGGCTGAGCAGAGAGCCCAATGCAGGACTCCATCCCAGGACCCTGAGATCGTGACCTGAGCCGAAGGCAGAGGCTTAACTCACTGAGCCACCCAGGCACCCCCACATCATTTTTCATCTGTTGACATCTTTTGCTTATTTTTTTGAGTTGTTTACTTTCTTAACTAAATTTTGAGAATTCTTTATGTATTCTGGTGTGTGTCGTCTTCAGATACATGGTTTCCAAATATTTTCTTATACTCTTGATCTTTTCATTCTCTAAACAGTGTCTTTTGAGGAACACGGACTTTTTATTCGGATGAAGTCTAATTTATCAATTTTTTTATTTTATGAATTATGATCTTGATGTCATAGCAAAATCTTTACTTAACAAAAGATCACAAAGATTTTTCTCCTGTGTTTTCCCTAGCCATTTTATAGTTCTGGGTTTTATTTTATTTATTTATTTTTTAAGATTTTATTTATTTATTTGACATACAGAAATCAGAGGTAGGTAAGGAGAGGGGGAAACAGGCTACCCGCTGAGCAGAGAGCCCGATGCGGGCTTGATCCCAGGACCCTGGGATCATGACCTGAGCCAAAAGCAGAGGCTTTAACCTACTGAGCCACCCAGGCCCCCCTGAGTTTTATTTTTATAATTAAGTTTTCGTAATTTTTTATAAAGATTATGTTTTTTCACTTGAGAGAGAGAGCAAGCAAGCACAATTTGGGGGAGAGCCAAAAGGAGAGGGAGAAGCAGACTCCTTGCTGAGCAGGCCCCCCTCCCCAACATGGGGCTTGATCCCAGGACCCAGAGATCATGACCAGGGCTTAACACTCTGAGCCACCTAGGCACCTCTGTAATTTTTTTTTAACTGAATATAATCAGAAAACCTGGTTGTATGATAGCAGTTCTTGAAATTTGTTTTAGCTTGAGACTTGGTGTATTACCTTCTAGGATTTTTTCCTGAGTATTTATGTCCGTGTATATATAGCTACAGAGATACATTTGACCCTTAAACAACATTGGTGCCTCACCAACCTCCACACAGTTGAAAGTCTGTTTAATTTTTGACTCCCCAAAAACAACTACTAATAGCCTACTGTTGACTGGATGCCTTATCAATAACATAAATTCATACATATTTTGTGTTGTATGTATTATATATCATGTTCTTACATATTCATATTGATCATACATATTTTGTGTTGTTTGTATTATATATCGTGTTCTTACAAGAAAGTAATTTAGAGAAAAGAAAATGGTATTAAGAAAATCATAAGGAGGGGTGCTGGGTGGCTCAGTTGGTTAAGTATCTGCCTTCAGCTCAGGTCATGATCATAGAGTTCCAGGGTCAAGTCCTGTACCAGGTTTCCTTCTCAGTAGGGAGTCTTCTTCTCCCTCTGCCCCTCACCCCCTGCACTTGTGCTCTCACTCTCTCTTTCAAATAAATAAATAACGTCTTTTTAAAAGATAATCATAAGGAAGGGGTGCCCAAGTGGCTGGGGTGCCTGGGTGGCCCAGCCAGTTGAACATCCGGCTTTTGTTTTCTACTCAGGTTATGATCTAAGGGTCTTGGGAACACTCCATGTTGGGCTCTGTGCTTATTGAGGAGTTCTGCTTCAGTTTCCCTTCCTCTGATCCTCCCCTGCTTGTACTTTCTCTCTAGTAAATAAATAAATCTTCTTTAAAAAAAAAAAAAAAGAGAGAGAGAGGCTTTCAGTGGATTTACCAAAGCAGCTTTCTGCATCTTGGGCTCCAGGATCATCTCAGATGCCCAGTGAAGAGAATTCCCTGGAAGGCTCAGCTGCCTCTTGAACTGTCATGAAAGTGTAATAAAGAACTTTAGTAAATTGATTCTCAACCCTACTATCCAACTCCTTCCCCTATATCAGAATATCCATCCCAATGGCAGGACAGAGAGAAGAAACCAGGGGCTCCTTGACCTCATTTTCAGCAGCAGGACTAGAGGTAGAGTAAGGACTTTGCTAACTGCTTGGAAAGAAAGGAAGGAAAGGATGATGTGATTGGTTAAATACCAGCAGTACCAACCAGCGACCCATGCTTCAAAAAGATCTACAGCAGAAGGAAATTGAGGGTGGATCAAGAGTGGAAAGATTATTGCCTGTCATTATTGTCTATCATAAAGGTCTTTCGGAGGATACCAGCATGGAGAATAATTATGACATGTAGTCAGTATAAACATAAACTTTATTCTTGTACTGTTCTTGCTAGTAATTTTAGGATCATTATGCAGCATCTTGGGAAAGCTGCTCTATATTAGGACAAACTGTACAATATTTTGATATTCTGTGATACAAGCTGGGTTTTTTGTATCTTTTCTACCTTGATACCAGTAATTTGTGAGGAATCCTGTAGTTTGCATTTGAATGACTCAGTATACGTACACTTTTTGATTTGACCTAAGTACACTTTTTGATTTGACCTAAGGAGGAAACACTAACGGGTTTTGAGTGTTGGCATGTGTGTTTGAGAGGCCTGAAGCCATTAAGATAAAACCTAACCTCAAACTGGAAGCCAAGTAACTTGTGCAGAAGGAAGAAGGAAGAAGGAAGAAGTAACTTTGTGCAGAAGACTTTGGGTGATTTGGTTAGAGTATTACTAGGGCAGTGTGCATGTGCTAGATTTTCTGGTTTTCAATTGTAATAAAATTTTTTGATGTGCTATTTAAATTTTCAGTGGCAAATGTATGTAGAGGATCTTATTAAAACTGAGACTTATTTGGGGAAAAAAGATAATCATAAGGAAAAGAAAATGTGTTTACAGTACTACACTGCATTTATTGAAAAAAATTCATATGTAAGTGTACTCACACAGTTCAAAACCATGTTTTTCAAGGGTCAGCTGTATATCGGTTTTTAAATTTAATGTAAATGGAATCACAATATATAAGATGTTCTGCAAGTTGCTTTTTTCACTTTGTCTCAGCGATTGATTTCCAAAGTAGTTACACCATTTTATATTCCTACCAGCAGTATACAAGAGTCCTGCTGCTCAAATCTATATAATTCTTTTTGCTGTTATAAGTATTATATAAATTAGAGCTGTTTAGCCACTCCACTGTAGAAGCACATTTTTTTTTTAATTTTTTTTTTTTTAATTTTTTATAAACATATATTTTTATCCCCAGGGGTACAGGTCTGTGAATCACCAGGTTTACACACTTCACAGCACTCACCAAATCACATGCCCTCCCCAATGTCCATAATCCCAACCCCTTCTCTCAAACCCCCTCCCCCCGGCAACCCTCAGTTTGTTTTTGTAGAAGCACATTTTTTAAAAAAGATTTTATTTATTTATTCGAGATACAGACAGTGAGAGAGAGTCCCCAAACTTGATCCGGGGACTCCAGGATCATGACCTGAGCCAAAGTCAGTTGCTTAACCAACTAAGTCACCCAGGTGTCCTAGAAGCACATTTCTGAATTGTTTCCAAATTTTCTCAGATGCAAATAGTGCTGCCATAAACATCTTTGTGTATGATGTCTCCTTGAGCTCACATGTGGGTGTATTTCTGTAGACTAGAAGTAGAATCACTGTCAAAATCTTTCTGGGCAGAATGTTACCTTCTATTCTGTGTTTTTGTTTTTGACAGCTGTTACATAACCTTATATATAAGAAATAGCTGGGCCACTGATAAACTCAGTTGTTAATTCAGCAAGTACTCATTGAGTACATACTTTTGTGACCTTTCCTTTTGGAGATTTTCAGTTCCTTCAGACGACAGACGACGTACCCCCTTTTTATTGCAGTATTTCTGAATGACCCTTTTAATACATCAAAGTGATATTCATATTAAATACACCCATTCATACAGAAATAACTTTAAAAAACCAGTATACAGTAACTATTTTCAAGAGAAGTAAAAGGAGCAATATATTGTAAGGTAATATGTATTTCATGTAAATGCTCAGTCACAGCCCTCACAGAAGATGTATTGGAGAATTCACATAGTTTCACATACTTACGAAAGTTAAGGCTTAAGAGTAGTAAGAAGATGAAGCTGTTTTCTAAGTAAAATACAGACCATGGACTTAGAATAAAATTAGTGTTGGAGTGCCAGGGTGGCTCAGTTGTTAAGCGTCTGCCTTCGGCTTAGGTCATGATCCTAGGGTCCTGGTATCAAGCCCCGAGCCTCCAGCAGGCAGGCTTCTTGCACAGCAGGAAGCTTGCTTTTCCCTCTTCCACTCCCCTGCTTGTGTTCCCTCTTCTTTAAAAATAAAATAAAATAAAATTAGCATTATAATAAGGCTAGACTTTTAGTATGGTAAGAGAAAGAGTTGACAAGTGGAGTTGTCAAAAAGGAGAAAATGAAGTATGATGTCTAAGTATGATGTACCTTACCTGGAAGTAATATGTCAAAGTAATTTCCTGTGGTATGTATGTCTTGGGACAGAATAGTAGCATTCTTAGAAAACATCTCCTTTCTTAAAGTCTCACTTCATGAGGCACCTGGGTATCTCAGTGGGTTAAGCCTCTGCTTTCGGCTCAGGTCATGATTTCAGGGTCCTGGCATCAAGCCCCGCATCAGGCTCTCTGCTCAGCAGGGAGCCTGCTTCTCCCCTCTCTCTAGCTGCCTCTCTGTCTAATTGTGATCTCTCTCTCCCTCTCTCTGTTAAATAAAAAAAATAAAATCTTAAAAAAAAATCTCACTTCATTTGAGGTGTGTACCTTTAGTGTTTGGCACCTTAAAAAGACTTGGGAGATTGTATCCTTTTATTGGAAATGGGGGGTTAGAAATGAAACCATTTTGTCTATAAACAGTGAACATCTGCTATAGGAGGAGATAACATCTTAGGGTGATAGGTTTAGTTCTATGCATTTAATTTCCTCCAAAATTATAATAGGAATGTTCTGTGTTTATATAATGTATTGTACTTTATTGCCTCATTTTAATCCTCCCATTATTCTGTGAAGTAAGAGGTATCAATGACAATTTCACAAATGAGTAAAGAAAGGCTTAGAACAATTATGGGACTTGTCCAGAGCCATCCAGGCAGGAGCTAGCCTTCAAAGTGTAATGAGTTTCCCTGTAACTAGCTGCCTACCAGGATGATTCAGTTAGATTTGTGATTACAGAAAAATAGCCTGGTTTTAAAGTATCTTCAGTAGGCAAGGAGAATTCCTTCTCAGAGTAAAATATTTCATATCATCTTATGAAAAAAAGATTTTCTTGAATGGGTAGAAAAGGAGTTTTTAAAATGAAGAAAAGTATGAGGAACACTCATTTCGGACTTGGGGTGGAAAATAAGATCATTCATAATACCAAACTCTAACAATATTTGCTGGTTTTAAAAGGTAACTTTTTTGGAAATGGGTTTTTTTAATCGATTTTTATAGAAGTGTTAAAACATCTGGAAAATTTGAAAAGGAAAGAAGAAAGGCATATTTCTACAATTTTGCACATCTCTCACTATCATTTTATCACTTTAACCCTTCCTTGTGTAACCATTCTACCTCTATCACTCTATCCTTCTTACTGTTAACTTTCCTCCAAAGTGCTCATCATTATCTGACAAACATATATACTACTTTGTCACAATAGGATGTAAAGTGCAAGAAGGCAGGAACTTTGTTTCATTCGCTATTTTCTTCCCAGTATTTAAAACACTTGCCAGTGTGTAGAACACAGTAAGTACTCAATACTAAGATTTCATTATTGAGCGCCTGGGTGACTCAGTCGGTTAAGTTAATGGTAAGTTAATGTCTCTGAATTTTGCCTCAGGTTATGATCGCAGGGGTCATGAGATTGAGCCCTGTGTCAGGCTCCATGCTCTGGAGGGAGTCTGCTTGGGATTCTCTCTCTTCCCCTTTGCCCCTCCCCAGGCATGCATGCACGAGCTCTATCTCAAATAAATCTTTTCAAAATTTTATTTTTGGTCTTTTTTTCACATGCATGTCATCCAGTTGTAATCACAGCATGCACACAACTTAGTAGTGTGATTTCACAGAATGTTATTTTACAGAATAAATGTAAATATCCTTTCCACGGGTTGCTACATAGGCTGGATGACCAACATTTTTCATATCTACATAGTATTGTATTAAGGGAGCATAACATAACCCATCTCCTAGTTTGAGACATTTCAGTTGCTTCTGACCTTTAGGTTAAATAAATCCATTCTTTACCAGTCAAGGGGCCCAAAGTGAATAACAAAAACCAGCTGTTGCTGAGGTGCCTGAGTAACTCTGTTGGTAGGCCATATGCCTTTGGCTGGGGTCCTGATCCCAGGGTGCTGAGATCAGGCCCTGGGTCGGGCTCCCTGCATGGTGGGAGGACTGCTTCTCCCTCTCCCTCTGCCACTTCTCCTGCTTGTGCTCTCTCACTTGCTCTGTCAAATAGATTTAATTTAAAAAAAAAAAAAAAAAAAAAGCTATTGCAGATTTAAACAAAAATGGGCTTCATGAAAAACATTGAGTTAAAATATGTGTGAGGAAGGATGGATGGATTGGATTGGAATAACTTGACAAAGTTACCAGAAAGGCTAGAAAAGTAGCATTGCAGGTGGGAATACACACAAATCTCACTAAAAGAGCCAATTCAGTAAAGCTGTGACTGTACACCACAGCACTGCCTAGGCTGGACATGGAGCTCCTATTACCAATGCAAAGTCTTGGCTTAAACATCTGATTAATCTCTCTGCCCTCCAAGGGAGGCAAGGCCTGCAAGTATCTGCCATTTTGTGCTTCTGCAGTTAAAGGTGGGCTCTACTTCATCTGGACCTTTGAGAGAGGGAATTTCTGTATTCCCTAGAAAAATAATTTAGGAACACACACTGATAAAGCCATTTCTATATATAGGATAGTTTGGATTTCTGTATTTAGGATAAGATGGATTCCCAGAAGTAGAATCACCAGGTCAGAGGGCATGAACAGATCTTTATGATGAGAAGAGCAGACCTGTTGGCTTAAACAGATGGGCCTTGGAGCTTTTTTCCCCTGATAATAATCTTTCCTTTTACACATCATCTATTGGCTTTACTGAATGTTATCTTTCTTAGAGCTTTCAATAGTTGTTGAGGTACAGGGACTTTTAGTCTCCCTTTTTGTAAAGGAAAATCCTTTTTTTCTCCCCTGGATAGATTCTTCCCTTTTGGGTTATAGAGCACCTACGTTTATGCTAGCCTCTGAAAAAAAAGGCATATTAACTTAAATTATTTTAAGTTAGTACACGTATGAACTTGTGGAGTGGAAATTCATCATTTATAACACTGAACTTATTTTTAAAAATTTCATTCTTCTCAGTTCCTCCCCCCCCCCCCAATCCTATATAAAGGTAAATATCCATAAAGCCTTTTTCTTCTTAACCACCATATCCCTCAGGCTTTCATTTGTTTGGATTTTGGTGATTGGCCAGCATTCACTTCAAATAAGTTCTTTGTCCAGGTATTAAAATAGGTAGTGGGTCCCATGTCAAATAGAAGGCTACAGTTTGGTTTAGAGACAGGTGCTGAGTATTAGTTACAGCCCCACCTCAACTGTGACCTCAGGAGCTCCCTTTCCTCTGTGGCTCTGGGGGATGGCTGAGACTGAGACTTGAAGCCATTGAATAGTGGGTTACTGCGCCCTCATTTGCAAGGACTGCATGAGTTCACCTTCCTCCCAGAATGGGAGGCTGCAGAGGCAAGAACTCTGACCTGAATTCACATGCCTGGCATATGTTGGGTGGGTGTAGTAAAATATTTGTTGAAGGAGCCCAGTGCAGTTATTCTTATGGTTGTTTTGTATGTAATGTAGATTGTTACATTGTCTTCCCTTTGAATAGAATAGTAACTTGCAAAGACCCTGTATCTTCAAAAATGTTGTCTTGATGTACTGTGAAGTTCAAAATGCTATATGCAGAATACAGTGTTTCTGAATTCTTCACATCTTCCCTCCACTCTTTATAGTTTTAAAATTGTTTTGAGTTGGTTGGATTCCATGGTAACCTGCTCAGGAGTTCTCAATTCAGGAAAGGTGGTCTTTAAGGGGAAACCCGTGAAGATAGGGGGGAGGAGGATGGCTCATTTAGCAAAGGCAACAATCTAGGTGAAGGGAGAACTTTGTAAAGCAAAGTACACCTTCCTTAGAAGCAGTTAATCATATTATTAGACAAACTGCTTCAGCAGCTGGGGAAGAGGCAGGAACATGTCAATTTTGCTTCCTTGGTTACAGGGAGTGATAGTGTACTTGACCTTCAGCAAGCAGGGTCAGAAAGAGGGCATCTTTAAAACAGTTCTGTCTGGTTTGGGTGAATGGAATTTACTGGCAGTTTAAAAAGCAAATGCCTGAGTTTTCCCCAACCAACCCTTGACTCTTGGTTGGGCTCTCTGACCTGGGAGGTTGCTGAGGAAAAATGTAAATAAAGCTGCAGGGATCCATTGGCATGGTAAGTGTTAAGTGTCCTAAAAAAACAAGACTGCAATTTTGTTCTCATTCTGTTTCTGGGGAAAGCCTCTTTGTAATGCAGTGTATTTCATAGGTTCTTGTTTTTAGAGCAGTTGGTAAAATAGCAGTGGATTTAGACACCTATTATGTATTTTGAAGGAATTTAATTTAGTGTGTGTTGCTATGCTTAGCACCTAGCAAATTATGTCTTCATAGGAACCTGTATTTGAGTATGCTGGGTTAAATTCAAGTGGGGCAAAAACTGCTTGCTTGTTTGTTGTTTTCAACAATTTTACCTGCTTGTGAATAGAGAGTTGCTCTTAAACACCTCATTTTTTTTTTTTTTAACATAATGTGATTAGTGATTATTGACTGTTTGGATATTTCCTTTCATGCCAAGAAATATAGGACTGTGATTTTATATTTTTAAGCATATTATCAGCTGGAGAATTTAAAAACTGTTTAATCACTTCTGATATAAATGAGACTGACTTTGCAGTGTTCAAGCTTGAATCCTTTATTGACTCCAGTATAAAGAAGAGCCTAACTTACCAGTCATCAGGAGAATTTATTTTTTAGGAACAAAACACGGTGGCATTGTAAGGTCCTAATCCTTTGTGTGAGGGGAGAGATGAACCCTTTTAAGGCCGGCAGCCCCCTGTGGATTCCTCTCTCTATGCTGCAAGTTGCTGCACAAAGAGGGTTTAACTCTTTGCCCACTGACCCTTCACTACACTTATTACTTAATGGTCCTTTGAAATAAAAATAAAAGGAGGATGTGATACATTTCAGTTCAGGCTGAAGGTATTCCATGGCTGAAACCTTTTACCCTACTTAGGTATTTATATTACTCATTGTTTCACTGGGAATGTTTAGAAGTCTGAAGCTTGTGGTTGAGATTTGTAACATATTAGGTCTGCATGATCTTTTTTTTCCCCCACAGGGTGTGAACTTGGTTCCCCTATTAATAACCCATGGGAATGTTGCAGCCAGAACTTGGAATAAATTACAGATTTAGAAACTCTTAATATTTGCTTCTTAATGCTGTGGGCTTTCTCTTCAACCTAGATGTCCATCTTTCAGCAAGTAAACCACAGAAATTTTTCCAGGAATTTTTCTTTTAAAAACTGCTGCCATGGGACGCCTGGGTGGCTCAGTGGGTTAAGCCACTGTCTTCGGCTCAGGTCATGATCCCAGGGTCCTGGGATCGAGCCCCAAATCAGGCTCTCTGCTCAGCAGGGAGCCTGCTTCCCCCTCTCTCTCTGCCTGCCTCTCTGCCTGCTTGTCATCTCTCTCTGTCAAATAAATAAATAAAATCTTTAAAAAAAAAAAAATGCTGCCAAAGCAATGTCATCTTATGATGTAATAGAGAAGGTTCTCACTCCAGGGTGAAAATGTATGAATTTTCCTAGCAGTCTCATAAACCCAGGTATGTCAGTGAAAGCCTGTACTCCTTGGGTTTGTGTAATAAACTGCCAAAGCAGGTGTTGTACAATACCTGTAGGATGTCTAATTAGCAGACAGGCAGGAGAGTGGAATAAAAGAAGAAATGGTCTAGGCAGAGTCCCAGGATCAAGGACTATAAAACAGAATTCTTACTCATTCCTGAAGTTAATAAATGTTCATTCACTAAGCAATCATTGTGGCCCTAAGATGAACCTGGCCTGGGGAGTAAAAGGAGAAAAAGGACATGTTTCATACTGCCCTCTGGGGCTGGCTTAACCAAGCAGTTATGGTAGGTGCCTTGTGGAGAGTGCTAAGATGCAGGAGCTTGGAGCACCCAGAACGGGACCTGTATATCAACTTGAGGGATCAGGAAGGGCTGGCCTGAGGAGAAGGGTTTTATTAAACTCTTTAGACAGTAAACATTTGTGTGTTGGGCAAGCATAACTAACTTTTTTTAAAGAGATTTTATTTATTTATTTGACAGAAAGAGAGTAAGCATGTGCACAAGCAAGGGGAGCCTCAGGCAGAGGGAGAGGAAGAAGCAGACTCTTCACTGAGCAGGAAACCCAGTTCCAGGGCTCTATCCCAGGACTCTGGGATCATGACTTGAGCTGAAGGCAGACACTTAGGGCAGTTTACTTCAGAAAAGATGCAAAACAGGACAGATGATTTTACCCTTTAAGTGTGAGTCTGAGACCATGCCCGGGAAGGTGTGTTTCCAAACATACTTTCACATCCTGCTTGCTCATGGTTTAATTGAGTCCTTTGGACTAGCTATTTTCCTGCTAAAATGCAGGTGTTCTGGCCAGTTTGTAAGGCACACCTGGGAACGAATGATCCTGTCCTTTGCAACTTGAGTGGACTGAAGGAGTAGAAAGTAGGCTAAGGCAAATGGCCAAGACTAACATCAGGTACTGAAAAGGTAGGCAGGAAAGGATGGAAAGGAAATGCTCCTGCTAGTTAATTTGCATCAATATTTTTATGTCCTATTTCCAAATTGGCTTTTTATTACTGTGCTAAATGATACTCAGCAATAAGCTCTGGAAAGAAAAAAGTGGATTCCTCACCTGGATATGTACTTATAATATCAGCCTCTGAATCCATATAGCTTCAAGAATTTCCGAGCAGTCCTATCGTGGCATCACTTCGCCTTCAAGCCAGATCATATCAAACTGCCCCTGGTGCCACTAGAACACACCTTCTCTCTAAAGGTCACAAGGGTGCAGGGGATCCTAAATGTTTTCCCATTAACCTGTCACCTCCAGAGTTAAGCATTCCTCTGCTAAATTTAAGGGATATTTTGGGCTGTTCATCTTACCTAAATTTGTTACTGAGCTACTGGGAGCCTATTGCCAACGTGACCCATACTCCTCTCAGGCAAATTCGTAGAGGCCCTTGGGCTTCTCATACAAAAGGAATTATAAAATTTACAAGCATATCCTTTAACAGGTGAGGGAACCAGAGTCTAGAGAGTTTAACTGTGACCCACACAGAAGTTGGCAGAAAGCAGTCTTCGTACCCAGTCTATGCTGCATCCATTATAGCTATCTTCCCCCAATAGATGCTCTAAGACAGAACCACTTTTGATTGTTCTGCACACCCAGCATGCAGCAAGCTCTAGGGTAGCACAGGGTTGATACATAGCAGGTTCAAGTGAAACATGGACAACAGTCGCTTTCGCCTTATTCACATAGAAAGCTTCTTTGAAACCCTAATACATACTTCTGAATACTGTTATTCTTTTAAATAAACTTTAGTGTACATAAGTTTACAATTCATAAGTGTGTGACACAACGAATTATTGCACAGAGGTCATGTCCATGTAAACACTACTCAGGTTACAAGCAGAATATAGGGGTGCCTGGCTGGCTCATGAGTTTGAGCCTCACCTTGGGCATAGAGATTATTTTTCTTAAAAAAGGTAGAATAAATTTCCTTCCTCCTTCCAATTACTGCTCCTACCTCTCTCCCTAAAGGTGACCTTTATTCTGACTCCTTAAGTAATTTTCTATTTATTTTATTCATCTAAAAAAATTTTAGGAACTCTATTAAGATATAATTCACGTATCATACAATTTACCTAAAGTGCATAATTCTGTAGCTTTTATTAATTCATAAGGTTGTGTAGCCATCACCACTATCTTGTTGCAGAATATTTTTCATTAACACAAAAACACACTTTAGATGTCACCCACTTACCCCATTTCCTTATTCCCCAGCCATAGGCAACCACTATTTACTTTCTGGGTTCTTTGGGGTTTGTTTAACTTGCTTATTCTGGGCATTTCATATCAATGAAACCAAGCAATCTGTAGCCTTTTATGTCTGGTCTTTCAGTATGTTTTCAAAGTTCATCTACAATGTAGCTTGAGTCAGTACTTTTTTTTTTTTTTTAAGATTTTATTTATTTATTCGACAGAAAGAGATCACAAGTAGGCAGAGAGGCAGGCAGAGAGAGAGAGAGGAGGAAGCAGGCTCCCTGCTGAGCACAGAGCCCGATGCGGGACTCGATCCCAGGACCCTGAGATCATGACCTGAGCCAAAGGCAGCGGCTTAACCCACTGAGCCACGCAGGCGCCCAGTACTTTTTTTTTCCCCCCTTAAGATTTTATTTATTTGGGGTGCCTGGGTGGCTCAGTTGTTAACCATCTGCCTTTGGCTCAGGTCATGATCCTGGGGTTCTGGGATCGAGGCCCGCATTGGGCTCCCCACTCAGTGGGAAGCCTGCTTCTTCCTCTCCCACTCCCCCACTTGTGTTTCTTCTCTCACTGTCTCTCTCTCTCTCTCTCTGTCAAATAAATAAATAAAATCTTCATTTTAAAAAAAAAAAGATTTTATTTATTTATTTGCTGGGAGGAGAGGGTAGAGAGTTAGAGAGCACAAGCAGAGGGAGTGGCACGCAGAAGGAGAAGCAGGCTCCCTGATGAGCAAGGAGCCCGATGTGGGACTCGAACCCACGGCCCTTGGGGTAAGGACCCGAGCTGAAGGCAGCTGCTTAACCAACTGAGCCTCCCAGGTGTCCTTATGTATATATTTTTTTATATGTCTCTGGATTCAGTTTGCTAATGTCTTATTGAAGATTGTTACATCTATATGGATAGGGAATATTGGTTTGTAGTTTCTTGTGATGTCTTTGCCTAGTTTTGGTTACGTAGAATGAATTGAGAAGTGTTCCCTCTTGTTTTTTGTAAGGGTTTATAAAGCATTGGTTCTTGATATACCTTTTTTTTTTTTAATGAGAGCAAGCATGTGCGAATGGGTGGGGGGAAGAATCTTAAGAATCTTTTTTTTTTTTTTTTTTTTTTTTTTTTTAAGATTTTATTTGTTTGAGAGAGAGACAGAGATAATGACAGAACATGCGTGGGGAGGAGAGGGAGAAACAGGCTCCCCACTGAGCATCTGTGATCTGATCAGGGAGCCCTCCATGGGGCTTGATCCCAAGACCCTGGAATCATGATCTGGGCGGAAAGCAGACACTTAAATGGCTAAGCCACCCAGCTTCCTCTTAAGAGAGAATCTTAATTAAGCAATCTCCATGCCCAGTGTGGAGCAAACGTGGGGCTTGATCTCCTGATCCTGAGATCATGACCTGAGCAGAAATGAAGAGTCAGTCACTTAACTAAGCCAAACAGGCACCCCATGATATGCTTTTATTCAAGGAGCAGTAATAACTGCCCACTTCAGGTGCCCAGATGACCACTCAGAACCTTGAACCTTGCCTTTGGTGGGTATTGACTAAATTACAGACCTTTGTGTAATTGATGGGCTTTTCCCAGCGCCATCCCAGTGGGACTGGGGGATTACCAGGACTCTTGGACAAGTAGTTTTTCATCGTAGTGCAGGTTCTTTTTGCCATCCTCTGTGGTGCTATGAGAGCCTTTCTTCAAGAAACTGTCATCTTAAAGGAGTGTTTTAGAGCTGGTTTTGGAGAGAGTGAAAACATTCAAAGATCATTTCTAAAAAGTTACTTTAGTAGCTATTTATTAAATTTGTATAGAGCAGATTTGAAATTCCTGTTTTTGGGGGAATTTTTTGGTTTTGTTGGGTATTTGTTTTTTATTTTCAACATTAGAAATAGCTCTCTTAAGATTGTATTTTCTTAAGACAGTCATCCTATGGCAATATCTCATTAGTTTGTCATTCTGGGCCCAAACACCAGAACTACTCAAGTTTATTACTCAAAGCCACAGTGAAAGCAAGAGGCGTGGTCCCTAGCCACCACTGGGCATTTTTCTTTTCTTTTCTTTTCTTTTCTTTTTAATTAAATATAATGTATTATTTGCTTCAAGGGTACAGGCCTGTAAATCATCAGTCTTACACAATTCACAGCACTCACCATAGCACATACCTTCCCCAGTGTCCATCACCTAGCCATCGTATCCCTTCCTCCCCACCCCCCAGCAACCCTCAGTTTATTTCTGGAGATTAAGAGTCTCCTATGGTTTGTCTCCCTCCCCGGTCCCATCTTGTTTTATTTTTTACCCCCTCCCTACACCCCATGACCCCCCCACCCTGCTTCTCAAATTCCTCATAGCAGAGCGTTTGTATGATAATTGTTTTTCTCTGATTAACTTACTACATTTAGCATAATACCCTCTAGTTCCATCCACATCGTTGCAAATGGCAAGTTTTCATTTCTTTGAATGGCTGCATAGTATTCCATTGTGTGTGGGTGTGTGTGTATATATATACACACACACCACATCTTCTTTATCCATTCATCTGTTGATGGACATCTAGGTCCTTTCCATAGTTTTGGCTATTATGGACATTGCTGCTGTAAACATTCGAGTGCATGTGCCCCTTTGGATCACTACATTTTATCTTTAGGGCAAATACCGAGTAGTGTGATTACTGAGTTGTAGGGTGGCTCTGTTTTTTACTTTTTGAGGAACCTTCATACTATTTTTCCAGGGTGGCTGCACCAGCTTGCATTCCCACCAACAGTATAGGAAGGTTCCTCTTTCTCCGCACCCTGGCCAACATGTCGTTTCCTGACTTGTTAATTTTAGCCATTCTGACTGGTGTGAGGTGGTATCTCATTGTGGTTTTGATTTGTATTTCCCTGATGCCAAGTGATGTTGAGCACTTTTTCATGTGTCTGTTGGCCATCTGGATGTCTTCTTTGTAGAAATGTCTGTTCATGTCTTCTGACTACTGGGCATTTTTCTGAGCTACCTTGTGATCCAGTCCACTTCCCGCTCCCCCAACAGGTACCACGGACACAGACCTCTCGGCCGGAATCTCCAGGGATGACCAGCCCCTCCCCGCGCATCCAGATAATCTCCACCGACTCTGCGGTAGCTTCACCTCAGCGAATTCAGGTACCTGCACCAATCCCACTTGGTTCCAGCCACCTGCCCAAAGGTAGTCCTGCGTTCTGAATCCTTTCCAGCCAAACCTGCCTTGGGATTTCACTGAAGAGTTGTGCCTCTTGGACATCAAGTACAATACAACCTCATTTATTCTTTAAAAACTAAAACAGAAAAAGTCTACGTTGATTGAACGAACTTACTTTAAATGCAAAAGTCTAAACTGTTGTTTGAAACTATTGGGATCAATGTACCAATTCATTACTTTACATGCTTCCATTTTGAGAAGCAGTATGTCCTAGTAGTTAAGTGTATGGGTTGCCACTTGAAGTCAAATTCAGTGCCCAACTTTTTAGCTGTTTTGATCTTGAAAATTAACTTTTCAAAACCTCACTTTTTTTCATTTAGAAAACGTATGTAAACCTCACAAAGTTATTGTGAGGAATCATTGGGATATTACTTATAAAGTGCTTAGAACAGTGATTGGCACATGCATGCTAATGTTTAGTATGTGCTAATTATCTATATGCAATAATTATTGCTAGTATTATTAACTATTTAGTATTCACTTATGATAGATTTAACCTTCCCCAGGTCTGAACCTGCCTCTGGCCCATTGAAGAAGGAGAAGATACGTGTATTGAAATCATGATCAACAAGTTGGGAGGCAGGGATAACATGTTGATTACACACTTTTTTTTTTTTAAGATTTTATTTATTTGACAGGCAGAGATCACAAGTAGACAGAGAGGCAGGCAGAGAGAGAGAGGGGAAACAGGATCCCCGCTGAGCAGAGAGCCCAATGCGGGGCTCAATCCCAAGACCCTGAGACCATGACCTGAGCCAAAGGGAGAGGCTTAACCCACTGAGCCACCCAGGAAGATTAAAGATTCAAAGTTACCTCAACAAGCTGAATCAAAAGGCCAAACCAAAAAAAAAAAAAAGAAGAAGAAAAAGATGAATGGCAGAAAAATATTAGTTACGTAACAAATTTGAGAGACTACCAAGGTGGACAGTAATTTGAGTGAATAAGTAAAAGGATTACTTCATTCACAGTTATTCGAAGCTCGGTATACTTGAACAGGATGATATCAGAACTAGATAATTTCTATAATGTTAACCCACTCTTAAAAGTGATTTTGTGATTTTTTTTTTTTTTTTTGGACTACCTATTATAAACTAAAGATAGAAGAGCTCTAATAAGTAAAATGAAAGAAGTTAAAGATTATATTCCCTGGGGGCGCCTGGGTGGCTCAGTGGGCTAAAGCCTCTGCCTTCGGCTCAGGTCATGATCCCAGGGTGCTGGGATCGAGCCCCACATCGGGCTCTCCGCTCGGCAGGGAGCCTGCTTCCCCCTCTCTGCCTGCCTCTCTGCCTGCTGGTGATCTCTGTCAAATAAATAAATCAAATCTTAAAAAAAAAATACTATATTGCCATTATGTCTGTACTGCATAATATTTTATCATAAATACTGATGCTCATATAAGTCATTTTTAACTTCATACCAGTAGGAAACATGTATCTGAGTGTTTGGAAATTCAGAAGTAATGGGCTCTCAGAAATACGAACTCTGTAGCTAAACTATTTTTTTCTCTTTTATTTTGTTCTTGTTTGCTCATTGTGACTTGAAAATGGGTCCTTTATCGTTTTGTGGGATATGTATTAGAATTCTACCTACATAACTCCCAACTCTAGGAAAGGACGTACTGCATTCAATCATAGCCTATACATCTTGGACTCACAACCATCTGAGAGCAAATGAGAACATAGTAAGTCCCCCTGGAGACCGTCCGTAGCTAATGTATGTATCAAGAGAGTACACCTTTCCCCCCATATTGGTATGAGAAGAATCTCTCTTTTCCTAAGGGTCATTCTAGCACCCCATTCCTTACAGTGGGCTATCCCCATGTCATGGTGCTTGGCCCATGGTGACACTGCTGTCCTGGCTGGAATGCAATGCAATAAGGTCCCTTGAACAGAAGTCTTCTAGATTAGATACTTGGTGTTGAGCTTTTAGTCTCTCTGGGGAAGATAACCCTTTGGCATGAATCTGTGTACAGTGAATATAGTTAAAATCTTTTCATTGTGAACTGTCAATAAAATTGGACATAACCCTAAGTGCAGCTGAATTGACTATATTTCAAGGTTTTTTTGTTTGTTTGTTTGTTTGTTTTATTTTGTTAAGGAAAATAAAGGTTATAGGATGGTTTTTTGGTTCTTGATGTTGGTGTTGATGGCTTCAGTGAAGTGTTTCATTCCTAGCCCTGACTTCAGTGATGAGTCTCCAACACCCTGAGGCCTGGGAAGAGAATAAGTGCTATCATGTTTTCATGAATAACAATGCTTAGAACCCAAATGGTGGCTTCTGTGGGAAGTTGGGAAGGAAAGATTATATAATGAGGTGCTTAGGGCTGGGTGACATTTAAGAACTTTGGTTCTGAATGGGACAACCTCAGGATCAAATCTTGTCTCCACTTAGCTATGTGACTCTGGAGAAATTTTCTGTAACTTCTATAGATATAGATATAAAATGACAACAATAATAGTACCTATTTAATAGGATTTTATTTTTTTTTTTTTTATTTAATAGGATTTTAAAAGGATTAAGCACTTGCAATCTTACAGTAAACATATACCAATGTTAGCAACTGAGTTATAATTTTTTTAAGTTTTATTTTTATATAATTTCAAACTTACATGGAAATCCTGTATATCTACCCAGATTCACCATTTGTTTGCTGTTAACATTCTAAGTGAATGTACATACATTTTTTTGAATCATTTGAGAATAGGGATATCATACCTCTTTGCCCTAAATATTTCAGTTTGTATTTTCTAAGAACAGTGACATTTTCTTACATAATCACAGTACAATTCTCAAAATCAGGGAATTTAATATTGAAACATGACATTATCTAATCCATACTTCATATTCTAAAATGTCATTGGTTGTCATAGTGTAAGTCCTTCATAGCTGTTTTCTCCCATTCCAGGATTTGTTAATGTTTTTAATAACAATAATGTGACAGTCAACGCAAGATCAGCATATCTAGGTATGTTGGCCAGCAGAGAGTGATCTGGAACATAGACTTTTATCTGTCAGTATCTTGTCATCCTAATGACTGCAAAGGGCTTTGGGGCAAAGTGGTAAGGCTGGGGGAAGTAGCCTTGTGGCTGAAGTTGAGAACCATTGTTTTGGGGATAAAGAGGTCTAGGGTGGAGGCTGTGGAAGGAGATAGGGAGATAAGAAGAGCCATAGGGGAGCACCCAGTTGTCTGAGAATGAGGCTTAATCAAACCCATCCAATCCTGAGGTAGCCTCTCAATAAATCTCGTAAGTTTTCATCATAATGCAGTGTTTCCAGGCCAGCAGTTTGCAAATTTTGTCTTTATTGCTTCCCACATGACATAAACATGAGGTTCAAAAAAATTTTTTTAATCCAGCTTTTAAATCAGTCAAGATAGATTAAAAGAAAAACACACTTGAACATGTCCTATACAAAATTTGACATGCTGGAGATTAAAGGTGTGCTCACATGTACTGCCATGTTCATTGTTTGGGGCAGACCTTGGTATAAAGCTTCTCTTGCCATTTCTTTGTGTTTTAAGGTTTTACTGAGATACTCCTCTATAATCCCCATTTCAAATTTATGTTTTGAGAGTATCATTATATTCAATATTTGACCTAAGGAAATGTTTGAATTTGATCTTACAAAATATATGATAAAATACTTGCTTTATCTACTTCATATATTGAAGTTTCACATTTTACTAGGAAAGACTTCTGCTATTCTATATTTTTTTAAGAGTTTGAAATTTTTTTTTTTTTAAGATTTTATTTATTTATTTATTTGTTTGACAGGCAGAGATCACAAGTAGGCAGAGAGGCAGGCAGAGAGAGGGAAGCCGGCTCCCCACTGAGCAGAGAACCCGATACTTGATCCCAGGACCCCGAGATCATGACCTGAGCCAAAGGCAGTGGCTTAACCCACTAAGCCACCCAGGCACCCAAGAGTTTGAAATCTTAACTTGGGCTCTTAAAGCACCCCCTTCCCTCTTTCTCTCGTCTACTACTCTTTCTTCCTGCACATCCCTTCTTAAATGCCAGTATTTGTTTTTTGTCCTCTCCATGTCCTCAGCCATCTGATGTTTTCTTTCCTCACTCTAATGTTCTCCTGGCCCCGCTCAGGTACTCACTGCTGCAACAAAATCACCACACCAAACAGGGTACAGAGAAAATGATGCATCTCCCTTCCTCCTCTTCCCCAAGTCACCCAGGTCTCTCCTAGGAGGTAGCCACTATTATCATATTCCTTATTTGTTTTTTCAGAGACAGGCTGTATAAACAGACCAAAAGCACACTTGTAAATATGTACAGCATATTATTCATGCATGTAGACATTTTTCTAGACTGTTCTACACCTTACATTTTTGTCTTAACATTTCTTAGAGGTAGTTCCTGTGTAGTAGAAAGAGCTCCTTCTTTCTCTTGAATGGCAGTTTTGATATCCTGTGGATGCTGTAGTGAATACCTTTTACCTGTTTGATTTAGCACATCTGTAGAATCAGTTCCTCAAACTAGGATTGCTAGGAGAAAAGATGTATCCATATGTAATTTTTTATTGAGGTGTAATTGACCTATCACATCACATTAGCTTCAGGTATACAACATAATTACTTTTTTAATGATTTTATTTATTTATTTGACAGAGAGATCACAAGTAGGCAGAGACTGAGGGGGAAGCAGGCTCCCCACTGAGCAGAGAGCCTGATGCGGGGCTCAAAACTGAGGACCCTGAGATCATGACCTGAGCAGAAGGCAGAGGCCTTAACCCACTGAGCCACCCAGGCACCCCTACAACATAAATGATTTTTTTTAATATTTTATTTATTTGAGAGAGAGTGTGCACAAGAAAGACCATGAGCAGGGGAGAAGGGCAGAGGGAGAAGATTCTCTGCTGATCAGAGGGCCCAATGGAGGACTTGATCCCAGGACCCTGGGATCATGACCTGAGCAGAAGGCAGACACCCAGCCGACTGAGTCACCCAGGCACCCCAGTGTAATGGTTTGATATTTGTATATATTGTGAAATGATCACCACAGTAAGTCAGGTTACCATCCATCACCATATGTGGTGAGACATTTTTTTTCTCGTACTAAAAACTTTTTTAAGATTTACTCTCTTAGCAACATTCAGGTTTACAACACAGTATTAACTGTAGTTACTGTGCTGTATGTTGCATCCCTGTGACATTTATAACTGGAAATATGTACCTTTTGACCATTTTTGCACATTCTGACCCCCTTCCGAACCTCCCCACTTCAGGGAGCTACCAGTCTATGCTGTGTACCTATGAGCTGCTTTTTTTTTTTTTTTTTTTTTTTTTTTTCAGAGACTCCGCATGTAAATGAGATCATATAGTCTTTGTCTTTGCCTGACTTATTTCACTTAGCATACTGCTCTCAAGGTCTCTCCATGTTGTTGCAGGTGGCAAAATTATGTTCTTTTTTATGGCTGTACAGTACTCAGTTGCATATAATAAACACACATAACATACATACTACATTTTATTTATCCACTCATCCATCTATAGACACATACGATGTTTCCATATGTTGGCATATGTTGGCAATTATAAATAATGCTGTGATGAAAATTGAGGTGCATATATCTTTTTGAGCTAGTGGTTTTTGTTTTCCTTGGATAAATACCTAGAAATGGAATTGCTGGATTATATATGATAGTTCTATTAAAGCCACTGTTTTTCATAGTGGCCACACCAATTTTATATTCTTACCAACTGTGCATGAGGGCTCCTTTTTCTCCACATCCTTGCCAACACTTGGTATTACTTTTTATTATTATTATTTGATACTAGCCATTCTGACAGGTGTGAAGTGATAGTGCATTGTGGTTTTGATTTGCATTTCCCTGGTAATAAGTGATGTTGAGCAGTATCTGTTGGCCAACTTTCTGTCTTCTTTTAGAAAATATCTGTTCATGGGACGCCTGGGTGGCTCAGTTGGTTGAGCAGCTGCCTTCGGCTCAGGTCATGATCCCCGCGTGCTGGGATCGAGTCCCACATCCGGCTCCTTGCTGGGCAGGGAGCCTGCTTCTCCCTCTGCCTCTTCCTCTGCCTGCCATTCTGTCTGCCTGTGCTTGCTCTCCCCTCCCCCTCTCTCTGATAAATAAATTAAATCTTAAAAAAAAAAAAAATATCTGTTCAGATCTTCTGTCCATTTTTTAATCAGGTTGTTTTTTGCTGTTGAGGTGTTTGAGTTTTTTTGTTTCTTTGTTTAATATTTTATTTATTTACTTGACAGAGATCACAAGTAGGCAGAGAGGCAGGCAGAGAGAGAGGAGGAAGCAGGCTCCCCACAGAGCAGAGAGCCCAATGCAGGGCTCGATCCCAGGACTCTGGAATCACGACCTGAGCCGAAGGCAGAGGCTTTAACCCACTGAGCCACCCAGGCACCCCAAGGTGTTTGAGTTTTTATATAATTTGCATATTAACCCCTTTAACAGATACATAATTTGCAAATATTTTCTCCCATTCGGTAGATTGTCTTTTCATTTTGTTTATGGTTTCCTTTGCTGTGCAGAAGCTTTTCAGTTTCATATAGTTTCACTTGTTCATTTTTGCTTTTGGTTTCAGATCACCAAAACTGATGTCAAGTTTACTATCTTTTTATGTTTTCTTCTAGGAGCTTTATGGTCTCAGGTCTTAAAATCAAATCTTCCCTTGTTTTGTTTTGTTTTGTTTTTTAAGACTTTGTTTGAGAGAGAGAATGCGAGTGGGGGGTGGGCTCAGAGGAAGAGGGAGAGAGAGAATGCCATGCAGACTCTGTGCCGAACCTGACATGGGGCTCAGTTTCATGACCCAGAGGTCATGACCTGAGTCAAAAGCAAGACAGGCACTTAACCGACTGAGCACCCAAGGCGCCCCATGTCTTTCTTTGATTTTGAGTTGATCTTATATGGTGTAAAATAGTCGTCCCATTTCATTCTTCTATACATGGCTGTCCAGTTTTCCCAATATCATTCAAATATCAAAGAGGCTGTCCTTTCCCCATGGTATATTCTTGGCTCCTTTGTCATAAATTATTAATCATATTTGTGTGGATTTATTTCTGGGCTCTTCTTTGCCATTCATCCGCATTTCTTTTTTTATGCCAAAACCATACTGTCTTGATTATATAGCCTTTTTTTTTAAAGATTTTATTTATTTATTTGACAGAGAGAGATGACAAGCAGGCAGAGAGGCAGGCAGAGAGAGAGGGGGAAGCAGGCTCCCTGCTGAGCAGAGAGCCCAATGCGGGGCTCGATCCCAGAACCCTGAGATCATGACCTGAACTGCAAGCAGAGGCTTAATCCTCTGAGCCACCCAGGTGCCCCTATATAGCTTTATAATATAGTTTGAAGTCAGGCAGTGTGATGCCTCCAGTTTTGTTCTTTTATTCTCAAGGTTGCTTTTGCTGTTTGTCTTTTGTGGTTCCATACAAATTTTAGGATTGCTTTATTCTATTTGTGTGAAAAAAATGCCATTGGAATTTTGATAGGAATTTCATTGAATCTGTAGATTGCTTTGGGTAGTATAGACAATTTGACAGTATTAACTTTTCAGCTTATGAGCACAGAATATTTTTCTGTTTTTGTTTTCAGTTTCTTATATTAATGTCTCATAGTTTTCAGTGTGTAGGTCTTTTCCTTATTGGCTAAATTTATTCCTAGGTGTTTTATTCTTTTTTATTTAATTGTAAGTAAGATTGTTTTCTTAATTTCTCTTTGTAATAGTTTTTTTATTAGTGTCTTATAGAAACAACAGATTTCTTTCATATAATTTTTATTTTTTAAAGATTTTATCCATTTATTTGACAGAGAGAGAGAACACAAACAGGGGGAGCAGTAGGCAGAGGGAGAAGAGAAGCAGACTCCCTATTGAGCAAGGAGCCAAATGCTGGCGGAGCTTGATCCCAGGACTCTGGGATCCTGACTTGAGCAGAAGGCAGACACCCAACCAGCTGAGCCACCCAGGCGCCCCTGCACAACAGATTTTTGTATATTGACTTTGTATCCTGCCAGATTTGCCTATTAGCTCTAACACTAACTTTAACACTATTAACTCTAAGTCTAACACTTTTTTGGTGAAGTCTCTAGGATTTTCTTTCTTTCCGTCTTTCTGTCTTCCTCCTTCCTTCGCTCCCTCCCTTCTTTCCTTCTTGTAGGCTTAGTGCTGGGCTTGAACTCACAACCCTGAGATCAAGACCTGAGCTGAGATCAAATGTCAGATACTTAACTGACTGAGCCACCCGGTCACCCCTTGTCTTTATGATTTTCTATGCATAATATCATGGCATTTGCAAATATTGACAGTTTCATCTCTTCCTGTTCAATTTGGATGCCTTTTACTTATATTCCTTGCCTAATCGCCCTGTCTAGGATTTCCAGTACTATGTAGGATAAAAGCAGCAGCAGTACACATCTTTGTCTTATTCCTGATATTGGAGGAAAAGCTTTAAGCTTTTCACCTTTGAATACGAAGTTAGTGGAGTTGTCCATGTGTAATTTTGATAGTCACTGACAGATTGCCTTTCGAAGAGGTTGTGCCAAGTTGTATTCCCACCAGCCCAATAGGAGGGTGTCCATTTTCCTATACACTTAACTATATATTATGCTATATGTACTGTTTAATATTATTTAGTTCTCTAGGTGAAATATCACTGCTGTATAAGTTTTGCATTTCTGTTACTTATTCATCTATAAATACATAATAAACAAAAATTATTCTTTTTTTTTTTTTTTAAAGATTTTATTTATTTGACATACAGAGACCACAAGGAGGCAGAGCAGCCATCAGAGAGAGAGAGAGAGAAGGGGAAGCAGGCTTCCTAGTGAGCAGGGAGCCCGATGCGGGGCTTGATCCCAGGACCCTGAGATCATGACCTGAGCCGAAGGCAGAGGCTTTAGCCCACTGAGCCACCCAGGCGCCCCAGTTACTCTGTTTTTGAGTATCCAAGCTGATACTTAAATTTTATATAATCATAAAAAAGAAAGTACTCTTTCCCCATCTTTCGCCATAACTCTACCTCCTTTACTTTTTCATCCAATAGGCTTTTTGAAAATTATGTCTAATTTTATTATGATTATCTTTTACATTAAATGTACTTTATGATCCAAGTGTAAATACATATATTAAAATTTTAGGCTTTTCTAGAACCACTGCTCTGAAATGTCCAAGATCAGTCAGCCAGCTAAGTATCTGTTCAATAAGAGAAATAATATTTGGAAAGCTTACAGGAAATAATTTATAAAAATAGGACATGGGGCACCTGGGTGGCTCAGTGGGTTAAGCCTCTGCCTTTGGCTCGGGTCATGATCTCAGGGTCCTGGGGTCGAGCCCCGAATCGGGCTCTCTGCTTAGCAGTAAGCCTGCTTCCCCCTCTCTCTGCCTGCCTCTCTGCCTACTTGTGCTTTCTCTCTCTCTCTCTCTCTCTCTCTCTGTCAAATAAATAAATAAATCTTAAAAAAAAAAAAACAAAAAGGACATAACTCTAGACTGACTTTTATAATACTGGCTGTACCTTCTCAGCCAGACTGCTAAATGTTGAAATCCCTCAGGGCTCTATTCTAGGCTCACTTTCTCCTCTCTGTATTTTCTCTGAGCCCATGGCTTAAATGTTATTTTATACTATTGATTTCCAAATAGATATCTATGGCCGGGACCTCTGCTGTGAACTCCATTTGGTTCAAAACATTTTAAATTTTTCTTGAGACTTCTTCTTTGACCCATGTGTTATTCAGAAGTGTGTTGTTTAATTTCTAAATATGTGGGGATTTTTAAAAACTATTTTTCTCTTTAATTTCTAGTTTAATTCCTTTGTGGTCTAAGAATGGATTCCTGTTTTATGGCTCAGGATGTGATCTGTCTTGTTGAATGTTCCATACAAGCTTGAGAAGAATGTGTACCCTGCTGTTGTTAGATCTATTATTATATGAATGTCAGTTATATCAGGTTGATTGATAGTGCTGTCCAAGTCAACTATATCCTTACTGATTTTCTGCCTGCTTCATCTACCATGCTGACAGGTCAGCAATGACATCTGCAACTATAGTTGTTAATTTCTCTATTTCTCATTGGCAGTTTTGTCATTTTTTGCTGCACGGATTTTGAAGCTTTGTTGTTAGGTGCATACATGTTTAAGATTACTATGTATTTGGGGGAATCGACCCATTTATCATCATGTAATGTCCCTCTTTGTGCCTGATATTTTCCTTGTTCTGAAGTCTGTTTGTCTCTAAATTCAGTTCAGTTACTCCAAGTGTCTTTTGATTAATGATAACATGATGTCTTACTCCATGCCTTTGCTTTTGATCTGCCTGTGTCTAGGGTTTCCTGTTGACAACTTATAGTAGGGTCTTCTTTTTTTAACCAGACAAGTCTTACAGACCATCCGTATTTAAAGAGGCTATGGATATATTTGGATTAATATCAACCGTGTGTGTAACTATTTTCTTTGTTGCCAGAGGCTTTTCTGCCTTATCTGGTTTTGATTGAGCAATTTGTGTGATCCCTTTTATCTCTTAATGTATCAAATACACATCTTTACAGATATTTTCAGTTGTTTACAAGAAGTTTACAGTTGTTTACTAGAAGTTTAATCATTTTATAAGCCTACCTTCAAATGATACTATTGTTTCACATGTAATATAGGTTCCTTATAACAGTGTCTTGAATTCCTCCCATCCCCTATGATATTGCTATCATTCATTTCACTTAATCCACATGCTGTAATTCCCCTGTGTGTTGTTACTATTATTGACTTGAACAGTTGTTTTTTTTAGATCAATTAGGAATGAGAAAATATTTATCTTACTTTCACTTACTCCCACAGTGCTCTTCCATTCTTTATGTACATCCAGGTTCTAACCTGTACCTTTGTTTTTTTTTTCTAAGATTTTATTTATTTGACAGAGATCACAGATCTCTGTCAGAGAGGCAGAGAGGCAGGCAGAGAGAGTGAAGGAAGCAGGCTCCCCACCAAGCAGAGAGCCCAATGAGGGGCTTGATCCCAGGACCCCGAGATCATGCCCTGAGCTGAGGCCAGAGGCTTTAACCCACTGAGTCATCCAGGCGCCCCTCTAACCTGTACCTTTAATAACTGAAGAAAAGCTTTTAACATTTCTTACAGGGCAGGATTGCTGGTGATGACTTCTCTTAGTTTTTATTTGAGAAAGTATTTCTCCTTAACTTTTTTGTTTTTGTTGTTTTTAAATTATTTTAAGCGAAATTAATAGGACATAAAATTAACTATTTTAGGGATACCTGGGCGGCCCAGTTGGTTAAGTATCTGCCTTTGGCTCAGATCATGATCCCAGAATCCTGGGATCATGCTGCACATCGGGTGTCTGCTTATCCCTCTCCCTCTGCTTATCCCTCTCCTTCTGCTCCTCCCTGCTACTCATGCTCTCTCACTCTCTTGCCCCTCTCTCAAATAAAGAAATGAGATCTTTAAAAAGAAAAAAAAATTAACCATTTTAAAGTGAACATTAGTGGCATTTAGTACATTCACAGTGTTGTACAATCACCACCTTTGTCTAGTTCCAAAACATTTCCATCAGTCCAGAATAAAACCCCTTATCCATTAAGCAGTTTCTCTGTGTTCCTCCTCCCTGTTCCTCCTTCCCTCTAGCTCCTGGCAACCAGCAGTCTATGTTCTATCTCTGTGGATTTACCAATTTTGGACATTTCATGTACATATAATATGTGACATTTGTATCTAACTTCTTTCAATAAGCATAATCTTCATTTATCTATGATGTCAACTCAATCAGTACTTCATTCCTTTTCATGGCTGAATAATACCCTATTGTATGGATATACCATAGTTTGTTTATCCAGTCTTTATCCACTGATGGACTCTCTTCCAATTTTGAGGGATATTTTTGTCAAATATAGAATTCTACTTTGGAGGTTTCTTTCAACATTTGAACTCTTTCATTTTGCTATCATCTGGCTTATTGTGGTTTCTGATAAGAAATCTGCAATGAATCTTACCCTTGTGTCTCTATAGGTGAGGTGTTTCCCTTTTCCCCACCTTCACCTCCCCCTTCTTTCAGTATTTCTCTTTGTCTTTGGTTTTCTGTGGTTTGAATATGTTAAGGAAATATAACTAAACAAAATCTCTCCCAACCTAGAAAACCTCTCCGTAAAGGTAGAGGAGACAAAAAAACAGGTTTTTTTTTCTTTGCTTTGCTTCTTTTTAAGATTTACTTTTTAAGTAATCTCTACACCTAATGTGAGGCTTAAACTCAAAACCGCAAGATCAAGAGTTACATACTTCACTGACTGAGACAGCCAAGTGCTTTTTTCTTTTCTTTTTTTAATGAACATTAAATCAGAATGTGATATGCCTTACAGGCAGTCTTCTAAGGAATTGCAAAGACAGGAATTTCACTTGTTTGTATAGCCGTGCAGGTAGAACCCATACATATGCATATTTTCAAGATCCTAGTTTTTACTGTGGAAATTGTGGAGACCCACCTGTGCTAGTTATTTGGCTTTATTGGGCATGGAGGTGGGGGAAATTTTCTTAAATCCTTATTGTGGGAGGTAGTTGCATATAAGTGTAAGGTACCCACCAAATTAGGCCCTTCCTGTTCCAGAAGCCTAAGAGGTAAGGGAGCTATCTCCTGAAGTTTACATTTCAAAATAATGGCTCCCAGATCCTAGAGAAAATATTCCTGAGTTGTGAGACTGGCAAGAGGCTTAGGTAACCATTATAAAGATTTAGATACAAATGAAGAAGGCAGAGAAAGAGTTCTAAAAAGAAAGGGAGAAGGGAAAGAAGTTTCTTCCTTTGTTTTTACCAGGGAGAATTAAGCCTCTTTAATTTGTATTTGGTCTTACAAGTAGGATATGTCTAGATGTAGTATTTTAGTATTTAATCTGCTTGATGTTTTCTAAGCTTCATAGATTAGTGCTTTGATGTTTGTCATTAATTTTTTAAAGTTCTCGGCCACTATTACTTCAAATATTTCTTCATTTTCCTTCTGGTATTCGTTATGCATATGTTATATCTTGAAATTGTCCCATAGTTCTTGGATACTCTGGTTTCGGTTTTTTGTTTGTTTGTTTGTTTGTTTGTTTTGTTTACCCTCATTACTTTTTCCCTTTGGATTTCAGTTAGGGATGTTTCTATTGACCTATCTTTAAGCTTACAAATTCTTTCCTTGGTTATATCCAGTGTACTGACCAGTCCATCAAGGCATTCTTCATTTCTGTTACTGTATTTTTGATTTCCAGCATTTCCTGCTTCCTGAGAATTTCCATCTTCTTACATTTCATATCTGTTCTTGCACGTTGTACTTTTTCCTCTAGAGACCTTAACATATTGATCTTTCTATTTTAAGTTTCTTGTTTGGTCATTCCAAGATTTTTGTCCTTTTGGAGTCTGATTCTTTTTTTTTTTTTTAAGATTTTTATTTATTTATTTGAGAGAGAGACAGTGAGAGAGAGCATGAGAAGCGAGAAAGTCAGAGGGAGAAGCAGACTCCCCATGGAGCTGGGAGCCTGTTGCGGGACTCGATCCCAGGACTCCGGGACCGTGACCCGAGCCGAAGGCAGTTGCCTAACCAACTGAGCCACCCAGGCGCCCTGGAGTCTGATTCTGATGCTTGTTTTGTCTCTTCTGATTATGTTTTTCTTGCCTTTTGACGTTTCTTGCACATATTCTTTTTAAAACCATACAGTATCTGCTGTTAGATAATAAGAACTAAAGTAAATAAGCCTCTGCCATGAGGATTTATGTTAATCTGGCAGGGTTGAACTGTATGTGACGTTTGCTGTGGCTGTAGGTCCAGAGGCTTCAGGTTCCTCTGGTGTCTTTGTCTCCGTCTCTCCTCCTGACTTTGGGCTTCTTGGATATTCCTCCTCAGAGAGTGTGTGTCTTGAAGCTCTTGGAGCCATAATCCACTGTTACACTGGAGCCCTCTTGGTGGGGTGGTAAAGTGTCATGGAGGGGAAGCATTCAATCACTGTATGATGAAGTCTCAGTATTTAGTGGACCTGTGTCCCTGGGCTACTTATAAGAGTTCCAGGACCCAGTTCCAATTTTGGGGTGGGGTTGGAGGGGGTCCCACATATACAACACCAAGCAATTCTGACACTGTCAGCATGGAGATAGTATCAGATTCTGCAGACTAGTAATTTAGCCCTGTAAGACTGACCTCTACTCTCACCTCAGACACCAGTCACAAGTCCCAGGTTATTAGCTGAGCTTCTGACCAACCAGTGATAGATTGGAGGTTACAGTGACCTTCTTAGGTTCAACTAATTTGCTATAGCAGCTCACAGAACTCAGGGAAGCACTTACTCATGTTTACCAGTTTGTTAAAGGATACAGATCACCAGCCAGATGAAAATACCTTGGGCAAGATGCCAAACAAGGGAGCTTCTGTCCTCATGAAACTTGGGGCCAGCTTGGTGACACATAGAAGTGTTCTGGTTCCCCAAGCATGGAAGCCCTCTGTAAAGGGCCAAAAAGCTGTTCTCTTAGGTTTTTATGGAGGCTTTATTACAGAGACATGTTTGATTAAGTAACTGACAACTGGCTGATTCAACCTCCAGCCCCCCTCCTATACCCCTGCCCTTGGGAGAGGGGGGATATTGAAAGTTCCAACCTTTTAATCACATGGTTGATCCTTCTGGCAACTAGCCCCTGCCCTTGGGAAGGGTCCCAAAAGTCACCTTCATTAATAACAAGACATTGTTTCTCTTTTGGGGCTTTAAAGCATTTCTAGGAACTGTAGGTGAAGACCAAATATATCTGAAAAATATGTTTTTGTCATCTGAATGACCAATTATATATTTCTTATAAATCATATTGCAGGCTCTCACCTGTGTATTGATTTCCCTTACTCCCTACCTCCTTCTCTAAGATAGAAAGGTCCAAGGAGCCTGGAGCTGAAGAAATTCCCTTTCCCCAGGTGGGATAAGACTCAAGTACAGTGTTTTCCCCTGCAGAATAGGCCTGTGTTTATTTTACAGAAGAAACCCTTGAGTTCATTTTACAGAAATCCTCCCCCTCCCCTACCAAAGCCACCAGGGAATCTTTCTCATTTCTTCACCTTGATAACCAAGTGGGATTCCTAGCTCTAAAGCCCCTGACCCTCCTAAGACTGTGGCCCCCAAGAGTTTCTTCTAATCTGTGCTAAGTCTCCAGCAGTTCATTGTAATTACCTTTTAAATGTTCTTCCAGGTTGACTTCTGCTCCACCTAAGCAGATCTCAGACTTTGTGAACCCACCTCTCCAGATTTGGGGATGGATTTGCCCTGCACACTCAAGTTCTCTGATAAGTCCAAGGGAAGTTGATGATTTTCCATTTATCTTGCCCCCCCTTTTTTTAAGATTTTATTTATTTATTTGACAGAGAGAGACACAGTGAGAGAGGGAACACAAGCTCAGGGAGTGGGAGAGGGGGAAGCCGGCTTCCCACTGAGCCGGGAGCCAGATGCGGGGCTTGATCCCAGAACCCTGGGATCATAGGGTTCATGACCTGAGCCAGAGGCAGACGCTTAATGAATGAGCCACCAAGGCGCCTCGGTCTTGCCTTTTCTTGTTGTGAAGATGAAATGGTAACTTCTAAGCTCTTTACATTGAAGTTGAAACCAGAAATATACTTTGAGGTCCACATTCATCTATCTGGTATTTTACTTGACATATCTACTTACGCATCTCATATTTGCCAGGCCAAAAACAGACCTCTGAATTCCTGTCAACCCTTGCTCCATCCACCATGCCATTCTTTATTCAGGTTAGAAACCCAATAGTCATTCCTGGCTCTTCATTCTTCACTCCTCACTTCTGTACCCACCTGCATGTGCTGTCGCTTCTCCCTCCCGTATGCATCCTGCAATGGTCCTCTGCTCTCCAGTCCCACAGCCCCCATCTTCAGCTCCCACCTGGCTCCTCCAGGGACATCCGAACAGTTTCTCAGCTTCCACTTTTACTGTTCTATATTTTTTCCACCCAGCATCCAGGAATATCTGTTTAAAATGCAAAGTCCATCATTCCCTCACTTCAAGGCCTAAATGTATTTAGAAAACACTGTTTTGTATTATTTAGAGAGGAAAGCTTTGCCAAATATTTTATCTACATAAATGTTCTAGGGATTGAATTAGTGAGGCTGAGTGGAGAGTATATTTGTTTGATCTTTGCCTGTGAGTAGCACTAACTATTCATGAACTGAAATTTGTATTTGAGTAAAAGATTCATATACCTTTTTGCATAGGTCAAAAAAAATTTTAACAGAGTTTCTTTGCCTTTACTTTTAATTATCTCTTCTGTTGTCCTTTCTTATGCTTTAATATACACTGACTTGGAACAGTGTGACAAATTTTATATGTATTTATATATTTTAAAATGTATGTGTTTGTATAGAATAGTATATAAGATAGACATAAAATAGCATAAGAAACCTGAAGACCCTTATTTAGGAGGGCAAAACCCTTGAATGACTCCTGTTGTACTTGGAAGAAATCCTGACTTCCACCAGGGCCAGCCCACCTCCCTCCCTAGGCTCCTGGGCCACCCTTCATTGTCCATAGGCCTGATGTCAGTTCTAAGAGTTCCTTCCTCTTAGGACTTTCCATATGCCAGAACATTTCCCATTACTTGGAACACACTTTTCCCTAAACCTTTTTCTAACTCCCTTCTTACTTAGCCTTGAATCCTGTGTTAGTTAAATGCCACCTTAACACAGAAGCCTTCTTGATGTCTCTAAAAAGTTAAGTGCTTGTGTTACTCTTTCCTACTCTAGCCAGATCTTTTCCCTTATAACACTTATCACAAATTGTTCATTGGCTGTTCTGTTTTTTGCCACTTTTCCACTAAAATAGAAGCTTCATGAGAGCAGGAGCCATCTCCATAATGCGTGTAATCTAGCAAAGTGGCCAGCATAGAGAAGACCCTTTGTAAGTATTTGAGGAATGAATGAGTGAGTGAGTGAGCCCAGGTCAGAGGGAGAGATTCGATGAAATGAAAGTGGTAAGACAAACCTTCCCAGTGAGTAGAGAAGTATGTGAGAGCTTAGAGCAGGAAATATTTTTTTCGAGGTCCTCTTATGTTCTGGGTCTTGTACCAGCTGCCTTCAAACATATCGTTCACTTTCTTAGTAATCCTTTTTTTATAGATAAGAAAACAGCCTCACAAAGCTCATATACCTGTTCCACGGTGACCTAGTTGGGAAGCAGTAGAATGAGCATTCCATTCATAGCTCTAGCTGCAAAGCCCTATTTCAGGATCACAGACCTGTGTTTACAGGACCAGGTGGCAGTAGAGAAGGTGGGCAGGGTGGGAATTAGGGCCAGACAGAGAGCCTGTGCCCCATCCAAAGGGACAGCCACAAACAGCCAGTCGATAACCACAGGGGAACTTGGGGCTAGGGTGGGGACAGCTACCAGCTTGTCACAAGAACTGTAAATCTGATTTTTATGGTAAATACTCTATCCTCAGTTATTGGCAACCAGTTTTTTAAATTTTAAACTCTGGGAGGTCAAGCGAAAGTTATACAGTGACTGTTTTTTGCCTTCAGGCTGTCCATTTGCAGACTCTCCTTTACAACACGAATGATGAGTCCAGCTTGGCTGGAACAGAGAGTGGGTAACATGGAGGAGAATGGCAGTAAGTCAGGTCACATTAAGATGTTTTGGGGGTGGAAGTAGGGAGGGCCTTAGGCCGGTAGAGTATGTTGTCAGCTCTGCTATAATGTGCTATAATGTGATATACCTTTTCCTAAAAATTTCCATACTGTGCAAAATTCTGCATTGGAAACTACCGGGCTTATGGGGGTATACGGGGTTGGTGGCATAACACTGAAAAATTGTTGGTGACACATAAAAAAGCAAGTATGAATTTAATTTAATTTAAATTGCAGTTTTACCTACATTAAATGGTTAAGAAATACATAATAATGACAATAAATATGGCACTTTTCCTTGAAAGAGGCCTGAAGCTTGCTTGTAGAGGGAATGTGAGAGGATTGTAGCTCTGGAGTTGTGGTGAATGAGTGATCTGAAATCAGGGAAAGCTGCAACACCACGTGCACTGAGCTACCTATTCCCATATTGCTCACCTGGGGGTCATTTTCTGTGTGTCTGCTATTTCTCAGGAGAAATCCTGCATAAACACAAGATTTATATTATGCACAGAATATTCCATAATATATCAGTCACATTGGAACAAATAATACCTTTTCAAAACGAGTTGTAGCAATACTGTGTGTCGGCAGGCTTGGAAGGCCTTAAGAGTCACAGAGGGGCACCTGGGTTGCTCAGTCAGTGAAACGTCCCAATTCTTAGCTCAGGTCATGGTCTCAGGGGTCACGGATCAAGCCCTGTGTCAGGCTCTGTGCTAAACATGGAGCCTACTTAAGATTCTCTCTCTCCTTCTCCTTCTGTGCCTCCTCCCTGCTCACTCCCTCTGTAAAAAAAAAAAAAAAAAAAAAAAAAAAAAAAAAAAAAGTCACAGAGAAAACAAGGCATACAAGCAGAAAGTATGAATGTTTGTTCCAAGTGAAGAGATTAAATAAAGTCTGCCTCTTACGTTCATTTCCTAGGGCTGCCATAACAAATTACCACAGACTTGGGGCCTTAAAACAACAAAATTTATTTTCTTGCAGAAGCCCAAGATCCAGGTATTTGCTTGGGGCATGCTCTCTGTAGGTTTCTAGGGAAGCATCCCTCTGTGCTTTCCTCCCTAGCTTTTGGTAGTGACCAAAAGTCCTCAGTGTTCTTTACCTGTAGCCACAACACTCCTCTCTGCCTCTGTCATCACAGGCCTGCTAGTAAGGACACCAGCCACAGGATTTGGGACCCACCCTCAACCAGTATGGACTCAACTTGATCAGATATAACCATCTTTCTTGAGGGGACATGATTCTACCAACAACACCTCTTCTCCACCCCTCCATGGGAGATTTAATAAGTCTGGATACATCCTCAATTTGATGTTTCCTTGGTCTCATTAAACAGGTATCCGTCTGCTGATACTTGTCAGCAAGGCCTTTGTTTGTCTAAGGGTCACCCTTGGCCTCTGTGAGCCTGAGTCTTTAAGGGAAAAAAGAAAAAAATAATCTGAGCCACACTCATTGTTACATATGATATGTTACATATAGCCCCACTAGTCCCTGTCTAGACCCAGTCAGTCCTACCTCCCACCCCTGCCCCATACCTGCTATACCTTGACCAAGAGACCTGGGAATAGCATCAAAGGCGGTGACATGGCAGTGATTGTGTGTACTCAGGTGCAGAGTGTGTCACCTCTGAACATGTGAAGGACTTCTACTAGCCTTGCCTTTGTTATAGCTGGTGACTGAAAGACCCTCTCAAATCACATGACCGTTTCATTATTTAACAGAGAAAATAATTTAGGAAGGAGATAAGTTTTGATAGACATGAAAAGGAAGTCAGACATTTTACTCCCAGATCTCAAGGTTATAAGGGCTTTTCAAAGGCTTGCTTGTTCTCTTTTAACAAAGGAAGGAGTGCCTTCTGTGGCAGCTGAGAGAAGTGTGTGTGTCAGCCAGCCTTTCAGTTCAGTGGGGGGGGGGGGGGGGTGTTTAAACGAGAATTCTTATAAAGTTTTCTGTCTCTGTGTTTTGGGGGTTTGTTTGTTTTTTTGAGATTTTATTTATTTATTTGACAGAGATCATAAGTAGGCAGAGAGGCAGGCAGAGAGAGAGGGGGAAGCAGGCTTACTGCTGAGCAGAGAGCCTGATGTGGGGCTCCATCCCAAGACCCTGAGATCCTGACCTGAGCCAAAGGCAGAGGCCCAACCCACTGAGCCACCCAGGTGCCCCTTTGTCTCATGTTTTACTTTTCCAGGGGAAGCTGGGTATGTATGCTACAGGTTGTAACAATGAAAGGTATTTCTTTTCATTCGCTAAATCTGTTCTTCTTCATCCTTCAAGATCTTTTGACCTTTCAGTAGCAAATGATGGTATGCTGGGATTCATGCCCCACTATCAGCTAAGGATTTGTTCATGTATCATCTATCCCCAGTCTGCTCTTCTTTCTGGTCTTGAACTTGCTGTGCCCTCAGCCTGTAACATACTTTGCCCATATTTGCATGGCTTCCTCTCTTGCTTCGTCCAGGTCTTTGCTCAGCATCACCCCCATGAGAGAGCTCTTTCTTTCTAAAGCAGCCCTTCTTCCTCCTTCCCCTTGACACGCTTTGTCTCTTTACTCTGCTTTTTAGTTTTATGATACGTACCATGACTGATATTCTGCAGTATCAGTGTTCATGGTCTGTTTCCCCCTATATAAGGTTAACTCCACGGGGTAGGAGCTCTGTTGTGTTCATGTCCCTCTCCCTAGTACAAAGAACAGAGTTTGACATATAGTGGATACTCTAAATAAACATAATTAAGTGATTGGGTCTTTGTCATTTTCTTTTGAACCAACCAGCATTGTCTGGTTTTCCATATTGGATAGTTGGCAAAGCTGTTGTGCTAGAGTCTTTGTGAGTTTGCTTTCTGAACTTTGGAATGCTATGTCACAAGTCAGCATCTATCAAGATGTAGCACGGATACCAGACCTGCCCATAAATATATATATATATATATATTTTTTGTTGTTGTTGTTGTTAAATATTTTATTTATTTATTTGAAAGAGGGAGAGAGCATGAGAAGGGAGAAGCAGACTCCCCAAGAAGCTGGGAGCCTGATGTGGGACTCGATCCCAGAACTCCAGGATCATGACCTGAGCTGAAGGCAGTGGCTTAACCAACTGAGCCACCCAGGCATCCCTGCCCATAAATATTGTAGAGGAAAGGGAGTTCCAGCCAGAGATGTAGTACCTCTCTCTCTGTCCAAGGCCCACCCACAGCAGCCCCCAAAATCCTATTTGCTGTGAGGGACTGCTGGTGCCCCAGGAAGAAGGTGGGCAGTGCTCCAAAGCTGGGCACTCAGCCTTGAGGAAGGCAGGACAGCTTCAGAGAATTTCTTGAGCAGGAATGACAAGTCTCTCTTGCTGTAGCTACTATTTCGATCGTAACTGATGCAGTTAGGCAGGGACTCTGGAAAGAGGCAGACTCTGACAGCTGGCCCCCTGAACAGTGAATGGTGGGAGCCTCTGGAGAACTCAGGGTCACAACTTTTCTGGACTTTATTATGCCTGGGACAAGGCTTTTTCTCTCTTTCTTTCTTTATTTAAGTTAAACTCATCTACTAATATTATCTCCATTTCATAAAAGGACTTTGCTTTTTCTGGTTTTACTGAGATATAATTGACACACAACACTGTGTAAGTTCAAGATGTACAGCCTAATGACTTACCTGTATTATGAAATGATGGCCACTGTAAGTTTAGTTAACATCCATCATCTCATATAGATTTTTTAAAAAAGAAAAGAAAAAATGGCTTATTCCTTGTGATGAGAACTCTTAAGATCTACCTTCTTCACAACTTTTGGATGCACCACACAGCAGAGTTCGCTATAGTCGCCATGCTGTACATCACATTCCAGTACCCTTTTTTTTTTAATCTTAAAACGGAAAGTTTGTATCTTTTGACCACCTTCATCTAGGACCCCACCACTGCCCCTAAGGACATTTTAATTAAAAATAGTAGGAATGATATCATCCTGAAATAAAATTAGCTCCATGAAAATTGGTCCCTGAAAAGCTCACGATTGTGTTTCATTTTTCTCATTTCACCATGCACTGGTGAAACTACATCTTAGACCAGCATTGACTCCAGGACGGCATTGGGCAGTCACCACTCTGAGCAGTAGTACCTGCAAGTACACGAGTCACATGATACTCCATGAGAGCAGCCTCCATGTTGTGTCTTGTAGATTGTGACAGACCAGCAGACAGGACAGAAGATCCAGATAGTCACCGCAGTGGACGCCTCCGGATCCCCCAAGCAGCAGTTCATCCTGACCAGCCCAGATGGAGCTGGAACTGGGAAGGTGATCCTGGCTTCCCCGGAGACATCCAGTGCTAAGCAGCTCATATTTACCACCTCGGACAACCTTGTCCCTGGCAGGATCCAGGTAAGGCTGTTGACAGGCATTTGTTTCAGCACTTCAGCTGCCAAACTTGTTTCTGACTCCTCCTTTGCCTTGAAGGCCACGTCCATCTCTAGAAGGTCCTTCGAGGACCTACAAGTGTGTTAGGTTGCTGCTTTGGCTAAAGTAAAAAACCAAAATAAAAAAATATATATTTAAAAAAAGGGAGGGGGCACCTGGGTGGCTCAGTTGGTTAAGCACCTGCCTTCGGCTCAGGTCATGATCCCAGGGTCCTGGGATTGAGTCCCATATCGGGCTCCCTGCTCAGCAGGAAGTCTGCTTCTCCCACTGACCTCTCTAATCTCATGCTCTCTCTCTTTCATTGTCTTTCTCTACCTCTCAAATAAATAAATAAATAGATAGATAGATAAATAAATAATATTTAAAGTAAAAAACCAGCAAGTGAGTGGCAAGGCCCAGGAGGCAGCAAGCTTCAGTGCTCAGATGGGGTAGAAGTTGAGCCAGGACAGTCTGTGGCCCACAGGAGACTGGCCTGAGCAAGCTGGTACTAAGGCCACTGGAGAATGCTCTAACTAACCTAAGCTGGATGGTGGCAATTCTTGGCCCCTGTTATTTTAGGGGCCCCACCTAGGGCTGGACACAGCCAGATGGGGACTGACTTGTTCCTAAATCTCACTTCATCTTTTCCAGGTCGTCAGGCATGGTCCTAGCTCTTCATTCTGTCCTTACTTGCACCTGTGAACTCTGGGTCTCTCCTTTCCCCCAGCCCTGACAGCCATCATCCTACTTTCTGTCTTTATGACTTTGGTTATTCTAGGGACCTCACATAAGTGGAGTCCTACAATATTTTTTCTTTTGCAGTTGGTTTATTTTACTGAGCATAATGTCCTCAAGGTTCATCCATCTTGTAGCCTATGTCAGAATTTCCTTCTTTTTTAAGGCAAAATAATACTTCATTGTATGTATAGACCACACTTTATGTAGTCATCTGTTGTTGGATGTTTGAGGTGCTTCTACCTTTTGGCTCTTATGAATAATGCTGCTAAGAATCCATGTGTTTTGAGTGGGGAGGGACTTTGTACTATGGAGAAAAATAAGGGAAGGATTTTTTTTCTTCTGATAGAACTGGGTTCAGAACACAAGTGATGTTCAGCTTTCAGAACTGCACTTCTGAGACTCTTCATAATGTAGTTAGTAAATACTGCCTCCTTTCCCAGAGTACATTCTGATCAACTGAAATTAAAGTTGCTCCCTGCTTTTTTAGACTTCTCCTTGTTCATGAGAAGGTGGCTGTTGATTTTGTTGCATGTTTTGTAAGAGATCATTTTACACAGTAATTTCTATATATATTCCCATCACACAGCAATAACCATGATGGTTCTTGTTGGTACATTATTTAAAGAGCAATTTTTTCACTTTCTTATACTTGTGGCAGTTACAGTATTCCTCCAGGTGAGTAACACTGTCACCTAGAAAGTCACCTGCAAGTGAAGGAGAAATAACAGGTTTCAGAGGTCGCCTGTTTCTAGTCTTTCTACGCCCAGCTGCCTCAAGGAGAGACCTGGTATATTAATTAATAAAGCTTGATTATTTCTCTGCCAAATATACCTTTTTGCATGCATTCCAAGCTGTTTCATGGGATTAGAGAAGGAGCCAGAAGGTCCTGCGGTACATTCATGTCAGAGCACTGCATGTGATTCTCCACATGGCCCCCCATCCTGGACATCCGAGTTATGCTAGCCAGATGGGAGAGTATGTGAGTGAAAACCAGTGCCTAACCTTGGACACATGCCCCCCAACTATCATCACCACTGAAGGGGTGCAGTCTAGGGGAGCAACAGGGCCATTCCTAATGTCACTAACTTGTCAAGTAGGATTTTCCCAGTTCTGCCCAGGGTTTTCCTGCTTAGAAACTCAAGATTAGGAATTTATAGTTAAACGTTAATTTTTTTTTATGATCTGGTTTTTAATAGCACTTTGCTTATTTCCGGGTTTTTCTTAGATCGTCACGGACTCTGCTTCTGTGGAGCGCTTGCTGGGTAAGGCCGACGTCCAGCGGCCACAGGTAGTAGAATACTGTGTGGTCTGTGGCGACAAAGCCTCTGGTAAGTAACCCTAGGTTTTGCTAGGCACACATCATGGTCCAGTATCATGAACCAAATAGAGGTTGGAGGATTATTAGAGAGAGAACATTTTCTGTAGGTTTGTAGGTTTTAAAACATGAACTCCACTTTTCTGAGCAGGATAGTGATACAAATAAGCAGACCTGTTTGTCAGATTATTAGAATCAAAAGGAGTCAAGACACTGTTTCTGTGATTTATAAATCTGGGCTGTGTGTCAAATATTTACGTACTACCAAGAAAGCAGTCATTTATTTGGGGGTAGTATTAGCACAGTGCTTTGCTATTTCACAACATGTGTTATCTCTCTCTTCTTCATCCTAACTTTCTCTGTCATCCGCTCACTATAACCCTGTGTGGTAACTACTGTAATGAAGGAGGTGAGAGCATGAGATCCTGGCTGGAGCCTCAGGTTCAGGCAAGGTCCCCCAGCGGCAGTCAAATTCTGTGAGGCTTGGAGGTTGAATATGTTGGTAAAGCAGAAGGGTGTTCTGGCTGGTGGAGCCAGGGCCTGGTGAATTTACTGTCCACACCCATGGTGTGTCTTTGGGGAAGAGCTCCTGGACTTCTGTGATTAGGATGTGAGTGAAAGGAGACTGGAGAAAATGTTTGTCCCAGAAGTTCAGACTTCAGCTTGCTAATGCCAGGGAGCTATAGAAGGTAAGAAGGGCAGGAAGCAGGAAGGATGGAGAAGTATTTAGTGTATGTGCTACCGAAGTGAGCACAGGGTGGAGAAGGATTTAATAAGGTGCTTTTCCAGCTGTGCTGTGGGAACAGGCCTGAGTTTTGTGATTCAACTTTATTCTGTAGTCACAGAATTCCCAGGAACTTTGGACACTTTGTGGTCCTGGTTAAAACAGAAGGTTGGACCAAGCATATTAGGAGGACAGCCCAGACAAACATCCACAAACATCCATGTCAGAAGCTCCAGTCCCCTCCTAGCTCATGGTACCATTTGCTGTGCCATGGTGCCCTGCCTCTGTTCCCACTCCTATCTTGAACAAGGCAAAACCCAGCCCATCCCACCCCTTCTCTGAAGCCAGTGCTGCCTGTGTCCTTGTCATCCTTTGTGTAGACGGCTCTGGCATTTGTTACATTCTCTTACAATTGATTGTTACAGGCCCAACTTCCACACCGAATGGGCTCTTCTTGTTAGAGCAAGAACATGCCATCTCTATATCCTAGCTTTTTGCTCAGCCAGGACAGGCACTCTGCAAACTTTTAAACAAATGAATGAAGCATAGACATAAGAATGAGGCCACAGAATCTGCTTGGCTTCCCCATTTGTCAGTCCCCTTCTGGGCTTAAAGGAATAGCCTAATCATAGGCTTATAGTACCACAGTCTCCAGATACAGATGTCCCTCTAAAGTCTAGAGAGGCTAAGGAAATACACTGCAAGGAAGGAAAAATGATGTCTACGCAGCAACTTTAGTACTACTCTTCAAGACACAAAATTTAGACCTTCCAAGTACATACTTGGGGAATGGCTCTGCATGCCAGAGTTCAGGACAGTGGGACGCTCAGTAGCTGCCATCAGTGATGATCTGGTGAAATGTTTCTTAGCAATGTAGCTATGATATTGGGTTACAGAAGATCAAACCAGGAGAGCTTATCCATGTTTCTTTGCCAGCTGGGAACAAAGGATGGGTCATGCATGTGGAAGCATTTGGTATATTTGGGAGGGTGCTCTGAGGTAGGGGGCTCTTTCTAATGTCATTGGGCATTAGAAGTTAGAGACACCAAAGTACAGATTAGAAAAAAAGAACTGTATGTAATAAATGTATTTCTAGAACTGTGTTTCCAAGAGAGTCTGAATACCTAACCAAAGTGAGCCACATGGCATGTACCCTTCCCTCACCTTGGGGCTACATAACCATAGCCTCTGCACTCCCCCAGGGTAGCTCTAGGGCCCAGGACCTGACTCACACCGAGAGAGTAAAGAGAGGAGTCGGACCCTGGGTCCTTGAACAGCACACGCATGCTTCTGCTACATGCCACCGTTGGTGGGACAGGAGCACTGGGAGGCTTCAGGAGCCCGGCTCTGTGGGGCCACGACCA
Organism: Mustela lutreola; assembly: GCF_030435805.1. NCBI lineage: Eukaryota > Metazoa > Chordata > Mammalia > Carnivora > Mustelidae > Mustela > Mustela lutreola. Next base: position 55,340,562 of record NC_081291.1, on the reverse strand, counting down.
GGTGTGCATGGCAGGCAGTACCGCTCAGCCATCCTCTGGGAGCTCCTGCTGCATGTTAGGTCATGCCATTTACCAGCTGTCATGTAACCTATCGGAACTTCTGTTTTTCTATCGTGATGTCACAGGGCTACTTTAAAGATTATAGGAAAATTAGGGGAAGACCTAAGTGCCGTGCTTCATGCCCAGGCTCATGGTTGTCCCGTGGCTGCCCTCACCGGATACCATGCCCTGGTCACTTTGATGGCCTTCCCTTAGAAACGGGCCTTTGATGGACCACCTCTTCTCTTGGTGATCTGTTTCACACACTCTTTCTCCTTTTAGGCCGTCACTATGGGGCTGTTAGTTGTGAAGGTTGCAAAGGTTTCTTCAAAAGGAGTGTAAGGAAAAATCTGACCTATAGCTGCCGGAGCAACCAAGACTGTATCATAAACAAACACCACCGGAACCGCTGTCAGTTTTGCCGGCTGAAAAAATGCTTAGAGATGGGCATGAAGATGGAATGTGAGTAACTGTGTGAGCAAGCAACTTGAGTTAGCTAGTTGGAGGAAGCAAGATTTCTATACCTGGCTTTAAAATACTCTAAGAGGAAAATATCCACTGAGGCTTCCTGTTGTTTCCCTTCTCTGTCAGCTAGGTGGTCCAGCACCCATGCTGCTGCGATTGACCATTCTCCATGATGTGTGTGGAAGCCTCCCCCAGATAACTCGGCGTGCAACTCAGCGCAATGGGGTGAACACAGGCTTTGGAGTATCAAACCCCAGCTCTGCCAGTTGGGAGCTGTGAGGCGTGGGGAAGACATGGCACCTCTCTCAGCCACAGCATCCTTCTCTAAATAGGACCCCTTAGCTTTCTTACATATTGGATCTGGGGTTCATACTATCTTTCTTTTAAAAAAGATCTTTATTTCCTTCAGTTGTTTCTGGCCCATGTAGCTCTCTCAACCAGATTGCTGGAGGGAGAGACTGCTAGTGTTACAGAAAGCTGACACACCATTAAACAATTTGCAGAAGCCATGCAGGCTTGAATTGGACATTAGAATGGTTCTCTATGACACGTGGCCCTGGACAAGCTCTCTGTTAAGGGCCCACTTAAAGATGGATAAAGATTTCCCTTCCTGGAAAGTGCATTTTGTGAGCAGCAAAAAGTGAAAATCCGGAGGGCTCCGTGTGGACCCCCCATAAGACCATGCTGAAGTTTCTTAGCAGGCAGTGAGCTTGCACTCTTTAGACCAAGAGTGGCCTTGTTTGGCTTTGAGCTTTTCTTCCCTTTGGCTAAAAAGCCCTCTGAAAATTGAGCCAGATGTGTCTAGCACCAGAGCTTATCATCCCTATAGTAGCAGACTTACTAAGGAAGACTTTCCTATGAAGGATGTAATTTGTAATGACTTGTTCATCTAAACATGAATATTTATGTTGTGATTTAAGCTGTGCAGAGTGAACGGAAGCCCTTTGATGTACAACGGGAGAAACCAAGCAATTGTGCTGCTTCAACTGAGAAAATCTATATCCGGAAGGACCTGAGAAGTCCTCTGATAGCCACTCCCACATTTGTGGCAGATAAAGATGGAGCAAGGTCAGTCTCTGTTTTGACAAAGGGCAACACTACCATCAGCCTATGAGCTGATCAGAGGAGGCCTGGATGTTCTTGGAAGGAGCGTATGTGGCTCCCTCCCCACTGTCCCAGCCTTCAGCCTTGTCTTGCTTCATCCCACCCTTTTTGGAGCTGCTCCAGTCACACCTGTGGACGGACCTGAAGATGGGGTTTTTCTCCTGCCTGGGGGTCTCAGGTTGTGTCCTGTAGTTATTCATATGTTGCTCTGCAATTCAAGATAGGGTTTCTCTGCAGTATAGACAAAAGGCCCAAGTCCCAGGGTAGTCCCAAATGATGTGAAGAGTTAACACAAGTTGACGTCTATGGTTTTGTTTTGTTTTGTTTTTTTCCATGTAATCTATTGAACTTCATTACAAAAAGGGAAAACAAGAAATCCAGACTGTGTCCTAGCGAGAACTAGAGTTGAGAATTCTTGGTGATATTCTGAAGATCACATTGGCTTTATTTAACAAAGCGGCTACAGTCTGTGGTCAGCGTGGAAGCCAAGGGGATGTGTATCTGTGTGGCATCCTGTCTCAGGCTGTAGGCCCAACTTTGTGCTCATCTCATTCTAGAGAGAAGGGGTGATGGTTCAGTCACTCGATAACCGAGTCAAGTTAGAGCTTTTCTGCTATTCAGGCAGCTTTGCCACTGTAAAAGGGACAGGGCAATGCATTGTGATCATATTGTGTGTTAAATGTTGGAAGCTACTCTGGGTTTCTTTATGTCTTAAATAGACAAACAGGTCTTCTTGATCCAGGGATGCTTGTGAACATCCAACAGCCTCTGATACGTGAGGATGGTACAGTTCTCCTGGCCACGGATTCCAAGGTGATGTTCTCTACTTACTCTCTCCTCCACCTCTGTATTGCAGTGCAGACTGCTTCTCTGAATGTGTGCCCCCTCTGTTCTTCTTAGCTTCTGAGACTACCTTGTTAGCTTGGTCTTTCGCATCTCTGTTTATTTCTTCTTATATAGCCATCCTATGGTTTGTTTTAGGAATGTTGGCAGCTTTTCAGAAACTTGGGGCTGGCTGGTTATAGTCATTATTACATGTCAGGGTCTAGAGTTAAGTTTGGTGAAAACTCAGTGGCTCTCATCTCAATAACAACCCCCACCCCACCCCAGTACACACATTAGCAAACTACAGGTATGCTGTGGAAATGGCTGCTTATCCTCAGATGTCCTTTTGCAAAAGCCCCTAGTTCATCTTTTTTTTTTAATTGACGTATGGTTGACACACAGTGTTACATTATCCACCCCCCCACACCCCATTCTTTTTAATTAGTTGATCTGCAGGAGGAAGTTCAGTCAGGATTCTGACAATTGCAAAACTAAGAACAAATCAGCCATAGGGAATTTAACATGTTGTGAACAGAGGTGTTTGTCAATCCAGGAGAGAGATAGCTGGCTAATCCCCATGAAGATAACGAAGGACTGGGGTTTTATCTAGGCAAGAAAATGAATTATATTTCTTATCTCATTCCTGATGTGACCCAATAATGATGAAGTAGCAGCAAGCCATGGCTGAGTTCCAGTATTCCTTCTGTAAAAGGAGGGACTTGGTAACAGAGCTGGCAGAGCTGCTCACTGCCCTGAGAGCCAGAGCGGTCCTACCCACAGGCTTCCTTCCAGTCCATTCACGTGCACATCGCTGTGCCCACTCAGTATGTGAGAACAGCCTGTCTTGGGAAAGAAGGGCATCAGTGAGGGCCCTCCATCCTGTGGTCCTGAGGTTGGGCCTTGAGCTTCCTGTCCTTGGGCCCTGGTGCTGCGTGCAACATGGCCATCACACCTGAGTGTCAAGTTGACACTTAGGACAGTGATGGATGCCTAGTGGGGTAGAGGGAAACCAGAAGCCTGAAAGGAAGGCCCGAATAACCTTAAGACCTGATTGCCAAGGGATTTCACAGCAGCTTGTCTGCGGTGCCATCCACACAGAGACTGAGACTAAGAACCGAGAGACTCCAGGGTCAGCTGGTCCTGGGTCCAGAGCCCAGCGCCGCTCTTGGTAGCCATGCGCCCCCTTTCCTCCATCTCTGCTTCCCTTGGTGCCGCCACACGGGGGCGCAGAGGAACTGGAGTAAGTTACTTTCCTAAAGCTGGCAGCGTGCAGGGAGCTCTCCTTAAGTAAGGAGTTAGCCGTGATCACTGGATGGAAAAGAAGGGACAGACACCGTGTGCTATGTAAGTAGTAATGAAGAGGAAGCTGCTGCAGAATCAGACATGTGCTGCACCCCATTCCTGCCTCTGTGCTGTGGAAGTGACCATACCCATCCCAGGAGGTTGTTATGAATGATAGGGTAGAGACAGAGCACCTAAAGATAGCTCTTTTCAGAAGCTGTGTTTCAGCCATCGACTTTGAAATCACTAAAATTCAAAACAGTGTGCTTGGACTAAATACAGAGTCTCACAGAGATCCCATGCCACCTTTCTACAGGCGCCCCCGGCCTTTTATGCAGCAGGCCTGCCGCACAGCGCAACACCCAGGACGTGACATCCTCACGGTGCTGGCCACCTGGTCTTTGTCTTTTCTCACTTCACTCCCATTCCTGCCATGTGTCCCTCGTCGTGATGGCCCACATCTTTTAGCAGCTGCACCATGTTCTGTTCCGTGGTGGTTCTGGGATTTATGAAGCAGTGCTGTGCTTAGGGTCTCTTCCACTGTTCTAGTTTTTCACTTTCATGATCTAGACACAGCAGACATTTGTGTCTGTATGTCTTTGCTTTCCTCTTTTTTTATTGAGATACAATTCATTTACCAGAAAACTCACACTTTCTGTACACAGTTCAGTGGTTTTAGTATATTCACAAGGCTGTACAACCATCGCCACTACCTGATTCTAGAACATTTTTCATCACCCCAAAAAGAAGCCCTGTACCAATTAAGCTTTCACTCCCCCCTCCCCCTACTCCAGCCCCCGCCAACTGCTACTCTCCTTTCTGACTATGGTTTTATCAATTCTGGACATTTCATATAAAGGGAATCTTACAATATATGGCTTTTGGTGACTAACTTCTTTCTCTTGACATAATGTTTTCGAGGTTCATCCATGTTGTGGCATGTGTCAGCATTTTATTCCTTCTTATTGCCGGATACTAAGCCATTGAATGGCTCAGCCGTATTTTACTTATCCATTCATCAGCTGATGAACATTTGGGTTGTTTCTACTTTTTATCTATTATGAATAGTGCTGCTACAAACATTTGGACACAAGTTTTTTATGGAGGTACATTTCGATTTCCCTTATGTATGTACCTAGGAGTGGAATGGTTGGTCATACAGTAACTCTGTGTTTAAACTGTTTGAGGAGCTGCCAGACCGTTTTCCACAGCAGCTGCACCATTTCACATTCCCTCCAGCAGTGTGTGAGGGTCCACTTTCTCCACATCCTCCCAACACCTGTTGTTGTTGTCTTCTTGGTTATAATCATCCTGTTGGGTGTGAGATGGTATCATTGTGGTTTTGATTTGCATTTCTAGTGATGTTGAACATCCGTTCATGTACTTAACGGCCAGTTATATATCCTTTTTGAAGAAATGCCTGTTCAAATCCTTGGCCCATTTTTTAAAAACTCATTTGTCTTTTTATTATTGAGCTATAAGAGTTAGTCTGGTTACTAAACCATTATTAAAATGAATGATTTGTAAGCAAATACCTCCTATTCTGTGAGTTGTCTTTTGTGTGTGGAAAGGGGGGGTTGTCTTTTCACTTTCTTAATAGCTGTTTTTTTTCTTTTTTTTTTTTTTTTTTAAGATTTTATATTTAAGCCATCTCTCCACCCAACGTGGGGCTCTAACTCAACAACCCCAAAATCAGGAGTCTGTGCATTCCACTGACTGAGCCAGCCAGGCCTTCTGTTTAACTTTCTTAATACCTTTTAAAGCACAGAAGTTGAAATTTTGGTGGCATCCAGTTTGTCTGTTTTTGTTGCGTTACCTTATTATGTGTACATTTGTGTAACTACCACCACAATCAAGACACATAACTCTTCCATCACCAAAAAGATCTCCCACCTCCTGCCCTGTTAAGGTCACACCCCATAGAAGCTGTTTTTAAACTAACATTATACCTTCATTGGCCTGAGAGCCTTTTGTGTGTGTGTTGATGTATTCATCTTTAATGTTCTTATTTTGTGTTTAATAGGCTGAAACAAGCCAGGGAGCTCTGGGCACACTAGCAAATGTAGTAACCTCCCTTGCCAACTTAAGTGAATCCCTGAACAATGGTGACGCTTCGGAAATGCAGCCGGAGGACCAGTCTGCGAGTGAAATTACCCGGTACGATGCCGTGACTGTGGACGCTCCCCAGTGACGCCCACACTCTGTTGCTGCCTGAGAGCGGGTGGCAGCAGTCTGACCCCCCACCCTGTATTGAATCAGGGATTGTAAAATCGTCACAGTGTTCCTGCATGTCTGTCTTCTTTCTAACATTGTAACTATGGGAACATGGACCCATTTATATTATGTGATATGAAACAATCAAAACTGTTTTTCATTCCAAACAATGAAAAAGGAAATGACTTAGTGACTCAGTGGAAGCATGGAAAACCCTTCAGTAGACAGGTGTGACATGTATCAGTCTTTATTTTGACTAAACATTAATAGTTCATCCCTTTCCCACTTCTGCTTTAGCCTGTTTTTCTCATGTATATTTTTTTCCAAATAGTCTAGAGCTTTAGTCTTTCAGGGTGTTACTGACAGATGGCATTAGCTGGTCTCAGACACGAGTAACTGGCTGCAGACGGCATTTCTTCCCCACCGCCCAGCTATCGTGTTTGCCCCTTTCCCTGCGGGACTGGCCACTCTTTCCTGTCTTGCCAGGCTGGGCAGATGCACAGCCGGAGGCCACAGGAACACCCTGGTCCTCGTATTCTCTTGAGGTCTGATAGCAAAATTAAGATCTAGATCCAATGGAAAGAGAATGAGATTTGAGTTAGGTAGAGTTCTGGTTCCACTGCTTACTGGATGGTTGGTCTTAGAAAAGTTACTTAACATCTCTACACCTCAGCTTTCACATCTGTAAAATGCAGAAGGTTCTACCTTGGAGAGTAGTTGTGAAAAATGGAAATTATGTGTGAAAATAAATAATATATCGCTTAGTACCCGTGATGATGTGTAGATCATGGGAACTAAGTGATACATTTATCCTCAGAAGCTCTCATTATCGTGTCCTCCAACAGATAGACTTGAATGATCTTTTCCCCATTGTATTGTTTCTCTAGATCTAGGTAATTCTAGATCAGCTAGAATTCTTCTCCTCCTAAAACTGTGGATTCACAATACTGCCTGCTTCATTTTTGCTCACAGGGCATTTGATACCTTAGCTAAAGCACTTAATACCACAGACAGCTCCTCACCTCCAAGCCTAGCAGATGGGATAGATGCCAGTGGAGGAGGCGGAATCCACGTGATCAGCAGAGACCAATCCACACCCATCATTGAGGTCGAAGGGCCCCTCCTTTCAGACACTCATGTCACATTTAAGGTGAGTGGTTTCAGCCAACCACATGCCACAGCCTCCCCAGCCTACAGTTTGAAGCTAAAATCTTTCATACTCTTGGCTTTTGTTTGGATCCAGACCTTGTGTACCAGAACACTATTCTCATTAGAAAGAATTGTCACTTGTGTTTTGCTCATAGTGTTTTGGCTCTGAAGGTAACACCCTGAAGCAGGTGTGGCCTGTCCTTGCCAGGAGGGGCCGACATGGTGCTGCCCAGCAAGAGCTCTTATTGGACTGCTCTGCCTTCTCTGCTTTCCAAGACGGCCAGGCTCCAGCATAGGCTCAGACAGGCAAATGTCTGGTCGAGCATGCAGGCAGCCAGCCCTCGTCCCTGACTGCTGGTCATGACTGCTTGCTGTCTTGCGCCACAGAAAATAGATCTCCTGTCTCCTTAAAAAAGGATGTTAGTCTTCCCCACATGCTCCTTCACTGGCCTCACTTCAGAAACATACTCCCACGTTCCCCAAAGCCACAATTTCTCAATTTCTCAATTTCTAGGGCTACAGACTGTCCCCTCGGTGTTCTTTACTACAGAGGCCTGACCAATCACTGAAGACTGGGTCCCTGCTCATAGTTGCCCACCAGTGCCAAGAATATAGGTCATCAATGGGATTCCAGCATCAAAGGCATTAATTCCCCTTCTGGAAAGTGGAGCTCTAGAACCCAGTCCTGAACATTCTGGTGGTGGGATCTCATCCTCCCATCACATAGACTTCTGCTCAGCCCCCGCCACCTGCCAGATGCCTACTAGCTGTGAAGTTGACCCCTGTCCCTGATTTAATTTAGATTTTAACTTATGGCTCAAAATAGAATTGCCTTAGAAGAAATACTGATTTAGCTGAGGCAAGAGTTGAAAAGTTTGTCTTTATGTGAGTGACCTGGGAGGTCACCATCATTGACCACATTGCAAGGGCCACGAGAGCCTAATCCACTGGGCCAGGGAGCACAGGGCATCGGTGCCAGCCCCCTGCTGCAGAGGACACAGGCTTCATCAGGAGATCTGCCCAGAACTTCAGCATTAGAGGTCACACAATTTAGGCTCTCTGTTGAGACATGACAGCAGTTCACATTGACAGACAAAGCCATGCCCTGTCTCTCCGTCACCTCCTGTATTGTGTGCCTCCTTTTCTCCAGCTCACGATGCCTAGCCCGATGCCAGAGTACCTCAATGTGCACTACATCTGCGAGTCAGCATCCCGCCTGCTTTTCCTCTCCATGCACTGGGCCAGGTCAATCCCAGCCTTTCAGGCACTTGGGTAAGTGGCCTTTTTCTCTGTGTGTATCCTTTAGCAAAAGCCTTCCCTTTGTTAGGAATGACCTGGAAGGTATCTGAGGACCCTTTTAGTTTGTACCTATGGTCTTGCTCCAGTGATGCTGATTTTCGTATTAAATACACTCCATGGACTAGGAGCTGAGGACAATGGCTGCCAGTGCTTCAGTGTTCCTCAAACTTTTCTTAGGCCTTCTCCATATGCTGAGGACTTGGTGCTAAGAGTCAGGGATCTAGTGGAACAGAAGGCAGGAGTCATCTGAAATCTTGAGACAAGTAGAGTGAAGCTGCACCTGGGGGCTTCTCAGATAAGGTCATACCGTTCACAGTGCACCAACCAGGCCGTCCTAGATGTAGATCCTCCAAGGCAGGGCTGAAAGCTGACGTGGCTGGCCCCTTTTTCTGTGCTCCAATGCCAGCTCCTCCCCTGCAGCGTTTGCAGGCCCTCTGTTCTCGAGCATAGGTGCAAGGTGTGTCTCCCAGCCCCCTTCAGAGACCACGCTCGGCTCCTAGCCTTTGGATCGCTGCAGCATCTCCTGACAGCCACACCAGGGCTACTGTGGGTTTAGAAGGCTGTAGGAGATGACACTTTAGTCATACCCATTTTGATTTCTCATTACTGAATTTAAAGTGCCTAAAGTGTCTTTGTTAAGAAAATAGTTTATCCTCAGAGGGACTTTAGTTTAAAGACAGTGCTGTTTTTGGAGAATGATCCAAAAATAACATATCATAGACTTTCAAGAAATATTTGTTGAATCTACTTGTTTGGGGCAAGCTGGGACCAGGAGAATACCAGCATGTACCCACACCCACCCCAACCTTTTGTCCCCAGGCAGGACTGCAACACCAGCCTGGTGCGGGCCTGCTGGAACGAGCTCTTCACCCTTGGCCTGGCCCAGTGTGCCCAGGTCATGAGTCTCTCCACTATCCTGGCAGCCATTGTCAACCACCTGCAGAACAGCATCCAGGAAGGTAGGGCTGGGGCTGTGGGGGATTGTGTCTCGGTTCAGGCCGGCCCCTTGCAAACTAGCCAGCTGCGGCATGCCACAGCTTCCACATGCTGAGCATAGCTTAACTTTGAAGTCCTGAGGTCTTCACCAGTGAGAACATTTAAATTTTCACCTCACTGTCTTCATATAAGGAATATGAAAGAGGAAAAAAAGATAATTGGAAAAGTTGCCAGCTTCCTGATACATAGGTATTTAGTGATGTTTTCAGAGTAATCACAGCTTATACTTTCATCTTTTTTTTTTTTTTTTTAATTTATTTATTTATTTATTTGAGAGAAGACAGTGAGAGAGAGCATGAGAGGCGAGAAGGTCAGAGGGAGAAGCAGACTCCCCATGGAGCTGGGAGCCCGATGTGGGACTCGATCCCGGGACTCCGGGACCGTGACCTGAGCCGAAGGCAGTTGCTTAACCAACTGAGCCACTCAGGCGCCCAAGCTTATACTTTCATCTTGATTGACGGTTATAAATGGAAGAAGTTGTAGTTTTTCACTCGTGTGGGTGAAAGAAAAACACAGTTCTTACCTACTGTGTTTCTCTTCCCTGCATGTCTTCTTTACTACTCACACAGAACACTTCTGACACATATGGTCACCAGTGTGGTGGGTATTTTCCCCACAATAGGCACTTCTCTGAGATACCAGCTGGGTATCCAATAATTTAATTCAATTCTATCACTGTCAGACATAGTGTCAGTGTCAGATCTCACAGGTTAAGGGCTCAGTCCCACAAGATCCTCCCCCCAACACACACACACACACACACACACGTATCCAGGCTATCCCTTGGGTTGGATTAATTCACTAGCACAGCTCACAGAACTCAAGGATAGAGGATACAGATGAACAGCCAGATGAAGAGCTCAATGGGGTGAGGTCTAGGAGAGTCTCAAGCACAGGAGCTTTTGTCCCTGTGGACTTGAGGTGCTTTACCCTTGCTGTGTGTTTGTGTGTTCACCAACCTGGAAGTTCTCTGAACTCCATCCATCATTCAATCCATTTCTAGCCCCTCTCCCCTCTCTGGATGATGAGGGTTGGAGCTGGAAATGCCAAGCTTCTGAGTGGCCTTTTCTCCCCAGGGGTCATTAGGGGTCCCACCCAGAGATACCTCAGTGGAACAAAAGATGCTTCTAGTCCTCTTAACACATGAAAATTTATAAGGGTTAGAGGAGCTCTTTGTCAGTGATAAGGTCAAAAACAAAGCGCCTGGGTGGCTCAGGCGGGTTAAAGCCTCTGCCTTTGGCTCAGGTCATGATCCCAGGGTCCTGGGATTGAGCCCTGCATCGGGCTCTCTGCTCAGCGGGGAGCCTGCTTCCCATTCTCTCTCTGCCTGCCTCTCTGCCTACTTATGATCTCTGTCTGTCAAATAAATAAGTAAAATCTTTTTTTAAAAAATTAGACCAACAGGTGCTGCTAATGCTCTTATCACTTAGAAATTACAAGGGCTTTGAGAGCTCTGTGTCAGGAACCAGGGGGCAGAGACCAATATACATATTTTCTGTTCTCACAATGGGTTACTCTTTCCTCCGTAACAAATTCTCAGAGCCCTAGAGGGATTGTGTGCAGTTAGGTCCCTGGTTTTCCCCAAGTGAAGCAGCAAGTGGAAGAGCTGGGTACAAACTTGGGCCACACAGACCCCTAGTCCAGAACATAGTTGCCTCACCCACTTGCTCTTGTGAATGAAAGTGACTGTCTTCTAGAAAGATCTGTGGCAACCATCTAATATCTGGCAGCCTAGTCCCAACTGCATCTGTACCAGGAGATAGCCAGTGCAGTCTCTCCACGTCCTCTGAGTCTAGAGTGAACCAAAGACATGGTCTCAAGGCAGCATGCCCAGGATTCAGGACTAATACTTGATGCTGAATTGCAGCTGAGCTACACTTTTAACTAGGCATTCAAGGTGTTTGATTATCTAGGAATCAAGTGAATAGTTATAACTTTGTCTAATACTTTTTTGGAATAGTAATATAAAAGTGATTTTATTATTTACAACTTTTTTAAAGAGTTTATTTATTTGTCAGAGTCCAAGCAGGGGGAGCGGCAGGCAGAGGGAGAGGGAGAAGCAGGCTCCCCACTGAGCAGGGTGCCCAGTGTGGGACTGGATCCCAGGAGCCTGGGATCGTGACCTGAGCCGAAGGCAGATGCTCAACGGACTGAGCCACCCAGGTGTCCCTAAAAGTGATGTGATTTTTTTAAAACCCTATAACATTTTGTTATATATGTTAGATTTTTGTTATATATAAGTTAGATTTGTTCACAAATGAGAATTTATTATTTATTTATTTAAGGAGAGAGTGGGGGAGGAGGGGCAGAGAGAGAATCTCTTTTTTCTTTTTTCTTTTTTTTCCCCCTGAGAATTTTAAGCAGGCATCCTGTATTTTTTTTTTCCAGCATAACAGAATTCATTGTTTATGCCACACCCTAGTGCTCCATGCCATATGTGCCCTCCATAATACCCACCACCTGGCTCCCCCAACCTCCCACCCCCCGCCCCTTCAAAACTCTGATTGTTTTCAGAGTCCATAGTCCATGGTTCATCTCCCCTTCCAATTTCCCCCAACTCCCTTCTCTCTATCTCCCTATGTCCTCCATGTTATTTGTTATGCTCCACAAATAAGTGAAACCATATATTTGACTCTCTGCTTGACTTATTTCACCCAGCATAATCTCTCCAGGCCCATCCATGTTGATACAAAAGTTGGGTATTCATCCTTTCTGATGGAGGCATAATACTCCATAGTGTATATGGACCACATCTTCCTGATCCATTCGTCCGTTGAAGGGCATTTTGGTTCTTTCCACAGTTTAGCGATCGTGGCCATTGCTGCTATAAACATTGGGATACAGATGGCCCTTCTTTTCACTACATCTGTATCTTTGGGGTAAATAGCCAGTAGTGCAATTGCAGGGTCATAGGGAAGTTCTATTTTTAATTTCTTAAGGAATCTCCACACTGTTCTCCAAAGTGGCTGCACCAACTTGCATTCCCACCAACAGTGTAAGAGGGTTCCCCTTTCTCCACATCCTCTCCAGCAGACGTCGTTTTCTGTCTTGTTAATTTTGGCCATTCTAACTGGTGTAAGGTGGTAGGTATCTCAATGTGGTTTTAATTTGAATCTCCCTGATGGCTAGTGATGATGAACATTTTTTCATGTGTTTGATAGCTATTTGTATGTCTTCATTGGAGAAGTGTCTGTTCATGTCTTCTGTCCATTTTTTGACATGATTATCTGTTTTGTGTGTGTTGAGTTTGAGAAGTTCTTTATAGATCCTGGATTATCCTTTATCTTTTAATTGCATGTGATAATACCAGTATCTTCAGGAAATGTTGTCAGGAAGATTAAAACAGATAACATATAAAATTTTGTTTCCACAGCTTAAAAAATGTCAGCGTTTAATGATCAGGTCCATAAATCTTTATTAAATGCCTGCATAGGCATTGTCTTAGCCTGACAATGCTAAGAATCGATTTACCAGTCTTAAGCACAGAATAAAAGGGATTATCTCTCTCTGCCTGCCTCTCTGCCTACTTGTGATCTATATCTCTCTCTCTCTCTCTCTCTCTCTCTCTCTCTCTCTGTTGTGTGTCAAATAAATAAATAAATAAAATCTTTTTTTAAAGGTGGGGGGATTATCATTTTGTACCTACAGGCTCTGCCAAAGGTAGGGCCAGGGAGAATTGATGGTCTAGGGGTTTGTTGCTGAGAAAGAATATATGGCAGAGTGGCATTTGGGTATACCTGTTGTCACTTCACCTTCACCTGGAAAATGAGGCTCTTAACCATCTTAAGGTAACTGGTTTTCCACTAAAAAGGAAAATAATTTTCTCTTTCAATCTGTGGCTCCTCAAAGAAGCTAATGTTATTGTTCTTACTAGCCTTTCTCAGGGGGTTTTGTGATGTTCATTTCTAGATAAACTTTCTGGAGACCGGATAAAGCAAGTCATGGAGCACATCTGGAAGCTTCAGGAGTTCTGTAACAGTATGGCGAAGCTGGATATAGATGGCTATGAGTATGCATACCTTAAAGCTATAGTTCTCTTTAGTCCTGGTAAGATATGTGGCGGGGACTCACAAGTTTTCCACCTGTCTACTGGTATTTCTGAACATGAACCTGTTGTCAAGTCATCAGCCAGATTGTGACCAAATGTTCTCCTAATAGCTGTGCTTTGCTAGCCAACATAAACACATACATTCTTTTAAATTGTTGCCTTTATGGTCCCAAAAACATATGCCATGGTGTCTGGTGACTTCATATGTTGAATAGATTTATTCTGTATCCTAATTTAAACCATTGGCCAAATAAGACTTTGGCATACCAAATAGAGTATGCTACTCCAGTCTTACCAGTATTAAGCACAGAATAAAAGGGATTATCCGGTGTCCTTTTTTTTTTCTTTTCTTTTTTCATTTTAGACAGGATGAGCGGAGGAGAGAGGCAGAGGGGGAGAGGGAAGCAGGCTCTCTGCTGGGCAGGGAACCCGATATGGGTCTCAATCCCAGGACCCAGAAGTCATGACCTAAGCCAAAGGCAGATGCCCAGCCATCTGAGCCACCCAGGCACCCCCTCAGTGTCCTTGTTTTGTTTTGTTTTTACTTCTTTTGCTTTCCTTTTTGCCAGTTTTCAGGCTGTTAGCGTATGTCCTCCAGTAGAGACTCAAAGTGCCCACGTTCAGCTGTCCCTGTAGGTTAGCACCTGAAGAAGAGGCAGGACTGTCCAGCTGGCCTCACTGCCCCCTCTCATCTGTTCTCGCTAAACCTCCAGAGGTCATTAAGGCTGGCTCTTGTCCTGACTGCTGTCCTTAATAGCAGGGTTTGGACACAGCTTAACCCTCTCTTCCTCCCTAGCCATCCACTCGTGAACAGCAAAGTAGCTAATATAAATGGGAGAAATTCTGTGATTAAATATGTAGGAGGTAAAGGATCATTTGTAATCTTGGGTGATAGTTCTAAAACTCTGTTTTCTCAAGTGGTAGGAAGCCAGGTGTCCAGAAGCAAGCCAGGTGGGGCTGCTGAGGCTGGTGTGACCACTGAGGAGCCCAGCCCCCTCCTTGTAACCTTGAGGCCTGGCCAAGTACAGAGCAAAAGCCAGTGTTCTAGCAGTAATAGCCAAACCAGACCCCCTTCAGGGTTCAGTCTATATTGTACTTGAGAAATTTGTCAAAGGTTTAACTAAAAATAAGTACTAAGAAGTCTGCCAAGTGAGACTTTTCTCATGGGGCAATCTGGGGGCACTTTTCTTTTTTCAGATCACCCAGGTTTGACCAGCACAAGCCAGATTGAAAAATTCCAAGAAAAGGCACAGATGGAATTGCAGGACTATGTTCAGAAAACCTACTCGGAAGATACTTACCGGTGAGGCACACAGATACACGATCTCGCTGTGGGGCAGAAAGGAGCACAACTGCAGTCTAGCCGCAAATATAAATTGGCAGCCTTCCCACCCCCGCAGGCTGGAAGAGCCTCCTTTTGATCACATTTTAATTCCTGCATTTCATGGGTGGTAACTCTGGAAAGTGCTAGGTGGGAGGGTCAGGAATCCTAGGCCATTCCAGTGTTGCTGGTAAACAGTGGGCAAGACCTTGGGCTGCTCTTCCGGAACACGATGAGGGGTTGGAGTCATTCCTGTGTGATTTCCTTGGGGGCTGACAGGGACCCCCTTGCCTGGAAGAGCCTCCCCACCCCCTGGCCTGCATCTGCTGAAGAGGTAGAGCCAGCATCCTTCACAGAAGAGTTTGCATTGACAGAAGCCATACCTGACTCTACAGATGAGTGAGTGGGCTATAGAAAATAGTAATTTTGCCCTCAGGTAATTGATTTTCTTAAGTCCCTTTATTTGGGCAAAAAGTCAATTTGTAATATTTGTAATGGTTGGGCAACAAATATATGTATACATATACACATATATATGTATGTATACATACACACACATGAGCCTTTCTCGTCCAAATCTCAACAGGGAAGTTATTCTCAATTAAAGTAGAAGGCCTGGCAGGCTTTTCAGCCAAGGAGTGGAGGAGCTCTTTGATCATGACCACTTCCAACCCACTAGAAGCTACATGAGTTACTGAGCTCACATCAGGCAAACTAGTATTTCCTTGGCGGCCCTGTTCCTTCAAAGTAAACCCTTGATCAGAACTGACCAGGAAGTTCATGGCCCCACCTTCTTCATTGGTGTTGCCTTCACTGACCTTAGTCCAGAGGTACCCCGTGGAATGAAAATGCCCCAGGCCCTAGGAAGACCATTTCTGTGGTGTGACTAGGAGGGCCTGTGGCTGGCCCTGATGGCAGAGAATATCCTCTGCCTTAAACATAATTCCATGACCCAGACACACCTTTTGCCAAAGCAGGATCCATTTTCTCCTCGAATCACTCACCATGACTCGTAATTTCAGCCTTGGAACACAGGGGATTGGGACTGCCAGGTAACGCACCCACACCTAGTTCATACATCCAGCCAGGTATGTGGGCAAGCTGTCGCCTGAGAAGCCATGGGCCTACTCCCACACCATGCCCATGGTCAGAAGATCATGGAAATGCCCCTCTGGGGGCTGCTGGCAGGGCCACAGCACACGAGAGTCATCATGACAACAGCAGCTCTCTGGCCTTTGAAAGTAGGTGTTTCTTAAAAAAAAAATCTAGTCAGGGACCCAGGGATGGAGGAGGTGGCCAGCCAAGTGAGTTGGGACCAAAAATGAGAGAAGGGAGGCTTTCTCACAAGGCTCAAAGTTCCCAAAAAAAAGGCTCTAGGATGGTTGACATCTGTTTCTGCATTCATTATTTTTCTTTTTCCCATCTTTATGCCTTTTCTCGTACTATTTGCTCCTCCTGAAATACCCTTCCATTCTTCCCCACTGTTTACATCTCTGCTGAGAGAAACCTCAGCCAGCCTCTAAAGCCCAGCTTTAGAGGGCTGTGCTGGTGTCCCCTTATACCTTTGTGTGTCTTGCAAGACCACAGTGGCTGGACAGATGGAAGATGGTGCTGGAATGCTCCTTGCATAATAGATGTATTCTCTTTTAAAAAACAATGTTTACTATAGAAAAAAATTACAATATTCTGGAAAGTAAAATGAAAATGTCCATACAAATACCACCATTCATAGATACCTGTTAATGTTTTATGCATTTCCTTCCAGAAGCTTTTTTATATTTATGTAATTGGAATCATAAAATACAAAGTAAGATTTTGTAACCCTTTGTTCATTTAATGTTCAGCTGAGCATACTTCATCTTTTGTGGCTAAGGAAATGCTGTAATTTCCTTAACACTTTCCCATTGATGAAAATGAAGGTTATTTCCAGGCCGGCCCTGCAGTGAACATCCTTGCACACATGGTTCTGGGCAGTGGCTGTGGAACACAGTCACATGCTTCAGATACAATGTCTGTGGCCCACCACGACAGGGTCACCATGTGCCCTACCACACAGGGTGTTTACAAACTGAAGATAATCTAATGCTTTATTTTTAATTATAATGCTATACGAACAGTGGGAATACGGAAGAGAGTAAGTTTTAATAAGTAAAGGCACTCCCAAGTCCCCAAACCCAGAGGCCAACCATTCACATTTTAGTGAACATCCTTCCGAATACTTTTGTATGCATGTCACACAAACCTGCACAGTGAGACTGCACTGTGCTTGCTGCTTCCCAGTCTGTTTTTATTCAACCTGTACATCATGGACTTCTTTCCTTACCAGTGATACACATCTTCTTTATACTTTTTAGTGGGTCTATAGTGATCTTTTATATAGAGACACACCGCACTTTATTTTAACCTATCCTTTTATTGATTTTCAAATTTTTCTTTCTTGGTGGGAGAGGGGAGAATTGTTTAAAATGAGGGACACATTTGTACAGACATCTTTGTACCTAGTTTTTTTTTCCTCTCATGATAAATTCCTATAAGAGGAACTGTTGAAATTTTAAATACAAGGGGTAAATCAAAGCTCGGTTTGTTTGGTTTCATTCCAAGCAGTGCAGACAGGGTCCCAGGAGCCTGTCCAGGAAGAAGTCTGAAGGGCAAAGAATCCCCTTTCTCTAAGGACCCTCCCTTTTACAGATTGGCCCGGATTCTTGTTCGCCTGCCAGCACTCAGGCTGATGAGCTCCAACATAACAGAAGAACTTTTTTTTACCGGTCTCATTGGCAATGTGTCAATAGACAGCATAATCCCCTACATCCTCAAGATGGAGACAGCAGAGTATAACGGCCAGATCACCGGAGCCAGCCTATAGTGAGCACCACACGCCTGCTGAGAAGCAAAAGGATCCTTCCAGGACTGCTCAGAGACCGAGAAAATAAAGTAATGGTATTTTGGTATGTGCAAATATTTCCAGTATGTTAGCCATTTCCTACCTGGTTTCTTCTTATCTGTTAATCACAGACGACAAAAGCAACTAAAAGACTAGTAGGATCCTTTCCTGCCATAAGAAATGTTTTAATGCCTTTTGATGAAGCAGATTTTGGAACAATCTTTTAACCCAATTTGTATTTAGAAATTCTCAAAGGGCAAAAAACAGAGTTTTATAATGTCAGAGACTAGTATTAAACAAAACTAAAAGAACCTAAGAGAACAGTATGTGTGTATATATATTAAAAATGTCCTTGGAATTAATAGCTACTAATTACCAGGGTAATAATATTAGCACTTTCTAAGCACTTCTTATCAATGCGTAATGTTAGCAACATCTTGCCCCTGGGCAGGACAAATGGAAAACTGTATATGTCTTTTGCCGAAATGCTAATAATTTCTGTGAAAACGCACTAGGGTACAGGAGACAATCATTTATGTTTAAGAAGAGATGGCATCATTCCTAATTGTATGCACACATTGGTGGTGTTGAACTAAATTCCTATGAATGAATGAAAATGTGGCTCATCTGTATCGTGCAGTAAGTGGGAGTGTGGAGGCACAGTTGATGGTGACCCGAACTGGAAGCTTCCTCAGCTTTTGAGTTGATGACGCTTGTCAGCTTCCCTGACCTCTGGTTCTGGTCTGTGACGGGCATCTGCAGGCTCCTCCAAACCCGGGACTCCTTCTCATGACTGGTTCTCAGAATTGGATTATAGCCAGACATTAACTGCCAGCTCGTGCAGCAACTGAGAACATCCCCACATCACCTCCACCACTCACGGCAGACAGAGCCTTCTGACCAAAAAGTGCAAGGTGGGCATTTTGAACCCAACAGTAATTCCTGATTGCAGTCTGGGGCAGTTGCCCGTTGTTCAGACGGAGGAGTACAAAGGCTCCCTTCTCACAGGGTTTCCATTCCAGACGTCTCCTTGAGAAGGGCTGTATTCCTGCAGCTCACTCGATGCTGTGAGGGGATTCGGGGCCAGGGGGTGGGGGCGGTGCAGGATTTTGCTGCCTGGCCAGGGTGGTGGTGGTGCAGCTGAATGGAAGGTTTCTCGGTTGACCTTAATTATCAGGGTTTTCCAGAGTGTCTCCAGACTCAGCACTTCTGTTGGCAGTTCTCTGAATGGTACTGGTACACCATGCACTTTGATTCCCCCAGGTGTGTGCCAGCAAAAAACCCTGGAGCATTTTAGGTGATGGATGCAGAAGCAAGCTACCTGCTCTTAAAAAACAAAACAACAAAAACACAACAGAAAAAAACCCTTAACTCCCAAAGTTACCTTTTTTCTCTTAAGTTATAGCAACCATCGTTTACAAGAACAGAATGCAGTTATAAGGAGTTCTCTCTAGAGAAGAGACCCATAAATTCCCATGGATGCGAGCAGCGGGCATTTCCTGCTTGGGAAAAGTGCCATGTCCAAGACCCGGTCAGGTATTCTTCATTTCCTTTCTGTATAGCCCAGATTAAGGAAACAGTGAAA
Organism: Mustela lutreola; assembly: GCF_030435805.1. Taxonomy (NCBI): domain Eukaryota; kingdom Metazoa; phylum Chordata; class Mammalia; order Carnivora; family Mustelidae; genus Mustela; species Mustela lutreola. The sequence continues at coordinate 55,321,355 of NC_081291.1, read as the reverse complement.
GTGAAATTTGCGTCTCCCAGATCTTTTGATCACATGGTATCCAGAAAGATCCCAGTGCACTTCCCCCTGCCTCTCAGGCACTCTCGGCCTGTCTCAGGCCATAGAGGTGGGGCCTCATGTGCTGTGTGGGTGCCCGGCCGGGCACTGCCTTAAGACAAACAGAATGCTCTATGCTGAAGTGTTAGCAGCACTTTGTGAAAGTCTAGTGGGAATTAAGTGGAGACAGTATCTCCAACTTCTAAATTCCTATTTGTTTTTAAGTGTATTACTTGTAGTTCTTGTCTTGGAAGCAAATTTTGTAAACAGTAAGGGTGCCCATTATAAAATGATGGAAAGAATTTTAATTTTGTCAGCTTAAATTTTTGGTTTTCTAAATTTGATTTAAATTTCAAAATTAAGGAAAAAAGAAAAGAAAAATACAAAAAACAACTAGCCAGGACAGTGCAGTTAGGGCAGGTCTGTTTCGTTTCTGCTCAGGAAGGATTTTAGCAGAGGCTATTTTCAACTGTTTATGTATCTTACAAGCAAGTTGCCTCTTTTCTGTTCTTTTCATTTTTTAATGTAAGCGTGTCTGTTGATCACACAGGAGTTCTCTGGGATTACATGCTATATCACATCCCCAGATCTGATTCTTGGTGTTGGGGAAAAGGCCCACCCCTTCTTCCTGGGGGTGGCCCTAGGAGTCCTATGTCCATTCGGCTTATAGACTCAGGTTGCCATCAGATACTGGGACAGCTTAACCAAGACCTAGATTGAGGTCCCGACCACACCACTGCTGAAGGATTTTGGACTAGAGGTGACAACCTGCAGAAAAACTGAACCATGTGGGTGAGTGAGTGCTGGACCCTGGCAGGACAGCCCTGGAGAAAAATCAGTTTGACTTAGAGGGTTGTTGATTCTGACCTGGTCCTGCCTCTTGAGTCCCTTCGCTGATGGTGGCGGATTGCAGTGGACCATTTTGGCCTTGAACACTCATTAGTTTCCCAGATCCTCTTGGCCTTACTTTGAAGTAGCCTTTCCCTGAAGATCATGTTCACACAAGCTGATTTCTTGCTGCCCCAAATCATTTTACACTTTTTGATAGCAGGTCCGTCCCATCTTGTCAGATTGGTTAGAGAAGCCCAAAGTCCAGAACTTAATTTAAAGGGATCCCTAGCAAATACTGAGGTTCAGCTTTCACAAGACTTTACCCCTCGTTTATAGTCTGTGAGTCTAGATTTAGTTAGGAAGGCCAGCCCTCTACTGAGAGTCTCTGAAATAAGCCAACAACAGATTCTTCAGCACACAGCCTGCCCACATGTCCCTTCTGCTGGCCTGGCCCTTCCTCCCTTTTGAGGAGGGGTCCACTAGTGAAAGGAGATGGCAGCACACATCAGTGCTTCTTGATGAAATGGGCCCTTTTCCAGTGGTATCTCAGATAAATGCTAGACAGTTGTATGTTGAAACTGTGGAGGTCATTACATAGAATCATAAAACAGGACAGGAAGAGACTTAGAAATAAGTCCAGATTACCCAAACAAATGATACTTTCCAAGTTATTCCACCCTTCTGATTTGCAGTTTGTATGTGTGTCTGTTGGGGGTAACCATTATTTATTATCTAACTTTTGCCATGAGGCTGTGATTGGGGTTCTTTAGGGTTTGGGTTTTTATATTTAATTACAGGTGTAGTCACTTGTTGTAAGAGGTTATGTAAATGCCCTCAAGAGGGACTGTCTTCTAGCTTGTCAGTATTAAATGTGAACTCTGCTCTGAGGCAGTTGCCCACCAGCCACGGTGAGAGCGAGGGACGTACCTACTCCTGGGCTCCCTGAGGCAGTGGCCACATGCTGGCTAGAGGACATGGTTGCAGCCACAGCACAGACTCACTCAGCGCTTTCTGCCCGTGTCAGGGACAGCCATGGCCAGGGAGCTAAGAATCAGAAGGGCTATACCTAATGCTTTTATTTTGGGGGGGAAAAAAAACACATCCTAATCCTTTGGGGGAATTTCCAATAGAGCAGTCTTGTTCCCCAGCCTGCCTCTGCCTGTCCTCAGCCAGCCCTTGGCTATGGATCCTACTTTCAGGACCTGATCAGATCAGAGTCCAGAAGCTTGTCACCCATTTGCTGGTAGAAAGGGGCTACAGCAACCCACTACAGCCCCACTACATGTACAGTGGGGCTGTAGATGACATTTCAACTCTTCTCTTAATCTAGGCCACGAAAAGTCATCTTCTTACCTTCACTTTCATCCCAGCATTGGTGTGGCGGGGGGAGGTGGATAGTGCCCTTGATATCCTAGAAAGGTTGGAGCAGGCCAGGCAGATGCCCATATGCTTCCTTTGTCCCCCTTCCAGTCTAGATTGTACGGCTCTTTGAAATGTCTTAACTTTGATGTAAATTTGTAAAGCCAAGCCCTCCTTGAGACAGACTGGGTTTGGGTCTTTTGTACACAGGGTTCTGGACATCCTCCTGTGCGTGTCCAGACCTGGGGTCCCTTCAGCGGCATTGTGCGTGTACAGATTTATAGGCTTGTATGACTGAATGAATGTACATGTGTTTATATCTTCTATATATGTACAGTGTATATAGTGTGTGTATGTGTACATAGATGTATATTATGTATACAGACATGTAGCCATGTATCCAAAGTTCCCTTATGTTTTAAAGAGAGCCTATGATAGAGTTGCTAAAGTACATTGATGTGGGTGTTCCAAGGTCCCTCAGCAGGATGGATTTGCTGATATTTTAACTCCATTTTCCTTTGGGTGAGCCTGGCTGGGAAAGGCCATGAAGACAGAATCTCCATCCTATACCAGGTTAAGTTCCAGACAAAAGGTCCTGACAGAAGGACATTGCTATGTATTATATATTCTCTAGATTCACACAGTGGCCAGGAAGCTAGAAAACCATTTATCCTAAAGTCAAGAAAACTAGGTGGGGAATCTTTGACCTGGCTGCCACATGCCTGTTTATGGCCTGACTAGAAGGAACTTGGCGGCTGGAGCTGTCGGCTTTCCCAGGTACTCACTCTGTTATGTGGTCCAGAGATCAGCCTCATGGTCACAGATTCAGAACGGTCCATGTGCTAGGGTCTGCTTCCCAGGTCTGTGCTTGCTCTGGACTTAGCCATCAGCGGGCACTGCCCTGTGACTCAACAGATTCCCATCTCTAATGCCAGTTGAAAAAAATCTACCAAATAGTCTTTTAAAATAAGCATGAATAAGATAACTAACTTATGGCATAGAAATTACAAATTTTAAATCACTTCTCTAACTGTAGCATGTGAATAAAATCCACTGACATAAATCCTTTCTATAATTTAAAATTCTCAGATAAAATGGCATTTTAATATGGCTATTTGTACCCTTAAAGCTACAGATGCTAGGCCTATTCTGATTAAATTTCCCCCGCCAACTGGGCTTTAAACTGAGACACAGCACTCAGGAGCCAGGGCCCAGCCCAGCAGAGCTGCTTACAGACCTGGGACATGGGGCCTGCCTGGCCAAGGGCTGCAAGCTGGCCCGCTGAAGGGAGTCCCCAGGGAACTGCAAAAACACATAATCCACAGGTTTTCTGTTCTTTGTTGGTGGTGGTGATGGTTTGTTGTTTGTTTTTTTAAATAAGCTACTGAAATAGTTTGTAAACACTTCATTGAGACCATAGTACTCAGTGCCTTTTGTGAGACTGTGGGTCATTTAGCCTTCAGCTTCCCCTCTATTGGATGTTAAAAACAAATAAACAAAAAGCTCCTGCTGCTTCACTGGCCTCATCCAACACTGCTTATTTGACCCTTGCCCCTGCCCTTGTCTGTTGTGACAATCACGCTATGGAAGGTGGCTTTCCAGTTAAAATATAAGAGGAAGCTTGACAGTCTCTAAATGAATCTTCAGAATAAACATTTTCATTTGGGGAGGGTATATTTTAACAGCAATCTAAGAAAAATTAAACTCTGAACTTAAGAAGAGTATCTTGGGGGTGGGGAATTCCTGAGATACTTTTAAAGCCCCGCTAGGCTTTCAGTTCTGAAGCCGATAATCTGGTGTCTCACTATGTATACATGCAGCATAGAAACAAATGCCGTAAATATTGGGAAAAAATGTTCGGCAACATTTATCAACTGACAGACTGATAAGCTTCATATTTGGATAACATTTGGAAGTACTAAGACTTTTGGGTTACAAATGGCTTGTCTTAGGATCATATACTCACTCACCATTTTAACGACGAGAGCATCCCTGGACTCAGATGCTGCCGCCACATACAACCCAAGTGCTGGAATATTTTTCTACAGTCTCTGTTCTCCCCATTCTCTTGTAAACCAGTGTTCAACTAGTTTTATAACTGAAAAGCTGCACATTTTTTCATAGTACAAACCATAGTTTTTACCTGTAGTTTGGACCTCTCTGTTAAAATATAACTGCATTACCGCCCTTTTAAAAGACATCTGTTAAAGGAAAATTCGGGTGTTAGATTTCTTGGGACCGTTTCTGTAACTTCTGCCCTTCACAATATAGAAAATACTGTTTATGCCATTACATTTTAATTCCAGGTTTAAAACCTGTTGAAAGCTGTAGCTTGAAATCAGCTTTGTTTATGTGATGGCATTTAAAAAATAGCATGTTCTTTTTAAACTGAATTTTATATCTAATCAGTGTCTTCAGTCTTGAAGAAGAATTTGCATTGTTGTGTTTGTATATAGAGTATTGCAGTGCATGAATTAGCTTTATGCATTTTATTAAATGCTGTTTCAATGTGGCATTATTGTTGTGGCTTAATACTACTACCTAAATAAGGTTTATACTATTAAAAAAGTGGATTAAAGACTAAATGTGCATCTTCTCATTTCTTCTAACAGTAAAAGCAGTAACGCCTGATCCCCAGGGGCACCACACTCTCACCCAAGTAGGTGGTTGGGGAAGCCCCCTGTGGTCAGAGCGCCACAGCTTTCCACTCACCTTAGCCTCAGCCGGAAGGGCCTTAGCTCTCAGAGTCCATGTGCTGGCCCACTGGACTTGTAAACACCTTTAGGAGAAAGGGTGTGGCCATTTCCGGTGGAGAGGCCCTTGGTGTGGAGGTCCAAAAGCCAGGCAGCCGGTTCCAGAGCAGAACACCCTGGGCTGCCCGACGACACCGGCTATCAGCACAGATGCTCCAAAGCCAGGCCTCACACCAGCACTGCATCCTGTAAGGGTAAGAGCTATCCAGAATAAAAGCATTTTCTTCCAGTTGTAGAAGTTGGAAAGAACTTGCTCAGTGTGTCACGTGACCTCTCACTTTACTAGTGAGGATTCTGAGATCCAAAGTCAGATTCTTGGCAGAACCCACCACGCAGCCAGATAGCTTTAAAAGGCCCTGCCAGTTGTACTCGAAACCAGTCACTTCAGAAGAACAAGGTCTAAAACCACGTGAACATCGTTTCTGCAAAGAAACAGATACCAATTCCTCAGAGCAGACTTTTTTTCTCCCATTCTTATAAATTTTAAACCCATCTTTCATCTTTTACCATTACTAAACTGAGACGTTAATAAAAGACAAAGGTTTAAAGAGATAACCGTGCTCCCCGGTCGTGCTTATTTCAAGTCTCTGTAAAGAGAAGGGTGGCACGTCCCATCAGGCACTAGACCCTTCTCTCTGAAGAGGATCTTGTTTCCAGGTCAGCAACCTTTCTGGACCCCTGTGGGCTTTGGGTGGAAGGAATACTCCCCTAATGCTGGCTCACTTGCTGTGCAGACCAAAGTGAACAGACTCTTTCTGAAAAGCCCTAGCAGCTGAGACCACAGCTGTGGTTGGCTAGGCGCGGTCATTAGAAACAAGACAGAACGATTACAGTGAAGGACAGATTTCTGTCTCTGCTCATCCTCCACAGAGGAAAAGGTGGGCCGGGTGCCCTGTGGTGCAGACCTGTGATTAGACAGAATCCTGGTGAGCCTGCAGTCATCCCAGAACGCACGGCACATGCACACGTGCGCCCACTGGCCAAGCCCCTAAATGCCAGTCTGATGCAAAGTGACAGTAAACCACAACCTGAGCATCAAATGTAAAAGAAGCCAAACCCCTCCCAATGGGCTGACCCCCAACATTTATATAAAACACTCTGGTTCCACATCATTTCCCATGGCCATCTACCTCCTGACCACCCCCCCTGCCCCCTGCAAGGCAGAGTCCCCATGTCCACCTCCATGGCTCCCCGGGCCAGCTGGTCCTTCACTTAGGACCTGCTAAACCTTAAGGTAACCAATCCCTGAGGGCTCTGGTGTTGCCTGAGGGCTGAAGCCAGCATCACTCAGTGACCATAGCATCCATGTCCTGTGAGGAAAGAACTAGGCGGACGCTCCATAAACCCTTACCCTCTTCCAAACCTTACAAAGGCCTGAGTGACCAGGAGTGCAGACGGAGGCAGCTTCCAACCCCAGCCCTCAGAGCAGGGCCCCAAAGTCTCAACCAGCCAGCCCCTTCGCCTTTACCCCCTCATGGTCTGCAAACCTACCTGTGAGTGGGCCCCAGGTCTGGGGAGAGGCGGCATCTGGTCTCCTCTGTCCCTGTCACGGGGCCTCCTATGCCACTGGCAGCCAGGCCTCTTGGGAGGAAAGTGGGTTGGCTTCAGTTTAAAAGGTGAGCGCTGATGCAGGGCTCGCCCTGGGATTTCTGAAAAAGCCCAAAGAGCCTGAGTGGAAGGGACTTACACTGCGAACCACCTAGCTCCAGCCAGATCCTACCAGATCCAACCCCAGCAGCTCCTGACTCTCCTGAGCAGGGCCTAGAAGAAGAATGAAAGCCAACAGGAACCAGGAAGGGGCAGTAGGACCAACACAGTGATGTCAGCGGGCTGTGGCCTTAGACCTTCCCCATCCCCACGCAGGCCTTTCTCCCGTGCTCATCGGACCAAACACACACCACTGTGCTGGAAACCAGGAAGCCTTTTATTGACCTGATAGAGCGGAGATACTCCCCCCGACCCTCCCATGTCCTTTCACACAGGCATCTTACGGCAAAGAGTTTTTTCAGAGTCCCTCCAGGGACAGAACCAGAGGCTTCCCTGGGTGTGGCCTGGGGCCTCAGTCCTGGGTGCTGGCCTTCAGCATTGCTTTGTACTTCCCTGTCAGCTCCTTGGGTAACGGTACCAGGCCTGGGCAGGGGACTTGCCCTTCCACCTCGCAGATACACTCCCGCAGGCAGTACTTCCGGGGCCCAAAGTGGGCTGGGTGAGAAAGCTGCTTTTTCTTCTGCTCCTCCTCCTCCAGGGTTTCCCTGCCAAAGAGCACAGACAGCAACTAGGTGTGGAACAGCGCTCTGAGCCTCTAGGTAACGTGGGACTTCTTGGCCAAGTGCACCCCATCAGCGGCCAGAGAGACCTGGCTCTCCCGTGCCTCTCAACCCCAAGGTCTATCACCCCTCCCCCCGGGCCTCCCAAGTCACTGGGCCCACACAACAGTGGTCAGCCTCCCTCCGGCCTAGAGGCAGCTCCAGCTCTGAGTCAGCACAAGGTCAGGAGGAAAGGGCCTGCAAAGGCCTCTGTGTGCTTCCTCCAAAACGTACTTCCTTGGCTTCCCTCCCTATCCTCTTTGCATCCATGTAAAGAAAAAGGACAAATCCTAACACATACCGGGCTTAGACACCCACCAGCTCCAAGGAGAGATACCAAAGAACAGGTGGCTGCAACCGCCCAGGCAGGTGTCTCCACAGCACCTCAGCTTCCCATGGAGCCGAGGACATAGGAAGGTCTCTGACCCAAGACCCAAGGCAGGAAGGCTGAGCTCCAATAGGCTCCGTGACTTACAGCCACACAGCTGGGGATGTGGGGAGCAGCAAAGTCCGATGGAATGGCCTCTGCAGCCGGCGCACTCTGGCTAGTGTGTGCCCTCCTGACGCCCGTTTTCCTCCCTCATTCCGTGCTGAGACATTTGCTCCCTCCAGGTCAGCCCCAGCAACTTACTTGTTCTTCCCCAAGATTTTTTTGATGTGCTCCATGATCTCCTTATTGCTCTTGGTCTCCACATCCACAAGTACCTGCTCCCCAGAATCTGGAAATGGGAAGAACAGGGGACAAAAAATGCTAAGGACTAGGCAGCACACTCCTCAGCCTCAAGTCACGATGACCGGTTTGCTTTTAGTGGTGAAGCATTTTCACAAGATAAATATGTTTGTCTCTCTAACCCATAATGCTACCCTTTCCACCATATTTCTTTAAACATAAGCAAATCTGAGGTATGTGTAAAAGCACACAATTTACTTACTTTTACTTATTTGAGAGAGAGAGAGCACGCACATGCATAAGCAGGCATGGGCAGAGGGAGAGGGAGACACAGACTCCCCGTTGAGCAGGGAGCCTGACACAGGCCTCCATCCCAGGACTGAGATAATAACCTGAGCTGAAGGCAGACACTTAACCAACTGAGCCACCCAGGCGCCCCATAAAGCATTTATTTTAATGGAAATAATTTTAATGGAAAGCAATTTTCCATTTCCATGTTTACGATGGAAGAGTCAGTATCATTAAGATGACAATTCTTCCCAAACTAGGCCATGGATTCAGTGCAATCTGTATAAAAATCCTAGCAGGTAGTTTTGTAGAAACTGGTTAAGTCAAGTCTCAGATTCATGCAAAGGACCCAAAGTAGGCAGAACTAATTTTGAAAAATAAGAAGATACGAGGATATTCATGTTTCAATTTCAGATTTCTTATAAGCTACAGCAATAAGACAGTGTTGGTATTAGCCTAAGAACATACTACAGAGCAACAGAACAAAACTGAGTATTTTGGCCAACTATCGGCAAAGATGCCAACACAATTCAACGAGGGAATGAATTGATTTATACCTTTACTTCACAGCATTAAAAAAAAAAAAAAAAAAAAAAAAAAACCTGAAAATGGATTAGAGACTTAAATGTATGAGTTAAAACTTCAATAAAACTTTTAGAAGAGAACACAGGAAGTCTTCATAGCCGTCTACACAAAGATATTTAGGTATGACATCAAAAACATGGTCCATTAAGGAAGTAATTTGATAAATTAAAATTCATCAAAGTTCAAGTAAAACTTGGGTTTCAAAAGATATTAAAAGCTGGGTCACCTGGTTGGCTCAGTCAGTAAAACATGCGACTCTTGATCTCAGGGTTGTGCTTTTGGGCCCCACATTGGGTGTAGAGAGGACTTAAAAATAAACAAGCTTAAAAAAAAAAAAGATACTAAAAGCTTGGACTAGGAAAAAATGTAATGCATACACCTGATAAAGGACCTGCACCCCAACTATATAAAGAACTCTCATAACTCCTTAAGACGATCCAACTAAAAATACAAAATATTTAACAACAAAAATTAAGTTAATAATTAGCACATAAAAAGATACTCTTCATCCATCATTAGTCATTAAGAACACACAAATTAAAACCACAGGGAGGGGGCACCTGGGTGGCTTAGTGGGTTAGTGGATTAAAGCCTCTGCCTTTGGCTCAGGTCACGATCCCAGAGTCCTGGCATCGAGCCCCACATTGGGCTCTCTGCTCAGCAAAGAGCCTGCTTCCCTTCCTCTCTCTCTGCCTGCCTCTCTGCCTACTTGGGATCTCTGTGAAATAAATAAATAAATAAATCTTTAAAACACACACACACACACACACAGGGAAATATTGGAGTGGCTCAAAATTTTTTAAATGGGTAATGCAAATGCCAGTAAGAATACAGAGTAATGGGGCACCTGGGTGGCTCAGTGGGTTAAACCTCTGCCTTCGGTTCAGGTCATGATCTCAGGGTCCTGGGATCAAGTCCCACATCGGGCGCTCTGCTCAGCGGGGACCCTGCTTCCACCTCTCTCTGCCTACTTGTGATCTCTCTCTCTCTGTCAAATAAATAAAAATAAAATCTTTAAAAACAAAAAAATGCAGAGTAACTGGAACTTTACTACCAGTAGAAATGCAAAATATTACAGCCATTTTAGCCAGGGAATACACAGAAAAAAGAAAGAAAAAGACTGGAAAGGAAACAGAACTATATTTGCAGATGGAATGACTGTGTATACTGAAAATCCTAAGGAATTTAGAAAATAAAACCTACTAGAAATAAGAGACTTTATTAACAGGGCTGCAAAATACAAGGCCCACACACAAAAATTAGCTGGACTTCTGTAAAACTGTAACCAAACAACTGGAAAATGAATTGTTTTTTAAATACTTTACACAGTAGTCACAAAACATATGCAACATTGTTAAAATGCCTGTTTCTCTTCAAAATGATCTATAATGTAACTCCAATCAAAATCCCAGCAAGCAGGGTGCCTGGCTAGCTCAGTCAGGAGAGCACGTGACCCTCGATTGCAGGGTCCTGAGTTCAAACCCCACATTGGGCATGGAGTCTACTAAAAATAAAAAATTTAAAAATCCCAGCAAGCTTTTTTCTAGAAACTGACAAGCAGATTTTTAAAGTTAATATATAGGGTGCCTGGGTGGCTCAGTGGGTTAAGCCGCTGCCTTCGACTCAAGTCGTGATCTCAGGGTCCTGGGATCGAGTCCCGCATCAGGCTCTCTGCTCAGCGGGGAGCCTGCTTCCTCCTCTCTCTCTCTGCCTGCCTCTCGGCCTACTTGTGATCTCTCTCTGTCAAGTAAATAAATAAAATCTTTAAAAAAAAAAAAAAAGTTAATATATAAATGTGGGTGCCTAGCTGCCACAATCAGGTAAGTGTCCAATTCTTTGTTTTTTTTTTTTTTAAAGATTTTATTTATTTATTTGACAGAGAGAGATCACAGTAGGAGAGAGGAAGGGAAGAGATCACAGAGAAAGAGGAAGGGAAGCAGGCCCCCTGCTGAGCAGAGAGCCCGATGTGGGACTCGATCCCAGGACCCTGAGATCATGACCTGAGCCGAAGGCAGCGGCTTAACCCACTGAGCCACCCAGGCACCCCAAGTGTCCAATTCTTGATTTTACCTCAGGTCACGATCTCTGGGTTGCTGAGATCGAGCCCTGCATTGGGCTCTGTACTCAGAGCAGAGTCTTCCCGGGATTCTCTCTCCCTTGGCTCCTCCCACCTCCTCACACACTCTCTCTCTCTAATAATTAAATAGATCTTTTTTAAAAACTTAATATATAAATGCAAAGAACATAAAATTGCCAAAGTAATTTTTGGGGGAAAAAAAAGTTAATTTAGAACTACCTAATCCTAAAGACTTACTATAAAGCCACAAACCAAGACAGTATGATATGAGCCCAAGGACAGACAGACAGATCAGTGAGAGGATGGACTCAGAAATATAAAGTGATATTTCTGCATGATAAAATACACATAACAAAAATTACCATTTTAACCATTTTAAAATGTATTACTCTGTAGTTTTTATTCCCTTCACAGTGCTGTGCAGCAATCACCATTATATAGTTCTAGAACTTTCTCATCACCCCAAACAAACCCTACACCCATTAAGCCATCACTTCCTACTCCCATCACCCCAGCTCTAACCCGACAACCACTTCCATCCCTATGGACCTGCCCATTCCAGACATTTCATATAAATGAAATCATATTATCTGTGGCATTCTGTGTCTGCCTTCTCTCACCTGGCCGATGTTTTCAAGTTTCACCTGGGTTGTAGCATTTGCTGGGACTCTGTGCCTCTTCATGGCTGGTAATATTCCACTGAATGGGGCTATATCAAGTTTTGCTTACCCATTCACAGTCGACTGAGTTTTGATAAAAATGCCAAGGAAACTAAACTAGGGAAAGGAAGGGTCATTCACCACATGGTGCTAGAACACTTGAGTATCCCAAACCTAAAACCAAAAACAAGCCTCAGTCCCTAGCACACTTAATCCACAAAGAACTCAGCTTCTAGGGACGCCTGGGTGGCTCAGTGGGTTAAGCCACTGTCTTCGGCTCAGGTCATGATCCCAGGGTCCTGGGATCGAGCCCCAAATCAGGCTCTCTGCTCAGCAGGGAGCCTGCTTCCTCCTCTCTCTCTGTCTGCCTCTCTGCTTGTCATCTCTCTCTGTCAAATAAATAAATAAAATCTTTAAAAAAAAAAAAAAAAAAAAAAACTCAGCTTCTAGCAGAGACCCAAATATGAAACCTACAACTAATAATACTTCTAAAGGAAACAGAGAAGAAAATCTTTGCTTCCCCCCCTCCACCCCCGGAGTAGATGCAGACTCCTGGACACAAAAAGCAGGAACTATTAAAAAAATAAAACACACACACACACACAAAAAAAAACCTGACAAGCCAGAGTTCTTCCAAGTGAAACTCATGCTCTCCCAAAGACCCTATCAGGAAAAGCAAGCCAAAGGCTAAGAGAAGAGTCACAGTGCACCTATCTGGCCAATGACCTCACCCAGAATAAAGAAAGAACTCAGTAAGAAAGCACACAGCCCTTTTTTTTTTTAATGGATAAAAGATTCAAATAGACTCTGAAAGAAATCTACAAATGGCCAATAAGCACATGAAAAGATACGAGAAAATGTAAATTAAAACTTTGATGAACAATGAAAGGCTAAAATTTAAAATATTTGTTTAAAATTTAAAATATCAGTTAAGCATGGGACTCTTAGTTTCAGCTCAGGTCATGATCTCAGGGTCATGAGATCAAGCCCTGTGTCAGGCTCCATGCTGGGCACGGAACCTGCTTAAGATTCTCTCTGTGCCTCCGCCTGCCCCCCACCCCGACCCTGCTCATGCTCTTTTAAAAAAATAATTAACATGGTAAAGAGAATGACCCTAAAATATGTCCCTGTCCTATCCCCCCAGAATGTGTGATGAGGTCACCTTAGTGGCAAAAGGAGCCATGCAGACATGAGACAAGTTAAGGCCTGACGTTTGGGCCCATTCTCCTGGATCATCCTCCCAGATCACGGCCTAAATGAATCCCATGGAGAACCGATCCTGGTATCAGTCCAAGCAAGGGGCGCATGACTATGGAAGGCCGGCCAGACAGGCCATGTTGCTGTCCTTGAAGATGGAAGAAGGGGCCACAAGCCAAAGAATGGCGGTGGCCTCTAGGAGCTAGAAAAGCCATGTGAATGAATTTGTCCCTGAGCCTCCACAAAGGAAGGCTCTGCTGACACCTTGATTTTTGTCTATGTCGGCCCTCTACAGAAATGGAAGAAATGTGTGTCACTGTAAGCCACCAAGTCTGTGGTAATTTGTTACGCAGCTGCAGGGGACACACAGGTAACCGTGGGCAAGGAAGGGGAGCCACCAGGGCTCCCAGGCCCTGCTGACAGCAGGGCGAGACACGCTTCGTTGGAGCAGCAGCTCAGCAGTGTCTAAGAACATTACATACTGAACCGAGGGCCCCATAGCCCTGCCCCGAGGGGAAGAGTCCCTAGGTCCACAGGACAGCTTGTGCAGGAAGATGATGAAGCACGCCATCTCTGAGGAGCCAGAAGCCAGAAGTGGCCTTCGACAGCCACAGAGGCCTTCCTGGGGGGAGCAGCCGGCCCACAGTCCTGAGGTCTGGGGCCTGGACGTTTAGGCCCAGCACGGAGTGGGAACGTCCTGCAGGGGGTGGCCAGCCTGGCTCAGGCCTGCGCCACCATGAGGCGCCTCCCGCCAGAATTCCCTCCTCCTCCCTCTCCGAGAGATGTCTGACCTGCTCTGCCATCCGAATACTTGCCCTGCCCTTCCCGCCCCTCGTCGCCAATAAATCCACTTCTAACTCTGCCTTGGCATCAACCAAAAACCCCAGTGTCAGCAACGGGGGAATGGGCAAATAAACTGGTCTCTTCCTACACCTCTTGGCACTAAAAATGAATCACCTACTTATACACATAACAGATGAGTCTCAAAAACCGGAGGAGTAAAGGCCAGATGCCACAGAATATATACCACGAAACTATTCACAGGAAGTTCAGAACAAAAGAGATCTAAAGAGAAGTCCGAACAGTGGCTGCCTCTGGCAGAAGGGGGGAACTCTCTGGAAAGCCACATGGGCAGACTTTCTGGAGTCACAGAGATGCCCTATATCACTTGGGAAGTAGGAACACAGCTACTTAATAATCGTCAGAATTCATCAATTTATGCACAGAAGACCCGTGTGTTTCATCACAGGCAAACTGTACCTCAATAAAATTGTGTAAAACGCAAACACAAAATACCTACGCAAAACTGCTACCACACCACCATCCTCTTCATCCCCCTGGCCTCACTCCAGGTTTCCTTCACAGCACTTACGCCCTGGCATCCTGCCTGGGTAAGCTTCTTGTCCCTTCTGTCTCCTCCAGCTAGGATATCATCCCTACAGAGGGCAGAGACCTTCGTCTCCACGGCTCCTGTCACCCCAGACACTGGCTTGGGCCCAGAGGCCACTCCATACATATGTGCCGAATACATTTAACAACAGCATCATTCTGCTTCCTGAAGCGATTCCCAAACTACACTTGAATTGGTTCTTGTAACCACGTAAGGCAGATGTTGGCCCTTCCCCTGAGAAACAAAGCAACGGGAACATAACTGGCTCAGGGTCACAGTGACTGAGTTGAGAGCAGGGCCAAACATCCGGTCTGACCTCCAGGCACTGAGCCCAACAGAACCGAACAAAAATCTGCCCTGTGCTGGTGGGAGGAGAGCATCGTGCCAGTGTGTGCTCTGGAGAGGACACGCAGATACAGGCACTGCTCAAGAGGACACGGCCAGCACTGAGTGGACAGCTGGGGGAGACAGAGAAGGGCCCATGGAAGGGGACAGGGAGGGCTTCCTGGAAAAAGTGGTGCCCAAGTGGAGTCTCAGAAAGATTTTAAAAACCAATCAATAAGCAAACAGCAAGGGGATTTCCAGCAGAGGGACCAGCAAGAGCAAAGGCAGCAAAGCGAAACGTTGCCAAAGTGTGGCAAGGTTATTTGGAAAAACCAGCCCTACACTGTGAGGCACGTAGAAAGACGTGGGGGCAATAGGAGATGGGGCTAGAGAAACAGGGCAAGACTCCAGACCTCAGAGGCCACTGTGTGCCACGGTCCAAAGCCAGCGATGGAAGTTAAGGGACGTTTGCAAGAGCTCGGATCTCAGCGCCCACAAGCGCTACGGTGGGAGGAAGGGACGGGAGGAAAGACGGCCCCGGCCTCAGCAGAGGCCAGGCCACACTCACCCAGATAGAACCTCAGGAAGGGGGACGGCGTCATGTTCTTAAACATCATGATCTGGACCCAAGGATTTTTGTACTGGATCTGAGGTATGTTGAAAAACACAAACTTCCTGCGAAAGGGGAAAAAATGACACCTGTGAAACAGCGTTAACTTGAAATACTGTGCACCTGTGTATGTTTTGAGGGCGATAGGGCGGAACGTTCCTCCAGTTCTCAGGGGACCCTGGCCCACGAAAGGCTGAGAAAAGCACCCATCAGGAATTGATTAGTATATTCTCCTAACAGTGGGTGTCAGGACTTGTGGCTTGTCATTTGAGGGAAAAAACATCGGTATCCCTGCCTCACACTGTACACTAACTTAAAACTCACTGAGCAAAAAAATAAAAGTATGAAAGGTCTCAGGTCTTGTTTGCTGTTTAGACAGGGGTATTTTCACTCCTAAGCAGAAATTCATCAAGCTGTATACTTCATGTAAATTGTACTGTAATTTAAAAATAAATGAAAGCAAACATGGAGAATACTTTTGCAATCTAAGAGCAGGGAGACCTTTAAACTTAAGTTTAAAACACAGATAAAATAGGGCCACCTTAAAACTTATATGGCAAAATTAACCAGAAACAAAATCAACATTTGCCAAGCCAGAAGAAAAATGTAACATAAGACAAAAAGGCTAATTCTTTGATAAAGTTTTACACATCATTAAGATTTACATCCAGGGGCATCTGGGTGGCTCAATCGGTTAATTGTCCAACTCGTGATTTCAGCTCACATCATGATCTCAGGGTCATGGGATCGAGCCCCACATTGGGCTCCACCTCAGCACAGAGTCTGCTTGGGATTCTCTCCCTCCCTTTCTCACTCAGTCCAATGCACACACACACTCTCTCTCTCTCTCAAATAAATAAGTAAAATCTTTAAAAAATATATTAAGTTCTGGGGTGCCTGGGTGGCTCAGTGGGTTAAAGCCTCTGCCTTCAGCTCAGGAATGGTCTCAGGGTCCTGGGATCGAGCCCCACACCGGGCTCTCTGTTCAGCAGGGAGCCTGCTTCCCCCCTTTCTCTCTGCCTGCCTCTCTGCCTACTTGTGATCTCTGTGTGTCAAAGAAATAAACAAAATATTTTTTTAAAATAATTAAGTTTTACCATTCAACCAAGAAAGCCACAAATAGGCAGAAACCCAAATAGCCTATCATCTCATGAAGAGATTCTCAATACCTTCCCAATAGTCGTGTAAGTTAAAATAGGATTCTTTTCCACCTGTTAGATTGCTAAAGATTGAAAAACAAAAAGAAGTTATAAAGATCAGGAAATTCCTTAAGAATTGGTTTAACCTCTTCGGAGGTCAATTTGGAACTAGCAGAATATAGAAAGCATAGATCTTGACTTAGTGATTTCACTGCTTTTAGACATTTTTACACTTAATGCAAAGACATCCTTTGACAGAGGACTAATTAGGACACAACTACACCTCTGGATCCCTCTCCACCTCCTCTCCATCCTCAGTGCTAACCTACGTGCACTATGAGGTGGGCTTCCTTGACCTCTGACTATGTTCGGTTTGGTGAGTGCTGACAAGATTGAAAGGAGAGGGCAGAGTCAAAGTATTCTTCCCGACACATGTCTGCTGGAGTCTCAGGCTCCTATTAGGCAGCTCTCTCCCCTTCACTTCTGCAAGCCCAGACCTGAGGTCCTGCACGGTTCCTTATCCCCATGCTTGCCCATACCTCTGTAGATAGTCCCTTAATTAAAGGCTCCCCAAATGATCTTAATTTAAATGTGCCCTCTGCTTCCTGCTGTCATCCTCTCCTACACATCAGATGACAGATGGGTGTGAGTGATACATGGAACAGAAACACAGTCGCCCAGCTTTACCACTTCTCAGCTGTCTGAGCCAGGACAAGTTACTGCTCTGTGCCTCAATGTTTATGCCAAGATGCTGGCCATGCAGGGCAACCACCCCATAGTGAAACTTGTAATTCAGTCCTAAGAAGATGAACTGATACAATCAACAGAAAGCAACTGTGTGGGACGCCTGGGTGGCTCAGTTGGTTAAGCAGCTGCCTTCAGCTCAGGTCATGATCCCAGCGTCCTGGGATCGAGTCCCACATTGGGCTCCTTGCTCCGCAGGGAGCCTGCTTCTCCCTCTGACTCTGCCTTCCACTCTGTCTGCCTGTGCTCGCTCTCACTCTCTCTTACAAATAAATAAATAAAATCTTTAAAAAAAAAAAAAAAAAAAAAAAAAGAAAGCAACTGTGTGACCATTTACTTGGGGAGACTTCCATAACCCTGACAAAGTCTGCAAGCAAAACAAAGCAAAAGCAAAGACAATGATTAACTCCAAGAAAAACAAAAAGCTTTGCAAAAACAAAAAGGAAAAAATAATCATAGTACTCTAATTGGTCCAACTGTGTATAGTGTTCACAAAGTTGTATTAACTTAAACATCGAATATTGTTCTAGCCAAAATTCTGAAATGACTATGCTGGGAGGATGAAGAGCGGAGTAATATGCATGTGTTGGGCCGGGGAATGGCCATGGTAGGGAAAGAGCTAAACTCTCATCTTCCGTGGTGGCAAGACAACAGACAAAACCTGAAGCTAGGAAGAAACAGCTCTCCAAGTATTTGGTATGGTATTTAACCATGGAAGGGAAACGCTAATGAAATGGTTAGAGTTGTAAAATTTGCTGCCTCTAGAGGAAGCAATAGAGGTAAGGTCCTACTATATGCCTTGCATCACGACAGCCCACAAGGCTGGAAGCTCCAAAGCTGAATTTACCTTCCTGAGCTTATGACACCTCCGCTCAATTCCCACCCCACAGCAGAGGATCTCAACATCATACAAAGAAACCAGGGCATACTCATGCCGGAACTGGTCACACCTAGAACTACTAGGACAAAAACTTGACAGGAATTTTTGTTTGTGTTTTGTTTTTAAAGATTCATTTATTTACTTGAGAGAGAGAGAGCACACAGTCAGGAGGGGTAGAGGGACAGAGAATCTCGAGGAGACTCCCCGCTGATCATGAAGCCCAACATGGGCCTTCATCTCATGACCTGAGCCAAAATCAGCAGTCTGACAGTTAACCAAATGAGCCGCCCAGGTGCCCCTCGAGAGGAAGTTGTAAATGGTTCGTGAAACATGGAAACAAAATTGATAATGGCCGGTAACATTTATTTATTTATAAGGTTTTATTTATTTATTTGACAGAGATCACAAGTAGGCAGAGAGGCAGGCAGAGAGAGGGGAAAGCAGGCTCCCTGCTGAGCAGGGAGCCTGATGAAGGGCTCGATCCCAGCACCCACTGAACTACCCAGGCGACCCTGGCAGGTAACCTTTACTTGAGCACCTGCTGTACATGCCAGACACCTTGGGCATTTTAATACTTGAATCCTCACAAAAACCCTTAGTTTTATAACCAAGCAAACAGGTCAGAAAAGTTAAGTAAACTGCCCTAAGTCACAAAACCAGTAAATGAAAGAAGAGGGCTGTGTGTGGCTGGACTTCAGGCCCTCTTCGGTCACTATCAAATTATCAAATTCATCTAGATCCTGAGGCCCAGCATCTGGGCCTCAGGATCTAGGTGGGATCCTTACTGCACCCAAAAGGCAAGAACATCTGGCAGAGGTGAGCAGGGACCCAGCCCTCAGACACTAAGGCAGCTCCCCACACACCTAGCAGACACCCAAGACTATGTCTGGCCTGGGCTTGTGGTGTACTGGTGTACTTGAAATGGAGGTGATCCAGGAAGGGAGAGCTGACATACTAAGGGTACATGAACAAGCAAAGGCCGGTGGGGCTGGAAAGGGCAAGTCAGGCAGACTCAAACAAAAAGGCACAAAATCCACAAGGGCATACACACGTGGGACAGACAAGGCTTTACCATTTGGAACAATGAAGCACAAAATGGCTGTTGGGCTCTTATTTACCTACAGCATTTTAAAATACTTGAGCTGCCAAGTATAAGGCCTGCAGGCTTATTAAAATGATCAACCGATCATTTTAAAAACCAGAGATCTATATAAAAATCTGAATTTCTGGCTTCTTGACAAGTCAGAAATTTTCCATGGGGCCCATGGCTAAGCCCTAGCCAAGCAGTGAATGGCCCCTTGTGGCGGCACGTTTTCCCAATCTGAGTGGGTCCCTGGTACTGCCCCACCTCTGCTGACTCCTAGTGTGGGAGGATGGGATACACAGTGAGTTATGAAGGCGTATATGGATGCCCATTCAACCCTAGAACCAGGTCTTCCAGAAGCCATCAACCCACCTGATTCCATGCAAGCAAGTACAAGTTTTTGGCTTCACCTGTGGACAACAGCTGGCGAGGAGGTAGCTTCCGGCTATCCTGAAGAGCTGTGCAGCAAAGGCCCCTCACCATGGGGGACCATACCATATAGGGAGGACTTTCCCTGTCCCATTTTGACCCACCCCATATACCCAGTCCTAAAGCTTCTGAAGCACAAGACTTTCTTCTTAGGCAGGCACTGTTGAATTCACAGCATTCAGTAGGCACCCAGTAATTTATACTTAATACCTGAAAAGCCCACATTACTGCTGCTGCCTCAGGGTTCAATTCAAACTTTTCTAAGCTTCCATTTAAGGAGTTCTCACTCTGCTCCAGGCTGAAAAACCACCTCAAGGAGTTGGGGGCGGGGGGGGGGGGGGGGGGGGCGGTGGCTACACAGCTGACATAATCAGTTAGGAGGGGAATCAGTCCTGCAGCTGAGAAGCCCCTTCAGAGCTACCACTCACAACCACTCACTAGCCAGCGTGGTACCTTGGACAAGCAAGTTACCTAACATCTCTGTTCGTTTCTTCATCCCTAGAATAGGAAATAACCATGGGGCTTTTGTAAACATCAAATGAGACAATGCAGGACAAACATTCAGAACCACTCAGCTCCGTAAGTGCTAGCAGCTGTTACTTCTTTCAGTACATCCCCATAGCGCCTCTGGACATAGGGATCAGGCCAGTTTGGGACAATGAGAAGGAGCAACTCGCCCAAAGCCAGCACTTGTTAGACTTGGGACCTAAACAGGTCTGTAGCCTGTGGGCCTGGCTCCCCTCAGAGCAGAACGTGCGCAGCTGCTTCCCACCTCTCGCCTGCCAGGCACAGGTAGTTAAGGAGGCTCCGGCCTCCTTAGCCTAGTCTTCCACCAGGAAGGTAGAGGGAGGTGTGGGGGGCCCTTGTTCTCCGCTCTCCGACCTCAGGCACTACTGCAGCTGGCACAGCGTGACTCTGCTCTCCTCTTCTCGCTGTGAAACCTGGAGCAAGCGGCTTGCTCCTCAGTCTCCTCGTCTGTAAAATGGGGCCAATGGCACCCAGCTCAGGAGGCCAGCCCCGGAATTAAGTAGCACCCAGAGCACTCCAGGTCTCAGCGTTACTAGCACATCTTAACAGTGAGCAGGGTACGTCCGCGCGGCCTGGGGACGGCCTCGAAGGGCTCAGACTGACCTGGCACCCTCGCCCAGCTCCCCGTGCGTGTTATAGTTCACCGTCATGACCTTCACTGAGTCCTTGAACACCACGTCCCCCTGGCTCAGGTACTGGAGGGTGCGGCGAATCGGGAAGCGGCCCTTCATGGGCATGGCGGCGAAGGGGTCGGGCCGCGGGCTTAGCGGCGAAGAGAGACCCAAAGCAGCCGACGCTGCCTGCCTGACAAATCCCACGCCGCTTCACCTCCTCGGTGGTTTCCACTTCCCGCGCAGACGCACAGGAGACGCCTCCCGGCGGGCAGCGCGCACGCGCCGCGAAGCGGCTTGGAACTTGTAGTCCCGGCTAGCGTTGACTAAGGATTTGGGACGGAGATCCTGCTTGTACATCTTCTGTTTGGAACACCCTCCCGGAACGTTTGCTTTTCACGCTCTATAAATTAGCCTGTCACCACCCCCACCTCGCAAGGGAAAATATTTCTAAATAGACTTAAAGTCGGTCAAACAACAGAATTGCAGTTGGAAATATATCAGGAGAGCTGCGTTCAGATGCCAAGTGGGCTACTAACTTGCTCATCAACCTCAAATAAGTCAGTTTTTCTCTCTCAGCTTCTCCGGATTCAAAATGAAGTGTTCCAAGTGCGCAACTTCTAACATTTACTACAAATAGTGATTTGCAAAAGGGGAAAAAAAAAAAAAAAGGTTTGGAAACTACCCTTTCCTGGTTCACCCACTTAACAGCTTTGGACCACAATTTGTTCATAAGCAAAATGTGGATGAGATGCATTTCTGAAGTATGCTTACTGATCTAAGAAAGTTTTTACTTCTCCTTCACTTTTGAAGGATAATTTTGCCAGATATAGATTTCTAGGCGAGTGGGGGTTTTCTCTCAACACTTTAAATATCTTTTTTAAAGAATTTACTTATTTATTTGACAGAGAGAGATCACAAGTAGGCAGAGAGGCAGGCAGAGAGAGAGGAGGAAGCAGGCAGGGCTCAATCCCAGAACCCTGGGATCATGACCTGTGCAGAAGGCAGAGGCTTAACCCACGGAGCCACCCAGGTGCCCTAAACACTTTAAAATTTTTTTGCATGTTCCTGAGGAGTAGTCAGCTATAATTCTTATATTTGTTTTCTCTGTAAATTTTTTTTTCTTCTGGTTTCTTTCAAAATTTTCTCTATCTTTGGTTTATACAGTTTGAATAAGATATACTACATACAGATGGGACGCCTGAGTGGCGGGGAATGTTAAGCCTCTGCTTCTCAGTTTGGATTGAGTTCACCATCTCAGGGTCCAGAGATCCAGCCCTGGATGGGGCTTGGTGCTCAGTGGGGAGTCTGCTTGAGATTCTCCCTCTTCCTGTGCCCTCCTCCATGCATATTTTCTCTCAAATAAATAAATCTTTAAAATATATATATATATATGTATATATTTTCTATTTTTCCTACTTGATATTGATCCTACTCTGAGCTTCCTGGGTCTGTCATTAATTTTGGAAGGTTCTCAGCCATCGTTACCTCAAATATTTCTTCTCTGGTCACCTGTGTGGCTCAATCAGATAAGCCTCTGCCTTCTCAGGTTATGATTCCAGAGTCCTTAGAATGGAGTCCCGCACTGGGCTCCTTGCTTAGCAGGGAGTCTGCTTCTCCCTCTGCCTGCTGCTCCCCCAGCTTTCACTCTCTCTCTGTCTCTGACAAACAGATAAATAAAATCTCTAAAAATATATATATTTCTTCTTCTTTCGTCTTTTTTTCTTCTGGTGTTCCAGTTATACATCTTCTGAAATTGTCATATTGTTTTTGGATATTTTGTTCTGGGTTTGTTTTTCATTCTTTTTTCTCTCAGCATTTCAGTTAGGGAAGTTTGTATTGACCTATCTTCAAGCTCACTGATTCTTTCTGCAGTTGTGTTCAGTCAGCTAATGAGCCCTTTAAAGGTATTCTTCATTCATTACAATGTTTTTTATTTGCTAACATTTCCTGTTGACTATTTCTAAGAGTTTTCTTTTCTCCACTTACATTACTCATATGTTCTTGCATACTATTTCTTTTTATCATTAGACCCCTTAACATATTGATCAGTTATTTTATTTTTTTAAGATTTTATTTATTTATTGGACAAAGAGAGAGATCACAAGTAGGCAGAGAGGTAGGCAGAGAGAGAAGGAGAAGCAGGCTCCCTGCTGAGCAGAGAGCCTGATTCGGAGCTTGATCCCAGGACCCTGAGATCATGACCCAAGCTGAAGGCAGAGGTTTAACCCACTAAGCCACCCAGGTGCACCTGATCAATTATTTTAAATGCCCTGATAATTCCAACTTCTGTGTCATAGAAGTCTGATGCTTGCTGTGTCTCATTAAACTGTGTGTGTGTGTTTTTCCTTTTAGCATGCTTGTAATTTTTTGCTGAAAGCCAGACAATATTGGCTGTGTCAAATAACTGGAACTTAGGTAAATGAGACTCTAGAATGAGGATTTATGTTACTCTGGCTAGGAGTTGAGTTGTATTTAATGTTTGCTATTGTTGTAGGCCCAGAGGCTTCAAATTCCTCTAGTGTCTTTTTGCCTTGCCTCTTGACTTTGGTCTTCCCTAGATGTTACTTCCTCAGAGAGTGTGTGTCTTGAAGTTCTTCCAGCTATAATCCACTGCTACACTGGAGCTCTGTTGGTGTGATGGTAAGGTGTGTGTTGGGGGGGGGGGGCATCCCATAATCTTTTTTTTTTTTTTAAGATTTTATTTATTTATTTGACAGAGATCACAAGTAGTCAGAGAGGCAGGCAGAGAGAGAGGAAGGGAAGAAGGCTCCCCACTTAGCAGAGAGCCCGAAGCAGGGCTCATCCCAGGACCCTGGGATCATGACCTGAGCTCTTCAGCTCAGGCAGAGGCTTTAACCCTGTTAAAAGGGGTTAAACAGAGCCACCTGTTTAACTGAGGTTAAAACAGTTAAAAGGTTTAACTGTTAAGCCTGAGCTACCCAGGCGGTGCCCTGCATTCTATAATCTTCTGATGAACTCTCAGTATTTAGTGGGTGTGTCTTTGGGCTGTGACCTTCACAAGTATTTCTTAATCTGTGTGGAATTATAATTTATATATATATATATATATATACGTGTGTGTATGCATATATGTATATATATATAAAAGCATATCAGCCATATATACATATATATGCATACATATATATACATATACATGTATACATATACGTATATGTATATATATATACACACATATATATGCCTTTGTTCCTGACTCCTGGCTAGGGCTCCTGAAACCCTTGTAATTTCCCTTATGATAATATAGTAGCATCTTTTTTTTTTTTTTAAGATTTTATTTTTAAGTAACCTCTATACCCAATGTGGGGCTGAAACTCACAACCCCAGGGTCAAGAGTCACATCCCCCACTGATTGAGCTATCCAGGTGTCCCCTGGAGCATTTTTTTGTCATAATACCTGGGTTTTGTCCCTGTTCCTGAAATAGCTCTGGAGAAATACAGATGAAAGGAATATATTTTGGTTATCATAATAAGCCCCTTTTACCCACACCAGTTAATGCAAATGGGGACTTTTGGAAACCCCTTAAGGATGGGGGATTGGTTGCCACAGATGATTAGTTGGAATTTTCAGCCCCAGCCCCCTAACCTCTGATCTCTGGTGAGGGGAAAGGAGCTGGAGGTTGAGTCAATCACTAATGGTCAGTAATTTTAATCAATCATGTCTATGTAATGAAGCCTCCGTTAAAAAATACCCTAACCAGGGGCACCTGGGTGGCTCAGTGGGTTAAAGCCTGCTCTCAGCTCAGGTCATGATCCCAGGGTCCTGGGATCGAGCCCCGCATCGGGCTCTCTGTTCGGCAGGGAGCCCGCTCTCCTCCTCTCTCTGCATGCTCCTCTGCCTACTTGTAATCTGTCTGTCAAATAAATAAAATCTTTTTTAAAAAAATACCCTAACCAAAAGAGTTGGGAGAGCTTGTAGGTGGAGGAATACCTCAGTGATAGTTCAGGGAGAGTCGTGTGCCCACAGAAGGCATGGAAGCTCTATGCCCCTTATTCCATATCACCTACACGTCTCTTCCATCTGGTTGTTCCTCAACTGTATTCTTTTATAATTAACCAGTAATCTAGCAAGCCATTATAGCAAATTATCAAACTCAAGGAGAAGCTTGTAGGAACCCTGACTTATAGCCTGTCAGCTCGAAGTACCAGAGACTTAGACTTGTCATTAGCATCTGAAGTATAGGGGGCTGTCTTGTGGCGTGGAGCCCTTCATGTGTGGGATCAGATGCTAACTCCAGACAAATAGTGTAGGAACAGAGTTGAATTTGTAGGACACCCAGATCGTGTCAAAGAATTGGTGTGGGGAAAAAAATACCCAAACATTTAGTGCCAGTATGTGTGAGTTGGGGCGTCTAGGTGGTGCAGTCAGTTAAGCATCCCACTGTTGGTTTCAGCTCAGGTTGTGATCTCAGAGTCAGTCTCAATGTGAGACTGAGCTCTACATCAGGCTCCATGCTCCATGCAGAGTCTGCTTGAGATTCCCCTTCCCTCTCCCCCTTCCCCACTCTAAACAAATCTTCAAAAGAAAAAAAAAAAAGCTGAGTCGTGGAATATATAGAAAAACAAGTTTTCTCTTACCTCCCCCCCACTTAGATGAGATGGAAAGGTTAGAGGGAGTGGGAGAAACACCCTTCCCTGGGTAGGATTAGACTCTCATAAAATCTTTTCCCTGAGGAATGCTCAGAGTTTATTTTACGAAGATTACTCTTCCCCTTCCCCTGCTAGAGCCACCAGGGAATATTTCTCAGCAATAAGCTGTGAAAAACAGGTGGGGTTCCTGGAGGCAAAACCATAAAGGTGTGTGGTGTCCCTTGGGCTGTGGCCCCCAAGAGTTCCTTACTCAGATGCTAATCAACACTCAGCCTCCCACATACCATCAGTGTTCCTACCAGCTCTGGCTCCAGTGGCTTCTGCTCCAGGGGACTCTCCAGATTTCAAGGCAGCAGTTTGCCTTGCACTCAAGCACTCTGATGCATTCAAGGACAGTCATTGATTTTGTTTGTCCACCTTTCTCTTGATGTAAGGGCAGGAATGACAACTTCAAAACTCCTTGCTGCCTGAGCTGAAACCAGAAGTCCTTTCAGAAGTGGGGTGTTTATTTCCCCCTTTCTTAAGTATTTTATTTTAAAGATTTTATTTATTTATTTGACAGAGAGAGTGAGAGATCACAAGCAGGCAGGCAGAGAGGGGGAAGCAGGCTCTGGCCGAGCAGAGAGCCAGAGGCAGGGCTCTATCCCAGGACCCTGAGATCATGACCTGAGCCGAAGGCAGAGGCTTAACCTACTCTGAGCCACCCAGGCGCCCCACTTTCTGAAGTATTTTAAAAACTATGCTGAGCTCCTGAAGAGTTTCAGGCAAGAGAGGGTTTGATCTTAAAGTCCACAAAAGGCACTTCTGAAATGTCCCTTCCCACATTAGAAACATGAGTGTCCATATAAAACACAGGCCACAGTGCTAGGGCACGCCCACTGCCTGACCCAGGTGGAGCCCTTCTTGCTACTTAGAGCAGAGAGTCAGGCAGCCCAGGCTTTAAATCCTTATTCTACCACTGACTGGCTGTGTGACCTCTGGCCTGGCTAACCTCTCTCAACCTGTTTCTCTGCCAACTAAATACCTGAGTAACTATTGCACTGGCCTGCTGATGAGCTAAAGGGGGAATATGTGAAAAGCTAGCACAGTGCCTGGCACAAATGGCAGCCATAAGAGTCCTCAACCTCTCTGAGACTTAGTTTCTTCTGGCTTGAAATGAGGTTGATGAGATTGTAGAAGGTCTCGCATTATTCTTGTATGAAATAATTCATCTGATCAACAGTGCAGGAATAACTAGGGATAAGGGCAGAACTGGAACCCTCATTTACCACATTAAGAGCCTAGTGACCTTTTGTCCAGAGGCCTTATGATATTCAGATGATGATCAAGAAAGAGGCAGGAACAGAGATGTTATTTGGTAATTCTCACTTCCAACACGCGTGCACATATACACATATACACCCAACCACTAACATTTGTTAGTTTATTTTTTTTAAAAAAGGTTCCAATACAAGGCCCCAGAGTAGTGCATGCAAACAATGACCCTCAAGCTGTCATTGTCAAATGACAATCTGACAATCTGCTACCATAGTCTGTGACCTGATAGAGACCAGCTTCTCTTTGAGTCCCAAGGCCTAATTACGCCAATGTATGTCCAACCCACCACCTGGTACATGATGACTCAGAAGTATACTTTAGTATCTGAACAGCAAAGACACATTGAACTGCAAGTACAATGAGTAAGTGTTCTTAGTGTATTAGACATGGAAAAATACAAACAAGGCATAAAAAAGAAAAGCCAACTTCATCTGATGCCTGAATTCCCAAAGTCTCTTCCATACATTCCATACATGATCTTAGGTCTAGGGAGAGCTGCCAATGCCTGTTTGCCTCAAAGAACTGCAGGAAGAGTGAAACAGTCACATGAGGTAAGCACTTGAAGCTGTGGTTGCAGTTCATAGGCCATCTTTATCTACGCTAATGATAACCCATCTCTGTAAATCCAACTTTGTGCTTATGTGAATTCTGGGAAACGTTAGGGATAGAGAATTCTAATTCCTGTCAGCTCTATGATTATAGGAGAATACAGCCATGGAAGAATTAAATGGAAGAATTCATGGAAGAATTCAATCACATCAGGTTTTAGTTTGGTTTAGTATATTCAGTGGTTTTTTTTTTTTTTAAGTTTAAAAATAAAGTTTCTTATAAGTGTGGTTCTTAATGCTCTTAGTTACTTACAGATTACTACCTGGGTTGATTTCAGGAAAAGGGTATGTTCAGAAAACTAGTCTGAATAGAAATCACTAGCTAATGAAGAGATATATTCTCACAAGAAAAGTAATTATGATGGAAAGCAGCATTTAGCTTCCAGAACTACCTGCTTTTTGGTGCAGACAGCGTCATCCTCTTTGATCAGAGAGCAATGACAGACTAGCAACAGGAAGCATACCAGCCATCCATGAAACCCTCCATAATGACAGCAGGAAGTGCATGAGAAGGAAGAAAGTTGCCTATACCAGGCAAAACTTTAGATACCTGGTTGTCGAATTCCCAAACACAACAATCAGCAAGGCTGGGAACTTGGTTGACATTAGTAATCCACTCACATTCCTTTGTGAACAGAACCCCAATGCAAAGGGTCCTCCACACAACCTCCACCCATATCCCATTCCCGCACCCCTATGGAGGATCTTTTCATTAGCCCAAAGATCCAACAAATGCCAAAGAAACGTGAATAGTGTCAACAAAAATACAGACTACCTTTACATCACAGTTCTTCTAACGTTCTCAAGACCAACAGGGGTCTTTCCGGAAGGTAACAAAATGAATCTCAGCCTTCACACCAGTAATCAAAGTATGACCCAGAGTTAGTTAAGCAGTATAAAGTGACTAGTGGTCAGTTATTGTTCTTTAATCAAAAAGCATAGTCGCAGGAACTCTACCTAGAGCTGAGCACACTTGAGTATCATAATGTCAGACATTAGTTAAGGATTATGTAAACCAAAGCACCAGAGCTAAAATAACAATTTCCCTTTCTGCCCTTAACTGATGAAGAGTTCAAGTGGTGTGGTGCTACTGGAATGTTCCTGTGTTGTGCCTCTTCAAACACTTTGATTTCTTAATACTAAATATTGGTAGGAAAAACCTCACTGGTGCCCCAGGTCAGCACAGGGTGAACCAAAAGGGAAGAAGGCTGATCAACTAGCCCTGAAAATCGTTTTATCTTCTGACTCAGGGAAGCCTCCATTCTCCTGGCAATGTTCCACAAAAGCTTCCTGATTATTAATCCTAAAGTACAGACTGGGCCCTCTGAAAAAGCCCAAGTCAGAGTAATTTCATCAAAGTCCTAGAGGAAGGTTTCTCCCGGGACAGACAACTGTTCCATTAGTCATTAGGAGAAACATCTGGGTAGACACTCTTCTCCCTAGTACTACTGCCTCCATCAACTGAAAAGTTCACCACTTCTATTTTCTAAACAGACCATGGTCAGACCCAGTGATACCCCTGGCACCGAAGTTTAACTTCCTGAAAGAGACAATCAAGGACTTTAACTGACAGGGAAATGCCCTGGTAGAACATCACCCCGTCGCCCCCTCTTAAAAAGAGGTGCTGGGCTCTCCTGGGTCTCAACAACTACCTTCATAGTAATACCTTCCCCCTTCTGCTGCACAGGTGGGATGTACCCAGCAGGGCAGAGGAAGTCCCAGGTGAAAGAACCCACAGCCTAAGGGGCACAGACTTCTCTCAGACCAGAGCAAGGTTTAAAGGAATCCATCTTGTCTGTCTTGGCTAAAGAAAGTGCCCTGTAATACTGCATAAAGACCAAAGATGAGGCAGGAGCAAATGGACCCATGAGGGCTCCCCAATACACTGCATTTCGTTACACTCAGTAATGAAATTTAAAATCCCTTCTAAAGGGAAAACCCAATTAAAAAAAAAAAATTAGAAAAAAACCCAGGAAATACAGCACATGAATGCTGATTCTTCCTGTTTCTACTTTATTATCCAACTGTGGTGGAAAAAACCTCCAAGTGCATAGCACGAAGCAGCAGATTCCCTGCCCTAACCTCTGGGCATCCTAGGTGTCCCCCTTCTTCCTCCCTCATCGTGCCCACCAGCCCCGTCCTGCTCCACAGGCTCCTGCCAGGCCCTGGGCCCAAAGATGCCCTGCCCACAGTCAGTGGGGTCAGTGGGTGCCCCCCTTCTGTTTGGCCAGGGTGCGCTTCAGCTCCCTCAGGTTCTCTGTCAGCACTTCCACCTCATCCAGGCGGCCACACTGCTTGGCATCAAAAATGTACGCCTTAATGTTATCAATCTGCTGGAGGAGGAGCTCCTCCTCTATGGGCTCCTCGCCCTCGGGCTCACTGTCACTGTCCATCTCAAAGGGGTTGGTACAGGTACCTTCCTCAAAGGGGTTGCCAGGAACAGGAGGGCTTGAGGGCCTCTGGTGGGGATCCTCATCTTCCTCATCGAAGGGATTGGGTGCTGGACCGTCTGGGTTAGTGAAAGGATTCCCTGCTACACCCTCCTCTTCTTCCTCCTCAAAAGGATTGTATTCTTTGAGGATGTAGGCTGAAGGGCCAAAGGAAGGCTCTGTAGCAGGAGGGCTGGTAGTGCCCTCTGCTGTGGGGCTAGAGGGGTCTTCCTCATCGAAGGGGTTCAGGGAGGCCAGCTCATTTTGCTGTGACATGATGCTCTGGGGGAAGGATTCCTGCCCGATGGCTGGAGGCCCAGACCACACTCTGACTGGCTCGAGAGCTGTCATGGGCGAAGGGGTCTCCAAGGCTGCACTGCTCTGAACCGAGGAAGAGCCTAGATCCAAAGTATAAGCAAGGTGGGTAGGAGGCTCCCTGCTAGGCTCCAGCTGAAAAGGCCTGATTTCTCGGAAGTCCAGGGACCGAGTCCGCGTGTGTAGGGATGCAGCCCGGAACTGCTCTCGCTCTCGTTCCCACTCCCGTTCACAAAGCCTCTGCAGCTGTTCCCGCTGCAGGTCCTCCTCCTCAGCCTGCCTCCGGGACAGCTCAATGGCCTTCTCTGTCTGCTGCTGGTCATACTCATCCTGCAGCTGCCGCAGATTCTCCTGCAGTGTGCGTACTTCGTCTGTCCGCCCAGCAGCCTTGGCCTGTCTAATAAATGATGTGATGTTGTGGATCTGCTGGAGAAGGGGGTCTGAGTCTTCACTCTGCCCCTGACTTCCTGATAGTGGGAGCCAACCCTCAGCCTTTCTCAGGGGGGCAGGTCCCCCTTGAAGGGACACCACGTCCCCATTGGCCGCACGAGACGCCAGGTCACTCTGCCTTTCCTCAAACCGTCGCTGGGATTCCAGGTCAACCTGGGGAGACACCAAAGCCAAAGAGAAGAAACACAGTCACCAGGCCAATAGAAGACACACGATCAGCCACTCCTACAGTTCTGCTGTCCCTGGGGTGATGAGACTCCAAAATGCCCACCTGTGGAATATGGTACCCAATTGCTAAGTCAAATCACACTTTTTGTTTTTTAGAGGAAAGAAGAGACAGAGCCAGATTTTCAAAAATAAATTCGTGACAGTAAGTTAAGGGATAAAATTTTCTCAATCTTAGATACACTGGCTGTATGCTTGTCTTAAACTTACTCTGAGGTCTAGTATCACTCACCTACACTAGAATCTCACACAATGTTAAATATACACATTATTTTGCTTAGTGTTGCACATTCCAGAGCATTCTACAAAGAGCTCCCTGGTGTCTGGGTCCTCTGCAACCTGTGCTACAGGAAGAACTGACAGCCCTCCATGGTATTCTGGATAAGAGAAAATCACCAGAATCTCTGAAACACAAATAGGTCTGACCTGGAAAGAAAAACAACTATTCTGAGTCTATAGAGGAAAGGCCAGAAAAGACCAGAAGAGAGATGCAAACCGGAGAGCGATCTCACAGAGGACCACTTGGGAGTCTGGAGCAGCCTCTGGGCTCAAGAGGCTGCAAGCATCCCTGTATTTCACTTGCCTGTCTCTCCAGGATCTTCTTCCTCTCCATTTCCTGTTTCCTTTTCTTTTTCAGTTCCTCAAACTGTTCTCTGGTTGGCAGTGACATCAAACCCAGAAGCTTTTCCTGTAGGGAGTCACAGGCAGTTTCGTATTTAAATTCTTTTAGGAAGAAGATAAGCCTAATGAAGTCTGTTTATAAGATCCCATCCGAGCTCCACACCCCCGCTACCCCTTCCCTGCTCTATGTTTCTCCACAGCACTTCCCCCCATCTTATAAACTATATGTTGTAGTTGTTTCTTGTCTATCTCCTTCCAGAAAAAAAGCTTTTTGAAAACAGGAATGTCTTTTTGCTTGTGGCAGGACACGCAGCACCTATCACATTGCTTGCTAGACAGAAGGCACTCACCAAATGACTGCTGAACACAACACTAGTCAAAAGGAGAAGGGGCCTAATTCTCTGCAATACGGTGCTGGAAAACCAACCCAACAGGGCTGTGCTAGCTTGCTCTGTCATTAAGCCCCTGATATGGTTCACTGTGGCTCTCCCAAAGGGTGTTCCAGACAGAAGCAATTCAGCTCTAACCAGCCAGGGTTAGTCTGTCCATGAACAATCAGCTGTTTCCTCCCAAGGAATAGCCCAGGAAGAGTCCCTTGGGAGCTTATCCTGAGGAAGAAATGGCATGTATCAGTATGTCTGTCAGGCTACAGTCACACCAGAAAAAGCAGGAATCTATCAGATGACCAATGAAAGGGGAATAATTAAAGGATGGTGCACAGAAAGTCATATTCTACAGCCATTCAAGCAGTAACTGTTTATTTCGTTTGTTTTTTAAAATTATTTATTTATTTGACAGAGAGAAACAATGAGAGAGGGGAACATGAGCGGGGGAGTGGGAAAGGGAGAAGGCCGGTTTCTGCTGAGCAGGGAGTCCGATGTGGGGCTCGATCCCAGGACCCAGGGATCATGACCTGAGCCAAAGGCAGATGCTTAACAACTGAGCCACCCAGGCGCCCCAAACAGTAACTGTTTAAATAAAGACTATGTAAGAAGTGTTTATGATATAAAATTCAGTGTTAAAAAGACATAAATTTGTAAATATGCACTAATCATAACTACTTTATATAACGAATACAAATGAAAAAAAAGAGGAAAATATACCAGAATGATATGTTATGGTATTAAGGACATAGAATTAAGAAGTTTTTATTTTTCTCTGTAGTCCAGATTTTTCTCTAAATCTGGCATAATTGTATTTACAATTTTAAAAAATAATAAAGGTACAAATAGAGAACAAACCATTGGCATGATCTGCCTTCTGAGAGGCAGAAAAGCAGGGGAAGCAAATGAGCCGTTTCTGACACCACAAGATGCTTTACCTGCACAAAAAGTGTAGCTGAGTATCTGATCATCCTCTGCAGCCGCAAAGTGTTTGGATGTGGTGGAGGGTCCTGGTTCAAGCCTAAGGTTAAGATCTTCTTACTGAATCAGGACAAACACATCAATGTAACAGGCGCTGCCAGCCCCAGAAACAAGAGTGAAATCTTTGAGTTGCAGGGCTTTTGTGCCAGGTCCATCCATGGAGGAAGTGGGTTAAAGATTCCCATGGAATGTCCTTGAAGGCAAAGTCCATTCCTTACCCTCTGGTCCTAGCTAAGGCCCCTGACACAGCACTGGGGTATCTAACCATCACTCAGCCACTGAGGAACTTACCACACATGCAGTCAGTTCATGGTGAGTTCACCAACTTCATGGGTAAGTGACCATGCCTGGTTTAATATTCCGGTGTTACTATCTTAAAATTCCTTTTTCTTTTTTTTTAAGGGAGTAGGCCCTGGGGGGTCAGTGAGGGACACCCCCCTGGGCCTCTGGATTGGGTTGAGTTGGGGAAGGCAGGAAGCAACTGGCTTTGCCAGGCTGGTACACAAGCTGAAACTGGGCCAGGGGGTTTGTAGACCGTGCTGGGGGCAACACTGGGCAGCAGGAGGCTGCAGCCACTTTAAGACCTGTATCTTGAAATTCTTAATAATCCTGACCAGGACTTGTGTTTTCATTTTGCACTAGGTCCCACAAATTATATGTTCAGTCCTGTAGAGATGGACGAACAAGGCTTCTTCATCTCAGTTCTCCCTCTGAATCACTATACTTTCTACACCTCAAAAAGCTCATTTAACCCCAACAGCCAGTCCATGGTTAAAAGGCAGCTCTTGACTTGAAGAAAGAATCTGGGTTTCTATCCTGGCTCCATGGCTTTGCCAGTTGTGATGCATCTTCTCAACTACAAAGTAAGGGTAGCACCAGCTAAATTTGACTGAATAAATGAGATGTGGATACAACCAATGGCTGATATAAAGATGGTGTCAATAATCAGTTCCTATTTCTCTAATATTAATGAACATCAGAAACCTAAACCAAGTTACTGAGATGTGTTGCATCCCAGAGCGGGCACTACCTCAGCCTGCTCCTCACACATATGCCCTGTCACCAGGACTCTGGGTACTGCCAGCCACCCACCCCCTCACTGAAACAGCACTTCCTCCACTCAAGGTAGCAAGTCAGACATCACCTCACAGGTCTCACCTTAAAGCATCTATGAGTTCGTATACTTTCTGCACTTCCACTCGAAGGTCACCAGCATGTTCCAGATTGTAGGTTGTCTCCCCAGCACTAAAGAAAAATCATGGAAATGTTTCATTCAAGTTTCACCATGGTGACTAGAGAGTGGTGTGGAAAAGGGCTCTAAAGGTCTAGGGTCTTACAAAAGGAGAAACAGCTAATTCTCTCCAAGTGGTATTATTTCACACTCTTGTACATAATGCAGGGCTCATTCCTTTAAGTGCTAATCAACTGGAAGCTGTTTTTAATTTGCAGACGCCACGCGGACAGATTTGTGCCTAGGCCTTTAAGGACTAGCTCTTAATGCTCATCATCAAAATAAATGCAAATGAATCTACTTCAGCCTACTTTCCCTGAACAATTTCATCATACCTAGTAAGACATAAGAAGTGGCTTACTAAATAAGCAGGTTACCCTGCATCCGAGGAGAAAGCAGTGGGCTTTTCTCACTCAAAGACTATCCCCAGGGAGAACACGAATAACGAGAAAGCTGACCAAGGAATCCCCAACATCTAGCCATACCCAGCATGGCACTGTATCAGTTGCCAACACTCCTGGGCCTCATGAACAATTGCTCCCCACATGAGAAAGGCACGTGGACACCAAATAAAGCAGGGAGGAGGGGCGCCTAGGTGGCTCAGTGGGTTAAGCCGCTGCCTTCGGCTCAGGTCATGATCTCAGGGTCCTGGGATCGAGTCCCACATCGGGCTCTCTGCTCAGCAGGGAGCCTGCTTCCTCCTCTCTCTCTCTGCCTACTTGTGATCTCTCTCTCTGTCGAATAAATAAATAAAATCTTAAAAAAAAAAAAAAAAAAAAGCAGGGAGGAGATAGGGGATAACTGCCAAGGGTGGAGCAGGGGACTGCAGGGAAGGGCAAAGTGGCTTCATTCCACTTAACTCAGAGGAACAATAGCAGTTATTATGGGATCTAAGAACTGTTTGTTTACAAAGGTTTCACTCTGTCAGGCCTGAAATGCAAGTGCAGTTATGATGGCTTATTTTTAGCCTCAGTGACTAGCACATGGCCAAGTTGCATCAGTGCTCACTGAAAAGAAAATGACTTCAGAAGATCTTGCAGCTGTTAATGCAGCCCCAGCAATGGCCACTCGGCTCCCATCCTGAGGCAGCAGCAATTTAAGTTAAATAAGCAGAAAGGGCTGCTGTGCTGACCTGCCCTAGCTGGAAAAATCTCGGTGTGTGCTATAATTGGAGGATCCAATAAGGTGGTTTCATCATCTCAAACTGCAGAGTTTGCAAAAAGAACATCAGAGCAGAATTGGGAATACTTGCACTTTGTCTTGATATCTTCAAGTCCCATGGAAAATAACAAGGTTGACTCAAATCTGAAAGCACCGCCCCCACCCCTACCTGTCTCAGTCACGTGGACCAAACGTATTCCCCACAGGGCACCTATCACGTCTGGTTATCTTGCTCATGATTTGTTCACTCACTTACGGCTGTGCTCCCATGGTAATGAAGCGCCAGGGCAGCAGACACGGCCTTCACTGCTCATTGCTACAGCCCCTGTACCTAAAATAGTACTTGGCATACAACTAGCGTTCAGTAAATATCCACTGAATGAATGAGGGAGTAAAATGAGCTTAAAGCCCTTTAGAACCAGTCTTTGGAGAACGAGTAGGAGTTAGACATCTGGAAATGTGCTCAGCAATGGTAGTTTCCCAGCTGGATGGGGAGGCCCAGTGAGTGACCCACAGCTGTCTGAGGCACAAAGCAAGAAAAACAACAGACTCAGAGGAAGGAACCCCCGGGGGAATGACGTATTGAGGGAAAGTTGAGTGCCAGCTCATGACTGCCAGGAACACAGTTCTCCTTGCTTACATCCAGGAAGAAGATAGTCCTGCTCTAATTTCAAACCAGTGGGCACAGGTGGGAGGAGGGGTGTTGATTCCTGTACGTTCCAGGTAGGAAAAGAGCATGAGATAGGTGCTCCAAGCCAAGGATACTCCATTTAGGGGAGGCAGATATCAGAATTACTTGAGCTGCTTCTCCCAACCTACCCATAGGGAGGCTATATGCTTCACTAATCAAAATTATTGCTCAGTGAACTGCAGGTAGAAAAGAAAATGTGTCCTTTCCTCCTGTTCTCCAGAACTAGTGCTCTTGGAATGAAAAGAGGAAGAATGGGGCAGAGAAGGTACAAATATAAGAGAAGAGAGGCCCTAGGACTGTGGTGGCTGGGAGGGCTGGAGAAAGAGGTGTCCTCGCCTTATACTGTCTGCTGCCAGGGATTGCAGACGCCCAGTTGCTAGGACTGGAGGAAATGGTGGTGGTCCACAATGGTTTCTCTATTTCTTTTCTATTCCCTTCCTTCTTTCCCCTCCCCATGGGCTGGCATACACTGGGGGAAGGAACAGGAAGAGGAAGAGCCCCAGAACAAGAGTAGAGGCAGGGAGACATACAAGAGAAGGGGTGTGTTTGGCACAAACCAACTGGGTTTAGTTGCTCATACTTTGTAAGTCAGACATTTACTGACTCATAAGACCCTTAAGGACTGTGTAAATGAAAAAGTTCGTTTTCTTTTCATGTGAGATTCACACAATAGACTTAGAATGTGGTCACTGACATCATGAAGGAAAAGCCAAGCTTTGTGTTTTTTGTTTTTAAGTAGGACCCATGCCCATCATGGGGCTTGAACTCACAACCCTGAGATTGAGAGTCCCATGATATACTGACTGAGCCAGTCAGGAGCCCCAAGCTTTGTTTTATGGAGACAATATAACACACTGCCACAGCAAATGGGCAACTAAAAATACAGGTTTGCTCTAAACAAGACATATTTAGGGCGGCTGGATGGCTCAGTTGGTTGGGCATCTGCCTTCGGCTCAGGTCATGATCCTGGGGTCCCAGGATCAAGTCCCACACTGTGTTCCCCGCTCAGCGAGGAGACTGCTTCTCCCCCTGCTTGTGCTCTGTCTCTTGCTCTCTCTAATAAATACATAAAATCTTAAAAAAAAAAAAAAAAGACACATTTAATTCCACATGCATCACTACAAAGGTGGCAGGTGGGTAATACAGGCTAAAGACAAAGGCAGATAATCCTCACATGAAAAGCACTGGATCCCATAAATGCTTTTCTGCAGGTTGGGAAAAGACTTGCTGTAACCTGATTCTAGTGGTAGCACTTCAAATTCTAGCTCACGTACCACTAACCTGCAGAAGGAGCAATGCTCATAGAGAGTGTCAGCATGTTTTCTGTAAAGGACCAGATAATATGTATTTTTAGCTTTGCAGGCCAGAGAGTGCCTGACACAACTATTCAACTCTGCTGCCAAAGCTACAGTTTGCAGCTACAGTCAAACAAATGGGCATGGCTATGCACCAATAAAATTTTATTCATTAAAAGAAAAAAGGGTGCCTGGGTGGCTCAGTTGGGTGACTGGTTGGGTGACTGCCTTCAGCTCAGGTCATGATCCCAAAGTCCTGGGATTGAGTCGTGCATCAGGCTCCAGGCTCGATGGGTAGCCTGCTTCTCCCTGCTCCTGTCCTCTCTCATTATCTCTGTCTCATTCTCTCCAATAAATAAGTTAAATCTTTTTTTTGAAAAAGCTATAACAAGCGTTGGCAAGGATATGGAGAAACTGAAAAGCACATGCATTGCTGGCAGAAATGTAAAGTGGTGTAGTCGTCTTGGAAAACAGTCTGGCAGGGCCTCAAGAAGTTTAAAACCTAGAATTGCCATATGACCCAGCGACTCTACACCTAGGTAGAAACCCAAATGAAATAGAATTATACGTCCACAAAAACCTTTTACAGGAATATTCACTGAAGTGGATAAATCCAATGGCCAGAAGTGGAAAAATCCAAATGTTCATCAACAGACTAACAGGTACACAAAATGTTGTGTATCCATACAATGCATTTGCATGAGTGGAATGGAACCCTAACACGTAGGGCCACAAGGATGAATGTTGAAAATACTACACTATGTGAAAGAAGCCAGACAAGAAGAATTATGTATTTATACGAAATGTCCCAAAGAGGCACGTCCATAGACAGAAAGCAGACCAGTGGTTGCCAGGGAGAGGGAAATATGCTGTGACTACTAACAGGGGTGGGCTTTCTCTGGATGATAAAAATGGTTTGGACAGTGATGATGGTCTTATGACTCTGTGAGGAACCACTGACCTGTACACATGAAAAGGGTGCATAAATTATTATTAATTTTTTGGTGTGTAAATTAGGTCTTAGTTAAAAAAAGAAACAGGTGGCAGGCTAGTTTTGGCCCATGGGCCAAAGTGTGTCAACCAGTGCTCTAAAGGAAATGCCTGCTCTAAGCCCTGATGCCTGGTGCCAGCCTGAAGCAGTATTCTCCGAGGCAGCACACCAGGCGCACTGTCCCTGCTCACCTCCAGTGCCTACTGTCTTGAGGCCCCTCCCCAGCCTGCTCCATCACAACTGGGGTCCCTTGAACATGGCTACCGAGGACTGTAACACGTGCCACACAGAAATACAAACATGACAAAGATTCCCCACAGCTGGTTATAGAAGGAAAGCAGCCAGAACTAAGATTGTAATTTTCAGCTACTGAGGAACTATGCTAAAAGTACCCAGTCATCACTGAGTTAGAAAAACAGAGGAATAGCTTACTTTAATGATGCTGCCATCCTGATGTATTCAGGAGCTTTTTGGTCAACTTTCTCCATGCAAAGTCGTAATTTCTGAGGACAAAACAAAAGATGTGAGTGGTGCTCTCAAGGTACAAACAAGTTATGCTGCATCAATAGAGATGTATTTAAAATGTACAATTTCCAGGGTGCCTGCTGGCTCAGAGCACGCAAATATTAGTCTCAGGATTTTGAGTTCAAGCCCCACATTGGGAGTGGAGTCTACTTTAAAAAAAATATTTTTTTTAATGTATAGTTGGAAATATGCAGTGTTTTCTTATTCATTTTTATTGTTGTTATCAATTTCCTGATTTACAGACCTCCTTTACAAGCAGTAAATCTTGTAGGAAGGAAAGAAGTGAGGGCAGAACTTTTGACAGGATGTTTTTGCCGGGAGCAAAGCCTTCCAGGACACAAGCCAATGAGTTTACCAAAGCAGAGGAAAGGAATTGGTCGCTACATTCTTTCTCTGCCAGGTGATGAAAGATACTAGCAAAAGGCATTGCCAGGGCTCACTTCAAAAATGAAGGAAGGAGGGTATGCCTGGGTGGCTCAGTTGCTTAAACATCTGCCTTTGGCTCAGGTCATGATCCCAGGGTCCTGGGATCAAGGCCTGGATTGGACTCCCTACTCAGCAGAGAGCCTGCTTCTCTCTCTCCCACTCCCCCGTTTGTGCTTTGTCAAATAAATAAATAAAACCTTTAAAAAAGAAGTGAAGGAAGGAAAAAACAGGGTGGCTATTTATAAAAATGAGTTATCAAGTCATGAACTCCATACTTAGGATGGATAATGGCTACATCTGTAGCTCAGGGCAGGGTTTCATTAACACCATTTCTAGTAGTCTAAGTATTTTTGTGGTGATTCCAGAAATGCGGCCATTATGACCCACAGATCTGCTAAGAGTGACCACTCAGTGATCAATAGACAAATATACAGATGGTCCCCAACTTAACAATGGTTAGAGTTCATGATTTTTCAACTTCAAAACAGTGCAAAAGTGATGGGCGAATGCAGAAACCGTACTTGGAACTTTGAGTATGGCTCTTTACCCAGGCTAGCGACATGCAGTACACTTTCCCATGATGCTGGGCAGTGTCAGCGGCCACAGCTCCAGGCCACGTGATCACAGGGTCAGCCACCAATACCCTTACAGCCATCCTGTACTCCTACAACTTTTTTTCACTTTCAGCACAGTATCCAGTAAGTTACATGATATTCTCGGCACTTTGTGATCAAACAGATTTGTGTTAGCGGATTCTGCCCAACCGCAGGCCCATGTCAGTGTTCCCAACATGGTTAGTGTAGGCCAGGCTCCCACACTGGGGGGTTTGGTGTATTAAAGTACTTCTGACTTCTGATGTTTTCAATTTGGGATGACTTTATCAAGATGTGGCCCCACTGGAAGTGGAGGAAGGCCTGGGCGCTCTTCTGTTCAGGGTTCTACACGAGCTGCTACCTCCGCCAAGCTTATTTCCCCTTCCCATCTCCAGTCACCTGCCTATGAAACCTCCAGCTGGCTAATCCTTCTCAGCCTGCAGGTCCCCCTGGCCACTGGGAGACTAAGGCAGACTCATGCCCTGCCTGACTCTGAATCCTGTTTTTGCATGGCATATGTTCCTCTCTTTCAAAGTGTGCATCTACTGAAAGTGTTTTGGGATTGCTGGTGGTAATGACAGCAGAGGCATTTGAATGAACTTAAAAGGGAAGCTCTCTGCCCATGGGCAGTCACTCAAACCTATAATGCCTGAAGCTCCCAAGTGAGTTTCTCAGGACTCTTCTGGCCCACTGTTCATATCTGCTCCAGCTCCACTACCCCTCACCCACAAACCCTGTCCACACAGCATGGCAACCATCCTTCCTCCTTTTGCCCCTGGGCCACCAAAGTCTCCAACCTCCTGCTTTCAAGTGGGCAAGGAAGGGTGATGGAACAAGGTTACTGCAGCATACCCAGGATGACTCTGTGAATCACCCATGACCCTGGCTAGGAAACCATACCAAGGCCCTTTAGCAGAAACTAAAAATGATTCAAAGGAATGACTTCCCAAAGCATTCTCCAAAATATGCAGGCGTGTACAAAATCAACAGGCAAATCTGCATCTCGAATCAGACCCAGGACCACGCACAGTGAGTCACCTCATAGAGCTTTACAATGTCGGGGGTGTGCTCCTTCTCATCAATCTGCTGCTCTCTCTTAAGCAGCGTGTCCTTGCAGTGTGTACAGCAGCGGATCCGGTCGTCATCCTTTTCATCCAGGACAGAGCTTACACTGCTCACGCTGCTGATACTGCCCCGGCGGGAGCCATGGACACTGTTAGGTGACTGGCTGGGGCTGGTGTGGGTGCTCAGGGAATCTTTGCTGGCACTGGTGAGCTTGTCTGTAAAGCACAACACAAGACAGTTGGCAGTGAGCCTGCAGCCTCCAATCACCCCACTGCTCACAACAGAGGGGAGGCCACAGGAGCTGATCCAGATAACAGAGGAGGGGCCATAGGCACTGATCCAGGCTGTGTCTATGGGCAAGAAGCACCACACCTTTGCTTTCCCAAGGTCAGGCTCTGGTGGGAAGGACTCCCACTGCCAGCCAGGAACAAGACAGACAGCCAAGGAAGGTCTCTCCTTGAGGCTCTGAGGCCCATTCCTAACCTGACCCAACACAATCTACTTTCTGCCCAGACTATCCTGATAGACTTCCCCACTCCCAAACATCTGACTCCTACCCCTTCCAAAGCTCAGCTTCCAGAAGCCCTACTCTATTCCTTGAGGCAAAAACAATATGCTCTTCCTATCAGGTCCTACCATGTCATCCCTCTTGGAGCACTTTCTGCTTTTCTCCCTGTATAATAATTCTTCGTATACCCAGAGCTGCTCTATGAATCTGTGACTCTGGGAGGGTAGGAACTGTCTTATTCATACTTGTACCCCAATATAACCAACAGGGCTATCCCACAGCAGCGGCCCAGTAGATGTTAATTAGCAAGATAAGAAAAGTGAATAGTGTTTCAAAAGCATTGCTTATGAAGTCTCAGGTAAGACAGAAAGTCAGTCTCAGGGAGAAAGGGAAGGTTATCAAGGTAATGTGTGCCTGCTGGATGTCAGAACTGGACAGAGGAAGCACCTCCTTCTATCCCATGTTGTCCAGATGATCTGTAGCCAACAGCAAAAACAGAGTCAGCAAAACTCCTCAGGACTGCGAAACTACCCCAAATATCCGAGAATTGGCCTAAAGCCCATGAGATAACGTTTAGCAACTTTTAACCACATAAGACTCAAAGTTTTAGACCCTCTGGTTCCACCTAACCTTGTAGTCACCATCTGCATAATTCTCAAACATGTCCTCTACACTCCCCCAACTATTCTATCCTGCTCATCTACCAATCTTCCCCCAGGACCCTCCCACAGCTTCGCTCCTACTCTGCACTCTACCCAGGATCTCTCCTGCCCTACCTCTTTGAAATCCTGGCTGTCTTTTAGGCTCTTCTCAAACATCACCTCCCAAACCTGAGCATCCACACTCTTGATTCCTTCAGCACTCAGTGTCTCTCATATTATGATGTTACAGTCTGTTCTATATGACAATAAAGTGTGACTTTTATTTCAAAGGAAAGGACTAGCCTGCTGCTCATTTTCTAAGACTCTTTCTTATAGTCTCCTCTCAAAGCCTCAGCTGCCACTTCCAAGCAGAGCTGACAATGATTTGGTCAGCTCTCCTGGGTGTCTGATGCAACTTCTCTCACAGTACTTATCTCTTTATAAAGCAATTATTTGTAAGTCTGTATCCTCTGCTAGATGCTAGACCTTTTGCAGGAATGGACAATGCCTTATAATCCATAGGTGGGCAAACATGACCTGTAAACCAACTCCAGCCTGCTTTTGTATGGCCCTAGAGATAAATATGGTTTTTAAAAGGTTGTTTAAAACCTTTTTCAAAGGTTATTTTAAAAGATTGTTTAAAAAAGGAAGAAGAAATGTCATAGAAACCATCTGTAGCACATAAAGCTTAAAATACTTACTATCTGCTCTTTTACAGGAAAAGTTTGCCAGCCCTTGTTACCCACCACTACCTATAGCAGGCCTCATGGAATCAATAAATGAATGAAGACCCCTTGGGACATTCACTTAAACAAAAACATTAAAAAAGTCACCCAATAGTGATCAGCAAGCAAACTAGTCACAAGAAGATCAGGGTCCAGGGCCCTGCATCCATGTTACCTACTTGCAAAAGGGAGGCTGATGAGCTCCATACATTTCTTGCACATAATAGACCCACAAAGGCGGCAATGGTGGCGGCGGTTACGGATGCTGAACTTATTCCCACAGTCTGGACAGAAAGGGACATCCTGGTCGTTGACCCAAGGCACCACGGACTTTTCTATTGCTTTGGGAAGAACAAAACAAAAATCAAGCAAACAGAAAAACTAGCCATTTGAAAAAGAGGTTTGGTCAGGGAGAAAGATAAATAGAATAAATGTGAGCAAAATTCTAGAGTTACCTCGTATCTTAGCGGACTCGGTATTTGTTCTATCAAAGGCAGTGAGCTGACAAGGAGAAAACAGTGCCAAATGGAATTAAACAGGTGATGTCAAACTTTTCAGAGGCAAGAAGCATCAAGCAGGAATTCATACGTCTTCATTTTTTAAGTCTCTTCTGTCATCCCCAACCCCACCAAGTCACGAAAGCAACCTCCCATTGGACAGAGTATTAGCTTTGCATCTAGAAGGCATCTCCCTTCCCCATGATCTGATTCCCACTTTTTAGTGTCAGTTCTCCATTTAAGCAAGAACCAGGGGTAGCAAGGATCTGATAGGTGTGGCAACTGAAAGCAATGGGGAACTCCTGATTCTCCATGGTCCTCCCGGACCATGAAACTGGCAATTTATTTCTGCCTTACAAAGTACGCATCAAGAACTATACCCACAGTTGCTACCACACCCACCATACAATCCAGGTTATACACAACAAGCATTTCTAGGGTCAAAGTAGAATGGAGTGATTGTGGGTATTGAAGACACACTCTGGTACCACAGGACAAGAAGGCCCAATCCAGATGTTCCCACACTGAATGCTGACCATGGATGAGTACCCCTCAAAGACCCTGTCACCAGCTTCTGTTTGTTATTGAGTAAACACAGGCCCCACTGCATGACTATACTTTGGACACCCAAGAGAGGAAATAATTTGAAGATAGAAAGGTTTTCTAGCAGCCAAGTGGGCTTCAGAGGAAGGAAAAGGAAAGCTGGATGTGTGGTAAGTCTGTGAACCTGGGCCATCTCCTACAGTAAAACCAGCTCAGGCTACAACTGTCTACCATGTCTACCACTGTCTGTGCCTCTCTAGGTGGGCTTAAGGTGGGGCATTTCTCTGCCAGCATCAAATACATACAACACACGTGATACAAACTGCAGAAATACAACTTTTTTTTCTCCCAATTTATACTTGCAGTAAAAAAAAGTTTTAAAACAACAAAATTTACCTTCTCTAACCTGATTATTAATTTATTGACTTCAACAACATAGTGGTCAATTCTGGCAGCTCGGTGTTTTTTGAAGTCAGAAAGATGGCTTCTCACAGCACCTAGAAGGACAGAAAATGAGGAGACAAACGACATGTCGTTTCTCTGAGACAGCCCCTCTCCCTTGCTGCTTATCCTCAATGAACTTTATTTTAAGATTTTATTTATTTATTTGACAGACTGAGATCACAAGTAGACAGAGAGGCAGGCAGAGAGAGAAGAGGAAGCAGGCTCCCTGCTGAGCAGAGAGCCAGACATGAGGCTTGATCCAAGGACCCTGGGACCATGACCCGAGCTGAAGGCAGAGGCTTTAACCCACTGAGCCACCCAGGCGCCCCTGTATTTTATTTTTTAAAGATGACTTTGTATAGTTTTAATATTGTATTTATTCATTTATTTATTTAAGAAAGAGACAGAGAGTGCAAGAACTGGGGAGGAACAGAAGGAGAGGGAGACAGAATCCCAAGCAGACTCTGCACTGAGCACAGAGCCCAACATGGGGCTCAGTCCCAGGACCCTGAGATCATGATCTGAGCCGAAAACAAGAGCTGAACACTTAACCAACTGAGCCACCCAGGTGCCCCTATACTCGATGAATTTTATTTATTTATTTATTTTGTCTGTTTGTTTATTTATTTTAAGGTTTTATTTATTTGAGAGAGAGATGGAGAGACAGAGGTAGCGAGAGAGAGCACAAGCAGGGAATAGAGGGAAAAGCAGGCTCCCCACCAAGCAGGGAGCCCAACATGGGGCTCAGTCCGAGGACCCTGAGATCATGACCTGAGCCGAAGGCAGATGCCCAACCAACTGAGCCACCCAGGTGCCTCTTCAATGAATTTTAAACCCAAGTAGAAATTCAAGGAGTTTAAAGTCTTACTAAAAATTCAAAGACAAGCAAATGGAAACAAATTTGCTAAAATGTTGACCATGGTTACTTTGGAGGCCACAAAGCTCAATACCAGAGACCTCAGAGAATGGAGGAGGAAAGCCTGGACTGGAGCCTGCCTGTGCTCAAATTTCAATTTTGCCATATACTGTGTGACCTTGAACAAGTTCTTTAATGTTTGTGTCACTTGGGAGTACTCATCTACAAAATAGGGATAACAGTAGTACCTACTCCACAAGGTTGTTACGAGGATTAAAAATTTATGAAGTCCTTAGAATACTGGCACATGAATTTTTGGTAAA
Source organism: Mustela lutreola (assembly GCF_030435805.1). Lineage (NCBI taxonomy): Eukaryota > Metazoa > Chordata > Mammalia > Carnivora > Mustelidae > Mustela > Mustela lutreola. The sequence goes on along the minus strand of NC_081291.1, from coordinate 55,276,397 downwards.
AAGGACAGTAACATTATGGGCAATTTTTAAACATCTCTCACACTTTTCTGTGCTTTCCAAAGTTGGTATGGTTTTGCATCAAAATAAAAACAGAACTTCTCAAAATAGCCCCCAAAAGGTAAATGCTAATGGATGTCACTGGAAGAGCTGGTTAAACTGATACCTTGATCAGCACAGCAGCAAAGATCCAGGACAAAACTTCTTACACAAATGGCACCAAAACGCTTGTTGTTTCAGCATCACTGAAATATCCCCTCTTCCAAAACACCAGCCCCCACCCCAGCACCCAGACCACTTTCTCTTCCCAAGCATGGCCTGTTCACCTATAAGTTGTGCACCCCCTGGAGCTTCTCACATATTACACTCTGCATTATCCTTGCTCTTTTCTCCCCTAACCATACTCTCTAACATCTACATTTTAGTTTCAAATTCTTAGGCGTGACCATAGATTTTTTTTTTTTAAGATTTTATTTATTTGACAGAGAGAGATGGATCTCGAGTACACAAACAGGCAGAGGGGCAGTCATAGAGAGAAGCAGACCCCCTGAGCAGAGAGCCCGACATGGGGCTTAATCCCAGGATGCCAGGATTAACACCAAAAGCAGGTGCTTAATTAACCAATTAAGCCACCTAGGCACCCCAGCATGACCACAGATCTTAACTTTTAAAATTTGCCATTCACTTGACCTTCCACAATTGTAACTTCCTCCAGTTACTGAAACTGGTGAGTTAATCAGAAAATTGCTCTGATAATTTAACACTGGCAATCATGAGGCAGGCTCTCAAAAAGCTAATAAGAGGGCGCCTGGGTGGCTCAGTGGGTTAAGCCGCTGCCTTCGGCTCAGGTCATGATCTCAGGGTTCTGGGATCGAGTCCCGCATTGGGCTCTCTGCTCTGCAGGGAGTCGGCTTCCTCCTCTCTCTCTCTCTTCCTGCTTTTCTGCCTACTTGTGATCTCTCTCTGTCAAATAAATAAATAAAATCTTAAAAAAAAAAAAAAAAGCTAATAAGAATTCACATGCCTGAAATTTCTCCTTCATGTTTCAAACTGACTTTCATATGTAACTCATTACTATATGTAAACTAGCACATGCTTTATTAATTTCAGGTGTACAACATACTCATTTGAAATTTTTTTGTCAATTTTTTGTTAATTTTAAGTAACTCTACACCCAAAAAAGTGCTCGAACTCACAATCCTGAGATCACAAGTCACACACTCATTCGATTGAACTAGCCAGGAGCCCTGATTTGAAAATTTCTTAAATTTTTATTTAATTTTACTATTTTTCTTACTAAAGTATAATTAACAATGTTACATTATACCATGTTTTTTTCTTTTTTCAAAAGATTTATTTATTTATTTGAGAGAAAGAGAGTACAGAAGGGAAGTGAGAGGAAGAAGCAGACTCCCCACTGAGCTGAGAGCCCAATGCAGGGCTCGATCCCAGGACCCTGAGCCAATCATGACCTGAATCAAAGGCAGATGTTTAACCAGTGAAGCCACCCAGGCACCCCATATACAGTGGTTTGTTTGTTTGTTTGTTTAAGATTTATTTGTCAGAGAGGGGACTCAATGAGGGGCTCAATCCCAGGACCCTGGCATCATGACAAGAGCTGAAGGCAGACACTTACCAAGTGAGCTACCCAGGCATCCCTATAGTGTTATTTTTATTTTTATTTTTTTAAAGATTTTATTTATTTGCTTGACAGAGAGAGGGAGATCACAAGTAGGCAGAGAGGCAGGCAGATAGAGAGAGGGAAGCAGGCTCCCTGCTGAGTGGAGAGCCTGATGTGGGGCTCCATCCCAGGACCCTGAGATCATGCCCTAAGCCGAAGGCAGAGGCTTAACCCACTGAGCCACCCAGGTGACCCCCTATAGTGTTATTTTTAAAGCCATTTTCTCCTGTTATGATGAAAATGTTTCCACTCTCCAATATGGTAGGCATCAGCCACAGGTATAGGTTGAGCACTTGAAATATGGCTAGTGTATGATTGAGGAAATTACTTTTGATTTTATTTAATTTTAATTTACTTAAATTTAAATAGCCACATATAGTTAGTGTCTATCTTTTTTATTTTTTAAGATTATATTTATTTATTTGATAGACAGAGATCACAAGTAGGCAGAAGGGGCAGGGAGCAGGCTCCCTGCTGAGCAGAGAACCCAGTGCGGGGCTCAATCCCAGGACCCTGGGATCATGACCTGACCCGAAAGCAGAGGCTTAACCCACTGAGACACCCAGGGGCTCTAGTTGGTGCCTATCTTATCAGATAGTGCAGTTCTAAGATTGTTCTCATCCAAAAAGACCATTGTGGCCCTATAAGAAGAATATGGTAGCTGACTCTGCGTAAATATCAATTCTTTTTTTTTTTTTAGATTTTATTTATTTATTTGTCAGAGAGAGAGAGAGCGAGAGCGAGCACAGGCAGTCAGAGTGGAAGGCAGAGTCAGAGGGAAAAGCAGGCTCCCTGCGGAGCAAGGATCCCGATGTGGGACTCGATCCCAGGACGCTGGGATCATGACCTGAGCCGAAGGCAGCTGCTTAACCAACTGAGCCACCCAGGTGTCCCAATATCAATTCTTCTTAGTGCCTGTTTCCTCATCTGTAAATGGGAACGAGCATCATGACCCATTCCACCTCATGAAACTTTTGTGAAAGATGCAAAAGATAATGAATATGAAAGTATAATAAAGCCTCAGGAGAAAAACATTTATCCACTGCATGGACAGAAAAGAAAATTAAGTTTTGTTATCATACAACAGTTAAAGGACATGTAAAATTAGCTAGCTCAAATTCATGTGGCATTTTTGATAATACCTCTATTGAGATATTATTCACAAACATACAATCCACCACTTAAAGCATACAAATTTCAAGATTTTTAGCATATTCAGAGTTGTACAACCATCATCAAAGTCAATCTTAGAACATTTTCATTACCCCACAAAGATGATTTTTTAAAAAAAGGATTTTATTTATTTATTTGAGAGAAAGAGAAAGGGAAAGCACAGAGGGAAAGGGAGAGGGAGAAGCAGACTCCCTGCTGAGTAGAGAGCCCAATGTGGGGCTCTATCCCAGGACCCTAAAATCGTGACCTGAGCCAAAGGCACATGCTTAACTGACTGAGCCATCCAGGCGCCCCATTATGATTATTTTGAAAGTAGGCGATGGTATCATAATAATGTGTTTCAGAAAATTCTGTTGCACAAATAAATCAGTGAATGCCTCCCTAGGTAAATAATATCCCATGTGAGAAGAAACAGCCTAGTCAATGGAGTCTCTGCCTGGGCTGATGTCAAACACCTAGACGCCCATCTCGGTTCTGTAGTTTCTTAGCGGTTTGACTCAAAGCAGGTCCCCAACCAGTGCCATGAGGATTAAATGAGTATCCATGTAAAACAGTTAATGCACTGCCTAACACAAAGCAGATGCTTAGCTCATTCTGATCCATTTTTGCCCCCTTCTGGGACATAAGGTCCATGAGAAACTTAGACCATTCTGGTTACTGATGCCTAAGCTGACTTTTTTAAAAAGATTTATTTATTTTAGAGCAACAGAGTGAGCATGTGATTGGGGGGAGGGGCAGAGGGAGAGGATCTTCAAGCAAACTCCCACTTAGTGCAGAGCCTGGAAACAGGGCTCAATCGCATGATCTGTGTGAGACCATGACCTGAGCCAAAACCAAGAGTTGGACACTTAATTGACTAAGCCATCCAGGCACCCCCAACCCCACTTTTTTTTTTCTCAGCTAACTCTTAAAACATCACCAAGAACTAGGACACCTGGGTGGCTCAGTTGGTTAAGCATCTGCCTTCAGCTCAGGTCATGACCAAGTCCCCCATCAGGCTCCTGCTCTACAGGGAGTCTACTCTCCCTCTGCTTACCACTCCCTCTGCTCGTGCTCTCTCTCTCTCTGACAAATAAATAAATCTTTTAAAAAATGTATCAATGAGAACATATAGACATGCAAACATTTGTTGAATGAATGAACAGAACTTCTTACCTAATTCCTGGGGTTCCCACATGTAAGGGTCAACCCCTCCATAACTGAAAGACTCATATCCTTGTGTCCCTGATTCTGCTCGGTCATCTCCTTCTCGTTTCAGCAGCCTGTTCTTGGCTTTCTTAGCCTTCTGGACAAGACCTTGAAAAATGAAACAAAACCATAAATGAATCCATAAACACCTAGTAAAAAGTCAGAAGAAATCTCAAAATACAAGAGCTGATGAAATGACTATACTTTATTTAAAAATTCTGGATCCCAAATAAAATTACAATAATGAGGCCACAGTACTACAAATACCACAGAGCATTCATTTACAAGTCAGTAGTAGCAGTAAGTTGATTTATGTAGCCAAATATACAGCTAAATTATTACTCATTGCCAAATTTAAGAGCCCAATTAAAGTATAAAATCAAATTCAATGAAGGGACCAAGGCAATGGAAATGTTTTTTTTCCTAGATCTTAACTGTGGAGGTGGTTACATGGGTATATACATTTTTCAAAACTCACTGAATTGTACACATAAAAACTCATGTGTAAACTATATCTTACTTAAAGTTTTTTAAAAATTAAATTCTACAGTATTTATTTACCCTATGGACTCACAAGTAAATACTTTTTTGTTTACTTCCAGGATGGGATTCAACCAAACCAATATCCCTGGGCTAGTGTTCCCCATAATAGTTAGCTATACACAGAGTTCTTCTTCCCCTCCTCTTTACTGAATGCGTATGTGAGGATACCGACAAAGAGTTTCAAGAAACAGTTATAACACCTTCAACATAACACAAAGGGAACCAGACTTCGTAAGAAGAGACAATAAATGCTTCCTGAATTGATTCTTTGCATGTGCTGGGCACAAAACAAAGTGCTTTCAAAAACTGGCAAATGTGTGCTCACACTCAGAGGCAGGTAGTATCCCTACTTATAAATGAGGACATGACATAAAGAGGGGGAAAACTTGCTGCACCCCAGATCACAGAGCTTATAAGGCAACAGGGCTACAAGTGGAAACCTCACCTGTTTAAAATGAGAACCCCAGCTCTTCCCAGCCAGCGTAAATCAAAACTATGCCTCTGCAGAACAGGGCTTTTGCCACCTGTGCTGAGGTGAAAGGACCTGCTGTTTGTTAAAAAGGAACAGCAGTCAACTTGTGGGGAAAAAAATTCTTTATTCTATGTTGCTCTCATTAAGGTTCTTAAATTTGGGGTAATTATCCCTTTCTGTACCTAGAATCTAGAAGAAAATATTAGGTTTATTTTACTTACTTTTTTAAGGATTTTATTTATTTATTTGACAGAGAGAGCACAAGGAGGGGGAGGAGCAGAGGGAGGAGAAGCAGGCTCCTCGCTGAGCAGAGAGCTCAATGTGGGGCTCAATCCCTGGACCCTGGGATCATGACCTGACCCACAGGAAGACACTAAACCAACTAAGCCACCCAGCTGCCCCAAAAATATCAGATTTAATACAAAATACAATTCTTTTAGATTTAATAGATCAATACTTCATGGAGTTCCCACAATTTTGAAGTGCTCTGTCACCTGAATAACATTAAGAACACTACCAAAGCTTTTCAAAAACCTGGGGAATGCAGATATGGAGGGGCTGGCAGGCAGAGGGGGAAACTGCTAACGGCTACTCTGAGATGCCTTTCTCCCACTGGAAAAAATACCATCCACCAGAACTAAAGGACACCATCTAAAATGCATTCAAGTAACTCTCTTAACAACATGGGAGAGAAAACTTCCTGATGTAAACAAAGGATAAGCAAACAAGAAACTGGAGTTGGCATTCACTAATTCATTTTTGCAAACAAGACTAAACTGTGTCGGGTTAAACAGGCAGTCCATGCCATTTAACCACTTTATGAGGACAGAAGAACACTCTGGCAACCTTCCCAGGAGTAGCACTTCAAGAGGGGCCAATTAAGAACAATCCCATATGTTTTTAAAACCACAAAGCAGAAAAAAAAATAACAACAACAAAAAAACACAAAGCAAAAGCCAATTTTCAACCACCCTTTCTTAGACTTACTGCGCAAGTGCTAAACTGAAGCTAAACCAGGGCTGCGGCCCAAACTCACTGACCACCTTCTACTAATGACAAATCTATACTTTCGTTTTTTTTTTGTTTTTTTTTTTTTAGATTTTATTTATTTATTTTTTTGACAGAGAGAGAGATCACAAGTAGGCAGAGAGGCAGGCAGAGAAAGGGGGAAGCAGGCTCCCTGCCGAGCAGAGAGCCCGATGTGGGGTTCGATCCCAGGACCCTGGGATCATGACCCAAGCCAAAGGCAGAGGCTTTAACCCACCAAGCCACCCAGATGCCCCTATACTTTCGTTCTTAAACTGCCTCCAAAACCTGATACCAAGGTTTGCTCTTTTGGCTTCAACATTTCATTTGACAAAACCAGCAATGTCACAAAATTTCTAAAAACCAAAAGACAAATGAAGACATGACCTGCTTTTTAAAGGACTTTTTAAAAATCTTTGATGTCAATCTTTAAAACTTTCCTGATTCTGAAACAAAGAAAACTCCCACACAAGCAAGACTTCCTTCCTGACTAGACAAATGATCATTAGACTAAAGGAATGTTTAACTCAATTTCTTAGTTCTTCTGAGGCATAGTGGGGGAAAAACAGAGGGAAAAACACAAGAAAATCCTTTCAAGTTTTTTTCACAACTCATAAAATTTATACTCTATTATTCTTTAAGTGGATTCCCACAGCTATTACTCCCTAAGTTACCTTAAACATTTTTCCTCTAATAAACAGGGAACCACAGGAAGTTGGAAGACATTGTCTAACCTGTGTACCCACTAGCATCAAAGTCTTTAGTGACATCACAGTATATGACTCAGTTCAGCTCACACTCAGGCTGGACGAGAACTAAAAATCACAGAGGTCCTTCAGCTGTCCAAGGAAACCTAGATCATCAGTTTGCATTCTAGCTGTAGAACAAACTGTGATTGGAACACAGGGTCTGGTATCATCTGTGATGCCAAGTGGAAAGAGCAGCACTAGACTCAGAGGTGACAGAAGACCTGGGGTCAAGGCCTAGCTCTGCCAATTCCTATGTGACCTTGGATAAGTCACTCAACATTTCTGAGCTTCACTTTTTCTCTGCAGAATGAAACCAACCACCTTCTTGCAGAGTTTCTCTAAGAATCAAAAGAAATAATATTTATGAAAAAACTCTGAAAACTAGAAAATGCAAAACATTTTGGGAGGGAGGCCTTCTAATAGTTTGGGCTCTCTCCTCCAGCCTCTCCAGACAGAAGCCACCTCATTTACCACAGACCTCAGGATTTTGAAAATATTTGACTTTGTCATGTTTCTGGACAGAGGTCATAAATTTTAATGGTTTCGACAATTTTTTCTGAACTGAAAAGTGAGACATGGAGTGGGACTATTTGATTACAGGGGCATGTGACTCACATGTGTGGAGGCCAAATTCCACTTAGAAATACATGATCCTCCCTTCCTCTCTCACTCAACACAGAATTGTGAATATACTTCCAGACCTTTTTAACCTCATTGCCTTCAGAAATGCTGGGAGAAGCAGGTGAAAGTGAGTTCCAGAGAAGTGGCATCATATTTAAGAGTTAGAATCCGAAGTTTCAGAAATGATCACTATGTATGTTAAAATTGCTTTGAAAAAAATCATTCCGCTTCTCTCTATGACCTGAGGCCTGGGAAGCTCAAAAACCAAGTTTAACTTTTTGGATTATTTCTCCTTGCTTTTCAACTATGACCTTCCTTTTTCTGGGTCGCAGAGGACAACGTACAGTGAAGAAGGAAGAATGGCAGAAGGCTTGAATTTGTGACAGGGAAATGGGTGTACAATGTGCCTCCACTTTCAGAGCAAAGGAAAGGATTCTTCAAATTCTTCAAATTCTTAGAGGCTGGCAATTAGATAATTCAGTGTAGCAAGAGAGAGCAAAGCATAAGAATTACATTTACTAGGTTCAAAGTTAGACCCTGCCTCACTGTGTGACTTCAGGCAACTTATCTAATTTCTCTGTGACTATACCCTCATGAGTAAAATATGTCTCACAGTCCAACAGTTATTGCTATAATTAAATGAAGTTTATTCATAGGAAGGCTTTGAACAATGCCTGGCACATGGTAAACATAAGATACATGTTCATATATGTTCACTGTTATTATTATCAGTTTTCTATTGTTTATTATGTTCTGGTGGCATCATGGAAGTTAATGAAACCATCCCATGAGTTAACTCTCCCAGTAACAGAATAGGATAAGCAAAAAGTTCTTGCCTCTTACTTTTAATTTGCCCTTTGACATCACGGTCTTCCCCAGAGTGCTCTTCCTCATAATGTGACTGAAGCTGATAGAAAGACTGCAGGTTCTTCAGGCACAAAGGGCAAAGGAAGCCCTCCCTCACTTCCCCAGGGTCATCCAAAGAAGCCATAGCAGTGTCCCTTTCAACCCCTGCAAGGCAGGGGCCTCATGCCAGGAGTCAGCTTGATTCCTCCCCAAGGGACCAGGGCTCTCACAGCATTAGCTTAACCAAGCAGTACACAGATGATGGGGAAGTGGTATCATGGCCCTGGATAAGATTTCCTCTGTGGAGTAGGAGAAGCTCTGGAACAGGAAAGAAGGGGAGAAGAAAAAAAAAAAAAAAAAAACCAATTCAAGCAAATTAGCAGCAATTGAGAATTTTCTTTGTTCTTTTCACAGTTCAACAAGATTACTTAATGTTTGTTCCCTACAAGTTTGATAATACAAAACTGGATTTTCTCAAATCCTTACACCAAAACACAAAACCTTTAAATATCTGAGAACACCACTGGACAGTGGCAACTCAATGAAGTACGGAGCACTGATTTCTGAAGATAAGAAAACTGAACTTCAAAAGCAAACAGTACCAAGGCAATTCTCTCACATTCACTCCAACTGGTCCAACTTCATAATTTGTATGCCATTTTAGTCACTAGGGAAATGTCTGAAGTACTTACGAATACACAGAAATTTTTCCCTCTTCACCTTGGTCATCTATTCAACCACATATATACTGAGCTCTTACACCTATATCAAAAATGCAAATAGAAAAAGAAATAGTATCCGCCTTAAAAAACAAAAGTAAAACCAAAACCAAACCAAACAAAAATCCCAACCTTTGTCTAAAGAGGAGCGTTAGAAACCCAGTGGTAAAAAGAAAAATCTACTTTGTGTTTTATATTTGTACTTTCTCTATAATAGATTTACTGGGTTTTATGAGCCAATAAATGACAGTTGGACAACAAGCCTAATGTTTCCACTGCTTCAAAAACAAAAGGATTTGGTGCTTAAACAATTCAGGGCTTAATAAGTTACATTTCTACTTTTACTGGGCCATGGCAAAGTCACTTCCAATGTCACCACAGAAAAACTCCCAGTCAGAGGGAGAACCCAGACAAAACCATTCCACAAAAGCAGAGAAATTTCTCCCCAAGATCCTGAGGTCACAAACCACAGGAGAGAGTAAGAGGAAATAAATTACCCTCAGCTTTGCATGGAACTGATTAGAGGCCTGTGAAGAGGGACTGCCTGGTCCTCAAAGCAGAAGGGCAGCTGTGACCCAGAAAATAAACAAATGAAATGCCAGGACCCTGTTTGGTTTTTTTTTTTTTTTTTTTTTTTTTTCCCTCTAAGAATCTACATACACACAGATCTCAGTCCCTTTTCCAGTCACTGAAATAGTGGCTTCAGTTCCCACTCCAGCCAGTGGTTCCTCAGATGCCCTGACTCTGAAAGCCCCCTTCCTTCCCATACATTCACCATAACAACCACAGATCAAACACACACACACACACACACACACACACACCCTTCACATGTCAACCCAACCTTACTTCCTCAAGGAAATGCCTCTTACTTGAAGCATTCTACCTTGGGACAGCTCCTGCACTTCCTTCAGGGCACTTACATCAATTTATAACCACAAATACATAAAATAACTAAGTATATAAGACTCTAAGCTCTATAAGGGAAGAAACTATGTGCGTTTTCCCCACTACATTATCCCCAGGGTCTAGCACATTCCCTGGCACCTACTACGAAGAAAGGCAATAAAGCCTCAAGAATGAATGAATGCGTCACCGAACTCTAAAATCACATAACCAAACACAACACAAACCAAAGAAATGTACTAGAAACCACGAGGCCAGACCCCACAACCATAACGTACGCAAGCCCCTCACTTCTTACACCACGTAAAAATTAAACATAAAATCTACATATCCTGAAATTATACACCCAGCATGAATGCTACCCGACTTCATGCCGCATACACTACACAGCCCACAATCTCACTCCTCATCGACTCGACCGCACACAACACCCGCCACATAATTCAATATCATTATGCGCACGTCGCATAACCACACACAACATAAGACTCGACCCCATAGAGCGGGCATGACAACTTCACACATCGCACAGACGCCACACCAAACGCTGCAAACAACTCCACACAAACTGGGACCCGAACGTCTCAACCTCAAACAACCAGGGAACCAAACACAAGCACTAGGGAGACAAACCGCCCACCCACCCTCAGCTGCAGAACCAAACACAACTATGCACGCCCCGCCTAACCACACAACCAAACAGAGCCTAATCGTCGCAGGCACAAAAAGGCGAAACTCGCGGCCCAAAAGCCACATCTCCCACCACGCACGTCACACCCACCACAACCACACACATCCAACACCCGCACCGCCCGCCCGTCTCTGTTCCTCGGGGGAGCCGCGCTCTCGCCCCTCAGGCCCTGCCCGGCCCTCTGTACCCGGCCGCGCTCCCACTGGCACGTAGGCCTGTCGGGTCCTCCGGCCCAAGCTCTGGGCCTTTGCGGTCCCTCACTCAGCACCGTCCGCCATCTCCATCTACCGCTCGACGCTCGGCAGGCGCGCCTGCGCGGCACCGAAACCGGAAGACAGGCGGACAGATGCCTGTCGAGCGCCGAATCTTCGAGGGAGCATTGAGGCCGAGGTGGGTTCCAACAATGCAAGGCGGCCGGCGGCTTCTGCGCAGGCGCTGTAAGAACCGATGTGATGGGACTCGGTAATTTGGCAAGGTGTTCCCATCCCAGCTGCTTTCGATCCACAAGTAAAGTCAGCCCCTTGCTCTCCACCGCGTTGTAGGTATGGGAAAACTAAAGCCTGAGATTCTTTAGCTTTTGGCCAACGTGTGCGATGGGTGAGGGGGCGGAGCTGGGGGGATGTTCAACACTTCCTCCCCGACTCTCAACTGCGATTCTGATGAAATGGGGTCAGTTAAAGTTCCGGAGAGCTAGAGATAAAAGGAATATTCAGGAGACTTTGAGGATGTGTAAAGAGCCAGAATAGAACCACATGAGACTGGGGACAGGGACGGAAGGTATAGAGGGTATAGAGTTTGGTCAAATCTGTGGGAAACCTGTGGCACTTTCAAATGCAAATCAAAACCACCATGAGCTATCACCTGACACCTGTTAGAATAGCTCTTATTGAAAACACAAGAAATGACTTGATGTTGAGGATATAGAGAAAAGTGAACCCTTGTGCACTGTGGGTAGGAAAGTAAATTGATGTAGCCACTATGAAAAAGAGTATGGAGCGTCCTCGAAAAATTAAAAATAGAACTAACCTCCCATCCAGCAATTTCAGTTTATGGGTATTTTGCCAAATAAAGTGAAAACACTAACTTGAAAAGGTATATGCACCATCATTACCATTCCCACCATGTTCTTTGGAGTATTATTTACAATAGCCAAGATATGGAAACATCCTAAATGTCCATCAATGGATGAATAAAGGATATGTGGAATATTAGTCAGCCATTTAAAAAAAGAATAAAAGCTTGCCATTTGCAAAAGCATGGATAGACCTTGAAGGCTTTATGCTAAGTGCGATAAGTCAGAGAAAGACAAATACCGTATTGATGAAGTCCCAGAACCTAAGTCAGGTTCGGTGGGGTGAGGTTCGGAGCTGACGACTAAAGAAAGAATTCTTAAGACATCTTTGGTGCAAAATGGTGGTTTATTAAAGCACGGGGACAGGATCTGTAGACAGGAAGAGCTGCTGCCCCGGGCTGTGAGGAGTGGCTGGTTATATACACAGGAGTTGGGTAGGTGAGGACAAAGGGGTGTTCAGAAGGGCTATTGGAGCAAAGAATACTATCAAGATATTGAAGGCCTGGTTACTATCAAGCCAAGGCCACTTTCCCTCTAATGAGGCACTAACATAAAGACAATTGGGAGTCTCCTGGTGGAATGTTACATTCCTGCTCTCAAGCGTCCTCGTGAGTGAGATTTAGGTTTAGAAGAAATTTAACTTTATTTACTTTTCCTTCTACCTCCGCCTCCTTCGGTTTTTTATGGAGGGGAGGGTGACATTAGGGCTTGAGGAACTGAGTTCTGTGTCTTTGGAAATTGGGCTATTGATAAGGTAACTTCTTTGTTGTAAATCTCAAGGACATTTGCAAACCAAGGGAGACTCCTGCCTTGCAGGACTGTGATCTCTGCAAGTTAACTATTTATCATTTTATGGCAGTCAGGGGTGCCTGAGGAATGCTACACATATGGAGGGGAGCGGGTGAAGAGGGGGTGCAAGGCGCCAGCTTTTGCTTTGTCCTCAGCCAGCCTCCTGCTCCCTCATCAGTATGACCTCACTTACATGTAGATTCTAAACACACAAAAACTAAAACCAAGCTCATAGATAAAGAGAACAAATTGGTGGTTGCCAGAAGTGTGTGGGGAGGGAGGGGGTGAAGTGGGTGAAGGGTGTCGAAAGGTACAAACTTCCAGTCATAAAATAAATAATGGTGACTATAGCTAATAATATTGTCTTGCATATCTGAAAGTTGCTAAAAAGAGTAGATCTTAACAGTTCTCATCACAAGAAAAAATATTTTATGACCATATAAGGGGACATTTGTTAAATAGACTTACTGTGATGATCATTTTATAATATATGCAAACTCAAATTATTTTGTTGTATGTGAAATGTATGTAATATATAATGTATACATAATGAAATATATGTCAATTATACCTCAATTTTTAAAAAAATACAGGATGATCACTCAGCACCTACTCTGTGCCCTGCACTGTGCTGGTTAACGCAGGGTATATAGGCACAAAACTTCATCCCAGTCCCGGGAAGCAATTTGCTTTGTGCCCTGCACAACGGCTGGCATCCAGCAATGTCCTGGGCTCCAGAAGAAAAGCTGCAGAGCATGATAGGAGGATCCTGAGTTTTGGGGTCAGAAGTATTACTTGACTCCTTTGCCTCCTGGTATCACCACCTGTAAAATGGGATGAAAAATAATAGTTTTCCTGGGCATCTGGGTGGCTCAGTCAGTTAGGCATCTGGCTTCGGCTCAGGTCATGATCCTGGGGTCCTGGGATCAAGTCCTGTATCTGGCTCCCTGCTCCGTGGGGAAACTGCTTCTCCCTTGTTCTCTGCCTGCCACTCCCCCCTGCTTGTGCTCTCTCTCTGTCAAATAAACAAGTAAAAAAAAATTTTTTTTAAGATTTTATTTATTTATTTATTTGAAAGACAGAGATCACAAGTAGGCAGAAAGGCAGGCAGAGAGAGAGGAAGGGAAGCAGATTCCCTGCTGAGCAGAGAGCCTGATGCGGGGCTCGATCCCAGGACCGTGGGATCACGACCCGAGCTGAAGGCAGAGGCCTCAACCCGTTGAGCCACCCAGGCGCCCCAACAAATAAAATATTTTTTAAAAAGAAAATAAGAGTTTCCACTTCATAGGATTATGAATATTGAGTGAGATATGTGTATGTGGCAGTGAGAGTTTGTGTGTGTGTGTGTACACCTTTAACACTGACTCTGAACAAGAGCACTGCTTCTGTTAGTGTCATAAGCACTGGGCCTCCAGCACCTTCTATTTAAGGACACAAGGCTCCCAGTAGGGAGAGCATGGAGTGGAAGGCAGTGCCCAGTGAAAGACCAGGGAGCTAAGGGTCCAGAGGCCTAGGTCCTAGTCCTGGCCACACCTTACTTTGTGACTTTGGACAGTTCCCTTCTCCTCTCTTGGCTTCAGTTTCTTCACCTGTACAGATAAAATGAGTTCCAAAGACTTGGAAAGCTCTGCTACAAAGCTCTGCTACTTTTCTCAACCTGATGACCAATTTTTTGAACTTTACAGGATTGGCAGGAATGGACAGTGGTTTCCCTTTGTGCATTGACAGAGACAAGGAAGAGACCCTGCCAACCTCTCAGAAGCAAAACAGAAGACCAAGCTCTGCCTCTCTGTTGCTGGCCTCTGTCTTGGGTCCTGGAAGCCAGGCCTGAGGGAGTGAAAACACCAGATTAAGTGTCTGGAGGCAGATAAGTCTCAGAACAGCCCGCTCTTACAGGCAAGACTATGTTTGGGGTCAGGCGATAGACCTCTTATTAAACCATTGTGATTTTGCCTATCATTGTACCATTTACAAAAGCCAGTGTCACATTCACCATTTCACTTGCTCAAAAAAGCAGTGGCAATGTGGTCTGAAGCTTGTGATTTAATTCCGGAAGTCATGATAGATCAGCCACTACAGTTCTATTGCTATTTTTAAGGGTGATAATGTTAAAGAACTTCTTGTACGCTTTACAGTGTATCAAAACCATTTTCATTATTTAAATCCTTTGGGTAGGGGTGCCTGGGTGGTTCAGCTGGTTAATCATCTGCCTTAGGCTCAGGTCAAGATCCCAAAGTCCTGGGATCGAGTCCTGCACTTGGCTCCTTGCTCAGCAAGGAGCCTGCTTTTCCCACTGCCTGCTGCTCAGTCTCTCTCTCTCTCTCTGATTAAATAAATAAATCATTTGGGTAACTCTATTACTATTTCCATTTCGGTAATAACAGTGGCTAATATTTACAGAGTGATCACATGCACCAGTCATCGTCCAAGCACTTAACATCTGGGGATTTGTTGAATTTTCATATGATTCCATGCAGTACCAACTAATATCATTCCCATTTTTAAAGAAAGGAATCTGGCATGCCTGGGTGAATCAGTCGGTTAAACATCTGCTTTTGGCTCAGGTCATGATCCCAGGGTCCTGGGATCAGAGCCCCATATCTGGCTCCCTGCCCAGCGGGGAGTCTGATTCTCCTCTCCCTCTCCTGCTCCCCTTACTTGTGCTCTCTCTCTGTCTGACAAATAAATAAATAAAATCTTCTTTAAAAAATAAAGTGAGAGGGGCGCCTGGGTGGCTCAGTGGGTTAAGCCGCTGCCTTCGGCTCAGGTCATGATCTCAGGGTCCTGGGATCGGGCCCCGCATCGGGCTCTCTGCTCAGCAGGGAGCCTGCTTCCCTCTTTCTCTCTCTCTCTCTGCCTGCCTCTCCATCTACTTGTGATTTCTCTCTGTAAAATAAATAAATAAAATCTTTTTAAAAAATAAATAAATAAAGTGAGGAATCCGCAGCACAGAGAGATTAGGTGGCAACCTTCACTTTTTCTCTCTCTGCGAAGGCCTGGTCTCTGGGCCTTCCTGCATCTCTTGGCATCTTCCAGGCACCAAACTTGTACCAGACATAGAGACAGAGGATGTGAGAAGAATAAGGCAGGATGGTCTCTCGGTCTTGAAGGAGCCCATAGCTGGCATAGGATACAAACACTCATACGGCAGTTAAAAAAAAAAATATATATATATATATATATATATATATATGTATGTATGTATATACATATACACATGTGTATGTATACATATGTATATACACATATACATACATATATGCACATATACATACATATATACACAGATATGTGTGTGTACATATATATATTTATTGCATATATATATATTTATATATATAGAGAGAGAAGTGTTGCACATGTGCTCAGATGCTCTGGCATCAAAGGGGAGCCTGATGAAATTTCCCCATGGAAATTCAGGGAATTCAGGGAGGGTTCCCAGAGGCAGCAACACGTGCTCAGAGCCCTGAGGGAAAGATGATCATGAAGAGGCTTCCAGGCTAGGGGAACAGTGTATGCAAAGGCATGATCATGGGGAAGAGCACGTGTCCTTTGAGTGACTTAGGAAAGTTCATTCATGCTTAAAACATTGTTCCCAGCACCACAGGGTGCTGCTTCTAAGGGTGGAATCTGGCAGTCTTCACCTTTGCCTTCCACCTGATAGTTCTCTCTCTGTCTCTCTCTTTCTGGCCCATTATCATCGAAGTCTACCCACACAAGGCGTCTTGGCATCACATTGAAATCCCTGCGCAGGAAAGGGAAATCATGATGCTGTAAGCATACATCAGGGCAAAGTGGGGAGCACGTCACATAACTCCCCAAAGATCTGGCTTCCCTCCAGGCTGGCGCAGGCCCCAGTTCTGCAGGCCTCTGCCAACTGCCACTGCGGCGGTGAGCAGGCAGGGCGGGGGAGGCGGGGTATGCCTCACCTGCTGGCACAGGGAGGGGGGCACGCCTCGCCTGCTGGGGGTCACGCCTCGCCTGCTGGCACAGGGAGATGAGGGTAACCAGGGAAGAAGTGTCAGGGCCATGGGAAGCAAGGCCTGGTCTGCAGAATTTGCAGAGTGTGTGAAGTTGGGCAAGTGTCCATGAGGAATTGGTGGGACCTGCTTGGGGTCAGTAAGGGGAGCAGCAGAGAATGGAAGAATGAAAAGAGGGAAGGAAGAGGAAGGAAGAAAGGAAAGCAAGTATGGAAAGAGGGAGAAAAGAAGGACAAGGAAAAAGTTAAGAGGTAGCAAAGCATGATACTTATAAGCACGGATTCCAGGTTTTAATCCCAGCCATGTAACTGTGTGATCCCAAGCAGGCCACTTAAATTCTTTGAGCTTCAGTTTCCTCATCAGTGAACTGGGATAATAGTAACCCCCTCCTGGTTTGGAGGGTTAAATGTGCTAGAATGGTGCCTGGCACATAGGAAAGACTATGTAAATGTTTGTTAAATAAAGAAAAGGGAACAGAGCTGTCGTTCAGATGCCTGGGCACTTGTGTCAAGCTGAGTCAGGCGGTATCCTAGGAGGTACAAGGATCCAATCTGGAGTCATGGAAACATCTGAGAGCCACAGCACTGCCAGATGGGAATGCGAAAGAGACTCAAGTAGTCACTATGTTCATGGACCCGAGAGAAGTGGGGGATGGGCAGTAGTGACACCCACACAGACTTGAAAAGTAGGATCCATGTGGATCTCTTGGCTTGAGGGCAAGTGAGTGGCAAGGCCACCCAATCTATAGGTTGCGTGCTGGCATCTCCTTTGACAAAGTAGGGCCACCACCAGCCATAGGGGCATTTGGTAAATGGGAGAGAGCCCCTACCTTCAACAGAGGAGCCCTATGCCAGCACGCGAGCCCTGCACTTGGTGAGTGAGGCAGGGACTAGATTTGTGCTCCCTTTCAATCCATCCCCTGTGCTGCCCACAACCCACACAGGTGTCCCGGGCCCAGGGAGGAGGGGGAAGCCTCAGCATGGTCCTTTGTTCAAAAGTAAAGTCACACTACTTATCTGCAGCTTCAGATCTCATCCTTCTGACCTCCATCTCCAGATATAAGTGTGCTTGGCCAGTTGAGAAGTTATCCCCATTCCAACCGAGATTTGAAATAATCCATGTATATGTAGTATTTTTTAAAAAAGATTTTATGTATTTGACAGACAGCGAGAGAAAGAACACAAGCAGGGGGAGTGGGAGAGAGAGAAGCAGGCTTCCTGCTGAGGCTCGACCCTAGGACTCTGGGATCACGACCTGAGCTGAAGGCAGACACTTGAACCTACTGAGCCACCCAGGTGCCCCTATATGTGGTATTTTAAGTATTGGGGGCATTTAAGAGAGTCTGGTGTGTAGAACATCTAGCACATTAGATTTGTGACTCAGTTTAAAATGTATTAACTCAGCAGTTGGTTTACACTTGCAATTTTAAATTCATTCAACAAACTCTGTATTACACACCTACCTACATGGAAGCCTGAGGAATAAACCAGACAGTGATTCTTATCTTCATGGAGTCAATATTCTAGTGGAGAGACACAGACACTACCCAATAGTTGTACTAAATAATTGTCTTGTATAGTATGTTAGAAAGTAATAAGTGCTATGGAAAAAGAAAGCATGGAAGGGTCCCTGGGTGACTCAGGTGATAAAGTGTCTGCCTTCAGCTCAGGTCATGGTCTCAGGGTCCTGGGATCGAGCCCGGAGACAGGCTCCCTGTTCAATGGGGAACCTGCTTCTCCCTCTGCCTATCACTCCCCTACTTCTGTGCATGCTCTCTCTCTCCATCAAATAGATGGGTAAAATCTTTTAAAAAAAAAAAAAGAAAGAAAGAAAGAAAGAAAAGAAAAAAGCATAGAGTAGAGAGGGTGGGGAGTTCTACGTCAAAGTACTTAGTAGGGTGATCATAATAGGTATCATGAAGAAGGCACCATTTGAACAAAGACCCGAGGGCAGTGCAGAATGAGCCGTGTGGATTTCTTAAGGAAAAGCACTGCATGCAGAAGGAACAGCCAGTGCAAAGTCCTCAAGGCAGGGGTATGCCTGACACATGGAAGAAAAAGAAATAAGACCAACACTCATGTTCATAGCAGCATTATTCACAACAGCCAAAAGGTGGGAACAACATGAGTGCCCATCAACAGATGAACAGATACATAGAATGTGTTATATCCATACAATGGAATATTATTTGGCCATAAGAAGGAATGAAATTTTGGTATATGCTACAACAAGGATGGACCTTTTCCATTATGCTTAGTGAAATGAGCAAGATGTAGAAGGACAAATACTGTATGGTTCCATTTATATGAGATCCCTAGAATAAGAAAGTCTGTAGAGACGGAAAGTTGAACAGAGGTTACCAAAGGCTAGGGGGGCAGAGGGGGAAGTTGCTGTTTCACGGGTGTGGAGTTCTTACTGGGGATGATGGAAAGGTTTGGGGTATAGATAGTGGTGCTAGTTACACTACTATTGTGAATATATTTAATATATATAAAATATATATAAATACAAATAAATATAATATATTTATGATATAATATGTAAATAAATATAATATATTTAAATCGTGAATGTATTTAATGCCACTGAATTGTACACTTATGAATGATTAAAATGATAAATATTATTTGTGTTTTATCACAATTTTAAAAAGGTAATGAGGCCAACACAGCTCTATCAGAGAACTCAAGGGAGATACTTAGAGGAATTAGTTCTGGGACCTCAAGGGGAGAGGGCAGGTCAAGACTATTGTAGGGCCCCATCGCTTCTCGGCCTTTTGGCTAAGATCAAGTGTAGACTATTGTAGGGCCTTGGCTCTGAGTGAGGTGGGGGCCTGGGAAAGGTTTGGATAAAGGGAGGGACAGGATCTGACCTCTGACTTCTGTACTGAGAAGAGAAGCAGATGACAAAATGCCAAGTGTGCTTGGCACATACTGAACTCTTGATAAGGATCAGCTGCAAGCATACATATCAAGTCTCGAATCACAAATTCCAAGAATCATTGTCTCTGGGAAAGGGAGCTGGAGGTGGAGGGCTCTGCAGTAGGGTAAACAGGGGGCTGGAGGAGCCGAGAGAGCCACCAGGGGGCGCCACAGGACCACGTGAGAGCCGTGCAGCCCACCGAGGGTCTCAGCGCCTTTAAGCTCATTCTGCTGGTTCCTGTTGGACGCCTTTCTGAAGTCCCGCAGAGGAAGGTGAGGACCCCAGCCCTGAGGGGTGGAAGACTCAGTTCCCCCATTTAGCTTCTGCACTGCTGAATTTGAGACCATTTTCTCTTGCTGGGGCTCTACTGAGCAGCTGCGGACAGTGTGGAGCTCAGATGACACCACACACAGCCATGTTCTGGACGACCTTCTGCCTTCAACAGAGATCCTCCGTTCTTTTCTCTCAGGAGCTGCATACCATACCTGCTCTTTCCACAGCCCTTTCATTACAGGAAACTGTGCCTCCGTTCACCCAGGTGCCCTGGTCAAAAACCTTGAGGTCATCTTTGACCCCTCTCTTCCTCTCACACTGCTTCTAATCCATCAGCAAATCCTGTCAGTTTTCGCACTGAGGTGGATGGAGAATATGCCCACTTCTACCCAGTTAGCCGCCACCCAAGCATCTCACCTGGATGACTGCTGTAGTCTCCTCCCTAATGCCGGTGCCTCTCTCTTGCCCCGCACACCCCTACAGCCTCTGCTCCCTGTGCAATAGGGTATGTGTGTGGAGGGGGGTTCTCCTGGACCAAAGTACCGTCCCTTCTCTGTTCAGCACACTCCTGAGGTGACCACCAAAGTCCCTACAGTGGTCCACAGGGCCCTACATGACCTGGGCCCCAGTGCCCCTCAGACTTGCCACCCCCCCCCACCCCAGGTGTGCCTTTGCGATGGCCACCTCAGGCTCCTGCTCTCAAGCAGATGATTCTCTACCTCTTGGCATCTGCCTTGCCGGTCCTGTGCCTCAAACACTCTTTTCCCAGATTCCTTAACAAGATTTTTTTTTAAAGATTTTATTTATTTGAGAGAGAGAAAGAGAACACCAGTAAGGAGGGGGTGGGGAGGAACAGAGGGGGAGGAAGAGAGAGAGGGAGAGAGAGAATCTGAATGAAGCATACTCCACGTGGAGTCCAACTCGGAGCTCGATCTCACGACCCTGAGGTCATGACCCGAGCAGAAACCAAGAATCAGACACTTAACAGACTGAGCCACCTAGGTGCCTCTCCCAGATTCTTAAATGCCTTTCTCCTTCACCCCCGCACACATGTCACCTCTTCCCTGACCACACAATCAAAATAACGTATCTCAGGCCAGAGCTGGGAGCAGGAGAGGCAAGGCATTCAGGGTGCAGAGTTTAAAGGGTACTCCTTCCTAGGACCATGCCTTTTTGAACTCTGGGTGCCTCACTCGCCTCCCCCTGTTGCTGGTTGTTCACCAGCATTCTTATCCTTTACTCTCTGTGTCCCTATTCTGCAGTAGTTTTCTCTCTCACTTAGGAACATGGGCCAGAGTTGACTGACTGCCTCCCTCCTGGGATGCTGGTGGCAGGAGGGTGGCAATTGGTCTCATTTACTGCTGTATCCCCAGCCTCAAACCATTCTGGCCCATACTAGGTCTCGGTAAATGTTTGGGGAAGGACTCAGTGAACAAATGTGTATCTTGGGAAGGTTGCTGATGTTCTCTCGGTTGCCCTTTCCGTGTCCATAAAATGGAGTTGTTAGGAGCCTTCCCGTCCCTGAGCTATGGTGAGGCCTGGGATTGTGCGTCTAACACAAGTCCTGTGGTTTCTGATGAACAGTGGGCTATCAGTAAAGGTCAGTAAGACCCAGTCACACGACCCCTCCCAGCTGTATGGAGGGCTGGGAACTGTGGGCCAGGCTGGGCAGCTACATTCCAGCAGCCACACACCACGGTAGAGAGGCACACCTCTCTGGTGGACAGCTGGCCCTTTCCGCCTCAGAGAGTTTCTCAGACAAGGTCTGCACTCCCTAAAGTCTTCAGGCTTGAACCTCGCCTGGGCTGTCAAGTCACCAACTTTGCCAGGCTGGTGTAAGAGACTACCCCAGGTATCAACTATAGATACCCAAGCCCAGGGAGGTGATCCCCGGATTGGAAAAGATCGCAGTGGAAATCTCATGGCCTCAGCATCTCTCTCTGAATCATGAGGACAGAACTTGTCCCAGCTGTCTTCAGGGCTAAGCTTCTAGCCAGCTCTCTTCTGTCCAACAGATCGGACAACCCAGCATGGCCAATCACAGTGAACTTGGAAGGAGCAGAGGACCCCAAATGTATTAGGAAAAAATAGAGAAGAGTCTAGGAGAGGCCAGGGCTTCCCCTACATGTTCAGGGCTCTTTGCCCCCGACCCTGTGGGTAGGCAGATCTCCCCCACTCCTCGAACTTTTGTCTCCTCTCAACATCATCATCATTATTACTGTTGATCGGATACCTGTTCCCCTTTCCTGGCTGGCATGACCCCCTTCCTACTGGCAATATCTCCATTCCTTGGGGGAATAACCCTCCTCTGCCTCACTCTATGTGATTCAGGTAATTTCCTAAACCCTATGCTACAGAATTTGCTATTGAATCCAGAATTTTCATTAAAGTGGGTTTTTAAAAAATTAACATTTAATGTATTATTTGTTTCAAGGGTACAGGTTTCTGAATCATCAGTCTTACACAATTCATAGCATTCACCATAGCACATACCCTCCCCAACGTCCATAACCCAAACACCCCACCCCTTTCACCCCCCTCCCCTCCAGCAACCCTCAGTTTATTTCCTGAGATTAAGAGTCTCTTATGGTTTGTCTCCCTTTCTGGTTTCATCTTGTTTCATTTTTCCCTCCCTTCCCCTATGATACTCCGTCTTGTTTCTCAAATTTCTCATATCAGGAGGTCATATGATAATTGTCTTTCTCTGGTTGACTTATTCCATTTAGCATAATACCCTCTAGTTCCATCCACATCATTGCAAATGACAAGATTTCATTTTTCGATGGCTGCATTTTATATATGTATATCCCACATCTTTTTTATCCATGAATCCAGAATTTCCACATGAGATTTAAAATCCAGCTGGGCCCCACCCTGGAGCAGCGTCTCATACCCCCACTGTCTCAACAGAGTCTCAACAGAGTCTTCCTACCCTAAAGGCCCTGTGTTGATTCCTGGGCAACGCGTCAAAATCAGAGGTGCACAAGCATCTTCTCTAAAAAGAGAGGCTGCCTCTGGCCAGGCACTGGCTCACATGGTCCAAGAACTGGGAGGCTGGTCTGGGGAGAGAGTGCCTTGTTACAGAAGCTCTGGGGGTCAGCTAGTACTGTGTAACAAACACTCCTGAACTCAGTGACAGAAGCACTTGTCCTCGTTCATCAGTCCGCATATCAGCTAGGTTGTTCTTCTGGTCTCGATCGGGCCCTCTCACACATCTGAGACCAGTCACTGCCCAGGTTGGCAGCCCTGCTGATCTTAGCAGGGTTCTGTCACATGTTTGGGGATTGGCTGGTGCAGAACAGCTTTGAATGAGTTCTGGTCCACGTGTTCTCCCAGCTTCCAGCAGGCCAGGCCAGGCTGGTTCCCAACAAGATAACAAGCAGAGGCAGGCATGGTCTCCTGAAGCGTGAGCTCAGAACTGTCCCTCTGTCACTTCTGCTGCCTTTCAGCCTTGTGTTGGCCAAAGCAAGTCACAAGACCAGCTAGACCCAAGGGTGAAGAGATATAGACCCATCTTTTCCCGGGAGGAGCCACAAAGGGGTAGGTATCAGTTCGTAGGCTGCCATAACAAAGTACCATAGACCGGGTGAATTAAACAATAGAAATGTGTTTCCTCACAGTTCTGGAGGCTGGAATCCAAGATCAAGGTGCAGGCAGGATTGGTTTCTTCTGAGACCCCTGTCTTTGGCGTGCAGGCGGCCACCTTCTCTCTGTGTCTTCACGTGGTCTTCCCTCGGTGCATGTCTGTGTCCAAATTTCCTCTTCTCATAAAGACACTATATTGGATCGGGTTCACTGTAATGATCCCGTCTGTACATAATTACCTCTTTAAAGACCCTATATCCAGGGGCACCTGGGTGGCTCAGTGGGTTGAAGCCTCTGCTTTCAGCTCGGGTCATGATCTCGGGGTCCTGGGATTGAGCCCCGCATCGGGCTCTCTGCTCGCAGGAGCCTGCTTCCCCTCTCTCTCTCCCTGCCTGCCTCTCTGCCCACTTCTGGTCTCTGTCAAATAAATAAAATCTTTAAAAAAAAAAAAAAAAGACCCTATATCCAAACACAGTCACTATTCTGAAGGTACTGGATGTTAGAACTGCAACAAATGAATTTTAAGGTTACATAACTCAATGAATTAGGGATGGAGACGGTGGCCATCTTTGTGCTCAGTCTAATACAGACACCTGGCTTTATCCTATGCGTGATGGTGACCCTGTAAGATAGACATTCATCACCAATTCACTCACCAGGAAGCTGAGGCTCCCAGATGTTAAGTGGCTTATGGAGCCAGCACAGAAGTCTGGGTCCTCCCAACTGAAAGGCTCTTGTACATTCTCTTTTCCCTACTGTGGGTGTGTTCCAGGGCAGAGCCCAAGCTGGGGACAGGTCATCTGAAAAACCAGGTCTTCTCTTGAATAAGCTGACATGAGAAACAGGGCAAAGGCTAACCATGTGGTGCCTCCAGGGGCCCCCTCCTCACTGGACCCCGTCTCATGACAGAGCAGACACAAGAGAACACCCAGGTCTCCCTTTCCCTTTATCTGAAAGCACACTGGTTGTTTCTTGAAACTGAGAACCTAGAATTTGGGACCTCAGCACTCTTCCCAGCCTCCTGCAGGATGCCATTCCTGGTCTGTTCCAGACACAGGTTTAAGGCAGTGAATAGTATCTTTCCCACACTCATATCAGACTGCTTTTTACTTACGGCATAACTGTGCTGTTTTCCTGCCGCCTCTCCTTTGCACATGCCATTCCCTTGCCTGAAATGCCCTTCCCTTTTCTACTACTGCTTCTAAGCCTAGTTAACTCCTAGTCAGCCTTTAGAACCCATTTCAGGGCACCTGGGTGACTCAATCGGTTAAACGTCTGCCTTCAGCTCATGTTATGATCATCTGGTCCTGGGATTGAGTCCTGCATTGGGCTCCCGGCTCAGTGGGGAGCCTGCTTCTCCTTACCCTCTTCCTCTGCCCCTCCCCCCTCCATGCTCATAAGCACGTGCGTGCTCTCTCTGTCAAATGAAATCTTTTTTTAAAGATTTATTTATTATGTATTTATTTGAGATATAGAGAGAGAGCACAAGCTTGGTGGGGGAGAGGAAGAGAGAGAAGTAGGCTCCCCACTCAGCAGGGAACCCCATGCAGGGCTCAATCCCCGGACCCTGGGACCATGACCCCAGCCGAAGGCAGGTGCTTAGCCGACTGAGTCACCTAGGATCCCCAATAAATAAAATCTTAAAAAAGAAAAAAGAACCTGCTTCAAAGGTCTGTCCTCCCCTCTACCCTTCACCCTCCCCCTGACACAGAGGTGGCACTTCATCTCCGGTAGACCCCAGTCACAAGTTTCCCAGGCCTTCACTCCACTAGACTGTGAGCTTCTCGAAGGAAGGAAAGCTGTCTTACTCATACACCAGCCACATGCTATTGGTGAGAACTTGAGCAAGTTCTTCGACCCCTCTGTGCATGCGTTTCTTCACCTGCAATTGCGTGAGACCATGTGACAAGTACGTAGAACAGTATCTAGCACAAAGTTGGTATTCAATAAATGCAAGCTATTATTATTTGTGTTATTATCCCCCAGTGCCCTGGATAGGACCTGGCCCAGGAGTTATTTGCTGAATTAATGAATTATGAATGACCTTCAATTGCATGAGCAGAAGAGAGTGCGTAGGGATGAGAGAGAAATAAGAATATCACCAAGCGCCTTAAGCATTTTAATTAGAGCCTCCTCCACGCCCCCATGCTGTCTGGCCACTGCGCTCCGCTCCTATTTTTGTGTAGCCTGCGTGGCACTTTGAGGATCAGAATTTGGGGCATCATCTTCTGCCTGCGCCCTGAGCCCATGTGCCAGACCCAGTGGCCTCCCACATGCCTCCCAGTCGCCTGCTTTAAATAGCTTCCCCTTGCTAACTGCTAATATGGAGCGTGGAGCAGAGCTTATGTAAGCTGACCAACGTCTCCCCGAACTTAGTTGAGCCCCCCGAGTCCTGTAAATCCCACCAGAGTGGGAGACCGCGGGCTTCTCCCACCAACAGGGGTCCTGCGACATTGTACTTCTCTGGAGAGAGGTGGCAGAGGCTGGTGCGGGGTGTGGGGAGCTCTGGGAACCACTCACCTGTCCCTGGTCCTACTTAAAGAAGGCAGATGCTTGTCTTGCAACCTCCCATTGATCTGGAATGCAGCCTGGACATCGAGATCTTTAATACTCTCCACGTGATTCTGATGGTCAGCAAGATTTTTTTTTTTTTTAAGATTTTATCTATTTATTTGAGAGAGAGAGAGAGAGAGAGTGCACAGAGAGGGAGAGGGAGAAGTAGGCTCCCCACTGAGCAGGGAGGCCCATGAGGGACTCCAGAATCATGACCTGAGCTGAAGTCAGAGGATTAACCGGATTAACCGACTAAGCCACCCATGAACCATCCATGAGCCACCCAGGTCCAACAAGATGGAGAATCACAGCCCCAGAGCCTCTGCCTTCCTTTACCAACCCCAGCAGGTGGGCTTTATCCTGGCATGAAGCAAGGATCTCACTTTCCGGACCCCACCCCCTTTCTATAATCGACAGCAATATTTCCAGGTTTCTGAGTAGTCGTGTGTTCCCCCAAGCAATTTTGCCTTGTCTACAAACTGCCTGTTACTCTGACTACTACTCACTTTAAAATTTTAATCCTGTTCTAAGAAGATATGAAGTAATGGATTGAATGTACAAGTCTGTTTCCTTTAATACACACATAAATAAGAACCAAACTATTAAAACTTAAACCCATATGCCACACAAAATCCTTTTGTGCAGAGCCAGGGAGGGAGGGAGCAGGATAGAGTCACCCGAGGGCTCAAGGGTGCATGGGATCAGGAAATAGAGGCCACCTTCCAGAACTGCACATCAAGGAAGGCGAGGGGACAACTCCCAAGTCAAGGACAGCACAAGCATGCTGAAAATCCTTAGAATATCTCTAGGGGAACCTACAAGAAAGTAGTAAGAGTAACTACCTCTGGATCTTCTGAACTTTCTATTTTTTTATTTTGTATTTTTAGAAATATTTTATTTATTTATTTGAGAGAGAGAGAGAGTGCGAGAGAGCACAAGCATTGGGGAGGGGCAGAGGGAGAGAGAGCGACGCAGGCTCCCCACCAATCCAGGACTCCCTCCCGGGACCCCGGGATCATGACCAGAGCCCAAGGCAGACACTCAACTGACTGAGCCACCCAGGCACC
The DNA here is from genome assembly GCF_030435805.1 of Mustela lutreola. Taxonomy (NCBI): domain Eukaryota; kingdom Metazoa; phylum Chordata; class Mammalia; order Carnivora; family Mustelidae; genus Mustela; species Mustela lutreola. The sequence continues at coordinate 55,249,544 of NC_081291.1, read as the reverse complement.
CCCATTTTTTTTTTATAGAAAAAGAATGGGTTAACAGAAGGAAGTGTCCCAGATACAAATGCCAGTGCCAGACTCTAACTTTGGCTGAGAATGTCAGTGCTGTCCAAGCAGGAGAGGCACAGAGTTGGGGTGGGGGCCCCTGGCATTCTGGACACTGGAGACCTGCTGCCCTTTGTGTAGGACACTTTGGTTTCCTCAGGCTTCACCCAGGGCAAGCCCGAAAAACAAATTTTTTCTGAGTTTTGATGCAGCAGGTGCTGTCTGAAGACATGTTGGTTCTCCATCCCATTCCTAGGTTCTGGACCATACAAAAGAGCTAGGGTTAGTGTGCCCAGGAAAAGTAGGAGACCAAGAAGGCCTCAGACTTAATGAGCTGGAGGAATCATCCTGAGGGGTCCCCTGCAGCAAGCTCACAGGGTCTGGGGGCCCAGAGCAATGACCCACAGGGGCATCAGGGAACAGTCACATAGTACCAGATCTTAGTGAAAAGAGCAAACTCTTCTTCCCAGCAGAGTTGCTTGGGTTAGGAAAGTTGCTCTTGAGGGAGTGAGGTTCCCATCACTTGAGGTGTGCAAACATAGTATGAAGAAACAGGTGTCAGGGAGGTTGGGGAGAATTTTCCTACACTCCCTGACCTTTAAGGATCTTTGAATGCTGACCTTCTGGAATCCCAACTCCCTGACATGAGCTCTGCTTCCTATTTTGTTGGCAGGCAAAATGTGAGAGAAGGTAGGAGATACCTCCTGCCTTCATGCCTATCTCCTTGCCTTCCAAGAAAAACTTAGGTGGGTCAGGAGCACTGTGATAGGATGAGTGGGGAGATCCTCAGGGTCTTCCAGGATCAAAGGTCATTGTTTGGCATTGACATAATAACTTGGGCCTTGGAAAGGGGCCTTCAGAAACATAGGAGTTGGTGGGAGCCCTAGCAACCTCCAAGCTAGTGCCTCTCAGAACAAAGTGGGATCTCAGCAGAACAGTGGCCTCTGACTCAGGCTTCCTGCCCAATTTGGCCTCCAAGATACAAAACTGCAATGAATAATTCAATTCAAAATAATTTTTAAATGTTTTTTTAGTTTTTTTTGATAGGTTTTAAACAAGATGAACATGCAGTGAAAAGTGAATCTCGCTTTCATACTTGCTTTCTGGAGCAACCCCCAATCCTGATGTCCTCCAGAATGAGTCAAAAACATGCAAACAAATACACACACCTCTCATGAAATGTGTTTTGTTTTTGTTTTTGTTTTTTTAAATATTTTATTCTGCTGAGAGCAAATGTTTACTTCCTGGGGACCAGGCGCTGTTCTGTGATCGTTCTGGTTTTTTCTCTCATTTAATTCTCACCATGTATTAGTTGGGGTTCTTTGAGAAACAGGCACCCATATGACATGAGGCATGAAAGAGATTTTTAGGGGAAAACACCTGTGAAGGGAAACAGGGAAGGAATTAGAACAAGATCACCAGATTTAGTAGACAAAAATACAACACAGCTAGTTCAATTCAAATGTCAGATAAACATTGAACACTCTTCCAGTGTAAGTTTTTAATAGGCAATATATTTGATGCATACTTATATTTAAAAAGTATTCATTGTTTGCCAGATGGTATAAATGTAATTGGACAACCAGGTCTGATCCCTGTTAGCTATTGTTAGGTAAAGGTCATTGATGATTGTCGAATAAAACCTATTCACGAGGGGCACCTGGGTGGCTCAGTTGGTTAGGCAGCTGCCTTCGGTTCAGGGTCCAGGGATCGAGCCCCACACCCGGCTCCCTGCTCAGTCGAAGGCCTGCTTCTCTCTCTCCCTCTGCCCACCTCTCTGCTTACTTGTGCTTTCTCTGTCAAATAAATAAATAAAATCTTTAAGAAAATAAAACCTTGGGGCGCCTGGGTGGCTCAGTGGGTTAAAGCCTCTGCCTTTGGCTCAGGTCAGGATATCGGGAGCCTGGGATCGAGCCCCGCTTCGGGCTTTTTGCTCAGCGGGAAGCCTGCTTCTCTTCCTCTCTCTCTCTGCCTATTTGTGATCTTTGTCTGTCAAATAAATAAATAAAAGTTTAAAAAATTAAAAAATAATAAAACCTTAAATGGATCTCAGTATGCTATACATTTGGGAGATTATTATCAACATATATCTTGGTGGGGTAGAAATTCCACCAAAGGAAATTTCCAAAGGAGTTTTTTTCTAAAGATTTCATTTATTTATTTTGAAGAGAGAGAGCAGGGAGGAGTGGAGGGGGAAGGAGAGAACAGAAAGAATCTGAAGTTGACTTCAGGCTGAGCGCAGAGCGCCTCGAAGAGCTCAATCTCACAACCCTGAGATAATGACCTGAGTCAAAATCAAGAGTCCAACACTTAACCAGCTGAGCCACCCAGGTGCCCCCGCCCCAAAGGAATTTTTCTATGTTAAAAAAGACTCATATGATCCTGGAGGTCAGGACACTTTTAAGCTAAGATTGCCTTTTGTCCTTAATAAAGTGTTAACATGCAGGCAGGTGAGTTTCTGGAAAAAGGTCACTTTGCCTGTTTCAAGGACTTGTCAGTGAAATGTAAGTACTAAGGAAATTTTATTTTCTTTCTTTTGCCTTTGTTTCCTCACCTCACCATTACCTCCTTTCTCTATGGGCTCTTATACCCTGGGCCACTAGCCCTCTGCCTTAATCTCCCCAGGGCTGGATACCACACAGCTGGAGACAGCCCCCATGTCCCAGAGCCTATCAGCTGGAATTACTCAAATCAGATTCTAAACAGGCTTACCCTGCTTTCCCAGTTCCTCTTCACAGAAACCAGGGTAGTCTCCTGCTCACATTTTCTCCCAACAGACTTGGGTGGGTTACCATACAGCCCTGACCACATAGCCCTGTGTGCCTGTGGGTACCCCTTCCTCTTGGGAAAACTGTGAGTAGCAAACTACCTTTTCCTTTTCCTTTTCTTTTAAGTAGGTGCCACACCCAGGGGAGCCCAAGAAGAGACTTGAACTCACCACCCTGAGATCACGACCTGAGCTGAAATCACGAGTCGGATGCTTAACCAACTGAGCCACCCAGGTGCCCCACAAACTGTCTTTCCAATGGCAGCCCTCTCTCCCTCTGTTGACCTCACCATACCTGAATAATAATCCGCTACATTTTTTTAAAGATTTTTATTTATTTATTTGACAGAGAGAGATCACAAGTAGATGGAGAGGCAGGCAGAGAGATAGAGGGAAGCAGGCTCCCTGCTGAGCAGAGAGCCGGATGCGGGACTCGATCCCAGGACCCTGAGATCATGACCTGAGCCGAAGGCAGCAGCTTAACCCACTGAGCCACCCAGGCGTCCCAATAATCCACTACATTTTAAAGCATTCCCTTCTTCCACGTGGGGAAACACCACCTCTCATGTATGGGATGTGGGAAACTGGAAGTCCAGCTTCCTCATCTGGCCCAGTCCATCCTGAGAGGTTCTGTGTGGAATGGATGTACCCCATGAGCAGCCTGTAAGGATTTTCCTGAAGTAGTGGTCACACTGCCATTAATGCACCTTCTTATTATCTCCCCTGCATCCTTCCTCACCCCCACTGGCAGTGCCCTGGGCCTCCACCTCCAAACTGTGAAAGAGGGGTGCTGCAAGGAGCAGAGTTATGACAGAAGACTCCGACTTTTGCTCTATGTATCTGTATATTACATGATTTCTTAAGTGATGCATTAATTTATTACTTCAATAAATCTAAAATATTAAAAATGGGGCACCTGGTGTCTCAGTCGGTTAGATGTCTGCCTTCAGCTCAAGTCATAATCCCTGGGGTCCTGGGATTGAGTCCTGCCTCAGGCTCCCTGCTCAGGGGGGAGGCTGCTCTCCCTCTGCCTTCCCACCACCCCCTCCTGCTTGTGCTTGCATATGCAGGCTCTCTCTTTCTCTCAAAAGTAAAACCTTCAAAGGGTTAACTTTAAAAAATACAATAAAATATTAGAAATGGTGATAGGCTTAGGTGGGGAGAGGCATGTTAAGTCAGCAACTGTGTGTGTTGGCAGGAGGGGGAGGCAAGTGCTGTCTCTTGCTGTCTTGTCATTAGTTTTGAAGCTTTGCTTTGAGAGAAGCCTGAGCCTGGTAGCAGGGAAGGGGGGGCTCTTCCTCACAGACGTGTTGGCACCTGTCTTTGATGCCAGCGCCCGCCTCCAGTGTGCTTAGCTCCTGAACGCCTTCCTCCTCCTCCTCCCCCCAGCGGTCTTCAGGAGCCTTCATCAAAGGACAAGTATGGAGCTAATTTGCCTCTGCCCCTGACCTGCCCCCACTCAGTCTGAATCTCCAAAGGCTAGATGCTTCTATGAGAGTCAGAGGCTCAGAAAAGCAGCACGCAAGGGACTGTCCAGGAAGCCAGTCCCCAGTCATAACAGTTAACTCAAATACTGGCTTCACATACTGGTTTTGTCACAAAATTGCTGTGTGACCTTAGGCAGATTGCTTAATCTCCTTGAGCCTTGATTTCCTCATATTTAAAACAGGAATAAAATTGTATTGATCTCATAAAGTTGTCTGGTGTTTGAATGTATCTGAGACTCTTAACGTAATCCTCCAAGTAAATGTTCATTTTCACTCATCAAATCTTCCCATTACTAATCTAGTCTCTTGTTCATTTTCTATGCTAACATTTATTGAGCGCCTACTGTATGCCTGGCCCTGCGCTAGTTCCAGAGCTGTAAAACAGGGATAAAACACCTGTTCTTTATACGTTACAGGCTGGTTTAGAGCCAGAGACAGCAAGAAAGAGTTGGGTTAGACACCAAGAAGAACTTCCCAGAATGAAAGATGACTGGATTTTAGAAGTAGAAGGAGGAGGATAGAGGGAAACAACTTTTCTAATGGGAGGAGAAACTAATTCAGAAAACATTTGGACTCCTAAAACCTTCACGGCTTTCTGAACCACACTGGCAGAGTGTTGGCCAAGAGAAGGGAAAACAAGAAGTATTTTTCCAGGCAACATTTGGTGTGTCTGCAAGGAGCCACATGAAATTTGCAATATACTCCTTGCAGTGGGAGATGACCAGTAGTTTGATCCTCAAACTCAGCAGGCCCCAGCCTGGCAGGACTGGATGGAAGAGAGGCTGATGAGAAGTAAATGAGACAAGTGCTGAGATTCCTTTTTTGCCAATAAGAGAAATGTGAAATCAGGCCGGTGTCTCCAGGAAGTGGGAGAAGGGGATGTGATGGGGGGAAATCTCATCTGTAACAACTCCATTATCGGGAGGCACCCTGGGGAGACAGCCACTTGGCCCAGGCCTCTCCCTTCTGCAGCAGGTGCTGGACTTGGGGCCATGTAGCCACTAATAGTGCAACAGGGTGCTTCAAGGGCAGAAGTCTAGCATGGTGTCAGACGACTGGATTAGACTAGGGGTTTTCAAATGGGAGCATCAGCAATTCCTGGAGAGCTTTCTATGGCACAAAGTGCTGGGTCCCACTCCCAGAGTCTTTGATTTTGTAGTTCTGGAGGTGGAACCTGAGAATTTACATTTCTCAGGAGTTTCCAGGTGATGCTGGACCACACTTTGAGATGCACTGCTCTGTAGAACCCCAGGATTCTAGGGCCAGGACCATCCAGCTCTGGTGGGTGTGAGCCCCGAGGAGCGGCCTGACGCAGTGTGGAAGGAAGTCACAGAAGGCTTCCTGGAGGAGCAAGTACTGAGCTGAGTTTGAAGCTGGGATTTTCCAAGTCAAAAGGATAGGCAAGAAGAATTCCAGGCAAAGTACTATTGTGTGGACTAAGAAAAGAAAGTCCATACAGTGTGATTGGATGGGGGCAGGAGAAGGGAGCCAAGACAGGAGCAATGGGCCACTTCCAGATCACAAAGGGCCAAGGGAACACTGCTATGCGCTGTGAGCAAGAGAATGATGTGACCAAAGCTGAGCTGTGAAATGATTTCTCTGCAAGGTAAGGGAGAATGGTGGTTCACCTATGATTATTTGCCTCCTCTTTATAGATGAGGAACCTGGGGTGCAGAGAATAAAAATGATTGGCTTGACACGTGGCTCCAAAGCTGGAGGTGGAGCCAGATTCCACCCCAGTTTGTCTGACACCAAATGGGCATTTCTGCCCAGCATGGGCTGGGAGCAGGGAGATGGGGGGAGGAGGGGGTGGCTAATCCTTGCTCTCCCCCTAGCTTGCTGGGACCTCCTGTTTGGATCCACCTTCTCTTGGCCACTAGGAGGAACATTGAGTAAAAACCGAGTTTATTGTAAATACAGCTTTAATGGTGGCACAATGGTGGCTACCGAAAAGGACTGGGGTCTGGAGCTTGGAAATCATGAGCGTAGGTGGGAAGGTTGATGCCAGCCTACAGGGTCGAAGTCGCTGCTTTGCGCTGACAATGACATCCTCGGAAGTGCGATGTTCCTTGAGTCATCAGACTCAGACACAAAGGGCCAGTAGCCCCGGCGCCACGCCTCCCCACCCCCTAGCTGCCACTTCCCTCTGCTCCAATGAAAAGCATTCTCCGCACAGCCGCCACCAGCCTCGCTGGCTGGCTCTGCTCTCAGCAGGCGCTAATGAGGCGTTTGGAGAGCCCAGAGGTCACAGAGACCCAGGGCCTTGAGGGAGAGCTGGTAAAGGGAGAACTCAACCTGGGAAGACCAGGCAGCAGCCACCCTGACCCCACAGAAGAAGCAATTACACAGTGCTTCCCCCGGTGGCGCTTACGAAGGTGAGATGTGAGCACTTATCATGATTTTCTCACCCCAGCTCCTTTTACTCCCAAACACTGGTTCTTGACCCTCCTGGATCACAGACCCCTTTGAGAATTTGATGAAAGCTGGAAAACCTTCCCTTAACAAAAACTAAATGCAAACTAATGAAGTGATCATCCCAAGAGCTGGCCGGCATTTATGAATAATTCACTGCGTACCTTTCACTGAGTTAAATGGTTTACATGCTTTATCTCATTTAACCCTCATGGTACCCTAGGTTTTGCCATCTCCATTTAGTAGGTGGAGGAATTAGGATACAGAGAGGCTGTTAGGTGCTGGAGGTCACACAGCTAAGTTAGTGATTGAATTCAGACACAGACCCAGGTCTGTTTGACTCCAAAGCCTGGCTTTTAACCAGCTCATTCTACCATACATATATACAAGCATAAATGAAGGCCATTTCAGGACAAGGTAACCCCACAAAGGACCTGAAAAGCATCCTTCCTAAGTGCTAGGAACATAATTGCGTTCACCTCAATGATCTCACAGTTCAGTGGGGAACAGACATGCTCCCTGGTGATCAGTGGTATGAATGGGGAGCTGGAAGCATAGACGAAGGTCCGTCAACACAACCAGGGGTGTTAGGAAGGACATCCCAAAGGCAGTAATGTTGTTAAGTCACAGACTATTAAATGATAAGTGGGTAAGGGTATTCCTGAAAGACAAAAGAGCGGGTGCAAAGATGTAGAGGCAGGAATAATGTGGTATGTTTGGGGACAGTGAACACAGGGAAGTGACAGCAAAGGGTGGGGAGCATGAGAGTTAGGAGGTGGCTGATGATGAGGCTGAAATGTTATGTCCTGTAGCAGTTAGAACACTTTGGCCACAAGTAATGGAAACCCCAACCAGAAGTGGTTTAAACAATGAGTCAATTTTATTACCCCCCATAGCAAGCTGTCCAGAGGTAGGGTGGCTCCAGGGTTGGTTAATTCTGCATGGCTCGATGGCATTGTCAATGACTCAAATCTCTCTGCTTTGCCATCTCCTGTGGGTTGACTTTCATCTCAGGCTGTGCCCTCATGGTCACAAAATGGCTGCCAGAGTTCCGGATATTCCTTAGGACGATTATGACATTAAGTAGAAAAAGAAGGATTTTTTTCCTCCCACAATGCCTCTGTTTATCAACAAGGAAACCTTTCCTCAAGACCCCCACCTTTCCCCCTTGACATTCCATATTTCACTCAGCAACACAGACACACCTAAACAGATCACTGACAAGAGAATATAATCTCCACGACTGGCTTAGCTCCATCAAGATTCACCTCTTGGGAGATCCATGGCTGCATGATACATGAACACAACCAGGAAGAAAGAGAAGAAATGCCTGTTGAAAGGGCAACTAACAGTGTCAGCCACAGATTCTGAACATGAAAAGCTTTTATTGTGAAGGAAATGAAGAGACATCAGGGGTTTTAAGTAGGGAGGTATAATGAAGTTCCTGTTTTTAAAAAATCACCCTGGTGGCCAAAAAGATGGATATTCAGAAGTCAGAAGAAGCAATGAGGAACCAGTAACAGCAATAGACTAAGAAAAGAGGAGAAAATCTGCCCTAGATTGAGGAAAAGATGCATTTCTGAGATGTTTGGCAATCATATTTTTAATTTCTAAGTTTTTCCTTGTTCCCTGACTGTTGTTCCATTTCTGTATCATCTTATACCCGTTTTATGGATGCTGTATTTTATCTTATCTCTCTGAGGATACCAATTAGAGGGTTCTTTTCTTTCTCTCTCTCTCTCTCTCTCTTTTTTTTTTAAGATTTTATTTATTTATTTGACAGACAGAGATCACAAGTAGGCAGAGAGGCAGGCAGAGAAAGAGGAAGAAGCAGGCTTCCTGCTGAGCAGAGAGCATGATGTGGAACTCAATCCCAGGACCCTGGGATCATGACCTGAGCCAAAGGCAGAGGCTTTAACCCACTGAGCCACCCAGGCGCCCCTCTCTTTTTTTTTAAACACAATTTTTTAACATAACTGATAATTCTGTTTTCAGAATTATCTCTGTTTTCTCTGGGGTCATTTTTTCTGTTTTGTTTTGTTTATCTTGGTCTTTTGCGCAGGTTGATGTTCTCCTGAAATATTTAGATCTTCCCTGATCATTTGGGAAGACAAGGAGCTAAACACATGTGACCAATTGACTATCTTCAACCAGAAATCTCCTGAGATATTTAAAATACAGAATCAACAGGAGTTACTGTGACAGATGGAAGCAGATACCCAAGCTCTGAACAAAGAAGCATCCACGCTATTTTTCAGAATGAGCTTAGGAGTTAATACTGACTTTAGCCTGGTGCCTGTCCTTCTCCACAAAGCCCCTTAGATAGGACCTCAAATTCACCACAAGTCTTCATAAGCCACATAAAGAGAGACAGCCCATTCTTGTTGACCGTGCCTCCAGGAACTTCTCCCTCTGTGGTGACTCAAGAAACTGGGTCTCAGCCGTGGGAGAATCTCCTAGAAGTTAAGCACATGGTGTTAGGAAGACAGGAGTCATAGACCATCCATGGGCTGCTCACCTGACCTTGGACCAGTTACCTAATGCGCCTGAACCTCAGTTTGCCCAAATGGAAAATGGGAGAACTGTAGTACCTATATTGCAAAGCTGTTTGTGAGGGTGAAATGAAGCAATGCATGTGATGTGCTTAGTGTGGACACTTGGCATTGAATGTGATCACTAAATGTAAGCTATTTCTATTATTGTCATTAATTCAAGCACTACCTCTCATTGAGAAGGCAAGTCAGGCCCTTTGTCTGGTTGCCCCTTACAGCTGTGGCCATAAGAGGAGGGGAATGGCCATGAGGAGGAGACCTGTCTCATGCCAGAGGTTGCTCAGGGCTTGGGTTTGAGAGGCTCACACAGGTGCGGGAGCTGGATCTGTCAGGGGGCAGTGGGGGCAGGGGGACGGCTGTACTGAAAATCAGTGCCAAGTGAGAGTAGAGAAGACTCCTGGGAGGGTGAAATGGAGGTAGATTGTGAATCTCAAATGGAAATTTGATCCGGGACTCTGTCAACACAAGCTATAGCTTGGCGGTGAAAAGCCCGAGTTCTGAGGTCGTACAGTACTTTTCATCTTGGTTTAGCAACTCACTAGCTATGTGACACTCTGGCAGGTGTCTTTGCTTCTCTGAATCTCAGTTTCCTCATCTGTAAATTGAGAATAATAGCAGAACTTCCCTGATGAAATCATTGTGGGGATTCCATGTGACAACATGCAAAGTTCTGAGTTCCGTGAGCAGCACAGCAAAGGCACAGTAAATGCAGCTGCTGTAATAAAACATTTTTAAAAACATAATAATAATTTTCCTTTGGTATCCATGGGCCCCAGGAGGTTATTAAAGTCTCCCATGATTCTGTAAGCCAGATTGGCTTCTGTCTCCATTATGGTACTAATACTGTGACTATTAATAAGTCTAGGTCCATCAGGGCCCTGGCAGGAAACAGCCACCCACAGCAAGAGAGAGAGATGAATGAGGGGACTTTCTATGGGGAGAGCAGGGTGAAGCACACACAGTAGTGGAATACCCCGAGCTGAGTGACAGTAGGGCGTCATTACCACCCTGCAGCCTGCAGGGGCAAGGGGAGAACGGTGTTTCCAGAACTCCTGGAGAGCAAGAGCAGTCAGGGTGAGCTGCCCCACAGGAGCTGTGGCCACAGGAGGAATCAAGCCAAAACCACAGCTGGGAAGGAGAGGAGCAGAGTTCCCCCAAACCTTCCTGTCTCCCTCCTTTGGACCTCCTCAACCACACCAGAATCTGAAAGGAGAGGGGACCCAAGTGGAGCAGTCTGCAAAGATCAGCCAGTCGGATGCAGGCATCGCAGACAATGGGGTAGGGAGAGCAAACAGGTGATAACACAGAGGCCAACACAGTCCGTACCTGGAGTTCACCAGGCAACAGCCAGGGCTAGAAGAGGGCCCTGCTAGGCCTTAAGAAATGTTAGTTGGAAATGTTAAGAGTGGTTATGATTCTGAAGGAAGAGGGGACAGGGAAACTATACTACATGGGAACTGGAGCTGTGCCCAACATTCCTCTCTAACCTGAGCAGTGACCCAGGGAAGTGGTTGGCAGGAGGTAGGGTGGGAGAAAGGAAGGAGTATTCCCTACTCAAAAACATGTCTAAATAGTGCAATGTTACAGACTGTGTTAAAATGTGTTGTATTAGGAAGAAATACAAATGACTAGGAAAAAAATGGAATTTATCGGTTCATGACACTGGAAGGCCAAGGGTGTCTGATGTGGCTGGATCCAGGTGCCCAGAGTCACCAGAAATCTGTCTCTGTCTCTCCATCTCTCACTGTCGTCTTGTGGGCTTCCTTCTCAACCAGGTTCTTTGTCGGCAGTGGAAAGATGGCCTCTAGCAGCTCCAGGCTAATGGTCTACCAGTTTAGCAGTACGTGAGAGGAAAGAAAGCGCCTCCTGCCAGTAATTCTGGGAGAAGTTCTGGAGCTCTCATAAGCCTCCCTTGGCCTACTGAGGCGGAGTAGGGAGGAGCCAAGTCCAGCTCAGAGCTGGGAAGGAAGGAGGCCTCCTCCTGGCTGTGTGACCAAGGCGAGGCACTGCATCTCTCTGTGCAGAAATGTCCTTGTCAAGGGGAACTTGGGCTGATGCGAACAAAACAGGTAAGACCTTTGCTCTGTGTAGGCGCTCCCCTGTATGTAAGCAAGGTTGCTTGGAGGTAAAGAGATCTCACTCTTCCTCTCTCTTTGCTCTCCTCCCTTGTCCCCGCACTGGTGAGTGCTCATCGCGCTTGCTCTCTCTCCCTCTTTAAAAAAAAAAAAAAGGTACTGAAGACCCTCAAAGAACTTTTGATTACATGGATTATATCTACTGATATTCCTATATTAGAAATTAAATAGAGAATTTTTAAATGCTTATTTGCTCATTTAAAAATACCTAATAAATCCATTACAAGTTAATATGAATAAAATGTGTTTATGGAAAATAGTTTTCTTTTCTTTTCTTTTTAAAAAGACTATGTATTTTTTTAAGATTTTTATTTATTTGACAGTCAGATCACAAGTAGGCAGAGAGGCAGGCAGAGAGAGAGGAGGAAGCAGGCTCCCTGCTGAGAAGAGAGCCCCATGCGATGGGGCTTGATCCCAGGACCCTGAGATCATGACCTGAGCCGAAGGCGGAGGCTTTAACCCACTGAGCCACCCAGGGGGCCCTTTCTCTTCTTCTTTTTTTTTTTTTTTAAGACTTTATTTATTTATTTGACAGAGAGAGAGGCAGTGAGAGAGGGAACACAAGCAGGGGGAGTGGGAGAGGGAGAAGCAGGCTTCCCACTGAGCAGAGAGCCCGATGTGGGGCTCAATCCCAGGACCCTGGGATCATGACCCGAGATGAACGCAAACACTTACTGACTGAGCCACCCAGGTGCTCTGGAAATGCAGTTTTCCAGTAAAAAACAATTAACTGAGGAAGAGTGGCATCGGTTTACATTTTTTGTATTTTTTAAAATGTCTGACATAATAGAAAACAATTGGATTCTCTTATCTGCTCCTGCATTTAATCAACAGGTTAAATTTTGGTTGAAGTGTAAGAAGGTAACCTGGCCTCACACAGATATGTAGTTAGGAAATTGACAGCCTCGTGGAGGCCCTGCAAGCGTCTTAGGACCCTAAGGGTCTTCAGAGCTGCTGTAGATGGCACATGAGAGTCAGCATCTCTATAGCTGTTCAACTTGGAAGCGGACCACCATGTAAATCCCAGAGAAGGGGCAAATCACCTGACCTCTGTGACTCAGTCTCCTCTTAGAGAGGGTTAAATAACTTGTTTCTTGTGGAGTGGTTTGAGCAGTGCTTGGTACATAGTAAGTACTAATGAGTGCTCACTGCTATTACTAGCTCAGGGCCTGGCACTAGGAGGGGATCCCCTTTTGGCCCAGGTTGGGCATCCCCTCCAAGATCATGTTCAACTGCCCAAGAATGGCCTGGACTTCTGTATTCTCCAGGACTACTCTGAGACCCTGTGCCCCTCCCACAGGAGACCGTGCCTAGCCCAGCACGTGCCTGTGCCATCTCTTTGGCCACAGGCTCAAAGAAGCCTCCCCCACGTGTGCCAGCCATTCTCTGCCGTGTTGGACCAGTTGTACCTGCGTTGGTGCCGGGAGGCTCTCCTCCCCAGCAGCTGGCAATTAGGAAGTCACTCTCCATAATGGACAAGACCTAATCAGCCTGCTGATAATTACCAGGCCCAGAACGTGGCTGCAATTCAGGAAAGATGATCCCCAAAGACTACAGCCACTTAAATCCTGGCATTGACCATGGGTCCCCTTGGTAACCTGTAACTCAGCACAATTTAGCCACTGAGCTAATTGATGTTCTCCAAGGCAGTCAGCTTGCACTCGCGCGATCGAAATGGGCTCTAATTGCCAACATCCTTCAGGCAAGACACTCCACATGTTCTCTTGCCACCCAAGAGGCCCGAGCAGGAACTGAGTCTCTTGGCAAACTGGTCCTCTGATTGCATCTAATTAATCAAAATAAGGTTCGAAGAAAGAATTAATTAAAGAACATATGAGAGGAAGTCATGATATTAAGATGTTTCCCAGCAAAACAGGACAGGCAGCTTCGCTGAATTCATGAGAGGCGGCGCCTAGAAGAAACAGTCCCCAACTTTTCAAAGCTGTCCGAGCAAGCAACAGCCAGGAGAGAGGAAGGACTGTAGCATGTGCAGGCTTACAGAACCCCGGGTGAGCCCGGTCGCACCATCCATGTAATCGTGTGGCCTGGGCAAGTCGTTTTAACTCTTGAGTCAGGAGTTTCTCGTCCATCGAGTGGGGGTAGAAATGGTGGATGGAACGTGCCGTCCACAGGGCTGCACATAGAAGGATCTTGGTGACACAGCACAGAGGACCCTTTTGTGTCCCTCAAAGTGTTTTAAAAGGTAGAGTAATTGGGTACTGGGTTACACTGGGTTACAACATAGGCTCTCAGCTCCATGGCCCCCTGGGAGCTAGGTTCCCTGGTTTGTGGTGTCTGCACGGCGTCCTACAACATTCGTTTGCCTCCCCACCTTCACCCTTGGGCTGGGGAATCAGGCAGACCTGGTCTCAAATCCCAGATCCACCTTTGCACATGTGGACTTCATTCATATTCAATATTCAGCAAATGTTTGCTGATCCCTCGCTCTGCACCAGGCACTGTGCTAGGTGCTGGGGATGCTGGAGTGATCCCCACTTCATGGAGCACAGAGTTTGGTGAAGGAGGAACCTCTGATGAAAAAAGACTGCCGATGCTTCCAGTAGCTCACCTCATCCCCTCAACTCTCACCTTTGCAGGACACATAATGGCATCCTGGAGTCTAACACAATGGCCTCCTTCTTGGGGTCAGCCCACAGGGCAAGCTAGAAGCACTGAGGGAGTTAACATTCCCAGGAGCAGCCCTCAGCCCCTGATCAAAGGGAATCATCAACAAATCCCCACCTTCCTTACTCCATCCCATTGAGTGGGACAACTCTGAGACCTGGTCTACAATTTCTCAAGGAAAACCTGCTCACTAATTCATTCTACAAGCACTTCCCTCCCTTTTCCCAAACACTTTCCAACGCCTGGACCACTTCCTGAGATTCACTCTCCAAGGAAACCGCTTGTACCTGGGATCACCCTCCAAGGAAACTACTTGCACCCCTGGGACCACCTTTCAAGGAAACTATTTGGACTCAAGTCCTTGTCTAGGGTCTGGTCCTGGGGGCACCCAACTGAGACAGATGTAATTAAGGCAGGGGCAGGAGGGATGCTGTGTCACATCCCAGTAAAGTGTTGTCTGAAGTGACAGTTAAGGAGATGTAGGAGTTACCTAGTGTGAATCATCAGGATTCAGCTGAACAAACAGAAACCATTCTGGAAATGTTAAGCAGAGAGAATTCACACAGTAGGGCTGGCATTCAGCTCCTGGTTCTGCTGTGGCCTCACAGGTGTATCCAAATCCATCCATTGAAATTGGACACGTGTCCTAATTGGCTACTGTCTGTCTTGGACCAGTTGTTGACTATTATTTTTTAAGATTTTATTTATCCATTTGACACAGAGAGAGAGAATGTGTGTGAGCACAAGCAAGGGGGAGAGGCAGGCAGAGGGAGAGGAAGAAGCAGGCTTCCTGCTCCACAGGGAGCCCTATGCAGGGCTTGATCCCAGGACCCTGGGATCATGACCTGAGTCAAAAGCAGATGCTTAACTGAGCCACCCAGGCACGCCCCAGTTCTTGAATGTTTTGAGAATCACTTTTGGAGTTTGGTGTTTATGAAATTGTCAAGGGCTTAAAGAGCAGACTCGCATAACAATACCACAGAAACAACCCGCCAGGGAAGCTGTTTTCCTCTGTTTCCAATCAGGAAGGTGGGAAATGAGGCCACGATTGGGATTACTGCATTTGGGAACTCACTACTTGAAGCACCAGTCAGCAATAAAAAGGGACAACTACTAAGACATGCTGCATCCTGGATGAAATTCAAAAAGGTGCTAATGGGTAGAAGCCAGGCACAAGAAACTACATATTGTATGATTCCATATGTATAAATGCCTAGAAAAGGCAGATTGATGGAGGAAAAAGTAGATAAATGGTTGCTTGGGGCTGATGGTATAGAAAGAGATTAATAGTAAAAGGTATTATAACAGGGATCTGAAAATGGCCAAAAATTTACTAAAAATCATTGAATTATTGGCCTGCAATAGGTAAATTCTAAGATATGTAAAATATACACCTAATAAGGTTGTTTAAAGGAAGACAAACAACAAAAAAAACAAAAACCTATACTTGGGGCGCTTGGATGGATCAGTCAGTTAAGCATCTGCCTTTGGCTCAGGTCATGGTCCCAGGGTCCTAGGATGGAGCCCCACGTTGGGTTCCCTGCTGAGCGGGGAGTCTGCTTCTCCCATCTCCCTCTGCACCTCCCCCTTGCTTGTTCTGTTTCTTTCTCTCTCTCTCAAATAAATAAGTAAATTCTTAAACAAAACAAAACAAAACCCCATACTGTTGGCCAGAAAGCTGCTATCAACAACTACACTCTAGATATTTTCAAAGCTGGGGGTTGGACACTGGAAAGCTGTTGCAGAAATATCACACCTCACCACAGGCTTGCTTTTCAGCAGTAATAGGCAAAGCGACCTTCCAAATCTCACATGAGAGCATCCATGTGGAGAATTTACTGCGCATCCAAGACTCTAGCTGCAAGGGAGTCTGGGAAATGTAGTCTTTGCTTTCCAACCTTCACAATGCAGGAAGACACACAGAAGGAAACACAGGTAATACAAAGAGTAGGAGAAAAGAGGGCTCTACACAGACAGAATGCCATGAACAAAGTCCCTGTGTTGTGTGCAGGTAACACAATAGAGGCCAATTGGGCAGGCCGCGGTGGTTGTGGTAAGGAACTTGGATTTTACCCTGGGTGAAATGGAAGCCACTGATAGGTCTTAAGCAAGGTGGTTTCCAAGATCAGATTTGCATATTGAGAAGGTCCTTCCGGCTGTATATAGAGAGTAGGTTTGGGGGACAAGAGTGGAAGCCAAAGATTAGTGAGGAGGCCATTGAATTCTCCAGATGATGATGGCCTAGAATGATGGTGGCCAGGGTCAGAGTTGTGTCTCAGGAGCTAGAAGGAAGTGATGGATTTGAGAGGTGTCTAGGAGATAAAATCTAGAGAATATGGTAAAAATTCTATGTGGGTGATAGGGGAGGGGAAGTATAAAGACAATCCCCAAGTTTCAGACTCATGAACTTGGAGAAGTCATCTTACTTCTCTCCTGATTTCCTTTTACTCTCAACTGGGGTATGACTATAATGGATAATTCATTCATTCAACAGATATTTACAGTCACCTTTTTCCGAATGTATGGCCCCAAAGGAAATGCTCAGGAAAAAAAAATTTTTTTCTTTCATCCTTCAAAGCTCTACTCAAGTGCCCTTTCTCCCACGAAGGCTTCTTTGATTCCACACCCAAACACACCGCTTTCTTACACATCTAAGCCATGACAGTCTGAGTCCCTGTGTGGACTGGACTGAACAAGGGCAGGGACAGTGGGAGGACTGGATAAGGCACAAGGCCTGACTGAGGCACATGCCCTTCAGGGCTAGAGGATAGGGTGAAGGAGGAGAAAGAGGGTCCTAAATACCTCGGATTTCAAATATTACCAACTCTACGAACACATTATTTCTTCCCACTAGGCCTTTGTTAATGTTCTTCTCTTCTGTTTGAAATGTCTTTTCTTTTATTCATCCATTGACTTAGCTTGGACACTTCCCCTCCAGGAAGCCTGCTTCACCCAAGGACCCCTTGTCTGCACTCTTCTTGCATGCTTTCCTCACCAAAATCAACACTTCTCATACTAAGTGGTCATCATTTGTTTGCTTGTCTGTCTCCCACTGGATAGGGAGCCTCTTAAGGGCAGGACCCCCAGGAATTCAGGCTGGGGAACAAAAATAGAAGTGACCTAATGCTTTCCACATCCACTCAATTAGTATTTATTGAGCACCTGCTTCATGCTGGGCCCTAATATAGGCAGCTTTGATGGAGGCAGATACGTATGAGAAGGGAAAGATGAAAAGGATTTCAGTGGAGAGGCCCAGGCAGGAGGCATCTGTATGAGTCAGAATTGGCTAAGTTTGCTGCAGTAACAAATAAACCCTGAAATCTCAGTGACTTAATACAAGTTTACTTGTATTAATACACTCAATACTAGTGACTTAATACACATGAGAAGTCTGATGTGGGTGCACAATGTCCTACTTGCATCTGGTGACTCTGGGGCCCAGAAACCTTCCAACATGGGTTCTGCCATGTGGACTCCCAGGTTTCCAAGGCAGAAAGAAAAGGACAAGGGTGGTTCATGGGCTCTAACTGACTCAACTGGGGAGTGACACCTGTCTGCTCACAGCCTATTGGCCAGGGCTAGTCATGTGACTCTCCCCAAATGCAAGGGGGGCTGGGAAATTCAGGGAGGTGCATGGATGGTCTCTGCCACAGCATCCTAGGCTGAGCAAAAGGCATCTGTATGAGAGTGGGAAGGAAAGGGGGTATGTGGGGGGAGTAGCTCATAGACTATCCTAAAGATAAATCCCTAATTCCTGGCATGGACTCACAATAAAGCCCTAGTAACTACTTTTTGGGTTTTTTGGTTTGTGTGGGGGGTTTTGATTTTTTTTTTTTTTTTTTTTTACTTTTTTTTGTGTGTGTTTAGGGAATGAAGGGAGGAGTAAGTGGTTCTACAAGGTTCAGTTTTGAATACCTTCTGATCCTGGGGCACTAGAGCTCAAAATGCTGTTTATCAAGAATCTACTTGGTGTCATGCACTGTGCTAGGACCGTACACATGTCATCCCATCCCATATAATCATTAGAACAATTCTGAGGGAGGGGTAGGGATTGCTGGGCCCATATTACAGATGAGAAGACTGAGGCTCAAACTAGTTTAATCATCTGTCCAGGGCTGAAGCCAATGCCCAGATCCTTTCCGTCATGGTGCATTGGTACAATCACACACAGGAACAGAAGTAAAAGCCTTAAATGGGTGAGAGGGTGGTTTTCTCACACTATTCAAGTCTTTCCCTATCTGAGGAGGTAAAAACACCCTGCACATCAATCAAGTATGGAAGCAAGAGAGGTGGAGTATATCCTTGGTCAAGTGCTTCACTTATCCACACTCAACTGCAACTCAATTTTCTTCAACTGCAAGTGGACATGGTAGCCGGCCTGGGGTGATCATGGGATTCCCTGAGAAAGTGTCTATAAGCACTGAGTACCAAGGAATGACTGCATAAATGGTCCATTTTGACTCTGTTAGAGCACTCACCTTCAGAAGGGGACTGTGAGCAGAGGGAATGTTATTAGGGCCACACCTACCCAGATGGCAACAATGGGTGTTTTAAGGTGGCCACGTGGAGTGGAAAGTCAGGTACAGGAGAATGCCAACCCTGCATGCTTCATGCACCTGGGGTGAGACCCTAGTCTCTCTGTTGGTTCTCTCATCCAAAAGTGAGAGAAATCAGCAAATCCATCAAATGCTTAATATTTCAGAGGGCTTGGGGAAGTAATATTGAAAATATGGGTGTAAATGCATCTTACAAATCCCAAGTCTTCCTCTGTCCTGACCATACCTGAACCACAAGCACCCCAAGGAGAGGAGCTGGGGCTCAGACACCCTTTGAGTTCCCTCCTTCCACTGCCCAAGAAGGTGGCCAGGAGCATTCTGTAGAAAACCCAAATAGTTCATCCAGCCACCAAACAAATGATGGCTTAATTCAGAGTCTGAGGAAATTTGGAAGTTCAGTCTAAATCAGAGATTGCAAACTGGCAGTGAGTGGGCCAAATTTAGCCACAGACAAGTTAGTTAACCTTTCTATACCTTGGTTTCCTTATTAGGGAAATGGGCATAATAATAATAATACCTAGACGGACTGTTGTGAGGATTAAAAGAATTAATATAGAGTTGGTGGAGCTTGTGACTCTTGGTCTCAGAATTGTTAGTTTGAGCCCCATGTTGGGTGTAGAGATTACTTAAAAAAAAAATAACATCTTAAAAAAATAATAAAAAGGTTATATGTAAAGTGCTCAGGACAGTGCCAGACACATAATAAGTATTGTGTATGTATTGTTGTTAATATTATTTGATTCACACAATGGTGAAGTTTTTGGATTTAGGTGTTTTCACTTAGCTGGTTTCTTCATTTTGCCCCAGTCCCCACCACTCCCTCTTGTCCTACACCTGTCTTCCCTCCCTCCCCAGGCCCAGAAGGCCCCTGGTTTGAGTCCCCAACTACAGGCTGGTCCTTTGTTCTCATTGTGGCTGCTGGATGACACAGTTGCTGATTCCTGCCATTGAACCACGAAGATTACAAATCCAGAGTCCCTGATGCCCTTTCTCAATAGAACTTAGGGGTTCTAATCCCGTCCCACTCAGTGTTAAAAAGATAAGCCCCCTCGGGGCGCCTGGGTGGCTCAGTGGGTTAAGCCTCTGCCTTCGGCCCAGGTCATGATCCCAGAGTCCTGGGATCGAGCCCCGCATCAGGCTCTCTGCTCAGCAGGGAGCCTGCCTCCCCCTCCCTCTCTGCCTGCCTCTCTGCCTACTTCTGATCTCTGTCTGTCAAATAAATAAATTAAAAAATAAATAAATAAAAATAAATAAATAAAAAAAAAAGATAAACCCCAGGGGAACCTTGGGTGGCTCAGTGGGTTAAGCCTCTGCCTTCAGCTCAGGTCATGATCTCAGGGTCTTGGGATCGAGCCCCGAATCGGGCTCTCTACTCAGCGGGGAGTCTGCTTCCCCTTCTCTCTCTCTGCCTGCTTGTGATCTCTGTCAAGTGAATAAATAAAATATTTTAAAAAAGAGAGAGAGAGAAACCCCAGGGACGCCTGGGTGGCTCAGTCAGTTAAGCAGTTGCCTTTGGCTCGGGTCATGATCCCAGTGTCCTGGGATCGAGGCCCGCATTGGGCTCTCTGCTCAGCAGGGACCCTGCTTCTCTCTCTTCCTCTGCCTGCCGCTCTGCCTACTTGTTCTCTCTCTGTGTCAAATAAATAAATAAAATCTTTTTTAAAAAAAGAGAAAGAAACCCACACCAACTGAGACAAAACTACAACCACAGAGTTTCCAAGATTATATAGATGCATGGTTTATTATCATTCGGATGATTATCATGGACAGGGGAAGACGCTAGGGGGTTATATACTAGTCAGCTTTCAGGATGGTTTCCATATGCCCGCACAGATTTATTTTCACACCCTCCACAGAGCACCACACAGGATGCCCCTCCTCGCAGTGCTTCCCCAAGCAGAGCACAGCCCTGGGGCAGGGCTCTGCCCACCCACAAAAGGATGCCCAAGAAGGTGAGGGTAAAAACTGGATTTGGACATCACAACTTCAATCCCACCCTGACCTCAATGTCTGCTAGATCCAGAGTCACCCTGGTTCTCTCTGGGGGTCCCTTGGAGGACACAAAAGGATCATTTTAGCCAGAGTTAAGGAAGGGGAGCAGCCAGAGGGAGTGCGAGGAGAGGGACTCTGGGATCTGACCCCTAGCCTACAGTGGAAAGTTGGGGTAATATGGAGTTTAAACTCAGAGGCCTGCTTTCTCATGTCCCTGAAGGGGGCGGGAGGACAAGGCCAGGTAGTTGGGTGTTGTATATGGGGTGGGGGGAGGCCCAGGTGTATGGTCAGGGATCTAAGGTGGGGAGGGAAAGAGGGGGTCACAAGGGGATAGGGCCACAAGGGCTTAAGACATTCTTAGACTCTAAACTTTATAGGAAACTGGATTCACTCCTCAAGTGGCTCCCTGGCCCAGGCTGCCCGCCGCCCAGGATGCTGCCGCTTCTCCTCAGCCCCCCGACCCCTGCTCAGGTCATCTAGGAGCCCCAGCAGGAGGCTGGCTTGACCACAGTCTCCCCCAGGCCCACAAGGGCCTCCCAGAGCCCTCTTGCCGGGATGCTGGCGTTTCTCAGGGATGGGCTCGCCCTCCTCCTCCTCCTCTTCCTCCTCCTCTGCCTCCCAGCTCCTCTGGGCCTTGGAATCCACCAGCCGTCTGCCTGGGTGCTGCCTCTTGGTGAAAGTGTAACCCAGCCAGGAGGGGTGCCGGCCAGGATGCTGCCGCTTTTGCTGGGTGACATCGGACCAGGCAGCCACATCCTCCCGCCGGCCAGGGTGCTGCCGTTTGTGGGGGCCCACAGCCCCACCTTCTTCCTCCTCCTCTTCAACCCCCTCTTCTGCATCCCCCTCCCTTTTGCCTGGATGCTGACGCTTGGAGAGCCAGTCGGGTTGAATGATCTGAGACTCTGGGGAAGGAAAGAGACCAGTGAGGGACCTTCTGCCCCTGAGCAGCCCCCCTCCAGTCTCTCTCCTAGTTAAGGCAGTTTCCCTGCAGCACTCATCCAGAGTCACGGCCTTGTACAGCCCCTCAGAAATCGCAGACACACACACACACACACGCACGCACGCACGCACATGCACAGATGGTCAAAGGCACGACCTCTGGCTCCTGTCCAAGTTCTGCCACTCCCTGGCTGTGTGACCATAAGCAACTCCCTTAACTTCTCGGAACCTCAGTTTTCTTCTTGCAAAATGAGGGGTAATAATAGTATGGATCTAAGAGCTTGCTAGGAAGATCAAATAGTGTGATAAGGTGTTTGACCACCTGAGAACAGTGCCTGGCATATATGCACCTAGTAAGCAGTAATTAAAACTGTCACATACAGAGACTTTTTCTCTCTCCCCTGCACAGAATCTTCCCCACTGAAAGTCGGCTCTCTGTGAAATATTCCAGGACCGACACGGAAGAGAAATCTGATCTCAGGAAAGGGTCAACTCATGATCCTGCTAAGGTTATGGTCAACAGTTTCTAAGCTCAGAAAGGCAAGAGTTTGGATGACCAAGTCTCTCCCCATCTCTGCATCGTGGTTTCCTCCAGCCCTCTTCAGGGTCTCTGATCGGAGGGACACACGCCCGGCCCTCACCAGATTCGCGATCGTCCTGGTTTCCTCGCAGCCGCTGGACATCTTCGCGGAGGAGTAAGAGGCGCTCTGCTTGGCGCAGGAGGTCGTCCACACCCGCATGCTCGGCGGCCATCGCTGCCTCCTGCTGGGCCACCTCCGGCTGTGCGCGACCTCCCGGAAAACCAGCAACGGTCAGGGTCAGCGCCACGGCGAGCAGCAACCAAGCGCCGGGCATCGCGGCGTCTGGAATTGGGAGGACAGAGAGAAAGCATAAGCGCCCCGCACCCCTCTCCCAGTCCGCACCATCTTCCCAACTTTCCTGTCCCAGCGGGTCCCCAACCTGGGTCACAAAACATTCATACATCCTCCCGCGGGCAAGGCCACCTGCCACCATAGGGTGGCACCATGGTGGCAGGTGGCCCTGCAGCTTTGGGTGTCCTCAACCATGGAGAAGCTTGGAGCGACTGGTCACGCGCCCAGTTCTGCTGCGCGAGCGTGGAAGCCGTGGGAACTCCATCGTCACCGCTACTCCTCAGTGTCGCTGAGCGCAGGGCTGGCTTGCCAGGCGTGTAACCACCTAGAGAGCCCCGCCCGACGGCCACAAAGCCGCGTCGCAGGCTTAAGACCCTTCCCCGCGCCACATTCTTGGTCTAGCGCTCCTTTCCAGTGTCTCTAATTCCAGTGTCAACGTTCCTATTCCAAATTCCATTTCTAATGTCAGATTCTATGGCCACGCTAAGACACCAGTTCTAACTCTAAAATCCCCAGTTTCAACGATAAAAAATGTTTCTAAGGTGAGACTGAAACTCGAAAGCTAAGATTCGAGTCCAACGCGAAAAATCTGCTTCTAACACCTGGATTCGGATTCTAACTCTCAGGCTCTGACGCCGGATGCCCTGACTGTCCAGTTCAACCGCTACGTCCCGGCGCGGACCTACAGCGGCCATCCAGGCTGGGGTGGGATGGAGAACTTTCCACCCTACTGACGCCCAGCACCGAGCAGCTCCAGCCGCCGGGACGGGGGTGAGCAGGAGCGAACGCCACCAGTGTGCCCGGTCAATTTCCCGGCCCGCGCCGTGGAAGCACCGGGGGTGCGGACGCCACGCTCCGGGAGGTGCTCGGGGGACAGAAGCCATGGCTTCTCCCGGGGTCCCCCGGCAACGGGCAGAGAGGGCCCACTCCCAGTGCTCCCGGAAGCCTCCTGCGTGGGGAGAGGGGATGGAGGTGGTTACCTGCCGGGCGACAGCTCCGCGGGACGGGTCCGGGATGCTGGGGTTCCGAGTTCGGAGTTTCGGAGTCCAAAGTCGGCGGGGCAGGAGGCCGGGAGCGCTGGCAGGACCCGGGCGTCGGCTGCCCGCTTCTCCGCGGGGCCGCTGCTTATATCCGCGCGGGGCGGCCGCGTCGGTGAGGTCAGCGGGGAGGGGTCGCGGCAGCTAGGAAGGGGCGCTGACGGCAGCGGGCCCCGTGGGTACCCCGCCTGCCGCCTGCCAGCTCCACCGGAAATCTGGGGCGGGGGCGGCGAGAGCTGCGGGAGCGGCTAGGCGCTTGCCCGAGGCTGGGGGCTGGGGAGTGGGGGGCAGTGATGATGCCGGGTCGCCTCTGCACCCAGTTCCGAAGGTTTGTTGTCGAGGAGAGCAGTCCTGGAGGGGACATAGAGAGGCGCAGAGATACTGAGAGAATCACACAGTTGAAAAGAGATACACAGGAGAGAATAGGAGATAGAGACAAAGACTGAAAGAGGTACCCAGAAACAGAGCCGAGAAAAAGAGAGAGAAGGAGAAAGAGAAGGGGGGAAGGGACAGAGGAAGAAAGTAGGGGACAAATGGGACCTGGGTTCTCATCCTGACCATATCACCTCCAGCAGATGCTCTGCTCCCTTGGCCTCAATTTTCTCATCTGTACAGTGGGAGAGAGGGACAGTTTTCAGAATTCCCAAACTGGTAGCCTGGGGTCATCACTAAGTCACAGATGGTTTGACTCCCACAGGGATTTGGAAACAAAAAACAAAAATACCTGAATAACTTAACACTTAAACACCAAGGGAACTCAAGAAAAATTTGTTTGTATGGCTTCTCTTGAAAATCTCTTGAAAAAGAGTGGATCTGCATTTTCTCCTGACAACAGCCAGCTGGAGCTGAGCATGCTTACCTCATTCACCAAGGTGGAACACTGGATTTTGTGGCCCTTGGACCAGAAGTCTATTGGGGCATACCCCATCCAGGCAGAGGAAAGGAGATGCAGGGAGGAGAAAAGTAGGTGACAAGGGGCTTGTCCTGATTATCACTCTCCAGGATCACACTGGAAGAGAACACAGCCACATCTAGTCCTGAGCACAGCCTCCACCCTGAAACATTTAAGGGGCACCCACGGTGTGCCAGGCCCCTTGGTAAGTCCTGGAGACACAGAAGTTAGCCAGGCCCGCATCGAGGGAGCCTCATTTTAGGCAGAGGGAACAACATCAGTGAAGGCATCTCCTACTTCTGGACGATCTCAACATTAGCAGGCTTCCCCATGTAGTATTTCTTCAACCTCTCATTTTAGCTGAGCACCTGCTGAATGTCCCAGGCCTTGTTCTAGCAAGGGATGCCAAAATTGTTTAATTATCACTCCTTTGTACCATATCACTGGATCTTCACATCACCTGGCAAGATAAACAAGGTAGAGACTATCAGTCCCACTCCATAGAGGCTTGGGGAGGCAGAAAGACTTTGAAAGTTAGAAGTAGAAGGGAAAGTTCAGATCACCAACTAGAGCCCTCTCCCCACTCTTAGATGAGGAAGCTAATAGAGATAGATAATGACCTGATAGAGTTGACCTGATCTGCTTCCTGACTTCCAGTCCCCCCCCCCACCCCCACCCCAGGTGGCTGGAAGGGGGGCAGAAAGTTGGCTGGGTAGATTGCAGACCTGAAACCCCAGGCTTGATCTCCCAGCTAGACTCCAGGATTTGAAGAATTGCTGTCCTAACTAGGCATTGAATCAGACAGACAGTCAGACCTGTTTCCTTTCCTATGTAAAGAGAAGGTGTAAATTGATAGACTCTCTGGGGAGGGCAACCTAAAAATTTAACACATGCATAACTTCTGCAAGACGTCCTGCAGACATGTACACACAGGGTATCTGGTGCTGCAGGGTTTGTAGAAGCCAGAATTGCAAACAGCCTGGATGTCTGTCTGTCTGTCATGAGGGGTCTTCTTCTTCTTCTTCTTTTTTTTTTTAAAGGATTTTATTTATTTATTTGACAGACAGAGATCACAAGTAGGCAGAGAGGCAGGCAGAGAGAGAGAGAGAAGGAAGCAGGCTCCCTGGTGAGCAGAGAGCCCAATGTGGGGTTCGATCCCAGGACCCTGGGATCATGACCTGAGCCGAAGGCAGAGGCTTTAACCTGCTGAGCCACCCAGGCACCCCATGAGGGATCTTCTTACATCAATTAGGGCCCACCCAAAACTATGGGTACTGTTCTGGCTTTGAAGCATGAGGCGATTCCCTATGTATGGATGTGGAGTAAGTTCCAAGATACTGTTAGGTGAAAGGAGCCGAGCAGAGAATGATGTGTGTATCCTGTACATGCAGGAGGGATGGATGGTTATAGCCTTCAGCAGAGACCTCTCCAGAGGGATGCGGGAGGACAGTGAAGGCAGGAAACTGGGGAGCTCAGGAAGGGGAGGCCAGTGGGGGGTGGGGGGAGCTTGCTGTTCATTCTCAGTCCTTAGTGCATTTGAATGTTCTCGCTTTGCAGAATTACCCATCTACAAACCAACAAACAGCACCAACGAAGTAACAATGAAATCTCCTCTGAGTCTGGGATGGAAAGGAGTGGTGAGCGTGCAAGGATAGAAAAGCTACGGGGGCGGGGGATCGGGGGCCTCAGTTGGTTAAGTGCCTCCTGCTCAGGTCATGATCATGGGGTCCTGGAATAGAGCCCAATGGGCTCCCTGCTCAGCAGGGTGTCTGCTACTCCCTTTCGTCCTTATGTACCTTATGTACTCTCTCTGTCAAATAAATAACATCTTAAAAAAAGAAAACAGAAGAAAGA
The DNA here is from genome assembly GCF_030435805.1 of Mustela lutreola. Classification (NCBI taxonomy): domain Eukaryota; kingdom Metazoa; phylum Chordata; class Mammalia; order Carnivora; family Mustelidae; genus Mustela; species Mustela lutreola. The sequence continues at coordinate 55,223,385 of NC_081291.1, read as the reverse complement.
AAGAAAAGAAAAGCTGCCTGGTGGGCGAGTTGGCTGGAACATCGCCCCCTGGTGAGCCCATTGGATGCATTTCTGTAATCAGGGATTTGAGTTGCCTGTTCTGGAGGACAATGCCTAGAGGGCTAGGGAGGGGAGAGGAGAGTTCTCACATTGCCCAAGGGACCAGAGAGGATGGTACAGGCATGTAAGGCTCTCTCTCTCTCTCCCATCTTCCCTCTCTACCTTCCTTCCCTCGGCAAATATTCACTGAGCCCCTAGAAAGTACCAGGACCTGTTCTAGACCTTGGGCACTGTATTGCCTGTGTTTCTAATGTTTTGAGCCAGGGCGGAGGGGCGGGGGCAGAGGGGGTCTGGCTGACTCTGGAGAGGCTGCCTTTCCCAGGATTAGCCAATTCTTAGAGCTCGTAAAGGACTCACCTTTCATATGCAAACTAACCAGTCCGGAGCCCACTTCCCCACAACACTCTGGGCTACTGTACCCTCGCCCTTATCACCCAAAGCCAGGTACCAGACAGCTAGGGACAGTCCCCAAGCCCCAGAGCCCCTGAAATTATTCAAATCAGCCAATCCTAAACCTGCTTACCCTGCCTCCTCATTCCACTGTTCCTCCTCCTTCAGGCAGAAACCACAGCAAAGCCACTTGCCTAGATTCCCCCCCTGCTCCCTGCTTCTTCTGCCTCCTAGTGAATCCTGGTGCTTCCCTGTGCATCTTTGTCTGAGGTGGTTTGCCCTTCCTTTTAGGAACTGTAAGTAATAGCTAACTCTTCAATGCCAGCGGTATCCTAATCTACGGGTCTCACCATACCTGAATAATAATAAAACCTACATTTTAAAACAGGGATCCAAGCAGAACAAGGCAGGATCCTGCTCTGGTCTCTCATGGAGCTAAGTCATTGTGTCGCACATATTTTCCTCTGATAATACAAATGTGCTTCATTCTCAAGACTGTATTTGCTTATCAGATTAATATAGCTATGCTTTTGAAAATGAATAATGGGATAATTTAACGGGGAGTTTGTACACTAATTTGTAACTCCCAATGCCTGTTTGCCCATCCCCACCCTAAGACACACACACACACACACACACACACACACACACCCCTTCCTGCAGGAAGTCTCAGGGTGGGTTCTAATTATAATTCTAATAAAATATTCTGCCTTCCCTGATTTCCCCTGTCTCTCTCTCAAAGTCTCTCTGCTCCCTGTTCAGAGATGTCTCCAGGATATTTTAGGGTCTTTTTCAACCCTGAGCTGCAGAAGGGCTCGAGGTAGTCCCCCTGAAATTATATTTTAATTTTTTTCACGGTGGTTTTTAAAATTAAACTCTTTATATCCAGGTAATTATAGATTCATATGTGGTTCTAAGAAATAATACAAAGAGGTTGTGGGTACCCTTGACCCAGCTTCTCTTCATGGTTACATGTTGTAAACTATAGTGCAAGATCACAACCAGGATATTGACTTTGATACAAGCCACTGATCTTATTCAGATTTCTTGGTTTTACTTGTTGGCATTTGTGTGTGTGTGTGTGTGTGTGTGCACTTAGTTCTATGCAGTTTTATCACATGTGTAGTTTTGAGAATCTATGATATGGTGGCTTTTTAATTACAGAAGGTGGTACCTTTATATACTTAATTTTTTTTCCTATTCTTCTTCTGTTGTCAAAATAGTGAAGGTCTTCTTTTCCCCAAGATCATAAAATTCCAGAAAGAAAAATCCGTTTCATATCTGTTTTTCTCCATAGAAACTCATCCCAGAAATCTTTCTGAACCAGATTTCCCCTTCCCCTTTCCACTGGAGATTTTTGATCCAATTGAGCAACAATTCCTTGATGAAGAATCCACTGGAAAATTTTCAGTTCTCCTTTCTATCACCGATTTATTTCCTTATTCTAAAAATTGTTCCAGTATATGCATAATTGTTAAGCATGGTTCTAGGCCCGGGACACAGGATGGGTGCAGATAGGGATGGAAGATGTACAAGATAAGAAAAAGGTGGGAAACAGTGAGATCTCATGGGACTCTCTTGGCTGTGGAGAGTAAGGAGATTGGAATTTATTCTCAAGGCAGTGGGGAAATACGAAGTTTAAAACAGGGGAGAGTTGTGACCTGATTTATTCTCTCACTACTGGTTTGGCTGCTTGTTGAGTTATGAGCATACAGAGGGGGCGAGAAGGAAGCAGCCAAGCCAGTGAGGAACCTCCAAGAAACTCTTGCTGCTTTGTGCAACTCTCCTGCCTCTCTCATCCTGTTTGTTCCCTCCTCCTTTTGGGGTCTCCTACTGCTCTCCCTGCCCCTGAAATGAGTGTGCTCTGTGGGGCCCTGGGTGTGTCTTCTCTTACCCCATGCACCACCCCATCCCTGGTCTCCCTCATCTCCTTCACTTCACGTGGCCACATGCTGGCACCTCCCAAATTGGCTTTCTCCGAGGGATCAGAAAGAAGGAACCCCTCCTGGATGATCCTCCTTACCAGCGACAGGCAAGAAAAAACACAACCCAAACTGGCTCAGGCAAAATAAAAGGGAGATGTACTGGTGGATGTAACCAAGAACATAAAGACGTAGAACTAGCTTCAGATATGGCAGAATCCAGAGGCTCAAATGATGTCACTAAGAATCTGTCTCTTTTTTTCCATTTGTTATCTCCACTTTCCTCTAGATGGCTTCATTCTCAGGCTGTCTGTCCTCAAAGGTAGAGAAGTAGCCATAGGCATCCCTGGAATCACATTGTCCCAGCTGAGTTGCTCTAAAAGCAGAAGGGCCCTTTTCATTCCCGAAAGTCCCAGGGTCAATTCTCATTGCCCCAGGCTGGGTCACAGGCACATTCCTGAACAGATGACTATGATTCAGATTGGTCTAGAGGATGGGGTCAGCTCCATCTGAACAGCATGGACTGAGGTGGTCTTCCAAAGGCATATTTGGAGTCCAGCTACTAAAGAAGGGAAGCTAAATGATGAGCAGATTAAACATCACAGGTCCCATACAACCTCATTGCACAGATGAGGAACCCAAGACTCAGAGAGAAGAAAGGGTTCTGAGTCCCTCACCAAATCAGCAACAACCTCAAGACCAGTGTCCTGCCCCCTCTCCTTCCTTCACACTGCCTGGGACAGGGTTTTCTCTAAAGAAACTGGAAGTGGCCAAACTCTGGGTGGCACACTAAGTTCTGCCTTATACTCCATGTCCTTATCCCCACCCCAGAAACTTGTTCTGGTCTTGTTAGCAGTAAATTGCCATCAGGAGGGTATCATCTTTTCTGGAAAGTCTAGAAAGGCTTACCGCTAAATAACATCAAGCCCTTAATAAATGACTCCCTAATGCAGGGATTTCCAATACCGTGATGGGAAGAGCACTGTTTGGGTGCCAAGAGGACTCCAGGCAGCTGACTACTCTGATTCTATTTAGGCCACCCTTGGTCACTGCCCAGCTGTTGGCAAAGAAGTGCTAACTCAGTCCATTCCCCCCAGGACCCTTCAATTCCATGTGCATTTACTGAGTGCCAGCTCCATCTGGACAATGTTATAGGTGCCAAGGAATACAGGGGAGGGTAAACCTTGCATGGGTCCCTGTTGCTCATAGGATCAAATCCTTAGCCTAGCGTTCTAGACCCTTTATAATGTGGGCACAATCTAGGCTCCTCTCCTGCCAGCTCTCCCTTACTCCATGTTCAGCCCTCCCCCAACATCAGCCAATGAAACTCATTTTACAGATATACTGTCTCATCTCACACCTCCATGTTTTTGCCCCTCTCCTTGCCACCTGCCACCTATAAGCCACTTACTCGTTCTTTTTTTTTTTAATTTATTTTTTATTAACATATAATGTATTATTTGCCCCAGGGGTACAGGTCTGTGAATCATCAGGCTTACACAATTCACAGCACTCACCATAGCACACACCCTCCCCAATGTCCATAACCCAGCCACCCTATTTCCTAACCCCCACTGCCCAACAACCCTCAGTTTGTTTCATGAGATTAAGAGTCTTTTATGGTTTGTCTTCCTCCAAATCCCATCTTGTTTCATTTTTCCCCCCTTCCCCCCAGGACCCTTTGCCCTGCTCTCAAATTCCTCATATCAGAGAGATTATATGATAATTGTCTTTCTCTGATTGACTTATTTCACTTAGCAAGATACCCTCTAGTTCCATCCATGTTGTTGCAAATGGTAAGATTTTGTTTCCTTTGATGGCTGCACAGTATTCTAATATATATATATATATATATATATATATATATATATATATATATATATATATATCACACCTTTATCCATTCATCTGTTGATGGACCTCTAGGTTCTTCCCATAGTTTGTCTATTGTGGACATTGCTGCTATAAACATTTGGGTGCATGTTTCCCTTCGGATCACTACATTAGTATCTTTGGGGTAAATATCCAGTAGTGAGATTGCTGGGTCATAGGGTAGCTCTATTTTCAACTTTTTGAGGAACCTCCATGCTGTTTTCCAGAGTGGTTGCACCAGCTTGCATTCCCACCAACAGTGTAGGAAGGTTCCCCTTTCTCCACATCCTCAACAGCATCTGTCATTTCCTGACTTGTTAATTTTAGTCATTCTGACTAGTGTGAGGTGGTATCTCATTATGGTTTTGATTTATATTTCCCTGATCCTGAGTGATGTTGAGGACTTTTTCATGTGTTTGTTGGTCATCTTTATGTCTTCTTTTCTGAAATGTCTGTTCCTGTCTTCTGTCTCTTTCTTGATTAGATTATTTGGTCTTTGGGTGTTGAGCTTGATAAGTTCTTTAAAGGTTTTGGATACTAGCCCTTTATCTGATATGTCATTCGCAAATAGCTTCTCCCATTCTGTCAGTTGTCTTTTGGTTTTATTGACTGTTTTCTTTGCTGTGCAAAAGCTTTTAATCTTGATGAAGTCCCAATAGTTCATTTTTGCCCTTGCTTCCCTTGTCTTGGTAATGTTTCTAGGAAGAAGTTGCTGTGGCTGAGGTCGAAGATGTTGCTGCCTGTGTTCTCCTCAAGGATTTTGATGGATTCCTTTCTCACATTGAGGTCTTTCATCCATTTTGAGTCTATCTTTTTTTGTTTGTTTGTTTGTTTGTTTTAAAGACTTTATTTATTTGACAGACAGAAATCACAAGTAGGCCGAGAGGCAGGCAGAGAGAGAGAGAGAGGAGAAAGCAAGATCCCTGCTGATCAGAGAGCTGGATGTGGGGCTCAATCCCAGGACCCTGGGATCATGACCTGAGCCGAAGGCAGAGGCTTTAACCCACTGAGCCACCCAGGCGCCCCTGTTGACAGCTTCGTAACAGAACTTGAAGTCTGGAATTGTGATGCCACCAACTTTGGTTTTCTTTGTCAACATTCCTCTGGCTACTTGAGGTCTTTTTTGGTTATATATAAATTTTAGGATTATTTGTTCCATTTCTTGGAAAAAAATTGATGGTATTTTGATAAGGATTGTGTTAAATGTGTAGATTGCTTTAAGTAGCATAGACATTTGTATTTGTTCTTCCAATCCATGAGCATGGAATGTTTTTCCATTTCTTTATGTCTTCCTCAATTTCTTTCATGAGTACTTTATCGTTTTCTGAGTACAGATTCTTTGCCTCTTTGGTTAGGTTTATTCCTAGGTATCTTATGGTTTTAGGTGCAATTGTAAATGGGACTGACTCCTTAGTTTCTCTTTCTTCTGTCTTCCTGTTGGTGTAGAGAAATGCAACTGATTTCTGTTCATTGATTTCATATCCTGACACTTTACTGAATTCCTGCATGAGTTCTAGCAGTTTTGGAGCGGACTCTTTTGGGTTTTCCATATAAAGTATCATGTCATCTACAAAGAGTGAGAGTTTGGCTTCTTCTTTGTCTATTCAGATGCCTTTTATTTCTTTTTGTTGTCTGATTGCTGAGTCTAGGACTTCTAGTACTATGTAGAATAACAGTGGTGATAGTGGACATCCCTGCCGCATTCCTGACCTTAGGGTAAAAGCTCTCAGTTTTTCTCCATTGAGAATGATATTCACTGTGGGTTTTTCATAGATGGCTTTGATGATATTGAGGTATGTAGCCTCTATCCCTACACTGTGAAGAGTTTTTTGATCAAGAAAGGATGCTGTGGGACGCCTGGGTGGCTCAGTTGGTTAAGCAGCTGCCTTCGGCTCAGGTCATGATCCCAGCGTCCTGGGATCGAGTCCCACATCGGGCTCCTTGCTCCGCAGGGAGCCTGCTTCTCCCTCTGACTCTGCCTTCCACTCTGTCTGCCTGTGCTCGCTCTCACTCTCTCTCTCTTACAAATAAATAAATAAAATTTAAAAAAAAAAAAAGAAAGGATGCTGTACTTTGTCAAATGCTTTTTCAGCATCTATTGAGACTATCATATAGTTCTTGTTCTTTCTTTTATTAATGTATTCTATCACATTGATTGATTTGCGGATGTTGGACCAAACTTGCAGCAGGAATAAATCCCACTTGGTTGTGATGAATAATCCTTTTAATGTACAGTTGGATACTACTGGCTAGTATTTTGGGAGAATTCTTGCATCTGTGTTCATCAAGTATATTGGTTTGTAATTCTCCTTTTTGATGGGATCTTTGTCTGCTTTTGGGATCAAGGTGATGCTAGCCTCATAAAATTAGTTTGGAAGTTTTCCTTCCATTTTTATTTTTTGGAACAGTTTCAGGAGAATGGGTATTAAATCTCTTTAAATGTTTGGTAGAGGGACACCTGGGTGGCTCAGTGGGTTAAGCCTCTGCCTTCGGCTCAGTTCATGATCTCAAGGTCCTGGGATTGAGCCCCACATCTGCTCAGTAGGGAGCCTGCTTTCCCCTCTCTCTCTGCCTGCCTCTCTGCCTACTTGTGATCTCTCTCTCTCTGTATCAAATAAATAAATAAAATCTTAAAAAAAAAAATAAAACAAATGTTTGATAGAATTCCCCTGGGAAGCCATCTGGCCCTGGTTCTTGGGAAATTTTTGATTATTGCTTCAATTTCCTTACTGGTTATGCATCTGTTCAGGGTTTCTCTTTCTTCCTGGTTTAGTTTTGGTAGTTTATATGTCTCTAGGAATGCGTCCATTTCTTCCAGATTGTCAAATTTGCTGGGGTATGGTTGCTCATAATATGTTCTTATAACTGTTTGTGTTTCTTTGGTGTTGGTTGTGATCTTGCCTCTTTCATTCACAATTTTATTAATTTGGGGGGGTAATCAATCTTACTAATTCTTTCAAAGAACCAGCTCCTAGTTTTGTTGATTTGTTCTACTGTTCTTTTGGTTTCTGTTTCATTGATTTCTGCTCTGATCTTTATTATTTCTCTTCTCCTGCTGGGTTTAGGCTGTTCTTTCTCCAGCTCCTTTAGGTGTAGGGTTAGGTTGAGTACTTTAGACCTTTCTTGTTTCTTGAAAAAGGCTTGTATTGCTATATACTTTCCTCTCAGGACTGTCTTTGTTGTGTCTCAAAGATTTTGAACAGTTGTATTTTCATTTTCATTTGTTTCCATGACTTTTTAAAATTCTTCTTTAATTTCCTGGTTGATTCACTCATTCTTTAGTAGTATGCTCTTTAGTCTCCATGTATTTGCGTTCTTCCCAACTTTCCTTTTGTGGTTGGGCTCTACTTTTAGAGCATTGTGGCCTGAAAATATGCACGGAATGATCCCAATCTTTTGGTACTGGTTGAGATCTGATTTGTGACTCAGGATGGGATCTATTCTGGAGAATGTCCCATGTACACTAGAGAAGAATGTGTATCCTGTTGTTTGGATGGAATGTTCTGAGTATATCTGTGATGTCCATCTGGTCCAGTGTGTCATTTAAAGTCCTTATTTCCTTGTTGATCTTTTGTTTGGATGATCTGCCCATTTCAGCGAGGGGGGTGTTAAAGTGCCCTACTACTATTGTATTATTGTTGATGTGTTACTTTGATTTTGTTATTAATTGGTTTATATAATTGGCTGCTCCTATGTTGGGTGGCTTCGATATTTAAAATTGTTATTTTTGTTGAACAGACCCTTTAAGTAGGTATAGTGCCCTTCCTCATCTTTTATTATAGTTTTTGGCTTAAAATCTAATTATGTGAGGGGCGCCTGGGTGGCTCAGTGGTTAAAGCCTCTGTCTTCAGCTTCTGGGATCGAGCCCTGCATCAGGTTCTCTGCTCAGCAGGGAGCCTTCCTCCCACTCCTTCTCTCTGCCTGCCTGCCTCTCTGCCAACTTGTGATCTCTCTCTGTGTCAAATAAATAAATGAAATCTTTAAAAAAATCTAATTTATCTGATATAAGGATTGCCACCCCAGATTTCTTTTGATGTCTATTAGCATGGTAAAATATTTTCCAGCCCCTCACTTTATTTATTTTTTTTAAGATTTTATTTATTTATTTGAGAGAGAGACAGTGAGAGAGAGCATGAGAGGCAAGAAGGTCAGAAGGATAAACAGACTCCCCATGGAGCTGGGATCCTGATGCAGGACTCAATCCCGGACCGTGACCTGAGCCAAAGGCAGTTGCTTAACCAACTGAGCCACCCATGAGCCCCAGCCCCTCACTTTAAATCTGCAGGTGACTTTGGGTCTAAAATGAGTTTCTTATGGACAGCATATTGATGGGTCTTTTTTTTTTTTAAATCCATTCTGATACCCTGTGTTATTTGATTAGGGTATTTAGCCCATTTACATTCAGGATAACTATTGAAAGATATGAATTTAGTGCCATTGTATGGCCGGTAAGGTATCTTATATTGTCTCTGTTCCTTTCTGGTCTGTTACTTTTAGGCTCTCTCTTTGCTTAGAGGGCCCTTTTCAATATTTCCTGTAGGACTGGTTTGGTATTTGCAAATTCCTTTAATTTTTGTTTGTCCTGGAAGGTTTTTATCTCTCCTTCTATTTTCAATGACAGCCTAGCTGGATATAGTATTCTGGGCTCTGGGCATATTTTTATTATTTAGTGCTCTGAATATATCATGCCAGTCTTTCCTGGCCAGTCAGGTCTCTGTGGATAGGTCTGCTCTCAATCTAATATTTATACAATTTTATGTTACAGACCCCTTGTCCTGAACTTCTTTCAGGATTTTCTCTTTGTCACTAAGACTTGCAAGTTTTACTATTAGGTGATGAGGTGTGGACCTATTTTTATTGATTTTGAGGAGGGTTCTCTGTGCCTCCTGGATTTTGATGCTTGTTCCCTTTGCCAAATTAGGGAAATTCTCTACTATAATTTGCTTCAATAAACCTTCTGGCCCTTACTCTCTTCCTTCTTCTTCTGGGATCCCAATTATTCTCTCTCTCTTTTTTTAAGATTTTATTTATTTATTTGACAGAGAGAGAGATGACAAGCAGGCAGAGAGGCAGGCAGAGAGAGAGGGGGAAGCAGGCTCCCCGCTGAGCAGAGAGCTCAATGCGGGGCTCAATCCCAGGACCCTGAGATCATGACCTGAGCTAAAGGCAGCGGCTTAATCCACTGAGCCACCCAGGCGCCCCCAGGATCCCAATTATTCTAATGTTGTTTCGTCTTATGGTATCACTTATCTCTCGAATTCTCCCCTTGTGGTCCAGTAGTAGTTTGTCTTTTTAATTTTTTTTTAAGATTGTATTTATTTATTTGAGAAAGAGAGGGTGAGAGAGAGCATCAGAGGGGAGAAGGTCAGAGGGAGAAGCAGACTCCCTATGGAGCTGGGAGCCCAATGTGGACTTGATCCTGGGACTCGGGTCATGACCTGAGCTGGACAGTTGCTTAACCAGCTGAGCCACCCAGGTGCTCTGTTCATCTCTCTTTTTCTCAGCTTCTTTATTCTCCATCATTTGGTCTATATCACTAATTCTCTCTTCTGCCTTATTTATTCTACAGTAGAGGCTCTATTTTTTATTGCACTTCATTAATAGCTTTTTAAAATTTCAACTGGGTTAGATTTTAGTTCTTTTATTTCTCCAGAAAGGGATTATATTTCTCCAGAGTGGGATTCTCTAATATCTTCCATGTTTTTTTTTGAGCCCAGCTAGCACCTTCATAATGATCATTCTGAACTCTAGTTCTGACATATTACTAAAGCCTCTATTGATTAGGTCCCTAGCCGTTGGTACTGCCTCTTGACTTTTGGGTGTGTGTGTGTGGTGAGTTTTTCTGCCTTGTCATTTTATCCAGATAAGAACAGATGAATGAGAGAACAAAATACTAAAATGGTAACAATGACCCCAGAAAAATATACACTAACCAAATGAGACGAGACCCAAAACTGGGGGAAGAAGAAAAAGGAAAAAATATATTTATATATATACTAGACTGGTGTATAGAACAGAGCCACACACTTGATTTGGGGTGTATTTTGGTCTGTTAGATGAAACTACCTCCCAAAATGTAATATAATTATATACAAAAATAAGAGTAAATGCAATGAAGGGATGGAATATGACTGTAAAGATGAAAATTTTAAAAGATTCTAAAAAAGGAATTGATAAGATAAGAAGTTGGTTGAAAAAAGAAAAAAAAATGACGAGACAATGTGATCAGGCTGGAGACTAGAACAAAGCCATGCTCTAGATATAGGGTATATTTTGATCTATTGGAAGAAATTGTATCCCAAAATTTTAAAGAAGAAAAAAACCTATAAGTATAAAAAAATAAGGTTAAATACAATGAAGGGAGAAACTATGACTATAACAATGTAAATGAAAAAAGATCTTTAAAAAAGTATTGATAGGGGCACCTGGGTGGCTCAGTGGGTTAAAGCCTCTGCCTTTGACTCAGGTCATGATACCAGGGTCCTGAGATCAAGCCCCACATTGGGCTCTCTGCTCAGCAGGGAGCCTGCTTCCCCCCCAGTCCCCCGCTCTCTGCCTACTTGTGATCTCTGTCTGTCAAATAAATAAATAAAATCTTAAAAAAATAAAAAGGTATCAATAAGATAAAATAGTTTAAAATGTTAAAATAGGAAGGAGGAAAATTTTCAAAAATAGAATAAGAAAAAAATAAAATTAAAAAAAATTAACTTTGAAAGACTAAAGGATCATGGGGAAAAAGCCATGAGTTCTATGTGTTGCTTTCCCCTAACTCTGGAGTTCCGCAGTTCTCATTGATTAGTGAACTTAGTCTTGGCTGGATGTTCTTACTGATCTTCTGGGGGAGGGGCCTGTTGCTGTGATTCTTAAAAGTCTTTGCCAGAGGTGGGATTGCACTGCCCTTCCCAGGGGACAGGCTAAGGACTCTGCTTGGTTTTGCCCTCAGTAACTTTTGTTCCCTTGAACACTTTCCATACAGCTTTGGAGGAGGAGAATGGAGATGGCAGTCTCCCAATTTCCACTGGAGGAGCATAGCAGTCAGGGTCCCACTCCTCAGTGTGCCCTCAGAGAAAAGCAGTCAATCCCTCCCGTGTCCCTGGTCTCCCACTGCACTCTGAGCTCACCCAGTCTGTGACTGAGTGTTTCTACATTTCTATCTCTGGTGCACAGCCCCATTTGGAATCTGCAAACCCAGCAGATTCCTGCTGCACCACTCCTCCCAGAGGAGGAGGAAGGTGAGTCTCCCCGGATCTGCCACTTGTGGGGTCCCTGCTCTAAGAGCAATGGTCCAATTGTGACTTGGATCATGGTTTAAGGTAATCCTGAGCTGAGAGCCCCCTCCGTGGCTCCATCTCCATAGCCAGCTTTCCTGCTCTGATACCTGGGAGCTCTTCCACCCTCGGACACCCCCAGGTCTTTCTGTGACCCCACAGGTCCTGAGATCACACCGTCCCCATGAGGGCTTCACCCCCCGCTTAGCCTCTGGAGCAATATCCCTCAGTGGAGCAGACTTCTAAAAGTTTCCACTGCTCTACTGCTTCCGGGGAGCTGGCCTCTCCCCCCAGGTCTCCTGTCCTGTATATATCCTCATATTCACTTCTCTGCACGTCCTACCTTCTGGAATGTAGTCAATTTTCTGTTCCTAGAATTGCTGCTCCTCTTCTCTTTGATTTCCTGTTGAGTTTGTAGGTGTTCGGAATGGTTGGATAACTAGCTGAATTCCTGGAACCTGATGATATTTCTGTCTCATACTCCTCCGTCATCTTGCTCTCTTGCCACTTACTCATTCTTTAGAGCCTACTGTAAGTGTCCATTCATTCATTCATTCATTCATTCTTTTTTTCATCTGTTCTTTTGTTAATTTAATTAACTTCAACATGACCCCATGTGTTGAGTTTTAGGGTCACTGAGAGGGTCCAGATGGGAACATGGTTTTAAAGATGTTAGGAGTCCAGGAGGGGAGAAGAACATGTCTGCATAAGTAGCATTACAGTGTGCCATGTCTTCAAAAGCCCTGGAGCAGGGACAGATCCAGCGGTAGAGCAGAGATGGCTTGTTGGACAAGTCTTGGAGTTCATTAGATGAAAGGGAATGCCAGGAGGCTTTCTCTGATCACCCTGACTGAAATAGGTCCTCTTCACACTCTCTCTTCCTTCCTAGCCTTTTATCACTGGGTTCAATTGGCATTTATTACTCATGTCTTATTCATTATCCACCTTCTACACCTGAACCCTAGCTTCACAAGGACAGCTTCTTGTTCCCTGCTATTTTTTCAAGTTCCTGGCACATAGCTGGTACCCAGTAAAGAATGTTTACATGAATGAATACATTCATCCCATATTGAATGAACACAAGCTGCCTGGCCATGTCTTTCTGGCTGAGAGGGCCATAAGGGCAGCCTCCCTCCACCACCACACATGAGGTAACCAGCATATTTACCAGAAGAAAGAGCAGACAACATGGGGAGCAGTCTTGGAGGTGCACAAGGAGAGACCCAAAGGCCAGAGCAATCTGAGAAAGCCTCCTGGAGGTAGAGGGGCAGAAGCCAGGCCCTGAAGGATGGGAAGAGTCAGGATAAGCAGAACTGGAAGCAGATGAGCCCAAGTTGTTTGTGGACTTGCTTCCTCTCCCCTTCTTCATCAGAGATGCTTTATCTCCTGTCTCCCCTCCCCAGAGCAGTGTGGTCCAGAGGTGGATACTCTCCAGGGACTGTTGAGGCTGACCACTCACTGTGACACACTGGTCAGAATCTACCCTGTCTGGGCCCCGGGCCAGGCCAGGCTTCTACACTCTCAGTCTAGGCTGACAAGCTGAAGTTCCCACCAACCTAGGGCCCTGTGTCCCCATATGAGGACTGAGAGGTCAGTTGAAGGTCTATGCAGTCCAGATGGTTTCCAAAGAGCCATTTTCCGGCCTGGAGTTTGCTGAGTGGAGCTTGTGCACAGGGAGGGCACCAGGGGCTGCACGAACCCCACTAATGTACAGGGCTGGCATGGAGCTAGCTGCATAGGAATGATTTCTGGGGAATGCTGTCTGATGCTTTTAGCTGACACAAAGCATGTGCATCTATGTGTGTGTGCCTCTGATGGTGCACATGTCTTTGCATCTACTACTCATGTCCTTGTGAGCCTGTGTGTACGTACATATAGTCCATGCCTATATGGCGTGCACACGTTCATTTACATTTTTACCTTCTGTGTATGTGTATACACATGAGTGTTCTGTGTACAGTGTGCACAGATTAATGTAGGGAGTATGTGTGCACACGTATGCATCCATGTGTAGGTTCTTGTCTATATGGGGTGCACATGGGCATCTGTCCTTGTGCCCAGGCATACAGGTCAATGAGGACATGTGTGGCTCATATGTCTGTGGCTTAGTTTGGGGCAGGGCCTAGGGGTCATCCTAGGGCCCAGTTGGTCACCAGTGACCCATTGGTTGAGAGAACATGGCCTTAAATCAAATGTTCTACCCATGAGTATGATATAATCATGAACCCTCTTCAAAACTTGTCTGTTCACACTGCTAGCTAGTTTGGTAAATTAACATGTGTTGATAGAATAGAGTCTCCTTGAAGACAGAGTCTCTGTTTGTCTCCACATTGCTTGGTGCAGGGTGGGTGCTGAGAAAAATGTAAATATTGGAGAGGACAACAGATAAGAATTGAGAGGATGGGAACCAACTACTAGGTGCCCTGATTACATTTTCTTGTTGAATTCACACAATTCTATCAGATCTGAATTACTCGGTCTTTTTAAAGAAACCAAGGCTCAAAGAAGTGAGGTGACTTATTCAAAGTCACACAGCCAGGAGCTTGGATTTGAACTCAGGTCTGTATTACACCAAAGCTTTTTCCACTCTACCCCACTGGAGTAATGAGCATACATGAGAGAATGTACCCAGATGAAAATAGCTGATGTGTTAGGATGGGGATGAATATGGAGATGAATATGGAGATGCTTTCTTCCTTTTGCGACATCTTCTTTGACGTTTTGCTTACATCTTCTTCTCCCTAAGTTTAAAGGAACTTTTATTTTGAATAGAAAATACTTTGAAGGGCACCTGGGTGGCTCAGTGGGTTAAAGCCTCTGCCTTCGGTTCAGGTCATGATCCCAGGGTCCTGGGATTGAGCCCCACATCGGGCTCTCTGCTCAGCAGGGAGCCTGCTTCCTCCTCTCTCTCTATCTGCCTCTACTTGTGACCTCTGTCAAATAAATAAATAAAAATTTTTTAAAAAAGAAAATACTTTGAAGGAAGAAATACCTAAAGTCATCCTTCAATCCAGAATCAGATGTCTCAAAGCTTGTCATAGAGAAAGAGTGAGACTCTGACTTTTGAAGTAATATCAAGCTTATCTTGAAATCATCTCAGGAGGATCTATGCTAATTCTGAAGAGGATGGAAGTGCTTTGGGTGGGCCGGGGTGGGGACAAGTGATAGATGGCTTGCCCCACCTGTGAGCCACAGTCGCTGGAGAGTCAGACACCTCGTCATCCATCAGGCCCGCCAGAGATAACAAGCCCTACTTCCACCACCGCTTCTCTTATTACAAGAGAAAAATGAAAACCAACTCCAAATCACCGTGGCCATTAAGGTATATTTATCTTGCTGTCAGCCCCAGCAGGCTCTATCTCAGTGTCCCGGGCTAATTAGAGCTTGTCTTCGGAATACGTGGAGTCTACGCCCCAAGTATTGCAAGTGGGGGAGTGGGTATTAATCAGCTATTAGCAGTGGCCATGAGTCAGGGTAACAACAAGTGGAGGACTGGGTGCCCAGCGGGTCCTGATTGAGACTTTCAGTTTGGTACAACAAGATGCCCCTGAAAGTCCAAATATTCCTTTTCATTGTTCCATGAGGACCCACTTGTGAATCTAGGGTGCTTTAGCCACCTGTATCTATCCTTTGACTTCCAGTTAGCAAAAGGACCCCTCTTTCCTTCTGGGGAATTGCTTTATCCCCATCCAAGACAGCTTTGATGGGACACAAGCCATAGAGGCCCATTCCCGGGGCAAGGGGTCATCCTATGGACACTCTCTCCTAAGACTCAGACTCTTGGGTGGAGAGATGCCAGAGTTGTGGGGGGGGGGGGGTTGGGGGGAGACATGCTAGTGGCCGCAACAACACTAGAATGAGATGGTGAAAAAGTCTCTGCTGCCCGAGCCCTTGTAGGAACCTCTCTTAGCCTTGAGCCTGAGACTTTGGGCTTCTTATTTATCAATAAATCTCCCTTTTCAGCTCATTTACCTCAAGTTGGGCTCTGTTCCTTGTAATCCTGAATGATAAGATCTCCTCCTCTGTACTGGGATCTCACTAGAATCGAGTCATAGATTCAAATCCTGGCTGTGATTTCAGGAAGGAGAGGGGTGGGAGAGAAGGGGTTGGAAGAGGAATGCTGACAACTGGGAAGGGTAAGGGGTGGATATCAAGGACAATAAGAAAAAAAAGGAATCCCAAGCAAAGGTCCAAAGGTGTACCAGATATATTCTCTATGTGATCATGAATAATTTTCACCAAAAAACTTGAAAGAAAATCTCCTTATTCCCATTTGTACAGGCAGCATTATTTTTGTCTGGGCAGCCTTCAGTCCCCTTTATTCTTAAGATAGGACCCCATGTTTACAAAGGAGAATCACTCTCCTCTGCCTGGGCCTGATCAGTTTGTGTAGGCCTGGTAAATGCCTTGGGACTGGCCAGTCAGGGTGTGAGTCTCCCCAGTCACAGGGACTGGTGGAAGGACATCAGTATGGTCAAGCAAGGCCAATGAGATTCAAACTTGACACTTTCACTGAAATTATTTTGCAAAAAGTGTTCTTTTCATGCTGGGGTTGTGGGATTAAGTCCATCACTGCTGGGGTCCATTTTTGCCACTTCAGTGGAATATTCTACTTGTGAATGATGCCACCATAAAGCTAGTTGAACCAGAAGGTAGAAAGCCACTGGTTGTTCATGACAGAATAAGTCAGTTTGGGCTGCCCTTTCTGCCACTTGCAACCTAATGACTAATAGATAAATCTGAAACAAGGGAAGGTATCCCAAAGCTGGGTTATGGCTTGTTCCATGCTAGGGCAGGGGAAAAGGGCCACAGGGCACCAAAGCAAATTCCCTGGCCTTAGCCTCTGCCTCAAACACAGAAGGCCCATGTGCATGTGCCAATTCTGCTTCTAATTAGGGGGGGGGGGGAGTCTTAGGTACATCACTTAACATCTCTAGGCCTCAGTTGTCTTTTCTATAAGGTGAAGGTAATAATAATCTAAAACATTCAGCCAACTAATTGGTTACTACATGCTAATCTTCAGGCAAAGTGTTTTCTAGCATTATTACATTAAATCCTCATAAAAAGTGAATGATGTAGGCATTATCATTATTCCCACTTTATAGATGAGAAAGTTGAGATCCAAAAGGTTAGGGAACTTGCCCAAGGTCACCAAGTGGAAAACCAAATCTTTGACTCAATGCTTTACACAACCTCTCAGATGTTGAAAATGTAGCTGGCCAGCTGGGGACGGTGTGGGAAGCTTTGTCCTGCCTGCTGGTTCACCAAGCACTCAGCCACTTGTTTACGTAGTCTGCGCCTTATAGGGGGAGCTGCAATTCTATTTAGTAGTGTTCCTTTAGAGAAGTCACCCAAAGTCTCATGAGTCTCTGAAAAGTCACAGGAAGGTCAAGGCCATTCACAAGGCCAGGGTCATGGGATGGAGTCTGGCCCTGTGAACATCTGACCTGGACTTCCAAAAGTTGGGTCATTTCCCCTTATCTCATCCATATGTAGCCAAATGGAGGAGGAAGGCCAGAAAACTTTTAAGGATAATAGTGGTTAAGGTAACTGAGTGAATGAATGAATGAATCAATCAAGGAGTGAAAAAGTAAGTGAGTAAATCTATGAATGAGTAAGTGAGTGAGAAAGAAGTGCACTGGTTTCCTGCCATGGAGCTCCCAGTGTAGTGGAGAGACAAGACAGATACCCTGTAAATAACTAGAGAACAATTATGTGCCAAGATACATAGCATCAATGATGTGTCTCGTGGGGAGATGTCTCTAGGCCTGGAGATGTACAATCAAATTTGAAGTATAAGGTGGGGCTGATTGGGGCCCTGAAGAATGGGTTATATAAGCAAAGCTGGAGAAGCAGGTACAGGCACTCAGTGGGTAGGGCCCCCCATATGCAAGTGGAGGAGTGGAGCCAGTCAAGTGCAAGAAACTCCCTCCCTCCCTGCGGATCCACCAAGCCCTAGCCCTCACCGTTTCTGATGTGTTTGTCAGCACTTGGCCAGGAGTCACTTGTGAGCATAGATCTAGGTCACAGATTCTAAGGGGAAAAATCACAAGGACGGGCAGCTCTTACTCTGGCCCACAGCTACAATGGGAGGTGGGCCAATGCCATCTATCACAAGCATCCTGGGTCTGGCCATGTCAAAGGCTGAGACCGGGTACATCTCCAGGCTACTCAGAAGGCCCAGCCAGCTGCAGCAAATTAATTTTCCTTGGGGTTAGAGAGCAATTCAGGACAGTCATGAGGATGCTCAGATAAGCAAGGGCTTCTGAGGAGGGGGCAGGGACACAGAAAGGACTCCGAATCTCACAGACCTGGTTGTCACTCCTAACCACTCCCTTGCTATGTGGCTGTGCACAAGTTACCATCACCATTCCGAGCCTCCAGTTCCTCCTCTGTATACAGCAGGGGTAGTAAAATGTACTTCCCAGGGGGGTTTTGAGGAGATTTAGAATGTGCCTGGTGTCATGCTCACCTGAAATAGTAGGTGACTTGGTAAATGACAGTTCTTTATTTTTTCTGACTTTTTTTGCCCAGTAGGTTTTTTTTTTTTTTTTTTTAATATTTTATTTATTGGGCGCCTGGGTGGCTCAGTGGATTAAGCCGCTGCCTTCGGCTCAGGTCATGATCTCAGGGTCCTGGGATTGAGTCCCCCGTCGGGCTCTCTGCTCAGCGGGGAACCTGCTTCCCTCTCTCTCTCTGCCTGCCTCTCTGTCTACTTGTGATCTCTCTGTGTCAAGTAAATAAAGAAAAACTTTAAAAAATATATCTTATTTATTATTTATTTATTTGAGAAAGAGAGTACGAGCAGGGGAGGGACAAAGGGAGAGAGAGAAGCAGGGAGCAGCCACTCAACTGATGGAATCAGCCCCCAACCCCCTACCCTCATCCATAGACAATTCTGTCATCAGAAACAAATATAGTGGGGCACCCTAACCCTAACCCATGGCTCAGTCTGTTGGCCGTCTAACTTCAGCTCGGGTCATGATCTTAGCGTCCTGGAATTGAGCCCCTGAGGCTCTGTCCTCAGCGGGGAGTTGGCTTCTCCCTTTCCCTCCCCCTCGGCCCCTCCCCCTCCTCCTGTGACTGCTCTCTCTCAAATAAATAAATAAAATCCTTTTCTTAAAAAAAGAAACAATTGTAGTTCATTTGTTTTTAACTCAAAATAACAAAAGTGTGTCTGCTCATGGTCTGGGAGGAAAGACTGTATTGGTCGGGAAATAGGTAGCATCCTCAGATTGGCTAGTTTGAGGATAATTTCATGAAAGGACATTTATTTATATGGGCAGAATGCATAAGGGGTAGTGCAGTCCCCAGGAAAGGTGCGAGAAGACGCACTAGCAATTCTGAGCCTAAAGGGGCAACAGGAGGCAGCAGTTACCAGAGTTCAGAGAAAGGGGGGACTAAAAGGAGGGGGTCTTGACAGAAGCTATTACCTTCTGCTGTGGACCCCACAAGAGAGGGAGCCAGGGGACTAAAGACAGCAACCTCTTTCTTCTCCCACCTTTCGATCTCCTCTGGTACTCACCATCAGCCAAACCCAACAGGAAACTAGGGGAGCTATTGGTAAGGGCTGGCCTCCCAGGTGTTGGGCAAGATGGGGAAGGCTGCTGACTGGATCCGGAGGAAAGAATAGAGAGATCCAACACAAGGGCTTCTAAACAGTCTCTTGACAATAAACTTGAAGACCCCTCCTGGTAAACATGCTCTTAAACTCCCCTCTTCCCCAATCTAGGTGTAGCCATTTGCAGTGACAGCCAGTGTCCCACAAAGAGGAATGCAGTGATGCAACATTCTGATAAAGGACAAGCTTGGCTATTTCAGGGATGCAGCCTGAGGGTGGGTCCAGGACATCCGAGCCTTGGAGGCTCCGAGAGGAGGGGTATGGCCGGATGTCTGCAGCTGCACTAAGGATGGGCTTCACACCGGAGGCGACCCGTGATTGATGAGCCACTCAAGTCCAACGGGTGGGGAAATTAAAATAAATTAAAAAAAGAAAGTTTAATAAATTCTGGCTGGCGTCATGCAGAGACAGAAACCCTCCCCACGCTATTACTGACAGTCATTTTTCAGTTCACACGCAGTAACAAATGGAGTCACTGCAGCGGTCAGGACTGTGGGCGCGAGGGTTTCTAGTGCCCTTTACAAAGCCCCGACTCTTCTGCTCAGGGCTGGGATGGAGGGCTGAATGCTTAGCTGCTCTGGCCAGGTCACAGCAACTAGGCCAGTCCATGCTGGCCACAGAGGCCAGGGTAGGCATCTCCTTGGATGGAAGGGAATGAGCGAGGAAGGAGGGTGTGGGGAAGGTGACGGAGAAGATGTCCCGCACTCGGCACACACAGGGAGACACACACGGAGGCTAATAAGGACGACTCAGACCACGGATAAGGACACACAGAGACATAAAGAAAGATACACGGGAACATGCAACAGGAACACACACAGACACACAAAATCATCACCTACGCCAGAGAACCAGACAAATACACATAGAGGGACATATACAAGGACACCAAAGACACACAGATAACACATGGGAACATACAGAGATACAAAACACACATATAGGAACACACAACAAGGATACAGGGACACACAGAGCCCTTGATACAGAGATAAGAACATTTAGAGACACATGTGGGGACCCAGACATTCACAGAGACTTAGATGAAGATACAAGACACGCCGACCCACAGTAACACACAATAGGGACACGCACTGAGTTAGTTATATACAAAGACACACAGAAGGGCACACTGAAACCCCAGATATGCCCCAATATACAGAGTAACAGCCTCATGGATGCAGGTACAATACACGCGCGCATGCGCATGCGCTCACCTCTAAGAGAAGGCAGAGCGCCCCTGCTGGAAGGGATAGGAGCTATGTGACCTAGACAAGATTTTTCGCTCATTTCTCTGAGCTTCAGTGACCCCATCTAGAAAATGGGAGCCATGGGATCCCTACCACACCGCGGCAGTGAGGATTGAATGGTACAATGGTGCCAAGTGCCAAGTAAAGGGTTTAATGGCAGGGCACCAAATGTATGCTGGGTCCCTAAAACCAAAAGGAAGGAAAGTCCATTAACATCACAAAGGACTATATTTTAACCCCCCCACCCACAAAAATCTAGTGGTCCAAAAGGGACTATCTTAGGGCAAGCACTCGTTGGATTCTAACCAATTAGGCAAGTGTCAAGCCCAAAGGAGAGCCACACTTACAACTCACTGACCCCCATCCCTGCTCTGACTGTAGGCCCAGAATTCATAGTCTTTGTGGTCCAGCTCCCAACCCTACCCCTCCTCATCTCCACCACTCTCCTTAATAATTCAACTCCAACCCTACAGTTTCCCCACTTACCCCGACAGGCCATGTTTTCCCTGCCCCCAAGCCTTGAGCCAAGCATGTCCTCCCTTCCATTGAGGGGGTCTGCTTTCTCCCTCTGCAAATCTTTTCCCTCCTTCCCCTGCTTGAGTCCTACTTGTCTAGGAAGCTATTCCTGACACCAGAGACCTCTCTTTGTCCTGCTCTGTAAAATTATGACTTTTCCTTTCCTTCATTCACAACTGAGACTCAGAGAGGTGAAGTGACTTGCCCAGGGTCACACATCTCACAAGTGGTAGAGGGATTTGAGTTCAGTCCTATTGAAACCCAAAGCCCCAGTCTCTTTTTGCTACAATGCCTTAGGCCCTAGAGATCAGGGATTGTAGTTCATGCACGTTCAAGTTGTTTCAAGCCCTTCATTATTATAAGAAATACTGCAATGTACATGTGCACAGTTTAGGTTATGTATTCAGCATGAATTCTCACCAATGAAATTAACGGTCAAGGTGTATCTTAGTATGGTTGGGCGCATATAACAAAACACCATAGATTAGGAGGTTTTTATTTTTTGAGATTTTATTTATTTGACAGAGAGAGAGAGAGATCACAAGTAGGCAGAGAGGCAGGCAGAGGGAGAGGCGGAAGCAGGCTCCCTGCTGAGCAGAGAACCCAATGCGGGGCTCTATCCCAGGACCCTGAGATCACGACCTGAGCCAAAGGCAGAGGCTCAACCCACTGAACCACCCAGGTGCTCCAGACTGGGTGGTTTTTAAACAACAGAAACGTATCTCTCACAGTTGCTGTGGCTGGAAGCCTGAGATCATGGTGCCGGTCTGATCAGGAGAGCGCCCTCTTCCAGACTGCAGACTTCTTGCGGTGTCCTCATGTTGTGGAAGGGAGGAGGTTGCTCTGTGGGATCTCTTTTATAACCAGCACTAATCCCATTCATGAGGGCTCCACTTTCATGACCTAATCACCTCCCAAAGGCTCCACCTTCTAATACCATGACCTTGGGCATTAGGATCCAACATATCAATTTTGGGGCGCAGGAGGGAGGATGGACAGAAACATTCAATCCATAGCAACTTGTATGAGCATTTAGTCATCCAAAAGCTATTTCTCATCACTTTCACTGCTATGACTTTGGTCCATGCCTGTATGGCTACAGAGGCCTTGTTACTAGACACATTACCTCCCATGGTATATTGAAAATTGGTCCCAATTCTTCACCCCTTCCTGCAGCGACACGTTTGCCAAGGCCTCATCTTGTGCAGAGTGGATTTCTGTGGCCCTTAACTTTGGCCTGGGCCATTGGCTTGCTTTGGCCAATGGAATAGAGCAGAAGTGGACCAGTTCCAAGCCTGAGACTTGCTCTCTAGGCCTCTGCCTCTGCCATTGCCTTGAGAGCATGCCTCCACTCACACACTGCTGGTAGATGAAGGATGAGAAACATGGACAGCAGAGTCACCCCAACTGCAGACCTATAAGAATAAATGATCTCCATTTTAAGCCACTGAGTTCAGGGGTGTTTCATTATGCTGCATTATTATGGCAATAGCTGACATGACAGATAGACACCTCTCAAATCTATCCACACACTGCCAGAGTTAGCCTTTTAATTTTTTTTTTTTAAATTTGTGCTCTGTGTGCTGTAACCCTTTACTATCCATCTGCCTATCTACACCAATGCCTTGCCACTCTGTGTCCTGGGAGCTCAGGAATGAACTGATAAGAGTACAGGAAGCAGAGATGACTGATCTGGCTAAGGTATGCCCAGATTATCTTCCAAGTTCATTAGGGTTGACCATGGCCATGGTGGTCCATGCATGAAAGAAGCCTGAAACCCTCACTGGAAGGGGGAGAGGAAGAGCCAGATTTCATTTACCCTCCCAGATATCTCACCTCGGGCCTCACCATCCCTATCACCCTGAAGGTAGCAGAGGCTTTGCCCAGGGTAACATGACTTGCCTGGGGCTTCAAGGTGAGGAGAGGGTAGTGATGGGATTAGAATGCTGACCAGTCTGTTGTCAAAGTAGTTCCCACTCCCCAAGCCTTGGCTGGCCTGAGCCTGGGTTATCCTATGGAACCTTCCCCATGACCATCCCTCTCTGCTTCTGGCTGAATATGGCTATATCCATATGGCTACTTACTGTCCATTTACTTACTTACCATAGATGGATATGGCTACCTACTATCTATGTGACCACAGCAAGTGACATCACCTCCCTGGGCCACCTAGATGGTAAGCTCTGTGAAGGCAGGGACTTTCTTTTGTTAATTGCTCCATCCCCTTCACCTGAAACAGAGCCAGGTAGGTCATGGGTGCTCAGGGAATGAATGAATCTGTCTGTTCGCCTACCTCTTCATCAGAACCACAGCATTTCTTCTGTCGAATGCTGGTGACATGCTGCTTGAATCTAGGGGCTAGTTTGACACCCCTTGAATGTAGGGACCCCTGGGAGTCAGACTGATCTGATTCTAGTCAAACTAGCACCCAGGAAAAGTGACTCATTTGTTCCTCATTTTCTTTTCTATCAAACTGGCCTTACTGCAGGGCTAACCGTGGGGATTTGGTGGGGGTTGATGGAGATAGACCTGTAAAGTGCCTGCTCATCACACCAGTGCTCAGTAAATGGGTCATTGTTATCTGGACTAACAGTGACTATTAAGGCTAAATGACTGGCACAAGAGATAGATGACTGACCGGAAGCCTCAAAACCTCCTTGGGGAGAAGGTCTAGATCTTCATCCATGCCCTGCCCTCAAAGGAAGCAGCATGAGCAGCCAGGTCTCTGGCTCTGGGAAGATTGGGCTGGGGGTAGGGCGATCGATGAGCAGCAGATTTCTGGTTGTTTCATACCTGCTCTGAATTAGGTACTTGCTAAGCTGTCCTTAGAGACAAGGGGAATGGAAGTGTTGGGCTCTCCTAATGAGCAGAGAGCTCCTCCAGGCATGGCTGGCCATTGATCGGCTAGCTCTTGGCTCCCGGCTCACTCCGGCAGCGAGGGGGGAGAGGGAAGAGGGAGGGGGAGTACATGTGTCTCGAGGATCTGTATACAAGTGTCCAGATGTCAGCATAACCCTGGAGTGGAAATGGAGAGGCAGCAAGAGAGAGGGCCAGGGGCTTCCACTATCTGTGTTCAGTCATGAAGGAGGACAGGGTGAGCACACAAAGAGCACCAGGCGAGTTCCAGGCACTCCGTCTCTCCTTAAATCCTTAGGGCCATCCCATGTTGGAGGATTCCTACCCCATCCAGATGAAAGCTCACAGGTGACTCCGCCAAGGTCACACAGCTGGAAAAAGGGCCAGACTTCTAGTCCAAAACCCAAATATACAAGGATTTTGAATTTCTACATTAGAACTTCATTTCTATCTCAAACTCCCTTTCTGCCAAGAAGTGGAAACTCCATCTTGGTCATTTCAGAGTCTCCCTGCCCCAACGACTCAATCCCAGAGGTCCCCATCTGTGTTGGTTTTCTATTGCTGCATAAGAAATCCCTCTAGAACTCAATGTTTTAAAATAATAACAATCTGTTTTTCTTTTGGACAATTCTAAAAGAGTTGCTCAGCTAGGTGGTTCTTTTTTTTCTAAGATTTTATTTCTTCATTTGAGGGAGAAAGAGAATATGCATAGATTCCCTGCTGAGCAGGGAGTCTGATGCAGGGCTCGATCCCACGACCCTGAGATCATGATCTGAGTGGAAGGCAGATGCTTAACCAACTGAGCCACCTGCACCCCCAGCTAGCTGGTTCTTGTGCGGGGTCTCCTGTGCTTTGCCCTCAGGCAGTGGCTGAGGCTGGAGGTACATGGAAACCTCCCTCGGTCAGCAGCTGAAGCTGGCTGTGGCCTGTAACAGCTTCACGTGGATGGTCCAGTTCACCTGGGCCCCGCTCAGCACCGCATCGCAGCTAGGTTCCAAAACCAAGTGACCTAAGCAAATCAGGCTGAATTTGTGTCACCTTTTAGGACAGCTTGGAAGTTACAGAGCATGCCTGTGCTATAGCCAAAAGGCACATTCAAGGGGAAAGAACCTAGGTTCCACATCTCCATGAAAGGTGTGTCAACGTCTCTTTGCAGTGGGGGATAGGAGGGCTTGTGGCCATCTTGAAAATACAATCTTCACACCCTCTCTTCCCTGTGCTGCTATGGCTCCCACCTGCTCTACAGTCATTGGTCCACACTGAGACCCTGGGCCTTCAGTGCAAGATCCCCTGGCCTGGAGCTCTTGAGTCCCATCCATGTCTCTTGGACGACAGGGATCACTTTGCTGCTCCTGACACAAACCTGGAGCACCGGGGGATCACATGAGGCTACCTTGGAAGCCAACCCCCCATTTCTCCCTCACCAGGCTGGATGAAGTGGGCCATGGGCCCCGGAGCAGTGAGCGTCCAGACATGAAACAGAAGACTCAGCACACAGTAAGTGATTAGGGACTGTTAGCTTCTGTTCCTCTGATTCTTTTAAGACACTGTGAGAGCACAGGGGAGGGAGAAGCTCCTTCAGCTGAAAGTATAGGAATAGTTATAGCAAGTCTTACAGAGGAGGTGACATAGGCTGGATTTTACCAACGGGGAAACGAGAGGCGGGCCGGTCTGGAGACAGATGACTAAAGGGGAGAAGGTGTCAGGGTCTGAGAGTCAATAGGGCATGCGTGGTGAAACTGGGCCAGAGAGGGGCCCAAGCCTGCAGCCTAGCTCTGGTGCCAGCTTTGAAGCCCCTTTGCTCCTGGTGGGGGGAGGAGGGGTGTAGGCCACATAGGACGTGCTCAGCGCCTTCCCAGGATAGCCGAGTTAATTAGCGGCTTTGTCAGGAGGTAGTAGACCGTGTAATCGGTTTCGTTATTTCATTAGGAGCACTGTGTTTAATTTAGATAACCAAAGAGGAAAACTGCAGGCCTGAGGTTTGGTGAGAGGTGTGGCTATTTAGAGTTCCAAGAGAGTCCCATCATCTGGGCCCAGTGCACCCCACCACCCACCACCCATCACCACCCCCTCCCACTCCTCTGCACTCTCTATAGACTGAGGCTCCTTGGACTCCCCAAAATTCTGACTCAGTGGGTCTAGGTCAGAATCCTAGGTGATTCTTTTTTTTTTTTTTTTTAAGATTTTATTTATTTATTTGACAGAGAGAGATCACAAGTAGGCAGACAGGCAGGCAGAGACAGAGAGAGAAAGGAGGAAGCAGGCTCTCCGCGGAGCAGATTGCCCAATGCAGGGCTTAATCCCAGGACCCTGGGATCATGATCTGAGCCGAAGGCAGAGGCTTTAACCTACTGAGCCACCCAGGTGCCCCAGAATCCTAGGTGATTCTGATGCAGGTTTCCCAGGAATATACTCGTAAAAACCCTGCTGAAGAGGTAGGTTAGAGTGAGGTCACAAAAGACCTTGAACATCCCTTAAAGAAGTTCAAAGGACCCTTGTCCACTTGTTTTATACTGACTGGAGGTGGGGGCAAGACTTAATTTGAAAGGAGGAGTTTGAGGCCAGAGCTGACCAGCCCCAGTTTGGTTTGGCAAAGCCCATTTGTTCTTCGGATAAATGTTCATCAACACCTGCTCAGGGCTGCGGCTTATGCTGAGGAGCCTGAGGTGGGAAAAGCAATTCCGGTGTGTGCTAGTCTGGTTGTGGGTGGTGGGAAACATACAAGTAGGAACTTGAAAACCCTAAACTGTCACAGCCTGAGGGATGCAAGGATTAGCTCTGCTTCCCAGAGGTGGAGGCTTTGGGGCTGGGCCTTGAGGACTGAATAGGAGTTTGCCAGGCAAAGTTGGCAAGAGGGTGGAGATGGGATGGAGAGACACAGTTTGAACTTTCTTCTTTTCCCACAGGGTCTGGTTTATCTCAGTATGATGGCCTGTCTCTGACCCTGCCTCACTGATCCCCATGGTGGCCCCAGGTGACCCTGGTTGGTCCTGCCTCCCTGCACTCACTATCTCTATGAACCGCACCCCTAAAAAAAAAGCACATACACACATCTGAAGGTTTGCTGCCTTGAGTCACCTAGCAGACATCAGGGTGACAGCCCTCCTTATTGTCAAATGATTAAGGGTTCTAACTACTGCAGAACCTTGGGAAGGGTCTTTTCTTCTTTGGGCTTTATAATTCTTTTTTCATCTCTGGGCCTATTATTCTCACATTTAATTAATGGTCCATTTGACTAATAAGATATAACAGAAGCAGCTGGGATCATCCAGAGCCTGGGGGCTGAGATAATTGCCCATCTTGGGAAGGAGGAGGTGAGTCTTTAAGGGCTAGCAACCTTGTGGCTGGAGGTGGGGTTCCTCCCAGCATCGCCAGCATCTCAGCCCCTATTTCAGTCCCCCCAGCCTCCCAGCATCGCCTGGGAGGACCCCAGCAGTGTGGGTCCACCCATTTCTGCACTTTTGCAGAATTTTCCATCTTGGGAAGGAGGAGGTGAGTCTTTAAGGGCTAGCAACCTTGGAGCTGGAGGTGGGGGTCCACCCATTTCTGCACTTTTGCCCAGGACGTCCCCTTCTTGGAAGGCTGTTCGCCTCTTCTTCAAAGTCCCATCTCTTCCACTGTGTCTTGGCAGTCAGTTCTCAAATTTAGCAGGGGTCAGAGACACCTGAGGGGTGTGTATGTGTGTGTGTGTGTGTGTGTGTGTGTCAAAATGCAGACTCCTGGTCCGGTTCCATGAAGCCGGGGCGTGGAGAACACAAGAGTCTACATTTCTGCATGGCTTGTCCTGATGCTTCCAATACAGACCAAAATTCAGACAACTCCAGAAATCATGATTTGGACAATCAACTCCATTCCCCTCTTTTGTAAAGGGGAATAATCATAGTACCACCCCACAGCACCATTATAAAGATCTGGATCAGGCCTGGCCATGGTAGGCACTCAGCAAAGCCAAGGTCATTGTCGTGGGCTTTACAGGGATGGTGGCTCTGTCCTCCCCTGCTGTCCCTAGAGCCCCATGCAGTGTTTGGCTCCAAATGGGTGATCAGTAAGCGACTAAAGAATAGTTTTCTCTGGGCAGCTCCAGGAGACAGAAAGGGAAGGAGAGAAGGTGAAAATGAATAGTTCACCCTCCTATACTGTTTGAATGTTTTAAGGTGAACACATGTTGGTTTTACGATTTTAAAAACTAGTTTGACTTTTTTGTTAAATGACTAAAATATCCTTGAGGCTTTGGATAAAGATCATGTTCTCGGGGTACCTGGGTGGCACAAGCAGTTGGGCCTCCAACTCTTGGTTGGGGCTCAGGTCCTAATCTCTGGGTCATGAGATTGAGACCCAAGTGGGCTCTGCACTCAGGGGGAGTATGCTTGGGATTCTCTCTCCCTCTCCTTCTTCCCCTCCTGCCCATGCTCACTCTCTCTTTAAAATAAGCAAGTAAATATTGAAAGAAAGAAAGAAAAGAACACATTCTCTTCATAAGACTTTTGAATTAAGATCAGAGTGCCAAATCTAGTGCCAAAATCTAGTCCCATGTGGCCTTTGGACACATGAAATCCTCTGGGAAATTCTTTAAAACCAAGTTCACAGGCCGCACTCTAGGCCTCCTGAATTTCTGTGCCTGGCAACAGCCTTGCTAGCCAGTTCCCTGGCCAGCAGGAGAACTACTGGAGAACGCTGCCTTGGGGCCAGAAGCAACATCTGACACCCTAAGGGCAGAGACATGGCATTCCCTCCCTCTTTTGTACCTGCCCCAGCCCCCACCCCCATTCTAATTTGTGGGAGCTCGGAAAAGATTCCTTGATGGTTTAAAAGTGCACTGAGAGGGGCGCCTGGGTGGCTCAGTTGTTCAGCATATGCCTTCGGCTCAGGTCATGATCCTGGGGTCCTGGGATCAAACCCCACATCTAGCTTCCTGCTCAGCAATAAGCCTGCTTCTCTTTCCCACTCCCCCTGCTTGTGTTCCCTTTTTCGCTGTGTTTCTCCTTCTGTCAAATAAATAAATAAAATCTTAAAAATAAAATAAAATAAAATAAAATAAAATAAAAGTGCCCTGCATTAGGCTCTCTGCTCAGCAGGAAGCCTGCTTCCTCATCTGCCTCTCTGCCTACTTGTGATCTCTATCAAATAAATAAATTAAATATTTAATAAAATAAAATATTTTTTTTTAATTTAAGAAATTAAAAAAAAAATAAACAGCTCTTTTCTTGATCCCCTGTATGACCTCGGACAAGGGCCTTCACCCCCCACAGCCCAGTTGGCCCATTCATAAAATGGGGCTATTCATCCCTATGGCAGAGACTTAGAGTGAAACGAAGGAGGGACAGACAGTTGCTTAGCAAGGAAGCTGCTCTTATTATTGCTGACGTCATCCTTACCAACATCCTTCTCACCGAGAGGCCGCAGGTGGCAGGGACTAAACCCCCAGGCTCCGTCATCACGAGCTCACGTGCATCTGAGTAAATTTGGACGCGGCCCCATCATACCAGGCCTTAGTTGCTTCGCCTATAAAATGTAAAGGAGGAGGGTACCCACACTAGCGGCCTCATTGGGCTGCTGTGAGCTGATTTTTGCAAAGCTCTTAGGATGGGGCCCAGCACAGAGCGAGCCCTGAGTGAAGGCAGCAACTTGGACTGGAAGCCTGCAGCACCCCGGGGATGAAGCACGCCTGCTTGCTTTGCTCCTCATGCCCAGTCCCTCTGGAAGTCCTGATAAAAGCTGTCTCCGTAATGAATGTACCTCTCAGCCAAGCACGGCCGTAACCACACTGCTCTGACGAACGAGGCCTTGGCGGCGGCAGCACACAATTAAGCCGCTCGACTGCACGGGGGAGGTGGATGACAGGCCTCCTGATATCGATTTCCTGGTGGGACCATAGCCCAGACTGGCAGGGGTGGGGACTGGGCTCTGCTGAGATGGAAGCCAGCGCACAAGGCCAGAGCCAGGGGTGGAAGAGCTGGGGCTGAAAACTCCCAGGCCAGGGTGTCCTCGGGGGACTGGGTTAAGTGCCCCTCCCTCCGAAATGGCCACATCCACGCCATGTTTCATGATAATGCTGGTGCGACAGAGCAGCTGACATTTATTAAGCATTTAGACTGTCATTTACGGTTCAACTGTACTTATAATGATGATCTGTTTTATAGGCAAAGAAACTAAGGCCCAGAGAGAGGCAGAGGTACTGACCCAGGGTCACTCAGCAGGGATTCAAGCCTGAGTCTGTCTGATTCCAAAAGCTTTCTCTTCACCACCACCAGATTGCCTCCCATTTATTACCTGGGTAAGTTTTTTGGACGATGGGGTTGGATGGCCTCGAAGGGTTCATTCTGCATTTTTGTTTGTGGTAAATTAACCCTTCTGGGGGCTTTTGGAGTCAGCTGAGAAGGATGAGGAGGGACCAATCTGTGAACTGAGAATGAACCTCACCAGTCCTCAGAGAGTCTGTCACACCCACCACAGACCAAGTAACCAGTTATAACAAGCTAACATTTCTTTTTTCTTTTTTTTTTTCCAAGATTTTTATTTATTTATTTGACAGAGAGAGAGTGAGAGAAAGCACACAAGCAGCGGGAGGGGCAGAGGCAGAAGCAGACTCTCCACTGAATACGGAGCCTGCTGTGGGACTCAATCCCAGGACCCCGAGATCATGAGCCAAGCCAAAGGTAGACGCTTAAAGACTGAGCCACCCAGGCAGCCACAGGCTACCATTTCTGAAGCACTTACCATGTGTCAGGCACTGTTCTAGGAATGCGAATTACTTTCTCACCTCTCCCTGAGACACTCTACAACTCCTATTTTCCAAGTGAGGAAACCCATTTGAGGCATATAGAGGTCAAACAATTTGCCTGCCTAGATGCTGTATTTGCCCCTCCCTCAGGTCCCCCTTACTGGCTGAGGAACCCATCCCCCAACTACTGTGAGTGTTCCTGCTAAAGAGCACAGCTACTCCTTCTCCTGACAATTGTCCTTGGCCAATGGGAATCCCATCACCCCAAAAGCCCTCCCCACAGAGGACAGCCCTTGGGCAGTGGTTGTTTGAAGTATAGGTACAAAAGCCTGGGCCATTCTCACATGGAACCTGTTATGGGTTGAGTTGCATCCCCTAAAAAATATATGCTCAAGTCCTAATCCCCAGTATCTCTGAATGGGACCTTATTTGAAAATAGGGTCATTGCCATTGTAATCAGTTAAAATGAAGCCATAGTGGAATAGGGTGCACCCTTCATCCAATATGATTGTTGTCCTTATATGAAGGGGAAAAGAGACCCAGAGACAGGACACACAAGGAGATGGCCACGTACTGTGGAGTGATGCATCTACAAGCCAAGGAATGCCAAGGATTGTTAGCCACTAACAGAATCTAGAAGAGGAAGGATCCCCTCCCCCATCCCCACCCCCCCCACCCCCCGCCCACAAACACAAGTTTCACAGGGAGCATGGCTCTACTGACACTTTGCCCCAGGACTCCTGGCCTTCTAGAACTATGAGACAATAAACTTCTGTTGATTAAGCCACCCTGTTTGTGGCACTTTGTTATGGCTGCCCTAAAGAAGGAATACAGAGCCTTTAGGACACCCTAGTCAAAAGGTGGCACAACCACAAGGTGTAGTCATGTTTCAGAGTGTGTCCCACCTCTACCCCAGGTTCAGGCAAGCTAAACTGCTATCACACCCACAGCTTTGCCCAGCTTCTTCCCCTGCCCCAGCCGGTTTCCCTCAGTCCCTTGCAGACTCCTCCAGAGAGCGGATTCTTAATAAGGAACTTGCTCAAGAATCTCCCACTCAGGCTCTGCTTCTAGGAATCTTGACATGAGTCAAGGTCACCTAAAAGGCAAGGGGCAAATTTGGGATTTGAATCCAAATAGTCCCACCGGAGAGCCAAAGATTTTGAGAACCACAAGGCTCTGCCTCTGAAAAGAGGGTAAAATTGCTGGTGGCACTGCTAGGGGCCCATTACTGCCCATATCTGGCAGCCTCTAGAAAGGGACTCTGGCTCTCCGTGGGGTGACCTCTCCTCCCCAGTGAGCTCTTGTACTGCTGGAGGCCTGACTCCTCTTCCTTGCACCAGGGGTGGGCTTATGGCCCAGGCCTGGCCAATTGGAACACTCCACATCCCTACACACACAGACACACAGATACACACACACACACACACACACACACACACACACACACACCGTGATTGGCCCGGGAGGAGCACGTGACCCAAGTCCATCCAGTGAGCTTTAACCTCAGGAGCACTCTTTAATCCATCGGGAACAACTTCCCTTCCTCCCTTCCGCTCCCCTCTTGTGCAGTGGGCAGGAGCAAACCTGGAGATGCATGCAGGTGGTGTTTGTGCCACTGAAGGAAAACAGGTTCTGAGCAGTAGGCTCCTCTACCTTCCCTCAGTGGCTCCCTACTTTCCCCAGAGTAAAAGGCAAAGCCTACCAGGCTCACAGGAGCCCACACAATCTAAAGATTTATTTATTTATTTATTCATTTATTTATTTGAAAGACAGAGATCACAAGTAGGCAGAGGGGGGCAGGAAGCAGGCTCCCTGCTGAGCAGAAAGCCTGATTCGGGGCTATATCCCAGGACCCTGGGATCATGACCTGAGCCAAAGGCAGAGGCTTAACCCACTGAGCCACCCAGGTGCCCCTAGGAGCTCACACAATCTAGCCCTTGTACTCTGCGGTCTGCTCCTCTCGGCTCCTCGCACGTTTTTCTCCAGTGCCCGGCCTCCCACTCCCATTTCAGCACCATTCGCCGGCTATCCCTCCAGCCAGATGGTTCCTGGAGAGCTTCATGGATCGCTGCCTGTGTTTACTCCAGCTTGGGCCCAGATGTCACCACCTTAGAGAGGCCTTCCTTGGCCATCCAAGTAAAACAGCAGCCCCATCATTCGCTATCCCCTTACCCAGCTTTATTTTTCACAGCAAGGATCTCTCATTACTGACATTGTTTATTGCCATGAACAAGACTTCTTGGTCCTAGCTTGTTATCTTCATCCTGAATAATAAGCATGCATTGAGCACCTACTAGATATAGAACCCTACTAATGGCTAGTGATCTAAGAAGAGTCACAATACTTGTGTCCTCAGATTGATTTCACAATTGAGGTCTCTGGCCCTCTGGATGGTCTCTGGCCCTCTGGTTATGTGACCCCCTTCCCCAAATACTCAAATTGAGATTATAGAAGCCACAATGTCCACCAAATAAAATCAGTCCATGTCTGACTGTAGTTAAGGGCCAGGAGTTTGCAACTCCTGTCCAGGTTGTTCACTGTGGGGAAGGGAATTCTCAGTTCCCAAGGAACTTCTATGTACTAGGGGCTGTGCTGGGCCCTTCATATGTGCCACAATGACAGTGATGCCCATTTCACAGCTGAGAAAACTGAGGTGCTGGACAGTGACAGGCCTTGCCCAGATTCACGAACTAGGAAGTGGGGAAGCCAGATTTCTGCCATGATGGAACTTCACCAGAAGGACAGATTTCCCTGGGCCGTGACATGAGAGGACGGATGGTACCAACTGTTATGCACTGTGCACACGCTGGGTGTGATTGGACTCTAAGATTTAGGGAGAAGGATTGAGATGGCCAGGAGTTTTTTGAGGATGGAGAGGCAAAAACCAGACATGAGGCTATAGGGTGTGGTGAGTGTGGGAGCCCCTGTCTGTGAACCCAGGGGAAGCTTCAGAAAGAAAGATCCAGAGGGGCAGGCAACACCGGCTTGTGAGGGGTCTGGACCAGCAGGATATGAGCAAGAGTGGGGATGGCTCCCAAGGAAGTGAAAAAACCTGGAGATGGAGCTGATTGTAGGGAAATAAAAGGGCAATGCACGGACCATTGGGGAAGTGAGAGTCACCCATGACTGGTGGCAGGGGTTTGAGAGTCCCTGAGTGCAGGCGGGCCTGTTTAAGCCCCTAGAGACAAGACAGTGATGCCATCAAGCTCCAAAAAGTTTGGTTTGCTGTGTCAGAGCTCTCCTACACGAGTGCCACCATCTTGCCCCTAGAGCCCTTACTCAGCATCCTCTCTCCTCTGTCCCCAACAGCCTGTTCTCCATAGGGCACCAGAGTGCTCCAATCAAGAGTAAAGCAGATTCTATCAACTCTGCTGAAGACCTTCCAGTGGTTCCTGGTTGCTCTTAGAGAGACATGCACATTCCCACCAATCTGCTCAGTCTTCCGTATGGCCCTTCCCTCCAACTCCTATCTTCTTGTTGACTTACTTATTTGGCGGTTATTGTCCGTCTCTCTTGGCAAGCTTCAGGACAAGTGTGGCTTACACACATAACCCCTGGCACATGGCAGTTTCTCAAAGAGTTGCTGACCACCCTCTTGTAGTCTTTCTGTCTCTCAACAGGCAATTCTATCCTAACTGTTGCTCAGGCAAAAAACTTTGGGGTCATTCTTGTCTCCTTACTTGTCTCCTTACTTTGTCACACCCAATGACCAATCCTACTGGCTTATCCTGCAAAAATATATTTAGGGGGCGCCTGGGTGGCTCAGTGGGTTGGGCCGCTGCCTTCGGCTCAGGTCATGATCTCAGCGTCCTGGGATCGAGCCCCACATCGGGCTCTCTGCTCAGCGGGGAGCCTGCTTCCTCCTCTCTCTCTCTGCCTGCCTCTCTGCCTACTTGTGGTCTCTGTCTGTCAAATAAATAAATAAAATCTTTAAAAAAAATATATATATATATTTAGAATCTTACCCTTTTCCCTACATCACCCTGGTCCAGTAACCACTGCCTCTTGTCCAGCCAACTGCAACAGCCTCCCCTCTGGTCTCCCTATTTCTACCCTTGTCCCAGTGATCTATTTCCTGCCTGACTGCCAGATAGTTCTTTTAAAAGTAAGTCAGATCACACATGAGAGCAATGGCCAAAGTCTTTAGTGGCTCACAAGGCCCTGCACTGCCTGCTTCTATCTTCACTACTCTTCTGACCTTTCCTTCAAACATGCTCTCCTCCACTGAGAGCCATAAGGACTTCTGTTGTTCCTTGAAAACAACAACTTCGTTTCTGCCTCAGGGCTTTTGCACTTGCTGTTCTTTCTGCCTGGAATCCTCATCCCCAGATCTCTGCTTGGCTCACTTCTCACCACCTTCAAATATTCCTCCCCCTGACTATATTGTATGGAATATCACACACACACACACACACACACACACACACACACACACCAATCACACTTCCTTTATTCTACTTTATTTTTCTTTGCAACATTTAATCACCACTGGACTCATTACATATTTAGTTGTCTTTTTATTTTTATTCATCTCTCCCACCAGATTATAAATACCAGGAAGGCAAGGACTTTATCTTTTTTGTTCATTGCTATGCCCTCAGCTTCTGGCATAGTGCCTGATACATACAGATGCCACCAACGAGGAATTAAATGAATGAGTTCAGGCTATAGCTGGCTACGTAAGGCACACTGGAGGTCTGGGCCAAGATGGAAACTGTGGACATGGCTTTAAAGCAACCATTCATTTCGTAAGCAAAACAAAGAAATGAACAGACAGCAAAAAGAAGCCTCATGCCCCTCCCTGCTCCACAATTTCTGATGTATCATACTTGGGTGAGAACCTGGTACAGAGAACTCTCTTTTTTTGTCTACCTGGCACCCATTGTCCCATCTTCTGAGAAGACCATGCCCTTCCCCAACATCAGTCCAGGGTTTGGGTAAACAGACCCATCCCTCATCTAAGAGGCATGACTCTGAACATGTCAAACAGAGCTCCAGCAACTAGTCTCTGGTTGGGCATATGACACAGTCCAGGCTAATCAGATTCATTCTCAAGACATCTGGTTCAATTGCTGTGAATGATGTCCTCTCCTTGCTCAGTGGTGGCTAGGATGTTGTAGAGGGTCTGCCCTGAAATGCTGGGAGCCATCCCGCCACCAGGAGAAGGGAGCTTACCTGAGAACAGAACCTCCACAGAAAGAGGCAGATCCACGATGACATCATTTGAGTTCCTAGATGCAGCCATGCCTGAAGGTTTTCTTTTCCTAGACTTTTTATTATGTGAGAAAATAATTTTTTTTCTCAAGTCAATCTGAGGTGGATTTCTGTCACTTATATTCATGAACCATGACTACAACAGTAGCTTGAGGTATTTCAGAATTGCTGTTATTATCATAAAGCCTCAAGCCCGGCCACACCCCAGTACAAACTAATTCTTCCCTCCATGCCTTTGCTCAAGCCATCTGGCCCCCTTAGAGGTCCCTTCATTTCTGCCGGTCTTTAAGGTCTGGTTCAAGATTCTGCTTTTCCAGATGTCTTCTCTGATCACACACACCACGACCTCTCCCCTTCTGAATCAGGCACACTCCCCAACCCCTCCTCCTCCGCCTCCTCTTAGTTCCTGCCCTTTCTTAGCCCCAAGCACCTCTAGGCCCTGAAGACTCAGCTCAACTTTGCAGATCGGCCTCCCTCTGGTGGTAAAAATCGGGATTGCATGTAAATGTGTGGTCCTTCAAGTCTAATCTCCTGGGAGAGAGGAGCAAATACCCAGTCTCACCTGGGGTTGCCACACCCAGCCTCCTATGCTTTTATTTGCTAAATCTGGCAACCCTAACCCAACCTCCTGGGATCTCCCTAATAGAAGCTTAGATTTGGGGGCACCAGGGTGGCTCACTCGGTTAAGTGTCTGCATTTGGTTCAGGTCATCATTCCAGGGTCCAGGAATTGAGCCCTGTGTCAGGCCCCTACTCAGAGCAGGGTCTGCTTCTCCCTCTCCCTCTGCCTGCTGCTCCCCCTGCTTGTGTTCTCAATCTGTGTCAAAGAAATAAATAAAGACTCAGTGGGTTAAAGCCTCTGCCTTCAGCTCAGGTCATGATTTCAGGGTCCTGGGATCGAGCCCCACATCGGGCTCTCTGCTCGGCAGGGAGCCTGCTTCCCC
Source organism: Mustela lutreola (assembly GCF_030435805.1). NCBI lineage: Eukaryota > Metazoa > Chordata > Mammalia > Carnivora > Mustelidae > Mustela > Mustela lutreola. The sequence continues at coordinate 55,186,752 of NC_081291.1, read as the reverse complement.
TTCTCTCTCTGCCTGCTGCTCTGCCTACTTGTGATCTCTATCTGTCAAATAAATACAATCTTTTTTTTTTTTTTTAAGGTTTTATTTATTTATTTGAAAGAGAGACAGTGAGAGAGAGCACATGAGAGGGGAGAAGGTCAGAGGGAGAAGCAAACTCCCCATGGAGCTGGGAGCCCGATGTGGGACTCGATCCCGGGACTCCAGGATCATGACCTGAGCTGAAGGCAGTCGTCCAACCAACTGAGCCACCCAGGCGCCCCAAATAAATACAATCTTAAAAAAGAAAAGAAAAGAAAAGAAAGACAGACAGACAGAAAGAAAGAAAGAAAGAAAGAAAGAAAATCTTTAAAAACAAGCAGCAGCAGCTTAGATTCAGGCCTTTGCAGCAACATAGGCTGAGCCTCAACAAGGACAGGAGACCTCTAAAGCAGGTGTCTGCAACTTTGCCCAGTCAGTCACAGCCATAAAAGAAAAAAGGACTCATTTCTCAAGAGGCCAAAAATCTGGTTTTAAATGAAATTTCCTGATTTCTACAGGTTGGCAAGTAATTCAAAGTTCAAATATCTCTACGCGGGTCAAATAAAACATGTCTGGGGGCCAAATTCCCCAGGAAAGCAAAGGTTAGCTTTTGATCTCTGGGGCTACCTCTCCTGTTTTATAGACAAATTCAGGCCCAGAGAGAGAAATGCGATGCCTGGTCACAAGGCTGGTAAATGGCATTTTAGGGCTGGACACCAGGTTTCTGGGATCCCAACCCAGTGCACGAGCCTGTGCACAGCACGTGGGCTGTTTCAGGTTCCATTTTCTCCAGAGCAAATTCCCGCTGCAGCTTCACCCCCCAAAATTAAAGATTAAAAAAAAAAAAAAAAAGCGGGGAATGTGACTTTAAAAATCCAATTTTCTAGTTTCCCTTGAATAGTCGATCAGGCAATGCTGGGATACTTTCCTGTTGACAAAAAATCAAGCAGAGATAATTAACCAGGACTGGAGCTTTCCAGTGACCGCCCCCCCCCCCAGTCCCCATCACTCTCTGCTGCCCCACAGCCTGCCCATATCAATATGTAGGCACACATTTGTGCATTCATGAATTTAACGAACCCTTACTGTCTTCTAAGTCCGGTAAACTAAACAATCAGGGTTGATGATCCCCCAGTTTTAAAGCTTAGATTATGTGGGAGGAGACAAGACAATAAGCAAATAAGTAAAAGATGCCATATAGCAGATGGCAGTGAGAGAAAAACAAAGGAGAGGGGGGTGGGGGTTGCCAGCGTGGTGAAGAGCTCTTCCGTTCAGACATGGTGGTCAGAGACAGCCCTGTTGAAGTGGGGGCATTGAGCAAAGACCTGAAGGAGCTGAGCAAGCAAACAATGTGGGTATGGGGACAAGAAAGTTCTAGGCAGAGAGAACAGCCGTGCAAAAGCCCTGGGTGAGGTGTGCCTCACAAGTTAGAGAAGCAGTGAGGAAGCCAGTGTGGAGAGGGGAATGAGGCAGGAGAGGGAGTGAGGGGTGACTATGGGCCAGGGCCATGGGGGTTTCAGGACTGTAGCAGGGGCTTTGGGTTTTACTCTGGAGAGGGACAGGATAGCAGGAGTTTCTGAGCGGAGGCCCGAGGTGACCTGACTTACAGTTTTACAGGGTCCCCCTTGTACTACATGGAGAGTAGATTCTATGGGGAGAGAGTGAAGGGAGAGCAGAAACAGGGACACTGGAGAGGAGCCTTTTTTTGTGCTTTGCTCCCCGCCCCCCGCACCTCCAGTTACTTAATTGTGGTAAAATACACAGAACATAAAGATTACCTGGGCGCCTCGGTGGCCCAGTTGGTTAAGCGTCTACCTTCAGCTCAGGTCATGACCCTCGGGTCCTGGGATCGAGTCCTGGGATTGAGCCCCAGGATTAAGCCCCCCATCAAGCCCTGCATGGGAGCCCCGTATCAGGCTTCCTGCTCAGCGGGAAGTCTGCTTCTCCCTCTCCCTCTGCTTCTCCCCACCATTCATTCTCTCTCTTTGTCTCTTGAATAAATAAAATCTAAAATAAAATTTACCATCTTAACCATTTCTAAATGTACAGTCAATGGCATTAAGTACATTCACCATGTTGTGTAGCCATCAACACTATTTCCAGAATGTTCATCCTCCCAAATAAAAACTCTGTAACCGTTAAGCAACAACTCCTGCCCTTAGTCCCTGGTAACCTCAGATTCCTCTGATTTGCTTTCTGTCTCTAAGAATTTGCCTAATCTAGTTATTTCATGGTGATGCAATCATGCAGCATTTGTTCTTCTGTGTCTGGCTTATTTCACTCGGCGTCATGTTTCCAAGTTCATCCACGCTATACCGTGTCCGCACTCCATGCCTTTTTATGTCTGAGTAATATTTCACATTTGATTCATGCATCTGTTGGTGGACATTTGGGTTGTTTCGATCTTCCGACTATTGTGAATACTGCTGCTATGAAGACTGATGTAAGTATCTGTTTGATTCCATGTTTTCAATTCTCTCGTGTATATGCCCAGAAGTGGAATTGTTGGATCATAGGATAATTCTTTATTTAATTTTGAGAAACCACCAAACTGTCTTCCACAGTGGCTGTAACATTTCACCTCCCCACCAGCAGTGTGTGAAGGTTCCAATTTCTCCACATCCTCCTCAGCTGGTGTTTTTTGTTTTGTTTTGTTTTATTAACATATAATGTATTATTTGTTTCAGGAGTACAGGTCTGTGAATCATCAGTCTTACACAATTCACAGCACTCACCATAGCACGTACCCTCCCCAATGTCCATCACCCAGCAACCCTCACCCCAGCTGGTCTTTTGTTATTATTGTCAGTTGATGTTTGGTAATAGCCACACTAGTGGCTGCAAAGGGGTCTCTCATTGTGGTTTTGATGTGTATGTCTCTAGTACTTAATGACGTTGATTATCTTTTCATGTTCTTGTTGTCCATGTGTATATCTTTTTTGGAGAAATGTCTAGAGAGGACACTTTTCCAGATGAATGACAATGTTGGCTCAGACCTGGGTAAGAACAGGAAGTGTAGTGTGAAGTGGTCAGATTCTAGATATCTTTTAAAGATGGACCAGACAGGGGAGCCTGGGTGGCTCAGTGGGTTAAAACCTCTGCCTTCGGCTCAGGTCATGATCCCAGGGTCCTGGGATCAAGCCCTGCATTAGGCTCTCTGTTCAACAGGGAGCCTGCTTCCCCCTCTCCCTCTGCCTGCCTCTTTGCCTACTTGTGATCTCTGTCTGTCAAATAAGCAAAATCTTAAAAAAAAAAAAAAAAAAAAAAAAAGATGGACCAGAGGACCAGACAGTGTTTGGTGATAGACTAGATGTGCGACACAGGAGAAAGAGAAGTCAAGGACTTCTCCAGATGACACCCATGTGTTTCACCTGAGCAACTGCTGAGATGGGGAAGGCTTCAGGGGCAACAGGCTTAAAGGAAGGGAGAAGAGAGAGTTTGGTTGAAATGACAACCCTGGAACCTGAGAATTGAAGCCCCAGGTGGACTTTAATGCTTTAAGAAAATTGGAAGAGGGAGAAAAAGAGAGGTTTCCTATATTTTGCTACCAAGCTGGGTTGTTGTTGTTGTTGTTTAATTGTCTATGGTCACAGCTTCACTTTATCAATTCCTGACCAACTAGCGTCATCCTCTGCCCTCCAACTCCATTCCCGGTTTGGAACCTGAGGGTGGACTGGGCCTTTCCTGGGGCTGCAGATCCATCTAGAGCCAGCAGGTGGCCCTATAAGGCCAGAAATAACCAGAACCCTGCTGGCTCAGGGGACTGAGGGCCTTCTGACCAAGAATTGGAGTTTTCAAATAATTGAATTTTGTAGAAGTACAGTTCTAGAATCTTACCACCAATGGACTGGAAAATTCAAGACAGAAAAGGCCACACCTGAGCTTTGTGAAAGGGAAGACCCAGTGGGTAGCTGGTTCCAAGAGGTATTTACCTCTGTGGCATATATGTGAGTTTATTCGTTGTCTGTTAACGGTTATTCATGGAGCACCTCTTAATGTGTCTGAGCCGTGAGCTGCACTGCGGGCTGTGGATTCAGGGCTGACAAGACCAGACAGCTTCTGCCTCAGAGCAGTTTGGAGGAAGAAGCATCAACAAACAAATTAAGGAGTAACATAGTTACAGATTGTGTTGTGAGGAAAAGAAACAAGATTATTTGATGGGAAGAGTCATTTAATAGAGGGAGAGAACGAACTGAAGAGATGAGGTCTGGGTAAAGCCCTCAAAAAGGAGGAACGTGGCAGCCCTTTCCAGAAGAGGATTGTGAAGGGCCCCCTCTCCTGGTGTCCGTGGTCACGCAGCTAGCCACTCCCAGGACCCCTAGTCAGGTCTGTCTAAATCACGCAGATGGCTGTGGGGAGGACTGGGGGAATAAGATATGCAAAGCCCTGTTAGTCGCGATTTGTTCATTTCTTTTCTTCTAATAGAAGGAGAGTTGACACACAATGTTACACTAGTTTCAGGTTTACAAGTGACTCAGCAAGGCTCTAAGAAGCAGGGTTTCAAAAGCAACCTTCAGAAATGCCTGCCCTTCCTGCCTCATGGGATTTGCCATGAGGCGAATGGGGAAAGTTCATTGGTGTTGATAAGATGTGCTCTCATTATGAAGATTACAAACATGGGGCCAAAGGTGAGCTGTAAACTCCAGGCTTCTTTGACTCTGAGGGCAAGACAAGGCCACAGCTAGGAGACCACTGCCCGAGAACCCTGCCCTGCTCCTCAGGAGTGTGAGTGACCAGGGAACAAGAGGCCAAGGGTCCTTTGGGCCCAGTATAGGTGCTGGCCCTGGGCTGGTGAACTTCAGATGTGTGTGACCTAACGCCAACTGCGTGGGGACACCTGCCCTCCACGTCCCATGGGAGAGCTAGAGCTTTCTCTCCAGCTGTGACTGACCACTCATCTGCCTCTCCAGACACACATACACTCACACACACACTCCTACACTCATACATGTACACTAGACTCATGCACGGACACAACGCATATGTTCATACCTTACACCCTCATTTACATCCATTCTCAGACAATTAAACTCATTCATTCACCCACATACACAGTTATATACATTCATACATATAAATACTGTCACACACTCACTCAGATAGACCTAAATCTGCTCTCACACTATACAAGCATTTACACAGTCCCACTCTCATATCCCCATATTCATTCACACAGATATTTACACACACAAAGTCAGATATTCACACTTGCTGATATATTGTACCCAAATACACACATACATTTAATTAACACACGCTCATACACCACACATACACTCCAATATTCACAAACCTCATACACATTCATACTCATTCTTACACAAGCATTCACACACCCATAGTGCATTCCCTTACATATATATTTTTTAGTCATACATGCACACAAATATTAATAGACACACTCACACACATATGTAAACTCACACATTTACACATACTCACAATCTTATGCTCACCACTCATTTACTTAAATTACATTCACACATTCGTATGTTTACATACACAAACATTCATGTTTACTGAGGTAAACTTATATAAGTCACTCTAACACTTATATAGCCACATCTTCACTATATATAAGTCAGGGAGAGGGCTCCAGTTGTCTAACCAATCAGTAACGGCCAAAAAGCATTTCCTTTGTGTTCATTTCTGTGCCACCTGTGTCATGGGGCTAGTGGGCTGACCAAATGATGAGAAACTACCCAAGAAAGGGTTCTGGATTCTTCCGGGCTCTGTACTGGCTACATCTCTTCCTGGAACAGAGTTTTCCTTAGGGAGGAAGCCCCTCATTGCTCATCTCGGGGGCCCTTGAGAAAAACCTGGTCCTGAGAGATTGGAGCAGGGGTCAGACCACTGGAAATGGCCATGATGGTCATGGATCCTACCCAAGGACCAGGTGTGTGGTCTGACAGGCAGAAAGAGAGAAAGTCATAAATAGAATATCATAAAGAATCTTGGATCATACTCTATGAAATCATTGTCTATCCCTCCCTCAAGTGTTACAAATAATTAATATTGTTAGAGGACTTATTTTGGGGGCCAGAGACCACAAATCTGATGGCCCACAGACCATCCCAACCTACAGACTCTTGTTTGGGCTGTGCATTTAAAATCTTTGAATTTCAAAGTTTTGGGGGAAAGAGATAGCACTTGGAAAAGTGTGGAGTAAAGGCTTCTGAGAATCTAGTCTTCCATAAGAACAATAAGAACAGGGTGCCTGGGTGACTCAGTTGGTTAAAGCCTCTGCCTTTGGCTCAGGTCATGATCTCAGGGTCCTGGGATATAGCCCCATGTTGGGCTCTCTGCTCAGCAGGGAGCCTGCTTCCTCCTCTCTCTCTGCCTGCCTCTCTGCCTACTTGTGATCTCTCTCTGTCAAATAAATAAATACTATCTTAAAAAAAAAAAAAGAACAAGAAGAACACTGGCAAAAATAATACCAGTTATTTTTCCAGTACTCTGGAAATTAACCAAAGATTTACAGCAATTCAAGAAACATTTATTTTAAAAAAGAGAGAGAGAGAGAATCTCAAAATAGTGAGCTTTGTGACATTTTAACTTATTCTGTCCCAGTCCCCTCTTCCCAGCTCTTTAGTAACCTTGAAAACCAACAGTTTTACAATCATGATTGCCATAAAAACCAGTTACTTATCAGCCACTACAAAGGGAAGAAGGGTTCAGGGCTATCTAAAAAGCTCTATCTCTAGAGAGTTGTCATTTGACCTGTCTGGAAATTCCTTAGGAATCCCCACTCCCAGAGCTTGTCTTTATTTGATCTGACCTGTTCACCAGTCACTGTGAACAGCTTCTTCTCTGTGGAAGCAGTTGTCAAAAACAATCAGCAACAATAGTTTAACATTGAAGCTGCCTGAGGCAGTAATAACAGAAATGGAAAAACAAGAAGCTGACCAAAAATTTCCAAGGAAAGCTGGGGAATGAGATGCCCATAGAGAAATTGGCCATGCACATATGCCTAGGAAATACCTGAGAAAGCCCCTAATCTCTCACCTCCGTTTGACTTGAGATTCTGCTTAAGCAGAAAGTGAAGGCCAACGTAGTATTGTAAACCACCTGATGGAACATGAAAAACATGCTCCAACACATACAGATGATTTTGCATCAGAAACCATGGCAACCAGGGGCTCCCGGGTGGCTCAGTGGGTTAAGCCTCTGTCTTCAGCTCAGGTCATGATCCCAGGGTCCTGAGATTGAGCCCCGCATCGGGCTCTCTACTTGCCAGGGAGCCTGCTTCCCCCTCTCTCTCTGCCTGTTTCTCCGCCTGCTTGTGATCTGTCTATCAAATAAATAAATAAAATCTTTAGGAAAAAAAAAGAAAGAAAGAAAGAAAGAAAGAAACCATGGAAACCAGAAGGCAGTGGGCCGACATATTCAAAGTGCTGAAAGAAAAAGACAAAAAATTCGATATCTAGCAAAACTATCCTTCAAAAGTGACATACATCAAGCAGATACTCATATACCAATATTCACTGCAGCACCGTTCACATTAGTCAAAGGGTGAAAACAACCCAAATGTCCATCAGTAGATGAATGGATGAATAAAATGTGGTATACCCATGATGAGGCAGCGACAGCAAGCTAAGGACAAAGCCTTAGCTGATACCCAGCAATCTCCCCCTCCCCACCTCCCCCACTCCAGGGTGGGATATGTGTGACATTCTCCAGGAAACTTCCAACTGTCTTAATGCCAGTGCTTTGCTAGAGGGAAAAACAACCTTAGCTTGATAATAGCAAAGCCTCCAGTATTCTGAGGGTCTTCTTCAGCATATGAAACTCCTTTTGGTAGCACCTGGATGGCTCAGTTGGTTAAGCGCAGCTCAGGTCATGATCCCAGGGTCCTGGAGTTGATCCCCTGTTGGGCTCTCTGCTGAGCGGGGAGCCTGCTTCTCCCTCTCTCTGCCTGCTGCTCTGCCTGCTTGTGCTCTCTGTTAAATAAATAAATAAATATTTTTTAAAAAAAGAGAGTCCTTTTGGATGCCTCCCTAAATCCTTACCTCCCACAACCCCGTAGTATATAATCAGCCATTCCTCACAACACCAGTGCAGCTTCTCTTTCTGACCATAGTCCTGTTCCTGTGCTTTAATAAAATCACCTTTTTGCACCAAAGAGGTATCAAGAATTCTTTCTTGGCCATCAGTTCCAGACCTCACCAACATTCCAAAACTATGTCACAAGTACAATGGAATATTATTCAGCCATAAAAAGGAATGACATTCTGGGGCACCTGGGTGGCTCAGTCGTTAAGCGTCAGGTCATGATCCCAGGGTCCTGGGATTGAGTCCTGCATCGGGTTCCCTGCTCAGCAGGAAGCCTGCTTCTCCCTTTCCCATTCCCCCTGCTTGTGCTCCCTCTCTCATGGTCTCTGTCAAATAAATGAATAAAATCTTAAAAAAAAAAAAAAAAGGAATGACATTCTGATACATGCTACAACACAGATGAAACTTGTAACATTATACTGAATGAAATAAGATACAAAAAGACAAATCCCATATGATTCCACTTATAAGATACCTAGAGTAGTCAAATTCATAGAGACAGTGTAGTTTAGGGGTTACTGATGCTGGGAGGAGGGTATAATAGAGTTATTACTTAATGTTTACATCAAACAGCCCTTCAAGCTATAATGAAAGGATACTGGAAAGTAACTCAAATCCACCAGGAAAGGTAATTACATAGGTAAAGAGAAAAGATAGCCTAAACGTTTTTGTTTGTAACTCTTTACTTCTAATTTAAGAGACAGTTGCATAAAATAAGTTTATTTGATGGGCTTGTCAGCGAGCTCTCTTGATCAAATATAGACCCCAACAATTAAGACCAGAAATAGCCAAGACTGCTTAACTCAGGCTCTAACTAAAACCCATTGTGCTTATTTCTTATCACACTTTCTTGAGGCATTCACAAAGATGTTTTACAAAGATCAGAACATTCCAACTGCCAGGCCAGAAAAGTCCTGATAGCAATGGAATGCCTAGAAGACCACACCCTACACGTCCCCTTTCATGCCCACCATCCCAGGCTAACCACTTACTGCCCCCCAACTTGTGATCACACACTCTTTGCCTGTCCTCGTGCACATACCTGATGTAGTTTTGGAGTAGTGTGGTGTTGGGGTCTGGAGCCGATGACCAAGAAAGAACTCCTAAGACTTTTTGGTGCCAAAAGGTGATTTTATTAAAGCTCAAGGACAGAACCCACCTGTAGAGAGAGCTGCTACACCCGGGGGTTGAAGAATGGCTGATTATATACTTGGGAGTTGGGGGAGGTAAGGACAAAAGCACAGTCATATGCTAAAGAAGACTCTCAGGATACTGCAGGCCTGGCTATGGTCAAGCTAAGGTTGTTTTTCCCTCTAGCAAGGCATAAACACTAAGACAGTTGAGAGTTTTCTGGAGGAATGTTCTTCTCTGCCTATCCCAGGTATTTGTCAATGGACTGGCAGGTTATAAGGACATTGGACTTTCTATTTCCTCTCCCTTTGTTTCCCACATCATACTGATCCCTCAACTCCCTGCCAAACAGGGAGCCTGACATGGGGCTCCTTTCCAGGACCCTGTGATCATGACCTAAGCCAAAGGCAGACCCTTAATTGACTGAGCCACCCAGGCGCCCCACCCCCAACCTCTCCTTATAAAACTCGAGGTATCCCTCTTGCTGGGGACAGCTAACATCAGCTGTTAAGGCTTGAGCCTGCCCCTTCTCCTAGCAGCTGGCACTCGAAATAAGTCTCTCCCTTTCTCTTTCCCAAAAGCTCATCCTTTCTCTTTACCAAACCCTCATCTCTTGAGCTCTTGGCTTCTTTTGCTACAGGTTTATCTGAGTTTGTTCAGCCACAGTATTAGCAAACCCAGCTAGGAGTTATGCTTTCAGTTTTGCCCCCTTGGGGTTCCCTAGGGCAGAGCCAGTTGGCCACGGCTGGGCACCAGGGCTCACCCACTTGTTTCCTGAGTTAGTGTCTGAGAGAGATAAATTCTAACAGGCTTGTAATGTACAAAGATATAATTTGCACAATAGCAGGACAAAGAAGGGGAGGGAACAGAACAACATAGGAGTCTTGGGAGCCCAGCCCATCCAGAGCCTGATCATGGCCATGGCTTCCTATTCAGTCATCAAACCAGATTACTCACTCTGAGGGATCCAGCGACGGGCAGGACAGACCCAGCCATCCCTGTCTTTGCATCACCTCCAGCTCCGCAGATGGGATCGGATGAGTTGCTCAGCACCAGCTCACAGGCGTGGGGCTGGACCCTGCTTGGTAGTTTAGAAGAATTTGGTCTTTGATGATAGCAAAAGAGTTTTAGGGAACTTTCACCTTTGTTTCTGCTCTTCTGCCTCTACCATTGACCTTCAAATTCTCTATTATGTGACGCAGCTTGTCTTGCCTCCTTTAACTGGACCTAGGAGCTGCATAGCTTGGGGGGATGGGATGCTGAGGAAGGGAAGACGTAAAAGAGTGGTATGGGAAAAGAGAAGGTACCAGAATGAGTCCAGAGCCCTCGGCTTCTACCCCAAAGCTGGCTCTTCAGTCTGCTCCCTGTCTAGATACACACAGACCTCTTCATACCAAAAATTCAGGTGTATGGACTGCTCTTCATCTCTTTACGTGTGTAGCTCTGTGTGTGTGTGTGTGTGTGTGTGTGTGTGTACACACATGTTCTGGTCTGTAACAGGCTGTTAAATTGCATTGAGTTGCCAAGATAAAATAAATAAGACATTCTAGATTAAGATGAGAATGTTTAAAGGAAATAAACAAAAACCCCTTGTAAGGGGCGCCTGGGTGGCTCAGTGGGTTAAGCCGCTGCCTTCGGTTCAGGTCATGATCCCGGGGTCCTGGGATCGAGTCCCACATGGGCTTTCTGCTCAGCGGGGGCCCTGCTTCCCCCTCTCTCTCTCTGCCTGCCTCTCTGTCTACGTGTGATCTCTGTCTGTCAAATAAACAAATAAAATTTAAAAAAAAAAAAACAAACCCTTGTAAGATCCTAAAAGATCTACCTGCATTGAGGATCTAACTGTCCAGTTACTGGAGAGTAAAGAAATTTATGTGAACTTCTTTGGAGAGACTAGGACATTGACTCGCCCTACCCTCAGCCCTGCCCCACCCCAGGGGGCACTGAGGGGCTTTACCTGAGGGCAGGGCACAGGGAGTACGGGCTCCTTATAGGATGGAAGAACACTGGGCCTGGTCTCTGTCTCCCACCTCAGCAATCTAAAGGATCACAGAGAAAGGAGCCCCCAAGGGATGGCTGAGCAAGAAGCCTTGCCACCAGAGGCTGTTAGAGGAGTGAGTAAATTCGAGGACTCTCCATAGATCAGTTGTGGGCCCCTCAGGAGAGCTGGCCTGGTCCTGCCCCAGAGGACACCTGGAGGAGTGACGGCTCATCAACAGAGATCCAATGTGGTTTGTGTCGCAGGTTTCAGGGAGGGAAAAATAAAAACAGAAGCTGGGAAGGGTTGCCAGCAGGAGGTAAATGTGTTGCTCACATCAAAAAGGTGAAGTGGAATGTTCTCCAGGGTCCCCAGAATCTAGGAAAGCACCTCCTGGGAGGAATCAACTTTATACACAGGTCAGCACAAACCCATCCCACAGCAGGATCAACCAAGGAAGGACTTTCCCGCTCCCCACATCTCCACTCTCCATCCACCCTCTACCCATCCCTACTCCCCCCGCTCCACGTGGGTTAGAAACCACCTGAGCAAGATGGATGAGGAGGTCTGAAGGTGGGAAAAAGAGAAAGAAGGACTTACCCACCTTCCAATAAAGGAAGGGGCCATCTGTAATTTTTCAAAAAGTTGGAAGCTTTGGCTGGACATTCTAACTTTAGAACTGAGACTGTGTTTAAGGTCCTACAATGGATGTAGAGTGTTTGTTTGTTCATTTGTTTTCACTTGAGGTATTTTTCAGGGGTCTCCAGAGGACCAAAAGCAGCGGGAGATCCTCTATATTATAATCTACAAGCTGGGCTGGGAGTTGGGAGACCTAGGAGAGCCTGGGTTCCAGTTGGTCCAAAGGCCATCTGCTGTAGAACCAGAAAAAGCTGATGTGTTGCAGGTAAAGTCCAAAGGCAAAGGTTGTCTACTGGAAAATTTTCTCTTGTTGGGGGATGGTTGGTCTTTTTGTCCTTCAGGCCTTCAGCTGACTAGGTAAGGCCTTACCATGTTATGGAGGGCAATCTGCTTTCCTCAACATCACAGATTTAAACATTAATCTCATCTCCAAACGCTCTTACCAGAAACACTCAGAGGAGTATTTGAGCAAATATCCAGGTAGTGGACTATCACATATGGGAATAGTCAGAAAAGTCATAGGAGTATCCCAGGGATGGGGTAGAGCTGCCTCCACTGAATCTGTTTTAAAGAGGTAATGGGAGGGGCGTCTGGGTGGCTCAGTGGGTTAAGCCGCTGCCTTCGGCTCAGGTCATGATCTCAGGGTCCTGGGATCGAGTCCCGCATCGGGCTCTCTGCTCGGCAGGGAGCCTGCTTCCCTCTTTCTCTCTCTCTGCCTGCCTCTCCATCTACTTGTGATTTCTCTCTGTCAAATAAATAATAAAAAAAATAAATAAATAAAATCTTTAAAAAAAAAAAAAAGAGGTAATGGGAGACAAAATAAACTTTTGTGACTGTGCCCCATGAGTGTATTTCTTGGTCATTACAGTGGTCACCTATGTTTTCAGGAGGGATGTAGGGAATGCCAATTTAAAAGCTGTTAATAATAGGAGCCCATCACTAGAGTTACCCTGTGGGCAAAGACTGCTCTTCTACTTGGGAAAGCACTTATCTAAGAGGAACTGAAAGCCATCTTCTGGAAGGAAGAAACTGTGGCCCCAGAGGAACCACCTGTTACTTGCTGTGTTCTGTGGGAGTAAGGAGGAGGCATCTTTGAAGAGATTGTGGGGCTGTTCCTTAGGTTTCCTGCTCAAACTGCGGCTCTGGGAAGACAAGAGTGGATTCTGAGGTCAGGGCCTCCTCCTGAAGTACAAGGCAAAGGGCTAAGGTGAGAAGCAGCCGGAAGGGCCCCTCAGGGCAGGGTTCTCCAGGGCAAAGACGTGGCCAGAGCAGAGATTTCTGCTGACTGGGTTTCGGTTTTCCTTCCACTCCTTCAGGCTCGTGGCAAAATTGTGCAAGAATTTCAGCCTGAACTCAGGTTTCTCTGAGGAATTTGGGAGGAGCACTGTGAGAAGGTTCTGGAGCCACTGGCAGAACAGCTGGGAGCAGCAGGTCAGAGGCAGCTGAGGAAAGCGGCGGACAAGCGATTCCTCTATAATTAATGACTGGGAGTCAACAGGCTTCCACTGTACGTAGGTGACCTTAGTGGTCATGGAGGGCTGGGGGGGCGGGGAGGCTCCCATAGATACTTTAGAGGGCAAGCGCCTGGTGTCCCATAGCCTGAAGGGTACCAGACTTTGGAGAAGTGGCATAGCTTGGTGGTCAAGAGTTTGTTCTCTGGAGCCAGGCTGCCTGAGTTTGAGTCCCAGCTCTGCTACTTGTGGCCACAGGCAGGTTCAGTCCATCCCTCTGTGACCTCGCTTGCTCCTCTGTAGAAGTGAGGCTGTTTGAGGGCTAAACAAGTTGGTATTGGAACATGCTGGGAACACAGCTGGAATGTAAATGTTTATTGAGTCGGTCTGTGATGATGAGTTAGGGTAAGCTTGGACCATGTGGCCAGGTTACAGAGGGCTTTGTCAGTCACACTGGGGAGTCATCCAAGACCTTGAGCAAACAGACACTGACATCAGCAGATGCCCAAGATTGTGAGGGCAGATGGGAAGAAATGCTTGGTCCTGAATGAAATATTTGCAGGAGGGGCCCTCCCAATGCCCCTCGAACCCCCGCCCCCAAGCCCTCGCCTTGCTCCCACCTGCTGAGAGAAGAGGGGACAGATATAAATCAAAAGCTGTTCAGCTTTTTCTCAAAGTCTTTCCTTCCCTTTGGTAGAGTTGTCAGGCCAAGCAGAGGTCATTTCATTTTTGGTTTTCTCTAATCTGCTTCCAGCCCAGAGGCGGGAGAAGAGGGGTCTAAAAATACCATGTGCTGCCAGGTCCGATCACTTCAGCCGCTGCCAGCCAAGCTGCCTCTCCCTCTGCTCAGGGCTCTGCCCTTGTATTTCACTCACTGGCTGTTCTCGGGCATCGCCAGGGCTCCCCACCCCACAACACTGGGGGGGGGGGGTAGGATCAGGAAGGACAGAGCCTAAGATCTGGGGCTCAGGAGTAGGGGTCCTGTGACAGAGGTCAATGGCCTAAGGATCCAGGGATGGACGGTCTCCTAGCTCTCCCCTTTGTACAGATGGGAACACTGAGTCCCAGAAAGGGAAGCCGTGTGGTTTTCTGAGCTCCACTCTGTCCTCGCCCCACTTGTTCCTAACCAGCTTCAGCATTCTTATCTGGCAGAGAAGCCTCAAATGATCCTAAGGTGAAGAGCCCTGGGCTGGGAGTCCTAAGTTCTGGCTCTTGTCATCCAGGACTGGTGGGCCATTCACTTGCCTCTTGGCCTCAGTTCCTTTGTAAAATTGGGGAATGTGGCTCTGTGGGGTTCTGCAAAGATGTTGGGGGAAGGTCGCAGGTAAGCGGGGTAGGGAGGTGGGTAGAGGGAATCTCTGGAGGAACCATCCCCATGTCATCCCGCTCCTCTCTTTCATCTGTTTTCTGTTCTAGGAATCATTATAAGGTTTTGTCTGAAAACAAGTTCTGCTAAAATAGAGGGATCTTGAGGGTTTGAAAGTTTCTTCTGGTCCCCATGCTCTGTTTAAGCTTCACCTGCTGTCAGAGGCCACCTAACGCTTTGTGACCCATCTAATCTAAACTTCTGGCACTTGCCCAGCCTGTCTCACCTGGGTTCCTGTGCATGATCCCTACCCGCCCACCTCCATCACCTGCCCTCCTGCCAAGCTTTAAGCCACAGTTCAAGTACAGTCTCCTGCAAGTCTTCCAGACCTGCCCCGGACCTGCATAACCGGCTCCTTGGGGAGTCTCCAGGCTCTCTTATCACCGCAGTTAGTACCTTTGTAATTGCCTATACACTTGACTGTCTGTCATCCAGGAAGACATGAGTTTAAATCCCCTTTCTGCTGTGTGACCCTGAGCAAGTGATCTAACCTGTGTTTCAGTTTCCGCATCTCTAAAACAGTAGCAGCAAATGCAAAATACTTGCTATGTGCCAGCCCTTGTCTTACGTGCTCGACTCATCTAATCCACACAACATCCCTATGAGATTGTACAAAAACCATTTTTTTTAAAGAAATGAGGAAGACTCATTTGTAAGACTCAAGAGGACTGTACTGCCTCTCAGATGCTCTCTTGGAGGGTGTGGTGTGGACAATATGAGTAAATACAGGGAAAGTCGCTTGGCACATAGTTAAGTACTTAATCACTGTCTATTTTTTGTTTCCTAGTGTCCCCTTCACTGTTTGGGGATTTAAACCTGGTGATTTAGAATAGGAATGGGGAATATTTTTAGAGTTTTTTCCCTTATCATGCTCTCCCACTTACTATCATAGGATCCTTACGTATCAGAGCTGGATCAGACATGTTAAATATTTAAAGTAACAGTAACTAGCACTTATTGAATACTTTTACATTACATTTTACTGTGCTAATTTTTAAAAATTGATTTTATTTTTTATAAAGATTTTATTTATTTAAGAGAGAGAGAGAGAGCAGAGTGAGAATCAAAGCACGAGTGGGGATGAGGGTGAGTGGGAGAGGGAGAAGCAGGCTTCCCACTGAGCAGGGAGCCTGATGTGGGGCTCGAGCCCAGGACCCTGGGATCATGACTTGAACTGAAGGCAGACTCTTAACCAGCTGAGCCACCCAGGCAGGCACCTCTATTTTTTTTTAAAGCAGTTTTCAATTCACAGCGAAATTGAGTGGAAGTTAGAATTTCCATATTTCCCCTGCCCCCAGCCATGCACTGCCTTCCCAACTATCAACATCCCTCCCCAGAGTAGTATGATTGTTACCACTGATAAAACTCAGTTGATAGATCCTTGTCACCCAGAGTCCACAGCTTACATTAGGTGTACATGCTCTGAGTCTTGATAAATGTACAATGATATATGTGCACCATTATAGTATCATACAAAGTATTTTCACTGCCCTAAAAATTCTGTGCTCTGTCTACTCATCACTCTCCACCCCTAACTCTCAACAAGCACAGATCCTTTCACTGTCTCTATAGTTTTACCTTTTCCAGAATGCCGTTTAGTTGGAACCATATAATACAGAGCCTTTACAGATTGGCTTCTTTTACTTAGTAATATGCAATCAAAATTCCTCCATATTTTCTCATGGCTTGACAGCTCACTTCTTTTTAGTGCTAAATAATATCCCATTGTCTAGATGGGCCACAGTTCATCCATTCACCTACAGAGAACATCTTGGTTGCTTCTAAGTTTGGGCAATTGTGAATAAGGCTGCTCGTAACATCTGTGTGTAGGTTTTTTTGTGGACATAAGCTTTCAGCTCTTTTGTGTAAATGCCAAAGAGCATGATTGCTGGACTGTATGGTAAGATATGTTTAGTTTTGGGGCACCTGGGTGGCTCAATCATTAAGCGTCTGCCTTTGGCTCAGGTCATGATCCCAGGGTGTTGGGATCGAGCTCCACATCAGGCTCCCTGCTCAGTGGGAAACCTGCTTCTCCCTCTCGCACTCCTCTTGCTTGTGTTTCCTCTCTCTCGCTCTCTCTCTCTCTAAATAAAATCTTAAAAAGGAAAAAAAAAGAGTATATTTAGTTTCGTAAGAAACCATCAACCACCAAACTGTCTTCCAAAATGGCTCTACCATTTCACATTCCCTCTAACAGTAGATGAGAGTTTGTCTACTGTCTATGTCTATCTCCATATCATCACCAGTATTTGGTGTTGTCAGTGTTCTGGATTTTGACCATTCTGGTAGGTGTGGTAGTGGTATCTTACTGTTTTAATTTGCACTTCACTAGTGATAGATGTTGTGGAATATCTTTTCATAAGCCTATTTGCCATCTGTATATCATCTTTGATGAGGTATCCAAATCTATTGTTCGTTTTTATTTTTTATTTATTTATTTTTAAAAAGATTTTATTTATTTATTTGGCAGACGGAGATCACAAGTAGGCAGAGAAGCAGGCAGAGGAAGAGGAGGAAGCAGGCTGTCCCCTGAGCAGAGAGCCCAATGCGGGGCTCGATCCCAGGACCCCGGGATCATGACCCGAGCCGAAGGCAGAGGCCCAACCCACTGAGCCACCCAGGCGCCCCTATTGTTCATTTTTAAATCAGGTTGTTAGTTTTCTTTTTTTTAAATTAATGTTTTATTAATTTTATTTATTTATTTGACCACACAGAGATCACAAGTAGGCAGAGAGGCAGGCAGAGAGAGAGAGGGAAGCAGGCTCCCTTCTGAAAAGAGAGCCTTGTGTGGGGTTCAATCCCAGGACCCTGACATCATGACCTGAGCTGAAGACAGAGGCTTGACCCACTGAGCCACCCAGGCGCTGCCCAGGTTATTAGTTTTCTTATTGTTGAGTTTTAAGGGTTCTCTATATGTTTCAATTACGTGTTTTGCAAATATTTTCTCCCAGACGGTGGCTTCTTTTCTCATTCTCTTGACAGAGTCTTTCACAGATCAGAAGTTTTTAATTTTCATTAACCCCAGTTTATCAGTTATTTCTTTCATGGTGCTATGGTTTGAACCCCCCACCCCCAATTCAAATGTTGAGATCCTAACCCCCAAGGATGATGGTTGTTAGGAGGTGGGGCATTTGGGAGGCACTTAAGTCATGATGGTAGAGTCCTTACAAATGGAATTAGTGCCTTATAAAAGAGGCTCCAAAGAGATTCCTTAGCCCCTTCTGCCATGTAAGGGTAAGAGAAGTCTGCAACCTGAAAAACAGTCCTTACCTTCCATGCTGATGCCATGATCTTGGATTTCAACTTCCAGAACTTTTAAAATTTTATTTATTCTATTTTATTTGTTTATATTTATTTATTTATTTATTTATTTATTTTATTTAGTTAGTTATTTATTTTATTATTCCAGAGGAATAAATATCTATTGTTAATAAGCTATTTGTTCTGTGCTATTTTGTTTTAGCAGCCCAAATGGACTAAGATAAATGAGTCATACTTTTGGCATTGTATCTCAAAAGTCATCACCGTATCCAAAGTCGTCTAGATTTTCTCCTGTGTTATCTTTTTTTTTTTTTTTAATTTTATTTTTAAGTAATCTCTAAACCCAGCATGGGGCTTGAGCTCATGACCCTGAGATCAAGAGTCACATACTACAGCAACTGAGCCAGCTAGGTGCCCCTCTCCTACATTGTCTCTTAAGAATTATATAATTTTGTGTTTTAGACTTTAGCATATGACCCATTTTGAGTTAATTTCTGTGAAGGATATAAACTCTGTATTTAGATTCTTTTTCTTACTCCTTTTCTTCTTCTTCCTCCTCCTCCTCCTCTTCTTCCTCTTCCTTCTTTTTCTTCTTCTTCTTCTACAAGTGGATGTCCAGTTGTTCCAGCACCATTTGTTGAAAAGTCTATCTTTTCCTCCATTTAATTGCCCTTACTTTTTTGTCAAAGATAAGTTAATTATATTTCATGGGCCTATTTCTAGGATTTCTATTCTGTTCCATTGATCTATTTGTCCATTCTTTTGCCAATACCATACTGTCTTCCTTATTGTAGCTTTATTATTTTTTAAGATTTTATTTGTTTGACAGAGAGAAATCACAAGTAGGCAGAGAGGCAGGCAGGTGGGGGAGTGGGGGAAGCAGGCTCCCTACTGAGTGGAGAGCCCGATGCAGGGCTCGATTCCAGGACCCTGGGATCATGACCTGAGTTGAAGGCAGAGGCTTTAACCCACTGAGCCACCAAGGTGCCCCCTTATTGTAGCTTTACAGTGAGTCTTGAATTTAGGTAGTGTCAGTCCCCCAGCTTTATTTTTCTCCTTAAGTATTATGTTGACTGTTCTGGGTCTTCTGTCTCTCCATATAAACCAAAATTAATTTGTTGATATTCACAAAACAATATGCTGGGATGCGGATTGCACTGAATCTATAGATCAAGTTGGGCTAATATATTTTTGAAATGGCTTATCTTTTTAAGTTTAAGCCTTACAATGACTCTGTAGGATAAATATTATTATTATCACCATTTTCCAGGAAAATTGAGGAAATTGAGGTTCAGATATTCCCGAAGAGTGAAGTCAAGGAAGGACCCAATGGGATTGTATTGTATATATATTTACACAGTCATGCATACATGTACACACACATACACATATCTCTAATTCTATCTCTATTTCCCAGATATATCTGTTAAAAGGGCCTATAAGCAATAACATTTTCACAGCAATGAACACACCTATCATCTGGGTCATTTCTGTATTTCATTGCCCATTAAACAGAAACTGGGCTTTTTGAAGAAATGGCTCATTCCAGGGTTGGATCAGGGTAGATACACGATGAGGCTGCTATCCATTTTACTGTGTTATTAACTTAAAAAAAAAGGACTGAAAAATGAAAAAAAATGATAGAGATTTGTTCAAAGGATATAGGACTAGGTTTGGTAATGATATAGAACCTTCACCACAAGGAGTTTTTCTTGTAGTAATTCTTAGAGTCTTGGTAGCCATCTGAACTGGTCCTTTTCTTTTGAGACTCTTTTCCTTTGTGCCTCTGATCAAGTCAGCACATAACTTTTCCAAAGGTTTTACGGTGGGGTTGGTGAGAGTAGTCTAATTGGGTGAACCACCACCCCTGCTTCCACTGGTGTTTTCCCAGTGCCTTTAAAGGCCATGGCTCTGGCATGGCTTCCTGACCAACTTGTTCCTCCATGAGAGTGAATGGTGGTGAGTCACGAGTAGGAGCCAGACGTCCAAGGCTCCGCTGTAAGCTACAACCCTGTCTTCCTCAAAGAGCTAAATAAAGGGTGCCTGGGTGGCTCAGTGGGTTAAAGCCTCTGCCTTTGGCTCGGGTCGTGATCCCAGGGTCCTGGGATCGAGCCCCACATCGGGCTCTCTACTCAGTGGGGAGCCTGCTTCCTCCTCTCTCTCTCTGCCTGCTTCTCTGCCTACCTGTGATCTCCATTTGTCAAATAAATAAATAAAATCTTTAAAAAGAAAAAAAGCTAAATAAAATCTTTTAAAAAAGGGGGATGGTAAATTTCATGTTATATGTATTTTACCACAAAAAAATAGATAGTAATGGGTCATAATCCATTAAATGAAATCAGAATCAATGAGTTCGTACTGACAAGAAATAGAAAATAAGTGAAGAGAGGGGAATATATTAGAATGTCAACTGATAGGAGAGCCTGGCTGGCTCAGGTGGTGAAGCATGTGACTCTTAATCTCAGTGAATTCAAGTTCACATTGGGTACGAAAATTAGTTAAAAATAAAATCTTTAAAAAAATGTCAACTGATAAATGTGGAGGAAGAGGTAGAATTGGAAAAGAACCCTTTTACAGTAGCCATAGTGAAGGCTGATTGAGCAAATATCCTTAATCGGTATTGCATTGAGGGAAGAAGAATTGGGAGGAACAGGCCTTTTGCATACTTTAAAAATGTCTCCCACAGCTTGCCTAATGCAAAGGGAAAAGCAGAAATCAATTAATGGAGAAAGCAGACAGCATTTACTGGGTGACCAGTATAAACATCACCGGTAAGCCTTAGTCAGATATCACGTGCCACCCTTAGAAGGATACAATGTGATGCCCTTAGAAGGATACAATGGCACTGATAGAATATCCTGGTCAGGGATGCATTACCTTATTCATGAGGAAACATCAGGAAAAAACCCCACATTCAGAGACTTTCTATAAAATAATTGGTCTGTGTTCTTCTATGATGACAGTACAATGAAAGATCAGGAAAGACCAAGAGATCATTCCAGACTAAAGGAGGCTGAAGAGACATGATAACTGAAAGCAATTCCTGATCTCAGACTGGACTCAGTATTGATGTGTGGAAAAGAAACTAGAGAGACACTGAGGCAATTGGCAACACTGGATTATGGACTATTTAGGAAGTATTGTATCAATGTTAAAATTACTGAATTTGGTAACGATAGTATGGTATATTCATTTACTACTCACAGTATACCTCTGGATTAAGTATAGCTAAGGCCACTGGGGCACAGAGAGGCGAGATAATTTGCCCAAGACACTGGTCTGATGTGGCAGAATCACAACGGGAAGGCACGTATTCCGTCTCTAGCCCAAGCTCATATCTAAGAAGTAGAAGATCTACATATTTTTAGGTCTGAGAGGCTAACTAGGTAGATCTGGGTCTTTAGAGGTTCAAGTTAGGGTAACAGAAATAAATTGCTACCGGTGCCTGGGTGGCTCAGTCAGCTAAGCATCTGTCTTCGGCTCAGGTCATGATCCTAGGGTCCTGGGATCCAGCCCGACATTGGGCTCCCTGCTCAGCAGAGGGCCTGCTTCTACCCCTCCCTCTGCTGCTCCCCCTGCTTGTGCTCTCTCTCTTTCTCTCTGTCAAATAAATAAATAAAGTCTTAAACGAAAAAAGAAAGAAAGAAAGAAAGAAACGTGCTAAAAAGAGTAAAGCCTTGTACAAATATAAGGCAGGGCCATGTTTAATATGAATAGTGTCACCATTCATTCATTTATTAATCCAATAAACATTTATTGAGCACCTAAAGATAAACATGAAAGGTCAGTGGGTTCAGAACAATAGAGACAAAGTCCCTGGATTGTGGAGCTTAGCTCCAGAAAGGTGTTTAAGGGGAAATTATGTGTATGTTGGGCTCTAAAGGAGGAAAATCAGGATGTTTAGGTGTGTGTTGGGAGAAGCTGACCTTGTCTGTGGGGTCAGGGAAGTCTTCTCTAAGAAAATGACATTTTAGCTGTTGCCTGCAAGGTCAGTAGAGTCTGAGAGAAGGCATACAAGGTAAGGAAATACCACAAGCAAAGGTCCCAAGGTAAGAGTGCAAAACTAACACAAGATTTAGAAATTCAGAGTCACTAGCATATGATAATTTGTCATACAACAGTTAACTTAGCTTCCTTTCATGGAAATAAAATTCCTTATGACAGTTACAATTCTTACTTGCTCTAATATATCAAGATATGACAATCTTTTTTTGAAAGATTTTTAAAGATTTTATTTATTTATTTATTTGACTGAGAGAGAGAGAGCACAAGCAGGGAGCAGCAGAGAGTGAGGCTCTCTACTGAGCAGAGAGTTTGATGTGGAGCTCTATCCCAGAACCCTGGGATCATGACCTGAGCCAAAGTCAGCAACTCAACCCACTGAGTCACTCAGGTGCCCCCGAGACAGTCTTTTTCGACCACTCTAGAACTTAACTGGTTTTTACTAAGTTTTAATTTTGTGAAGATATATTCTTTACCCATATTAGCACAGTTAAGCACATCCTGAGAGACATATTTGGAAATGTGATGTTATTGCTATAAAGATATTGCAATACTTCAACGAAAGTTTCATGAAATTTTACCAAACAATGTAAGATTTTCAGTTCCTCTGCATTCATTTCCTATCAACACTATCACTAATATTCATTAGTCAATTTTAATTGTGATTGTTTAATAGTTGTTTTAATTCATGTTCACTGCCATTCTTCAAATTACATATGTCACTTAGACCAGTGCTTTCCAAACTGTAGTATGCACGCAGATTGCCTTGGGGTCCTGTTAAAATAAAGACTTTGACTAAGTTGATCTGGAGTAGGGCTGAGGTTCTGCATTAAAAAAAAAAAAATTATTTATTTATTTGTTTATTTGAGAGAGAGAGAGAGAGCGCACATGCACAAGCAGGGGGAGGGGCAGAGAAACAGGGATAGGGAGAAGGATTCTTAAGCAGAGTCCATGCTGAGTATGGCGTCCTATGCAGGATTAATAAATGAAATGATACAGAAAAGTCAATGTACCAAAAAAGGGTTTTTTTGGTTTGTTTGTTTTTGATGTACATAGACTCTCAAAAAACTCAAAGGGATTAAGAAGTTCTTCAAAGAGGGGCACTGGTTGTCTCTGTTGAGTGTCTGACTCTTGACCCTGAGATCATGACCTCAGCCAAAAACTAACGGTTGGATGCTTACCAGACTGAGCCACTCAGGTTCACCTGAGGTTCTGCTTAAAAAAAAAAAAAACTATTTATTTATTTATTTGATAGAGATCACAAGCAGGCAGAGAGGCAGGCAGAGAGAGAGAGAGGAGGAAGCAGGCTCCCCGCTGAGCAAAGAGCCCAATGTGGGGCTTGATTCCAGAACCCTGGGATCATGACCTGAGCAGAAGGCAGAGCCACCCAGGCACCCGAGGTTCTGCATTTTTAACAAGCTCCCAGGTGATGTTGATGCTCCTGGTCCAGGGACCACATTTTGAATAAGAAGGACCTAGATTAAAGACTTAAAAAAGTAATTATTTTTATTCAGTATCATATTTTTAAAATGGCATTGCAGTTTCAAATGCAGGATAAAAAAGAAATTAAAAATGTAATTTTTTCTAATATTTTTTATGTTGGAGAAATTGAAACCAATGTCAAGAGGCTCTGCAACTTAGCTTAAAAATCAATAATCTGGGACGCCTGGGTGGCTCAGGTGGTTAAGCAGCTGCCTTCGGCTCAGGTCATGATCCCAGCATCCTGGGATCGAGTCCCACATCGGGCTCCTTGCTCCGCAGGGAGCCTGCTTCTCCCTCTGCCTCTGCCTTCCACTCTGTCTGCCTGTGCTCGCTCTCACTCTCTCTCTCTCTGACAAATAAATAAATAAAATCTTTAAAAAAAATCAATAATCTATTTTTTGTAAGTATTCTCATTTAGTTTTTCTTCAAAAAATATCTTTTTAAATTTTTTTTTCAAAGATTTATTTATTGGGGTGCCTGGGTGGCTCAGTCAGTTGAGCAACTCTCTTCAGCTCAGGTCATGATCCTGGGGTCCTGGGATCGAGCCCTGCACTGGGCTCCCTGCTCAGCAGGAAGTCTGTTTCTTTCTCTCCATCTCCTTCTCCCTCTGCTCATGTGCTCTTTTTCTCTATCTCAAGTAAATAAGATCTTAAAAAAAAAATAAAGTAAAAGACTTATTGTTTTAGAGTTGGGGGGGAGGCAGAATGAGGGGGAAAAAGAGAATCTCAAGCAGACTCCCAGCTGAGTGTGGAGCCTGACACAGGGCTCGATCTCACAACCCTGTGATCATGACCTGAGCTGAAATCAAGAGTCAGACACTCAACAGAGACAACCAGTGCCCATCTTTGAAGAACTTCTTAATCCCTTTGAGTTTTTTGAGAGTCTATGTACATCAAAAACAAACAAACCAAAAAAACCCTTTTTTGGTACATTGACTTTTCTGTATCATTTCATTTAAGCCATTCATTTTACTGAAAGCATCATGCCAAGTCAGTACTAAGCTAATACATTTCGAACTGGATATATCTGAAAATAGAGCCTTGCCCGGTATTTTAGAACCTGTGTTTTTTATTAATATTATCATAAAAGAGATCATTGCACACTTTGTAATTGAGTTTTTACTGTCATGATAGTGTCAACTCAATTTTCCCATGACATATTTAACAGTAGTTTCAAATTTATATTCAGTGTTTTTCAATATACCCAAATGTTTAACTGAAGCTGAAAAGCAGTCATGTAGTTCTTGGAAGATGTTTTTTAAATTCAGTAATGTTAAAGATTTTGACTGTACTGTTCACTGTGAGATTTAAAGAATGCTAAAAAATATATAGAATGGTGTATATTTTTTTCAAAGAACTTCTATCATAATGATACATCTCCCCCATATAGTTGTACCACTATTATATTTCTGGCTTCTTGAATTATTTTTGTCAAGTTCAGAGTCTGTATTTTTTATTAAAAATTTTAAATAACTGGGGTGCCTGTGTGGCACAATCGTTGAGGGTCTTTGTTTCTTTGTTTCTTTTTTTTTTTCTTTCAGATTTTATTTATTGATTTGAAAGAGAGAAAGAGAGGGAGAATACAGAGGGAGAGGGGGAGGGAGAAAGCAGACTCCCGGCTGAGCAGAGAGCCTGATGCAGGGCTCAATTCCAGGACCCTGAGATCATGACCTGAGCTGAAGGCAGACGTTTATCAGACTGAACCACCCAGGTGCCCCCAATTTTTGGTCTCCAATGGGGTCATGATCTTGGGATTGTGGGATTAAGCCGTGTGTCAGGCTCCATGCTCAGTGGGGAGTCGGCTTGAAGTTCTCCATCTCTCCCACACTGTCTCTCTCCCACTGGTGATCTCCCTCTCTTTCTCTCTCAAATAAATAAATAAATAAATAAATCTTTAAAAATTTTTCAAATAACTTTCGCTAGAGTGACAAAAATTCCCCCAAATGTTCACAATATACAAGTATTTGGGTTTGGGGCATCTAGGTGGCTCAGCTGGTTGAGAGTCCAGCTCTTGATCTCAGCTCAGGTTTTGATCTCAGGGTCATGAGTTCAAGCCCCTTGTTGGTCTCTATGCTAGCCCTGGAGCCCAGTTTAAAAAAAAAAAAAAAAAAGGAGTATTTGAAGGGCACCTTTGTGGCTCAGTTAAAGCAGTTGTCTTCGGCTCAGGTCATGATCACAGGGTCGTGGGATTGAGTCCAGTATTGGGCTCCCTGCTCAGTGGGGACCCTGCTTTGCACTTGCCTGCTAACCCTGCTTGTGCTCTCTTTCTGTCAAATAAATAAGTAAAATGTTTTAAAAAATGTATTTGAGTTTAGAAATCTACAAGTTGAATCATAATTATCTGTGCTATGTACAGGCATTAGATATTGAATCTAAAATAATGAGTAACATGCCCGATGTGGAGCTTAATCCCAGGACTCTGGGATCATGACCTGAGCCAAAGACAGAGGCTTTAACCATGGAGCCACCCAGGTGCCCCCCAAAATATATCTTTTTTGAAAAGGATTTTTATTTCTTTATTTTGGGGGGAGGGCAGAAGGAGAGAAAGAATCTCAAGCAGACTCCCTGCTGAGTAAGAGCCCAATGCAGGGCTGAATTCCATGACCCTGAGATCATGACTCAAGCTGAAACCATGAGTCAGATGCTTAACCAACAGAGCCACTCAGGTATCCCCCCCCAAATATAACTTTTATAATACCTGCTAATATTTTAATAAGTGGGTTTTATATTTATCCCCTGGGTAATGTGTAATAGTTTTTTCTGGTGTTATTTGATTGATTGATTGATAAATGTTCTTCCACAATGCTAACAAATGTTTCCAAATGAACAATATTCCAATTTCTACACTCTTAAAAGTAACCGGGTAAGTATCTGAGTGCTAGATATTACCTCACCAAGAGCAGAATCATTTATATAATGTTTCAACAGGAGCACACCAATATTTTTTCTCATTTTATACAGTCTCTATTCTGGAGCACTACCTTTCACTGTGTCCCATGTATCTCTGATAATTCTTTCCAGTGTTTTCCCTTCTTTTCTCGTTCTGTGCTTTAATCTGGATACTTTCTGAAGTCTTTCAGTTCACTAATCTGCTGTTTATAATCTTCTATGAATTACATGAATTTTTACATGATTTTTAAAAAATGATTTTATTTATTTGACACAGAGAGAGACGGTGAGAGAGAGAACACAAGCAGGAGAGTGGGCGGGAGAGGGAGAAGCAGGCTTCCCACCAAGCAGGGAGCCCCAGGCAGGGCTGGATCCCAGGACCCTGGGATCATGACCTGAACTGTAGGCAGACGCTTAATGACTGAGCCACTCAAGTGCCCCTATTTTTTTTTTTTTATGATTTTTTAGTTTTTAAGTAATCTCTGTGCCCAATGTGGGGGTTGAATTTACAACCCCCCAAGATCAAGAGTTGTGTGCTCTACTGACTGAGCCAGCCAGCCAGATGACCCTAAATGAAATCTTTATTATTTTTTTAAAAGATGTATTTATTTATCCAAGAGAGAAAGAGAGAGAGATAAAGAGAAAGAGAGAGAGGAAGAACAAGATGGGGAGAGTGCAGAGTGCAGAGCTGGATGTGGGGCTCGATCTCAGGACCCTGAGATCATGACCTGGGTTAAAACCAAGAGTTGGATATTTTGTCACTGCACCACCAAGGTGCCCCATGAATTCCTTTTAATAACAATTTTATTAGGGTATATTATACTTACAATAAACTGCACCTATTTATAAACTTCACAACTTTTACATATGTGTATATCCATGAAACCACTGCCATAATGAAGATTCAGATCATTCTCATCACCTCCAAAAGTTTCTTGGTGATCTTTTATACTTACCTCTCTCTCCATATTTGTCCCAGACAATCGCTGATATGCTGTCACTCTAGATTAGTTTGCATTTTCTACAAATTTACATGGAATTATATAATATGTATTTTTTTTAAAAGATTTTATTTATTTGACAGAGAGAAATCACAAGTAGATGGAGAGGCAGGCAGAGAGAGAGAGAGGGAAGCAGGCTCCCTGCTGAGCAGAGAGCCCGATGCGGGACTCGATTCCAGGACCCCGAGATCATGACCTGAGCCGAAGGCAGCGGCTTAACCCACTGAGCCACCCAGGCGCCCAATATGTATTCTTTTGTTTTTAGTTTCTGTTCCTCAGTATAATGAATTTGAGGTTCATCTACATAGTTGAGTGTACTGGAAGTTCATACCCTTTTTTTTTTTTAAGATTTTATTTATTTATTTGAGAGAGAGAAAGAGAGAGCATGAGCAGTGGGGAAGGGAGAGGGCAGAGGGAGAGGGAGAAGCAAGCTCCCTGCTGAGTAGGGAACCCAATGTGGGACTTGATCCCAGAATCCTGGGATCATAACTTGAGCCGAAGGCAGATGTCTAACCAACTGACTTGGTTAGTCAGAACTCAGGCGCCCCTAGTTCATTCCTTTTAATTGCTGAGTAGTATAGATTTACCATAATTTGTTCATCCATTCACCTGTCGATGGGTATTTGAGTTGTTTCCAATGTTTTGATACTGTGAGTAGAGCTGCTATAAATAATCTCATACAAGTCTTCGTGTGGATGTATGTTCTAATTTCTCTTGGGTAAATACTTATATTTTGAGGTATCTTTTTGAGATGTCCACTCAGTTGTACTATAGTCTCCAATTATTTTACACTATTCAACAGTAATCTAAGGATTGCTATGAAGGCATTTTTGTAGATATGACTGAAGTCCTTAATCAGTTGACTTTAAGAAAGGGAGATTATTTTAGATAACCTGTTTTGGCCCAATTAAGTTAGTGGAATGTCCTTAAAAACAGAGTTGAATTTCTCCTGAAGAGGAAATACTGCCTTGGGACAGCAGTTCAGTCCTTGCTTAGAATTCCACTCTGCCCTTCCTGAGAGCCTGCCCATGAATTTCAAATTTGCTTAACCAGCCCTTTTCCCCACCCCTAATTGCATAAATCAATTTCTCCAAAGAAATCCCTTATTTCTTATCTTCTATTCATTCTGCTTCTCTGAACCCTGAGGGATACAGATTTTGGTCCTGGAGGTGGTTCTAGAGGACTGAGTTTTCTTGATTGGTTCTGGGTTTTCTTGAATTGGCTCCCTAACCTGGTGTAAGTCTAAAGGCACTGAGGACTATTTTTAGTGGTAAAGAGGGGACTGGTAGTCCCTAGCAGGGTGAGGCATTGGATACTCTTAATCAAATACCTATAGAAGGACAGGTCGTGAGTGACCATGTATTTTCTACTTTAGAATAGTCATATTAAGGAATATAATGGGATCGGCTGGTTGCTTCTAACCACACTGAAGAAAGTGGGGCAAGGAAAGGTTGAGCTCAGGCTTTCAATCCCCAGCCCCACCTAAGCATAGATGACTTGAAAGCTTCTGTATCTGCCTTGAAATAAACCCTTAGGGCCAAAATTTCTGAAAACCCAACTCAGAGCCTCATTCTGCAAGTGTTAATAGAGATGCTGCTTAGAGTCTGTGGCAGTGCATCACAGTGAATCACAGAGCAAAACCTTAGGATTTTGGAGCAAAGCCCTGCCATCATCTACAGATAACTGCCCTCCTTTTGAGAAACAGCTTTTGGCTTGCTACTGAGCCCTAGTAGACTGAATGCTTGACCATGGGCCATCAAGTTTCTATGTGACCTGAGCTGCCTATCATGAACTGGGTGTTATATGAACCACCAGGCTATAAAGTTGCGCATAAATGGCAACATTCCAATGTCAATGAAATGGTATATTTGAGGCTGGGTTTGAATGGGCACTGAAGTTATAAGTAAGTTGTACGAAGAAGTGGCCCCAAAGCCCATGGCCCCTACTCTTAGTACGTTATCTTTTCTTCCCAGC
Organism: Mustela lutreola; assembly: GCF_030435805.1. NCBI lineage: Eukaryota > Metazoa > Chordata > Mammalia > Carnivora > Mustelidae > Mustela > Mustela lutreola. Next base: position 55,157,512 of record NC_081291.1, on the reverse strand, counting down.
CCACAGGTACAGTCCACTGGGGCATTCCCTACAACCAGTTGACTGGGCAAGAGAAACCTTATTCTTGGTTTATAGCCTTGTGTACAAAGGTTCTGTACAATGTGCAAGCACTGGGTGAAAATGGACTGCCATGCTACTACAGCTCCATTCTGGTAGAGTCTTAAAGAATAATAGCTCAGGAAGGAAAAGCCTCCCGGTTGTCAGAACTTCAAGCACTGCTCCTGGTTGCTCAGTGTGTCTGGAAAAAGAAATGGCCAGAAGCTCTGCTGGTCTAGAGGTCTTGGTTCCAGAGGGAAGAATGCTTCCACCAGAAGACATAACAATGATTTTCTTCAATTGGAAGCTGAGACTGTCACCTGGTCACTTTGGGTATCTCAAGTCTCTGAGTCAACAGGCAAAGAAGAATTCCTTATTCTTACGCTAAGTGAGATAAATCAGAGAAAGACCAATATATGATTTCTTGCATGTGGCATCTAAAAAAAACGAGAACAGACCTTAAATTGGGTTGCCTTAGGGAAGGGTGGTAGGGGGATGGACAAAATGAGTGAAGGGGAGTGAGAGATACAGGCTTCCAGTTATGAAATGAATAAGTCACAAAGATGAAAGGTACAGCACAGGGAATATAGTCAATGGAACTGAAATGGTGTTATATGGTGACAGATAGTAGCTACACCTGTGGTGAGCATAGCATAGTATATAGACTTGTCGAATCACTATGTTTCACACCTGAAACTAATGTAAGAACAGACTTCCTGTATTGACTGATCCTGATTACCAAGGGAGAAATTTAACTGCTACTACACAATGGAGATGTCTTAATGATAGTTAACTTTATATTGCAGTATTAAGCTACAGGATGTCAAAAGCGGAAAGGGAACATCACCTAAGGACTTCGTATCCTTTTTTGGGGAAGTTATGTATCTTTGGTTATATGCAGGTTAGTTGTATTACATTAGGTGGAAGTATGACTTTGTTAATTCTAGCTATTCTAATGAGAGGGTAGTGTAGGTAATGGTGGTTTTAATTAGCAAATCCCTGGATGACTAAAGATGTTGAGGATCTTTTTGTTGTGTATTGGTCATTTTCATTTTCTTTGGTGTTTACTCAAATCTGTGCTCATTGTTTTATTGGATTGTTTCTCTTATTACTCAGTTATAAGAGTTCTTTATATATTCTGGATATAAGTCTTTTGTCAGATATATTTATTGCAAATTCTCCCTCTAATCTGTGGCTTGCCTTTTCATTTTCTTAATGGTGTCTTTCAAAGGATAAACATTTTTAAATTTTGATGAAATTTACTTATGAAATATTTCTTTTTGTACCCTAAGAAATCTTTGCCTATCTCAAGATCACTAATGATTTTTTCCATGTTTTCTTCTAGAAATTTACTCTATTTATTTCAAGTAGGCTCCATGCCTAGTGTGGAGTCCAACACCAGGCTTTAACTCAGGACCCTGGGATCAAGACTTGAGCTCAAATCAAGAGTCAGATGTTCAAGTGACAGAGCCACCCAGGCACCCCCAAATTTGTAGTTTCAGCTTTCATGGTTATAATCCATTTTTAGCTTCCTCAGGGGCCTCCTCCATTGCTCCTGAGGTCCATTAATACATCCCATCAACCTTAAAACTGAAAGTCAAGGGGCGCCTGGGTGGCTCAGTGGGTTAAGCCGCTGCCTTTGGCTCAGGTCATGATCTCAAGGTCCTGGGATCGAGCCCCGCATCGGACTCTCTGCTCTGCAGGGAGCCTGCTTCCTCCTCTTTCTCTCTCTCTCTGCCTGTCTCTCTGCCTGCTTGTGATGTCTCTCTGTCAAATAAATAAATAAAATCTTTAAAAAAAAAAAACAAAAAAACTGAAAGTCAACCTTGCCACACCTCCCTAGCCTTCGCTCTTCATCCAGTCTATCAGGTCCTGTCTATCAGGTCCTGCCCCTGAGAAGCACTCTTCTCTACCACCCCCAGTTTACCCTGCCTTGACCATAACAGCAGCCTCCTAACTGGCCCTCTGCACCAACTCTGAGCCCCCGGCAGATCACTCTTCCTACTGCTATCCAAACGATGGTTTAAAAATAGAAGTAATGAAAAATCCCTACTGGCTTCTCCAGATTCTCAAATTATAGTCTCAAATCCTTACCTCAATTATTGCCTACCTTTTCCCACACTTAATGGTCTTTCAGCGCGCTGTTCTGGCCATGCCAAGCTCTCACCTGTAGGACCTTGTTAGTGCCTTTCAAAGTGGCCTTTGGATTCCAGCCTGCATGTTCTTTAAACCTCCACCCCACCCTCTCAGGTTCTCTTAGCACCATGTACCTCCCAGAAGACATCTTACTAATAACAAGTTTTGATGTTGTGTTTCTCCCTTTAACGTTGTCTTTCTCCACCAGATTTAACTTCATGAGGCTAGGGCTTTATTTCCGTAACTTACTCCCAGCAGGTGGAACAGGGCCTACCATCCGGAAGAAGCCTCAGTGCATAAGTGAGGGACAAATAACTGAATGAGAAAAATGGGATCATAAAGAGGCCGATGGCTGCTTGCGGTCCCTTCACTGGTAATACTGGACGGTAAATGGTAACAATCTCGATCCTTTTCGCAGCAGCGGACGAAAACCTGCTAGATGGGAGAAGGCAGACAGGTCTTTCAATCAAGGAGGGAAGAACAGGTATGTGATCCCGCATAACTGCCGGAATTACGCTCAAGCCTGCGTCGCTCCCTAGCCTCGCTCCCCAGAAGGGGCCAGACTGGAGGCCTTGGTTTCTTGGTCTTAGCGCCAGGAGGAGCCCACCCGGAGCAGCATAGAATCACCTACAACGGGCGATTCTTCTCAGCAGCCCAGCCACCGCGTGGGTGGGCGGGGCTACGCCTTCCGAGGCCGTCCCCGCCCCCTGAAGCGTGCGCGCGCCCGCCGTCGCCTCCTGCGTGCGCCGCCGGCTGGGGGCGGAGGTTGTGGGCGGTGGCGGCGGGCGCGCGCGCTCTCGCCCCCTCGCGCCGGTTCGCGCTCCCGCGCCGGGGCTGAAGCGGCAGTGGCGGCTGCAGCGGCGGTAGCGGCGGCTGCGGCGGCGCGGGGGGAGGGCCGGGAGGGGGGGTGGTTGGGGGGGGATGGACCGGGCGCGGCGGCCGCAGCGGCAGGAGCCGGCGCTTGAGCTCGAGCCACGGCACTGGCGGAGACGCCGGCTGCTCCTCCCCTCCCCGCCGGTGAGTGAGAGCCCCCGCCCCGGATGCTGGCGGCGGCCGCGGCCCCGGCCCCTCACGGCCCTTCCGCCTCGGGTAGGGAGAGTCGTGAGGGGAGCGTGGCTGGTCGGCACCGCCGACGCTGGCCGGGCCTCCGGCGCGCGGCCTGGCGCGGTTCGGACCCTCGGTCGCCCCCGTTCGGGGCTGGAGCTCCGGGCCTAGGACTCGTCCTCCAGCATCCCGCCGGGCCTTTTTCCTTCCCAGCTCGTTCCGCTGTCATTTCGACCCTGGGGCTTCTCTCCCCACCCCCACTCTTCGCCCCCTTTCCAGCGCGCCCCCTCCGGGGCCGAGGGGAGGGAGGGGCGTGTGAGGAGTTGGGCCGGGGCCTGAGGGACTGTTCGGAGTAGACTGTGAGGGAGGTCTGGGGTCCTACGAGCCTTCGCTCGTCCTGGCGTCCCCAGAAGTTGGCCACTAGGGCTCAGCCATTGCCACCTGAAACCAGTTTTGCACCTTTTGTTTTGATTTTGAACTTGTCGTTTAAGGGAAGGAAGGGAAGCCCGCTGCCCTGGGAACGGGGGAAAATAGGTGCTGCAAGGTGGGTTGGGGAGGGTGGCTGGGGTTGGTCCAAGAGTGCCTTTTATTAATCCTTTGAGGAAGGGATAAGGGGGCTTAGTGAGTTGCCCCTTCCCTGAAGGGCCACAGATCCGTTTATAGCTTGCAACCCCCTGCTTTTTTTTTTTTTTTTTTTTTTTTTCATTCTAAGGAAAGGTGTGTGTAGTGTTAGTCCAGTTGTTGATTTGGCACATTCCTTAACATTGATGGTGAGGCGAATCTGTAGCAGAGTTTCTTGAAGCAGCCCACTTGGAGCTGTTGGCTAATTTTCCCCCTTTTCTTTGGTGGCACCATACGTATGAGTGTTGGTAGATTCTAGTCAAAGCTTTTGCGGGCTGCCTATTCATCCTGACTTGTCACAGAGGAAAGGAAGAGGAAAACACACACTCTAATCCAAAATGGTTGTTACAAGTCTTACATACTTATAAGCATCTCTAGGAAAGATCTGCATTCCTAAATTGGCTAATTCTTAGTTAAAAAAAAAAAAAGAAATTCAGGGCTTGGAAAGCAGGTACCGGCTTTAGAATAAAACTTTGATATATTTATGTCTTCTGACCAGTATTTTAAATTTTGGGAGTGATTGGCTAGACCAAATCCTTGTCTTTGAAATACCTGTGTATAGAAATTGTTGCAAAGCCTGGAGGAAAGAACCTTATGAAAATGTTAATGACAAGATTCCATCAGGGGCTAGATACCCCCCCCCCCCCCAATTTGTAGATTAGAATAGTGAGACTGGTATTGTGAGTAGGTGGTAGTTTTATGAGTGTCCTGTAACAAACCATGCTTATAGGTGGGATTTTAACTATATCTTGTCCTCTCCCAACAGAGTTGGCTTGTATTTTTTTTGAAATCACACACCCACTCTCTGGCTAGTGTAGAAGAATTAAAAGCTGCTTCTGGTCTGTGGGCGGTAACCTTTTAATTTCTAAAGAGTTTTCGGTTGCTTACAGAATAGATTGCTGATCAGCATAGGAAAAACTTAAATAATAAAATTTCATTAGCACGTGATCAAGGTGTGTTATAATTATGAGCAATAAGATTTGGCATGGTGTGGGTGTTGTGTACTATGTATAGGAAATTAGATTTCTCAGAGTATTTGCATCTTAAGATAAACAGCAGCACAGGCAGCTGACAGAATGTTGTTACACCTTCCAGTGGTTGAGAGAATCTTTTATGAGCAAAAAAATTCCCTGTACAATTTGATGAAGAAACTCAGTAACCTGGACTAGTTGGTGACAACTAGTCTTAATTAGAATTAATTAGAAGACAACTTCTCTTAATTAGAATAGTTCCCCTTTTCTGCAACAGTTTTTATGCCTGTCATATATGTACAAAACCTATAATGGCTGAGGGCTTAAGTTTAAGTTCCTCAGAATGACATTTATGGATCACTCATTTATTTATTCATCAAATATTTATTGAGTTCTTATTTTGTTGCAAGAGGTTTTCTAAGTACTGGGCTATGGTGGGGAACAAAATAGACAAGGTCCTTTTTATTGAGCTTTTTTCTGTGTGTATGAGAATGAGGATAGCAAACAAATGTAATTCCAGGTAATGCTATAAATCAGCAATTAGCAAACCTTTTCCGTAAAAGACCATAAAGTAAATATTTTAGGCTTTATGGGCCATATAGTTTCTGTTGCAACTACTGTGTTGTTTAGTGTAAAGTAGCCATGGGCAGTACATAAACAAGCACTTCTATGTTCTAATTAGGCTTTTGAATTTCATATCGTTTTCCCATGTCACAGAATAATCTTTTTTTTGGGGGGGGGCTATACTAAAACATGGGGCAAGTTGGATTTGGCCTGTAGGTTGTAATCTGACCCTTTATAGAGAAAGTTTGCTGATTCCTGATACCATCTATGAGGAAAATAAGACCAGGTGATTTGACCAGTGAGCGACTGGTGGGGGACGTGGAGAGGCCTCACTAAAGAGAAGATATCTGAGTTGTGATTTAAAAGATGGAAGAACTTTGCTGGCCAATGAAATAAGTACAAAGATCTGCAGGTAGAAATGAACTGCTCCCATGTTCCCCAGCATTGGAGCTTTACATACCATGTCATTCTTGGCTTTGTCTTTTTTTTTTCATTTTGTTCTTAACTAGGTTGCCCTCTTCCTGTCAGGTTTTAAAAGTCTACCCGTAATAGAATCTAAGACTCGTAAGGTATCTTAACTTCCTATCCAATTGCTTTCTTCTAAAATGTGCTCAACGATTTTTCAGCTTCTGTTTGAAACCTTTGATGACATAAATTCATTACTTTGAGGTAGCCTAGCTTTAATTGTTAGAATGTTCTTCATGTTGTAATAGGATTCACCCTTTCTACCTTTTTTCCCTGATGCTGCCTTAACAGTGACCATGGAGGAACCTGCAGTGGGGTTGCACCTCATTCACAGGATTCAGTTCTAACTGAAGTCAGCACTTGAAATAAAAATCATATAAAATGAAAACTACACTTGAAAATCTTTTAAATTGTGGGGCACCTGGGTGGCTTGGTTGGTTAAGTGTCTGAGCTCAGATCTTGATCTCAGGGTTGTGAGTTTAAGCCTTGCTTGTGTTGGGCTCCATGCTGGTCGTGGAACCTACTTAAAAAAAAAAAATCGGGGCGCCTGGGTGGCTCAGTGGGTTAAGCCTCTGCCTTCAGCTCAGGTCATGGTCTCAGGGTCCTGGGATCGAGCCCCACATCGGGCTCTCTGCTCAGCCTGCTTCCCCCTCTCTCTCTGCCTGCCTCTCTGCCTACTTGTGATCTCTCTCTGTCAAATAAATAAATAAAATACTTAAAAAAATCCCTTAAAATGCTTAAAAAGCATTGTGTGCATGTTTTTGTATGTATAGTGATATATTATTCTTATGTGCTTTGCAAACTGAGAGCCACTGAGCATTACTGAAGGAAGAAGCTGAAAGAAATAAATTATTATGTAGATATGTAGACCTTAAACAACTTTGCTTTTTAAAAACAGCTGTCAAATCCCTATCAGAGAGTAGTGGATAGTGGAAAATTTTAATGTGTTCCTGCTCCTTGCAGGGCTAATTTTATTGTATTTTTACTTTAAGCCTTTATTACACTGATAAATGTTTATAAATGTGTTGTGATATTAAATGAGATAATATATATGGAAGCACATGGTAAGTGGTCAATAAATGTTTGCAAGATTTAGATTTAAATTTTTGCTTTAGTGGGCTCATATGCACACTGTCCTTTGAGAAGTTGCAGAGAAGAACTTGGCCACCTACTTCCTGTCTTTCCAAATTGGCATTTCCTGTTGTGGCTTTACCAAACAGCTGTCACTCTCTATGTCCTTGAGTGTTGGTCACATTTTACTGGGAGGTCAGCTAGTAAGTTAAATGGCTGTATAATGTAACTCTGTTCTGTCACATGACTCTTAAAAAGTATTTGAACACTGCTGTCTCCCAGTTAAGTCTTCACTTTTCAGGGCTTAATTTCATTTCTTTCATTTCTTTTAGTCTTGTTTCTTCATCCTCTGGTTGTTCTTTTGAGTATACCAATTTTAGTATATGTGCTGCCGAAGCGAGCACTTTTATGAGCGTACCAATTTATTCTTTTTCACTATTTGTCAGAGAAAGAGAGATGGAGCAAGCACAAGCACGGGGAGAGACAGGCAGAGGGAGAAGCAGATTCCCCACTGAGCAGGGAATCCAGTGTGGGACTCGATCCCAGGACTCTGGGATCATGACCTGAGCCAAAGGCAGCCACTTAACTGACTGAGCCACCCAGGCATCCCAAGACAGTACACTCCTTAAGGGCCAAAACCATGTTTCAGGTATCTTTCGTGCCTGATGCACTGAGTAAAATTTCAGGCATGCAGTATTTACAACTAAAAAAAAAACACAAAAAAAATAATTTTGAAAATAAACTTTCTTTTTTTAAAGAACAGTGTTATATTTATTGCATTGTTGTGAAGATAGTACAGAGTTCCTGTCTATCCCACACTCAGTTTCCCTTATTAACATATTAGTGTGGCACATTTGTCACAAGTAATGAACTAATATTGATACATTATTACTAAGTCTATACTCAGAGTTCCACAGTCTTTCCCTTAATGGCTACTCCCACCCCCACTTTTTTTTTTTTTTTTTTTTTTTTTTTTTTGAGAGAGAGAACAAGCAAGCAAGGGGTGGGGGGAGATGGAGAGAGAAAGAGAATTTTTTTTTTTAAGATTTTATTTATTTATTCTACAGACAGAGATCACAAATAGGCAGAGAGACAGGCAGAAAGAGAGGGGGTGGGGGAAGCAGGCTCCCTGCTTAGCAGAGAGCCTGATGCGGGGCTTGATCCTAGGACCCTGGGATCGTGACCTGAGCCGAAGGCAGAGGCTTAAACCCACTGAGCCACCCAGGCGCCCCGAGACAGAGAATCTTAAGCAGGCTGTATGCTCAGTGTGAAGCCTGATGTGGAGCTCGATCTCACAACCCCGGAACATGAGTGAGATGAAATCAAGACTTGGATACTTAACTGACTGAGCTACCCAAGTGCCTCCCCTTAATGTCCCTTCTTGTGTTTCAGGATCCCATTCAGGATGCCACATTATATTTCATAATTTTGTCTTCCCAGCTCCTCTTGGTTCTGAAAGTTCAAGGCTTTCCTTGTTTTTAATGACCTTGGCAGTTTCAGAGGTAATCAGTTAGGTATTTTTGTAGAATGTCCTTCAGTTGGTTCTTGTGTGATGGTTTTCTAATCGTTTAGACTGATGTAATGTGATTTTGGAAAGACCACAGAGGTAAGGTGTCATTCTCATCACAAATCAAGAGTACATGCTAGTGATATCACTTGCTGATGTTGATGTTAACCTTCATCATCCAGTTTGTGGTAGTCTTTGTTTTCTTGACTGTAAGTTACCCTTTTGTTCCTCCCTTTCTGTGCCATGATCTGGAAGAACATTACTGTGTGTAGCCTACACTTAATGAGTGATGAGTTATGCTCCACCTCAGGGGTGGAGTATCTACATAAATTTTGTTGCTCAAGTTGTTTGAGGTTTGGCTTTTGGGAACTCTTTCACTTGGCTTCTGTATCCCTTCCCTTTGACATACTCCCACGGTTATGTGTGAATGAGTACTTTCTTTCTGGCAACATAAGATGCTCCAGGCTCATCTTTTATATATCATGTTCCGCTTCCAATAGTCAGCCATTTTTCTAAGGAGTCCTAGTTCCTTTTATTGGGAAGTGGTATTAGAAACTAAGATTTTGGGTGCTAGATGTGCTAGTTGTGACTTGAGTATTGTTACTTCTAGGCCTTCTGAGTGATAGAACAAGGAGATACGTGTGTCTGTGCATATACACATCTGTAAATCTTTCTGTATGTAACCGTTTGTCTCTATATTAAGCCAAACATGAGTTCCTACTGCAGTTTCCAACTCTGATTCCTTAGTTACCACATGGATCATTCTAACCTCCTCCACTTCAGCCCATGCTCCACTATACATTTTCTTAGTTCTTCAATTCCAGTATACATTTGAAGTGGGTTCAGAATTGTTAATCTGGATACTTGTGGGAAGCGATTTTATCAAGTAGAACACTGTGCTTATTGATGGTTTCTTTTGTCTTTAGTCTTATAGACTCCACTTATTTCTACATTACCTGGTCAGCACTTTATTTCTCTACCTGGTTTGTGAGGTTGTTTCATATTTGTGATAGATTTAGGTTGTTTTGTCATATTCTGCATTCTGTGTCGAGACCCTTTTGTGTCTTAAAGGATTATTTAAAATTTTGCATGCATTAAGGCTTATTCTCTGTGCTTTAACACAGAGTGTGTTCTTATATTCACCATTATGGTGTCCTCTAGTTTCACTCCTCTAAAAAATTTGTCCCTCTCCTATTTAACTTGACTGATACCAGCCCCTGGCAATGATTGATCTGCTTACTGTCCCTTGCCTTTTCCAGAATGTCAATATTTTAAATTTTAAAAAGTATTTTTGAATGATTTTTTAAATGAACACATCATTTTGTTAAGTAGTGGGAGATGCAAGTACTAGACCGCCAACACTCTGGAAACATTTTTTCTATTGAGATAAAATTCATTTAACACAGTTCATCATTTTAACCATTTAAAATGTACAGTTCAGAGGCTTTTAGAACATTCAGAATGTTGTGCAACCACCACTAACTAATTCCAGAACAGTTTCATCAACCCAAAAAGAAACTTCATATTAAACAGTTCTTCCCACCCTCTGGCAATCACTAGACTGATTTTTGTCTCTACCGGTTTGCCGATTTTGTACATCTCATTTAAGTGGAATTATATAGCATATGGTCTTTTGTTTCTGGCTTTTGTTTAACAACATTTTAAAGGTTTATCCATGTAGCATATTTCAGAACATAATTCCTTTTTTGTGGATGAATAATAATCCATTATAATGGATTGGACATACCACATTTTATTCATTTATCAGTTGATGGCCATTTGAGTTGTTTTCACTTTTTAGCTATTATGAATAATGCTGCTGTGAACATCCATGGAAAGTTTTTTTTGTTTGAACAAGTTTTAGGTTCTTTTGGATGGATAACATACTGCTTTTGATAAATTTTATTTTCATGTTGAAAGGGAAGTTATATTACCCAGTGGCTTATTTGGTGTAAAGTGAGGAAAGAATGCTACTTTCTCTTGGCATGATATTTATCAGTGAATAATGAAATCACATAATTTTCCTGTTGTCTTTGTAAAGAATTTTTGTCCAGATGGGGCAACAGTAGGTAGCCTTCCCTAGAATTCTGTTAGGGGAACATCCTGATTTATGTTTTGTACCATTTAGTTGTCTTTCCTAGTAGCAAGTAGTCACTCATTGTGAAGTTGGATCAGAAGATCTGCTTGTGGTCTAAAGGAATCTGAGTGTATGAATTATTTTTAACATTATATATTCAGAGGGATAGTAGGCAGGATTCCCATTCTGTAATCTGTTTGGCATCAGTGATATTATAAAGGTTTTATTCTTATTAACCACATTCCCTCTGAGGTTTGGACTATAGTAAAGTGGCATTAAATATTAGTGTTTTCTTTTTCCTATTTTAGCACTCAGCCCTGAAGCTTTGTTTTGGAGTTATTGCTTCCACACCTTTGCTTTGATAAATTCATTTTCCTCAGCAAGACTTGGCAAAAGTGTTCTTTTGCCAGTTTGGGGTAGCTTGATCAATTCATTGAAATCTAATGTTGTTTTTCATACTTCTTGAAGGAACATTCTTTGCTGGCTTTATAAGCTTTCTTCTAAGTGACTTTGAGGTTCCCTGGAGATAATAAAATATAGATAAATTATATATTAACCACCAACATACTTTATCCCAAGAATGTCTCTGTAGGCAAGACCTTTTGTGTAGTAGAACACTGGGCTGGAACCAAGAGTATTTTAATTTTACTTGTCTAAAAACTCACTCTCTATTACTGGACCAGTAACTTATACCTTGGGACAATTTTTTGTTGAAAAGTAATATTGACTTTATCTACAGGGATGTTGTGATAGGAAATTAGTTCTATTAATCAGGGTACTTTATTTTTTGAAGGCAAGCATTTTGAAAGATAAGTGTTATGAAAGTTTTTGTTAGTGCTTCCCCTCCCAATATTTTAACAATGTAGATGAATCTGTTATCTCATTATAATAAAAGCCTTTGTCAAATACTGTATCTGTATTCTGTTTACTATTTCTAGTGCTCTTCATTTTTCTGCATAGTTCCAGATTTCTCCTGGCACCTTTCCTTCTGAATGAAGGACTTCTTCAACATTTCTTGTAGTGCAACTTTGCTGCTGATGAATTTTTTTAGCTTTTGTATGTCTAAAGAAGTCTTGCCTTGATTTATAGAAGTTGTTTTCACTAGATATAGAATTTTAGGTTGACAGTATTTTTCTTTAAGTATTTTAAAGATGTTTCCTCACTGTCTTTGGTCCGCATTGTTTCCAGTGAGAAGTCAGCTATCATTCTTTATGCCTCTGTATATAATATGTGGTTGTTTTCTTTCAGCTGCCTTTTATTTTTCTTTCAGTTTTTAAAAATTCTGGTATAATACACAGAACATAAAATTTACCATCTTAACTATTTTAACTCTACTGTTCAGTGGTATTTAGTACATTCATATCATTGTGCAACCATCACAACCATCTTTTTCCCAAACTCTTCATCTTGCAGAAGTGAAGGGTACCTATTAAAAAAAGCAACTCCAAGGGGGCACCTTAGTGGCTCAGTTGGTTAAACTGCCTTCAGCTCAGGTCATGATCATCGAGTCCTGGGATCGAGCCCTGCACTGGGCTCCCTGCTTGGGAGGGACCCTGCTTCTCCCTCTGCCTGCTGCTCCCGGTGTTTGTGCTCTCTCTCTCTCTCTCTCATTCTATCTCAAAAGAATAAATAAAAATTTAAAAACAGAAACATTTGGGGCATCTGGGTGGCTCAGTGGTTAAAGCCTCTGCCTTCAGCTCAGGTCATGATCCCAGGGTCCTGGGATCGAGCCCCGCATCGGGCTCTCTGCTTGGCAGGGAGCCTGCTTTCTCCTGCCTCTCTGCCTACTTGTGATCACTGTCTGTCCAATAAATAAATAAAATCTTAAAAAAAAAAAAAAAAAGCAACTCCCCATTCCCGAAGCCTCTGGTACCTACCATTTTGCTTTCTGTGATTTCGACTACTTTAGGTACTTCATATAAGTGGAATCATATACTATTTGTCTTATTGTGACAGGGTTACTTCCCTTAGCATAATGTCACAAGGGTTCATCCACGTTGTAATATGTGTCAGAATTACTTCCGTTTGAGGCTGAATACTGTTCCATTGTATGTTTAGACCATATTTTGTTCTTCATTTTTCTGTCAGTGGACATTTGTGTTGTTTCTGTGTTTTAGCTATTGTGAATAGATCTGCTGTGAACATGAGTGTACAAATACCTCTTTGACGTCCTGTTTTTAGTTCTTTTGGGTCTGTACCCAGAAGTGGAACTGCTGGATCATATGGTAATTGTATGTTTAGATTTTGAGGAATTGCCATGCTGTTTTTCACAGTGGCTCTGTTGTTTTACATTTCCACTAACAGTGCATCAGGTATTAAGTTTCTCCACATTCTTGCTAACATTGTTATTTTCTTCTTTTTTTTAATAGTAGCCATCCTAATGAGTATGAGCTGATATTTTGTTGTGGTTTTGATTTGCATTTTTTAAAAAAAGATTTTATTTATTTATTTGAGAGAGAGAGAGAGAGTGCATAAGCACAAGCATGAGTGGTGGGGAGAGGGCTAGACTCCCTGCTGAGCAGGGATCGGAATGCAGGGCTTGATCCCTGGATTGAGACTGTGACCTGAGTCAAAGGTAGAGGCTTAGCTGACTGAGCCACCCAAGCACCCCTGATTTGCATTTTCTTAATAATTAGTTATGTTGAGCATCTTCATGTATTAATTGGCCATTCATATATCTTCTTTGGACAAATGTCTGTTCATGTCCTTTGTTTATTTTTCTATTGAGTTGTTCATTTTTTATGGTTGTTGAGTTACAAGCATTCTTTCTATATTCTGGATATTAATTACTTATGAAATATATGATTTCCAGATATTTTCTCCACTCTGTATCCCTCTGTATGCTTTTTTTTTAAAAAAAACTTATTTATTTTCGAGAGAGAGAGAGCAAGCACGTGTGTGCAAGCAGGGGAAGGGGCAGAGGAAGAGGGAGAAAGAGAATCCTTAATCAGACTCCTTTCTGAGCATGGAGCCTGAAATGGGGCTCTATCTCTGGCTGCTTTTAAGATTTTTTCCCCTTATCTCTGGATTTAAGGAAATTGATTTCAATTATTTCTTGGTGGAGTTTTAGCTTTCTTTGTTTCTTGAACATGGTGTTTGTTGAGCTTCTTGTATCTGTAGGTTTGTCATTTTCATCAAATTTAGCAGAACATTTTTGGATATTGTTTTTTCAAATCTTCCCTCTGCCAAGTTTCCAATTACACATAAGTTATTAGGCTCCTTAAGTTTGTCCCATAGCTCATTGATGCTGTGCCCTTTTTTTACTAGTTTTCTTGTATTCTGGGTTTCATTTTGGACAATTTCTGCTTTTATGTCTTTACATTCACAAATCTTCTCTTCTGCATTGTTTTATCTGCTCTTAATCCCATTCAATGTATTTCATTTCAGTCTTCTATATATTCTGTAATTTGTAGTTTGACAGAAATGCAGTGACATGGCAGGTATCAGGAAATATTATCTTAATTTGCTGTCAAAATAAAAGATTCCTAATTCTGTAAGCTATTAAAGGGTATATAAAACTACTGTATGTGTTGAATTAACCTTGTCTCTCGGTTTCCACATTGATTTTGTTTTTCTGCCAGACCTACCTAGACATTTTTTTGCATGTTATTTTATATTTCCTTTTGACATGGATATCTGCTGACATAGACATCTGTTCTATAATTCTTGTTTTATAAGGCTCCAGAGTGCTTCGTCTGTTTGCCAAACTAGTATTATTTGTCTGTATTTGTTTGGATGTAAGATATGAGCATCATCTTGCTATAAGAAACATGAAATAATTTTTTATACTTTGTTTTACTGTACTGCTTATTTTATTAATAACCAGAGAGCTGGATTACCTGCTGAAGTGTACCTTTGATTGCAGCTGTTATTGATAACCTCTGTGCCACCTGGGCTTGGCCACTTGTATTTCTTCCATGTGATCTTTTAATGTTACTAATATCAATTAAAAAAAATTCTGCAGTCTGACAACTGGTAATTGTTTGCCAGCCAGTCATTTGCATTTAGTAGTATTTCTCCTCTTGCTCCCTGTCCCAGCAGGTGTTACTTTCTCGAGGACACACCCACAGTTAGCCCTTTCTTCAGATGCTGAGCTTGGTGAACAGCTGCTCTTGATCACAAGATTTAGAAGACACAGTCTCCATCCTCCCAGGCTGGATCTCTTTTGATATGGATCTTCTGTTTCTATGTCTTTTTAAAAAATAACTTTCTGGGAAATACTTTGGATTACAACTGTTCATCCTCATCTATGCAAAGAAAGGAAAACTGTTGTGCTGAGATTTTTGAGGAGGTATGTCGTTTTTCCTTCTATTGCAAAACTGCATCACTTAGGCACTCAGAGCAATAGACAGTAATGACTTAACATTGACTCTTTCCTTACTAGAACTTCATTCTTATTCATTCACTTGTTCCATCTTCCCTTTCTCTCATTCTCGCTTTTTTCCCTAACTATTGACATGATTTAATAAGAACTTTCTTGATGTGTGGATATAGCAGCTCATTTCTTACATTCTTCCTGAATGTCTTTGGACTCTGGGTTAGACTTAAAAGTGACAGGAAGCTGTTTGAATACTTATGCCTCAAGTTGGGATTGTGACTGTGATGAACAGAGTTTGTTCTCATTCTGGATAGACACTAGGAAAGCTTAGTATCTTTAGGGTAATATGTAGCTATATG
Source organism: Mustela lutreola (assembly GCF_030435805.1). Classification (NCBI taxonomy): domain Eukaryota; kingdom Metazoa; phylum Chordata; class Mammalia; order Carnivora; family Mustelidae; genus Mustela; species Mustela lutreola. Next base: position 55,142,343 of record NC_081291.1, on the reverse strand, counting down.
ATATTGTAGGCTGGTTCAGTATCATTTGTAAGAGGAGATAGGGTATTGGAGATTTTTTTTTTTTTAAAGATTTTACTTAATTATTTAAGAAAGAGAGAGAGAGCTAGAGATAGAGATAGATATGTGGGACTTGATCTTAGGACCCTGAGATCATGACCTGAGCCGAAGGTAGATGCTTAGCTGACTGAGCCACTCAGGTACCCCTGACATTGGAGAGTTTTGGATTAAAATTTGACAGACTTCAATCCCAGTTTTGACATTGTCACTGCCATGCTTTGGGTTATAGAGTATGTTTGTTTTCGCATCTCCAAAATTCAGCTTATCATTACTTGCTTTACACAAACCTCATGGGGTTGTTGAGGGTCAGGTGAGAAATTTTGTGTGGAAGACTATTTTATCACTATAAAGGCTTGTTACTGCATTGCAAAGAGCTGTAGGCATCTTTTTACTCAAAGACTCACTTTTTATTTCTGCAGACTTTTTGATGGTACAGCTCTGTTAAGAATCAGATTTTTACATTTCCATACTTAATCATGGATGAGCAGTAGTGCTTCTAGTGCCTAATTACATGTAGGTGCTCTGTATATTTTAAAAAGTGGATTTGTTGAATATGATGCTAAGAAAATGTCGGTTTGTATGGTAAGGGACTATTTTACAAAATTTACTGTGTAGTGTTTTGAAGAGAAATATCATTTGTTTATTTTATGCATTTATTTTTTTTTTTTTTTTTTTTAAAGATTTTATTTATTTATTTGACAGAGAGAGATCACAAGTAGGCAGAGAGGCAGGCAGAGAGGGAGAGAGAGGAGGAAGCAGGCTCCCTGCTGAGCAGAGAGCCCGATGCGGGACTCGATCCCAGGACCCTGAGATCATGACCTGAGCCGAAGGCAGCGGCTTAACCCACTGAGCCACCCAGGCACCCTATTTTATGCATTTAAAAATATTTATTGAGGACTAACTAGGTTCTGGGCTTTGGGGAAAAAAAGAAAAATTTCTACTTTCATGGAAGTTATTTAATTTTTTTTTTTAAAGATTTTATTTATTTATTTGACAGACAGAGATCACAAGTAGGCAGAGAGGCAGGCAGAGAGAGAGGAAGGGAAGCAAGCTCCCTGCCAAGCAGAGAGCCCGATGCGGGGCTCGATTCCAGACCCTGGGATCATGACCTAAGCCGAAGGCAGAGGCCTCAACCCACTGAGCCACCCAGGCACCCCAGTTATTTAATGTTTTATGTGGGGAGATAAAATAAACAAGGTAAAAAAGTAGAAACCATTATTTTATAATGACAAGTTTTTCTTTTTTTTTAATTAATTAATTAATTAATTTGACAGAGATCACAAGCAGGCAGAGAGGCAGGCAGGGAAAGAGGAAGAAGCAGGCTCCCCGCCGAGCAGAGAGCCTGATGCAGGGTTGGATCCCAGGACCCTGGGATCATGACCTGAGCTGAAGGCAGAGGCTTAACCACTGAGCCACCGAGGCGCCCCATAATGACAAGTTCTAATGAGAAAAGTAAAAGCAGGAAAGAAGAATAGGGCATATTGAAGGGAGGGATTGAGTGGTCATAGATGGCTCACAGAGAAGGTGACATTTGAGTGAAAGCTTGAAAGGTGTTAGAGAGTAAGCCATGCAGATAAATGAATGAAGGCAAGTGCAAAGGTCCTGAGACAGAAACTTGCTTGGGAAATGGCAAGAATTGGAAGGGTAGGTGCTTATCTTGTGGAGCCTCAGGGAAGTACTTTCCAAACTTTAATGTGCATATGGTTTATGTAGGTGGTGGTTGTTAAAACTCAGATTCTAATTTTGTAGGTTTGAGGTATGGTTCATTTCTAACAAGCTCCCAGTTGCTGCTAGTACTGTTGGTCCTTTGTAGGGCTTTAGATGTTAGGCTGAGTGATATGGGAAATCTTCAGAGAATTTTTGGGTGGTGGCATGCCATAATCTGCTTTCCATTTTGACATCATGCCTCTGGCTGCTGTGCTGGTAATACACTGGTGGTGGGTTTGGCAAGGGCAAAGGCAGGAATACCAGTTAGGAGGCTATTGCTGTAATCCAAGTGAGAGAAGAAGACAGTTTGCACTGTGGGGTGGCAGTGAATGTGGTGACACATGGTCTGGTTCTGGATATAATTTTCAAGTATTATCAACTGATTTTGCTGATAGTTGGTTGTGTGCTCTTAAAGAAAGGAAGGAATTAAGGACAATTTGAAGGTTTTTGCTCCAAGTTCTTGCAAGGACACTATTGATATGAGAAAGACTAAAAGAGTAACAAGTTTGGAAAGGAAGAACAGGAGCTCAGGTTTGAACATATATTATAGATGCCTACTAGACTTATTAGAGATGTTAAGTAGGTAGTTGGTTTATGAATCTGGTATTTAAGAGAGAGGATCTGCTGGAGGTTTGCCACTGGGTGTTACTGACAAAAATATTATATTTAAGTCAGGAGGCTGGGTGAGGTCACCAAGGAAATGAATAGAGATAGAAGTAAGAAGTTGAAGAACTTAACTCTGGAGTGGACCAGAGGTTAGAGTCTAGAAGTGAGGAAGATGAGGAATAGTCAAAGGAGACAGCATCAGCCTGGGAAGTAGGAAGAAAGACAGGTGTGAGGTTATCCTGAAGCCAAATGAGGAAGGTGTTGTTATCAACTGTGTTAAATACTAAACAATTAAGAGGAGGGCTGAGAAATAACCATTTATTTAGCAATGTGGAAATTATTGGTAATCTTGGTAAGAATGGTTTCCAGAGGCAATGGGAGTAAAAATCTGTTTGGAGAGGTTGCTTTTCCAACAGTAAAACAGTCCTAAGTCCTGATGAGGTGGTATTTAGGTAAAAATATGTAACTCTAGATAAATGTCTGGGATAGGAGAAGATTTAAGATGTTTAAGTACTATTATAGCAACTGGTTTGATTAATTGCTCATTTAGAGTAATATTCAAAAGTGTGCTTTGAAATCTTTAAGGTATCCTAAACCACTGATTCTTAGTTCCTGAATTTTTATTTCATGCCTTTAGGGTTTTTAAATCATCCTTAGCAGTTATGATAAAAAAGAAGAAATGTAAGGGTTGGTTAGGAACCATCAGGCTCTCAGTTACTCTTCTTTCCTAGGTTACAGGTATTTAAAGACACTTTAAATACTAATTGGTAGTCAAAGGGGACTGTGAGAAACTCCTCATACTTACCTATTCCTTAGCAGAAGTTTTCCATCTTTGTAGCATACTTAACCTGACGATCTTGTGCAAACAACCAAAATAGGTAAGTTATGCTTAGATACAACTTAATCGGGCTTTATGGAACACCTCTTTTTCTTCATTTATTTATTTAAAAAATATCTATCAAATACTTGCATAGATGTTTGGTTCTGTTTTAGCTACTGGAGATGCAGTAAATTAAAGTTTCTGCCTGACTGGAGCTTATGTTCTAGTTGGAATGAATGAAGTAGCAGATTGAGACCAAAACTTGTTGGTGGTCTGAGACTAGTACCGGTTGTCTTAACATTGTGTGGTCATATGGGAATCACAAAGAAATAAAATTGTAGGAAATAGATTAATATAGAACACTATGCCTTTGTTAAACATTGACACAAATTACTTTATTTCCATTAGAATTTAAGCTACATTAGTTTCCATGGATAGATACAAAGTTTATCACTTAAGATATATTATACTGTAAATAACAGTAGCAATATCTAACAGCTGCCTAAACAGTAAAGACTCTAAATTGTTTCATGTAAATAGAAACAAGGAAATAGGTGGTTCAGAGCTAGTTTGGTAGCTTGGTAATATTTATTAGACCCAGGTTTTCCCCCACTTTAACTCTGTTATCCTCAGTATTGTTTTTTCAGTTTCTCTGTGTAGCCTCATGGTTGTAGGATGACTGCCTTAATTCTAAGCAGCACAACTAACTGCATTCAGAAACAGGAAATGGAGGACGAAATATTTTTCTAATGGGAAGGCTCAGTTGTTTTAAAAGGGGGGAGGGAAATAATTCCCAGAAAAGTCTCCTAAATAATGCTTCATGAACTTTAGGAGTAATTGTAAGACTGACCTAGGGAACTTGTTAAAATGTAGATTCCACTGACGGAGATTCTGAAATCTGTAGGTTTTTAGTGGGGTCTGTGAATTTGTATCACTAATGCACTTGCGTTTGACGCTAATGCTGTGAATTTGAGTAGCACTGCCTCATTGCAGAGAGGGTCATATTGCTTGCTGCCCCTCACCCCATGCATGTCTGGGAACGTGATTACCTGGCAAAGAGAATATGATAGCCATAGTTGGCTTCAGCTGGTCATGAGTCATCTCTTGGGATTGGGCACATTACCATCCTGAGCAAATGTGAATTCTGATTAATGAGGAAGAAGGGGGAGCGCCTGGGTGGCTCAGTGGGTTAAAGCCTCTGCCTTGGCTCGGGTCATGATCCCAGAGTCCTGGGATCCAGCCCCACATCAGGCTCTCTGCTCAGTGCGGAGCCTGCTTCCCCCTCTCTATCCTCTCTGCCTACTTATGATCTCTTTCTGTGTCAAATAAATAAATAAATAAAATGAGGAAGAAGGGAGAAATGGCTGTGGGATGGACAACTAAGCATCTAGCACTTTTGCTATTATAAAAGTTTCAGTGAATATCCATGCTTCAAAGAAAAGGTAGGTATAGTTAAAAATTTTATAGATACTTCTAAATTACTCTCTAAAGAATTGGAATCAATTTATATTCCTGTAGCAATCTATGTAGTACTTCTTTCCACTCCTTATTAGATATGTTACCTACTTGGATAGGTAAAAAATGTTATCACATTATAGATTTGTTTATTATTTTTAAAGATAGGCTCCATGCCCAGCATGGAGCCCCCAATGCAGGGTTTGAACTCATGATCCTGAGATCAAGACCTGAGCTGATACCAAGTCAGATGCTTAAATTACTGAGCTACCCAGGCGTCCCACATTATAGATTTAATTTAATTTGCTTTTCATCTCACATCCGTCAGAGTGGTTAAAATAAAAAACATAAGAAACAGTGGTGTTGGTGAGGTTGTGGAGAAAAAGGAACCCTAATGCGCTGTCATTGAAAATGCAAACTGGTGCAGCCACTGTGGAAAACAGTATGGTGGTTCCTCAAAAAATTAAAAATAGAGGGGTACCTGGCTGGCTTAGTTGGTAGAGCATGCAACTCTTGATCTCTGGGTCATGAGTTTGAGCCTCACGTTGGGTGTAGAGATTATTTAAAAAAGAAAAATAGTTAAACATATATGATCCAGTAATTATGCTACTCTAAGTATTTACCTAAAAAATACAAAAACACTTAATTAAAAGGTATACATGCTTCTCTATGTGTATAGCAGGATTATTTACAATAGATAAATTATGGAAGCAGCCCAAGTGTCCATCAATAAATGAGTGGATAAAGAAGATGTGATTATGTATATTGTATATATACAAATATACATACAGTAGAATATTATTCACCTATAAAAAATGAAATCTTGCCATTTGCATCAGCCTGATGGATAAGAGGGTATAACACTAAGTGAAATAAGTCAGAGAAAGACAAATACCATATGACTTCACTCATGTGAAATTTAAGAAATAAAACAAATGAGCAAAGAAAAAAAAAAAAGAGACAAGCCAAGAAATAGACTCTTAACCAACAAGAACAAACTGGTGGTTACCAGAGGGGAGGTGGGTGGGGGAGATGAGTGAAGTAGCTGATGGGGATTAAGGAGGGCACTGGTGATGAGCAGTGGGTGATAAATGGAATTGTTGATTTGCTGTATTGTGCACCTGAAACTAATACAACATTGTATGTTAACTATACTAAAATTAAAATGAAATTAAAATTAAAAACTTTAACCATATAAAAAACTTTACATTGCTCTTTTTGAGTGAGGGTGAAGATCTTATCTATGTAAAAACAATATTTGCTTTTCTGTAAACTGTAATTTTTTCATTTGGAGCCACAATAGTCTGAGGTAGTTAATGGTATGATTGGGCTGTGAAAAGAGGTAACATTGATGCACTGATGACTATTTATAGATGTACAGTGCTAAATTAAGTTATATAGTGCTAAATTAAGAGACGTAATAGTCCCTTTGTTCTTATACTGTCAGATTATATCCGGGTATTGTGTCCAGTTATGGATTTTACACTTCAGTGGGTAATCTAAATTGTTCAGATGAATGTGACTAGAATACTGAGAGAGCTCTAGGCACCATATTTAATGAAGAACAATTAAAGAATCAGGAGCTGTTTTGCTACAGAAGATAATACTTGGAAACTTAACTATATTTGAAGGATTATGTTAAGCAAGAGAAAGCAGACTCCTCTTTATTGCTTCAGAGGATAGACAGTGGTTAGAAACTATGTTGGAGATGAATTTCATCCCATGGTGGAGACCTTTTGCACAGTAAAACATGTCTCACAGTGGAATTGACAAAATTATGAGGTCTCTGTCATTAGAGATATTCAAGTATTGGTTGGATGATTGTCTTCTGGAGATACAGGTGTTCTGCAGTTTGGACTACATGATATTTCTTGTCCATCCCAGCTCTTAAGATTTTCTAATCTCGGGCGCCTGGGTGGCTCAGTGGGTTAAGCCGCTGCCTTCGGCTCAGGTCATGATCTCAGGGTCCTGGGATCGAGTCCCGCATCGGGCTCTCTGCTCGGCAGGGAGCCTGCTTCCCTCCCTCTCTCTCTCTGCCTGCCTCTCCATCTACTTGTGATTTCTCTCTGTCAAATAAATAAATAAAAATCTTAAAAAAAAAAAAAAAAAGATTTTCTAATCTCAAGTAGACTCTCTCCTTTGTGCTAATATTGGTAACAGTGAAAAGGTAATGAAAATTCTTGTTGACTTTAGTTCCTGTTTGTTTGTTTTCTTTTTTTTTTTTTTTGAAGATTTTATTTATTTGACAGAGAGAGACAGAGAGGGAACACAAGCATGGTGGGTGGGAGAGGGAGGAAACAGGCTCCCTGCTAAGCAGGGAGCCCAACTGGGGGCTGGATCCCAGTACCCTGGAGTCATGACCTGAGCCAAAGGCAGCCACTTAACAACTGAGCCACCCTGGCGCCCCGACTTTAGTTCCTCGATAACTAAAGAAAAATCAAGAAATGTTTTCCAACCAGCAAGAGAATACAGTGCCAAAAAAGGTAGTTTTTAAAAAGTGTATAAAGCAGAAAACTAGAATACTATGTCTGTATATGGATTATTTTTATGTTTTTGACAGCATTTCTTTTTGAAAAAAATTATTTTTATTTTTTCAGATTTTATTTATTCATTTGAGAGAGGGAGGGAGAGAGCATAGGCAGGGAGGGAGGGGCAGAGGGTGAGGGAGAAACAGGCTTCACTCTGAGCAGAGCACGTGGGGCTTGAAACCAGATCCTAGAACGCTGAGATCACCTGAGCTGAAGGCAGACGCTTAACTGACTGAGCCACCCAGGTGCCCCCTTTACAGCATTTCTTAAGGCTAGTCTGTCTGACTGCCTGCCTGCTGGCCTCCCTGCCTGTCTCCCTTCCTCCCTCTCCCCTCCCCTTGCCTTCCCTTCCTCTTTCCCTTTCCTGTTATGTTTTGCTTTTGCTTTTGTTTTGTTTTCTTGTTCTGCAGTTCATTTGCCATATTGGGGTAGGTGGTTTAACTGTAGATTGTGAGACAAAAGTGGGAGAGGAGTTCTTTGCTTTCCCTCCCAGGAGTCCCAGTTGTGTTATGGATGCTTATAAATTTTCCTAAATAGCTTTCTGTTGGGCAAGCTGTGGTAAATACTTGTGTGTGGGTCTGAAACTGGAGATTGGCATACAAACATTCTAGGAGTCCTGGGAATTTCTTGGACTTGTGGTCAGCTCCCAAGAGCAGCTTTGTTGTCCAGATGTTCAGGAAAGTGGCTGGTAGAAACTTGCTTGAAGACTGATAAAGCTGGGGGAAGGTATGGCTCCACAAAGAGGCGCAGCATTTCTTTCCTCTGGCTTTTCTGTGATAGAATGAGTAGGATGCTGCTCCAGTTAAGCACCAAGAGGTGTGGGGCCTGTGCTGTTACTCAAAAGCCTCAAACCTGGCAACCCCCTTACTGCGCCTTAAAATTAGTGTTTCAAGAGCATAATTTAGGACATATTCTTAAGGATTGTTAGAGAGTTTATAATTTTATACTACATAATGGAAACTAAAGGTTGCCATAGTGTAGATTTAGTTCTCTGCTACTTGCTGTGCAATGGAAAAATTAATGATGAGATTTAATTTTCTCATCTGCTCTTGGGGGCAGTATCTGTCTTTCAGAGTTGTATATACTGGAAATAATTTACCCTAAGGTTAATGCCTGGCATAGAAATGGCATGAAATTATTATTTTTAAAAGATTTTATTTTTTAAAGTCATCTCTGCAACCAGTGTGGGGCTCAGACTCACAGCTCTGAGATCAAGAGTCACATGCTCCACTGACTGATCCAGCCAGGCGCCTCGGATGATATAAATTTTTTTTAAGTAGAGGTTTTCACTTTTATTTATTTTGTTATTTATTGTGTATTTATTTATTTATTTGAGAGAGAGAGCACAGAGGGAGAGTGAAAGGGAGAAATAGATACCCTGCTGAACAGAGTGCCCCACTCAGGGCCTGAGCCGAAGGCAGACACTTGACCAGCTGAGCCACACAGATGCCCCATGATATATAATTATTACAAATTATTATTAGTAGCAACTATTCTGACAACAGAACTTAATTTTTGGGGTCTTCTCTTTATACATGTTCGGCAAGGTAAGCTGGGAGATGGTATCAACAAATCCATTTGTTTCTTTAAGTTTTATAAATATACACTGGAATTAACTACTTATGTGTGGGTTTTTCCACACCGGAACCAGTTCTCCAATTCTGTGACACTAGTCCTACATTTGAATTCAATTCTGACACTGTGTACCTGGAGTTAAAATGTCAGATCCTTCAAGTTAAGAGGGCTCTGTTTCATAAGACTGTCCCCACTGTTGCAAGTCCTGGGCCACCTGTACTTCTTCTCCAGCTTTGTAAAAATTCTGATCCCTCCTTAGATTCAGTGATTTGCTGGGATGACTCAGAACTTGGGAAAAGCACTTTACCTATGTTTACAGTCTTATTATAAAGAATGCAATTCAGAAACAGCCAGGTGGGGAGATGTGTAGGGCAAGTATGGGGAGCTTCCCTGCCCTCTCTCTGCATCAGTGTGATCACTCATTCAGAAGCTCTTCAAACTCTGTCGTTGAGGGGTTTTTGAGAAGGTTCTGTTTCCTAGGAATGATGGGGTAATAAATAAATCATCAGCATTGGTAGTTAACTTATTCACTAGCCTTTCCCTTTCCCTATATTGAGGGGTGGGGCCTGAAAGTTTTAACCCTCAAATCCTGTGGTTTGTCTCTCTGACAACCAGTTCCCATCTTGAGCTATGTAGGGGTCCACCAGAAGTCACCTCATTAGCATAAACTGCAGTGTGGTTGAAAGACTTGTTATGAATAACAAAAGGCACACTCCTGTCATTCATAAAATTCCAAGGGTTTTAGGAGTTATTTGCCTGGAATGAGGGACAACATCCAAACACAGTTGACCCTCAGAAAACGGGTGTAAACTTAATGCAGGTCTGCTTACACGTGGGTGGGTTTTTTCTGTGTGTTTGATAAAAACATTATAGTACTATAAATGTGTTTTTTCTTATCATTTTCTTAGTATTTCCTTTTCTTTAGCTTACTTTATCTTGAGAATACAGTATATAGGGGCGCCTGGTTGGCTCAGTGGATTAAGCCTGTCTTCAGCTCAGGTCATGATCTCAGGGTCTTGGGATCGAGCCCTGAATTGGGCTCTCTGCTCAGCAGGGAGCCTGCTTCCCCCCCAACCCCTTCCTGCCTCTCTGCCTACTTGTGATCTCTGTCAAATAAATAAATAAAATCTTAAAAAAAATACAGTATATAATGCATAACGCATATAACGTACACAAGTTGTGTTAATCAGAATTTATATTGTTGGTAAGGCTTCCAGTCAACAGTAGGCTTTTAGTAGTTAAGTTCTTAAGGAGTCAAAAGTTATATGCAGATTTTTGACTCTGCAGGTTGTTGGTGCCTCTAACCCCCTTGTTGTTCAAGAGTTAAACTGTAACTAGATATTGTTTTTTAGAACAGAGGGCTAAATTTCAGAACATTAGTATTGAATTCCCTCTGGGTCATTGATTTATTTCTTTATTGGGCCATGGTGCCACCGTTTTGATTCTTGGTAATGTAAATAATATTTGTTTTGAGATTTTTAGATGAAAGGTGCTATTGAAACACCTAAATGCTGTATTTCTGAGTGGTCTTTATCAAATTCCAGTATTGTTTCTTTTTCTGCCTAGACTTTTGTCCTCAGTTGGCTGTACTCTAATCCAGAGACAGAGCTAATTCTTCAGTGTGATGTGACAAAAACAGATCATTTTTCCAACAGGAATAAGGCTCATTTTTCTTAAACTATTGGGTCATGAGATTTGGGTAGAGATTTTTTGATGGTCTTATTCTTTTTAATGATAAACAACAATCAGGACAAGAAAGGTAATTTGTGCGAAATTTTAAGTTCTTTACCACTTTAAAGTTTTTTTTTTTCTTCTTTACCTCCTTATTTTAACCCACTGAGCCACCCAGGTGCCCCTTTTTACCTCCTTATTTTAACATGCTTTTTAGAGATGTAGACACTGCTTTCTCCTAATACAGAAATTTCCTTAGAATGTAAGCCTTAATGTAGACTACTTTTTCTTTCTTTTTTTTTTTTTAAGATTTTATTTATTTATTTGACAGAGAGAAAGAGAGATCACAAGTAAGCAGAGACACAGGCAGAGAGAAGGGGGGGGGAGCAGAATCCCCGCTGAGCAGAGAGTCCGATGCTGATGCTCAATCCCAGGACTCTGAGATCATGACCTGAGCTGAAGGCAGAGGCTTAACCCATTGAGCCACCCAGGTACCCCTAGACTACTTTTTCTAAAGATTTATTTATTTGAGAGAGCAAGCAAGCATGTGAATGCAATGGGGGTCAGGGGGTGGGCAGATGGAGAGAAACTCAAGCAGACTCCCCACAGAACAGGAGCCTGATGTGGAGCTGGATCCTATAACCCCGAGATCACGACCCTGAGATTATGACCCCAGCCAAAATCAAGAGGTGGATGTTCAACTGATTAAGCCACCGAGGTGCCCCAGCCTTAATTGATGTTTTAAATGTTTTTGAAGATCCATGGAAAGTATTTTGGTAAGCAGGAGTGGGCACTGGTCTATCTCCTAGCAGAGTTCTTCATCATATTAGGCACTTAATAAATAACTTTTTCTAGAAGTTAGAAGCCTTGGTTCTAACCTTTGTTTCCAACTACCTGTGTGACTTAATTAGAGTCTAATATCTCATCTTTAAATTTTTAAGAATCCCTTCTAGCTCAGATTCAGTGACTCAGTTCATTCCTGGCCTTACTTTCAAAAATTTACTTTAAGTATGGCCTTTAAGTCTGTTTCTTGAAAACAAGCATACACAGAGTCAGTCACCAGATAAGCTGAATTAGAAAGTGTGAAATAACCCACCCCACAATGACTGAAGTCACAGACTTCAGTTATTTTGCTTGGCTGTATGTTTTTCCTTTACTCTGGGAGAGTTACCTTGGGTTTTCTAAACATATTAGGATGGGACTAGGTATTTATCAACTACTAGCTTTCTTAACATCTACCCAAAGAAGATAGAATGGGAGTTTCATAGAATGATTATTTTTCCTGTCATACATATCCCTAAATAGTGCCATGTGCCATATTGTTTGGATTAAACTGTTATTAAAAAAGAAAATTGTTTTCTTAAGATAGGTTTAGAAAATCTGGCTTGCGTGGCTCAGGTGGTTAAGCAGCTGCCTTTGGCTCAGGTCATGATCCCAGGGTCTTGGGATGGAGTCCCACATCCGGCTCCCTGCTTAACGGGAATCTGCCTCTCCCTCTCCCACTCCCCTACTTGTGCTTTCTCTCTTGCTGAAATAAATAAAATATTTATTTAAAAAAAAAAAAAAAGCTGGCTAGTTGACTGACTTTAAGAATTTCCCCCATGTTAATGATACAGAGAAGATTAGCATGGATCCTGCACAAGGATGACATGCAAATTGGTGAAGTGTTCCATAATTTTAGAGACTCGGGGCTCAGCTCAGCCCATGTCTGTTTTTCCCACCTTCTTGAATAAAATAATTTACAAAGAAAATTTTTTTTCCTTGTGTTTTATGTCATATTTTGGCAAAGAATGTAAATACACTGAAGAAGTGTACAGTATTATGATTGTCAAACTTCTAATACGATTTTAGAGTTTAATTTTTTTTTACTTTGCAAAAATAATGGTTTCTTTTACAGTGTTTTAACAGTTACGATTTTTTTTTTAAAAGATTTTATTTATTTATTTGTGAGAAAGAGAGCGAGCACAAGCGGGGGAGCAGCAGGAATAGGGAGAGGCAGGCTCCCTGCTCAGCAGGGAGTCTAATGTGTGACTCCAACCCAGGGTCATCGGATCATGACCTGAGCTGAGGGCAGCTCCTTCACTGACTGAGCCACCTAGGTGTCCCTAAGCTTTTCTTTCTTATGGTCCTAAAATAAGGTGACAGACCTGGCAGTTTAAAATAAAATAAATTTAGGTTTAAGATAGTCTAATATCTGTTAGTAAAATTAAAATCAAAATAATATATTTTATTTCTGGTATATGGCACTGTGGAAGCAAAGGAGGGCTGGGAAGCCAAAAATCTAAGATACAGATTCAGAGCCACCATTGATTTATAAGTATTCATTGCATGCCAACTTCCCAATGTAGAAGCTTACTTCCCAATGTAGATAGAGGAAAACATAGTTAACTTTTTTTTTTTTTTTTTTTTTTTTTTTTAAGATTTTATGTATTTATTTGACACAGAGAAAGAGGTAGGCAGAGGGAGAGGGAGAAGCAGACTCCCTGCTGAACAGGGAGGTGATGTGGGACTTGATCTCAGGACCCCGAGATTATGACCTGAATTGAAGGCAGATGCTTAACTGACTGAACCATCCAGGCACCCCCATAGTTAACTTTTGAAGGCCATTAATTTGTATTATAGGAATTTAAAGAAGGTAGAGAGTAGGTTAGGTGAGTGCTGAAGTGATTAGAAGGATATGATCTGCGGCTTCTATTTGGATAAATGTTGGAAAAAAGGGTTAGATTACACTGCAGGTATGGAAAATAACATGAATAAAAGCATGGAGACAAGTTAGTCTTATATTTTGTATCTCTACATTTATGAGACTAGCCTAACCTATTTGTTGACCTTTTGAAATTAGTTTTTAGATAAAGGCAGTTTGAGATCGGGAGGATGGATTTCTCTGGGTGGGACTAAAACAAAGGAAATGGGGAGACTTGATTTCATAGAATGAGCTGGAGAGGGAAGAGACTTGCATAGTTGAGGACAATTTGGAAGTATCATGTTGTAGTCATGGAATAAGAAGAAAAAAATACTCAAAAATAACTTTTATTGTCCCAGTGTGTGAATAAACATCTGTAAACATCTTTTGATAAAGAGTACTCTCCCAAAACATTAATTTTTTTCAAAAGTTTTAATCCAAAACTTTAAAAATTCAGTGACAAACCATTACTTTATATTAGTTTGCTAGTGGTTAATATTGAATAAAACCAGCATATGAATTTTGTATGTTTATGGTAAATAATGCCAAGTGTATTGGATTTCTGATCTGGCCTGGATTTGTTAAGCCCAGAATTTTTTTGTAGCAAATAGTAAAAATACAGCTATGGGCCTTTGTATGCTATTAGGAAGCAAATGAGAGATGAAGACTGGAAGCCCAAGGTGTTTTTTATTTCAGAATCTAGGTTTAAGAATTGGGGCAAAAATCAGAGTATAGGGGTGCCTGGGTGGCTCAGTCAGGCGTCTGCCTTTGGCTTAGGTCATGATCCCGGGGTCCTGGGATAGAGTCCCAGGTCAGGCTCCCTGCTCAGCAGGGGGTCTGTTTCTCCCTCTCTCCTTGTTTGTGCTCCTTCTCTCTCAAATAAATAAATAAAATCTTAAAAAAAAGTCAGGGTATAAGGGCCCCAGAATAGTGGGTGTATTTTATTTTGATCTGCCTCTCTTTTTCTGCTGTTAAGAAGATCAAAGTCAGTAATGGGTTTCTGATAGCTCTGATCGCTGATGTAGCTTCATATGAATGACTCCCAAATCTGCATCTTCAGCCTACACTCCCTACTGGTTCCTGAAACTTAGTGCCTTCTACCAAATTCATTGACATTTTGTCACAATCTCTTTGCATTCCTGTATACTTATGCCACCTCTAGTTTTACTTATCTTAATTAATGGTTCATCCTTCACTTAGCCAACTAGTCTGTAAAACTTGGGTTATCTTTAGTTTCTTTCTGTTCTTGCTCTTTATGTTGACCAGCAAATGTGTATTTTACTTTTGAAATGTTTCTTCTTTATTGAAACTTTAGGATGTACATTGGTTCACTCATTTATTCTTTCATTTATTCTGGCACATTTATCGAGCACCTAATATATGCTAGGCACTGTACGAGGTATTTGGGACATAGTGGTAAATAAGATAGATCAGTTTCTTGCCCTTATAGAGTTTATAATCCAGGCTTTCATCATTTTCCCTGCATCCCATTTGAATTATTGTGAAAGTCATTCTTATTTTTTCTGGTTATAAATATAATACACACTTATTTTAAGAAGTGCAAGGATTATAGAAATGTATGACACTGAAAGTAGGAGACTGCCTCTGTTCTCATCCACCAGAGATAGTGCTGAAAAAATTTGCATTTCTCTAGGTTTTTTTTTTTTTAAACATAGAGCCACAACTTTTCAGCACATCTCTTTGTCTTTATGTCATTTCCTGTTTATGTATTCTAGCTGCTACCAGATACCTTGTTCAGAAGTGGAGCCGACTGTCTTTAGAAAACCTCTCTGTTTTTCTGTCATCCACAGAATGAAGTCTAAACACATTAGCACTGCGATTATAGCCTATTTATTTTTGGTCCCCATCTACCTTTCTTGTTTCTCCAGAAACTGTCCCAAAAGTGGCCCTCCTAGAAGTGTAAATAAAAGGTACCAAGTGTGTTGCATTAGTGTCCCCCGTGTGACAAATAATACTCTGAATAGGGGAGGCAGGTTGATCTAAGTACAGTGATAGTTTATTCATCTCTGGTCTGTGTGCTTGCCCTCTTCTATTCACCTTGGTTACAGCAGAATAAACAACTAGAGCAGTATTCTTTTAAAATTTATTTTAAGTAATCTCTTCACCCATTTTGGAGCTTGAACTCTTGACTCTGAGGTCAAGAGCTGCATGCTCCACTGACTGAGCCAGCCAGGCATCCCTTTAGGGTGGGAAAGAGTATTTTTAAAAAGTGAATGCAGGAAAGTTTAAAGAAGGCGAAGCAATCTGAAATTGTAACCCACAGGAATGATTACCATTAAAGTTTCTGTAAATATCCTTCCATACATGTCCCTTGAAAATATATGCACGTATGGGTATATGAATGTAACACAATTTTACATAAACAGGTTAATATTGTAATGCTGGTTTTATGTGTGTGTGGCTCTTTTTTTTTTTTTCTCAGACATAGGTTTTGGAGACTTTTATGTCAATAAGAGACCAGTGTTTAAAAAAGTATATTTCAAGAGTGAGAATCCTGAGCTTCTAGAGCAAATGTTATTGCTTGGGAGAGTAAGAAGCTGGTCTGACTTCTTTGACCCTCCAGATTAGAGTAGATGTTGCTTCTCTGGGCTTCAGTGGCACCTTGGCTGTCCCATCATAATCCTTACCATAATCTGTTCTGTCTGCTTACCTAAACCAAAGTCCCTTATATCTTTGTTTTCCTTAGGTCTGATACAGTGCCTGACATCTAGTAGGCATTTCAATATTTGCTGATTGGATAAATGACTGTATGAAAGTCTTTGGTGAACTAAGATGGTATTCTATGAAGAACTTGATGCATATATTCTTTAAAACCATCCTTCTCGGGGCACCTGGATGGCTCAGTGGGTTAATCCTCTGCCTTCGGCTCAGGTCATGATCTCAGAGTCCTGGGATTGAGCCCCGAATCAAGCTCTCTGCTCGGCAGGGGGCCTGCTTCCTCCTCTCTGCCTCCTCTCTGCCTGTGTCTCTGCCTACTTGTGATCTCTGTCTGTCAAATAAATAAATAAAATCTTTAAAAAAAGAAATAAATAAAACCATCCTTCTCTGGGGGCGCTTGGGTGGCTCAGTGGGTTAAGCCGCTGCCTTCGGCTCAGGTCATGATCTCAGGGTTCTGGGATCGAGCCCCAGATCAGGCTCTCTGCTCAGCGGGGAGCCTGTCCCCCACCCCCCCGCCCCTGCCTGCCTCTGCCTACTTGTGATCTCTCTCTCGCTCTCGCTGTCAAATAAATAAATAAAATATTTAAAAAAATAAAACAAACAAAAAATAAACAAAAAAACAAAAAAAATAAAAAATAAAACAAAAAAACAAACCATCCTTCTCTGTTTGCTTTATTTATGTACGAAATAACCTTTTGATATGAATCCCAAGGGAATTTTACAGCTGAGAAAAGAAGTTACTCTAACTTGGATGACAGCTATAATTCTGATAATTAATTTGTAATTCTGGTTATAAATTAGAATATTAGTGCCATGAGACAGTTGGGCATGAGAATTTGGATAATATGAACTATTTTTCCCCCTGAGTGTAATTAACACTTTAGGTAAGATAGTATGCTGCTTCTAACTGGGCAGAGGTCTAGGTGTGGTATGGTGAATGGAAGGCTGGATTCAGCTTTGACTCTGCCACTTCTTAGCTGTGAAATCTTAGGGCAAGTCTCAACTATTTTTGGATTTATTTCCTTTATTTATTAAATAAATAGTTGGCTGCTCAGATCTAGTCCTATGCCAAAATTTTATAACTGAAATAAAAGCCATTTCAGTCCGTTGAGGCCTAACCTGTCCACTCTTTACTTTCTCACGCTAGACATGTAAATGGCCAAAAGTTAAGGTAGGAGAATATGGTGCCTTAGAACTCCCTTGGAAAAACTGCAGAATGAAGCACAAGGTCGTATCATGATAGTTTTTGGAGGGAGTATGAACCCGAGAACTTATTTTGCATTCTTTGTATTATTTCATAACCAGTTCTAGATAAAAACAATTTTCTCTTGGGGTGCCTGGCTAGCTCAGTTGGTAGAATATGTGGCTCTTTATCTCAGGGTCTTGAGTTTGAGCCCAACATTGGGCATAGAATTTACTTAAAATAATTTTCTTTTTGGAGAATAAGGATATGGCATTTGGAGATGTTGAGTATGTTGATTTAACTAGGATTGGTTCTGCCCTCTTTTCTCTCAGAAGAGTCTCAAGATTCAGTGTCATTGTCGTTGAAGCACAAAGGTTAGATTGATGATAGAACAGACTTGGGAGACCTGTTTTTCTTCTTGATTTTGAGATACCAGAGAAGATTGCTTTACTTATCTCTGCTTGATTCTTTTTACTAAAAGAAGATGAAAATCTGACTCTTACTACATCATATGCTTTGGGATAATGAGATAATTCTGTGGAATACTATTTTTTTAAATTCCATTTTTAAAACTGTATAATTTCCAGTAAATGCACACGTCTAAGAGGTATACATAGCTCAGTGAATTTTTGCATATGCATGTAGCTGTATATATATATATATAAAATTATATATATATATAATTATATATATATATATAATTATAAACACCAATCTGATTAAGATGTAGAATATTTTCCTTCCCTCAGAAAGTTCTTTATGCTCTTTCTGGTCAATATCCTTTTTTAAACAATTTGAGTGTTATATTATTTTAAGAAGCCAATATGACAAATCTTGACATCCTTTACATTTTATCAGTAATTTGAGTCTTGAACCCTATTCTAAGGTCTGATCTATAGAGAGTATAAGGCACAATTGTGTTAAAATGTTTTTCTTTTTTTTTTTTTTTTTTTTTAAAGATTTATTTATTTATTTGACAGAGAGAGATTACAAGTAGGCAGAGAGGCAGGCAGAGAGAGAGAGGAGGAAGCAGGCTCCCCGCTGAGCAGAGAGCCCGATGCGGGACTCGATCCCAGGACCCTGAGATCATGACCTGAGCCGAAGGCAGCGGCTCAACCCACCGAGCCACCCAGGCGCCCTTAAAATGTTTTTCTAATAAAAGCTTTTGATCCATAGTGAATGGGAAGTGGTTTTACACTGATAAGGTGGCAGTGTTGTTTCCCAGCGTTTTCTTTTCTTTTTTTAAGATTTTATTTATTTATTTGATAGACAGATCACAAGTAGGCAGAGAGGCAGGCAGAGAGAGAGAGAGGAGGAAGCAGAGAGGTGGAGCAGAGAGCCTGATTCAGGGCTCGATCCCAGGACCCTGAGATCAGGACCCTGAGGTCACGACCTGAGCCAAAGGCGGAGGCTTTAACCCACTAAGCCACCCAGGTGCCCCAGCATTTTCTTTTCTGTGTAGACATGTTTCTAGAAGTTTTTGGGGTGTTTGAAAGTAAATTTATTTGGAAAGTTGTATGTAGGTAGGGGAAGAGGAAGGTGTTTAGCCAAATGATGAACTTTTTCCAGGTCTGTGAGATCTTTTGTTCCTCTACCTGTGCTATTGTGTAACCCTGTAAACAAGGCCTAACCTCATTTTTTACATCTAATATTTATTCACTTTTTTGTCTGAGACACTGTGTATGAATCTTTTTAAAGTTTTGCGGTGCTACTTTAGTCTGCACCTCATACTTCAGCTGTTTACTATGTAATTTTATTTACTAATTTATCTATTTCTTTTAGGAGTTTTAGATTAATGGAAAAGTGAAGCAAAGATAATATACAGAGTTTCTGTATACCAAGTACCTATTTCCCTTTCTTAACATCTTGTTTTATTAGCTTCATTGAGGTATATTTAACATACGTTAGAATTTACCCATTTAAAATGTACGCGGCAGTGGTTTTTATTATATTCAGAGTTGTACAACCATTTTCTGAGTATTTGCATTACCCCAAAAAGAAACTCTGTACATATTTAGCAGTCTTTTCCCATTTTCGCCCCCTGTCTTAGCCTTAGGTAAGCTAACCACTTTCTGTCTCCATGGATTTGCCTATTCTGGACATTCATATAAATCAACTTAAATAAAATGTAGTCTTTTGTGACTGGCTCTTTTCACTTAGCATGTTTTCATAGTGTAGCCATTCTGTAGTATGTGTCAGTTCTTTTTTATTGCCTAATAAGAGTCCATTTTATGGATATACCATATTTTATTTATGTATTAGTAAATAGACATTTTGATTGACTCCCTTTTTTGCTGTTATGAACAGTGCTGCTGGGAACATTTGTATACAAGTTTTTATGTGGACTATCAGAAAAAATCTTAAATTTGAAGTATGCCTATCAATAAGAGTCTTTTTCCCCTCTCTCAACAAATAAATTGGAAACAAGGAGGTAATCAGGCATAACAGAGGGTAACTTGGGGTTTGTATTTTTTAATCTTTTTCTTCTTTTCCTCAGCCCCTTGATTTCCACAAATGCTTGCAGGCATTGAAACATGAGAACATTAAACAACAAAAAAAAATTTTTTTATCCTGACTACTAGAAACATTTTCTTTTTATAAAGAGATTACTTTAAAATGATTCTTAAAGTCCTGTGATTCTTGTATTTACTCTAAATTTTCATTATGCCTTGAAGCTGTTAATGATTTGCTGAAATATGGAGGATGCTGGTCAAAAAATTATAATGTCAGCATTGTAAAACTTATCACCATTTAGAGAGGCAGCTGTGGTCGCGTAGTTGAGAGGTTTAAATTCCAGCTCTTCTACTTGCTGGTTGTGTGACCTTCAACATATCACTTAAGCCTCATTTTCCTTATCTGTAAAATGTGAAGTAACAGCAAGGATCTCACAGGATTGTTGTAAGGATCAAATGAGATAATGTGTTAAGAAGGAATTTGAGGGACGCCTGGGTGGCTCAGTGGGTTGGGTCTCTGCCTTTGGCTCAGGTCATGGTCTCGGGGTTCTGGGATCGGGTCCCACATTGGGTTCTCTGCTCAGCAGGGAGTCTGCTCCCCCCCCCCCCCCCCGTCTCTGCCTGCCTCTCTGCCTACTTGTGATCTCTGTCAAATAAATACACAAAATCTTAAAAAAAAAAAGAAGGAATTTGAAACTACAATGTGGTATACAAATATGAGGTGATGCTATAAAAAGAGGTCTCTAAATCTGTAAAGAATAGTAGTTGCATATTACTGTGTTTTGTCTTCAATTTACTGATTCTTCCAGGTTCTTGTAAATTTATAATTAGGCTTGATTGGTGATTTCCTTTTCTTACCAAATTGAGAAAAAAAAAATGGAGTGGCAAAAACTCCCATCAAAGAAGTTAAGGTTGTTGTGCCCAGGGTAATGAGAAACACCTGCTGTAGCATTCCTAGTAGGAGTTAAGATGCTGCTGCACCTGTCTATGTAGGTGCCCAGCATTTCCTAAAATAATTATTTTTATTTTTAAAAATATTTTATTTATTAGAGAGCAAAGTTAGAATGAGTGGGGGTCAGGGCAGAGGGAGAGGGAGAAGCAGGTGCTGAGCAAGGAGCCCAATGTGGGGCTTGATCCCAGGACCTTGGGAACATAACCTGAGCTGAAAGGCAAACGCCTAACTGGGCCACCCATTGGTGCCCCTAAAGTAATTTTTACTAAAGATTTATTTATTTGAGAGAGTGTGTGCGCACGAGTGCGTGAACATGGGATGGGGCAGAGTGAGAGGGAGAGAGAAATTCAGCAGACCCTCTGCTGAGCTTGGAGCCTACACAGGCTGGATTTCAAGAACCTGAGATCATTACCCCAGATGGCTGTTAACTGACTGCACTACCCAGGGGCTCCCAGTTTTTTGTTTTGTTTTGTTTTGTTTTTAGTTAATACTTAAATTGTACTCATTCTGCATGTTAACCTTAAAAAGAAAACTCAGTTATTTTACCAGCAAAAATGGACTTATTTGGGAATAGCAGAGAATCTCAACTCCTTTATAGAGGGACAGGGAAGAGTGAGAGCGCTGTTAAAAACAAAAAGTCCATTGGAGTAGAAAGTCCAGTGGGAGTTCAAAGTGTAGTGGCTTTTCATTGGCTGGGTTGTCTCAGTCTCTCATTGGCTCAATAAATAATTATTTATTATTATCCTCTGCAGCAGGAGAAAAACCTTCTGCTGGGATAGTGATGGGCTTGCAAGGTACCTCTTCCTCTTGGGTGTGCAATTGACTACCAGTGGTAGGCCAATGAGAGCTCCCCCTACTGGCCTCCTGACTCCAATTTAATGAGGTTTCCCTTTATTAATGTTCATGCATACCAGACCCTGTTAAAAGTATTTAACATTTAATCTTCATAATGATTTTGTGAGGGTAGGTACTAAGGTAACCTGTGAGGAAGCTGAAGATTAGCAAATTAGTTACGATGGTTGGTGCCGCAGTACTTTGAAACTTTTCCTTTTGGGTAGTGCTCAGGCTTACATTCTTAGCACATCTTTGCAAAAATTACTGCTATTAGCTTTCAGCAATATGTTAATTGTAAATATTATATTTAATTGCCTCTAGAAATACCAGACAGATTTTGGGGTAAGTAAAGTCTAGGAGTACTGTTTTTGTCCAACTCTGAGTTAGAAAAATTAGGAATAAATGAAAGGTGTTGGTTATGTACACTGGAGCTATTTCCTAAATCCCCTGCTTTGTCAATTTTTTAAAAAAATTTTATTTGACAGCACACACATGAGCAGGGGGAGGGACAGAAGGAGAGTCAGGCTCTCCTGAGGACCCTGAGATCATGACCAGAGCCGAAGTTAGATGCTTAACCCACTGAGCCACTGCAGACTCCTCCTCCAGCCCCACTTTGTCAGTTTTAAAGGAATGCTTTTTTTACATTTTAATTTTTTTTGAAATTGTGTGCATTTAATATGGTATTATTGCTTTTTGAAAAAAACGGTTACTCAAGTAAGGTGTGCTTTTTAATCAGTTAACAAGGTCTAGGATCAAAATGCAGTAATGTTTAGTCCATTTGACTTTATTTTTTGGTTAACACCCACTGTCAGTGTGCCATTCTTGGCCTCTATGCAGAAACTTTCCGTTTGGTGCTGACAGCCCGATGTTGTGTTAACCAGCTAAGAATGGAGTTGCTGTGGTTTTGAGACTTAACTTTGCACCTCCCTGTCTGTCCTTCTTAAACATCCTGTAAGAATATCTTAATGACTCAGACACAGAAGTACCTCTTTGCCATGTTTTGCCTTACTAGCTGCTGCTTATTTAGTGAATCAGCTAGTTGAATGGGGAAAGTTACCAAATAATTTCACTGGAGACAGGGCCAGAGTTAAAACTTTTTAAAGTTCAAGGGCAGTTAATGTTTATTGTATAAATTCAAAACATTGTTTTATTTTGGGAAACTCCCTCCATACAGTCCTTATCCCAGTCCCCTGACAACCAATAATCAATTGTCTATCTTTGTAGTTTTGTTGTTTTGAGGATGCTGTATAAATGGAAGTCATATGATCTTTTGAGATTGGCTTTTTTATTTGCTAAGCATGATGCACTTGAGATCTATCCAAGTTGTTACATGTATTAATATCAATTGCTTCTCCCTTTTCATTACTAAGTGTGTTCCATGGTATGGATTTACGAGAGTTTTTTTAAACATTCACTTATTCAGAGACATTCATATTTCCAGTTTAGGGTATTATCAATAATGCTGCTGTGAACATTCATATACAAGTTTTTACGTGAACATATGTTTTCATTTCCTGGGATAAATGCCAAGGAGAGAGATTTTAGGTATCATAACTGCATGTCTAATTTTATAAGAAACTGACAAACTTTTCTATAATGGCTGCACCATTTTACATTCCTACCAGCAGTGTAATGAGACCACTAATACTTTTTTATTGCTTGTTCATTCTTTTTTTTTTTTTTAAATTTTTTAATTTTATTTATTTATTTGACAGACCGAGATCACAGGTAGGCAGAGAGGCAGGCATAGAGAGAGAGGGGGAAGCAGGCTCCCAGCTGAGCAGAGAGCCCGATGTGGGGCTCGATCCCAGGACCCTGAGATCATGACCTGAGCCAAAGGCAGAGGCTTTAACCCACTGAGCCATCCAGGCGCCACATGTTCATTCTTTTTCTATCAAAAAAGTGGTAATGCCCAAAATTTAAGAAAAATCATGCATTGATGATGTATCAATTATGAATTGATATAGTTGTTTTTAACAGAATGTACAATTTCTCTCAGGAGAATAAAATCATAGTTCTAGATTGTTTGCTTTGACAGCTTTTTGTTGACCTTTTTTGAAGAGATTAAAAATTTGGAGAATGAGGAAGGTTTGTTACTAAATTTTCATGCTAAGTCATTTGGCCATTTTGGAATCTTAATAACTAGTGTTTCTTTAGCTCTCATAATTTTTTTTAAAAGATTTTATTTATTTTGACAGAGATCACAAGTATGCAGAGAGGCAGGCAGAGAGAGAGAATGGAGGAAGCAGACTCTCTGCTTAGCCTGATGCAGGGCTCGATCCCAAGACCCTGGGATGATGGACCTGAGCCAAAGGCAGAGGCTTTAACCCACTGAGCCACCCAGGTGCCCGAAGCTCTCATAATTTCTTGATAGATGTTTATCATTCCTAAATTGTTAACAATTTCTGATACTGTAGACTCTGCTTATAACAAGGTATCTTTATTTGCTTTTTGTTTTGTCATGAATTATAATACCCACTGTTTTTATGACCTAGAATTGTTGAAACACCATAGGGAACTGTTTTGCTTACCATCAAAATAAGCAAGTCCCCTAAGTAACCATCTCCATACTCGGGCTTTACTCAGTCACTGTGAAATAGCGTGGGGTTTTTTTTAGGCCAAGGAAGCTATCCAAGAATTTTGTGAATAAGGGTAGGAATTGACCTTGCCAAAATTCATGGGGAAGATGTCTGTCTTCTTGTTTTGTATGGTGGAAAAGGGTTTTCATCCAAACATTGCCTTGCATTCTTCTGCTTTTCTCACTGAACATTTTTTTAAGTGTCTAGAGGTTTTAAATTAAGTGTTATTTTTTAGTAGACTTTTATTTTCAGTAATTTGTCTTGAGATAAGTTGAGTAAGAGTCTCAGATTCAAGATAAACTAGAGATTTTCTTTGCTTTAGGAATTGACAATGAAATGTGAAAAAAATCAGTGATTTTATGAAAACTGATCAATTTAGATTGCTGTATTTTAGAGTATTCAATTGAGTTTGACTTTTTGATGGTTTTCTCATTTAAATAGGAAGTCAGTAGAAGAAGACTCTTATAAATAAACTTCATTATTCCTGCTAACGGTACCTTGCTAAAGGAAATTAAATATAGTAAGGATTATGGTGGTGGGAACATGATCTGTATTGAATGTTTTGTGATTGTTGGCAACTGAACTTTGACTTAGCCTAGATGCTGTTCAGTGATTCTTGTACTTCGTTCATATTTTTGTTCATTTGTGCTGTATGGTTTTATTGAACTACCCAGCCATTGGGGATATGTGTAACACAACCTAATGTGATACCATCACCTATGGAACCTGTAGCTCAATGGAGGGGATAAGTATTAATACTAAATTAAATGCTAACTTAAAACTGTGATAGTGGGATAAATGAAGATATTAATGAAATTTGACCAGATTAGAAACTGCATCCTCAAGAAATATTTGTGCTATGATTTAAAGGAAGAATAGATGTTAACTTGGCAGAGAGAGGAGGGATGGTTGTCCAGGCAAAAATAAGAGTAGGTGCAAAGGTCCTGTGGTCGAAGGGAAAATGGCAAAATGAGGACTCTTAATTAAGGTTACCATAGCCTGAGAACCAAGAGCCAGAGGGAGAAGGAACATGCTTCGAGTTGGAGAGTTAAGCCTGCCCATGCAGGTTTTTATAGATAATGTTGAGAAGTTTTTGCCTTTATTCTAAGAAGAAGAATGAGGAACCATTAAAGGTTTTTTTGTTTTTTTTTTTTAATATTTTATTTATTTATTTGAGAGAGACAGAGAGAGAGAGAGAGAGAGAGAGCATAAGAGGGAAGAGGTCAGAGGGAGAAGCAGACTCCCTGCCAAGCAGGGAGCCCAATACGGGACTCGATCCCGGGACTCCAGAATTATGACCTGAGCTGAAGGCAGTCGCTTAACCAACTGAGCCACCCAGGCGCCCCCCCCCATTAAAGGGTTTTAAACAATAAAGGAAGGGGTCATACATGCTTTTGATGGGAACATTTTTTATTGCAAGGGAATGGATTGAAGGGGTACCAGAGTGGATGCAGGCTATTGCTTAGGAAGTTTTCTAATTTGGGTGAGAGGTGATGTTAGCTTACTTAGCAAGAGTGGTATCGGTTGAAAGGATAGAAAGGAATTCATTCAATAATATTTAGGAGACAGCAGAATTTGGTGATGGGTAGAATATGAGGGGGAGAGTGAGGACTCAGAGGTTTCTGGCTTAAGCAACTTAGTGCCTTTCATTGAGAAAGGGAGTACTGAAAGAGGAAGTTTTTTTTTTAGAGGAAGGTCATGAGTTAGGTGTTAGATGTATAGAACTTGAAGTACCTTATGGTGATAGCTAAAAGATACATTAGTGAAGGAGAGAACTCTTGGCTTAGATTTATATTGTGTTTAGTTTGTATTATTTTGTTCTTAAGATACCTGTGTGGAAATTGCTTTTCCATATAGGTATGCTTATGGGTAATTTTCTTATCCTTTTACACCTATAATTTTACAGGTTTATAGGTTATATACTACAGTTTTAACCAAGGAATAGGTAGGTATTGGATGATTACTTGTTGGATGAATGATTGAATCAGTAATTTTAGTGCTTTCCAGAAATATTGTTCTCCTCATATTTCCTGTGTGTGGACAAATAATTAAGGCTATGTTTTAAATTGAGATTTGCAGTTAATTAATACTATATTCCCCATCCCCATCAATGTCTTCCCCTTCAATATGCCTTCTGTTTTTATACTAGAATTTTACAAAGTGTGCAAATTACCTTATTGCTCAGAAGCATGTTGTCTAATGGAATCAACATAAACTGTTATTTGACTTTGTGTTATATTCTGTATTTATGCTAGTCCATTTTATAATGCGATGAAGTAGATCTCAATATTTTCTTATTCTTTTGATCTTTAAAAAGATTAAGTATATTGTGGGGGGCGCCTGGATGGCTCAATTGCTTAAATGTCCAACTCTTGATTTCCACTCAGGTCATGATCTCAATGTCGTGCGATCGAGCCCTGCTTCAGGCTCTGCACTCAGTGGGAGTCTGCTTGAGATTCTCTCTCCCTCTCTCTCTCTCTCCCTGCGCTTGTGCGCACATGTGCATGTTCTCTTTCTTTCTCTAAACGAATAAATAAATCTTAAATTAAAAGATTAATTATACTGAATTTGTTATGTTTTCTTTTATAGCTAATTTGCCTCCATTTCAACTGAGTTGATTTTTTTTGGACAGAATTTATAGGACAGTCTTTTTCTACTCACCCTGCTGGATGTTTGATCCACTCAACTGACAGCTTTATTTCTTTTTCCTCAAAAGCCAGAACTAGCATATAGGAAGGAAAGGAACATATGCTGGAGCCAAGGGCTGGTGCTACCTAGGCCCGTGGGAGTGCATATTTAGAATCTTTGCAATTAGTTGGCCTGGATCTGTCAAAATAGGTTTGGTTGGCTCCAGCTGTGCAGTGGTTTATTTATATGCTTCTGAGTAGTGACCTGGGAATGGATGCATTATGAATACAGTTTGGAAAATTGTTGCTTAGGTTGCTCTGGGAGGGGTCAAAACAAAACAAAACAAAACAACCCCGAGAAACCCCACTGTTGAACAGGTCTTAGGTTCACTCGTTTAATTTTCTGCAAATGCTATCTAGTGATTGAACTTTTGCTTCATCTCAGCAGCAAATGCCATATTCTCGATGCAGGTTATTTCACGAATGTACTCTGTGTTATAGGAAGACAAAATGGGAAATTAAGTATCTGTATTTTAGCTCTGGCCTAAGCAGATATTGTTAACATGTGTGTTGGATATAAACTAGGCTTTCCTTTGGTTTTAGGGACTAAGATATTATAGTGTCTTACATTTTTAAGGCACTCAAACATTTGTAACTTTAGTTGCTTTGTAAGAAAGGATATACAAAAGAGTAAGACATTACATATTTGAACAGTGTAGGTAGAAGAACGTCAATTGAGGAGGTAGGAGATCCTTTTACATTTTTTTAAGGGTTTAGACTTTGTTACAGATTTTACACCTATCTTTAATAAAAAAAAAAAATAACAGACATTTCAGTAGATACCAGTAGTCTTGAAATGTTACCTAATCTGAATGTTAATTAGATAGAATTTACAGTTCTGCAATAAATGTAGTTCTTTCTAATGTGCTTGTATGTATGTCTATATACATTTTCATATATGTGTATATATGTGCATATGTGTATATTAAATATAATCCTTCCTAAATCTTACTCTGCTAAATTTAATTTATGACCATGATATGGTATATCTTCATCAGTAGTTAAAAAAAAAAAAAGTAATACCAGCTAACACTTAGTGTTTGGTTATTTTGTGCCAGGCACTGTGTAGAGTGCTTTCCATACAGAGTCTTTTATTCTTCACAATAACTCTGTGGAATGAGAAATATTTTAATCCACACCTTAGAGATAAATTAAGTAATAGCTCAAGGACCCATAATTAGTAGGTGAGTGAGCCATAGTAGCAGAAGTATTGCATGTTTAAAATTCTACTTCATTTGGGGTGCCTGGGTTCACTTAGTCAAGTGTTTGACTTCAGCTCAGGTCTTGATGTCAGGGTCCTGGGATTGAGCCCCTCATGGGGCTCCTCGCTCAGCAGGGAGTCTGTTTGTCTGTCTCCCTCTGCCCCTCCCCCTGCTTGTGCTCCTTCTCAAATAAAATAAAAATCTTTAAAAAAAATTCTACTTCATTTAAGAAATACTGAAAATTTTTGTATAAACATATACTTTCAGTATACCATTTTGTTTCAGCTTTGAAAAAATTTATATCTTTAGAATTGTTGAGGATTATGCAAAAGAAATTATTTAGAGCTACAGAAAATCTATTTTGTTTTAATCTTAA
Source organism: Mustela lutreola (assembly GCF_030435805.1). Classification (NCBI taxonomy): domain Eukaryota; kingdom Metazoa; phylum Chordata; class Mammalia; order Carnivora; family Mustelidae; genus Mustela; species Mustela lutreola. The sequence continues at coordinate 55,114,296 of NC_081291.1, read as the reverse complement.
TGTTTCATTTGCTCATTATTGAGGGGAATTACAGGGATATAAGTATTTCCAGATTAGTAAAGTTTACCTCTTGAAAAGTATAATTTTGAAAGAAATTAGCTGTTCTAGAACAATAATTTTTCTAAAATGTGTGTTCCTTTTTAGCCTTGTAGTAAAAATTTTTTCACCCCTTTTTTTTTTTTTTTAAGATTTTATTTATTTATTTGACAGAGATCACAAGTAGGCAGAGAGGCAGGCAGAGAGAGAGAGAGGGAAGCAGGCTCCCTGCTGAGCAGAGAGCCTGATGCGGGACTCGATCCCAGGACCCTGAGATCACGACCTGAGCCAAAGGCAGCGGCTTAACCCACTGAGCCACCCAGGCGCCCCTTTTTTCACCCTTTTAAAGATAGTATTCTATGTATAATGGAATCTGTTCTTGTTAACTCAGGGCTTTCATTAGGACCATCAATTAATTTTTAATGCAATACTTTCTTCCTTCTCCTTTGCTCCAAGTTCTCTTATTTGTATGCACTGCTTATAATCCTCCCTTTATTAAAATAAATAAACTTGTCAGAATTGTATATAAATCAAGAGTTAAATAGACCTCTCCTGTAAAGAAACATGCAGTCTATTAGATTCTGGGAGAAAAAAGAAACTATTGCTATTAATATTAACTATTAATAGTTACTATTGCCGCTATTAATTGGGTACTTCCTAGATGGCTGACATGATTTTTATGTATTATTTCTTTTAATCCTTACAACAGCCATATGAAGTTGATATTATTATCCTGTTGTTATAGAAAATGAGACTGAGGCTTAGTCAAGACTCTGTTTGCTGGTAGTTATTGAAACTAATACTCAAATATAGGGCTGTTTTATTCAATGCCTAGATTCTTAATTCCTATTCCGTACTGATTGCGTTTTTTTTCCTTCTTGTCTCACAACTCTGGGCTCACTGTTGAGTGTGTAGATGTTCAAAACTAGCGTTTCTTTCTTTTTTTTTTTTTTTTTTAAGATTTATTTGAGGGCGAGAGAAAGTCAGAAGAGAGAGGAGCTGAGGGAGAGGGACAAGCAGATTGTGCTGAGCGCAGAGCGCAGAGCCTGACTCTTGCGGCATCACGATCCTGAGATCATGGATAAGTCTGTTGCTTGACCTACTGAGCCACCCAGATGCCCCCAAACTAATGTTTATCACTTCATTACATTTGTTTTATAGTTTTTGTGTTTTTCTTTTTTTTAATTTGATAGGGAGAGAGAGATCACAAGTAGGCAGAGAGGCAGGCGGGGGTAGGGTGGGAAGCAGGCTTCCGGCTGAGCAGAGAGCCTGATGCGGGGCTCCATCCCAGGACCCTGAGATCATGACCTGAGCCGAAGGCAGAGGCTTAACCCACTGAGTCATCCTGGCACTCCTTGTTTTGTAGTTTTAATGAAGTATAGTTAACATGCCGTGTACTGCGCATATTTAAATTGTTTAATGAGTTTTCATGTATGTATATGCTTTTTTTTTTTTTTTTTTTTTTGGTAAGATTTATTTTTATTTGAGAGAGAGTGAGCACAGGGGAAGGGATAGTGGGGGAGGGAGAGAGTGTCCCAAGCAGACTCCATGCTGAGCCCAGAGCCCCACTTGAGGCTCAGTTTCATGACCCTGAGATCATGACCTGAGGTAAAACCAGGAGTCAGATGGCCCACTGACTGTGCCACCCAGGTGCCCCACAAGTATACAGTTTTAAAACCATCACCATAATCAAGATAAACATTTTCATCAACCCCAAGAGTTTCCTCATGTCCCTTGTAACCCTTACAATCTATTCTTCCCTTCGATTCCAGCCACAGGCACTATAACTAACCACTTTAGATTAGTTTTATATGTAGACATACATATAAATGCATTTTATATAAATAGTTTTACGGAAATGGAATAATAAAGTCTGTATTCTTTTTTGCTTGGCTACTTTCACTCAGTCTAATGCTTTTAAAATTCATCCATGTTAGTGCATGTATTGATAGGGTTTTTTTTTTTTCCCCTTTCTGTTGTTGAACAGTATACTACTGTCTGGATTTGTTTATCCATTTCCCTGGACATTGGGATATTTCTAGTTTAGCGATATTACAAATAAAGCTGCTATAAATGTCTGTGTACAAGTCTTTGCGTGTTTGTATGTTTTCTTTTTCATGGGTAAAAACCTAGGAATGGAATAGATGGGTCATATGGTAGGTATTTGTTAAATTTTTTAAGAAAATTGCTGTATTAGTTTCCTGTTGTTGTAACAAATGACCACAAACTTAGTGGCTTAAAACAACACATATTTATTAACTTCTAGGGGGTCAGAAGTTTGAAATGGGTTACATTAGGTTAAAAATGGAGATATTGGTAAGGCTCTGCTCCTGGAGACTTGAGGGGGAAATCTCTTTCCTTTCCTTTTCCAGATTCTAGAGGCTGCCCATACCTCTTGGTTCCTGACCTCCCCCCTGCCATGATTTTATTTATTCACTTGACAGAGCACAAGCAGGGGTAGTGGCAGGCAGAGGGGGTGGGGGAAGCAGGCTCCCAGCTGCGCAAGGAGCCTGTTGTGGAGCTAGATCTCAGGGCTCTGGGATCACGACCCAAGCTGAAGGCCCCTGCTCAATGACTTTGCCACCGAGGTGTCCCTATCACCTGCTTCTGTCTTTAAAACTGCAGTCATATCCCACCAACCTCTGGTTCTGTTGTCCCATGTCTGACTCTCTCTTTTTTTAAAGATTTTATTTATTTATTTATCAGAGAGGGAGAGAGAGTGAGCACAGGCAGACAGAATGGCAGGCAGAGGCAGAGGGAGAAGCAGGCTCCCTGCGGAGCAAGGAGCCCGATGTGGGACTCGATCCCAGGACGCTGAGATCATGACCTGAGCTGAAGGCAGCTGCTTAACCAACTGAGCCACCCAGGCGTCCCCATTTCTGACTCTCTTGCCTTCCTCTTTCACTTAAAAGGGCCCTTGTGATCATGTTGGACTCGCTAGGATAATGCAGGATAATCTCCCAGCCTCAAAATCCTTGACTCAATCACATCTGCCTACTACACTGCCATGCCTTTCCCCAAAGTGGTTGTACCATTTTGCATTCTCACTGGGAGTGTCTGAGAGCTCCATTTGCTCCATATCATCTCCAATACTTAGTTTGTGCAGTTTTTTAAGATCACTTTTTTTCATAAAAAGAATTTAAACTTTGTTGAAATAATTTTTAGTTTTAAAAAAAAGTTGCGAAACTACTCTCTCTGACAAATAAAATCTTTTTAAAAAAGTGGGGGAATGCCTGGGTTGCTCAGTAGGTTAGCAGCTGCCTTTGGCTCAGGTCATGATCCCAAGGTCTTGGGATTGAGCCCTGTATTGGGCTCCCTGCTCTGTGGGGAGTCTGCTTCTCCCTCTGTCTGCCACTCCCCCTGCTTGTACTCTCTTGCTCTGTCGAAAAAATAAATGAAATCTTTAAAAAATAAAAAGTTGCAAAACTAATACAAAGAGGGGAACCAGGTTGGCTCAGTCAGTTAAGTGTCGGCTGTCGGCTTGTGTCATGATCCCACGTTCTGGGGGATTGAGCCCTGCATTTGTCTCACTGCTCAGCAAAGTCTGCTTCTCCCTCTCCCCCTCCTTTCTATTCTTGCTCTCTTTCTATCAAATAAATAAAATCTTAAAAAAAAAAAAATAAAGTAATACAAAAAATTCTCCAAATTCTCACCCAAATTCCACAAAGTTCACATTTTACTAATCATGGTGCAATTATCAAATCAGGAAATGGACATCAATACAAATTGTTATCTAATCTGTAGATTCTGGTTAAATTTGCAGTTATCTCATCCCCGTCCCCCGCCCTCCCCACGGCGCCCCCCCCCCCCGCCCCGGCTCAGGATCCAGTGTAGTCACACATGTCTTAGTTTTCATATCTCCTTTGTCTGCTTTAATCTGGGGTGACTTCTCAGTCTATCCTTGACTTTCATGAGTTAGACCAATGGTTTTTAAATTAGTGGGAAGCCTCCTTTGTACTCAGATTATTGAGGACCCCAAAAAGGCTTTATTTATTTGGGTTATATCTATTGATATTTGCTGTATTAGCAATTAAAACAGATTTTTAAAATGTTTAATTCATTTGAAAAGTAAAAAGTCACATGTTAACAAATAGCACAGCTATAGTTTAATGAGAAGAGTGGGATTATTTTACACTTTTACAAATTTTTTTAATGTCTGCCATAGTAGAAGGCAAATTCTTATATCCTATTAGCCCCAGGAACATGACCACATTATGTCATGTTATCCTCATGAGAAGATGAAAGTGGAAAAGGCAAAAAATGTCTTAGTATTAATCATGAAAGATTGTATTTAACAAGTGCCAAAGGGTATACAATAAGATATCTCCCTCTAATCCTGTTACTAGGTTCTTATAAACCCTTTCAAAGGCATTTACTATACAAACTAAATTTGTATAAATATTCTCCCTTTCCTTCCTCACCTTTTACACAGAAGTCAGCATACTATACAAAATGTTCTACATTTTGCCTCTTTTAACATGGTGCTGCATCTTGGAGATGCTTTCATGTAAGTTGTAAAGAGATTTCTTTATAATGACTATAAATAGTAGTGTCCCCTCTTAAATCCTTGGGACATATGTTCCAAGACCCCTCGTGGATGCCTGAAAATCTGTTTAGTACCAAACTCTATACCTACTATTTTTTTCCTATATATACACATACCTATGATAAAGCTTTTTTTTTTTTTCTTTTGAGTTTTATTTAAATTCCAGTTTGTTAACATACAGTGTAATATTAGTTTCAGGTGTAGAATTTAGTGATTCATCACTTACAACACCCAGTGCTCATCACAAGTGCCTTCCTTAATACCCATCATTCCACTTAACCCATCCCCTTACTCCCCTCCCTTCAAGCAGCCCTCAGATTGTTCTCTACAGTTAAGAGTCTTTCCTGATTTGCCTCTTTTCTCTCTTCTTTATCCTCCATGTTCATCTATTTTGTTTGGTAAATTCCACATAGGAGGAAAATCATATGGCATTTATCTTTGACTTCACTTAGCATAATACTCTCAAGCTGTATCCACATCATTGCAAACAGCAAAATTTCATTCCTTTTTATGGCTGAGTAGTATTCCATTGGATATACCACATCTTTATCCATTCAGCTGCTGGACATTTGGGTTCTTTCCATAATTTGGCTATTGTTCATGATGCTGCTATAAACATCTCAGTTCATGTAACCCTTTGAATCAGTATTTTTGTATCCTTTGGGTAAATACCTAGTAATGTAATTGCTGGATGGTAGGGTATTAATTTAATTAATTAATTAATTAATTAAATTTATTTTAGTCAGAGTGCAAGCAGGAGGAGCAGTAGGTAGAGGGAGAAGCAGACTGCCTACTGAGCTTGGAGCCCGATGTGGGACTCGATCCCAGGACCCTGGGATCATGACCTGAGCCGAAGGCAGCTGCTTAACCGACTGAACTACCCAAGCATCACTGTTTTATTTTTTTCCCCCTTTTTAAAGAGTTATTTATTTATTTTGAGAAGTGCACAGGTTGGGGTGCAGAGGGAGAGGGAGAGAGAATCTCAAGTAGGCTCTACACTGAGTATGGAGCCCAAGGTGGGGCTTGATCCCAGGACTGCTTCCAGCTCTGCCTTTAGGTCTTTTTCAGGGACAGTTTCTTTTCTTTTTTTCCTTTAAATAGGTCATGCTTTACTGTTTCTCAGTATGCCTGTGATCCTTTTGTTGAAAACTGGACATTTGAATCAAGTAGTGTGGTAATTCTTGAAATCCAATTCTCCCACTTCCCTAAGGGTTGCTGTTTTTTTGTTTTAATTATTTTTACCATACCAGGCTCTCTGTGCCAGGGGTTATCCTGAGGTGAAAATTTAAGGTCTTCTCAGTTCTTTTCTGGGGCAGTGCTTTTCCCTATATATGTGGTTGCTTTTGAATGTCTTAGTTCTTAGTGTCTGGCTCCCAGTAGAGGAAAAAGAGAAAAATGATAGAGGAAGGAAAATGACACCAGCCCTTTAAATGCCCTGGAAGTTACTATAGCTGGAAGTTACTATAGCTATAGCCTCGTGACAGCTTAGAGGTGAGGAAGTACAACAAAGATGGGCACCTGCTTCATTGCCACATCTGTCGTCAGAAACAACAATCAGTGATCTGGGCATAGCTCCCTGATAATTTGGAGAACAGGGTTTTGTGTTGTTTTGTTTTTTCCTACCCTAGCTCCTACAGGCTATGTGCAGGCTGCTCTTAGAACTTCGCACAGCTGCCCTCCATGTGGCTAGGTGGGGGCTGGGTAGCTGCCACTGTGCTAAGAGTTGAAATTGATTGAAATTAACTGCAATTAACAGTCTAAGCCTCTTCCTGGACTTGCAAGCCTTAAATAGACTCCAGGGTTCCAAAATAGTTACATCAGACAGATTCTGCTCATGCAGTTGTTATCTAGGTGGTAGATAATCCTAGTGTTTCCTACTCTGCCATCTTCCCAGAATCCTCTCTTGAAACTTGGGTTTTGATGTAGCAGCAGACATCATAAACTGTATGACAGCAGGCAAGTCACTGAAGTTCTTTGTGCTCCAGGGAATTATGGGCTCATGGGGAAAGTGTTTAGGCTGGTAATTGCTAAGACTCTTGCTCTAAAATGTATAATTTTCTAAAATTTTGCATGTACTTGAAAAAAATTTTGGTGTTTTCAGTTTGAGAGGAATGACTAACATTTTGGGTGGAAGTTACAAATAACTATTGAAAAAAAACTTGATGTTTGAACATTTTTGTTTACCCAGAGTATTTGAATTGTATATGCAGTTTATTTTCTTTGGTGTTTCTTACTTTCTCTAGTTTGCTGTTCCTTTTTGGGGTGCCTAAGAACACTGTAGTTTTGACTCTTTAGGAAAATATACAGCTGTTCTAATTGGTTGTAAGTTAGGTGAGATCTGTTAGGACTTTTATTCCTTGGTTTGAAAAAAAATTGTTAAAACAGGTAGTTGACTGCATTTCTTTAACGATGTTCTGGAAAAGTTCCTGTGGTTAACTTGCTTTGGTGGGCATTCTCATCCATGTCAGTGCTTTTCGTTCCTTTGGAAGAAGTAAAATACTTTTAAGAACCATCAGATGAACTCTCAGATTGTAATTCAGGAGATCAGTTATCTTTCTCTTTCCTGTGATCAATAATAATTTGTATTCTTCCCTATGGTGAAGTTTCCAAACTTTGAGTTACTTGGTTGACTCTTTTCATGGTTCTTCCTCATTAGGCTAGTAAGTATTTTTCTCATAGCTTAGCTACACAACTAATTTATTTTCCTTTTCATTAAAGATATGTCAGATGCTGATGTATACAGAATATTCTAGAGATTTTATTTATTTTTTTAAAAAGATTTTGTTTGGGGGCGCCTGGGTGGCTCAGTGGGTTAAAGCCTCTGCCTTTGGCTTAGGTCATGGTCCCAGAGTGCTGGGATCGAGCCCCGCATCGGGCTCTCTGCTCAGCGGGGAGCCTGCTTCCTCCCTTCTCTTTCTCTCTATCTCTCTGCCTACTGTGATCTCTGCCTGTCAAATAAATAAATAAAATCTTTAAAAAAAATGATTTTGTTTGTTTATTTGACAGAGAGAGACAGCGAGAGAGGGAATACAAGCAGGGGGATTGGGAGAGGGAGAAACAGGCTTCCTGCCAAGCGGGGAGCCCGACTCGGGGTTCCATCCCAGGACCCTGGGATCACAACCTGAGCTGAAGGCAGATGCTTAATGACTGAGCCACCCTGGTGCCCCAGAATATTCTAGAGATATTTAGAGATGAATTCTTGTCCAGTATCTTCATTTTATAGAAGAGAAAATTGAACACCATCAGATAATCCAAATAGCTATATTATTTTTGAGGGAACTTGGGAGGGGAGTAGTTTGCAGAGAAATGAGACTTTCGCTGGAAGGTGGTTGTATGGTCAAGGGGTATATTCTTTTAGTGGGAAAAATTGTAGCATGTTTGTATGCTGATGGGAATTAATTCAATAGAGAGGGAGAAAAATGGATTAGAGAGAAGAGAGAACTGCTTATAGTTGATATGTTTGAATTGGTGTGTAAGTAGAGCAGTTGACCATGGTAGGAATACCAGCACTTCATCTTTACTTAGCAGTAGAGAGTCCTGATTGTATGGACTCAGATGCCAGTTGACAAGTAGATGTGGTAGTAGTATGTGCAAATACTTAGTTTTTCAGTGACACCAGAAGGTAAGCCATTGTTACGGACCCTGGACTGGATTGCCCAATGGAAGAACAAAGCAGCACTCGGAAACCTTGGGGATAGGAGTTTATTTAATGCTGGTGGGCTCAGAGGGGAGTAGTCTCCCCAAGCTCTGAGCCCTGAGTGCAAACAAAGGAGGTAGTTTATACACTTTTACTTCCTTTATCTGTGCCTCTCTTGGGCCTGCAGCTAGCAGGGCAGGAGGGAAACCCAGAATGGCCTTGGGGCTGGGGCTGAGATTCCCCAGCTGGACTGGTTGGCCACCTTAGAACACAGATTTTCCTGATCACCATTAGGGGAGTAAGGATAGGAGGGGTATGTTAGATTTGAAGAGAGTTAACAAGTATGAAATCATCCTCTGTGAGAATGGGGGAGTGAATGTACAAGAGAGTTACAGAATCAAATGCCCATTTGAGGTGAGTGGACATTAATTTGTAATGTCATTGTTAAGCTTGGAAGCATGACTTTTTCTTGTCATTTTCTCCTATAAGAGTTCAAATATGAGACAGGCAGAGGTAAATTATCTGAGATTGGGGTTTTGCTGATTGTTTGAGTTCTTGGAAGAAGGTGACCTTGGAATTTGAGTGTATGTATAAGGGAATGTTGATAATGATGTTCCATGAAATCTAAGCCAGGGACTTGTTTTAGGGGAAAGAGTTAAATAGAATGGAAGTGTAGTCATTTTAATTCCGTGAATTTCACTTTTTTCAACAAATTGTACTAGGACAATTAGAATAAACCTTTGGGACTGATGGAAATGTTTTCTTCATTATGGTGATGGTTTTTATGGATATAAATATTTTGTTAATTTGTCAAAGTGTATACATGTTAAATAGGTACAGTTTATTTTATATCTATTATTCCTCTAAACTGTAATGGAACTAGCAGAATAATGGAGTTAGTAGAACATGGTAACATTTCTTTAATGCTTTCAAATATAATGATTAGCATATAAATCATTGCTTGAGGTCTGTCAGTTATTTTGTTATTTACTACTATTGTTCTTTTCGTGTTAGATTTTTTAATTTTTACACGGTGTTTTCTTGGATTTTATGAGTCCTAGCAAACTTGGTAAGAACCTGGTACTTTTTGGTGATGTTGCTATTAGAATTTTTAAAAGACTCTGCACTTTTAATTAGTACCTATATTCTTGGCCTAGAATTCTGATATTTTAATCTAAATTTAATCTGATACTTAATCTAAGGTGTTATATTTTATTTATATATTTCCAAAGTTTTAAATTTCAATTCCAGTTAATTAACATGCAGTGTTATATTGGTTTCTGGTATACAGTATAGTAATTAAACACTTAAATACATCACCCTGTGCTCATCATGACAAGTGCACTTCTTGAAAGCTATATAATTACATTTTTTTCAGATTTTATTTATCTGAGAGAGGAATTGAGAGAACAAGTGGGAGGAGAGGCAGAGGGAGAAGCAGACTCCCCGCCGAGCAGGGACCCCAGTGGGGGATTCAATCCCAGGACCCTGGGATCATGACCTGAGCCAAAGACAGAAGCTTAACCGGTTGAGCCACCCAGGTGCCCATATAATTATATTTTAAAATAATAATGTTTTGAACATTTAGAATGTTTTATGCTCCCTATTGAAAATATTGCTCCTCTTTGCCTGAACAATCTTTTTTTTTTTTTTTTTTTAAAGATTTGTCTATTCATTTGAGAGAGAGAGAGGGGGAATTTGAGGGGGAACGACTGAGGGAGAAGCAGACTCATCGCTGAATGTGGAGCCCTGTGTGGGACTTGATTCTAGGATCATGACCTGAGCCAAAGTGATGTTCAATGGACTGAACCACCCAGGCGCCCCTACCTGAACATTCTTTTTTTTTTTTTTTTTTTTTTCCTTAAGATTTTATTTATTTGAGAGAGAGAGGGCATAGAGGGGGACAGAGGAAGAGGGAGAAGCAGACTCCCTTATTGAGCAAGGAGCCTGATGTAGATCTCAGTGGCAGGACCCCAGGATCATGACGTGAGCTGAAGGCAGGTCTGACCCATCCAGGTGCCCGAGCCTGAACATTCCTGAAGAGTGATTTCTATAGCTCACTAAATATATAAATACTAGGTTTAGATCAAAAAGAGAATTGAATTGCCTGAGTTGAATTTATCTAGTTAAGGTATTAATGAGAAGTGAAATAGAATTAAAAAAATACGGAAATATAATTGGTATGTTTTGGGCCAAAAACTTCTAATTCTTTTTATTTATTTATTTATTTATTTATTTATTTATTTATTTGAGAGAGAGAGAATTCAAGCTGCAGAGGGAGAGGGAGAAGCAGGCTTTCTGCTAAGTAGAGAGCCCAGTGGGGGCTTATTCCCAGCACCCCAGGATCATGACCCAAGCTGAAGGCAGGTGCTTACCCAACTGAGCCAGGCTCCAGAAACTTAGAATTCTTAATTGGCTTGTAACTTCTTGGTTATCATATTTAGGTGTTTTTAATATACTTGTGTGGTTTCTTGTGGTTGGGTTGAGCGCAGCAGAAATGCTGGAGAGGGCGTGAGGGTGGTCTGTAGGAAAGGGGGAGAACACTGTATTTTAATTTTTTTCTTTTATTCTTATTGTTATTACTAGATACCATTAAGGAGCAATTATTAGTTCTAGGAACTGTGAAAAAATATGTTCTGTGCATTATTATATTTAATTTTCATAACTCTAGGAAGTAAGTCTCATTGCCATTTTATCTATGAGGAAAGTTAGACTTGTCATCTAGGACTTCATCCAAGGATACACAGCTAGTAAGTATCTTTAAGTAACTGGCTCACTCCAAAGACCAGGGTCTTAACCGCTGTGCTAAATTGTCTCTTTGTTAATAAGACAGTCTTGTCCAGCATTAAAAAAAACAAATATCCCATTAAATGTCCATTAGCCTAGGAGAATCTGTTTTCTAGCATAAATATATGTGACCCCTTTTTGGAAAATTACTATGTAACACTTTATTCTTTTTGAAGGAATCTTCATTAAGAGAAAGTTTCTTAGAATTGGAAGTGCTAGAGATTTCTAAGCATTTTTGCGAGCATATAACAATTTTTAAAAGTCAGGTGGTAAGTAGAAGACTTTAAATAAAATATAACCTATGAGAGGAATCCCTGAATTACTACCAGGTGCTCACTGGCCATTCTCACTTTGATCCTATTTTTCACCTTTATGTGACACTGTTTCTTAGTATTTTGTATTTTTGGGTTTGCATGCGAAGTCGCTTAAGCCAAGGTGCTGTACCTACCTGTTCTTTGTAGTCCCCATGCTTTTAGTAAGGTCCTCTTTCTTTGGCCGTATTTATGGAGTAATACCAGGAAGTTTGGTAAAACTGTGTGACTGAGGAGAGGATGTTATCTCCTCTGGTAGATGTCTACTGAGCTTACTTGATTATGTCTTTCTCAACTCCTGGGTTTCTTATTGATTCGTTTGGTCAGTAGTGATGTATAAAACACGGAAGTCAACAGAAAATTTTCTTTTGAGTGCAAATGATTGGCTTGGGAAAAGATGTTGCTAAATCCCTTAGGAGGTGGCTGAAAAATGTTGTCCCTTATAAAATAGAAGCATGAGAAGAAATAATGACTTCAAGAATATAACTGTTGAATAAATTTTCAGTGTAGCAAAGCATAAAGTATGTGTTACCATTGAAACCATCTCAGATGACCTACAGTGAAGGAGAAAGAGCATAAACTGGAGACTTTTTAAACCTGAAAAACATGATTAAGTTTTATTTCTAAACTGTGTGTTTTTCATTTTTTCTAGAGAGATTTAAGATTGGCTCTGGGGCAGGTGAACAAAATTTGACATACCAAAGGCATTTTTTAAAAAAATTTTAAATTTTTTTATAAACATATAATGTATTATTAGCCCCAGGGGTACAGGTCTGTGAATTGCCAGGTTTACACACTTCATAGCACTCACCATATCACATATCCTCCCCAATGTCCATAACCCCACCATCCTCTCCCTACCCACCTCCCCCAGGTCACCCTCAGTTTGTTTTGTGACATTAAAGAGTCTCTTATGGTTTGTCTTCCTCACCAAGGGCATTTTTTAAAAAGATTTTATTTATTTATTTATTTTGAGAGGGAAAGAGAAGGAGAGAGTGAGCACGAACGGGGGGAGGGGTAGAGGAAGAGGGAGAAGCAGGTTCCTTGATGAGCAGGGAGCCCTATTGTGGGACTGGATCTCACGACGCTGGGATCACAACCTGAGCTGAAGGCAGATGCTTAACCGACTGAGCTACCCAGGTGCCCAATATTTTGGCTTTTTCTTTATTTTTAATGATCTTAACAGGAATTTTCTTCATTTGGTCATTTATTCTGTTTCTTATTCCTCTGCTGTTTGAGGTTATCAGGAATTTTATTTTGATAGTCTTTTCTATGCTTGGTTCTCAGAAGGCAGTCCCTTGTAAAGGTAAGTATGAGGTAGCTGACATTGTTCAGAGTATTCTGTGATGAAAATGAAAAACAACTTGAAGTATATGATATTTAAATTTCTTATAGATTTTTTTGGGGAGAGAGTGAGGATTGCCACAGGAGGAAACTTAAAATAATTTCTTCGTTTGAAATGAATATACAGAAGAGAAAATTTCCCCCCCCTTTTCGTTGTCCTCACACCAAAGTATTTGGGAGACACTGATTCCCTGCCCTTCAATTTTCCTCACATGTCTCATGATGTTTTTCTAGGGTTTTCAGGCTATTTCCCCCTAATATTTCAGAACTCTTGCCATTGTGCATTCTTAGATTTTTGGGGACATTTCTCAGGACTCTTTCTGGGAACCCTAAAGTGCTTCAATCTGTATCAGTGAGAGTTGACTGGGTGATCAAATGTTCCCTTTTTCAGCTTCAGTGGCAAGGATTTACCTCCTCCCCTTTACTGGTTATTAACTATTCATTTTTGATAATAGATACCTGATTTATACTTTATAGTATTTATTTATCTTTATTTCAAAAAGTATTTGGGAATTACAGGCTTCTTAGGAAAGCTGGTTGTCTTTCCTCGCCTTCGTCTTGAGATAGTAATTATCCATGGGAGTAGAGAGTAATCTTTTTGGGAGTTGGTGAGAATATCTATAAACAGACAGATGTACAGATTATCTGTAGTTCATCAGGATATTCTCCCTCAGTTTTTTATCTGTTAAAATGATTTTTCTGTTTTTCATTCTCTGTTATTTATACATCTTTAGCAGGCATGCGTGCGCACGCGCACACACATACAACATGAGACTTAAGGCCTGACACATATAGGAGTTCTAGAACATTCTAAATACACTGTGATTCATAATACAGGTTTGCTTTTAAAACAGGGTACCTGTGCTGAATAGCCTCATAAACATCTTCTCTTCTCTCCATTTTTCTTTTCTGGAGGGACCAGGATATGTCTTCAGAATAAAGGGAGGGATCTAATTTTTATATCATAGGTAGCATCAAAGAAGGAAGTACTTTGAGGGTGAAGAGCTTTCATTCTTGCTAGTTTATGAGTTAAATCAAAAGCTGAAATAAAAGATTCTATATCAGCTACCTTCTTATACCATATTTTGGGATGCAGATCAAAACATGCAGGTGATTTTAAGAGCACAAGTAGTATTAGAACCAAGGCAGAATTAACCAAGGTTGTTCTTACGGACACCTTTCAGGAATGGTAAAAGAAGAGGGAAGAGGCAGGAATACAAGGTAAAAACTACCAGTGCACACCTTGAATTTGATTTGTATGTTCCTGAAAATGAAGTTGAAAAAAACAACCCTAATGTTGGGTATTGTCTGAATTTATTCCTCCATCTGCATTATATGCATAGGATTTGTAAGTTTCAAAAACATTTTTTCTATGTTCTTTTTGTATAGACATAACTAATATAAACTGTGTGGTTGCTAACATGACAAGTAGTCCACATTCTGCATGTCTATTCCTGTATCCTCATTCACTCCTAAATTCATGACAGTGTGTTATTTAAACCTACATTATTTTTCTAGATTTTTGTAGACTTTTCATAGATACTCAGGATAATGAGTATCTACTCATTATCTACTCATAGATAATCAGGCTAAGAGAGTGTCATAAATAGAAGTTTGAATTTTAGTTGAGTGCTTTTACTGCATCTGTTGTTATGATCATGTGGTTTTCTTATTAATCTGATAGTGTGAATTACACTCATTGCTTTTCTTTAGTGTTCAGTTAGGTTTGGATTGCTGGGGCTAATATTTTGTTAGAGGTTTTTATGTATATGTTCGCTTGGTGTATTGATCTGTAGTTTTTTGGTAATGTCTTTGTCTTGGTTTAGTATTGTTGGCCTCATGAAATATAATGTTCCCTCCTCTTTTCTGCAAGAGATTGTGTAGAATTAACCAGTAAAACTCTCTGAGTCTGGAGTTTTCCTTTTTTTGAGGAGCTACCACTACAGATTCACTGTTTAGATACAATTATTCTGGTATCTATTTCTCCTTGTATAGTTTTTGTAGTTTGTGTGTCAGCTTTGAAGGAATTGCTTCGTTTCGTCTAGGCTGTCAGACTTAGGGTCCTAGAGGGGTTCCTTGTATTTATTATCCTTTTAATAGCTGTTGTTTCAGTAATGTCCTCTCTCTTTCATCCTGTTAGTGGTAATTTATCTTTCTTATTTCTTGGTTAGCCTGGCCAGAAGTAGAAGTTCATCAGTGTTATTGATCTTTTCAAAGAACCAGCTTTTGCTTTCATTGATTTTAATCCATTGTGTTTCTGTTCTCAATTTCATTGATTTCTGCTCTGGTTTTTTTGGTAAGATGTTATTTTTAAGTAATCCCTACACCAGGCGTGAGGCTTGAACTCAACCCTGGATTGAACCCTGAATTGGGCTCCATACTGGGTGTGGAGGCTACTTAAGATTTCTCTTCCCTTTACTCCTCCCCAGCGTGCTTGCTCGTGCACTGTCTAAAAAAGTTTTTTTTCCTAGACTTTTTTTTTACCACGGATTATTTAAAGTATATTGTTTAATACCCAGATATTTGGGGAAATTTTCCCAGATCTTTTGCTATTGATTTTAATATAATTTCATTGTGGTCTGAGAATGTACTTTTTTCATTTTAAAAAACGATTTTTTAAAGTTTATTTTAAAAAATTTATTTGACAAACAGATCACAAGTAGGCAGAGAAGCAGGCAGAGAGAGAAGAGAGCAGAGAGCTCAATGCAGGGCTTGATCCCAGGACCCTGGGATCCAAAAAATGATTTTTTAAAAAAAGATTTTATTTGTTTATTTGACAGAGGCAAAGTGACAGAGAGAACAGAAGTAGTGGGAGTGGGAGAGGGAGAAGCAGGCTTCCTTCTGAGCAGGGAGCCTGATGCAGGGCTCGATCCCAGGACGCGGGAACCATGACCTGAGCTGAAGGCAGACACTTAACGATTGAGCCACCCAGGCGCCCCTAAAAAATGATTTTTAAGGGGTACCTGGGTGGCACAGTCAGTTAAGCATCTGCCTTCGGCTTTGGGTCCTCCCTCTACCTCTGTCATCCCCCACCCTGTGTTCTCTCTTGCTTACTCTCTTTGTCAAATAAATAAAATCTTAAAAAAAAAAAAAAAAAAAGATTTTTAAGATTTGTTTTATGGGGCGCCTGGGTGGCTCAGTGGGTTAAGCCGCTGCCTTCGGCTCGGGTCATGATCTCAGGGTCCTGGGATCGAGTCCCGCATCGGGCTCTCTGCTCAGCGGGGAGCCTGCTTCTCTCTCTCTCTCTCTGCCTGCCTCTCTATCTACTTGTGATTTCTCTCTGTCAAATAAATAAATAAAATCTTTAAAAAAAAAAAAAAAAAGATTTGTTTTATGGCCCAGAATATCTTTGTGAATGTATAAAGTACACTTGAAAAGAATATACACTCAATGTATGTTCAGCAGTTGCTGGGTGAAGTGTTCTGTAAATGTCACTTAAGTTAGGTGGTAATACTATTGAGGTCTACTTCCTGATTTTTTGTCCACTTGTTTTAACAGTTATTGAGTTGAAAGTCTTTAACTATAATTATGGATTTGTCTGTTTCTCCTGTTAGATACATTAGTTTTTGCCATTTCTTACAAAGCTCTTTTTTTTTTTTTTTAGATGCGGATGTATTTATGATGATTATACCTTTTTGGAGAATTGACCCCTTTATCATTTTGTAGTGGCCCTCTTATCCTTGACAGTCTTTCTGATTCTGAAGTCTACTTTAAAATTGATTTGGTTCTACTAACCTTTTGATGAGTATATGGTATCTTTTTCTGTTGCTTTATCTTTTCCTACCTTAATCTTTGTGTTTAGTGGGCTTTTGTAGATGGCATTTAACTTGATCATGCTTTTTCATCCAGTCTGACAATTTGCCTAACTGGTGTTTTTAGATCATTCACATTTAAAGTAATTATTAATATAGTTAGATTAAAACTTACCATCTTGTGAGCTATTTTCCATTTGTTGCATTTTTTTCTTTTTTTTAAAAAAAGATTGTATTTATTTATTTTAGAGACACAGAGAAATATCATGAGTAGGGGGAGGGGCAGAGTGGGAGAGGGTGGAGCAGAATTCCCCCTGAGTAGTGAGCCCCATGTGGGGCTTGATCCCAGGTCTTTGAGATCATGACTGATCCAGAGGTAGACACTTAACTGACTGAGCCACCCAGGTGCCCCTATTTGTTGCATTTCTTTGTTTTTTCTTCTTTTGCCTTGTGTAGTGTGAATTGAGATTTTTGTTAGTATTCTTATATCCTCCCTCCTGACTTATTTTTGCTTACTTAAAATGGTTTTTAGGGGTGCCAGGGTGGCACAGTCAGTTAAGCATTCGACTTTTGATTTTGGTTCAGGTCATGATCTCAGGGTCATGGGATCCAGCCCCATGTTGGACTCTGTGCTCAGTGGGGAGTCTGCTTGAGGATTCTCTCCCTCTGCCCCTGCTTGCACTCACTCTCTCTCTCTCTCTTAAATAAATAAATACATTTTTAAAAAATGGCTTTTAGTGGTTGCCTTTGGTTTTACAGTATTCATTTAAAAATAACCTGAGTAACACATGAAAAAATATTCATCATCACTAGCCATCAAGGAGATTCAAATTAAAACCACATTGAGATACTACCTTACACCAGTTAGAATGGCCAAAATTAGCAAGACAGGAAACAATATGTGCTGGAGAGGATGTGCAGAAAGGGGAGCCCTCTTACACTGTTGGTGGGAATGCAAGTTGGTGCATCCAATTTCCTCAAGAAATTAAAAATAGAGCTTCCCTATGACCTGCAATTGCACTACTGGGTATTTACCCCAAAGATACAGATGTAGTGAAAAGAAGGGCCATCTGTACCCCAATGCCACGGTTACCAAACTGTGGAAAGAACCAAGATGTCCTTCAGCAGACAAATGGATAAGGAAGATGTGGTCCATACACACTATGGAATATTATGCCTCCATCAGAAAGGACGAGTACCCAACTTTTGTAGCAACGTGGACGGGACTGGAAGAGATTGTGCTGAGTGAAATCAGTCAAGCAGAGAGAGTCAATTATCATATGGTTTCACTTATTTGTGGAGCATAACAAATAGCATGGAGGACATGGGGAGATGGAGAGGAGAAGGGAGTTGAGGGAAATTGGAAGGGGAGATGAACCATGAGAGACTGGACTCTGAAAACAACCTGAGGGTCTTGAAGGGGCAAGGGGGGTGGGAGGTTGGGGGAACAAGGTGGTGGGTATTAGGGAGGGCATGTATTGCATGCAGCACTGGGTGTGGTGCAAAAACAATGAATACTGTTACGGTGAAAAGAAATAAAAAAAAAGAATTTAAGAAACAAAACAGGATCATAGGAGAGGGGAGGGAAAATAAAATAAGATGTAAACTGAGAAAGAGGCAAACCATAAGAGACTTTTAACTATAGGAAACAAACTGCGGGTTACTGGAGGGAAGTGGGGGGGATGGGGTAACTGGGTGATGGGTATTTTTTTTTTTTAAAGATTTTATTTATTTATTTGACAGAGATCACAAGTAGGCAGAGGCAGGCAGAGAGAGAGAGAGAGAGAGAGAGAGAGGAGGAAGAAGGCTCCCTGCTGAGCAGAGAGGCCAATGCAGGGCTCGATCCCAGGACCCTGGGATCATGACCTGAGCCGAAGGCAGAGGCTTTAACCCACTGAGCCACCCAGGCGCCCCTGGGTGATGGGTATTAAGGAGGGCACTTGACATAATAAGCATGAGATGTTTTATGCAACTGATAAATCACTGAACTCTACCTCTGAAACTACTAATACACTATATGGCCCTTCTTTTCACTACATTTCTGTCTTTGGGATAAATACCCAGTAGTGGAATTAGGTGATCCTGGTGGTGGGTATTAAGGAGAGCACGTATTGCATGGAGCACTGGGTGTGGTGCATAAACAATGAATCTTGGAACAGTGAAAAAATAAAATTAAGACTAAATTAATTAAAAAAATAACCTGAGTAACTTTCAAATGATACCACTTCACATGTAGTGAATATATCTCAATAGTGTATGTTCCTAAATTTTCCTTTCACTGTCGTTACATATTTTGCTGTGTATGCTATAAATACTCAGTACATTGTTCATTACTTTAAACAATTGTATTTGGGAGCAATTAAAAATATGAAAAAGAAGATCATTTATTTTACCTTTTTATTCATTTTTTTGGTATTAATCCAAGCTTCTCACCTTTATCATATTCCTTCTGCCCAAAGAACTACCTTTAATATTTCTTACAGGGTGAATCTGCTGGCAATGAATTCTGTTTTTGTTTGTCTGGGAGAGTATTTCTTCTTCATTTATGAAGGATGTTTTCACTTGATGTAGAGTGCTGTTTGGGCAGTTTTTTTCTTTCAGCATTTCAAGTTGTCACTTAACTGTCTTTTGAACTTGAAAAACTTCTGACTGAAAGTTTATTGTAATCTTATTTTTTTCCTTTGTGTGTAATATGTTTTCCCTGGCTACCTTTCAGCAGTTTAATGCCTTCTAGCGATTTAAATGTGATATGCCCTGGTGCAAGTATTTTTGGGGGAAGACATATTTATCTTCTTTGTTTTTAGAGTTTCTTAAGTCTGTAATTAGGTATCTTATCACTAATTTTGGTAAGTTCTTGGGCATTCTAATATTTTTTCTCCATTCTCTCTTTCTCCTGACATTCTAAGTAAGTATCTGTATGTTACACTGTTTGATAATTTCCCACATTTCTTATATATTCTCTCCTATTTTATTTTCCTACTATATTTTCTTCTTTACATTTCAGTTTGGGTGTTTCTCTTAGCATCTTTTCAAGTTCATTGGTTCTTTTTTCAGCTGTTTGAAGTCTAGTAATAATCTTTTATTTGTGTGTTTTTATTTCTAAATTTCTGTTTGATTCTTATGATTTCCATGTCCCTGCGAATTTACCTATCTGATCTTGCATGTTGACTACCTTTTCCATTACAGTTTTAAACATATTAAGCATGTTTTAAACTACCTGATAGTTCCAAAATCTGTGTCATATCTGAGTCTAGTTGTGATGATTGCTTTGTTTCTTCAAGCTGTGTTTTTGGCATACTTTATAATTCTTTTTTGAATGCTGGACCATGTATAGGACAGGAAATCCTGAAGTAATATTTTATATGCTTAGAGAAGACTGCAGATTTCCTTCTGCTAGTCCTTTAAGGTGGAATTTGTGTTAACTTGTTGGGGTTTGGGCTGTGTTTGAAATTTATTATTGCTGTGGTTACCAGAGTTGATACTTATTTCGCCGTGGGAGCCCAGAGACTTCGTATTTTCCTACTGTCCCTTGTCTCCCAAGTGTCTTTTATCTCCTTGCTTGGCTTTGGATTTTACTTTGGTGCTGTTTCTCAGAGTCTGTCTCTTGCAGCTATTTTTCACTGTTATTGTTAGAGCTTGTTAGCATGGTGATGAAGGGTAAGAGGAGTTCTGTGATGGTCTGTTAAGCTTCAGATTAGCCAGGTACTAGAACCTGGGTCTCAGAAGTTTGGCCTTCATAAAACTTTACATGCCACTTCCTTGGGTAGAGCTTCCCCTTGTTCTTTTTACCCAACTGCAATATCTAGGGTAATTTTGTTAGCTCTTATTTTGGCCAAGTTTTTTTTTTTTTAATTTTTCAAGATTTTTTTTTTTTTTTTTAATTTATTTGAGAGAAGCAGCATGAGCAAGGGGGAGGAGCAGAGGGAGATGAAGAAGCAGACTCCTGCTGAGCAGGAAGCCTGATGCACGGTTTGATTCCAGGACCCTGAGATCATGACCTGAGCCACCCAGTTTCCCTCAAGGTTTTTTTTTTTTAATTTTTAAAGATTTTTAAAAATTTGTTTTTATTTTTAAAATTTTTAAAAATAATTAACATATAATGTATTGTTTGTTCCAAGGGTACAGGAAGGTGATTCATCAGTTTTACACAATACATAGTGCTCACCATAGCACATACCCTTCCCATTGTCTATCACCCAGCCACCCCATCCCTCCCATCCCCCTCCACTCCAGCAACCCTCAGTTTGTTTCCTGAGATTAAGAGTCTCTTATGGTTTGTCTCCCTCTCTGGTTTTGTTCTGTTTCATTTTTTTCCCCCCTCTCTTCCCCTATGATCCTCTGCCTGGTTTCTCAAATTCCACCTCTTAGTGAGATCATATGATAATTGTCTTTCTCTGATTGAGGAGCAGACTCCTGCTGAGCAGGAAGCCCAATACGGGACTTGATCCCAGGACCCTAAGCTCATGACTTGAGCCGCCCAGGTGCCCCTAAGGTGTTTTTTGTTTTTGTTTTGTTTTTTTTTTTAAAGATTTGAAAAAAAAAAAAAAAAACCTCATTAGTTTATCAAGAGAGAGAAGGGCAGGGGTGGGAGGAGATGAGGTAGGGAAAGAGAGAGAGAGACTCTGAGGCAGACTCTACACTGGGCATGGAGCCCATCTCGGGCCTAGATCTCACGACTGGCAAGATCATATCCTGAGCTGAAACAAAGAGTCATAGCCACCCAGATTCCCCTAGCTAAGGTTTTTAGAGCTCTCTCAACTAAAGACTGCATAAAGGTCATTGTTAATTTAGATTGTGAAGATTGAGTGCCAGTATTCTTCATCTTTGTTTCCCCCCCCAGTTATAGTGGAATTCACCCAGTGTTCTCAGGGTTACAGGCCTTGATGATTTTTTCTTTGTAGATTAACCCTTTTGTTCCAGAGGGAGATTGGGGGAACTAGGTCTGGGCTGATGGGCATTGCCTATTCTACTCTTCTAACTCCATAGGGGTGAGTGACGGCAAGTTGAGGAGCTTTTTCTGCATTGTCTCAGATCCCCCCTGCATTAAAGATTCTTTTCAGGTTCTTGGAGAAAAAGCCTCAGCTGGGAACACTCTTACCATTGTAGTCACCAGGGGCTTTAGGCTCTCACGTTAGCCCACATTCAGTCTTAAGCCGTTTGTCAAAATTTGTGGTTTAAGTCCTCCTAACTCCACAGTATTTCCTTTAGTCAAAAAGAAAGCTTTCCCTCCAGGGTTTTAGCTTGTGCAGCCTCTATGTTGCTCCCTGTTGTATTTTTAAAGGGTATGTATGTAAGTATGTATATTTTTTTGAGTGTAGTTGACGTACAGTGTTACATTATTTTTAGGCGTACAGCTTAGTGATTTGACTAGTTTATGTATTATGCTACATTGACCACAAGTGTAACCACGATCTGTCCCATTACATTGCTATTACAGTGTCATTGACTGTATCCTTATCCTGTGCCTTTTATTTCCATGCCTTATTCCCGAACTGGAAGCCTGTATTTCCCTCTCCCCCTCACCCATTTTGTCCAACCTCCTATCCCTGCTGTATTGCCTAAAGGTTGGATCAGGAGAAAATGGAGGGTGGAAGGGGGAGTGTGGCTCTTTCCTTTTGCTGAACATTAGGAATCCACATTGTAGTCAGAGAATAACTTGTGAGACTTACCTTAGGGCTCAGTATATGATCAGTTTTGATAAATGATCTCTCAGTACTCAATATTTATTCTGCATTTACTTAGTAGTGTAGGTCTGGTTCATCATGCTATTCAAATCTCTTTTTATCTTTTTCTTCCCTCTTTCTGGGTCATTTGTTCTGTCAGCTACTGGTATTAAAAGTTTCCTTATTACAATTATATTGATATATTTACTACTTGTAATTCTGCCAACTTTCACTTTATATATTTGAAGGCTATGTTACTACATGCATACAAATTTTAATTTGTTATATCTTACTGATAAGTTACACATTGAATCCTACAAATGCTTTTTGTATTAAAGTCTACTTTGAGTACTATTAATATGACTAGAGAGGCTTTTCTTTTTTGTATGACCTTTCCATACTTTTCATTTTTTATTTTTAAGATTTTATTTATTTATTTGAAAGACAGAGATCACAATTAGGCAGAGAGACAGGCAGAGGGAGAGAAAGGGAAGAAGGCTCCCTGCTGAGTAGAGAGCCCGATGCGGTACTCGATCCCAGGACCCTGAGATCATGACCCGAGCTGAAGGCAGAGGCTTTAACCCACTGAGCCACCCAGGCAGGCGCCCCATCCATACTTTTCATTTTTAACTGTTTCTATCTTTGTATCCTAGGTGTGATTCTTGTGAACACCATAATAGTTGAATTTTGTTCTTTATTAGTGTAATTATTTTTATCTTTTGATCTGATTGCATTAGTGTAATTACTGGAATATTTGGGTTTAGATTTGACCTCTTACATTTTGCTTTTTATATGTTCTACTTGTTCTGTGATTTTTCTTTTGCTCTTTTTTTGCATTCATTTGGGCATTTTAATTCTGTATTTTCTTTCTATTTAACATAGTAATTAAATACTATTTTACTGTTTTTCAAATGTTTACCCTAGAGATTGAAATATGTATTTTATTCTTTTTTAAAAAATGTTTATATTTCAATACATAATAATAGTCATAAGACATGGAATTCAAAAGGTACAAAAGATTATATGATAGGAAGTCCTGCCTCATGTTTACCCACCAGCCACCCCATTCTTCAGCTGCCTCAGGAAATGTGTAACCACCAGTACACATTTTTTTTTTTAAAGATTTACTTATTTATTTTAGAGAGAGAGTTCATGTATGTGTGCGCACAAGCAGGGGGAGAGGAAGAAGTAGGCTCCCTGAGAAGCAGGGAGCCCAATGAGGGGCTCGATCCCAGGACCCTGGGATCATGACTTGAGCCAAAGGCAGACAGACACTCAACTTACTGAGCCACCTAGGTGCCCCCATCTACCACTTTACTGGCTCCCAAACATACTGTGTTTACTGGTCTTCCAGCTGGTAGTCTTGGTCCATAATTTTCCTGCTTACTCATCTTCTCAACCTTGAAAGCTCAGTTTAAGCCTCTTTCTCATAATGAAGCTTTCCCAAACAAATATAATCTTAACTGATCTTCTAATGGTAATTGCAGTTTTCCTTACACCTTTTAGCTTTAATGATATTCTTTTGTGCTATTTTCCTTAAGTTTCAGGTATGTAAATCTTACTTTATGTCCCAGATTGTGAGTTCCTTGAGGGCAGGATGATATGCTTTCATTTGTGTAATGCTAAGAACATAGCAAATGCCCCCCAAATACTTGTCTAATTAAATTGCCTCTCTGGTAGTGGCTGTGTCAGATCATTTTCCACAAAAGTTTGAATTCTCATGCCTCCTGATTCTCAGTTGTTCATGGTAGTTATAGTTTTTAGAGTTCGTTTTGAATACAAAATTGCAGATATAGAATTCCAAGGTACTTGAAAAAATATTTGCATATAAAATTGTCTTGTTTATGTACTTGTTTTGCATTTCATGTTACTTGAGATTAGAATTAATCGCCATTCCTAATTCAGTATCATAGTGTAAATCTATTCATTGCTACTTAATGACATGTGTACTTCCTTAAGTACTAACAAGTTAACACTCTTTTTTCTAAAGTATCTTCTATGTTGTTTATAGTTTTTCTTGATTATATTTTCAAAAAAATTAGAGGATACTGAAAAATACTAGAAAAAATTACCCTACACCTACCAGTGAAAGATAAATGTTAACATTTGTTATACATAAACTCATTTTTTTCTATGTAAATATAATAGCTTCTCCCCACTCAGTTTTTCAATTTATAATTCTTAATGTTTGCTTTTCAGCTTGTCCTAAAAGGATTCCTGTACACCTTAGAAGTGCTTGAGGAAGAGTGATAAAGGCAAGTATATAAAACTCTTAATGGTTAGTAAAATAACTTGGTTCATAGCCATAACAAAAACTTTGATCACCTTATCAAAAGAAAAAGAAAAAAAGATAATTTGTATATAATTTGAATGGTTTTCCAAAGCACCCTCCTAAACATTTGCCAGACTTTTAAAACAATTTTTAAACTTATCTCTGATATTCATTCAGTGTAGCTTGTTTCTTGACTATGAAGTAGTGGTGTAATATGTCTTCGGTGAAACTGTTCTAGAAAAATTATTAAAAATTCTGATAATTTAACAAGTTCTCTGAAATGCCTGCTCTGTAAGTAGCTAGCTACCTTTTCTTTTTCCTACTTTGTATTCCTTCTCCTTATACCCTTTTTTCCCCCATACCCTTTTGCTCCCTTTTCTTTTTGTCTACTTTTTCTAGTTTACTTATAAGAACTTTAAGAACTTTACTTTTCAGAGAAGCTGAGTGAATAAAAGACAAGCCAACATTTCTTTCATACGGAAGTACACTTAACTTCGCAGTTGAATTTGTTTGTATTAAACCAGGTATCTCAATATATTATTTGGAAAGTTGTATAAACTGAGCAACTGGTTACTCATTTGAATTTCCTGTCTTAAAGAAGAAAATAGGAGTCCTCTTTTTTTCAAAATAGGTATTTATTATTAAAAAAATTATAAAAATTGCCTTTTTATTGCTGCCTTCGGCTCAGGTCATGATCCCAGCGTCCTGGGATCAAGTCCCGCATCGGGCTCCTTGCTCCGCAGGGAGCCTGCTTCTCCCTCTGCCTCTGCCTGCCATTCTGTCTGCCTGTGCTTGCTCTCTCGCTCTCTGATAAATAAATAAAATGTTAAAAAAAAAATTTGTTTCAAGCCTCCAAAAAAGTGTGCTCTGTCTTTAGTCTTCAGTGCAGTACATTTTGATGGTATAGAAAATACCATCACAAGCATTCCACAGAACTTTGTTAGAATGTACAAAGATAGGACAGAAGCCAGAAGCCCTAAAGGGATTAAAAAAATATTTCAAATAAGTATTCCTGAAGTTAATATAAATGGGTTACAGAATGTGTAATTTTGCAAAGCAAAAATGATTAGTTTTGTATGTCTGCACTTTGTTTCAGCCTTTCCAAAACACTTTTAAATGCAAAAATTGAAAATTTTCCAGTTACCTGAAACTTCAAAAATCTATTGTACTTTGAAAAAAGTGGGAAAAGCAGCATCATTTAAATAGTGGTTAACTCACAGATGTATATGCAACTGACAACAAGCACTTTCACTGTGACTCAGGCAGGTCAGAGCCCCCAGCTTACGATCCACAGCAGAACCAGGGGCAGCCTCTCTGATAGTTAAGACAAAAGGTCATGAGAAGTGGGTATGCAGTGTAGGGCATCCCATGTGCTTGCTTGTGGAGGAAAAGGGTCAAAATTAAAAGGGCTTTCCTTAGGAGACCTAAAAAATTTTGGCATTACTGAATTCATTCAGTGCTTGCATTCTTACTGTCAGCAGTTTTTAGTTAACTATTACATCATCACTGGTATTTTGAGCACAGTATTTCATGTTCCTTAATATTTGGCGTATTGTTGAAAGGTAACTTTAAAGCTTTCCTGTTGGCCTACAGACAATTTTAGCAAGCTTCAAAATTTTGACCGTATTACTTGTTTGTATTGATATCATAGCAATAATGCAGATGATAGCTACAAGTTTAAGTACTAGTACATTGTAGAGAAAATGCAACAGGTTGTTTGTTTCTCAAAATTCTTATCTTACAACTTGATATTTAAAGCTCAATTTAGGTTTCTTTAGGGTTCCATGCTAAGTAAGCCTCTGCTGGTTAGTATAATTAAGGAATATCTTGGCTTTACAAATCCCAGAATTCATTACTTTTCTAGTATATAACCTTTGCAGCTCTATAGATGGCCTGTGTAAGCTTTGACTTGACAACTATTTCTAGGTTTTCCTAGGAATGCTGGCATTTTTCATTTGTAATTAATCATCACTTTCAGTTACTTGAAAATAAAAATAATGTACAACTGCTAGTGAAATCTCAAATGAAGTTATTGATAATTAAAATATACTATGTTTTCCTTTTTTAAAATAAGAAGCAGATGCCTGCTTGATTCGTTTATAACATTGCCTAAAGAAACAAGTTTACTGGTAAAAACTTTATATACAAGACAAGTAGGTCTTTTGGTTTTCCAAATAGTAACCTTGATACCATTCCTTTAATCGTGGTATCTTTTAATCTCATGGAGGAATTGATTTTATACTTTTTGTTTCAAAAACAACAAAGTCAGTTTTATTGTTTAGCTAATACAATACAAATAAGGAAAATACTAAATTACTTCCTTATTATCAGTCTGCTGCTTTCACATCCTCCCATCTTCTTAGGGTCTAAATTGCCCAGCACAAGAGATTAGTTACTGGATTATCTTGGTTACATAGCTCTTATTCTCTGAGGAGCTCGATGCTTTGCAGAATGGAAGTAATTCAATAAATATTAGTCTGCTCTATGAACTCATGAGGGAAGGTGAGTATAATTAAATACATGTACTTTTGGCAACATTTTTGCCCTCAACGAGCCCCAGAAAATTCCAATAAAGACCAAGACAGCCATTAACCTAATAAGGATTAAGGGATTCTTTCTTGGCTCCCCCAAAGGGAAGAGAAAAAAAACAAAAGCAGTAGGCAATCAGGACAAGGGTAAGAAGCCCCAGTGGTATGGCAGGATTTCAGCGTGGCCACAAATAATTTGAGCAAAAGGCAGTGAAATTTCCCATTCTCTCAACTGCTATTCATTTGGGAGCAAAGAATTTTGTGATATTTGGGAGCAAAGAATTTTGTGATATTTAAAAAGCAGGAAGGTACTGGTGAGTGACAAATGTCTTTAAGTCTGTCACAATGTTTAATGTTCCTGAATCATGAAGAAGTAAGGAGGTGGGGAAGTAGTTGAAAAAATACAGACAGCCGAGCCAGAAAAAATACAGACAGCCGAGCCACAGTGACAGTACCATATACATGGTTAAGAGGGTCCTCTTAGAGTAGTTACCATGAGGAAGATTCTAGCAGGTTTGCGTGCCTATCCCTCTCAACTTCAGCAGCTTTGTGTTTATAGTGAACTCTCTCTCTCTCTCTCTCTTTTTTTTTAAAGGTTTTATTTATTTATTTGACAGAGAGAAAGCACAAGTAGGCAGAGCAGCAGGGAGAGGGAGAAGCAGGCTCTCCGTTGAGCAGGGAGCCCCATATAGGGCTCCATTTCAGGACTCTCGGATCATGACCTGAGCTGAAGGCAGCCGCTAAGCCAACTGAGCCACCCAGAGCCCCTCACAGTGAATTCTTAAATCTAGCTAATTTATGCCTTTTAGATGGCTACTTGGTGGCAGGGAGTCACCATATCCCGAGAACATGACCACCAGAGGGCCTCATTTGTAGTGACTTAGGCTGTTCGAAGTACTTGGTAGTGAAGGGAGTTTTAAAGCTTGTTGAACAAAAAGGTTGAGGGAAAATAGGGAAATAACTTCCTATACCATAATTTGTCCTCTCTAGCAGGTTCTGTGCATTAATACAAATTTATATATTTGCAAAAACTCAATACAAAAATACTACTTATTTCTTTCCATTAAGAAAAACCTCATCCCTACTATATTCCCCTCCTCTTTTTTTTTTTTTTGCATGTGATTTCCATAACCGTGGCAGTTACGTCGACTTTATATCTCTTAGTTTCAGCTTCCTTTTAATTTCCTGCATTTAATATTGGTGTGTGGTTGCATTTTAACCTTTCTTTTTCTCTGCTCTTCCATCACACCCAGTTACTGTGTTATTTCTTTGCTTTTGAATTTGTGTGGATATGTGATAAACTCTGTCAGAGATGATACTATTCAGAGAAAGGGATATCTTTGAATCTCTTCTTTTTTTGTAGGGTAGGGTGGGGCGGGGACCAACTCCCAACTGTCCAACACTTGTCTGTTTGAGATGTAAACTATCTTGCCTCTTGTTCCGCATCTCTGGAGTGAGTCTGAAATCTCTTTTCTGATAGCTGGTACTGAGCAAAAACTCTAGTCTCTCTGAAGACAGATTCTGTCTGGATCATTTGCTCAGATGGTGCCAGACTATCGTTTGTGCTTCAGCAGAGAATTCAGCTTACAAGATTTTTATTTCCATTTTCTTCTGCAAAGAGCTAATGTGTCATACCTATTTACCAGTGAACTTGATAAATACGAATGATACCAAGAAATTCCTCTTTTCCAGTAAAATCCATATACAGTTGGATAGGATATCCACTTCTCCCTATTATTCTTTGAATTTACTTTGCTGAGTTTCAACATATGGATAATTAACTGTGGTTATGAGTGAGAGGAATTAAATTGTCTCAGCTATACTGTACCTATTGAATGGTCTGTTCCCTCTTGATTTCCCAAGTAATGGCTGTTCTCTCAACTGTTATTATGGTTTCCATTCCAGGATGACTCCTCTAGTATCCGATTCTTCATATATTGAAACTTGTAGGGATTTTTTTTTTAAACATTGCGTTTTCATATGCTGTGTACTTGTTTCTGAGATTTTTCTCCTATTCTGGAAAATAATCATTACCCACCATCTAGAACACTGTCTTTTAATCTTCTGGTTAAAGATTGCTTAATGATAGTGCCTATATGTTTGGCTAATGGCATGTTTTTCTTTAACACTGGAGATTTTGCATGGATTTATAATAAGAGGCTCTTTTCTTTTCTTTCTTTCTTTCTTTTTTTTTTTTTTAACATTAGATAGGCATGAAGCCTCCGTCTCACAGCTGCATGTGTAGTTACTGTTGAAGCAAATGCCTACCTAATTTGACAGTCTTGGTGTATTATAAAGTTTTTGAGTTTGCAAATAAGCGTATTAAATCTACTGATGGAGCCTTCAGGCAGTGAACAGTTATATGAGGACCCTGATCCTGGAGGCAAATCCCAAGATGCAGAGGCCAGAAAGCAGACAGAATCAGAACAAAAGTTGTCTAAAATGACCCACAATGCTTTGGAGAACATTAATGTGATTGGCCAAGGCTTGAAGCATCTCTTCCAGCACCAGCGCAGGAGGTCATCAGTGTCTCCACACGATGTGCAACAAATTCAGGCAGATCCAGAACCTGAAATGGATCTGGAAAGCCAGAACGCATGTGCTGAGATTGATGGTGTCCCCACCCACCCCACAGCTCTGAATCGTGTCCTGCAGCAGATCCGAGTGCCACCCAAGATGAAGAGGGGGACGAGCTTACATAGTAGGCGGGGCAAACCAGAGGCCCCAAAGGGAAGTCCCCAAATCAACAGGAAATCTGGCCAGGAGATGGCAACTGTTATGCAGTCAGGCCGACCCAGGTCTTCATCCACAACTGATGCTCCAACCAGTTCTGCTATGATGGAAATAGCTTGTGCTGCTGCTGCTGCATGTCTGCCAGGGGATGAGGCAACTGCAGAGCGGGTAAGTCTGCTAGATTTCCTTTTTCTCCAAACTACAGTTCTTCGAGCTAGGATTCTCCGCACTTATCTTCGGTAACTAAAAAGAGATATCTCAGCAAGTACCTCAAAGTTGTGGTAAAAAATAGTTTTATTTATTCTTTTCATTAAATAAATGAGGTGATAATATTTATTCTGGCTGGGGCGCCTGGGTAGCTCAGTGGGTTAAGCCTTTACTTTTTCAGCTCAGGTCATGATCTCAAGGTCCTGGGATCTCAAGGTCCTCATATTGGGCTCTCTGATCAGCAGGGAGCCTGTTTCCCCCTTTCTCTCTGCTTGCTGCTCTGCCTGCTTGTGATCTCTCTCTGTAAAATAAATAAATAAAATCTTTAAAAAAATATTTATTCTGACTAATGACTGGATGCTTACAATTATATTCCTGTTTGCTTCCTAACATATTGGTATATCTTATTTTACTGTTTTGCTAAAATTTTTGCTTCAGTTTTTTATGTTAAAAGGCTTAGTTTTATGGTAGAGGAGCAAAGTTGCTTTGTTCTTGTTTTGGTTTTGCACATGATTTGACTTTCTAACATTAATGAAGGCAAAAAAAGTTCTAGAATCTGGGTTTTTCTGTGCAAAGCACAGATAGATACTAAATTGCTTGTAATTTTCACTGTATCACGTCATCAGCATTCAATATATATTTACATTCTGTAGCAGAGCATATGCATTCTTATACTTTTTAAAAGATTTTTAAAATTTTTTGAGAGACCATGAGTGCATGAATGGGGGGAGGGGTAGAGGGGGTGGGCGAGAGTCAAGCAGACTCTGTACTGAGCATGGAACCTGACGTGGGGCTTTATCTCATCTTGAGATCAGTACCTGAGCTGAGACTAAGAGTGACGTTCAACCGACCAAGCCATCCAGGTGCCCCTATAATTTACTCTTCATAAACAGGTTTTTTAGGTTTGCCTGGGTGGGACAACTAGGCTTAACAAATTTAGGGGAAACTCTTTTCATATAACTTTCACTTCATGTCTTAGTTATGGTTAGCTGAGGCAAATAGCTCTAGGGTTTGAAAACACGTACATGTAGTGGGGCAGGTAATGACAATGAGTGAACTCATGTCATGTGACTTGGACAAACTGAAGAGTTTAAGTGCTGTCTAAAGGGGCAGTATCTTCTTAGCTTTACCTGATTGTTGTGATTCAGGACTATGAGCCCAGTCTTGTCAGGCCTTCTTATTTTTCAAGAGAAACTTGAAAGCTTAGTACTCTCTTGATTTTTGACATATTATGGAAGTCAAACACATTTATGGCCCAGGTCTGCCCTATAAGTTGCCATCTTGCTCTCTTTGGCTTTACTTTTATGTATTTCTTCAGGTTTTGATTGGTCAGTTGCTTTCATTCTGTGTTTGTTTCTGGCACAGGTAAATTTATTTTACTGGACATTTTGCCTGGAAATCCAAATATTGAATCACGTACCTTTAAACGTCTCCTATTTAAATGTGACACTAAAAACAAGCAAACAAGTAATGGACAGTAAATCACTTCAAGAAGTTAAGCCTATCCAGATAACATATCTACCAGAATAACAGAATCAGGAGAATAAAGAAATTAGATCATTAAAATTAAAGGTATAAATGCAGAAAAGTAATACATAATTTATGTGCATCATAGTTATCTTCGAAATAAAAAAGATGTTTGGTCTTTGACAAAGGACAAAAATGTTGACAGTAAAAACAGTGCAGCTATATAATTCAGATTAATCTGTACCAGGGAACATGAAGACATTTTTTTCCCAAGATTTATTTATTTTAGAGAGAGAGAGTGAGCGAGCGAATGAGCAAGCATGCTCATGCATGCTCAAGCATGGGGCGGGGGTGAGGTGCAGAGGGAGAGAGAGAGAGTCTCAGGTAGACTCCATGCTGAGCACGGAGCTTGATGCTGAGTTCCATCTCACAACCTTGAGATCATGACCTGAGCTGAAACCAAGAGTTGGATGCTTAACTGACTGTACCACCCAGGCGTCCTTAAGAAATTTTTTTTACTAGTGATTCTGGGATTATAGACTTTTATGTTAAAAAGAAAATTATAAGTAAAGCATATTGTATGCATTTATATTGTTTTGAAAAACTTCATAGAGGGGTGGCTTAGTGGGTAAAGCATCTGCCTTCGGCTAAGGTCATGATCCCTGGGTCCTGGGATTGAACCCTGAGTTGGGGTCACTGCTTAGTAGGGAGTCTGCTTATCCCTCCCTCTCTCTCTGTACCTGTGTCCCCCCGTCCCCATGATTTCTTTCTTCACTCTCAAATAAAATCTTAAAACAACAACAACGACAATAACTTCATAGAGAGTCAAGGGAGAACATTTTAAAAAACTGTTTCTTTAATACATGTATTTACAGTAAAACCCACCAATTTGATTTTTTAAAATTTTAATTCCAATGTAGTTAATATACATTGTTACATTAATTTTAGGTGTACAA
Organism: Mustela lutreola; assembly: GCF_030435805.1. NCBI lineage: Eukaryota > Metazoa > Chordata > Mammalia > Carnivora > Mustelidae > Mustela > Mustela lutreola. Next base: position 55,082,057 of record NC_081291.1, on the reverse strand, counting down.
TTTAGTGATTCAACAATTCCATATATTACTCAGTGCTAATCAAGATAAATGTATTCTTAACCACCTTTCCCTGTTTCACCTGTATCTCCCCACCCCGCTCTGGCAACCAACTGTTCTTTATTGTTAAGAGTTTGTTTTTTCCCCCTTTGTTCTTTTGCTTCTTAAATTCCATGTATGAGTGTAATGATTTGCTGTTTGTCTTTCTCTGACTGCCTTATTTTGCTAAGCATTATCCTGTCTAGATAGTCCATGTTGTTGCAGGTGGCAAGATTTCATTTTTTTTAAATGAATGAATAATATTCCATCGTGTGTATATGCCATATCTTCTATATCCATTTATCCAAGTGTCAGTGGTCACTTGGGCTGCTTCCATTACTTGGCTGTTGTAAATAATGTTGCAATATACATGGTGCCTATATGTTTTCAAATTAGTATTTTTGTATTCTTTGAAGAAATACCTAGGAATGCAGTTACTGGATCCAATGGTAGTTCTATTTTTAATTACTTTAACTTAAAACCAATGCCTTAACTTTTTAAAATACAAACCTATTGATTAGGCTTCTATACCTTTCTTGTGCTCATTGCATGGACTATAATCTCTATTTTAAAAATTTTTGTAAAGTGGAGTGATAACCTGGTAACACTTGGGAAGCAGCATGAGACAGACTCTAGATTTTTTTTCCCCCAGACTCTTAGATTTTAATAATCTCTTGAAAGCCTTGCCCACTTTAACTTCATTTTTTAAAAAATTATGCTTTTTAAAAAATGTGCTTTTCTTGAGTCTTTCCAAAGCACCTTAGTTTTTATGAAACAAGAGCCCTTTTTATACTCTTATTGATTTATATAGTATTTAATGAAACCGTTTAATTATAGTGAATATAACAAAATGATGTGGGAGCATGATGTATATGAAAGTGTACCAGCCATGAACATTGATTATCTTGTGAATATAAAGTCTGCATATCTTTCAGAGAAAATGGAAAGTTTAAGAGTGATACAGCAAGTTGATTAAGTGGAGATTAGTCTGGAGACCTACTCTGTTGTATGTTAGTAAGAGAGAGAGATTGTTTCAAATTCTAAATACTGGCTTCTGTATTTTTTTCTTTTTAAGATTTTATTTATTTGACAGTCAGAGATCACACACTTAGGCAGAGAGGCAAGCAGAGAGAGAGGAGGAGAGTGGGCTCCCCACTAAGCAGAGAGCCTGACGCAGGGCTTGATCCCAGGACCCTGGGATCATGACCTAAGCCAAAGGCAGAGGTTTTAACCCAGAGAGCCACCCAGGCACCCCAGTGGCTTCTGTATTTTTGTCTTTTTTTTTTTTTTTAAACTCAAATGTCTGAGGATAAAATGTTTTAATACTGGTGATAATTGTTTAAGTATGCTGATCTTTCTTTCTTTTTTAAAGATATATTTATTTGAGAGAGAATGAGAGAGGCAGAGAGAGAGAGCATGAGTTGGGAGGGTCAGAGGGAGAAGTGGACTTCTCACTGAGATGACGCAGGACTCATTCAAGGAGTCCAGGATCATGACCTGAGCCGAAGGCAATCGCTTAACCAACTGAGCCACCCAGGCATCCCAGTACACTGCTATTTCTGTCCATATATATTAACATTCTTATAGACGTGCATGTACATGTACCTGTGTACATACATAACCCTAAGACAAATGTGGAATTGATTTTCCAGTATATCCATTGTGTTTGAAAGCCACCTGTGTCTGCCTTAGCCATCTACCACATAACCAGTTTAGTTTTTAAAGTAGTGTCTTGGCCATTAAGCTAGATTCTTTTTTAATTCAGATTTGAGGGTGCCTGGGTGGCTGGCTCAGTGGGTTAAAGCCGCTGCCTTCGGCTCAGGTCATGATCCCAGGGTCCTGGGATTGAGCCCCCCCATCGGGCTCTCTGCTTAGTGGGGAGCCCACTCTCCTCCTCTCTCTCTGCCTGCCTCTCTGCCTACTTGTGATCTCTGTCAAATAAATAAAAATCTTTAAAAAACTCAGATTTGGCAAATATTATTTGTGCCTAATATGTAAAAAGCATGGTTTTGACCTCATGATAGAAATGAGACGTGGGTAGAACAATCATGACATGTTGAACACGAAGGTTCTTATTCCCTTCCTTTTTGGATTTTCCAGTGAGTGTGTTTTTCCATAGAAAAATCTTATTACACATCGAGTCTGCTGCAATATTTGAAATGTGTTCTCCTCTAAAAAGTAAATATATGGGCACTTAATAAATAAATATATGCCATATATAGTTGATCAAATTGTATCACTTGAAGGATCATCTTCATATTCACAAAGGTAGTTTTTTCTGTAAGTTCTTTGTGATTTGAAAATTAAATGTTTTGAATTGAAAAAAAACCATGTTTAATGTAGAAAACATTGAATATAAAAAAATAAAAGAAGGAAAAACCAAAAATAAGTATTGCCAATATTTGGCATGTTTTCTTAATATACTACTTACTTAAATATGAAAAAATATATAGGAGAAAATTTTAATTTAGTTTCGTTAAGATTAGCTTTTTAAAATAAAACCAGATGGGCTGCCTGAGTGGCTCAGTGGGTTAAGCCTCTGCCTTTGGCTCAGGTCCTGATCTCAGGGTCCTGGGATTGAGCCCCGCATTGAGTTCTCTGCTCAGCAGGGAGCCTGCTTCCCCTCTCTTTCTGCCAGCTTCTCTGCCTACATGTGATCTCTGTCTGTCAAATAAATAAATAAAGGGCACCTGGGTGGCTCAGTGGGTTAAGCCGCTGCCTTCGGCTCAGGTCATGATCTCGGGGTCCTGGGATTGAGTCCCGAATCGAGCTCTCTGCTCAGCGGGGAGCCTGCTTCCCTCTCTCTCTCTCTCTGCCTGCCTCTCCATCTACTTGTGATCTCTGTCTGTCAAATAAATAAATAAAAAATCTTAATAAATAAATAAATAAAATCTTTAAAAATTAAAGAATGTAAAACCAGAATCTTAATACTAAATGCATAATTTTATGTCTTTTTTATTCACATTCTATCTTGAACATTTTTGGATATCCGTAAATAATTCTTTTTTTTTTTTTTTTTTTAACATTTATTTTAGAAAGAGTGAGAGCTGGGTGGAGGGAGGGAGAGGGAGAAACTTAAGCAGATTCTGTGTGAGGACAGAGCCCAGTATGGCCCTGAGATCATGACCGGAGCCAAAACCAAGAGTTGGATACTTAACTGACTGAGCTACCTAGGCGCTCCCGCAAATATTCTTTTATAGATTTTTATTGATTACATAATACTATAACATAGTTTGTTGTAATACCATAGTTTATGGTAACTACTTTTATATACTGAGTAGGAGATAAATGAAAATGTTTAAATTTCCAGTGTGATTTCCTTTATGTAGAATATTACATGGAATACTTATTAATCAAGAGATATTTAGGAGTGGTAATAATGATAACAATAGTTATGTTCATTGTGTGCTTATTATGTGGCAGGCAAAATATTAAACACATTGGGGCACCTGGGTGGCTCAGTGGGTAAAGCCTCTGCCTTTAGCTCAGGTCATGATCCCCAGAGTCCTGGGATCAAGCCCCGCATCGGGCTCTCTGCTCAGCAGAGAGCCTGCATCCTCCTCTCTCTGCCTGCCTCTCTGCCTACTTGTGATCTCTGTCTATCAAATAAATAAATAAAATCTTAAAAAAAAATTAAACACATTATGCTGTTTAATTCCAAATTCTTAATTCTAAAGCATCTCTATTTTTTTTTTTTTTTGATGAAGTAGCAGAGGCATAGAGAGAGTATACCATGGTTTCAGAACTTAAATACTTAATGTAAGCCATTTATATTTACATTTTGATGAGATATGTTTTAGTAACTACGGTGTTCTAGGCATTATCTGATTCAAAAGCTGCTTTTACCTGCAATAACAGATGATCTCTCTATTTTAATATGCTGGATATTGGTCTGAGTATTTGGGAGATCCAAAAATGTACTTTTACTTTCTGTAGTTTAAAATGTGAACTTCTTTTATATGGATAATATGATAGAAACAATCAGCTACTGGCACTAAATTTTTTATTGGCACTAAATTTATGAAAATTTGTAGTTAGCATTTCTTACACAAAGATGATCTTATTTCAGATCCTTCTGAAATCCTTCAGACTTTTAAAAAATGGCTACTACATAAGATTGTTTCTCCTATTACCTGCTGTTCACCTTTAAAGTTCTCCGGAGTATCTGAAAAATTTCTGATCCTAGACTCAGTGAACTTACAGTCTAGTTGGAGGAATAACAAACAGTATAAAACATTATCTGGAGGCATCTGGGTGGCTCAGTTGTTAAGCATCTGCCTTCTGCTTAGGTGGTGATCCCCTGGTCCTGGGATCAAGTTCCTGGCAGGCTCCCTGCTCAGTGGGGAGACTGCTTCTCCCTCTTCAGTTCCCCCCTCCTTGTGTTCCCTTTCTTGCTATCTCTCTCTGTCAAATAAATAAATAAAATCTTAAAAACAAAACAAATAAAAGAGTATCTGTATAAGTGTAGGGACAAGTTGAGAAGATGAAAGATCCTTCTGGTTTGAAGTGAGTAGAAAGCTTAGAGGAGGAGTAGGAGGTAGCTGCATTGATTTGGATCTTACAGGAGAAATAGGATTTAGATATGTGAGTACGTGGGGGATAGAAGAAAGGGTTGTTTCAGAAAGGGGAATGAACAAGGAAAATAAAATTTATTGGCAGGATAGTTAATAGAGTGGTCAAAGAAAAATTCATGTCAGCTGCCTCAGGTCCTTTTTGGAATGAGAGTATAAACTTGTCTCTTTTTTTCTCTCATCATCTATTCAACATATTTGACCAAACTTCTGAGTGTTTGTTTTATGCAAGGTAAATTCTGATAAATGCTGTGGTGGACACACAGGTACATAACACTTGATTTCAGGGTCACACAACTTGTAAATAAGGAGTGAAGATTTTGATTTCTATAGACTAGTTCTCTTTCTTTAACACTCTGCTGCCCCCATATATAAGATAAGATAGAATGTGTTAAGTGCCACAAGCAATATAAAAATGTGTGTTTAGGGAAGGAGTAATTAATTCTGTCCAGAGGAATCTGGGAAAGCTTTGAAAGAAGAGCTTGAGGATGTTGGTGTGGGTAATGGAGAGTGAGTTAAAGACTCTTCTATGTTAAAGACTCTTGCGAATAAAGTAATTAGTGTTTTCTTAGTAAACATGCACTCTTTCAAGGTGTATGGACTTGAATGATAAGGTCTGTGACATTTTGGCTGATGTGTTGAGAGAAGGCCTAGAACTGTCCACACGGCTTGTAAGAGGTGCTACATCTTAGCTTTGATATCCCTCCCGACTTCTAGTAGGACACCATTTTGCATACAAATATCTTATGCAGAAATAGCATTTTAAGGTATTTTTTGAATAATGAGCAAATCCTTTTCTCTGCATCTTAAGTACTGTATCCTTTGAAATTTTAGCCGTAACTATACCACTCTTTTCACTCTTCTGTGAACTTAAATGCTGTCATATTTTCAGCTTCCTCCAAAAATTGGTCTCCAACTGGAAACCTGTGATCTTCAGAATTAGTTATCTCCTTGTCTGTTAGTTATCTGCCTAGGTAATTCAACCTTTTCATTTCCAAATTTAAATTCATCATCATTTCTCATAAACCTTTTTATCTTCTTTTATGTTTTCTTAGTTGTTTCCAAACTTATGTGGATACAGAAGAAATCATTTAGAACATTAGTTGAAAATATAGTTTTTATGCCCTACTCCCAGAATTTCTGATTTAGGAGGTCTGGTATGGAGCCTGGAAAATCCCATTTATTAATTTATTTTTTATTTTATTTATTTTTTGACAGAGAAAGTGAGAGAGGGAACACAAGCAGGAGAGTTGGAGAGGGAGAAGAAGGCTCCCCGCTGAGTGGGGAGCCCGATGCAGGGCTTGATCCCAGGACCCTGGGATTATGACCTGAGTGGAAGGCAGTTGCTTAATCAACTGAGCCATCCAGGTGCCCCGAAAATCCCACTTTAAATCAAGCTCCCAGATAATTCTAGTGCAATCAACCCATGAGTTTGAGAATCACTAGATCTGACTTTGTAAGTCACAAGTCACCCACGCTGGCAACCTTAGGAGTTATTCTGATCTCTTTCAGTCCGCAATCAGACAATCCCCAAATTGGCTCCTGTTCTCCATTCCTAAGTTAGTGCCTTATATTGGGCCTCCATCCATCATCTCATTGCCCTCTCAGATCCTTTCTATGTGCTGCATGCAGCCTCTGGGAACTACCTAAAACAAAGCAAATTGTGCCATTTCCACTGCTTAAAAACCTTCACTGGGTCCACCGTTATATGAGGAGTAAAGAAAGTTCCTTAAAATGACATGCAAGGCCTTCCACGATTTAGGCCATGTGGACTTCTTTATCTCACGCCATTCCCTGCCTCCTACAGAACCTAGCCCTTGTTTCCCACAGTTTTTATTCTTCTGCAGTTTTTGTATTTCCATATTATGGTTAATACTTTTAGTCCTTTATTTAGCAAATATATATGATCTGATATGTGCTAGGCACTGGATATTATGGTGAACAAAACCAGATGTGACTCTTGCTCTCATGGAGTTTATAATCAGATGGGGACACATATTAAAGAATCATTCAACACAAGTCTAAATTTTCAGCTGTGACAAGTGCTACTGGAGCCTGTCATAGGGACAGTTGACCTACTTAAGAAAGGCAGGGTATGACTTTCCCGAGGACGTGGTTGAAAGAGATTGACAGGATAAACTGACGTTTATCTGAATGAGGTACCTGAGTTGCAGGTACGAAGGCCCTAAGAAGGGAGGAGTTTTGCTGCATATGAAGGATAGAATGGCAGGTGTATATACTTGGTGTGTGTGCATGCATGTGAGTGAATACTGGTTAAGGCTGGAGAGGTAGGTAGGTGCAGTTCATACAGTGGTTTGCAGACAACATTAAGCAGGTTTTCTCCACCTAAGAAGGATGAGTAGCATCAAAGAATTTTAAGCAAGGCTTGGGGGCAGGGGGAGTGTAATATGAACTTTGTGATTATAGATGAGCACTGTGCTTACAGCATGAAGAGTGGATTGGAGTAGATTTAGACTGAATGCAGGTAGATGAGCCAGAAGGCTATTATAGCAGTCCAGGTGAGAGAGAACAGTAATTTAAATCAAGGGATTGATGGTAGAAGTGAAGACAAGAGATATGTGAGGACAGGGTATCTTATATTCCCTATGAGTAAGGCTTCTGCCCTTGGTTTATATGTTCAGTGAATTAGTGAATAGTACTTAGACATAGAGAACAAGAAAGGAGATCTAATTAGTGAGTTTGAGATCTAATTAGTGAGTTTAGTACATGGCTAAATCTTTGAAATGGAGTAAGCTTTCATTCATTCTATCATCAATATTTATTCAATACTACTATGTATTAGGCAATGTTCTAGGTAGTTTGGGTACCTCAGAAAACAAAACAGGCAGAGATTTCTGCCCTTATGGAGTTTTCTTTGTATTGAAGGAGATAGCATACAATAAATATAATAAATGAATTTTATGTTGTAAGATGATAAGTATTATGGAAAAAAATAAAATGAGAGAACAGAGATCCAGAGTGTGTATGGAGGGGAGGTGAGTTGCAGTGTTTTTTGTTTTTTTTTTAAAGAATATATATATATATATATATATATATATATATATATATATTTATATATATATATATATATATATTTTTTTTTTTTTTGGACAGACAGAGATCACAAGTAGGCAGAGAGAGAGGAGGAAGCAGGCTCCCTGCTGAGCAGAGAGCCCGATGTGGGACTCGATCCCAGGACCCTGAGATCATGACCCGAGCTGAAGGCAGCGGCTTAACCCACTGAGCCACCCAGGTGCCCCTGAGTTGCAGTTTTGATTGAAGTGGAACGATAAGGGTAGGCCTCCTCAAGAAGGTGATATTTGAGTGAAGACTTCAGAAGATGCAAGAGTTAGTCATGTGGTGTGCTGTCTGGGGGATAAGTATTCAAGGGAAATGAAGTAACCTGAGGGTGGGAGCCTGTCTGACTGTCAAAGGAATGGCAAGGAAGCCAGTGTGAAAAAGCTGAGTGAGCAGGGGACCATAGTAAGAGATAGATCAGAGAGGTCACAGGTGGCCAGATCAGGTAGAGCTTCATAAACATTGTAAGGACTAAATGAAATGCAGAGCCATTGGGTGTTTTGAGCAGAAGTATAATAATCTGTCTTTTTTTTTTTCCCCCAAGACTTTTTATTTATTTGACAGAGAGACAGCCAGAGAGGGAACACAAACAGGGAGCGAGAGAGGTTGAGGAGTAGGCTTCTTGCTGAGCAGGGAGCCTGACTCATGGCTCCATCCCAGGACCCTGGGATCATGACCTGAGCCGAAGGCAGATGCTTAAATTCCTGAGCCACCTAGGTACTTCCATCTGACTTATTTTTTTAAAGAATCACTCTGACTGCCACGTGAGTAGACTGCGGGGAGTCTAGAAGGAGAATGGGTAGGAGTCTCTTGTAGAATCTAGGCCAGAAATGATGATTGGCTGAAACCAGGGTCTTAGCAGCCTTGAACAGAGCTGTCAGATCAAAACAAGAGAATAACAATGATCCTTTTGAAGGCCCTGAATAGGATTTTCCCAGAGGGCAAGTCGAGTTGATTAGCAAGAGAAGGGTTCTCTATGAAGAAAGGATTAATGAGGGGCGCCTGGGTGGCTCAGTGGGTTAATACCTCTGCCTTCCAATTGGGTCATGATCCCAGGGTCCTGGGATCGAACCCCACATCGGGCTCTCTACTCAGCAGGGAGTCTGCTTCCTCCTCTCTCTCTGCCTGCCTCTCTGCCTACTTGTGATCTCTGTCAAATAAATAAATAAATAAAATTTTAAAAAAAGGATTAATGAGCTTTGATGTAAATTTTATGCAAGAACATAAAATATCTCATTAAAACTATTAAGTTATTGCAATAGAAGAAAGACCCAATGAAAGAATAAAAGCTTAAAGGATGCCTGGGTGGCTCAGTTGGTTAAGCATCTGTCTTTGGCTCAGGTCATGATCCCAGGGTGCTGGGATTAAGTCCCACATCAGGCTCCTTGTTCTGTGGAGAGCCTGTTTTTCCCTCTGCCTGCAGCTCTCCCTGCTTGTACTCTCTCTCTCTCACAAATAAATAAGTAAAATATTTTTTAAAAAATAAAAGCTTAGGATGGCTATGGAATGTTTGTTTTCATGCCTATAGGCTAGAGATAGGCCATGTTTTAAAGCAATGGTAACATTCATAGTGGTCCTGAAGTCAGTATACATTTTATGGTATAAATTGAGATTTTTTTTTTTATTCATTTGACACAGAGAGAGAGATCACAAGTAGGTAGAGAGGCAGGCAGAGAGAGAGGAGGAAGCAGGCTCCCTGCGGAGCAGAGAGCTTGATGCTGGGCTCAATCCCAGAACCCCAGGATCACAACCTGAGCTGAAGGCAGAGGCTTCAACCCATTGAGCCACCCAGGCGCCCCTAAATTGAGATTATTTGAGTAAGTGTTTTGACATTTCAGTGTAGTATATAAGTGTGCCTCAGTATTAGGATGCTGTTAATGTTTAGCAATAAAGTAACACCAAGGGAAGAAACGGACAGTAGAATCAGGGTAGAAAGGAGGCCTTCAAATTCAGAATAGTTTAATTTGGTTCCCTCAAGTTTTTTACATATAATCATTGTTTTGTGGTTAGTCAGACTTTGAAACACTCAGATTACTTGTAAGATTATTAAGTCAGATTCGAGAGTCTTTAATCCTCAAATTGAAGAGTAGAAAATAATTATCACCTTAAAATTTGCTTGATTATAACAGAAAACAATTTAAGAAGAAAAGGACTTCTATCCTGGATTTGGCATTTACTAGCTGAGTGATTTTAAGCAAGCTTATTACTTAACTATCTGAATTTTAGTGCTCTTGCCAACTTTGTTCTTTGAATTCATGGTGTAGGATATGAAAAACTAACTATACAGATGAAAATGCAAACCTGGGTGAGCACACTGAAAGCTTCCATGGTGATGTCTCTCTTTAAGTGCTCTTCTTTTATATCTGTTATTAAAGCACTGTGGGATCAGAAAAGTTTTTTTTTTCCTATTGTTTTTCATACATTTGCTCAGTAAATGTTTATGAGTATTTGACCTAACATTGTTTTTGGTCAGTGCTTTACAAACTTTTTCTGTAAATAGCGGTATTTTTTACTGTCTGGTCTCTGTTGCAACTGTTCAGCTCTGCATTATAGCATGAAAGCAGCCACCCACAATGTGTAAATGGATACCTGGGTATGGCTGTGTTGCACAGTATCTGGGCCATGGTCCATACTTTGTCTACCCTGGTCTTAGGTACTAAGAATATATGAGTGAATAAAACAAATAAAGAATATTTGTGGGGCACCTGGATGGCTCAGTGGGTTAAATCCTCTGCCTTCTGTTCAGGTCATGATCTCAAGGTCCTGGGATGGAGGCTCTCTGCTCAGCAGGGAGTCTGTCCCCCCCCCCCCCTCTCTGCTTGCCTCTCTGCCTACTTGTGATCTCTGTCTGTCAAATAAATAAATGAAATCTTAAAAAAAAGAATATTTGTCTTTGTGGAGCTTACTATATAGTAAGAGGAGGTAAATAAAAATGTAAATAAAATAGTTATCCCCTGCTTTTCAAAAGTTCACATTAAGCTTTTGCTTTCATGAAAGACCTATGTTAATGCTTGTTTGGCTAATGGAAAAAAAAATCTGAAGAGGAATTTTGGTTTTACAAACAAAGGTGAAAAGTGACAGTAGCATTCAGTGTTTCTTTTGCAGCGAGCAGTTACAGAGGGCACATTTCTAGCAGTAAAGGTAGCACTGCCAAACTCCTTTCCTTTTAACCACACTCAGCATCTCAGCATTAACCTCTTATAGCTTTGAACTGTGTCTTAGCATCTGTGTGTTATCTCAATTTATTTTGTGCATCTGTTACTAAGATATGTCCTAGCGTATCCGAAAAGCCTAAGAGGTTACTTTTTGAGTCTGGGGATGATCAGAAATATTTTCACATAAATTAATGGTAATTGTTTCTTTGCTTTACATCATTCAGCTTACAGAAATTTTCATATGAATGCTGTATTTTGGATAGTGTGAGAAATCTTTATACAATATGACAGTTGTGATGGGAGATGAATTCTAGAGCAGGAAATTTTAAGCACTTCTTGATACGTGGGCAAGTATCTGAAGGATGGGAGGAAACCAAAGAAATATCTAGGGGGAAAAGCAAGCTGGGCAGAGGGAAGAGCAAAGGGAAAAATTCTAAAAGCTGCTGCTGTAAATAAATTTTAGTGAAATTGGTTTTTCTTGGCATTGTTAAGGGGGGAGGGGTTGGTAATGCACATCAAGGCCATCAGTTATAACCTCTTATCTATGCATGCCAGATAGGTGAGGAACAACCTTTGGAATGGGTCTTGCTAAGGATTTCATTTATGTATATTAAATTTATGTTGTATGGTTTAAATGCTAATGCTTTTCACATTGTGAAAAATTCAGCTGGTTAAGATTTAAAGATCTTACTGGCTTTATTCAACAATTCTCAACTTGGGCATCGTCCATTATAGCAAATTTAGGAGCTCTGAAGAGCTATACAAAGTTTTATAGACAGAAAGGACCAGATACAAGAATGTTTCACTAGGCAAAAATTGGATTGATATTATGGTGTTGCCTTCCCTGAAGGGAAATCTCAGGAGTTACTAGGCAGATTACCTAACTAATCCTGATCAGGTAATTCCTGATTTGTTGGTTTAAAGAGCACCTTTCTGGGAGAGGTGACTGTAATTAGATTCTCAGGTTGATAACGTGGGGTTTAATGTATGTGACTCCATTTTGAGCCAGTTGTCTTGTTTTTAACAAACTTAGATCCCATATATGTGGTTTTTAGAATAGTCATGTCAGTTGCCTGTTCTCAGGTATAATTTCAGGTACTCAAGTACCTTTTCTCCCAAAGTATATTTGTCCACTCTTTCACATTCTGTTTATGTACACATTTGAATATACATAAATACTTATACTATTCAGGCACATTTCTAAATATGGAACTTGAAGTTGTCTTTTTCATTAAGTGGGACATTTCTTTATACTGAAGATTTTTTATTCCACCAATAACTATTTCTTAAGTACTCCTGAGTTGGAGATTAGCACTTTAAGAGATATGAGAGCTACATACAAATTGTGTTACAGCCTTATTCTCAAATTGCTTACAGTCTTGTGGGGTGGCAAGTTTTATGATTTATGTAAGTGGCAACTGAAGAAGCAGAGTGATGTGGTGTAATCAAGCCCAAAAGTCAGGGGCCTTCAGTTATAGATTCTGAGAATGACTTGTTTCTGTTATTAAATACCAGTGTAACCTTAAACAAATTAAATTCCATAGGTTTCATTTCCTTCATTTTTCAGATGAGGTCATTGTACTATAATAAGTCACTTCTAATTTGAAAATGCCACAAATTAAACTTGTACTTCATAGTCTTTTTCATGGCACACATAGAAAATTAAAATATCGGGGCACCTGGGTGGCTCAGTTGGTCAAAGCCTTTGCCTTTGGCTCAGGTCATGATCTCAGGGTCCTGGGATCGAGCCCTGCATCAGGCTTCTGCTAAGCAGGGAGCCTGCTTCCTCCCTCTCTCTCTGCCTGCCTCTCTGCCTGCTTGTGATCTCTCTCTGTGTCAAATAAATAAATAAAATATTTTTTAAAAAAAGAACTTAAAAAAAAAAGAAAATTAAAATATTAAAATATCTGTCCAGCACAGCAAGATAAAGTGATGACATGTTCATAGCCAGGGTAGTTGATCTGGTCCCACTAGGCTCTGTTTGGCCACCTGAAGATCTGAGTTGGTTAGTATCTACCACATAATTATAACCCATCCTTGTGGTTAAAAGCTTCAATAGAGAGGACAATATAAAATCTTATGTTACTGAGTCAAGGGCCATAGAAGTTCAGAGATGGGGGGAGCTAAGTACAGGTTTGTGTTACTGATAGGGACTTTATAGAGCATGTGCTCCTTGGAGGTTGTCTTAGGAATATGAGGCACAGTAAGAAGAGATCTTCTCCATCTTAAGACAACATAATGTGAATTTCAAGTTTCAAAATAGCTAAGATGTGCTTGTTTGTTTGCTTATGAGAAAGAGAAAGAGATCGCGCATAGGAGGTGAGGGGGAGGGAGAGAGAATCCCAAGCAGTCTCCATGCCCAGAGCAGAGCTCAACATGGGGCTTGATCTCACGACCCTGAGATCATGACCTGAGTCAAAACCAAGAGTCAGATGTTTAACTATCTGAGCTGCCCAGGTGCCTGAGATGTACTTTAGAGTTTTATTCTTCTTGGAGAAAACAAAACAAAACAAAAACCCCAGTTGTGAGTCTCTGGAGGGCTAGGACCATGTATTAGTTATCTTTATTTCCTACCTAGCACCCTAAGTCTCTAACCATTATGAGGTCTAGAAAAGCATTTAGAGGAAGTAATAAGAGAAGATTGGAAGAGTGTATAACTATGTATAGCCAATTTTTTAAAATTTCTCTTTAGGGGAGAGGAGTTTGATTTAGTATTATAACTGCAAAACTAATTTGGATGATGTGATTGGAAATAAGAAGCCCTCAGTATGGATTGAAAGGTGGTTGCATATTGAAAATGTATGTACGTATTTATTAATTTTTTATTGTTTTATTTTTTTTTTAAATTATTTATTTGACAGAGTACAAGCAGATGAAGTGGTAGTCAGAGGGAGACCTCTGTGAAATGTATTTTTAAAAATAGTTATGTTCAAGATGGAATGAAATAGGAAAAAAAAACAGTTAAGGTATCAGGGAGCTCAGCTGAGAAAGAGAAAGAGAGATCGCGCATAGTGTAAGCATCATGTAGTGTAAGCATCTACCAGCTTCTGAAACAAGATTTAATTGTTTATTTCTATGGGAAAAGTCCTTTTGAATGTCAGTGTTAAAAGTGGTTTATAGGGGCGCCTGTGTGGCTCAGTGGGTTGGGGCCTCTGCCTTCGGCTCAGGTCAGAATCCCAGTGTCCTGGGATCGAGCCCCACATCGGGCTGTCTGCTCCACAGAAAGCCTGCTTCCTCCTCTCTCTCTCTGCTTGCCTCTCTACCTACTTGTGACCTCTGTCTGTCAAATAAATAAATAAAGTCTTTAAAAAAAAAGTGATTTATAGAAGAGACTCTTAATCTCACAAAACAAAACAAACAGAGTTGCTGGAGGGAGGGCCGTCTGGAGAGGGTGGTAGGGTTATGGACATTGGGGAGGGTATGTGCTATGGTGTGTGCTGTGAAGTGTGTAAACCCGGCAATTGACAGACCTGTACCCTGGGGCTAATAATACATTTTATGTTTATAAAAAAATTTAAAAATTTAAATGGTTTATAGATTCCTAGACCGGCCACCAAATTCCATTCCTCCAAAATCTAGGTGAAATATTATACACTATTTCACAATTACTGTGGTGACTAAACAGTGAAAAAATACTAATTAATGTTGTTTAAATACTCCTTATTTTATAAAACAGTAATAATAAATGAGATTTTTTTTTTTTTTTGCCATTAATTCTGAGAAAGAATAAGCTTAGTAAAAGGGAAATGTGAAGGTAATGCAAACTTTGGAAGCTAATGAAGGGAAAGTTCAAAGTTAGTCATCCTAGTTCTCTGTTAAGGTTACTATCACTTCAGAGCTCACTATATCATATTCCTGTTAATAGGTGAATTTAGGAAAAAAGGTATATTTTATTAGGCTGTAGTTAGGGAAGTTTTGTGGGCTACTTACAGTATGGACAGAGAGAAGGAGAATTTTTTTGTAATATTGGCTGGAAGGGGTTGGGACAGGCAGGTAGGGTGGAAAGGAAAGGTAGAATTACTCTTCTGGTAATCCTCTCTGTTTGGTGGCCGAGAGCCCAAATGTTGGGATGATTTCACACTGAAAAGACTGAATCAACCTGACAGAATCATGATTTCCAGGTCTGCATATGGATTTTCCATGAAACAGAAGTGGACAGCTCTGGGCAGAGGACAAGGGAAAGGCACTGCCTTTCCCCATACTGGAGGTCCCATGTAGCACTGTCCCAGCTGCTTTTTCTGCCTCTAGGCTGGCAAATCAGGAGCAGAAGCAGCTTCAGGCTGCTTTCCTGGGCCCATATCTCCACAAGGTGGAAGGCCAACACTGGCTGAGACACAGAGAGCTCAGTGCCTGCTGCTTTCTGGAGTCCATTTTTTTTTTTTTTTTAAAGATTTTATTTATCTATTTGACAGAGAGAGAGAGATCACAAGTAGGCAGAGAGAGAGGTGGAAGCCGGCTCCCCGCAGAGCAGAGAGCTTGATGCGGGGCTTAATCCCAGGACCCTGAGATCATGACCTGACCCGAAGGCAGAGGCTTAACCCACTGAACCACCCAGGCACCCCTCTGAAGTCCATCTTTGGGTTAGCTCTCCAAACCCCTTTTTCTTTCTCATTCTCAATCTTATTCTTAAAATTATTAAGATAATATGTAGATTTAGAATTTGAAGTTTACCTAGAATTTATAAATAAGGGATTCTGCCTCCTTGGTAAATCACAGCAGGATGGCATCCAGCTCTGTTCATATGAAAGCCTGTTTTTTGTTGTTGTTGTTGTTTTTAAGTATGCTCCACACCCGAGGTCAAGACCTGAGCTGAGATCAAGATTGGGATATCTAAATAACTGAGCCACCCAGGCACTCCCTAAAGGGAGATCTCTAAGATTGAATTAGCTGCTCTATGAGCACAACCTGAAACTCAGGAGTACTGTTCTTCAAGTGCAGAAATGAGGTGGTGGGAGAGGTAGTGCCTATTGCTAACCACCAGGTGGTGCCCCTAGGCCAAGATCAGCAGGTGAAAGTGTCTGTCCTCGCTGTCCTGTGGACAAGATATTAGTAAATAAAGGATTATGACTTGAGAAGTAACTAGCACAGGATATCATTAGGATATGAGCTAGATTAAGTATGATGACTATGATATAGTCATAGTGGGTGTCATTTGTAAATATCAAACAAATGATAACTATGGAAATGAATAGATAATAGAAGACTTAGGTAAGACTTAATGAAGTTAGAATTTTAAAATCTTAAAGGTAAAAAAAAATTAAGACCTAAAGATTTGTTTGGGAGAAGTAGTAAGATAATGTCCATTTTCTACAAAATAGCTGAAAAATTAAAATTTATGAGGAGCACCAATAGAGATCTCTGTTTTCTGTGTATTTAGGGTCAGGTAGGTGACACTGTCAAGGGGATATTTTTTTCTTGTCAAGGAAATAATATGAACTTGGAAAAGTAGGAATAAGCCAGATATGGAGATATATTTTAGCTCTTTAGTTATTTTCTGTTAAAGGTACCTTATAGAGCAAAACGTGTTTGCCAAAATAAGTAACCTTTAGGTTTATTGACCCTAGTTCAGAGGTCCAGAATGTGTATGTTTCTTTTAATATAGTTATTTATGTGGTGATCCAAGAGATATTTTGATTATGCTTAATGATCTTATATTGACATTTAATGTGGTTGTCATAAGGGTGAAATTGAAGGTATACCTAGGGTGTTCTTGAACTTGGTAAATATGTTTTACAAAGTTATCTTAAGGATGCCTCTAAAAGGTTTTGTTTTGTTTTCTTTTTTTCTTTGGGTTATATTTTTAAAAATATGAGTTATATTCCTCTTTTTAGAACAGCAGCTTTTGTGATGAAGGCTCAACATAAAGCAATGTTGAGTTCACTCTTCACTTTAGATCTAACCTCCTTTTCCTTTACATTGTTAAACAGGTATAGACTTCAGAGTAATTAGATCTCCAAGGGAGCATAATACATGACCTCACTTCTGCTTTTCCCTTTTATTCACAAGGGATTTGTGTACTTTATCAGTAGCCTTGAATCTTAGTTGTGGGAGGTAGTTTTGGCATCCAGGGTCCCGTTACTCTTTTGTTTATCCATAACACTATTAAATTGTCTTCTCTTGTGGCCATTAGTTTCCAAAGACTCATAGGTAGATAAATAGATAATCTAGACAGAAGGACAGACCAGGATTATGTATTATATAAGGTAATCAGTAGAACAGATTGATTTTTTTTTTCTTCCAGAGATCATAGTACAACATTTTATCTCAAGAAAGATAGGCAACTTTGGCAGGTTAGCACAATGTTGGACTTAGCAAGTATTTGTTAAAAATTGACTTATTTTGATACTACATCATGACTTGTGATCTTGTCAGTCAATAAAAGCAGACTAGGTTTCACTTTGGTCCTTTCATACTTTAGGGTCACAGTATATATTCACATTGATTTGTGTCTCTTATTTTATATATAGATGGACTTTGAAAATACTCTTTTCCTAAATAGAATCATTTTAGATATATAACAGATGTTTGATTTTAAAAATTAATCTTGGGGCACGTGGCTCAGTTGGTTAAGCATCTGATTTTTTATTTTGGCTCAAGTCGTGATCTTAGGGTTGTGAGATTGGGCCTCGCATTGGACTCCACACTGAGTATGGGGTCTGCTTAAGATTCTCTCTCTTTCTCTCTCCCTCTGCCTCTCCCCACCTCAAAATAATTTTTATCTTATGACAAGTCTCTTTGTAAAAAGAGTTAGCAAGGGTTTATTGGTTTGTATAGTATAAGAATATTCACACTTCCAGCCAAAGATCAAGTCAAATATTTATCAAGAACTGAAAAACGCATAGTAACATCTGACAGGGATGAGGAGCCCTGACTCAGATTTCAAAGTTGTAATAATGAGGAAGTGAAGAATTTAGAAACTTTGGGTTACAAAATGAGTCCCTTGCAACACAAATGATTTTCAGCCAGTAGGTCCTGGCTGTTGCGAAGTGATTAGCAAAGATTCAGACTGCTAAGCTTTAGGGACAGTCTTAACTAAACTCCTCATTTTACAGGCCCAAGGATGTTAAAACCTGTTTGAGGTTATACAGCTAGTTATGAATTATACTGGTTCCAGATCCCTGTGTCCCCTCTAATTCTGTGTTTATTAGCATTCTTGCCTTTTTATCTTTTTGATCTTGTCAGAGAATTGAAGAATACCAGTTCTGTCAAGCAAGAGACAAGAAAAGGAGAAAATAAAGTTGTTTGGTTTTTTTTTTTCCTTTCTCAGCTAGCAACTGGATCAGCTTGTTTGAATGAGGGCAGAAATCTAAGAATAGTGACAAAGACTGATTTCATTCTACCTGTTTGGTTTCTTATGCTATTACTTTTAAATAATTCTTGTCTTCTTTTTCAGATGAGTAATAATGGAAATAAAGTACTGCAATGATTTCTTAGAGTTATTTTAATACTATTCATCATTAAAATATGAGCAGTGACTTTCTGGATTCTCACATACCTAAACAAAATAATAAGAAAATGGAGTAATTATTTACAGGGCCTAAGATAAGGCTGCTTCTGTTTACTGAGATAACCAGTTAAATATACAGTCTCTGTGAAGTTCTTTCTGCATTGGGAAGTTGAGGGTGGGGTGGAAGAGAGCTCATTGTAGTCTCACACTAACCACAAAATAATGTTGGAGAATTGCAGTTAAGTAATGGGAATGAAGGTAAGAACCATCCCTCTTATCATCTTTCTTACTACCCTAAGGTACCAAGAAACCTGCCCTGAGAATATTGAATTTTAGTGACTCATTCAGTAATTGAGACTCTTTTCCATGTAGTTGGTAGTGATCTTTGCAGGGATTTTGTGTGTGTGTGTGTGTGTGTGTGTGGAGGTGAATTTGTTTTAATGTATTATGTGGGATCCTACTCAGCTTATTGAGTATCTAATGTATGCAAGATCTTGTTTATGTATATGATGTAATTTACATTGCATGTCTGCTTTTTGAGGTAGTTCTGATCTCCCTTTTTAAAAATTTTTATTTTTTTACAAATGAAGTAAGTAGAGCTTAGGGAAAATTTTAAACTTGCTTAAGACTAGAGAGCTAGTACATGGCTAAATCTAATTTTTTGTGCTCATTCTATAGCACAGATGCCTCAATATTGTACATTTTTATCATGTACTTAGTGTGAAGGGTGTGTGTAATAGAAAGGCAGAGGGTATAGAAGATCTTAGAAAGATCTAGACTGCCAAAACACGTCAACTGGATGCCCACATCTAAGGAAACTAATTTTCCTGAAACACCTAAAGAAAAAAAATTAAACAATTTGTCTTAACAATTAAAATAAGATTTGAAGTCCAATAATTAGCTCTTATAGTAGAAATGAATAAGTAGAGATTTAGATATAGGAGTAGAAGTTTTCGATTGCTTTCCACATCCACTGTCAAAATACTACAGTGAAATTGCGGGAAATCCAGAAGCCACTAATCTTAACCTCAAAACAGGGCTTTAAAGTAGGAAGTACAAGGTTATTTATCTTCCCTTCAGGTAATCTGACTGGGTAGGTAACCCAGTAGTAGCAATGATTCTTATTTTTTAAATTTATTATGATTATTATTATTTAAGAACCCCAGTACAGGACTCAAACTCATGACCCTGAGATCAAGACCTGAACTGAGATCAAGAGTTGGATGCTTAACCAACTGAGCCACCTGGGTACCTTAGCAATGGTTCTTTTTAATTCTTTGCTTTTAGGGTTTTGCCCCTGCCAAGTTGCTACAGCTGTCTGACAGGTAAGACAAGAATTCTGGTGCATTGTCCTAAAGGAAGTTCCACTTACCTTTTTGACCTTTCATTAACACAATGTTTTAGGTTGGAAGGGACTTCTACAGTTATTTTATTCGCTCTCTGTAACATTCTCCCCAAGTGGTTATCTTCCCTTTCAGAATCTCCCAAAGAAGCCCATTCTTCTATAGGTTCCTCTGTTAGACAAATCTAATATATTAAACTGAAATCTATATTAAATTGTATTTTTCCAGTTCGTATATATTGCCTCTACAGAGGGGGATTTCTTCCCCTCCTCTGCTCTCCCCTCCCCTCTCCTCCCGTTCTTTCTTAAAGATTTTGTTTATTTGACAGAGCGAGCAAGAGAGACACAGAGAGCAAGCACAGGCAGGAGGAAGAGCAGTTAGGGGAGAAGCAGGCTCCCTGCTGATGTGGGGCGCTATCCGAGGATCCTGGGATCATGACCTAAGCTGTAGGCCACTGCTTAACCCACTGAGCCACCCAGGTGCTCCAGGGCTTCTTTCAGAAAGTGTTTCTGAAGAATCCCTTTTCTAGGTAAATAATTCCTAATCCTTGGGGCTTCCTCCCTCCTCCTCTACCCTCCCTTGCCCTGCTCTGTCTTCCACTCCCCTCCCCTCCACCCCCTTCTCTTCCCTCCCTTCCTACTTAACCTACCTATCTTCCTTGATTTTATTTATTTATTTGACAGAGAGTACGTATACCAGCAGGGGGAGCAGCAGGCAGAGAGGGAGAGGGAGAAGCAGGGAGCTCAATGCAGGGCTCTATCCGAGGACCCTAGGATCATGACCTGAGCTGAAGGCATGTGTATAACTGACTGAGCCACCCAGGTGCCCTGGATATTCTGTTTTATTTTTTAATTCAGCAAATATTTAGTGCTCCAAGCATTCTAAGTGCTAGAATGCAATAGCGAATCCTTAGTATAAATGCTGTACTGTGAAATTCTATTATCTCTATTTTATAAGTGAGGAAAACAGAAGGTTGAGGTTGAAATGACTTACCAGATTCACACAGTTGGTTAGAAGTTTACTGGATATCAGAAGCATGCCTTTCTAGCTCCAGAAGTTGTGCTTTTGATCACTACTACTGTTGTGGGTTTTGCTAAGATAACCTCATAGCTGCCATCCATAATAGTCTAGAATAGATAGGTCAAGGAGAAAGTTGACCTAAAGAGTGGCTTAAAAATACTTTCTAGCTATGCGAGTCAGGATTCTTGGGATACTGAATGAACTGGGAGCCTCCTGGACTCCACTGGAAAACAACACAGCAGGTAGATTCTTTAGATCTATATCTAAATTTGAGGTTTCAGCAATTCACTAAGGACTCCAGAAGTCCATGACAAATATGGAATGCTTCAGAAATTTGAATATCATCCTTGTGCTTGGGCCATGTTAATCAATTGTATTGTTCCATTTTTGTATATATGTTGCTGAAGCAAGCACGGGCGTTCTTCCATATCATGGTTTTTGAATACTTAGTCATACTGGTCTATCAACTCTTGGTTATTCTAGTTCTTTAGTAATCCTCTTAAATTAGTCTGTAGAACAACATAATGCCCAGAAATGGATATGGTAGGAACTAGAACTGAGCTGTTTATTACTTTCCTAATTCTAAGGTACTGTTTGGTTCTTCTAATGTATACACCTCCATTTTGAAATTTTTTACCCTTTTGCAGTCTGACTTATTTTTCATATCTTTAACTTTCATTTGGTGAAATCCATAGAATTTATTTCAGCGCAATTAAAATTAAGCATGACAGGTGCTTAGTAACTTTGGGAATGTTAGAAAAGACTTTTCTGAAGAACTTCTAAAATATTTGCTTTTAAGAGTTAGATGCTTTCAAATTATATCTTCTAATGTAGTGTTAAAGGTGGGGAATGTCACTTAATATTTCCTACACTTGCAACCTACTTTTTCTTATTTTATATTTGTAGTATTATTTAATGTATGAACATGATCAAATGAGAATAATCAAGAGTTTTGTGGGGTGTTTAATAATCTAGTCATTTTTATACTTAGATCTTCAGGAATTTCTGTTTTTAAGTCATTGCTCAGTTCTTTTTATTTTTGTTTTGTTTTTTCAAAGTAGGCTCCATGCCCAGCATGGACCCCAAAATGGGGCTTGAACTCACGACCCTGAAATCAAGACCTGAGCTGAGATCAAGAGTCGGATACTTAACCAACTGAGCCACCCCAGGCACCCTAACATTATCTTCTTTAATGTCTGTTTGGTTATACTTGAAATCCAAAGAGGTTTTGTCTTAAAAACAAAACAAAACAGGGGCGCCTGGGTGGCTCAGTGGTTTGGGCTGCTGCCTTTGGCTTGGGTCATGATCTCGGGGTCCTGGGATCGAGCCCCGCATCGGGCTCTCTGCTCCGCAGGAAGCCTGCTTCCCTCTCTCTCTCTCTCTCTGCCTGCCTCTCTGCCTACTTGTGATCTCTGTCTGTCAAATAAATAAATAAATAAATCTTAAAAAAAAAAAAAAAAAAACAACAGTAATTCCCAGCTCAGAATAATAGAAATTTCAGCCTACTGCAATAGAAGTCGTCTTTGGGATTGCACTAAAGTGTCTGTCAGGAAATCAGATGTGATGACAGGGGAGTGGTCTAGGTCTGTAGGGGACAAAGAGGAAGAAATTCTTGTTAGCCATTTAGTTTCTCTTAGGGGAGGTAAGATAATAAATGTTGCTTACCTGTCATTTGTGATGTCATGATCTTATACTTTACAGAGATTTTTTAAAAAAATAGTATTGGCACTTTCATGGAGGCTTAGAAAAATTTGATCTTACAGTGCAAGTTGTAATCTGGAAAGCAGTTTTTGACATTTGAATATTGCTTTCCTGGTTTGGATGTGAAATTTTTTAGTTGGAGAGTAATTCTCGTATTTGATTTCTGAGCTAGAATAGAATCTTAATCAGATGTTGGCAATTAATTTGAACATAAATCATTTTAGCAAATATCAGTAGCAGGGAATTAATTCATTTCCTGGTTTACTTGGGAAGGATGTTACTAGGAAGATTTCTAGAAGCCCTCTGCTGATATCTTCTGTATTGCTGAGAGTAACGTTTGATGAAATAACACACTAATTCTTCTGTATTATACTAGTGATTCTTACTGCTTGCAGTATATTTTAAACATAATTTTCTCGCTCATGCTCTCTCTCACTAATAAATAAATAAAATCTTCAAAACAAAACAAAACATAATTTTCTTGGTTAATACTAATGTAATCCCAAAGTCTTATTTTTAATTATCAACCAGGTTATGGAACTAATTCTTTTGTTTTTATTGAAGTATAATTTACTTACAAAATCCTGTTAGTTTCAGATGCACATTACAGTGATTCGATATTTTCTTACATTATGAAATGATCCCTATGATAAGTCTAGTGACCATACAGAGTCATTACAATATTATTGGCCATATTCCCTATGCTGTACATTATGTCCCCATGACTTATTTATAACTGGAAGTTTGTACCTTTTTTTTAAAGAAGATTTTATTTATTTATTTATTTATTTATTTGACACAGAGAGAGAGACAGTGAGAACAGGAACACAGGCAAGGGGAGTGGGAGAGGGAGAAGCAGGCCTCCCACCGAGCAGGGAGCCTGATGCGTGCTCAATCCCAGGACCCCGGGATCATGCCCCAAGCCGAAGGCAGACGCTTAAGGACTGAGCCACCTAGGCTCCGTCCTTAAAAGTTGGTACTTCTTAATCCCTTTCATCTATTTTGCCTGCCCCCCTTACCCCTCCCCCTGTGGTAACCAGCATTTTGTTTTCTGTATCAGTGAGTCAGTTTTCTGTTTTGTGTATTTTGTTTTTTAGATTCCATATATAAGTGAAATCATATGGTAGTCTTTCTCTGTCCGACTTATTTCATTTAGCATAATACCCACTGGGTCTATTCAGGTTGGTGCAAATAGTAAGATTCCATTCTATTTTGTGGCATATATTCTGTTTTGTATATATACCACATCTTCTTTATCCATTCATCTATCCGTGAACACTGAGGTTGCTTATGAATCCTGCCTATTGTAGATAATGCTTCAGTGAACATAGGGATGTATATACCTCTTCATACAATCCCAAAGTCTTATTTTTAATTACTAGCCAGGTTATGAAACTCTTCATGAATGTTGGCCTAAATTCTGAACTTTGCAAACTCTTATGTTTAGTAAATAATGGGATTTTTACTTTGTTTAGGAAGGTGGTTTTGGTTTTAAATAAGAGGTACCTTGAAAACCTAATTTAATGTAAATGTGCTTGCCTTTTTTTTTTTTTTTATTTTTTTTATTTTTTTTTTTTTTATTTTTTTTTTTTAAAGATTTTATTTATGTATTTGACAGAGAGAAATCACAAGTAGATGGAGAGGCGGGTAGAGAGAGAGAGAGAGGAAAGCAGGCTCCCTGCCGAGCAGAGAGCCCGATGCGGGACTCGATCCCAGGACCCTGAGATCATGACCTGAGCCGAAGGCAGCGGCTTAACCCACTGAGCCACCCAGGCGCCCAATGTGCTTGCCTTTTAAAGGACCCTAGATACAGCAGCTTTCCAGAGATTCAGTCTTCATTCCCTTGCCTTGCTTTTAGAATTTACTTGTAACATGAACATTTTCTTTTATAACTTAAAGCATTTCCTATATCTGACTCTACTGAAGCATTTTGGTAGTATGCTCTAAATAGCATTATAACTGAAAAGCTAATTTCAAGGACAACAGTATAAATTAAACATTAATTAAAATGGACCTCGGTATCTTC
Organism: Mustela lutreola; assembly: GCF_030435805.1. Taxonomy (NCBI): domain Eukaryota; kingdom Metazoa; phylum Chordata; class Mammalia; order Carnivora; family Mustelidae; genus Mustela; species Mustela lutreola. Next base: position 55,057,680 of record NC_081291.1, on the reverse strand, counting down.
TTAGAATCACTTCCAATATTAGTATTCTGAGGAATCCTGTTTAGGCCTTTAAATGTAGGTAATTTTCGGGGCACCTGGGTGGCTCAGTGGGTTAAGCCTCTGCCTTCAGCTCAGGTCATGATCTTAGGGTCCTGGGATCGAGCCCCGCATCAGGCTCTCTGCTGGGCAGGGAGCCTCCTTCTCTCTCTCTCTCTCTGCCTGTCTCTTTGCCTACTTGTGATCTCTGTCTGTCAAATAAATAATAAATAAAATCTTAGAAAAAAATAAATGTAGGTTAATTTAGTCAAATTAGGTTTAACTTTTCAATTTAGTTTGGAAAGATAATGAAAGATATCCTTATAGGTTCATTTGTGTGTGTGTGTGTGTGTATGTATATGTGTCCACACAGCTGTCATGTGCACAGTAGACTTGTTGGAGAGCTGAATAATCCATTGCTCTGTACTCTTTTGCCAAGAAAGTCTGTTTATGGGGTGCCTGGGTGGCTCAGTGGGTTAAGCCTCTGCCTTCGGCTCAGGTTGTGATCCCAGGGTCCTGGGATCGAGCCCTGCATTGGGCTCTCTGCTCAGTGGGGAGCCTGCTTCCTCCTCTCTCTCTCTGCCTACTTGTGATCTGTCAAATAAATAAATAAGATCTTTAAAAAAAAAAAAGAATGTTTATTATTTTTTATTTTGAAAGCTTATTTGGGTGCCATTAATTTCTCATGCTGAATATTTATTTATATATGGTTCATGATACAGTGTTGATGAGCATTTAATATCTACCTTGGATCCATAATCATATAGGTAGGTTCCCTATGACCTAATATTAAGAAATAATAATAAAAGGAAGGACATTAACTGTCTAGAGTAGTTGGCCTCCAAATTATTTTGCTCATCCACACCTTTAATGTATCTCAGATATTTTTATGTTATAAATCTTGCACGTATAATTATTTCTATAAATTACATGCATCATATAACAAAAAAAGGTTGAGATAGTAATATAAATGGAAGTTGTAGTGTTTTCTTATCACAGTCTGTTGGATTATCTTGTATACATATTGTGGTGTATGTATCCTATATTTAGATCAAGATTAAAAATTAGAATAACTTTCCTCTAAAGAACTTTTGGATAATAATGAAAATCATTTATATTTACCTTAGGAATGTGATGCTAACCACAATATAAGACCAGATATTACAATGGAACTGTCCAATTTGAGGTAGGCTCTCTTGGGAAGATCAGGCAAAAGCTGGAGAACCACATATCGTGCATGTTGTAGGAAATATCTGTGATTCCAGTTTGGAGCCCAGCTGGACTAAACAGCCTTTGATACTCCTAAATTCTGTGACTGTAGATAGGAATTCATAGGTGGAGCTTTTAAATTTAAAACACTGTAAGAAACTTAGCCTGTGAATGAAGATCAGAAACAGGATTACATTAGGAAATTGTTCAACTTCTACATCCAGACCTTCTGCTCAGGACTTCTCCTGCTGTCTTCTTTAGAAATTTGATGATTTCTGATTCTCAAGCTGTCTCCACATAGGAAAAAGTTTTAAGGCCTCTTGTAAGCCTATAGCTTGACTATATGGGAGAATAAATATGTAAGTAAGGAATTCCAAAAATAACTTTATCAACTTTTACTCTGTTTCTTTATGCCAGTAAAAGAGAAACAGGGAGAAAGAGAATATGAAAGCAAGTTTAGAGTGAACAATTATTTCAAAGTGTATAGTATCTTAGATGACTTAGTAAATAAATTCCCTCTAAAAGATATAAGTACTGTTTCATTAAAAATAATTTGTTCTGGGACACCTGGGTGGCTCGGTGGGTTGAGCCTTCACCTTTGGCTTGGGTCATGATCTCAGGGTCCTAGGATCGAGCCCCACTGGCTCTGTGCTCTACGGGGAGCCTGCTTCCCCGTCTTCCCTTGCCTCTCTGCCTACTTATGATCTCTCTCTCTCTCTCTGTGCCAAATAAATAAATAAATAAATCTTTTAAAAATCATTTGTTCTGCAGTACAATTGAATAGCTTCACCTTTTTAAGCTTAAAATTGTTTCACCATAAAAACAAAAACTTTAGTATCCATACCACCCCTTACTTTTTTCTTTTTGGTGAGGGGATAGTTTTGTGAAATCCAGTACCCCTCTTCCTTTTCCTTTTTTCTTTTTGGTGAGGGAATGGCTTTGTGAAATCCAGGTAGCAGATATAAGCCAGCAGTAAACTTAATAGCTTTTTCATTATGCGTGATTGAGTATTGTGCTATAGAGTACCTACTTAGGTTTCTCTGTTGTGGCGGTGGTTTTCTTCTTTCCTGGTTTATGAAATACCCTGTTCTCTCTGATTGTTCACAAAGAGGCAGAAGTCCTTCTGCTCCAGTGAGTCTAAGAATGTCAGATGCTGGAATCACCAGAACTTGAGATTTTTTTAAATGGCTAATCCTGCATTTGTTGAGATTTCCTTCTCAGTAGCACTTTTGTTTTTAAAATATAAAAATCACAGAATGAATGGCCATAAAAGTAAGAGTGCCTAATTCTGATCTGTTTATTTCTGAGCATTTCTCTATAGAAATCTTAATAATGGAGTAGTACATCACAGGAACTGAAGATCCATATAACCTACTCTATATGGATGTTCTGTGGGAAGTGTTTTCTAGAACATTAGTGAAATAGAAGGTTATAGAACATAGTACAGTCCTAGGGAGCATATGCTTGGCTTATTAATAAAAGTCTCATATGTTAAGCAGCTATGCAGATACACATCTAAATAATCACCCTATCATAGTGTAGCAGTAGAAATATCATTATAGAAAACATTGTTTTCTGTCTTCAGCTCACTAGAGGCTTTTCAACAACACTGAGCTCATTTTCAGTGATTGTAGATTGTTTAGGATACAACTATACATTCTTCAGAGTTAAAGAACAGTGTCCATGTTTTCTTTTGCTTAACTGTTATCTGGTACAAAGATGCAAAACAGCTGAAGAAAACAATCTACCCATTTTGTTATTGAAACTGATGTTTATGATTGGAAACACTACTCTGATAAGCTTCTTTCCATTTTCCAAATACCTTGGGTGTCACAGTGCCTTTACAAAATTTGTGATGAGTTGTACCAACCATAGAGTCAAATTAAGTTTAAGCAGATAAATACTTGTGAGGTTAATTTATTCTTCTTAGAAATGTTCCCCCAAGGCTCCTGGGTGGCTCAGTGGGTTAAGCCGCTGCCTTCGGCTCAGGTCATGATCTCAGGGTCCTGGGATCGAGTCCCACATCCGGCTCTCTGCTCAGCAGGGAGCCTGCTTCCTCCTCTCTCTCTCTCTCTGCCTGCCTCTCTGCCTACTTGTGATCTCTCTCTGTCAAATAAATAAATGAAATCTTTAAAAAAAAAAAAAAAAGAAAGAAATGTTCCCCCAGAGCTCTTTGAAGTGTAAGGTGATCGTGCTTAAGTTTCTTGGCAAAAAGATGGAATTCAGGCTGTTTTCTGTTGTCAGAAATTGAGCTTTGTGAGAATGGAAAAAAAAGATTTTATGATCTGATTACAGCTCAGGAGATTTAGGCCACAGTATAAATTAACTGCCTTGGGTCTACATACTGGTTTGGGATGTATATCCCCCCTTGTTTTTTGCTACTAGTTCTGTGTCCTTATCTTTTGTTGCATTCGGGTACAGAGATTTGTGGATTGGCACAGAAATCCAAGACAAGTTTGGCTTTTGTATCTTGTTTTCATTGTTACAAGGATTTGTAGCTCTAGTGTTTTTACTAAATAAAATCAATTAATTAAAAAATTTTCTTATTTAAAGTGGTTACCCTTTGTCACGTATGGATTACGTTTACTGAGTAGTTATTTTTTTTTTCTTTTAGTAAGATTTACCTAAACACTAGGTAAAAAAGGATGAGCTGCTGTTGAAACTGGCAAAAAAGCAAATCTTTGCAAGAGGAATTGATGTTTATATATGGAAAAAACATTCCTCTATGTCCTTCCTATACTACAGCATACACTGAGCTTTACCTCTGCTCACCAGATGTGCGGTCCCCCCCACCCCACCCCAACACTAAGCACTTCTTTGCAATACCAGCTGGGTGTCCCACAATTTGATGCAATTCTGACCTTATCTGAGGATAGCTTCAGATCCCACAGATTAAGGGCAAAGACTTGCAAGACCGCCTCCCCTCCCCTTTCAACTGCCATTGATAAATCCAGATTTTCCCCTGTGTTTTTGACCAGCTGGCTATAGATCAGATGATCCTACCACTTACTCCTTGGGCTCTATTAATTTGCTAGAGTGGCCTATAGAACTCAGGAAAACATTTTACTTACTAGATTACAGGTTTATTATAAAAGGATGTAACTCCAGGGCGCCTGGGTGGCTCAGTGGGTTAAGCCGCTGCCTTCGGCTCAGGTCATGATCTCAGGGTCCTGGGATTGAGTCCCATATCCGGCTCTCTGCTCAGCAGGGAGCCTGCTTCCTCCTCTCTCTCTCTCTGCCTATTTGTGATCTCTCTCTGTCAAATAAATAAATAAAATCTTTAAAAAAAAAAAAAAAAAAGATAGAACTCCAGAAGGGCCAGGAGAGGCAAAGGGCAAGCAAGGTCTGTGGGAAGAGGGGCAGAGTTTCCATGCCCTCTAAGTGTGTCTCCTTCCCAGAATCTCCATGTATTCACCATCCTGGAAGTTCTCAGAACCCCATGATGAAGGGATTTGGGGGGAACTTTATTGCATAGACATGATTGATTATATCATTGGCCTGTGGTGATTGATCACAATCTTCAGTCCCTCTCTACTCCTTGGAGGCGAGGGGATGTAGGACTGAAAGTTCCAACTCTAATTATATAGTTGGTTTCCTTAGCACCCCTCTTCCAGCCTATGGTTAACTAGGGGCTTTCCACAAGTCACCTCATAAACAAAATCAGGTGTGCTTGAATGGGAGCTTGTTTTGAATAATATATCCCTGTTACGCTTCAAAGCTATTTTGGGATCTAAGGACAAAAGACCAAATATTGTAACAAAAGATGCTCCCTTTGCTCTTAATGCTTAGAAATTCCAAGAGTTTGGGGAGCTATGAGTCAATAACTGTAGATAGAAGACTAAAAAATATTTATTGCAAATTGTATATTTATTACATATCATGTGCTCAAAGTGAAAATGTCAAAGTCCTCCTTTTTTTGTGTGATAGAATGTTTTAAATCTGTATTTTTCTATAGAGACTTTCTCTCTCCTCCAAGGACCCTTGGATTTTTTTTCTTCGTTTCAGCATTTATTTCTTACCATTTGTTGTTTGTAGCTTCACAATTCTATATTGTACTGTTTTTTCGAAATCACAGCTGGAAACACTGAAAAGCATTTTGACAAAGGAAGACTGAATTGTGACCTTACACCAACAATAAGCTATAGGAACAAATTAAGTTAAGAAATTAATATTATTTCAGATATAGAAGTTTGTCTTCAGTCTTTCAGAGATTTGTTGAAACCAAGAATTTAAAAGTCATCTCTTTGCTTTTTAACACAATTAGAAGTATAAAACAAAACTGCTTGCTTATGAATTTGCTTAAATTTTTTGTGGAGTTTCCATAAGACTCATATACTACCATTTTTCAGATTCTTAGAGCTCTTCTAAAGTTTTTTTCACCATATCTAACCCTAGGAAAATTTATTTTAAGCTTTATATTTTTCATTAAAACATTAAAAAAAAAAAAAAAGCAGCAGCAGCCACTACAGAGTTCTAACAATCAGAACTCTATATTCTATTTCCTTTACCAGGCAACCATTTTTAAACTTTTAACTTTTTATATTGGAATTTATTTAAATATTTTTCTAAATAACATGCTTGTGCTATTTGTTTCTGTTGTAGATAGTATCTTTGATTTTCTATCATGAAGATGATGATTAAGTTCTCTTATCTCTCCTGCCCACATCTTATTAAAATTTTAGTTAAATTTTGATAAACTGTTTACATATGTCAGGGCAAATATTTTTATGTTGTTGGGGAATGGAAAATTTTCCTCTGTCCTTTGAGTTTTCTTTTGGCTGGTCTAAGAATTAAATTGACATAAGACAGATAAACAGGAGAAAATCATACTTGATTATTTAAGTAAGGTGGCTCCATAAGAATATGAGGCCCATAGGAAGGCAGGCAGTTGAGACATACCATCCAGAACTAAGGAGAAGTGGGTAGTGGTCTGGGACTTCAAAGGAAAGGAAGACAATTCATAGGAAGATGAAAAAGAGTAATTGCTGAACAAACGTATGCTAGATCATACAGATCCAGTGGGGCATAGAGAGGAATTGTAACAAACAAGACTTTGCTAAGTCCCTCCCTGTCTACCATACCAAGTTCAGGTTATACTGCAGTTACTTGTGGTGATAGCTCCCTTCCTGGAGCAGGTTCTCTATCTCAGTTCTTTTAGGCATTTTGGGGGAAAGGCCAAAGTTCCTTTGTGACCTCTGATTCTTAAAAATAGTCAGCCTAGAATCATCCACATGCCAAAGAGACACATTGTGGATTGCAAATTTTGCTGTGTTCCAACAGCTTGAACCTTTTAAGTACAATATGATTATATTTTCCTTTTTATATAGTTTTTTGTTGTCTCTGGAGTTAATTGCTTCAATTTTGATTATTCTTTCTAGCTATAATTGGGTCATTTCCAAGTTCTGAAAGAGCTACAGATACTCTGAATACTTTCAAAAACATTGTGTATTCTCAGTTTCCTCTTCTTGATGCCCTCACTTCTCCAGTTTGAACGGATTACTGTAAGACTTTTGCACACTTTCTGTCCTGGGAATCCTTTCATCTGTTAATAAATAATGGATTCCCTGTTTCTTTGATTTAATGTTGTGTTCTTTATTGCTTTATTCCTTTCTTTTCATGAAGCACATTCTCCCGGAGCCTTTAAAAAAAGGATGCATAGAAGATCATTTTTTAGAAATATGCCCATTTCGGGGCTTCTGGGTGGCTCAGTCAGTTAAGTGTCTGACCTGACTTTGGCTCAGGTCATGGTCTTAGGGTCATGAGATCAAGCCCCTTGTTGGGGTCTGTACTGAGTGTGGAGCCTGCTTAAAATTCTCTGTCTTCCCCTCTTTCCTCTCCCACGTGCGCACACTCATGCACACCTTCTCTCTCTACAAAAAAAAAAAAAAGGAAAAGAAAAAGAAAAATTATGCCCCATTTCAAAATTCCTTTATTTTACTCTAGTACTTCATTTACTGTAATACTTCATTGACTTGGTGTGGAATTTTATGTTGGATATAATTTCCCCATAAAATTTTTAAAGCATTGTGTCTTTATTTTCTGGTTGCTAGTATTGCTATTGAAAAATCTGATGCCATACTAATTCTTGATCCTTTGGATAGCATCTTTTTTTTTTTTTTCTCTAGAATTTTCAAAAGTCTTCTCTTTATTGTCTTGAAGTTTTACAAAGATGTTCTTGGTGTGAGTCTTGTTGATATTTGTTGGGCTGGATACTTGTGGGTCCTTTTAATCTGGAAAACTTGAAGGTTGGATCTTGAAACATTTGTTTTAGAGATCTATTTTGTATTAATTTTTATTCCATCAAAACCAAAAATTTATTTTGCCCACACCTCTTACTAACCTGCCAAGCACTTATCTGACAGGTGAAAAGCTGTTTTTGTTTAAAATTTTTATTATATAAAATTGCAGTCATATTTTAAAAACTTTATGTAAGCTGTGATACACAGTAATAAACAAATGCCTTTTAACTGACCACACAATTTAAGCATGGGAACATTACCATCGCCATGCTCTTGGAACCATATGTGGTTCTCCTATTGTCCAAAATTTTGTATTTCATTCACTTTTAAAAAGGTAGTTTTAAAAGTGTAGTTAAAAGGTAGTTAAAGGTAGTTTTAAAAGGTAGTTAATTTTAAAAAGGTATTTAATTATGTGTGTGTGTGTGACACTAAACAATTCTTAGTTGTACTTGTTTGGGGACTTTATAAAATGGTATTATGGTTTATGTAGTCTTGTATGACTTACTTTTTATTCAAAAATAACATGCCAGAGTTTGATCTGTGTTATTGCATCTAGCCATATTTCACTTACATTATTTAATCTTTTTCAGTACTTAGTTTGTGCTCTTTTTGTTAGTCAAAGATTGAATCTCCTGATGTACTCTTTAGTTTTTCTTTCTTTTATTCTAATTCCTGGGAAATTTCCTTAAAACTTATTTCCCAGTCCTTCTATTAAATATTTTTTCTTTTCAATTTTTAAATATTTTTTCCTCTTCTATGAATACTTACTTTTTTCATTATATCCTGTTCTTGTTTTATAGATTTTGTTTTCTTTTGTCTCTGAAAATCTTTTGCTTCCTATATTGTTTCTTTCTCTTTGGAGTTTCTTTTTTTCTGGGTTTTTTTTGTTTTGTTTTGTTTTTGTTTTTTTAAGTCTCTGTCTTCTTTGTTAGAAGCTTTTCTCAAAAGTCTAGTCATCCATGGCTTTATCTTCTTGAGAGAGGCATTAAAATGCTCTGGGAAGCTGTCCTTTGTGAAGACTTTTGTAGGTTCATGGTTTTTACCATAGAGTAATTAGTCAAAGATTCCTTTTATTAGAGGCCCCTCCAATTGTCAGTGTGTATAGGTCTTTTTTTTAGTCAATTTTTCTAGAGGAATTGTTCAAACTCTTGCCTTTGGGGGTGGGTGGATGATGGCAGTGGTAATAAGCCTGGCTGCATGTGTTCTAGAAACCTGGGAAGAGGACTGAAATCCTCATCTGTCAGTTTAATCCTGTCCTCAGAATGGTACTTCACCCCAGTCCTCAGCCCTCAGGTGCCTGTAGAGTTTCTCAGTCTCAAATCTTTCTGGTCCCTTGTTTCAGTTTCATCAGAAGGTGCACCTCTGGACTGATCACCTATGTATTAGAAGAATGATCTGCTGATCCGACTGTTTTTTATAAATAATTTTAATCAGTTCTTCTATTTTCATGCCTAACTCTATGGCCTTGCTTTTAAAGGAGCCCCTAATACTTGTCTAAGTCCTGACATTTCTGTACTTTTAGCATAAGTTGGCTTGTTCTTACTGATTTCCTCACATCCCCTACTACCCTGCCAAACACTTACCTGACCTGAGAAAAGCTGAAAGCTAAGTCATTTATTACTGAACCATCTGTTTTTCACCTTCCAAAATTTTATTGACATCTCTTATCTACTGCTGTGTCCTCTATAGTTTTCTCTGCCTTTGTGGATATATGCACTTTATTATTTAATTTTAGTAGAAAGCCAGGGTAAGTGTCTTCAGTCTTTCATGTTTACTCCATTAATTACCCTTTAAAGAGGCTTTTATTAGAATAGAAACTTGAGAGACTTTGATATAGATATGCCCTCTAAAGTCTTCTTTGTTCTCAAAGTAGAAGTCATAAAAACATTCATTTTTGAAATTAACAAAAGCCAAGATAGGGAAACACTTTAACTGTCCATCAGTGATTGAATGGATAAAGAAAATGTGATGTGTGTGTGTATTTCACATATAAAGAATATTAGCCATAAAAAGTAACAGAATCTTGTCATATGTACCAACATGGATGGACCTTGAGGGCATTATACCAACAGAGAAAGGCAAATACTGTTACAGAGCCTGCTATAGGACTTGATCTCATGATCCTGAGATCATGACCTGAGCTAAGATCAGGAGTTGGAGGCTTAACTGACTGTGCTACCCTGGTGTGTCTGGACAGCATTTCTGTAGCAAAATCACCTTTGTAGTTATCTTCTGTCTCAAATTCTCTTTATTGAATAGCCAAACATGAACTTCATTGGCCTAGAGTGTTGACAGAATAATCTTTTTAAAATTTGATTTTAGGGGGAACTGGGTGACTCAGTTAAGCGTCTGCCTTTGGCTGAGGTGATTTCAGGGTCTTGCGATCAAGCCTCTCATTGGGCTTCCTGCTCAGCGGGGAGTCTCCTTCTCCCTCTCCCTCTGTCCCTCCTCTCGCTTGTGCTCATTCTCTCTCTCTTAAATAAAATATGATTTTAGAAATTAAACTACAAATCTTGATACAGGTGAAGGAAATCTTGATTAAGTTTAACTGAACCCTGTGACCATGTGACATTGACAAAATTTGAGCAGTTTGAGCTTAAGAAATGGTAATTTTGTGTAATTCAGCATAACAGAGTTAAAGAACCTCAGCAGTTTAGTTAACAGACCCTTCTGATTAATGTAGAAAAATTTTTTTAAGATTTTGTTTGTTTAAGATTTTATTTATTTATCAGAGAGAGAGAGCACAAGCAAGGGAAGCCAGAGGCAGAGCCTGCAGAGGGAGAAGCAGGCTCCCCGCTGAGCAAAGGAGCCCAATGCAGGACTTGATCCCAGGATCCTGGGATCATGACCTGAACCATAGCCAGCTGCTTAACCAACTTAGCCACCCAGGCATCCTTTGTATTTATTTGAGAGAGAGGGAGAGACCAGGAGCAGTGGAAGGGGCAGAGAGCAGGGAGCCTGATTCAATTCGGGGCTCCATCCCAGGACCTGGGAATCATTACCAGAGCTGAAGGCAGACGGTTGAGACTGAGCCACCTAGGTTCCCCTAGAAATTTGTTCTGTAACATTCTTGGAAACATTCCAGTGGGAGGAAAGGATGAATAAAATGGCAGCCTAATGCTATATAAGAGGGAGAGTTGAAGTCCACATTTAGTGTAACTTCTAGGTTCTAGAGCTGCATCAGAGTCTCTTTTATGTTCTAGAAATTCCACACTACTGAACCAAGAGGCTATAAATTCTGTGGAGTGCCATTTTGGTACACAAGGCCTGTGGATATGAACACTAACACACACTACCTGAAGACCTGGCTGCCATGCTGTATTATCTGTAGAGGATTTCAGTAAATATCAATAGCTGGAATAGTATTGGTTAATTTTGTTGACTTTGTATATAATTTGCATATATTTCTTTAAGTTAATAGTTGAGCTTTTTTTTGTTTGTTTGTTTGGACAGGCAGAGATTACAAGTAGGCAGAGAGGCAGGCAGAGAGAGAGAGGAAGAAGCAGGCTCTCCGCCGAGCAGAGAGCCCGATGCAGGGCTCGATCCCAGGACCCTGAGATCATGACCTGAGCCGAAGGCAGCGGCTTAACCCACTGAGCCACCCAGGCGCCCCAATAGTTGAGCTTTAAAATTATGACTGTTGAGAGGTTTAAAACATTGTAGAAATAAAATAACTATAGCAAAAATGATGGAGAATTAATGGAGTCATATTGTTGTTAAGGACTTGTATTGTTTGGAATGTGGTTAAGGTAGACTATAACAAGTTAGGAATGTGTACTATTATTTTCTGGGTAACCACTAAAAGACCAATACAGAAATGTATAACAAATAGAAGAAATAAAATTGAATATTAAAAATAGTTGATTAATAGGAAAGAAGCAGGAAGAAAAGACTAAAGAACTCATGAGATAAATTTAAAATAAATAGCAAGACGGAACTAAAGACAGGAAAAGATAATACCATGCAAATACTAGCCAAAAGAAAGATGATTAAGCTATGTTAATATCAGATAACTTAGATATTAAGGCAAGAAGTATTTATACTAAAGATAAAGAATGACATTGCATAATGCTAAAGTGGTTCTCTCAATAGAAAGAATAATCCTGAACAACCTTCTTTTGTTGCTTAGTTTGCCAGTCATTCATATGTGTGGTCTTTGGGTCTTTTCTATGGACCAGTGTTCTCATTTTTTACTGCTAGAGATGTTTCTTTAGTCTGTGAGGGAAGAGTTGTTCCTTTGTCTCTCTGACTGTGGTACTGTCATATTCAACATGCTCTGGGCATTGTAAATAATTGTGTGGGGTACCACTTGAGAGAACAAAACTTCAGAATTATAATTATTTCATTTAGTGTTGCAGTTATTTTTAATGTAATTGTTCTTTTAAAAATGCCAGCTTATGAGCAGTAAAATGTAAATGAAGACTAAAGAAACGGATTCCTTTTTAAAGACTTTTTTTTAACATCATGTGATAATAAGTAATAAGGTATTCTAAAGAACAAACCAGAAAGGAGTAGTTGTCTGTTCATTTATAAGGATTCTTGACAATAAGCCTTTTTTTGTTGTTGTTGGTACTGGCTATTTAAAGCTCTGCAGTGATGTGTTATTGTAAAAACTCTTCATTTCTATCTGGAGAGAATGTCTTATTATTTAGAGAAGAACCCATTTTCCTGGAAAAAGACATCTGTTGGTTGATTTACATCCCTAAATGCAAGAAAAGGAGAGAAGAGTTTAAGGAAATAAAAGTGCTGAATCAAGGCGCATACTTAGAAATAGAAATATAATTAGTATCCCTTTTTAAAAAAATTGTGGTAAACCAGACATAACAAAATTTACAATTTAACTTTCTTTAAGTGTACCATTTAGACATATTAAGTATATTCACATTGTTGGCAAACAGATCTCTAGAACTTTTTCACCTTGCAGATTTGAAACTCTGTATCCATTATAAAACTCTCCCTTCACCGCCTCTCCCCAGCCCCTTGTAACCACTATTTTACTTGATGTTTCTTTGAATTTGATTAGATATCTCATAAAAGTAGAATCATGCATTTTTAGTGTTTTTCTGACTGGCTTATATTGCTGAGCGTGAAGTCTTCAAGGTTCCTCTTTTTTGTAGCATGTGACAGGATATCCTTTTTAAAGACTGAATAATATTCCTTTGATTTATAACCACATTTAAAATCTTTCATCTTTTTGTGGATATTTGGTTTGCTTCCACCTCTTAGCTTTTGTAACTTGTGCCACTATAAACACAGGTGTGCAAATACCTCTTCAAGACCCTGCTTTCAATTCTTCTGGGTATATACTCAGAATTGGATTGCTGAATTATATGGTATTTCTATTTTTAATATTTTGAGGAGCTGCCATACCATATTCTATTATTTTACTGATAGTGTAGTTCTACTATTTTATGAGCCAGTCAACAATGCACAAAGGTTCCAATTTCTCCACATACTTAGTAACACTTACATTCTGTTGTTTTGTTAGTAACCCTTCTCATGGGTATGAGGTGATAACCTCATTATAGTTTTGATTTGCATTTCTTTGAGGATTAGTGATTTTGAGGATCTTTTCTTAGCTTACTGACCACTGACCATTATATATTATCTTTGGAGAAATATTTAAATCCTTTGCCCACTTTTTAAAAAGTTGCTTTTTGTTGTTGAGTTGTAAGGGTTCTTACATATGCTGGATATTAACTCCTTATTAAATACATGATTCGTAAACATTTTCTCCCATTATGGAGATTTCCTTTTTGCTCTGATGTTTGCTTTACACAAAAGTCTTTAAGTTTAATAAAGTTATATTAGTCTCTTTCTGCTTCTTGTTTCCTTTGAGTTAAATATTTTATATGGTATAAGATGAAGTTCCAATTTCATTCTTTTGCATGTGACCATCTAGTTTTCCCAGCACCATTTGTTGAAGAGACTGTTCTTTATTCCAATGAGTGGGTTTAGCACCTGTGTTAAAAAATTATTTGAACATATACGTGAAGGTTTATTTCTGTATTCTCTATTCTGTCTTACTGGTCTTTGTTTTTTGGTATTTTTTTAGATTATTTATTTGTCAGAGAGGGAGAGTGAGTGTGTGTATACACACAAGCAGGGGGAGCAGCAGGTGGAGAGAGAAGCAGGCTTCCCACTGAGCAGGGAACCTGGTGGGGGACTCCATCCCAGGACTCTGGGATCATGAACTGAGCCAAAGACAGACACTTAACCAACTGAGGAATCCAGGCATCCCTGATCTTTGTCTTTATTCCGGTCCAGTACTGTTCTGATAACTGCATCTTTGTAAAGTGTTTTGGTTTTTGTTTTGTCTTGTTTTTAGATTTTATTTTTAAGTAATCTCTCTATCCAGTGTGGGGCTTGAACTCATAACCCTGAGATCAAGAGTCACATGCTATCCTGACTGAGCCGGCCAGGCACCCCTGTAAAATGCTTTGAAAGCGGGAAATATGAGTCCTCTATGTTTTTTTTTCAAAATTGTTTTGTCTATTCTGAAGCCTCTGAGATTCCATATGAATTTTAGGGTAGGTTTTTCTGTTCCTGCAAAAAAAAAAACAAAAACAAAACAAAACTTTTTAAACCACACCACAGAGATACTGGTAGGGACTTTGTTGAGTCTGTAATTTGATTAGAGTAGTATGGACACCTTGACGATATTAAGTCTTCCAATCCTTGACTATAAGATATCTTTCCTTTTACCTGTGTCTTTTCAAATTTCCTTCTCCAGTGTTTTGTAATTTCCAGTGTACAGGTCTTTCTTTTTGGTTAGGCTTATTCTTAAATATTTTATTCTTTTTTAAAAAGATTTTATGTATTTATTTGAGAGAGACACAGCTAGAGAGGGAACACAAGCAGGGGCAGTGGGAGAGGGAGAAGCAGGCTCGACCGGGGGCTCGATCCCAGGACCCAGGGATCTCGACCAAGACTGAGCCACCCAGGTGCCCCTTAAATATTTTATTCTTTTTGATGCTATTTTAAATGGAATTATTTTCTTAATTTCTTCAGATTATTAATTATTAGTTGTTGAAACACAACTGATTTTTTTTTGTGTGGATATTGTGTCCTCCAACTTTGCTGAATTCATTTATTAGTGTTAACATCTTTTTGTGTAAAATCGATAGGGTTTTCTCTATATAAATTCATGTCATCTGTGAACAGATATAATTTTTTTCCCCTTTCCAATTTGGGTGCCTTTTATTCATTTTTATTTATTTTTCTTGCTTAATTGCTCTAGCTAGGACTTCTAGCACTATGTTGAATAGAGATGGCAAGAGCAGACATCCTTGCCTTATTTTCTGGTCTTAAGTTTTCAGTCTTTCACCATTGAGTATGATGTCAGCTGTGGGCTTTCCATTAATGGCTTTTTTATTTTTTTCTGTTGTGGTAGTTTCCTTCTAATCCTTTGTATGTTTTTGTGTGTTATTATCATGAAAGTGTCTTGAGTCTTGCCAGGTGCTTTTTCTGCATCAATTTTAGAGGATCATGTAATTTTTTTCCTTCTTACATTATCACATTAATTTTACATTACATTAATCACATTTCATATGTTGAAATACTTTGCATTCCTAGAATAAGTCCCACTTGGTTGTAGTGTATAATCCTTTTAATGTACTGTTGAATTCACTTTGCTATTATTTTTTTGAGGAGTTTTACATTGATATTCATTACTGATATTGGTAATGTAGTTTTTCTGTAGTGTCTTTGTCTGGCTTGAGGAAACGGATTATTCTGACCTTATAGAATGAACTTGGAAGTGTTCTCTCCTTTTAAGCTTTTTTGAAGAGTTTTAGGAGGATCTATGGTAATTTTTTTTAAGGTTTGGTGGAATGCTCTCCATCGATGCCATCTGGTTGATCCTGAGCTTTACTTTCTTGAGACCTTTTGATTAATGATTAATTTTCTTTTCCTGTTACTGATCTGTTGATATTTTCTATTTCTTTTTCTTTTTTTTAAGATTTACTTATTTATTTGGGAGACTGAAAGTGAGAGACAGAGCATGAGCAGAGGGGGAGGGGTAGAGGAAGAGGGAGAAGTAGACTCTCCACTGAGCAGGGACCCCCCCATTGCAGGGGAGGATCGTGACCTGAACTAAAAGCAGATGCTGAATCAACAGAGCCACCCAGATGCCTCAAGATTTTCTATTTCTTTACAATTCAGCCTTGGTTATATTGTGTATTTCTAGGAATTTGTGCATTTTTTTTTCTTAGCCATTTTGTTGGCTTACCAGTTCTTCATGGTATTCTCTTATAATTCTTTTTATAATGTAGACTTGATTGTAATGTCCCTGCTTACATTTATGATTTTAGTTTTCTCCTGCTCACACACCCACATGCTGGCTCTCATGCTCTCTCATAGTCTAGCTAAATAAAGCTTTGTTAACTTTGTTGGCAACTCTTGGTTTCATTGATCTTTTTCTTTTGTTCTGTTCTCTATTACTGCTCTAATCTTTATTATTTCTTTCCATCTTTGGATTTAGTTTTTCTAGTTTCTTTAGGTGCACAGTTAGGTTAAGATCTTTCTTTTTTAATGTACTCATTTACTGCTGCAGTGTTTCCTCTTAGCACTGCTTTTGCTATACTTAGTAAGTTTTGATATGTTGTATTTTCTTTTCCATTTGTCTCTAGGTATTTTTTTTTTTTTAAAGATTTTATTTATTTATTTGAGAGAGAGACAGTGAGAGAGAGCATGAGCGAGGAGAAGGTCAGAGGGAGAAGCAGACTCCTCGTGGAGCTGGGAGCCTGATGCGGGACTCGATCCCGGGACTCCGGGATCATGACCTGAGCCGAAAGCAGTTGTCCAACCAACTGAGCCACCCAGGCGTCCCTAGGTATTTCTTATTTATCTTGTGACTTCTTCTTTGACCCATTGGTTGGCCAAGAGTGTGTTGTTTAATTTCCATACAACTGTAGATTTTCTGGTTTTCCTTCTATTTCATTCCATTGTGAGCATAACTTTGTATGATTTCAAAATTTTTCAGTTTGTTAAGACTTGTTGTCCTAACCTGTGATCTGTCTTGTAGAATGTTTCATGTGCACTTGAGAAGAATGTATATTCTGCTGTTGTTGGGTGGAAGTGTTCTATGTTTTTTCATTCTAATTAGTTTATAATGTTATTAAAGTCATCTGTTATCGATCTTCTATCTCATTGTTCTATCCATTTTTGGAAGAAGAGTATGAAATCTCTTGTGTTGCTGGCAGTTTTCCTTTCAGTTCTTTCATTTTGCTTTATATATTTAGGAGCTCTGAGGTTTGGTGCATAAATATTTATAATTGTTAGATTTCTTTAGGTGATCTGACCTATTTGTCATTATATCCTCCTTTGTCTCTTGTTACAGGTTTTGATTGGAAGTCTATTTTGTCTGGTATTCGTATAACCATTTCTACTCTCTTTTGGTTACACTTTTCATGGACTTTTTCTATCCTTCCACTTGCAGCCTATGTATGTTCTTAACTCCAAAGTGAGTTGCTTGTAGATAGCATATAGTTAGATCCTGTGGTTTTAGTCCATTTAGATCTTTTGAGATTTATTCATTTTTATTTATTTTTAAAGATGTTATTAATTTAATTGACAGAGGGAAGGAGGGAGAGAGAGAGCGCACAAGCAGGGGGAGCTGCAGAGGGAGAGGGGGAAGCAGGCTCCCCACTGAGCAGGGAGTCATGACCTGAGCCAAAGGCAGACACTTAATTGTCTGAGCCACCCAGGTGCCCCAAAAGGTTTCTTTTTTTTTTAGAGCAGTTTCAGGTTTATAGCAAATTTCAGAGAGTTCCCATACTCCCACACATGCATAGCCTTCTCCATTATTAACATCCCCCACTACATCTGTAACAATTGATGAACTTACATTGACACATCAAAATCACCCAAAGCCCATATTTTGCATCAGGGTTCATTCTTGGTGTTGTACACGTGGTGAGTTTGGACAAATGTATAATGACATGTATCCACTATTAAAGTATCAATATTTTCACTGCCCTAAAAATCTTGTGTTCTGCCTGTCTATCCCTTCCCTCGCCTCCACCTCCAGCCCCTGGGCACCACAGTTTTTTGTTTTGTTTTGTTTTTGTTTTTGTTTTTTACTGTCTTCATAGTTTTGCCTTTTTCAGAATGTCCTGTGGTTGGAATTGTACAATTTGTAATTTTTCAGATTGTCCTCTTTTCTTAGTAATATGGATTTAAGGTTTCTCTCTCTGTCTTCGTGGCTTGGTACCTCATTTCTTTTCATCATGAATAATATACCATTGTTTGAATATAGTACAGTTTACCCATTCACCTAATGAAGGACATCTGAGTTGCTCTAAGTTTGGGCAGTTATGAATAAAGCGTCTCTGTATGTCCATATTTAGGTTTTGTGTAGATGCATTTACATGTAAAGTAATTACTAATAGGGAAGGACTTAACTATTGTTTTGTTATTTGGTCTCTCCTCTCCTTTTTCACTGCTTTCCTTTGTGTTTTGTTTATTTTTTGTATATTAGTACTCCCTTATCTGTGGAGGATACATTCCAAGACCCCTGGTGGATGCCTGACACTGTGCATGGTACTGAACTCAAAATACACTGTTTTCTCCTATACATTCATACTTATGATAAACATTAATTTGTAAATTAGGCACAGTAAGAGATTAACAATGACGATAATAGAACAATTATAGCAATGTATGATAATAAAATTTAGGTGACTGTGGTCTCTCTCAAAGTGTCCTACTGTATTGTATTCATCCTTCTTTTCGGGCTGATGTGCGATAATAAAATGCAATGAGATGAAGTGAGGTGAATGACAAAGGCATTGTAATGTAGCAGTTAGCTACTATTGATCTTCTGAGGATACATCAGAAGGAGGATCATCTTCTAGATTGCACTTGACCACAGTAATTGAAACCTTGAAAAACTGAAACTTATAAAGAGGGACTACTCTAGTGATGTGCTTTGATATCCTCCTTTTTTCCTTTAGTGTATATTCTGTAGATACTTTATTTCTGGTTATCACTGAAATTACATAAAACATGTTAAAGTTATAGCATTTTTTAAACCATTAATTTAAATCACATAAGCTCTACTGCTTCACAGCTCCACCCTCCCTTTTATGTTATTAATGTCACAAATTACGTATATTTTTTTAAAGATTTTATTTACTTGAGGGAGAGAGAACAAGCACAATCAAGGAGAGTTGGCAGGTAGGGGAAGAAGCAGACTCCCTGCTGAGCAAGGAGCCCAATGCAGGGCTCAATCCCAGGACCCTGGGATCATGACCTGAGCCCAAGGCAGACACTTAATTGAATGAGCCATCCAGGAACACAAATTACATATTTATATATTGTATACCCATTAACATAGACTTATACGTTTTTTTGTTCTTGTCATTAAAATTCTATGCACCAAATTTATAGTAGTACAGGTTACTATATTTTCCATGTATTATTCTTTACTAGAGACCATTTATATATATATATAATATATATATAATACTTTTTTTTCCAACTTGATAGTTTCCCTCCCATTAGTCCCTTAGCTCTGTTTACTTTTCTTCATTCTTTTTGCTCCTCTGACTCTGATTTCAAATGAGCTGCCTTCAAGTTCACTGGTTCTTCTGCCTGTTGAGCTCTGATCTTGAGCCCTTCCAGTGAAATTTTCCATCCAGTTATTGTATTTTTTGGCTCTAGAATTTTTCTTTGTATAGTTTCTGTCTCTTTGTCGGTAACTTTCATTACGTTCATGCATCATTTTCCTGTTTTCTTTTAGTTGTGTTCTCTTTTAGCTGATTGAACATTTTTATGACTTATTTTAAATTTTTTTGTCTGGCACCTTATAGGTCTGTGTTTCTTCAGATAGGTCTTTAAGGCCTGTTTCTGGAGTTTATTTTGTTCCTTTAATTGGACCACGTTTCCCTGTTTGTTTGCTTGCTTTTTCTCTTTTTGTTTTTTGAGGGGTGGGGATGCTGGGATTTGGACATTTGAAAAAATAACCAGTCTTTGCATACTAAATTTCTGCGTGGGGATATCTTCACTAATCAGCCTAGCTCGAGGTTCTAGAACTTCTCGAACCATTTCTGATCTTAGCTCCCCCCTGGTATTTGCCTACAGATATGCAGCTCTAAGGTGCTACTTACCTATTACTTGCAGCACCTTCTCAACTCTTATTCTTGTCATTTCCGTGCTTGAGTCAGCCAAGACAGAAACCAGTCCCTCAGGCAGCCCTCAGACAACCAGAATATAGGACATTTAGTCTGTTCTGTTTGTGTTTCTGAGGGAGAAACATTTGGATGGGGTGTTTCTTTCAGGTTGTTCCATATTATTTTCTGCAGGGGAAGTAGCATGAATGTGTGCACCAGACACCACAAGTTTCACTGTTACCGTGTCTTGTTCATCATGTTATGTGTGGGCGCAATAGCTTCTCACCTATTCTCTAGAGTTTTTGTAGCAGTATTTTGGTCCATATATTGTTAACTTAGTGCCTCTATGGGAGAAGGAAGGCCTAGATCTAGTCTGCCAATTTGTTGATGTAAGTCTCCCTAGTATCAATTTTTTTGAAGTATAAGTTCTGCCAGATAATGTTTCTCTTCATGAGACATGAAATTAAAAGGGAGTTAGATTTTGGACTTGAGTAAGGCATTTGGTTTTCTCCTTTGTGAGGTCTACAAATGGAGAAAATGAAATCTAAAGCAGTAGTAGTTCAGTGTTAGAGTTTGTATAATCTTTTATATTGGAATAAGGAAATAAGGTAATAGGACAGTTACATATCCTATCAGACAAGATTAATGTTTCTTTTAAGATTTTCAGGGCATTTCATAAATACTTACTGTCTGCTCTGTTTAAGATACTATACAATCAGCATACAGAAAATACAAGATAGAATCCTATGCTTAATGCTTAAAAAACTAAATAACAGTACAGGACCTGAATAGCAAATACCAAAGTGTAAGAACTATCACTATGAGTTATACAAAAGCAGAAATGACAGTGAACTGAAGTGGACAGGGTTGTCTTCTGAAGAAAATGAGTTTGAATGGGTAGGGTCATGTCTTAGTATCTGTCCTGGAGAAAGAAATATCATGTGTCCAAAAGTAGGTATGTGCATGGCACTGTTGTTTCTACTAGCAGAAATGAGAAATAATTTAAATTGTCATCAAGAAAAATAAACTAAATAAAAAACTAAACTAAATAAACTGTTCTGTCTGTACTATGGAATATTATGTAACAACAGTAGAGATCCGTATATCCCGACAAATTTTTCTGAGTAAATTCTTGAATTTTTAAAAGCCGGTATCTTAGTTTGTTTAGGCCACTATGACAAAATACCAGACTGGATAGTTTATAAACAATAGAATTTTATTTTTCAAAGTTCTGGAGGCTGGAAGTCTGAGATCAGGGTGCCAGCATAGCATGAGGGCCCTCTCCCAGTTTGTAGACATTTTGTTGTGTCCTCACATGTTGGAAGGGGCTAGGTAGCTCTGTGGGATCTCGTTTACAAGAGCACTAATCAAGCCTGATAAATGTAGTACCTCCCAGAGTTCCCACCTCTTAATATCAGGCTTTAACATTTCAACATATGACTTTTGGGAGAACACAAACATTCAGACCATAGCAAAGGAAGTTCTAATTAATATGTAATTATGATATTAGTTGGGTTAAGAAACAAACCAAGCTAACTGAAGATAATACTGCATACTTTTATAGGTAAGTAGTAGAAGTTCATTGTAAAAGAAGGATAAACTGATAATAGTGGCTACAACTATTAAGCATTCATACATTACTTATTAAAGAATGAGAAGAATCCCAGATGAAAATCCATTAAAACATGGTAATAGTTACTTCTGTGTGTGACAATTTTGAACAAAGTTTCTTACTCTTTATATTTTACTCTATTTTCTGAATTTTCATAGGAAATTTTTTATTGGAAAGTACTAAATCACAAAAAGTACTCCATAAATGGGAAATAATTGACAAATGGTTAATAAAATTAATCCTTACAAGAATGGAATAGAAGAGTAAGTAAAATTTAATTAGGCAGAAAGATCAGAGAGTTTGGGGGTATGGGAGATGGTTGAGGGGAGAGAGAAGGAATTCCAGAATGTCTTAGAAACTTTTGAATTTGTATAGGGCCATTGAACACTGCCTTATATTTTGAAACCATTTATTCAATACATATTTAAGGACTTAGTAGGTATCAGAATACCCCTATGAGCATATTAGGGTCCCTGCCCCTAAGAAACTTATGTTTTGATGAAGGGGATGAAGAGGAACAGATTACAATACAGCAGTTCCCCTTAACCATGGTTTTGCTTTTTACTGTAGCCCAGAAGGAGATAATCCTCTTGATGTATAGTCAGAAGGTCAGTAGTAGCTTTTTTTTTTTTTTTAAGATTTATTTATTTTAGAGAAAGAGGGAGCATGCACAATTGGGGGGAGGGGCAGAGGGAGAGAGACCCTCAAGCAGACTCCTTGCTGAGCAGGGAGCCTGATGTGTGGCTTGCTCTCATGACCCTGAGATCATGACCTGAGCCGAAATCAAGAGTCTGACACTTAACCAATTGAGATGCCCAGGTGCCCCAAGGCCAGTAGTAGCTTAATGATATGTCACAATGCCTACATCATTCACCTTACTTCATCTCATGTAGGCATTTTATCATCTCAGATCTTCACAAGAAGGGTGAATACAGTACAAGAAGATATTTTGAAAGAGATCACATTGATATAACTTTTAATTACAGCATATGGTTATAATGTTATATTTTATTACTGGTTATTATTAATTTCTAACTGCCTAATTTATAAATTTTATCATAAGTAAGTATGTCTAGGAAAACACATTGCATATATAGGGTGCAATACTATCCATAGTTTTAGTCATCCCCTGGAGGTCTTAAAAGAATCCTCCACAGATGAGGGGGAGACTACTGTACAGTGTTGTAAGAAAGAATCAACTGGTAAGGTGGAGAAAGGGTTTGGTGAGGGCTGATATAGAAGAGGCTTTCCAAAAGGTACGGACCTTTAAGCTGAAATTTGGAATTAAGTTTAAAGTAGAATGAGATATCTAGAGAGGGAAAGCAGGGACCAGCACCTGGAACACCTTGTAAACTGGTTTAAGGACTTGTTTTTGTGGTGTTTAATTATTCTATATTTATAATCTTACTGAGTGTTCTTTGCAACATAGTAAATAATAGTCTTGTTAGTTTTTTGCCACTTGGTATTCATATAATACACTTTTTTCCTCTCCCTTCTCTATCTTTTCTTCTTTTGTTCTTCCATGTATGTGTTTACTGCAGGTGATGCACGGCATGAGTTTTTTTGGGGGGAAATAAATGCAAATCTTAAAATATTGCTGATATAGAAGGGGACAACCTTAGTTTAGCATATTTGAAAGAGCCATGCCCAGTTCACTAAAATAAAAATGCTATTTGATGTGATTGACTGTTCTTTTATTTTATTTTTGACAGAGAGAGCACAAGTAGGCAGAGAGGCAGGCAGAGGGGGAGAGGGAAGCAGGCTCCCCGCTGAGCAGAGACCCCCCCCCCATGCGGGGCTCCATCCCAAGACCCCGAGACCGTGACCTGAGCCAAAGGCAGAGGCTCAACCCACTGAGCCGCCCAGGCGCCCCTTAACTGTTCTTTAAATCAGCTATCACAATGAGTTACTTATGGAATTAAATACAAGAGGTATTCAGATTTTTTGATCATTATCATCTTTTAACTTTTTGCTACTTAGTAAAATGTACTACCATCAGGGTTAGTTATATTGACAGTGGCTTGGACCTTTATAAATAACTACACAAATTACTTAATCCATTCTATGTAGGTAAAATGTGGTATCTGTATTGTTACCTGTTGTGGGATTGCCAAATGAAATTTGTTTTTGCAAGATAGTAATCTCCTATCATTTAAGGGACCTTAGTTGCCAGAGGAGTTCAAAGCTAACAGCATTATTTACTAATTTTTTTGAAAGTAGATTTCCTTCTTCCTTGTTTTAAAGGGAGGCAGTAACTAAAAGAGTCATAGCTTCTATAAAGAGAGAACCTATCACATTATTATTTATTAATGTTGGGCTCTTCCCATTTGGGCCATTTATATAAAAGTGGCAAATAATGTGCAGTTTAGAAAGGAGGAATAACTGAATTTTGTTACAGCCTACAGCCCCATTCCACAAACATATTTCCACAAAAAATATTCTGAACACTATAGGCTAAAAACATATTGCATTTTACTGTGAAAAACAAAGTTTTACCTACCACTAGAATCACATTTCTGTGTCCTTAACTTGTATTTTTTCTGCTTTATGTAATGCCTTTCCCTTTCCCTTTTTTGTCCATTTGCAAAATACCTCTCCAACCTTAAAGACTCCAGATTTAAGACTTTCTTTTTCCCATAAAAGTTCATCACTCCTTTTGTCATTACTGTTCCTGGTATTATAGCACTTGCCATATTAATGACAATTGTTTAAGTTTTGTTTCCTTACTAGATTGTGACTTCCTTAAAAGTAAAGGGTGTCATGAATAATTGTTTAGTGCGTGAATGAAAGGGGGCTTTCTGAAATGATGTGTTGCTTAATGAAAGCCTATTCAATTCGTAGGCTTAGTTTTATTGACTGATAGCTAGCTGGCACTGTTACTTCTGGCTCCTGTTACTTCTGGGTTATTACAGGACTCTGGTTAAAATCCACAATGATGTTTAAACATGATTTATTTAATATAACTCTGTGTAAGAGTTCTTCAGTTGTGCCAAGCTTCAAGGAGACTCACTCAACTTAAAGTGTAAAGGGTAACATTAAAAAAAAAAAAAAGAATAATTATTCAGTTTCAGAAAAACTTTATTGCATGAATATCTTAAGTAGCGTTTGTTTTTTAGTGCGTTTTAAATTGTTAAGAATAAGAGGAAGCATGATGTAATGGAAGTAGCAATGTAGTGAAATTTGTATTTGGGATTCCAGTTCCGTCTCTAATACCAACTCTGTGATTTAGGGGCAAGTTTGAAAAAATCTTTTTGAACCTTAGTTTACTTCTCTATAAAAGCATAGTTTGTATTGCATGATATTCAGTAATATACAATTTTAATATCAATTTATTTTAAAATGTGTTTATATGGGGCGCCTGGGTGGCTCAGTGGGTTAAGCCGCTGCCTTCGGCTCGGGTCATGATCTCAGAGTCCTGGGATCGAGCCCCACATCGGGCCCTCTGCTCAGCGGGGAGCCTGCTTTCTCCTCTCTCTCTGCCTGCTTGTGTTTATTCCTAGTGTAGGGTTATATATGATAGATAAAATAAGGAGAGTAAAATATTTTTTCTACAAAGATAATAAAAACTAAAGCAAATAAAATGCCATTTACTGAAGATTATTTGTGGCTTTGGAAGTAGATTATTATTTGGCAAACAAATAAGGAAAATGTAAGGGGAGCTGGGGCCAACATGTTAAAGGCAGACTTTTTTTTCTGGCTCCTAAATCTACTTAAAACTCTTAACTCTGGTAGAAAGCAGAGGTCAGGTCATGCTGACCTGACTAAGGATTGCTTAGTGATTGATGTTCATCTCTTTTTTAGTTATGATGGGGTCAAGAGGTTTTTTTGTTTTTGTTTTTGTTTGAGAGAGAGCTTGTGAGAGTAGGGAGGGGCAGAGAGAGGGATAGAGAGAATCTCAAGTGGGCTCCATACTCAGAACCTGACCCAAGGTTCAGTCTCAGTACCCTGAGATCATGACTTGAGCCAAAATCAAGAGTTGGGTGCTTAACCATTGAGCCACGCAGGCACCCCAAGGGAACTTAACCAATTTCTTAAAATGGGGTGTTTGGACAAGCTTTAGGGGAATTCATTGACTATTTGGAATTGTGTCGAAAACACTGTGTATGTCCATTCATAAATTTTATGTCCTCACTCCAGTGACTGAGTTCATAGCTTTTAACAGATCCCTAAAGAGTGTGTAATCCAAAAAAGATTAAGAACCCTGTGGACAGGTCCTGTCTGTTTCTGCATAGAGTAAGGGGGTTGTGGATTTTCAATCACAGATTACTGAAAGGACATTATTTATTCAGGTCTTGGAGTAATAAAAGAATGATTGCAGAGCTGTTGATATTTCTCTAGGTTATACACTTCTGCCTTTCTAGCTCTTCTTTTGTAAACTTTGATCTTGGTCTACTGCAGTCATCCTTTGCTGCCCCACACCTCAAAATAGATCATATTCAGAGATTCTAATTTTTCTCTTAACAGCTATTTATTGACGATCTTTTCAGTTCTTTGTCATCAAGGATTGGATTGCAGTCATACACTGAAATGATTATTAACAGGTCTTGTTGCATTTGAACAATTAGAGGTTTATCCTTATATTAATAGGTAAGAAATGAGTAAGTTCCTCCTAGAATGAAAACACTATTTGTTTCATCCGTGAATCTTTTTATATATATCAGGGACTTTGAGGATATATATATCCTGTTCAATTCACGATTGATATTTTTTGTGTATCTAGGTGTGTGGACTTGACAGTTTTTTCTAATTCCTTTTCCTCTTTCCTTTCTTTGGGATGGTGGGTTAGAAAGACTCTTGCAATTCTTTGCAGTCTAGCAGTTATCTGGGATTCCAGTTGATTATATCAGAAGCAATTCATGTTTATACTTAAAACAGTATGTCGTGGGACGGCTGGGTGGCTCAGTTGGTTGGACGACTGCCTTCGGCTCAGGTCATGATCCTGGAGTTCCGGGATCGAGTCCCACATCAGGCTCCCAGCTCCATGGAGAGTCTGCTTCTTCCTCTGACCTTCTCCTCGCTCTGTTCTCTCTCACTGTCTCTCTCTTAAATAAATAAAATAAAATCTTAAAAAAAAAAAAACAAAACAGTATGTCTTTCTGTAAGGAATTTTAGTATTTCCACACCGGCATCTCATTAGGTTTTCATTACCAGGAGAAATTTTCTGAGTATTCAGTTTCATTGTGTAGGAAAAATATGGAAGTACTGGTATTCTTAGCTTTTAAAAATAAAACAAAACAGAAAACACACAGAACTCGGGTTCTCTGTCAGCTTGTCTTCCACTTGGACTTAAATTTCAGTCAGTTTAAATATTAGGTTACATTGCGTATTCTGAACCTTGATATGAGGGAACTTTACTTTTAGTCATAGTTGTTGATTAAAGTTTTCTTAGCTTTGGAATTTCACAAATAGTTTCATTATGTTCAACCATTCTCCACTTAAGGTTTTTGGAATAAAATTTATATATAAATATATAATATATAAATATATATTATGTATAAATGAATATATAATATATAAATATATAAATATGATATATAAATTATATATAATTTATATATAAATAATCACTAAGCAAAAATATATATATAAAGTGGGCTTTATATATGTATATATGTAAATATATAAATATATATTTTATATAGAATATATATATTTTATATATAAAGTGGGTTCTATATATTTATATGTAATATATAAATATATATTTATATGTAAAAATAGATATATTTTGGTCAGAGTGATTATTTTTTGGAGCTATAGCATCCTGTTACTTACTCGAATCTGGTACGTAGGTAAATCTTTTGTATGCTTCCTAAGGTGTTGTGAAATATGTGTGTGATATTTTATTATATGAAGTTTTAAAAATTGTGCACTATATTTGGATGATAACTGGAAAATGGAGTGTGTGACAAGGGCATGGTTGAGAATAACCATTGTATAAAAGATCTGTCTTTTGAAATTCATTTTTCAGTTTTCTCACCAAAAAGAGAAAAGTTAGTAACACTGTATGATTTCCTAATGATAATACTGATGTCTTAGAATATTCCTGCTTTACTTATCTGAAGAATTGGGATATTAATACATATTTCTGGGGGGGGGGGTGTTAAGAAATCAATAGGATAGTAGATGTGAAATGTCTAACACAATGATCTCACATAGTAGGTTTATTCCAGCAAAGGCTATATGTAACATAATCATGCTTACAGGGAATTGAGAATCACTAGCGCAAGGAAAATTCATATATGCCAACAAGTTCTGCCCTGGTCAGTTTTTAAAATCATTTAGGAATAATGAACAATTCAGAGATGAGCATGTAGAGTGGAAATTTCAGGAAAATGAAGCCTTGGGTGTTGGCAGCAGAATCAAATAGGAAGAGACTGGCAAACGATAGTAAAATATTTTTTATCTTTGCAGCTGGCCTCAGGATTGTCATTTTCATACCTTTTACCTACATTTATTCATTCTGAGCTGGGGTTTTTTTTTGTTATGTGTGTAGACTTTAAAATTACATCGTTCTGAGAGCAGTAAATTAGCTCAGGAGGCAGCCTTAGTTTCTTTAACTTGGTAAGGAAGTTGAAGTCACCCTGTAACGAAGTTGAAGTCACCCTCGAAGTATGCCACTCTGCACCTGACATTCCTTCCTGAGGCGGGACTCCTCCTGGTGAATAAGGGGAAAGGCTTGGCCAATTACCTTAGACAAAGCCGGACAGCTGCCGAGCCCAGGTGGGAGGAGTCTCCTGGGAGCATAGCTGGTACAGTCAGGGGCTTTTTGCCACCTCCTTTTATTCACACCATTTAACCCAGCAGATTACCTGAGGGGGAGGTTGAGAAGGGGGGCGTCACTCTTTGCAGGGGACCTCCTCCACTGGGAGGGCTTTAGCCTGGGAAGAATTGCAGTTGCCAGGTTTCCGCTTGAGGCTGATGCTTTCTAACCCCAGTGCGCCACTCCTCGCCCCACACAGACCAGAATATCAGGTTTGGCCCCGGAGTCTCAGGTGGCACCAGAGCGGCATCCTAGGCTGAGGATTTGGTGGAAAGAGAAGGGGTGGTCCTTCACTCTGGACCCCTCTCGGCTGACTCACAGGAAGTGCTAACCGAGCTTGGCACTGGGCGAAGCAGCTCCAGGATTCTGCCCCTCCCTGCCGCGGTCTGCCCGCCCTCTCGGACGTAGGCTTTGCAGTATCTCCCGATGGAACAATGAAGTGGTTCCAAGTTTGCTAAGACTCCCAGGGACATTCTTTGGACCTCTGTGATAGTCTTCAAAATGTTTTGCCACCGACTTTTCCAAGAAGCTGTTTTTTAAAAACAAAACCAAACAAAACCCTTCCCTTCGTGGATTGCTTTGTCTGAAGATTACTCAGGGTGACCATGGTTCAACGCTTTAGCCTCAGGAGGCAGCTATCCAAGGTGGGTAGCTTGGGTAGCTTTGTGTGTTTGTTTAGGGGAAACTCTCACTAGATTCGGCATGGTTTCCTTTCTCTCTAGAACTGTACTGTCAAGCCTGCCTTCCTCCAGAGCTAAGGAGGGGCTGGGAGAGGAAGCGCTGCCTTTTGTTCTTTCCTCTGACAGACACAAAGGTTTCAGGCTGACTGCACTGGCAACTACAGATTTTGTTCCCCTAAGACCAAAGCTGTCATCTGTGAATTTGGAGAAAGTTATAGTTTGCTTCTGAAATACAGTTTCCAAGGGGGTGTGTGTGCATGAAAAAGAATAGTGGGAAAAAGTGCATCTTTAATTAGCAATTAATCTGGCAGCTTGTTGACCAAGATGAGAAAGCCTTATTGGTCTGTGGAATCGGTGCTTGTTTATAAAATTTAGTATTAAACTGGGGAAAATGTCCATAAAGTAGTCCAAAGAGCAATACCTGCATAAAAATGTTAAAAGAAATTTGCATAGTTAATGAAGGAGTGTGTGAAAAGCAGTAACCAGAAGGCTCATGAAGCAATTTTTTATAGAGTTCTGCTTGAAAAGCAGGTTCCATTTGTGCAGCTTTGAGGGAAAAGTTCTTTTAACCTAAGAAATTCAAACTTTAAAAAAAGCCTCTCCTGGAAGAGGGGCTGCGGATTTTCTCAATCTGCCCTGCTGTGGCCAGCCCTCTCTCGACCCAGTCATCGAGCTCTCTATTTAACTGGTGCAGGAACACGTTTGGAAAGAGGTGTGCTGAGAGTTGAGCTTTATTTCAAAAAATAATTCTGTTCTTTAAAAAGCCTATTCTAAAAAGATAGTAGTTGGTGGCTGAATTGTGTCACAGTTCATTCCCTGCAGGCAGAAACTTAAACGAATAGTAAATCAGTAGGCATTCTTCACTTCTTGGTTGGTAGTCAGAATTGTTAAATCCTGAAATGTGTTATTATCTTAAGGGAAAACCTTTTAGTTCTTCATAGGCGACCTCAGTGTAAAATGTGTGCACTCAGGCAGAAATGAGCAAAGAAAGCTCTTGTGTCCATCCACACAACAAATTTCATCTCTTGGATCGCTGAGCCTAACAGGGACTTTTTAGAAGTAGTAAAATAAATTTCCCTTGCTTCTCTTCTCCCAACTCTAGCTATGTGTGTTAGGGGTAGTGGGCCAAGAAGCCCCCAAATTTCTTCTAAACAGTTTAAAAAGAATAATTTTTGTTTCTCTTTGAACAACCTCTATTTTATATACTTCCAAATATGTAGTACATTTAAAAAGCAGATATGTAGATTCTCAAGGCAGTAATTTTTCTGCACTAGAGTGCCTGAAATAGTTCAGAGCCAGCCATAATTTTCCAATTAGCAAATAACTTCATTCTAGGTATTTTGCTCCCAATATTTCTCCCCAAATTATTTTTTGAACTTTTATGCTTTTCACTTTTTACTATATATTATATACCCTGTAGTGATTTATAGAAAAGACACTTCGGGGGAATTAGGAGCATATCTTCTCTATAACATGAAGAAATAGAAGGTATATCATATAAAAATATTCAAAGAGGTAACCTCTTTTAATTTCTTTTTTTCTGTCATCCCTCCCCTCCATTTTAACTTGGTTTTTAGGTCCTGTATGTTTAGGACCCATTCTAAGGAAATTGGTTTTCTGTCAAATGGCCTTAATATAGAATATATTCAGTAATGCCTTGAAAAAATAATATTCTTAATTGTTTCAGTCTGTATGGGTGCTGAAATATGAAAGAGAAATGAATAGTTAAGTCAATAAGTTTTCTTTTTTGAATTTCAGTGAATGCATTCTATTCTATTCTCTTCTATTTTTTTTCAGCTAAACCCATATGTTACCTGAGATCACAGGACCTGTCTTAACCCAGTATATGGTATTTCTGGCACACATTGAACACTGAAAGTGAAATTAGGTTTTTGTAGGTCAAAAACAGTTGACTAGAAATTGCGTGCAATTTTCTATGATTCCAACTATAGTAACAAGTATTTTTGCCAATAAGAAATAATATTCCACAAGTATAGAATTGTCTGAAGATGATCTTTTATTTTAAAAAGCAATTTCCGGGGCGCCTGGGTGGCTCAGTGGGTTAAGCCGCTGCCTTCGGCTCAGGTCATGATCCCAGGGTCCTGGGATCGAGCCCCGCATCGGGCTCTCTGCTCGGCCGGGAGCCTGCTTCTTTCTCTCTCTCTCTGCCTGCCTCTCTGCCTGCTTCTGATCTCTCTCTGTCAAATAAATAAATAAAATCTTTAAAAAAAAAATAAAAAGCAATTTCCTATTTTAACAAAAAGGATACTCATGTGATCATGTATAAATTCTGTTGAAGTTTTGTGAAAGAAAATGTAAATGTTTGCAGTGATTTTAAACCTAATACCCAATTTAGATTCTTTTTATCTTAAGTTTGATAGCCGTGTTTACTTACCATGGATATTTGCCCTAGAGTATTCAAATGATTCCTCTAGGCTAATGAATGTTCACACCTAACTTGTAAAAGGAGCAAGTGAATTAAGAAATAGATGTAGTAAAAATCTTCATTTTTAAAAAGAGATATTCCATAATTCTTTTTTACTAGATCCTAGTTACCTTTCTTTTTGACTAGATCCTAGTTACCTGACTCCCAGAAAATTTCTCTTTTCTTTGCCACTTTAGATTATTTTCTTTCTGCATGGTTTTCTCACATGTGACTTCAAAAAATATTCACTAAGGAAATCTTTCTTTCTGCCCTGCATCCTCTGTATGAGCTAGTCAGAATAGTCTGGAACCTGCCTATGTGGACTTACCATGTAATTCTCCTAACAAATGTTCAAGTTAGGTGGTATCAGCTTCATTTTGTCTTTAAAGAAACAGGTTTGGAGAAGTTAAGTCATTTGTCGAAATCAGGAGATAGAGTCAGGTTCAGACTAGGTCTAGTTCCAAACCTATTCTGTTTACCCACACCAACTGTCTTCCTAAGCTTCTGGTATATTAGTCATCCTACTGTCATCTCTCATGTTTCTCCATATTTATACATGGTTATAGAAAACAGTATAGTAAGTTAACTTGGGTAACTTCCTTAAAGCAGCTCTTTCCCCTGCAGTTGAAATTAGTGTCCGATAGGGTTTTAATTTACCAGTCGAACTTGGTTAAGTGTCTCTTGCAATTGTAGTTTTTTTTCTTTGGCCAGAGGAATATTGATTTCAATAAGATAGCTCATTTAATAAAGTCATATTAAATGTAGTATGAAGTTTACTGTATGCATTTATTTGAATCTTTAGACTATATTGCCTTTTAAAGAACTTCTGTTAAAGAGAGAAAGTTACTCTTAAGTTTCTATAATAATTTTTAAGAGATGAAATATAATGAATTACACATCCAGAAGGTCTTAAGTCACTTTGGCTCTAACCTTCCCTCCCCTATCTTTTAAGTGGGTAATAGAAAATCAGTTTTTTCCTTTTTTCTAAGAACTTCAGTTTTTTAGCAGGTATTGATAAAAGTTAGGAGGCTTTGAGAAGTGGTTTTAAGATAGATTATTCCAGTAAAATATTATACCCTTTTCTTTTACTTTTGAATGGTAATGATTTTCATAAGTCCAGAATTAAAAATTACCAAATTGTGGAGGCACCTGGGTGGCACCATTGGTTAAGTGTCTCACTCTTGGTTTTGTCTCAGGTGGTGATCTCAGGGTCCTGAGGTCAAGCCCAATTCCCTTGCTCCTCCCGTTTATCCTCTCTCTCTCTACCAACAAATAAATAAATCTTTTTTATTTTTTTAATTACCTAACTGAAATTTTGCTTCCAACTGTGTCTTTTTTACTGGTTTATATCCCTGCCACCTTAGGTAACCAGTTTCTTATTTATCCTTCAACTGTTTTTTTATGCATATGTAAGAAAATGTGAACATAGGTTTCCTGATCCCTCTAAAATGAAAGATAAATTCTGTACAGTTTGTTCTAAGATAACTTGGACTTTAATTTTCCAGATACGGATCTAAATAGTTATATCAGGGCACCTAGGTGGCTCAGTGGGTTAAGCCTCTGCCTTCCGTTCAGATCATGATCTCAGGGTCCTGGGATCGAGCCCAGCATCGGGCTCTCTGCTCAGCAGGGAGCGTGCTTCCCCTCCCTCTCTGCCACTTGTAATCTCTCTCTCTTTCTCTCTCTATGTCAAATAAATAAATAAAATATTCAGTAAATAAATAAACAAATAGTTTTATCAGTTCGGGGTTCACATTTGTTTTTAATATTTTCATGGGAGGCCTAAGTTCTTAGGATAGGTATAGCAACACAGAAGGTACTCTCCATATCAAAGATAATTAAAATAACAGCAAATTAATGATGACTTGATTCTTTTTCAGTTCATACCACATTTCTTTCCTACTTGGTTTGAATGATTTCTCTTACTATATTACAATTTTTCAGGGGCACCTGGGTGGCTCAGTCTGTTAAGCATCTGCCTTCAGCTCAGGTCTTGATTCGAGGGTCAGAGTCCCCCATCAAGAACCTTGCTCAGCAGGGAGCCTGCCTCTCTCTTTCCTTCTGCTGCTTCCCCTTCTTGTCCTCTCTTGTTCGTGTGTGTGCTTGTGCTCTCTCTTAAATAAATAAGTAAAAATCTTAAAAAAATTTTTTCATATGGTGAAAAACATATAAGAATCATATCAGTATATCTTGGGTTGGCCTGTGAAGAGATTAATGGCTGAGAAATAGGACTTCTGGGTCGTCCCTCCCCAGTTCTCCCACCGATTTATTGAAATCACTTGATCCAGACATGGAGAGCCCTTGAAAATATGATTATCTAAAAATGTTATTCTTGTCCTTCCTACATTTCATAGGGTCCTATTATTTATTATCAGTTTTGTATTAACATAAACTTAAGATTTAGGGAGGATTTGATCATAATTTGAATTCATAATAAAACCCTTTTTTCAAAAATAGTTTCTCTGGAAAAAAATTTTTTTTGAGAGAGTGGACATGTGTGAGGGGTGAGGGAGGGGCAACATGAGAGGGAGAGTAGACTCCACGTACCCGACACCAGGATTGATCTCCCAACTCTGAGATCATGACCAGAGCCAAAATCAAGACTTGGATGCTTAAATGACTGAACCACCCAGACATCCCTTCTTTTGAGTTTCTTTCTGATTTCTTTTGTGTTTCTGACTTGGTGTCTGTGCTGCTGGAGTGAGCACTGGGTTTATGTCTTGGGATAATATATACGACTTACTTAATTTTTTCTCTGATTGTATTCTTATCAATAAAAGGAAGAGGGATCTTTCACTTCCTTACGTAGGGTCTTTTAAAAGTATTTTGAAGGCTAAAGTGACAAATTTTATTTAAATTTTACCACAATTTTTAAAATAAGTTTTTGAACCCTTTTTAATGTTAAGTACTATATGGGTACAGTGAAGTATTATATGTAATTTACAACCTCAGAAACATATGCAAGGGAGTTTTGTACTGGATGACTACTAAGTCATGGAAATGTGTGCAATGTCTCTTTTTATGCTGTTTTTATTTTGTCTCTGTTACTTCAGACATCAACTGGTTTCATACTTGGAAATATGATGTTTGGTGTTTATATTTAGCCAGAAGTTAAGTGCTATGTCTTCCTGTGAATTATTAACCCTCCTTAAATCAGGTAGTGGTGTCATGTATTGAAGGGTTGTTCTTATGTATTATGTAATCAAAATAGGAAGACTGATAACTGCTCTTCTGTTAATGAAACGAGACCCTTAATAAGACCAATTCTGTATATTATGGATGTAATGAGAATAGGTAAGGAATAGAGAATAGCTTTCTTATTCAAATATATTGGCAGTAATAGTCCAAAATAGAGAAACTAATTTAGAAATAGATATATGGTAACTCTGAAATGTTTCTGTGATATTGATGGCAGTTTAAATTTTAAAAATTAACAGTAAGTTACAGACAATAGATTCAAGAAATTGAAATATGCTACCAACAGAAGATAGTTAACCTCCTTGGGAAGTGTGTTGCTTTTTTTGTTTCTTAAGTACACAGCTGCTCTCATTTGGTGTTGATTTGAATTTTATCTACCTGAGAGAGATGGATATAGTAAATGACTCAATTAGATGATTCTTTGAGGTAGAAATACGTTTACCAAAGGCTGTTAGTTTTGAAGATCAGTGAGCTGATACACTTGAAAGTGCTTTGAAAACTGTAAAGTACTATATTGATTTAAGAATTTAAGGTGATGGCATTTTCATTATTCTGTTATTCTATAAATTTTTTGTTTTGTTATGTTTTGTTTTTTTAAGCAGGCTCCATGCTGGGTGTGGAGCCCAACATGGGGCTTGAACTCACGACCCTGAGATCAAGACCTGAGCTGAAACCAAGAGTCAGATCCTTAACCTACTGAGCCACCCAGGTGCCCCCCATAAGTATTTTTTTAAGTTTTTATTTATTTTTATTTAATTCAAGCCAACATGGGGCTTGAATTCATGACCCTGAGATCAAGAGTTGCATGTTTCTCTGACTAAGCCAGCCAGATGCCCTATTATCCATAAATATTTTTGAAAAGAAGTGATTGTTATTTAAAACCATAGTTTAAAATACACACAAACCCACCTCCCTCCTTCCTCCCTTTCTTTCATATAGGCCATCTTTGGATAGGTAACAATGAATGCTTCTGGAAAGAGGATCTGGGACACTTGCATTGAGTGTGGGAGATAGACTTGCTTTTTAAAACTGTTTACCACATACATAACTTTCTGAAATAATAGCTCTTGTCAAACGTGTTAAAAGTTCATAGGAAACAAATTGCTAAAGGGGAGGAGGAGGAGGTTGGGGGCTGGGGTAACTGGGTGATGGACATTAAGGAGGGCATGTGATATAATGAGCACTGGGTATTATATAAGACTGATGAATTACAGACCTGTACCTCTGAAACCAATTATACATAATATGTTGATTTAAAAGAATTAAAAATAAAATAGAATCAAAAAAGAAGACGAAGAAAAAAAACTATATTTAATGGTAAGAACTTGATCACAAGGGGGGAATGTAGGAACAAGAAGTACCCCTCTGTTTTGCTTCCTGTATCATAAGGTACATCACATGCCTAAGTAAACAAATGGAAAACCAAAAAATAAACAAACACCAAATGAACAGCAAGAACAAAAACTTCAAAATGTGGAAGTGAATTTCAGGCTCATTATTTTTCAGTGAAAATCATTGCTAATAGTTTACTTAAAGGTTAATGGTTGAAAGATGATATTCTTCTGGATTTGGTACTTTCTCCCAACCATTCTGCTATTATTCACAGACTGAAGATAACTGTTGTTAACATGGTTAACACATAAGTTTGTAGTATAGAATCACTAACCTTTTAAGAATTATTTAAATGAATTTGTTTAGGCTAAGTTAATCATACTATACTGAAAGCATGTTTTAAGGATGGTGTATAAAGTCAGGAACACATTTTACTTGTTATATCTGTATATAGAAGATGCATGTAATACTTAATATTATGAAATATTCTGATTTGTTCTTAATCATTCTGGTTTACATGAGAAAATTAAAAGAAAAATTAATTCTTTTGGACACCCTGGGGTTAGATAGAACTTAGCTTCTGCTTTATATATGAACCTGTAACAGAATCCTATTGCAAAACATATTGATTAAAAAGAAGACAAGGCAGATGGACTTGGCCTGTGGTAACACAGAAAATTTCCATTCAATTTATTCTTTCAAGTGCTTTATAAGAAGCACATCACTTTGTCTTTACTGAAAATTTTAATACCTGTTACTTTTAGGGAGTTCTAATATGAACGTCCTTTCAAAAATCTAATCTGAGAGTTAGTTTTTATTTTCTATGAGGAAATTTAACCAAGGTAATGGGGTTCCAGCCTAAATGGCTTAACTTCTATGGAGAGAACAGAGAGGTAATCTATAAAACTATCTTTGAGTTAATATATGTGGATCATTTAATATTATCGCTTAGTATGTGGAATTTTAACTGCAGACTCTTAATATACTTGTCTAGTATTCTTCCCCTGCCTTTTAATTATTTGAAGATATACAATGAAGTTATACAAAAAACACCGGTTCTCTTTTTGGTATAGCATATGTTGGGCATATTTGTTTAGAGACTTAGGAAACTAGCCACAAAGATTAGTCTCAACAGATTCTCTTTGGACAAAATTAGAAATGTGACCCATTCTACTCAGTGGTTAATGGTGAATGATGATTTGAGTTTTGAGTCTTAGGATGTTATTGGTCATTGTATTTGATAACACCCAACCATTAGGACTTCAGAAATTTTAGCATATATAATATACATTCTATGTATATTCTGACTTGGAAGGAACTTGGAACATAGTAAATGGGTATATAAAGATGAACACTGGGACGCCTGGGTGGCTCAGTTGTTTAAGCATCTACCTTCAGCTCAGGTCCCAGGGTCCTGGGATCAACACCTGCATCCAGGCTCTCTGCTCAGTGGGGAGCCTGCTTCTCCCTCTCCCTCTGCCTGCCACTCCCCCTGCTTGTGTGCTCTCTCTCTGACAAATAAATAAAATCTTAAAAAAAAAAGATGAACATCTATTTCATTTCTTACTACTCATTTCCTTTACACATATCATTCTAGCTGCACCCCTTCCTTGCTATTTTTCAAATGTATCACAGTTCTTCCTCTGTTCCTTTGCATTTATTCTTCCTTCTGCCTATAAAGCTGTTCATCCAAATACAGGTGGTTCAGCTTATGATTTTTC
Source organism: Mustela lutreola (assembly GCF_030435805.1). Classification (NCBI taxonomy): domain Eukaryota; kingdom Metazoa; phylum Chordata; class Mammalia; order Carnivora; family Mustelidae; genus Mustela; species Mustela lutreola. The sequence goes on along the minus strand of NC_081291.1, from coordinate 55,020,373 downwards.
AGTTTTATGATGGCGTGAAAGCCATACACACTCAGTACAAATTGTACTTGGAATTTTGAATTTTGATCTTTTCCCTGGCTAGCCATACACACAGTATGATGCTTTTCTATGATTCTGAGTAGTGGCAGCAGCTGTAGCTCCCAGTCAGTCACACAATCACAAGAGTAAACAATTGATACAACTCTTCTGTATCCATACAACCATTCTGTTTTTCACTTTCAGTACAGTAGATAGCCAGTAAATTACGTGAGCTCTTCAGTACTTCATTATCAAATAGGCTTTGTGTTAGATGATTTTGCCCAACTCTAGGCTAATGTAAGCATTCAGAGCACAGTTAAGGTGGGCTAAGCTAAGCTATTTTTGGTAGGTTATGTGTATTAAATGCATTTTTGGCTTGAAGTATCTTCAACTTACAATGCATTTATTGGGATGTAACTCAATCATAAGTCAAGGAAGATCTGTATCTGCATGGTTTGCTCTTGTAATCTTTGAGGTAACAGCTCAGAAGTCACCTTTTCAGCAAGGTTTTGACTACTTTCTTTAAAATAGCAAAACTACTACTTATACCCTCACCTTTCCCCCAACTCTTTTTATCTCCTTACTTAGTTTCTTTTCTTTTTTCCCCTCCAGTGTAGTTAACGTTACCTGATACATTATATATTTTTCTTACTTTTGTGTTCCCCCTCAATGTAAACTTTATGATAAGGATGACCGACTTATTCTGTTCAGGTGCAAGAACATAGAATAGTATTTGGTATCTGGTAAGTGCTAAATAAGTATTCACTTCATGAATGAAGTTAAGTATAAAGAACAGTTTAAAAAAAAAAAGAGTGGCTAGTCTCCTTGTCTACTTCTTTCTCTTCCCATTCTCCTGCCACCATACCCACCCCAGGGCACTTCTACTCCAGCCTCCCTTCTGCTGCAGAATAATTTCATGTTGGATAAGACTTGCCATATAGTAAACACCAAATAAATATTTGTTGAATATTTGCTAATGTTATCTTCTTCCCTAGATAGCAGACAAATCTAAAAATCAGAAATGGTGATAAACTAGGAACCTATTCTGGTTCTTGAATTATAGATATTCATATTTTTAAATTCATTTTTTTGGTGAATTTCCTATTTCTGGTCTCTCCTGCCATTGTCTTTCATCTGTATTATTGCATTAACCTCCTAAGTAGTCCTCCAGCATCTAAGCTTGCCCCATTAGAGTTTATCCTTATCATAAATGACAGAGTGATACTAATAAAACTTAAGCCAGATGATGTCATTCCTATGATCAAAACTCCTCAGTGTTGGGGCGCCTGGGTGTCTCAGTGGGTTAAAGCCTCTGCCTTCAGCTCAGGACATGGTCCCAGGGTCCCTGAGATCAAGCCCCGCGTCTGGCCCTCTGCTCGGTGGGGAGCCTGCTTCCTCCTCTCTCTCTCTCTGCCTGCCTCTCTGCCTGCTTGTGATCTCTGTCTGTCAAATAAATAAATAAAATCTTAAAAAAAAAAACAAAACCTCCTCAGTGTCTTCCTTTCTCATTTCCCCTATGTCACCTACACAGTCTGTCTGTCCATTAACTCTGACATCATATTCTCTTCACCCATTTGCTCATTTCCAGTCTAGATATACTGGTCCTCTTGCTGTTCCTGGAATATACTAAGCATACTCCTTCCTCAGAACCTTTGCAATGTGCTTTACCCTCTGCCTGGGAGGCTCTTCCTCCATATAGCTACATCCTTCATTTGCTTATTGCTTTCACATCTTTCCTTAAAAGTCATCTTCTCCCAACATCTCAGTGAGACATTCCCTGAGCACTCTAAAATCACTATATCCCCTTGTTTTATTTTTTTCCCTAGCATTTATTAACTTCATATATACTATATCATTTACCATTTATTTTGTCCATCTTTTTCTCTCCTGCTCCCTCAAGAATGTAAATCTTGGAGGGATTTGTCTGTTTTGTTTATTAATGTGTCCTGTGCACCTAGAATATAGTAGATGCCTAGTTTCTATTTATTGAATACATGAATGAAACACTTTTTGAAAACAAAATGGAAGAAAAAAGCCATCCTGAATGAAAAACTTTATATTCCATGGAATGTTATGTTTTATTATCAAACAGAAATCTTAGTGTTTAACTTTCTTGAAGTGATTTTGTCATTTCCCTTGTATGAAACCAAAAACAAAACAGAACAAATCTTTTGCCTAGTCTTTATTTCTCTCTTTTTTTGTAATAAAACCCTAGAGATTTCTTCTTGCTAACAAGAAAAATTCAAGTTAAGGGTGCCTGACTGGCTCTGTTGGTGGAGTATGTGACTCTTGATCTCAAGAGTTTTGAGTTTGACCCCCTCATGGAGTATAGAGATTTCTTAAAAATCTAAAAAATCCAAGTTATTCACAACTTTCACTCAATTTGATCCTATGAAATAGATCGGTCAAATAATTATTGTCCCACTTTGTAGATACGTAAGATTTCAGTGTTTCTTAAAACTCTTCAGTAGACATTAACAAAGAAGTATCTCTTGTTTTGGGTACTAAATGCCAAATTCCTTAAGTAACTTAAATTCTAGTGGGGAAGACAAAGCTTGAAAGAAGACAAAACTAATCTCTATTTAATTGTGTGCAAATGTGGCCTATACTAGTGCTCTGAGAGCTTAACAAGGGAAAGGTAAGCTAGGAGAGCTTGAAGGAGATGGGCTTTGAAAGACAGTAGGGCAGAAAACCAGTGAGAGGAGAGGGAACAATGAATCAGTCCAAGGATTATTATTTGTTTTCTTCTCTTCAGTATCCCTCAAACTTGTAAGTATCTCCCCCGTTTATTTACTGAAGGAATGAATGTAATAATGAGAGCATAGTGCCCTACATAATTAGTGAAAACTGCTTGGCCAACAGATTTAGCAAAGAAAATGTATGAAGATATCTTATGAAGCCAAGTCTGGAGGGGTTAGATGCCAGAATAAATATTTCCAACTGATTTAGTGAAATGTTAATAATCTAGGCCATGCACTTAAGTAGAAAGAAACCCATGATATAAATAGTGTGCTAAGAAATTTTGTCTAAGGTAACAGAGCCTTACAATAGAACTTTCTGTGGGAATGGGATTATATCTGTGCTGTCCATCATAATAGTCACTAGCCACATATGTCTGTTAAGCACTTGAACTGTACCTAGTATGAATTAGGAACTGAATCTTAAATATACCTTAATTTTTTATTTAGATAGCTACCTTTAGTTAGTGGTTGCCATATTGAACAGTGCAAGAGAATATTGAATAATTTGGAGAATGAACAGATTAGGATTGAGAAAACAAGTAGTAGGCTTTTAGAGTAATCCAGGCATGAATGATGAAATTTAAAAAGGGAGACTATCCATTGTTTAGAAGAAAGATCAACAGAATTTAATGAAACTGAGATGAAAGAAGGAAGACCAGATTTTAAGCCAAGACTCTGGGTAATGAGGAATTTAATTGTTAAGAAAATAAGAGATTTGGGTCAAGCTGATGGGTCATTTGTTGGTTTGGGTGCAAGTTCCAGTGTGTATGTTACGTATTTGGTGAAGATTGGCTAAGTAGAGAGATTTCGCATTTGGAAATAGAGAATTTTTGGTTAGATAATGGTCATGTTGTAATTTTAGAGGTAATGCTTAAAGTCATGAGTGGAGTCTGAATGTGAGTTTGTTTTGTTTTTAAGATTTTATTTATTTATTTGACAGAGACCCAGCGAGAGAGGGAACATAAGCAGAGGGAGGAGAGAGGGAGAAGCAGGCTTCCCACCGACCAGGGAGCTTGACATGGAGCTTGATCCCTTTCAGCCCTGAGCTGAAAGCAGACACTTCACAACTGAGCCACCCAGGCACCCCCTGAGTGTGAGTTTTGAGCAGATAATAAAGGAGTGGAGGTGGTGATGAATGTCAAATGCCAAAGAGGAATTAAAGTGAAGATTGACTGAACTTAGTCATACAACTGTAGATTTAGTAGAGGAAAATATCCTAGAGATTGTCTTCTAATCCATTCAATTTACAAGTGAGGAAAGTGATGCTCGCTGATGTGAAATGAAATGTTTAAATATGCAGAGCTTATAAATATCAAGTTCACGGCTTGAACCTAAGTTCTCTGCTGACCCTTTCAATTTACTTCTTTTCCCATTATGTTGGCAAAACAAAAATTCTACTGAGAAATTTCAGTAGATTGTAATGGAAGCTAGATAACAATGATAAAAAGTAGAAAATGGGATGGAGAAATGGAATTAGTAAGTGTGGGCATCTTCTTTGAGAAACCTGGCAGTGAAAAAGGAATTGAAATGATATGCAATTGTATTGAAATTGAAATTGAATTGAAAGAGGCAGTGAACTCAGACCAAAGTTTTATTTTGGTTCCAGAAATGTCATTGAATGACTGTTCTGGCATGACAAAGGATAAAAGTGCCAAAGTGGTATTATCTTCCTCTTATTGCTGCTTTGGGAGATGAAGTAATTGACCTGTAGGATATATCATCTTTGGTGCCAGAAATAGTCCTTAGGTCTACTGAAACTATTAAGTGATGAAACCTTTTTTTTTTCTAAAAAGATTCCTGTCTTATTGCATATTGTTGTTTTGGTTCAAGATGTAGATTGTTGGTGTGATTGGCATTTTACTTGGAAAGGTAGGACTTCATAATATTTCCTGTTCTTCAGGCCATTTATCCACTAAGACCTAAAGGAATTCAGAGAGGCAAATCTTCAGCATGAAAAGTGTGTGTTTTTTTGTAATAATTACCCAACCACCATTGCTTGAGGATATTTACCATGATATTAAAGAACCAACTACTATGGGAAGTTAAATGTGCCATAATACGTGAATTATATCTCATAGCTGGGCTGGTTTCAAGGGGAGAGGTTTCTCTGATTCCCCACCACCACCAAAATATACCACAAATGATACCTATTTACATCTTTAAAATAGGATACCATATTGGAAAGAGAATTTTTAGTGAAATGGTGAGTACAGGTGATGAGAATACAACCTGGAAGATGAGAAAAAATTTAAGATTGTTAAGACTGACCCTGGGGGCACTGGGATGGGTCAGTTGGTTAAGCGTCCGACTCTTGATTTCAGCTCAGGTAATGGTCTCAGGGTCTTGAGATTGAGCCCCACGTTGGGCTCCACTCTGTGCTGAGCGTGGACCCTTCTTGAACTCTCTCCTCTCCCCCTGCTCTTCCACCCCCACCACTCACGTGCGTGCTCTCTCTTTAAAAAAAAGATTGTTAAGGGGTGCCTGGGCGGCTCAGTGGGTTAAAAGCCTCTGCCTTCGGCTTGGGTCGTGATCCCAGAGTCCTGGGATCGAGCCCCACATGGGGTTCTCTGCTCAGCGGGGAGCCTGCTTCCCTGTCTCTCTCTCTGCCTGCTTGTAATCTCTGTCAATTAAATTTTAAAAATCTTAAAAAAAAAAAAAAAAGATTGTTAAGGACCCAAAGATTATTTTATATTATGATTGTTTTATAGAAAAAGTTATCTCAAGAGACTTCCTTGGCTTGAGCCCTATGTGGAAAATGAAGTTAAAATATAAGAGGATTTTAAATTTTATAGTGATGCCTTAGAAGTAAAATCTGACAAGGGTTTGAAGCTGGAAATTACATCTTGGTATTTAATTTCTCCTACCAACTCATTCCTGATCAACCACTTACTTGATTTATTGCTGCTAGGTAGTCTCTGTATATTATGATGGAAGATGTATTTCTAATATGTCATTAAATTCAGAATAAATTGCCAAATAAAAAATAGTTGTTTAATGCTAGAGTCTAAGAAGAAAAAACCACCCACGAACAGCAAAACAAAACCCGTTAGGATGGAGTTAAGCAGTTTTAATAATTTTTTAAAAAGGACCATATTATCTTGAGAAAGTAGCAATTGTCCTATACTGCAAAGAGATGAGATATTATGAAATTCTACCTTCACTGAAGGCTGAAAAGGAAAAAGTATCTTTAGCCTTAACAGAGGATATCACTTACTTTCCAATTTCATGTTCTTTGGTCTTAATATTAAAGGAAAACTTAGATCTGTGTTTAAATTTTGAATTAGTGTTTACTCCAGACCTTTGTCTATTAATGTACTCGGTCTAGTACATAGACTACCTGAGAATATTCAGAAACTTAAATGCTGCAGTTTGCTTTTAGAACATTTCAGCCTAGAAGAATGTCTTGTTTACTTTTTGCTTGCTAAGCATATATGATTGGCAGAAGGCCTGTAGACCTGCTGCCCACATGGTCTGGACGAAATAACTAGTAGTCTGTTAGAGAAGAACAAACGAGAAACAAAGAAAATAATTTTCCTTTGGCCAGAAGATAATCACTGGAGCCTTGATCGCTAGAGTTGAGGCAACAACCAAAGTAGAGGGAAATCAATGGAAAGTAGTGTGTGCTGGTAGGAAGGAGGCATTTGGATTGGGGGTTGGATTGCATAGCATGCAAAATAAAGATTCCTATTGATCAGTGGTATTTCAGCCTCATGTTCCCAATTGTAATTTAAGTGAGAAGTATTCTGGCATTTTCTTGTTTAGTGTTTCAGAGGAATTTGTGTTCTTTCAGCTTAGTGTACTTTTGTTCTTTATTTAAAAACAGGCAGATCTCTTGATACTCATGGGGATAATTAAAGAATATAATCTAACAAAATAAAGCACAAAAGATGAGATATAATTGGGCTGTGATGTGCTTCTAACCTGTCTACTTTTAGAAAAGTCCAGAAGTCTTGTTCTAGAATAAGAAAACCCCAAAGAGCCTGTCTTTTGAGGGGAAGGCAGTTATGTGGTATTTCTTTGAGTCATATCTGGGATCAGGGGAGAAGCTAAAGAAGCAGCTGTGCACTGAAGTCTGTGAGTCTGTTGACCTACTTTAAGTCACTTAAATACTTCTGGGCCTGTGCTGAATGGAATGTTGGAATGTTAGAAAAAACCTTGAGATGGTACCTCTCAGTAGTTCCCCATAAAAATCCCATCCCTTTGCTTATCTTATTTATTTTTTCTTTAAGATTTTATTTATTTATTTGACAGAGAGAGAGATCACAAGTAGGCAGAGAGGCAAGCAGAAAAGAGGGGGAAGCAGGCTCTCTGCTGAGCAGAGAGCTGGATGCAGGGCTCGAGCCCAGGACCCTGAGGTCATGACCTGAGCTGAAGGCAGAGGCTTAACCCACTGAGCCACCCAGGCTCCCCCTTTTACTTATTTTAGTATTCTCAGAATAGATACAGATTTTTAACTCAGATAATTCCCCTAGGAAGATTACTGTAAATTGCTATAATATACTGGGTTTTGTTTTGTTTTGTTTTACTTTTTTTCATCAGTGAAGGGAAGATCATCTTATCGCAGTAGGTGTGATTTATTGGGTGCCTGTTGTATTGCAGATATTAAATTCAGCACTTTATGAACAAGATCTCATTTAATCCTCAACAGTTGTGATAATTAAGATTCAAATTGAGACTTGCTCCTCATAGCATATTTAGGGAAGATTGTGTCAGTCTTTGAACAGTGGTTAAGTAGTGTGTCATCTATTTTCTTGTTTAATTTTATATTCCTATATCCCAACTCCTTAGCATAGTTCCTGGTACATGGTAGGCACTTAAGAAGTGTTTGTTGACTATATATCTGACTCCAGGGAATACATTCTTTACCTTAAAGCCTTTTTAGTAATGTCCTTCTACAGCATCTAGTGCTTTGGGAATATTAGCTGGCTTTTTCTCCTTTTTCTCTGGCCCTTGCTTCTTGCTTCTTTTGGGATGCCTCTTTTCTTCTGCTCATCCTTTAAATGTTGATGTCCTCTGTGCTCTGTTCTAAGCCCTCTTTAAGTCTCTCTCTAGACTCCCCATGGGGAATGTCTATTTTACTGACATTATTTCTTATTCACATGTGGAAGATACCCAAATAAATAGCTCCAGCCAAGATTTTTCTTGTGAGCTGAGCTTCAGTTCCATTTTTTAAAATTCATGTATTTGTTAATACATTCAGCAAACATTTGTCAACTGTATACCATCTACACAAAGTATAGCAATGAAAAAGGTAAACAGGTTTCAGTTTTCGTGGCCCTTATGTTGAAGGGAATAAATAAATTCTAGTAAGTGTTGCAAAGACAGTAAATCAAGGTAATGTGATGGAGCGTGGTTAGGGAAGAACTCTGAAGAGGTGATAGTTGAGGTCTGAAGACAAGCAGCAAGATTTGAGGGTTGCAGGAGGATAGGGGAATGAAGAAAAGTGAGTTAGCTCCCCGATGAAAAAGAGAAACTCTGGAAAGGGGGGGAGAACTTGGTCAGTGTAGGTAGGGCTGGGGTGAGAGCAATTAATAAAAGATGGAAAAGGATACATATGGAGGGATTTTTTGGCTATGATGTTTGTTTTTATTCCAAAATTCATCGGAAACCCTTCAGGGGTTAAAACAGAGATTAACATGATCTGATTTTTATTTTTAAAAAACCATTCTGGCTACCATATGAAGACTAGAAAATAGAAGTGAATACATGGAGACGATGGAGACAGATAATAATGCTTTGGAGTAGGGTGGTTAACTGTGGTAATGAAGAGTGGCAGACAGATCTGTGCTATATTTTGAAGGTGAACCTGACAATTTTCTAATGCGGAAAATGAGAAAAAGAATCATTTGCCTGCTTGACATCTTTTTTGGGTTGTTTCAGAGTCACCAAATATTTAACATGGTCAAAACTGAAGTTCCTTTCCTCTCCCTTTTTTTCCCCCAAACTTACTTCCTTTCCAGTGTTTTTAAGAAGCACGAGTTGGGTGGGGAGGGGATGGGGGGTGCAGGAGCGTGGGCAGGGGATGGGGTTGGGAATGGGGTTGCTTGGGGTGTGTGTGCGTGGAGGGAGCGGGAGCGGGGTGGGGAACGCAGACTCTGCAGAGCAGGAAGACCAACACAATGCGGGGCTTGATCCCAGGACCCTAAGATCATGACCTGAGCCAAAGCCACTTAACCAAGCCACCCAGGTGCCCCTTTTCTAGTGTTTCTTATTAAATGTCACTTCCTATGAACCCATTTGCTTAAGACAGAAGCCTAGGCATTATCTTCCATTTCTAATTCTTTTTCCCGCATACCTCCCCCACCCCCAGTAAAAGCCATTGATTCTTTTTTTTTTTTTTTTTAAGATTTTATTTATTTATTTGACAGAGAGAGAGTGAGAGACAGCAAGAGAGGGAATACAAGCAAGGGGGGGGTGGAGAGGGAGAAACAGACTTCCCACTCATCGGGCAACGGGGTGCAGGACTTGATCCCTGAAATGTACCTGTCTCTATCCAGTGTCACACCTGGATTTCTGTATCAGGCTTCTAACTGGTCTCCCTGCTTCCTATGTTATTACCCCTATCTAATCCATTCTAGATGCTGTAGACAGATTGAAGGAAGACATTTCTCTCCGGAAAATTCTTCATTGGCTCCCTGAGGATAAGGTTGAAACTCCCATAACATAATCTGTAGAAATTCTTTATGACGTGGCCTCTGCTTGCCTCTTTTAGCCTTATTCTTTCACCCTTCACCCTTGCTCTACCAGCCACACTGAATTACCATTTGTTGCTCAGAGAGTCACTGTAGTTCTCATTACACTTGTCTGTTTTCCTAACCCTCTTGTTGCTCACTCCCCAACAAACAAGCAACATACAAAAACTCTTGAATGTTCTTTGGGTATCAGCTTAGATGTCATGTCTTCAGGGAGACTTTCTGATCCTCCAACTCTTAGTTGCCCGTGTTTTATGTTCTCTTAGCACCCTCTACTACCTCCCACTAAGGTACCATCTCAGTATTTTGAATTGCTGTTGTTTTTTACTAGACTGAGCTTCATAAAGGTAGGGGCACTATCTTCCATGTTCACCATCATATTTTCAGCTTCTAGATTCTTCTTTTTTTAAGTTTTTACTTAAATTCCAGTTAGTTAACGTACAATTGTAATATTAGTTTCAGGTGTACAATTCAGTGATTCAACACATACATACATCACTTGGTGCTCATCACAAGTGCCCCCCCTTAATCCCCATCACCTATTTCATCCATTCCCCCCACCCACCTCCCTTTGTTCTCTATAGTTAAGAGTCTGTTTCTTGGGTTGCCCTTTCCCTCCTCCCCCACTTTTGCTCATTTATTTTATTTCTTAAATTCCACATATGAGTGAAATCATATGGTATTGGTCTTTATCTGACTTATTTCACTTACAGCTTCTAAAGATTCTTTTTTTTTTTTTTTTTTTTAATTTTATTTATTTGTCAGAGAGAACACAAGCAAGGGGAACATCAGGCAGATGGAGAAGCAGGCTCCTCCCTACCCAGCAGGGAGCTTGATATGGGGTTCCATCCCAGGACCCTGGGATCATGACCTGAGCTGAAGGCAGATGCTTAAATGACTGAGCCACCCAGGAGTCCCTAGACTTTTTTTTTTTTTTTTTAAGATTTTATTTATTTATTTGACAGAGAGATCACAAGTAGGCAGAGAGACAGACAGAGAGCCCGATGCGGGACATGATCCCAGGACTCTGGGATCATGACCTGAGCTGAAGGCAGAGGCTTTAACCCACTGAGCCACCCAGGTGGCCTGTCCCTTGATTCTTAATATACATTTGTTGAAGGTGATCTGTGGTAAGAAAGATAGTATATTAATAGAACATTCATGGCATTTTTAATATGAAGATTTTATTCAGTGTAATGATGTTTTTATAGAAAGAATATTCAATGTATATAGTTTATAATAAATCAGTACCTCTGGCTAAATAATAAACTGACCAGTGCCCTAAATAATGTTATTCTTGGAAGTGGCCCATAAACTTTTTGACATTGTATTGCCCCAGTAATCCTTATGTAATCAGAAAAGCCAAGAAATTTTTCTTCTCCAGACCTAGAATCAGCTATGCTCTTCCAGGGATCCCTGGTTCTTTTTGGTGGGAAACAGTACCATTTTAAACACTAAGTATGCTCATTGCTTCTGTGTACGCCAGTATGACAACTGAAAATAGCACAATATTTCTTTGTAGTATTTTTGTCTTTAAGGTAAAAATATGTTTTAAAGTCACTTGAAATAATTCTCTGTGTTGTTAATTTACAAACTTGACACAGGCCGATTTCATTTCAAACATTTTGGGAGTTTTTTTTTCCATTTTGGTTTAATTTGATTTTATACTTACATAGAGCATATATAGCATTCCAAAGTCAAATCTGCAAAACAAGATACATTCAAAGAAGTCTGGTTGCTTTAATTGTCCCTTCCACCTGTCTATTTTTTCCCTCAACAAGTAACCTAGGGGGAGTTGGGGAAGTTTGCTTTCCTTTTTTTTTTATTTTTTCAAGATTTTATTTATTCATTTTGAGAGAGAGTGACTCTGTGTGTGTGTGTGTGTGTGTCTGTGTGTATGCTGATTGAGGGGAACGGCAGAGGGAGAGGGAGGGAGAGAATCCCAAACTGACTCCACACTGAGCACAGAGCTCGATGGTGTCTTGGTCCCACGAACATGAAATATGACCTGAGCTGAAATCAAGAGTCAGATGCTTAACCAACTGAGCAACTAAGGTGCCCCTTAGCTTTCCTCTTTTAAAAAGCATAAACAAATGTGTAAATATATTTACCTCCATATTCAAACATACATGTGTACTCATACACGCTATTTTTTTTTTTAAGATTTTAATTTATTTATTTTAGAGAGAAGGTGCGGGTGATTGGGTGGGGGAGGGTGGAGAGGGCAAGAATCCCAAACAGTTGCCACACTCAAACCCACAGCCTGAGACCACGACCCAAGCTGAAACCAAGAGTTGGACACTCAACCAACCCAAGCCTCCCAAGTGCTCCTGAATACATCCTTCTTAGAAAAATGTTAGTGTACTCTTCTGATTAACTGATGTTGTTGTTTTTAACTTGACCTCACTATAATAAGATATGTTGACAATCCTCCTTCCTTTGTGAAACTACATGGTATTTAGACTATAGTTTATTCATCCAGCGTTGTCTTTTTGGACATTTGAGTTATTTCTGGGCTTTTACTATTATTAAAAATACTGCTGCAGTAAATCACCTTTTCATATTCTTTACCAGTATGTCTTTGGGCTTGGTTGCTAGAAATGAGAATAACTTTGCTAGCTTCTGTATTCCTACCAAAGAGATTGCGCTATTTTGCATTCCCACAAACAGTATCTGAGAGTGCCTGATTCATTATTATGTTACCAACTTAGTAGGTTGTAACTTTCTAATTTGTATTAATCTAGTGAAAAATGGTTTCTTGGTGTAATTTTAATTTATTGTGAGCAGTGTTGAGCATCTTTTCATATGTTTTTAGACTATTTATATTTTTTTCCCCCTATGACTGAATCTCTATATGGTTGTAGATCTCTTTATCTCGGAAGGAAAATAACCTTTTTTCTTTTAAATGAATTGCAGGTATTTTTTACATTCTTAATATTGTCTTCTTTGTCTGTACACCTGAGGAGTTATTGTACTGCTATAATTGAAATGTCTCGTATATCTGTACTTTCTTACCTGTTCACATTGTCCAATAATCTAATTCAGGCCAGCACCGCTTCTTTTAAGACAGTTACAATGCCTTATAACTCTTCCCCGCTTCCATCTCCAACTTTGTCTTTCACTAATCTGTTTTGCCCAAACTTCACATAAATCTTTCTAAACTATGTCTCCTATTGTCTTTCTCTTTCCATACAACCTTCAACTGCTCCTTTTGTACTCAGAGTGAAATTCACATTCCTCAATTTACTACTTACTTAAGCCTCTTCATGAGTTAGCACTAGTTAGCTTAACTTCATTAGCCAGGGAGTCTAATGTTCAGCCAAATTGAATTTTTCTTTGTTTACTATGTAGGCTCTGTATTTGCTCACTCTGTTTTTCACTTAGGTTTTTCTTACAGCCTGGATCACTTTATCCTCCCTTTCCCTTCCCAGCCCACCCCAATCATGTTATTCAAATCTTACCCATTCTTTAAGCCAAGATCAGATACTACCTTAAAATACTTCTCCTCTGCCCTTCCCACGATTCTCACTGTGATCAGGCTGATTTCTGAGAGTAATCTACTTGGAAACCATTAGAATTAGGGAGGTATTCAAGAGAAGAGCATCAGATATCTAGAGATTTTGATAAATTGTATTCTGGTAGTATCACAAAGACAGAAAACTAATAGTATGTGTTTTGTTTTCTTTTCTTTCTCTCTCTTTTTTTTTTTTTACTTTTGTGTTTTATTTTAGTATTCAGTTTTATTTTATTTTTTTCCAAGATTCATTGTTTATGCACCACACCCAGTGCTCCATGCAATACGTACCTACCTTAATACCCACCATCAGGCTCACCCAACCTCCTACCCCTGCCCCTCCAAAACCCTTTCTGAATTGATTCATCTAATCTCCTAAAGGCAGTGCCAGTAATAGTTTGTTTTTACATTTCTTCATATTCATTAGAGTGATAATTATGACTGCTTAGGGGACTAGAAATTTAGTTTAGTTTTGTTTTTTTTAAAGGTTTTTTAAAAAAATTAATTTGACAGATATCACAAGTAGGCAGAAAGGCAGGCTGAGAGAGAGGAAGGGAAGCAGGCTCCCTGCCGCGCAGAGAGCCCAATGCAGGGCTTGATCCCAGGACCCTGGGATCATGACCTGAGCCAAAGGCAGAGGCTTTAACCCACTGAGCCACCCAGGCGCCCCTAGAAATTTAGTTTTAATCTGATCATACTCCAGCTTTTTCTTCAAGTGTGCAGATTGCGTTTGCAAATTCAGTTTTTACTGTGTGGTAGTATCCCTGAGCCCAAATTCAGAGAGTGTTTCCTGTGGATGTGGGGAAATTTTCACACTCTCCAGATTCTCTAAATTGATAAGGTTTTAAATTTAAAGACTATCAAAACACTCCTTAGCTACAAATTTTAAATATTTTATCAAACTGATGTTTGATAAAATGCCTCAAAAAAATGTGTCTACAGTTTTAACTTTCTGCTCTTTCATTTAGTTGGACCTGAGATAATTATAGAATCCCTTGGAGCCCCAAATAGTTATCAGCTTCAGAGAAAATTGTTTGCTTGCCAAGGACAGCATGTTCCCCTTTAATAATATAAAGGTAATAAAAGTTCCATTTTGCACCAAAAATGCAGTTTAGGATAGGCTCATTTGAATTCATTACAAACATAATAAAATGAGAAAGAGTATATTGTCTAAAATAATCTTTAGGTAGTCATCACCTTATAGAAAAATCTTTAATTGCTAAGGGAAAAAGTAGATGAGATATTCTTCATTGCTTTGATTCAGGGAGAATTTGTTATTAATAATGAAGAGCATTTAAAAAAATAAGTATTGTAATTCCTCTCTTCCCTTTAATAGTATATGTGGTAGAAGAGAAATATGGTTTAATTATTCTTGGCTCATTTTTACCTCTGGTCAAGAGTAAAAATGTGAAACTTTACATCATTTCCAGATGTTAATTTAAGAGCATAAGTGTATGAGGTCTAACCTACATTGCTTCATAAGATAATCATATTTGGCAGAGAGATATGAAGGCCTTGAAAGAAGAAAAGACAAAATTCCCAGGTCTTACCCCTTTACCTTCTCCTGGCTTGGGACCTAAAACTCTTGTCACGTCCATTACTGTTCACTTGTCTTTCCTCCCCTACTAGACTGTGAACTGCATTACATGAGAGCTGAGTCTGATTTTTCTGTATCACTAGTGAATGCAGGGATGAATCAGGAACCCTAGCCTTGCTGACAAGCTTCTGTTTAGCCCCAGGCAAGTCATAGTACAGCTCTTTCTGCCTGCTTTCAGAAGTATTGATAAAAGAGAAAATCGTAGTCTCTTTGACGGGGAAGAGACCTTAAATATTACATAATCTTACCCTTTATTTTACAGATGAAGAAACCCTGCCTGCCTGACTCTTCTAAATGTGAGAGTAGAAATACTTTGAACTAAGTAAATAGCAGTGTTGTATTTTATCCTGATCTTCTCATGTGGGACAAATTAATTTCATTTAGGAACAGATCCATGTTTTTCTTTGCAATTTAGCCCCAAATCCTATTCCTGAGTTAGAAAAAGAATGAGTAGTCATATTTCTCAGGGTAGGGGACAATGAGAGAGGGGAAGAAACATTTTATCAGTAGGATTTATGATAAATGAAAACAAAATACCTACATATATTGCTTAAATCCTTTCTCTAGACACTTCTCACTAAGCTTATTTTTTGTTTTTTAGGTTTTTTTTACTAATAAACTCACAGACACATTAAGGTCCATATGTCTAAATATGTAGGCATTTTTTAAAAAATATTTTATTTATTTATTTGACAGAGATCACAAGTAGGCAGAGAGGCAGGTGAGGAGGGGGAGGGAGGAAGCAGGCTCACCACTGAGCAGAGAGCCTGATGCGGGGCTCTTTCCCAGGACCCTGAGATCATGACCTTTCCGAAGGCAGAGGCTTTAACCCACTGAGCCATCCAGGCGCCCCAATATGTAAGCATTTTTTATTTGAGGTAAGGAGGGGCAGAGGGAAAGAGAATCTTAAGCAGTCTCCATGCCCATCACAGAGACCAATGCAGGACTCGGTCTCAGAACCCAGAGATCTTGACCTGAGCTAAAATCAGGAGTTGGATGTTTAACCCACTGAGTCACCCAGATGCTCCTAAATGTGTAAGCATTTAAAAATGATTTTCTGAAGTTGTTTGAATTTTGGACTTCTAAAATTTTATTTTGTTATGAAGTATTTTTGAACTAGATTATGAAGGAGAGCTGTGCCCTGGCATCTGTTATTAAGTATAACACACCTCAAACAAATTGAGATATTTATTCATTTTTAAAATTAGGAAGTGGGGTTCTTTTCATCAACATAGTCACCTTTGTATTTTCCACACATGCTAGCACAGAATCTTAAAAATGCCATAAACTTAAAATATATGTGTGGATGATTATGTATATGAATATTTGAATGAATGAATTTAGTTAGGACTCTGGCATGGCATCCCAGCACATCAGAGCATTGCTTTCTCATTGTTTCTCTCCGTCTACTCTTAGACTTACCAAGAAATTCCAGCTCACATAGGGATTAGTGGTTGTATCAAATAGGAAATTTATTTTGACTTGGTTTTGCCATTTCCAAAGAAGTGAGGAAGAGGAAGAAATTTATTACATTGCCTTCCTTCTCTTTGCTCCTTATCAGTAACCCATCCTTACCTTTCAGTCTTTACTCTGGGTGGGAGAGGTTTAAGCTTTCTGTAAGGAGCTTTCTTTTAAGGAACACATTACCCCCAAATAAATTTGGCTTAGAGTATGCCTGAATGAGAGTCCAGGAAAATTCCTCTCAAAATATTCTACACAGGTGATAATTCCTATATATTTTCTTCAGTTTCAGAGTAATAGAAATAAGAGATCCCCAAACTTTTTCAGTAAAGGCCCAGTTTCTTCTTATTTTTAGAAAATTAGGAAAATTCATTGGATGCTGACTAAATTCACAAATATAGTTCAGTTCTGCAACCCAGAGCCCTCTGAAATCCTCATGACTTCAATGGCCTATGGTAGAAATTCTCTAACAGCATAATACTATTTTCCTTTGAATTCTGAGTTATCTGGAAGATGCCTCTCTCATAGTCTGTGTTGCTAATTACAAAAAATTACAGTTTTATTCATCACTTGTAGTTAATCCAGACTTGCCAGACCATGTTGTAGACATCATTTATAAAAAGGTATTGAATCAAGTAAACTCTTCTTTTTCTAGAATTCTAAAAATCTTGAAAACTGCAATGATGACCATAAAGCCCTCAGTCTTAATCCATTCAGGCTATTATAACAGACTGAGTGGCTTATAAATAACAGAAATATATTTCTCATGATTCTGAAGTCTAGGAAGTCTAAGTTCAGGGTGCTGGCAGATTGAGTTTCTGGTGAGGACCTGCTTCCCGCATAGATTGGCCATCTTCTTACTGCAACCTTACATAGTAGAAGAGGCAGGGAAGCTTTCTCTGCCCTCTATTTAGTGTGCTTTTGTAAGGGCACTATTCCAGTTCATGAGGGCTCCACCCCTCATGACCTAATCACTTCCCAAATACCCCACTTCCCACCACCTTGGGGGTTAGTATTTAACACACGAATTCTGGTGAAAGGCATATGCATTCAGACTATAGGGTCTCCCCTACCACCAGTTATTATTTTTATGAATATAAAAAGTTATTTGCCAATAAATACTGGATCTTATGCTGAAAAATATCAATATTAAAGGTATTTTTTCCTACTCTTTTTCTTTCCTCCATATCTTAGAGTTTTAAAGACATAGCTGTTTTTTTAATAATAGATTCCCATTTCCTCACTTAAAAAATTCGTGCGTGGGGCGCCTGGGTGGCTCAGTGGGTTAAAGCCTCTGCCTTCGACTCAGGTCATGATCCCAGAGTCCTGGGATCGAGCCCTGAGTCAGGGTCTGCTCAGTAGGGAGCCTGCTTCCTCCTCCTCTCTCTCTCTCTCTCTCTGCCTGCCTCTCTGCCTACTTGTGATCTCTGTCAAATCAATAAATAAAATCTTAAAAAAAATAATTTGTGCCTGATTTCTTTAGGTGCTATTTTAATGGTATCATTAATAAAACTCTTGCTCAGTATCATGTGTAGTAGTTATTTTTCCTCTTGAAATACCCCCATTTTTAAATACAGACCCAGGTTTTTGTTTTGTTTTTTGAGTATTTGACATTTTGGAATAGAATCAGTAATGCTGTTGCGTGTTGTACCTTTTTTCCTGCCTTTCATGTAAAATGGGCTATGCCAACCAGAGATCATTTAAAAATTCATTTGGGACTATCTGAAAAGGATAATTTTCTTTGTGGATTGCTAAGTAATTTATAATTCCATTTAAAATAAAGTTTTCTCCCCCACCTGTTGATTACAGTTCTGTTGACAAGAACTGTATCTGCCTCCTTTCCCTATAGCATCTAATATATTGTTATTTTGGGGAAGTGACAAATTCTGCTCTATTCTACACAACCAAACTAGAAGGAAGCACTTAATCATATGACAGCAGTGGGGAAATAGTCAAAGACTTGTATGGAATATCAGTGAGTAGAGACAGGGAAATTGTGGCCCCATTTTATTTACCATGATAGCTGGTTATGTTTAAATAATGTCTGAGGAGAAAATATTTTGTAATTTTTATCTTGAGGCCTGGCAAATCATCAGGGCTTCTTGCTCTCCATTAATCAGGAGCTGAGTAACAATGCTACCTTTATAGATATGGCAAAAACAGTGGAGATGGTAAATGTGGAAGAAAAAAAGCACTCCAGTTTGATAAAGAATCCCTAAGAGTTTTTACTTACGCAATAAGTAGCTCATCATGTTTTGCTTTTAGTTTTATCTACAAGGAAGATTTTGACTTGAACTTTAAGTAGGTACTGTAATACTCTAGTCTAAGTTTATGAATGATTTCTCTACTTTCTTACATGATACATATTTTCTTATCCTTAATTATCTTGTTTTTGTTTTTTATTCTAAACCGTCTATTAAAAATGTTAAATAGGTTGGGTAAAATTAAATAATAACTGAAATTAATATAACATTGTGTGTCAACTATACTTCAGTTAAAAAAAAGTAATAAGCCTGGTACTTTACTAAAATTCTTACAAGGTACATGTTGATACCCCAAAACACAAATCTCTATACAGTTCGGTCAGTTTAAAATACTTGGGGCTCTGTGGCTTAGTTGTTTAGCTCATCGCTGGATTATGAACCCAGAACTTAACTGGGTTTTAATTTCTCTGCTTTGCTTTGACTGCCTTCTCTGACTTAAGTTGCCTTTCTTTTCTCAATTGTATAGTCCTTCTCTGTAGTCCCACATCACATTGTATGTATCCATCTGTTTATAATAATGGTCTGTCTACGTACATGTCTGCCATTAAACCATAAGCTCTGTGAGGCCAAGACTTGTGCTTTTTTCCTGGCATTGTGCCTGTCATATTGAGGTCTGCAGTAACTGTTTTGATGAGTGAATAGTTCAAGATTTCATGTTGCGCTGAACCTTGAACAAATTCTGGAAGCTGCTTAATCATCAAAGGGGAGCAGGACAACTAAATTTTTTTTTTAAGGTTTTATTTATTTATTTGACAGACAGAGATCACAAGTAGGCAGAGAAGCAGGCAGAGAGAGAGGAAGGGAAACAAGCTCCCTGCCGAGCAGAGAGCCCGATGTGGGGCTCGATTCCAGGACCTTGGGATCATGAACTGAGCTGAAGGCAGTGGCTTAACCCACTGAGCCACCCAGGCGCCCCAGGACAGCTAAATTTTAATGAGTCAATATGATTCTGTCTCTGAACTGCAGAACTCAAGATTTTAAGATCAGGTGTCAGTGAACTATAGCAGGCCTTACTGCTTGTTTTTGTAAACAAAGTTTTGTTGGAACACAGCCAGGCCCTTTCATTTACCTTTTGTCTGTAAGGCTGCTTTCATGCCTATTCCTGCAAGTATTGGTATGGCTGCTTTGCATGGTGTTGCATGGGCAGGGTTGGGTAGTTGGGACAGAGGCTATATGACTCACAAAAACAAAGCTGAAGAACTTACATTCTGTATCTTTACAGAAAAACTTTGTCATCCTTTGTTATGGATGAATGAGGGAATAGTACATTAACTAGAGATGGCATCTCTAAAATGGGATAATTCCGGGGATGGTTATAAAGAGTAAATTAAATATGTGAGTAGTACCTACCACAGTGTCTGGCTTATTATGTTCTGAATGTAATTTATGAAATATTAAATAATCAAGATAAGGATAATAACATTTTTTAAAAGGCTTTATTTATTTATTTATCTGAGAGAAAGAGAGAGAACATAATCCGGGGGGCGGGGGTGGAAAAAGAGGGAGAACCCGATGTGGGGTGTGATCCCAGGACCCTGAGATTATGACCTGAGCCGAAGGCAGATGCTTAACCAACTAAGCCACCCATGTGTCCCAGTGTTTTTCAGTGTTTCCTTGAGCACTTGAAGCCACTCAACATGTAAGATATCTAGAAACTCTAGATATTTTCTCTCAGAAAAGAAGTAAGAAGAGGGGAGAGAGTAACAAAAAAAGGTAGCAGAGTTCGTGTGATCAAGCAATATAATTAAACTGTTGAAGGCATTATTTGATGAGGTTGAGATAATGGCATAAAAATACTTATCCATAGAAGAATACTGAATTTGTATTAAAAAGATAACAGAATAAACATCTTAGATATTCTTTAGCTAAAATACAAAGTTTTTTTAACTCAGATTAATTTAGGAATTTAGAAACCCCTAAAAGGAAAGGCATCTCATGGCCTTAACCTGCTGAAGCTCCTTGGAGCCTTCAAAAACAAAAACAAAAAACCAATCTAAACTTTTCCTTTTTCTTAGACTGTGGCAGCTCCCACCACCACCTCACCAAAAGTATCCTCATTATCTTGAAGACTTTAATGTACCATTTTTGTACTTTAATGTACCTTTTTGGATAAACTGTTGTGCCAACATCCATCTGAAGAATGTAAAAGACGTAAGAGTAGAACATGAGAGAAGAAAATAGACAAATGGAGAGGTTCTGTGGAATAATGGTTAAGATAGGACGGTCTGGAATCAGGGTCTGAGTTAAAATTTTAGTGCTTTGGTGTGTGATTTGGGGAAATTCTTTAGTATCTTTACATCTTAGTTTCCTTATCTGTAAAATGGGGTTAATAACAGAACTTTTTTATTGGGTTGTTGTACAGATCACACAGGCTTGTAAAATAAAGCCCAGGCAAACAGCCAGCTCTCACTAAAGGTTAGCTGCTGTGGTAGTGGTGACGAAAAAGGGAAACTCACTAACTTTTCTTCTCTCCTCTCTTGTCTTGCTCTTTGGCATAGTTACTCAGAGTATTATAAGAATCGAATTGCCAGAATAATGTGTTTTCTCTCTTTTTCACTTAGTGTTTTGAGCACTGCATGATATTTTTTAAAATGAAAAGTTGGGAAAGGAAAGCATACCAAATACTCTTTGAGGACAAGTTTAAGAATCTGACCTCATTCTCCCGGTAATCTTGGCTGTTTTTATCTGTTCTTAGAGGCTCTGTTCTTCGTCTAAGGCTTAAATAATAAAATTAAATGGAAAGTAGGAGATATAGGAATATTGTCTCTGAAGTCTTCACGACACACTCAGGCTGACCCTAAAGGGTGAGAAATGTGACATTTGCTGGAATTGTATGTAAAATATAATTTAAAAATCAAATCTCAAAAATGGTCATAAATTAGACAAGTGTAAGTATTAAAGTAGCGATTTTTATGATTTATATGTCAGGTTCCAAGTGTGGAACTTAGAGACAGTTACAAATAATATTGGGGCAAGAATTGAAAGAGCTAGTATTTTAGAGAAGTAAATTTAAGTGTTTTTGTTTGATTGGTTTTTCAACCACATAAAACATCAAACTTCCTGTGCTCACAGCAGCACTATTCACAATGGCCAAGAGGTAGAAGCAAACCAAATATCCATTGATGGATAAATGGGTAAACAAAATGTGAGTACAGTAGTCTCCCGTTATCCACAGGGGATACATTCCAAGACGCCCAGTGAATGCCTGAAACTGCAGATAGCACTGAGCCATTATATACTATATTTGTATAGTATAAATATACATATCTATGATAAAATTAAATTTATAAATTAGGCACAGTAAGATTAACAATGACTAATAATGGAATAATTATGACAATACACTGCAATAAAAATTAGGTGAATATGGTCTCTCTCTCAGAATATCTTATTATACTGTACTCACCCTTGTTCTTCCTGTGATGATGTGAGATGATGAAATGCCTATGTAGTGAGATGAAACCAGGGCAATCACTTAGGCTACTGTGACATTCTGAGGATACATCAGAAAGAGGATCATCTAATACAGGACCTTGGTTGCATGTGGGTAACTGAAAGTGAGAAAAGTGAAACCGCAGATGTGGGGGGACTAATGTATATACATTAAAGGAAATAATAATAATTATTATTACTATTATTATTTAGCCTTGAAAAGGAAGAAAATTCCCATACATGCAACAACATGGATGAGCCTTGAGGACATTATGCTAATTGAAATAGCCAGTCACAGTAAGACAAATACTGCATGATTCCTAGAAGAGTCAGATTCCTAGGGACAGAAAGTAGAATGGTGGTTGCCAGGGTCTGGGACAAGGAAGAATGGGGAGGTATTGCTTAATGGGGACAGAATTTCAGTTTCACAGAATGGTAAAGGTCTGAAGATCTGTTACACAACAGTGTGAATATACTCAACGCTACTGAACTGTATACTTAGAAATGATTAAGATGGTAATGATACATATCTGTATCATTATTTATGTTAGGAGTTTCTTACCACAATTTTCAGAAACTGAAAATAAACCACACAGATTTGTTCATTTGGAAGGACACAACATGAAATCATTTGGAAACTAATGGATGAACTCAACTAAATTAAAATAAAAAACAAGAATAAACTGTAAAACTATTCTCTTTAATTACATTTCAGAAGGGCTCATTCACTAAGATCAACAAAACAAGCCATTGTCTTTTCAGTCAGTCTAATTTATAGGCATGATTTTATGCTAAAGGTGTTGGGAAACCTGTAGGTTTTTAAGGGAAGGGAAATTATGAAAACTATTTTTGAAGACATTTACTACAAATCAGTAAGAAGAACTAGAGTTCATGAGAGAGTGAAGAGGCATTTGCAGTGATTCTTAAAAGGTGAGTAGGATTTAGATGGATAGAAGATTGTATAGGTGATTAATGAGGAGTGTCCAAGAGATACAGGTAATAAGCAAGATATAACTAAGTAAAAGAAAGCTTAAAAGGCCAGGATAAATTGTTTAAATTTGACTTTGTAGTCCTGAGATATTCAAAATAATCATCATCATGAACATTTACAGAATACTGTTACTTCCTTATCCTATGTGAGCCCCAGAACCATGTGAGGAAAGCACCCCTACTTTACAGGTAAGGAACCTTAAGCTTTTAGGTATTAAATGAGTTTCTAATAGCTAGTTAAGTAGGTCTGGTGACCCAACTCTAGACACCAGATCATATTCTCATATAAACTCTTGAACCCTAGGATAATGTGTACTCTAGAAGGTTCATTTTTAGTGGCTGTATGAAGAGCAGAACTGGAAGCAGGGAGACCAGTTAGGATTCTGTTAGAGTTGTCTAGATAGATCCAGAGTGGTAGCTTTAAGAACAGAAACAAAGAGAGCAGCTGGCTGGCTCAGTCAGTACAGCATGCAACTCTTGATCTCGGGGTTGTGTGTTCAAGCCCCATGTTGGGTGTAGAGATTACTTAAAAAAATAAAATCTTTAAAAAAAATATTAGATCTGAATATTTAATAGAACCATAGAACCACTTTAAGGGGCCTTCAGGGTCTTTTGATACAAGTCTCTAACTTCAGTCTGGGTACACTCTTGTTAATTTTATTTTCTATATGAGACAACTGAAGTGAATTGGCTAAAATACTAATGTCTTCATCCTTGTATTTGTTATAACTTCTAATATCTCTACTTCCTCTTGTGATTCTGTTAAGGCTTTGCTAATTGAGAGGATCCTTCCCATTGTAAGACACCAACAAAAAGTTTCCTATTAATCCACCACTTCTATATCCAGACATGAGTACTACTCATTTTTCTATAAGTACCTAACACAGCATGTCATGTAGCAGTGAGTAAGTGTTGAGTGAATGAATGAATGAATGAATGAATAAGTGGCTACTAAAAAACTTAACTTTTACTGTTGCCTGTAGTTTACACCTCTGATTTGTGTCACAGAAAGGCTTTATGTCAGACCTAAGAGTTACTGATTTTTAAAAAGCAAACTTTTTATTTGGAATAGATAAATACAGAAAAGTAAAAAATATATAGTACAAAGTGTTTCAGTTTCCTCTAACATTATTTTCTTACATTTCTATGGTACATTTTTTCTAAACTAAGAAATCAACATTGCTACATTACTGTTAACTAAAGCCCAGATTTTATTCATATTTTACCACTTTTTCTATTAATGGCCCTCCCTCCCCCCACACTCCCTCCTAACCTCTGCTGGGATCAAATCCAAGATAGCACATTGCACTCACTTGTCCTATTTCCTTAGTCTCCTCTTGTCTATGACAGTTTCTTAATCTTTACTTGTTGTGTGGTTTATTTTCATTTTTTGTTTGGGGGGAGGTTTGTGTTTGTGTGTGACCTTTACTGTTTTGAGGAGTACTCATCAGGTATTTTATAGACTGTACCTCAATTTAACTTTGTCTGTTTTTCTCACTAATCAGACTATTGTTAAGCTTCTCAAAGGTTAAAGAGAATGCCAAAGAGCACATGGTGTCGCTGGTTATGTTAAGTTTTGGTTACCTAGTTAAAATAGTGTATGTCAGCTTCTTGGTTGTAAAATTACTCTTTTCCCCTTTATTTTTCCAAGACTGAGTTGCTAAGGCCAAGATACATGAGGCCTCTACCTCCTGGAGGGGGGTATTATCTATGTATATTTGGGATTCTTCAATACAAAAGATGTGATTCTTCTCCCTAATTACTCATTCAGTCATTTGTTCATATCATATAAACTCATGTATGTGCATTTTATACTTTGGATTTAGTCCAATACTATCATTATTTATTTTGTTGCTTAATTGTTTCAGCTTTGGCGCCTGGAAGCTTTTTCAGTTTGTCTTTTGTGTCCCTTTGACATGCCTTATCCTTTTGATTTTTGAGCACTTTTTACTTTGTGATACTCTAAGACACTCCAGACTCATCTTATTTTTCCCCTGTCCCAGTTCTAGGAATCAGCCATTTCTCCAAGGAGTCTTGGGTTCTTTCATTGGATTTAGCAAGCAAGGTCTGAGTGCCAGCTGTGTGTGCTTATTGCTACTGGAGTGTCCTTGCATCTCAGCTAAAAGACCTAGAAAATACATACTTTATGTATTATATTATGTACTATTATATATGTGTATACCTGGGCTATATACTAACCCAGGTATACACATATCTGTAATTGTTTCTGTATCTATTCCCTCTGTACAATTTCTAAGCTAAACATGAGAACATGCATTCATTCTGAGGTCTTCACTTCTAATCCAGTGTGATGAGATTCATTCTAGCCTTTCCTGTTGGCTTATTTGTAACTTCCCCTACCTGACAAGTGAGACATCTGAATGTAACCATCCGTCATCCATTTTACTTATTTCATCCATAGTACGCCTGTAAAGCACTTTCAGAATTATGAATCTCCCTACCTGTGAGAGAAACAAATTTACCGACTGAAGTATAGATTTTATATAGTTTCTTTTGTCTTTGGTTTTATAGTTTCTAGCCCAAATACCATTTTCCAGTGTTACTTAGGTCTTCCCCCCAACTGCCTTCCTTTCAGTGGGGATGATCATGTATTTGTAATGCAGTTGGATTTCAGTTTTCACAGTCTTCATTCCATTCTGAGATACACATAGCCTGGTTGGGTTTTTTGTTTTTGTTTTTGTTTTTCATTCTTGATTTTCTTTTTTTAAGTTTACATACATTAAAGTCTTCTCTTTCTGGTGTACAGTCCTATGAATTTTGACAATTGTATGCAGTCATATAGCTGTCAGTGCTGTACACAACAGTTTCTACACTCCAAATGTTCCCCCTCCACCTCCATTTTTAATCCACCACTTCCCTTTCTACCAGTCTTTGGCAGTCTAATCTGCTTTCCATCCCTATGGTTTTGCCATTTCCAGAGATCATAGGAATCAGACAATATATAGCCCCTTGAGTCTGGCTTCTTTCATTTAATAAAATGACATTAAGATTCACTCATCCTTTTTTCTTAAGACTTTATTTTTAAGTAATCTCTCCACCTAATGTGGGGCTCAAACTTACAACCCTGAGTTCAAGAGTTGCATGCTCCACCCACCTGAGCTAGCCAGGTACCCCCAGATTTCATCCAGCCTGTTGGATCAAATAGTATTCTGTTGTATGGATGTTCCATAGTTTGATTACCTCTTCTGCCATTAAAGGATGTCTTGGTTGCTTCCATTATTTAGTAATTATAAAGAGAGCTACTACAAATATTTATAAGGAGACTTTTCAGTTCATTTGGGTAAATACCTAGGGGCCTGATTGCTTGGTGATACGGTAAATCCGTGTTTAATTTTGGAGACAGTTTGACAGTTTCTTATAAAGTGTACCATTTTGCATTCCCACCAGCATTGAATGAAAGTTCCTGTTGCTCCACATCTTCACCAGCATTTGGTACTCTGTGTTTTTTTTTAGCCCTTCTGTCATGTGTGTAGTGATATCTGTTGGTTTTGATTTGCATTTTCAGTAGTGATTTTAATATCTTTTTACTTGATTGCCTTCCATATATTTACTATGGTGAAGTATTTTTTCAGATCTTTTGCCCATTTTTATTATCTATAAATTTGTTGGTGTATTTATGGTATGTATTTAATCTCTATACCCAACATGGGGCTTGAACTCATGATCCCAAGATCAAGTGTCACATGCTCTTCCTAATGAATCAGACCGTCACCCCTCTTTTGCCTATTTTTAAATTGGGTTGTTTTTTTCATTGTTGCTTTTTAACAGTTCTTTATATATTCTAGAAAGGTCCTAGAAATGTGATTTGCATATGTTTTCTACCAAGCAAATACAGAAGACTTGTCCTTTTATTCTCTTAACATTGCTTTTTGCAAAGCAAAAGTTTTTAACTTTGATAATATCTAATATACTTGTTTTCAATGAAGTATAATTTATCAGCTTTTTTCTTTAATGGTTTGTGCTTTCCATGCTACATGTCAAACCTTACTGTTAAGCTAAGGTCCAGTAGATTTTTCCCTTTTTTTTTTTTTTTTTACAGTTTTTAAAACTGAATTTAATATTTAGGCCTATGAGCCATTTGAATTAATTTTTATGTAAGATAAAAGTATGTGTCAAGGTTCTTTTTTTTTTTTAATTTAATTTTTATTTATTTATTTGACAGAGGGAGGCACAGCAAGAGAGGGAACACAAGCAGGGTGAACGGGAGAGGGAGAAGCAGATTTCCTTCCCACCAAGCAGGAAGCCTGATGCTGGGCTCGATCCCAGGACCTTGGGATCATGACATGAGCCAAAGGCAGATGCTTAACTGAGCCACCCAGGTGCCCTGTATCAAAGTTCTTAAAAAAATTTTTTTCCGGGTGGCTCAGTCTGTTGAGCATCTGACTCTTGATTTTGACTTAGGTCGTGATTTCAGGGGTTGTGGGATCCAGCCTTGCACTGGACTCTGCACTCAGGGCAGAGTCTACTTGTCCCTCTCCTTCTGCTCCTCTCCCACTCTCAAATAAATAAATCAGTAAAATCTTTATAAAGATTTTTTTCCCAGCACCATTTGTTGGGGGTTTTTTTGATGTTATTGTGAATGGTATTTTTTAAAATTGAGATTCCAGTTGTTCTTTGCTGGCACATGGTAATACAGTTGACATTTCTATATTGACCTTGTATCCTGTGACCTTGGTAAACTTAAACCTCCTTTTTAGTTCAAGGAGCTGGTATATTTTTGTTGGTTTGTGCATTGCTTTTGGGGTTTTTTTGTTTGTTTGTTTTGTTTTGTTTTTGGTAGATTCTTTGGGGTTTTCTAAATAGATATGTCACTTATGAATGAAGTATTTCTATCCCACCAATCTGAATGCCTTTTGCTTCTCTCTTTTTCTTTTCTTTCTTGTATTAGCTAAAACTTCTAGTACAGTGTTGAATAAGAATTATCAGAAAAGACTAATTTTGTTCCAGGTTTTAGGAGAAATCATTCATTCTCTCATCATTAAGTATGATGCCACCTGTAGGTTTTTTATAAATATCCCTTTGTAGTTTAAGAAGTTTCTTCCTATTCTCAGTTTGCTGAGAGGCTTATCATGAACAGATGTTGAATTTTAATGAAAGCTTTTTCTGCATCTCTTGCTGTGACATCTGGTTTTTCTTATACAGCCTATTACTATGGTGAATTACATCAATTGATTTTCATGTGTTGAGCCAGCCTAACATTCCTGGAATGAATCCCATTTAGTTGTAATGTATTAATTATCTTTTTTATATATTGCTAGATTTAATTTCCTAAGCAATTTTGCTTATGTGTTGCTTTTTAAAAGTAAAATTGACTTCCAGAATATCTTTTGATATGAATTATAAAAAACTGCACTAGAGATGGCAATATCTTTGTTACTGCCTTCCTAAATTCATTCTTTTTCTTCATGTCATAATTTGAAAAATTGGCTCTATGTATTTAGGATTTCAGATAAAAAATCTGAGTTATCTGGAAAATTGTACATTTTTAGGTAATCATTTGACAAAAAATATGAAACTGTCCCCTCTTTCGAGAGATGATATTTGGCTACTAATTTATAGTGTGTCTTAGGTGACTTTCTCTATTCTTTTTTAAAAACTTCTCTCTTTTTTTTTTGGTGCTTTTTTCTTATAAATTGATTTTTTTTCTGATACAGACATTTGGAGCTTATTATTTTAGTGCATTAAATTAACTTTATTAGTATACCTTATCACCAATCACTGATGATATCCAAATGGCTGAAGAATTGGGATATATTCAGTTCAGAATGGAAGCTTTAAAGTATAACCCCCCAAGGAGAACATAGTTCTGATTGATTCTGGTGGTTAATGACTGTTTCAGGTTATTTTTGTTTTATTAAATCCTTTGCTGGGATATGTGTAATGAATCCCTGACAGTTCTGAGCCAGTGAATATGGGGATATTAATATAATGGCTGACGGGTTTAACAATCCAATTCCAAGCATGAAGGAAAGAGTCATATTAACTCAGAGGATCATGGGGAAAGCATTCTTGCTGATAAGATCATTCCTCCTTTCAGAATGCAACCTAGAGAACTGGCATTGGTTACTGCTGACAGTTGGGTAATAGAGGATTGCTGTGTTGAGGAGTAAAGATTCAGATAGTCCTTTTATAGTGAAAGCAGTCACTTCCATCTAAATCTGTGCAAACTTTTTAAATTATGCATGTTAAATAAATAACCTCTACTGCCCCCTCTCATACATGCAAAGGCAATTAGGTTTCAGAACAAGGGGTACTTAAGGCCTTACCCCCGCCCCAAGGATAAATAGAAGAAGACAAGCAGCTTGAGTTTTACAGAGACTTCAACTTGAATGTTGAAGATGGAAAATATGTTACAAAGTTTTGGATTTTTTTTCTACATCTTCTATAAAAATTTCAAGTTCTTAGATCTATTTCCATGGAATAGCTTTTAAAAACATGGACACTCTGGTTCAAAGGCTATGTATATTTTTAAAGACTTAGAGACATATGAAATACCCTTCTTGTATACAAGAGAAAATAGTCCTCTAGGTCAGTGAAGCTGTCAGTTGGAGCAGGTTGTTTATTTTCTAAAAAGCTTTATCATAATGTAGTACTTGTATCCTGGTAAAAAAGTGACTTGATGGAGAGCCAGGTAACATTTAGAGGTTTGCTGCAAGATTCAAAACAGGCAACTAGTAGGTATGCAAAATATTTGAATCATAAAATCATCACATTAGAAAGCTGAGATGGTCTAAGCGCGGGATTCATTCTGTCCCTCTGTGTGTGTGTGTGTTTATGGAACATTCATTTGCCTTATTGAGATAAAGTATTTGTTCTGTGTACATAGAAACACATGAGAAAAACATCATGTAGCTACATATTAAATACTCCTTTCTCCTTATTACCTGATTTTATTACTCCAGAATAAACTTTTATAATGATAGTTAAAATAGTCTTGGCAAACCAAATTCAGGGTTAATCTAAATGCCTTATGAGCTGAGATCAAGAACACCAAATTAGCTTACTTTTCATATTAAAACACTTTACGATTTTCCTCTCTCAAACACTGAAGATTTTTTTTTTCCTTTTAAGAGATCAAAACTGTACATCCTGTACCTGTCTTAAAATGCCAGAGCCCCAAACTGGTTTTTGTTTTGTTTTGTTTTGTTTTTCCTATTCTGGTTTCTGTATTCCTAGTTGGCTAGAAGGATTTTGTATTTAATGCCTATATTACAACTGCAGTAGTTTATTCTCATCTTATTAATAGCATTAACTATAAGTAGTAGACTGACTCTTCTTTGGGATTTTTTCTGTATAGCATTAGCACTTAAATTATTCATATTTGATATTTGAGAACCACTTCCCAGAGGTCTTTTATTCTTGAACAGTTTCACTAGACTTGAGAGATTTGATTTTTACTGAAATTCCTTACTAGTATATTTTAAATATGTAGAGTAACTTTTTTTTTTTTTAAGACGACTTTAGGTAAGTATTTCTCTAAACCTCTGTTTTTTTTTGGCAAGGATCTCATTGGGTTGTAGAAATGCACATTTGCTAGGCATACAGAGCACCTAGTACAGGTCTTGGTACATAGTAGGTATTTAGTAAGCAGTAGCTGTTGTAGTGATTTATGAAACATATGAAATTAGACCTAAAAGTTAATTTACTTCCTGATTGGCACTTCTGTTTTTTTAAACAAATCTCATTCATTTATCTGTGTGTAGGAGGTAAGAACTGAATGATAATACCAGAGAGATGGCATAATGTTGTGGCCATTTATTTTAATACAGTTTTGAGACAGATCTGGCTTTGGGTTTGCCATAGGCTCTTTGCCACAGGGTATCTTTAGGTAATGTGCTCAAAATTTCTTTAGGTTTATCTAGTATGACCTGTTCATTCCCTTGGAGTGCCAAGTAAGACTGTTTTCCTACATATTCAGAACAATGCAATTCCAAATCTCATCCCATGTGAGAATTGTATAAAGTTCATTTTTCTTCAGGTCCTCTTCCCAGATACTTCCAAGGACATTCCAGACTTTTTAGTCTAAAGGTTGCTTCCTAATTTTTATAAGAGAGAGGAATGTTCTGGCCACTGTAAGAGTTGAGTGGGGGTAGGGATGATACTGCAGTTCATCAGCCTAGGAAACATATGTGGGGAAGGGGTGATGCTCTGTCCAGATAAAATGTGTCAGAGCCAAAATAGGGTGAACAGTGCATCCATAATGGGCTGATGTACTCAAGTGAGATGAGGATGTCAGAACCCAAAGTGGGATGAGGACGGTGCCCACACCAGGGAGGAGGTGGCTGCAGAGATATGAGATGGGTTACATACAGTAAGGTAGGGGCTGGATAAAATAAGTAGATATATTGAGGATAATGGAATCCAGGTTTTTCACTATAAGAGAAGAGTTCCAAATTTGGAAAGAAGACTATGAACCTTGTGGTATTGGATTGGAATATTTCAAATTTTTAAAATTTAAAAATAATGAAATAAAAATTACACCTTAAAATGTAACTTGAAAATAAAGGTATTTCAGTTGATAACTGGGACCAGATATTACTTAACATACGTCTAAAAAGTGATTGCCAAAATTTTGTACGCTTTGGAAAGAATGATGTGATTTTAAGTCAGTCCTACAAGCTTAAGGAAAAGCGTTGGTTTTTGAATTTGCAGCTTTATAAATTGAATATTATAAAATCTAAAATAGGGGGCACCTGGGTGGCTCAGTGGGTTAAGCCGCTGCCTTCGGCTTGGGTCATGATCTCGGGGTCCTGGGAACGAGTCCCGCATCAGGTCTCTGCTCAGCAGGGAGCCTGCTTCCCTCTCACTTCCCTGCCTCCCTCTCACTGGAATTCTTTCTCCCTCTGCCTACTTATGATCTCTGTCAAATAAATAAATAAAATCTTTTTAAAAAATCTAAAATAAAATACTTTAAGTATACCTGTTATATACACAAAAACTCCCTTGAGCATTTAGTAGACGTTTTTAAAGAAAGGGCAAGGAGAACATAGATGGTCTACCTGATAAAGTTGAATTATAATTCAGGCCCTGTGCTCCCTGGTATCCAAAGCAAAAAAGTCAGATGCAGGGATTTTAATCTTGAGTCCATGAGTTTCTTAGGATTATACATAAATCTGTGTGTGTGTGTGTGTGTGTGTGTGTGTGTGTGTACCTTTTTTTTTTTTTTTTCCGGAGAAAGAATGCATAGTTTTCATCACATTCTCAAAGCAAGTATTTGACCCAAAAAAGGTTGAACCATCGTATCATATTTTTTAAAAGAAAATGGGTACCCCAGAGTCCTCTATAAATTCAACTTTAAGAATCTTTTTTGCAGTGAACATTAATGGAGCATGTATTACAGAATTAAATTTAGGTTTTAGATTAAGCTTTACATGTGTGGGGAATTAATATTTTATTGAGTACCTTTTGTGCTCAGAAGAAAAAGCTCTGGTACATTAATCCATTTCATTCTCACAACACTCAAAGTAAAGATCACTCCTATATTCTGATGAGGAAACTGAGACTCAAATTAAAAAGCTTGCCCAGGGCTACAAGGTAAGAGGCCCAGGAAGAAAGAAGCAAGTGTTTCTACTCTTCCATTAACATTATCTCCAACCAAGTTGCCTGCTATGTACTGGGCATTGCACAGGGTGCTGGTGATGTAATGTTGAACACAAGAGACTGGCTTCTGTTTCCCTCTCTCTCAAAAAGAAGGTGAGGGAACCCAGTGTACAGAATTATAAAACTGGTGTGCCTTCCTCTAATTTTAAAACTAGTGAGTATGTAATTATTTCAGATATTCCCTATTGTCATCAATGTTCTCTTGTAAGATTGCTGGCAATATTTTATTGAGTTTCCTTAGCCTCCCATATCCTTATGGGAAAAAAAACCCATATTATGCAAATTCACAAATGAGGATACGTGTAAATATGATTGTCTTACTTTCATTGAGTCTGTTAGTGGTATCAATTTGGTATCTGGTTTTCTAATACTTGATATTACACAGTGATCATCAGTGTGCATGTTAGAAAAAATTAAAAGTTTTTAAAACTACATGTATCTGTATTAAATCTTCTTGAGGAATACTTAATTTCTTCTCCTCCCTTTCACTGATTTTTAAAAATAGACAAAAAGAAGAGCGATTCAGCAATATCTCTCTCCTTCGGTAGCAACGATGTGTTCTGTGCTACTGAAATGGAGAAAGAGAAAGAGGCTAAAACCCTTAGGGTCCAGAATGTTTGGCAACGCTGCCCTAGAGGCTACACACCACAGCTGTAGACATACAGGGTTTCCCATCAGGGCATTTGCTCTGAAGGGGAGGATTCTTGTGGAAACAACTAGGCTTAGAGAAATGTGAAGCTGCTCTTGGCAGAAGTTGAGCTGCGGAGTGAAGCGCTCTGCTTTAGCACTGGAGCTGAGATGCTGTTGGTGTTATTCTTATTAAGAGCCCACCAGAGAAGGTGTGGAGTTCGTGCAGGACATGACAACAAAATGTTTTAGAATCTCATCATACAAGCCAAAGAGAAGAGTGAGTTTTAAAAAATATAAATGCATATTTTAAACTGTTGGGAAATTTTTTTTCCTCTTTTTTTTTTTTTGGTACTCCCCAATAAAAGAATTTTACTAGTAGATTGCATAGTGCCTCTAGCAGTGGTAGCTGGTGCCTTGAAATCCAGTTTAATTTAATTTGGCTCATGACAGTGAAGTATATATTTTCTAAGAAATTATATTCATTTTTTCTGGGTGATAATGGAGAAATCTCTTAAAGATCCTTGAAAAGAGTTAAAAGATAGGGCACCAGGGTGGCTCAGTCAGTTGGGTGTCTGACTCTTGATTTCAGTTGGGGTCATGACCTTGGGGTTGTGGGATGTAGCCCAGGCCAGGCTTTATGCTTAGCATAGACTATGCTTGAGGTTCTTTTACCCTCCTCCCTTCCCCTCTGCTTCTGTCTCTCTCTCAAATAAATAAATTTTTAAAGAACTCCCTACAGCAAATCAGCCTCTTTGCATCCTCCTACATCTTCCTCTGAAACGGCTGTAATTACGAGCTCTCTTACCCCAGGACACCTACTTGTTAAAGTTAAAAGGTGAAATTGTAAGATTTAAGTATCAGCAATGTAAGTACTCATTTTGCATTCAACTTGGTATATGGAACACAGTATTAGTGAAATCAACTAATCTAGAAACTTGGGTAATTTATAAGAAACTCTTTTAAAGTCATACTCTTTGGCGTCACTAGAATTAAAGAGGCTTTTCACTGTGAACAGTTTCATTAGATGCTGTTATATTGTAATTGTTTTTTTAAAACAAATGAAACTTGGCAGTTGAAACCTATCAAACACAAAAGCTTTGATTTGGGTTTTATGAAACAGTAAAGGTATTTTTAAAAATTTGAATTGGAAAAATAAGTTAATAAATAGCAACCAGATTGTGTGTCTTAAGTTTTTCTTAGAGTTTAGAAACTGAACTTGAGAATGCCTCTCACACTATTAATTATGTTTATATTTGAAGCTGTGAGTCATGATTTTTTCTTTAGCAGGACAGGGCATTTTGCAGACAGATTAACCTGTTTGCCAGTTTTTAGACACTGACTGAAATGTACATATAATTAATTTCCTTGGTCTGAAAAACATAGTAAATCTTTGTAACTAACTCAGTGCCGATCAGAGGATTTAGCTCAGAGTTATTCATTCATGAAATACTGTGAGAGTTGGGAAGAGGAAGAGAATCTCCACAAAGGGAATGCAAAGTTTCATGAGGGCAATGGCATTTGAGCCTTGAAGATCAGAGTGATCTTGGATAAAGAGACATAGCTGGGCATACCAGGGTGAGAGAGTACAGGAGCCAGTACCCAGAGATGGTACCGTATGAGTCTTATATGTGGTTTATAAGCCATGCCATCTTGTTGAGTTCCTGTCACAATGTGGCTCTAAAGACATAGGGAAAAAAATGAAACTAACAAGGTTACTGCCTTCCTAAGGATAAGTAGAATAAAATGAGACATCTCCCTTGGCATTTGGGTTGTCGTTTGAAGTTGGTCAGACTATGAGAACATCAAAGATCAGTTGAATAGAGAAAGTAAGCAAGTAGTTTACCTTCTCTGAGCCTTAATTTTCTCAGCTTTAAAAATGAAGCCAAATAAATAACTAGAATGCAGGTTATTTTGCAGATTAAATTAAAGTAAAATATATGAATAACAGTACATACAAAGGTCGTTATTGGTGGCTTTGATAGTAGTAGTTGTAATGAAAATAGTAATACATTGTTTAAGGTGAAGAGATATTTCTTTATCTAAAAGGATCCATGGCGTGTTGCAGCATAACTGAGGTTTATAAGTTTTCCTAATTCTGGTATTAGTCACACATACTGCACAGTGTCATTTGTGAAATGTGACTATAATTTTGTCTTCTGATTTTACGATTTAGTTTTTTGTCTGAATATTTTATATAAATATATAGGGGAATTCTGCTTAATCCACAGATTTACTGTAGCAGTTATCATGGAGTACAGGTGACACTTTCCTAGAGAAGTCTTCTATTGCAATGGTTAATTCCTTCCTCATCCCTTATGATAGTCCCACCCCTAGAATATTTTTTTTTCTTTTTTCTGTCTTTTTTTTTTTTTTTTAAGATTTTATTTATTTATTTGACAGACGGAGATCACAAGTAGACAGAGAGGCAGGCACAGAGTGAGGAGTAAGCAGGCTCCGTGCTGAGCAGAGAGCCTGATGTGGGGCTTGATCCCAGGATTCTGGGATCATGACCTGAGCCGAAGGCAGAGGCTTTAACCCACTGAGCCACCCAGGTGCCCCCAGCCCTAGAATTTTTAACTGCTCATTAAATTTGTTCAGAGTACGAGATCTTTCTCAGTTGATTTAGCCAAGAATTTTTATCATAAGAGCCTTCAGAGATGAGGACACTGGGCCCTAGTGAGACTTTTCCACACAGGTAATTGGTGCCAAAACCAGGACTCAATCTCTATTTTCTTCTCACCTTGTCTAGGGCTTTCTTTAGTTTATATCATTGTCTCTAATCAAGTACATCTATGTAGTAAATCTGTATGGAGCCCAAGAGTTGGTGTGGCTGGTGAGAGAACCAAGTCCTGTTAGAAATATTTCATGGAGGGGTTCGCCTAGGTGGATCACTGGGTTAAAGCCTCTGCTTTCAGTTCAGGTCATGATCTCAGGGTCCTGGGATGGAGCCCTGCATCGGGCTCTCTGCTCAGCAGGGAGCCTGCTTCCCGCCACACACCCCCTCCCCCCCGCCTGACTCTCTGCCTACATGTGATCTCTGTCTGTCAAATAAATACAATCTTTAAGAAAAAGGAAAAAAAGATTCCATGGAGGAGTGATTTTTAAAGATTTAACAGCTTTTAAATAAGTTTAACAAATTTTAATAGCTTCTTGAAATAGAATTCATATACATTATAATTCACCCATTGAAATTGCACAATTGCATGACTTTTACTATAGTCACAAAGTTTTATAACTATCACCACAATCAATTTTAGAACATTTTAATACTCCAAAAAGAAACCATATACATCTTAGCCATTACTGCCGAATCTCTCTGTTCACCCCAGCCCAAAGCAACCACTAACTTAGTTTCTACCTCTATAGATTTGTTATAGATGCTTTATTTTAAGTGAATTCATTCAATATGGGGTCTTCTTCTAATTAACACACTATTTTCAAGATTCATCTGTGTTGTAGTATAGACCAGCATTTCTTATTGCCAAATAATACTCCATTGTGTGGGTATATCACACTCAATCCATTCATTAGTTGATGGACATTTGAGTTGTGTCCACTTTTTTGATTTTATGAGTAATGCTGAATATCTAATGTTATAAATACCTATGTGCAAGTTTTGTGTAGACATATGTCTTCATTTCTCTTGGATATATCCTTAGGAGTAGAATTGCTATATCATATGATAACTTTTATGTTTAATCATTTGAGGAACTCCCAGACTGTTTACCAAAAGTACTGCATCATTTTACATTCCCATCAGCAGTCTATGAGAGTTCTGGTTTCTCTGCATTCTCACCAACTCTTGTTATTATCTCCTTTATTATAGTCATCCTAGAGGGTATGAAGTGGTACTTTATTTTGGGTTTGATTTGCATTTCCCTAATGGCCAGTGATGCTATTGGCCATTTGTGTGTCTTCTTTAAAGAAATATCTATTCAGGACCTTTGTCTATTTTTAATCAAGTTTTCTTTTTAATACTGAGTTGTAATAGTTCTTTATATATTCTGTGTACAAGTCTTTGATATGACTTACAAATTTTTTTTTTCAGTCTCTCTTTTTTTTTCCAGTCTCACCACTTTCTTAGTGGTACCCTTTGAAGCACAACAGTTTCTAATTCTGACTGTCTATGTAATATATTTTTTTCTTTTGCTCCTTATGATTTCAATGTCATATCTAAGAAATCATTGACCAAATCCAAGACACCCATATTTTCTTCTAAGAGTTTTATAGTTTTAGCTTTTACATTCAGATCTTTGATTCATTTTGAGTGAGTTTTTATATATGGTGTTAGGAAGGGCCCACCTTCATTCTTTTGTGTGTTGATAGTCACTTACCTCAGTACCATTTGTTAAAAAGACTATTCTTTTCTCTTTTGAGTTGTCTTGGCACAGAAATGGTTCTTAAGCACTGCTTTTGAAGAACAGATGTAAATGGCACAAATAAAAGTATTCTAATTTGTCTTCTAGGTAAATTACGTGAAGAGTGTGAGGTCAGGATATTTAGATCACAAAGTCATGTGCCTGTAGCTGACAGTTAGAAACCTTAAGTAACAGATGAGGCATCTGTCGGGAAGAAGTTTGAATATGTCATTTGTCCAGTTATAGTGGTAGATCATGAAATCATGACTCTTTATCTTGGGGTTCTGAGTTCAAGCCCCACACTGGGTGTAGAGATTACTTTAAAAAAAAAAAAAAAAAAAAAGGAGGTGGGAAAGAAATGACCTCATAGTCTCAACCTCTTCTGTTGAAATAAGTCATGATATCTTCCGCTATTAGGTTGAATGTATAGAGGAATTTTGGAAGAAGTTTAAGTTGGAAAAACTACTGTAAATTTATAAAATAAAGAAACCCAATATGAAAAAAATAAAAGTAGTTAGAACAGAGCATGAGAAATATAATTCATAATTTTATTAACTCCAAATGACACGAAAGCAAAGAAGTAGAAGCAATTAACTGAATGGTAAAGTAGTGAAAAGAAGTTAGTGAAGAGTCAGAGTTCCTTGGTGCTAATCCTAGCCTATGTTATGTATGTAACCTTGAATAAGTCATTTAACCTTAAGAATACTAGCTGAGGGCACCTGGGTGGCTCAGTGGGTTAAGCCGCTGCCTTCGGCTCAGGTCATGATCTCAGGGTCCTGGGATCGAGTCCCGCATCGGGCTCTCTGCTCAGCAGGGAGCCTGCTTCCCTCTCTCTCTCTCTGCCTGCCTCTCCGTCTACTTGTGATTTCTCTCTGTCAAATAAATAAACAAAATCTTTAAAAAAAAAAAAAAAGAATACTAGCTGACATTTACTGAGGCTTTACCACATTCAGGATTTTGTGTAAGCATCAAACTTTGTAAAATGGAGATGATGTCTCTAATTAATTACTTTGAAAACTTGTAAAGGGCCATATACATAGAAATTTGGGGATTATTGCATGTGATAGTAGTAGCAGGCAGCTGATGGTATGTGTGTTTGTACTCAGAACAGTTCTATAAGGTGTGCCGTATTCTTACCTTGATGATGAAGAAACTAATGTTCAGTGGTTGTGAAAGTTATACAATTGTGAAAATTATACAATTAGTAATCGGTAAGTAGAAGGTTGACTAAGCCGTGATTTCTTTACACCACCTTGACTTTAGTGTGAAAGGCTATAGATCCTGATGGGTAGAGGAAGGGAAGGGAGGAGGGTAGCACCGGTGAGATTTAAATTATTAGAAAAATAAATTGTTAAATTATATGAAAGGTTAAAATATAATTCCAAAAGGCTGATGAGTCCTGAGATAGGTGATTTCAGAGGGTGGGGTGGAACAGAGCCGTATGCTAATAAGGTCAAAGGTATATCCCTTTTGATTAATCTATAAATCCTAGAAGAGCTAGATGTTATAAAGCACAGTCATATAATAGTTTAGCCAAAGACAGAGGGAAGACAGAACACCAT
This sequence comes from Mustela lutreola, assembly GCF_030435805.1. NCBI lineage: Eukaryota > Metazoa > Chordata > Mammalia > Carnivora > Mustelidae > Mustela > Mustela lutreola. Next base: position 54,981,493 of record NC_081291.1, on the reverse strand, counting down.
CCAGTGAAGTAATGAAGTCAAGATGGAAAGAAGAGGTAAGTATAGGAGGCCAGAATAATACTACAGCTTATAGATGTGGATAGACTTTGCTTTAAACCATAAAGGGGTTACTTCTTAGAATTAATTCCCTATTCATACCCTTTGTAGACTTTCCTCACCCACCAATAAAATGCCTGTGGTTAAGCTCCAGATGTTGGGGAACTAGGTATTCTTAAGTACTCCATAGCTCTTACCTCTCTACCCCTTACACACATCTTATCTTCCCCATGGTTGAGTTGAGAAACATTATTTGGGAATATAAGTCAGACCAAAAGGAGTACAAGAAAGGAGCAGAACGATTTCTTGTTCCTTGATTTATCCTGTGCCATTATCTTTTTGACGACAAGTACAAAGTTCAAGCTTTAGTTGTTATCCTGCTGCTACTCAATTATCAAGCAGTAGACCTGCTACTCTTTGATGGAGTTGAGCTGTTGGAGATGTCATCAGCTGGCACAAGGGGAGTAAAGGACTTTGAACTCTTAATTCTGATTTGCAAACTTTCGATTTCTGAATTTATGGTGATTGATGTCTCTAAGAGTATACCTAAGGTGAAAGTATGGACAAGAAAGACAGCTAATACATAGTGAGCCCATACTCTCTGTGAGGCAGTCTAAAGCACTTGAAGGTGAAATAAGGGTATCAGAGATCACAAAGGTCTGATTTCTTTTCATTTACACGGCTTTGCTTCTCAGAAATGACAGGGCTGGGATTTTGAAGAAAAGACAGTTGAGATGAGAAACATTGTTTTAGCAAAAGCTGATGCTGAATGCTCATTTTGCCACCATGTGTGCATTTAATAAATGATGGAGAGTAGGAAAAGAAGCAACTAAACATATGATTGCTAAGTTTAGTTTGCCCCTCTCTTATGTAGTGTTTAAGAGCAGGGATCTGGGGGCGCCTGGGTGGCTCAGTGGGTTAAAGCCTCTGCCTTCAGCTCAGGTCATGATCCCAGGGTGCTGGGATGGAGCCCCGCATCAGGCTCTCTACTCAGCAGGGAGCTTGCTTCTTCCTCTCTCTCTGCCTGCCTTTCTGCCTACTTGTGCTCTCCGTCTGTCAAATAAATAAATAAAAATCTTTAAAAAAAAAAAAAAAAAAAAAAAGCAGGGATCTGAAGTTAGAATGCTTAGGTTTCCAGCATCTTTCCTCTTTTCATTACTTTATGCAATAAGGTGATGCCAGACTCCTCACGCCTTATAAACACAGGATACTGAACCTGTTTGGCGTGAAAGGAAACAGAATCAGGGGGTAAAATTCTTAGACTGTTAGGGGGACCTGGGTGGCTCTGTCAGTTAGGCAGCTTCCTTCTGCTCAAGTCATGATCCTGGGGTCCTGGGATTAAGCTCCACATTGGGCTCCCTGCTCAGTGGGGAGCCTGCTTTTCCCTCTTACTCTGTCCCCCCCACCCGCTCCTGTGCACTCTCCCTCAAATAAATAAGTAAAATCTTAAAAAAAAAAATTCATAGGCTATTAATACATGGAGGTTATACACTTATTGCCAGACCACTCACCCGTGAGCTCAACCTTATAATGTATTCTGTCGATCACATACTTCTGTCAAAAATTCAGATTAGATCCTTGATATTTGGCAACAGTGTGCTAGGGGAGATGCCACATGTGTCCCTTAGATTATCCTAGCCTTCTCCCATATCAAGTCAGATTACTAGGAACCTGCAGGCCTGGCCTTGTAGAAACTCACTCACTGAACTCTGACTTTACACTTGATTTTATTAGCCAAAAGGCCAAGAAGCAATGAACTATAATTTTATAGTAAGCCCTTGATTTTTGTTACAAATGGATGTCAGAATCATATGCAAAGAATGCTTTTCCATTTCTTGTAGAAATCATTTTTTAAAATTTTGTTAGTTTTTCTTATAAAAGAGTTCACATGCATATTTCTCCTCCAATTAAGTATACTGATAATTTCTTAAGCACTTATATATAGCTAATGAAAAAGTATGGTGTATTTTCATTTTTGCTGTGTTTGTCAGAAAATTCAGAAGTAGTCAATTGCAGTAACTAACCTTAGTTTATATTTCTAATTCATTTATTTATCTCCCTGTCCTCTAAGATATTTGTCCTTTATTCATTATTTTTATTGAGTTTATAAAAAATGCATAAATTTTACAAGTCATCTCACTTTTTTGGGAAGTAAGGTAGATTTTGAAGTAATTGGTATTGCAACAGAATGGTGTAATAAAATATAGAGATCCACTCCAGTCCTCGGTATTCTTAATTAATGGAGCATCTGAGTGGGATGTGAAAATTAAAAATTCTTTCTTTTGAAAAAGAAGTACAGTTATGGAGTTGGATTGTTTTTTTGTTTTCCTGACCTTACTGTGCCCCCACAGTAAGAGTATTCTTAATCCCTTTATTTATTTCACCCAACCCCCCAAGGAGGTTATCAGCGTCCTCCGATAAGCACTAGTCTGTTCTGGTGGTTTAAGAGTCTGTTTTATTGTTGTCTTTTTTCTTCGTTTGTTTTACTTCTTAAATTTTATATATGAGTGAAATCATGTCTTTCTCTGACTTATTTCACTTAGGAAGTTTGTATATATTTTAATCTCTTAATATCACTAGGTACTAGATGATATTAGAAAGTGGAGGTAAATTTAATAGGCAGAATAATGGTATTGTAGATATTTAGGCAAATGGCTTTAAATTTTGTATAGGGGCACCTGGGTGGCTCAGTGGGTTAAAGCCTCTGCCTTCAGCTCAGGTCATGATCCCAGAGTCCTGGGATCGAGCCCCTCATCGGTCTCTCTGCTCAGAAGGGAGCCTGCTTCTTCCTCTCTCTCTGCCTACTTGTGATCTCTGTCAAATAAATAAATAAAATCTTTAAAAAAAAAATTGTTTTGTATAGAGATGCTGAAGTATTTTAGTGTGGAGTATCATGTAATTTAAGTGGTTTAGCTGTGTGTGTGTGTGTGTGTGTGTGTGTGTGTGTGTGTGTGTGTGTAAAGACAAAATACAGTAGTAAACAGTGTTGAATCTAGGTGGTGGATATATAGCTGTTCATTATAACATTCTCTTTCTCTCTGTCTTTGAAATTTTTTGTAACTGAAAGTAAAGGCTGCTCAGAATTCAAAAGAATGGTTATTATATAGAGAACAAACTGATGGTTACTGGAGGAGAGATGGGTGGGGGCATGGGTTAAGCAGGTCATGGGCATTAACGAGGGCATTTGTTGTGATGAGCACTGGGTGTTATATCTATGTAATGAATCACTAAAGTCTAGAGCTGAGACTAATATTGCACTCTATGTTAACTACCTAGAATTTAAATAAAAACTTGGAAGAAAAAAAAAGCATATGGCAAAAGCCATGTGTTTCACTCCTAGGAAAAAACAAAAACAAAACACGAAACCCAAAAGAATGGTTATCAGTACTTGGACCAACCCTCATATTTTAAAGGAGGAAAATTTTTATCACAGTGATTTAACTGCCTGGACTTATTTTTGCCCAACATTGTACTACTAACATAAGGGGATATGTCTAAAGTGTGACAACTGTGTGCTAAAATAACTGCTACAGTCTTATCTGTCCTGAATGACTGCAGTGTAGCATTCTGGCAGGCTTCCTGGGGGTTCTACACATATCCTGCCAGTTACATTTATAACTGCAGAGGAGTCAGTACAATAGATAGTTTGGCGTTTTTGCTAGTAGGTACCAAATGAACAAAGACTCTGGAGCATGTTACCTGCCCGCACTTCCTTGTAAGAAATTGCAGCCTCAGCCTAGATGACTTGGCAGATTTCTGGATCATTTATATGGTTAGAAAGACACATTCCCTACCCCCTTCCCTACTGAGTCATATAAGAGCTAGCACAAAAGGGTATAGTTGCTGCTCTGGCTGTAGTATACCTGAATTCTACAGGCAAGAGCAAGTCCTTTGGCCCTACTCAGTCTATGGTACCCTTCCCAGAGGTTCGAAAAGCACCCTCAGGTAGTAGATAGGTTTCTACCAGTCCGCATCTTTGAGTAGAACCACTGCCCAACTACAACATATGCCAAATAACCTGCTTTACTGTATTGTAGCAGATGATAGCTAGGGAAAGCAGAGAGATCATAAGACAGCTCAGTTCTCTGGGGCGCCTGGGTTGCTCAGTGGGTTAAGCCTCTGTCTTCGGCTCAGGTCATAATCTCAGGGTCCTGGGATCGAGTCCCACATCAGGCTCCCTGCTCGGCAGGGAGCTTGCTTCCCTCTCTCTCTCTGCCTGCCTCTCTCCCTACTTATGATCTCTCTCTCTCTCTCTGTGTCAAATAAATAAATAAATAAAATCTTAAAAAAAAAAAAAAAGACAGCTTAGCTCTCCTTAGACTCTTGATTGATGAGATCGTTACTTAAGACATAGCAGAAGCTAGCCTGGTCATTAGGGTTCTTACACATGTTCACATCACTTGCTCTCATTTTGCTCTCGTTTTGAAATGTACTTAAACCTTCATAGCCCCTGGTTCTCTTAGCTATCCTTTTTTTTTTTTTTTTTTTTTTTTTTGTAACAGAGAGGTGTGTGTGCATGCTCATGCAAGTGGGAGGTGGTGGGAGGGTTGCAGAGGGAGAGAGAATCTTAAGCAGGCTCCAGGCCCAGCTCAGAGCCTGACATAGGGCTTGATCTCACAGAGCTGATATCATGACCTGAGCTGAAATCAAGAGTCAGATGCTTAACCAACTGAGCCACCTAGGAGCTCCTCAGCCTTCCTAAACAGTCTTTATTGTATGTGTGTGTGTGTGGCTAATGTATTGTCAGAATCTTACTTTTTTGGGATGCCTGGGTGGCTTAGTTGGTTAAGGGTCTGCTTTTGGCTCAGGTCGTGATCCTGGGCTCCTGAGATTGAGTGCTTCTCCCTCTACCTGCTGTTTCCCCTGCTTGTGCTTCTGAGGTTCATGGCACAAAAGAAGAAAAGGATAATAAGACAAACAGATAAAAGCTTAAAAAATGTTTTTTCACTAAACACATGAGTTTTCATGTAACTGCTTACACAGTAATGTAACTGGTATGTATATTCTCATAATTTTTTCTTTTTTGCTTGTCATATTTATAATATTTCAAACAAACAGAAAGAGAATAACATAGTGTCCAAGGACCATTACCAGGCTTTTTCAGACTTCTGATTTTGCTGTATTTGCTTCAGAGAAAGCAAATTTAATTTGTGTGTACCACTCCTCAATCCATTCCCCCTTCTTTGAACATAACTATTCTGAATTTAGTATTTTTCATGAACATATTTTATGTAATTTTATTATGTATACATGTATTCATAAATAATACATAGTATTCTATAACTTCTTTTTTCACCCAGTTTCATCCTTTCGCAATTTACTCACACTGAGATATACGATTCTGTTCTATTTATTTTAATGGTTATAAGTATTTTTTTGGGTGAATATACCACAACTTAGATTGATTCTCTTATTAATAGGTATAAAGGGTATTTCCATTATTTCATCTTTTCATAAACAAGTGCTGCAATAAGTATTCTTCAGAATGTCTCCCTGCACACATATGCAAGAGGGTTTTTCTAGTATATATATCTAGAAATTGAATTATTGAGTTGTGCAATATATTCATGTTTAATATAACTAGACATGGCCAAATTGTTATCCGGGATGACTCTACCAATTTAAACTCCCATCAGCAGTGTTTAAAAGTTCCTGTTACCCCACATCTTTACAGACTCTTGAAAATTTGGCCTGAATGTGGGTGTGAAATGGTATCTATACAGCTAATTTATTCATGGTAATTTGCTTATGTTGGACAGAGCTTATGAAGAGACAGTGGAGCTGATTGATATCCCAGATTTTTCCCTCAGGAAACATCTTATTTTTTTTTTAAGATTTTATTTATTTATCTGACAGAGATCACAAGTAGGCAGAGAGGCAGGCAGAGAGAGAGAGAGGAGGAAGCAGGCTCCCTGCCGAGCAGAGAGCCCGATGCGGGACTCGATCCCAGGACCCTGAGATCATGGCCTGAGCCGAAGGCAGCGGCTTAACCCACTGAGCCACCCAGGCGCCCGAAAACATCTTATTCTTGATTATGTAGTTTAGTAGGGTATTCTGAATGAAATGCTGCCTGCTGGTAAAATACTTTTATTTTCAAGAGTATAAAAAACCTTTTAGAAAACATCTTTCTCATAAGATGTTTTCACTTTCCAAATTCATCCTTGTCATTCCAATTTCCTCCATGATTCTCTTAGTTCTTCTGACTGATGATTAGCAAGGGCATGAAAGAATGAGATGTCCAGTCCTTTATTGACAAATTACATCTGACGGCAGAATAAACCCACTTCTAAGAAACAAGTGTTCGCAGTTTTTCATTGCTATCATTTTGATTACTCCAATAATGAAACTGAATCTGTTTCTTAGGAACCAAATTAAGAAAGCCTAGAATATTCCACTACTTAATTAGTTGTAGTAATTAATAGTTAACTGATAATTATCTGCTGACTTTTCTAGAAAAAATGTGTAAAGAATGTGTGTTTTTTTAATGTGCATTGCATTTACATAATTGGTTCTTGAGTTGGATTCTGTACCAGTCATCTGTTGCTGTGTAACAAATCACCTCCAAACTTAGTAGTGTAAAATTCTGGTTCTGAGTAAGATGGAGCAGGTACACTTCACCCAGTCTCTCCCACTGAATGCAGTTTTTAAAACCTGTCATAGAGCAGCTATTTGAAAATTCTGAAAGGTAGATTGTAATAGGCAGACTAGGAAAGAAAAGCAGATCCTGAAGTGCTGTAGAACTAAGGTTAAACTCAGATTTCTCCCATTCTGGTATCCTCAGGCCTGAATTCAGCACAGCCTAAAACACAGAAGTGGGCACCAATGTTAATAGAGAGAACTCCAGGAGAAACCATCAGCTCAGGTGCAAGGAATAAGAAGGTGATATTCCTAATGCTCAGAGAAAGTAGAGAAACCTCTTATTGTCCTTTTTTTCTCTCTCCTCTTGTGCCATGAACTTCAAGAGGTTCTGTGGTGGCAGCAGATTGGGGTCTGACCAGAGCCTAAAGCCCTGGGGGCAGGGAAACTTTCTCTCTGATTAGTGGAGCTTTAGTCCCAAAAAGGTAGAATATCCCCATTTGCTTTTTTTCCTCTCTCCTTCAGCTGCTTGGCTCCAGACACAGGCATTGTGGAAGTTGTGTGAGAGTGAAGTAAATAAAACCCAAGCTTTCTGGCTATGTGAAGGAAAGGGGAACTCTCATGAACCAGAAAATACTGGGGAGATTTTGAAAGGGAGAAGCTAGGTAAATAAATAAACTCTTTAGTAAAATGTTATTATGAACTCCTAGGCTTACACATGTGCTGTACATGTAGAAATTCAACCCCAAATAACATCTACTCTCTGAAAAATGAAGTATGGGTTAGACCACTGCTTAGGTACCAGAATGGCAACAAGTGGTACACATATGGGACAGATCGAAATACCACTGCAAAGACTTTAAAAACTTAATTGAAACCACAATCCACAGAAGGCTGGTCAGAAACTATGGCCTGAAGAAAACTGGGTTGATTGCCTACTAAAAGAAAAATATCAGTATTCTCCATAGGATTTTAAGATGACCTAGATAAAATCTTATAATAATGTCCAAACAGTCCAGGATACAATAAAAAGGTTGCTTGGCGTTTGAAAAAAATAGGAAAATCAATTGACTTGGAAAAAGTCAGTCAAAAGATGCCAATGCCAAAAAAACAGACATAGTGCTGACAAAAACTAAAACAGCAATTCTAAAAATATTCCAGCAAGTAAGGACAGACATTCTTGAATAGAAAGATAAAAGGTCTCAACAAAGAAATAAAAGAGGTAAAGGATCAAATGAGCAACTTAGAACCAAAAAATACAGTAAATGAAAAAACAAAAACCCTGTATAGGATCAACAGCAGAAAAAATGACAGAGAAAAAATAGACATGAAAATAGTAAGTAGAAATTGTCGTTTGGGGGAGTATTGAGAAAAAAAACTGAAGAGAAACTTAGGGATTTGTGGGATAATGACAGAGGTCTAAGATTCATGTCATTAAAGTTCCAACAGGAGAGGTGAAGAAGTGGTGCAGAAAATTTATTTGAAGAAACAATGCTTAGATACTTCCCAAATTTGACAAATAACCTAAACCTATAGATTCAAGATTTAAGCTTATAGATACAGGAAATCCTAAAAAGGATAAAGACAAACCCACACCCAAACACATAATAACTAAAACTATCATGACACCAAAACCAAAGGGGAAAAAAAAAATCTCAAAAGCAGAGAAAAAGGATGTAGTGCTTACAGGGAAACAATTGTTCAAATGACTTCATATTTCTCATCAGAAATCTTGATGACAGAAAGAAGTAGAATTACATTTTTAAAGTGCTGGTGGTAGAGGTATCAACTTAAGGTTTTATGTCTAGCAAAAGTATCTCTCACGGATGAGGATAAAATAAAGAATTTACAGCTACTAGATCCTGCTGTAAAATATTTATACTTCTCTTGAATTCTTCAATTAACAGTAGAAAGCAAAGAATTCTAAATCAATAATAGGATTTTCACTATATATAAATACATAATACGTATGAAGAGAGGGTAAAAGAACCTAAAATGGTGATGATGATAAGGTTTGTACTTTAACTTAAAGTGGTAAAATGTTAATTTTAAGTAGTCTGTGAAAGTTACATGTATATATTGTGATCCCTAGAGCAACGACAAAAAAAAAAAAAAAAACCTGGCCTCCCAAAAATATGTAGTAAAAAACCCAGTAGATTAAAATGAAATACTAAGACTGTGGGTTGCTGGAGGGGGATGGTGGGTAGGAGGGTTGGGGTGATTGGGTGGTAGACACTGGGAAGGGTATGTGCTATGGTACATGCTGTGAATTGTGTAAGACTTAAAAATCACAGACCTGTACCCCTGAAACGAGTAGTATATGTTAATAAAAAATTAAATTAAATACTAAGAACTGTTCAGATAACCCAGAAGAGACCAAGAAGGGAGAAAAAAACATGGAATGAAAAACAGAGGATGGACAGACAGAAAACAAATAATAAAATTGGAGACCTGAATTCAAACATATTGGTAATTTCAGTAAATGTAAATGATGTAAACATGCCAAGTAAATGACAGCTTATCAGCGTGGATTTTTTAAAAAGATTTATTCATTTATTTTAGAAAGAGAGTGTGAGCAGGGAGGGGCAGAGGGAGAGAGAGAAAATCTCAAGCAGATTGCATGCTGAGTGTGAAACCCAGTTGCAGGGCTCATTCTCACAACCCTGAGATCATGACCTGAACCAAAAACCAGGAGTTGGCAGCTCAACTGACTAAGCCACCCAGGTGCCCCCAGAGTGGATGAAAAAAAAAAACTACTCTGATTATCTCCTGCTTCTTTAAAAAATTTACTTCAAATATAATGATGTAAATAAGTTACAGGAAAAGGGGCAGAGAAAGGTGTATTTCAGGGCACTTAGGTGGCTCAGTCAGTTGAGCAGCTGACTCTAGGTTTCAGCAGGGGTTATGATCACTGGGTCCTAGGATGAGCCCTGCCCTGAGCTCTATGCTCAGCCAGAAAGTCTATGTGTGGATTCTCTCTCTCTCCCTTTCCCTCTGCCCCTCACCCTGCACGTGCAGTCACACACTCTGTCTCTCTCTCTCTCTGTCTCTAGGATAAATAAATCTTTTTAAAAAAAAAAAAAAAAAAAAAGCTTGAGTGTAGACTTCAGAGCAAGGAAAATTACTAGAAATACTAGAAATAAAGATAATACATAAGGATTAAAAATAGTTCACCAAGGAAACATAACAGCTCTAAAACTGTATATGTACATAAAATATTAAATGCTCTCCTAATAAGAGAGCTTGAGAATACTGGAAGAAAAAAATGGATAGAACTGAAAAGGGAGATAAATCCATAATTACAGTTAGAGGCTTCAGCACTCCTCTCTCGGTGATCTATAGAACCTAGTAGGCAGAAAATTGGCAAGTATATAAAAGAACTAGGTGTGCCTGGGTGGCTCAGTCAGTTAAGCATCTGCCTTCAGTTCAGGTCATGATTTCAGGGTTCTGGGATTGAGCCCTGTGTCAGGCTCCCTGCTCAGCAGGGGGACTCTAGTTCTTTCTCACCCCTTCTCCCTGCTCTTTCTCTCTCTCTCTCAAATAAATAAATAAAATCTTGAAAAAAGAGCCAAGTAGCACCTTCCACTGTTGATGTGTATGAAACACTTTAAACAAAACAGCCCCAGAATATATATTTTTTCAAGTCCCCGGGTACCAGTCAAGATAGGCCCTATCATGTATGATAAAACTAACCTGAAAATTTTTAAAAGAATTGAAATAAGGTATGTTCTCTGACCATAGGAGAGTTAGACTAGGAAACAATAACATAAAGATAACAGGAAGATACCTAAATACATTTAGATGTGAAATAGCGTACTTCTAAATAATTCATGGGTCAAAGAGAAAGTCTCAGAGGAAATTGGAAAGTATTTTGAGCTGAGAGAAATTGAAAACATTAAAAACACATAGTAAAAATTTGGGGGATGGGCGCCTCGGTGGCGCATTTGGTTAAGCGTCTGACTCTTGGTTTAGGCTCAGGTTGTGATCTCAGTGTTGTGAGATGGAGCCCTGCCTCAGATACGCACTGAATATGGAGTCTACTTCAGTTTTTCTCTCCCTTTCCTCTTCCCCACTGCATGCGTGCTTTCAATCAGTCTTTTTTTTTTAGAAGATTTTATTTATTTATTTGACAGATTACAAGTAGGCAGAGGTGGGGCGGGGGGGGGGGACTCCCCGCTGAGCTGAGAGCCCGATGCAGGGCTGGATCCCAGGACCCTGAGATCATGACCTGAGCAGAGGGCAGAGCTAAAGTAGTAGAGAGTAATTTATAACATTAAAAACTTACATAAGAAAACAGGTATCAAATCAACAATCTAAGCACCAGCCTTAACAAATCTGAAGAAGTGTAAAAACAATAAACCTGGGTACCTGGGTGGCTCAGTGGTTTAGGCCTCTGCCTTCGGCTCAGGTCATGGTCAGGATGGAGGCCCTTGTCGGGCTCTCTGCTCAGTGGAGAGCCTGCTTCTTCCTCTCTCTCTCTTGCCTGCCTCTCTGCCTGCTTGTGATCGCTCTCTATCAAATAAATAAATAAAATCTTTTAAAAAAACCAATAAACCCAAAGCAAGCAAAGGAAGGAGGTAATAAAAATAAGAGTAGAAACCAATGGAACTTAAAACGAAGGAACATTGGAGTGAAAATAAAAGCTGGCTCATAAAAAGGATTAATAAAATTGATAAATCTCAGAGCACCTGGGTGACTCAGTAAGTTAAGCATCTGCCTTTGGCTCAGGTCGTGATCGCAGGGGCCTGGGATCAAGCCCCAAATCCGGTTCCCTACCCTGCTTCTCTCTCTTCCCCCTGCTCACGTGCGCTCTCTCTCTTTCTCTCTTTTTCTCAAATAAAATCTTTTTAAAATTTTTTTTAAAAATTGAGGGGCGCCTGGGTGGCTCAGTGGGTTAAAGCCTCTGCCTTCGGCTCAGGTCATGATCCCAGGATCCTGGGATCGAGCCCCGCATCGGGCTCTCTGCTCAGCAGGGAGCCTGCTTCTCCTCTCTCTCTGCCTGCCTCTCTGCCTACTTGTGATCTCCGTCTGTCAAATAAATAAAATCTTTAAAAAAATTTTTTTTTTAATTGATAAATCTCTAGCAAGATGATGATGGCAGATATGAAGAACTAAAGTCCAGAATGAAAGAGAAGATATCACTATAAACCCACAGACATCAGAAAGATGATAAGGAACTACTATAAACAACTTGAAATACATAAATCAGCAACTTAATGGAGGAGACTAAATTCTCAGTGAACTACCAAAACTCATCTAAGTCGAAAAGATAGCTTGAGTAGTTCTAGAACTATTAAAGAAATGAAATTTGTAGTTCAAAACATTCTGGAAAAAAAATTACATAAAGTCACTGGCAAATTCTACCACACATTTCTGGAAATATACCAACTCTCTGTGATTTCTTACAGAAAATAAGAGAGACAAGAACTCCATTTTATGAGGCCAGCATTACTCTGATATCAAAACCAGACAAAAGCTATACAAGAGGACAAAACAGACCAATATCTCTCATAAACATAGGTGAGAAAATACTCCACAAAGTACTAACAAATTGAACATAACAATGTATATAAAGAATATATCATGACCAAATATAGTTTGTATCAGGAATGCAGTACTAGTTTAGAATTTGAAAATGAAACAATATAATTCACAATATTGACAACCCAAATAAAGCCATATTTCATTTGATACAGGAAAAGCATTTGACAAAACTTATTAACCATTCATTATTTGAAACTCTCAGCAAACTAGGAGTAGAAGGAAATCTCTTCAACTGATTAGGCAGCTAACAAAAAAAATTTTTAGCTGCAACTGACATCATACATAATGGTTAACCCTGAATCGTTAAATTTTAAAAGTGGGTAGAAGGCAAGGATGTCCTCTCTGACCACTACTATTTTAACATTGTACTTGAAGTGCTAGCCAGTACAGTTAGGCAAGAAAAATAAATAAAAGGCATACAGATGGAAAAAGAAGAAATAAAACTGTCTATGCTCATAGCTACGGCACTGCTTACATAGAAAATCCCAAGGAATCCAGAAAAAAATTCTAAAAACTAATAAGTGAGTTTAGCAAGATCTAAAGAGAACAGTGCCAACCCACACAAAACAATTGAGCTTTTATATACTTGCAGTGAACAGTTGGCGTCAAGAGAAAAATACTGAAGTATAAGTATAAAAATCATATTGCAGGATTTCTATGCTGAAATTGTAAAACACTGATGAAAGAAATTAAAGATAAAAAAATACAGAGATATATTCATGGATTGGAGGACTCAGCATTCTAAAAATGTCATTTCTGTCCAGTTTCATAGATTTATACAATTCCAGTAAAAAAATCTTAGCAAAATTTTTTTGTAATTATAGACAAGATTATCTCAAATTTATATGAAAAGGCAGAGGAACTAGAGTAGACAAATCAATTTTGTGAAAGAAGGTTAAGCTGAGTGAATTAATCCTATCCAGTTTCAAGATTTATCACAAAGCTACAGTAATCAAGATGGTATCACATTGGCAAAAGGATAGATTGCTGGAACAGAATAGGAAGTCCAAAAATAGAACCACTAAATATCACCAATTCATTTTTCATTAAAATGCAAAGATAATTCAATGGAAAGTAGCTAGTGTTTTAAAAAAGATTTTGGACAAATTTGACATCCACATGCAAAAATATGAGCCTCTATGTAGATCTTACACTTTATATAAAAATTAACTCAAAATAATTCATAAATCCATCTGTAAAACATAAAACCTTCATAGGAATACATAGAAAAGGATGAGGCAAAATGTTTTTAAGTATGACACCTTAAGTGCAATTCATAACATTAAAAAATAAAAAGGAAAAAGGAATTTAACAAAATTTAAAAAAAAATTTGTTTTAATGATGAAAAACACTATTAAGAGAGTGAGAAGGCATGCTATAGCCTGGAAGGAAATTTTGCAGATCGCATATCTGACAAAGACCATATATTCAGAGTATATTTTTAAAACTGTCAAAACTGACCAGGAATAAAACAACCCATTTGAAAAATTGTTGAATTTGAATATCTTAAATAGTCTGTTTACCAAAGAAGATGTATGGTGGTAAATAAATAAATGAAAAATATTTAGCATTATTAGCTCTTAGGGAAATGCAAATTAAAACCAGGATGAGATACTACTGGTCTAATGGCACAAATGAAAACTGACCATTTCAGATACTGACAAGGACACAGGCAAATAACCCTAATGCATTGTTTATAGGAAAGGAAAAAGGTACATCTACTCTGGAAAACATTTTGGTGATTTTCTTTTTAAGTTAAATGTATGCTTAACAGGGGCGCCTGGGTGGCTCAGTGGGTTAAGCCGCTGCCTTCGGCTCAGGTCATGATCTCAGAGTCCTGGGATCGAGTCCCGCATCGGGCTCTCTGCTCAGCAGGGAGCCTGCTTCCCTCTCTCTCTCTCTCTGTCTGCCTCTCCATCTACTTGTGATTTCTCTGTCAAATAAATAAATAAAATCTTTAAAAAAAAAAAAAAATGTATGCTTAACATATGACCCAACAATTCCATTCCCAGGTTTTTAACCTATAGAAGTGAAAACTTACATTTCCACAAAATTCTTCATGCCACTGTTTAGAGCAGCTCTATTCATAATTGCCAAGAAGTAGAAACCATCCAAATGCCCTTCAGCAAGTGAATGGATAAACAAACTGTGGCATATCCATATAGTGGACTACTACTCAACAATAAAAAGAAATAGCTATTGATACATACAGTATCCTGGATGTGTGTCACAGACGTTGTGCTGAGTAAAAGAAATCATCTCAAAAGTTATATACTAGGGCACCTGGGTGGCTCAGTGGGTTAAGCCGCTGCCTTCAGTTCAGGTCATGATCTCAGGGTCCTGGGATCGAGTCCTGCATCAGGCTCTCTGCTCAGCAGGGAGCCTGCTTCCCGCCTCTCCGTCTACTTGTGATTTCTCTCTGTCAAATAAATAAATAAAATCTTAAAAAAAAAAAGTTATATACTATATGATTCTGTTGATATCACATTCTCAAAAAAGAAAAAATCATGGTGAAAAGAATGGATTATGCATTAGTGATGGAGTTAGGTGTGACTATACAAGGGAGCCATTTATTTATTTATTTATTTATGGTGTATAACTGACATACAGTGTTACATTAGTTTCAGGTGTACAGCATATTGATTCGACAGTTCTTTACATTACTCAGTGCTCACTGTGATAAGTGCAGTCACCATTTGTTACCCTTCAATTTTTACAGTATCATTGACTATATTTCCTATACTGTACTTCTCATCTCTGTGACTTATTTTATTTTTTTTTAAAGTAGGGTTTTTTTTGTTTTTTTAAGATTTTATTTATATATTTGACAGAGATCACAAGTAGGCAGAGAGGCAGGCAGAGAGAGAGAGAGGAGGAAGCAGACTCCCTGCTGAGCAGAGAGCCCGATGCGGGACTAGATCCCAGGACCCTGAGATCATGACCTGAGCCAAAGGCAGCGGCTTAACCCACTGAGCCACCCAGGCGCCCTCTGTGACTTATTTTATAACAGGAACTTTGTACCCCTTAATCTGTTTCACACACACACACCCCAACCCCGCCACTACCTCATCTCTGGCAACCACTGGTTTGTTCTCTAAGAGTATTTTAAGAGTCTGTTTGGTTTTTTGGGTTTTGTTGTTGTTGTTCATTTTGGTTTTTATATTCCACATATAAGTGAAATCATATGATATTTGTCTGATTTATTTCATTTAACAAAATTCCCTCTAGGTCCATCCATGTTGTAGCAAATGGCAGGATTTTGTACTTTTTTTAATGGTTAATATCCCACTGTATTTATGTACCATATCTTCTTTATCTATTTGTTGATCATTTAACACTTGGATGGCTTCCCTATGTTGGCTATTGTTAATAATGCTGCAGTGAACATAGGGGTACATATATCTGTTTGAATTAGTATTTTTGTTTTCTTTAGGTAAATATCCAGTAGTGGAATTACTAGATCATATGGTAATTCTGTTTTTGTTTTTGTTTTTTTAGGATTTTTATTTATTTATTTGAGGGGGGTGGAGGAGCAGAGGGAGAGGAACAAGCAGACTCTGCACTGAGTGCAGAGCCTTACACAGAGCTTGACCCCATAGCCCTGAGCCAAAATCAAGAGTCAGAGGCTCAAACAGCTAAGCCACCCAGGAACCTCCTTAGTTCTATTTATAATACTGTTTTCCACAGTGGTAATACCAGTTTACACACTGCCAGCCTCCTCCCCACCCCCCCGCTCCGCCCCACTACAGTAAATAAGGGTTTCCTTTTCTCCACATCCTCACCCGCACTTATTCCTTTTTCATCACTAGCCATTCTGACTGTTTTAAGGTGGTATTTCGTTGTGGTTTTGATTTGCTTTCCCCAGTGATTAGTAATGCTGAACATTTTTCACAAGGGAGTCTTTTAGAGCAATGGAATTGCTCTTTATTCTGATTATGCTGATCGTTACGTGAATCTATGCCTGTTTTAATATTCGTAGAACTGTACATATGTCTGAAAAGTTAATTTTATAGTGCTAATTTAAAACATTTTTAAAAAGCTTAATGGCATAAAGTGACAACTTATTTTTATGTAATGATTCTGTGGACTGACCACGTGGTTCTTCTGCTTTCCTTTGTGTTGACTGGAATATTGAGATGCCCAGAAGGTCCAAATGGCCTCACTCACATGACTAGTAATATGTATTAGCCATTGGCTTAGAATTTAGCTCTGGCATTTGGCCAGCAACCTTGATTCTTCCATTCTTAGTATTCTATATGGCTGGTTGGGCTTTTTTGCAGAATGGCCAGTGGGTTCCATGGAGTGTTCAAAAGAACAGTCTCCAGTTTCCAAGCACTTAACAGGTCTCTGCATCATGCTGACTAAAGCCCCATTTGTTGTACTAGTCCTGTCACCAAACCCAGATTCGGCGTAGGAAGGTACAGGGCATTAATATGAGGAGTGCTGGCTCATTAGGGGCCTCCAAATTAATGTCTTTCACACATGGTGAGTGCTTTTTGTTTTATTTAAAAACAAAAAACCTTTCCTTCCAGATTATCCATACTCCTTCAACAAAAACATTGAGACTCCAGTATCTAAGAGGGAGAAATTAAAGATGGTCTGTTACTTAAAAAAATGTAAACTGTGATTGAAGTATGTTGAAAGTGTGCTGTTTTCCTTTAAGTGTCAACGATTATAGACCCACATCTTTTTAGAAGAGATTTTATTTATTTATTTACTTATTTACTTACTTATATGAAAGCACACGCATGCACGAGGTGGGGGGTGGGGCAGAGGGAGAAGGAGACTCCTTGCTGAGCAGGGAGCCTGATGGGGGCTTGATCCCAGGACCCTGAGATCATGACCTGAGCTGAAGGCAGCTGTTGAGCTGACTGAGCCACCTAGGTGCCCTCTAGACCCACATCTTGAGAGAGATTTGAATTTATTCTTTGTGCACCCAATTACTTTCCCCCATAACTCTATCATTAGTTGACTCTCCGTATAGGGAATGGGGCTCCAAAAGCACTCACAAGAAGGATGCTGGGAGTGGATCTTAAAAGTTCTCATCAGAAGGAAAATTTTTTTGTAACCATACATGGTTATGGATGTTAATTAACTTACTGTGATAATCATTTTGCAACATATCCATATATCAGATTATTGTGTTATATACCTAGAACTAATACAATGTTATATGTATTGATTATATCAGTTTTAAAAAAACACAAAAGAGCTCACATAGCACTGCAGACAACCTTGGGATTAATTTTGGGAATAGAAAGGAACCTTTTTGAACACATAGTCAGATAGCATCCGAAGAAGTAATTTGTCCAAAACAAAAAGCTTCCATGAGGTTTTTATGTAGTGAAGATATAAGGCACAAATACTAAACCAGAAACAGCCTACAAAATGAGTATTGCAGAAATTGAGGGTGCTTTTGTTTTTTGCTCATTTCTTTATTCCTTTGTTTTTAAGCAGTGGTAAACACAAGAAATCAGATTACTATGGAGTGAATGCATGAAGTAGGAAAAAGATGGTAAGAGGACAATAGCATGGTGTAGTAGAAAGAACATAAACAGAGAAGTAGAAGAGATGGATTCTAGATCTGATCTGGCCACTACCGCACCCTTCACTTCTTTCAGTATCTTGGCTTTCATACCACAAATGAGGTGTTTGATCTGAATAGTGCTTCATAACATCCCTAGAAGGCTTTAGAGACCAGGCTCTCTGATGGAGATGTATGACTTGCAAGGGAGGGGAGAAGTCAGTACAATTCTTGTTTCCGCAATATAAATTACAGAAATCAAAACGAAGATTCTAGGCTGGGGAGAGTACATAGTATATAGAATGAGAAGGTACTGAAGAGGGGTGTGAGTTTTTACAAAATGTTGAGAAATATTGTAGTCTAGAAAATGCAAGTGATCTCTAATGTCAGTAGCAAGCAAGACTTGTTCATATTATTCACTGTTTCCTCCCTAAATGCCAGAAACAGGGCCTGGCACATGGTAATACTTATTTAATAAATTAATACAGGATCCGTCTCTCCTCTCAAAAAATTTTGTTTTGGACTTTGGAGAGTAATTTAGGGGTGTAACAGCTTCATCCCTTTTTTAGTCACATATTTCCTTTGTAGATGAGGTATGATGAATGCTGAACTTCTTTTGTCCCCCTACTAATGGACTATACATTTTTGGCCTAAAGGCTGAAGCTATATAGTGCTATATCTGTACAGGTTTATATAACTTATCAGATTCTTCCTTCTGTCCCTGTTCTGGTTCATAGAAGGAAATAAAAAACATTAGTTCATGTCTCCTAGCTTCACGGTGGAATAAAAAGCCACCAAAGAAATGTTTTATTGCCCTCTCAAATGTATTTTCTGTTGACTTTCTGTTTAGATCATAAGAAAAAAGCTCAGAACTCCAAAACATACAATTATTCCTTTTCAATTGATAATGACCTCTCTGGGCACTTCCCTGTATATCCTATAACAGGAATCAAAATTTCCTTCAACAGTCTAGATATCAACACAAAACCTCATGTTCAAAGTAAATTGTTCTTTCGGAAATCCCTGTAAAATTATCTAAAGCAAAATTTTATTAATATGGAAAGCTGAATATCCAGTATTTTAAAACCACCTCTTCTGAAACTATCCAGTAATAGTTTCTCCTATTTGGTGATTTTTTTTTTTAATTTTTTTTTTTAAGATTTTATTTATTTATTTGACAGAGAGATCACAAATAGGCAGAGTAGCAGGCTGAGAGAAGGAGAAGCAGGCTCCTTACTGAGCAGAGAGCCCGATGCGGGGCTCGATCCCAGGACCCTGGGACCATGACCTGAGCCGAAGGCAGAGGCTTAACCCTCTGAGCCACCCAGGTGCCCTGGTGATTATTTTTAATCAACTTATTTTTTAAGTTTCCTAAACTTAGTAAGATGTTGAATTACATCTTAAGTACAATTCTTAATGAATGGAAAAATTGTATTAGAAATGGTAAGATCACCTATTAGGTGTTCAGGTACAAGTATACATCCAAAAAAACCTTGATTGGAAACTAGAAACCTATAAATAATCAAATCTGGTATATCTCCTTTTTAAGTCCAATATTGGTGACCTAATACTTACAAAATTAAAACTAGTGTATCTTGTAAGTGAAAAGCCTTTATATCTTTCTTCCTTACCCTCCCACCCTACTCGCATTATGTATTTGTTAATAACCTGTTTTTTGCTCCCTCAGTGGATGTCAGATAACATGCCATAGGTACTTGACTTAAGTTGTTTTGTGTGGACTATTTTAATAGTCTCCTAAGCACTCTCCCATGCCCCAGCCCTCATTTAACTCCAGCATTGTCTGTTCTTTACTCTGAGTGATCCTGTTAAAACCTAAAACCTTTCCTAACTCTGCTCAAGACTCCCATTGACTTCCTTACAGTAGCCTACAGTGTCATACACAGTCCGCTTTCATCCACCAACCCTTTCTGTCCTTATTTTCTATTTTACCTCCCTTAGTTTCAGCCTCCCTTAGTCTCATCCTCCTTGGCAATCTTTGTGCACACCAAATCCATTCCTGCCTCAAGGCCTTTGAACTTGGTGTCTCTCCCTGGACTACCTTTCCCCAGATATCTGCATATTTGCATTCAGATCTCTGGTCAGATGTTATTTTATCCGAGAGGCCCGTCATCCTCTGTCCTGTTTATACTGCTCTATTTTTCTTCATACCACTCATCACCAATGGATATATATTTATTATATTTGTTTATTGTCTATCTTCCCCAGCTAGCATGGAGGCATATGTTTGTTCTTTGATGCTTTTCCAGAACAGTGCCTCAAGTATTTGAATGAACAGCTCAGTTTAAGTTCTACCTCTTTCTTTGAAACTTTTCTCCAACCTACAGTGATTCACTTTTCTATTGTGGGTGCTCATATTCTGTCTCTACTGATTCCTTAAATATAGAATTCTTATTGTAAACATAATTTGCGTAATAGGTAAGAGTGTGGAGTGAGAATTGTATATGTAGTTTAAATCCTAGCCTTAGCCATTTAAGTCTGAGCAAGTTATTAACCTTCCCGCTTTTCTATTTCTATTCCTGTAAAATGACAGTAATGGGTAGTTCAAATGAATGGAACACAGAGGAGATAAAATGGGAAAAGCAGGAAGAGACCTAATCATCAGGATCATTATGTGGCATGCCTGGCTGTTTGTTTGTTTTTTATGTAAGTAACAGAGAATTTTGAAAGACTTTTTTTTAAGCAGTAGTATGCCATAAGGTAAATTTTCAACTTACTTAAAATTTTAGTTTAATGGGGCACCTGGCTGGGTCAGTCCATAGAGCATGTGACTCTTGATCTCGGGATTGTGAGTTCAAGCCCCACGTTGGGCATGCAGCCCACTTTAAAAAAAATTAAATTCTAACTTCGTTTAATCTATGCTAATACTGAACTGTTGAAGAACTTAATTTACCTTGTGGTAGTACTTTAATACAGTTTTGTTTTGTCTCTGTATCCTGTGTTTACTGCTATTTCCTGGCTAAATTTTATTTATTAAACAATTGGGTCACTTCTGGTCTGGAGTAGAACTTTTATAATGTAAGGGAGACCACAAAATTTAAAGGATTATATGTGCACTGTCTCATATTTTCTCTTGGCAGAAATACCATGTTCTGGCTCCTTTTCCTGCATAAGACTTTTTTTTAGTATTCCCCTTATTTCAGGGTAGAATTTCTAACAAGTACACTTACATGGATTCTTGGTGACCTAAAGAAAAACAATAATGTTCATTAGGTTTGTGCAACCTTTGCCTTCTGGATATGTGTGAGAAATGAGATTATTTACCTTATCTTCAATTTTGGTGTATATGCATTACCAAAAATATATTTTCAAGATATTTTCCCTGCTCCCAAACAGGGAAGGTTTGGGACTTCTCACCTAGGTCACAGTGTCCAGAAGACTGTGCCTCAACCCAGACCAAGATCAATATAATATTAGTGATATAAATCAAATCAACCAATAGCTCTTCAAGTTTCCCACTTCCTGTTCGTCTCCTCCAGATACAAAATAGGTTTAAGGAGCAAAGTTCTTTCCTACCTTTTAATATTTTGAGCTGCCTGTGTTTAGGATTCAAGTATTTTTGGTGCTTATTGCTTAACTGGGCTGAAGATTATCTCATGTGACAGCATAGATCTCTTGTTTTAGAATTGCCATTACTTTCTAGAACAGCCACTCTGTACAGCTGCCAACATGCCCTGGATCCTTTTGCTTCATATTACAGTGATACTGCTTTGTCAGGGTAGAATTCAGCCTCACAGGGCTGGAGTCAGTCTCTGCTGACCTCATGCCACAGTACAGCATGTTCAAATCTGGGAGAAACCCGAGGGTTATTCGGCATATTCCTCCTCTTTCTCCCTTACAAGCATGGAACCCTCACTCTCCTCGGAAACCGTATGTTGTATATGTGTGTGTATCTGTCTTTTTTTTAAAAAACTCTTCCTTAATCCTATAATTTCTACAGCTTTAAGTGGGGGCTGGTTGAATAGATAGACACAGGAAATGCTTTGAGCTGCTGAAACTCAGCATTTTTCAGTAGTAGATCTCAGCCATGGGCATTTGCTATTTTTGGACTGATTTGTGTGAGGTTGCAATAATCAAGAAGCATGTTATGTGTTTCCCAGTTGTTCATTTTGCCCAAAGCTATTTGGGCGGAATGTACAGAGCACTCTTTTGACGGTGTGGGCATGCTCAGATCATACTGGAGTGTTCCGACTCCTGTGTGATGGGCTGCTTCAGTGCAGAGTAAATGTCAGCCTCACTCTCTCAGGCAGAAAAGTTATCAGAAAATAAGTGTTTCCTTCGGTGAACAAGAGAGTTCATTTGCCTTTGGCAGCTTAGGAAAAGCTTGGGTTAAATTTGAAGATGCTAGGCATGCATAACAAATAAGAACTTGGATTAGATCCATTTGAAATATTTCTCACATTAAAAACAAAGGTTCTTATCATTCAGCTACTTGTTTTCACTGTATTTTTCCCAAAGACTTGGCAATTTTCCTAATTGTAAAGCAGTGTGCACGTATCTCAGTGCTAAAGTTTATGTCTTCAGATCAGAAGAACAAATTTCTGAGATACAACTGGATAGGAAGATGATCCAGCTTTATGCAACACAACCCCCATTTTCACATTTGTTCTGTAATCTTCAGTAGAAAACTTGGTCAGATCTTGATTTTACCGTGATTTTTTGAATTGGTTCTATAAATGAGCCAATAAATGGTATATCTATTTTCTAAGAGATAATACTAAAGCAAAACAGATTTTTTTATAGTTTTACCTGATTTTAAGATAGATATACATTAATACTATTTGCCCTTGAGCCATTGGATTTAAGGTCCAGATTTTTTACTCTGAAATTTGATATTAAATTACTCTCTTGTGATTTATGGATAATAATTTAAAACTGCCTTCATTAAGAGATTTGTGGCTCTGCTTTGTACCCTTTTTTTTTCTGTTTGTTCTGTATCTTGGATTTTAAAACCTTGGCACATCTCTGTTTGTTCTGGGGTTATAAAAGGTCAGTTTACTTATCTGTATTTTATTAAGAATGCTAGCTCGGGTTGAATGGGTTGGTCAAAAAGAAAGAATTCGTGGGAGAGCCCTCAAAGGATAGGAGGTGGAGACTGGTAGTAAAACAGAAATTAACTCTTTTCCCCCCTACTGACAGTCGACAGGGAGGTGGGGAACATGAAATATAATTTAAACATTCTTAATTGATTTTCTCCATGGTTGTATTAATTCATAAGTGGAGAAAATTTGCTTAAAAGATTGTAGATGAAACTTTTCTTGCTTCCCTCCCCATGTCTCCCTCTCACTTAACAAACTATTCATTGACTCTGGTGAACTAAAATGCTGTCATTGAAACAATGATTTAAAATATTCAAAAATGAAGTACTTGCTCTGCATCTCTAATTCTTAATATGACTATGTGGGTACATCAAACTGCTATAGATTGGGGTTCATATATGTCCTCCTTACATGAGATTGTAACATGCTTTGTTAAGAGTTCATTCTAAACTACAGAATGAATATTTTGAAGGAAGATTTGAGGGAGAAATGCTTCTGACTTTAGGTAATAAATGGAGAATTTTAGAAAGCGGGACAATGTTGAACTTTAACATCTGTTTTTTAAATGAGATTACAGTATCTCCAGATTTGATGAGTTTTAAAGACGAATAATTCCATTTTTCCTTTCTTAATAACCCTGCATCACCACACATCTGTATGTTTAACTCATATATGTAATGGAGAAAGTCCAGACAATCCCTTACCAGTGTTGATGTTGCTTAAGTTTTCTATACAAATGCCCAGAATTTATAATGGCAATTCAGAACATACATGTGTAATCACTTGGTCATATATAGATGCTTTACCTTGTTAACAAGTGTTATTTACATTGAGCTGTCACTGTATCAAACTGAGCTTTTAATTTTTTTTTTCCTTAAAGAGTTTATTTATTTATTTGACACAGAGAGAGACCGCGAGAACAAAGACAAAAGCAGGAGGAGTGGGAGAGGGAGAAGCAGGCTTCCCGCCCAGCAGGGAGCCCGATGTGGGGCTCAATCCCAGGACCCTGGGATCAGAACCTGAGCCAAAGACAGACAGTTAATGACTGAGCCACCCAGGGGCTCCAAACAGTGAACTTTTAAAAGATAAAATAAAACTCCTCTCACATTTGAACCTTACATTCTAGTTGGGGAAGATGACAACACATAGTAAACATAATAAGTAAACTGTGGTGTATGTTAGAGAAGGATGGGCTATAAAAACAATAAAAGTGGGTAAGTGAGATTAGAAGGGCTGGGGGTAGACTGCTATTTTTAAAAAGATAGTAAGTGTAAGCCTATTAAAAAAGAGACATTGAGGAAGGGCTTAAAAGGAATAAGCAGGTTAGCCATACAACTGTCTGAGAAGTGAGCATTCCCAGTAGAGGGTACAGCCAGAACAAAAGCAGGAGTGTTCCTGATTATATACAAAGAATGGAAGGGAAGTTGGTATAACTAGAACAAGAGGGAAGAAAGAGTGGTAGGATTTGGGGTGTCAAAGATGTAATAAGAGTTTCTCAGTTGTCTATTACTGTAAAACCACTCCAAAACTGAGTGACTTAAAACAACTATTTTATTTGCTCACAGTTCTGTGAGTCAGCTATTTGGGCTGGGATTAGTTGGATGGTTTTGTGCTGGTCTTCCGTGGAAGCCAGTATCATTGCTGGGTGGCTTAGATGGAGCTGGTGGTCTAAGATGGTCCCCCTTACGTGCCTTATAATTGGTTCTGGCTGTTAGTGGAGACTGTCTCCTTGTGGTACAAGGATTTTAGCCTGCACAGTTGTAAGGATGGACTTTTCATTAACTGAGATGTAAAGCCTACTGGGGATCCCAGTGCAGCAAGAGCAAGCCTCGATATACAAACACATTTCAAGTCTCTGTTGTGCCACATTTGATGTTTCATTTGGCTGAAGCCAAGTCCATGACCAAACCCAGTGTCACAGGATGGAGAAATTGATTCCACTTTTTGATGGAAGGCATGAGAAAGTCAAATTGTAAAGAGAAAGGCCAGATCAGAAATCCCCTTGAAGCCATTTTTAAGGACTAGCTTTCTCTTTGAATGTAAAAGCAATACAATGAAGAATTTTAAGCAGAGAAGTGACATGATTTGACTTTTATTTTTAAAGGGTCGTTCTGGCTTAGTACTGAGAATAGATTATACGGTGGCCAGGGAGACCAGTAAGGAGGCCATTCTAGTAACCCAGACAAGATAATGATCATGGCTCAGACTAAAATAGCAGAAGTGAAGATAATAAGAAGTGGTTGGATTTGGGATGTATTTTGAATGTACAGCCAACTGAATTTTCTGGTGGTTTGGATGTAAGTTACGAAAGAGAAATTGATGCCTACAAGGATTTTAGCCTCAATGGCTGGAAGAATGGATTTGTCATAATGAGATATAAAGTCTGCTGGTGGGGCAGGTTTTGTGGGAAAGAGCAAGAGTTAAGTCTGAGATGTCTGTTTGATGTCTGAGAATGACTATATGAGTCTTGAATTTAGGAGGTCTGGGCTGAAAATATAATTGAAGGAGGTATATCAAATTTAGATGGTATTTAAAGTTAAGAGACTAGATGAAGTTAACAAGAAAGGGAATGAATGTAAATACAGGAGCGTAGAGGAACAAGAACTAAGCCCTGAATAATCCTATTTGAGAAGAGCAGGAGGAGGAATAGTGGCCCATGATGAATAAGAAAAATCGAGGATTCTTCATAGGGGGAGAGAAACAGCAGCTCTGTCAAATGATGCTGATAGGTCAAGTAAGGTAAGGACTAAGAGCTCACCTTTGGATATAGTAATGTAGGGATAATTGGTCATCTTCCCAAACATTTTTTTGGTAGAATGATGAGGTTGAAACAAGTTGAGTAAGTTTGAGAATGGAAAGAGAGGAATTTGGAGACTAAATTTTAGACCATTTTAATGTGTTTTACTTCAATAGGGAGCAGAGAACTGGTAGAGGAAATGGGATCAAAAAGAAGGTTATGGTGGGAGATAGGAAAAATCATGTTGATGGGAAAAACTCAGAAAGGGAAAATTGGTCCATTTTTTTATTTTATTTAATAAACTTACATGTGCAGGCACTATTCAAACCACTTTACAAATATTAACTCACCTGCTATAAGAATGAAACAGTGACTGGCCATTCAGTAAAAAGTATTGTGCTTGGTGGTCTCAGGAGTTCAGTAATGCATAAGACACATCTTTGACTTAAGGACTTAATGGTCTGTATTAGAAAATATGAAAACCTGCAAAAATAATTAAAAATAGGAAGATGATACAAAATAGAAAAGCTGTATTGTTTACAAGTTTAGAAAAGGGAGAGTATTTTCAGCCGGGGAATAAGGAGTGTCCATAATTTGATTCCAGTTAAATAACAGTGGGCCTTTAAACTAAAGGTAGGGTTCATTTGGACTTCAGTTTATATATTGTTACCTTGAGCATGGACAGGAATGTGTGTGTTGTAAGGTAGACTGGGGACAGGGTTTGAGGTAGGAGGGAAAACATTTTCTCTTCAATATATATTTTCAAGAGGGCAGAAAATACAACCATAGAGAACTCCCTTCTCTATTGCCATAATTGTCATCTTCATGTTTATATTTCTAATCCCCATATGTAGGGGGGAAGGCGGTAGGAGAGGGATACATGTGTGAGTGTACATGTGCAAACTGCCTTTGCATCTACCTAAAATACAAGAAGTCTTCTATTAGTCCTCTATTTGACTCTATTAGATATATTTAGGAGCTTATCTTGGATTTTAATATAGTTTGGGGAACAATCCAGATTACTGTTTTCAGATAAGTAAAATAGGAAAATTTGAGATGTGTAAGCCCAGGAAATACGGTTAGAATATGTCATTTAATTCTCATTTGCTCTTCATGAAAAGTGTAGTGGTTGTTGGAAGTCTGAGGAAGTCTGTGTATAAGTAGAGAATACAGACTGTTCAGATTGATACCTGGGTGGAAGAAAGTATTTTATATTTGGTGGAAACCTGTGAGGAAAAGTTTATAGAGAATCATTTCTGGAGAGTGTAGAAGCTTAATTCAAGTTGGCTTTTTATTTCTGGTGGTTCCTCTGTTGTCTATTTTTTAAAAATCTAGGCACATTCTGGGGCACCTATGTGGGGCAGTTGGTTAAAGGACTTGACTCTTGGTTTCAGCTTAGCTCATGATCTCAGGGGTCTTGAGATCAAGCCCTGCATCAGGCTCAGCACTCAGCTCAGAGACTGCTTGAGATTCTTTCTTTTCCCCCCACTTGCTTTTGCACACACACACTCTTTCTCTCCCTCCCCATCCCCTCATAAATAAATATATTTTTTTAAAATGTAGGCATGGGGCGCCTGGGTGGTTCAGTGGTTTGAGCCGCTGCCTTCGGCTCAGGTCATGATCTCAGGGTGCTGGGATCGAGTCCCGCATCGGGCTCTCTGCTTAGCGGGGAGCCTGCTTCCCTCTGTCTCTCTCTGTCTGCCTCTCCATCTACTTGTGATTTCTCTCTGTCAAATAAATAAATAAATAAAATCTTTAAAAAAAAATAAAAAATAAATAAATAAATAAATAAAATGTAGGCATGTTTTAATTATGTCCTGATTGCAAGAAGATTCTTATGGGGATCTAGAAGAGCTCACAAAAAAAATACATGTGGTCAAATTACAAATCAAACAAAGTTCAAGTTTATCCTTAATTAAAGGAATGCAATTGATAATTAAAATAAGATTTTATTTTCACTTAGAGTAATCAGATGCAAAAGTTCGATACCCTAGAGCTGGCACAGTCACGCTGTTGGTGTAGTGCAAATTGCTGTAATCTTTCTGAAGGGTAATTTGGTAATCTCTACCAAAGTGTAAAACATCACATTCTCTGATAACGCTGATGGAATTTACATTATTAGTATACCCACAGAAGTTTACCAAGATATACAGAAATACATTATAGTGTTGTCATTTAAAAATGGGAAGAAATTATTTTGATGCCCACTTGAAGTGCCACAACATTAAATATCTTTGATATCTCCCTCCAGCCCAAAGATGGTGCAGCCTTCTTCCTTAACAAGGAACTAGATCCCATATTATCCTATTTAACAGTTATCAAGAAAATTTTAAGTTTCCTGGAAATTAAGGCTTTTCATTTATTCTGTTAATGGTGGTCACTAGAGATGAGGTGTGTTCAGAATGAGAGATCAAATACTCCAAGATGAAGGGCGCCTGGGTGGCTCAGAGGGTTGAAGGCCAGGGTCCTGGGATCAAGCCCCACATCGGGCTCTCTGCTCCACGGGGGGGCCTGCTTCCTCCTCTCTCTCTGTCTGCCTCTCTGCCTACTACTTGTGATCTCTGTCTGTCAAATAAATAGATAAAATCTTTAAAAAAAAAATACTCCAAGATGAGTCACACCAAAGAGCTATTAAGATCAAAATTGGCAACAGTAGGAAGATACTAATTAGACACTAATTAGAACACAAATCTTTAAGAAGTAAAGACTACATGGATTAGTATGTGAGATTGAAATGGGGGAGTGGGGGGTGCCTGGGTGGCTCAGTGGGTTAAAGCCTCTGCCTTCGGCTCAGGTCACAATCCTGGGGTCCTGGGATCGAGCCCCACATCGGGCTCTCTGCTCAGTGGGGAGCCTGCTTCCTCTTCTCTCTCTGCCTGCCTCTCTGCCTACTTGTGATCTCTGTCACATAAATAAATAAAATAAAATAAATATTTAAAAAAAAAAAAAGAAAGAAAGAAAGAAATGGGGGAGTGGGTAGTCTGGAGAAAGTTTACCAGAACTCTTGTCTTCAGAGAATTCTTTTAATTTCTAAGAGGTCCATTTTCATTTTGGAGAACCAAACTGCCAGTGAGTTCACACAATTTGAGAGAGGAAAGGAAGAGAGAACTTTTATTACATACTTCTTCCTAAACTGAAGCTGCTTTTATATTTTATATCATTGCGTTTACATTTACCATGCATACATTTTATCATGCATATTTTATCAAATATAGTTCATTTTATGAAAAAAAAATCCAATTTTTGCCTGTTTATCTAATGTTTTCACTTGTATGGGCCATGGTAAATTGCTTACATCATTTGACTGTTATTCTCCACTGAATTAATTATAATTCAGATTACCTCTGAGTTTTGGAGCTCGATAAAGAGAAGTGGTAATGGCAAGTGCAGGACCTCTAGGCAGCAGCAGTTCATACCTCAAACAATAAGCAAGATCTAAAGAACTGTACTCCATTAATATTTTCTTCGGGAGCATGAAAGCAGGATTAGAGTAAGGTAGAAATTTTATTGGTTCTTACTGACCAGGTGGTTGTGGTTTTGACTGATCAGCATGAATGTTTTCACCTTGGAGGCAAGGGCTCTAGATTGCATTGTTATTTCTAAAAAGAAGAATGATACTAGCAAGAGACTGAGACTCAAGAGACCTGGTTTATAGTACCAGCCCTACATGACTAGGTAGGAACTTGGGGAATTCAGTTAACATGCCAGACCTTTTATTTCTCATCTGTAACATAAGCCTGTTTCACAGGATAACCTCTCAAGATCTTCACATTTTAGGAGGCTCAGATGAATATCATGTACATGAATACACATGATCCCGGGATCTTGGGATCAAGCCCCATGTCCGTCTCCCTGCTCAGCCAAAAACCTGCTTCTCCCTCTAACTCCCCCTGCTGTGTTCCCTCTCTCTCACTATGTCTCTCGGTCAAATAAATAAAATCTTTAAAAAAAAAAAAAAAGAAAAAAAGAGTCTTAAGGTAAACTGTAATGGTTAAGTTCACTTTTTTATTAATGTTAAAACTGGGTTTAGGGGCGCCTGGGTGGCTTAGTGGATTAAAGCCTCTGCCTTCAGCTCAGGTCCTGATCCCAGGGTCCTGGGATCGAGCCCCACATCAGGCTCTCTGCTTAGCAGGGAGCCTGCTTCTTCCTCTCTCTCTCTCTCTGCCTGCCTCTCTGCCTACTTGTGATCTCTGTCTGTCAAATAAATTTAAAAGAACAAAAAAATTAAAAAAAAAAACTGGGTTTAGAAACGTGTTTTCTAGGTGCTACTATTTGAAAAACAGATTTTCAGTCTGCTTAGCTCTAAATTGTTGCCATTAAAGGCTAGTGGTTAGCAGCACATAAAAAAGTACTTTACAGAGGAAGCCCTAATTACTAGGGTACTAAACAGATTTTCTAAATTTAAGTTACCCCCAAGTAAATTCATTTCCTTATTTAATAGGATTACTATATTAGTAGATGAGAGGTACTCTGAACACAGTGTATCTAGATTTTAGGAGTGCCTTTAACAGCGTTTTTCATGATATCTTTAGGGGGAAATTATAAGTAATTATTCCTAACTGAGTAAGTGAATGAAGGTATGAAAATTATACTAACTCAGAATAAATATCACCCTGGAACAGAGTCTCTGATGGCTTGGTGCGGGATGCTTCCTGTTCCGTTCAACCTCTTCATTTAAATCCTTGACGAAAGAGAAAGAGATTGCTGTGATTAATCAGAGTTGAAGATATCAAGCAGCTGAAAAGAATAATTAAAAATTTGAGCCATTGAGCCATTGCAATGAATTGGAATCCATTGGTATTCTCAAATGAAGAGCAGAAGTCATCACATTATGTGATTCAGCTGTACCACATTTATATAATTTATGGAAAGGGCAACTGTTCTTAACACCATTTTCAGTTGAAGAGAAAGCAAACAGGAACTAAATTAAATGCTATGACTAGGTAGGTACTCTAGCAAATCTCTTAACACTTAACAAAGTGATTTAGGTACTGCACCAAAAAGAGGCTGCGTAGTGGGATCTTAATTAACCTAAATCAGACACAGCTCCTGTTACATTGCAATACGTTTAGAATTAGGAGGTCTTAGTCATTCTTGGAAATTAAAGTTCTAGAAAGGAAGTATTATTAATATTACCTTAGTACCTTACCTTAGAATATTGTATCAGAAACATTGTTGTTAATATGATTAAAACATGAAACAGTCTGAGAGCAGAGAAGAATAAATGAAATGTCTAACAATATCCCCATCTCAATTTTGTTTACAAAGAGACACTAAAAGAACATTGTTATCCATCGATTATGGACGAATTTGTCTGACTAAAGTTTTCCACTTAAGGTTAAAACAAGCACTGGGCTATTAGGAATTGTATTTAGGACTTTTCCTTTCTAACTCCCTAGATTACAGTCTGCAAATTCTGTAATACCTTAAAAAAGCCTTAGCAGTTTCCTCAATGTTAACTTCAGGTGTTTTACAAACTTATTTTTATCAAATCATAAGGAAATAAAAGTTATTTTTTCAAAAAGCGTCATGTAAAGATAGAAGATGTTTATTTCCTGAGTGGCTGCTCTAGTCAGGAACAAACTAGAAACAATTCCATACTGATTTTCTAAATAATGGCTTAAAAACAGAGGTCTTCCATATTTATTGCTTCTTAGCCTTATATGAGAAATTTGTCCCTCAGACATTTCTAATAAATTCACTCAGTCATGGGGTAGACTGTTTTAAGGTTTTCTACAACTCTAATTTAGAATTCTGTGAATTTTTTTTTCTTTTTGGTAATTATCTTTACATGATTATAGAAGCTCAGAAATTAACTCAATCTTTAGAGAATTAAAATTAATTTGTAAACAAATATTGCCTAGTAATCAAAAGTGGTTCTGTAAAACATTGAATACAAAAAATGGAAGATTCCAATTCAGGTATCAGCCACAACCAGCTATACTTAAATAATATAAGCATGTATTTGAGGGGATAAGATACATGGTTTTATTTTTTACTGATACAGCTACACTGTCTGCCTTGCTCTGGAGAACCAGAAGTAAATATTTGCTGAGCCTTCCATATGCAGTCACCCCTTATTTTCATAAAATAATCATAAATGAATTGGCCTTATATAATTTTTAGTTAGCCTTATTTTATCAGTAGCTTGACTAGGACCACAGATTGTTGACCTGTGTCCATAGGTCCTTATTTTACTGTTGAGAGTTTAGTGGTCTGCTATGTTAATTTACCCATTCGAACACTTTACAAGTTGTGTTCTGCAATGGAATACAAAAACCTCAGAATAGGGTCTCCTCTCTCTTCTTTGGAACAAGTAATTTTATTGTTATATTAGTGCTTTGGTGTTTTTTGTTATTATTGTTGTTGTTTTGAGAGAGAGAGAACAAGAGTGAGAGGGTACACAGAGGGAGAGGAGGAGAGAGAATTTTCAGCAGGCTCCGTGCGTAGCATGGAGCCTGATGTAGGTCTTGATCTCACAACCCTGAGACCATGACTTGAGCTGAAATCAAGAGTTGGACCCTTAACTAAGCCATCTAGACACCCTTATATTAGTTTTTTGTTTTGTTTTGTTTTTAAGTATTTCAAATAGGTTGAGTCTAAGGAAATCAGGCTGGTGAACATGAAGGCATCTTTGTTGGATTCAGACAAGTAAAATCAAGATTGAAGTCTTGCAGATATTTAAAGAATGAATTATCTTTTGTGAAAATTCTTGAATTGTAAAATTCTCTCAGATCTAGGATGTCCAGGAACCTATCCCCTTTTCTCCCAACCATCCTTCCCAGCTTTTGGAAATGTGAGAGAGTATTTTGCTTGTCACAAAGACTTGGGGAGGGGAGTGATGCTGGCATTTAGTTCATAGAGCCCATGAAGGCCTTAATGGCCAAAATGTCAAGAGTAACCTTGGCTGGGAGCACAGTCTGCAGGCATATTTTCTTCTATTCTTCCTTCTTCTCCTTTTCCTTCCTCATTAGAAAGTGAGAACCCCAAACTGTACAGACATCTGGGATGTAATGTGCCTTTAGTACACTTAGGCCCTTCAGCACAGCACTCATTTGGTGCCATTTCCTCTTATAGCTAGGAATTTCCTTTGAAGAAACATTGGTATGTAAATTAGAATCCAAAGGGATATTAATTCTTTATACTTTCTATATTAGAACATATTTATTGACCCCAGAAGAAGGTATCATGTTATCTTCCTTATCTTCTTTTCTCTTTTATGGCTAGAGTCACTACTACTATATATCTATTGTGTATGCACTGATCTAGTTTAGGGGTGAGTTGTTTCCTAACTTCAGCTTTGACAGTGAACCTGTGCTTGTGCTGTTTTTCAGGAACTGCAGATTCTCATTCAGCCATTTTGATTACTCTAAGCCTGATAGGAATTTGGAATTCAGAAAATTTAGTTGCTTTGACTTGTTCACTTATATGTGCTATTTACATTTAGTGTAAATACATTTGAACTGAAGAGCATATGAATATTTGGTTTCATGTTTGGTATCTATTAAATATTGACACTAGTTACAGAAATATATCTTGGAGATACAATTTTTTTGGATCAGAATTTCAGCTCTACTTTCCTTCCAACTATTTCTGATTTTTTTTTCCTTATTATGATTCAGAATATCTGAATTTGATTCATAATTTTCTTTCCCCAGAACTGTTCTTTTAATCTTCCCTGTTGGAAGTGCATCATCATTCTCTTAGGCTAGAAACTTGGGCCTCATCTTTGATTCTTTCTTCTCTTTAATTTCCAGTGTATAGTCAGCAGATCCTATTGGTTCCTTCTTCAGAAGAATCACTAGGCCTTTTCTTTTGCATTTCCTCTGCCACCACTTTACTCCAGTCTTTACCATGCTTCAGTGTCTTACCTCTGGCCTCTCACCTTTTTCAAGCTTGTGACCACTCAGCTTAAAACTACTGAAACTGAAAACAATCCTTTAAAACATAGTATCTCAGGAAGAAATGGAAGGCAAATGGACATTAACCCCGAAATCATCTAATCTACAACAGAGAGAAATTTTTCTGTCTTCTGTCCTAAATTTCAGTTTTTATCAAGTATATGCTCTGTTCTGGTGTTAATAGCTAAATATTATACTTACTGTCTTTTCATTCCCCTTTGACAGTTCATCTCTTTTCTCAACTATCCTATTTATGCTTTCTCTGTTTTTTCATCTCTAACTCTTAACCCTGCAAGTGCCAGTCCTGTTTCATAGGTACTAAGCCTTGATTTAAGCTCCATAAATCACACAAGTCCACAACCGATGGATGCCAATGCAAAGATTTAGTTCCATCTCCTCTGCAGACTAGCAACCTTCCAACCTCAGCTTAGGGATATAATAAGGTCTGTTGTCTAAGCTTAATGGTGTTAATGATAGCATACTATAGTGGTTTCTATAATGTAGAAATATAACATAATGGTTTCTTAAGAGAAAGGGTAAAGGAATGAGAAATTGACCATTTGTCTATTTTTTAATAACAAACTAAGAAGTTTGGGAAGAGTTATGTTTTCATAAGTAGTCAATACCTGTAGTATCATGTCTTCATCTAGCTTCTTGCTCTTTCTTGGTTATATCTCTTTTTTAGAGTCATTTGGCTATTCTTAAAGAGTATTTGGAACCACTAGGACTCTGTGCAGTTTAGTGGAAAATTAAATAGCAAAGAATAATGAACAGGTTACTTTAAAAAGTAATAGCTTCATATGTACCTCCCACCTACTCCTGCAGCCCACCCCCTCTACCCCACCATCTGTGGCTAGTAATATTTTGCAAAAAATAATTTGAGATAAATTACTGTTTTCCTTACATGGACCAATGGCCCACTGAATGCCATTTTTCTTCATTTTTAGCAGTTTTCATATTTTTTGAGAATGTGAACAGTATGCTTATGTTTCATTCCTTAGAACTTCAGTATGGTCTGTTGTTCACCTGGGATTTGGAAAGTATAAAATAGATCAAGTAAGGATTTTCAAGAGATGGCTTATGTAGCTCTGACATTCATGAAGTATAGCAAGAGAACTCTTCACTGTGGTGAAAAGCATTTTCTAAAACAATACAACATTATCTATATATTGCCTCCAGGTGGTAGTTTTCCAGACAAAAAATATGCTTGAGCAAATTCTAATGATTTACTTTATATTTTCTAATTTCTGAGTTTTTTGTTTTGTTTCTTTGTTTTGTTTTGGTTTTGAGGTTTTTTTAACATTGAAGGAACTAAAATCAACTTGGTCCCACCGAAGACTATATATTTTTTCCTCATGAGTCTGCTATTTTGGAAATATTTGTTTACAAACACCATATGTTATTTTCCTTTCAAAAAAAGAAAAGTAATCAAGGGCTAAGAGCCAGTCATTTATTTATTTATTTATTTATTTCTCTCTCTCTTTTTTCCAGTCATCGTTTCTGAATGATACAAGAATAGGCATTACCTGGAGTAGTCATAATCCCAGACAAAATTAAATATTTCTCATTTTAATCTGCCTATACAACTTTATTATGGGTGACTGTACACTTTCCATTGGGCCTTTAGAAGTCCTAAAAACAACTTGACCCTTTTGTGGACTTCAGGTTGGAGACCACTATTCTATACTATGTCTCATGACATAAAAAATATTATTTTATTATACCATTTTATTTTATGAAATAAATTTTTGTATGATTTGCGTTGGTTGCTTTATAGGCAATACTTGTGGGTTACATGGCTCTTCCTTGAGTAAGGGGATTATCTTCCTATCAGGGGTTTATGATGCTTTGCAATTATGAAACAACTCCCCACAGCGCCTTTGAGCCCCTCAGCTGGTAGATGACATGGTAGTACATGATTCCTTTGAGATAGGCAGAGCCTATATGAGCAACCTTCTCTGCTTATTGTACTTTTTAAGTTAAGTGTCTCAGGTAACTAGACAGGTAATTTAGTTAGTTTCTAAAGAAGGTCAATGCTTAAATTCTTCCTTCCTGAAACCTCATGATTCTGATATTGGCTTTGACATTAAACAAAAGCCTCTCTTGCTTTCCTTTCTGAACTAATTCATTCTAAGCAGTAAAAGAAAGTACTTTAAAGTTCATATGACCGTACTCATCTCAAGAGATTTTAAACTTCTTACCAGTTCCTTGCTTTGTCATTTGTTGCTCCTCCAGCCACTGGCTGGATATGGGGGGTTGCTTTTATACAAGGAGAGCCGCTGGAGTTAAAGAAAACCTACCTCTTACTGAATCCCACTGGGAGGTTAATGCTAGCCGAACTAGTGGCTTGGTGGAAGAAGGCAGAAGAGACATTAAGAAATGCACAGCCAGCTGATGTGACACATTTTAACTTCACAGTCTTTTTTTTTTTTTTTTTAAGATTTTTTTTTTTTTTTTTTTTTTTTTTTTAAAGATTTTATTTATTTATCTGACAGAGAGAAATTACAAGTACATTGAGAGGCAGGCAGAGAGAGAGAGAAGGAAGCAGGCTCCCTGCTGAGCAGAGAGCCCGATGCGGGACTCGATCCCAGGACCCTGAGATCATGACCTGAGCCGAAGGCAGCGGCTTAACCCACTGAGCCACCCAGGCGCCCTAAGATTTTATTTATTTGACAGAGAGCACAAACGGGGAGTGGGAGAGGGAGAAGCAGTCTTCCTATTCAACAGCAGGGAGCTGAACACAGGGCTGGATCCCAGGGTCCTGGGATCACTACCTGAGCCGAAGGCAGATGTCCAACTAACTGAGCCACCCAGGTGCCCCTTAACTTCACAGTCTTGCTTGCAAATCTTTTCTTTGCCATCTGTGACGAGAGATAATTGATTTATTAGATTTATCTTTCTTCTTCTTTGACTCAACTTTTTCCATCTCTTGCCACTTTGGGAAAAACTTAACCAGTCATTAGGCATCCACATCAAGGTCAGTCTAGGAACAGAACAAAGTTCGTGGTCTTTGGACATTATACCCCAGTAGATCCTTCAAGAATAAAATATAGTGAAGTGTAAAAGCGAAGGAGAACATTAAGCATTTTATCCAAAAAATAAAGTAGTGTATTCATAAGTTCTGACAGCTAAGATAGGCTTTAATAATATAGGAAAGCCTCTGGAATTAGCCTTTGGGGGGGGTGGTGGTTTTGTTTATTTGTTTTTTATTTTAAGATTTTATTTATTTATTTGACAGACAGAGTTTACAGGTAGGCAGAGAGGCAGGCAGAGAGAGAGGAGGAATCAGGCCCCCTGCCGAGCAGAGAGCCTGATGGGGCCTGATCCCAGGATCCTGGGATCATGACTTGAGCCAAAGGCAGAGGCTTAACCCACTGAGCCACCTAGGCGCCCCTAGCCTTTGTTTTTATAAAGAACATTTTTTGTCTGGGATTTGCGTATAAATAATTGCAGGGGAAGGAGAAGTGCAGGCCATGAGTTAATAATAGAAGTTGGGTGAAGAGTATACAAGATTCATTTTCCTCACTTTTATATATGTTTATGTTGCACATTAAAGAGGTTTGAAATTTTCAGCACACCCCCCAGTACTCAGCAGTGTTGAACACAATAAAAATTCTTAGATTTGTATTATTGGGGGAAAAATATTTTCTTGTCTATAAATTCTGAATTTAGCACATTATTTTTTTTAATCTGTTAATGTCCAAATTATATTGTATTTATTCAACAGTATGAAAATTTATTGCATTAATTGCATTCTAATGAAACATATTTGATTTTATTTCTGTTCAAGGACACATTCAAGCAAACTTTAATTAGTATTGAGAAGTCTGAAAAATAATGAAAAAATAGTATTAAACAGTTTCTCCGTATACAGTATGCCTGATACATCTCTGAATAGTATTTTAGTTAAGGAGCCTATTTTCTTAATCTGGGTCCTAACGTAACTTTGCTGCTGCTAAAATGCTGACTTAATCCTCAGTCTCTTCTATATTGTCTAGTTGGTCACTCATATTAAAATGTCTATGTCGGGCGCCTGGGTGGCTCAGTGGGTTAAGCCGCTGCCTTCGGCTCAGGTCATGATTTCAAGATCCTGGGATCGAGTCCCGTATCAGGCTCTCTGCTCAGCAGGGAGCCTGCTTCCCTCTCTCTCTCTCTCTCTGCCTGTCTCTCTGCCTACTGTGATCTCGCTCTGTCAAATAAATAAATAAAATCTTTAATAAAAAAAATAAAATGTCTATGTCAATTGACATGCTATGATTTTGATCTAAAGCAAAGATGGGCAAATTTTTATTGTAAAGGGCTGTATAATAAATATTTCAGGATTTGAAGGCCACATTTGCTCTGTTACATGTTTTTTATTCTTTACAGCTCTTTAAAAATGTAAAAATAGTTCTTAGCTCTTTTGTAAGAGCCTTATAAAAATAGGCAGAAGGCTGTAACTTGTTAATTCCAGCTGTACAATTGCTTTTTAATTAGATGCTTTGAGAAATAAAAGGTAAGGATCCAAATGTTAAAGGTTGTTTTTAAAGGTAAAATTATGACTCCCATACCAAATGAATACATGCACAAAGATTTTTTTAACTCACTAATTAACCAATTATTAGGAACTGGTAGCGTGTTAAAATTGGTCCAAATGAGAACTGGACTTAAGGAAATCAGGAAATTTATATTCCCTACAAGACAGAATTCATTTGCATTGCATCACCAACACCATCCATAGATAATTTCCATTTCTACAGAGTTGCAGAGTAACCTAGCCAAAGTCAAAGTTGAAGACTTTTTTGCAGTCCCATAATCCCAAAGGATCCAGTAGATAATAGTGGACATTCCCTTGAAAGGACACTTGAAATTTTTATCATTTTAGTCTTTCACAGCTTTTGCTGACAGTTTCTTGTCTCTCTTGTGATTGATCATAAATAATTTTCAAAGACTATATTTGACCATAAAATGGTCTCATTACTTTTGACGTATTTACGTAGGTACAATAAGAATGCTCAAATCATACAGACATCATTGAGTTTTCTTTGCAAATCCAGAGCTGTTAGTTTTGAGCTACAAAATTGTGTATAGAAGTTTTCAAAAAGAATCTTAGCTTGGACTTTTGAACACCTTTTTCATTTACTATCCCAAGCTTAGGCAACCATGCCCAAGAAACTCTCTCACTAAATTTCACCTGCTTTACTGATAAATTGAGGTTAGTTAATACCAAATATCCCAGCATTTGCTCTAAGGCTTGCAGTGTGGAAGTAAGTGACCTTGCTCAGCATCTGTAAGTCAGAGGACCCTGTAACCAAGTATCAGGTCAGTTTTCTTAGGGGGGATTTTTTGGAAGCATTGTGCCATATATGAAGTTGACTGTTGTTCTTTAATGTGGTTTTTCATGTCTGACTAAATGAAAATCAGTCTCAGATATAACATTACAGGTACATATGGTTACAAAACCCACTTATAGCCTGATAAAAAGAAGATGGGAGTGTTACCAAGCCTATGCAAAATAACTGTATTGCCATAAAAATTTAAGGAAAACTCAGTACATTCCTGAATGCTGAGGATCAATGAAAATTAGATACCACTTAATATTTTATTTCAGATCATAAAAACAGAATCTACTAAAATGTGTCTTGGAAATAGTTTAAGGAAAAAGGGAAAGGACTTCCTCATATAGCCACAAAAAATAGAACATAAAGGTAACATCAACTATATTCTGCACAAATAACTACAATAAAAAATTTCCCTTTGTCATTTCATTCAGATGGAACTTGGGTCAGCAGTCTGTTTCCGTGCAACATCTGCTTCTGGACTAAAAAGCATCCTAGACATCCTGACGCAGTGTAGGGGTATAGTCTTAAAGTCGTCTTAAATGATAACCAGCTTAGAAGCATGTTCCTAAGAGTCTTGTTCTTTGTTGTTTGTTTGTTTGTTTTTAAGATACTACCTTTTTTTTTTTTTAAGATTTTATTTATTTATTTGACAGAGACACAGTGAGAGAGGGAGCACAAGCAGGGCGGAGAAGCAAAGGGAGAAGCACATTTCTTGCTGAGCAGGGAATCTGATGCAGAGAACTCAATCCCAGAACCTGGGGCCGAACGAAGGCAGGTGCTTAAGGACTGAGCCACCCGGGGGGCCTAGTATAAAAGTTATTCTAAAAGTTTTTATTTTTTTGGATTTTGGATCCACTTTTGGGAAAGAGAAATCAAAAGAGTCAGCAAAGGAGATTTGAATCTTTGATTAAGACAGGATCATGGTGAGAAATGGTACTTGGTTATTTGGCCAAAATGGCAATAAAACATTATAATAAATGTTAAAGGGATAAAATTGTAAATAATATTAGCTCTTTCATCAATAAAGAACTTTTTTTTCTTTTCAGGTTGGTTTGTTTTGTTTTTTATTCATTAAGGATATAATAAATCAAACATAAAGCCAGAATGTTACTCTGCTATGAAGTAAAATTACACAAAAGATAAAAAATAATCTTCATGTTGTAAGATGAAGGCACTAATCTGTAAGTCAAGGAAGTAAGCTCATCAAAACTGATCACATTTGCCAAAATCTGAACATATTCATGGCTTCTTTTCAGATGGCAGTAATATAAACCGAGGGAAATCAAATTCACTTTCTAAGATTTGTCCTTTTTTGAAATTTTGGAACAGACTGCCACTTCAATTTGGGACAAAAATGTTCTTTTTCTTTGAAAACAAAAGGACTAGTATTTCTCTATCACTATCGCTCCTACTATAGTTCTAGCCACCTATATCAATTATAACTTGCATTTCAGGGAGAAAACTGGATGGAGGGAATGAATAATAACTATCTTGCAAAATAAGCATGTGAGGGAGCACCTCAGTGGCTTAGTTGGTAATGACCGTCGTAACTCTTGATTTCGGCTCAGGTCATGTCAGGGTCATGGGATTGAGCCCAGTGTTGAGCTCTGTCCTCAGTGTGGAGTCTGTTTGTCCCTCTCCCTCTGCCTCTTACCTCACAACCCCACACATGCACGTGCTCTCTTTCTCACTCACTCAAATAAATATAAAATCTTTAAAAAAGAAAAATCCCAGTGGTAGGAAATGAGAATAGAAGAGCTTTACGTCGGGTTGCCTGGATGGCTCAGTCATTAGGCATCTGCCTTTGGCTCAGGTCATGATTCCAAGGTCCTGGGATCGAGCCCCACATTGGGCTCCCTGCTCAGTGGAGAGCCGGCTTCTTCCTCTTCCTCTGCTGCTCCCCCTGCATATGCTCAGTCTCTCTCTCTGTCAAATAAATGAATAAAATCTTAAAAAATCAAAGAACCTTATGTTAGTGTTTGGTTTGGTTTTCTCTAAGTGGTGAGATTACAAATAATTTTTGCTTTCTTTTATGCCCACTGGTGTTTTCAAAATTTTCTAAAATAACCATGATTGTCATGAAAGGAGATGTATTAAAAATAGTAATAAAGAGAGTTAAGCAAACATTCACTGGTGTTGACACTAGGGCTTGTTTTTTCTGTTGTTTTTGTAGAAACAAATACTCTGTTGAAACCTTGCAACTTAATTTTTAAGCAAAGACAAAATTTGTGTTAGTCATTAAATTCTTTATTAATTTGTTCTGGAGAGTCAAGGCCAGAATTCTGTGTCTCTAGAGATAGAAGAGGAATTTCTGGAGCTATGGTTTCAACTGAGAATTTTCTTCAAATTCATTTAAGGTGGTTCAGATTTCATTCAGAGGGCTTCATCTGATTTAAATGAAGGAAGTTATGTGAAGCTGGTGAATGCTGATGGAAAGACCTTCTTTGACCTGTGCTGGGCTGAGCTTCCAACTCCATACTTAAGTAGAAGTACAGAATTATCACAGCTTTAGGCACTGACCTTTATCAAATTGTCTTCTTATCCGATCCCTTTCTGGGTATTAACCTCCGAGAAATGTTTCTACATATTATACATTACACGTGCTACACTATATTTTATATCCCTGAAGTTCTTTTTGTGCACATTCCACAGAACTGCTTTTACAAATGAAATAATAAAACTCAAATTTGATAGTTTGTCTAAATCCCAAAGTGACTTTTTCAGTGCAGCAACAGTCTCTTTAAGATGTTCAGTTCTTTCATACAGTATCATGGGTATTCAGTAAATAGTATATGATGCGGGAGCCGAGCCTGGGCTTAACTTTGTGGTGTTTCAATCTATTGTGTAGACTTCAAACAATTCCAGTACTTTTCCTTCAGAAGTGTTTTTCCCCTTCATCCATAGTGAATAAGACTTTAGCATCTCATGCTCAGTTTTTTCTTGCTCAGTTTTCATTTAAATTATTTTGTGAATCTTAAATAAAAAATAAGAGAAGATATATTAGGAAAGCATAGAAATTGTTTCAGCAGTCTTTGAATCCTTTATCCAAACATGGGTGGATTGTTTTTTCTTTGTATTTATTGAAGCAGGCTACCTAAACACTTTTTTAGAATGTTTTTAAACTTCTTTAAGCTATTTGTAAATCTTATCTGGTTTTAAACTAAAGATGTGAATGGTGAATTCATGCCCTGTAGCTTTAAATTCAACCAGTTTGATGCTTTTGTTTTTTATAAAAGATGCTCACAGCTCCAGAAGAGAGGCAGATACTGTCTGTGATCTCCATTCTCAGAGTAAAACTATTCATTTGCATTAGCAGCTCTAGCAAACCACACACACACACACACACACACGATGCTTGTTTGGCAGAAGCTTTCTGTT
Organism: Mustela lutreola; assembly: GCF_030435805.1. Lineage (NCBI taxonomy): Eukaryota > Metazoa > Chordata > Mammalia > Carnivora > Mustelidae > Mustela > Mustela lutreola. Next base: position 54,939,419 of record NC_081291.1, on the reverse strand, counting down.
TATTCAGCACAGAGTCCTCCCAGGCTCCCAGATGTAGAAAGCTTTAAGAGTTGATGGACGAGACAGAACCGGAACTGTACATAGTCTGAGGTGGGCACTGCGGAGGATTGGCTATGCGGGGATGTTGATGTGGTGCGGCTGTACCTGCCTGTTCTGTGAAAGGCACTTCTCTGAGGCTGTGAAGGTGAGAAGCCCAGGGAATCCACTAGAAGCTTCATTTCAGCTCGCTCTTTGGTAGGGGAATGCATTCCCAGTGGTAGCTGTCCTCATTTACAGCGTTATTCTCGGAAACCAAGTATGTGCAGCCGTGACAGACTATGCCACAGCTCCTCTGCAGTTTGGAAGCTGGGACAAATGGAAAGAGCACATAGTCAAGAGAGGTTGTGATTTGTTTTCACTGTCCAAGCTTGGTCTGGCAGTACACAATGAAGGATGAGCTTTGTGGCAAGCAAAATCAGCAGACTGCCTGACAGGGGGTTTTGGTAAGATAAATGTATTGCTTGTGTTTGGGGGGCAGGGGGTGGGGAGGGATTCTTGGATTTTTTCTAACTATTATTTGTACTTTTCTGTATCAGCTACATAGAATTGCCTCTTAGCAATAACAAAAACATTTTGCAGAATGCTGTTTGAGGGAGAGGGATGACCCAAGGAGCCAAAAAGGAAAACATTATTTTTGATCATTCAGTTGTGACCTTCAGAGATAATCATCAAGTTTTCTCAGATGTCCATGAATAGGCAGAAACCAGGAATTTCCAGAGCAAAGAATGCTGACTAACAGATATCCTTTCTTTTCTTTGAACAGTTACAGTTCCCCCCACCCACCCACCCACCGCCCTGCTTTTTCCCCTAGCTTTCCCTATGGCCTAATGGTGGAAAAGAGAAAAGCTCCCTGCTTTGAGTTGTTGCCACTGGAACAGTAATAGGCTGAGAACATAAGTATGGAGGTGGAGGAAGGCAAAATGAAGAGTCTGCTATTTTCATAGCTGTGCGTTGGTGGGTGTTTGTCTTGGGTTCATTATCGTTGCTGTTCAATATCAAGTGGTTGTTAGTGCTGTATCTCTTTGCCTGTACTGTGATTTAATCCCTTTATGTTCTATTTTGTATGTTTTTCTTTGCCAGACCCAATTCTGTCATTATGAAAAGTTTTTCTGTTTCCATTAATACATACTAGCCTTTATTAGAGAAAAGATAGTTGTAGAAAGTAACCCTGAAATATTTATGGGCCACAAGAAAATAAGGACATTTTTCTCTTTAAAATGAAGGTTTTCAGCAGATTTGGGGGTCTTGATTTTGGAATCTATAACAAGCATTTTATGACAAGTTAAAGAAATGGGTTGCATTAGATCTGTGAAATCCTACAGGAATCACTTTGCTCTAATCTACTTTAAGTTAGATCTGTATCTTGGCTTTTTCCAAGCCTGAAGGTTTACTTTTCCTCACCCTATCTTATGCAAGTATTGCTGGAAGATATGTTGATTGTTTTTATAGTCTAACCTGAGATCTCGTTCTTGGACCCCTCTTTAAACCAGTAGAGAGAGCCAGCTGCTTAGAGTGGGCACAGAAGAGACCCATTGACATCTGACTTTTTGCTGACTCATTGGTTATATAAGCCTTGTAAATACAGTTATCCATATACTCTATTAGGGGCAGGTGGGCCCCTTCCTGTTTACTTATCTTTTCTTATCTTAGCATCCTTCTCCTTCCTTTAAGCCTTTTTGGTAACATAGTCTCAATTATTTACCAAGTGAATTCTAAGATGTGAATGGACAAATCTTTTTTCTTTTTTGGAATTGCTTTAATTCTGTATTTTCATCTGGATTTTGATGAAATGCCAAATTCTGTATTCTCTTGGCACATAAAACTCACAGTAATAATGCCTTTCCTCATTTATAGCCTGGTTAAAGTAACTTCCTTTTCTATCTTGAGACCTCAATTCAAATCCTTGTTCAGGAATTCTTCTGACTTCCAGTCTGAGTAGGTTTCCCCTCCTTATTCCTTTTCTCACATCACTCTGTTTTCTTTTTTCCTTTGTAGTATTTCTCTCAATTTACATTTTTAATTACTGGTTCATCCATCTCTCCTTTTCTCCACTCAACCATTAAGCCTCATGAATGCAAAGACACCGTGTTTTGTTCATCAGTATATACCAAACACCTAGCAAAGTGTCTGGTTGAAAGTTGAAGAAGGGCTAAGTAGGCAGTATTACAGAGGCCCTGCTATGAGAAGAAAGGATGAGCAGCAGGGGTTGAAAAAGGCGAGTTTGACTAGAGTAGGGGAAGCATGCTGTAAGATGAATCTAGAGAAATAGATCCAGGGCCTAATCACATAGGACTGACTTGATAGACCATATTCAGGTAATTGTTCTTTATTGTAATTGTGGGAAGCTGCTAAAAGAATTTAAGCATTGAGTGGTTTAGGACTTCTTTTTTCAGAGGTGCCTGGGTAGCTCAGTCAATGAAGCATCTGCCTCTGACTCAGGTCATGTTCCCAGAGTCCTGGGATTGAGCCCACATCCGGCTCCCTGTTAGGCAGAGAGCCTACTTCTCCCTCTCCCTGCTTCTTCCCCTGCTTTTACTCTTTCTGTCAAATAAATGGATAAAATCTTTAAAAAAAAAAAAAGGACTTCTTTTTACCTTTTTTTTTTCTTTTTCTTTCTTTTTTCTTTTTTTTTTTTTTTAAGTAAACCAGCTTTTAAAAAAATAAACTAACTATGCCCAGCATGGGACCTAAACTCACCACCTCAAGATCAAGGGTCGCATGCTCTACTGACGGAGCCAACTAGGCACCCCAGGACTTCTTTTAAAAAAAAATTCTCCAGCTTAACTGAAAGCCTGACTGAATGCAGGTAGATCAGTCAGTGTTCCAGGAGAGAGGAGACAAGAGTTTGTCCTAAGGTTGTGGCAGTAGAGATGGATGGGAGAGTATTATAATTTGATCGAAATTTGGAAAGTAAAATAGATAGGATTAGTGTTGAATAGGGGTAAAAGGCAGAAGATGTGAAGAATTATTCCTTGGCTTTGGTTGGGCTTGGTTTTGGTTTTGGCTTGTTTAGTAACCTGATGAATAGTAGTATTTTTGCTGAAATAGAGAACATTGTAAGAAAACCAGGTTTACAAGAGAATCATGGTGTTCAGGTTTTGGATATATAGATTTTGGTATTGTCAGGTAGCTTGTGGATCTTTAAGTCTAGATTCCAAAGGAGACTATTACCATTGAGAAGCTTTCAGAAATATCCCTGGAATAAAGTGCAAAACAGTGGTTTAGACCTGCTTTGGGAGCTGATCTCCCAACAGAGCCCTATATTTATAGCTTCATGAACCCTTCAATTATCTTTTTTTTTAAGATTTTATTTATTTATTTAAGAGAGAGCACACAAGCAGGGGAGTGGTAGGCAGAGAAAGAAGCAGTCTCCCCACCGAGCAGAGAGCTTGACAGGGGCCTCAATTCCAGCACCCTGGGATCATGACCTGAGCCGAAGTCAGGTGCCTAACCGACCTAGGCTCTCCTATTCAACTATCTTTAAAAAGCTAGTACATTTCCTTCTTATGGGCTTTTGTTCATACTGGGTTGTCATCCTAAAATGCCTTTCCTTACCAAAAACTTGTTTCTTCAAGGCTCATTTCTTTTTCTTTTCTTTTTTTTTTTTTTTTTAAGATTTATTTATTTATTTATTTGACAGAGAGAGAGAGAGAGAGATCACAAGTAGGCAGAGAGGCAAGCAGAGAGAGAGGAGGAAGCAGGCTCCCTGCCACGCAGAGAGCCCAATGCAGGACTCAGTCCCAGGATCCTGAGATCATGACCTGAGCCAAAGGCAGAGGCTTAACCCACTGAGCCACCCAGGTGCCCTCATTTCTTTCTTTCTTTCTTTCTTTTTTTTTTCTTTAACACCTCCAAGAAATCTCTGTTCCCTTTGCCGCTGCCGCCTTCTTCTTCTTCTTCTTCTCCTTCTCCTTCTTTCTTTTAGATTTTATTTATTTGACACACAGAGATCACATGTCGGCAGAGAGAGAGGGGAAAGCAGGCTCCCTGCTGAGCAGAGAGCCCCATGCGGGGCTCTATCCCAGGACCCTGGGATCATGACCTGAGCTGAAAGCAGAGGCTTTAACCCACTGAGCCACCCAGGCATACCCCCCTTTGCCGCCTTCTGAATGCGTGGGTCCTTTCTGTGTTCAGGTACTTAACCTTCATATGTACGATATCATTTACTTAATTGGACCTGTATTTCAGTCGAACATTTTCACGTCTCAAACCAACTAGATCATGTGTTTCTTGAGAGCAGAGATTCACCTTTTTTCAGTGCTTTATATAAGGAAAATAAAGGATAATTACAAAATGAATTAAATAGTAGAAACCTCAGTCTTTTGTATAGTCTGCTTCTTTAGTATCATAGCACCATATCCTTCTTCCATTTTTATACTCCTAATTTTCTCTAGGTTGTCCCTCCATTTTACCCTGCAGATACCTAGATACATCAGAGAAATGTTCTTCTTTTCATATGCAAAATCCCTGAACTAGTCATTTTCATTAGATACTTTTACTTTATTTGTAATTTATCAGAAAAGCTGAAATCTTGCTATTGCTTATTACCTGTGGAAAAAAAGTGGCCAAGACAGGAAGGACTGGCATCCTTAGAGGATGTCGGAGACACCTAAGAGATGCTACTAAGGTTATGCTAGAGAAAAGCTGTTGTGATGGAGTAAGCCCTGTGGGCATCTGAGGAAAAGCAGGAGAGACACTAAGTGGAAAAGGCTTGAGGGGCGCCTGGGTGGCTCAGTGGGTTAAAGCCTCTGCCTTCAGCTCAGGTCATGATCCCAGGGTCTTGGGATCAAGCCCCGCATCAGGCTCTCTGCTCAGCAGGGAGCCTGCTTCCTCCTCTCTCTCTGCCTGCTTCTCTGTGATCTCCGTCTGTCAAATAAATAAATAAAATCTTTAAAAAAAAAAAAAAAAGGCTCGGAATGGGTACGTGCCTGGTACATTCCAAGAACAGCAGGGAGACCTTTCTAGTAGGTGGCAGTGGAGTAAAGGAATGAATAGTAGGAGTTATAGTCCAGGAGGTACTGGATCTGACAGGTGCCAGATCATGGTTATTCAGGCCATTGTGAAGACTTCGGCTTACTCTGATTCAGACAGCCCCTAGCAAGTTTTAGGTGTAAAAAACTGTTGTGACCTGATACATTTTTAAAGGATCACTCTAGCTGCTGTACAAATAATTGATGATAAAATACTGATGATAAAATATTATTCCAGTGATAGTTACGAGCCTATTGCTGTAGTCCAAGCGAGAGTTGATAGTGGCTTTTGCTAGAGTGGCAGTAGTGGAGATTCAGTGAGATGTGGTCAGATTCTGCATCTTTTTAGCAACTAGAACCCAAAACATTTGCTGGAGCAATGTAGTATACACAGAGGGTATCAGCATAGACTCTGTAAGCAGACTGTCTGGATTATGTGGATTAATGAAGTGTAGCCATTAGCTGAGATGGGGAAGACTGCAGGAAGAGCAGGTTTGGGCAATATCAGGAACTAAGTTTTGAATGTAGTAAATTCAAAATGACTGTTAGACATCTCCAAGAAGAGATATTAGGTAGGTAGTTGAGTATATGATCTGGAGTTAAGCAAGGTATGGGCTAGAGGCATACATTTGGAAGTCGTCAACAAAGAAATGGTATTTAAGACCATTTTAAGAGAAAGAAGAGTATTTAGGGATGTATAGCCCTTCCCTAGAGTCTCTATTCTTTAAGCTACTGAACAAGCCAAAAAAGTTGAGGGATAACCAGGTTATCACAAACCCTGTGGAATTTTCCAAATTGTTTCATTGCTTTAGCAATTTATCAAAATTGAGTGAAACAAATAGGATTAAGCTGAGGCTTTAGAAATCTTTTGTTTTAAGGAAACTTGTGTCATAAAAGTATTTGTAGTGAATTACCATGTAAAGGAGAGCTATTGGTGGCAAATTTTACAAATCAGCTAATCCACACATGGATTTTTTTTTTAAATCCTCAGCAGTGAAAACATTTCTTTGTCACCTTTTGCTGGTTGGAGCATGCTCGGAAAATAGATACTAAATTTAGTATTAACCAATTTGTGTGCTTCAGACTAATCATTCTTCATTCTGAAGTCATGTAAGAATGATTTTTGAATAATCCATAGCTCAAATCACTATTTCTTTTTAACAAGTTATAATCTCAGAAGGAAACTTGGATCATTTATTGCAAATGTCAATCAGTATATCCTCATACGACATTTTTGATGTTCAGGCATGAAGTCTCTGGTTGGATATTTCCAGTAGCATACATGAACTGATACTTGAAACCCCCTGGTTAAGTTGAACAATGCACCTCTCCTTATTTTCATTGTATGTTACTTATTTTTTTTCTTTTAGATGTCAGGGAGAAATATCTCAGAATCTGTTATTCATCTATAAAACAGATTTTCTTAACTGGATGATCTCTTAGGTTCCTTCTCAAAGAAACTGTACTTATAAGACTTAATAAACATAACAAAGCAGCATGTTATTGTCAACTTATACCATCACTACTATGATTGCAGACTTTCCTTAAGTGCTTGCTTTTTTGCTTTTTTGCTTTCTCCCTGTACTTCCAGTGCCTAACATAGGCCCTGTCTGTATATAGGAGACATTCTGCTAAGGTTTATTAAAATGACAGTAAATCATCTGACCAGGCTCACATGAATCCATTAAGTCCAAACATCAAGCCTGGCAGTGCTAATCCTCAATGATGTCTTTCACGTAAGCCAGGAAACCAGCCCTCCTGTGACAAAGCATTTCTAAGTAGCAGTCCTAGATCCTATAATGGATATTTTGCAGTTGGGTTGGAGCAGGGTGGGCCAGATAGGATGTTAATAACCTAAGCTAATATTCAACACAGTTGGTTTTTCCTCAGCAGTCTTGGAGGGAGGCGTATCATCTCTTGGAAGCTGTTTTTCTTATAAAAATACTGGCGTTTATTCCATTTGTAGTAACATAGGCTCAGTCACTTGTATGACATATGAGATCTAGGAGGATCATATTAAGGAGATGCTAGTGAACATTTATATTAAACATTTACTGGGTATCTTTGCACAAAGCATTATGCTATCTTCTTGGAGTACAAAGATGGAATATGACTTGATCCCTGTCCTCAGGAACTTAGGTCAGTAGAGGCAAGACACCCAAACAATCATTTCAACATAATGTAATAAGGACATTGAGAGAGGTGTATGTTTATTTATATGGGAATATGAAGAAAGCCATTAATCCAGCTGGGAGAGGGAGATTGTCAGGAAAGATATCCTGGAGGAGGTTACATGTTAACTGGGCCTTAAAGGATGAGTAGAAGTTAGCCAGAAAAGAACAGAACATGCCCTGGAATATATGGAGAGAAGCCTAGAGGTGTGAAACAGCATGCCATGTCAGAAGAACCAAATTACAGTTGTGACCCTTAGCATATGTGGATTTAAATGTAAGGTTTATGTTATTCCCAAGGAATCCATTGCACGGGTTTTTTTTTTTTTTTTTTTTTTTTTTAATCATTTTGCTGAGACATGTGGTAGGATCTTTAGCCACAAAACTATAGTGAGCAAACTCCATCAGAATTCGCATTTCAGTGAGCATGTCTTCTACTCATTTTCACATGTGGTATCACCCATGATGATTTTAAAACTTTGTTCTTTATGAAAAGTGGGCCTGAAGAGTGCTGAGTATAGAAAAACATGTGGGGCCTAAGTGTTCTTTGTCACAAAGGAAGTTTGAGAAACTAGACTATCATGCCAGATTTAAAAGTGGCCAGGATTATCATCATGAGTATTATTTTTATTTTTTAAACTTTTTAAAATTAAGCAATAAAACATTATTTTATTGCTTTTTATTTATTTTTTTATTTTTATTGCCTTTTTATTGCATATAACAAGAGTTCTGTATAAAAATATGAAAAAGTGATCCCTAGAACTTACAGGAAATACTCCATTCTGTCCAAAGATTATTTATCAAGTGAGAAAAAGCCTTTGTGACAAGTAAAAAGGTCTGTTTTTAAGACTGTATGTCAAATCTTGATTTTTAGCTCCAAAGTAAAAATGGAATGGGTAGAGGAAAAGCTTGCTGGTTATGGGCTAGTGGAACTTAGTTCATTTTTCTTTTCTGCAACTCCCACTTGAGATTCCTCTTCATTCCACCGCAGACTAAACGTCAATCTGAATTACACATAAGAGAATTGCTCAACAGAGTTGTGCTTACTGTGAGAGGGGAACAGCATGTCATTTCTACAGTGAGACACTGGAAATAGATGAAAAGTCTTACCATAATGAATATATAACTCTGTGCAGAAAGTGCTGATAGACTGTGGGATTTCTTTTCTTTTTGTTAAGAGTAAGGTGTTGGGGATGTTGGCAAAGGCAAACCTCAAGGAGATGATGGTACAAAATTCAAAGGCAGAGCTGTGTAACTTCCAAGGCAGTACTCTTTCTTCTGTTGTACCTTCTCAATACAATCTGCCTGGCAGAAAAATAGAACTTTATATGACAGACCAGAGCATCTTTTATCATTGATTAGAAAATAGATTTCTGGGGGCACCTGAGTGGCTCAGTGGGTTAAGCCTCTGCCTTCGGCTCAGGTCATGATTTCAGGGTGCTGGGATCAAGCCCCGCATTGGGCTCTCTGCCTTTGTGATCTCTGTCTGTCAAACAAATAAATTTTTTAAAAAGAAGAAGAAGAAAAAGATAGACTTCTGTGCCGTTCTTAAGACCAGCATTATGAATCTCTAGGGATTACGATTTGTATTGGATTTGGGGGGGTAGTCTCCCCAAAATCAAACATTCTATCCTTTTGCCCCCACTAAGTGCACTTGAATTAAGCCACACACTCCAGTTTTGGTTCAAAACCATGGCCTCATATCTGTGAGGTAGAAATTTTGGAAGAACAGTGGACCTGGGTCTGCAGGTGCCTGAGTGTGAATTTGCAAAAGCTGGTGCACAACCCATTCAATGAAATTGGCCTTGGTAAAGATCCACCTTCAGAAAAAACAAAATAGTCCAGATTCTGTTTGTTTTCAGATTAATTACAAAGACTTCCCCACTTTCCACCTCCTCCTTCTTTTACCTTAAAATGCCTTCTTCATTTTCTCCAAAGTGATGTGAATTATTTAGTATAAATAAATGGTGCAGAGATTTCCTGAAAGAGAGCCGATACTCTATAAAGCATAGATAAAATTATTTCATTCTGCTAAGTAGACAGGACTGGGCTGTTGGCATTTATTGAAGATAGTGATGTCAAGTCAGGGATTTCTGAATCTCTTCTTGTTACAAATATATGCTTGGATTTTGAGTAATGAACCAAGTAAGGAATAGAAAAAGGGTGACTTCTTGAACATTCACCATGTTTGGCAGGCATAATCTGATTTAACATAGGTTTAATAACACTTTTTCAAAGAATCTCATGAGAAAATAACCCCATTTTATAGATGAGGAAACTTGGGCTCAAGGAAACAAGAAGGTGGCCCAAAGACACCTAGCTAGTAAGGTGGCAAAACCAGGTCTGAACCCAGGTCCTACTCCTGTCACTGCTCTTTCCACCGTTTTTCTTCATATGATTGTTCTCAGAGCTGGGTGCCCCCATGTTCTGACACTTTCATACACTCAGAAAGTAAATAAAATGCATTTGCAAATGAAAATTTTAAGCCATTATAAAACTTTGTGAAATGTTCTCGAGTTGGCTCTACTCTGCTCCTGATTAATTGGTGTTTTGAGGCGTTGCTGTTTAAATTTTCTCTTGGGTTTTTTTCTGATCAATTAATTCAGGTCTGTTAATAGATAATTTAAGCCTGGCAAATGAATTCTTTTTTTTTTTTTTTTTTAAGGTTTTATTTTTAAGTAATCTCTATACCCAACATAGGGCTTGAACCCATAACCCCAAGGTCAATAGTGGTATGCTCTACCGACTGAACCAGCCAGGCACCCTCTGGCAAATGAATTCTTAATAGGAAAAGACAAAGTACAGGCAAAGCACCTTATCTGCTTCTTATAGCAACAGCTAGATAATGAACAGTGGCTCTGACCAGACCCCTAGCTGTGGAGCACATTGCGTAGCTAACAATAAGTAGTCACAGTATATTTACCTGGGTTTTGGGCCTCTCTTTTTTCTATACAAATTATTTCTATCCCCAGCCTTGAGTGACTGGGACTTGCTGTACTGGGGGGTATGATCACTCATGAAAGCCCTCAGGCTATGATCACATGAAGCCCTGTTGAGTAGGTGATATTGCTGCTGCTGCTGCTGTTGTCAAACTGCCCTGTTATAAAGGTAGTAGGAAGTAACTCACAGTTGATTTGTAAATTAGTGATAGCAATGTCTGTTCATAAGGTTGTTATGAGCTTTGGAAGATTAGCTAGCTGGCTAGTCAGCTGCCTAGCCACAAGATCAACAGTCAAGAAAGTTGACTAATACTAAAAAAAAAAAAAAAAGCGGAAGGAAGGAAGGAGACTATTACTATTTTTACTGTAATGTTGAATTAATTATTCCCATTATTCCTTTGGTTTAGACTCTGTCTCCTATGATTATGCCTGAAATGTGAAAGATTCTAGAATCTTTTAACATTTGAATTTTTTAAAATAATCACCTAGAATGGTACAAAAATAATAGCCAGTATTAACTGCTTACTCTGTGCCCAGGACTATTTTTTGAGTGTTTTTATGTTTATTATTTCATCTTCAAAACAGTCTTCTGAAATAGGTATTAGTATTTTCTCCATTTTACAGTTGATGAAATGGATGCAGAAGTTAATTAACTTGCCCAGCCAGGGTCGCATGACTAGTAAGTAACAAAGCTAGACTTGAACCCAAGCAGTTTCATGCCAGATTCTATGCTTCACTACTACACTAAATGTAGCCATAGTCAGTAATTTTGTTTTTCTGATTTGTGCCTTTTCTTATATGTTTAAGAAAATCCTCCCCGCTGTATTTTCCAATACTGCCTTCCAAAAGTTGTAAAATTTGCTTTTAACATCTGCAGTTTAGTTACCTGTCTGGAATGAGGATAGGAATCTAATTTTATTTTGTTATATGTAGATGCCTAACATGCCAGCAAAGGCATTTGAAAAAGAGAACCACTCTTCAGTTGGTGCATGTATAACTCACTGCTTAAATATTCTTGTCTCTGAAAGCTTTTGTTCATAGCTCAGAAGATACCCAGAGGGTATTCACAGCCCCTGTGCTATAATTCTGTAGTTCAGTATTATCTTTTTCTTGCCACCTCTCTTCCTCTTCCTCTCTTTTATTTCTCCTCCCTGCCTCTCACAATTTCTGCCTCTTCTCTCTCCTTCCTTTTTAAGGATAGTGCTTGCCAAAATTTGGAAGAGTCACTGAGTCATCAAGTGATTCATGGTTTCAGGCGTTAAACTACCCTCCTGCTGAAGCTGTGGGTTAGTTTTCTTTGGAGGCTGAGAACAGTGGGTTCTGTCAGATGTACTCTTGCAGGGATATTGATGACTCTAAGTGGGAGTCATATACTGGTGGAATATAGTGTGGCCCCAAACAGCCTAGGTAGGGCAGAAGTCAGATTAAAGATAATCTGGCTTACTTCTTCCGCCACTGTGTAGGGAAGTAAAATCAGAACTAAACTGTCATGATTTGTAAAAAATTACATAGAAATTTTGTTCTTTTTTCAAATTTAGAAATATAATAAAACTATGATTCTAGTACCAAAGCTATATTTTCACCAGTATGATCCATATTTATGTTCCCTGAGTAATAATTAAACTTGACTTCTGTATCTGCACTTCTTTAGACAATAGACTACATGTAAGATGATATTCAAATTAATAGCAAAGAACCTAAGAAAACTAGATAATACATGAGCTTGTAGTCTTGAATCAGTGATACTTTGTACTTGCTTTCCTTTCCTGTGGTATATTTTGAGCTGTTAACTGAATACATAATCAGGGTACATACTATACCCTGAATTACATATTGTAGTTGTGAGATCTGATCTATTGCATACTACAGTTGTGGGATCTGAAATCCCTTTCAGAAAGAAAGTCACATAGTGGAAACCCTGTACAACTTAAGAGAGTGACTGTAAGGCACTGAAGAAAGTGGGTTTCCGGGAGCTCCTTTTTCAACTTTTGGCAACGTGGTTTTCTGGAACTCTGGCTCATTCTCCTTTCTGCTGCTTTCCCTCTGGTCCTTTCACTGCTTATTAGCTTGTACCTAAAATTAATGGGGCAGATGGAGGAAGTTATACAAAAGAATTATTGTGCTAGTCCCTAAACTATTCTGGACATTTTTTTAATTAGTGGAATGAACATAATGTCATTTTGCTCTTCATTTCAGTTTTAAATTATCTTTTGATTTTATTTAAATGTACATTATTTCTCATTTGTTCATCTGAAAAAGAAATAATATGTTTTTATTCACATCAGTAGTAATACATTAATTCCAGTAATGAACTTTCCACTAATGAACTAATATTTTTGGAGTTAGAGATCACCATAATTCCTTCTCAGATGGGAAACTGAGGAGATAAAACTGAGGTGAAAAAAAGACTGACAAGTTAATTACCAGTATTTCACGAATATTTCAGATTTGGTGTATTATCACAAAAATGTAATTCACACTTCTAAAATATGAGGGTAACCTATATACAGTTCTTTCTTTTTTTTTTAATTTTTTTAATTAAATTGATTCATTTATTTTCAGAAAAACAGTATTCATTATTTTTTCATCACACCCAGTGCTCCATGCAATCCATGCCCTCTATAATACCCACCACCTGGTACCCCGATCTCCCACCCCCCTATACAGTTCTTTCTATCAGATTGCTGCTGGCTATAGATTTTGGAATGAGGACCAAATAAAGGGATATGATCTTAATTTCCAAGATGGTAAATTTATAATTTGACACTCATACTGGCCATTTTTATTACCCTGAGATGGGTTTTTTTTTTTTTTTAAGATTTTATTTATTTATTTGAGAGAGAGAGCAGGGCAGGGGTAGGGGCAGAAGGAGAGAAAGCAGACTCTCTGCTGAGTGGGGAGCCTGATGTGGGGCTCAGTCCCAGGAACCTGGGATCATGACCTGAACGGAAGGCAGACAGAAAGATGCTAAACCAGCTGAGCCACCCAGATGTCCCGAGATGGTTCTTTTATTATTTATTTCTGCTACTGCTTAGTAGAGAGCAGTTTCTACAGACTTTTTGCGTGAGCCCTACTCCAGTTCATGACAAGCCAAACCTGAGGGTTTTTCTCTCCTGAGTTAGGGAAACCTGACCTCTCTCTAGCTTTGGCTAATGGCTTTGAAATAGGATAGTTTCAGTTTTCACATATGAGGAACTTGTCTTTTTCTTCATCTCCTTCGAATGGTCGCTCACCCATATGAAGGATAGTCATTGTTTGTGTTTTGCAGTCCCTTGTCTCACTAAAAAAAAAAAAAAAAACTGAATAGAACTCAAAGAAGCTGAGCTCCAGAAGGCCTGAACTTACTTGCTGACTTGATTAACTTCTTACCTCTTACTGTCTCTCCCCCTGAGTATTCACTTTTCTCGCCTAGGTATATCATAGTTACTTGTGACCTGGTATATTAACCCTAATATATAATAATAATAATAATAATAATGTATACCACATTCAACCTTGGCACTTGGAGCAATACCTTCTCATTCTTACCTTCACCTGTCTCCAGCTACCAATTGAGTGTCCCTATTAGAGAGAGAATAATCCCATTATCCTTGACATACTTTGGGTAAAAAGACACTGTGATAAAAATTGGATTTTTATATCTAGCCAGTAAAATAACCTATTCTCACCAGCATTTTGGATGACCATAATCTGAGAGCATGGATTGGAATTATAGCAATGTCTGAATAATAAAATGATTTTCATGTAATTAAATTGAAATGCAGATGTACCTGTTTCACAAAAGTGTGTGTGAAGAATGTTTGTGAATGAAGTCATGCTATAAAGCCATTAGCAGGGGCACCTGTGTTCCTCAGTCACTTAAGCGTCTGCCTTCAGCTCAGGCCCTGATCGCGATCAAGCCCCGATTGGGGCTTCCTGCTCAGTGGGGAGTCTGCTTCTCCCTCTCTGTCTGCCTTTCCCCTGCTTGTGTTCACTCTCTCACTCTCTCTTTCTCTCTCAAGTAAATAAAATCTTTGTTAAAAAAATATAAACAACTAGGGGAGCTTTGTTATTTAAAAAAATACTGTAATAAATTTTCTAACAAAGGAAGAATACCCCCAGTTTACATCTTGTGCAGATCTTTTTTCATATGTCTTTTTTGTGTAAGGCAAAGTATACTTGTATAAGGACAGTATCCAAAAGGGAGATGGGGCTTGTATAGGATGGGAGGAATTAGGTCAACTATTGGTGCGGAGGTCTGAGAGTAGATAAATTTTCAATATATTTGGCCTAGTTATTCTGGAGAGGTCGTCTTCTTGGGCTCCTTCTAACATCCACTTCTCATTTATACACTAGATCGAGCGGTTGGAAGTAAGCAGCCTCGCCCAGACTTCCAGTGCAGTGGCCTCCAGCACCGATGGCAGCATCCACACAGACTCTGTGGATGGAACACCAGACCCTCAGCGCACAAAGGCTGCGATTGCTCACCTGCAGCAGAAAATCCTGAAGCTCACAGAACAGATCAAGATTGCACAAACAGCCAGGGACGACAACGTTGCTGAGTACTTAAAGCTTGCCAACAGTGCAGACAAGCAGCAGGCTGCCCGCATCAAGCAGGTCTTTGAGAAGAAGAACCAGAAATCTGCCCAAACCATCCTCCAGCTACAAAAGAAGCTTGAGCACTACCACAGAAAGCTCCGAGAGGTGGAGCAGAATGGGATTCCCCGGCAGCCGAAGGATGTCTTCAGGGACATGCACCAAGGTCTGAAGGATGTGGGAGCAAAGGTGACTGGCTTCAGCGAAGGTGTGGTGGACAGTGTCAAAGGTGGACTTTCTAGCTTCTCCCAAGCGACCCATTCGGCAGCAGGGGCTGTAGTCTCAAAACCCAGAGAGATTGCCTCACTAATTCGGAATAAATTTGGCAGTGCAGACAATATCCCTAACCTGAAGGACTCTTTAGAGGAAGGGCAAGTGGATGATGGGGGAAAGGGTTTGGGGGTGATTTCAAACTTTCAATCAAGCCCAAAATATGGTAGTGAGGAAGATTGTTCTAGTGCCACTTCAGGCTCAGTGGGAGCCAACAGCACCACTGGAGGCATTGCTGTAGGAGCGTCCAGCTCCAAAACAAACACCCTGGACATGCAGAGCTCAGGATTTGATGCACTACTACATGAGATCCAGGAGATCCGGGAAACACAGGCCAGACTAGAGGAATCCTTTGAGACTCTCAAGGAACATTATCAGAGAGACTATTCATTAATAATGCAGGCCTTACAAGAGGAGCGATATAGGTAAGTTATATGGAATTAAAATTCTGAATTATTTCTTTTTGCAGTTCCCTTGACTTTGGCTCTGGGAAGGTGGCTTTAAAAGCTCTCTGTAGAGTGTCTTTTTTTATAGCATCCAGAGCACTTTTGACATGTCATATAACACCTGCATAGTTCTATCACAGAGAGCAAAATAGAGGCACAGCAAAGTTAAATGACTCCTGAGATCATACACCAATAAAGCACTGGGAGTCAAGGGATGACGATTACTGTAGCTCTCCAGTCTTCCATTGCACTTTAGGACTTTGACATGAAGCCCAAGCTCTCTAAGGCATCCCACCTATTTATTTGTAATCACAGAACCACAAATCATTGCAACCTATAACTATACTACACTGACTTCAAAAGATCTATAACCTTCTGAATCCAAGAAATCTAAGAAGAATCAAATATATAGCCTGGCTAAAATGTAATGAATACTGTAGGAATTTGACCTTAAGCACACTTATGTGAGCAATTGGTGTAGAGAGATTAGACTGAAAGAAGATCCAGATAAGCACGTCTGTTACCTTTGTTATGAATTGGCAAATGTTTG
The DNA here is from genome assembly GCF_030435805.1 of Mustela lutreola. NCBI lineage: Eukaryota > Metazoa > Chordata > Mammalia > Carnivora > Mustelidae > Mustela > Mustela lutreola. The sequence continues at coordinate 54,923,459 of NC_081291.1, read as the reverse complement.
AATGGGCATGGACTTAAACATGAAATGTTTCAATAGTCGTTAGAGAATTCTCAAAGGGCTAACTGCTTTGAGTCATAATCTGTGCTAAGGGTAGAGAAGCTGGTCTTCTGTTTCATATTATATTCCATATTCATGTTGGTTGTTTTCTAAAAACATGTTTTTCCACCTTGTTTCTACTCCATGCAGAGAGAAATAATATCCCCCACAGAGTACTCATTCAGATCCAAACTGTCAGCCAGACACTGGCCACCTCACTGATAGAGATTAAGGGCCAGCTTTACAGAAGCCACAGGTCAGGGCAGGCCTTGAAAGATCTGGGTTTGGTCCTATCCCAAATACTAATTCGTCAGAATCCTCACTACTTCTGTAATATCAAGGGTTGAACAGAAGATCTCTTAAGGTCCGTTTCACCTCTTTAAAAAAAACAGTGATTTTTTTTTTCTTAAGTTTGTTTTTATGAGATAATCTCAGGGCTTGAAATAAATTGTTCATGGGTATCCATTAACCTCTGAGAGAAGTGACAGTAGCATGCTGTTTTCAGATGGTGAAAATATTAGTAATTCAGCCCTGCCTCTTTATTCTTCTGTCATTCAATTCTAACTTAAGACTTTAAGGGAGAAGAAAAGTGAGTGTGGAAGAGAGAAATGTAGTTCTAAAAGCAAACATATTACTATTTTTTATTTCAGTGTTTTATATATTCTTTCATATACTTAAAAGACAATATCTAAAGTCATGAACAATCTAACAAATATTCAAATGGACTCTAAAAATAAAACATCTGATCTTTTGTAAAGCATGAAAGCTAACTGCCAGGTTCAAATACTAGTTCTGCCACTTGCTAACCTTGAAAATTGGGCAGGTTTCTAAACCTCTCGAAGTCTTGGTTTCCTCATCTATAACATAGGAGTAGTAACAGTCCTTCATAAAGTTATCGTGACATCGAAATGGAATACTTTATGTAAAGCACATAGCTCAGTGCCTGGTCCTGTGACTGCTCAATTGATGTTAGGTAGCAGTTGCTACTGCTGCTATCAGAGGAGACCCCCTAAACATGGAGACCCAGGCCTCCCACAGTCAGATGCTCAAAAAAACAAAAAACCCAGTTGCCTGATTTGACCCCTTTATTTTGAATGGGCAGTTAAAAACATTCCAGCTTTTAAATTCTTTCAGAGCTTAAAATTCATAGCTCGTTATGTCTTCAAGTCAGATGTAGACCAATACGAGAAAATCAGAGAGGAAAAACGGGTCTCCCAAGGCCCACCTTTGTACCAATTTAAAATAATCCAGGGACAGGACAGAACTTTTAGCTGGTAATTATCACCTCACTATAAGAATCAAGTCCAAACCACTTGTGAGGTAATGAGAAGTGCATTTCTTTCATTGCATTTTGGGTTCTCTGTGGTGAGTGAATGATTAGTTTTATGGAATAGAGAATAAAGAAAACTTAAGAATTTTCAAAAACAGAGGTAAAACTTGGAGAGCCAGGGAAGACATATAATGTGTAATCTGACTTTTGTCATATCACTTAAACTTTAGAATTATCTTTCCTTTTTTTTTTAAAAGATTTTATTTATTTATTAGAATTATCTTTATCCTTAAAGTGGAATCTTGAAGAAAGCAAGCCTTTAAAGGCACCAGAAATGTCACAACTGCTTCACTTAGCTATTTTGTTACATATATTTCCATGTATAGAGCAGTTAGAAATTTCTCCTCTGTTACATGTTTTTGACCAGTAAATATACTTAATTTTGTTAAGTATATGGTCCAGAGGGACCATTTCATATAAGTTAAGTTTTCCCACACATTGAAGCTTATTCTTTTTTTTTTTTTTTTTAAGATTTTATTTATTTATTTGACAGAGAGAGATCACAAGTAGGCAGAGGCAGGCAGAGAGAGAGAGAGAGAGGGGAGGAAGCAGGCTCCCTGCTGAGCAGAGAGCCTGATACAGGACTCGATCCCAGGACCCTGAGATCATGACCCGAGCCGAAGGCAGCGGCTTAACCCACTGAGCCACCCAGGCGCCCCTGAAGCTTATTCTTAAGCATCAAAGGTTTTCTTTTGCATTTTAAGCATTTTTAGAGAATGTCTCTACCTTCTTTTTTTTTTTTTTTTTTTAAAGAATTAATTTATTTGACAGAAAGTGAGAGAAGGAGAGAGAGCATGAGCAGGGGGAGCAGCAGAGGGAGAGGGGGAAGCAGGTTCCCTGCTGCTCAGCAGGGAGCCCGATGCAGGACTCAATCCCAGGACCCCGAGATCATGACCTGAGCCGAAGGCAGAGGCTTAACCCAGAGTCACCCCGGTGCCCTACCTTCTTTTAATAGAGTAGCACACTGAATCTTAACTTGATTGGAAATAGTACAGTGGTGTTCGAGCTCAGTGATGCTCTCAGGTAAGTGAGAGTAGTATGATTATGTGCCTATGCAGTAAACAGTCCAAGACAGCTTGCTCTTTAAAGTTCTTTTGTCTGGCTTTTTTATAAAATTTGTTCTTTTTCCTTTCCCTATCTCCACACTGTTACTAAGCTGCCTGCAACAGCCTCTCTTTACTAATTTCTATTTGAGCACTGTTGTAGGTTTGGCTTTTTGTCTAAGAAGAAAGTAGGCTAGCTGGGGATTGACTTAAGGGATTCTTCTGTGACCAAGAACCAGTTGAAGCATACATGGCCGCTCTAGATCCATTTCACTTTATTTTCTGTGCTTTAGTTTATTTTACTGATATGTGAGTTGACAGGAGGCAGGCTGTGTACAGTGTTGCTGCTTGTTATTTAAATGAGGGGGAGGAAAACACTACAGCTTAGCGTTTACTTAACTCCTGCGGTGTGCATAATGCTAGATACCTTACATATGTTTGCTAATCCTCATGGTAGCCCTTTAGGTGGACTGTATTTTCCTCATTCTACAGGTGAGGAAATGGAGGCCCAGTGAGGTTTTACATTTTGCCAAACAGTTACTTAGTAAATGGTAAAGCCAGGAATAATGTGAATCCAAAGCCAGTGGTTTTTTGTTTTGTTTTGTTTTGTTTTTATTTCAGGACAGGGTTTTTCCCCCAGGCTCAACCCAGAAACCTGTTATGATCTAAAGACTATAGTCTAGCTGAAGTCTGTTTGATTCAAAGACTAGCCTATAGTCTAGCTTTAGGAACCATTAACTACATCGGGTATTGGGCCATTTCCAGGTCAAAGTGTGTTTCACTAAAAGCTGAGCCACTGTTCCTAACATACTTTATAAAATTCTGTAAATGCAAAAAAAAAAAAAATCTACAACTGCACAAACTCTGGAAGGTTTTCTACAGCAATGTCGGTAATAGGGGAAACCTACTAAGGAAACTTTCACTACCACCCTTATTTCCCAGTTTGCAGAGTCCCTTTTCAGTATTGTCACTCACTTAATGTCCTTCTATTGCTCTCTACCTGTGAGTAAATCCAAGTTAAGATTTTTACCCAAGACCGTCTACTTACTCTAAAGAAACATTCAGAAGCCTGTGGAGCACAATCTCTCTCGTCACCCCCATAAACTGTACCATGGCTGAGTAAGTCTTCAGCACCCACAGGCATTCAGCCCAGGAAGCCGATGTAACAGCTTGGATGTGAGCTCCACCTCAACCTTTGATCAGGAACTAGGTATTTAGTCTTTGAGTTGTTTGTTGGGTTCTCAGATATGAGTGAGAGCATGTATTTTGGGAAAGAAGGATGCAAGGTTTAGACAGTTTTTCTAGTGATGGGATTGTGCTGACTTGTGTAGGTAGTTTATACATTCCATTAAAGGACTATCGCAGGTTTATTAGTAGAACCTGTGTTCATGTAGTACTTCAGGGATAGAAGGGACGTTCAATGCCTAGTTTAATCTCATTTTACACGTACACCGAGGCCCAGAAAGATAAAGTGACTTTTGCCAAGTCACACAGTAAAATTGTTAACATATATTTAATCTGCTAAAAACTGGAACACTGGTTCTGTTCCCATAGGGTGTATAATATATTACTGAGCTACCAGAGGAAAAAGTTGAGTTGTGGCAAAATATATTGAAAATAGGAGAGAAATAGGAAAACATTCATTGACAGTTTTACAGGTTCCTGTTGTAGTTTTTGCCTTCAGGAATCTGGCTGGGAATCCTATTCAGCTGCTACCCGTGTGTGGCAGTGTCAGGTAGGCAGGCTAAAAACCCTCCGCCTGATGAGGAGCAGTGTGCCATTTTAAAAGCTTCTATTTTAAGGGGATTGCTGTCCTTTGGAAATCAGCTTCTGATACTGTTTGTATTAAGCCCAGGGATATTTTAAATTGCCCTGAGTCATAAGAGCAAAAATACGGAATAAGGCAGTCACCAGAGTAGTTGTCACATGCAGCACAACTTTAGGTAGCTAGGCTAACCCAGTTAGGCGCAAGCCATTGGAGTTTTAACTAAACAAATGATCAGTTAAATACTGTTTTATTTTACCATCACTAGACATTAGAAAAATATGATCAGGGCACCTGGGTGGCTCAGTCGGTTAAGCAACTGTCTTGGGCTCAGGTCATGATCCTGGAGTCCTGGGATCGAGTCCTGCTTCAGACTCCCAGCTCTGTGGGGAGTCTGCTTCTCCCTCTGAATTTCTCCCCTCTCATGCGTGCGCGCGCGCGCTCTCTCTCTCTCTCTCTCTAATAAATAAATAAATAAAATCTTAAAAAAGAAAAATATCACCAGAGACGCTGTTTGGGCCCCTTTATTCCAGGTGTTAGACCTGTGTCAATTATAAATTGATCTGAGAGTCTTCAGAGTATATGTAGACTAGGTTTGGACAATGAGTTTGAAATAGAAACTTGAAAATATTGGATCAAATTAGCTCCTATAGAGAAATAAAGCCCAATTGAGATACATTCTTAGGAAAAGTAAGACCTTCCATAAAAGAGATTTACAGATGTGCTCTTCCCAACATAGCCACTGAAGAGTTAAAGGAGGAAGAATGGAAGGGAAGGTGAGGAGAGGAAGAGAAAACTTACTCACTTCAGTAAGTGATTGAGGTTAGACAAACCTGCATTCACTTGCCAGCTCTTTTGTATGACTGTGTGTAATTCCCCTGAGCCTCAGTTTCCTCTATAAAAACAAGATAATAAGGGGCACCTGGGTGGCTCAGTTGGTTAAAGCCTCTGCCTTTGGCTCAGGTCATGATCCCAGGGTCCTGGGATCGAGCCCCGTGTTGGGCTCTCTGCTCAGCAGGGAGCCTGCTAGCCGCCCCCCCCTGGTTGGGCTCTCTGCTCAGCGGGGAGCCTGCATCCTCTTCTCTCTCTCTCTCTGCCTCTCTGCCTACTTGTGGTCTCTGTCTGTCAAATAAATAAATTAAATCTTTAAATAAATAAATAAAACAAGATAACGATAAATACTATACAGGGTTGTTGAGATTATTAAAGGAGATAATAATATACGTGAAGCACCTAGTATGGTGTGTAGTGTGACAGGATATTAGAAATCTGTCATTACCCAAACCATAAGAGACTCAATCTCACAAAACAAGCTGAGGGTTGCCGTCGGGAGGGGTTATGAACATTGGGTTATGGACTTTGGGGAGGGTATGTGGTATGAAGGTATGTGCTATAGTGAGTGCTGTGAAGTGTGTAAGCCCATTCACAGACCTGTATCCCTCGGGCAAATAATACACTATATGTTAATTAAAAAAAAAAAAGAAAGAAAGAAATCTGTCATTACCAAGTTTTCAGATTGCCTAGAAACCTTCTCTCCCCCGGCTTTTATTTATTCCCTCTATGCTATAGGCATCTGCTGTTTCTTGTCTTTAAGGTAATGTACTGCCTACCCTGAACATTTCAGGGATTGATGCTGTGCTTTTTCCTTTCCAACTACAGGCTAGTTCAGTGTTTCCTAGCCTCTTTTCAGGCTTCAACACAAATGACGTAACAAAAGGTAAAGAAGGAACATCCACTTTCCCCAATTCAGCCAGGAATATATTCAAGTTCCCACCACATGTCATACCTCTACCCCAGCTGTGTCTGTTCTAGTCAAACCCTGACAGAAGTTGCCTCAGGTTCCTGTTGGTGTTAGCCCTGGGATCTGGTTCTTTCTGTTTCTCTCAGTACCTACTCTACAAGATTCTTCAGCCATCCTGTCCTACTGACCTATTGCCCAATTAGGGAAGCACACTTCCCTATCCCGGCTCTCAGAGATGGCTCCGAACTTTGAAGCCACACCCAAAGAGTGATGCACTTGATGAAACATTCCCAGCCTGACACTCATCCAGTTTCTCATTCATCAGGAATTTGACACAAAAGAGCCCTGGCTTATCTTTAATCTAAGCTGACTACTGTGTTGACCTCCAGTGGCTGAAACATTTTATTAATGTTTCAATTATTTATTAATTTTATTCAATTACTTATTCAATTATTTATTAATTGTTTACCTACAACAAAATCTAGATGTCTTTTTTATATCTTGTAAATAAAGCACATTTTGCTTGGTGATGGGAGATGGATTTCACATGCCAAATATGACATAACCTATACTGAAAAAAGATCTCACAGTCTTAAGGCTTTCTGTTCACTAATAGTTAAACTCAAACCTTATTCAAATGTCTAAGTTTTCTTTGAGTTATAATGATTTGGGAAGGACTTTTGAGTAAAAAGTCTCAAAATGAGTATTAATCTTATATTCTTCTGTGATCCAGCTGGAGTCTCATGGAAAGCATGTGCCAAAATCATATACTTGTAGGACCAAAAATTGCCCCCCCCCAACTGCATGTCCAGAGAGCTCTAATTGGCATCATATCAATAGATTAAAAAATCCCTTAGAGTTCTTGATTTTAAAAAATCACATGTGAGGGACGCCTGGGTGGCTCAGTTGGTTAAGCAGCTGCCTTCGGCTCGGGTCATGATCCCAGCGTCCTGGGATCGAGTCCCGCATCGGGCTCCTTGCTCGGCCGGGAGCCTCCTTCTCCCTCTGCCTCTGCCTGCCATTCTGTCTGCCTGTGCTTGCTCTTTCGCCCACTCTCTCTGATAAATAAGTCTCCTAACCTGTTGGTCTGTTTTCATCTGTAGGGAAATGGAGTGCATTCTACTTACCCAAATGCTATTTCACTATTTTAAGTACTATCTCTGGGAACAGTAGTGTATTTTCTCATTTGAGAAGATTCTCAGCTTGAGGAAGTCTTGCTGTTAATTTCTCATGTAACCATGAGTAAATTATTCAATCTCTGAAGGACTTCATTTTCCACAGGAACATAGTGAGGATTAGCAGTTTCTATTCAGCTCTCTCCAGAGATTTGCAAAGATCCGATGAAATTTATTTGAGATACTTTCCCTCTCGCACATACAAAACACATACCATGAAAGGAAGGTAGGTAGGACAGTTTCATCAATTTGAAGGAAAGTTTGGAACAGGCCAGTGAATGGACTTAGTTATTTGGCAAACTTGAGTCAGGGAAATAGCAGGAACCCGTTTGTATGTGCTGGCCCTCCTGATGAGCAAGTAAGAAAAGAGGCTTGTGCCTCTCTTGTCCTTTTTGAGAAGGACAGAATATGTACCCAGAAAACCCATTTGTGAGATGTCAGGAAAAAGTATACGGGAACAGTGAAGATTTTAGAAAATGTAAAATTGAGGGTATAGTGATAGATAAAGAAGTGGAGGACTAGAGGGGGAAAAAGTCAGAAGGGGGAAGCCTTGAATGTTGGAGCCACACAGCACTTGAGGTCAACAAGCAGTCCTTTTGAACTTTCTCACTAGGGATTGTTGGAGGGACCTGGGAAGATCGTAAAAGACAAAAATGAAACCAAATATATACCCGTGATGAATCTTCCCCACTGAGCTCCATTTCTGTGCAGGGCATTTGACGTCTAACTTCTGTTCAACTTCACAGTTGCCCTTTGGAGTAGGTAGATTGCCTTTTCACAGGATCACCCACACTGGTAGGTTGCACAGCCAGGGTTTGAAACCAAAACCCAGACTGAGCAGATTATCAGCTGGTAAAAATTGGATAAAAACAGAGGTGTCTGGGTGGCTAAGTGGGTTAAGCTATCTGTCTGCCTTTGGCTCAGGTCATGATCTCGGTCCTGGGATCCAGCCCTGCAGCCAGCCGTTGTCTTGGGCTCCCTGCTCTGCAAGGAGTCTGCTTCTCCCTCTTCCCTCCACTCCCCATTCCTATGTGTGTGTGCTCTCAAATTAAAAAAAAAAAAATCTTTTAAAGAAAAAAATAAAATTTTTTTAAAGATTTTATTTATTTATTTGATAGAGAGAGAAATCACAAGTAGACAGAGCAGCAAGCAGAGGGAGAGGAGGAAGCGGGCTCCCCGCCAAGCAGAGAGGCCAATGCAGGGCTTGATCCCAGGACCCTGAGATCATGACCCAAGCCGAAGGCAGAGGCTTAACCCACTGAGCCACCCAGGTGCCCAAGAAAAAAATTTTTAAAGAAAAACCAAATCCAGTGTGAAAATAGTTTCCAGAACCTTTGTCATGTTAGTGACCATTTTATGATAAACATTGGCTTATAATAAGGTTCAAGAATGTTGGGAACAAGTGCTGAGGACTTTTGTAAGTACTCTGTGATTCATATACAGTGTTACATACTTACATATAGTATTGCATAACTACAGAATTTCCCTCTTTACAAACAGATAAAAATCTGAGGGACAGCCTGAAGTGTTATTAATAAATCCTCTTAGGTATTCACAAGTGAAAGTATCCAAAACCTATTTTATCACAACCCAAAGCCATGAAATAGTCCAGAAAGGAACCTGAAAGAGATACATGTAGGAGGGAACTCCATAAAATACTGTCAAACAAAAGTTGCAGATGGCACAGGGAAATCCAGATGATGAAAGAAACTCAATGTGAAATGGACCAAACAAGCGAGAGATTATACTGCCAGAAGACAAAGCAATAATACCTTCAGAGTGCCAGGGAAGAATAACTGTGACCTCAGAATGCTGGGTCCACCTAATTTATTATTCAAGAAAGAGAGTGAAATTGAGAACTTTCAGACATATGTAAACAAAAATTACCACTCATGGACACCTTTGCTGAAGGAAATACTAAAGGATATACTTCAAGAAGGGGGAGAAAAACTCGAACAATGGGTGAAAGAAGTCAGTAATGCACTTTCTAATTAAATAGGGACTTAAAATTATATTTACTAAAAAAAAATCTGAATGTCTTACACCAATTTGGATCTAAAATTTAGAAAAGAACGTGGGGTTCAAGGATAGCATTTCAACAGCATATTAAGAGTGTTGGGGCACCTGGCTAGCTCAGTAGAGCATGTGGCTGCTCACCTCAGAGTTAAGTTCGAGCCCCATGTTGGGTATAGCATTTACTCAAAATTAAAATCTTTAAAAAAAAAAAAAAAGGAGTGTTAAAACTTTGGGGGAAGAAACATATTTTGTACCTTAATCTGCCTGGCACTTGGCATCTTTCTGCTCACTTTATTCTTGTCCCTTTCAGTCAGTAGCTGCTCACAGAAACATTAGAAAAATAAAACACAAATGTGAATGCAGTTTTTCTTTTCAACTAGATGTGTAGCTATGGGACTCCTAAACACAGATAAAATGACAGAATAGGCTAACTTAAACCTTGGTCCCCCGACATGGACTTGCTACTGCTGATAGTTTGGTGAAGAGGTGGGGCAGAAAGGTCTTTTCACCCAGTCTTTTATAATGCACATCAAAGTATATGTCACCCTTGCCTAGCCTAGGGGCTGGAATATTCTCTCGTAGCAACCTGTGAGCTCTGGCCTGGCCTTGCCCTCTCTCTGGGCCTCTGTGTCTTCACCCAGGATGAAGACAATAGAAGACAGGCTTATCTTTACAAATATGTGCACAGAGAGAGTGCTGAAAGAAACCACCATCAGCAGACTGAGTTCAAAATGACACTAACAGATGCAAGCGCAGTTAAGACTTTACCAGGGATTTGTCCTATAGAATTATATGGGGAAACTACTTCCTGTTGCTGAATGCGGGTAGCAGAGGTAATGCAGGCAAGGGAGTAGCTTGTTTTTGTGGCTCCAAAGACTGTGGGGTGAGACTTACAAATAGCTAGGTTTTAGCTCAGTTTTAAAAAGAACTTCTCTAATAGTGAAAAACACTGCCTTAAGAAAAATGAAACCCTGCCGCTGGAGGTATTCAATGCTTGTCAGGGGTGTCATAGAAATAATTCCTCAGTTGAAAGAGATGTAACTAGATTTCTAAGATCTTTTCTAGCCTCCAGAGTTTAAGATTCCTTCTTTTAAGGGAGCCTATGTTATCTTTCAAACAATACTTCAAATGTTTGTGGTATACTTCTCTTCGCAACATACTGATTTTAACAGCTCTAGATGTATAGGGAGGTGTATGATAGTGATAATCTTTGAGACCTGTAAAATCGAGTGTGAGATATTTGGATTTATTGTATAGTTAGCACAGTGATGTGGACTGCAATGAGCCTAAAATGAGATTAAGGCCATGAATTAGTCACCACAGGAAATACTTGGCTGGCTAAAAAGTTTTTGAAATTGCCCTTGAATTCCTTTCAGGGAGCATGTTTTCAAGTGATGCCTTCTTTAATGAGTAGAAACATTTTCAAAAAGGCCTTTATGTGGGATTCCTGGATGGCTCAGTCTGTTGGGTGTCTGTCTTCTGCTTGGGTCATGATCCCAGGGTTCTGGAATCAAGTCCTGGGTCCAGTTCCTTGCTCAGCAGGGAATCTGCTTCTCCCTCTGCCTGCCACTCCCCCTGCTTTTTCTCTCTCTCTCTCTCTTTCTGACAAATAAATAAGTAAAACAGAAAGAAAAAGAGAGGAAGGAAGGAAGGAAGGAAGGAAAGGGCCATTATGTTTGGGTACATTGTGAAGATGGAAAGGAGAACAAACTGACATTTTTAAACAATGCTTTTGTGTTGACATGAATATAAAAGATTAAAATGATTACCCTCATTTTATAGATGAAGGAACTTGCTTGGAAAAGCAAGCTAACTTAACTAACAGTTTAAGAGAGGCAGACCTAGGACTCAAACCCAAGTTTTCCTGGCTATAATCATTTTTCCCTAGTGTTTATTATAAACCTCAAATATGCTGCAAAGTTGAAAACAGTTATACAGTGAGCACTCATACCACCCACTTCTTAGATTCTACATTCTGCTGTGTTTTCTCACATAATTTCCCATCTATCCATCCTTCCTCTCATTTTTTAAAAAGATTTATTTATTTATTAGAGAGAGTGGGGGAAGGGGCAGAGGGAGAGGGAGAGAATCTCAAGCCGACTCCGCATTGCGCACAGAGGCCAACATGGGCTCCGTCTCACGACCCTGAGACCATGACCTGAGCGAAAATCAAGTCGGACACCTAACTGAGTGAGCCACACAGGTGCCGCCTTCCTCTCATTTTTTTAAATGCATTTCACAGTAAATTGCAGACATCCATAATCTTTTTTAACAGCTTCATTGAGATATGATTTATATACCATAGAATTCACCCATTGAAAGTATACAGATCAGGGGTGCCTGGGTGGCTCAATTAGTTAGGTGTCTGCCTTTGGCTCAGGTCATGATCCCAGGGTTCTGGGATCCAGCCCCATGTGGGACTCCCTGCTAAGTGAGGAGTCTGTTTCTACCTCTGCCCCTCCCCCTGCTCATTCTCTCTCTGTCTCTGTCTCAAATAAAATCTTAAAAAACAACAAGAAAGTATACATATCAGTGATTTTTAGTGTATTTACAGATATATACAGCTATCACCATAATCAGTTTTAGGGCATCTTTATTGCCCTCCAATCTTCCCATTACACCCAGATCTTGGCAATCATTAATCCTTATCTCTATAGATTTATCTATTTGGGACATTTCATATACATGGCATCATGCAGTTTGTGGTCCTTTCTGACCAGTGTCTTTCACTTAGAATAATGTATTCAAGATATATACATGTATCTTGTAGCGTGTGTCATTATTTCATTTCTTTTCGTTTCCAAATAATATTCCATTGTACGGTTGCTCCACATTTTATTTATCCATTCATCAGTTGATGGACATTTAGTTGTTTCCACTTTTTGGCCATCAAGAATAATGTTGTTGTGAATGTTTGTGTACACTCTTTTGTGTGGAAATACATTTTAATTTCTCTTCAGTGTATACCTGGAATGGAATTTCTGGGTGATACAGTGATTCTATATTTAACTTTTGGAGGAACTGCCAAACTGTTTTCCAAAGCTTGAGACACCATTTATATTCCTACCAGCTGTATGAGAGTTCAAATTTATTCACATCCTCCCGAACACTTCTTATTATCCTCTTTTTGATTCTAGGTACATAGAGTTACTACATTCCTCCTCCTGTTGACTCCACCTTGACATCAGGCTCCAAACAATCATGTCTCTGTAGTTTGGTCCAGCTCCCTGTGTGGCTATGTAATTTGGATCAACTATAGACATGACTCAGATTTCTTACTTACAAAAGGGAATTTAGCTCATCTGGGCTTCTTCAGTAGTTTCAAAATGGCATCACAGTGCAGAGGTTAAAAACTTGGGTTTAAAGTCAGGATACATGGATTTGAATCTTTGCTCTACTTTATTTCTGTGTGCCCTTAGACAAGTCACTTTACCTCTCTGAGCTTCAGTTTCCTTATCTGTAAAGTGAAGATAATACCTACTACCCTCTTGGAGTTTTAAAAATGAATTTCGATTGGGGCGCCTGAGTGGTGCAGTCAGCTGTCCTTGGTTTTGGCTCAGGTCATGATCTCAGGGTCCTGGGATCAAGCCTGCTTCAGGCTCCATACTCAGCACAGACCCTGCTTGAGTTTCTCTCTGCCTCTCCCCCCACCAAATAAATAAATAAACTTTTAAAAAATTAATTTGGATATATAGTATACACTAAATGAATGGCAGCAGCTGCTGTTACTTTTCTGTTTTAATGGTATGCATGAGCCATGTTTATATCATATATTCTCCAACATTCCTGAAATACTATACAAATTATGGAACACATGTGAAAATGTCACAGGTGGGTCTGTTCTCATCAGCAGACTGATTGTCACCACTGCCATGCTCCCTTTCCTGCCACCCAGCATCAATCCTTAGCTTAGGAGGGTTATTTGCTTCTAGGCCCCACTTTTCCCTTAAATCTCAAGGGATTGAGAGTTTGGAACACTCCCTTTATAAAGCCTCTGTCCCATCTCTGGTAAGGAGAAAGAATGATGAAGTCATCAAACCCTAAAAACAGCACAGAATAGTGAGCTTATTTAAATAAAATAGGACGAACCTGAAAAGGCAGTAGTATGTCCACATATTCTTATGGCAGTTGGTAGACTTAAAATTTGATAGAAAATCAGTTCTAGAGGTGGTGCCTGTTTCTGAGCACATGCCCTAGGCAGCAGATGAAGTGAAAAGACAGTCACAGAGAATACGGCCTGAGTTACAGGTAACGGGTGGAAACACTTTTTGATCTGTTCCGTCACTTCAGTAACAGAATTTCAGTGCTAGAGAAAATAATACAGATGCCTATTAAGAATAAAGGAGAACTCAGTAGGATTCAGTAATACAGTGAAAAGAGTTAGATTGTGCCTTTTTAATAAAAATACTTGTTTCTTAGAGAAAGAATGGAGTGTAGGATATAATCATTATATAATTATTGGGAGGGAGAATATCAGTGATGCTGCAGTATGAGAATTACCTTAAACAGAAAACTTCTGTTGTATTCCTTAAAAGTTGGTATGCTGTATGTGAGATTAAAAACAAGGAAAGGGAGGGTAGTTTTAAATGTCGTCTTTATTTATTTATTTTTTTCATACAGAGTCTCTTGAGCATTGGGTGTGTGTTTGCCCCAGTAGTGTTCATTAGTAGTGTATTCTCCTGTCGACCTGAGCCCTCTATCTGACTGAGAGATTTACATTTTATTCACCACAAACCAGAGATGTGTTTATTATTCCCTTTCTAGTCTGTTTTAATGTATAGTGTTCAACTATCCTCCTACCTACGTATCTCTTTGTCTGGTTCCTGGAATTCCCACACACAGCCTACCCCAGTCTGTCCTCTTCTCCTCTTCATAACCCATATTCCTAAAATGCTATGTTCCTCATGTCATCCCTCCCCCATCAGCAATCTGCTTTGGGCCCATTTACTATCTGTTCCAGAAATCCAACTCCCATACTTACCTCTTAAGGCCAGATTTCCATTTTTATCTCCTATCCTTTACCCATGTTCTTTTTCTACCTAAAATCTCTGATCTTGTCCTTAAAATTTGTTTCAGCCCTACTGGTCCTTAGGTACCCAGCCCGGGTTCTACCTTTAAGTAGATAACCTTCTCATAGGTAGCCCTAAGTACTAGAGATACAAGATGAATTAAATGGCCTGCTCCCAAGGAACTTTATCTCCCACCATTCTTCCTGGTTTTTTCTCAGTTATAGCCACACTGGCCTATTTTGTGTCCCTCAGACCTGCCACGCTAGTTCTCATCTTGAGAACTTGATACTTGGTATTCCTTCTGCTTTAAGATACTCCTCCCCCCACATCTTCATAAGTCCATTTGTATCATCATTCAAGTTTCATCTGTCATCGTTGGAGAACACTGAACAGGGAAGAGTTCTTCTGACTATTCCAGCTTAACCAACCACCGGGCACTCTGTCATATATATACCCCTATTGATCTTCATTTTACTTATCCATACCTGCAGTTGTCTTGGTTTTTCTGCCCCCTGCCCTCAACACACATACATCTTAGCATGTAAACTGCTGAGGGCAGGCATTCTGTGTTGCTTACCACACTGTATTCCCAGTACTTTGAACATACCTGGTACACAGCAGACTCTCAGTAAATATTTGTTGACTGAGATGTCCTACTAGACACTGTGCTTGGCCATGGGGATGAAGGTCTCTGAACCATGAACATCCAGGTGAGTGACCTGTCCAGTATCAGGATAAGCTACTGGTGATGCTAGAAGGTCAGTTTTCATTTATGTGCTATTTATCTTGTGACGAAACCTTCTTAATTGTATTCTAGTTTTTGCCTCTCCCCTTTGCTGTTCAGAATGGAGTAAGAACTCCCTCATTTATTATAAGTATGCTCCAAGCTAACCAGGGCTGCTGGCATTGCTGCAAATACTGTGTGTTGAGAAGATTGTGGAAGAACCATGTTGCTGCTATGATATGGCCTTGTGACAAGCTGTCCATTCCAGGAACTAAGAGCTGTCCCCACTAGCATGCCCTTTTATCCCAGGCCACTGACTTAATTTCTTTGTGCTTTTGTTTTCTTCCTTTGCAGAATGGGTTTTGGGGATTATATGTGAATTATACCAGGAAAAATATAGAATGCATTAAATTCTAACTGTCCCCCCACCTTCTTAGATGTGAACGATTAGAAGAACAACTAAATGACCTAACGGAACTCCATCAGAATGAAATCTTAAACTTGAAGCAGGAGTTGGCCAGCATGGAAGAGAAAATTGCATATCAGTCCTATGAACGGGCCCGGGACATCCAGGTTAGCACAGAGGCTCGCGTTTGTAAAAGCAAAAGACTAACAACAAGTAGAATGGTGGTTGGCAGGGGCCGGGGGTTGAAGGGAATGAGGGGTTCTTGTTTAATGACCATAGAGTTTCAGTTTTACAAGATGGAAAGAGCTATGGAGTTGGATGGTAGTGACGGCTGCACCACATTATGAATGGATTTAATACCACTGAGCTGTACACTTAAAAAAGGTTAATTAAGGTGGTAGGTTTTATGTTACGTGTCTTTTACCACAATAAAAAAGAAGAAGAAGAA
This sequence comes from Mustela lutreola, assembly GCF_030435805.1. NCBI lineage: Eukaryota > Metazoa > Chordata > Mammalia > Carnivora > Mustelidae > Mustela > Mustela lutreola. The sequence continues at coordinate 54,907,766 of NC_081291.1, read as the reverse complement.
AAAGGAATAAAATACTGATGTATGCTATAACATGGATGAATCTGGGAAACATGATCAGTGAAAAAAAGCCAGTCACAAAAGACCACATATTATGTGATTCCATTTACATGAAATGTCTAGAACAGGCAAATCTATGGAGACAGAAAATAGCTGAGCAGTTAGTTGCCAGGGGCTGCAGGAAGGGGAAATAGGGAGTAATAGCTAAGGGATAGGGGATTTCTTCTTGGGGTGATGAAAGTGTTCTAGAATTTGATGAAAGTGGTGGTTGTACACCATTATGAATTTACTAAATTCCGCTGAATAGTGCACTCTAAAATGGTTAAAATTTAATGTTAGGCATATTTTACCATAATAATGAAAAGTTTAGGAAAAAAGATGAGGACTGTAGAGTATCAAGAGAAGGTTATACCAAGTAATATACCTACCCTTCAAATGATGTGCATTTCTTGAAAGGCTGTACCATGTAGGGTGCTTGCTTGTGTTCCTAGGAAATGTTCTGAGGATCACAGGTCTCGGTATATAGACCACCTGCATTAATTATATCCTTTGGTTATCACTTCAGGAGCTGCTCTGATAAGACTCAGGGCCATCTTGTCTGTCTTCTGCTATAGCAAAGGAGGCATTTATCCTAGTTGCCAAATTCAAACCTTTTACAGGCACATTGCCAGGCCATTTGCGAAAATAACACATGAGGCAGTTATGTTTAAGGCTCTCTAGTTAATGCTATGAGGAAATAGAATATGTAACTTTTTTCTTACTCCAGTTGGGAGGTATTTCTAAGGGAACAGTTGCTGGTTTCACAAAGAAGTATCTTGAAATAAGCTAGTCTTAGGGAAGGGAAGTGGTCCAGGAGTCTTGTATTACAGCCTAAAAGAATTAAGGGAATGTCTGGATCATTTGCCCAGCTGCCATCTTCTCCAGACTCCGGAATTCTGTTTATGTTTTAGTTTTTTTCCCATGATCATTCTGGGCATTCACTGTCCATTCCTTAGCTTGCTTCAGTCTGAAGTTGCTTCACCTTCATCTCAAATCACAGGAAACCAGGATACATTGAAACCAAGACCAGAAAAACCTAGGGCTTCCACCACTGCTGAACTTTGGAGCATACCTGACCATAGCTAAGGAAATAGGTTCTGTCCTCTGAATGTTGAGGGTTAATTTCATATAAATCATGGCTCGAAGGGAGCATATCACTTACAATGTTTGGTCTAGTGTTTGGGCATAGTGTCCCCCTTACAAAGATCAACCTTTAAAGCGGCAGTAGGGGGAGTATATTCTTCTTATGAAGACAGATCAGAGAGCCCTTTATTTACACTGATGTCTGTGATTTACTTCACTTGGAAAACAACAGGTAGTGCATACAAGGATGTCCAGAGGATGTTCACCATGTCATTATTACGGTGAAAAAGTTGAAAGTAACCTAAATCTCTCTAGCAGGGACCTGGCTGAATAAACTGTAGGAGTATCTATCTGTACTACAAAATGCTACATAGCAATTAAAAAGAATGAGGTAAATCTCTACACATTGACTTGGAAAGGATCGGCAGGACCCACTGTTGAGTGAGAAAAAAAAGGACTTACGCATTAGTTCCTATAGTATGACACTATTTATATTAAGATAGGAAGTTAAAAATAATTCCATACATTTCCCTAGGCTTAAATATGTATGTATTTAAACATAGGTGAAAGTATGAACACATGTCAAAGTGACAGTATTACTTCAAGGCCAAGACCTGGATTTAAGGACAATATCAAGAGAGACTATATATCCTCCTTGAAGTGTTGAAGTATGCTTGTCCTGTGCAATTAAATGAGTAATTTTTAAATGGAAAAAAAAATGATATACTTGAGGTCTTATTATTAAAATGTTCAAGACCAATTCCAAATGTGGCTGCTACTTCCTGTGAGCCATCCCATGAGGAATGCCATGGAGGGCAGTTTAGGTGAATAATAATTGCTGGAATAATGACTTACGCATTGAGCCTTTCGTATTCAAGACTCTCACATATTTAAAATCATTGGCATAGCTCAAGATGCGTCTGGCTTGCCCAAAGTGCATGTCGTCTATTCAGAGTAGTGTAAGCAGAAGGCTTAACTATTCCCTGTTCTGGCCCACAGGAGGCCCTGGAGGCGTGCCAGACCCGCATCTCCAAGATGGAGCTGCAGCAGCAGCAGCAGCAGGTGGTACAGCTGGAAGGGCTGGAGAATGCGACTGCCCGGAACCTTCTGGGCAAACTCATCAACATCCTTCTGGCAGTCATGGCGGTCCTTTTGGTCTTTGTCTCCACGGTAGCCAACTGCGTGGTTCCTCTCATGAAAACTCGCAACAGGACGTTCAGCACTTTATTCCTTGTGGTTTTCATTGCCTTTCTCTGGAAGCACTGGGATGCCCTCTTCAGCTATGTGGAACGGTTCTTCTCCTCCCCCAGATGATGCTGGCACAAGAAAGCAGTGCTCCCCTACCCTCTGGCGAGTGCATGCAGCGAAGAATTAGACAGCAACTTACCTACTCTGAAGTTTTCTACAACAACAAAAGAGTTGAGTGAATCTGTTTACATTTAGAATAATGTTTTTTTCTTCAAGAGACGCAATTGCAATAGTATTTTTTAGATTTTATCCAAGAAGTTTTTTGGGCAAAAATCTTGGATCATTTTTATGTAGCATGATTTTCCTTGGGATGCAAATCTTAAACAGTCCTTTACTATGAACCAACAATCTGGAGCACACTGAAGGGCATTCTAAATTGTGGCTTGAAGGACTGCACTAAAACCCACTAAAAAGATGCAAAAACCTTATTAGGGGAAACCAATTAAACCTAACACCCTGCCTCGTCTGGGCTCACCACCTCTCCCCCTCCCAGACTAACTTTACTGTGAAATCCTGCCACATTCCATGTCTGAATTTTTGGATTCAGGGTGGATTGTCCTTGTCCGTGGAAGAACACATGGATGTCTCCCTGGCTTTCTCACCCAAGTTGGCCACTCATGCTAACCCTGGAAGTATGATCACTTTTGAACCTGGTCCCTTAACCTTTGCTAGGATACAAAAGTGAGAGCATCATGCCCCCAAAGGATCACTGCAAAGCCCTACTACAGTATTTTGAAGTAGCCCTCTAAATACTTAATTTGAAGCAAAATCCCTTGGCCGCACTTTTAAGGTTTTTTTAAATATGTGTATAGTCACCAACTTAAAAAAACAAAAAATCCGAACAGCATACTTGAAGAATGTAATACTCAAACTCTCAGTGCTTCCTTATGGTTTCTAATAGGATTTTTTATTATTGTTATTATTATTATTGGGTTTTTTTGGAAAGGGTTGGGAGGGTCTTTTATTTTTCCTTTGAAATAAAGAAGTGATGTTTTTAAATGAAGAAATGTGTGGATATTTAAGTGTGCTGCTCCCTCTTGTCTTGAAACAGTTTGAGTAAGGGAAGACTTGCTATAAATGCTTTCCTCTGAAGCCCTTGTTTTGAGATGCAGCTTAGACTCCCTCCTCTGGCTCCTGCTGCTCTTTGGTGTCCTGCCACCCCCACCTGCCACTTCATGGGCTTGGCTTGGTTGGAGAGGAAAGGGGTGTGCAGGGAGAGCAGGAGGCTGTTTCCACAAACCAGCATGATAGGATAGAGATTTTTTTTGCCCCAAGAAAATGTTCACCCAGTGACTTTGGACTGGGATCGATTGTCTTGAGGAAGAATTGAGACTATATTATGAGAGTCATACATAATTCCTTGTGTTTCCTTAATTTATTTTTAACACCCCCTGATTACTGAAACCAAAGTGATGTGGAATCTTTCGTCTGCATTTTGGCCACAGCATCCTTAATTTCAAAGCTTTATTCTGTCTGCCTGAGAGAATCAACTGAAGGTGATTCTCCCTAAAGAACAGAAAAGGATCTGTCAGGTTAGAAGGACCCAAGTTTGGGGTGTAAATTGTTATCCACTTCCTATTCATCTAGACTGACTTACTAACATACCTATGCTCAGTGGACTTTTATAGACAGTTTAGAAAAAAAGGACTGAGCCTTCTTCCCCATGCTGTAACCAGTTCTACCAGGATGGAACTGGGCTTTTAGAGCATATCTAGAAAGCTTGGTTAATCTTTCCATATTCATAGTATTGAATCCCAAATGCTGTTCCGTCTTGGCCTCAGTTCTGTGCAACCAAGTGATGAGCAAGGGGCACATAATAGCCCTGAAGAGAATAGCAAAGCATGCTTTGCCTATTCTTCCCACACCAGGAAATTCTTTTGGAACTAGGTTAGCATTGCCTTCTCTGTCTGAGGGGATGGTTTACATGACAGCTCCAGCCTCCTGTGGCTTTGGCAGGCTGGCCTTCTCAGAGTCAGCATGTTGTTTCCATAATCATTTTGATATTTTAACTCAGGTACCCCAATCTTCACTCCATCCCCAGATGATTGTAGTACAACCTGTTAGCTCTGTTGACCTCTCAAAATTAGTGCCCAGAGCAGGGACCACAGGGATGATTTTTCTATTAAAAAATAATTGGAACCAATTCACGTTCAGGCCAAAAACAAATTGTTCCCATGCCTATGTATTTTAAATGTTAACTTTGCCTAAAAATACTGCAGTGACTTTAGGCAGGAGTGCCAAAGGACACCGTGACCTTGTCAAACTAGCATAGTTTCTCCTAACCTTCTGCTCTAGCTTAATCACTCGAGTATGGAAGAGAGCCCCACAAAGTTATCAGAGGCTATGGCCACCATCCTCTAGTTTTTCTAAGAACCTTTGAGTCCCCTAAACCGTGTAGAGGCTACTAAGTTCTGTAGGCACTAGAAGTCACTGTGATAGATGGATTGAAATTGTTCCTATTTGCCATGGGACAATTTCTATCAAAGGAAGGTTTTCGCCTCTGGACAGCCCCCTGAGCTCCCAGCCAAACAGGCCTGTGCTAACTGTCCACCATCCTCTCTCAAACTATCTTAGGAAGGAGCTTCAGGCTAGGTCAGTCACAGTAATGGCTTTCTCGCTGTCTTGTCCCTTGATTCTTCACCAGGCCCAACAGTTGTCTGCATTTAATGCTATTTGTAACCATGCATCTGTTTCCATGCCTTCCCCCACTTCCTGCTGCCCACACCTGTTGCCTTTGTGTTTCTTTGCACTGTGGCTGTTCCCAAATTCTGGTCTAGTCAAAGCTCTTCTATAATCTCACTCTAATGGTTGTTTAACAATTGTTCTGTGAGTGGTAATTTCCCCCTTGCTTTAATGCTTCTTCTCTTTTAAAAAATACGTGCATTCCCTTTGAAATAAAGCATTCCTGGATTACTTGTTAGTGCTGGTGCTTGAGGCTGGCTGTGGTAGCCTGGGTGACTCTTGTTCAGGTTGTAGAATAACTAACATTTTACCTTTTTTATGATTCAACTGAAGGGCACTTCTGTCTGCTCCAATTTCAATTCCTTGGTATATACTCAGTGCATCCTAGCAAGGAAGGCTTTCTACTCCACTGGCTCCCTAAGAAGAAAAAGTAGGTTAAATTTTACACTTCGATGACTGGGGTCTCCTTTCTCCCCTGTACCCTCGCCACCCAACTGAGGTAAAAATCCGATACCAAGAAAAACACTGGGATCAAGCCTTCCTTGCTAGCCATGCCCTAATACTGAGCATATTTTTATGTGGTCTTCACTGCATTTGGTTTTGTTTCTGACTTCATATTCCTTTGAGGTACAGTCAGATGAAATGCTGAATTTCATGTAAGTTCCAGTGAGGAGCTGCCTTTCAGCTTTGGGAAATATGCATCCAAAACAAAACCAAATATTATAATCGACAAATTGACACAGGCAAAATTTATGGTTCCCACCCCCAAATGAAACTGGGGATTTTGAACGTGGCTCTAAGAGTTAACATTTCTGTGTGTTGTGTATGCTAGGTGATACCCTCAGTAGGACTGACTACTAGACTGTAAGTGTGTTTTATCAAAGTGTGTCAGAATAAAAACTCACTTGCACGAATTGAAAAGTACAGAAATGACACTTGTGAACGCGTGAACGTTAACACTGTAGTTGATAGATCTTAAGCTGCTAATTGTTGAGAGAGAATTACATTTATTGTTTTGTCTGGTTGCTGCATATTCTCAGCAGCACTTTTACTGTACATACAAATTGAAATAAAGACCTCAGCTATTAACGAGGTGGTTGGACTCGGGTTTATTTTGCTCCTTATTTTTGCATATTCAGTTTCCATGACAAGTTTGTCAGTCTGAAATCTTTCCATTAGTTTGTACATTAGAAACTGTGTGTGTGTGTGCGTGCGTGCGTGTAGTCAGTATCTTGAAACCATAACTGATAGCTGGGTGACTGTCTCTGTCTCCCAGGATTTTATACCCATCATTTCAGATTGCCACAATCATTTCACTTTGCCACAATTCCTTTCAACTGGTAGGTAAGACTGCCTTTTAGTTCTTTGGAGGGAGTTTTTTAGAGGTATACCCCCACCTCAAATTCATCTCACAACCCCAAGTGGATATAATAATCCCTGCCTCCTTTTTTCTTATTATTGAAATACAGTTGACCCACAATGTTACATTAGTTTTATGTACACAACATAGTGATTCGACAAGTGTGTATGTTATGCTATGCTCACAAGTGTAGCTACCAACTGTCACCGTACAATGCTACTACAATACCATTGATTATATTCCCTAATCCCTGTCCCTTCTTACAAGGCTTTGTTAATAAACAAATGTTGTGGTGGATATATAGATACACTTTGTAAAATTTTTGACATCTGAAGTTCTAGATACATGTAAGGGTTTTTATGTAGCCAAATCCCATCTATGGTTTTGTTCCAGAGGTAGTAATTTTTTTTTTTTTAAGTAATACCTGTGCCCAGTTGGGGGCTCGAACCCACAACCCTGAGATCAAGGGTCACATGCTCTACTGACTGAGCCAGCCCTAGGGGCAGTCATTTTTAATACGGTTTCTCTTTGATGATCTCTGGGAAGCCTCTGGAAATCCAGAAGCTCTCATCTTACCTTTCTTTGACAGGATATCAAGCAGGGACCTGATGACTTGGTTCTTCATAACTACAATTTGAATGTTGAGAAATTTGGGCCCACACTTCTGGCTTACTAGCTCTGCCTCCTACCCTATCTGTACTTAGAGATGTCATTCCCACCTTGATCCTACCTAGTGGGTGTTGTGAAAATAAAAAGAGCCTCTGTGAAAGCTTTTTGTGTTTTAAAGATTTTATGTATTTATTTGACAGAGATTACAAGTAGGCAGAGAGGGAGGGGAAGCAGGCTTCCTGCCGAGCAGAGCCCGATGTGGGGCTCCATCCCAGGACCTTGGGATCATGACCTGAGCCAAAGGCAGAGGCCCAACCCACTGAGCCACCCAGGTGCCCCCTGTGAAAGCTTTTTAAATCACAGTAAGAATGCCCTAAATTTCTTGAAATGTGGACCAGGCTGCCATGTACAGATGTGCAGGTTGTACATTGCCCAACGCTATAGTAGGCTACACTGTGAACAATATATCCAAGTGTTATGCAGTGCCTAATGGTACAAAGAGCAGGCCTGATTATAATAATTATATATAATAATCTCAAAGCCTGCTTTATTTTCATTCATTAAGAACTTGAGAGAGTGGAAGGCTGGTAACAGATCTGAGAAGCAGTTGTGAAAACAGACTGGGGAGGCACATGAGTGTATGGCCAACCAGAGAATGTATGTCTCATCTAAAGGATTCAAGTGTATTGGTTTTAAATGCTGGGCAAGTCTAAACCTAGCCAGCTGGTGATCTCGAGTCTAGGTAGTGAAGAGTGGCTAACATTTATTGAGTACTTCTTGAATGCCAGGCATAATGCTTAGTACTTGGCATGCAGTTCTCACTTCTCACAGTCACACACAGGCAGTGTCCTCATTGTCTAGGTAAGGAGAGAACCCAGGGTTCAATGGCTTGCCCAAAACTATACTGTTAGGAAATGGTAATGTAATGGTAATTGAACATGTAATGGTAAATGGTAAATGAACATGTTGGAAAACAGGTTTGTGCAACATAGATAACAAAAGATGAGTGTCTACAATGTGAGTATAAGTTAATATGAACCAAGAAGAAAACAACTCAGAAAAGTAGGGAAAGGTTATGAAGAAGTAGTTCAGAGAAAAAGAAATGAATGGTCAATAAACTTTCAGAAGAAAATGTTCAGCCCCATGTGTAAATCAGTACAGTAAATGAAAAAATAAAATAAAAAGCCAGTTGTGGAATAGTAAGTATACTGTCTCCTTGTTCATGCAAAAATATTCTTGTTTGTGTAAATGTATGTAAGTCTCTAGAAATGAAACTGCACATTGAGTTGTCCCCAGGTAGTCACTCCAAGTGTGGAGGCCTTCTCACTTGCCGCCTATAAAGTACGAATCTCTCTAATGCAAAATGCATTTGTCTGTTTTTTAATTAAAGATATCAAAACTTTTAAAAAAGAAAATGATAGGTCCATTGTGGAGAAATGAGAAGAGTTGGTAATATTTCTAATACCAGATTATAATAGATCATTTTCTTCTTTAGGATTGCCCTAGAAGGGGCTCTAGACCCAAATAAAGCCCATCTACTGGCCTTTCTGGAAGCCTGGGTTTCCAGGCTTGGTGGTCAAAAGGCTGTTTTGCTGCCAGAGGGGAAGTGTGGAGAGGTGTAACAGTAGTAGCGTGTTCAGCCTGTTCAGCTCAGCCCCACACTCATCCAGCAGCATTTGACAGCCATTGTGGGCAGGACTGGGCTATGGAGATGGCTAAGAGAAAAGGAACTGGGTAGAATGAAATACATGTTATAATAGAGTCAGAGGCCATGTGTGGGAGTGGAGAGGAGGAGGCACTTCTGACAGGGCAGTTGGGAAAGGCTCAGTGGAGGAGGCAGCAGTATCTGGGATGGCAGAGGACGAGTATGGGATGAGTGGAGGTGAGTGAGGAGGGTGTTGCAAGTTGAAGAAACAGTATTAAAGTGTGGAAGTGAAAAAGCCGGAGGTGAGTGGCTCCAGCCATGAGCTGTGAGTGACTTGGCAGGCTGCCTAGCACAATGTGTGAATCAGCAACAAAGTTAAAAACGATGGGGGTGGGGGGGACGGAGGGGAGGGTAGGTTGTAAGAAATCTAGAATGCCATGCTGAAGTTTCATCAAAGTTCTTGGGGGGTGTAGTCACCCAGCCTTGTATTTAAAAATAATTGTCATAATTTTTTTTTTAACATCTTTTCTTTTAAGATTTTATTTATTTATTTGACAGAGAGAGATTACATGTAGGCAGAGAGGCTGGCAGAGAGAAAGAGGAGGAAGCAGGCTCCCTGCTGAGCAGAGAGCCCGATGTGGGACTCGATCCCAGGACTCTGGGATCATGACCTGAGCTGAAGGCAGTGGCTTAACCCACTGAGCCACCCAGGCACCCAATTGTCATAATTTCAAAAGAAACCAGTAGCCTCCTTTTCATGAGTTCCAAGTCAGTCGGGTGAGGGAGAAATGCTGCCCAAGGTATTTGGTCTTTTGCCTTTTGATCCTATAATAGGAGGAGCTTCAAATTGTTATTTGATGTATGAGAACTGAGGATATAGGAAGCTCAGACCTCAATTTTTTTTTTTTTAAGATTTTATTTATTTATTTTTAGAGAGAGAGTGAGAGAGAGCATGAGAGGGTAGAAAGTCAGAGGAGAAGCTGATTCCCCATGGAGCTGGGAGCCCGATGCGGGACTCAATCCCGGGACTCCGGGATCATGACCTGAGCTGAAGGTAGTTGCTTAACCAACTGAGCCACCCAGGCACTCTCAGATCTCAATTCTTACCTAAAACAAACAAACAAACATGGGGTGCCTGGGTGGCTCTGTCGGTTAAGCCTCTGCCTTCAGCTCAGGTCATGATCCCAGGGTCCTGGAATTGAGCCCCGCATCCAGCTCCCTGCTGGGCAGGAAGCCTGCTTCTCCTTCTTCTCCCTCTCCCACTCCCTCTGCTTGTGTTCCCTCTCTTGCTATGTCTCTCTGTGTCAAATAAATAAAATCTTTAAAAAAAAAAAAAAACTTTTGTTACTTTTGGCATCAGAATCCTTCAGTTCTAGAGCAAGAGTACTTGACAAAATCTAGTGTTCTGGGTGCCTGGGTGGCTCAGTCGCTAAGCATCTGCCTTTGGCTGGGATCATGATCCCTGGGTCTTGGGATCGAGCCCCACATCAAGCTCTCTGCTCGGTGGGAAGCCCATTTCTCCCTCTTCCACTCCCCCTGCTGTATTCCCTATCTTGCTGTGTCTCTCTGTCAATTAAATACATAAATAAAATCTTTTTTTAAGATTTTATTTATTTATTTGACACACACAGAGAGAGAGAGAGAGAGAGAAAGATCACAAGTAGCCAGAGAAGCAGGCAGAGAGAAAGGGAAGCAGGCTCCCTGCTGAGCAGAGAGCCCAATACAAGGCTTTATCCCAGGACCCTGGGATCATGACCTGAGCTGAAGGCAGAGGCTTTAACCCACTGAGCCACCCAGGCGCCCCAAATAAATAAAATCTTAAACGAAAATCTAGTCTTCTGCCTTGATGAACTTCAGTTTAAGCTGTCCAATCAGATTTTCCTTTAGAAGACTTCATTTCAGGGACCCCTGCGTGGCTCAGTCAGTTAAGCCTCTGCCTCAGGTCATGATCCTAGGCTCCTGGGATCTAGTCGCACATTAGGCTCCTTGCTAAGCTGGGAGCCTGCTTCTTCTTCTGCCTGCTGCTCCGCCTGTTCAGGTTCTCCCTCCCTCCCCTCCCCACCCCCACTCTCCTGCAAATAAATAAATCTTAAAAAAAAAAAAAAAAGGAAGAAGAAGACAACAACTTCATTTCAGCAGTTATTGAGACTACTAAAAGGTACAGCAAGGGGGCGCCTGGGTGGCTCAGTGGGTTGAGCCTCTGCCTTCGGCTCTGGTCGTGGTCTCAGGGACCTGGAATCGAGCCCCATGCCGGGCTCTCTGCTCAGCGGGGAGCCTGCTTCCCTTCCTCTCTGCCTGCCTCTCTGCCTACTTGTGAACTCTGTCTGTCAAATAAATAAATAAAATCTTAAAAAAAAAAAAAAAAGTACAGCAGGGGCGCCTGGCTAGCTTGGCCGGTAGAGCATGCGACTCTTGATCTTGGGGTTGTAAGTTCGAGTTCCACGTTGGGCTCAGAGATTACTTTAAAAACAACAACAACAGCAATGGGTGCTTGGGTAGCTCAGTTGGTTAAACATCTGCTTTCAGCTCAGGTAATTAACTCAGGGTTCTAGAATCAAACCCCACACTGTATCCACTCCTTGTTCTTTGGGGAGTCTATTTCTTCCTCTCCCCTCTGCTCCTCCCCTCTGCTTGTGTGCGCTCATTCTTTCTCTCTCTCAAATAAAACCTTAAAAAAAAAAAAAGGAAAAGAAAACCATACCTTAAAGAGATGGTTGAGGATTAAATGAAATAATTGTAAAGTGTCTTGCCCAGCACCTGACCTCAAGTAAGTGCTCCACAAATGGTCTTAATATAATAGACCAAGAATTCCTTGAGGACAGGGACCTGTCTCTCTGGATCTCTTCAGAATATATCCTATCGCCCATTCTCACCTGACGAGGGGCTCAGTAACCAGACTCGGTAATCCCTGGCCAGCCCTGTTCTGGAGTTGGTTTGGGGAATGGAAAAATCAGTATGTGTCAAGAAAACCCAAACAAAAAGGAATACAGCCCTAGGGATTTAAAAAAAAAAAAAAAAACTACTTGCAAACAGATGTTCATACAGTTGGCTATTGATTTTACCAGTGTTTTTTTTTTTTTAATATTTTATTTATTTATTTGACAGAGAGACAGAGATCACAAGTGGGCAGAGAGCCAGGCAGAGAGAGAGAGGGAGAAGCAGCCTTCCTGCTGAGCAGAGAGCCTGATGCGGGGCTCAATCCCAGGACCCTGAGATCATGACCTGAGCCAAAGGCAGAGGCTTAACCCCCTGAGTCACCCAGGCGCCCCATTACAAGTGTTTTCTTAACCAGCATGGTGGCAGGGACATTGTCATGTTCATGGCTATGTTCTCGGTGTCAGGAATGATGCCTGATAATTAACAGGTGCTCATTAAAAAGTGGAATTCAAAAATCACTATTGTGGAGTGCCTGGGTGGCTCAGTGGGTTAAAGCCTCTGCCTTCAGCTCAGGTCATGATCTCAGGGTCCTGGGATCGAGCCCTGCATCGGGCTCTCTGCTCAGCAGGGAGCCTGCCTCCCCCTTCCCTCTGCCTGCCTCTCTGCCTACTTGTGATCTCTCCCTGTCAAATAAATAAATAAAACCTTTTTAAAAACCACTATTGAATTCCTATTCTGTGCCAGGCACAGTCCTACCTCTGCTACTTTCCGTTCTTATACCTGCTCTGAAGAGGAGCTGGTATAATTTCCATGTTGCCAGTGTAAACAAGCTCAGATAAGTGTTTGGGTTTTTCCCTATGAACAGGTCATTTCATCAATGGCAAAGTCAGAAGTTGAATTCAGCTGAGTTTGCCTCTAGAGCCTATACTGTTTCTACTCCTCCATTTTGCTGGACAATGAATCAAGATATGTGGATTTCAGGCTTTGTGTAGCCTTGAGAAGGCAAATCAGTTTTTCTAGACCCCAGTATCCTTACTATAAAGTTACCTTAGTTCTCTTCCAGCAATAAAATGATATTCATAGCACTTGTTGCCCAGCCCATGATCTCCTTAGGAGCATTGGTCATAATCACTGAAAGGGTTAAATATTGAGACAGGATGAAGTGGAGATTTGCAGCTGAGATCTGGATATGACCATAATAGGCTTATGCATACGGGAAGAGGGGTGGGAGCAGGAAGCCAGGGAAGCGGTTTGAAGCAAATGTAACAGGATGTCTGCATGACGGTGGGCCCATGGTCATTCTGTTCTCTTTCTGTATGAATTATTTCCTGATCTAAAAGAAAAAATTAGGTAAAGTATCATGGTGTTCCCATATATAGCACATTAATGGGAGCATTAAGAGGATGATAATGGGGCCACTTCTCAGTGTGCTATTCAAGAGATCTGCAAGTTGTATTCAGCTGGTCAGAATTCTTACAGAGCACATCAAGACATCACTGGTACTTCAAAAACCAATGTTCAAAAGAAAAATAAAGTAGCACAGTTCTATCCCATTTAGTTACTCATTTGCTGTAATGATTGAAGGCTTATACCTCTAAGGGTTATCTGAGAAAAGTAGTTGCAGGCAGCTTAAAATTTTCTCATGTCCTTTTTAAAAACATATTTTTAAAAAAGATTTATTCATTTATTTTAGAGAAAGAGAATGGCGAGGAGGGGGAGAGGGAGAGTCTTAAGCAGGCTCTGCGCTGAGCAGAGGGCTTGACACGGGGCTTGATCCCATGACCCAGAGATCACAACCTGAGCTGAAACCAAGAGTTGGATACTTAACCAACTGTACCACTCAAGTGCCCCTAAGAAAATGTATTTTAATAGTTGATATTTCAAGTATAAAATGTAGGAATTTCAAATATCAAGGAATGATGCTTTTGTCCATTTTAAATGCCCTAAAAAACAAATAAGGTAGTTCAATTTTTCATTTATTGATTTATTTGCTTCTCAGAATAAACATAAAATTTGGACTTAGCAATGAACCTTTTTCTCAGACAATTAAACTAAAGAGTATGTGTAATTTATACATGTTAAAAGTTGACCTCACAAGTGTTTGAACCACCCGAAGTGTCATTCTGCCTGCCCGGGGAGTCCTTGATAACCTCCTTTTAATTGAGCCCCTGACTCACACTGCTTTAAGCACTGGAACCTTTTTTTTCTCTTACTCATTTTCAGTAGGTATCTTCCAAAACATATGACACACTTCCTGCTGAAATCCATTTAATAGCCATGATCAGGTTGTCAGCCCAGAAGAGCCCACTTGGGTTATTTTGTTTTTTCAAAGATCCTATTTATTTATTTGTCAGAGAGAGAGAGAGCGAGCACAATCAGGGGGAGCAGCAAGCAGAGGGAGAAGCAGGCTCCTCACCGAGCAGGAAGCCAAGTGCGGGACTCGATCCCACAACCCCTGGATCCCACGACCCGAGCCGAAGGCAGATGCCAACTAACTGAGCCCCCCAGGTGTCCCCACACTTGGATTATTAGTGTGACACTCTTGCCCTTGCACTAAAACAACCCAGACCACCTTTTTTTTCTTTTTTTATTAGCAATAAAATTTTAAAAATTTACTGAGATAGAACTCTCATAATCACACAATTCACCCATTTACAGTGTTCTCTATTCAGTGGTATATTTACTAAGGTATATTCAGAGTTGCTCATCCAGCATCACTGATTCCAGAACATTTTCATCACCTCCAGAAGGAACTCTGCATCCCTCATCTATCATCCTCCTCTTCTCCCATTCTTGCCAGCATGAAGCAACCGCTAATCTACTTGCTATCTGTAGATTTGCCTGCTTGGAACATTTCATACAAATGGAATTCTTTAATATTTTGTCCTTTGAGATGCTTCTTTCACTTAGACTATTTTCAAGTTTCGTCCCTATGAGTAGCATGTTTCAGTATTTTATTCCTTTCACTGCTCAGTAATATTGCATTATATGAATTTACCACATTCCTATTCATCATTGTATATTAGGGTTTTTTCCTACTTTTTACCTATTAGAGTAGTGCTGCTGTGAACATTCACGCACAAGTTTTTGAACGAACATGTGTTTTCGTTTCCCTAGAAGTGGAATTGCTGGGTCATAAAGTAACTATGTTTAACCTTTTAAGAAACCATCAGCTTGTTTCCAGAGTGGCTGAATCATTTTACATTCCTACCAGCAAGCTCTGCATTCTCCAGCACTTGTTATTATCTGACTTCTTAATTATACTCATCCTATGGGTGTAAAGTGGTATCTCACTGTGGTTTTGATTTGCATTTCCTTGATGAGTATGTATTTTTATTCTAATGCATCTTCTCATTAGCTTTCCTACCTGTAGCCTTTCAACCCAGGCTGTGGCTGTCACATTTCATTATTGCCCAAGTGCTTGCCTTCCTTAAAAGGGTTCCATTTCCCTCTAAAAACTGCATCTCATCTTCTGTGGGGTGGGATCCCATACATCCTGACTCAGTTATGTCCAAAATAAGATCACATGGCTTCTGAATGGGACCCCACCAATAAGTAAGGTATGTGCTTGGATGTCGTGATTGCTGATGTAACAGCTTTGAAGCGCTTTCTCCTTAAAAATCAAGATGTTTATTTTTTAAAAAGGAAAAAGGAGAAAGGAAGAAAGGGAGAGAAAGAGAAAGGGAGAAAAGAAAGGGGGGGAAAGAAGGCAAGAAGGCATCTCTGCCTCCCATTAGTTGTGTGACCTGGAACTTGGGGTGTCTCACCTCCTTGGGTCCTGCCTGGTGCCCCTTCACTCCTCGGGCCCCTTCGCCTGTGCTTTTCCCTTTCCTTGCCATGACACCACCACCCCCTCCTCATTTGTCTGCCTAGCAAGTTCTTTTTCTTTAATTTAAGGTAGGCAAGAAATGAATAGTGTAATGAACCCAAATCCACAGTTACCAACTTGTAGCCAGTCTTGCTTCATCTGCGCTTGCCGGCCACTCACCACCCCCCTCTCCCCTCAAACTCCATCTATAAACACACCAGATAGTAGACAGTATTTTCTGTTTTGATTTTTTTATTATTTCTGGTCAAATGCTCCTTTTTTTTTTAAATTAAGATGACATTCAGATAATAAAACTGACCAAAATTTTAAAGTGAACAATTCAGTGTCATTTAGTACACTTGCAATAATGTGAAACCACTGTCTATCTGGTTTGAAAAGCTTCACCACCCCAAAAAGAAACCCCATAGCCAGTCTGCAGTTGTTCCCCATTCCCCCTTCTACCCTCCTCTAGTCACCATTCTGGACTCTTATCTCTGAGTATTTACCCATTCTGGATGTTTCATTTAAATGGAATCATCAAGGTGATGATTAAAGGACTGGGGTGCAGGCTAGAGGGATGAAATGGAATCATCCCGTATGCGACTTTTTGTGTCTGGCTATGGTGGCTTAACGTAATGTTTAAAAAGTTCATTCACATTGTAGCACGTGGCATCAATCACTTCATTCCTTTTTATGTCTGCACAATATTCTGGTGTGTGAACAGACCACGTTTTGTGGAGCCATTCATTAGTCGGTGGCCACTTGGGTTGTTTCCACCTTTTGGCTGTTCCAAGTCAGCTGCTCCACAAGTCAGCTACACGTGTACGTGTACTTGTTTGAGTATTTGTTCTCAGCTCTGTGGGGGTGCACACCTGGCAGTGGACTTGCTGGGTCATGTGGTAATTCAGTGTGTAATATTGGAGGGCGGAAGCTGCCACTCCCCTGTGAAGCCTGCCCTGACTTCCCTCATACACTCGAACGTCCCGACTTTAGCTGCCGTCGCGGTTACAGCACCCACCTCACCGATGATGTCTGTTGGTGTATGTGTGGTATTACCATACTACATCCCGTCCTGTGACTGAGTCTGCTCTCAGGAAACACTCTCCCCATTCTCACTCCCCTTGGTTAAAGTAGAACCAACCCCATATGTCCCCTGGCTCAAGGAATGGACAAGTGATCTAGCCAGACCAGTGAGAGTCAGTTCTGAGGCTCTTGCAGGCTGCGCTGGGAAAGAAGGGCTGTACCTGTAGGTTTGCTTTCTACAAGAGTCCTTTGTGCCCAGAGCTGTCCCAAGCTCAGCCTGCCTAACTAAGCATGAAGTCAAGAGGGAGGGAGACAAAGCCAAGACAAAGGAGACAAGAGATAGGTTCTTCATGAAACCAGTGTGACTCCTGGATGCAGCCATGCTTAAAGCCATTTCATCTGTTGAACCTCACAATGGCACAAGCTGCTAAATTTCTACTGCTAAAACTCTTTGAGTTGGGTTTTTTTTACCTGCAGCCAGGAGAGCATTGCAAAGGTTGACCCCTAAAGGGATTGTCTGACAATACCCTTCCTTGTGGAACCACACCCCCACCTAGCTTCAGCCCTGCTGGCTGCATGACACCATTATTCTCAGTCTGGGACTGTCCGGCTAACGCCCAAGAGAGGGTCAGTCCTAGTTTTGGGGTCATAGGAGCAGCTAAGTGTGAAGTTCATATGAAGAGCTGTTGGCAGCGAGACCCCAAGCCAGCAAGAAGAGGGGAGACCACACATGCCACAGCGCCAAGGGCACTGGCCCCAGCTACTCCTACCCTCAGCACCATCTATCCTCGCCCTGGATTGACATGTAAGATAAACCAGCATAATTCAAACTAACCCCCCTTTGGGCCTGATCTAACCGTCTATTCATGTGTCTCCCATAAACTCCTTAAGACACAAACCACGTCTTACTCACTTCTATGCCTTTAATACCAGCCCCGCACTCTGGCAGGACACCTATATGGACACATAGCTCACTCTGTCTGGTGCTCATCCATTCTAGGAGCTACGTTATTATGAATCATCTTTTTTTTTAATCCTCCCAGCATTCCTATTAGATACAAGTAGATGGAACCATGAGAAATTTCCAGTACTCCATAATTGTGTTTGGCTTAACAAAACTCAGCAATTTCATGTGGTCCAATCAATATATATGTTATCTTGCTAATTAAGCCAGGGAGACTTGGGGTCTTGCCCAAGGTAAGCCAGGTAAAAAATGGTGGCACTGATGGGCAAGATGAGGCCTTGATTTTTAAAAGGCATAAGTGAGTGAGAAGAAAGAGAAAGCCACAAAACAGAGCCCCAGTCCTGCCTGTCTGCCCTCTGCTCAGTGGGCAGCTGAAAGCAGAGGAAGCCAAGATTCCCGAAGTTCAACAAACACACCAGGGTCGAGCAGAGTTGCTGCAGGTTCACCATGGGGCCCATCCTACTGCTTTCCACCGGGCTCAGCCCAGACCGGCCGCAGCTGGACAACAGCATCTTTGCCACCCCTGGGAATCTGGCATGTGTACCAGAACAACAGAGCACATTCGGGCCCTGGTTCATCCTGCAAAGACTGACGGTCAGTGGAGAGAACAATGGAGCCTCTGGGGAAAAGTCTCTGTGAAGGCATCCAGTGTAGGCAGAGCAGGCAGCCTGTCTTCCTGTCTGCCCAAGTTTGACTCCCGGTGACCTCAGGCAAATCACTTCACCTCTCACTGACTCTCTACTCAGCTGGAAAATAGAGGTAATAACACACCAGTCTCATGAGGTGATGAGGGCTTCATGAATGAACCCATCCAAGTCCCTAGAAGAGAATCTGACACAGCACAGGCTCAAGGAATCTAACTAGTGTTGTGATTACTTGGAAGCCCCACTCCCATGTGTACCCTTTGTTACACCCGACAGAATGTTGCCACTTGATGTTCCTCCACAGCTTTGGACTTGTTGTTCCCACTGCTTCTTCATCCTTTGGTCCACTTGGGAAATTTTTATTCTTCCTTCGAAGAGCACCTCTTCTCAGAAGACTTCCTTGATCAACCCCTTTCCCCTGCCACGTGCCACAGACAGACCAGCAAAGTGGTCTTCACTTCCTTTTCTGGGTATTCCTGCTAGGGCCAGCTGGACTGGGCCTCTGCAACAACTACATACTGAGTGTGGTTATGCATTTACACGTCTGTCAGGCCCCCCCACCCTCGGACTATGAGGGGAACACTGGGAGGGGCTGGGTTCCTCTCTTCAGGAACCTCCCAGCCCCTCAGTGGATAGATGATGGCTGGGGCTCTTGGAGCCGATGACACATATCCCATGAGGGCACTTTAGGATGCTCCCAGCTTTGGAAAGGGAGGTATCTAGCATGAAATGGACAGTGATTGAACTCCCAGTTCAATGGCACAAGTACCAGAGAACTTGAGTCTAGAGGAAGGCCCATATGCAATGGGTCCCCATACTCCAGCCCCAGCTCCCTGGTGCCACCCATTGGAGAACCACAAACTAATTTACAGGAGGGCCCCAAAAGGAATTTGGAAACCCTGTGCACCTTCCCACACAATTTTAAATCGACATCTACAGTATTTTAAAGTTTAATCTGATGTAAAGAATGTACTTGCCAGGATATTTTAAGTATTGACATTGTGATTCATCGCTGTTGGTAATATTTCCAGTGAATTTAAAGAGCACAGTGATTGTTTACTGACCATCATCCACAGTAAAGTATACACATAAGCACTTCTTTATTAATGCAGTTTTACTTCACTGTTTATTTTGTTTATTATTATCTTTTTTTTTTTTAGTAATTTCTACACTCAATGTGGGGCTCAAACTCACAAGGTTCAAGAGGTCTTCTGACTGAGCCAACCAGGCACCCCTTACCTCATTGTTTTTGAATATGTTGAATATTAATTAATATTTTGAAATTGAACTCAATTCGACAGTCCCCACAAGGTTTCAGCCTAGGGTACTGTAGTCTTCTGCCGTATCACATGCTCTTACTTCTCTGTAGTAAAGCCTATGGATGTAAAGTTTCAAAAGTTAAAATTTTCTGTAAGTTACTTAAGTATTTAAAAACTGTCATTCTGGAAAGTTATCATTACAAATGGTATTGGAATGCAACTGATCAAAACAATATGAATATGTTACAAATTTTGATACTTATTATTAAACAAAATGTTATTTGGATGCATTTTTAATGAGTTGATTGAATTTCCCTGGTTTGGGGTACCAGTGGATAAATATTCCTTACATCCATGATGAGACAGTGTCCGGCTTCATCTCTTCCTAGTTTTCATTTTTACATATATAAGCACTTAGAGGTCTTGTCACATAAATAGGCAACAGGAAAGAAAGGAAGTAGTATTGGAGCAATGTAACTAAAATTATTTTAACTTCTTTTGAGTTTTACACCAAGTCAATAGTAATCCATCATCGAGCATTATTTTTTGTTGCAACTAGGTGGTAGGTAAATGAGCGTTTATTATACTGGTGTCTCTGCTTTTGTGTATGTTTACATTTCCCACAGTAAAAATTAAATGTTTAGTCTCTATTGGTTGACAAGAGAATGGGCCCTCCTGCATCCTGTTGTCGGCAAAACATGGGAACTACCTGACTGGCAAAGGCTTTCTCCCCATCTCTGGACCCCTTACAGCCCTTTTTCCTCTCCACACCCAGGCAGGACTTCCAACCGGCCTTTTGTTGGCCTCAGGTTGGAGGCATTTGCCTTTCTTTCCCAAAACAAGAAGCTACTTTTTCAAAGAGTCAATGCTCCATTTGAAGACTGTGGTGGGTGAAGATGGTGGACCCCTTGACCAAGAGACTGGGGAAATGGGTCAGGCCAAGGATGAAAGAAAGATTCCATTACAGAATATAGGTGCATTCTTTGCCCCGTCCAGCCTCTTGCCCAGAACTTGGCACTTTCAGTGGAGAGGGTTTCAGACCTGCAAAGGGTCATTCAGTTAAGAACGGTGATTACTTCAGCCCAGGAAAGCTTAGTGAATAAATTTCAATTAATTAGAATAAAATTAATTAGAATTAATTAGAATAAAACTAAATGCCCTGGAGTGGATCCTGGGTGGGCAGAGGTGCTGGTTGAGGAAGGGGAGCATGCTATAAAAAGACCTCCTTGGGACAAATGGCAATATTTGAATAAGGTTTTGCAGGTTAGATAATAGTATTGCATCATGATTAAATCACCCGATCTTGAAAACTTTGCTGTGGTTGTGTAAAGAATACCCTTGTTCTTGGTTAAGTACTCACTGAAGGGTTTAGGGTTCAACGGTGACACGTCTGCAACTTACTCTCCGGTGCTTGAAGGGGGTCTTAAATATGCAGAGAGTGGGTAAGAATGCTAAAACTTGGTGAATCAGGTTTAAGAAGGGAATCCAAGGGTTCTCTATATTATTCTCACAACTTTTCTGCAACTCAATCAATTTCCAAACAAACTGATGCGGCAAGCCTGGTCTCTGTCGTCCCCTTGTGGTTGGCATGGGGGGCGCACCCTTCGTGCCCGAAACCTTCCAAAACCCCGCGTCGGGCTGCGGTTCCCAACCTCCCAGGGTCCAGCCGCCCCTCCCGCAACCCGTCCCGCCTAGGGCGTCCCTGGCTGTGCCGGTTTGATTTCCCTGCACGCTTAAATCCATCTGTCCTGTGAACAGCTGTGGCATAATTCTTGTGCGAAATAATACGAAGTCACACTAATCTTGGTTTGAAAGAAGTCGGAATTTCAGAGCTTCCAACACAGATCACGTGCTTTCTCCCCCGAAGGAAACAGGCCCGGAGAGGGCAAGAGATAGAGCCTGACTAGAACCAAAGTCTTCCTGCCTCCTTTTCTCAGCTAGCGGGGGGGTCCACGCCCCACCGTCCACTCACTAGATTTGACCTTCAAGGCTGGCCACGCCGCTTAAGTCTGAGCTCGCACAAAGCGCTGGCTGACCTCACCTCTCACTCCCGACGCGCCTCCGCCCGCGGGCCTCAAACCCACCCGGCACCTTCTCTCGCCTTAGGGCCTTTGCACGCGCAGCGCTTCACCCCGACTCCCCAACTACACGAGCCCTCCCGCAAGAGTCTCCCTAGGAATGCATTCATCTATTTGTCGTTGACCTGTAGCTGGGCACCCCTCTTCCCTCTCCCTGGAAGGGGGATTCCTGTAGACAGGACGCTGTCTGTGCGCTTTCCCGGTGTGTCCACGCTGCCTAGAACAGAACGGGAACTTTGGAGAGAGCAGGAATGTTGGTCCCTGGTTCCTTTATCCCCAGTCCCGGCCTCGCTCCCAGGTGACCGTCCGCGAGGGAGTGTCCCTTCCCGGAGCATCTGTGGTTTGAGGAGCCCAAGTCCGGGAAGGGGAAAATGAGTGTAGGCAGGGGACCGGCAGCGCGCTAATGGTGGCCTCGCCCTGTGTGTGTGGAGGGGGTGGGGGGCGCGAGCTTGCCGCTTGAATCGGGCGCTGCGGGAGCGGCAGAGCCGGGGCCGCGGTGGGGCTCTCGACCACTAGTCTGGCGCGCAAGTCTCAGCGGCGCAACCCAGACACCCCTCCCCCAGCCCGCTTCCTTGCCGCGCCCACCGGCCCGATCCCGGCTCCGGCCGAGGATCCCACCCCGGGGACAATGGCAGGAGCGGAGCTGGAGCGGACGTATGGACAATGGACCCCCCGCCCTCCCTGGCCGGCCCGCGTCCGGCCTTTCTCCGCTTGGGCGGATGAGTGGGACGCGGAGGTGACGCTGCTTCAGGTCGCCAACACCCGGGCTCAGACCGGCGGCGATCCAGAGCCTCCGTGCAGAGCCGGTGCCCCTGCTCCCCCGCCCCAACCCACACCCTGCGACCCTCCCACGGCGGCCGTCCTGGAGGCCAGGGGTCCACCCCTCCCGCCCAACTCCGCTCCCAACGCTGCCCACCTGGAGGCCTGGCGAGGGCAGACATGGTTTTCAACACCCCCCACCCTTTTTTAATTAAGGTAAAATTTACATAGAGGGAAATGGACTGATCTCAAATGTGAAGTTTTATCAATTTCACACGTGTATACATCCTGTTACCAACTCTCACAACAGGATAGAACATTCCCAGCTTCCCAGAAAATTCCCTGGTCCCCGGTTCCCCCTTCCCAGTCCCTGAACCCAACCCCAGCCCCTGACAGCCGCTGGTACTTTCTTCTTCTTCTTTTTTTTGTCTCTACACCTTTGCTTTCTCTAGAATGTTCTATAATTGGAATCATACAGTGTGGAGACTTGAAACGGCTTTGAGATTCGCCCCATGTTTTTGTGTCCATCAATAATAGGGTTCTTTTTATTCCACTGTATGGCTGTATTTCCATCGGTTTATCTGTTCACCGGTTATGGGGCATCTGGATTGCTTCCAGTTGAGGGCAACTATTAATAGAGCTGCTATAAACATTTGTGTACAGGTTTTTGTGTGCATGTGTGTTTTCATGTTTCTGTATCTAGGACTGCTGAGTTGCCTAAGTCTATACTGATTTTTTTAAAAACTGCCACATGGGTTTTTAGAGGGGCTGCCCCATTTCACACACAAACAAACTTCAACTGTGGGTGAGATTCCCCATGGCTGCACATCCTTGTCATCTCTTCGTGTCGCCAATTGTAAGTTCCAGCCATTCTGGCGATTGTGGAATTATCTCAAGAGAGTGTTTATCAACTAAACAAAAAAGCAAACACTCAGAGCACCCCTCACCTTTAGCAAGTGAAAGGAAGTCCCAGTGGTTTCCCAGCCTTTCAAACAGTGTATAGGGGCAAGCATGGGTCCTGTGGCCAGAGTCAGCCCAGCGGATCCTAGTGGATTGTTGCCGGGACCCATCATCCCTGAATTTCCTGTGCTTGACTCCTTCCCAGACTCCCAGCCCTTGGGGAAGGAACTGGCCCTGAGTCCCCAGGTCAAAAGCGAGGGGGTTGGGGTTCAACCTGAGTCCTACCTGCTGGGCCATCCAGATTCCTTCCAGACAAATACAAGTTCAAGACAAGTCCAAGATCAAGGTTGGTGTCTGGTGAGAGGCTGCTTCCTGGCTCTTAAGTGATTGCCTTCTCAATGTGCCTTCACATGGCAGGAGGGACAGGGGAGTTTTCAGGTGTCTCTTTCATAAGGGAACTAATCCTATTCATGAGTGTTCCACCTCCATGACCTAACCACCTCTCAAAGACCCCATCTTTTACATCACACTGGGAACATGCTTAGGGCGCTCAAGCACCAGTGAGCAGGCCAGGGTCGCTAGAGCAGAGAGCAAGGGGGAGAGCAGAAGAGGCTGAAACTGGCGAGGTAGAGGGGGTCAGCTGGTGTTTTGGTCTGCTCCAGCTGCCTTAACAAAGTATCGTGGCTTCACCACAGACATTTCTTTTCTCACAGTTCTGGAGGCCAGAAGTCCAAAAGCCAGATATCAGCACCTTTGGGTTCTCCCGAGACCTTTCTCCTTGGCCTGCAGATGGCCACCTTCTCTTGGCCTCCTCACGAGGCCTTTCCTCTGTGGGAGTTCCCGCTTGCATCCTAATCTCTTCTTATAAGGACTGAGTCCTGTTAGATTAGGCCCCACCCATATGACCTCATTCTAACTTAATCACCTCTGGAAAAGACCCTCTCTCCAACTATAGTCATGGGGGGGGGGGTAGGACTTCAACCTAAGAATTTGGGGCGGGGGACATAATTTGGCACCTAACAGATGTCTTTTGCTCCCAGGGAAGTGGGGGCCTGGGTGTACCATGCTGAGCCAGAACAGACAAGATCTGATTTGCATGTTAATAGGATCCCTCTGGCACCAAGGCTGAGGGAAGACTAGAAGGCCAGGGGAGAAGGGGAACCCCAGTGAGGAAGCTACTGCCATGATCCAGGCTGGGCGCTGGTGGCTGGACCTGGGTGGTCGCGCAAGTGGGAGGCAGGGGCAGAGTTTTGTTGTGTCTGGGAGGTGAGCCGCAGGGGTCTTGAAGGATAGATGGGGAGTGGGGGCAGAAGAGGAGTGGAGGGGGGCTGGCGTTGGGGCCTGGGGGGCAGGGAGACCCCGGCGCCTTCAGGCATGATTGCTTATCCACGATGTGCCTACAGTGTGCAGCTCAGCCCCTGCGGGTAAGGAGGGCAAAGCCTGGAGGCAAGAACCAGGCCATGTGGCATGCTGACTTGGCCCTTCTGCTCCTCTGGCCCTTCCTCCTTCCTCCTGGCAACACAGCCTGAGCCCCCACTTGGACAAACATCTTGCGGCCATTTCCGCCTCGCCTGCCCGGAGCCCCAGCCTGGCCTGAACAAACACTCGGGACCTGTGCTTCCGGCTTTGGCTCTGGGAAAAGCCCAACCAGGGGCTGTTGAGGTCAACCCGGAGAGAAGTGGGAAGGAGGAGGCACCCAGCCCCTGCATAGGGGTCTGCCTGGCCTGCCCTGGGGGGGGGGGGTCCCCCTGCCTCTTCTGGAACCATCAGAACAGTGCGTGGGCTTCAGTGTTCCCATCCATCAAATGGGCTTAAGTATACCCACCTCAGAGGGCTGTAGGGGACACGGGAAGCGCCAGGACTGAGCTCGGCCCCAGGGAGGGTGGCACTGCCCATAGGGCATGAGAGTGAAAGGTTCCACGCCATCCCCCAGGACCATGGTGTGGGGTGGGGGGCAGATTACACCTTCCCTCCTGTGCCCCCCTTATTCTTATTCCTATTTTCTGAAGTGTCCCATGGTGTGCCCCTCTAGGCCTGTTTCTGTCACTTCAGAGCCTCCTGGAGTCCCTGTCAGAGACTGGGAACCAGGCGTGGGTTGGGTCTGGAGTGGACATTCTCGACAAGGTAAAATAAATGACAAGGATGGGAGTAGTGAGAAGTGAGCTCCCCTTCCCAGGAGTGTGAGCAGGGGCAGCTGGAATCATGGGAGGGGACCTTGCCAACAGTCCACCTCAACAGCTTCGAGAGCCCCTGGAGTGGGGCACCAAGTGGACAAACTAGCGGGTTCTGGGATCAGAAAGACCCAGGTTCTGGGATCAGAAAGACCAGCTTTGTGGCCTGACCAGCCCCCGAGGTGTCTGAATGTAGAGGGGTGGCTGCTTGGGAGCCGCTATGGTATGCACTTCGAGGGGCTCGTGGGTGTTCCCATTCTGCGGCCAAGAGGGACAGGGTCCCCTTTCTCCACCTCACAGAGTTGGGGTGGGGGTGGGGGGCGCCTGGGAGGATCCACCATTCAACACCCCCACTAGTTGAAAACTTTGCCAGATAAGGTCTCCCCAGCTGGGGTTTGATTTTGGTTTTTGTTTTTGTTTTTCAGGCAGGATCTGGAAGCGGAAACAATGGAGCTAATGTGTGTGTGTGTTGTTTTTTTCCCCCCTTTGGAGCAGTTTCTCCTCATCTGAGAGCTGTGGGATTAGATTCTTACCTCGCCTTCTGGTCTTTGGAGGAGCCACCAGGAAAGAATGGGTGTGGGTGGAGGTCAGAGAAGGAAGGGGAGGGAGGAGGTTTGGCAAGGGAAGGAGTAGGGAAAGATGGGATGTGCTTCTTCCTGCTCTGGGTCTTTGCCCAGCTGTTCCCTACTTCAGTGTCTGTCCAGGTTGCTAGCCCCTATGCCTCCTTGAGACAAGACATCACCTCCTCCAGGAAGCCCTCCCTGACCTCCCACACCAGAGCTAAAGTGGTGTCAGCACCTTCTTGCTGTCATTAACCTAGTTCCCTCCCCACTGTAGCCTTCCCCTCCGGGGGAGACTCTGAACTCAGCATAGGTCCTAAAGATGGCCCTCTGGTAGATACCACCTGAGCTGAGCAAGGAAAGGGGGCCCAGCTCCTGCCCTGTGGTTCTCACTGTCTGCTCAGGGATTTTGATCTGGAAGGGGAAAGGCGGTAGGGGAGAAAGCAGAAGGAGAGTCAGACTCAGATGGGAGGGCCAGGGTCAGGGTAGGCGGCACAGGCACGATGGGGATGTGGATGGGACAGTTTACAAGGGCTGGACTTTGTGTGTGGGAACTTCGTGCTGTGACTCTGGCCCCTGAGATCTCCCTGTGCCTCAGTTGCCTTCTCTGTAAAATGGGGAGAACAGCACCACCTGGTGGGACTAACTTCACTGGTACCAGCCTATGGCCTCGGGGTCGTGCTGCAGGTGTTTTAACCAGCTAAGTGAGGGCAGGAGCTGGGGTTGGTGCCCAGGTGGTGGGGTCTTTGGCAGGAGGATTCAGGGCATGAGGGTGAAAGCAGAGCCCCAGACAGATAAATCATATCGGACTATTCAGCTACTGGTGCTAAGAATAACGTGACCACCCCCTCCTGCCTTCTCCCAGCATCCTCCAAGAGAGGGGCAAGGGTCCTGCAAATAGAAGTGAATTATGGGCAGGGAGGGGGACTCAAACCTGCTGTAAATCATACTGGGACGGCAGCATTTACGAGCCTCTTCTCAGACTCCTCACTTAACCTTTTGGCCTCTCCCCGGTCATGCCGGGGTAGCATTGGGTGGCCACAAGGGGGTCCAGAGTGTTGGGGCTCCGGCTTGGGCTTCCTGTGCCGAAGAGCCATTGGTGGCCTTGAGGTCTGGTGAGGAGAGAAGGACTGGAATATGGGGGGAGGAGGCAGAGGGAGGTAGCTCCTGGAAAAACACCTGCACCTTTCTGGCAGAATTATCAATGGGGGCTTGTCTGTGGACAGTAACTCGCAGACACCGGGCCCCAATGCGAAGTATCTTGTCCCCTGACCCCCTGCCCAGCCTGGCTCTTATGCGTGCACAGGACACTGTGATCAGTGTTGGTCAGATGGCAGCCCACTCTTACACATCTCTCACCATGGGTCCGGCTCTTCCCCCAGTTAATGCTCCACGACAACCAGGGGAAACTGAGGCACAGATAGAAGCAGTTACTTGCCAGGAAGTTGCAGAGCTGGGGTTCCACCAATGCTGCCTTTCAAACTGAGTCCAACCCTGGAAGTTGTGTGGGAGGGGAGGGCCTGGGGTGCATGACCCCAGACAGGTGACTCTGTGTCCCCACCGCCGGATGGAGCTGAGTCTGTCCCTCTGGGCTGTGGGGAGGTGACAGCTCCTGGACTGGGCTGGGGCAGTCTGAGTGCCTCCCTTCCAACTCCCTCCCCACCCCCCATCACTCTTCCCTTCGTAGGTGTTGCACTTTTGGTCTGTGATTCTCGTAAAAATCCACCGGAATCCACATCGCCCTGCCCATGGCTTTGGCCCCATGTTTATATTTAACGCAAGCAATACACATTTGTTAAGGAGACTTAGAAAATTCCGACATGAAAATCTTCAGCCCTCCGCACACCCCACCTAGCCAGGCATTGAATCTATCATGCCTGACTCAGCCTCTCCTAGACCCTACTACCTGGGGGTGCACAGCCTCAGGGAGCTGTACCACTTGTCCAAACTCACGTCCTGGGGCTCGACCCCAGGCTGCGGAAGCCCTCGGTTCCTTTTCTGGCAGGGGGTGCCCATTTCTGCCCGTGGGCACTGACGGGGAAGTGAGAATGCAGAGGCAGGGACACAGGTCCCCTGAGGAAGTGAAAGTGTCCCTGAATCCTCCTATCTCTGACAGGACTGGCCACAGAGGGGGCCAGTGTCTATTCCAGACAAGGACAAGTGCCCTTGTCTGGAGGGTCCCAAAGTAGTGCCCCCTGCATCCAGGCAAAACTGTAATTCAGGGAGGAAGGGGTCCCCTGGCCCCCTGTTCAGGAAGCCCCAGGTCTGGAGGACCTTCCCAACCTTACTCCCCTGACTTTGGTGCCGGCCTGAATAGGCCTGAACAGCCAAGCCTCTTGAGTGAGGACCAGGAAATCGAGGCCAGCAGAAGGAGCACCTGATTGGCTCTGTTTTTAGGCAGAAGTAGAACCAGGACTAGAACCTTGGCCTGGTCCAGCCATGGCCTCAGACAACTGCCCTGGAATTTCTTGATGGGTGCCTCTGGACCGGCTCTGTCCCAAATTCCCTCTCCCCACCCCTGTATCTCCATGCAAATCCTCACGGCCACAAAGAGCTGGGTTCAAATCTCATGCTGCCTTCTTTGCTGATGTGGCCCTGGCAAGCCCCTGCCTCTCTCTGGCCTCCTATAAAACAGAGCCAGTGAGACCTTGTGCTCAGATGGGGAATAAGTGCAAGAAGTTCACACCCGCCCTGGAGGGACCCAGGATGGGTGTCAGTTGTGTTGTGGGGTTGGGTCTCATGGCCACTTCTGCCACACCAGGTGTGATGGGACAATGGGCTGGGAAGCTGCATCTGTGATGATCTCATCCCCTTCCGTTGGGACCCCACAGGGCTGCTTATTCTGCTGGGGAGAGGGTCTCCCCTCCTATCCTCTTTCTCTGGGCTCCTTCCTGCTTCCCTAGGCGTGGCCGGCCCTTCTGTCCAGGCGCTCATCAATCTCACCCAAGGTGCCGAGTGTCCGGCAGGCCTCTTCAGGCCCTGACTCACTTCCTGTTTCCCGGAGCTGGAAATAGGACTCCTTCCCCCACGCAGCTGCTCCAAGTCCCTGCCAGTGTGTGCCCCCACCCAGGCCTGGGCACCTGCTGCTCATCACCCCAGTCTGGGTTCTGCTGGACATGAAACCAGCCCAAAGAGCCTCCCATCACTCATTTTGGGATGTAGCAGCACCCAGTTGGAGGGTCTGGCCATGGGGCAGTATCAGGGGACAGGACAAGTGAGGACGTGACCTTGGGTCGTCCGCTGACGTCCATCAAATAATCTGGTCACGGGGCGCCTGGGTGGCTCAGTGGGTTAAAGCCTCTGCCTTCGACTCAGGTCATGATCCCAGGGTCCTGGGATAGAGCTCCGCATCGAGCTTTCTGCTCAGAAGGGAGCCTGCTTCCTCCTCCTCTCTCTCTCTCTGTCTCTCTGCCTGCCTCTCTGCCTACTTGTGATCTCTCTCTCTGCATCAAATAAATAAATAAAATCTTAAAAAAAAAAAAATCTGGTCACTAGTGAGCTGCGAGCTTTGTGCGGGCTCGGTGCAAGGGAGTCCAACCCCTTCAAGTCGAGTGGGGAGGCAAGAGGGAGAACCACCCAGGTGGGGGTGTGGGGGGGACCAGCAGAAGCAAGAGTAGGTTTGGAGTGTGGCAGGACAGCTGCACTGGGACTGTGGACAAGGAACGGGACTTTACTCCAAGAGCTTTTGCAGAGTTTCAAGTTAGGGAAAAACAACACGAACAGATTTACAATGTGAAAACATCCCTCAGGCTGCTGCGTGGAGAAGTGATTTGGGGAGAGGAAGAGGAAGGAGTGGGAGGAAGCATCCAGGCAGGAGGAGGTGGGGCTTGGATGGATACAGTAGTCTTGGGGGAGGAGGAGACCTGAACTGATGGAGGGTGATTAGCTGGTGACCTCTGGAGGCGTGGGAGGAAGGAACAGAGCAGGCAGCATCTCCTAGGCTCCCCCTTGTGTGCATGGCAGTGGGGGCCTGGGGTTGGGTCCGGCCTGTGCCGCTCCTGTGCTCCAACACTTTGGATGAGTCACTTAACTTTGCCATGCCTCATCTCACCCTTCTGTAAAATCGGTAGAAGAAAGAATGAAAGTGCCTCCCTCTAAGGTGGTAAATACAAAAATCCCTGCGATGCTCTTAGAGAAGTGTCAGCTCTCGGGTGGCCTCAATGAATATCAGCTGCTTTTACTCCAGAGGTGTTTTTCTACCTCAGGCCTTGTAGGTCTTGACTTTCTGCTGTGCAAGGAGTGACAAGACTCATGTGAGTCCAGGAGGGACAACCTCATAACCCCCTCCCCTTGGCAGATGGGGAGACAGAGGCTCGGAGACAGAAGGGCTCTGACCAGGGTCCCCCAACTGAGAAGTGGCAAAGCAGAATGTGAACTGGAATCCCTCCAGCCCCACAGCCTCCCACACTGTTCTGCTCAGGGACCCACAAGGACCTCCACTGCCATGGCCCTGAGCTGAGGAATGGAGGTGAGGCTGGTACCATTGCCCTATACATTTTAACCCAGCCAAGTCACATCCTCACTGGAGAACCTTCATTTTAGACACACAAACTCTCCCCAGGACCGAGCAAGGGGTGTTGACCTTTCCTGGCAGGTGGGTGAGCGCAGGTGAGGACATCTGCAAGACGCCAGGGAGTGGGGTGAAGAGAGGGTCAAGGCTGCCCCAAGCTGTATGCAGTGGGCACTGGCCCAGGAACTGATGGATGAACATTTGTTCATTTCCTCTCTCATTCATTCATTCATTCATTCATTCATTTATCCTTGTGAGCCTGCTTTAAGTCTAACATTCTGCCTGGTGACATATGCCCCCAATAAGATCCCGCTCCTGAGATCCCCCCTGGTTGGTGCAGGAGCCAAAGCAACAAGGATTGTCACCCGTGTAGGCTGTGACAGTGGAAGCACGAGTCACCATGGGAGTCCAGAGGAGGAAGTCTAACCAAGGCTGGGAGGTCTGGGAAGGGTGCCTGGAAGAAGCAGCCAGAGCCATGTCTTGGGGACACCCTGGCGACTTAGACAAGAGGGTAAGGCAAGGGGGCTGCTGGGCCTTTGGGTCTCAGATTCAGACTAAGGGTAAGAGACTCTGGCGGGGGAGGGGGGAGTACAAAGGATGGTGGCTCATGCCGACACACACGCAGCTGTGGTCAGTGGAGGTTGCTCTTGTGTAAGATGAGGAATGGCGTCACCCAAAAGTCCCTAAAAAACCAATTCCAAGTTCCTCAACAGAGGGGACTCTGGCTGGGCTGAGTAATTATTCACAGGCTGGGCTGCCCAAGGTTAAGGGCTGGACTGCCCAAGGCCAGAGGCAGGACCATCCAAGGCCAGAGGCTGGCCACCCATGGTCAGAAGCTAGACCATCCAAGGTCAAAGCCTGGCCAGCCAAGGTCAGGCTGAACTCTACAAAGCAGAGATTGGGCTATTGAAGGTTGGTCAAAACAATCATGGAGTTTCATGGAACAGCAAGACCAGGACCTAAGATGTCCTCCAAGCCCTGAATCCCCACTGTGCGCCATAGATCATGATCTCAGAGCAGCCCCCAGGGACATCCCTCCACATCGGAAATCACACAGACAAAGGGACAAGTAGACCTTTGGTGTACACTCATTCCCCACATGTTCCTGAACCCCGTTTCTGTACATACAAACCCAATGTGCACCCCAGGCACGCACACGCACACACACTCCCACCCCTGCTTAAGTGCATGTCCCCTCACATCTCTGCACATGTCCCCATCTCCCCACCACTGGACATGCACACACAAACCAGGAACCCCCACACAGGGTGGCCTACAGGCTGGTGTGGGCTGTGGGGAAGCTCATTAACAGGGCAGCCCCATGGGGCCCCTGGTGCCTCTCTCCTGGTGGCAGGGCCAGTGGGCTCAGGCCCCAGGCTCTCAGGCAGCTGTCTGTGAGAAGGCCCTTCCTTGCAGACCAGCAGCCTGGGGTGGTACATGCCCAGCTCGGGAGTATAAGACAGGCGGCAGGGCACTGACTGTGGAGTTCCCTGTGACCAAGAGGGGCCCCTCAAGCTTACCCCCCAAAATGAGCTGTGGATCACCCACCTACCAGCTCCTCCCCGGTGCTTTCTGACTCAGAAAGAGGCACCCCAGGGTGCGAACGCCCAAGACTCAGGAACTCCCCTGCTGGAGCCTCCCTCACTTCATCCGCCACCCTCACCAGGTACCCCAGGCCCGGCAAGCCAACTCCTACCCAGCCCTCAGGTCATCTTTTCCTTCGCTGCCTCCACTAGCCCCTGTTCAGGCCCCTGGCATCAGCTGGCTGGATGTCTGCAGAAGCCCTGGCCCTGGTGTCCCTCAGTTTATTCTGATCCTGCCCCTCTCCTTCTGAAAGGCATCCTGAAACCATCTATGGCTTCCTAAGCTTGCAGTGTGGACAGAGGGCTCTCCCAGGCCTTGCCTGTCCTCCAGCTTCAGCTGGGACACCTGGACTGAGCTGAGGATAGGGACCATGTCTGTGGGTCCCTGTAATAGTCTCAATTCCTGGTGCACAGTAGGTGCTTAGTCAGAGGGGAGTAAGGGAGGAAGAGAGAAAGAAAGGAAGGGCT
This sequence comes from Mustela lutreola, assembly GCF_030435805.1. Taxonomy (NCBI): domain Eukaryota; kingdom Metazoa; phylum Chordata; class Mammalia; order Carnivora; family Mustelidae; genus Mustela; species Mustela lutreola. The sequence goes on along the minus strand of NC_081291.1, from coordinate 54,875,499 downwards.
CCGTTCCCTGTGCTTTATTCCACTCAGGGCTTTGCCTGTGTGTGGAGGTGGAATGGAGGGGGCAGACCTGCCCCAGGAATCAGATGTGAGGAGTCACTCGAAGGGCCAGCATGCCTTCCAGGCTGAAGTGGGCAGAGCAAGTTGGCCTGTTCTTGTGAAGGTGGGTGGTCCTTGTAGCCACAGGGACAAAATAAGGGTCAGGAGGCAGCTTTGGCAGTCTGTCCAGCAATGCCCAGGGAGGGGGCCTCCAGCCAAACACAGGACTATTCTGTCTCCTTGGCAGACGTCCTAGGGTGGTGCTACTGCCATCCGTCCATCCCCATGTAGTGACCCTGTGTCTCACGCTGGAAGATCCAGGCATCACTCAGTCCACTGGAGGAGACGGTGCTTTCACACTGGTAACTGATTTGATAGGAGGAACTTCTACTATTGCTTCAGGGCTCGTGGAAGTCCACTCAGAAGGTTCATTTAGAGTAGGCCTTGAGGGATGCCTAGGAGTTCGCTAGGGAAGACTTTTCAGAAGTGACATCTGAGCTGGGTCTTGAGGGATACACAGAAGTTCACCGAGAAAACAGGACCAGAAACACATCTTCCCTGGACACTTGTTTCTTTATTTCTTTCTTTAAAAATATTTATTTATTTAACCAAGAGAGAGACAGCAAGAGAGGGAACACAAGCAGGGGAAGTAGGAAGAAGCAGGGTCCCCCCCCCATTCCCCCCACAGAGCAGAGCAGGGAGCCCGACTCAGGGTTCCATCCCAGGATCCCAAGATCACAACCAGAACCAAAGGCAGATGCCCATCAACTGAGCCACCCAGGCACCCCAGGACACTCATTTCTCCTTTCAGACTTGTATAGGCCACTGGGCCAGTACAACCGGGCCCTGCTCATCTGTGCCAAGCTTTCCATTACACCCTGTGTTATTAAGAACAAGGAGTCTGGAATCCAGGCTCCAAATACCAGCTGTTGACCTCAGGCAAGTCACTGCATGTCCTTGTGCCTCAGTCCCCCCCCCCCCCCACTAAATGGGTATGATAATGGCAGCTTCTTTGAAGGGCTGTTGTAAGGTTTCAATAAAGGAATAGATGCAAGGTGCTTAGAACTGGGCTCGGCTGTGGTCTGGGTATGGAAATGGCAGTTACTGTTATTTTGTTATCTATCAGGCACTTGCTCAGCAAGGGGAGAGGTGGGGGCACGGGGGAGGGGACGTGTCTGGAGGAGCACCAGATTTCAGGGAGCCACTGAGGAAAGACCCAGCTCCCACCCTGAGCAGCAGCCAAATATCCCTGGCTGGCTCTGTTGAGGGGGCCGATGCATCACCCCGTTTTACAGAAGGGAAAACTGAAGCCCAGAAGAGGGTGTAGTTTGAGAGGTAGAAAAAGGTTCTTGAGATGAGGCCCTGGCTGCAGGGGGGAGGAGGCAGGACAGGGAGAAGTGGGCATCTGACAAACACCCAAGCCAGCTCTGGGCAGGGAAAGGGCAGGACGTTCCAAATGTCTGAGCTAGGGGGACTGTAGGACCAACACCTCCTTACCATCAATGTCTTTAACAATAAATGTCATTGATTATTTACCAAGGGCCAGGTGCCGGCTACACACTCTCTAGGGATTATCTCATTTGATCCCTACAGCCAGGAGAGATAAGGGACAGGCTTCTACCCATTTCACAGGCTTGGAAACTGAGACCCAGAGAGCTGAAGGGACGCAGATAGGAAACAGAGAGTTGGGATCTGAACCCAGGTCCCAGGACCAGAGGGTGACACACTCCACAGCCTTGCCCGGGATTCCCCTGCATTCTCACTGGGTGACTCCTGAAGAGGGAATAGCCAAACCTGGGTGAAATTTCCAGCTCTAACTTGAGTAGCTTGGTGGCCCAGAGTAAGTCATTTCCCTTCTCTGAGCCTCAGTCTACCCCTATGTACATGAGCTTCACAGTCTCTGCAGCATGAAGACATGAGACATGTTGGATACTCAGTAATGTTCAGCACTCCATAAACCTGTCTCAGGTGCCACTTCCGCTGGGAAGCCTGGCTTGCTTGCTCCCATGGGCCTGGTTGTCCAAATGTCCTCTATGTATCCCCTCAGCCCTGCTGCCTAAGGGCATAGTCACTGCTGTGTCCCCAAGGCATACAGTAGGTGCTTACTCAACAGCTGCTGGAATGAGCAGGGTCAGATGGACCTGGATTCAAATCTGACGCTACTGCCTTCCTTCTCTGAACCTCAGTTTATTCATCCATCAGATGGGATCAGCAGCACAGGCCTGTGGGGTTTTTGCAAGGACCGGCTGGGCAATGTCTAGCATACGGTAGGTGCCCAGCCCACACGACTCCCCATCATCCTCAACTCTGGGCTTTCCCTGCCTCGCTGTGGCTCCTGGCCTCAGGGCCACATTCATGGAGCACCTGCTGTCTGCTCAGGAATCACCTGTGCCAGGCCTGTCCCACCCCGGGTGGCTGTCCCCTGGGTATGGCTGCAGCCTGGGAATGTGGGTGGGGCCCCCTGGGGCGGCTTGCCCCTCCCTGGCTGCCGCTGGACAGAGGCCTCAGTGTGGAGATGTTGCGTCCTTTCACAGGCCCAGACCCATGACTGGACGTCTGAGAATGCCGCCCATTATCCCACTCACAGAGCACAAAGGGGCCACGCGGGGGCTCGGCAGGCCAGGCGCCCGGGATGGGTGCATGGGGGCCCCATGTCCCCACCCCAGCCTGCCATGTCTGCTCCACAGAGGGCAAGCATGTGCCCAGAGTTGGGAGAGGGCATCTCTCACGCACAGGAATGAGAATCATTTCCTCCAGCCCCACGGGGAGACAAAGACAGAGTGCGATGACCAGGGGCTCATCCTGACAGCCAAGGGCAGGCCACCCCTCCTGAGCCCTGAAACGGACCTTCTGGGTCACCCTCCCCACCCCACTCCCAGGGTGGCTTCCACTGGAGGCAGGGGAGGGTGTACTCCCAAACACCAACGGGGGGGGGGTAGGGGGTAAAACCCTCTAGTTTTCCATGGCATCTGCAATGGGGAAGCGTCCACAAAGCTGCCCCAGCTGCACAAACCGTCTGTAATTTAAACACATTAGTGTGATGGGATCTGTGTCTCCTGTCAGTGAGGCCACTCTAGGGTCACCCTGGTCCCTCCCGGGCCACTCCAGTAGGACATGGTAGCAATGACAGGCGATCCAGTGTGGAGGGGCAAGACTGGCTGGAGAGGGGGCACACCTATTTGCTGTGTGACCTCAGGCAGGCCCCTAGACCTCTCTGAGCCCTGGCTTCCAGTTAATGAGTAGGGGGGAGACCTGGTGGAGGGTTAATTAAACAAGGTGATGTCGTGCCAGCAAGGCACCCCTCTGTGGCAGCCACTATGGGGATGATACCATGATCTGTGTCTGGCAGGGGTTTCCTGAGTCAGGTACAGGTGATCAGTTTGAGGAGTCTGAGGGAGAGAATCCCATGTTTCAGAGCTGGAAAGGCAATGGATACTTCCCAACAGGCTGGGCAAAGGACATGCCTCTGTTTTTCTATCCTTGCAGTAGTCTTGTGAGGTGGATTATATTCGCCTTTTTCAGATAAGGAAACTGAGGCTCAAAGAGAGGTGGCACCACCAAGGTCACACAGGTGGTTAGGGGCTGAAGTGGGCCTGGACCTCAGGTCTCTCAGCTGCAAGGCAAGGAGTAGAGGGGTGCAGTGGCCAAGTACAGGGTTTGGAGGCCAGTAAGCTGTGTAGCTATAGGTGAGTGATGGCACCTTCCTGACCCTCAGTGTCCCCCATCTGTAAAACAGGCATGAGAAAACCTACTGCTTCCTTTCAGGAGGAAAGAAGATGGGTAAAGGCCCTCAGAAGCTGCACTGATAGCTCCCAGCACTATCTAGGCCCATGCTGGTGGTGCTGTGCTGTCCCAGAGGATTCTGCTTCCAGCACCTTCCTGTCACCAGAGCAGCATTCAGGGCAGTCAGCGCGCGTCAGGAGCATTTCCTGCAGGGAAAGCATTCTTTTAGGCCAGGCCCAAGGGACAGAGGGGCAGGAGGCACCCCTCCCAGCACAGCCCTGGCCCCACTGTTATTTTTTCCAATTGAAGAAGAAAAACATTTCCTCCTCCTCATGGCTCCGCTGAGGATGGACAGGGCAGGATGGGGAAGCCCCCGCCCAGGCAGTAGTGGGAGCCCAGACCTGCCGTCTGGGGGCCAGCTTGCTCAGTGAGCAAGGACCTGCCCCATCTGCCCCACCATGTCCTCATCTAAAGAAGGTACTGGATGAAATCCATGTTGCCCATTTTTCTGGTGTGTCGTCCCGCACGGATTACAACCTACTCCATATTTGTCTTCAACGCATATCGTTTTAAAAATTTCAATATGTGCATTTATCAAGCAAGCTTTTACATCATGAGTGTACTTGGAAACCAGTATCACTTGCCAAAACCAGAACATAATTGCAAATTAAAGAAAATACGGATCTCTAAGTAAATTCTAGAATCCTATTGTCCACGGCACTCAGCTTAAGACCTTTTCTCTATTAAAAATGGACAATGACAGATGTAAGAGAGGCATTAAAGGCACATTAGCCCCAAACGGAGAACTTCTCCTTGATAGGATCACAAGTCGTGAACAAAAACTGGAAAGGAACCAAGTCTTGGTGTGATTTGGGATTAGCTGGTCGTCAGTCTAGAATTGGTTAGTCCGGGCTAGTTAATTCAGAGTTAGTTAACGCTGGGTGTCACCTAAACCACCCTCCTGGAGTCCTTCCATCTCCCCTCAGTTTCCTCTAAAATCCTCTCTGGGAGGACATCCCTCCCACATCTTAGCAAGGCCAGGGAAGGTGTGGGTTCTTTTGCTTGCTTGTTCCTTCCTTCTTTCCGCCAAAAGTTATCAGCACCTCCTCTCTTCTGCCCAGCTAGGGAGGGGTCCAGGAGTCTGCCATGTGACCCATGCTGATCTGAAGGAACTCCCAGCTAATGGGCCAAGGGGAGGAAACCCACTACCCGGCGACAGAACTGGGCTCAAGTTCTCACCTTGCTAATACTCAGTTTCTCCATCTGTGAAATGGGCTTCATGACCTTGGCCTTGTCTGTGGGTGGTGAGGGTGGGATGAGATTTTGCAGCGCAGTGCTGGGTACACACTTCGCCCTTGGTGGACAGTGGCTCCACCAGCGGCCGTGGAACTCGAGGCCGAAAGTGGGGCTCTGTGAGCCACTGCTCTTTGCAGGGTGTGGGGTGGGGAAGGAACTGTGGTTTGCCCTGTGCCTGCCATGAACCTGGCAATGCACTTGCTGATAGTTGCGTTGTTTACACCTTACAACCTCCCAGGGGCCTGCATGCCCTTATGATTGTTTTGTTTTACAGACAAGGAAACTGAGGCTCAGAGAGGCCAAGTGCCTTGCCCCAGTCAACAAAGCAATCTGAGAGGACACGTGGACCCAGCCTGGGCCCTCTGCAGTCTAACCTCGCCTTGCATACCCCTAGCCCAGGGTAGCTCCCGAGCTCCCAGTGCTCTGCTCTGTGGGTAGATTCTGTCCAAAGTGCCAGGAACCAGGAGCTGTGACAACATTGAGCATTTTCCTCAAGGTTCAGTGGGGGGAGCTGCAGGATGCAGTAAGATGAGCACGGAGACAGGAAGGAAGCTAGGAGGGGCCAGAGAGGGAGAGAGGGGTGGGAGATAGAGAGGGAGACAGGCAGAGAGAGACACACACACAGAGACACAGAGATATGCACACAAAGAGACAGAGTGGAAGGAGGGGAGGAGACCGGGAGAGAGACAAAGAGAGAGAGAGTAACCAGGAGGAGCTAGAAGACAGACAAAAACAGGGATGGGGAGGGGAAGGCTAGAGAAAGATAAGAGTGGGGAGTGGGAGGGAGGCAGACAGATGGACTGATGGGGGGACTCTGAGGAGAAGTGGGGAGTGCACTGACACCCCAGTACCCCTGTGGGGCTCCCCAGTCCACTCCCACAGGTGGCATAGCAGGAGCCCTCCCCATCCAGGGATGGGGGGGCAGCCTATTGAGCTGTCCCTCGAATGGCCTTGAGCCAAGGGGGACAGAACACCAGAAACAGAGCCTCTGATTCCCTACAGTTGAACACTCCTGGTTGCCAAAGCAGTGGCTAGAGGGGGCGACCAAGGGGGTCATAAAAAAGCAAGTGTGGTGCCAGAGGCTGGCAGCAGGAAGACAAGTGCTGAATGGGGCAAGTGGTGGACAGTAGACCTGGCCTTTCCCGCCTACCCTTTGGGACATAGAAACCCTCTGTCTTTCCTTCATGGCCAGGTGGAAACAAAGGAGCTGAGGCCAGACCATCCTGAAAGCATCCTGAAAGAAAGACCATCCTGAGGCCAGACCATCCCAGAAGTGCGACCTCTGATGGGAGCTCCCTGATTCTGAGCGGCCAGAGCTAGCCGTGGGGCTGGGAGTGATCTGGGTGAGGCTCAAGGCCAACAGGCTTCCGGCTTTCAAGTCTGGTAGTTCTGCTCCCGGTGAGGTGGGCATATTGGGCCAGTCCCTTCACTTCTGGGGCCTCAGGTTCCAAATCTGTAAGGTGGGATGATAAGGGCACCAGCCTCAGAAGGCGTCTGTGAGGACTCAGTGAGGCAGTACAAGTAAAGCACTTGGCATCATGCCTGGCAGGGCACTGCTCGGGCACCACCGTGGCCAGAGGCTGTGGATGCTTTTCCCAGGGGCTCTGTGACCTCAGAATCATGGCGGCCTGCCTCTGACCTCAGTGCCTACCTGTTCCAGGTGAAAGAAGAAAGGCTCAAAGAAAGGAGAAGCAGGCCTGAGTGCCAGCTGGCTCATGACTGATCTTTCACTAAGTCTGGGAAGATTTTAGGTCCTTCCAGAGTCCTGAGTAAGGGGAAGTGCCTGGCAAGATGCAGTGGGGGGAAGGGCAGCAGCCCACAGGGCTGGGTCTCCACAGAGGCAAGGGTGGGCCTCCCAGAGCCACTCCCCTCTCCCCCAGGGCCAGAGCCTCACTCTGGGTCACCCTCCCAGCCCAGCCTGCCCCTTGGCTTGGCACATGCCTGAAATAGTTCCTCAATCTCTGTTTTCCTCATTTACATGTCTGACCCTTGAGCTTTTGTCCCACTGTCCCTGACACTTGTAAAACCTCCTTTATGGGGCTGAGTTTTGGGGGGCCAATGGTGGGGTCTGAGGAGGCAGTGCCCTGTGCCCAAATGGCCCAGGGAAGGGCTGGACTGCGTCTGGTGGAAGCGAGTGTTAGGGGAGAGCCTCTGAGTGTGAGATGGGGTATGTTAGCGAGGGCTGTGGATCAGGAAGGCAGAGACTGGGGGCAGACAGAGACGCGGAGTGAGGGACGCGGGAGAAGGAGGGAGTCATGGAGAGAGGGGGAGCGCCAGGCACACAAAAACAGAAGGGAGAGGGGGGAAACGGGTGGTGGTAACAGAACCGATAGAACGAGAGGGAGTCCGAGAGAGGGAAGAAGAGCCACAGGCTGAGAAAAAGAGGGAAGACAACACACACGGAGTTGGGGGGCCGTGAGGGGTCAGGGGTTAGACAGAGACACGGGCAGGGAGACACTGAGAGAGACCCGGGAGAAAGAAAGAAAAAAGGAAACAAGCCCGAGCCAGACAGGCCAAGCGGCCAAGAGGGAGGAACGAGCGAGAGGAAAGAGCGACGGAGGCGGAGGCAGCGCCGGGAGCCTCGAGCCTCGGGCCGCGGGCGCTGCGCGGGAGAGTCCTGGAGGGCGCGGGGCGGCCGGACCCGTCGACAGCCGAGCGAAGGCCGGGCGACTGGAGGGCCGGGCGGGGCCGGCGGGCTGCCGGGGGGAGGGGGCCGGGGCGCTTGGGGAGGTGGGCCGGGGGCGGAAGGGGGGCCCGGGAGGCGGGGCGCGGTCGGGCGGGGCGCGGCGGGGGCGGGGCGCGAGGGCGTGTCCGCAGCGGAGCCGCCCCCGCCCCGCCCCCGGGTTGCGCGGCGCGGCTGAGCCCGGCCGGGGCGCCTGGGCCGGGGGCCGCTGGCGCGGGCAGGAAGCGCCTCGCGGCCCGGGCCCGCCCCCCGCCTCCTGCCGCCTCCGGGCTCCCGGCTCCCGGCCGCGCCGCGCCCCATGCACTCGCCGCGCCGCGCAGCCCGCGCACGCCCGGATGGCTCGTCGCGCCGCGGGCGGCGCACCCCTTAGCGCTCGGGCCGCCGCGGCCAGCCCCCCGCCGCCGCGCTCGCCATTCCGGGCCCCGTCACCGTGCCCTCTGCTGCCGCTGCTGCTGCTCCTGGGGGCGGCGCGGGCCGGCGCCCTGGAGATCCAACGCCGGTTCCCCTCGCCCACGCCCACCAACAACTTCGCCCTGGACGGCGCGGCGGGGACGGTGTACTTGGCGGCCGTCAACCGCCTCTATCAGCTGTCGGGCGCCAACCTGAGCCTGGAGGCCGAGGCGGCCGTGGGCCCGGTGGCCGACAGCCCGCTGTGTCACGCCCCGCAGCTGCCTCAGGCCTCGTGCGAGCACCCGCGGCGCCTCACCGACAACTACAACAAGATCCTTCAGCTGGATCCCGGCCAGGGCCTGGTGGTCGTGTGCGGGTCCATCTACCAGGGCTTCTGCCAGCTGCGGCGCCGGGGCAACATCTCCGCCGTGGCCGTGCGCTTCCCGCCCGCCGCGCCGCCCGCAGAGCCCGTCACGGTGTTCCCCAGCATGCTCAACGTGGCGGCCAACCACCCGAACGCGTCCACGGTGGGGCTGGTGCTGCCGCCGGCCGCCGGCACGGGGGGCAGCCGCCTGCTCGTGGGCGCCACGTACACCGGCTACGGCAGCGCCTTCTTCCCGCGCAACCGCAGCCTGGAGGACCACCGCTTCGAGAACACGCCCGAGATCGCCATCCGCTCTCTGGATGCACGCGGCGACCTGGCCAAGCTCTTCACCTTCGACCTCAACCCCTCCGACGACAACATTCTTAAGATCAAGCAGGGCGCCAAGGAGCAGCACAAGCTGGGCTTCGTGCGCGCCTTCCTGCACCCGCCCGACCCGCCGCCGGGCGCCCCGTCCTATGCATACCTGGCGCTCAACAGCGAGGCGCGCGCGGGCGACAAGGAGAGCCAGGCGCGGAGCCTGCTGGCGCGCATCTGCTTGCCCCGCGGCGCCGGCGGCGACGCCAAGAAGCTCACCGAATCCTACATCCAGCTGGGCTTGCAGTGCGCGGGCGGCGCGGGCCGCGGCGACCTCTACAGCCGCCTGGTGTCGGTCTTCCCCGCGCGAGAGCTGCTCTTCGCTGTCTTCGAGCGGCCGCAGGGGTCCCCCGCGGCCCGCGCGACTCCGGCAGCGCTGTGCGCCTTCCGCTTCGCCGACGTGCAAGCCGCCATCCGCGCCGCGCGCAACGCCTGCTTCGTGGAGCCCGCACCGGACGTGGTGGCGGTGCTCGACAGCGTGGTGCAGGGCACAGGGCCGGCCTGCGAGCGCAAGCGCAACATCCAGGTATGCCGAGGGAGCGGAACGCCCGCCCCGGGGGGGACGGGAGGGAGATCGTGCAGGTAACCGGGCGGGTTGTGTGCTGAGCGGGACACAGGGGGCAATGTGTGACACCCAGACGTGTGTGTGGAGATTCAGGTACGTACTCTGGGCCACAGGTGCGTTTGCTGGGACCCAGGTGTCAGGCATGGTGGGGGCACTGGTGCAAATATGGTATAGGTGTGCGCCGGCTGCCACTCAAGGGAGTGTTTAGTTACAGGTGAGCACATAGGTGTGTGGGAGGGGTCGAGGTTACACATGTGCGCTGGAGAGAGCTGAGGGCCGGTATATAGGCCAGGTGTGCACGTAGTGGTCCTACGTGTGTGCAGAGTGCCCGAGCAAGCGAGTGCATATCCGCCCAAAAGCGTGTCCCAGGCTGGCAGCCTGAGCCTATCAGGGCTGCCCTGGGAGTTGGCAATTGTGTGCTTGGGTGTGGCAGCTGTGCAGGGAGGCATGCAGGTGTGCTCCAGGGCCCTGCAGGTATGTGTGAGGGGCAGCAAGGAGAGAGTGAGGGGGTGTATGCACCAGATTTGTGTGTCACTGAGCTGGTCATGCAGGAGTGTAGGGCAGGTAGAAGTGTCCCAGAGGGACACGGGCAGCAGGGTGGGCCTGAGTATGCAGTGGGATGTGTGTGGCAGGGAACACAGGTGTTTGGGGATCAGTAGAGACTCTGTGGAGACCCCTGGTTGGCAAAGAGGTGTGTTCCTGAGGCCAGCTTTTATTCACTCATTCAACACATATATACTGAGCACTTAGCACAGACCAGGCTTAGGGGCTGTGGGCTAGCCAGCCACCTTTGTGGAATGCCTACTAAGTGCACCAAATGGCGTAACTGTCTTGGTTTTCGCAGCAACCCTCTGAGGTAGGCTCTACTCTGATTCCCCATTTTATAGATGAAGAAATTGAGGAACAGAGAGGTTCAATAATTTGCTCAAGATCACACAGCCGGGAACCAGCAGAGGCAGGGTTTGAATCCTAGCCGTCTGGCCTCATCTGTGTTCATCTGTGTTCTTAGTACCACTGTTCCTTTTCTGCCTCATGGATGTGGAACTCAGTGTGTGTGTGTGTATGTGTGTGTGTGCACGCAAGTGTGTTGGAGGATTCTCAGGTGGCTGGTGTGGGGAGGTGCGGGAGCCGGGGGGAGTGGAGGGAGATGAACAGGACTATGTGCAGCACTAGGATGTGCAGGGGGCAGGAGGGGGCCAGGGGCTCAGGAGGGAATGGGGAGGAATCAGGTTCGGCAGCAAACTGGCTGGGCAGGAATGGGGCCCAGGCAGCTGGGCTGGGTCAGACAGAGATGAGGGTCCCAGGTGGAGGATCCCTGTGTATGTTGACCTTGCAGGGGACATGACACAGGTGTAGAAGGGAACTTTGTGCAGGTCCCCTCAAGAAAGCCCACTAGCAAGTGGTCCTTTCTTCAGGGGGCCCTAAAAGGTGGGACCCTATGTCTTTTCCACACTCTGCATCCTGGTGTGAGGAAGGGAAGTCCATTTCAATACCTAGGAAGCCTCAGTTTCTCCCTAAGCAAGACGCTGAACTCAGCCTTTTCCTTGGGAGACCTCTTTGGGGCGAGGCCCCTCGTGGCCCTGCCCCATGCCTTCTCCATGGTCTTCAGGCTGCGGGAAAATCTCATGAGATTAATTATTCCCGTGGGTGTGCCCAACACTGGGGCTTTGAGAAAACGCAGATTCCTTCTCCGCTTTCATGTTCCCAAGGCTGCCCACCACCAGCTGGCTGGGTGCCCTGAAGATAAAGGGCATGGTGGGTGAGCGGGGCAGACTGCCACCCACAAGGGCTGGCCGGGTCAGGGCTGGCTGCCCAGTCCGGTGATTGGGACATCTACCACTCCCCTCAGCAGAGCCACATCCTCCAAAGGGGTGTGTTTGAGGTACAAGCTTTGTTTGGGGGTCTCAGGGCCAGAGGAGGTGGGTGGGGACAGTCTTCCCTGTCCTACGGAGGGAAGACCCTACCGTGCTGGCCCAGGCTGAGGTCAGGCCAGCCCCTGGGCCTGCCTTCGGCTTTTCCAGGGCCTGTGTGTCCATCCAGGCCCTTGGTGTGGGTTGATCCATGGGATTCCTCAGGCCGCCACTGCAGTATCCCCCATCCCCCTCTGGCAGGAACCGGCCTGGTTCCCACGGTCCCCAGCCTGGCCTGGTGCAGTGACTCACTCTGCTGAAGGGGGCTGGGGCTTCTTTCTCCTTAGAGGGACAGGGCCTCTCCGGGGACACAGCCCTAGGGACAGTGGCCATAGGCCTTCTCCCCACCCCAAGGTGGGGTGGCTTTCTGGCCCTCCTCAGCCACTCTCCCTATGTCCTCCCCCACACCCTTCTCCCCTTCCCCATGCCTAGTTGGTGGGCACAGGACAGGGCTGCTAGGCCATGTCTCCCATATGCATCCAGGGCCACAAGGTCTGGGTCTCTAGAGTAGCTGTGGGTGGGGGTGGGGCGGGGGACGGTTATTCCTGCTGCAGGCTGTTGCCAGCTCCCCAGTGACAGGCCAAGAACTTGGACTTGTACCCTGGTTCAAATCCTCCTCCGTCAATTTCCAGCAGTGTGACCTTTGCAAGTGACTTAACCTCTTTGAGCCTCAAGTTTCCTCCTCCACTAAGTGGGGACACTAAAAACAAATCCCTAAGGATTGCTTCAAGGACTAAATTAATGCGTTAATGAGAAGCACGTGATGCCTGGCCCTAGTAGCACCTGGTAGCTGCCTGCTCTTCCTGCTGTTACCCCGGGGGGGCTTATTAACAAGGCTTTGGGCTCTACCCCAGCCAGCCCTGACCTCTTTTGGCTCCTAAAGCAGCAAACACCCCACACTTTCCCACCTCTTGCCACAGATGGAGGCCTCAGTAGACATTTCCTAAGCCCCCACTGTGTGCCCTAGCCTGGCGCTGTGTGCTGGAGACCAATGGTGACTCAGTTTCTGCTCTCGTGGCTCATGCAGGTGAGCAGAGGACAGACATGTGGCCAGGCACCTAGGGTTGGGTAATAAGAGATCCTGGACAGAGGGAGCCCCAGAAGGGGACATGACAGCTTCTGGGGGAGGGGCTATCAATGTGGAGGTGGATGAATGAGCAGGGTTTAGCCACATGAAGCTGGCACGAGAAGACAAAAGGGTTCCAGCAGAGGGAACAGCCTGTGCGAGGGCCTGGAGATAGGAAACACCAAGAGCGCCAGAACAATGGAAGGTGGTCCCTGCGGTGGGGGGATGATGGGGGAGGCTATGTGAGAAAGTGGCTGGGGGAGGGGGGCATGGCCTACAAGTATAGGGAGTCTGCATCACGGAATTGGGACTCTATCCCAGAGATGTGGGAGCCATGAAGGGTTTTAGCCAGAGGAGTTGTGTGAGCTGAATGAGCACCTCGATTTCCTCTTCTGTCGAATAGGAGCAATAAGAAGGTACTTAACCACGCAGGAGAGTTGTGGGGATTAAAGGAGCCAACACCTGGGCACCTTAGTGGCTCAGTGGGTTAAGCCTTTGCCTTCAGCTCAGGTCATGATCTCCGGGTCCTGGGATTGAGCCCCGCATCAGGCTCTCTGCTCAGCGGGGAGCCTGCCCCCTCTCTGTCTCTGCCTACCTCCTTGCCTACTTGTGATCTCTCTCTCTGTCAAATAAATAAAATATTAAAAAAAAAAAAAAGAGCTAACACCTGTAAAGTTCTTAGTAGAGTGCCAGGCACACATATTTGTAATTACAGTTGACTCTTCAACAACTCAGGGGCCCAGGGTGCAAACCCCCTACACAGTCAAAAATGTGCCTATAACTTCTGACTCCCTCAAAACATCACTAACTACTCAGAATAGCCTCCTGTTGACTGGGAGCCTTACTAGTCACGCGAACAGTGATTGACGTGTGGTTTGTGTGTTGTGTGTGTTGTGTGTATCCTTACAAGAAAGTGAGCTAGAGACAAGGAAATGGTATGAAGAAAATCAGAACAAAGAGAAGATACATTTACAGTGCTGTCCTGTAAGAAATCCATACATAAGTGGACCCACACACTTCAAACCCACGTTGTTCAAAGGTCAACTGAACTCTGATTATTTTTAGTGTAATTATTCTACAAAGTCCCTAAGTGGCTAGTGAGAGGGAAGATGAGAGGCAGAAAGAGTGTTTGGAGGGTGGTGCTGTCTTCCAGTCAAGCATTTCACTCACTCATTCGCGAATATTTCTTGAGCACCTACTGTGTGCCAGGCCCCGTGGTGGGTGCTGGGCATGGCGGTGGAGGCAGCAGGTCCAGCCTTGATCCTGGGGCTGGACAGGGAGGAACAAGAAGCGGCCCAGTCTGGTCCAGCCTCAGGATGGAAGTTGGTGTTGTTGGAGTAGAGCACATGGTAGGGTGCTTCCGTGGGGGAGAATCGATTTGATCTGGGGGTGTTGGAGTTCCAGGCATCTGGAATATCTTTCTCTCACAGAGCCCTCTGGTCTGACTTTTCTAGCAGTAGGTGGTTTCAGGGGGGCTGGACGTGGGAGACAGGACCCTGTCCTCTAGGGATATCTGACCCTCAAGTGAGGTGGCTGGGGTGGGCTTCTGGAAGCCCAGGTTTCCACTCTTGCTTGGGGACTCTTTTGACCCCATAGGTCCAGCCCCTAGCTCAGAGTGATCTCAGACATCCCAGCTTCTCTCCTGGAGGACTCTGTCCTCGGCCACCCACCTTTATGACAATGAAGCCTTAACCTCCGCTGCCACCTTCCAGCCAGGAATCTGCTGGAGAAGGGAGGAGCTGCCAAGGTGCAAGGTCAGAAGCAGGGAAACTTGTCCACCCTGCCAGGCTTTGGAGGGCCCCAACTTTGTCCCTGATTATTTTTGGCATACTTGGGGCCGTTGCACAATTTTGAGAGCGAAAGCAAGTGCGAAAATTATCCTCTATTGCATGTAGCTTGGATCCCGTTCCTTAATTTATGTCTGAGGTGAAAGCCAGTTAGGAAGTTGCTGTGTGCTGTCGATGGGGGAAACTGAGGCACAGGGTTACCCAGCCAGCCTCCCCAGGGCAGGCTGAGTCTAATCCTCTGCCCAGAATCTTTCCTCTTAACCTTTGAGTGACCATGATATACGTATTTTTTTTTTTAAGTAAAAAAGAAAACCAACAAGGAAATGCCAATGCTGCATTTTCAAGGTGTCTTTTTATAGTAAAGGTGGAAAAAAAACCCTCAGGCTGTTTTAAACTGGCATGCTGTGGGTGGGTGCTCATCGTCAAGAAGGCGTTTTCTGAACCAATTTAGGGGCTGAAATGCTGGGTGGAGGTGGAGGGAGACAGAACTTCCAAGATGGGCTTTACATTTGGAGTTGGGCTGGGGGTTGGGAGTGAGCTTCCTGCAGCCAAGGGTATAAGCAGACACTTGGGACTCAGGGGGTTCCACCTTTGTTGGCCAGGATACCCTTCTGGCCTAGAGAGACAGACAGGCCTTGGGCCAGGCGACAGTTAATATCCCAACCCACACTGGGAATGTCCCAACTCCCAGGGATAAGCCGTTGAGTCCCATTCTTCTCCCCATATGCTGTGTGACCCAGGGTGATCTTTTACCTTCTCTGGGCCTCATGCTTCCTCACTGTAAGATGGTACAGCGTCTCTCTCCGAGGATGTGGGCAGATTAAAATCTCATATGCAGTGCCCAGGAAATGACAGGTAGAGGTATTAGTAACAGGAGGGAAAAACTACATCTGAGAAAAAATGTGCTCAGCATGTGTCAGAGAGCCAGCAGAGCAGGGAGTGTGCAGAGGAGGGGGTCAGGTCCTTGGAGAAGATGGAGGCACACCAGGTCCTAAAGGTGACTTGGGCGAGACAGAGGGGTGAGGCGGGGGCGGGTCCAGGGCTACCCCAACTGAGTGAGTTCAGAGGCAGGAAGGCAGCAGCTGACAGGGAGAGAGTGGGCATGTTTTCCCTGCTGTTGATGGGGCAGGCACCGAGCTTCTGGTGGGCCCGAGGGGTGTGTGGAGGGTAGGTCCCCCGTCAACTCTCGGGCTGGATAGTAAACATTGCTGAGCTCCCAGTTCTGAGTGGGTTCACCGTGTTGGCCCTTCATGAGCACCAGTGTGTTTGATCTCACAGCCCCCCAGCACGAGGCAGGAAGTACTGTTATCCCCATCTTACAGATGGGGAAACTGAGGCCCAGGGTCACATGGCTGGTTAGCAAGAAGGGGGATTTGCAGACTGGCTGGTTGGCACCAGAGTCCATGGTAGGCGATGGCTAGTATTAGCTGTGAGCTCTCGGCTGGGAGTTCTGCACTTACCCTGCCCCAGGGAGACTTGGGCAAGGCCCTTTGTACAAACCCTTTTCTGGGACAGCACCTCCATTCAGGCCCTGAATGGCAACCGGGAGCTGATGGGGCAGTGACTCAGTTCCAGAGTAGGGGGAGGCCGCCTGGGGTATCTGTCGAGGCTGGGGCTGGTCAGGCCTTCTGAGGAAGTGGGGAAGGCCGGGAAGTACGAGTTGTGTTCATGTCTAAAAATGTGATCCTCTGGATTCTGGAAGGAGTGAGCCTCCTGGCCCTTTAAGTATGCAAGTGAAGGATGCTGACAGTTTGAACAATGACTTGACAAATCTCTTTCAACAGTGACCCCATCCCTGGACCAATGCTGGCTGAGTACTGGGGCTGGGAGGCTGCCTCCCCTCCAGGGCAGTACGGTGCCATCCAGGTTTTGTTAGGAGAAGGGATGGAGGATCTGTCTGGTCCTGACCATACCCATAGTTAGGACCTGCCCTACCCAGGCAGGCCCAGAGGGTACATGCGTGCTGGACCCCAGCACCGACACCCTGGATTCAAATCCTGCTGCTGTGCCTTCCTAGCTGGGGCCTCAGAAAGTCACTTACTTTCTCTGGTCCTCCTTTTCTCCATCTGTAAAGTGGGTTCAGCATTGGGAAGAACGGGAGCAGCCTGGTGTTCACCAGAGGCTGTGGGAGTCAGCATCAGCCCCTGCAAAAATACTCCACAAGACTCAGATTTGTTGGCCCATGACTGCTGGTTTTCATGGACATGCAGGAGACAGGCCTGCTTTTGTGCCCTGGTTGCTGGAGGGAGAACAGACATGGTGTCTATGGAATAAGAGCCCAAGGGCTTGAGCCCTGGGTGATGTGGGGTCCTGTCCCCTTTCTGGACTTCAGTTTTAGGATCAGAGTTGGGCTGTGGGGTGGCAAGGGAGTGCTCGCTGGCAGGGAATGGCTTCTGCCAGTCCCAGTGGGATTGCTATTACTGCTGTTGTTTCTCAGGATTTTGTGTCAGGCATATCGCAGAGCGCTTTCAGGACAGCTTTTAATCTTTTAATCCCCCTGGAAATGGAATGAGATGAGTGTTAATCCTAATCTACAGAAAGGGGAAACTGAGGCCCAGAGAGGTTAAATGACTTGCCTCAGGTCACGCAGTGGGGAAAATGTGGAGCAGGTGTCTAGCTGCAGAGCCTGTGCTCATCCCCTTTACTCCTTGGTTCCTCCCAAAACACTGATGGAAGGGGTGTGATCCAAAGGGGCCCTCAAGGTCACAGTGGGGAGAGGTGGATGGATCCATCTTACAGGTGAGGAAACAGACACTCAGGGCCGCTCTGGCCTTGCTGGGGCTGCTGTGACAAGGAGCAAGAGCTTTCCAGTGAGCCCTAGTGCCCAGCGTGGTCCTGGGCATGGGGCCTCATCCCTAGGATTGCAGCTGCCTCCGCCTTCACCCACCAGAGCCCAGCATCTCCTGCCTGCCCTTGCGCCTGGTGGAGGCTAGAATGTGGCAGTAGAGGAAGGGGCACAGCCCCACAATTACATGGCAGCCCCCAGAAAGGGATGAATCTGCCCCTACCTTCCAGGAGCTCCTAGACAGTCCAGGAGGAGATCATGTTGGAAGATATGCTGCAACCAGGGCATTCCACCCAGCCTCTTTTGAGGGAGTCCAGGAAGGCTTCCTGGAAGAGGGGGATGTTGGAGAAGGACTTGGGCAGATGGGGCTGGGGAAGGCATTCCAGGCCCATCTGCCCAAGGCCCAGAGATGTGGTAGAACGTGGCTTGGGTAGCAGGCAGAGATGAAGCTGAGAGTGTGTGGGGTCTGGGGTGCGGGCCAAGGATTTAGATGCTCTCCTGTGGGCTGTGGGGAGCCAGCAAGGGTTTGGGGGAAGAGTGAGGCATGGTTGATCTAATTCTAGAAGGGACTCCAGAACTGCTGGTCCCTTATCAGTCCTGCTAGGTGCTGGCAGGAGCAGGAGGCTCTGTCCCAGGGCCCCCACTGTGGCTGGACCAGGTGACTCCCGTGGGCCTCTCCAGCACTGACAACGGTGTGGGGATTGCCATGGAAACCAGCCGGTGCCGCGTGGGGACAGGCCTGGAAAGTCTCCTGGTGCGAGCCGCGTGCATTTGGATGCTGGCTACCCCCGGAGTGTGGCCAGTCTCTTCTTTTCAAAGCCCGTGTTTGGGCCAGTGCCGAACCCAACAGGCTGCCTGGAGGGGCCCCTGCACCCCCCACTCCCCCACTGACACTTGATGCCACCCAGATCAGAGATCTGCTGGGCCAGCGGGGCTGGCCCCTCCCCGTCCGCCGTCCTTTCCCCTGAAACACGATAAATCACACGCTAGAGGAGGGAGGAAGCTCGAAGCTCCATTATGAGTCCCAGCGAGGCCCCAGTGGGGCGTTAATCATGTAGTGCTTTCTGCTCTGATCGGTAAATAATGGGGGGGCAGTGGGCAGAGGCCTTGAAGTGGAGGCCTGGCCCAGGAAAGGAGCTAAATGAGGCTCTGCAGTCACCTTTGCCCCCGTGCCCTTCTCAAGCCTGTCCAGCATCTGTGTTTGCAGTGAAGGAGTCCTCCAGAAGTGACCGTCCCCTTGACAGGCCTCAGTTTCCCTACCTTGCCACCCCAGGCCTTTCCAGCTCCATGCAGCCAGGCCCCCGGCAGCTGTTGGCACTGGCACTGGGCAGAGAGGCTGGAGTTAAGGGCAAGGACTCTGGAGCCAGCCTGCCGAGGTTTCAGGCTCACATCTGGCCATTCTGGCTGTGTGACCCTGGACAAGTCACTGCTCTGTGCCTCAGTTTCTCTTGCTGTAAAGTAGCACCATCTTCTCAGGGTTAAATGAGGCTCTACAGGCCGGGGCACAAAGCCAACTTATTATAGTGTTGGTGATACTACTGTATTGTTATTACTTTAAAGCTGTCCTTTCCCGACTTGGGGGTGATCTCTGAACTGGAATGTGGGCAGCCAGAGAGAGGGACACCCGTGTCACCTCCATGTCCCCAACACAAGACCCAGACCAGAGCTGTTTGCTGGGGCCTCCGAGCCTGCCCCGTCCCCTCCGCTGTGCCCACAATCAGTTATATGATGACTCTGGGACGGAGGCCAGCACCCAGGGGATGGGAGGAGGGTGTGAGTTCCAGTCCCCAGGGCTCCTTGGCCCCAGGAGGAGGAAGGCCAAATGTGCCCGAGAGAGAGGCAGCTGCAGCTCTCAGCTTCTCCTGGCCCACATCCCCTCTAGGGGAAGAGGCTGGGACAGAAACTGTTCCAGGGAAAGGAGGGGCTGGAGCCGCAGCGCTCTGCCGCCCTGCCCCCCATTAGAGCTGGCGGGCGGGCGTGACTTCCCCCTGGCCAGGGAAGAGTCGCTGGCTGCCCATCCCACACTGGGCTCCTCTGGGACCCCAGGGGGAAGGGCTGGAAATGGGGCCAGGCTGGGCCAGAATGAGAAACAGCTTCAAGAAGGGGGAGCTGAGTGTCTGGGGGGGGCTGTGTCCAGCTAACAAAACAATGGCTGCTTGAGTCAGCGGCTGTGGTAGGAGTTCCCAGGCCGGCCTGAGCAGAGTGGGCCTCGGCCTCGGCTGGGCTTCCAATGTGCATCGTGGATGAGGGTGGATGTGGTGGAGTGGCTGGTCCTGGGGGGCTCCGTGTGACCTTCCCAGCTAATGGGGAGCATTGACTGAACATCTGCAGGGGCCAATATTGAGGGCTGCAGTGAGCTGAGCCCTTGGTGGCAGCCCTCTAGGGAGGGTGTTGTTATTGTCCCCATTTTACAGATGCGGAGACTGAGGCTCAGGTAGAAGCAGCATCCCATGCTGAGTGATGAGCCACAAGACTTGCTATGTCAGGAGCCTCAGTTTCTCTATCTGTAACATGGGGATACAACAGGGGTGTGGCTGTGAGGCAGCTTCACTTGGGGCCTACACACAGCAGGTCTGCAATCCTGTCGGGCCTCTGACCTCAGGGCTGTCCCTCCTCACTGCCGCCAGCTTGGTGGCAGAGCCCAGGGTGCCAGTTGTGGCTAGACAGACAGATCATGCTCAGAATGGCTTGGCTGGCTGGTTCACGCAACCCTTCCAGATGACGCTCAGTGGGCCTGGTTAAATGTAGTGCTCTGTGGCTGAGGGACACACCCCTCCAGAGAGGAGGTCAGGGAAATAGAGGTAGGTGTCTGAAACTCTGGAAGGGCCTACACAAGCTGCCATGTCCATTGCTACTTCTTGGTCCACCCCCCCAACTCCGGCCACTGCCTGCCACCCCCCATTCAGGCAGCCTGGGGTCAAGGAGGGGATTTTCAGGTGCTGTGTGTCCCGAGGAAGTCTCTGCCCCTCTCTGTACCTTGGTTTCCCCTCTGGCTCAGAGCCAGGCCTCTCGGATGCTGTTCTGTGGCCGGGTTGCACATTCTCTCCCCGCCTCCCCCTCCAGGAAATAAGCATCTTGATCACCCACTGGGAGGTGCTGGTATTTCCTTCCCAGGCAGGGGTTGGCTTCCTCAGGGGGCCAGGCCAGATAGAGCAGGGCCTTGAGGGCCCAGGAGCAAAGTCTAGGTTTATGTTGAGGGCACTGGGGATCCATTGATGGCTGTTGAGCTGCAGAGGGGACACAGACTGGTTTGTGGTTGCTTTTTTTTTTTTTTAATTTTTTATTTTGGAATATTTTTAGATTTATAGGAAAGTTACAAAGGTAGGACAGATCGTTGCTATGTATCCTTCCCTCCATTTTCAGCATTGCTAAGATTTTACATTCCCATGATACATTTGTCAAAACGAAGAAACCATCATGAGTACTTTACTCTCAACTGAACTTCAGACTTTACTCTGTGAGTGTTCTTTTTCTTTTCCGGGTTCCCATGTTGCATTTAGTGCTTTACAGTTTTAAAAGCTCCCTTTGGCCTCTGTAAAGGGTGAAGAAGAGGGGGCTTGGTCCAGTCCCAGCCCACCTGTTTTGTTTAACAACCCACAGTGACGGTGTGCTTCTAGCTCCTCACGGTGAAACTTGGCTTTCCTGGGACCTTGGTTTGATAACAGCCAAACACCTCAAGTGGGAAAGTGCCCTCAGTTCCTGAGCACAAAGCCCCAGAAGCCGGTGCTTCTATCCCTGGATGGAACCGCTGGGCCTTGAAGCCTGCTACCCAGGCACCATGGACGCCTCTCCCTCTTCTCAGAATGCCACCTACTGTGGGGCTGAGGTTTGGTGGGGTCTGCAGGCAGGAAGCAGAGGCCTGAGAAACTGGGCTCCTGAAGTTCCTGCTGCAGCCAGCCTCCTGGGGCGAGAAAGGCAACACAATTACAGTTGGTAGTGAAATCAATATGTCAGAGTTTTAATGGGAAAGTGGGCAGAGCTGAGCTTTGGCCCCAGGAGGCAGCTATCTGGAGTAAGAGGGTATGTCTTGCTCTCAGAAGAAAGTGGAGACAGTGGCTAGCTATTGCTCGGCCCATTTCAGAGAAGGGTACATGGAGATTCTTAGAGGAACCAAAAGTAGTAGCTGGGTGCTTCCTGGGCCTGACCACCTGACTGCCCTTTGTTGCCACACAGTAGGTATACAGTTGGTGTGTATGTTCTAGTTCTCCAGCAGTCAGCATGGCAGTGGTGTTCTCGATCTCTGTTTGGAAAAGCAGCAGCTGAATATAGTCAATCACACTTTAGTCAAAATTAGTCTCCTTTCCTTAGTAAACATTCACCCTGGAGCACAGTCTCCACCCTGGAGAAGCTCGTGTTTATGCTACCATGATAAATGAAAGTGGTAACCAGCACAGTGCCGTCCAGAGGAGGGGAGATTTTTTTCTGCATCACACCTTTGAAAGCTGGTGAAGAACTTGCTGCCTGGACATGTCTAGCAAAGGGACTAGCGTGGGTCAAGACAAGGGGGACTGATGGGACAGGGGAAGTGTGAGGGCGCAGAGGGGCGGGAATGGCATTGTCTGCTAAGGGAGCAACATTATGAAGGATCAGGGGCCCTGGTGGGAAGGTGTGGCCACATGGGAGGAATTGCAGAGGCTGATGTGGTCAGAGTAGAGGGTGGGACAGAAGAAAAAAGCGAGACTTGAAGCCTGAGCAGCTGGAACCGGATCACAAAGGCCTGGAATGCCAGGTCTGATCCAGAGGATAGCTGGGAGCTGGAGAAGGGTTTGATGCTAGGGAGGAGTGAACCAGTTTTGTGCTTCACAAGGTGCCTCTACTCGGTTGGAGGGGGCTGCTGGGAGAGGCCAGCCCTCCCCTGCTCCCAGGGGAATTTGTGTTTTGAAAGTGAGACTCTAAAGGAAGGCTGGTGCTAAGGGAGGAATTTGAGGCAGCGTCAGACGGTCAGGGTGGTACCTTGGGGCTGTGGAGCTAACTGCACCTAGAGACCAAGCTGGGCAGAGGCCACGCTTGGGAGGGCTGCCCTGTCCCCAAGGGCACTGTCCCCCTTTCCCAGGCCTGCAGCTCCCTCCCCCAGCAGGGGAAGCACCTCCCGCCTCTTGCCTGCTCCGTGGGCATGGGTCCCAGCTTCCACTTTCCAGTGGGTTCTCAGCCTTGTGATCCCCCAGCAGTCCGGAGTCAGCTTCCCCTCAGAGCACAGACCATCCAGAGCAGCTGACGGGGGTTACTTCTCCTTTAACACATTTTTTTTTTTTTTTTTTTTTTTTAGATTTTATTTTTAGGATAAGGAAAAAAAAAGTTGGAGAAAAGGCTTTTTAGAAAATTCCTTCGGTACAGAATTAATGGCTTGTGAACGTCAGGGCGGGCAGGCGAGAGCTGGATTTGCTGCGTGTTCCTGCCTCATCCTCTCTGCCGCCGGGCCAACAAATCACCCTCCTCGGGGTGCCTCATCCGGCTTTTCCGGACTGGCTGGGGTCCCCCATTGTGGGGCCCAAGGCCAAAAGACCTAAGGGTGTCATCCGGGGCCTCCCAGGTCTTTCCTTCCCAACCCCCCGCTCCCAGAGCTCAGGGCGGAAAATCATGTCCTCCAGGCAAGGGTTTACAATTTTAATTTTAAAACAGCTTATTATTTTATGACGCAAGTAATCCATATTCAGTGAAGAAAAGTTATGTAACCCTAGGAGAAGCATCCCCCATGGGAGACCTCAGGCTCAAGTGTCCACTCTTCTGCCTACTTGCTGACAGAACCCCCCTCACCTCTTCCCTGCTGCTGTAGGATGGCTGAGGGGTGGGCCCAGGACTGGGAAAGGCTTCTGGGGGAAATGGTCCAGCACTCCCTTTACACAGCTGTCCCCCCACTTGGGCACACGCAGGATGAAGTCAGGCAGGGTAGGTCTAAAGCTGCAGGACAAGAGGGAGCCAATTATATGACAGTCTGGGGAACGACAGTCCAGGCAGAAGGAACAGCCCAAGCAAAGACCCTGAGGCAGGGCCCAGTGTTGGAGGAACAGAAAAGATGCTCCTGTGGCTCGAGTGGAGGAGTGGCGGTGAGGAGGGTATGGGACGGGTTTAGAAGGGCTCAGGGCCCCTGATGGGAGGATTTAGGATTCAGTGTTTATTCAGAGTATTATGTAAACTATCAGAGGGTATCAAGCCTAGGGAGGCTTCTTTGTGCTTTTTTTTTTTTTTAGATTTTTTTTATTTTTTTTATTTTTTTTTATTTTTTTTATTTATGTATTTGACAGAGAGAAATCACAAGTAGATGGAGAGGCAGGCAGAGAGAGAGAGAGGAAAGCAGGCTCCCCGCTGAGCAGAGAGCCCGACGCGGGACTCGATCCCAGGACCCTGAGATCATGACCTGAGCCGAAGGCAGCGGCTTAACCCACTGAGCCACCCAGGCGCCCTTCTTTGTGCTTTTTAAAGGGCTCACTTGGCAGCTGTGTTCAGGGGAACATGTTGAGGTTCGAGTGGACCCAGAAGAGAAGGGCTGGGAGAGCCTCCCAAGTGAGAGGCTGCCTTAAGGGGCTCCTAGGTAGGCATGATTTGTCCCAAATTCCACTTCTTAATATTTGAGTGACAGTCCCATCTGAAATGGCAGTGGAGTCAGCTAACACCTCGGGAGTGTTTCCTAGCCAGGATCTCCTCCCACTGCTTGGGAGGGGGGGTGAGAGATGTATCTAATGGGAACTCACTTGTCTTATCACACCCGGCCCTCCTGTGGAAGACCATCCACTCAAGGGTTCTGGCCCAGGGGCAGCCCCAGCCCCACCGCACCTCTGGGCTCGGCACCCAGCCCCCCCAAGAACGCTGTGGGATACAGGTCTTACCTAGAAGCCTGTGGGGCCTGGAACAGTGTTTATTCACCTGAGGATAGGTGAACCTGGTATTTTTTGTTTTTGAAAACTAGCTGAGTTTGAGCAAACGCATACGGGCGCATCATCAGTAGCTTAGGCTTGCAAAAAGCACAAGTGAGAAATTAAAAACAAAAAACAAAAAACAAAAAACAAAAAGACTCTAAGGCTGCACCCTTAATCTGGTTCTGATGCTACATGCTGGTGACCTTCTGAGTCCCCGCTCAGAGCCTCTGCTGCCCATGGCCCAACGTCTAGGGTGCCTAGGTGGGGCTCAAGTCTGCTTCCAGTTTCTTTCTTTCCTTCTTTCTTCCTTCCTTCCTTCCTTTTCTTTCTTTTTCTTCTTTTCTTCCTTTCCTTTCCTTTTTTAAGATTTTATTTATTTATTTGAGAGAGAGAGAGACAGAGAGTGAGCACAAGTGGGGTGAGGGCCAGAGGGAGAAGCAAACTCCCTGCCGAGCGGGGAGCCTGATGTGGGACTCAGTCCTGGGACTCTGGGATCATAATCGGAGCTGAAGGCAGATGCTTAACCAACCGAGCCACCCAGGTGCCCCCATTGCCAGTTTCATTCATGGAGGCCTGACACTGCAGCTGGGGAACTAGAGCAGGCTCCTTCTCCTCTGAGCCTCAGTTTCCCCATCTGTGACGTGGGACCTCATAGAACTGCCAGGATGTAGGGAGTTGATGCCCAGGCCTGGTACAATGTCAGTTCTCTGTCAGTGCAGCCTGTTATTCTTATTCCTTTTTAAAAATTTTATTTATTTAGTTGAGAGAGGGAGAGGGGAAAGAACACACAGAGAGGCAGAAGCAGACTCCCCACTGAGCAGGGAGCTCCAACCCCAGGATCCTGAGATCATGACCTGAGCCAAAGGCAGACATGTAACCGACTGAACCACCCAGGCGCTCCAAACACAGCCTGTTGTGTTTGCTGTCATGACTATTACCTTATTGTGGATGCACCAGGGTTAGCAAAATGGCCCTCTGACGTCCTGTGACTTTTCTCAGCTGGGTATATTTGTGTCCTGATCCATAGGGATTCATGATGTCACTCAGGGGTGGGGGCAGCGCTCCTGGATGAGGTGCCATTATCTTCATGCTCAGTCCTGCAGGACCCTGAGGCCGTGTATCCCTGTTCACTCTTCTAAACCATCCTCCTGTCTGCATCCTTGTGGATTTGCACAATTATCTTCTCAAAGGTGCTTCCTGGAGGTCTGTTTTGCATTTTTGTGCAAATTGCAGAAGGAACCTTGCCACAAGACCCAGGGAAGGGCAGGGATGAGTCCAGGGAATGGTTGGGAGCTGGGGTCACTAGCTCCATTTGTCTCATCCCAACATGTGGTGGGACTGATCTGCCACTTGGGGTGGCACTGAGCTGATGCGGATGGCAGGGCTGGGCACTCGGACACACCTTGCCTTGGTCTACCCATCTGTAATGTGGGCAGATGTAGGGAGTATATGCTTGTGGGAGAAAGGGAAGACCTCGGCGTGGGGAGGCCTTAGTCTGGGGTCTGGTGAGCCACTGGGAATTTGGATGGTGGTGCTGGGGTCAGAGCAGGGGACCCGAGAAACTCCGGGGTCCTGGGGAACCCCGCAGCCAAGATAGGAGGGACATTCTTGGATAGCAGGTAAGCTCGGGAGGCCTCGGGAGGTCTGGTGTGGGCTCCTCTGCTCTGCCTGGCTATGACCAGCCAGGAGGGACAACTCCAAGTCCATGAGGGTGTGTGGGCCTCACCCTGTCCTTACCTCCCTGGCCTCCTGTCCTTGTCCCACTGCCAGCTCTTCTTGCCTCCATCATATAACTTTTCCTGTACGCTGTGTACCTACCTGAAACACCATGTCTTTGGCGCAGCTCTGTGACGAACGCTGAGGTCAGGGGTCAGCCTGTGGTCAGGGATGGGGTCCTGCTTGTGTTTGGGCCTCAGCCCCAACCTGGGCATATAAAGCAGCGCAGGACTTTAAAGCTCTGATGCCGAGGCCTGACCTCCAGTGTGGGCAGGGAGCCAGAGAAGGTTCTAGAGCCAAGGTCTGACATCCTGCTTCTCTTCCAGCTGCAGCCAGAGCAACTGGACTGTGGGGCTGCCCACCTGCAGCACCCATTGTCCATCCTGCAGCCCCTGAAGGCCACGCCTGTGTTTCGAGCCCCAGGCCTCTCCTCCGTAGCTGTGGCCACGGTCAGCAACTACACCGTGGTCTTCCTGGGCACTGTCAGTGGGCGGCTGCTCAAGGTAGGGCTGGGGGCCAGGACTAGGGAGGCTGAAGGGGTGGAGGAGGTGAGGGGAGGCTGAGTCTGGGGAGGGTGTACACATGGCCTGTACAGGCCCGAGATAAGACTTCATTCTCTCCGGTTTGCCTAGCACCTTACAGTTTACAAAGCATTTTCCACATCCATTTCTTCTACTCTTGCTTATAACAAGAAGCACCCTGTCCTGCAGAGGAGGGAAACCAGGCCTGAGAGAGGCCTTTCTCCTGGGTCTCTAGGACTCGGGCTTTGAAGCAGAGACCAGAGTCTCTGGATTCTGCCACTTGCTGGCTGCTTGACCTTGGACAGTGCACTTTCTCCCTCTGGGCCTCAGTTTCCCCATCTGTGGAGGGCTGTAAGCCCTGCCTCTGGAGACTGTTGTTGGGCTCTGACAGGGGAAGGCTGCAGCCCGGCAAGCGGGGGCTCTCGCTGCCATTTCCTCCCCCACCCCGCTGGCCTCCCTCCGAAGTTTCCCCCTCCCCTCAGCCGCCCCCATCAAGATGACTGGTTTCTGGAGGTAGTGATTCCTGGAGCTGGGGAAAGGTGAGAGGACTCTTACCATTGTGGACTGGGAAGGACTTTCCTGGGCCCCCAGGTGAGGGGCTGGGCCAGCTTCCTCCTGGCCCCCTCCCAACCCCTGCCTGTCAGGAAAGTCGGCCGCCTGGCCCAGTTCCAGGGTGTACCAGGCCCTGGCCTAATTGACTCAGATCCGATAACTTAATTCCCTCAGCTGCCCAGGCGGACGCCATGGGCCAGGGGGTGGGCTGGGGATAGGAGCCCTGGCTGCCTGGTCCCCGGACCCCAGCTGGTCCCCTAGCAGGGGTGAGGAAGGTGCCTGGTATAGGAGCAGGGAGGTGGTGGGGGGCATCCTCCTCAGCCTTTGAAGCCGCATTGGTGGTCCTTAGACCATGGGACTCATGTTTAGGGGGTCAGATACTTGAATGGAGATCCTGGCTCTCCTGGCCCCTGGAGTGTGGCCTGGGGGTGGTTGCTTATCACCCTGAGCCTCCATCTCCTCCTCTGTCATGGGGGAAATTAGCTGGACCATCCCAGACTGTGGGTCAGAGTCTGCGGTCCCCTGTGAGGGAGGTAGTGCCAGGATTCCCATTTCACAGATGAGAACACTGCCCCAAAGTCACACAGTGAGAGCTGGTTGAAGTCAGGGCCAGCTGACCAGGAGCCCAGCATGTGATCCCTTGACCCAGACCTCTTTACCTACCACCTTATCCTGTGCGCGGTCTTTTACCAGCGCTTCCCGGCTCTCGGCTTCAATCGTAGCACCCGGCCCCGGCTCTATAGCACAGTAGGTGCTCAGTAGACCTTTGAAGGAGTGGAAATAAGCTGAGTGTCTGCTGGGTGCCTGAGGAGAAGGTCAGAGACTGAGCTGGGGCCCTGCCTGCCTGGGCAGAATCCACCAAGAGGTCCCCCAGGATGGGCTATAGCTCGGGGGCTGAAACCCAGGCTGGGGGAGCCTGGGAAGAGAGTAATTTCAATTTGGTGTGTGGAGGGCATTTGAGAAGCTCTTCTGGAGGAGGCACCAGGAAGACGGATCTTCGCTGAAGGGGAAGGAAGGGAAACACTCCAGCAGGGAGCACAGTGTGCATGAAGGCCTAGAGGCCAGAACGCTAGAGTTGGGTTGAGTCGGTGGAAATGAACCTGGTGGAATAAGCTGGGGTTGCTTGTTAGGGCCTTGAATGCCAGAACTAGTTTATTCTATAAGCAGGAAGGAGCTACCAGAAGTTAGGCACCCACAGAGGAGGGCCAGGCAGTAGGAGTCCCCTGGCAGCTGGCCCAGGGAGGCTTCTAGACTGCTGGTCCCAGCTTGGCCCAGCAGGGCCTACAACAAAGCAGCATGCTGGGAATGTGAGGGGCCAGCAGAAAAAGAACAAGGCTGGATGCAGCTCTGGTGGGTGCTCTGCTCTCAGGAGGACACGCAGGGGGCTCTCAGAAGCAGAGGACCTTTCAGGCCTCCACTAGTCCTGGTCTTCCTCCTGCCAGGACTCTGGACCCCACCCCTTCACCTCATCCTTAGACTGTGGGGTCAGACAGGCCTGGGCTTGGGTTGTACCCCTGAAGTGTCTTCATTATATGACTCTCACCAAGTCTGTAGCCTCTCTGGGCCTTGGTCTCCTCATCTGTGAAATGGGTATAAGAGGGGAAGGATGAGAAGTGTGGCCCCATCAGCACTTTGCAGGCATCTTCTCTGTGTGTGCTCACCACAGTCATGAGGGGCAGATGCCATCATGAGTCCCGTTAGGTCAGGAAGCTGTGGCTGTGAACGAGGGGAGTGACGACTTGTACATGTGCACAGCTTGTGAATGTCAAAGCCAGAATTCAAACCCACGTCCCTGCTCTTAGGCGTGATGCCAGACAGCCTCCCAGAGAATCTTTTGTAAACTGTAAAGTGTCTATGTATTCACACGGTGGGATGTGTTGGGGAACATCATTCAGGGAGGGAGTTCCTGGTGGGGGCCCAGCAGAGGCATGCGTGTTGAGGTCTGACCCACAGCTCTCCCTCGCATGTCCGTGATTTCCCACCTGGGAAGGCCGGAAAGAGGATGAGGCTGAGACCCCAAGCCTGGGTCGAGTCCCCACCCGCAGGCGCATGTCCCTCGCCATGGGCCCTGTCGTGGTGCACCAGAGTCCCCCTGACACCCTGCTGCCCCCCCCACCCCAGATCAACCTGAATGAGAGCATGCAGGTGGTGAGCCGGCGGGTGGTGACGGTGGCCTATGGGGAGCCCGTGCACCATGTCATGCAGTTCGACCCAGCAGACCCCGGTTACCTTTATCTGATGACATCCCACCAGGTAAGGCCAGAGCCCCAGCCTGACAGGGTCCCCAGACACCCAAGCTTTCTTCCTCTCTTCTGCCCAGCAGGAGCACCTTCTGTCATCCAGCCCCTTTGTCAGCTAGCCCTTCCCCTCCCAGTGTGGTCGTCACCTCTGCAGGGGAAGCCCTGTGGCCCCACATGCTCCATGTTACAGCCTTGAGCCTCAGTTTCCCCAGCTTCTCAGGACCCTGGCCGTGGCTGGTGCCCCACGGAGCTGGGCCCTCACCTCTGCCTCCAGATGGCCCGGGTGAAGGTTGCTGCCTGTGCCGTGCATGCCACCTGTGGGGACTGCGTGGGGGCCGCCGATGCCTACTGTGGCTGGTGTGCACTGGAGACACGGTGAGCCTCCCTGGGGCAGAGGCTGTGCCTGGGGGCCACGGCAGGGTGGGAGGGGAGAGGAGCCCCCTGGGGGCCTGACTTGTGCCCTGCCGCTCCAGGTGCACCCTGCAGCAGGACTGTGCCAACTCCGACCAGCCACATTTCTGGACCAGTGCCAGCGAGGGCCCCGGCCGCTGTCCCACCATGACAGTCCTGCCTGCAGAGATCGACGTGCACCAGGAGTACCCAGTGAGTCATGGGGGAGCCGGCTCTCAGCTCGGGGGCAACATGGGGTGGGAAGCCACCTTTCACCTGGCCCCCAAGTCCCCCAAGGTAGAGACTCCTGCTCATGGTGCCCCAAGGACCCCAGGGCAAATAATGAGAATGACTTGGGCTCTGCCGAGTGCTCACTGAATGTCAGCACTCGCTCTGCACGTGATGTTCCCCTCTGTCAGGCTTCCCACAACTCTGTGCACGTGAGGAAATTGAGGCACAGAGAGGGAAAATGACTTGTTCACCGTTTTACAGCTAGGGACTAGGGGACCTAGGATTTGAACTCAAGTGGGTGGGCTTTGGAGTCTCAGGAGGGAGGGATCAGGTTGGAGAGTAGAAGGAGAGTGAGTCCCCAACCCCCACCTCTTCCCGGCCCCAGTATGGGGAGAGGGCAGAGGGGCCACCAAGTGCCAGGGCACTATTTCTTGCTCTCGGAAACCGATGAATCTACAGTCTGGAGGCAAGTGACTCCCTTCCCCGCCTGGGCCGGGAAGGCCTAGAGACGCTCCAGCCACCTCCCACCCATCCCAGGCAGTATGGCATGGGGGTGGGGGCAGGAAGGGACAGACAGGCCTGGGTCCCCCTCGGCCCTGCCCTCAGTGACTTCTCTGAGGCTGGTATCCTACATCCATCAACAGATGGTTCTAAACGGCCAGGGGCCTGGGGCTCCTCTGCAGCCCTCTCCCCATCATTCTCTGTTAGAGTTTTTCACATGCTTTATCTCATCAGGCAGACTGGGCATAGGCTTTTCCATCCATCCATCCATCTAGTCATTCATTCATGTATTCATTCATCAAATGTCTTCTTGAGCACCTACTATATGCTAAGTGCAGTTCTGGACTCTGGGGATGCAGCGTTGAGTAAGACAAAGACCCGGCCCCTGATGGGCTGACAAGCTTGTTGGGGGTGAGGGAGTAGGCAAGATAGGCTGTCAAGACAGTGAGAAGTACGATGTTGGGAAAGGAAGCAGAAGAGAGGAGTGGGGAACGAGTGGAGGAACGTTGACATTTTAGACCAGGTTGGAGCTGGCCTCATACAGCGAATGTTGCCTTTGAGCAAAGATATGAAGTAGGTGAGTCAGGTGGGTCTCCCGGAAGAGCATTCCGAGTGAAGGGAACTTACCAGGTGGTGAGAACAGATTGGTAGGTTTAAGAGACTCTCAGGGGAGTGGGTCAGAGGAGTCTCGGGGACCAGATCTTGCAAAGCCTCCTGGACTGTTATCAGGTGGTCCGTTTCATTGTGCAGTTGGGAAAACTGAGGCCTAGGGAGCCCGAGGTAGATATAGCCCTCTGGTCTAGAGTCCTGGCCCCCTGTCCTCACTTCTCCCAGGATTGTTGAGGTAGGAGTGGGGCCATGAGGGGGAAGGCCTGCTCCCCGCTTCCCTTGCTGAGGGGCCCTGGCCCCTAGGGCATGATCCTGCAGATCTCAGGTAGCCTGCCCAGCCTCAGCGGCATGGAGATGGCCTGTGACTATGGCAACGACATCCGCACCGTGGCCCGGGTCCCAGGCCCTGCCTTTGGCCACCAGATCGCCTACTGCAACCTCCTGCCAAGGGCCCAGTTCCCGCCGTTCCCGCCCCAGCAGGGTAAGCACCTTGCTCACTGGGTGGTGTCCTGACGGCATAGCCTGTGAGGTTGGTGGAGACCCCAGACCCCTTTGTCCTCTCCCTGGTACCCCCGGTCCATTTCCCCGGTCCATTCTAGATCACGTGATTGTTGAGATGTCTGTGAGGGTCAACGGGCGGCATATCGTCAGAGCCAATTTCACCATCTACGACTGTGGCCGCGTTGGACAAGTGTATCCCCATGCTGCGTGAGTGGGTCAGGCGCGTGCCCCTGGGCAGTAGGCAGGGGCACGGGGTGGGGGGTGGAGTCTCTGCTATCAGGAAGACCCTTGGAAGAAAAATGGTGTCCTGGAGGCAGATAGGATCCTTGCTTGTTTACTTGCCAGCTCATTTACCACCTGCAAACCCTTGCCTGGCTTCTGTGGGCACTCAGGCTGCAGGGGCAGAGAGAAGGGCTTTCACCACACTTACTTTAATCTCCTAAAGGCCCTGCTTGTCTCTTTGCTCCTTGCATACCTCTTGCAGCGGGGAGCTCACTATCTTAGAGTGCCTAAGCCCCTGATGATGCAGAAGACCTTTCCCGGGACGCCTGGGTGGCTCAGTTGGTTAAGCAGCTGCCTTCGGCTCAGGTCATGATCCCAGCGTCCTGGGATCGAGTCCCACATCAGGCTCCTTGCTCGGCGGGAAACCTGCTTCTCCCTCTGCCTCTGCCTGCCATTCTGTCTGCCTGTGCTCGCTCTCTCCCCTCTCTCTCTCTCTGATAAATAAATAAAATCTTTAAAAAAAAAAAAAAAAAAAAAAAAGACGACCTTTCCCTTCTGCGTTGGGATCTGCCTCTTGGGTCCCAGTTCCCGGGGGCAAGGGTGAAGTGAGGGTGGGGAGCTGAGTGTGTGAGGGGTCCCTTGTCTTCCAGCTGCACCAGCTGCCTGTCGGCACAGTGGCCTTGTTTCTGGTGCACCCAGCAGCATGCCTGTGTCTCCAACCAGTCACGGTGTGAGGCCTCACCAAATCCCACGGTAAGTCAGGCCTGAGGGGGATCCCCCCTGCCTCTTTCATTACCGTTTTTTTTTTAATATGTTGAGAACATTTCCACGTCATTAAATTTTCTTCCTGGCACTAGATCTAACAGCTGTGCTGGGTTCATCACATAACAGCACATTTAACCAATCCCCTATTGTTGGATATACGGATCACTTCCCGTTTCTTCTTGTGTTCTAAAATAGCCCAGGCATGGTGTGTGTCCTTGATTAATCCCTGGAGGCCAGTTCTAGAAATGGCACTTCGGGGGAGAAAGTGTGGCCATGATGTTTTTACACCTTTAACTCAACTGCCTCCAGAAAGTCTGAGCCTGGTTAAACTTCCACCTGGAGTAGGAGGGTCCCTTTCTGCACATTTTGCTGCTACCAGCTAGTTTGTTTCTGTTTTTGTTTTTTAAGATCTTATGTATTTGTGGGGCACCTGGATGGCTCAGTGGGTTAAAGCCTCTGCCTTCAGTTCAGGTCATGATCTCAGGGTCCTGGGATCCAGCACCGCATCGGGCTCTCTACTCAGCAGGGAGCCTGCTTCCTCCTCTCTCTGCCTGCCTCTCTGCCTACTTGTGATCTCTGTCAAATAAATAAATAAAATCTTTTAAAAAATATATTTAAAAAAGTATTTACTTGAGAGGACAGAGAGAGAAAGAGCATGAGTGAGCGTGGTAGAGGGAGTAGGACAAATAGACTCTTTGCTGAGCAGGGAGCCCAACATGGGCTCGATTCCAGGACCCTGAAGATCATGACCTGAGTGAAAGGCAGACGCTTCACTGGCTGAGCCACCCAGGCACCCCAGGACTGGCTAGTTTTAAATTTCACCTGTAACATTTTCAACAACCCTGCGGGATCCAAGGCATCTGTCCCCGAGGCCAGGAAGTACCAGACTGGGACCTCGAGTCTAAGCCCTTCTGGCTTGGAGCCCATGTTCTCCTGTCTTCCCCAGGTCAGGAGTTGGGCTGAAAGGCCCTCACCTTGGTCTCCGCATGGGTGCTGGGGACCCAAGGGCGGGTGATTCCTTGGGCAGAGAAGGTGAGCTGGCTTCAGGAACCACATGCTTCCAGGTCCAGTTGCTTCTCCCAGTCCCTTGAGCCCTGCAGCTGGCCAGGATCCAGGCCCTCCTGGGTGCTCTGGAGTGGCTGGATTGAATCAGTTGCACCGGGGTGGGCCTGGTGGGGAGAGTTGGGGGACAGGGCAAAATACAAATGAAAATGCCACATAACTCATGGCTGGTTGGTTTCTGCGGTGTTTATTCACACGGTGGCCTCCTGCCTTTGCCCAAAAAGCCTCTAAGGCCACCCCAGCCTCGGGCCAGGGATGACCAAATGGGATTCCCGAGGCTTTGGCTGGGACCATCATGCTCAGCCAGGTGGGATGGCTAGACTGGTACCAGGGTTCTGAGACCACAGCTCATGCCCTCTTTAAACTCTGTCTTGTATGAGAGCTATGAGGGGTCAGGTTAAGGCACTGAGTCCCTGCCTGAGGCTCCTCTCCAGGAAGGGGATGTTCCTGCCCCATTCTTCAGATGGTGCAACCGAAGTAGCCAGTATGGCCTTGGGAACCCTGGTTCCTAATAGGAGGAGGTCACCTTGGGCATGCCTCCCAGTGAAGCAGCCCCAGTCCCCAGAGCATCTGAAGCCCCAGCCTCTTGACTCTGGGCTCAGAGAAGCTTATCAGGAATCCTCCAAGCAGGTGCAGAGATCAGTGTGCAGGTGCAAGGGGTGGGGGCTCCATGGCCCACACCTGGAATCCTCTGGTCTCTGCACCTCCTGCCTGAGCCTCAAAACTGCTTTGCAGAAGAGTCATCAGGAGTTTAACTCAAAGGACTGACACAGTAACATGGGCCTTCTGGCACTGGGGGAGAGCTCCAGGGGTGTCCTGTGCCCAAACCATAGGGGAGGCCCCCAGGCCTCTGCAGTGAACACTAGGTTTCTGGTCCTGGCCAACCGGGACTCCTGTTCTCATTTGGGGTCCGCATGTCCCAGCCCCCAGCCAGGGCTCAGTACGGAGCAGGGACTCAGTGAATGAGAACATACAGCATATGCATTGGCAGCCGGAGTCCTGTGCTCTAATCTACAGGAGTGGTGGGGTGAGGAGGACCCCACCTTATCATGGTCTGTTCAGCATTGGTCGGGCACCCTTTGTATGCCTGAGTCTGCACGAGGCAGTGGGCAGGACCCAGTTAGACATAATTCTGCTCTCCCCATCATGAGTCAAGAGCCCAAGGTGTGTGTTGTGGCTGTGTGATCCTGGCCAAGCTACTGAATCTCTCTGTGCCTTTTCCCCCATCACCTATTTTGCTTGCTGTAAAGTTGTCCATTTTACTTCTTTAAAATGGCCCTCCTTCGCTGTGCTGGGAATCTGCAACTGCACCTGGGAGTACAGTTAGCTCCATGCGCGGCCCATTGTAGGTACTCCCTAAAAGGCCCCTGTTCTACCTAAGAGCTGGTGGCCGCTTTACTGGGTGGGCCAGAGAGCCCTTCTCTGGGAAAGGGACCTTTGTGCAGGGTCCTGACAGATGCATAGGAGCTCGCCAGCCTGGAAATGTTTCTGCAGCAGCATCTTGTAAACCAGCCCCCCCAGGTCCTCTGATCTGGGGACCAGCAACTGGGGTGGGGAGCACAGAGAGGGC
Organism: Mustela lutreola; assembly: GCF_030435805.1. Classification (NCBI taxonomy): domain Eukaryota; kingdom Metazoa; phylum Chordata; class Mammalia; order Carnivora; family Mustelidae; genus Mustela; species Mustela lutreola. Next base: position 54,840,785 of record NC_081291.1, on the reverse strand, counting down.
CTGTCTTAGAGCATTACGATAATCTAGGAAGAGAAGAGGCAGCCCCTCCCAAGGCCTGCAGAAGGCTCTGATACTGAAGTTGGCACTTAATTACATCTCAGCCGTGCGGGCGCCATGCTTCTGGTCAGGTGGTGGGCTGGGAGGTTTGCACATCTGCCTGCGCCCCTTGAGCGCTGGGAGGAGACAGTAGGGCTTGCGCTAGGCCAGGGAGGTGTCCCTGGGGAGCTGCCAGAGGCTGAGTCTCCTGTTATTTTCCCATTCCCTAGTGGGCACCAGAAGGAGAAAGTGGAGGGGACAAGAGGTGGGAGGCCAGGCCCCTCCGGTGGCGTGGCTGCATCTGTGAACCTGAACTTCATTAGGAGCCATTGAGGAGAGTGGTTTGGTAGGGACAGGAGAGAGCTTAGGGGGCCGTGAAGGTACAGAGAGGTAGGAAGGGACCCTGTGTGGTGGATTCAAGGCCCCTGGGCCAGGCGTGTATTGGGACACCAGCTCTTGACCCTTGAGCCTGGGAGAGACGGCAAGAGAGTCTGTGAGTCCCATTGTGAGGACAGGTGAGACCCTCTGTGAACCAGCACATGCTGGGCTTCCGTCGGGGTTGGTGGTGCCTCCCAGCACTGCCGACCGAGCCTCTGTCCTTGTTCCTGGTGTCCCACCTTCTCAGCTCTGTTAGAGTGCGGGCAGTTAGCTGTGGTTTCCTGAACTTGCAGGCGGTGCCCCAGGTGGCACTCCAGCAAAGGGGAGAAGCCACCCAGTCTCTTCTTGACGTGTCCATGGCCTGGCCTGGAATGGGACAGGGAGGCCCCTGTCCTTTGGTTGCATGTGAGGAAATCCTAGTTCAAACTGGCCTTGCACCAACAGAATTAATTGACTTATGAGTGTTAAGTCTGGGGGTTGCATCACCTTCAGCTACAGCTGGACCCAGGGGTTCCCACCATGTTGTCGGGGCTCTCTGCCCCTCTGGACGGGCTCCATGCTCTGGCAGCCCTCTCTGTTGGTAGCCAAGACAGCCTCAGCAGCTCCGGGCAGGCTCCTGATTTCCTGGCAGCCCCAGAAAACAAAAAGAGCTTCTTTCTCTTATTGGTTCTATACGAGTCCCGCAGCTGACTTTTACTGGCTAAACTAGGGTCACTTACGCTCTCTGAACCAATTGCTGAGGCCAGGGCAGGCCTGGGACACCCACCTATCCCTGGGGCTGAGGAGTAGAGTCAGTCTTCCCAAACCGCAGGCCTGTGGGGGAAGTTCCCCAAAAGCCAAGCCAGACTTGGAGACAGATGGCTGGAGGCTAGTAGCAGACGCTCCAGCTGGCCCCATGGAGGGTTAGCCAACTCGCGGGGTGGGGTGGGGAGGAGGTACCGAAGGAGGGCAAAGGTGTGCCAGGACCCTTAGTCTTGATTCCACTCCATAGAATGGTTACAAACATCAAAGTGGCCATGGGATCATAGATTGGGATCAAGGAGAATGGGAGGCCCTTGGGGGTAGTCCCATGTCATTCCCTCTGGGGAGCCTCCTGTGGAAGCTGCCCCTCTGACCCTCACTCCCCAGCCCCTCCTGTCAGCCACTGACCCACTGGTGGGGTGGAGCTGGGAGGACAGAGCACAGAGCCCCCAGCCAGTTGCAAGGCAGAACTGTCAGCGGCCATGCAGACTGATTGCAAACATGTGGGTTCCATTCTCTGAAATTCCATGGGGTTTACATACGAGACTGCCAGACAGCAGCTCAGAGGGACAGAGGTTTGTGTGCGCTCCCACTGAGCTGGACACAAGCTCCTCCCTCCTGGCCCTCCAGAAACATCGCCCAGGAGGCCTCGCCCTGGCCTGGCCACGCTGCTGTTTCAGCCAAGGCCTCTGCGGTCTGCACTAGGCGCCACTCCTGGGGAAACAGACCAGTCCAGGCGAGGCTTCTGGCCTGGTGGTCAGCAAACGGTTGGGATAACCAGGAGGGCTCCGGTGCTGCCCATTCCATAAAATGGGTGCCTACCTCATAGGGCTGTTGGGAGTTAGGATTTGGTGAGTCAATACAGTGTGGAGTGCTCAGAACCAGCCAGGAGCACTGTGAGGGCTGTGTGAGCTCATGGCTTCCACTGATGCTGACATGGTGAGCACCCATTGACCTTGAGGTTCGGTGGGATGCTGGGTCCCTGGAGTGCCCTTTAAGGAGCTCCCTGTCTGATTAACAATAGGGGGAAAAGACCCCCAGGGAGGTCTCTCAAGTCTATCCCCAGAGGCCGTTGCCTTGATTGGGTGACCCCAAGGTGGACACACGTGGATCATGGTGTCCCCAAGTCTGTCCCCAACCAGACTTGGGCAGGAGGAAGGCAGAGCAGGAAGCCCTCTGGGCTGGAGAGTGATCAGGCCTTGGTGCGATGTGACTGCTGCTGGGTCCTCGGTCTTCCTCTCTCTCAGGCTTTTGGCGGTCGGGCTCGGCGTGTGAGGAGTCAGGACACAGCCCACAGGGACCCCCAGGTCGGGAGAGCCTAGTTCAGGGTGAGGACTCCAGACTTAAAGCTCAGTGAGTTCACTAAGGCAGCAGAGTGGGCACAGCCCTACCCCTGGTCTCTGCCCCTCACCCTAAGACTCAGGTTCAGGCCTGTTTCTGGCCTGGGAGGCAGCCAGTAGGAATTCAAAGACCAGCTCTGCCCTTTGAACTCAGGTATATCACCACCTGCCCTCCTTCCTTCCATCCCTTCCATTTTGGAGGTAGCTCCTGCTCTACCAGGCCTCAGTGGCTGTACTGCCCACACAGGAATGCTGATGCCCAGGCCTGCCCTGGAACTCTGGGGGCCTGGCACCTCGGCCCAGAGGCTGTGACTCTTGCCTGAGGCTATGGGGAGGGGTGTGGAACCTGGTAGCACCAGGGTCCTCAGAGCCCGTTTCCCACGGGACATCTAGAAGCCTGGAGTTTCTTTTCTCTGACTCATTTAACATGTGTGAGCCCAGAAGCCGAGTCTTAGAGAGTGGGTGCAGTCCCTCATTTTATAGTCAGAAGAGATGAGGCTCAGAGATGGGGAGGGAGGCCAGCCCCGGAGCAGCCACGGGGGCACTGGTTCCTTCACTGGGCAGTTTATTTCATTGCTCTGTGCCTCAGTTTCCTCATCTGTAAAATGGGGTCAGTAAAGTCTCCTGCCCCTATGCTTGTCTTGAGGATCAAATGAGATGGTATGTGGGAGGTGCCGCGTCACCCTCTAGGGTGGCAGCTGTTGTGAGTTTATTCCTGGTGTTTCTTACCTCGCAGGCTGGCAGGCACTTTTGCGGGGAGTCCTGTCCCTTCTGAAACGCTCCTGCGTCACCTTCTCCTCCTTGTGTTTTAACTGCAGAGCCCTCAGGACTGCCCCCAGATTTTGCCCTCAGCCCTGGCACCCGTGCCTACAGGCAGCTCCCAGAGCATCCCCGTGCGTCTGGCCAATGCTGCCTTCCAGGTAGGTGGGGGCCAGGCCCGGGCGGGGTGGGAGGCTGGGGAGAACGCGTCCTGGATGGGGACCCATACTCTGGGCCCTCCACCCACACTCTGGTTTTGTGTCTCTGAGTTTCCAGGTTCTGTCTGAGAAAGGCCCAGGGTGGTTGCAGGGGGTTGGAGGAATGAGAAGTAGGTGGTGAGGGCCCAGTCCAAGGGACGGCAGGCTGCTAACAGCTCCTGAGGGAAACTCTGGCCAGGACCCACTGTATATGGAAATGCTTTGGTGGGGGACGCCCAGACTCTCCTACCCTCCAAAGCTCTCCCAACAGAGCTGGGCCACAGCCCACAGGTGGACCTGGTCCTTTTCCGGCCCACCCTGCCCCAGGTTGAAATGTGGTTCTGGATACACTTCCTCAGTTCTGGCTGGCCTGTCTTGCCCGAAGAGTGGCCCTGTGGTGCCCCATTCCCCACTGTCCAAATGGGGAAAAGGAGACCTGGAAAGTGGAAGTAGATATACATGACGTAGGGCTGGACTTGCACCCCAGCCCTGGACTCCTGAGACAGTGCTCTTCCCTGCCATCTGCCTTCCCCTCCCCATCCCCCACATGGGGAGGAGGAGATGCAGCTCCTTTCTGGGTCCCTCCTGGAAGAGTGTCTTGGGTGGGAAGCGTTGACGAGTTCTGGAAGTGTGCCAGCCATCCCCCTCCCCAGCTCCTGGGGAGTCACCATCTGTTGCTTCCAAGGGGGAGCGGAGGCCTGTGACAGCTGTCACACGTGGGGTCCACGTGCTGGGCATCTGGGATGTGTCAGGCAGCCTCGTGGCTGGGGCCAGAGCTCTGTGGGGGGCAGGCACCCTCTGACTCCACCCTGCCACATTTGGGACAAGAAGGGGCCTGGGCTGGTGTGGAGGACAGTGCTACTCCCTGGGGTTATGGGAGCCCAGCAGGGGGAGGCCCAAGCCCTGGGTTTGGATCCTGGTTGCTGCTTCCCAGCTGGGGATCCTGGGGGACACGTGTCTACCCTCAGTGTGCCTAAGTGATCCCGGCACTCCTGGACCTGGGCCTGCTTCTAGAACATGAAGGGCAGGGTAGAGGCAAGCAGAGCCCCCTACCTGGGCTCTGCAGCAGGCCTGTTTTCTGGGCCTACCCCTTGAGGAGCCCCAAGACAGTTTGGGCTTGCTGTCCTGAGTGGCTAAGACCTGGGTTCAGAGACTCAAGAGGACAGACCCCCCCCACCACCACCATCTGCCAACCTCAGCATGGGCAGATGAGCTCAACAGCCACCTTCCTGGGAATGGGGAGACTGGGCAGGTGGGGGGGTGAGGTAGGGGGTTGTTTACCTGTGTTCTCCTCAGGGTGTCACATCTGCTAACAACAGGGACATAAACAGGAAGTCCTGCCACGAGGCTGGCTTGTTCAGTCAGCAAATATTCATCGATACTGTTTCCTGGACGCCTTTGCTGGACAAGATGAGTTTGGGGGGTTGGGCCCTGTTTAGTTAGTCAACAAACATGTGTGGAGCACCTCCTGCATACTAAGAGCCACATATATTAGTCACCAACAGTGTGCAACCCACTAAAGATACATCAGTTCCTGTTTCCCCAGCAACCCTACAGAGCAGGGAAGCCTGTTTCTATTGCCAAGTTTAGAGGACCAAGGCTCAGAGAGGAGGACCACTAGCACAGGGTTGCACAGCTAGGAAGTAGCAGAGTGTGGGATGCAAACCGATGGAACCTGAGCTCACTCGCTGAACTCCATTGCCCTTGGAGGTGTCACAGGGGCTGAGACACAGCCCCAACCCTCCCCAGGGTTTACACACCAGTGTAAACAGAACCTGGGGAGGGGGATAAGGGTGGTCCTCAGTATACAGGGTGTGGGAAGGCTTTAGGAACTTCTCAGAGTCCCCACAGGCACCCAACCCCCTGCCAAATGAATGAATTATCAAATGAGGGGCATCCACCTGATTTAAGGGGAGGGACTGGGAAATCTTTGCAATATGGGGCATTTGAACTGCATTCTGAAGGCTGTGTTGTTGCGCTGGGTGGGTAAAGGGGAGATAAGTTATTTGGGTGAGAGGAATGGACAGGGCAAAGGCCCGGGGGCAGGGCGGCCTGTGCCATGTCAAAAAGCATCCTGCCATGGCTTGGGCATCAGCATGTGGGAGAGAGGAGGGGGGTTTTTACGGTTCAAAGAGCAGGTGGAGTCTCCCTGGGTTGAACCTTGAATGCCAGCCATGCTCAAGAGTCAGGACTTTATGAGCTGAGTAAAAGGCCTTTGGTTTAGGCCATTGGGGGATGCTGGTAAGGTTTTTAATGGCACGGAGAGCTCAAGGCCAATGTTCTAGGTGTTCATGTACTCCTTGTCTCCCTTAAACATTGGATATGAAGACCAGGAAGGACATTCTGCGGCGGGGAGGGGCCTGAGAGTAGGACTCAGCCCACTCCTCAGGGCAGTAGGCCATGACGTGCTACTGATGGAGGCAGAGGGTAATGAGTGTTGATCCCACACTCCTCGGCGCCCCCATGTCTTCCAGGGCGCAGCCCTAGAATGTAGCTTCGGGCCAGAGGAGATCTTTGAAGCCATGTGGGTGAATGAATCTACTGTACACTGCAACCAAGTGGTGGTGAGTGGTATGGCTCAGATGTGTGTGGGGGTGGGGTAGGAGTGTGGGGGGAGGCCTGCACAAATCCAGATGCTGTCTCCTTCCTTCCCACGTTATTCCTTTCCTTTTTTTGATCCCCCCATCCTCAACATCCCTGCCCTGTCCTCTCTCCAGGACAACCATCCCCTCCCCCAGCAGAGACCTAGATGCCACTCATGCCCCTCATGCTCTTTCTTGTCCTTTGGCAGCTGCACACGACCCAGAAGAGCCAGGTGTTTCCACTCAGCCTCCAGCTAAAGGGGCAGCCAGCCCGATACTTGGACAGCCCTGCCCCCATGACAGGTGGGGGCCCCCATCTACCCCATGTGGCCACAGGGGATTCAGTCTTAATGGGTGGGGCTCTCCCTTGGGGGACTCAGCGAGTGCTCACTGCACAGTCACAGATGTCCTGTCCTGTCATTCCCTAACACACAGGTTCTCAGAACCGAGCCTTGCCCATCTGTACTTGGTCACTGGCTCAGTATTCATTCACTGGGCAGCTCCTCTGGGCCAGGCATCTCTGTGCTAACGGCTGTGCAGCTGTGGGCCCCTGCTTAGCCGTCACTCTCTGAGCCTCATCGTTCCCATGGGACATGAGGCACAGACCCTTTCACGGAAGGCTTGGTGAGGATTTGCTGAGATGATGCACACAGATCTTACATTTATGTCTGGGACATAGCACCCCCAGATTGTGGCCGGTGTCCTTGCTGTTCCTACATGGACTGAATCAATTCCCCAAGAACCTGTCCATGGGGAGCCTCGGCCACCCCTGATGGACATGGGGGCCCCCATCCCCACCATGAAGACCCCAGAGAGACCCCAGCACCAGCCTGAATACCCAAGGCCCTGGAGAACCCTTCCTGTGCTCCCTCTTGGGCCCCTCCGAGCGTCTGAGGCCCTGGCGCCCACAGAGCCCACATTGCTCAGTGGTGGGTGAAAAGTCCCACTCAGGCCTGGGTGTGAATCCCGGCCCGGCCACTCATGGGCTGTGGGACCTTCGGCAAGTCACTTCTCCCCTCCGACTGTCAGTCTCTTATCTGTCCATTGGGGCTAGTAAAGAGCTCCCCGCTGACTGAATTGTGGTGAGGACAGACTTTAATGAGGCTGTGGCTGCACTGTGCTGAGTGCAGGCCCTGTAGGGTTTGGAGGACAAGGACTCACCTCTGGCAGGGGTGGGGGGGGTCATCCCTGCGAGAGGGAGGGTGCTGAGGGCACTGTGGTCATGGGGCAGGGGCCTGACCCATGCTGCCCCCTTGTCTATCCCAGTGGAGGTCTATAACTGCGCCATGGGCAGCCCTGACTGTTCTCAGTGCCTGGGTCGGGAGGACCTGGGACATCTGTGCGTGTGGAGTGACGGCTGCCGCCTGCGGGGGCCCCTGCAGCCCCTGCTTGGCACCTGCCCTGCCCCTGAGATCCGTGCGGTAAGTAAACCCCCCACCAGCCATGGGGGCCCATCGTGCCCACGGGCCTGCCTGTGTGACACACACGGCTGCTTGCTTGGGCCTTCAGACCTGTGGCTCCTGTGCTTCACATGGCCGGGCGTGCAGAGTGACCTCCTGAGCACTGCTGGGGGCTGGGCTCCCTCCGTGCCATAGACACAGCCATGAACACAACACACGGCACCCTCGACCTGGAGCTCATGGTGTCGTTGGGGAGCAGGGTGGGCAGTAATAAGTAAGGAAGTCAATAACTTGTATATAGAAGATGGTGAGCGCTATGGAGAAAAACAGAGTAAAGGGGGGAGGCTGGAATAGCAGAGACACTGGGGCTTGCGTATAGTTTTTATAGTGAGGTCAGGGAAACCTTGCCGATAGGGTGGTAATAACTGGTAATAATCGCTGAGCCTCAGTTTTAGGAAAGAAAGTCTTAGGTCAGGATTGTCACGGACTTAGCCTGCGTCAGGTGCCCTGCTCTGGCTGGGATGCAAGATCCTGTGGTCAGACATCTGGGAGCGGACCTCACTGTCCCCAGGAGACCCCCCACCCCATCCAAGTATCCTTGACTTTGTGCACACACACTCTCATCCCCACACCCATGTGGGCTCAGTAACCCACGCGCACACCCTCCCTGGCAGTCCCAGGGACCTGTCAAGTGAACGGTGGTCCCAGCCCTCTTAGAACCAGAACCTTCTCCTGAGCAGCAGGTGGGCATGGTCCTGCCTCCCCCTGGTCAGTAATGGAGGAGGGGAAGGCTGCTGGTGTCCCAGCCTCAGAACTTCATCCGTCCTCTGTCACCTGGCAGATCGAGCCCCTGAGTGGCCCCTTGGATGGCGGGACCCTGTTGACCATCCGAGGCAGGAACCTAGGCCGGCGGCTTAGCGACGTGGCCCATGGCGTGTGGATTGGCAGCGTGGCCTGTGAGCCCCTGGCTGACAGATACACAGTGTCCGAGGAGTGAGTAGTGGGCAGTCCCTGGGGCGGTTCTGAATGACCTCTAGCAACCCGCCCCCAACAGTGCCAGCCATAGCTCTGCCCTCCCCCTCCCCTCAGCCATCCCAATCTTCTCGGCAGCCGGCAGCTCCCCAGAAATGGCCCACCGCCATTTGGACCTTGCTCAAGCTGTTCCCCCTCCCTGTGCGTCCTGCCCTTTTCTGCTCCGGCCACTCGTCTTTACCCTTCAGGTTCACATTTCAGTGCCTGCTGCTCTGGGAAGCCCTCCCAGGTGCCCCTAGACCAGCTCCCCTTCCACAGAAGCCTTGCACTCATAAAAAACAAAACAACAAAAACCTTGCAATTAACAAAGCGTGGGGCTGCCCGTGTGGTACAAAGGTCTGGGCCTGCAGCTGTGGGTCGGCCCAGAGGGGCTCTGCAAAAGCAGGGACTAAGCTGGATTTCCTTTTGGGGGACTGTAAGGCCAGCTTGCAGAAAGACCATCAGTCTCCCAGCCTAGCCAATGTTCTCATGGTTGGAGAACATTTGGGTCCAAAGAGACTATCTTACCCAGCCCCTTTTTCATAGGGTTGCAGAACTGTGGGAGAGTCCTGGGGAAGAGCCTAGCATCAGGGTGACAATGGGGGGTTTCAGAATGGCTGTTTGCCAAGTGACAGGGAATGGTCTCAGTATTTTGATGTGGGTAATGCCTTTGGGTATCTTGGCCACATGGCTGCGCCCACTGTAAGTGGCAGGGCTGATAGCTGAGGGCAAATGTGGGGCGCTCCCACACCATCAGGGTGTACTGGGGGACATTATTCGAGGGAGGATACCCAGCTCCTGAGATCCTCGGGCTGCTCCGCTGACCAAAGCCGCCTCCCCCCAGGATTGTGTGTGCCACAGGGCCAGCGCCAGGGGCATTCTCAGATGTGGTGACAGTGAATGCCTCCAAGGAGGGAAAGTCCCGGGAGCGCTTCTCCTATGTGGTAAGAGAGGCCATGTCCACTTTCCCACCCACCCCACCAGGCACACACCTGGGGAACGGCCTGAGGCCTGACCACCTCTCTTCTTCCCACAGCTGCCCCTGGTCCAGTTCCTGGAGCCTGACAAGGGCCCCAAGGCTGGGGGCACCAGGATCACAATCCACGGGAGCGACCTCCATGTGGGCTCTGAGCTCCAAGTCCTGGTGAATGACACAGAGCCTTGCACAGAGCTCGTGTAAGCCCCTGGGCTGGGCCATCCCTTCTAGCCCAGGGTAACTGGAAGGCTGGGGGGCTAGAGGGGTGGAAGGACATCCTTGCACCAAGGATCACTTGAGTCTCCACTGGCTGTGTCCCCTTGGCCAAGCCCCTTTCCCTCTCTGAGCCTCAGTTTCCTCATCTGGTAAGAACAGTAGTTATGAGTAATACTGTGGCATACAGTAGGCACCTCATAAGTGACAGCTGCAGTGAGAATGGTGATGATTGTACACATTCTCAGATCTTCTGATGTGTCTGCCAGCAGGGGTGTGGTCCATAACCTCTTGGTGAAATGCCTTTGTCTTTATCATGTACTTACTGCATACCAGGCCCCAAGGATGGGCATTGCTGTGGCTACCAAGAAGAGTGCAGTACAGTCACAGCAGGGGAAAGCAGATATTCCCACAGGAAATAGAAACATCTGAGATGGGGAGAAAAATCAGTATTTTCAGAATCACTCCACAGCAGGGATGGTCATTGAGAGAGGAACTCTGGGAAGTCTTCTTGGGTGATGTGGGATGGGGCGGAAAACTGGGAAGGACAGGCACGGTTTGAGGAGAAGGGAGGGTGTTGAAGGTGGGGAGCACAGCCCAAGCAAAGGTGTGGTGGTGGAAATAGGGAAACAACAGGTTTCTGTGCAAGGGGTCAGAAGCCCAGGCTGGGGCCCTGCCGAGGAGGCCTGGAACCCAAGCCAAGTGCACAGGCTCCTGCCCTGGGGGATGGGACAGGCAGGAGTGACCCTGGGGGGAGGTGGGGCCGTGCTGACAATGGCACTGCCTTCCGCAGGCGCACGGACACCAGCATCACCTGCACGGTGCCCGAGGGCACCCTGCCAGCCCCTGTGTCTGTGTGTGTGCGCTTCGAGCACCGGGGCTGTGTGCGCAGCAACCTCACCTTCCACTATATGCAGAACCCCGTCATCACGGCCATCAGTCCCCGTCGCAGCCCTGTCAGGTGAGACCGCAGACCTGCCCCACCCCAGGCTGAGCCTGCTCTCTGGACCTGCAGGGGGTCTGACAGGCTTGCCATCTCCCGCAGTGGCGGCAGGACCATCACCGTGGCTGGCGAGCGTTTCCACATGGTGCAGAATGTGTCCATGGCTGTGCACCACATTGGCCGGGAGCCCACGGTGAGGGGGCACAGGGCCAAGGCGGGTGGGGAGCAGCCTGTGGCCCTGACTGCCCAGGCCTCACTCTGCTGCCTCTCCCTTGCCTCTGTCTCTCTCTCTCTCTCTCTCTGTCTTCCAAAACCTCCATCATCTCTTTCCATTTCTCCATATCTGTCTGCCTGTCCCCCACCTTGACCCTGGCCCTCCCCTGCCAGCTCTGCAAGGTTCTCAACTCCACCCTCATCACCTGCCCATCCCCGGGGGCCCTGAGCAATGCATCTGCCCCCGTGGACTTCTTCATCAACGGGCGGGCCTACGCCGATGAGGTGGCCGTGGCCGAGGAGCTGCTGGACCCCGAGGAGGCGCGGCGGGGCGGCAGGTTCCGCCTCGACTATCTCCCTGACCCACAGTTCTCCACGGCCAAGAGGGAGAAGTGGATCAAGCACCACCCCGGGGAGCCGCTCACCCTGGTTATCCATGTGAGTGCCCAGGGGTGCAGGGGAGGCAGCAGGGGAGGACATGGCGGGGCCGGGCTCCGCCATAGCCCTTGGTGAGCACCCCCGCTCTGCTCCCGCAGAAGGAGCAGGACAGCCTGGGCCTCCAGAGCCACGAGTACCGGATCAAGATAGGCCAAGTGGCCTGTGACATCCAGATCGTCTCGGACAGAGTCATCCACTGCTCTGTCAACGAGTCCCTGGGCACAGCCGAGGGCCAGTTGCCCATCACAGTGAGTAAACAGTGCCGCAGGTGGAGGTGGCCCTGGCCCCCAGCCCTGCCCCATCTGCTTGAGTGCCAACCCCTTCTCCACATGCCATGCCGGTGCCAAGCATTGTGCTCAGTGGATGAGGCGAGGGGAGCAAAGCAGAGCTTTACATCCCCACTTGACAGAGGAGGCCCCAGCACTTAGGGACCTGCTCCAGGTCAGTGATGGGTGTGGGATAGGCCTGATGGGGCTGGACCTTCAGAGGCCATAAGAAGTTGTCCCTGTTTTTCAGAGCCCTTAGTCTGAAAAATAATCGAGGGTTTTGAAGGGGTGGGGAGGTGGGAGGTTGGGGGAGCCAGTTGCTGGGTATTAAGGAGGGCACATATTGCATGGAGCACTGGGTGTGGTGCAAAAACAGTGAATTCTGTTACACTGAAAAGAAGTTTTATTAAAAAAAAAAGTAAAAAAAAAAAAAAAAAGAAGTTGTCCCTGTTCGACTTGATGCTCCCCCTGGAGTCTGGGCCTCCCCCACCATGCAGAGTCACAGAGGGGAGGGAAACAGGAGGAGGGCAGAGAGGGCCCAGAAATGGGACCTTTTCTATGTTGTACCTGCTTGCATGCCTCCTGGGTGGGGAGCTCCCTCCCTCCCAGGCAGCTGGTGATGCCCGGAATGGGCAAACTCTGACCAGAAAAACTCCCTTTCACCTGCACCCCGGTCCCAGTTATGCCCTCTGAGTCCTCAGACTTCGCCTGCTCCCTGGGTCCTTGAACAGCCCTCCAGATATGGTGGGCTACAGCCAGGGCCTGTGAACTGCCCTGTGTCTGGTTCCTCCATGGCTCCTGCCAGGCTATAATAATGAACACAGCCCCGTGTACTGAACACGTAGCCTCTCTAGCCTCTCATATAGCCCTCAGGGCAACTCGGGGAAAGTGGGCGTGGTTATCTCTGCATTCCAGATGTGGCGGCTGAAGTTCAAAGAGGTTAGGTGTCTTGCCTGGGGCCCCAGTGCTAGGGAGGAGAAGAGCCAAGGCACAAGTCCAGGGAAGCTGCAGCCCCTCCCTCCACCTCCATACAGATCCAGGTTGGGAACTTCAACCAGACCATTGCCACACTGCAGCTGGGGGGCAGTGAGACGGCCATCATTGTGTCCATCGTCATCTGCAGTGTCCTGCTGCTGCTCTCTGTGGTTGGTAAGGAGCCCTTCTCTCATGACGCCATGCCAGACCTGCCCCATCTTGTCCCAGCCCCTCTGAAGACTGGCACATAGGAGAAAAGACATGATGGGCGGGGGACACAGCCTGTGCAAAGACCAGGTGTGCCCTGGCTACGGCTCATCCAGGCAGAAGTGGGTAGATGCTGGAGGATGTGCTGCCTCCAGGCTGTGGGCCCTGAGTGCCAGGCACAGGACCTTGGAACCTTGTCCTCTAGGTGCTAAGGAGCTACTGAGGAAACTTAAAAGAGCGTTGTTCAGGGAAGATTAACCTACATATTTGGTAGGCAGCCCCACTGTTAAAATAGTGGTTATGAAGGTGATATGGTTGATCCTTGAACAATGTGGGTTTGGGGTGCTGACCCTGCACAGTCAGAAATCCACAGGTAAGTTTTGATTCCCCCAAAACTTAACCACTGGTAGCCTCTTGTTGGCTGAAGCCTTACTGTCAACACATTTTGTATGTTACATGTGTTACATACTGCATTCTTAAAGTAAGCTAGAGAAAAGAAAATGTTATTAAGAAAGTCATAAGGAAGAGGGGTGCCTGGGTGACTCATTCGGTTAAGCAGCGAATTTTGGCCCAGGTCATGGCCCAGGGTCCTGGGATTGAGCCCTGCATCGGGTTCCCTGCTCAGCGGGGAGCCTGCTTCTCCCTCTGCCTGCCTTTCTCTCTCTCTCTTTCTGACAAATAAATAAATATTTAAAAATCTTCAAAAAAGAGAAAGTAGTAAGGAAGAAAAAATACACAGTTCTTACGGTATCTATTTTTAAAAATCTGTGTCGAAATGGACCCACACAGTTCAAACTCAGTTGTACAAGGTTTGGCTGCGTGTGTGTGTCTGTGTGTTTCCCCCTTCCCTACCCCAGAAAGGGACTATGATATAATACTGGTGTATAATCTTTTGTGTTTCATAATTTTTGATCTTTTAAATGTTTCACAAGTTAATGCCTGGTCATTGTGGAAAGAACTGAAAATGATAAAGAACAGAGAACAGAAATCACCCATCATTTTCTCACCCAGGGAAAGTCACTGTTTACCATTTTTTTACTGAATTATAATTGACATACATTATTATATTAGTTTCAGGTATACAACATAGTGATTCAGTGTTTTTCTTCAGTTACCATCTGTCACCTTACAAAGATACGACAATGTTATTGACTATATTCCCTATGTTGTACATTAGGTCCTCGAGGCTTATTTATTTTATAAGTGGAAGTTTATACCTCTTAATCCCCTTTACCTATTTCATCCAATCCTCCACCTCCCACCCCTGTCAACCCCCAGATTTTTCTCGGAGTCTATGAGTCTGTTTCTGTTCTGTCTTGTTCTTTAGATTTCACATGTGAGTGAAATCACATAGCATTTGTCTTTCTTTGTCTGACTTCGTAGCATCATACCCTCTTGGTCCATCCATGCTGTCACAGATGGCCCTGATATTTTTCAGGGCTGGGTAATACTTCACTGTATCAATACACCATGACTTCTTTATCCATTTATCTATCTGTGGACACTTGGGTAACTTTATGTGTCTTGCCTATTGTAAATGATGCTTCAGTGAACCTAGGGGTGCATGTATCTTTTAGAGTTAATTACTGTGTTTTCTTCAGTTAAGTACCTACAAGTGGAATTGCTGGGCCCTAGGATATTTGCATTTTTAATCTTTGAGGAACCTCCATAATATTTTCCACAGTATGATGGTTGCATCAATTTACGTGCCCACCAACAATTTACCAGGGGTCCCTTTTCCCCACAGCCTCACCAACACTTGTTATTTCTTGTCATTTTGATACCAGCCATTCTGACAGGCGTGAAGCGATATCCCGTTGTGGCTGTGATTTGCATTTCCCTGATGATTAGTGATGATGAACATCTTTTCATGTGTCTGTTGGCCATCTGCATGTCTTCTTTGGAAAATTGTCTATTTAGGTCCTCTGCTCATTTGTTAATCAGATTGTTTTTTAGTTGTATGAGTCTTTATGTATTTTGGGGATCAACCTTTTATTGAATATATCGTTGGCCAGTATTGTCTTCCACTTATTTAGTAGGCTGCCTTCTTGTTTTGTGGATGGTTTCCTTCACCATCCAAAAGCTTTTTAGTTTCATGTAGTACCATTTGTTTATTTTTGTTGCCCTAGCCTGAGGAGACATATCCAGAAAAATATTGCCAGTACTGATATCCAAGAGCTTACTGCCTATGTTTTCTTCTAAACATGTTATGGTTTCAAGACTCACATTTAAGTCTTTAATTCATTTTGACTCTATTTTTATATATGGGGTAAGAAAGTGGTCTAATTTCATTTTTCTGCATGTGGCTGTCCAGATTTCCCAACACCATTTATTGAAGAAACTGTCTTTTCCCCATTGTGTATTCTTGCCTCCTTTGTTGAAGATTAATGAACTTGTAAGTGTGAGTTTATTTGTAGACTCTATTCTAGTCCATTGACCTGTGTGCCTGGTTTTATGTCAGTACCATAGTGTTTTGATTATAATAGCTTTGTAGTATATTTTGAAATCTGGGAGCATGATACCCTGCTTTGTTCTCTTTCTCAGATTGCTTTGGCTGTTTGGGGTCTTTTGTGGTTCCATTTACATATTGGGATTCTAGTTCTGTGAAAATTACCACTGATATTTTTTGATAGGGATTGCATTGAATCTATAGATTGCTTTGGGTAGAATGGGCATTTTAACAATAATTCCTTCCAATGTATGAGCAGGGTATAACTTCCCATTTTTTTGTGCCATTTTCAATTTTTCTCATCAATGTCTTTTAGTTTTCAGAATACACCTTTTTTTTACCTCCTTGGTTAAATTTATTCCTAAGTATTATACTCTTTTTGATGCAATTGTAAATGATATTGTTTTCTTATTTTGCTTTCTATTCAGCTCTTTATTATTGTATAGAAACACAATAGATTTCTGTGTATTAATATTGTATCCTGCGACTTGACTGAATTTGTTTAGTAGTTGTAATAATTTTTTTGGTGGTCCTTAGGGTTTTCTGAATATATTATATCATCTGCAAAGAGTGACAGTTTTACTTCTTCCTTTCCAATTTGGATGCCTTTTATTTCTTTTTCTTGCCTAATTGCTATGGCTATGACTTCTAAATGCTGTGTTGTATAAGATTGGTGAGAATGGGCATCCTTCCTGATCTCAGAGGAAACAATTTCAGTTTTACCCCACTGAGTTTAATATTAGCTGTGGATCCGTCCTACATGGCCTTTATTGTGTTGAAGTACATTCCCTCTATACCCACTTTGTTGAAAGTTTTTATCATAAGTAGATGTTGGATTTTGTCAAATAATTTTTCTGCTTCTGTTGAGATGACCATATGATTTCTGTCCTTCATTTGTTTGTTAATGTGGTGTATCATGTTGTGTGATTTGTGGATGTTAATCCATCCTCTTATCCCTACAGTGACTCCTATTTGGTCATGGTGCATGAACCTTCTAATGCATTGTTGAATTCGGTTTGGTAAAATTTTGTTGCGGGTTTTTGGACCTTGGTTCATCAATGATACTGGCCTGTAGTTCTCTTTTTTTTTGTAATGTCTCTGTCCGGTTTTGGTATGCTGGCTTCATAAAATGAATTTGGAATTGTTCCTTCCTCCTCAGTTGTTTGGAATTATATCAAGAGGATAGGTAGTAAGTCCTTTTTAAATGTTGGATAGAATTCACCAGTGAAGCCATTTGGACCTGGACTTTTGTTTTAGGGGAGTTTTTTTGATTACTGATTTGATTTCATTACTAGCAGTCAGTCTATTCGGATTTTCTGTTTCATGATTCAGTCTTAAAAGATTGTATATTTCTAGGAATTGGCTCATTTTTTTTCACAGGTTGTCTGACTTGGTGTAGCCAACTGTATAGTATTCTTACCTTTTGTATTTCTGTGGTATCAGTTATAATTCTCCATTTTCATTTCTGATTTAATTTAGTCCTTTTTTTTTTTTTCTTGATGAGTCTAAGTAAAGGTTTGTTGATTTTGTTTCTTTTCAAAGAACTAGCTCTAGGTTTCATTGATCTTTTCTATTGTTTTTTAGTCTGTTTCATTTATTTCTTCTTTGATCTTTATTTCCTTCCTTCTCCTAACTTTGTGTTTTGTTCTTCTTTTTGTAGTTCCTTTAAGGTTAGATCATTTGAGACTTTTCTTGTTTCCTGAGGTAGCACTATGAACTTCCCTCCTAGAATGGTTTTTGCTGCGTCCCAAGAATTTTGTTCTGGTTTTTTTTTTTTTTCATTTTCATTTGTCTCTCTGTATTTTTTTAATTTCCTCTTTGACTTCTTCATTTACCCTTTGCTTGTTTAGTACCATTTTGTTTAGTCTCTACATGTTTGTGCCTTTTCCTGTTTTCTTCTTCTAATTAATTACTGACCACAAGGTCAGAAAAAAATGTTTGATATTACTTCAGTCTTCTTAAATTCGTTGAGGCTTGTTTTGTAGCCTAACATGTGACCTATCTGAAGGATATTCCATGTGCCCTTGAAAAGAATATGTATTTTGCTATTTTTGGATGTTATGTTCTATATGTATCTGTTAAGTTTATCTGGTCCAGCGTGTCGTTTAAGGATGATGTTTTCCTTATTGATTTTCTGTCTGGGTGATCTGTTGATGTGAGTTGGGTGTTAAAGTCTCCTGCTCTTACTGCGTTGCTGTCTATTTCTCCCTTTAGGCCTGTTAACATTCGCCTTGTATGTTTAGGTATGTTCGATGCATCGATCTTTACAAATGTTATAATTCTCTTGTCAGATTGACCGCTTGGTCATTATGTAGAGCTCTTCTTTGTCTTTATTATAGTCTTTGTTTTAGTCTATTTTGTCTGATGTAAGTATTGCTACCCCAGCTTTCTCTTCATTTCCATTCGTATGAAACTTGTTTTTCTACCCCCTTCGTATTAGTCTGTGTGTGTCCTTAGATCTGAAGTGAGTCTCTTGTAAGCAGCCTATAGATGGGTCTGGTTGTTGTTGTTGTTGTTTTTTAAAGATTTTATTTATTTATTTGACAGAGAGAGATCACAGTAGACAGGCAGGCAGAGAGAGAGAGAGGGAAGCAGGCTCCCTGCTGAGCAGAGAGCCCGATGCGGGACTCGATCCCAGGACCCTGAGATCACGACCTGAGCCGAAGGCAGCAGCTTAACCCACTGAGCCACCCAGGTGCCTGATGTTGTTGTTATTTTTAATCCACTCATCCACCCTATGTCTTTTGGAGAATTCAGTCCATTTATATTTAAAATAATTATTGATAGCTGTACTATCATTTCATTAGTTGTTTTTCGGCTCTTTTTGTAGTTTTTCTCTGTTCCTTTCTCTTCTCTTTCTCTCTTCCCTTGTGGTTTGATAGTTTTCTTTAGTGGTGTGTTTAGATTTCTTTCCTCTTTTCTCTTTCTTTTCTTTTGTGTATTTTATGTTCTTTCTTTGTGGTTACCGTGAGGTTCATATATAATATCTTAGGTATATAACAGTCTTTTTTAAGTTGATAGTAAGTTAATTTTGAACAGAACTTTATGTTTTTACTCCCCCCCCCCGTTTTATATATATATATATTTAAGACTTATTTTATTTATTTCAGAGAGCAAGACCAGGAGAGGCAGAGGGAGAGGGAGAGAGAGGCTCTCAGGCCAACTCTGCAATGAGCATGGAGCCTGATGCAGGGCTTGATCTCACGACACTGAGATCATGACCTGAGTCAAAACCAAGAGTTGGGTTAAACCAAGATGCTTAAACCAAGACCCAGTCACATCTCTCCACTGTTTTATATTTTTGATGACCACATTTTACTTGTGTATTTTATGTATCTCTTAACTAATTATCATATTTTAATGAATTTTCCTACCTTTGCCTTACCTTAACACTTGCTTTATAAGTGTTTGACCCACCATCTTTATTTCATAAGGTTTACCACTATTTTAAAGCACACACTATTTTATAAGGTTTAAAACACACTATTTTATAAGGTTTACCACTGTTTTAAAACACAAACTAGGGGCGCCTGGGTGGCTCAGTGTGTTAAAGCCTCTGCCTTCGGCTCAGGTCCTGATCTCAGGGTCATGGGATCGAGCCCTACATCGGGCTCTCTGCTCAGTGGGGAGCCTGCTTCTCCCTCTCTCTCTCTCTCTCTGCCTGCCTCTCTGCCTACTTGTGATCTCTCTCTCTCTCTGTGTCAAATAAATAAAAAAAATATTTTTTAAAAACCCCACAAACTATTTTTTTATAATGAATTTAAAATATTTATTTATTTATTTGTCAGAAGTCACAAGTAGGCAGAGCAGCAGGCAGAGAGAGGGGGGAAGCAGGCTCCCTGCTGAGCAGAGAGCCTAATGTGGGGCTTGATCCCAGGACCCCGAGATCATGACCTGAGCCGAAGGCAGGGCTTAACCCACTGAGCCACCCAGGCACCCCTTAAACACAAACTATTTGTGAGAAAGGGACATCAGCAGTATTTTCCTGGGTACTCTCAAACCCTTTACCATATAAGAGTTTCCAGCCCACCAGGGAGGAGAGGACTGTGGGCTGAGGGCACCCATCCACCTTCCCACACCCTGCCCAGAGCAGGTGGAGAGGAAGCCAGCAGGACCTCTCCCTCTAGGCCTGGGTCCTGTGCATGGCCATGTGCCCACCAATGTTTTCTAAAGGGCTTTCCAGGCCTGACCTGCCTCTCTACCGCCCTTAGCCCTGTTCGTCTTCTGCACCAAGAGCCGCCGTGCGGAGCGCTACTGGCAGAAGACTCTGCTGCAGATGGAGGAGATGGAATCTCAGATCCGAGAGGAAATCCGGAAAGGTACTGGGTGAGGACTGTGCAGGGCTGTGGACCTTGGCTTTGCCGTCTGGGGAATGGGATTGAGATCCACTTACAGCTCCCCGGGGGCCAATCCACCAGGCTTTGCGGAGCTGCAGACGGACATGACTGATCTGACCAAGGAGCTGAACCGCAGCCAGGGCATCCCCTTCCTGGAGTATAAGCACTTTGTGACCCGCACCTTCTTCCCTAAGGTCAGCCCGCACCCTTGCCAGCCACCTCAGGGGCTCCCTGATCTCATTCTGAGCCATGCCAACCTAGAGGAAGACGTGGCTCCCCATGGGCCCCTTGAGCAGTGCGTAACCTGCATGCACGCTCACGGCAGCCTTGGCCACCTGCCCTCACCTGCCAAGGGAGGTGGCCCAGTTTCTCCCTTCACTTTTCTTCTCTACTTGTTTGATGTTTGATTGTCCATATGGAAGCCGGCTACTAACCCCACTGTGCTCCTGGGGTGTAAGGCCTGCTTCTCCCTTCACTGAGGGGATGAGCAGAGGTGGTCCACGCTGTCCTGGGCCCCTGGTGCCCCACCAGCCTCTCTCAGTGCTGGGTCCCTTTCAGGGGTTTTGGTCTCTGCATTTCCTTCTCCTGCCCACTGGACTTGGCCACAAGCTTCCCACCCCTCTTTGTGTTTCAGGGGCTACTGCCCTGTCCTCACCTTCCCTGGCTAGCCAGAACATGTATGCTGGTGGCAGTGGTCTGCCTCTTGCCCTGTGCACACTGCTCTCCACGCAGCAGCCCGAACGAGGCCACACCCATGGTCCTCGCTGGCCTCTCTGCTCTTTCCCCCACTCTCTGCTCAGCTTCTCTTGCTTCATCTTAAGCCTTGTGCCTTCTTGCATTGCACACCTTGCATCTAAAGGGAAGGCTCTACTCCTTCCTTTCCCCCCACAAAGCCCATTGGGCCACCCCTCCCTGTGTCTCTGGATCCCTAAAGCCCCTGGGCATGGCCTGCTGCCTCTCTTCCTTTGCTTTTGTTGAGCGGCCCTTGCCTGCCAGCCCGGGGAGACCACAGCCCTGCTGAGATGCTGGGGGGTGGTCTACCCCTACAGTGCTCCTCCCTCTATGAAGAACGTTATGTACTGCCCTCCCAGACCCTCAACTCCCAGGGCAGCTCCCCGGTGCAGGAGACCCACCCACTGCTGGGAGAGTGGAAGGTGAGTACCCCATGCATGTGTGTGCACACACACAGGGATGCCTCAGAGCCACCCCACCCCCCCAGGCCTCACTTTCCTGTTCATCTGATCCACTGATCCTAAGTGTGGGGAGTTGGGAGGAATCAGTCATTGCAAGACAGTGAGTCCATCCCAGGAGGCAGTCATGGAATAACCCCATTCAGGCTAGTTAGAGGTTCTGACTTCAAGCCAAGGAGGCAAGGGGAGAGGATTAGGCCTTTCTGGACATCCCACTCCACCTGCTGCCTAGGAAATGGAAAGCAAGAGGGTCCTAGGCACAGGGATACCTCCCTTGACATTCTCTGAGCCCCCCTTTCCAACTCAACTGAGCTATTATTCCCAATCATGGGGGGTTAAGAGATATCTGTCATGAAAAGGTGGTAAACTTACCATCCCAGGAGGCATGCACAGAGCCATTCAGGGCATTGTAGGTGCTGCCCTCAATGCCAGGCAGAGGCACCACACCCCTGCGGACAGCACCAATTGCTCCCGCAGATCCCGGAGAGCTGCCGGCCCAACATGGAAGAGGGGATCAGCCTGTTCTCCTCGTTGCTCAACAACAAGCACTTCCTCATTGTCTTCGTGCACGCGCTGGAGCAGCAGAAGGACTTCGCAGTGCGTGACAGGTCAGGCTGTGAGGCTCTGGGAGAGGGGCAAGTGCCCGCAGGAGGCCACACAGCCTGTCGGGGCTCGGCCTAGCTGGACCCATGCCGGGGGTGGTTTGCAAACTACCTTGCCTGCTGGGCAGAGGGTGTCCACCTGGCTCTGGGCCCCCACGTGCCTCCCTCTCCTGGGCCTGGGTGTCTAAGGCGGGGGCCCACAGGCACAGCGGTGGCTGTGGACATTAGAGAAAGTGGCTCTTTCTGCAGATGGGTTTGAGCTGCACTGCCCACCCAGGCGGACGTGGGGCCACCAGGTCCGTGGGGCCACGCCAGAGCCCCCACATCAGCCACGCCTTGGACCCTGGGGCTGATGTGCCTGTCCACCCGCAGGTGCAGCCTGGCCTCGCTGCTGACCATCGCACTCCACGGCAAGCTCGAGTACTACACGGGCATCATGAAGGAGCTGCTGGTGGACCTCATCGATGCCTCAGCTGCCAAGAACCCGAAGCTCATGCTGCGGCGCACGGAGTCCGTGGTCGAGAAGATGCTCACCAACTGGATGTCCATCTGCATGTACAGCTGCCTACGGGTGAGGCGGGGCCGGCCCACCCCCGCCCCCAGGACCAGTGCCACTGGGTAGCCCCGCTCCGCTGGGAGGGGTCCTCACGCCCTTTGCACAGATGTGGAAGGGGCTCAGGGAGCAGGCCCAGAGCATGCTCAGGCGGCTTTGTTCCAGATTGTTTTCTCAGTCGTCAACCCCCACCCCTGCCCCACTGCCTTGTCTTCCTTTGGGCCCCCGCTCGGTGTTCAGACCATAACTCAGGCCCAGTCCTAACCCTTAAGACTCCTCCAGGCTTAGAAGAGATGGAGGCGGAAATAGCAAATACAGAGCAATCAAGGCCACACAGTGGCCCTCAAGCTCTGAGGCCTTGGACCCCACTGGAGGGTTCACAGTGGCTTCCTGGAAGAGGCGGCCCTAAACTCTGGTCTGAAGGCTTTGTAGGAGGGCAGGAGTATGAGGCCCAGCCTGGCCCAAGACGCTGTCCCGTCAACAGCCTGGGATTGGAGACCAGATCCTGTGTTCTGCTTCCACCTAAACTTACCCTGGGTGGTTTAGCAGAGTCAAAACTTGCTAAAGTTTGACTTGGGAGCCAGCTGATCCGGGGCCCAAGGCTAGCTCTGCTACTTCCTCACTGGGTGACCTTGGGCAGGTTGATGGTCCTCTCTGAGCCTCAGCAGTGAGGATGCTATCCCATACCGGCAAGAGTTGCTGAGATGACCAGATGAATGTACCTGCACACAGCCTGTCGTTTTCCGCCTTGGGAGTCCACAGAGACATTGGGGGTCAGGGACAGGAGGCAGGGGGAGGTGGGGAGAATGACACTAGGATCCCAGAGGGGGTGTTACCTCGGCAGCCATGGAGGTGTTGGTGGGGGTGGGGGACAGTGAAAGTGTTCCACATGGGGGCCACGTCATGGCCAGAGGCTGGAGGGCTGGACCATGGAGGGTGGGGCTGGGCTTGGCAGGCTGGGCCCCGGCCCCTGACAGCCCTGTGCCCACCCCAGGAAACTGTTGGGGAGCCATTCTTCCTGCTCCTGTGTGCCATCAAGCAGCAGATCAACAAGGGCTCCATTGATGCCATCACAGGCAAGGCCCGCTACACACTCAATGAGGAGTGGCTGCTGCGGGAGAACATTGAGGCCAAGCCCCGGGTGAGTTGTGTGGCTGGGCAGCCAGGTGGGAGCCCCCTCCCAGGCTGGCAGGTGTTGGAGGGATCTACATGCCTAGAGCAGCCTGACTCTAATCCCGACTCTGCCGCCCTGGGCAGGTGGTTGCCCTGCCTGGGGCCAAGGGTAGGGATGGGAAGGGCTTGCTGACTGTTTCCTCCTCTCTTGCGCAGAACCTGAACGTGTCCTTCCAGGGCTGCGGCATGGACTCGCTGAGTGTGCGGGCCATGGACACGGACACGCTGACACAGGTGAAAGAGAAGATTCTGGAAGCCTTCTGCAAGAATGTGCCCTACTCTCAGTGGCCACGTGCGGAGGACGTTGACCTCGGTGGGCAGGAGTGGGGTGACGGGCCTCAGCACTGGGCTACTCCAGCGGGAACTTTTTCCTGCTTTGGCTGCATATTCCTTTCACTCAGGAAATGTACGCTGATTGTGGCCCTGGGGACATGGAGATGATCAGACAAGGTGCCCATTGCCAGGGAGCTCCTGCTCTGGCAGAGAGATGGGTACTGCAGAGTGAGCAAGTTGCAGACAACAGTAAAAAGTATTCACGAAAGATGTGCTCAAGGAGTGGAAATTAGAGTGGGTTTTGAAGGATGAATAAGAGTTCTGGTTAGGCCAAAAAGCTGCCCTTTGTTCTGTGATCATAAGCCCTGTTCCAAGCACCAGGTTTTGATGATAAATGGGCACAGTGACTGACTGTTCAGAGCAGGGGGTTCCCTGGGTCTGGCATGCAGGGGCCGGGGTAGGCTATGAGAGGAGGTTGGGCAGGCACTCAGTCACCCGGAGCCTGGAAGGGCAGAGTCAGTACCTAAGAACAGTGAGAGTCATGGAAAGTATATGATCCCCTTCGCACATGGTACTTTTTCTTATTTCATCAGCAACAGTATATTAACAACCTCAAGGGTGAGGACGTTGCCAGACCTCCTGCTCTGTGCCCACCACAACCCTCTCTTCTGGATCTTTTTCCTCTTCTGCATTTTACAGATGGAAAAATAGAGGCTCAGAGAGAGGCAGGCTTGCCCTAGGTTCCACAGAGAGAGTGAGAGGCCTCTCCCTGGGTGGGCCAGGCTGGTGCTGCCCCCTCCAGCCTGTCCCTGTCCCTGACACCCCGTTCCCTGTCCCCAGAGTGGTTTGCCTCGAGCACACAGAGCTATATCCTCCGGGACCTGGATGACACCTCAGTGGTAGAAGATGGCCGCAAGAAGCTCAACACGCTGGCGCACTATAAGGTGGGGTCCCCAGCCCCACCCATCCCCCTCTTGCACCCTCCCTAACCTCTGACCTCTGATCTCAGCCTCTCCCCTCCTGTCAGATCCCTGAAGGTGCCTCCCTGGCCATGAGCCTCACAGACAAGAAGGACAACACACTGGGCCGAGGTAGCACTGGTGGACACGGGGAGGGGGTCAGGCCAGGCTTTGGCCCCTTTTGAGCAGCCCTAGTAGGGAAACCGAGGCTTCGAGAGGTAGGGCTGGGCCAGGCTCTGGTCTCCTTGTTTGGGGACAAGAACTGGGCCAGGCCCCTCTGCCTCAGTACTGTTTGGGTAAGGCCTGCCGCCAGGCCTCCTCAGGCTGGGATCCTGTGGGTAGCCAGAGAGAGGCCCCAAGAAGGCGGGATGTGGTTTCAAGAGGTCTGGGCTGCTGCCAGGCTGGAGGGGGAGGCTGGCATGCCCATCAGGGCTTTGGGCTATATCCCTGCCTTCATCCCAACCTCCATGCACACCCTCAGGCTCCCAGGCCTAGCTGCCCAGCTGCCAGGCATGGGGTCCAAGGCTCCTTTGGTCTCAGGGTCTTCTGCTAAGGTCAGGAGCATGATCTGGGGTCTCTCCCTGCCGTTAACAAGGTCTGGGTTGGCAGGAGCTCTGGGTTGGGCAGTGGAGAGGGTGAGGGCAGCCATCCTGTCCCCTCTGGGGTCTCCCGCATGCCCATCTGTTTCTCCTTTCTCCTGGTGGTCATCTCTCTCTCATGGCCTTTTTCTCTCAGTCTCGTTCTGTGTGTGGATCTCTCTTGCCTATTTCTCTTTACTGCTCTGTCTCTCTTTCTCTCACTTTCTCTAGGTATTGCTTTGGATCTCTCTGCCTCTCTCCAGTTTTCCGTCTCCATTTCTGTCTTTCTCTCTCTCCCCCCTTCCTCTCTCTTGTTTATTTATTGTGTTTTCCCTCTCACAGTGAAAGACTTGGACACAGAGAAGTATTTCCATCTGGTAAGTGCCCGGCCTCCGGCCCTGGGGGTGCCCGCCCTCACTGGGTGTGGACTTGGCTTCCTGCCACCCTGGGGCTCTGGGCAGAGTATTCCCAGGCCCTGGGAAAGGCCAGGGATTGGAGAGCAGGGATGGGTTCCAGAATCCCCCGCATCCCTTTTGCACCACAAAGCATCTGTGGAACCAGATGGAACCCCGTACCTGTGGGTCTTGGGATAGGACCTCCCACAGGACGGCCAAGGATGGTGCCGGGCACCAGCCACTAGACTGACCACTGTCCCGGCCTCCTAGGTGTTGCCCACGGACGAGCTGGCGGAACCCAAGAAGTCCCACCGGCAGAGCCACCGCAAGAAGGTGCTCCCAGAGATCTACCTGACTCGCCTCCTGTCCACCAAGGTGGGCCTGGCCTCTTCTCCCCCTCCCCCGTGTGCCTGTGCCTGGGGGTGGAGGGAGAGTTGGGAGAGCAGTAGGCAGAGGGCGAAGGAGGAACAGGCTCCTCACTGAGCAAGGAGCTCGACTTGGGGCTTGATCCCAGGACTCTGGGATCATGACCTGAGCCAAAGACTGACGCTTAACCAACTGAGCCACCCAGGCGCCCCCAAACAACTTCTGTATTAGCCAGCATGACAGGGCAGCAGAGGCCCAGAGGGGTTAGTCAGCACCCTGGCCCTGCCAGCTCCCCCCCTCTGCCTCAGTATCTGGGTCAGTCCTTAGAATACCCCTGAGAAGAGGAGTTTGCTAACCAATTTCACAGACAAGAAAATGAAGGACCAGAGAGTTTAGGCACCAACCTGATGGTGCACGGCTTTCCCACTCACCAGCCTAAGCACAGAGTTGCCCACTCACTCTCCCCAAGTGGCCCTGGGCTGATGGCAGCCCCCTCACTCCTCTGCAGGGCACGCTGCAGAAGTTTCTGGATGACCTGTTCAAGGCCATCCTGAGCATCCGAGAAGACAAGCCCCCACTGGCTGTCAAGTACTTCTTCGACTTCCTAGAAGAGCAGGCGGAGAAGAGGGGAATCTCTGATCCCGACACTCTGCACATCTGGAAGACCAACAGGTTGGTGGGCCACGGATGTGTGGGCCGTGGGCGGGCAGGAAGGGATGTGTGGCTCTGTTGTTTCATTGTGGATGGCGCTCAGGGCAGGGGTTCAGAGCCTGGTCTCTCAGCCTGCCTGACTGGATTCAGTCCCTGTTTTGCTACTTCCTAGCTGTGTGACCTTGGGTAAGTCACTTCACCACTCTGTGCTTTACTCTTCTCACCTATAAAACCGGAGGGATAAAAAATAATCCACCTTAATTGTAAGAATTAACCAGAAGCATGGTAGTTTTGGCCTCAGCATCCTCTCTGTCCTCCACTCTCCTTAGGTGGTTACCATCAGCTTCCTTCTACAAATGAGAACATGAGGCTCACAGAGAAGTGCCTGCCCAATGTCAGGGGCAGAACCAGGCTCCAACTCACATGCTCTGACTCCCCTACCCTGTTCGTAGCCTTCCTCTAAGGCTTGTCTTTCTTAGCTTTCTGGGTTGTAGAACCCCACAACTTGTTGAGAACTGAAGCCTGAACTTTAGGAGAAGTGACACAGCCTAGAAGTTTCTGCGCAGTTGCAGGGGCTTCTCTGAGCTCTTGGTGGGGAGGGTGTCCATGCACGCCAGATTGCTGAGTCACTGGGTGGCCCTGGGGGTGGGGGTTTTGCCAATCTTCTCTGGCGTCCGGAGGCCAAGGCCAAAAATCCAGACCCCACCCTTCCCCAGCCCTTTCTGGCTGCTCCGTGGCCCCAGCTAATATGGACTTCCTGCTGCCGTGCAAGGGCTGGAAGGAGGAGCCGTGTGCTGCCAGGCAGGGCGGGGGTGGGAGGGTTCTTCTAATGAGAACCAGGACCGGGTTTGAGGCTTCCTTGTGAGAACAGAAGGCGCTGTAGGAGCTGGGGGGCAGGCGTGCAGGTAGCCTGGCCTGCTGCAGGCCGCAACCTCGGCTCAGGGCCTCTCCACCACCCCAGCCAGAAGGGATGGTCTTCAGCGCCCTTTGCGAATGAGCAAACTGAGGCTCCATCTTGGGTTGAAGCTTCTCTGGCCTGCAGGGGAAAGCAAGCCTGTCCTTGGCGCCTGGCTGCCTCCCTCCTGTGACAACCCCCCCCCCAGCAACCACTTCTTCGCTGCCCCATGCTCTGGGTGGGCTCATGGTGCCTCCATCACCCCCTCCCACAGCCTTCCTCTCCGGTTCTGGGTGAACATCCTGAAAAACCCCCAGTTTGTCTTCGACATCGACAAGACGGACCACATTGATGCCTGCCTGTCCGTCATTGCTCAGGCTTTCATTGATGCCTGCTCCATCTCTGACCTGCAGCTGGGCAAGGTCTGCGGCTCCGGGGCTGACTGCCCACGGGCTGGGCGGGGAGACAGGGCCACAGTGGGGCACGGGGTCTCGGATCTTTTGGGGGGGGGACCCAAGGAGCTCAGGCATGCTTCCAGCTGGGGCGTCTAGTCTCCCAGAACCTGGCCCTTGTCAGAAACCTGCACCCGCCTCAGCTGTGCTCACCACCACCTCTCACCATCTGGGCCCTAGAGCCAGACCCTGGGACACCCTTATCCATGTGGGAAACCAGCGTGGGCAGGTGCGACATCTTGAGAGCCAGCCAGTCTCCAGCAGCTGTCCTGCTGGTCAGGAGCCCTGCAAGTGGTCACTGAGTAACAGTGGGGGTGGAGGGGGCAGGTGACCAAGACCTCTGAGCTGCACACAGGAGGGATAGCCCCAAGACCTCTGTGGGGAGAGGATCCGGCTGGCTTTTGAGTGGGGAGAGGATGGAGAACAGTCTTCTAGGCAGAGGGACCTACCTGGCCAAGGGCAGGGAGATATGAAAGCCTGGATGCTGGGAACATTGAGGAGATGGTCTGATGAGACCCAGCGCTGCAGGATGGTGGGTACATGACCCTGCCTCTCCACCAGCCCCGGACTTTCCAAGGCTGAGAGAGGGAGAGAAATAGAATGCCCTCACTTCTCACATACAGTCTCCGCAGACAGGATGCCTATGACAAAGCCTTGCAAGTATACTTGGCACGTTTGGCTTTCGGGCATTGGAAACCTACAGTGGGAAATATTCCACTGAGCCAGCAATCAGGCTTCCAGCAACCTTAGCCACCAAGACCCACAGCCCTAAGCAAGGATCCAAATGAAACAGCTTGTGTGCAACACAGAGCTGGCCTACAGCCTGTGCACTTTCCCCCCAAAAGAAGCAGGTCCCCCTGCTTCAGGTCATTCCCAACAGTGTCCTAGAAAATAGGGCAGGAGTTCCGTGCCAAAGGGCAGCCTGGGGAGGGGTGGGGAGGAAGAGCCCTGGCCTGGACTGAAGCCGGCTATGATGGGGCTATTGGTGTGGCCATGGGGACCTGGGTTGGGCCAGAAGCAGAC
This sequence comes from Mustela lutreola, assembly GCF_030435805.1. NCBI lineage: Eukaryota > Metazoa > Chordata > Mammalia > Carnivora > Mustelidae > Mustela > Mustela lutreola. Next base: position 54,812,214 of record NC_081291.1, on the reverse strand, counting down.
AGGTCTGTCTGGTCTCCATTGGCCACCTCATCCCTGCCCCTCCTCTCTGCCCAGGATTCGCCCACCAACAAGCTCCTGTACGCCAAGGAGATCCCTGAGTACCGGAAGATCGTGCAGCGCTACTACAAGCAGATCCATGACATGACTCCGCTCAGCGAGCAGGAGATGAACGCACACCTGGCCGAGGAGTCGCGGGTGCGGCTGGCGCTGGATGGGCTTGTGGGTGTGGGGTTGGGGGTCGCAGACTTCCAGGGAGAGGCTGGAAGAAGCTGGGGGTTTGTGTATCACCCCCCAGGCTGGGCTGGTCTCCAGGGGTCAGCTCACCACCCCTTCCCCACTCCCCCCTCCTTCCTCCTAGAAATACCAGAACGAGTTCAACACCAACGTGGCCATGGCTGAGATTTACAAATACGCCAAGAGGTATCGCCCGCAGGTGGGTCCCTGACAGGAGGCACGTACTCTGGGGCCCACGGTGATCCCCACGAAGCCCTGCCCACCTCCCCTCTGCTCAGGGAAGCCCCAGAAGAGGCTCCTGCTCAGGGACTCACCTGCCGGTGGCCAACTATTGCAATCAGGCAGTGTTGTCCCCCCATCTTCTGTGGCAGGGGCTGTAGGGGCCTCTGGGGCCAGGGCCATGGGCTGGGACCCAGCTGTTCCTTGCTTCCCTCTCAGATCATGACGGCCCTGGAGGCAAACCCCACGGCCCGGAGGACCCAGCTGCAGCACAAGTTTGAGCAGGTGGTGGCTCTGATGGAGGACAACATCTACGAGTGCTACAGCGAGGCCTGAGCCTGGGGACGCACACGACCGTGACCGCACTTTGTGCCCCGTGCCTCGGACTCTGGCTGGGGAAGGACTGAGCAGGGTCGGCTTCGGGGAGGCTGGGGGGGGGGGGTGGTGGGCAGGAAGGGGCTTCTCTGCGCCAGGCAGAGGAGTCCCCAGCCCCGAGCCCCTTGGGCACTTCTGTCCCCTCCCACCAGCCCCCAGACCTGATCTCTGGGTTGGGGACCTGAAAGGCACAGCCCACCCCTGGTAAGGCTCCCACCCGCCCCCAAGCACAGCCTGGATGGAGCCCCCACCCCCCCAGCTCTGCCACCACCACCGCTGCTGTGAGCCCCACCACCCAGGGCCCAGGGCCCTCCACCGGAGATGAGCCCCTGGCCCCCAGGCCCCAGCCAGAAACACTACCTCATCCCATGTGGCGGAGAGGAGGCCTCCTTGAGCCAGCCCTCGAGTGGTTTCTGCTTCAACCATCAAAATGTTCCCTCTATCTTTGATCACCCAGAGAGGATCCTGGCAACGCATGGTTCCCGGCGGCGTCAGATGTCGGTCGCTGGAGCGGCTGCCCATGGGCAGGCTCCGTGGGCTCTTCCCCCACCAGCTGGGTGGGCAGAGCACGAGGGGACAGGTGCTGAGCGCTGCTGGGCTGCAGGGAGGGAGAGGGGCTTATGTTGTACCAAGGCTGTAGCTGGGCTACTTGATCTTGCTGGAAGTGTTTCTAAAGATAGCACCACTTTTTTTTTTTTAAAGCTTTTATATATTAAAAAACTTATCACGCGCCAACTGTGAATAGCTGCCGCTTGTGCAGAGGACCTGGGGAGGGGTCCCCAGGGGCTCTCACCACAACACTGGAAAGGACTGTTCCAGAGAACAGGCAGACCTGGCAGAGAACCCCCCCCCAACACCTAAGGCCATGAAAAAAAAATATCACCCATTCTGTTCCTGTGAGAAGCCACCCTCCGTGGCTGGGCCGGCTCCCCCTGCAGCACACCCAGCCAGTGCTGGGACTGGCTCCAAGCCTGTGGGGGTTGGGCTGGAGGGGGTGGCTGGGACGCTCTGGAACCTTCTTTATAATAAAAGCCTGATGGGAAAACCTGCTGTGGGCTCAAGCCTTTATCCTGAGATGGCCAAGGAGGGAAATGTGTGCTCGTAGTAAAAAGGAGAAGGGCGGCGGCGGGTAGAGCCCTGCCTTAGCCATGTTCCTGCATGAGAAGGAGCATGTACCAGACCGAGCCCTGGGGAGCCAGTGGCAGGGCTCAATGGGACAAAGTCAGCTTGGCCGGGCCTGGCCCATAGCTGACCTTCCTGGGCTTGGAGGGCTCTCATGGGCCCTCCAGGAAGATGTCATGGCAGCCACGTGCCACTTACCCCTGGGCAGGCCCTGCTCCTCTTACCTTTATAATAGGCCAGTGAGGAACGGAACATGATACCCATTTTACAGATGTTGAATTGGATCCTCAGCACAGTGGAAGAATCCTCAAAGGCCAAGGAGTAACAAAGTGGGAACCTAAATCAGGTTGCATGTCCATTTTGTGCTTCCTCCAGGCAGGTGCCACCATGGCCCCCATATGCATGGGGAGGTCAAGGGGACAGCCCTAGAAAGAAAACTGATATTTACATATGCCCCCTAAATATTTCCTCAATTTTGAAAACCCCATTTTTTTTTCATGTGAGGAAATGTGAGTTTCCCCAAGGTCAGTGTAATCCTAGACTCTTCCCAGAGGGGCAGTCCTTTCCTCAGGAGAGTCCACCTTTGGGTCAGCGTGACCACAGAACCCCCAGCCCACCCAACAGGCTCTGGGCCTGAGCTGGGGGTGAGGCTCATCACTGTTCCCCAAGAAAAGGTCATTAGAGAACTAGCTCCAACTTAGAAACAACTCAAGTTAATCATTTTTCCATCATAATGGGGGAGAAAGCAAAGCACCCATTTATCAAGAACTAGGACAGAAAAATTCATATTATTTCGAACAAAATCCCACAAATAACAGTTCTAGAATTAATGAGAACAGAGAAGTAAGAAAAGAAAAACAAACAATTTTTAGCTTTATAAAGAGCCTTTTCCTGTAGGGGCTTCTGGGTGGAGACAGATTCTTTATCTTTTCAAATTTTCTATTCTGAGCACTGATTCCTTTTCATTAAGCAGCAGATTTTCTAATTTAAGTTATTGACACATTTCATAGGGATTTTTTTTTTTTTAGTGTGATTTTAGAATGAATACATGTTTCCTGCCGAAATGTCAGGATATCCAAGCTCTCCTAACCCACCCACAGTTCACGTCCTAGAGAACACTGGCCCGGATCGTGTGCCCACCTGGGCTGTGGGCTGTGTAAATCTGGGACCAGGGTGTACGCACCGTTCCGTAACCTGCCTTTTCCCCATGCAACCATATGTCATGACATCTTCTCGTGGCATTAAATATTCTGCAGCCTGTTGTCACGCCTGACGAACACACAGTTCCTTCTTGAAGTTTAGAAACACGTTGGCAGGGCGCCTGGGTGGCTCAGTGGGTTAAGCCGCTGCCTTCGGCTCAGGTCATGATCTCAGAGTCCTGGGATCGAGTCCCGCATCGGGCTCTCTGCTCGGCAGGGAGCCTGCTTCCCTCTCTCTCTCTCTCTGCCTGCCTCTCCATCTACTTGTGATTTCTCTCTGTCAAATAAATAAATAAAATCTTTAAAAAAAAAAAAAAAAAAAAAGAAACACGTTGGCACGTGGAAGAAATCTCTCTAGTTTCTGGGGATCACTTCTCAACAGAAGGTGGGCAACTTCTGTGAGCCACCCATAGTTACCTGGGGACCTGAAGACTTGCCGTGCAGCAACAGGTGCCCCTTTGCTCTCTGAAGGTCATGGAAGGTCATGGACACTTCAGCATGATGTCCTCAAGCAGGGAGGACACTTGGCCGCGTTTCCTGGGTGCTGGATGCTGTCCCGCCTAGGCTGTCCCCCCCCACCCCTAGCTCACGGAGGCGCAAGGCCCAGGGATGCCACCCAGGAGTCCGACCAGGTGCCTCCCTCAACCTCCTACCAAACTGTGAAAGAAGCAAGGGCACAAGCAGACCCTTTCCATGGGAAGCGCCAGCCAGGCCCCTGCTGTCTGCTCACAGTACGCTTGGGGCGCAGCTGGCAGCCTCCTTACTGATACCCCAGGGAAGCTGGTAGCACAGCTAGAAAAAGCCTCACATGGGATTCGAGGCAGTGAGGACAGGGCTGAGGGAGCAGGGGCAGGAAGGAACTGCCCAATGCTCCGTGCTGGCCTACATCGGTTTCCCTCTGTGCCCTGTCTGCCCCCTTTCCCCAGTCCCGTCCAGTCTCCTACCTTCCTCCGCGCACTTCCTCACCCCTTCCTTCTCTGCCCCTCCCTGCCTCAGCTGTCACCCCTCGACTGGGCTCCCTCTCAGCAGCCTCCTGCCTGGGCTGAGTCCTCACCCCAGGAAATGGTCACCGTGGGGTCACCAGGTTGTGTCCACCCCACACTGTGGACTCTTCTGTGACCCCTTTCTTCCACCCAATACTTCAACAGACCCCATCCACCCTGCTGAAACTTCTACTCAGAACGCACCACTTCTAAGCCCTCCTTCCGTGAACAGCTCCCCTCACCGGGACCATGGCGGGGCCTCCTTGCTGCCCGTGTCCCCTGCTGCACTCAGCTGTTCACAGGCCTCTAATGGTTCCTCCTCATGATTAAAATGAAACCCAGGGATCTTCCCCTGGCTGACGACACCCTTCCTGATCTAGCTTTAGCCTACAGTCTCTGTGTGGTGACCTACTGCTGCGTTACTAACCACCCCAGTCCTCAGGGCTTAAAACAACCATTTACATTTATGCCCCACCCCCGCACTTCCGCGGGGAGACACCCGTGGAAGCCTGACACCACAAACAGTACAAACCTGATATGTACTATGTCTTTTCCTAGACATACATACTCACGAAAAATTTCATTTATAAATTAGGCAGAGTAAGAGATCAGCAAGTAGTAATGAAATCGAGCAACTGTAATAAGGTACTAGAATCAGAATCACGGGACTGCGGGCTCTTTCTCGCAGAGTAACTTATTGTATGGTCCTCACCCTTCTTGTGACAGGAGAGGATACAAGGTCTGCACGAGGAGGTGCCACGAGGGGTAGGGCAGAGGGACTGTGACCTAGTGTTAGGCTATTCTCAACTCTTAGATGATCCATCAGGAGGGTCACCTGCTTCCAGAGCAGGGCTGCCCACAGATAACAGAAACCAAGCAAAATGAAACCACAGGTAAGGCGGCTCTACCATACGTTCCTCGTGCATTTGAAGTTGGGACAGGGTTCAGAGAGGAAGGAAAACATGTCCCTGTGTCATGCAGTGTCAGCCCAGGCAGCTCCACTGCATCTAGAAATTTTGATTCCAAGGTAGCACACTCCTCTGGCTGGCAGATTAGTCAGGGATGGCACCTGGAGCTAAAAATCGGGGTACCTCTGTTCCTTTCCACTGGCTGCCTGGACCTTCCCACAGCAAGGTGGAAGAGTTCCAAGAGCAAAAACAAAAATAAACAGGACACACAGGGAGCAGAAGCAGCCAGTCTCCTAAGGTCTAGGCCCAGAGACAGTCATAAAAATAATGTCCCTTCTGCGGTATTCTACTATTCAAGCAATCACAGAGCCCAGATGTAAGGGGCAGGGACACAGACTCCACCTCCCTCTGGGAAGAGGGTCACACATGTTTTTAAAGCACCATGGATCTCATCTCCCACTGCCATCCCTCTTCATTGGACTCGAGCCCCATGGAACTCCCTGAGGCTCTTTGCACCTGTCAAGCAGGTTTCTAACACAGGGCCTTTGCACTCTCTCCTCCTCCTGTTGATTAGAGCAGGGCCCTGCTCAGTAACCAGCTGTTGAATGGTCCTCTCCATAGCCAGAGGACTCTTCTTTCAGATTTGAGACAGAGAGAGATAGAATAAGCAAGGGAAGCAGCAGAGAGACAAGCAGACTTCCTGCTGAGCAGGGAGCCCAACATGGGACTCGATCCCAGGATCCTGAGATCATGACCCGAGCCAAAGACAGGTGCCCAACTGACTGAGCCACCCAGGCACCCCCAGGGGGCTCTTTCTAAACACACACTAACCACATTAATCTTTCCCCTGCCCATAACCCTCCCAGCTCCGCCTCCCGCTATCTACCTTCCCCTCATCCACCCATCGCCCACCCTCCCCCCATCCTGAGTTCCTCTCAGAGCCACAAACCCCCTCCTTCCTTGATACTGGCCAGTCCCACTGCACATTCTGGGTTCTCTGCCTACAGTGCCCTTCCCCGCTCGGCTGTCTCCTGCTCATCCTTTAGGACCAAAATCCACCTCCTGAGAAGCAGTATCCAGATTTCAGGCTGGATTTAACACCCCTCCTGTCCCTCCACAGGCCCCTACATGGCTTGGACCCCCACAGCAGCCCTTTATGTCATACAGCCTGTCCCCCCCCCCGCCAGGGAAGGTTCTCCTATGTGGATTCGAGCCGCAGGTGGCCAAAATCCTTAGACCTCAGCCTCCACCCACACCGATTTGTGACGGAAAAAAGTCTTTATTGATAAATAGGTTACAATGAAATAAATAGAGTGACAGTTTGGGGGGGAATAAAAACTCGGGTAGGATTTCCGTGTCTCCACCCCAGCTCTAGCTTTCAGCCTCTGCCTTCCTACTGGCCAGTTTGGATGATGAGGCCTTGGTGGGCATGCCCGGCCTCCTCGGGCCCTTGGAGGCCTCTATCTTCCTGGCCAGGGGTTCAGGTACCGTCTTAGACCCACCACCCCTGGGACGAGCAGGGGCCTTGGCTTTGGACCCCTCCTTGGCCACATGGGCAATGACCTCTTTAGGGATGTGGTTTTCCTTCTTTATGGCTGGAGAAGCAACACCATTCTTGCCCTATGAAAGAAAGCAAACCATAAGTAAGAACAGAGTAGGGCAGGGTTGGACGCATAGCTTAGAGCCCACAAGAATAGGGTTGAAATCCCAGTGGGCTCCAAGCTGGGGAGAAATCTGGGTGGCTTTGGACAAGGGGCCCCAACCTCAGCCTAGGTCTTATGTGGGAAACAGGGGTGAGGATCCTCAGAGCACAGGAAGGCCAGATGGAAGTGAACAGAACTTTGTATCAAAGAAAATTACTCTCTTCTCCACAAATTCTCCCTCCCCTATACCCTCCCAGGGGCCGGGTGCAGGATGCCCAAGCTCTGGCCTGCTCAGCATGGAGATCCAGAGCATGGAAGTCATGCAGGACCTACCTTAGGGACCGTGGATTTTACACTCTGACTCCCAGCTTTTGTCTTCCTGGGGGCCTCACCACCTGTCAGAGGGTAGGTGAGAGCATGTGGGAAGGAGCCCTTTCAGGAGGAGCTGCTGAAGGTTCAGGGGCCCTAGTCCTTATTGGCTATGACCTGGGGCAAGGAAGTTGGTATCTTTTTTTTTTTTTTTTTTCAGTAGGTCTCTGAGCCTGGGTGCCCAACAGCATCTCTCTCATGGGATGGTTGGGGAATTAACTGGACAGTGGGACACCATCCCCCACCCTGAGCAAGGCACTAGGCAGAGCACCCCACTTGCTCTGTATTCACCCGCACCAAAGATCCCTAACTGGTTTATTGGTCTCTAGTCTTAGGCTGCCTTCCATATGGCAGCTGTGATAGATTTTTAAAAATACTCTGTACCTTAGCTGTTCCCTGTCCAAAGTCCTTCCACATCTTTGTTGTCCTCCAGATCTGGTCCAGACTCCCAGTTGCCTTTCACAGGCTCCCCCTCCTACTTCCCACATTGCACACAGAACAATTTGCACTTCCTCAATATCTCTACCTTCTTCATGCCTCTGGGCCTTTGCACAGACTGTTGTCCTCCCTAGGACACTTATTCTAGGAAACTTCCCCTGACTCCTCTCAGATGAGCCAGGCTCCTCTTCTCTCTGGGTTTCCCCTTCCCTAAACCTACCCACCGACCCCCAGCTACCATGAGTTCTCCAATTCTCCAGGTCAAGCCAAGCACTCAGCCACATGTATTAAAGAACCCCTTCCCCAGAGCAGGCCTCTCCTTCCCTCCCACCTCATATCCAGCAGCTGCCACAAACCCTTGTCCCCAGGATCTCCTCCCAGCCCCCTCACACACCTACCTTGGCTCTTCCTTCTGCCTTTGACCTTTGACTTCTCACTGAGCCCAGTGGCACTTGGAGGAGCCCATGGGGCCTTGTCTGGCTGTTGAGAGGCCTTCCTGGCCTCACGCACTCTTGCCTCTTGGTCTTTGGTCTGGCCACCTTTCTTGGGAGCCTTCTCTTTGGCTGCACCTGGTTTGGGAGGAGCCATCCTTGCCTCTCGAGGCTTCTTCGGTCCCCTTTTCACCTCAGCTGGGTTGGAAGGGTCCTTCTTTGCCTCCCTTGGTTTCTTAGGCACCTTCTCCTTGGCCTCACTGGGTTTCCTGGGGGCGGTCTTGGTGGATGTCTTCCTGGGTGGGACTTTCCTTTTATGCTTGGGAACCAACTGGTGGAGGAGGGAATGGAGTGGAATTGAGAACATAAGTTCTCAGGGTCTCGCACCCCTACACACTACACGAGACTCAGAGAAGAAGGCCTTGTACCAAAAGAGGGAAGAAGGTGGTCAAGGGCATGAGCACGTCCCAGATGCCAGATGCCAAAGACACATTCTATCCCCGTACGGCTCTTTGAGGAGGGGTGCTGCCACTGATAGCTGGGGGGCCCAAGTCTCCTAGACACATCCTAGGTTCTCTTACTTCCTGCATAGGTGGCTGGCAGGAGGGCATAGGCAAACCCCCTCCTGCCCCCGAAGTCTGGAAGGCTCAAAACCAGGCTCCTGGGAGTAAATTGCGCAGCATACATTGTGAGTCCAGACCCATCCTCGGATATGCTAATCTACAAATCTTCTTCGACCGCCCAGCCCATACACCTTCGCATGCACCATGGCTCTGACTCCCCCCCTCCTCCCCCTACCTAGGCCCTGCCCCTCACCTCATGCCTCATACCTCCATGCCTCCCTACCTAGAGCTGAGGGCAGATTAGGTGGACCTTCCAAGTCAGAGAGCTGAGAGCTCACAACTTCCTGTGGAACTCAGCCAAGTCTTCTGGTCTCTCACTGGCCTCAGTCTTCCCATCTTTACAATGGGGCCATCAGGGAGTAGGTGAGGGGCAGGGGTATGTGAGGGTCCCTGGCAAACAGGTAGCCTCATCCTTCTACAGCCTGCCTCTAGTGATGTTACTCCCTCTGCTCCCCAAATCTCATTATCATCATGACCAGAAACAACCTCCCCACCTAGCACACACACATTCCTAACTCCACAACACTCGGGGCTCCCTTCCTCGCCTCCCCTCCTCACAGCCCACTTTACGGTTGGGCTCTCAGGTCCTGCAGCCTAACCCAGCCACATGCACCCTCAGTGCCCATGTCTTGCTCTCCTTCACCCCCCCTGCCCTGTACCCCTGGACTTGCCATAGCTTGTGTCCAAGCTCTGACCCTCGCCTGGGAGTTCTGTGAGGAACTTGCTGTCCTCAGCCACCTGGTTACCACAGGGACCGGAACATGGTAGTTTGAGAAAGTTCCACAGTGTTCTATGATTACATTAGAGCAACTGCCATGTGCTGGGGCCCAGTAATGACAAGACAGACCCCGTGTCCAGGTCCCCAAGACTTCCCTGGTTGCAGCTGACAATCACATGCTGGGGTTGGATTTTATGCCCAATCTGCCCTCAGCTCTAGGTATCCCTGGATGGTTCCCCTCCAGGACCCTTCTCTTTGAAAGAAGAGGATGAGGTGGCTTAGGGAGGTGCAAGCCCTGGTCTGGAGACCTGGGGTTTAGAGCCAGAGAGTGTGGGGTGCAAACCTGTGACCTTCTAGAGCCCATGGTTGGGTGTGCCTTGTCCATGATGGAGAATTCCAGGCAGGTGCTGTGCGCACTAAGGACACAGCTGAGATAGTCCCGGGTCATAGGACACACGGGACAGGGATGAAGGCAGATGCAGCTGGTGAATTGGAGCTCTCGACGGAGGCACAGCACCACCCTCCTAGAGGAGAGGGTATCTCCAAGAAGACAGGAGGAAGACAAGGAGAGAAGATGGGGAACAGCCAGCCCTCCAGGGGTGGGGAATGGGGAGGAGGAGCTGGGCTGAAGCTCAAAGTCTGGGGCCCAGACCCTCCCACCCTGCGGCTTCCCCCAGCCCCACTCGGCTCACTTTGAAGCTGCCAGTGGCGCCCCTGGCCTTGGAGTTGGTGGGCCTGATGAGCAAACCGCGGTGCATGCCCGTGGCCAGGGCCTGCTTCAGCAGGTGCTTGAACCGGAGGCTGTCCGCCATAGGGTACTTCTGCAGGATGTAAAGCTTGATGGCGGCCACAGAGGTGCCCCGGCGCTGCTCTCCCGCCTGCAGTGCCTCCAGGACCATGCGCAGCACAGGCGGGTGGCGGCGAGGCCCTCGGATGGCGCTGCGACTCGGGCCTGCGGGCAGACAGTGGCACGTCACCTGGTGCCCAGATCCCCACTTCGGCCCGACAGACCATGGACCTGCCTGGCAGAGCACCCACCAGGCATGCCACATGGCGGGGTCTGTGGAGGGGATCAGATACACCCAAGGTGGGTAGCCCCACCTGCTGGCCTGTGAGCAGCCCAAGGTGGGGGGGGGGGCAGGCTGCCTGTCTGGCCACTGGCTCCCAGTGACTGGCGCCAGGCTGGGCCCACACCGGGCACTCCTTAGAGCCTCACTGAAAGAACTAAATAGTCCTTTTAGAAAACCAAATACATCAGGTCAGTTGTCTAAGCCTAACTACCCGTTTACAGGAAATCCAGGGGCTCGGCGAGAGGGCCACAGGGAGGAAATCAGCGAAATCCAGCCTGTGAGGATGCACAGCCCAGCTTCTTCTACAAATAAACAAGGAGGACAAGAAAAAGTGGGAAGGAGCCCTAGAGATAAAGACACTGCAGAGCCCGTCCAAGCAAATGCAACGTGGGATCCTTTGTTCAAACTCAGAACAGGACCTAAATGAGCCAACCGGGGGGAGGGGAGGCAAACAGATAAATGTGAGATTGGAGAAGTTCAGGGACATTAGGGTGATGTTTTGGGGGGTTTGCTGATGGTAGCACAGTTACTTTGGAAGAAGCTCTCTTCTTTGAAAGGTAAATACCAAGGGAAACGGAAGCAAAAATAAACTATTAGGATCACATCAAACTAAAAAAAAAAAAAATCTTTGGAGAGCGAAGGAAGTCATCACAAAATGAAAAGGCAACCTATTGGATGGGAGAAGATACTTGCAAATGATATATCCCATAAGAGGTTAATATCTAAAATATATAAAGAACTCCTACAACTCAGTAACCAAAAAACCAATCTGATTAAAAAGAGGGCAGAGGATTTGAATAGACATTTCTCCAATGTCATACAGATGGCCATCAGGCACAGGAAAAGATGTTCGATATCACTAATCATCAGGGGAGTGCAAATCACAGCCACAGCGAAGGCAGGAGCTCACACCTGTTGCAATGGCTAATAGTAAAAAGACATGAAATAAATAGGGGTGCCTGCTTGCCTCAGTTGGTTAAGCATCGGACTCTTGATATCAGTTCAAGTCTTGGTCTCAGGGTTGTGAGTTCAAGCCCTGTGTTGGTCTCCATGCTGGGCATGGAGCTACTTAAAAAAAAAAAAAAAAGACAAGAATACCAAGTGTTGGCAAGGCTGTGGAGAAAAGGGAACCCTTATGTACTACTGGTGAGAATGTAAACTGATGCAACCACTCTGGAAAACAGTATGGAGGTTCCTCAAAACTGAAAAATAGAACTACCCCACCATCCAGCAATTCCATTTCTGCATATTTATCTGAAGAAAACAAAAGCAGTAGTTCAAAAAGCTATATACATCCCTATGTTCATTGCAGCATTATTGACAATAGTCAAGATATGGAAACAACTCATGTCCACAAATAGATGAATGGATAAAGAAGACATAGTCTTGGATCCAGTGGAATATTACTCAGCCCTAATCTTGTCATTTGCAACAACATGGGGTAGACTTAGGAGGTATTATGCTAAGTGAAATAAGTCAGACAGTTTGATAGCACTAACAGGATAACTACACTTAATCATGGTAGGCATTTCATTATGCATACAAATAATGAATTTGTATGGTTATGTACTTAAAACTAATATAATATTGTATATCAATTAAAAATAGCTTTAAAAAATTAAGGTGGGGCACCCAGGTGGCTCAGTCAGTTAAGTGTCTGACTTTTGATTTCAGCTCAGGTCATGATCTCAGAGTTGTGAGATCAAGCCCTGGGTCGAGCTCTGCACTGAGCATGGAAACTTCTTACAATTCTGTCCTCCCCTCTCGCTCTCCCTGCCACCCCCTACACATACACCTACCCCTCTCCCTCAAAAAAAAAAAAAAATTTTTTTTTAATTAAAAATAACAAAGATAAATGCTGGACTATTTGTAGGTGAAATGATAACCTTGGCATTTGCTATGAAATGACACAGTAGGTGAAAAAAGAGTACCGAGGACCCGATAAGTGTTGAAGCTGGACGATGGGTGCGCAGGGAAGGGAGTAGAGGGGGGGGCACACTATGCCACTCAGTCTATTTCTGCATGCGTTCGGAAGTTTCCATACATAAGAAGTTACAAAAGAATCCCACTCCTAGGTACGTAAACTCAAGAGAAATGAAAACCCATATTCAAATGAAGATTTGTACACGAATGTTCATAGCAGCATTATTTATAATGGCCCAAAGTAGAAACTCAAATGTCCATAAACTAATGAATTGGATAAACATAACATGATATTAGCCATAAAATGGAGTATCATCCAGCTGAAAGAAGGAATGAAGTTCTTCCTTGAAAACATGCTGGGTGCCATTTATATGAATGTCCAGAATGGGATAATCACAGACAGAAAGTAGATTAGTGGTTGCTGGGAGCAACTGAGGTGGGGAGGGGCAGTGACTTTAAGGGCTACACGTTTTATTTTAAGGGGATGAAAGTATTCTAAAATTGCCTGTGGAGATGGATACACAGCTGTGAATATACGAACCGCCACTGCACCCTTTAAATGGATGAATTGAATGGTATGTGAATTCCTGAGATCTCAATTATCTGTTATTTATTTTTTTTAAGTTGTAAAAGAAAATGGGATCAAGGGAAGAAAAGCTGCTGGTCACTATAAGGGGCATGAAAGTGTTTTAAATATGAAGCCCGATTTAAATGTGGTGATTAGAAATGTTGGCTTCTGATCAATTTGCAAAAATGAAAGACTTTTTAAAAGGAATTGATTGGCTAAAAAATATGTTTTTTTAAAACACATTTTGAAGTAGAAGGGGAAAAAAAGGCAAAAGAACTGTAGAGACTTAATCCAATTCAACTGTTGCTGCCTCCTGGTCAGGAAGAGCCCATTGTCTGGGGACTTTGGGCCAAAAGCTTGGGAATGGGTGGAATTGCTGGTAGCCACACCCAGGACCCTGGGAGTTTCACTCTCCTCTCTGGGCCTTAGTCTTCCCTTCTGTACAGTGGGGATGGGGTGTCTAAGAAAGTCTGCACCCTCCCGGCTGTGGTGTCCTTCGGCCTGGCCTGCAGTGACAATTCTAACCCCTCCCCTGCCTCCTCTACACCAGGCCCTATCCCAGGGAGCCACCCCAAGTCTCTTTCTTCCCCACTCCCTGAAGCTGAATGCAGTTCTCATTCTGCATTATTCAACGCCTGCTATTTCCTGGGATGACCAGAAAAGAACTCCTAGCTCCCCAAACTTGTCCACCATCCTCTCTCTCCTAGGAATGGCACCCACCATACCTACCTGGACACCCAAGCAAGAACCTGGAGGACATCTGGACCTCTCTTCCCCACCCCTTCTTCTCTCTTCCCCACCCCTTCTTCATAGACTTCCCCCCTCTCCATCCCAAGGACCGCAGCCTTCTTCCCCCTGCACCTCTCCTCCCTGCCCTTCCCACTGCCCTCAGTGGAAAGGGCCCAAGGCCCTGGTGAAGTCTTGGAGGCTCAGCTGGCAGGTCCTGGCTGTCCCCTCCTCCTGACCCGCCCCCCTGCCCCTGGCCAGAGGAGGACCTGTGACTCCCCGGATGCTTGCCCCAACCCCCTCACCTCTGGGCCTTCGCCTGTGCTCTTCTCTTGCCTGGGTGGCCTTTGTCCCCCATGGTCCCTCAGGTAACCCTCACTCATCCTTCAAGGCCCATGCAGTACCATGATTTGGACACCTGCCCTGACTTCTCAAGGACTGGTGAGCAACACTGCCCCAGGCTCCAAAGCACCTGGAACCCACCCTCCAACCTTCTCTGAAGGAGACTTTACTCACCCCCATTTCTTCTGGGTAAGGCCACCTGAAAGGCGACCATCCTTCAGGGGTCACCACCTCCAGAAAGCCCTCCTCGACCTCCCAGTGTGGGTTAGCGACTCCTTGGGGCTCCTACAGCCCTCTGCATTCCTGGCGTCAGAGCACGTACCACATTATGAAATGGCATCCATTAATGAGGCAGTCTTCCCCATCAGACCAAGAGCTCCTGGTGGGAATGGACCTATCCATATCCAGAGAAACCCTGAGGCATTGTTTGTTGATTGCAAATTGGGACACAGCCCTAAATCCAAGGCCCAGCCTAGCATCAAACGCTTGCTCTTGGTTTCCCCCAACCCTTCCTCCGACTAGCTGCCCTCAGCTGCAGTGTGGCTGCCAGCCCTCCCCCAACAGGAAATGGGCTCCAGCGGCGGAGGAGGCTCGCTCTGCGCTCTTCCCCTGAGCTGGGCCAGCCTCAGTCCCCAGACCCTGGCTCCTTTCCCCAGCCCCTGCTAAGTCCAGGCATCAACTCTTCTGCCAAATGAGCACCTCAAGTCCACAGCCTCTAGGGTGGGAGCTGGTGCTGGGCTGGGAGAGGAGGCTGGGTGCCACGAGGAGGGTCCAGGACACCCAAGGAACTGGCTTGCGGGGACCTACCTGGCTCTTCAGACCCAGACAGCCCGGACGACCCCACTGTGGAGGGCAAGGGGGCTGAGGACACTGAGGATGTCGAGATGTCGCTGGAGGCAAAGCTCCCAGGAGCCATTGCATGGGTAGACGGAGACACAGACGCTGATGGTCAGACCCCTCCCAAGGCGTGAAACTTCCAGGGCTGCTCGTTCCTCTTATATATCAACAGCCCAGCCCCACTATTCCAATTAGCCCCTGATTGGGCTGGGAGGCTGTGTGGGCTGCTGATTGGGGCAGGAGGGCTGGGATGGGGCATTCTAATATTGCCCTGTGCGTGGACGCCCAGCTTGGCACCCCACTCCTATGTGACCTTGGGTGAGTCAGTTGATTTTTCATTTGACTTTTCCCATGGCAAAACGATCTGCGCTGAGATGACGGTCCCTCCTGCGTCCTCTACCCCCACAGGGCCTGGAGAGGCTGACGGGGAACTGGGCACACCTGAGGCGTGGAAGTAGCCACTGAGGCCTCCAGGCCCACTTACCTCAATGCCGCTCCTGTTCTCAGGCCACTGCCACCCTTGGTTTCTCAAGAAGTGGTGTTTCTTGACCTCATTGGCACTCAGGATAATTCACACTGAAACAGCGATAAGATACTCTTTTCCATCAAACTGACTAAAATTAAAGGCAGTGTAGGTAAGGATGCAGGAAATGCATCCAGTGTCTCCACCAGGAGAGGGAATTGGGGGGCAGCCTGCTTTGGAAAGGTATTCCCTTGAACTCAGCAACTCCCCTTCTCTGTCCTAGAATTGCCTTAGTCAGAAAAGAAACAACTGATGCATTATCTGGAAAAAGAAAAAAAAAGAGAGAGAGAGAGAGAGAACTACCAGAAGAATCCCTCGAGGTTTGGCTGAAGTACTCCCTGAGTACCGAATACCGTGCAGCCATTTGAAGCGATGGGTGAATTAGTACAGGCACAGGTGGTTTTTCCCACCTGCTGGCATGACAGGTATTTACGTCTCTCTCATGCAGATGCTGGGTAGCCAGGCCGTCAAGAAATCACAGCTGCTGGGAGGGGGAGCCGCTTTGGGAAGCAGCGCGGTGACATCTAACACAAGGAGAGCTACAGATTTGGGCCACGTCCCAGCCCTGGAGCTCTGCTCCAGGGAGAAGTCGGAGAGAAACTCTCACTCTGAGAGATATGGGGGGCTCACACGCACGTCCAGAACAACCAGAATCCGCAGCCGGGGAAGAGAGAACGCATAAGCCATGGTCCACTCACTTGGTAGAGGAGTGCATGGCAGAGACAACGAGTGAACCAGAGGGCCACCTGGCTGCCTCAGGCGGTGGAGCATGCGGCTCTCGGTCATGGTTGTGAGTTCCAGCCCCACATCGGGTGTGGAGCCTACTTTAAATAAATAAATAGATAGATAGACAATTTTAAAAAATATTTTATTTATTTGACAGATCACAATTAGGCAGAGAGGCAGGCGGGGTTGGGGGTGGGGGAACAGGCTCCCTGCTGAGTAGAGAGCAGGATTTGGGGCTCCATCCCAGGACCCTGAGATCATGATCTGAGCCAAAGGCAGCGGCTCAACCCACTGACCCACCCAGGCGCCCCTAGATAGAAAGATAAATTTTTAAGATGAAAACGAATGAACCGGAATGAGTCTGTGGAATACGCTCCCCTGCCACCTCTTCTGAGAAGAGAGAATATGTGTGTGAGCGTATGAGTGTGTGTGTATCTGTGTGTGTGTGTGTGTGTGTGTAAGTGAAGGTACAGAAGAAGGTCTGAAAGGATTCACACCAAGGTAATAGTAGTGCTTACCTCTGAGGAGGGTGTAGGATTTGCAGGACACAGGTTTATTTAGTTATTTCAGAGAGAAAGGAGGGAGATTCAGAGAACAAGTGGGAGGAGGGGCAGAGGGAGAAGCAGACTCTCCAGGGAGCAGGGAGCCTGATGTAGGGATTGATCCCAGGACCCTGAGATCATGACCTGAGCTGAAGGCAGACACTTAACCAACTGAGCCACCCAGGCACCCAGAGGATTCAGGTTTAAAACGCCACTTGCATTCTTCTCCCTATAGTCTCTTTATTGTTGGGATTTTCCAGACCAGATGTCTGAATTGAGAGAGGCAATGGCCATCAAAGTGTTCTAAAGTGAAATTAGAAAGCACTCCGCCACCTAGCACCCTTCATAGTTCTCCACTGCCCATAAAGGGATGCTTGACCTCTTGAGTGTGGCTCATGCAGCCTGTTTCCCCCTGGAGCTCTGCAGTCCAACCACTGTGGCTCTTGGAATGGGCTAGATTGTTAAGAGCTGGCCTTTCTCCTTTGTGTTCCTTTTGTGTGTATGTTGGATGGATGCAGAAATGGCCCCAATTTTTCACCCCTGCCTGTGTCCATGTCCATTTGCATGTAACTTTGCAGCTCTTCTCACACTCCTTAAGTCTGAGCTGGCCTTGTGACTTGCTTTGATCAGCAGAATACAGTGGAAGTGATGCCATGCCAGTACCAATCCCATGTGAACAGGCTCTGGCTAGTTTGCTGGATGCTCAGAGGCCCACAGCTTAGGCACCCCTGTCACCTAGCCCATAGCTGGCCCACCAGCCAAACCTTCAGTTGACTACAGATGCTTTAAGGAGCCCAGCAGGGATTGATCAAGCTGAGTCCAGATCAGCAGAACAACCTGGCTGACCCACAGAGTCACAGGCAACAACACATGGTGTTGTTTTCAGCCATGAGGTTTGGGGGCTGTTTGTCATGCAGCATAAGCTAACTGATACAGTTTGTCTAGAGGGCCTTTCTTCATCCCCACCTATCTTCTCTGAATTGTTTCCCACTCATCCTTTCAGCCTCAGTGTAGCTCAGAAAAGCCCTCCCTGACCCCTTAGGAGGTTAGGATTCCCTCGTCTGGTTCCAGCAGTCCCTGGAACCTCCAGCACCCTGAGGCATAACTCTCCCACACTAGCCCCTGGAAGGTATGGTGTGGGGGTGGGCAGGGTTGTGTCTGTCTTGTTCCTGGTGGCATCCCTGGTGCCTAGAACAGTGTCTGGCACACAGTAGGCATTCAGAACCCACTGCTATGGAACCCCAGTGCCAGAGCCCAGCCTGGCTGAGTGGAGGGGGGCCCTGAGAGCCATCTTCAGGAACCATGTTAGAGCAGGAGGCGATATAAGGCAAAGAGGCACATGGTGCTGGCACAATCAGGGGCTGCAATTTTGATCACATTGTGGGGGAATTTCCAAGAATTGAGAAATAGAGAAAGACTCAAGAGATACAAACATTTCCACAAGCTTGAGATGAAACCCTGCTCCTGGGCTGTGCCAGGATAGAGTTTTGCATTTGGAGGGAAGAAGTTCTAAAATGCGCTGCAGATCTAAAAATTCTTCTAGAGGATTGCCTTTTTCCAGGGAAATGAGAACTGTAAGGCTCAGGCTGCTGTAGAGAGGAAGGCTGCTCCGTGTACTTACGTGACTCCTACTGAGGCTGGTGTGGGATTTAAGTCAGGCTGACAACGTTTTACCATTTTTGAACCCTCAGTGGGGGCCTCCTACATGTGAACCCTCTCATAAGCCTGAAGATTACAGTTCCAGACTTTTAGAAGCAGCGGCAGAGTGTTGGTTTTGTGTAACTCTAGTCCCTGTGGCATCAAGGAATTGGTGACTTTAGTCAATGAATGCATAGAGGGCAGGGTGGAAATAGTGATAGCTACCATGTTCTATGTCCATGTACGTTTTTATATTCCCTATTTTATTTATACATGAAGAAGCTAAAGTTCAGAGAGGACCTGCACTAGATCTTCCCAAGTCCAGATGGTGGGCTGGAACCCAGAAGCCCTCTGTTTTAGTGACGAAACCAGCTATAACTCCAGAATAACAGTTGCTTAAACAAAAAAACCATGAAATCATTGTCTCATGAGACTCTTCAAGAGTGAGTTGTGCAGGGCTGAAAGGCAACATGGGACACCCAGTCAGGCTCCTTGCTTGCTGCTGTGCTGTTCTCTGACCACAGATTCTCCCTCATGATACAAGATAGCTGTTGCAGCTCTGGTCATCATGACCACATTCCAGCCATCAGACAGGAGACAAGAGAAGGGGAGGATGCCTCCATTCTCTGAAATGTGCAACCCAGAACTGCACATACCATTTCTGGTTATACGCCATTGGCCAGACCTTAATGTCATGCCACTGCAGATGCAAGGGAAGCTGGAAGATGCTGTCCCGTGCTGGGTCTCTAGGTGCCCAGCTAGAACTTGGGGTGATATCACTAAAAGAAAGCAAAGGGAATGAGTATCGGGGGCAGTTAGCATTTGCTTCTGCCTTTCCCTACACCCCTCCATTATTTTAATCTCTTGACCACCACCCCAGGGGCTGCTCCTTTGAACTTGGTTCACATCTCTGGGAAGGAAACTTGCGTTTATCCATGTCTACCGTGCATTACAGTTTTTACAGCAATTATCTCGTTAGTCTCTACAGACAATTCTACCAATTGGGATGAGTCTCCTCTTTAAAGCTGAGGGGCCTGGAACCGAGCGAGGTTTGGGGTAATGGTCCGAGGTTGCATGGCTGGGAAGGGCACCCACTGTCTTTTGGGGAGTACCCATGGGTGTAGGGGTGTCAGGAGTGCACGTCTCTACTGGGGGGGGGCATAGGGTAGGCTGCCATCAGGCTTTGCCGCCTTGGTGGTGGTGCCCGGGTGGGAGGGTCGGTTCATGCTCTCTGCTCCCAGAAACAAGATCAGGAGTGAGAGAGCTCTGTGTCCTTGAGGCTGGCCAGGTCACAGCCCAGACACTTGCTCCCTCCAATCCATCTCTGAATCCCCGGGACCTCCTGGCCCAGGGTCAGCTTCCTTAGGCCGGGTTGAATGAAGATATGATTGTATACAACAGGCATTCCATAAACCAGTTTGCCACCTTGAGCCTGGAGATAAGGTAACGCCCTCAACTCAAGCTAAGCCAGCAGCTTCCGGCCTTGGTATATGGCAGGTGACTGTCGAATCAATGATAAATGAAAGAGAGAAAGAGGACTTCCTCTCTATCAGGAAAAAAACAGAGACTTTTCTGGTTGGAGAGTAAATTTTTTTCTCTGGATGTGGGACTGAAACAAGCATACCACTCATCAGAATAAGTAAAGAGGTAGGGTGGTGAGGAAACAGGGCTGCGCACAAGGCAGGGCAGCAGAAATGCCCCTGTCTCTCCCACTGCCTAACACATCGGAAATGGGTGAGACCTGTAGGACCAGCCACAGGAATCTTCTCTCTCGTGTCTACAGTGTGGGAAAGAGGCCTGGTATAGCGGGCCATCACCACTTAAACAGAGGCCAACCCCTCTGGACCATTGTTAGTTCTGCCCACCCTGTCTCTGGATCTCCTCCGTCTGGTAATGACACCCCCCAGGTGTCCCTTGGGCTCCTTCCTGTCCCCACCCTCACTCAGAGCATTTGGTTTATGTAGGGATGGGTGGGCGACAGTGTGGGGGGGTGCTCAGGTGACCCAGGTCTGGCCAATCAGAGGATGAATCCCCATTCTAGCCTGGTGATGGGTGTAGGGATGATTAGGTGACCCTGGCCTGGCCAGTGAGAGCCCTACCCAGGACCTTTGCTGGAACTGTCAGGGAAAAAGCAGCTCACTTTCTGCAGGTCTTGCTGGTAGGTGTTTGTGCTACCCCGTGGGAATAGTGAGCCTGTGCGTAGGGCCAACACCGGGAAAAGTGTAGCCAGAAGGAGAGGTACAGAAGTCTGAGTACATCTGAGCCCCTGCATCCAGCTGTGCCTGAAGCCCTGGGCGTTTCATTTATTGGAGCCAGTAACTTCTTCCTCTTGCTTTAGCCTATGGAATTAGATTCCCTGTGCCTTGACCCTGAAGAAATCCTGACTGGCATCACTGAAGGAGGCAGAGTAAAGAGGAGCCACAGCAGAGATCCCAGCTATCACCTGCTCCAGCCCCACCGTGGCCCTGAGGACCTTTCATTTCAGGGTCCAGCCATCCTTTCCCACCTCGGAGGTTGCCAGTAACTCTTGGGACTATATCTCCATCCTTGTTCCCCTTGTAGATGATGTTCTCAGTAAGGCCAGCTCTGAACTGAAGGCCCAGTAATATCCAAATCTCCCACTGGCTGCAGTGTGCCAGGAAGTAGGCTGGCCACATGAAGTCTGCAGTCCTCTTAAGCATGGTTTAAGATTCCCTTTGGCATATAAGGAGACGCAGAGAGATGACAAAAGTTGCTTGCAGTTTCACAGGCCACCTGGGTCTCTGTGACTCCAGAGTTGGGGCTTTTCTTGTTCCCATGCCTGCTCCCTCTACCCCACACCCCTAAGGAGCTCTGCTGGTTGCCCAAACCCGGCATCCTGGGGGTGAAGGGATCAGGTGGGTGCCGCCCAGTTTCAATCCACTCTGCAGATAAAGAGCTGGAGAGCAACAAAACCACCACCATTAACCCTGAGTGTAGGAGCTGAGCTTTCAACGTCCCACTTTGCCCAGGGTCCCAGCGGAGCTGCGGAGAGCTAGAGCTTCCGGCTTCCGTTACGTGGAGCAGGCGCAGCTATGGAGGAAACTCAGTTCTGATGCAGAGGGTTCTGGTCAGCTTCGCAGCAAGAACTCTCCAGAATGGAGAATGGACTGGAGCTACTAAAGACAGGTTCACCCAGCAAGAGAGCTGGAATCTAGGACCCGTGAACATCCCCAGGGAAGGTGGGCCCATCGGAATTTCCAACTTTTCGTTTGTTTTTTAAGCTCCTTGAGATAAGGGTAACTTAGCTCTTCATTAAATGTGGGCAAGTGAATACACATGGCCTCCAGAAGCTCCAAGCTGGTCCAGAGTTTCTGTGGCCTAGTTGCTG
Organism: Mustela lutreola; assembly: GCF_030435805.1. Classification (NCBI taxonomy): domain Eukaryota; kingdom Metazoa; phylum Chordata; class Mammalia; order Carnivora; family Mustelidae; genus Mustela; species Mustela lutreola. The sequence goes on along the minus strand of NC_081291.1, from coordinate 54,790,708 downwards.
GACAAGAGAGTGGGTGGTTTGCAGAAACTGAAAGAAAGGCCCAGCTCTCCCTCAGCTCTATTGGGAAGGGGAAGCACCAGGCCTGGAGCTCCAGGCCAGAGGTGAGACCCTGGGCCTTGGCCCTAGACTCCACAGTCCCTTGCAGTCCTGATGACTGCATTCTGCGTTCACTTGACTCTCCCCCTTTGCAGCCCAGCCATCAGCCCTGGTCTGGCCTTGACGCCTGGCTAATTTTAAGAAACCTACTGAGGCTGGATGCTTAGGACTTTGACCAATCTCAAAACGGTCACTATCAAGAGGAGATGATCATATTAATTAATTATATTAATTTATATTTTTTGTAATGTTAACTACAATCTGTACAGCCCTTTACCATTTACAAAGTGCTTACATGCTCTCACACACACAGGCACCTGCACACACAAAATCCTATTTGATTTCACAGCAGCCATGCGTTGGCAGAGCCAGGGATCTGGGATTTCCAGAGAGAAAGTGAGGCCTCAGGGAGGGAAACCAGTGCTCAAGGTCATCAGCTGAGGGCCAGCTGCTGCTAAGGTGGTTTCGAGAGGATAGATGTGCTCTCCCAGCCCATTCATTCCTTCATTCATTCCTCCATTCATTCCTTCCTTCGTCCATCTAGCATTTATTAAGCACCTACTGTGTGCCCCATTCTGTGCTAGACACTTATCCCTAAGCCGGGACACTTTTCCAGAGAGCAAGAGTTCTTTTGTTCTTGAGAGATGAGTTGGGGAGAGGAGGGACTGCGATCCCATGGTCCCTGGGAACTCAGGACTCCAGATGGGGTGTTCTGGCCAAGTGGGGAACCTCGTCTTTCTCTCAATAATAATAATAATAATTTTAATTCAGGGAGCCTGCACAGCCTGATTCCGACAGGCCTGGCTCCTGTGGGGCAGCTGTGGCTGGGGCTAGGTGTGGGGAATGGGAGACTTCTATAGTCGGCCGTAGAGTCCTTGGCAGGGCTTAGGCCGGTGCCACCTGGCTGGTCTCCGTCTTGGAGGTGCTAACGGAGGCCTCGTCATCACCCAGTGGGTTCTTGCCGCAGCACAGGGTAGTGATCATGCAGTTCCGGAACTAGAAGGCAAAGGACACGAGTCAGGGTCAGGGTCCGCTGGAAGTGTATGTAGCAAACTGTGGTGGTTGGCAAGATTCGCCTCCAACCCCTTCCCTGCTTCTGGCCCTCCCAGGATCCACGCCCCTCTCAAATCTGGCTCCCTGGAGGGAACTTCGTAAGCCCCAGAGATGCCAGGGACCAATGGGGTTTTGCTACTCATGACCTTCTCTGGTGTCCTCTGTGTGCCAAGGGTTATTTGTAAGTTATCTTATTTAACCCTAGAGTTTAGGAGTTCGCCCTTTCTAGGAATGAAGACACTGAATGGCCAGAAAAGGACACGACTTGACTAAGTCACACAACTAGAAAATGAAAGCTGAGATTTGAAACGGATATGCGTAACTCCAGAGACCACGTTTTCCCCCACTGGATCATGGATTCTGCAGAGAAGTCACTGGTCGCATTCATCCCTCAGCAAAAGACTTGGCTCTGTGTTCAGCTTTGTGGAGACTGGCACCATTGCATTCCCAGGCTTGGGACTTACACTCTTTGACTTCTAAAGTGAGTCTCCAGAACTATCTGGACTGGCACCTCTCATGCATCAGAGACACCCGGAGGGCTTGTGAGAAATGCGAGTTCCTGGGCCCACCCCAAGCTTCTGATTGTGTATTTCTCCCAGATGACGCTGATGCCCTGGGAGATACCAGTCTCCCCGCCTGGTTTTGCAGGTGGGGTGACTGAGGCCCAGTCCGGGCTGTGGCTTGTCCTCTGCAGGCAGTGCCTGCAGCCTGGGGCCCCTGGACCCTCTTGCCCCGCCATCAGGCACCTGCTTGTTCATCATGATATAGATGACAGGGTTGTAGATGGAGGAGGACTTGGCAAAGAATGCTGGGATGGTCATGAAGATGGGGCCAAAGTTGGAGCCCTGGTGGGTGAAGATGTAGAATGCGACGCTGGCGTAGGGCACCCAGCAGATCAGGAATGCGATGACCATGATGATGACCATGCGTGTGACCTCCTTCTCAGCCTTCTGGGTGGTGGCCGACTCCTGCTGCTGGGCAGCCGCCTGCAGGGACACAGGGCCTGCTATCCAGACTCCCCTGGGACAGGGGCCGGGCTCATCCCAACCAATGCATACATCCCCAGAGCCCAACATGGGACCATACCTCCTTGACTGTGAAGACGAGTTGGCCATAGCAGAAGAATATGACGATCAGAGGGATGGTGAAGTGGACCACGAACATGTAGACGACAAAGGACTCGTTGTTGACCTCTGGGTTGAGTGTGTAGTAGTCGATCCCGCACGAGCACTGCATGCCCTCTGGGATGTACCTAAGCACCAGGGGTGTGCAGGGCGGGGGGAACAGGAGAGGGCATAAGGGACACCCACGTGTGAGGGACTTGGGCATAGGCTGCAGCCGGTCAGGGCCCTGGCTTGGCCAACACACCTGCTGTGTGGCTGGTCTTGCTCGGGGCCTTGCTTTCCCTCTCTGTAAAATGGATGTGATGAAATACCTGCTTGGCTGCGTGACTGTGGGGATCAAATCAACTGAGATGAGGGGTTCAAATGCACCTGGTGAACACTGTGGTTTGGTTGTACAGCAGCCATGGTATCCGGAGAGGGCCTAGTCTCTTGCCTAGCAGAGCCCGTATACCGCTGACCTGCGCTGGGTTTCCTCACCAGACCTGCTGCTCCCCATGGCTGGAGGCCGGGCCTCAGGCTGTGCAGGGCAGAGGTTGGTGGGGAGAAGGGAAAAGCTCCCAAAATCTATATCTGAAGCAGTTTGTATAAACCATTGTCTTACTGACACCGTAAGGGTGTCTTCTAGGCCAAAGATGGGCACACAGGTTAACTAAGGGATCTTTGCACATTTTGTAGAAACAAGAGGTCCTAGGGCCATGTGATTTCAGAGGATGGTGACAATGGAGTGGCCTGAGTGGCCGTTGGCTGTGCCTGGGGGGATGGGACTGGACGGGACTGCAGAAGATAGGGGAAGATGTTGGAGGGGGCGGGCTCAGACCCAACAAGGAACAAAATATTGACCCCAGGAGGCTGAGAGAGGAGGGAAGGGAAGAGAGATTGGGAATTTCCTGGAAGTAGAGGGACGAGAGGCCTCTGGGAACCCACAGCCCAGTTTCCCAAGCCACCGTCCTCCCGTCTCTCATCTGAGCCCCATTTGGAGATGATGGACTAGAGGCTGCAGAAGACCAAGTTCCCAGGGCCTACCATGTCACCACTGGCACTAGATAGACTTGGCTTCCCCAGGTGCTGAGGCCCAAGGTCAGAGGGAACTGCCTATGGGGCAAAGAGGATTGGAATCTGGCCCTGGCTTAGTTGAGGATTAGGGGCAGAGCCAAGGTGAAGGGTTGAGGCATCTTGGATTCTCCTTGACATGGGGGCTCAGGAGATGGGACCAGCCCCCATAGCAGCATTAGGGTCTGATTCTCTCTTTCCCTGCCCTAAACCCCTCCCTTGGGAGAGCTACCAGGGTGGGCATGTGGGGTAGGGGGCATATAAGCTGGATGCCCAGAACAGACAGTGCCAGCTTTGAGTCCTGGCTGGGGGACCCTACAAAGACCCCCTGGGGACCCTTCTTTTCTACTCAGTGTCATTACCTGGACCAGCCAACGAGGGGGGGTGCAGCACAGGCCAGGGCCATGACCCAGGTGAAGGCGACGCCCATGATGGCATGGTTCTCCCCGAAGCGGAAGTTGCTCATGGGCTTACACACCACCACGTACCGCTCAATGGCCAAGACCACCAAAGACCACAGGGCAATTTCACCTGCAAGGCAGTCAGGGATCAGTCAGCACACCACCCACCTGGACCCTGCTGTCTGTCCAAGCAGGAAGCGCTCTTCCTGGAATGGAGAGCGCAGCCAGGAAGGCAAACTAGGGCAGGGCTGGAGCCAGGACCAGGGATGGAGAGGCAAAGGGGCTGTGGAGCAGAAGGACCCAGGTGCAGAAGGAGAGTGAGCAGAGTGTCCCCCAGGAAGAGGAGTTAGTTCAGTAAGGGCTCTGGGTTCGCGAGGAATGGAAAATCGGATCCTAGGGTCATTGTTACACTGGGAACCCCGTAGGGAGTTTTCACAGAAGAACATGTGCTTTTTGGGGTGACAGGCAGAGTGCCTGTTGGAGTTGGAAGTCCTTCCCTCCCTTGGAGAATGAAATAACCTGGGTCTGTGGGTCCCCAGAGGTAAAATCAGGAAAGAATGGGGGGATTCAGATATCATCCCCAGAAACTCAGTAGGGAGGTTGGCCATAGAATTTATCAACCAAACCGGGATGTTTCTGAGAGAGAAAGTGAACACGACTAATTATTACTCCAGGATAATGATTGTAAGCTGGAACCAACCCTACAGAGATGTGCCCACACGTGGCACCTGCCTCACCCCTGCCTTCTAGCCAGAGACTGCCCAGCCCACTTCCAGTCTTTCTTTGTGGGGAAGCTCCTTCCCTTCGAAGAAACCCCTTCCATAGGAAGGCATTACACTGTGTGGTGATCTGTAGCTTTGAAGGATTCTTTTGAATAGTTTCTTTGACTGGAAAACTGATGGGGGTACTGCAGAGATAACAGACCCCATTTAGCAGCTGAGCAAAGAGAGACCCGGAGAAGGGAAGAGACACATGCAGGGCTGTGGGAGGGCAGTGACCAGGACCTAGGTCTTCTGGCTCAGACCAGGAATGGGCCCCCTTCTCTGGGACACACAGCCTCTTAGGCGAGCAGGAGAGAGCCGAGGGCAGCTGGCAGAGCCTAGCACCAGCCACAAGGACGGTTCGGCCTCCTCACCTCCTCTTTCCTTTACGTGTCCAGGATGCTGTCTCAGCCCCATTCCCAGGGAATCTCTAGCTATCACGGGATATTTGTCACCTTTGATGACCACAGATCACCCAGTGGCAGTCCACAGGCAAGGGTGTCCCACATACAGACGGACCCTTCTCTGCAGGTCGGAGAGATGCCGGTGGGGAGATACTGAGCCCACTGGCCATCACAGGCGGAGTCCAGTGGCTGGAGGACTGATCATCTGGGATGAGATCATCATCATCTCATCTGGTGGGACAGGACTGTCCGACCCTGGGCTGAGAGCCCTGAGAACAGGGATCTGTCCTGCCCATCTCTCTTCCCAGTGTTCGGCATGGGTCTGACCCAGCACAGATGCTTTGAGGGGAAAAGAACAAGGCCCGAGGGGCCATTGTGACGTGGGCTGGAAACTCAGCTCTAGCCCCACCATAGTGAGACCCCAGCAAGGCCCTTGACGTCTCTCATGCTCAGTTTCCCTGATATAAAGCAAGACAGCAGCACCATTCTACACGAGATCAACTATGCCTAGGGCTGCCCTCCATAAACAGCCTAGTGTGTCATCACTGATGGTGTTTTCAGATCAAGCAGATAATGCTGACGGATGTAGGGGGGAGAAGGCCTCTTAGCCACCATCCCTGGGCTGTCTCCAGATCCCTCCACTCCCTCTGGCTCCTACATCCCCCACCCCGCCACCCCTACCCTGGCTCATACCGCCCAGCGTGGCAAAGAAGCCCTCCAGATTGCATCCCATGGGCCCGAAGACAAAGTATCCGTGCAGCGAGGTGTAGACGGTGGTGGTGAAGCCCCCCAAGACCATGAAGAGGTCGGCCACAGCCAGATTGAGCAGGATGTAGTTGAGCGGCGTGCGCAGCTTCTTGTGCTGGATGGTGACGTAGAGCGTGAGGAAGTTGATGGGGAAGCCGAGCACGATCAGCAGGAACATGTAGGCAGCCAGCATGGAGAACTGCCATGGCTCTGCCAGGTAGTACTGCGGGTACTCGAAGGGGCTGCGCACCACGCCCGTCTTGTTGGAGAAGGGCACGTAGAAGTTCGGGCCCTCTGTCCCGTTCATGGCTGCGGTCCTGGTGGCTGCCCTGTGGGCGGCTCAGACCCAAGAGTTCTGCGGAGGCCTGAGCTCAGCCACCCAGGGCTCTGGCTGGACAACTGCACTGACCACCCCCCCAGCCCTTTATAAAGTGACCTCCCCTCCCTAAGCTCCTGGCTGAATCAGCACCTGGGAGATTGGGGGCGTTATTAATCATATTAATCCCCACTGCTGCAACTGGGGGACCTAATTGGCTTCCAAGAGGGGCCAAGGTGACTCTAGACAGAAGCTAGAGATGGGAGGAGCTAGGGGCCCTGGGAAAGAGCAGGAGGTCCGCCCCCAACTCTTCTGGTCCCCAGGAGTCTCTGCTCCTATCAATCTGGTGGCCATGGCCTGGCATTGGGACCACTGGCTCCATGCCATGTCTCTCTCACTTCATGTGAGCTGGCTTTGTCTCCCCACTGGACCACAAGCTCCCTGAGGGTGGAGGCCCTGGTGGTTCTCTCAAGTCTCACAACCCCTCACCCTATTCCTATTCCCCACCTATTCCTTCCCCACCTGTCACCTCCTGGCTCACTCAGGTGCCGGACCCTGACCCTAGCCCATCTCACCAGATTATGAGCTCCGTGAGGGCGGGGGCCATGTCCTGCCCGCTCTGCACTCTCCAGGCCAGACATACAGCCCGGCACAGCCCAGGAGCTCAATAGGTATTTGGGTTGGAATTCACTCACTCTCTTGTTCATTAAATATTTATGTACAGACCACTGGGGATACAAAGATCCAGAAAGGAGGAGGTGATGGGGTGGGGAGGACTCTAGTGTGAGAGGAACAGGGCGGGGAGACTGTCTATAAAGGAGAGGTGTCTATGGAGGGGAAGTTTGGGTGTTTGAGGAAGGGGGGGTACTTTGCTAGGTTGCCAGGTGGCTGAGACTGAAGTCAAGGGCTGGCGGAGGCCTGAGGCCTGTCTGGGCTGAGGCTGCACCTGGGCTGCAGGGCCAGCTCTAGTGGGTCTCCATGCCAAGCTGAAGAGCCTGGGCAGTGGACAGTGGCTTGGGCAAATCTTAGGGGTAGAAACATGGCTCAAATGCACCCAAAGATATATTGGAGGAAGTGAGGACAGAACAGGGGAGCAGGGAAAGGGTGACTGGAGCAGGAAGGGGACAGAGGCTCTCAAGGCTCCTGAAGCAAGGCCTTGCATCCAGGAGGTGGCTGTGTGCCAGGGGCTGTGTTGAGCACCAGATTGCTGTCGTGAGCAAGGCCAGCTTGGTCCCAGCCTCCTGGGGACTCCAGTGTGAAGGCTAGGCTGAGCATGAGCCTGGAAACAGACCTGGTTGGACACTGTGGCACACAGGGCACATCCAGGGATGTCTGGTCAGTCTGGGCTAGGTCAGTGGGTCTTAGAAGCTGTGTGACAGGTAACTCCAGGAGGGCAGGTTCTGGGGACAGTTGGAAGCTTGGCATGGACGGGCCCACCCCATCAGTGAAGGGAGCACAGCCATGCTTCTGAGGAATGATGTGAGGCAGATGGGAGTGCCCAGCACAGGGGTGCTTGAGGACCACCCTCCAGCCACATATGTGTAGCTGCCTACAGCTGCCTACAGCCACCTACTGTGCTCCCCAGAGGGTGCTCAGCTCTGACAAATGCCATGGAGAGGGATGATGTCTGCAGGTAGTATCGTTCTATGGGGTTGTCAGGTCTTGCAAACAAACACATCCTGAAACCAATGGAGTAGGAAAAGTTCAGATTGCCACCCCCTCCAACACACTGTCATTTGGAGCAGCCGGGAAGGTGAAGTTTGCACAGTGAACTTGGTGATGGAAGAAGCCAGTAGGGGATGTGTCCTCCCTGTCTCCAAGATTTCCTTCCCTAGGATTCTCTTTTGTATAGTCCCTTCCCACCAGACCTGTTTACTCAGGAGAGTACCCCCCTTCTCTCCAGCCCGCCTGGGGCTCCAGACCCTGCCTGTCCCGAGTGGTGTCCAGGCTTGCATATGGGGGCTGCTGATGAAACGTTTGCTGGTGGAATGAATGAGGGCAGAGAAGGCAGGGGGGTGCGGTATGACCTCTTGCAGTTTAAGATGCTGGCTCAGGGATTAGGCCCAGTGCTAATGAGGTCAAGGTGGAGGGTTTGATTCTGACGTGGGCCCCAGTAGCCACACGGAGGGAGGAGCCCTGATTCCCTGGGCCAAGACCAGCCCACACACAGCCCTGTGAGCCCTCAACCCTAGACCTCAATGCCTTGCTTTCACCTCCTCCTAAAGCTTAGAACACCCTGGAAACTTCTATGTTCTGTTCACATGTTTTTTTGTCCATCTCACAGGCTGTCATCTGAGGCAGCTCTCAACAGGGTTCCTGGAGCTGAGCATGGTACTCGGCACATAGCAGAATGCTGTAAATCATTTCCCATGCACTGGAGAGAGCTGGGATTTCTGTCTGTTCTGTTCACTGGAGTATCATCCTCAGAGGCTGGTGCATAGTAGGTGCTTAGTATTTGTGGATCAAGTGAGTCGATTTAGGTTATCTCAGTCAGTGCTTCCCTCTCTAAGTCTCAGAGTTTAATGACCCTCCCTCACAGGACCATGGCCATGGGGAATTAAAGGCCTCACAGGGTGACATTGCACTGTATTCTGTGAGCAACGACAAAGAACCCTTTTTTAAACTAAAAATACTCCTTGTTCAGAGCAACTGGCTCAGAGTGAGCAGTTAGTCATTATAAGTCTCTTCGTCTGATCCTCCCTACTACATTGCACAGGTGGAGAGACTGAGGCAGTAAGTCCATGGCCCAGGTCATGTGACAAATCTGGGCTGTCACCTGCCTGGCCTTGCCTCCTTCCCCACACCAAAGACAGCTCTCAGGAAAGATCTACTGCCATTCATACCATGGTATAAATGACCAAAATGGGTTGTGCCGGCCTGATGGGAAAGCCACTAGCCTGACTCACATGGGCCTAGGGCAGCAGTGGTGGCCCAGAGAGCAGAGGGTGGCACTGGATTCTAGCCTGGGGAGGCGTTTGGCCTTTCTGCCTCCGTTTGTTGGAACTAGGAAACCGTGGGAGATCCATGCCCACCTGCTGGGTACACTGACCTGCTTTCCCACCAAGGCCCAGTCACAGACCTCCTGACTTTACAATTTAGGTGTCATGGTCCCCCTCAGTTGGGCATGGTCCCTTTACACTTACCCTCACGTCTGGACCAAGACTCTGTAGGCACATAGCCTGGGTGCAACCCACCCCCCTCCCTTCCCTGTGCCTCAGTTTCCTACTCTGTTGCCTATAAGTGATCAATGACCAACAGTGTTAGCCCCTTAGAGTCTAACTCAGGTTACGAAGGTCTGGTCCCCATTTGCAATGCACTCCTTGGTGAGGACCCCAAGTCTACAAACAAGGGCCCCCACTCCATCCTACTGGTTTTCTACTCAGAACTGATCACTATCAACGATGGTCTTATTTGTCCCCTTATGACTCACTGCCCACCTCTCCAGAGTTCAGGGCTGGCCTCGCCTGTACTTTGCTGCATCTGAGCAGGCAGCTTGGGGTAGCGGCTCAATAAATAGTTGTCAAATGAATGGATGACTCCTGGCCCCTCGTTAGGTCTTACTCCATACCCTCTGACTGCTGAGGAAATGGGCTCAGAGGGTTAGTGTTCCTCAACAGAGCCAGAAGTGAACCGGCTGTCTGACTCCCCAGCCTGAGCTTTCTTCTCCCATGCCAGGTGCTCCAGAGAGGGCCCAGGAGCACACCAAGGGACAAGTCCCCGAGTGGGTGACTTTCTGAGCCATTGGCCCCTCAGTCAGGCTTGGGGATGATCTGTGGAGGTGGACAGCTGGTGGTGGCTCTCTCTGAAGATGGTGGCACCTATCTCTAGGTTTCTTGAGCCGGCCCCCCTTGGAGCCCAGGTGCAGGGCTCTGACTTGGCCATGGAGGATTAGGGGCTTAGCAGGTAGCACACAAATAGCTCTTAAGCCTCTGCATAGAGGTGCTGCTGCTTCAGCAGCTTCCTCCTCCCCCTCACCCCTCCCCGTCTCTGCTCCCTGGCTTAGCCCCACCTGGCTGCACCACCATGGCTGAGTGAGGCCTTGGACTGAGCTGAGAATGTCAAAGGGAAGAAAGGAAGGAGACAAACTGACTCTCCTCCCCTTCCTTCCTCTTCTCCTTCAATCCCACTTCTTCCCTCCTCCCTCCCTGCAATTCTCTCTCTCCCTTTTTAATATATTTTATTTATTTATTTGACAGAGATCACAAGTAGGCAGAGAGGCAGGCAGAGAGAGAGGAGGAAGCAGGCTCCCCTCAGAGAGAGAGCCTGATGTGGGGCTCGATCCCAGGACCCTGGGACCATGACCCAAACCAAAGGCAACCAAACCCACTGAGCCACCCAGGCACCCCATTTCCCTCTTACCCCGACATTTACCAAACACCGTTTATGTGCCAGGCTCAGGGCTAGGTGCTGGGGACACTCAGATAAATCCTATATATTCCCTGCCCTCAAGGAGCTCCTAGTTTTGGGGGCCAGCTAACACGGAGATAATAACCATGGAAGGCAAGGCTCTGCTCCCAGGCCCAGTGCTGTGAGATCCCAGAGGAGCAAGGTGTGGAGCAGGAGGCAGGCAGGAGGCTTAGGCCGGGGGACAACTGTCCAAGGCACAGGGAGCAAAGGGCCAGCTGGCCTGGGGCCTAGGGCCAGGGAGGGCAGGCCTAGGAGTCCGGATGTTAGCTGGCTGTCAGTGGAGAGGGTTATAAGCAGGAGAGGGGTATGATCAGATTCCCATTCTAGGAAGATGCTCTGGAGTCTGGGTGGAGTGTTGGGATAAGTGCTTGACCCAGGATGAGAGCTTTGCCCAGTGCAGACCTCTTTGCTGAGGCTCCTGAGGCTGGCATAAGCGGAAGGTTGCCTGGTATCTGCCATAGGCAGATGGGGCCTTGGAGATGGGACATCTCTGTACCTGTGTGAGAGCCATGAGGGGCTCCTGGCTTCAGTAGCCTCACTGTGGGTGCATGGGGGACACCCAGCTGGTTGAGGCCAGGCTAGAGCCAGGCCCACCTAAGGCCTGGCCTGGAGCTCTATCTGGGCCACACAATCCCCCTCTTCCTATTTCCTTCTTCCAGGGATGTGGGCAGTGTTGGGGACTTGGGAGGATCAAGTCCCAGCCTGAACAACCAAGCTGTGCAGTCTCCAGCAGCCATGTCTCTCTCCAGGCCTCAGTGTCGTCTTAGTGAAAGGGACATTTCAACATCCCACGGTGCCTTCCTTGTAGCATGTGAAGGGTTGTCAGGCTCCTCAGATGGAGACTGAGGCTCGAGCCTCAAGGTCAGAGCTGGAGTATGCCCTTTTGCACACATGAGGAAACTGAGCCTTGGAGAGAGAACAGGCCTGGTCAAGACCCCATCTAGTCTGGGACAGGGGAGACGCAGAACAGAATGCCTAGGTGTAAAGGCTGTGCCTGGGTATGAATCCTGTCTTGGCTCAGTAAGTATTTGTTGAAGGAAAGGAGAGAATGTTGCTGAGCCTCAGTTTCATCATCTGCATAATGGGCACGCTGGAGGCTGTGGAGGATTAAATAAGATGATGCGTGGAAAGTGCTTAGCCTGGTGTCTGGTATTCAGTGAGCATTTGACTTAAAGGTAGCTACAGTGATTGTTTCTCAGACTCAGACCTCAAGAGCTCAGCTTCCCGGGGGAACAGGACTTGGCATGGCACAAACTAGTTTTTGTGTTATTCAGCTGAGATGATATATGATGGAGTCTCAGGCTGGGCCCCCTCCCCCTGCCTCTAGCCACGGACCATATGATCTGTCACTGTGATTGACGCCTGTTGGGTGGCTGGGGCTGTTTTCTCTCTCTCCCCTCTTCTTCCCAGCCATATGCAAATGATTTTAGTTCAAGTAATGCGCTAATGGAAATCCTAACACATTAATAAATGTTTAGCAAGAGAGAGAGCATGCATGATCCTAAGTAATTAGACACTCAACGGAGGAGTTCTGTTGGCACAACTGTCTGGCTCTCTTTCTTTATTTTCCTCCATCATCTCCAAAGAAGTGCAGAAGGAGGCAGGGGGAAAGGGGTAAGGCAGGGGCCAGCTTCAGGACTCACTGCTGGGTAGCCTCTGTAGCCGCTCCCTTTTCTAGGTCTGTCTTCATCCCCCCAGTGTGGACATTTGTCCCACTCTGCCCACTTCACAGATGAGCTGTAAAGTATCAATATCTGATCACCAGGGTGGGTTTCTTATCTGACAGCCCAGTTCTCTTTCCCGGCTGTCAGGACTTTGCACAAAGCTCTGGATCATTGATACCTCTGGGGCAGGTCAAGTGGAGGGCAAAGGGAACAGGGGTCTCAGGGCAGGACAGATCAGGAGCTTCCACCCAGGGCTGGATGAGCCCTTGGGCCCAGTACCTCCACCCAACCCCATGGCTGCAAAATGGAAATCATAACCCTTCCATCACAAGGCTGGTATGAGAATGGAGACAATATATGGAACTTGGCTGGCACAGAGAAGGTCCCCAATAAATGTCAGCTCTCCCTCCCCAGCCTCCCATGTGCTACTCACTCTTGCCCTTGAGCTGCTAAATTGGACATTGTTGATGCTCAGGGGCAGGGACCTTAGCAAAACCTCAAACAGATCCACTAGCTTCAGGAGGTGGAAGGAAGGGGAAAGCCTCAGTGGGGTTGCGGCCTCTGTGGAGCTGGGGGAATGGGGTGAAGGAGGGGGGCCTGGCCATAGCCAGAAAGCAGAGGGTAGGCTCCAGAACCTCTGAGGAGAGGCCCTCTTTGCCATCTTCTTTGGAGCCAGGAACCTTATTTTCTGGTCAAGATGGAGCCCCACTAAACCAAAATAAATAAATACCCATTCCCCTACCCATTCCCATATTGCCATTTCGATTAGATTACATTTTAAGAGCAGGCAAACGTAATGTTCCTCTCAGATCAAATTAGAAACAGGTGCACTTTTGCATAAGGAAATTAAGTTGCAGACAATATGAAGATTTGCTAAAATGCAGACACTGATGAAAATAAGTAGCCCTTTTATTTGTAATTATTGAGGCAATCTGTTCGCAAAGTGTACATGTTAATGGTCTGACAGATCTGTGGACTCCAGCAGGCTGCCACGAACAACTCAGAGCCTCTCTGAAAGTAACAGATTTTTTTTCTTAGAAAATATATGTACATTCTCTTCTCCATCTCCTGGTGCTATTTACAAGGCCTGAAATGCCATAAATAGGAATTCCGTGGTTACACAAGGCCCCTCCCTAAAATACACACTTGATCTGGGCAGAAGACACATTCTGACAGTTTAACTCTTTCAGTTGAACTCTTCTTCCTTTGACAGCCCAGCCAAGTGCAAGGTGGCCCTGGTGGGAGCGCTGGTTCTGAGGGGGCCAGTCAGGAGCTAGAGTCGTCAATGCGCCTCCGACAGTAGGGGCAACAGGTGTGCTGAAGTACCAGCAGCTCGTAGTCCTCCGAGTGGAACATCTGAGGGGAAAAGGTCATGACCCAGGGCCAAGGCCTGAGCCTGGCAAGGACTCCCGCCCTTCCAAGTGGAGGAGGCTTGGCAGTGAGTCAGGGCTAGAAACATCAGATCCAGAACACCTTTGTCTGAGGAGTGAAAGGGAGGGGGAGAAGGGTCTGGGGTCTGAGGCCCCTTTTTTCTAAGTGAAATTCCAAGGTACATCACACTTGCCTGGGTCTCCCTGGTTAGGGGCAGGTACAGAGAGCACAGGGTCAGGGGTAAGCCCACTCCAGACAGCATTCAGAACAGAAGTGAGAAGAGGGAGGGCCTAAGGATGGCCGAGTCTCTTCCTAGCTCAGAGCCCTGGCCTTGGGATCACTTGTGCTCCTCCCAGATGCCAGGTGTCTCAAAGGGGACACTTGGGAAATGGAAAAGCAGCAGAAAGAAGAAACTGGTAGCCATGCAGAAGCTATAGGCACAGTACCTGGAAGCAGGAGGGGCACATGGTGATGGAGGCATCCGGCAGGAGCGAGCGGAAGTACTGCCACTGCAGGGGAGGGGGCCAGCGTTTGATGAGGACGTCCCGTCGGCTCATGGAGCGCAGCACCGACCGGTTTACCACCACAGGCACGAACTCGGAGCCACCTTGCTGCAGGATGGGCAGGTGGAAAGCAGGGGACACCCGTGCTCTCAGCCAGGGTGACATGTTTATATGAGTCACAATCCCAGAATCTTTAGGGCAACCAGAGAGGACCCCAAAGACTTCCCCTGCTGGGTACCTTCATAGAACCCTGCCAGGTCATATAGCTCCTGCTAGCCATCTCTAGTGATGGGGTCCCCGCCACCTCGACTCCACCGTGGCCCAGACAAGGAACAAGTCCACTTCATGCCCAAGTGTGTACAGGAGAAGGGACCTCCGAACCCCCACCCAAGAGGCCTCATACGCCTCCTTAGCTCATCACTCAGAGAGGTACTCTCACCTCAAAGCTCAGCTTTGCCGTGAATGGGTCATCATCTCCCATGGAGTCCATAGTCTCATCCAGCCTCAGAGTTTGGGAATCTGGAAGGGTCTAGTCAAGGACAGAACCTGAGGCTGAGTAGGAAATAGGCCCCACCCTACACCCAATGCAAGATTCACAGGCGCTTTCTGTGGGCCTGGTGTGTTTCTCCATGACTCTGTCTATGGAATAGGTTTCTAGATGGAGGAATGGAGGGAGTGCAAGCCAGAGAGGAGACAGCCCTAGACACACAGAGGCTGGGACCAAGCCCCAGTGCCCAGGAGGGAAAGGTGCTCTGATGGGACCTTTGCTGCCCCACACAGACCACACCATGGCCCACAGGGGCCTGACCAGAAGCATCAAGTGAGCAGAGACTTTGGGCCTGCTGTGGGTGGGAGTAGAAATAATGGGCCAGCTGGAAACCACGGCCAGCCAGCAAACTTGGCAATTCCTGGAGAAACACTTAGTAATCACCGGGTTGCCTGTAGGCACTTGAGATGGACTTGCAGGTCCTATTTCACAGAGAAGCGGGTGAGAGCTCCTGCAAATCCCAAGTCCAGCTAGACCAGGATGAAGGTGCTAAGGAGCTGCCTCCTCTGCCAGGTGGTATCAGAAGAGCTGATATGAGGCTGGGGCGGCTTGGGCTCCCACCAGGAAGAGCCCCAGGGGAATGGAGGCTGCTGGTGCCGAATCAGGTATGAGATGTGGTCCCACCAGGCAGCAACAACCCAGGCAGAGCATCTGATTTCTGTCTCCCATCTTTGGCAAACAACTCCCTGGCTTTTCCTTTCTCCTCTGCTCCTCAAAACGTAAAATGTGGCCCACAGACCAGCGGCACTGGCATTACCTGGAAGCTAATGGAAAGTCAGGATCCCATGCACCAAGACCTGCTGATCCAGCTGCTGTGTGCTAGCAGGGTCTGTAGGTGCTGAGTGTGTACAGTCACATGTAGAAGCCCCCTCCTGTGTCCAGGTAGGACAGTGAACATGGTCCTAGCCAGAGGAAAGAGCTGAGGTGTGGCCTTTGACCCAAGCTGTTCCAGCAAGGATGTGCCTTGTGGTTTTGCTGTCATTCTGGGAGGAATGTCAGCCCTTTCCACGGATTTTAAGGCTGATAGGATGCAGGGTTGGTACTGCTGGTGGGATGGGGTAGGTGCTGCCAAAGAATGAAGCCACCCAAAGGACAACAGAGCCGACAGGACAGGAGACAGCCTCCCACCAGTGCCAACAGAGCACCTGGATCCGGCTGAATGTCCAACTATGGCTAGGCTTCTTTACAGCCTTTTGTTTGCTCAGCTCGATCATGGTTTTTTCTGTCTCTTGTACACAAACGTGACCTGACTAGAAAAGTTGATACAGACATCATATGCTGTGTTGGTTGCTCATCAGCTTTGTGTGGCCAGAAAGACAGACGGCACCTTCTAGGAGCCAGGTGGGTGGGAGGCCCACCTGGAAATGAAGCGAAGGTGACTATCAAGGCACCATCTTCTCTTCCACATGCCTCTTCTGGGCCTGTAGGCATGTACTGTCCCCTTGGTACCTCTGCGCACTGGCCAGCTCTCAGCCTGTTGCCAGCCCCTGTCCCTGCGACCATGCAGGCCTCTCCAATCACTCAGCAGTGGCCTGCCATGCCCATGCCTCCACTGGGCCAGCCATCCCTCAAGCCCCTCCAGCCTCCTGTCTTACACCCAGGCCTCATGCTCAGTTGGCACACACAGAGGTCCAGCTGAGCATCCAGGATACTGTTGCTTGTGATCTCTTGCCATTTGTTCTCACGCTTGTGTCTTGGTGCTTCCAGGTCAATAAGGGAGACAGCTTCTTCATCAGTGATCCCCTCTTCCAGATAGAATTCAACCAGGTGCAGCACCTCTAGAGGGCACAAGGCATGGGGAAGGCCATGGGACGGCTGCCTCAGGGGGAGCCAGGGCCTGGGATGCTCTCACCAGGCAGCATGAGGGGAGGTGCGAGCAGGCTTCTCACCCAGCAGCAGGCTTCTCTGTAAGCAAGGAGACCCACAGGGCCTCTTTCTGCCCACTGCACGTCTGGAGGAAGCAGGCATGTATGCATGTGTGTGCATGTGTACATGTGTGCATGGGTGAAAACCAGTGGCCTTTAGCACCCCTTCTTCCCACTAATAGCCAGATGGGCTCCTCTACAAGGGAGGAGGAACAGCCTCTGCCCAGCTACCTGGAAGGGGTTTCTGATTCTTCGTCAATGTAGAAGGAAGCGGGACTTAAGAGCCCATCTTAGCCTTCCAGACCAAATGCCCAACCAGTGGCATCTAGGGCACTTATGTCATGCAAAGCCCCATACCAGGCTCTGAGGGGCGGGTGCTTCAAATTTGGGCAGCACTGGGTCCTATTTCTGGGAACCCTTTGTGACTGTGCATCTGGTGGGGTGGGTGTCACACTGTCCTCAGTTTACAAATGAGGACACGTGTGGCCAATCAGCAGCAGTCCATCTGCACATGTCAGACTCACCATAGGAAGAGGCAGAGAAGACGAAGGGCTGGCGGCAGTTGATGCAAACGTTGCCCAGGTTGTTCAGCAGTGGGTTGTTGGTGGAACAGCGGTAGCACAAGGGCACCAGCTCCTAAAAAGCACAAGACCCACAATTGCCTGAGAGCCAAACCCAGAGTGAGGAAATGCTCCCTACTCTGATTTGTGGGCCTGGCTGCCAAGAAGCAAGGCTACCTGTGGGGTGGGAAAGGGGCACCGGGCTTAGGACTCTATGCGTGGAGACTCAGGATAAGGGCCTACAGAGGCATCTGAGGCCCTGTCACCTGGGTTCCACTGCCCTGGACTCCTTCACAGGCAGGGCTCAGCAGCACATTTCTCCAGCAGGAATGACAACACCACAGCCACCACACACAGGACGCTTAACACACACCACGTACCCTCCCACACACATTATCTGGGCTGGCTATTTATCTTGTGGGAAAACTATTATGTATATCCTCTTTGATAAAGGGGGAAACCGAGGCTCAGAGAGATGGGAGACAAGGCTAGGAAATGGTGGAGCTGGGATCCAAACCCAGGTCTGTTTGATGCCAAGTCTCTGCTCTGAGCTTGAAGGGGACAATTGTGAGAGATAACAGGTTAAATTGGAAGAAAGGTGGCTGGGGCACAGCTGGGCTACAGATACCTAGAAGAGTGATAACCTGGTTCCAGAAGAAAGAGGGGATAAGGTAGGAGCTCCTAGGATGAGGTGAAAGCAGAGCCATCTGAGCATGCAGGAGCAGGGGGAGGTTAAGGGCAGAGCAGCATGGGCTGGGCTGTAGCCGACTCAGAGTCTCATGGGAAGGCTAGGCAGCAAGGGAGGGCAGGGCTCTGGAGCCCACAGGGGCCAGGGGCTGTGGCTGGAGCAGAGCCGGCTGAGCAGAGAATAGAGGTGGCAGAGAGGGAAAAGCAGAAGTCAACAAACCAGGGCTTGGGAAAAGGAGGAGGGCACAGGATCCTGAGACCATTGTAGCCATCTTTCAGATAGAACCCCGCCGGGAAAGAAGGCATCAGGGGATGTCCAGGAAGAGGAGTGGAAGCCTCTTGCCTGAGAGAGCTGTGCCCTCACCTCACTGTCATGGAAGGGCTTGGAGCGGATGGTCAGGCTACCCAGCTCAATGGACTTCTGGAACCTGGCGGGGATCTGCAGACCCTGCAGCTTGTCGTAGGCATGTCGGGCCAGCTTGTAAGCACCCAGGGCTTTGCTTTGCTTGGCCAGAGTGAAGAGCGTGTTCCTGCGGATGATAGGGTTAAGGACAGCAGAGGCCACACTGGGCCCGAGAGCTGGCATTGCCTATCCTCAGGGTGAGCACTGTGCTGGCGTGCAGCTGGTGCTAGTGCCAGGAGGGTATAGGTAGGAGCTTGAGGAGTGCTTTGCTCACTTGTGGGATGTAAGTGTAATTCTCAGATATCACAGCATAGGGATTTTTCCAGAGATAAAGACAGTGCAGTTTCCATTAATATTTTAACCTTGCTTAGGTTCTCTGGGCCAGCTGATGGCTCATCTTGTACCCTGAGTAGGCCAAAATGGCTCTCCCCACCTCACCCAGCCTGCCAGCCAGGTCCTAGAATGCCCAGCACCAAGTGCCATCCTGCTCTAGGCTTGCCAGGTGGGGCTGGTCCCAGACTGCCTGTGGAGCTCACTCAGATCCAGCTCAGAGGCCACTGGCTATAGGGCACTTCTCTCTGCCTGCACTTCACCAGAAGCCACAGTGATTTCTGAGTGGCAGCCTCCCCTATTCTCTGAGACTTTCCTCTGAGCTCCTCAATCCGAGGCCCCAGGCCTCATCTTAAATGCTGTCTGCACCCAGGCCAGGCCTGTCCTTCCTTCTGTGTCCCACCTGTGAACCCCCTTCCCCACTTCTCCCTGGCAAGCCTCAAGTACCATGTCTCCTTCTTACTCTCCTTCTTCCTGATGCTCCTGCTCCCCACAAGCCCAGTGTGGCTCCTTCCACTCCAGAAGTTACACAGCAGTAAGCTTTCTTGTCTATGTCTCCACGGTCACTCTTCAAAGTCAGGGACCATGTCAGGAGCCACTTCCAGGTCCCCAATGAACAGTATAGGGTGCAGTTTAGGACAGGGGTTCAATCAAACAGAACTTGCTGGGAAGACTGGGCAAAGGTTCTCAGGCTCCAGCAGGTTTGGCCTTGGCCACACCTCTGCAAAGTTCTCAGTCAACAACATACTTCTTGGTTCCCTGGAATGTAAATGATGGGCCTGGAACCTTTAGAGAAGCCACTTCTCACCGATCAGTACCTCTGAGGCCTCTCCTGGGAGGGTCTTTTCCTTACAGAGAAAAGGTAGGGTTGGGGCTGGGAGGGGGCTGAGAGAATATAAGATTTAGAAGAGGATGGGGAAAATTATGACTTTTATGACCTTAAAAGATTTTGGTCATTTCCTGGTAGCTTCTGGAAGCATGGGTCCCCAGCCTTCCTCTTTAATGGCCCTTATAGTTCCAAAGAAGGTGAGGCCAACTCACATGGAGGCCCTCAGATCACTACCTCTCCAGCCTGACTCCCACCTAGGGTGGGCTTCAGCGTCTCCCGTATGCCATGCTTACTTCACCTCTGTGCCTTTCCATGTGCAGGGTGCTCCCTTGGAATATCTACTCTACTATCTTCCCTGGTGCCTCATAGGATAGATGTCGGCTCTTCCAGGCAGCCCTCCCTTACCATGGCCCCAGCCTTAGCTACATTCCACACGTGGACACAACTCACATCCCACTGAACTAAGCCCTGACACTTGTCACCTCCTCTACTAGATAACAGCTTTGTCACCTACCACCTGGCCCGATGTCTAGGGCACAGCAGGTGCTCCATGCCCCGGCTGAACAAACACCCTCTAACCTGCCCCCCAGGAAAATGCCCAAGAATCCAAGAGCTTCCTCCATTTCTGTTATACCCTTATTTATGGGTTCCAGGAGGGCTTGGGCAGTGGACTGGTTAGAGACCCACAGATGGGCTAAGCCCAGAGAGCCTTAGAAAATAATCTTCTCTTGGCACTGGCCCCCTGGCCTCCCTGGCGAGCTGCTTCTACAGTAAAACTGTAGCAGCAGGACAAACTCTCTCTCTTCCCTGAGGGTTATTGGAGATAGGGAAGGTTCTGCCAGTAAAGTGCTCTGGAAAGAGCTTCACAGGGGCCATTAGACAAGAGAGGTGGGACAGAGGGTGGGGGTGAAAGGATACACTTTAGAGATGCCCAAAGGGGTGTCTTTGGTCAGGCTGTGCAGCAGGAACCTGGAGATGTTGAAGAGGGTTTCGGGAAGATGGAAACTGAAGGGCTCCTCCTGCAGTGAGAAAAGCAAATGGGGATTGAATTCCTCAATGAAACAGCTGCTGGGACAAGTCAAAAGGCAGACAACCAAAAATTCTGAAATATTTCAGTAAAAGAGCAGCTTCCCTTAATGAGCATCTACTATGTACTGGGTGCTTTACAGCTG
Organism: Mustela lutreola; assembly: GCF_030435805.1. Classification (NCBI taxonomy): domain Eukaryota; kingdom Metazoa; phylum Chordata; class Mammalia; order Carnivora; family Mustelidae; genus Mustela; species Mustela lutreola. The sequence continues at coordinate 54,770,418 of NC_081291.1, read as the reverse complement.
TCTTAACAAAATTCTGTAAAGTGCACTTTCATCCTCACTGTACTGATGAGCAAACAGGCCCAGAGAGATGACTTGCCCAAGTCACCCAGCTAGAAAAGAGCCGAGCTAGGATTCAAACCCAGGTCTGATTCCAAAGCCCAAGAATGCCTCTCCTTGGCTGTGTTGCCTCTGGGGTGGGTTATGATTCCATTTCTCTGAGCACTTCAAGTTGTCTCCAATGAGTTCTGAGAGAGAAGACCTTTTAGGCAATTTAGGACATGACCATACCCTAAGCATGTCTTTAAATGGAGGTTGTTAACTCTTCAGAACATGAAATCATGTGCCTCTTCTCCACTCTCCAGCCGCAGTCTGGCTGCCCAATGCCCACCAGATGTGCACATGTGCCAGAGCTCCTCAATTACTCATCCCTGCACCCCCAGCACCTGGCACAGGCCCTAACAAACCAGGCGCTAACACACACAAACAGGTCTTCTGTACCTAGAGGCTGCCAGAAGCTCCACACAGTAGACCACAGGGAATTTTCTATCATGAGGGGGTCCATAAAAGGTTAAGAATACCATTTTGAAGGGATCTGGTACATCGTATGCAAACTGAGACAACTGTAGATGACAAGATGAAAGCAGGCCAGCTCTCCCTCCCCTTTGAGCACTTACATGGTAATAAACTGACATTTCCTGAAGGGTCTTACTAGGCTGTACTCCTCATCGTGCCAGCAGGACTTAGGCCCTAATTGGTCTAAATTTGTGAGGACTTACTTTACACTACTACTTGGGTTTGGAGCCCAGCGTTCTCTCTTTAGCTCTCATTTAAATTTCTACAGCCTCTGTTAGTTCCAAGAACCCAAGAAAACCTGAGATTGCATCCTTTTCTGGGTGACAGCCAGGGAGAAGCCTGCCTCTGGTTATATCGTGGTAGGTATGGAAGCTAAGAACCATCCCAGGAAGAACAGAATTGGCCGGTGGCAGAAGGGTCCTCAGAACTAGCGCCTCTCCTCTGGGAAGGAAGCCATTATCTCACGAAAGGTCTGGTGCTTCCCTCTGCAGTCTGCTCTGCCTCAGAGCTGCTCTGCTGGGCCCCGATGCCAAATGCTAAAGTACCACCCACCTCCATGCCTCTGCACATGTTGTGACCTCTGCCAGGAATGCTGTTTCTCCTCCTCCTCTTCCCCATTCTTACTAATCTCCCTCCTCTTGGCTTAGGTTCACTTCCTCTAGGAAGTCCTCCTGGTTCTTAGTTTTTCCCTTAAGACAACTGGGCTACACCTGCTTGTTCACTGACTATGAGTTCTTCAGGGGCAGGGATAACATCTTGCTCACCACTATGTCCCAAGGTCTCAGCAGAGGGCCTGACACACAGAAGGGATTTGTTGAATGAAGGAATGGCCCAATAAAGTCTCAGGTAGGATGAACAGACAGATACCCCAGCTGGTGTGAAGCTGCTACAAGCTCACAACTGCACAAAGGTCCTGGAGCAGAGCTCAGTTCTTTTTTTTTTTTTTTTTTTTTTAAAGATTTTATTTATTAATTTGACAGAGAGAAATCACAAGTAGACAGAGAGGCAGCCAGAGAGAGAGAGAGGGAAGCAGGCTCTCTGCCGAGCAGAGAGCCCGATGCGGGACTCGATCCCAGGACTCTGAGATCATGACCTGAGCCGAAGGCAGCGGCTTAACCCACTGAGCCACCCAGGCGCCCCACAGAGCTCAGTTCTTACAAAAAAGAAACAAAGAGCCCAGCTCCAAAGTGGTTCAGACAAACTGACACTGAGCTGGGGCCCTGACTTTTCAGCTGGAGTTGAGTTTGGGGTCTTTCCCAGTGAGCACCTGATAGAAATGAGAGGCCCTAAAAAGACTGTAAGGGGCGATGAGTTCCCTTGAAAACACTGACCGTGGTATGGGGAAGAGATGAGATGAAGGATTGATAGCTAACCGAGGCAGAGCCTAGCAGAGGAGTCTTTCTTACCAGAATTTCCTCAGAGACAAAGAATGTGCAGAGCACTCAGCACAAATGTGGGGGAAAGAGGTGCCCAGTGTGGAACGCAGGGCTCTTGAGATGGTCAAAGAACTGCGAAATGTTCTGCCCATGGAAAATTGGTTGGAAGCCTCCATGCAGGGCAGGAGAACAGCTGACACTCATCTGTGCCAAGTGCTTTTCCAATATTAACTCATCTAATCCTCACAACCCCACCAAGTAGGTACTATTTTTTTTAAGTTTTTTAAAAATTTTATTTATTTATTAGAGAGAGATCACAAGTAGGCAGAGAGAGAGAGAGAGAGAGAGAGAGAGAGAGAAGCAGGCTTCCTGCTGAGCAGAGAGCCTGATGCGGGACTTGATACCAGGACCCTGAGATCATGACCCAAGCTGAAGGCAGCGGCTTAATCCACTGAACCACCCAGGCGCCCCCAAGTAGGTACTATTATCACCCCTACTTGAAGAGAAGGAAGCTGAAGCACAGAGGCAAGTGAACAACTCTCCAAGGTGACACAGCAGAGCTGGAGTGTGCGGCCAGTGGTCTGCCTTCTCCAAGTTAGAGGGTGTGGGGGATCAGAGGCTAAGAGGACAGGCTCTGGAGCCAGCCTATCTGGTCTGGTCCTGGTCTTATTTAATATTTGTGGGATCTCTGTTTTTAGTGCCTCGGTTTCCTTATCTGTAAAATGGGGAGTAAATAAATAAAGGAGTAAATAAATTGATACAATAAAGCCTTCAGCACATTTCCTGGTAAACAGTAAGTCCTCAATAAAGGTTTGTTATTGGTATTATCCTCCTGGCTTATCAGCACAGGATAAGCTCACCCTGTAGGTGCTTAATCAACATTTGTTGAGTGATTGAGGATACACAAAATGAGGAGGCTGATAACAAGCTACCACCTGTTCCCCCATTGTCAGGAGATAGATTTTAGATGGCTTAATCAAAAAATTCAGGGAGTGACTAAAAAGAACTATTTGGGTCTCTGGAGATCAAGCCTATGCTCGTTCTTTTTGGTAGAGAAGGAAACTGAGAGCCAGAGAGAGAAAGTAAATAGCTCAAGGTCACATAGCAATTCAGAGGCAGGGCCAAGAAGAGACCTCAGGCCTTTGGTTAGAGATGGGGCTTCACCCACCTAGAATGGAACATCCACCCTTGATCACTTTATTTTTATATTTTGTAAGATTTTGTTTATTCATTTGAGAGAATGAGAGAGAGAGAGAGAGAGAGAGAGCGCACAAGCCCGGGGGGACGAGCAGAGGCAGAGGGAGAAGCGGGCTCCCCACTGAGCAGAGAGCCCAATGCAGGCTTGTTCCTTTGACTCTGGATATCATGACCTACGCCAAAAGCAGACACTTAACAGACTGAGCCACCCAGGCGCCCCCAACCCTGATCATTTTAGAGATAACTCTTTGTCTGGCTAACCTGGAGTCTGCGTGAATTTTACAAACATAAAGCTGGCACCTAGAAAGTCCCATTCTAGCTCTGGCTCACTAATTCAGAAGCCCACAGCTTACAACAGGTCAAAGGGTAACTGAGGAAAATCAAAGTCCCAAACTTTGTCTCCAAGGAGGAGACCTGAATTTCTTGGCAAGTCATCCTGTCCAGTGGGTTTATTTTCCATCCAGAGTTCTGCTGCTCTGTAAGATGTGCCCAGGGCCCTTAGCTCAGTAGGCAGCACCCCCACCTGGCCCCCATATCCGGACCACCTTACCGTGTACCGCTGAATGGCATGGTAGCCATGGTACAGCTCGGCCAAGTGCTGGAAGTGGCGAAACTTGTCAAGCATCACGTCCTTCTGGGCAGGGTCTGGGGTATGCAGTGTTGGGGGGAGGGTGGCAAGAGGGGGGAGATGGGTCAAGCCATGTCTACAAGATAAAGGCAATGGCAACACTGCCAGTGTCAGCTCTCCCCCAGTATCAAGACCTGTGCCAGGGAGACTGACAAAGAGATGCAGTGATGGGAAAGGTGCTGCTTAGGAGCTGGGACTCCCCAGGACAGGGAAAGTCTCAGATGGGCAGAGCATGTGGCCACGAAAAGTCTGAGTACATTTCTTGCAGGTTCTCCCAGATCTAACACTACAGCCTATCAGGTCATTCCAGTGGGGAGCACCAGCATGAAAAGGGTGATCACTGGTGTGCAGACATACCAGAGGAGCCTGGCGTGGAGGATGAGCACATGTCAGCTTTACTCATCTCACCTCCAGCCTCTTCCCTCTCTGCCAGGCCTTATCCAAAGCACAGACCACTGGCCAGAACAGAAATATGACACCTTATACCCGGACCTAACAGTTTCCAAATCATAACCATAGCTTCTGTGAGGCTCACAGCAGCCTTATAAGAAAGTAGGACAGGATTACCTCCAACCACATATGGGGAGGTAGAGTTTAGGAAGAAATTGTGACTCGTTACAAGTCACCTAGCTGCCTCCAATTCTAGTGTTTTTCCCACTCCGGCATGCTGGCCTTAGTCCAGTGAAGAACATCTCCATGTCCCCTCTGCTTCCAGAACTCCCTCAGTGCATGATGGGAAGTCTCAAGAAAGCAACATTGAAACTATTTTCCTGCCTGGAATGAGTGAGAATCTGGAGTGTGTTACTGTAAAGTGATCTCTTTCTCATCTTTCCATTTAATTAAATTTTTTAAAAAAGTGCTCACCTGGGTCTGGTTATAGGCTCCCAGGTAGCAGGGGAGAGAGATGTTCTGAATTAGCAACACAGGGCAGGACCTCCCAACCATAACCCCAGGATGGCCCTCATCCCATCATTAAACTTATGGGCAAACTGGAAAAAGATGACACACCAGATTATGCCGCTGCAGGACAGGGTTACGGACAATACACCCAATAAACAAGCCTAGGGCTTTAATTAAAACGTCCCAGCTCCTTCGATGTTTATCTTGGTGCCAGAGCAGGGCTGGGGAAAACAAGCAGCCTGGCTGATGTTTACTTACCTTGAGCTATATCAAGGCACTGCATGGACAGCATCCAGTAATAATAGGCAGCATCATTAAATCTGCTCTCTACCACGGCATTGTGTGTGAGCTGCTCTAGCACCCGGACCGCTTCCCGCTGCCGCCCGGCCTTGTGGAACGCTGCAGGGGCACAAAAACACACAGTTTGGGGAGTGGGATGGAAATCTGCAGGGCTTGCAAGGGGCTGCTGTAGAAGTAGGACACTCAATGGGAGCATCTGCAGCACTTCGTTGCTGGGATGCGCCTCTCAGGCCGAAGGCTATAAATAACGGAGGCTACATCCTGAAAAAAGTGCAGTGAGACACATTCCTTTCTGGCTGGGAAAAGGCAACTGACTTTGGAAAAGCACAGCAGAAAGAAAAACCTCAGGGCCAAATTGCAGGGCCAAATCTGAGGATGGCACCAGTGAGGTCTTACCCTCACCCCATTCCGGGCCGGGACAAAGTTTTGTGACATCCAGCGTGACACTAGTAGCACCTGACAACTGAACAGGTTTGGTGGCTTACAAAGTGTTTTTATTGCTGATTCCTCGTTGGATGGTCACAACAGACTTATGAAGGTGGAAGTAAAGTGGCATACCCAAGGTTACTGAACCTAGCCCCATTCAAGTCCTCCATCAGTCTTCAACTGTGTGCTTTTTAATGACAACCTTGAAAAATATGGCTCGGTTCTAGCAACCAAACATTTGTGAACACATGCAAAAAAAAAAAACCCTCTCAATAATTCTTATATCTGGGGCGCCTGGGTGGCTCAGTGGGTTAAGCCGCTGCCTTCAGCTCAGGTCATGATCTCAGGGTCCTGGGATCGAGTCCCGCATCGGGCTCTCTGCTCGGCAGGGAACCTGCTTCCCTCTCTCTCTCTCTGCCTGCCTCTCCATCTACTTGTGATTTCTCTCTGTCATATAAATAAAATCTTTAAAAAAAATAATAATAATTCTTATATCTGTTTAACAGAAATTTCCTGAATCTTGACTATGTGGCCAGACCCTCAGGAAGTTGGGGGCTGCCAGGGAGGCATGTCTAGCTGTGACACTTGCTCACATGTGAGCACTCAAATGATCCAAATCCTCTGCTTTATAGAAGGAAAAGGTCTGGCCTTTGTTCCAAATCTCATCTCCAATCTCTTGTCTGAGTACCAAGTTACTATGGCGATGGATTCTTGGAAGGGCAGACACAGACAGATGGATAGGTTGATGTGTTTTGCCCAAACATGCACATACTTCAGCAACTGGGTGCTCTGGAAATGCTAAAGCAGAAGAGAACATGCTGTCTTTCAATGGGGGCTTTTAGCAGAGGAGCTCCAACAGGGAGACATTTGTTCCGCAATGTGTCCGGAGGTGGCAACTGTTACCATATAGAAGTGTAAATGAGATGCTATGGAATACGACACACCCAGCTTCAATTAGGAGACTTTCTAAGGAGGCAGTAAGACCTAGTCACAAGAATCAGGTTCCTAGGCAGACAGATCCTGGTCCAATCCTGGCTCTGCCATTCTCTCTGGCTTTGTGACTTTGCAGTGCGCAGTTAGCCTCGGTGTCTCTGCAGGGTTGCTGGCGAGGTTCTGGGTTATGTAGTTAAGTGCCCAGCTAGTGCCTGACACAGAGAAGGCAGTCACATTTTAAAATTGCTATTACCAGTTAAGGCTCTATGTTTCCTTTTGCTCCTATCTCAGATATTGCCATATGTGGGGTGCAGCCCACTTAACCGGTAGAAATGCCAAGGAGCAGAGGTCACTTTTTTATCTGAGCCAAATTACTGTTTGCGGTAGAGGAAAGTGGCAGCTAATACCATGCCGGACACTCTGTGGGATTCCTCATATTTTGTCCCCACTCCAGCCTGGCTCAAATTCCCACTTGCTTGCTGTGGGACTTCAGGCAAATCCCTTTACTTCCTCCAACCTCAGCTTTCTCATCTAGAAAACAGTACCAACATCATAGTGCTACTGTGAGAATTAAGTGGGAATCTACATCTGAGTGCACAGTGCTTTGCTCAGAGAAGAGACAGGACCTGCCTGAGGTCCAGAGGCAAGTGAGTGATGGACCCAGGTGTGTCCAACTCCAAAGCTCATGTTCTTTCCATTGCTCCCCAGTCTTTCACCAAGAAACACATCACATTCACCAGGATGAAGTCATCCATCTTTAGACCTGTGATGGGAGGGGCTTGGCAGCCTTTCTAAAATGTGGGTCTTGGCAATACCAACTCATGCTCCTTCTGCAACGTGCCAGTCTGTGTGGCCTACCTTTCTGGGCTTCCTCAAAACGATCATTCTCTGCTAGCCACTGAGCATAGGGCACATAGATGTCATCCTTAAATTCGGGATGCTTCTCACCCAAAGCAAAGGCCTGGAGGAAGGAACAAATGCATTCTTAAAAAAGCAGCCCCCACAGGCCCCATGAAAACATGGCACTTGGCTGAATCCATTAGGGATGTGTCATATTTTGCCAGGCTGACAACTCAGAGGGGGAGAGTGCCTCCCCCTACCACCACCTCCAGAAACGCAAAAACAAATCAGCTCTTTGAAAACAAAAGGCAATTAACAGCAATATGCAAGCGACTGGATTCAATAACAACACAGTCTGTTTCTGGACCCCAGAAGCAGCCCAGAATCGGAAACATTTTATTTTGAGGGTTTGCGTAGGCTCCTGTAGCGCTGCAAACAGATTTCTTTTAATTGCAGATGACACCTAAGGAAACAGAATTGACATTATCATCATCACTGCTTATTAGCTGTCAAAGATGACTGTGGACCTGGTGCTGTATGGGACCCAGTCACTGCTTTATCTAAGCCCCAGAACCACCTGTCAGGCCAGGAGAAGTGGAAATGAGTCACGGGGGACAGTATGTGGCAACAGGGAGAAAGTTTGCCTGATGCATGGTAAGGACTGAGTGTTTCTAAGATGCTCTAATTTATGCTGCTTCACAAATCTCCTAATAAATTTATCCTGGGAAGCCATTATTGCCTCTGTCCTTGGCCCCACCTCTTCTCATCAGTAACCTTGTCACCTCACCAAATGGAGCCACTCAGAGGGCAGAGAAGAGTCAGACAGCTTTATTCAGAAAAGGTCTTGCTGTGGCTCTGTAAACTAGACCTCAGCAAGTGGATGGGTGGGTGGGGTGGGGTGAGGACCATGGGTGCAGCCCCTGATCCTCTCAGGAATGAGTCCAGGTTAGAGGGAAGAAGGAAGAGAAATAGCTGTCCTTGAAATGGCTCTGGCAGCCTGCACCTGGAGAGTATGGGTGACATTTTCTGTCAAACGGCACCCAGCAGGTTTTGAATGTTACGTAAATGTGTCTCCATGTCAGAGATCTATCAGCCTATAGTGCTGGTCACAAGCAGCTCAGACCAACAGCAGGCACAGGGCTGTCCTGCTAAAACTCTCACATCCCTGGTGTCTATCACAGGGCCAGCATGAAGTCAGCAGTGCATATTTTATGAATGAATGAATGAATGAATGAATGAACAAATGAATAAATGGGCCTCTAACACCCTGGCTCAGAGAATTCAAGTGTTAATCTCCTAATTGCCAGGCCAACGTTCACTCTCACGCGGGCAGCTGCACTCCATCCAAAGCCCAAAAAGCACCCTGTGGTCCAGGGCTCACGTGGGGCCCTCTACCCCATGAGGCATGCTCTGCCCTCACCTCATCCCAGCGCTGGGTCTCCACATGCAGCTGAACCAAGGACTTCAGGTCACCGATCTTCAAGTAGGTTTCAGCAGCATAGCCAGGGTTATCCAGCTTCTTGAAATAGTAAGCACACATCAGGAGGGGCTCCCGCTCGGCCTTGTCCAGTTTACGGGCAATGTCAATTAACCTGGAGAGGTAAAAGCACGGGGAGGAGATAGACTCCTATAACAGTAACCTGACGGAAGAAAGCAGCGTGGGCTTTTGGGTCTTCTTGAGGGCAGGCTCCATGTCGATTCATGTTGATGTCCTCAAAGCTCAATATGGTGCCAGGGCCCCTGGTGGTTATTAAATGAGTGAATATATAATCCAGAGACATTGCCCAGTGACCAAGAGTAGTTGCCTGATAAAGGACACTGTCTCCCCCACTTTGTGTGTGCCTTTCACAGAGTCGCTATCTATCCAGCAGTATCTGGGGATAGAAACAAACATCTACTGGTACCAAGCACAGCACCAGGAGCTTTCACATGTGTGATCTCATTGAATCTTCATTGTCCTAACAGGCACTATTATTCTCATTTTACAGATGAGAGGGCTAAAGGCGAGGTAGAGGTGAAGTGCCTGCTCAAGATTTTGCGGCCAGGAAGTGGCAGAATGCTCTTTCCACACCATTTCAGGAATTCTCATAGGAAAGCATGGGTACAGGCGTGAGAATTCTTCAGCTGACAGGACTTTAGAGGAAGAGGCATGTGTGGAGCCTGCTCTGACCTCTGGAAGAAAGGCCTCTTGGAAATCTTGGCTGTGCCTCTCTTGCTGGTCAAGATGCTGACCACAGGGGAGGTGGGGTGGTGCCACAGGGACCACTGGGGCTCACCACTTCTTCCCAGTGGTAACTGGCCCTCCCACTACTCGTAGGGACATGGGATGGGAGTGGATGAAACATGCTTGTTCCCTCTGGTCAGGGTGGGTTTTTAGAGTAAAACCAGCTCTCTTGGGGGAAAGGGGCTCCACCCAGCTTGCTCTTTGTGAAAAAAGAAGGGGAAGCAGCTATAACAGATCCCTGTCTCAGACACAGGCAAGCTCAGGGAGGCCTGTCAATCTGCACTTAGAATAATAATGGCATCTAAAAATAACATTTCTCAGCAGAGAAAGAACACATTTTTAGGGAAAGGTGGCACGTCAACCCCTTATAGCCCCCCCCAGCCCCACCCATTAAACCAAATGTCCCTGGAGAGGAGGCACCTTTTATAGCTAGACCTGAGAAAAGGACGAACATGCTTAAATATCTCTTTCCTGAACTAGTTAGGTATCTCCAGGGTAACCTGACACATGTCAGTTGCAAATGAAAGTGACATGAAAAACCAGAGGGGAGAGAGCAGGGCCACAAATCTGCCTGACTCTCTCCTGTACCACTCCTTTCGTGAAAACAATAATTGGGGGGGGGCAAGATCTGTATCTTCAAGAACCTTCATTCTTGTACAAGAGAAAGATGGGGTGGTAGGTCACATACATATGGCATGTATATGAGGGGCATTCATGGCAACTACATGGTGGGGTTCAGGGAAGTGACTTAGTTATTAACCAGCCCTCTCCTTCCCCAGGACCTGCCTAGGCCACCACTACTACAGACCACAGTGTGGCTTCCAGAATGACCAACAGCCTGAGGGCTCAGACTGAGCCACCCTCAGGGGCTGCTCCCTCACCTGTTCTTTGCTGGCTATGGCAGTGTGCCCCTATATGTGTACACACACATACCCAGTGCATATGTGCATGAGTGTGAGGTCTACCTTCCTTGACTGTGGGAGGAGGAGGCCATCCCCCTGGAGGTCTGATGCTCTAAGAGTCTCAAAACTGAATCCATCGTCTCTCTGGGCAGCCCCACTGCATGCCCGCCTCTCTTCGGGGAAACTCCTGGTTTGTGCTGTCCTTTTGGCCTCATGCCCGTCTCCTTCCTACCACCCCCTACTTCTTAAAATTCAAGGGTCTTCATGCAAAGACCACATCCACGGTTTCTCCCATGAGAATTCTTGTCTCCTTTCCTGGTGTGCTTTAGAAGCATTCTTTTTCTTTTTTAGTTCCTACTATTACACATATTAGGGGCGCTGGAATCAGCCAAGTCAGTCTGAAGCTCAGCTCCATGGTTTCCCAGCTGTTTTGCCCTGTGTGATCACCTGGTCCTTGAGCCTTGGTTTCCTCATTTGGAAGCTGGACATGGAAACACGACAGCTTAGGGTATGGGGGAGAATCAAATGCCTGTAAGATATTGCAATATCTGGCTCCTATGGAAGGATCAGTGAATGGCAGCTCTAATGCCTGGGTACCTCCCCCTATATTTCCCCAACCCCTGACCCTTTCCCCAGGGATTCACTAAGCTGCTCAAAGGCAGTGACTGCCTTGTTTGATCTCTGTGTCTCCCAAAAACCTAGTTACTATTACATTTGGATTATGTATTTAGAGAAACATTTTCTTTCCCCCTTGTCAGTCAAAACCAAGAGCTAACATGACAAGACATGCTGCCAAATGCTTCTTGGGGCAGGGACTGAAAACCCACGTGTCAACCCAGCCATGGTCGCCGCTGATCTCTATGGCCTTGATGTGTTCTCCTGCTGAGATGTACATCTCCACAGCAGCTTTAGGCTCATTGATATTTCTAGCCCAGTCAGCCTGTTTGGTGATTAGCATCTTTGTTTCTTTGGGGTCTCCAGATCCAAGGAAATCCTGAGGAAGCACAACAAACAAAAACACTCCGGATTAGAACTTCCTGCTGCCAGCATTACGTCAGACTGCCGAAAGCTGGAGCAAGGAAGGGCTCTGTTTGGCTGAAGTAGGCATTCAGGATGCAGGAGTGAGTCCATTGCTGTATGGTTGACTGAGGGGCAGTCCCAGGTGTCAGGGAGGAGAGCTCATAGGCTGCTCCACAGGTGCTCCTTGGGAGTATGGGACAGTGTCAAGGACTACAGCCCTGAATGTTCCCTGCCCCTCCCACTAACAGACATTTGTTCTTCAGCTAAACAATACTTTCCGGACTCTTTGGAGTACTGTACACAAACTCTGCAGTGTTGAAGTTTTATGATCAGGTTACTCTGTTTCTCTCTCTCATACAGTCAGCTACATGTGTGACTATTTCCATATAGTGACTCTACAATCTGGCTGCCTAATTTTGAATATCCAGACCTACAATCTTTATTCAGATAATAGGGATGATACCACATGCCTCAGAGTGAGGCTAAGCATGGGGTCCCATAAACCTAAATGGACAAAATGATGTACAGAGTTCTAGGGGAGCCCCTCTGTGCCCTCTCCTCCCCAACTACCACCACACTAGAAGTACTGTTCACATCTGTTTTCTGATTCTATTCACATTCTGTTGCCTGAACTTAGGGCATCATCCCATTTGCTTCTCGCCCCATTATGTGCCTAGAGCAGATAAGGACCACAAGTGTTCTTGATTAGTTACTTCCAACTGGATGATATCAAATCCTGTTCTGATATCGGGTCTGTAGAGGTGGGGCAGCAGGAGGCCATGCCAGGGGGTGGTGAGATGGGGGGAAGAGGCCCAGAGAGAACCTGGGAAGGAAGAGGTAACAGGGGGCTTCCCTGACTGGCATCCCATGGCTGGCATCCCTCGGTTAGCCCTTGAATGCGTGAGAAACAGCTTCAGAAAATCACCTCTTTTCAGGATATAGTTACCCCAAATAAATACATGGGAGTTTGCCATAGTTGAAGAAGCTTTGGTGCTGACATTTTTAAAGGTGGGGCTTTTCAAAAGGGAAAAATTAAGAGTGCTTAGAGCCCAGATCTGCATTACTAGTTAGAAGTGGTTTGTCTTGGGAATAATGTACCCTGCAGAAAGTGCACTGTGTCAGCCTCACAAAGTATAAAAAAAGCATTCCTTTCCCCATGATTAGCACTCATTTGTCAGGAAAGTACAGTCAATGTATGCTAAAAACCCACTTGAACAATTAGCTCTCTCTTTTTCCATTTGCTTTCAGGGTAATTGTGTAGCCCCTAAAATAATATATTAGATGGCCTAAGACAACCAACTGTTGTAAGGGGAGGAAAGGGCATCATTTACCCTGAATAAAAGACAGGCCCATCTCGCTGGTCTCTGGTCTCCCTGGAGTTCACACAGGGGAAGAAGCTTAGAAAAAGCAAGCACTGACAATCTGAAAATGCCTAGTTTAGACCATTACAGACACAGCCTTTACTCTTTTGCAACTAGTACAACATATACTGTTTATGCAAGTACAAAGCTGGAAACTCTGCTAACCTGGTTGGTTAAATGAGGCTAGCAGCCAGAGAAAACAGGCATCATAAGAGAACAGAAATGTCCTTCACAGTGAGTACTCAATGGACTTGGGGTGACTATAGTGAGAAGGGTCAGAGGCCGCAAGCAAGCCATAAATTTGGGACATCAACAAGGAGACCAGCCAGACACACAGCTCACAGGCTAGAAGGAACCACCTCCAGCCCAATAGCCTAACTCAGGGAGCTCTGACCTAATTGAAGCTGAGTCTAAATGATTCCTTTGAGGCTTAGCAAACTGGGTTTTCAAGGGTTCTTTGGTTCCATGAAGCTAATTTACATGTTATCTGTGGCCATGGCAAAGACTATGTCCTGGAGTGGACAGAAAGAGGCTGTGCTGAGTGATGAATGAGACTAAACAGTGTTCTCATGCTTGGTGATTTTGATAAGGACATACTACATAAGAGTTAAGAGCATTATAATTCCCTTTATCACCATATAAACATGTCACTTATCCGGAAAGCATACAATTTATTTGTACGTGGGAATGTAATTTAAAAATTTTCTGAAAACCAGATTGAATCTTGGGAAGCAATTTTCAAGTAAACAAAAACATGCCATGTTAATAAGCACTGTATTCCCCCCCGCCCCCCAACATAATGTGTGTGTACACATTTCCTCAAAGTCAGACTATTGGGGGGGGATTGAAACAGAACCAAACTACTTGGAATTGCGATCTAAAACTAAAACCAAAACAACCCCCAGAATATTTGCCTTCATAGAGAGGCAGACCAGATGGAGTGTGTAAGTGGGCTGCATTTCTGGATGGGAGACTGTGGGTGGACAAAGCCCACCCCAGGTGTGAGGAGGGGCCTCAGTGTAGGGAGAGGAGTGGGGATCACTGGGGAGAAGCCTGAAGACTAGCCACTCTGTGGTCACACTTAGCTCCTCTCATTTTCCCAGCCTTTCTATAGTTTGGCCTTTGCGAAGGGCTTCCTCATACATTATTTTGTGCAATTCTCAGAAATGAGCTGAGCTATAGCTATGTCACCCTCTGAGAAGAAAATGGAAGTTCAACAAAGTGAAGAGGCCAGGAAGGACCCACAGGAAGGACCAGGACTCACGCCAGCTCACCAAATGCAAAGTGAGCACCACAGCTGCCTACTGGAAGGTTTCAGAGGCTCCAGGAAAGGCTGCTGGTTCTGAAGAACCACCACATCCTGCCATTCCTAATGCCCAAATTCCACTCCTAGGGATTCAATCCTTTAGGTAGGTTTTGTCCTTAGTTTAAATGTTGTTATCCCCAGGAAAAGACATACTGATTTAGCTGTTCTCAGTATGAATGCAGTGTTAAATAGTGTGTGTGTGTGTGTGTGTGTGTGTGTGTGCATGCGCATGCGCACGGTGGGCGTGTCAGGGAAGGGTTAAAAAAGTGGAAGAGGACAAAGTGGGGGAACCTTAAGCACTCGGATCTGGGGGATGGGGTGAAGGAACCATCAAGGTGAAGAGACAGGCTAGGACCAAGGGGCTCATTTAGATATTAATGACCAGAAACTCTATCACATCACTGTCACAGAGATGCAACCTTCAGCCCCATGATCTCACAGGTAGAACATAAAAGAGCATAACCATCTTTGGGAACAAAAAAGGAGAAAAAAGATGGGGAAGATTTTCCATCTTGAACTTGTGAGCTAGATAATTACCATTAATAGCCACTAATTGGTTGTGGCTGATGACTCACTTAATAACATTCTGAAGCCTATCCTGACAGTACCGGGAAAGGCAGTTTAACAAAGGCATCTCTGCGGAAGGAAGGGCCTGGTTGCTCAGTGCACCCAAGACTCTTTTCACCTTTCATTAGGCTGAACTACAAATGGCTTGATGGCTGGGCTCTCTAGGTGAACTTGTTCTCCCACAAACCATCAGGAGCCTGCTCTAGGCAAACCCCTGTCATGTACCCATATCTGCTGGGGACTAAGCTTAACAGAGGATCTGCAAATGCAAGGGAAATCACCACCACCACCCATACAGATGCACCCCCGGGGTGACAGGAAGTACACTGTGCTAGTACTGGAAGGAAGGGACTCTGTCATGGTGTCTCCAAAGCACGGTCAAGAGCATAGTACCAATCAGAGAGCTGACCCTTAGGAAACCTTGGGTGAAGTGAACCATACTGTCCCATATAACAATGGTAGAACTAACTTGTACCTGAGAATACTGATTCTCAAAGGCTTCTACAAAGGTTTGAGAGAATTTGTGGGAGAAAGACCTGAAGCCCTGAACCCTGAGCACTTAATGAAAGGATCATGCTGGCTCAGGCTCACTCTTCAGAGAGTCCATCCAGCTCTGTCACTGACAAAGGTCTGAACTGTCATACTCTCTTATCCCTCTGATGTCAGCCTAACAGCTGAGTTTTAGGCCAGCTTGAACCAGTGGCCATTGATGGTTCCTTTGTTTGCCTGTTTGCCCAAACCCTTTCTAACAAGGCAGCCGCTATTTTCCATCCATATCACTTCTTGGGGTAAACATCTTGGGCAGCACAGTGTTAGAACACTAGTGGGTTCCATGTTGCAGCTTGGGCCCAGGATGTGGCTGGATTACCTTGGCATACTCAAACATGCGGAGGTCGGTGTACATGTCGAGTGCGAGGTTCTCGTGTCCACTCCTCTTATACAGTTTGGCAGCTTCATGGAACTTCCCCTGGTAGGAAAACACATCTGCCAGAAACAGGTCATTGTTGGTCTCTCCCCGCTTCTTCCTCTCCTGGAAAAATTAGAAGCACAGGAAATAGCCTCTGCAGCCATGGCAGGAAGCAGCCTTTACAAAGGTTAGATGTTGCTATTTCAAGTTAAGCCCCTGGGCCTTTCTGCTGGAATCTCCATTTGGCTCCTGGGCTGTTGTGTCTCTCACCTAGGTTTCTGGTGGGAATGCCTGACAACAAAAGCAGATTTTTTCCCCAGATGAATGAAGATCAAAAGTAATACATACTTTTGTTTGTTTAATGGAAATTCCTCAGGGCTGCTTTCTTATATATTCTTCCAAGGAAACAACTGTATAGTTAGGATTGTGTGTATTTGGTAAGATTTATTTATTTTAGAGAGCAAGAGCGTGCATGCATGCAAGTGGGGAGGGGTGGAGAGGGAGAGAGAAAGAGAATCTCAAGCAGACTCCCTGCTGATCACAGAGCCAGATGCAGGGCTCTATCTCACTGTCCATGAGATCATGACCTGAGCTGAAATCAGAAGTTGGGCGCTTAACCAACTGAGCCACCCAGGTGCCCTTACATGGTGTGTAATACCCAGTTGTTGGTGTCCCCTAAGCTCCCAAGATCTCTCATGTCCCCAGACCTGCTTTAGCTGAGCTGTGGCCCATGATAATGCAGACAAGCAAAAGTTTAGGGTCTCTTCCCAAGAAGGAGACTAACAAAACAGGATAATGAGGCTTCATATGTCCCTTTCTCTAAAGAAAAGGTGAGTCACATGCTGAGCATCCACTAGGTGCTGGTTATGTACCTCCCACAAGGACCCAAGTGTGAGTAGTACCACCCAAGCGTCACACTGAAGGAAGCTGAGATTCAGAAGAGAAGCAGGTCAGGATCATGCAGAGCTGGCATTTGGATTCAGTCTGTCTGACTCTAGATGCTCTTTGTACCACATAATATCACCTTTGGAAACAAGTGACAGTCCCCAGCAACATACCTGCATGCACACACACAGATGAGCCACACTGAAGATGAAGAGAAGGAACTGGCATACTCCTTCCTCTCATGTTAGGGAACATTCATTAGTCTACAGCTCAAGTATTTGTAAACACTCAATAGCACCCAATCTCTCATCCCCAGCAGTTTCCTTTTGCTTGTTTTCTAGCAAGTGTATCACAGTGGAGGAAGATGAGACATTGAATCAAACTCCCAGACAAGCTGGTGACGTTTTAACAGCTGGAGGCAACATGCTTTCCCACTGACAGAAATAATTTTTAAAAAACCCAAAAAATCCCCAAAAAAGCAGTAACACCCCCCACCGTAGTTTAGACTAATCAGTCAAAAACACCTAACTCCTAATTATAAGGAGTGAGTCAAAATCTTGCAGTGAGATTAAAAAAATGGGTTTCACTAGGCATGGAATTTAGGCGTAGGCCACAGAATACCACCATGATCAGTAGAAACGATTTACATATATTCAATATGTATGTAGCCATATGGGCAGATTCTCTTCCTCCTGCTATCAATATAGTTATATCTCCCCTACCCCAAAGGAGCCTAGCAAGGAACCTTGGTGCTCTGGAATAATGCCAAATGCCCAGAAGTTACTAAGGCCTCAGCACAGCCAAAATGGATCATCACTTGAAAGCAGTTTGCTCTTTTTCAAAAGACAATTCTTACAAGTTTAACCAACTACCTAGCTCATAGCACACCAGAAGAACTAGTAAGACAGGACCTAAGTTAAGACATGATAAATGGTGAGCAGTGGTCTTCACAGAGGTCAGTTACTTTTACATAGAGAACATGTTCCATGGCTTCAGGTTAAGGCGCCTAAAACCAGACCAGTGAATTCCCAAATGCCAGCCCCTGAGAGTAAGCAGTACTGGGCATTACTAGTAGTAGATGGCTCTTCACACATGCATTTAAGTAAGCAACGGAAGTTACAGATGCTCGCTATGACAGTACTGGGGGAGGGCAGGAGGGGAGGGTGTGCATCAGAAGCAACTTCTTAGATAGCAATATGGCCTCGAGTAAAGATAGCTTGAGCTTGGGAATTAGAGAAGTGGCTTTGAGTTCCAACAAAGCTTTTGCCTATGGACCCTTGGGGACATGACATAGCCTTTCTAAGCCTTAATTTCATTATTTATCAAACAGGAATAAGACAGTATTTGTGCTTCATTAAGTTGGTGTAAGGATTTAAAATACAGCTGACCCTTGAGCAACATGAGTTTTAGGGGCACTGACCCCCACACAGTTGAAAATCGAGGCATAACTTTGGGCTCCCCAAAATTTAACTACTAATAGCCTGCTGTTGAATAGAAGCCTTACTGATAACATAACCAGTTGATTAACACAGATTTTGTGTTGCATGTATTATATACCACATTCTTACAATAAAGTAAGCTAGAGAAAAGAAGATATGTATTTTTTTAAAGATTTCATTTTAAAGTAATTTCTATTCCCAGTGTGGGGCTCAAACTTACAACCCCAACATCAACCTGCTCTACTGAGAGCCAGCCAGGTACCCCAAAAAAATATTATTAAGAAAATCAAATAAGATGCCTGGGTGGCTCAGTCAGTTAAGCAACTGCCTTCGGCTCAGGTCATGATCCCAGGGTCCTGGGATGGAGCCCCATATCCGGCTCCCTGCTCTGCGGCCCAGGGCGGGGGCGGTTGCTTCTCCCTCTTCCTCTGCCTGCTGCTCTCCCTCCTTGTGTGCGTGCGCTCTCTCTCTCTCTCTCTCTGTCAAATAAATTTTTAAAATCTTTAAAAAGAAAAGAAAATCATATACATGAGAAAATGCATTTACAGTACTGCTATATTTATCAAAAACGATCCGCGAATAGGTGGACCTATGCAGTTCAAACCCATGTTGTTCAGGGTTAGCTTCAGTGTATGCACTGATCATGCATGGGACAGAGAGCAGGCACTCAATAAGCGGCGACTATTACTCAGCTGAGCAGTCTGTGAGCTCCTGCAGGCCTCTCTTCCATTCAACTCTGCCCACGAGACTCAGTACAAGGCTTGGCCCATGACAGGTGTTTATTATTCTGAACTGAATTACAGGGACAAGACATTTGCTGATTTCCTCCCTGATTCCATATGGGAATTCAAATGTATCTCACATTCTCTTAGCCTCACAATAAATCTGTTCAGGAGAAAAAATATGTATGCCTTTTTACAGACAGTCACAGGAATTAAGAGTATTGTCTACAGTTACCCAGCAAATGGTACTCACAGAACCAGCCTCTTTAGCCCACTCCAGTCCACAAGCGCCCTCCCCAGGTCCCATTGCCATGGGTGGGGAGCAGATCATGTGCATTTGGAAAATGCTTCCTACACTGGCATATTGTTAGAGCCCTAGAGGATGGTAACCACCTAAAAACCACTGCAGGTGTGAAAACCAGTTGCTGATTTAGTCCTCTCAGCAACGCTGGGAAATCGACTCATTTCACAGATAGAAAACAAAACTTGGAGAGATTAGGGACCTACCTGCCTCGCCCGCCCCACTACCAAGTGACAAACTGCACTCCTTGATTTTATGTGCTATCTCCCTGCCCCAAAGCATTCTGTACCCCCAGAGCAAGGCTATGGCCCAAATGCCCAGACTCCAGAGGGCTCTAGTTATGTGCCTTCAAGGCTCTCATCTGCTAGAAGAGCTCCCTATAAGCCACTGATAGTGAGTCTGTGCTTTCTTGAGAAGGAACAACATTTTGTCTTTTACCTCAATGCTGTTGATGAGCTCTAAATATCGGAGGTCTTGTACTCTGGTGAAGGCCTACAGGGGAAGAAATAAAAGAATGAAATCAGCTGCTTTCTGGGCTTCAAAAGTGGGTGATTGGCTGGGGGTGGGAAGTCAAGCTTTAGAAAGTGAGCCAGTAAAGAGGGAAAAGAAGCAAGCATTGATTAATCGCCATGTGTTCAGGAGGGTTATACCACCCAGTGAGGCACACTTTATCCCTGGGATTAGTCCACACAAAGAATAGCAAAGAAGTCCTGGTTGCATCAATCACTTTGGGATTAGGTAAAACAAAACTATGATACTGCAGTCTGTGATGTGGCCTGCTTGGAGCACTCTCTATGCAAAAGAGAAGAACAGGGCGGTCTGATGCTCTGAGGCAATGTCATCAGAGTGGGAGAGGGGAAGATGTACTGACTGAGCAGCGACTGCTATACATCTTGGTGACTGGGACGGAAAGCAGGAGACAGCTATGCTTACCAACAGTGCATAAATACAAGGCACCCAGAGCCCACAGTACCAGCACAGAGGAAGAGGAGGAGGGGAAAGCTGAGAAGGAATAAAGATGGTTTCTGGAAGGGAGGGGGAGGTTAGGGAATAAATCACTCCATGTCCCTGGAAGGCAAACTCTTACGTAAATCTTAAAAGTGTGGCTCTTGCCTTGGACTCACAGTAAAGCTAAAGACTTTAACCCATGGGCTGCTAGAAGTTTCTAGGCAGCCTTTCTTAGGAAGATTGGTGTTAGTTAAGTCTCCTTTGGTGCTTTCTAAGTCTGCAAGGGGTTTAGAGGAATATAACCCACAATGTCAGGCTGATCTTCACGTGGCTTTGCTGTCAATGTTTCTACCCAGGTGTGCTGCTTTAGTGTCCTATTTGAAATGGGCTGACACACACCTAGAGGAAGCAGCAGGTCTAGGAGTCCCTGAAAATGAAATGTTGAAGGACCACCCTGGCCACTTGCAGCCTCTACTTTGCTGCATGACATCCCCCATCCCCAAAAGACTTGAGGAAATGAGCAGGTCGTCTGGCCTCCAGCTACTTCACAGATGACCCAATTCACAGATGAACCCAATGGTTCATGCTGCAGAGCAGCCATCCTGTCAGGGACCGGGATCCAGAGGTGAATATGACCTGTCCCCTGCCCCATTCAAGAACATGACCTGTCCATGTTCTCAAAGGGGAGGCAGATAGATTAAACAGATCATTGAATCTCCGTGAGCTAAGAGTATGAACTAGATACCCCAAGAACACCAATTCACTCTCTGAGCACAGGTAGTGGCAGAGGCCAGATTAAGAAGAGCATCACAGAGTAGGAACCGGCAAATGGGTATTCCTGAAGAGGGATTTTTGAAAGGGTAAGGTAGGCATCACATGAGCAAAAGAAGGCCAAGAGTACTTGTGTTCCCTGATGGAGATCTTATAAGCTATCTTCTAGATCTGGGCTTCCTTAAAGCAAAAGGAAAGGGGAAACCTGGAATATCTGGCAAAGGGGCAAAGAGGAAAGGAGCATTCCAGGTGTCATTCCTAGCTCTGAGATTTTCCAGCTGAGGGCCCCTGAACCTATTTCTTCCCTGTCTCTAGGCTCCCGATGCTGCCTTATGGAAAGGGGCAAACTAGCTATGCCTTCTCCAAGTTCTTTCTAGTTCTGCTCTGCTAGGATTCTAGGATTTGACACTTTGAGAAATCTGTTTCTGAGTTCCTTCGACCCTCACACGTTCTGCAGAGTCAGGGATGCCCTGGTCAGCGTGGTCAGAGTCACGAGGCCCATGAATAACCTCAGCAGAGGGAAGTGTGGGAACAGGGAAGCATCTGCAGTTCTGCTCACCACGGCCATCCTGGGCGCTGAGCAGAGCTCCCCTGCCATCTAGTGGGAACACCAGTTTATTGTTGGAACCACTCTACCTCCCGTGTGCCTGAGTGACTTGGCAAAGCAGAAAAAGAAAGGCTGGAGATTTGGAATTTGGATAAAATAGTCAAGCTCTAGTCTATGGTCAAAATCTTGTGGCTTTAATACAATAATTTCTATTCTCAGGGAGTGTTTGGGGAATACATGCTGGGAATTAGTGTTAAGCAAATAAAGGGTTATTCTAGTTTTGTTTTGATCCATTCAAACATTTGCTGAGTACTCAACCCCATGCTGGCTGAAATAAGCTCAGATAGGTGTTTAGTTCTTGGGTGTGAGGGGATGACAATCTCTAAGGAAGACTTTAAATTTCATTCCAGGCTGAAAACAAATAAAACATAGTCAAGAAATACTTTGTTATTCTTCATTCCTCCTGACATTTTGATGGGGGAGGGGGCAGGAGAGGGAAGCTCCCTCCCTAGAATGCTTCCTCCCATCTCTGAATTCTTACAGCCTTCCTCTATGACCAGTTTTCTGATGCGTAGTTGACATAAGAATATAATTTAAAAACAGCAATTTTACTTGTTTTAATAACAGCTAGCATTTGTATAACCATTGCTAGTTCTGGAAGCCCTTTTACAATGTGGTAGTTAAGCTTAATGACCCTGTGTCAGGAAGATAGGGCAGTTAGCATTTTCACCATCCCCACTGCAGACGTGGGAGGATGGAGTCTATAAGAGAAGTGGCTGGCATGGGGTCATCCAGGCCATATACAGAAGAGCTGGTATCTGGCCTTGGTTTCTATCTCGTGCCTAAAGTCTTGACCTAGCATAGGGTGGCCATCACATACCCCTGCAATTCCTTCCCTGCATGCTCAGTAATATAAGCAAAAGAGTCTATGATCAACTGGTTCTGGGAGATAAAGAGAGAAGGGAAAAGTAGGGGAAAGAGAGTTGAAGGCCATTCCTTTCCTCCACCTCAGGTTCTAGATGAAAACCCAACTAAGAGCTGGGCTTTTTCTGATGTGTGGCAAGGGGTCCGATGTTGTCAGCCTTTCTGTAGTTTTAATATACTGGCCAGGAAATGACACCATGATTGAAGCCATGAAGGTATGTGGGGAGTGACACTGCTGTCAGAATCAGAGAACTCGACCATCTCTTTGATCATACCTAGCAGGGTACAAAGAAAAACAGCACTGTGTAATAAATGGCTAATATCAGTAAGTGCTCATACCAGTAATAAAAGCTTCCCTTTATTGCATCCCTATTATATGCCATGCTTTCAGCTAGGTGCTCTACCTAATGACAGCTAATAAGGGTGACAGCTAGATACTATCAGATGTTTCTCCTGTATCAGGCTTTATAGACATTACCACATTAGACCCTTAGAACTTTGTAAGGATGGGGTCAATCATCACCCTAATTTTATAAATGAGCAACCTTAGAAATGAGTTACTGGCCCAGACTCAGGAGGTAGCTGAGCTGACATCTGAACCCAGGCCAGTCTATCTCCAGAGCTCACTACACTATGCGTCTGCCTCTTTGTACGTCACCTGGAGTCCCTTTTGCCTCCTCAAGGGACCCTCTAAGGGTCAGATTCCAGCTCAGGCTGACTAGATGCTTACCTTCTTTGCTGTTTCAAACTCTAATCCTTCTAAAGCTTCCATAGCCAACTCACGCCAGTCAGTGTCTGTCACTCCCAAGCAAGCAATCTGGTAGGCTTCTTTGAACATTTTCCTATCCAGGTACTGGTACATCGGAGCAGACTGCAGGATTTCATCAAAAGGAAAGAATTGTTTTCAGAGCAATGGAAAGAACCAGATTCATGCAAAGCCTGACTCCAGATGTGTGTCACTGACTCAATTATAAATGCCCACAGAGAAACACCATAAAGATTAATCAGTGCTCTTCTCACGCCACACACACCACGTGCCTTCCAGTCACAACCCCCTTTCATAACCAAAACATAGCATTCAGCAGCACAAACGTTCTGTCTGTCCTTCACTCTACCACCAGTTTTCCCCACCTCCAGGTCTGCTTTACCACAAGATATCACCCATGTCTAGAGTGCCCTTGCTCCTCCTCACCCTTTGCAAAATACCTGTTGGGCTCTGAAGGCCCTGTTAAAATGTCACTTCCTCTGGAAATTCTTCGCTGACCCCTCAAGGAAAGGAGTCTGAGTTTTCTCTGCTTTTTATCCAGATCTCAGTTGTGCTCTAATTAAAGCCCCTCTCCCCAAGTATGGGAACAACCTGAGGGTAGTGGTGGGGTTGTACTTACCTCCCCCAGCAGGCCCTCAGTCTAAGATTGCTGGAGGAAGGAACAACCTTACTGTGAGGAAAGGATTTAAGGATGGCCTCTTACAAAGGGCTGAGAAACTATCTTACCCAAGAAACCTAAGTGATTTGTATCAGGTTACCCAGAAAGGTACACCTGTCTGAGTTCCTTGGAGATGGGAACCTTCCTGCCGTCCCTCCTTCCAGATGGGGCTGCCTCACTGTGATACCTGTGAATGGTTCCTAATAACTTCTCTTCTTAGGTTTACACACTCCTTTTGGATCTGTCCCAACAGGTCTGTGTTGCAGTTATCAGTCTCTGATTATAGTCTGAGGACATAGAAATGGCACAGGGAAGACCTGGGGCTGGGGCCTGGGGCCAGCTGACTCTGGGTTCTGAGCACTTTCCTGGCACTTGAGTATGGGGTATGTGTATGTGCGCATACATGAGAACAAGTCTGATCTGGGTCTGCCATCCTGAATAACCCAAGGCTCTACCCTTGTTTTGGGCCAGTGTGCTGAAGGGAACTGAATCTCTCCCAGACAGTAGAGATCAATCAACCAGTACCTCATGCTAATGGTTCCCAAATGTGAAGCTGGGAGTGCTGTTTTCTCCATTTGGGGCCATTATCTTTGAACTTTCCTGTCTCATTTTTTAGCTTTTGAGTTGAAGGATTTCCTCTTCTTTCTTAGGCCATTCTGCCCTCTTACAGCAAGATGTGGCTGCTTCGGAGTGCTCATCTTTTCTCCCATACCATTCCACCTACCCTTCCTCTATTTAGTGGGATAGCAGGGTATGGATAGGGGAAAAGCTGAGCCACAACCCAGGCCTAGGCTCAGCCACATCCTAGCTGTGTCCTTTTTTGGGGGGCTAACTGATTAACTTCTGTTTAAATGCCCTGACCAGCTCGCAGGATACCTGAGGCAAACAAGAGACATGCTCAGTACCTCCACTGTATTTTCTCAGCACCAACTCCTTGCCATCTCCCCAACTCTCCAGACTTGTTCCTACCTCCAACTTTCCCCCTGTCTGAAACAACCTCCCTGCTCCTCTCTGCCTTCCCAGACCTTTCAGGCCTCAGAACAAGTGTCACTATCTCCTAGAAGCTTTCTCAAACTCCCCAAGCACAATGAGCTTTCCTCCCTGAACTCTTTTAGTGAGCATCCTCAGTTCCAATTTAGTTCTGTTTTGTAGTGTTTACTGCTTTATGATGGCTAATAACAGTAGGAATTGGGCCAGACAAAACCAGAAAGATAGGTTTATTTAACTGCATAGAAAAGAAGTGAGTCCCCAAATAGTGAAAGGAGTTGCTCAAGATCACAGCTGGTTCAGGTGGCAGAGTCAGAACTCAACGCCAGTGCTCTTTTCCCTAAACTGCACAACTTCTTGCCATGCTGAATGCCCTGTGAGGCTGGAACAGGGACTTGGACAGGCACACCAGAATCGAGGATATGATGAATGGTTAACATTTGGGCTTGCTTGGGAGGCACAATCTGAGAGTGGGAGTTTTAAAAATATCCTAACTGAACAAATGCCCTCTGAGTTCTACTTTATCTCACTGTTGCATTCCAAGCATGAAGTCACCAACCGCCCGAGAAGCCTGACTAGGGCTTGACGCCCTACTTGGCAGCTCTGACAAACCAGTTCTTGCACAAGATGATGTAAATTTCGAAAGGAAACCAGAAATCCCCAGAGTGGTTCTGATGCTTTCTCCCTCCTCTCTAGGCCAAAACCACAGGATGGCTGGAGGCAGAGGCAAAAGATAAATAGCCTTTGTCTTAGGCTGCCTCTCCTAACCCTTGGCAGTTCTGACCCTGCTGCATCAGCAGGATGGGCTTGGTAAAGCCATGAGGGTTGGGGGGACTGGACGGGGACTCTGGCTTCTGAATTGTAAGGGTTTGGCAGAGGAAGCCCCAGGCCGCCTCTCTGGCTCCTCTTGGCCTGCCAAAGTCAGGGAGCAGCAAACTGCATTTATCTTTGAGGTCAGGATGGCAGTCTTGGGAGAAAAACTTTTAATCAACATAGCCTGCTTGGCATGATTAAGGAAGACTGGATTTCTGGTGGATGTGGTGCATGGGGTTTGGGATGGGGAGCAGATGAGGACTACAAGGAAACAGTCCAGCTGGGGCTGTCTTTCCCCTCCTCCTACTGCCACTTTCACTCACCTCTCTCCCTTCCTTCTTTCTGTTTCTTTTTCCTAGGTCTGAATTCCACTAACATTTATTGAATAACTGCTCTGTGTCAGGCACTAATAATTTTTTCACAATGAATTACAAGTACCATCAGCTTAGAGGAAGAAGCGGACCCCAGCCCCAACCTTTACAAGAAGCCAACTCAGGCTTTCAATGACTGTGAAGGTGGGGAGATCCTGGCTGGGCTGAGGACAGAGGATCTCCCTTCGAACCTTCTCTGAAGCCCCTCAATAAAACGCCCTCCACCCACACCCAGAAAAATGTAGTTGAAGGGCAATCTAGAAACGTGCCTAAAAATTTCTCAAATGTACATGACATTTTATCCAACAATTTCTCTTCAAGGAATTCACACCAAGAAGCTAAGGTGGGCTAGATACAAAGACTTGGCAAGAAAGATGCTATCTACAAAAAAGCACTAAGTAGCGAAAATGCCCAACAAAAGGTACTGGTTGAGTAAGCTGTAGAACATCTATGTGATAAGATATAAAGCAGTCATTAAAAACAATGTGGAGGTGGGGACAGCAGGGAGGCGGGTGTGGTTATAATAAAAGGGCAACCCAACATCAGAGATCTCGTGGGTTGGTGGCGGTAGTGACAAGAACCTACGCAGGTGAAACATTTGTTCTGTAGTTTTACAAACTGTTAGCAACGGGTAAGCTGGGCAAATTGTACAAAGGATCTCTATGATTTCTTACAACTATAGGTCAATGTACAGTCATCTTAGTATTTTTAAAATGCTAGAAGTACATTTATTGAGGTGGAATCATCCTTCCAGTAGATTGCCAAGAGAAAAAGCCACACTGCTAGTTGACAGCCAATAATTCATATAAAGTGATGGGTCTGCAATATGTAAATGTTAGGTGAAACTGGAAGATGGCAATAAAGGACAGTGATTAAAAATCTCTCGTTTCTGGTCACATTCAGTAAAGGAAGTATAGTAAATCAGGTTTCATTTATAGGAGCAATATTTATAGATAAGAATCACAAAACAATATTTACAGTAGATTCCACTTTTGTTTAAAACGTTCATATAAAATTGTGTACTTGTAATTGTATATTCTGTATATATTATATATACATACAGAAAAGGCCTGGGTGGGTATGTTCTAAATGTTTAAGACCGATTCCCTCTTGAGGTTGGGATTCTGAGGGCTAAGCCTCTCCTTCGTGCTTGTCTCCACTTTATGGCAGTTCCACAGTGAGAATGATTCACTTGGGGAGCAGACAGGCAGCTGGGACAGCTGGGACTAGGCCAGCCCTGACTTGGGCTGCCAATCTCTGCCCTCCTATCAATGTTTCTGCCCTCCCGTTTGTGGCCAGGCCCCCATTACTGTTCTGGCCTCCTACTTGAGGTACCTGTGGTCCCTAAGACCTCAGGCCCCTTCCCCATCCCACCCATATCCTCTTTCTCTCACACACACCATCCCTGCTCTTGCACCTGTACATACACCCAACCGCACTCCCAGCTTTGCTGGCTTACTCCACTCTGCCCCATGCACAGCTCTCAGTGAAACACACTCTGAAGGGGCACCTGGGTGGCTCAGTGGGTTAAAGCCTCTGCCTTCGGCTCAGGTCATGATCCCAGTGTCCTGGGATCGAGCCCCACATTGGGCTCTCTGCTCAGCGGGAAGCCTGCTTCCTCCTCTCTCTCTCTCTGCCTGCCTCTCTGCCTACTTGTGATCTCTATCAAATAAATAAATAAAAATCTTAAAAAAAAAAAAAAAAGAAAAGAAAAGAAAAAAGAAACACACTCTGAAGACAGACAACCCTGAAAACCCTCCCTGTCCCAACCAGGAAAGGGGGATCAGAAAGAAATAGAGGCTCAGTGAGGTGGAGCTGTTTGCCCAAAAACATACAGGTTGTACAGGGTGGACACAGGGTTTCAGGTTCTAGTCCAGAGTACCTTCCATGACATCATAGCTGCAATTCACCTCTCTTCCCTCTCCCCTCACCATCCATCCCCCAACCCAATGGTCTTGCCCCGCCACTCACTGCTGAGAGCTGACAAGCGCCCCAGTTACCTGTGGCACCTCCACAGCTGACATGGAGAAGACATGGAGGCAGAAGATCTTGGAGCCATTGTAGCCCACCACAAAGCCCTGTAGCTTCTGCTGGTGCACGGGGAAGGTGCTGGCTTTGATGTTGAGGTAGCCTCCTCCTGAGAAGCAGAGCATGTCCTCACACTGGGTATTCCAGGCCACGCTGTTAGCATTTGGTTCCTGAGAGACAGGGATAGTGAGGACCCTGTGACAACCCCCTGGCTCTTGGTACCATTCCTGCACTCAGTCAAGCACTCTTTCTAAAGCCTGAATCACAATAAATCGCTAATGGGGCCGGGGGGGGGGGGGGGGGGGAGGAAATGGGAACTGGAAGAAAAGGATAGAAGCACAGAGGCAAAATGCTCTATGCACTAGTTTATGTTAGAAATGTTTTTAATAAGCATTACTTTCAAAAAAATTATTATCCCAAATATTAATTAATACTTAGTGAGAAAATGAGGGTATACACAACTATGTATACAAGATTTAAAGGGATATGTTCCAAAAAATTAACAGTGATTGTTTAGGGGTGGGTGGAATTGCGGATGCTTTTTATTTTCTAGGTTCTTTGTTTGCCTGAAATTTCTTTTGGTCATGAACATCTATTTTTTTTTATAATAAGAAAAAAGTGTTATTTTTATATTAGAAAATAATGCATTATCTCTGCATTTAAAATTCTCACACCGTAGAAATACAGTCACCCTGGGAGGCACCCTCTTCCCCCTACCTTCTTTCAAAGTTTTCTGCTTAGCTCTGGAACCCCAGGGACCAGCAGGTGTTCATACCTTTCTGCCTAGAATCTTTTACAATGTCTGAATCTTTTATAATGAGCCTGGATTGCTTTTATAATGAGAAAAAATATAGCTATTTTCATTTGCAGAGGGCAGGAGCAGCAGAGAGAAGGAAAAGACAGCTGGGAATGTTTATGTCTCCTGGCAAAGTCTGAGAATTACCTTCCCTAGCCTATGACAGAACCCTCAGTGGGAATGGGGAAGGACACATGCCCTTCCATTCCTATATGGTTCTAGGCTCAGGCACAGATTCACAACTGGGGGCCTGCTAACCTGCCTACAGGAGGTGGCTCTGAGGCTGCGAGAAGTTAACAGTTAGGGCCTTGTTTTGTACCAGGCACTGAGCTAGGTACTGTGATACATTATTCAGTCCTATAGCATTCTGTGAAGGGGCATTTACTAGTTCCATTTCAGAAGTGAGGAAAAATTTAGGCTCAGAGAACTGTACTGACTTGCTGGGTATTACACAGTAAGTGGTGAGGGCAGAACTGGAGCCCAGGTCTGTCTAAAGATAAAACCTGTACTGTTGTTTCCCCTTAAGCCCTCTGCCCTGACAGAGGTGTAAGCAAGCTGTTATTTACTAGAGTTAGCTTAGGCTAGTATTAGCCAGGTAGCCCCTTCCAACTGACCGAGGCAGCTCCCTACACTCCAGCATCCCTCTGCCCTGCTAATTCTGCTCCCAAGGACAAAGAGGAGCCCTGAGAAGGGCATCTTAATCTACCCATTAAAACTGGGAGACCTGTTGTGGTTGAGGAAGCCAGACAGGCGAAGTTTCAACTTCAGTGGGGGGAGCTTGCTTCAGTCAAATGGACCCTGACCTCTTAAAAAATCCTAAAGAGGCAAAGAATGGCATGAGTATGGCAGAAAGCCAGCCAGGAGCTGGGCATAAAGCCTTTGGGCTCTCTTCTCCAGTGACACATTTCTACCAGACATAGGACCAAACAGTGTGTAAACAATGCTTATCTCCTAAAACAGTTCACATTCTGCTGGCTCTGAGAGCATCCTTGTGAAACAACTAGAAGAGAGGGCTTCCCCTCATCCTTTCCCTTCTTTCAGATGACAAAACTGGTCCTATTTCTCTACTGTGTCTTAGGTCACTTACAGATACAGGCAGACCTCCAACTGGCAAGAAGCACTTTTGCAAAAGAATCATCCTCGCGTTAACCAATGCACTGACAGCCTATCAAGTGCCCCACTTAAATTTCTTTCTGTTCACAGAAAGAAAGGTGTTACTTGCCCATATCACCTATGAGGAAAGCAAAGTTCAAAAAGACTTGCCCAGCTCCTGCAGCTCATGTGTGGGAGGAGTGGGCTATGCCCTGGGACCTCTTGGGCTCTGTGCCCCTGTTCAAAGCCTATACTCCTACACGTCACTGCTCCTCCCAGAGACCTGCCTGGGAACCAGAGGGTCAGTGCCTCCTGCAGGGACTGGGAAATAGAGGAGGTATCAAAGGACTACGTCCTAGAAACTCTCTGGGATTTCACCTGAAAAAGCAGCTCCTTGGTGTGGATGTCATACACCAGGCATGTGTCATTTTCATCCACCACAGCCAGCTTGTTACGGGAAGCACTCATGTCCAAGCAGCGCACGGCTGTGGCCTGCTTCAGCAGGACAATGGCAAAGAGATTGTCCACAAAGATCTTCAGGATCTGGTGAAATTTCAGAGAAAAAAAAAGTGTGAGTCACCATGGCAACAAGACCCTGGAACTGCGCCAGGCTGTTGGAATCCCATGTGTTCTATAAGAACAACTCCCACTAACTTCAACAGAGGCTCCATGCAGAGAAAAGGACTTAATGAAAGAACAGGAGCAGGGGCTTATCCTTAGGAGACCAGAAATGTGGTTCATCAGAGGTTGCCAAAGTAATGATCAGCCCAAGATGGGACAAATTCACTTGAATGTCTGCTTGACTGGGGATTTGTTAACAACATTACCCAAGCTGTGGGATTAGGAGACACCATCTAGTGAGATATGAGTCACAAACTAACATAAGAAGAGGCTACTTTAAACACTGACAAGACATCCAGTATAACCATGGCAAAATAATGATGATGATGAGAAGGATGATGACAGCTATCAGTTATTGACTATTTCTGAAAGCCCTCTGAAACATAAGGTATTATCCTCATTTGTAAAACCTGAGCCTCAGAAAGGCAAAGTGACCTGCCCAGGGTCACACAGCTAATGAGTAGCTAAGCACTAACATGACTGCAGGTCGACCTGTCCCCAAAGTCCATGTTCTCAAGCCTCACACTGGAAGTGACAGCGGACAATGAGAAAGATACAGACTTTCCATCCCTTTAGTATTGCTATCCTGCAGCCCCCACTAATTTCATACTCCATGACTTCTGTCCCAGGAAAGGCCTGATAAGCTTTAGCCATAAGCCATCTGCTAGACAGCTTGGCTCTCAGGCTAATGCAGTTATATTTTCACTTTCATATTTCCATGTAGGCCACTTAGAACTTTTCTTATTTTGAGCAAAGAACACACACACAAATCTGTTAACTTTGTATAACCTAGATTTTTCACATCTATATGAGCAAAGGGCCCATTTTTCTTAAAACACCTAGTAATAGCCTGAGGACCAGCACCCTCTAAAACACAAGCTAGAACATATTGCCTTAATCCATTCATTGCCCTAATAGGGATGTGACCTAAGAATAAATTCTGCCTCCCTCCCTAGCAAGCCACTGAAACTGTATCTCTAAAAATCATGCCATCTTCTGGGTGCCCTGAAACTCAATGATCCACACTATAGGCAGCCCAAATGCCACACTGCCAACCCTGCCAGAATGCAGCATGCTCTAAGTCTAAAGGCCACTGCATCTTCAGCTTGAAGCTGTCCTCGAAAAATAAAATTCTGGGCTACCCTCCAATGTGCCTACAGTGAATGTGGGTTGGGAAGCTCTTTTCCTGTCCCCGGGAAACCACCTTGGGGTCATAATGAGTCTGGTCCCTAAATCTGTATACAGATAATCAGCCTGATGGGAGACATATGGGAGCACTCACCTGTCCATTCTTCAGGCCTACTAACAGACCTTCCCTTCCTGGAGGGCCACCAATCACCTTGATGTAGCGAATGAGAGACTCCATCTGCCACTCCCGCTCCTTCACTCCACTGAAGGATAAGCACTGTAGCCGTTTCTCCTAGAAAGCAAACCTAGCTCTGCATGGATATTCAACAGGGTGTTCCCAGGTCTGCCAAGGGGGTCTTCCTGCATGTGAGGGATGAAAAATACCTACACATTCATTGTCTATTGAACCCCATCTAGTCCCCATGATTGGCACTGTTCATTAATCCTTCACATAAGCCCTCACCACAGAGCACAGCTCAGCTTCACATCTTCTGTGCAGACCTCTGGGAAGCCACAGAGGCAGCATCCAAAAGCACACTTTTTTGTCACATCTGTAACTTGTGGGTACCTCTAAACTGCTTGAGTTCTAGACTTTCAGGGAGATTTTAATTGTATTTTACATATAGTGATTTCTAAAGGATTTCTTCCACTTTATCACTTTCAATAGTCCTACTTTTGTGAAACTAAATCAACCTCTACTTTGAAGAAAGATGCCAGGCTGGCCTTCCCTCAAGTATTTCCAAACTTCTCTTGACATTGCCCTTGACATTTCGTAGGAAGCTCTAAGTTGAGAAATTTTTTCTGTGAAAAAAAACCTTTCAGAAAGTAAAACTTCCTTTACTATTTTTGAGTTATTATGTATTTTTTATTGTTTAACAAGAAGGATGATATAAATTTTTACGTGTGTATGTTCATCAAAAAAAATGACTTTCATTTCTATCAATTTATGCTTTAAGTCATTCAAACATGTATAATTATAGGATAATAAAGTGCTTTGCAATACCAAAAGTTATTCTCCAGGTATGGCCCATGACTTTCTAGTACAGTCTAACTCCTCTAGATGTCAATACAATTAAAGCAATGAACAGCTACTGAATTTGATGGAAAGAGACTTGTTTCTTGGTGCTCAATTTTTAAAACCATGATTTGGGTAACCCACCCTTGGAGGAAACATGAAGAAGATTAAGCCCAACCCCTCCAACCTGCTGCCTACCTGGCAGAGGATGATGTGATCGGCACACACCACCAGGAGGTTGCATTCAAACTTCTTGACTATCTTCTCCTTCACCCGGTAATGCATATCTGATGAGTCGTCTGAATACAACTCATAGATGAGGATTTTCTCTGGCAGTTGGATAGCTAATCGATTTTTGTAGATGGCAATCTTCTTGACAAGCTCTTTGCATTTAATCCGAACTGGCAAAGGAAAAAAATCCAGCTCCAGCAAGAGATTATTAAGTAAGGTAGAAGGCAGAAAAATTAAAAGCTATCATTTACTTAATGTTACTGGCAATCAAAGGAGACACTCTCATCAAAAAATCTTTGAAGAGTGTCTAATACATACAATCAGCTCTACTAAACATTGGGATCCAAAATCATATACAATCTTTGTGGCTCAAAGCTTAAAACTGAGTATGGAAAGTAAAATGTTTAGTGCTACACTCACTTGCCGAATTTAAGTTTAAACTCCTCTGCCAGCATTAATATATTGCCCCTGATGATCAGAAGTCCATCTGGATGACCACCCATGCCTCTAGCTACTCCCCACCCACCATCCTTGACAATATGGAACTGCATGTAGTTTCTGGTATATACTAGGCTCTCACACTCTAACTGCAGACCAGATGGAGGAAATGTCCCCAGAAGAGAAGCTGGGGAGCTGCCCAAGTGGCTATACCCTTACCAGCACAACTGGAATCTTCAACCAGAGGTGCTCCCAGATGAGAACAAAAGGATGCCAGCTGAATCTCTAAGACAACCCTCAATGTGTATCCCTACACACAGGCACTGGGCAGGAGGCTGTGGCTGGCACATCTGTGTATAATTACTCTTGAAATAAGTGGATCTTTAGCCCATTGAACCAGCATGGCAACTTAAGTGGATAGTGGATGAAACTGAGGTTCAGGCTGACTGTGCTAGGCCTAGAACTTGAATCTTCTGACTAAACTTGTGGTTGCTGTCCCTGCTTATACCTGGGGTAGGGACCCATCAGGAGGCAAGTGGAGATGAAGATGAAGATGAAGTCGAGAAAGAAGCCCTCCAGTATATCCATACCAGAGAGGATATAGGTCCACAGAGACCCATGCAGCTCAGCCACCCTGGCTCTGAAATGCCATATATTATCCTCCCTTAGTCAGAGAGTCCATGTTCCCCTTAGAATTAGCTGCTGTGGGGAACCTGGGTGGCTCAGAGGGTTAAGCCTCTGCCTTCGGCTCAGGTCATGATCTCAGGGTCTTGGGATCAAGCCCCACATCAGGCTCTCTGCTCAGCAGGGAGCCTGCTTCCTCCTTTCTCTCTGCCTGCCTCTCTGCCTACTTGTGATCTCTGTCTGTCAAATAAATAAATAAAATCTTTTAAAAAAATTTAAAAACTTTAAAAAAAAGATAGCTGCTGCAAAATTATGTGAGCCTTTGCCTCCCCCTACCTTTTTTTTTTTTTTTGAAGAGAGGGTTTATTGCTCTCCTTAGATTCTCAAAGACATCTATATTCTCCCCTTACCCTCCAAAAAATAAAAAAAAATTTTTAAAAAGCAAACACCAGTGGTCCAACATGTTTCTGAAAGATGAGGAGGACCATTCCCTCTCATTTCACTTGCCCTCTCAGTAGCCCTCTCAACCTACCCCTCCTCCCAAAGGTTGGAGGGCAGAGGGGCCATACCTGCCTTTTACCTTTCTGCTCTGTGATCAGGTGCTGCACGATGACATCAGTCATGCTATCCCTGTAAGCATACCGGTCTTTGTAGAGCCCATGGACAGTACTGAAAATAAGCTGGTAGAAGGAAATGGTGCCATCTTGGCAGCCTACCACCTGCAGGGAAAGAGAGTTGTTAATTCCTAGTTTTCTGTGGAAAGTCTACCTTCCCAGTTGCCAGGAACAAATGTCAATCATCTGACTGGCTACACATGGCTGTTGTCTGTGCCTCCTCAGACAATGGCCCAACAGAATGAACTTCCCCTCCTTACCACATAGTTGGAGTCAGGTTTCACTTTACACGTCCACACCCAGGAGTTCTGCTCCCCAACAGTCCCAAGCCGCACTCCATCCTTGGTGAAAAGGGATACTTGCTTGTCTGACCCTCCTAGCAAAATGTACTCCCCTTTAGTAAAGTAGCTCAGGCAGCAGGGGTCAAAGTTCAGTGACCGATCCTTCCCAATCTAAGGAAAGAAAACACACACCAAGGGAAAAAACACTCCTGAATCCATAGTATTCACAACACAATTTAGGGCTTTTCCTACCAAGTTTAATGAGGGGAGTCAAGAAGACAAGGGCAAGCTAACCGTTACTCGCTGTGGGATTCCATCATGATCACAAGCTAGTCTCCTCTGGAGCACCCTACTCCATCCCTCCACATAGTTGAATCCTCCACTTCTGGGGTCAGCAGCATCTCCCCCAGTTCCACTAGCTGCTCCAGGTGTATGTCTTAGTTCCTCAAACAACCCAGATGCAGAGACTGGGCTTTCTCCCATAGGCCTTCCTTCACACACAGCCCTTACAAGGGTTCCATTGGTTCCCCTCAGCTTCTTTCTTCTTCCTTTTTTAAAAAAAGTATTTCATAAAGCCAAATATATCTAATTTTAAAAACTGTCCTCTATTCTGAAACAACCACCTTCCTACTTCTCTTTACTTAGGTATAATTCACATATCAAACAATTCACCCATTTAAAGTATATAATTGTGCAAACATCATCACTAATTCAGAACTAATTCTATCACCCTCAAAAGAAACCATGTACCTATTAGCTGTAGATCCCAATTCTCCTCTCTTTCCCTCCCCCGGCAACCACTAATATACTTTCTCTGTCTATAGATTTGCCCACTTTGAAGATTTCACATAAATGGGACCACACAATTTGTGGCCTTTTGGGACCAATTCATCCATACTGTAGCGTATATCAGTACTTCATCCTCTTCATTGCTGAATAATATTCTATTACATGGATAAACCACATTTTGTTATCCATTCATCAATTAATAGCCATGCCTACTTTTTTGACTATTATCAATAATGCCACTAGGGATATATGTGTATAAGTTTTTAGGTGAACATATATTCATCTCTCTTGGATATATATATCTGGGAGTGGGATCACTGGATCTGCAGTAACTTTATGTATAACCTTTTTAGGAACTGCCATATTTTTTCAAAGTGACTGTACCATTTTATATTTGTACCAGTAGTATATGAGGGTTCCAATTTCTCCATCCAAGTGGGTATGATTTTGATTTGCATTGCCCTGGTATCTAATAATGTTGAGGATCTTTTTATGTAGTTACTGGCCACATGTACATCTTGTTTGGAGAAATGTCTATTCAGATCTTTTCTCCAACTTTTAATTGGTTGTCTTTTTATTATTGAGTTGTAAGAGTTCTTTATATATTCCAGATACATGGTCCTTATCAGATACATGATTTGCAAAAATTTCTCCAATTCTGTGAGTTGTCTTTTCAATTTTGGTATTCCTCCCTTAGTTGTGAGGGTCAAGGTCAAACTCCTGAGCTCAGCTCCCCAAGAGCCTTTTCTCACCCAAAATGAACATCTTGTATTTGCCAAGCAGACCATGCTCTTTTAGGCCTCCATGTCCTCATAAGAGCTATTCTCTATATGACCCAAGCCCTGGCCAGGAGTGTCCTCTCCCTCTCTGTCTCCAGGTGACAACTCCTATGGAAAACATCCCCCAATCTCTCTGTCCCATCCAAGGCCTGATTCAGTGCCCCTTCCTCTGTGCTCCCAGGCCCTGTGCTCACCTCCCCCACAGTACTTCTCTCACTGCTCTGATAAATAATAGGGTTAATTTGATGTACCCCCCACTCCTCTTACCACTCATTAAAGTCCAAGCTCCTTATTGTCATTGGAGTTTTTTGCTACCCCTAAGGGAACATTTTGTGAATAAAAAGATTATTTATAACTGCCATTATTAAACTATTAGTTTATTAAAGAAATAATTCTAAAAACCTGGTTTCTCAATAAGTTTTTAAGTTCAATTTATAAATATTTTCCTATTTATTAGTATAACAAAAGTAAGCAACTAATTGAAAGGGGACCTTGATGATCATTTACTGAATTAAATTTTGAATATATTTTAAAATCCCTTAGTGTTGGGGTACCTGGGTTGCACAGTTGATTAAGCATCAGAATCTTGGTTTTGGGTCAGGCTTGATTTCAGGGTCACTGGGCTCCATACTCAGCCTGGAGTCTGCTTGGGTTTCCCTTTCCCTCCCTCTGACCCTACCCACCCACCCCATGCTTGTTCATTCTCTCTTGCAAATAAGGAAATAAATCTTTAAAAAAAAAAAAGAAAAGAAAAGAAAAGAAAATCTTAGTGTCATTTACAACTTAGTTTATTCCCTTAAACTAATTTAAACTGCAATTATTCATTTTATATATTCAATTTTCCTTTATAAGAATTCCAAATGCCTGGGGCATCCAGGTGGCTCAGTAGGTTAAGTGTCTGCCTTAGGATCAGGTCAGGATCTTGGGGTCATGGGATCAAGTTCCACATCAGGCTCCCTGCTCAGTGAGGAGCCTGCTTCTCCCTCTGCCTCTCCCTCCCTCCTGCTTATGTATGAGCACTCCCTCTCTCTCAAATAAATACATAAAATAAAATAAAATAATTTCAAATGCCTAAGAGTCAAACTGCCCCTATTTCTGATATAATGATAGTAAATCTAGTACGAAAACTAAAAAAATATTTTGAAAAAGATTTTATTTATTTATTTGTCAGAAAAAGAGAGAGCATAAGCAGGGGAAGTGGCAGGCAGAGGGAGAAACAGGTGATATGGGACTCCATCCCAGGACCCTGGGATCATGACCTGAACCAAAGGCAGATGCTTAAGTGACTGAGCCATCCAGATTTTAAAATCTTTTTTAAAAGATTTTATTTATTGGGGCACCTGGGTGGCTCAGTGGATTAAGCCTTTGCCTTCAGTTCAGGTCATGGTCTCAGGGTCCTGGGATCAAGCCCTGCATTAGGCTCTCTGCTCAGCGGGGAGCCTGCTTCCCCACCTCTCTCTGCCTGCCTCTCTCTGCCTACTTGTGATCTCTCTCTCTCAAATAAATAAGTAAAATCTTTAAAAAAAAAAAAAAAGAAAGAAAGATTTTATTTTTGCAAAAGAGAAGGAGAACAGGAGCAGGGGTGGAGGGCGGAGTTGGGCAGAGGAAGAAGCAGAATCCTCAGCAAGCAGGGAGCCCAATGCAGGACTCAATCCTAGGACCCTGGGATCATGACCTGGGCCAAAGGCAGACACTTAACTGAGACACCCAGGTGCCTGAAAGTCAATAAATAAATAAATAAATAAATAAATAAATGAAAAATCTTAGGAGTCATGAGATGGAAGGCTTGCAGCTTCTGGTAATGGCTCACTAGTTCCCATTGGCTTAACTCTCCTGCAGGTAACAACTACAAACTCTGGACCAACTATAAATTACAACCACCTGAAGGCACTAAAGAGCAATCAGAAGCAGACAAAAACTGAAGACACATGGACATTTGGAAGAAAAGACTGCACCAAGTGAGTTTCTCACTTTTTTAATGGCTTTTTGCCTAAAGGCAGGTCCTATCAGCACCCTGCCAGATGAGCACAGGATTTGGAGTGGCTATAACAGCTTGAAAATGAGGGGAATCCCAGAAAAGAGACAGATGAGAGAGGGAGGGAGAGCCAAAATTCCGCACATACACTACTGAATATCTGAACTCTTTGAACTACACACATGTGGGGCAGATGCCAGGCAGCCTAGCAAGGCTAAAGAACTCAATAGAGACTTCAGGGCTGCTTACACTGGAAAGATGGACTTTGAATGTTGAATCCAGCAAAGTTAACTACTTGTTTTTTAAAAAAACCAACTATAGGGATGCCAAGGTGGATCAGTCGGTTAAGTATCTGCCTTCAGCTCAGGTCACGGTCGTGGGGTCCTGGGATCAAGCCCCGCATCAGACTCTCTGCTTAGGGGGGAGTCTGCTTCTCCCTCATCCTCTGTGATCTCTCTTGCTCTCACTCTCTCTCAAATAAATAAAATCTTTAAAAAATTAATTAATTAAAACCCCAACTATAGTGCTCCTTCAGCAGCATAAATACTAAAACTGGAACACTGTAGAGAAGATTAGCATGGCCCCTGTGCAAGGATAACAAACCTATAAGCGTTCCATATTAAAACAAAACAAAACTACACAATAATCCTCAGAGGAACATGACAGAAATGAGTCCCTATGATGCATCATTTACAATGTTCAGAATATAACCCCAAATTCCAAAAAGCAAAAATGTGAACCATATTCAAGAGAAAAGATAATTAGTAGAAATTAACCCCAAGGTAACTCAGATACGAAGTAGCAGATGAAAATTTTTAAAAAGCTATTATAACTATGGTCAAGGATATAAAGGAAAATATTCCTATAATGAATGGACAAACAGGAAAAAAGAACCAAATGGAAATCTAGAACTGAAAAATGCAGTAAGTGAAACAAAAATTCACTGGATGGGTTTAACAGAAATATTATAGATGACAGAAGAGTCAATGAAGTTGAAGATTGAGCAATAGATCAGAGCAGGGGGTTAAAAGATTTAAAAAATGAATAAGGCCTCAATTATCTGAAGAACAATACCAAGAGGTTTAACATGTAACCGGAGACCCAGAAGGAAAAGGAGAGAATGAAGATGAAGAAATAACAAAAAATTATTCCACATTTGGTGAAAGAATAAAGACATAAGTATATAGATTCAAGAAGATCAGTAACTACTGCCACCCCACCCTAAGCCAAAAAATATAATGAATCTTTTTAACATTCCAATATTACATAGGTACTTGACTAAAAATTTCTTACACCTTTCAATTTAAAATCAGATGTATAAAATTGATTACTCAATTATAGCTCTTAAATGGTCATCACAAGACAGATCTGATAGATATTCTAATATGGATTTCTAGCACCAGTCTGCCTGGGTTCCAAACCAGACTTGGCCACTACTACCCTGTATGGCTTTGGCTGGTTACTGAACCTCCCTAAACCTCAATTTTCTAACATGTAAAGTGGTAATAATAATACATACCTCACAGAGTTGTTATAAAGATTAAAAGTTAACCTTGTAAAGAGTTTATACAATGCCTAAAATTCAATAAATGTTAGATATTATAATCATTAATCCAGATACCATTAAACATTACAAACACTTAAAAATGCCAAAAATACACAAAGTATACCTAACACAAAAGTATAGGCTTGATTTACTTCATCATCCTATATTTAATTCTAAATCTTCCCAGATTTCAAAGATACCTAACTAAGGAAACAATTTTACTGTCTCTAGTCACCTGGGTTATCTCAGTGGAACAAGGTTGCTTATCATTCAAAAAACTCTGAGCCACAGGATGAACTCTAGTGCTACATACATGCAAGATATTGCCCATGGCTGTGACCACCAAGTCAGGTTCTTTATAGCAACAAGACCCTAATCCTTCCCTGTGTAGTGTGGTTATTTGTTCCTGAGAACTTCCAATACCCATGACCAGGGCCTCATACACAATAGATATGCCAGTAAATATTTGTTGAATAATGATATACACACATATTAAGTGAATGAACAGACAAGCCACGGCTAGATGGAAGATAATTAAAAATGAGGGTTTGGGGAAATCAGCCAAGGCAAACTCAGAAGACACTTCACTATCTACCTTTATCTTTTCTCTACCCAGCTACAAAAAAAAAAAAAAAAAAGTCTAATGGCAAGATGAGGGAGAAAAGAAATGGCCTCAAAGCTGGGCTACGCCTAACTGAAACCCCTCCTTTCTAGCAGGACATGTTTTGAGGAGTAAGGATACTGTTAAACAAAGGCTCCATTGAATAGGCTGTATTGAAAGGCTCCATTGAGCAGGCTCACCTGCTTGGCTGTGGTACCTAAGCCACCCTGTACCACCTTCACTCTAATCCTTGATGTCTCCAGCCTAATAGGTTTTTCTGCCACCAGGTTCTATTTTAATCCAGCCCTCCACAGAAACAAGGAATTCTTCTGAAACAAGAATCTGATCAAGTCACTCCCTACCTAAATTGATGGCTCCTAAATACTAATACAAAGTTCAAACTCCTAATTCACATGACTCAGGTCCTTTAGACTCATATCCCCATCTTCCTTTCTAGTTCCATTTTTATCCACAATTCTTGGGATCCAGTCACTCTGAACAACCCTCTGTTCCCTGAGTTGACATATATCTTCATTCTTCCCTGCCTTTGCAGATGCTATTTCCTCTGCCTGAAACACTAGCTCCAATGTCCTCTGCTTAGCAAATTCCTGTTCATTTTGTTCAAAGTTCACTTCTACAAAATCTCCCATTTCCACCAAGCAATGATGTTATCTTTTGTGTCCCTGTAACACCCTATCTATATATCTCTCTAAGATACTATGTACCATGCTGCACTGGGAATAGTGTCTATCAACTGTGCCCCTATCAGCCTTAATGCAGAGGCATTAACAGCTCTGTCAGTAGCTCCTAGCACAGGTGAAGTGCTGGTCTAAATGCGTGCTTGTTAATGTTTGTAGAATGCATAAAGCAAATAAAGGAAGACAGATACATAACTAAGACCAAGGCTTTGAATCAAAACAATCTGGGTTTCAATCTCAGGTGCCACCCATTTACTAGCAGTGTAGCACCTTAGGCATAATCTTTATTTCACTGCTCTGAGTCTTGCCTACTCATTTCTACAAAGTTGATAACCAATTATACTTACTTCACAGGGTTTTATGATAATTAAAGGAGATAAAATATGTAAAACACTGAGCACAGTACCAGGTATTAAAGTAAATGCTCAGAAAACAATAATAAAGTATAATTACTAATAATAGAATCTTTGAAAGTAAAAAGAGCATATAATAGACATGATCAAAACTGTATTTCCCACTGGGTTTGTATAGTGCTACATACCTGTTTCCCACTTAGTTGGTAGAAGGAGAGTTTCTGTCCCCAGTCAGCTACAGCCAGGATGTCATTATGTTCCTCTCTAATCAACAGAAGACAAAGAGGTTATATGGGGCCATGACCCACTGATAACTGTAGCCCTAAGGGTTTAACAAACAACAGGAAAAAGTGCTGGCCAGACTGTCAGATTGCCAAATATTATACAGCAATACTGAGGCCAAAAGTTGTAATGTGGGCCAACCCATCAGTCCAGTGGGATGAGGCAAGGTGAATCTCCTGGGACCATTATTTCATTGAATACCCTACTATGTGGCTCTGCCATAGTGAAGAGGTTAAACCCCTCATTTCAAGTCTTCCTGAGAGTAGTGCTAAGAAAGAGCAAGGTGATAGAGCCAGAAGTGCTTTTTACTCATG
Organism: Mustela lutreola; assembly: GCF_030435805.1. Taxonomy (NCBI): domain Eukaryota; kingdom Metazoa; phylum Chordata; class Mammalia; order Carnivora; family Mustelidae; genus Mustela; species Mustela lutreola. The sequence continues at coordinate 54,728,642 of NC_081291.1, read as the reverse complement.
TACTATAAAATGTGGGGAGACAGTGAAGAAACAAGTCTAATTGCAGTGGAAAGGCATGGGCTGATTTTTTAATGGACAAAGGGGAAGCTGGCTTGCTCTTTCTGAAGAGAAAAATTAATACATAAAGCTATGTTCTCTCATAGCTGGGGTTCTCGAACAAGTGAAATGGTTTCTGACTGGATCTAATAAAATATAGTGGGTTCTCTGAAGATCAACAATTGTCTTTAAAACTGAGTATCTATTACTATCAGTGCCTTGGGACTAGGGCTGTAGGACCAGCACACAAGCTTTTTAAGCCCAGGGCCTGCAGTCATCTGGAAGCACCATTAAATATGCAGGCAAGGAATCGTGCAGCCTCATCTGCAAAACCCAGCCATCATATTGGCAAATATAGGCACTAATTCACAACTAAGTAAAAAAGACAAAGATGGAGAGGGATCTTAACAGGAAAAGACCTGTAGAGGAACTCTGTATGAAATCATACACTGAGGTCCAAATACAATCTAGGAACCCAGCCCATGGTGAGCCTTCTTATGGAAACCATATCATGAGCTGGACTGGTGGTTTTTGATCTGCCTTTTCCCTTTTCTCTTTTTTATTCCTGGCAGTGGGACTCTTCACCAAAACAAAAACTCATGTCAAGCAATAAAAGGGGCTGTTCTGGTTGAAGCAGAGATAGGGATCTGAAGCCCACCCTTTCCTCCTTTCTTTGTCCTCCACCTCCACCTATTTCTTCTAAGGAACCCCAGGTACCATAAAGCAGTTTGGAAAGTCCCAAGCTAGATCATTTTTGCCCAGTCAGAACATCCTGGCTCCCCCAGGTCTCCCCACTCCAGGCTGCCAATGTTTTCCTTATAGGTAAACTCAGTTGAAAAGCAGAAAGAACGCCTAGACAGCCAGGAATTGGGTGTAAGGATTGTGGGTAAGGCAAGGGCTTCCTTTTTGATATATGTCCTATCAAATGCAAGGTAGGGTACAGGGGAATAGGCTAGGAAAAATGTCCAGTAATAGAGGAATGTTCAATGAACTATGGTGTTTCTACACAGCATATCCTATGCAGGTATTAAAAATCTGTTTTTAAAAGGACCATTAATGTTACCAGAAAGAGTTCACTTGATGATGGTCAAGTAGAAGAAAAGGTTAGATATGACTTAATCATATGGACACACTAAAAGATTGAGGGAAAATACACTAAAATACTAACAATGGTTCCCTCACAGGGTAGGGATTTATAGAAAAGTTGTTCTCCTTTAGATTTTTCAGTAGTTCTTAAGTTTCCCAAAGAATAATTTTGTAACACAAGCTATAAGGGTGTGCTCCCTCTTGCTGGAGGACCTTTCACCAACAATTCCCCCAACCCAACTTAGAATGGAGCTTCAGGACAGTGTCTGGCCTGGTAGGTCTTCACTGGGGCCTGGACCCCTCCAAAGAGGGGTCTCATTCTTCAGGACACTCACGAGTTGTCGTCCCTGGGACTGTCGTCCTCTTCCTCTGGTTCTTCCTCCTCTGCCTCACTACCCTGACTACTGTACACTGCTGACTTCAGAGTGGAAGGGATTTCCTGAAAATATCTGTTGACATTGACTTCCTCGGCATCCTCGCTTTCTCTGTTCATCCAGAAACTCTCCCATCGGCTGTAGACAGTAAGTGGTTGTTCACAATCACATTGCCTAGAACTACACTAAAGCTATAATTTCAAAACCTGTCAAGGAGCCCCTGAACCCTGCCCGGAAGAGGACAGCAACCAGGTATACTGGGCATCCTGCTTCTCATGAATTAAAAATGGTACCCTGAAGCCACAAAGTCATCTGTGGCCACAAAATCAAACAGCAGGAACTCTGGGGTAGGCTAATGGCCTTTGAAGGCATTAGACATGCATGGTGCAGCCCTGGGCTGGACACAATTATTCAGGAAGAAGCATAATAATCTGGTATGAGAAAGGCAATGGAATCAAACAACCTTCTAAATCAAGTAGGTACCACCTGTAAAATGACATTGGGCTGGTAAACAATTAAGTCCTTTACCTTCAGAAGATTCTTTGAGGGGTACTGGGAATTTAATATTAGAGGATTATACAAAGAGCACTTAAAGCTATTAGTCTACCTTTAAAGTCACATAGGCAGAAGAAGGAAAATGTGCATAAGGTTTGAGAATGTAGATGCCAATCATTTGTGGAGCTACAAGCTTTGGGGGCATTTCTAGACTTAATTTTTATTTTTTTGGCAGGGGGCAGCAAAAAAAGGTTCATGAAATAGCTATTTATTATTCAGTGGGCACATGTTCTGCCCAGATTTGGAGGGAAGAAATTAAAAGGGGAAAAAACCAAAATGAAGCCAGAGCAAAGAGGTGAGTTATTAATTCATAAAGAAATGGGCTTTCTGGGCCACCTAGGTGGCTCAGTGGGTTAAGCCTCTGCCTTCAACTCAGGTCATGATTTCAGGGTCCTGAGATCGGACTCCACATTGGGCTCTCTGCTCGGCGGCGAGCCTGCTTCCCCCTCTCTCTCTGCCTGCCTCTCTGCCTACTTGTAATCTCTCTGTCAAATAAATGAATAAAAGCTTTAAAAAAAAAAAAAGAAAAAAAGAAATGGGCTTTCTGTAGCATGCATGCACACAAACATACACACATATATACACACACGTTAGGCTGGTCTATATAATTATTCTGCTTTGCTAAAATCTCTGGGATTCATTCCAAAACTCAAAATGGGCTCTTAAAAAATTCCATTCAAGTGGAATGGCTTCCAAAACAGATTGGTCAAATGGAGTGAGAAGGTTTTGAATGGATGGAGACCTTAAGAAAAAATAAGGAACCCAGCCTGGGGAGAAAAGCCCTTTTTCTTAATAGTATTTGTTCTAGAAGGAGAATAGCTATAAGATCACCTTGAAGGGTTCCAACAGATGGACCATATGGGGGAGAGAGAGCCCCCTGGCCGCTCGATCTTCACTTTCTCCTCGCCATTTTTATTCCGTATGCTGATGATCCCATTGAACATCCCGAGAGCCAGGTACTGACCATCATTTGTCCAGCTGTTCATACAACCAACGAAGGGCATGGGAAGACAGAAAGGAATACACAGAAGATAAAACTAATGAGGATGATGCCTTGGTTGAAATACAGTCTGAGGAGGCAGCAACAACAGGGCTCATCCTGGTTCTGATGTAAAAATCAGGGGACCAAACTTCAAACCCCATTTATTTTTAGAATCAACAGTGAGATGTGAAGGCAGTAGCACTGTTTTCTGAGCTCCCACAGCTTTCTGCAGTTACCTCCATGACAGCTCTTAGCTTGTACCCCCATCACTGGGCCAGCCACCATTCCCCACTCACCATTTCAATCTCCTCCCCCTTCAAGAATGCCTAAAAACAGAATCTATATCTTGGTGTATGCCTAGCCTCTCGAATAGATAGGTGGGTGCTTAACAGATGATGAATGAGAGAAAGGCTACCCTCAGAAGCTGCACAGCCAGAATAGCTATCATTTATAATCTCTACTGTATGTCAGGCCCTGTGCTGCTTATTTTATACTCCTTAGTTTGTGTGCATTTCACAGCAGCCCTATCAAGTCAGTTATCCCCATCTGTCAAATGAAGAACCTCCTAAGGTCACAGAGCCTATTAGTGACTAAATCTGGACTCAAATCCAGGTCTAGTATCAAAGCCTGTGCTTTCTCGAGCATAGGTGCTACCTGGACAAGAGGACAGCTGTGCTCTTCCAGAAAACCTCCACTGAGCACAGCTTCTGGATGAGGAGGCTTGTTGCTAGAGAGCTGCAGGAAGGCAAGTTGCTGTGCTCTTTTGCTTGATGACTAGAGGCACGGGTCCTTCCCATCAAGAGGACCACAAAAGAAAAGAGAAAATACAGAGGCCCAAACCAGGTCACACAGACCTTTTCCACTGTGTAAATTAACTGGAGTTTGAGAGTCTGTTTGGGAAAAGGGAATGTGAAACCTACCTTCGGAGCTGCCTTTAACTCACCTGCAGCAGGTGATCTTGCTATTGGATTTGTGCTTGGTGACAGACTTCTGTTCAGGAGACCACAAACCTTCAACATAAAATAATTTAAAGAAGAGAGATTTGATGGGGTATTACTCAGCAATAAAAAAGGAACAAGCTATTGATACACCTCCAGGGCTTTACGTTAAAGTGAAAAAAGCCAATCTCATAAAGTCAAGTACTGCATGATTCCATTTTATAACATTCTCAAAATGGCAAAATTCTATAAAGATTGAGACCAGCTTAATGGTTACCAGGTGCCAGTTAGGGAGGAATAGGAGAAGAATGACAACAAAGGAATGTCTTTGTGGCAATGGTAATCTAACCAGGTGATGAAAGGACAGAACTATATATACACATTGTGCCAGGCCCCATTTCCTGGTAGACTTCTCCCTACTATCTTTGAAACTGACAAAGAATCTATAATTATTTAAAAACAAAAAACAAAACAAAAAAAAAAAAAAGGAGGGTATATTGGTGAATTTCTAGCCAACTTTTTAGAGCTTTAACTCAAAGAAATGGCAACTTCACAGTTCGTAACTATTACACTGCAACTAGCGTACAACTTAGCATTTGAAGTAATGAACAATGCTTCCTCAAAATCAGTTTCCTCTTCCAGGCCTCATCCACAGCACATGATCCTGCTTGTCCAAGGTGCACTGGCCACTTTTGGCTGGCTCCCTCCTGCTAGTGGCTCACTGCTCTGCAACAGGTATATGTCTAGGCAACATGAGCAAATTCCTCTCTTTGCCTGAGCCATGAAGTATGATCAAGAAGGTAAATCTAGGGCAATAATGTATTCATGTAGCAAACTGAAACATCAAGCAAGCTATTTGTTTCTCCCTCCCCCTGGTCCAGAATGCCTCCCCCAAATATTTCAACCTGTGCATATCTTATCTATGCTCCACTGAGCCTGTCTGGAGCCTCTAGCAGAGGAAACCTCTCCCTTCTGTGTCTCCCATAGCACTGTTTGCCAGATCATACTCTAGATGAAACCCCATGGCCTAAGTCCAAGTCCTGGTTCCACCACTTATCGGCTGGGCAACTTCAAGTGAGTCACCAAACCACTCTAAGCTCCAGTTCTTTTTTATCAGTGGTGTGAAAATGAGAATAATACCTGACCTCATGGGTGATCATAGAGCTCAAATAGGAATTCATTTTAACTCTCAGCAGAGTGCCTAGTATATCTCAAACATTCAACAAATATTATTATTATTATTACTTAATGTTACATTTTTACAAATTCTACTTCCCCCACCTGCCCCAAACTGCAAGCTCTTTGAAGACAGGGATTCTATTTTGTCTTTTTAATTATAAAAGTAAGCACACAGACCAGTGCCTTACATGGAGAAAATGCTAAAATTTTTAATGAATGACAGTCCCTTTCCCATTTATACAATGTGCTTTCCATTATATTCTCTCTTTTGAACCTCAGAACTCTGTCAATGAGATAGACAGGGTAGGAATGTGTTCGTCTGAGATAAGAACAGTGAAACACTGAGAGGGATTACATGGGTCTCTCATTCCTCAATAATGCCTGTTCTGTTGTACTCAGCAAGGAAGAACAGATGAGCTGAAAACCAGAATTGACCTTAAACAGAGATAACCTGCATGCCTCTGCTCCTTCCCTCCCTGCCTCAATGGACATTTCACTGGCCTCTCCTCTGTGCCAGCACCATTGCCAATGCCATAAATGGGGCCACAGTGAGCTCCTCTGGGCATCCAGCCCCTCAGGAAGGACAGCTATAGCCACGGAACAAGTAATGGTGGCTACACAAGAAGCACAGTTGAAACAGTAAAGAATTTCCCACACACATGGATGATGGATGTTTGGGAACACAGAGGTGCAGGGATAATGACCTACTCATGCCAGATGAGACAGGAAGGCTTCCCAGAGATGGCAACACCAAGTTATGCCTGTGCTCTCCAACCCTTCTTACCATCTCCCTCCCTGGGGCCCTTCCTGCTGTCGCCCAGTTGCTTACCAGACTTTTGTTACCATTCACTCTCTTGGTTTCCACACAATTTAAAGAATAACTGTTAGTCTCCTCTTAGCCATTGAGGGGAGGGAAGTAGCATTAACTCTCTTAGGATGAAACAACCACATTCTAGATGGGTTTCAGGATTTTTTTGCCCAGATTTTCAGGTAATTCCAGGATAAGACACTGGGAAGCAGAACTTACCAAAGTCACTGGAGGAACAAGATGCCAGTTGGTGGGTAACAGGATTGTAGGAGACACACTGGATAGAATCATTGTGTCTAAGAAGTAAACAACTATAGATTATTATGCAGCAAACCACAAATGTTTCAGTGGCTACAACTGAAGATTTATTTTATGATAAGCCCCACAGTCTGACTACACACCACAAGCTCTTATGCAAGTGACTAACAAAAGGCACAAGGATGAATTCTCCTGCTGTGGATTGCTCCTCACCCACCATTTCATATCTTAGACCTTACCCACAAAACTGGCCTAGTCTAAATGCTACCTCCTCCAAGACCAGCATGGTAGCTTCCTCCCATTTGTAAACTGATAAGATAATGAAGTAAAGCACGTAGCCTAGCACCAGGTGCATAGGTGATGGCTGTTATTTATTGCTTTGTGGAGGCCTGGAAATACAGGATGGAGGTGCAATGAAGATATTATAGGTCAAGATCTGGGAACGTGGCAAATCCTGAGACAGCAATGAAAGATGTGTGAGTCATGTACACACATGGCATCTCAGCCTCTGTTTTATTACTTCACTTCTGGGTAACACTTCACTTATAACCTCATTCATCACTCATTCATTTATTCACTCACTCAAAGCTGTTGATCTGTATACCCACATTCATAACAGCAATCAAAATAGCCAAGAACTGGAAGCAACTCAATGTCTATCAAGGATGGATAAGTGGAAAAACAAAATGTGCTACATACATATACTAGAATATAACTCAGCCATAAAAAGAAAGGGAATTCTGGGGTGCCTGGATGGCTCAGTTGGCTAAGTGGCTAACTCTTTATTTTGGCTCAGGTCATGATCTTGGGGTCCTGGGATTGAGCCCCGCATTAGGCTCCATGCTCAGCAGGGAGTCTACTTGAGGTTCTTTCCCTCTGCACCTCTCCCCAACTCTCTCTCTAAAATAATTAAGCAAATCTTAAAAAAAAACAAAAAACAAAAAGGAAGGGAATACAGACATATGCTATAAAATGGATAAACCGAGAGGACATTATGCTAAGTGAAATAAATTAGTCATGAAAGGACAAATACTGCAAGATTCACTTATATAAAATGCCCAGAGAAGTCAAATTCATAGAGACAGAAAGTAAAATAGTGACTGCCAGGGGCCAAGGGCCCAGGGAATAGTTGTCATTGATTGGGTATGGAATTTTAGTTTTGTAAGACGAAAAGAGTTATGGAGGTTTTGTACAACAATATGAATGTACTTAACACTACTGAACTATATACTTAAAAGATAGTTAAGATGATAAATTTGTTATATGTATTTTACCACAATTAAAAAGAAAAAAAATCATTTTCTAAGTACCAGTTATGGGCCAAGCATTGTACTAGGCACCAGGAACACAAGGGTGAGCAAAAAACAAATGCAATGTTTGCTTTTGGGAGTTTATAGGCTGATGGGAGATATCTCAATCACCAGAAAAACTGTAAAACTATAACTGGGAGAAATGCCAGGAAGAAGATCTGACTGAGTCTAGAGGACCAGGAACAGCTTCCCAGAAGAAGCAACATCTGAATCTGAAATCTGCAGAGCAAGTAGGGGTTAACTTGGCGAAGGAACAGGAAAGAACATGAGCAGAGCCCTTACAGAGAGGAATCTTGGAGCACAGTGACCCTGGGTTTCTGGCTGTTAAAACTGGGTGGATGCGAGGCCAATCCCCAAAATGGGGACATTAAAAAGGGACTGGTTTGGGTGGGGTGGAATCTATGGTGTCAGATTAACTCAATTGAGCTATATGAAAACACCTAGCCAGGCTAGACATGCTCAAGAATGTTGGCCAGGCTAGACATGCTCAAGAAATTTTCATTCATGTATTCATTACCCAACTTTCCTATACCCACCATATACTCCTTCAAGTTCAATTGCAGAGAAAAAAGTTCTTCCTAAAGGGGCTTTTGCTGGAGTAGCTCAGTATGAGTCAAACCAATAATACTGTACATCTAAATGGTTACTTACGTGTACTTCAGAATGCCTTCCAATTTTGAGGTCCAGATAATAACGCTTTTATCAGCTGATCCAGAAGCAAAGCGTTTGCCTAAAAGTATTTTAAAAAGAAAACTGTCACATTTATTTTAAACCAGCATTTCCCAAGGAGTATTTCTTAGAAAACTAGCTCTTTGAGGTAACTAATAACTGTCAGCTGTTTCTCTACTTCTTTTCTTATTAGTACTGGATGGCAGTCAGGAGGTTTAGATTCGAATTTTGCTTTGTCCGGCACTGAGTAAACAATGATGTATTGAGGGCCTACCACATGCTAGGTATCATGTTCTATGCTAAGGATTAAGCAGTGATTAAAACACACATGATCCCTACCTTCATAGAGTTTAGACTGTTAGTAAAAGAAGGCATTAAATGAAATTAATCCAACACAAATATAATGTGATAAGAAGTGAATCCTAGGAAACAGAATAACTGGGGGACCTAATTTAGATGAGGTAAAGGATTCTCAGGAGGAGAACCTTCAGTTGAGACCTAAAGGATAAGCAAAGCTTAGCCAGGTACAAAGAGAAGCTAAAGACCCATTCGCAAGGACAGAAAAGATACACAAAGGCCCTGAGGAAGGAAAAGCCTGTTATGTCTGAGGGGCTGACAGGCACCAGCATGGAATACCAAGGGCAGGGGGGAGGTGGGTGGAGGATAGATCTCTAGGAGCTTCGGGGTCATAGTCAAGAACTTGCTCTTTATCCCAAAGAAAGAATTTAAGCAAGAGCAACAAATGAGATTTTCATTTCCATACTAGTTGGGCTTTATGAAAGAATGGGACTAGAGAGACACAACATATAACATCTAACAAGTAATTACTACTTTTTTTTAAAAGATTTTTATTTGTCAGAGAGACACAGAGAGAGAGAGAGAAAAAAAGAGAGAGAGAGCACAAGCGCACAAGCAGGCAGAGGCAGAGAGAGAAGCAGGCTTCCCGTCAAGCAAGGAGCCCGATGCGGCACTCAATCCCAGGACCCTGGGATTATGACCTGAGCCGAAGGCAGTGGTTTAACCCACTGAGCCACCCACGCATCCCAAGTAGTTACTTCTTAATGACATTGTTGCATGTTTACAAATGCTTAGAAGTGGAGGGGGTATCATGGCAGCAAACAACAGGGAGCCTTCACTTACTCTGCTGAGAGATGACCTCTGAGAAGTAACCATGGGCCAGATTTTATAAACCTTGTTAAGGAATTTTAGACTTTGTTCTTAAGGCCAGTGGAAGTTGACCTTGGGCAAGTCACTGTTTTCTGAGCTTCTACATCTGAAACATAAAGGAATAATAACATCTTCCTCAAAGGCTCTGTATAGGGGACAACTAAGATAATATTTGTAAAACACCTTTCATGATGACTGGAATAGCAGATATTTGGGTGAGTCATAGGACATTGCTGCATCTATTAAATACACAGAAGCTGCTTTTATTTGTTATTATTTTTGTCACTCCTCCCTCCACAATGGCAGACAGCAGGTAATGAAGAGTGTGGGCTATGGCCTCAGAGTCTGAGTTGGAATTCCTAGTGATAGTACCAGCTGCAGGACCCAGAACAAGTTTCTGAACATCTTATGCTTCATTTCCTCATTTGAAAAACAGATGAAACAGTATTTACCTCATAGTTGTTGTGAAGATTAAAGGAGATTAAAGTATTTTGGACAGTGTCTAGAATAGAATCAGTACTAAAAAAAAAAAAAAAAAAAAAAAAAAAAAAAAAAAATTAGGGACTCCTGGGTGGCTGAGTCAGTTAAGTGTCTGCCTTTGGCTCAGGTCATGATCCCAAGGTCCTGGGATTGTATCCTGAAACAGGGTCCTTGCTTATCAGGGAGTCTGCTTCTCCCTCTGCTTGTCACTGCCCCCTGCTTGTGTGCTTGCTCTCTCTCTGACAAATAAATAAAATCTTTTTAAAAAATTAGCTCTTATTATTACAATTATTTCTTCATATTGTCTTATTTTTCTTGAACCAAAAACTAGTTCTTTCATACCTTTGTATCATGATTGTTCATTAAATATTAATTAAACTAGGTGAGACACTGGAAACAAGCAAGCTTTAAGAGCAATACCATAATTCAGAGTATTTCCACTGCTAGAGCCAGGAGGAAAAGACTAGTTTAGAGGAATTAAAAGACTTCTGAACCATGATGTAATGTCCTGGAGAAGCAGCATGATCTATTAGAAGGAATGAGGGCTCTGTAGTCGGAAGACCTGGGGCAGGTCTGGCTTTGTCACCCTCACCTGTAATTTCTCCAAGTCTGTCTTCTCATCTATGCAGGAGCTGAGAATCCCTCCCTGCCTGGTTGAAAGAGTTGTTGGGAAGGTCAAATATGATGATGTGTGTGTCAGGACTCTGCAAAGTGCTGACAATTGCCACTAATCATAGGCTACACTCTGACACCCTCAAGGGACTTAATAGCATAGTAAGCCAAAGAACCCCTAGGTTTATAAACTCCAGAGGCACCAAAGGCCTCCCTACAGTATTACTCTGAATTTGAACTCAAACATGCACATAAAAAACAGAAAACAAAACAACCCATGGCTACTATGACACAGCATAGCTGACTATGAGGCAAGAAGGAAGTGTTCTGGCCACTAACTTGCTGCATGATCTTAGCAAGTCACTTCTCCAGGTCTTTACGTAGGACTAAAATGAAGACACTGGGCTAGATCCAATTAAAGCTATACTTACAAAATTGTGTGTATACATGAAGAATGTGCACTTTTCTACAAAGTGGTTTCCAGCTTTCATTAGATTCTCGAAGAGGTTCATCATCTAAAAGAAGTTAAAAACCTGGAACCTGAATGATTTCCAAGGTTCATTCAAGCACTGTAACATTCTGATTCTGGGCCTTCTCAGCAGTGGTCACAGAATGCTACCTCTCATCCTATATCCATTTGACATATAAGGAAACTGAGACTCAGAGAGACTCAATAACTACCTTAGGATTGGAACTTGGAGCCATCTCATGCCAAAGCCCATGTTCTTCTCAGTAACCCCACACAAAGAATAGCAGAAATTTATTTTTAATTCTCAGTATTGATTTCAAGCATCCATTCTCTGACTACCACCTCTCCTCTTTGTCACCTCACCATAGCCAGTAGCCCTTCAAATCTACCAGGACCTAGAACCTCTCCACTGCCCCACCCCCTGTGGTCCTCTAATCTTCCCCCCCAGCCATTACACAGCTTACACAGCCAGCAGTTTAAAGTCAATGTATATAATCACTCCTTTGCATACATCCTCCACTCCCTTGCCCTCTTATTTCCTCTTCAGAGGTGCTTGTAAACCTACCAATTTGGTTAAACCCAATTCTCTTCAACCCTGCATCTATGCAGCCCAAAGTAGTGGAGGGAAAAAACATAATCACACCAACTGCTCTCACTTTCTATTGATGATCAGCTTCAAGTGGGCCCTTCATGTTGCTTGGGATTTCACTGTACATCCACTCAGCCATTCTCCTAAGTGGCAACTTTCCATTCTTTCCTTTCTTCTCAACTCTCTGACACCTCCCTCCCCATCCTCACTCTGAGGTCATGTAGATTCCTATTTCACTGAAAAAATGGAAGAGACTTCCCGTTAGACTCCTAATACAATATGCCTCATTCTGCCAGCTCCTATGTGACATCCTCTACCTTCCACCATGCCCCATCTAGGTCCTAGATCCCATCTCCTCTTGCCCACTCAATGATTCTGTTCTGACAAGTCCTTCCCCTCTCTCCTATAGCATCAACATTTCTCAAATTCAGCATGTCCAAAACTGAACTCCTTATCTTCCACTATATTATCTGCAGCCTTTCCCGTCTTAGTAGAAAGCCACTCCAAACTTTTCAGTAGCTCAGATCAGAATCTTTGCAGTCACCCCTGCTTCCTTTCTTCACACCATATACACCATCTGTCTGGCAATCTTATCCTTCAAACAATACCCAGAATCTACCACTCCTTACTACTTCCTCTACTCTCACCTCTCTCAGAGGTCTGAGCCACCATCACTAGTGTTATAAAACTTGTCTGGATGATGCTTCTTCACTGGTCTCCCTGCCCCAACCCTCACCCCTGAGGGCTGTTTATAAAATATCAGCTAGAGGGATCCTTTTAAAATATAAATCAGATCAGATCTCTCCTCTGCCCAGAAGTCTTTAGTGGTTCCCCATTTTCACTGAGAATCTAAGTCAAAGTCCTTATGACACCCAACATGATCTGGCCACCCCAACCATACCTGTTACCTCTCTACCCATATCCTCTACTGCTCCCCCTGACTCTCTCTGCCAAAGGCCCTGGAAGGTACATTCTCACCTCAGGGTCTTTGCAATGGTTTTTTTCCCTCTGTGAGAAGCTCTCTTCCCCTAGATGCCCACTATCAGAATCTCACTGGCTCCCCACCTTCAAGTCTTGGCTCATCTGTTCCTGTCTCAATAAACCCACCCTCACCACCTCCCTCATTTCTGTACCTAATCTCCTGCCCCACCCAACACTCCAATTCCCCTTATTCTGCCTTATTTCCAGCATATTGTTTAATTTACTTATTTCAAACATCTAGAATAGTTCCTGGCACATAGATGGCCCTCAGTAAGTACTTGTCGATTTGAATGATTGAATTTGAATTGAAGCTTAAGAAACTGAACTATCTTCTGCAACCACAAGTCGTACTCAGGAGTGACTAAGGAGAAAAAATGAGCAGCTATGACGCCATTGCAGAGAGTGTAAAATCAGAATAGACTCTTACCATCCTTTGCATATGCCACACAGTATACAGTATCTTTGTGTCCCTTTAGGGGCTGAAGTAAGGTGCCATCAGAGGTATCATAAACCTGTCAAAAAAGAGACAGAAGTATAGGGGCGCCTTGATGGCTCAGCCAGTTAAGTGTTCGACTCTTAATTTTAGCTCAGGTCATGATCTCAGGGTTGTGAGATCAAGCCCTGCCTGCTACAGGCTTAAGATTCTCTCTCTCAAGATTCTCCCTCTGCGCCTCCCCCTGTGGGAGGCGGGGAGGACAAAGTACAGAGTATTCCCGTGATATCCATTAGTTAGAATTCCTGCAGGTTGCTCCTGTTCTTGTTTATATAACAAAATATTTGTCACTTTGTCAATATTTGTCAATATTCTAAATTTTATCAAGTAAAAACTACACTGAGAAACCAGAAAGAATATGACTTAAAGCGGAGGACCCAAAAAGTAGAAGTCCTAACTCTGAATTACATGGCCAGGAACATGCTACTAATCCTTAAGAAATAGAAGTTCACTCCGCGGAACTTGTGTACAAAATTCACTCAACTTATGTGAATTTGGATATAAAACCAATCAAGCTAGACGCTCCCAAGTTAAGCTACCACCCACAAAGAGCCAGCTACAACATGATTAAATTTTAGTACTAGCCCTTCCCCTAGTATGAACATCATAGAGAGATGTTTCATACCTGCTATCAAGAGTTTGAAAGTCATAGACCTGAACTCTGGGTTTGCAAATCAAAGGAAATATTATAAAACCTAGCTGTAATTTGGATTTAGGATATTTTGTAGCATTGTAACACCTATAAATATGTGGAAATTTTAAAAACACCGTGAGTAATCAAGGCAAAACCCTCCAGAAATGGTTAGTGTTGGAGAAGATAACCTTTGAAAAAAAAAAAGTAAAAGGAATTGGACTGTTTACCCTGGCGAGAAGAAGTCTGCAGAACAATTTAACCAAGGTTTTAAGATTATGTAATTACCATACAGAGAATGGAGATCAGTCAGTCTGCATATCTCAAGACAACAGAGTGAGGGGAAGTGGACTTACGTAGGAGGAAGGAGAGATCATACAAAGGTTTTTAGGTCAAACATAAAGAGTTCTCTGAAAATTACTTTTATACACTGGGATAGGTTCCAGAGGGAGCTTATATTCTTTGAAAATATGAAAAAAGGACACCATCCATATGGAATTATTTAGGTAGGCCAATGCCTGAAAGTTGGGGTCAGGCTATCTGGCTTCTCAGGAAGGGGGCTGCTTCAGTCTTATTGCTTGAATTTTTCAGAGGGACAAAATGTCAGCTGACACCAGTGCAGTTTCAAAGGCATTTTGATTAATTGTTTTCAACTCTCTCATGGGTGTCTCAAAGTAAAAAGGGAAAGATTAATGACTCCAAAGGAGGTATTGTTCACAGGTTTCTATCTGATAGAAAGTTTACTTACCTGTTTTAAATAGCCCATTTCCTTCCCTAATAAAAAATGACTGGTTTTTCTGCCCTTGCCTTTTTTATCTTAAAAAAAGGGGGTCAAATTTCAGAGCATTTACAAGAGGGAGAGGGAAAAAAGCACTTAAAAAGGAAGCTCAAACACAATCCTACCAGTAATCTGTTTCCTGCAGCCAAAATCAGTTGCATTCCATCAGGCTTAAACGCGAGGTCATATATACTAAACAGGAGACAAGACAAGACAAAAGGACAATTAGGAACCAAAATGATGAGGTCTGCTAATGGCTAGGAAAGCAAACTTTATTTCCATTATGAAACACTGCTTGCATATGAGGGAGAAAATAATGGCTAAGAATTGCATTTGGTTGCAAATTCTATTCAACCACCATACCTTGGCAGCCCATTCAATCACAATTTACTCGGCAGTTAGCTTTATGTTCCAATTTCCACTTGTCCAGCAGCCAGACACCAGAGATGATTCAAAGGATCAACAGTCGAAGGCACTAACTCTTCTATAAAGGCTAGACAAACTGAGGGCTACTAAATCCACATGTTTCTGAAAATTGGTCATTTATTAAAATATCATTATTATTTCCAACCAATCAGATACTTAATGAATACCTCTTAGGTGCTAAGCAGTAACAGATACAAAATGAGTAAATCACAGTAAATTACAGCAGCAAATGCCTGCCCTCAAGGAAACTACCATCCAGTTAGGAAATGTGATTCAGAGACATTCATAAAGAACTACCATATGTCATCAACTCTGAAGCATACATTTTTTCACATTTTGACATCTCTGAGGTGGGGATGTGTCTTGTAGTTGATGATATGTCAGCCTAACTGAAAGCCTTTTTTGCTTTCTTAGTGGTATGTAAAATAATGGTATTTTACAATCAGTGACCTCTTAGATGAAATACAGAACAATACTGAGTAAAGGTTTTAGGCAGAATTCAAAGGAGGAAGACTCAATGTTCTGATCTGGAGAACAGATAAGAAAAAGCTTCATGGAAAAAAATAGTACATGAAAAAAGTAGGGCTTTTGAGACATGCAAGAGGAGATCTGGAGGGGGCAGCATTTCAGGCAGAGAAAACAGAATAAGCAAAGACAGGAAGGTGGGGAATAGCAAATAGTCTAAACAATTGAATTGACTGAAACAGTTTACCACACCAAGGCAGTAGGGAGAGATCAGGCTAGAAAAACAGACTAGAGCCATATTACAATGCTTCTTGAATGCCCTAGGCAGATTTCCTTAGTTCAGATGACTCTAGTAAGAATGTGCTAGATTGCATTGCCAGGGCAGCCTATCTGGAAAAGTGTGGTATAAATATAAATAAATAAATATTTTTTTAAAAGCATGGTATAAATTTACCTGATACCTGTAGTAATCTAGACATATAGTCCCTGGGGAAGAGTACTTGGAGTGTATTCCAGAGATACTCCTGCTGAGCTCTTGAAATTATTATTATTATTATTTTAAATTTCTTATTATTAATTATTATTATATTTTAATTTATTTTATTCATTTTTGTTTATTTATATTTTATTATTATATAAATATTATTTTATTTCATCCTTGCAATTCCATGAGGTAAGAATTATTACTCAGTTTTGTAGTTGAGGACACCATAGCTCAGAGAGGTCAAGTATCTCGCCCAACATCATACTACCAGCAAATAGTGGACCAGAATTTCAAATCAGATAAGACTTCTGGAGTCTGTGCTATATTGCCTTCAAGTTAAGTAACTTGTCCGAAAATAAACTACTACTGAGTGGAGGCAGCACCAGAATTCAAACCCAGGCAGTCTGGCTCCAAAGCCCAAGATATAATACACTCTGATTTGTGGCCCTCATTTTCATGATTATTAGCATATGCCATAGTTGACAAAATAATTAGCAACAGTTTCCACACTTTATCAATATGAAAAAAAAAGGCATTACATGTAGAATTCAGAAAGCTTTTTATATAGGCTCTGTTGGCCTCAGAAGCTTCCTTTAAAAAATAATTCTTTTTTCTTTTTTTAAAAAGATTTTATTTATTTATTTGAAGACAGAGATCATACGTAGGCAGAGAGGCAGGCAGAGAGAGGAGGAAGCAGGCTCCCTGCTGAGAAGAGAGCCTGATGTGGGGCTCGATCCCAGGACCCCGGGATCATGACCTGAGATGAAGGCAGAGGCTTTTTCCCACTGAGCCACCCAGGCACCCCTAAAAAAATAATTCTTAAAATAATAACAATAATAACTCTTCACATATCTTCAACAGCTGGCTGATGGAGAAGCTGGAACAAGGGTGGGCATCCCTCTTGATAGAAGCAAACACAGACACTGAGTTCTTCAGCTTCCTCCCTATTACATGGTAACGTATCTGGGCCTTACTCTTTTCTGCACTTTCTCTGAGTCTAGAGGAAAATATACTTGGTGCGTATCACAACCTGAGGCAGTAAAGTGAAACTCAGAAGGGACCTGGATTCAGAAGATCTTACATCCTGTTTGAGCTTTTGTCCTCACCTACAAAACAAGGCTAAAGAGTTGCCCTCCCACCTCCGGGTGCATGGCCAGCCTTGTGCAAGCACCTGACACCTGTGGGTTGCTGTGATGAGGTACCAGATTTTGGAGAGGATCTGTACCTCTCTTTTATAGTCATTCTTGGTCATGTGGCTTCCTTTCTGCACTGTAGACAATCTAAGCTCATTAAAGTGGTTCCTGTGGTGAGCTTCTTCATAAGGATCATTTTGGGTTGAATTCTCAGAAAATCATTTAGGTGTCTGATTTGGGCCAAGCCTTAAACTATCTTACTCTCAGATGTGAAAATTCGTTTTCTCTATATATCTTGAAATTTGCCTTCCTAAAGTATAATGTAATGCTCAATTTACCCCAATCTAAACTGTTAATCCACTTAGGATCTGTATAATTCATTGTAGCTCTGAATTATATTGCCTTCTATATTTCACAGTTTCAAATACTATCTTAATTATAGTCATGTGCAGTTTAAGGGCAAGGACCCTATTTTAGACAGTTGTTGGCCCACCGTGCATGGCATTGTCCTAGACACAAAATGAATATAATCGACAAACTATTTTATCTTAAACCCCTCAGACTTTAATTACATCATGAGACTGAAACCAAATAAAGAAAACCTTATTTAAAATGGAGTCCAGGGACACCTGGGTGGCTCAGTGGGTTAAGCCTTTGGCTCAGGTCATGATCTCGGGGTCCTGGGATCGAGCCCCACACCAGGTTCTCTGCTCAGCAGGGAGCGTGCTTCCCCTTCTCTCTGCCTGCCTCTCTGCCTGCTTGTGATCTCGGTCAAATAAACAAACAAATAAATAAATAAATAATCTTTTTTAAGATTATAAATAAATAAATAATCTTTTTAAAAAATTACATTATAAAAAAATAAAATAAAATGGAGTTCAGAGGCCAGAAGCGGGAGCGCTCATGGTGTACTACTTGTTGGCAACCCTTTGAAGAACCAACAGGAAGAAGCCTATACCTTACCCTAGATAAAGATTTTTCTCCTGGCCCAGCAACATGAGAGATTGTCACAACTCAACCAATGAAAAGCCATACACTCTGAATTCCCAGTTTACTTTAATGGACTTTTTGCTTATAATAGCCTCTCCCAACTCCTTCCACCTTTCCTCTACAAAAGTGTCTTCTTCTCCTTTGTTTCTAGAACTTGCCTGTGTTTCACCATAGCTTTCTTCTCCTGAATCATAATTCCTCTCCTATTCCTGAATAAACTCACTTTGCTGGTAAAAACAAACAAACAAAAACAACTGGTTGCTTTATTTTCAAGATTGGTAAGATCAAAGAAACTCTGAATTGGGAAAGACCCTAAAATTTGTCAGGTAGTCCAGCTCCCACACACAGCAGGGAATTCCCTAGGAATTCCCTAGAGATAGCCATCCAACCTCTGAACACTCCCAGTATTGGAGCGCCCACCAGGCTGCAGGCAGTTTATTGTACTAAAGGATGGCTCTCTCCCCCAATCCACCCTCTTTTAAGAGAAGGATTCGCTGTCAAATGTCATTGCAGAAAGAGAGAGGGCAAATCTTGCAAATCGTCCTCTGCCAACCTTGTGCCCACTTCACTGTAAACTGAAGTCCCAAGGTGCCCCTCCAAATCCTGCACAATCAGACCCAGCCCCAGTTATTTGCTTTGAATCTTAGGCAAATTATGTCACCTTGTTAAGTCTGTTTCTTCATCTGTAAATGGGGTAACAATTCCAACCATACTGGTTGCTGTGGCGATTAAATAAAATAATGAATGTAAACACTGTCTGGCCTATAGCAAGTATTCAGTAAATACCAGCTGGTGTAACTGGAGGGTAATAACAAATGTTGTCCTGACTGGAATAAGGCAGGCTAACAGATAAGGCATCTACGTTGAGATAAACCTGAAGCAGTGCTTTTAAGGAAGAAAGGAGGGAGTTCAGGGACACCTGGATAGCTCAATCAGTTAAGTGTCTGCCTTCAGCTCAGGTCCTGATTCCAGGGTCCTGGGATGGAGCCCTACTCAGCAGGGAGCCTACTTCTCCCTCTGCCTGCTGCTCCCCCTACTTGTGCTCGCTCTCTCTCACTCTCTAACAAACAAATAAATAAATACAATCTTTCAAAAAAAAAAAAAAAGGAAAGAAAAGAAAGGAGGGAGTACAGAGAAGAATAAGAGCATTTGGGAAGGAATTTTGGATAGGAAAATGGAATTTTCAGCTGAAGTGAAAAGCATATATTTAAATGTTAGCAAGCAGAGGATGAAGGGGGAGGATGAACAGGACCACCTAGCTAAGTGCAAATCTGATGATCACAGCAGCAATATTCAAAAAATAGAAATCCTATTACCACGTGAAGTTTGGACTGGAAGTCAAAGAACAGTGGCTGGTTCTGTTGTGGATGACTAATTTTAGACATCTAAGATCTCTTAGTTCCACTATTTATTTTTTAATAGTTTTTGTTTTATCTTATTCTAGGCTTCCAGCTGGCATATGTAGCTGCCATCAGGATTGCTGGTCTATAGAAGCCCTACAGTCCCTAATCTAATAAGTTGTTTCAAACCTATAATGGGCCAAAACCCAAATAATCAATCTAAACTCAGCATTCATTCATTCACTTATTAATTTATTCATGAATACAACTATCAATCAAACGAATACACTTATCCATCTAACAGTCATACAAACCACTGATTTGTCTAGGCTCTGGAATATGCCTTAGAAATGAATAAGAAGTAGCCATTGCTTTTAAGGGATTTATAGACTTCTGGAATAAACAGATGCAAAAATAACTCTTTACACTATACAGATTCGAAGTACCACAGAGAGGAATGAACAAAATTCTACGCCAGGGGTTGAAAACGGAGCAAATCAGGCTGTATCTGGCCAGCAAATGTTTTGTTTGGCCCACATGGTGTTTTATTTCAGTTTCAGATTAGTTGCCAGCATTAAAAATTAGGGCATTTCAAATAAAAACCCAAATTCATAGCTTCTGGTAAAAACAGGAAGATCTGAGCACACTAGGCCAAGTTTCTGCAGGGTGGTAATTGGCAGGAGCTGAGCAGCAGCTGCCCTTTTTAGGCAGAGCATGAGATCTCTAGTTTGCCACACTCCTTGCCACTCCCTTTTACTCTCTGACATGAAAGTCAAATTTGTTCAAGAGTTATCAGCAGTGGGTACTTTCATAATAGAATTAAGAAAAAAGTAATTTTTAAATTTATCTTTTGTTATTTTTTAAAGTAGGCTCCATTCCCAGCATGGAGTCTAACATGGGGCTTGAACTGAGGACCCTGAGATTAAGAGCTAAGCTGAAATAAAGAGTTGGACACCTAACCAACTGAGCCACCCAGGCGCCCCAAAAGAATTTTTTAGACACATATTTCTATTAAAAGTAAAAGTGAAAGATATACTGGTAGGGCTATGTGTTTCAAGAAAAGTGGGGTGTAGAATAGCAGAATACTCTTAGGAGAGACAGACGATTCCTTGAGTTTAAGATACAAATAAACATCTCCCATTATATTGCCTGCCTGACTCCTGCAGGCATTTGGGTTTGCAACCTCTGTAACATAAGAAAAAACTAATTTAGTAGCTAAGAGTATTGGCTTTGAAGTGAGGAAAAAAGCTGGCTCCACCACTTACTTGCTGTGTGACTGTGGCAAATTAGTTACCCTCTCTGTGCTTCAGTTTCCTTTTAAGTAAGAGAGAGGTAATTACAATACATAGTTCCGAGGGCTGTTGTGAAGTGACAATGAGATAAAAAGACATGAAGTTCTTAGCCAGGGTCTGGTGCATAGTAAGCATTAGCTATTACCAGTGCAGAGTACAGAAGAGAGAGAAACCATATCCGAAGGGAACATTACAGAATGTTTACAATTCCAATGTAAGGAGATGAAGAAAAAAGGCATGCCTTCTGCACACCTTCAAGAGAGGGAACGTTAGAGGTCCTGTTCCAGTGGCCAAAACAGAGGCTGCACCATGAAGGTGAAAAGATCAGCTAGGAAGATTAAGGTCAGGCTGAAGGGAACTATCCAATAAGTCAGTATTTCCCAAATGTTTCCTTGTATGACGGATTTAGTTGATAAAAATGGAATAGGACATTAACATCGACTCATAAGGTGAGAAAGTCACTCTCTTGATTTTCTTTCCAACCTTCTAATTAACCATAGGAGAAAGTCTTGCTCTGAGCTATTTACCTCAAGCACCTCTCGGACCACACTTGCTAAACTTCCAGTTCTCCAGGACAGCAGACCAGAGGCTTAAAGGGTTCCTAGCAACAGTATCTAGCTACAACTTACTAACACTGTTTTGTTTCTCCCAACTTTGAGTTTCTCATTTATCTCAGAGCAAGTGATACTGACTTTCAAATATGGAGCAATAGCGCTTCCTTGTAGAATCATAAGAG
This sequence comes from Mustela lutreola, assembly GCF_030435805.1. Lineage (NCBI taxonomy): Eukaryota > Metazoa > Chordata > Mammalia > Carnivora > Mustelidae > Mustela > Mustela lutreola. The sequence continues at coordinate 54,707,381 of NC_081291.1, read as the reverse complement.
TGTAAAATCATATTTGAGTGATAATCAGGCAATTCAGAGAAAAACGCCAAGATTTTGTACATGTGGCAAAATCTGTGACCTTTTTGAGAGACATTGTCATGGGTAGTAAGACGAAGCCAGGACGGATTCTGACAGGCCCAGGCTGATTCTGTGTAAAACGACCTCGATAGGACACTACCTCACGCGTGGTACACCCCTTGGCTTCCTCTCCAGGCCTCAAGTTTCTCCATCCGCAAAACGGTGCGAGGGCGACCCTGCAGTTGCTCAGACCCGGAGTTCAGCGCCCTCAGCCCCAGCCGCAGGCCCGTTGCCCCGGGCAACCACAGGGGCTCTCGCCAGGGTTCCCGCCATCCCCGCCACGGCTCAGCCTCCCGCTCCTCCCGGACTGCCCAACTCCTCACCACTGCTCGGCTTTATCTCTCCACGTCAACACGGCCCTCATCGCGGCTTCCCTCACGCCTCAGGCCCCTCCTCCCGCCTCAGCAACGGGCCCCGCTCCGCTAGCCACTTTGGTTACCTGCGCTACCCCTGGCAACACACATGCGCAGTGAGCCTCGTGCGCGCGGCAGAATTCCGAGTGCGCAGGCTTAAAAGGCCGGGCTGGGAACGGAGAAGATGGGACGGAGCCTAGGAGTCTGCGCAACTAGGACGCGTGCGACTGGTCGGAATGGGCGGAGGGCGGTAGATCTTTCTCGATGAAGGATTTGATTGGCTGAGCCGTGGAAATGGTGGCTGTGGCCGAGTGGGCGGCAGGAAAGCTGCTGTAGAGTCTGACTGGCTTTTACCGCCTTCGGCTCTCGAATTCAGCCTAGCGCTCTGAAGCTGAAGAAGTTTTCGCATCTGATTCTGCTCCGCTCCTAGAGTGTCGCACACTCTCGGCCGGTTGCTGCTGTTGAAGCCCACCTTAAGGGTATGGCTGGGATGGAGAGTCCGAGCCTGGGAGACTGCGGAGCTGCTCCCTCGGTCACGTCCAGTGAGCGCTTAGCCGCAGACCCGCACTGTGACCTCCGGCAAGTTATAGTCCCCTTTCGGGACTCATTTTCACCATCTGTAATGGGAGCGGGGCTGGGGTGGGTAGAAGACGGATTGGCCTTTCTAACCTAGGATCGACAGCTCTCGAGACCCACAGGGTTAGGTACTCGGAGCTGTGGCTGTGTTTGGCTCAGGAACTCTTCCAGTGGGTTCAGCTCTGGGGTGCATCTTACTTGGTTAGCCGGAATGACGAAGGAGCTGGAAGGAGCAGAGAGGTTTTGTGCAGGGGGTGCAAGGAGAGGTCAGCTTGGGCTGGAGTACCCTAGGAAGACCTTGGAGGAGATGTCATGTTAAGTAGCCAATGGTGCCCCCAAAATGGGTCCTATAAGAAGTTAAAGAGGCAGCCACGGGCATGTATTCAATACAGTACTTGTGTATGTGGGATAAGGGGCTAAGATGATTTATCTACTTTTTCCCCCCAAAATTTAATCCCCAGAACTACCTTAGAAGAAGTATTACCTCCTTTTTAAAGATGAAGGAAGGAGGGCGCCTGGGTGGCTCAGTTGGTTGGGTGACTGCCTTCAGCTCAGGTCATGATCCCAAAGTCCTGGGATCAGCTCCCCGCTCCATGGGAAGTCTGCTTCTCCCTCTCCCCTTCTCCCCTCTCATGCTCTCTCTCACTGCCTCTCTCACAAATGGATAAATAAAATCTTAAAAAAAAAAAAAAAAAGATGAAGAAAGGAGGCTTTGAGAGGTTAGGTAATTTGCTCTTGGAGGTGGATATATATATATATATATATATACACACACACACATACTCACACACTATATATATAGTATATACATATGAAATATACATATATACAAATACATATGTATACTGAAATATATATATACAAATTTATTTATTTATTTATATAAAGTTTGTGCTATTTTCACCAGGCTTCAGTTTCCTTGTTCCTAAAATGTGAACCATATAATTTCTTAAGATCCACTTAGCTCTGCAAAATTATTAACCCCAAATTACTGCAGAAGAGCTTGATTCTAATTCTAGATACTAGCTCTTGCTTAGTTTCCCTAAAGAAGTTGGCTTAGATAGCTCTATAGAGCCATCCGACTTTTAAAATGTGTGATTTAGTGATTAGGATACACTTTCTTGAAGTTTTTCAATGATAATGCAGGAGGAGAGGTAATAGACCAAGATTTAGTGAACCTAAGTTCTGTATCAGTTTTGCAACTAACTTAAATCTTCCCTGTCACTTAATTTTCTCAGTAAAATTAGAGTAATCTTCATCCTACCTACCTCACAAGATTCTCATGAGGATGAAAGAGATTTGAAAATTGTTATCAGAAATTATTTACCTTTTGGAGGGTTACAACTTCTGAAGAAAGCAATAGACACTCTCCCCCAGAAAACTGCAGATATATATAAAATTTTTACCTCACTTATTTGAGGAGAAGGAGGATGTCTCACTGACTCTTTTAAGCAGTTCTCTTGATCCCAGTTTAAGAGCTCACGTACAGGTTCATATTTTTAAATTTATGCCACATCAACCAGACACTTTCAATAGCCCCATTCAGTAATTAACAACAACATAAAGTTTCTAGTGAACAGCTTGAACTTTACATTGTGCAGACACCTCCAACCCATGTTGGAGGACAGGAAGATATTCACATAGCATAAGACTGGTCCATACTTATTTTAATCTCTCTTGTAGTCTAAATTTTAGTCCATAGGGTTCCTGCTCTGTCATGGATTGAAATTGAATAAGCAGAGGAAAATAAATTTTAAATGAGCTGATCACTTATACTTTGTATTTTTCAGCCAGGAAGATGGTGCTCTGGGATTGGAAAGCATGGGAGAAAATGAGAAACAAGTAATGATAAAAAGCAGCAATGAGTGTAATCTCCTGCTGCAAGAATCCATTGCTTCTGCTCAGACTAGTGATACTACTATGACAGAATGCCATAAGTCTGTCCCATGCGGATGGGAAAGAGTTGTGAAGCAGAGGTTATCAGGGAAAACAGCAGGAAGATATGATGTATATTTTATCAGGTGAGCATGCAAGGTGGTACAGATAGTACAGCCAAATCATTTTATCTAGACAGGTATCAGGAAAACATCACAGAATTCTTGGCTTTTTTCTGTTTTTACTAGAAATCGTTGTAGATTTTATTCCTTGAGTGTCACTAGTTAGTTATATCAAGTGATCTGGGGACAAGTACATATATCTTCTGCTGCAAATTGTTGCTCTTAAAATTTGTAAATTTGTAAATTTGTAAGTAATTGTAAAATTATAATATCATAGAGGAAACTATTTAAAAGTACCACTTTATTACTTTTTTTAAAAATTTTAAATGACAGATACCCATGGTAACATTGGAAATGATTAATTAAAAATCTGAAATGTGGTCCAGGTCTTTTTAAAAGTCACTTTTATTGACTAGCAATAAGTTTTCCTTAATATTTTCTAGCCCACAAGGACTGAAGTTTAGATCCAAAAGTTCACTTGTTAAGTATCTTCACAAAAATGAAGAAACTTCTCTTACGCCAGAAGATTTTGATTTTACCGTACTTTCTAAAAAAGGCATCAAGTCGAGATATAAGAACCGCAACGTAGCACCTCTGACATCCCAAATGCAAAGTGAAAGTAATAGTTCAAACCGGAACCTCAGGACACGAAGCTGGTGGAAAAAAGATGTCTTTCCTCTACCAAGCAGTTGTCTGGAATTGCAAAGTAGCAAAGGACTATCTAACTTTAAAGATAAGGGTGTTACTGACATGGACTCCAGAAAGGTTAGAAAGTCCAAAGAAAAGGTGCCTATTTTGAAAGGAATTCAAATTAAGAGAAATAAAACAAGGTGCCAGAAGGGTCTTCCAGATTCTGCTCAAAGTAATAAGAAAAGAAAATCTGAGTATAAAAAGGCAGATGATGAAAGTGAACCTGTTGTGCAAGAAAGTCAGCTTGATAAAACACTCTCCATTGATGCTGGAACAAGCAACAAGACCCTCAGTGCAACCAGTGAAGAAAAGAAACTTGTAAAAGAACAATCATTGAGTTTGGTATCAAATTTTTGTTCTGAACAAATAACTTCTGGCATCATAAACAAATTATGTTCAACTGAAGAAGCAGAACACAGCAAGAAATGTGAGGAAACCTTTTTAGAATCTGAGGAAATAAAATCAAAAGTACAAGTTGGGGAAAGGAAGGAACATTTGCATACAGACATTTTAAAATGTGGCTCTGAAATGGACAACAACTGCTCACAAACCGAGAAAGACTCTGTGGAAATGTGTCAAGGTATTCAGAGCATTAAAGCTGCTAATAAACACATGATGAGTTTATGCTTCCAGACACTATATTTCATGCCTGTACCCAGTTAGGATATGGAAATAGAACAAAGAAATAGGACCAAATATCAGGTACATTGTACCTGTTGATCCTAGTACCTTATTTAACCCATCTTCAAACGCTTGGCTATGGCACGGAGGGAATTGGCTGACTTCTGCCTTGATAACCCCAGCTAAAGAGAATTGTGTCATTTACAGCTGCTACCATCTCTTCTTGGTGCATTAGCTGGGACTTTCCTCAGCAGTGCTTTCCCTTCCCATCTTCTTTCCAGCCAGTAATATTACAACTTTAGGGAAAATGAAAGGCTTTATTTGTGAAAAGGTTTGGGGAAGACTCCTTTTAATGCATAAGCTGGTCAAAATAGTCCATGTCTACTCTTTTGCACCCCTCCTGTTATTCATTCCTGATGTGTGACTTCCAATTTCAGTTTATACAGATCATAGTCATTTTTATCTTCTATTATAATGTAATGCTTCTCTAAAATGCTTTAGAGCTCTAAATAATTCAAAACTGTAATCACATAGTTCATTTATTATTTGTAATATGCTCTTAATACAGAGTTCAGAGCTTGGCAGTATTGCCTTTATAATACCTCAGTGAATAAAAAATAAGACGTTTTGAGCAGCCCTGTATTAGTTATTCATTATGCCATTATGGTATAATGAATAACTCCTTTAAAGGAGAAGACTAATTTTACTTAAAATCCTGCTGGGAGACAGCCTGGACAAATTGGTGGAGCAGGGGCTTAGACTGATTCTGTTCTCAGCCCCACTCATGATTTTATGTGTTTGCTGTGCCTGGAATTCCTTTACCTTTAATAGAAAATGACCATATATACCTAGGAACTGCTTAAGAATTCAAGTCTGCCCTTTAAAGACTTTAAGCTTCTTAGAGCTTAGAGGTTTATGTAGCTTTGTTGCTAGTATAATGGACAAATAACAAATAAAATATTTAAAAATCCTTTTGTGACCAAAATGGAAGATCCTATTCATCCTATCCATAAAGAAGTCTAGTTTTTAGCACAAGATGAAGTACCCTGAGTTTAAGAAGTGTCTGATGGAATTGTAAAGACTTTCCCATTGGCTTAGTTGGAAATTGCAAAGTAAACTGAGCTTTAGTCTCCTACTAATAAAGGATGCTAGTTAATAATTATTTATAGGACCCCACAGAAGAAATCATGTAACTAGTAAGAGTAGCTTCTTTTGTCCTCTTTTTTTTTACTTTCTACTAGGCTTTGCCTATCTGCTTCTGAGCCTTTTGACTAAGATCAAGTGTGAAGTGTTGAATAGTAAAAAACAGTAGTAATTATCTGGAGAGCTGGATACCTCTCCCAATCTGCAGTCAGTCCCCCTCTCATTTTGACATTGTTGTTTAATTTCTAAGCCTTCATTTGTTTATCTGTAAAATGGAGGTAATAATACTCACCAGTCCAGTTTTTTACATCAAGAATACTGCAGAGTAAAATGAGAAGTGAAAAAGATGGCTTCACACTATACAGCTGCAAGTTATTATTAACTGACATTCAAATTGAGGGGGTAAGGCTATGGAGAGTATTAAATATGATGATTTTAGAAACTTGGGAAGCCCAGTAATGCTGGTCAGGTAGTCTTTGTTACGTTGACTGAGCTTCCCAGTAGATAGTGATCCAGTATTCCAAGGTCCCAATCTTGGGTTTTTCAGTAGGTTTTGTTTTATCTTTATCCTTTTCTGTTTTTTTAAGTGTAAAAGTGTTCACCGCAGAAATTTTGGAAAATATAAAAAAATCAAGGGAGAAGAGAAAAACTAGCAACAACCATTATACCATTTTGGTATATTTCATTCTAATTTCTGTATTTTTTTTCTTCATTAAATTAGGATCATATGTAGAATATTGCATTTTCACTTAAAAAGTTAAGGACATGGTAGAAAATATTCATGATGTAGTCCAAAATGTTTAATGACCACATTGTACAAATGTGTCATAATTTAGAATATCCCATATTATTTCTAATTTTTCAGTACTATGTATGAACTCTGAACATAAATTGTAGAATACTAGTATAACACAGTGGTTAAGTCACTCAGGAGCTGGACTGCCTGGATTTGAATTTCAGCTCTGACATTAGCTGTGGGACCCTGGCCATGTTACTTAATTTATTTTTACTCAATTTTCTATCTGTGAGGTGAAAGTAAATAGTAGCTAGCTTGTAGGTCATTTGTGGGATTAAGTTGGTTAATTTTTGTAAAGTGCTTAGAATAGTGCCTAGTATGTACTAAATGCTTTATAATAGTAGTGTGGTGTTATTTGCACCCCTGAATATTTCTCTAGGCTAAGCCATAGCTTCTATAAACAATGTTTGCTCTTCCTTTTCAGAAGATACCATTCCACGGACACAAATAGAAAAAAGGAAGACAAGCCTGTATTTTTCCAGCAAATATAACAGAGAAGGTATCCCTTTCCCAATCAGAAAATTAGATTTTAAATCTGTTTCAGGTGTTCAGCTCTGATGCCGTGTGTTTGTTTAGCTCTTAGTCCCCCTCGACGCAAAGCCTTTAAGAAGTGGACCCCTCCCCGGTCACCTTTTAATCTTGTCCAAGAGACACTTTTCCACGATCCATGGAAGCTCCTCATTGCTACCATATTTCTCAACCGGACCTCAGGTTTGTGGATTATATCTTAGAGAGTGTGGTAAGGAGAATGGGCACTGGATTCATTAGGAGGTCTGAGTTCCAATTTAACTTTGAGTCTGTGTGACCTCAGGCAAGGACTATCCCTTCCAGGCCTAGATGACTTCCAAAGCCTTTTTCACACTACAGAACAAATTGTCATTAATTTTCTACTTCCAAACTAGTTTTGGTCAGCAGTGAAAATCAATTCCTAACATTCCTCCACCCTCTGTCATGCGTAAAAGCATTTCTTTTTCATTGAAAGCTTTCTTTAGTGTCATTGGCGCTTTGTATCCTGTATGTTTTTATTCTAGTTATCTGATGACTGGATTATTTGAAAACTAATAATCAGGCAAGTCCAGGTATCAGTATGATTGAGACTGTTAGCCCAATAGCTGATAGTGTTAACTTTTGATTCTGAAGGTGGTTGCCAGTTCAGGTAATAGCTTCTCATCAGAGGTTTAAAAAAACAAAGCAAAAACATTCTATATGAGATTTCTCGATGAGGAAGTACCTGAACTTAAAAACAACCCATCTGGAGGCTTGTAATCACAATTACTTTTACTTCCAGGCAAAATGGCAATCCCTGTGCTCTGGGAGTTTCTAGAGAAGTACCCTTCGGCTGAGGTAGCAAGAACCGCAGACTGGAGAGATGTGTCAGAACTTCTTAAACCTCTTGGTCTCTATGATCTTCGAGCAAAAACCATTATCAAGTTCTCAGGTACTTTCTTGTATACCCAAAAGAAGGAACATAAACTGCCTACTTAAGAGAGCCACACCTTAAACTTTAATGTCCTTGGATGCTACATTAATCCAGGTCATTCAGCTGAAGCCCTGAAAGCATTTAAAAACAGTCAGCTTGCCCCAAACTACAGTCTCTCACCCACGCAATAAGTCTTTGCCCAGTACTGGGACAAGCCATCTGGGCAGGATTAGAGGAAAAAGTCAGTGAAGCAGAATACCCTCTTGACCTTAAGGACTTTGCCTCTGCATAATTAGCACAGCACAAAATAATAACGGTTAGTAAGTGGCATGTGAGAGGTTCAGACAGGGTCCTGGGGGAATTCAGAAGTCATCAGAACTGGGGTTGTTAGGAGAGACTTTTTTGCTGTTCCTTTCTGCTGTTCTCACCATCTGGCTCTGCATCACTACGTATTTAGGGAAAGTCTTTCTGAGGCTGACCTGATCTGTTGTATTTTCAGATGAATATCTGACAAAGCAGTGGAGGTATCCAATTGAGCTTCATGGGATTGGCAAATATGGCAATGACTCTTACCGAATTTTTTGCGTCAATGAGTGGAAGCAGGTGAGACCCACTCCCAACCTTAACATCTCCAGCACATTTTGTCTCTGGAGTGAAATAAGTCCATCCTTAGAGCTAAAACTATTTCTTGGGCACATGTGCTATCACTCTCACAGCCAGTTTTGTTCTAGGCTCGAAGGGCAAGTGGTGGCATGGGGCTATAGGCAGCAGGGAGAGGATCCATAGATACTCCCAACTCAATAAAGATTCCTTGGTGTGGCCTCTGACTGACCTCCAGCAGTTTGTCACTTCTGGCCCCGTGCTGTCATTTTCATTCACGTGTTGTCTCTAAGCCTGATGTGGTTCTCCTCTGTTACAGTCATACTAGCCTTCAGAAATATACCACTGAAGGAAAGCAGACAGGTTTGGGCTTGGAAGAAATGCTTGTTGGGTTTCTCCTACTGGTCTCAGACTACTTTTGTGGTAACTGGGCCCTACCTCAGCTACCCAGTCATTTGAATATGCCCTGCCCACAGATATCCAGGGGGTGTCCAGGCAGCTGGTGGTACTGCCAAGTGGCCCAGTACACTGCCGTCTTGGTCTGTGACTCACCTTAAAGCATTTAGCCAGTAGGTCTGCCCAAGCCCATCCCTGCTCTACCATTTACTGTGATCTGAGCAATCCATGTAACTCTCAGGGTCTATAACCTCCTTCTGGAAAATGGTATATTAATACTTGACTCATATTATCACTACCCCACATGGTAGGTCATGGTGAAAATCAGTACTAAATTGGAAAGTACTTTGTGAAGGACTACCTTAATGTAAGGTATAGTGTTAAGCATTCATGAATCCAGTTAGGTTAAAGGTTATAATTTTCAGATATGCTGTCATAATGTATTGTTCTCCTATCCTCCCTTTAAAAAGCCCATTTTAAAAATGTATTTCTGATAAAGTTATATAAGATCTCTGTTTCCTAATGTGTTGTATTTCTTCCAGGTACACCCTGAAGACCATAAGTTAAATAAATATCATGACTGGCTTTGGGAAAATCATGAAAAATTAAGTTTGTCTTAAAATCTTTTTCAAACTCATTTTTTTATACATTACTTTGCACTTGATTCCTAAGAGCTCCATTAAGCACAACCAACTGCCTTTACAGGTATATAGATTTTAATTAGTCCAACTAGAAATGCAATGTAAGTTTTCTTAATGTGTGTAACACTGGTAGAACTTTGCTACTGAACATACTAAAATGTTTTGAGATTTTTAAAAGTAAGTTGTTACTTGACAAGAATACTAAAAATGTAAATGACTTTTCCAATAATAAAATGTGATTCGAAGTTGAAAAAAACTTTCATAAGCTCTCAGTAATACAAAGCAGATTTCTGTCAATGTTGCTTAAGGAAAGTTTGGATTGTCCTCTTTCTGTAAAAATGGAATTACACAGTTGTTATATAAGACATAGTCAGAGTTTGCAGCCAAATATGTAGGAAAATACATTACAGGGTATATTAGACAGCTAATTTGTATTTTTACTAATACAAATTAACTGCCTTTTACTATAACTGTAACTATTAACTGTATTTTACTATACTTGCTAACTCTGTGCTAGTTTAGGAATTAGAGATTTGGCCCTAGCATCCATTTGATAGCCTGTGAATATCTGCCGGCAGCTTTGTTTCAGAGTGTCAGCTTCTGGCTCATGCATTTTACCTTGACCCCCTTGTGAAAGGTTGGACATTTACCCATCTCTCATCTCCCAGATGGGGAACAGGACCTTTTAAGTTTTGTAACCTTTTTTTTTTTTAAGATTTTATTCATTTATTGGTGAGAGAGAAGCAGGCTCCCCACCGAGCAGGGAGCCCAACACCAGGGCTGGACCCCAGGGCCCTAGGACCTTGACCTGAACCAAAGGCAGACACTTAACTGAGCCACCTAGGTGCCCCTTGTGCCATTTTTAATACAGGTATTATAATGTTGTAGTTCATATACTGAAACATTTACCTTAGAAGGAACTCGTCAAACAACAATAACAAAAAATTCCAAGTTGTTAACTCTACCAATTTTCATTTTAAGGTATGATTTCAAAATTAAATTGATTGAATAAATAAAAAATAAATTGTTGGGAAACTACTTTTGTTGTCGGGTAGAGTGTGCTGTAAGACAAGTTGGTTGTTTCCGCTTTAGTAAGCTATTTTCAATTTTTAGTGAGAGAGATGGATTTTGACCAGAGAATGGGAAAACTGGCCATATCCCCCAACAAGGCAGACATCCACTTTATAACATCCCATCACATCTTTATTTAACAATCCTCAAAATAGCATTAACTAAATGCAAACCCTGTGCTGGAGAGAGACACAAAGATGAAAGCATTCTGTAGGGTGTCTGGGTGGCTCGGTTGGTTAAGCAACTGCCTTTGGCTCACATTGTGATCCTGGAGTCACAGGATTGAGTCCTACATTGGGCTCCCTGCTCAGCAGAGAGTCTCCTTCTCCTTTTACCCTCCCTTTTCTCATGTTCTCTCTCTCTCTCAAATAAATAAATAAAATCTTAAAAAAGAAAAGAAGAGGTTCTGTAAAGGGGCACATGGTTGGCTTAGTAGAGCATATAACTCTTGATCTTAGGGTTGTGAGCTGGAGTCCCATGTTGGGTGTAGAGTTTACTTAAAATAAGATCTTAAAAAAAAAAAAAAAAGTTCTGTAGAGACATATGATCACAGGGAGAGAGAAAGGCACACAAAATAATGGAAGAGAACCAAAGGAGTAAGCTGTAAGGACAAGATGTCCAAACCCTGCAGCTAAGAGTATAGAAGCCCTCTGAAATGCTGGGCCCCAGCTGGGGTTGGAGGCTAATGCAAGCTCACCAAGCCTAGGACATCAGGTATGGCTGGATGGCCGTACCTGTGGTCAGATACCCTGGGGAGTATGGGTCTGTGTAGACACAGCAAGAGAGTTCCAGCCATGGCCATATCTGGCTTTTCCTGTTTGCTGCAGGTGAGGTTGCCTGCCCTCTGTAACTGTTTCCTCATCTCTTTCAAAAGTGATAGGCTATCACCACTCACAGTACCTCACACGGTTATGATGATTCTTGAGGTAATGCATGTAATTAATTGCTTAACCAGAGCCTGGCTTATGAAAGTGCTATGTTAATGCGGCTCATAGGGATGGTCTGAGTGACTACCTCAGGTTGAGAGGGTCACAAAGATAATGCAATTCATTGAAGATGGTGCCTTATGCAGAGTGAGCACTCAAGTGTTTGGTTTTTTTTTTTAACTTTTTATTGAGACAAAATTCACATAATATAAAATTCATCATTTAATCATTTTTTAAAAGATTTTATTTATTTATTTGACAGACAGAGATCACAAGTAGGTAGAGAGGCAGGCAGAGAGAGAGGAGGAAGCAGGCTCCCCGCAGAGCAGAGAGCCCGATGTGGGGCTCGATTCCAGGACCCTGGGATCATGACCTGAGCCGAAGGCAGAGGCTTTAACCCACTGAGCCATCCAGGCGCCCCTCATTTAATCATTTTTAAAGTATACAATTAAATGATTTTTAGTACACTCAGCAATGTTCTGCAACCATCATCACTAACTCTAAAACATTCCCAACACGTTGAAAAGAAACTGCTTGTTAGCAGTCAAACCCAAAGCCACACACCTCACCTCCAGCCTCTGGCAATTACCAATCTGCTTTCTGTGTCTGTAAATTTGCCTGTTCTGTGCATATCTTATAAGTAAAATAATATGTGACCTTTTGTGTCTGGCTTCTTTCGCTTAACATAATGTTTTGAAGGTTCATCTGTATTGCAGCATGCATTAGTACTTAACTTTATGACATTCCATTGTGTGAACAGAGTACATTTTGTTTATCCATTTATCAGTTGATGGGCATTTCAAGTGTATATTATTAATATTCCCGTTATCAGTTCTGTATTTCCAAGCCATATATACTGCCTCTATTTGGCCAAGACTCTTGGGGTTTCTACAACACCTATGCAGGAGGCAGGGTCAGTTCCTTGGATGAAAAGGAAAGACGTGGAGGCTGGCTCAAGATCCTACTGCTTTCGGGAAAAACACAGGTTTATTACTCGAGGTTCAGGGGCCACTGGGCCATACTAAGAAACCCTGTCTTTCGCCAACCCAGGAATTCTGCACGGCTGCGATTGCCTCTTAGGACCCACGAAAGGAGCAGCACTAGGCGTTGGGAGAAGGAGGGCCGGGAGGGCCAGGAGAGCCCGCCCCCACAACCCTCTTGCTCCCGCGGACTTCGCGAGCGTGGCCGCGCTCAGCCAATCAGTGGAGGGCGTCTGTAGTCCTGGCAACAGTAGCTTCTAAGCTTGCTACTTCAGAGTCTCTTGCAAAATTTGGCATTCCTGTTTTTTTGTACTCCGACGCAAGCAAGAAAGCAAGCGCGTGCACACACGCATGCACACACACTCTTCAGCGCCCGCTTCTGACGCTGCGACCATGAATGACGATTCCTATGAAACGTATGAGACTCTGTTCCTGTCGGTGGTCGGTAAGCTCCCGGAAAGCAGTGCCATGCACATGCGTACAAGTAGGGTGAGGGCAAGGACGAGGGGCGGGGGGGCAAATATCTCATTATGCCGTCCCCACTCTGGGTGAGGGGTTGCCAGGGAGTCGGGGTCAGGTCAGGCACATTTCTCAGATTTCCATGCCCAAGCTGGAGGAGTGGGACAACTTGCCTTGGTCTGAAATCAGAGGTCCAATCTTTGAGCCTGGGAAAGACATCCACAGCCCTCTGGCTCGTCCTCTGCCCCATTTCTCCACTGGATATTAATGTATTGGGTACTGGAGAAGAAGCATGGAGAAAACTCAGTCCTCCTCCTTCTACCATAGCCTGCTGCAGCAAAGCCCTGCAACTTCAGAGGTGAAGGACAGGCAGATAAACAGATAATTACAGAAGAAAGGGTGGATGCCAGGCCAGGGGATGACACCCAGGAGTAAGAGTTCTGCTAAGTATAGAGGATGGGGAGGAACAGTTCCAAGGTTCTGGAAGATATATTTACACTGGGGTCTAAATTAAGGATACAAGGAGTTCTCCATGCCAAAGAGAGGTCAGAAGGGACAAGATCATGAAAGATCTTGTGAGCCAGGAAATGGAGAAACCACTGGGAATGACAGTGTTAGATTGGGAGCATTAGCAAATGCAGAGTGAACTGGCAGACTCAGAATGCTGGAAGCACAGATTGATAAGATCTGGGGCTGTCCAAAACATCCAGATCAAAGATACTGAGAGGTGAGGGGGAGTAGCCAGGCTAGAGGGGTTAGAACACTTGGGGGGCTGATTGAATAAAGCATGGAAAGAACAATCCAAGATAATGGCCAGGTTGGTAGCTAGAGTGACCTGGAGATGGAGGTGCCTTTCACAGAAATCAGGAACCTAACAGAAACAGATTCAGTGGGGACAGTACATGGAGATCAGTGCAGTCTTCATTGGTTGAGTCTGAGATACTTGTAGGCCATCCAAGTGGAGATGCTTTAGGAGAAATTGTATGTAGAAAGTTGGAGGCAATTTCAAGTCATAAATATTGGCATGGATGTCCTCAGCATGCAGAAGGTCACAGAAACAAGAGTAGAGGAGATTGGAAAACAAACAAACAAACAAACAAGAAAGCCCAGTATAGACCTGGAAGGCACCAATTTTAAGGGGTGGGCAGGAAGAGAGGGGCCAAACAGCACCTAACTTGAGAGGTAGGATGGAACTTAGAGACTTGAATCAGCCAAGACAAACAATTTCAAGAGAGTTGAATTGTCTCCAGATTCCTGAAAGGCTGTCACACTAAAGAGGGAACAAATGCATTTTCTGGTGCATCAATGGGGAGGACTAGGACCAAGGGATAGAAATTCCAGGGAAATGAAATCTGGGTCAATATAAGAAAGTCTTTTCTAGCAATCCGAATTAGGCATCCATAAGGCGAAGTAGAGAACTCCCTGTCGCCAGAGGTGTATACAGAGCAGAGGTAAAATCTGCCAGGGTCATTGCAGAAAGAGTTCCCTGACCTGGGAAGGCAGTGGGACTAGCGAGCCTCTGAAAGCAGTCCTCACAATCCCTTAGGGACATTTTCACACAGTCTCTACCCACAACTATGCAGTGACCTCTTTTATTATAAGAGCCCACCTCACTTTCTTATAAATGGACATAGGACCCCAAAGATCACTAGAATGGAAGCTCCATGGTGTCGTGGGCATGTGATCTTTGATAGGGTAGTCAGGGTGACTTTGGGGGTGGTGCACTTGGGCTGAGAACTATATGATGAAAAGGACTCAGCCAGGGGAGATCTTGGGGAATCCCATGCCCTTCAGAGGGCACAATAAATGCCAAAACCAAGTTGGGACAGAGCTAGGAGAGTTGGACAAACAGAAAGCAGACCTGTGCAGCTGGAGCAAACTGAGCAAGGGGGAGAGAAGTGGGGGGAGAAGCAGATACAGGGCCCAGGTAAGAGCAGCGGTGTAGATCATTGCAAGAGGGGCCGGTTTATTCTAGAGGCACTGAGAAGCCATTTCAGTGAAGCCATTGAAGGACTTCAAGGGGGAGTGACTCGTGACTCTTCTGGCTAAGAGAAGATCATGGATTTGGAGTCTAGGGAGGGCACAAGTGGCAGTGGCAAGGCCAGAGAGGAGCATATTTTGATTATGTTCCCATGGTCAACATGGTAAAGTTTAAACCCCTTAATCTGCATTCAACATGATTCCAACTTCATTTCCCACTAACCTCCTTCACACATATGTGCTTCCAACTTGTGGAACTACAGTAACCCTTAAATCTCCAAACTTCACCCCTAACCTTTCCCAACGCTAGCCCCTCCACCCCTTGAAATCTGACTCCTTCTTGAAGGCACATGTCGATGCCTCCTCCTTCATGATCACCTCCCGGGTTTCTCCATCAGCATTTCTCCCCCAACTGAGAGCATCTTGTTACCCCTCCAGTTAACCCACCTTGTTCCATGCCAGCGCTCTGTGGTCAGGCACCCAGCCTCATTTGGATCTGCACGTGGCCATGCCAAGTACTGGATGATTCTCAGCAAATAGTGGTTTGATGAATGGTTACAGTCTCAGCTGTACCCAGCATCTTGTCCTCAAAGAAATGATAAAGGGGTTGTTAAGAAGTGCTCACTTCTGTCCACATTGATGTATAATCATTATTTTCTGACCCGAAAGAAACACATGGGCACTGTAAGGAGACTTAACAAATGTCCTGAATGTTCACTTTGTGCCAGGCTGGGGACCAGGGATACATGGGCTCTAGGACACAGCCCTTAACATTGCAAAACTCACAGGCCATTGGGAGAGAAAGACTCAGAAAGCAGCTTCATCCAGAAAAATATGGTAAATGCTATGATGGGGATGGGCATGGGCACTGTGGGAACCCAGAGTGGACATGAGGGTGGTGGTTGAGGGGTGGGAAGGTTTCAGGGGATGGTGATGCCTAACCTAAGTCTTGAAGAGTATTCCAGAGAGGAAAGAGTATGTGGCTGGGGCAAAGGAACCAAGGAATGGTAGCTCAGTTTGGGGGTACAAATACTGGGGAAGGCCAGAAGGAACAGAGAAGAAGCCCAT
This sequence comes from Mustela lutreola, assembly GCF_030435805.1. Classification (NCBI taxonomy): domain Eukaryota; kingdom Metazoa; phylum Chordata; class Mammalia; order Carnivora; family Mustelidae; genus Mustela; species Mustela lutreola. The sequence continues at coordinate 54,691,586 of NC_081291.1, read as the reverse complement.
TATAGAATCTGGAAAAGGTGGGTAGTTTCAGTGGGGCCAGGTTAAGGAGATTGAATTTTATTTTGGAGGCAATGAAAGAGATTTAAAACAAGGGAGTTTGGGTTTTCAAAGGAAAATATGGTGACAGTGTTTTTAATAATAATGTTATATCCCTTCTGAATTTCAAAGCATATCTGTTATTCATTTGATCTGTCCCAGCTCTGCTACTAATCAACTGTGTGAACTTGGGCCTCTTGGGACCTTTGTGCCCCTATCTGTAAAATGGTATAATCATAGAGCTGGCTTATTGGGTCTGTCCATTTGACATCCACTCATTCACCAAACAATTACTGAGCTCCCTCTGTATGTTGGCATGTGGAGGTATGGGGACTCCAGCAAGGAGAGATGAGGTCCCAGTCTATAGTCTATTGAAAAAATAAACATCAACCAAGTAATTACACCAGGTATTTCAAACACAAATGTCTACCTGAAGCAAACACTTAATAAGTGAGCTGATGTGCATGTGAGACTATAGAGAATGGTGGGGACTATGGCAACCCGGAGAGGGCATGCCCCAGTGTAAAGTAACTCAAGTTGGAAAATTTTAAGGAGTATGTCAAACAAAACAGGTCTCATTCAACATGAAGTGGTCCAAAGGAAAAGTATAGGTTATATTACACAGAGATAATATGAGGATATAACAGAGCTTGGGAGCTGTACAGGTAACATGTGGCCTGAGGATGAGGAGTGAGGAGGGGATGGGTAGGGAAGGGAACATTTCTGGCAGATGAACACCCTTGTTGGATGTTGGATGTTGGATGCTTAGAACATTCAGGGATCATTGAGAGAGGTCAAAGCGTTTGGGTTATACTAAGGAAAGACAGGCAAACGATGAGGCAGAAAAGGCTGGCAGAGGAGGATCATGGAACTTTGAAAGTCGTGGAAGGGTTTCAAAATAGGTGAAGGGCGAGTACATAAAAATAACTGTGTACTTAGTATAAACAAAACACTTCTAAAATGGACTGATTCTAACCATCTCCACCACTCAGTAAAGTAGGTAACCTCTTTTTCTCCATTGTGCACATGAAGAATTGAGATAGAGATGCTAAGTAACTTGTCCAAGATCATGCAGCCATGAAGCAACAGAGCCAGGACACGGCTGGAGTATTCTGGCTCCAAAGCCTCTGCTCAGATGATCAGACCAAATCAGAATGGCATTTTTATTTTTTTTTAAGATTTTATTTATTTACTTATTCAAGAGAGAGTGCATGCACGAACAGGGCGAGGGGCAGAGGGAAAGGGAGATGCAGACTCTCCGCTGAGCATGGAGCCTGACACAGACCCCAAGATCATGACCTGAGCTGAAGGCAGATGCTTAAATGACAGAGCCACCCAAGAGCCCCCAGAATGCCATCGTTCTGGAGGCACATGGGTGGCTCAGTTGGGTAAGCGTCCAACTCTTGATTTTGGCTTCGGCCGTGATCTCAGGGTTGTGAGATTGAGCCCCATGTGGGGCTACTCTCCCTCTCCACCTGCCCCTCCCCTTGCTTGTTCTCTCTCTCTCTCTCTCTCTCTGTCTCTCTCACTCTCTCAAATAAATAATTTTTTTTTTTTAAGATCATTCTGATTACTGGTAAGGAGTGCTGGGGTGGGGAAGAGTAAGATTAAGTAAGAAAAAGCATATAAAGCTTTTAGCATTGTGCCTGCTTTCAGAAGTACACAATTATTATGATAGCAAAGCAATGATAAAGCCAGACCTGGAACCCAGATGCCCTATCAATCAGCCTGCTGCTGTAGCATTTTTCTTCCCTGACTCTGTTAGTCCTCTTCCTGAAAGAAACTCACCTCCTAACACTCTTCCCCGAAGGGCTCTGCCAGTCTAAGACCTCAGATGATGATGAAACCTCCAGCAAGGACCCCATCTTCAATCCTGAACCAGTCATTGCCCACTGCTTCAAGCAGTTCAAGCAGAAGGCTTTCCACCAGCCTCAGAGCCGCCGGCGGATCATCACCTTGCCTCAAAACGAGGATCCAATACCCATCAATCTCACGGCCCAAGCCCAGACTCCCCCACAGCCAATATCCAGCTTCAAAGTCCTGGGAGCCGGGGATATCCTGGGGCAGCCAGACGATGCAAAGACCTGGCTCAGCCAGAGACTGAAGCTTCGGCAGAACCTGGAGTCATTCGGCGACACAGAGAAGTGGCTGCAGAACAAGCCTTGCCTCACCCCTTCAGAGGCCAAGGTCTTAAACATGATCCGAAAGGAGCATGAAGCCCATTTGCTGGCCTGTCTGACTCCTACCAGAGCCACCAAGGTGAGCCGCCCCACTTGATGATGAAGAGACTGAAGGTGTTAGGGGCATACTGTCATTTCATTCCCTGTGGTTAGGCAGAATAGGGGGTGTCCCCCCATCAAAGAGGGACAGAGAAGTCCCAAAAGGGGGGTGTATTGGGGACAGAACAAGGAGGAGAGCTGTGATGCCTCTTATGACCTCATCTCGGGAGATCACAGTTTCAAGAGAATCACATGATCACTTTCACCATATTCTATCTGGCAGAAGCAAGTCATTAGGGCTGTTCACACTCGATGGGAGGGGAACCAGGCTCCATCTCAGAAGGGAGGAGTGGAAGAATTTGTAACCGTATTTTAAAACCACCTGAGGAGGGATAATTCCTGGCATTCCATCTATGGGACATTTTAAAATACTCATTGTTCATTCATTGGTCACATATTTGTTGAGGGTTGATGCGTGCCAGGCAGGTGCTCCTAGTGCCGCTGTGAGGATCAGAGCTGCAAGCCTGGAAGAAAAAATGAGGAACTCCCTTTTATAAATATAGAACTAGAAGCTCAACGAGGCCAGTCAATCGTCCAGGCCTATAGAAGTAGTCAATGGAAATCTTTTTTTTTTTTTTTTAAGATTTTATTTATTTGACAGACAGAGATCACAAGTAGGTAGGGAAGCAGGCAGAGAGAGATGAGGAAGCAGGCTCCCTGCTGAGCAGAGAGCCCGATGCAGGGCTCGATGCAGGGCTCGATCCCAGGACCCTAGGATCATGACTTGAGCCAAAGGCAGAGGCTTTAACTCACTGAGCCACCCAGGTGTCCCAGTGAGTGGGAGTCAGTATCAAAGCCCTCATCCCCCAATGCTTGGTGTCTGTGACATTCCCTTGTAATGCAAACACTTGAAATTTCTCCCAGGTGAGGTTAAGTTGGGGTAAAAGGTCAGATAATTTAAACCTAGCTTGGCTACTTCCTAGCTCTATGATCTGGGCTTCAGTTTTCCAATCTATTAAATGTGGATAACCACTGTACCTACTTTCTAGGGTTGCTGTGACATCTAAATGGATGAATTTATATCAGGTGCCTTGGACAGTGCCGGCCACAGAGCAAGCACTCAATATTATGTCTGTCCTTTTGATTGCCGTCTCACTGATATCAGAGTCAGTCCTTGGTATAATCAGAGTCCAAACCCAAATTTCCTAGGTCTCACACACCCTTCCTGACAGCAGCACGGTGCTATGAATAAGCCCTAGACTTGGGTTAGAAACCCAGCTCTACTGCTCAAGAGTCGTGTGAACCTGGATGAGCCAACTTCACTTCACTGAACCTGTTTTCTCATTTGTAAAAAAGGAAAGTCATACCTAATACCTAATTTACAGCATCATTTAGTCATTCAGCAAGCAATGACTGCCTGTCTGCCTGGGGCTGGAGGATTTTTCAGTAGGGGGACGGGAGGTAAGGATATATAGCTTAATCGGACATGGTCTTCCTTCAAGATGTTCAGATATTAATGGGGGAGGAAGACACATCAGATCGATGACTACAGTTTGCTGTAGACCATTAATAGAGGTGGGTCCCAAATGCAGAGAAACTATAAACCAGGGAACAGAAAGGCCCTTTGTAAACTGTCAGGTGCTGCACCAAGGTGAGGGGTATTATTCTGAAATATTCCCCATAACCTGGAATTAGAGGAAAAGTAAGATTTGGACAGGTAGAGAAAGGAGGAAAGGTATTCTGGTCAGGAGGCCCAGCAGGAGCAAAGACTGGGAGGTAGGAGGATTAGAGCCTTGTCTGGCTCTGGGTGGGGGCATGTGTCTGGGGGCACTGAGAGTCCAGTGGGATTATACTCCTGACTTGTCTGACAGGAGAAATGGGGTAAGAACGAAATGTTAGTTCTCATAATATCCAGACCTCTTGTTTCCGATGGGAAAATGGAGGTCCCAAGATTAAAAGAATCTATAGCGACAGGCAGTTGCCCCGAGTCCGGTGCCCCTTTTACTCCATCCTGTTGTCTGTCTAGAGCTGCTCGGCCACTTGCTCTCCCTGTTCTTTCTAACTCTTAGAATCACACTCCAGTAGCCTGTCTCCCCTGAATTCTCCCCCTCTACCCCACTTCTACTTTTCGCAGAAGAGCCCCCGGCCTTCCCGCCGACCTGTGCCCCAGCTCCGACTGCCCAAGCCTTCTGCCTTGACCACCTTGTACTCGTACCTGCGCAGCCGCAAGATGAAGATCCTGGAGATATTCGGCAAGGTGGACTGGGGTGAGAACCAGAGGATCTCTAGGGAGGAGTTCATGGCAGCTCTGAAGGCGGTAAGTGCCTCCTGTCCTCCCTCCGGGCTGGCCTGAGTGGGGAAGATGTCCATGCTCCCTGCCCCCACTTCTGCCTGCATCCAGGTCCTGGCAACTGAAAAGTAGACGCAGGGGACTCAAACTATCAGCCTTGTTACTTATAAAGCCAACTTGGAAAACGTAGCATAATTTGTGACCTCATCAGACCCCTAAAAGCACCCCTGCATGGGTCTGACCTAAAAAGCCCCTATCTGAGTGGAAAGTCTGCAGAACCAACCCCATAACCAATCAACTTCATGAGGAATCACTGTCTTGCCCATTGGACCCCAGACCTGTGCACAGAAATTGCTGGGCTGTCAGTCCTGCCTCTAGAACCTTCTAGACCTTCTCCAGCTGTCACTGGCACATGATCATATAGAGGTCTTTAAAAATGCAGCTTCTGACTCAGTACCTCTGTGCATGGCCTGAGATGTTACATTCTAACAAGCTCCCAGTGATGTTTATAGTACTGTCCCTCAAGCCACACTTTCAAGGGCTAGCCAAGATTTTAAGTTAATTATAAAGAAATAAAATTTTAAAATCCAGTTCCTCACTCACAATAACCACATTTTGGATGCTCAGTAACTACACATGATGAGCAGTTCCTCTACGAGGCCACACAGTTACAGAACATTCCATTATTGCAGAAAGTTTCACTGGTCTAGTAAGGGGTCTACTAACTATCGCCCAGAAGTCAGTTCCAGCCTGCCTCTGTTTTTGTAAATAAAGTGTTATTGGAACACAGCTACACTCATTTGTATGCATTGTCATGGCCATTTTAATGCCACAATGGTAGATTTGGGTAGTTATGAGAGAGACTATATGGTTCATGGAGCCTAAAATATTTACCATCTGGCCCTGTATAGAAGAAGCTTGCTGACCTCTGGTCTGCATGAATTAAGCTTTTATATACTTTGAATACAAGCTACCTTTACAAAACACTTTAGGAAGCTGGCGGCTACCATCTTTCAGCCCACCATCTTTTATGGTTTTGAGTCATCACCAGTCTTCACACTATTGTTTCCTGATATGTACTCATCTAAACAATCTTTCAAAACATGAAAAAAAGATAAAGTGTTTTTAATCATCATAACCAAAAAAAGATAAAATATTATATCCTTTCATCCTAGGCATCTTCTAACCCTCTTTGAGGAAAGCTCAGTGAATAATGACTGCAGTATACAAAATTATATTTCCTTTAAGACTTTTCCTCTTGAATATTTGGTATTGATGGCAAGCATTACAGTTCTACAAAGTTACTCACTATCCTTCAAAGAGTAACGTGTATCGTATTTCTGATCCACTTTTACTTCAGTTAAAGGAGGCTAATGTGTTTCTCATGGACAAGGATGGTAGACGTGAAATCCTTTTTCCAGTCCAGCCTGGGAAAGCTGGCATTGAGCTCGGTATGGAGTGGGGTGGTGGTCCGGAAGGAGGAAGGAGAGGATTCTGCAAAGATGGTGGCTTATCTGGACTGGGTTTTGAAAGAGGGATAGGAGTTCTTCAGATAGGTGGAAACACCTGAGTAAAGGCAGAGGATGAGAAAGTGTAGAGTGTGTTCAGGACCTGGGAAAGGGCTCTAAGCTCCTGCGGCAGAGGCCTTGGGCATGAGCTGGGAGTGGTGGTGGATGAAACCAGAAACTAGACAAGAGAGGTGGGGCCAGGCTGCTATGGCTTTGGCCATACTGGCTGGATGTTTGGAGTGGAGCCCACCCACTTTGGTGGCTTCTCTTCCCTCCTCAGATTGGAGTCCCTCTGAAAAACCAGGAGATGGAGGATGTTGTGATCTATCTCAGCTCTCTGGGAAAGTGCAACAACATTACCACGGATATCCTAGCCAACACCTACAAGCAGTGGTCTTTGGGTGAGCAGAGAAGCACCCTGTCGACTGAGAGGGAGTGTACGTATCCACCCCCCAACCCCATGTCTCCACTTCCCCATCCTGGGAACAATCAGGGTGGAGGCAGCCTTGGCTTACTTTCTGAGTGTATTCTCCAACTTTGGCTTACCATAGGTGGGCCAAGCTTCTAGAATCCCCAGGTGCAACAATCAACTAAAGAGTAGATATTCTCATGAGTGCTCAGCTACCATATCCATTCAAAGATCTTGAGGCCCAGCCCTTATCCTTAAGGGAGGATTTCCAAAGGTAGTTTCAGCCCTCCAATGCTTACCTGATAGATTGATATCTGACCCAAACAGAAGACCTTTCCACTTGTATGTGGGCCCAAGGCCTTCTTACTATTAATCTATATTTTACTGATAAAAAGTTAACTAAAATTCAACCCCCCCAAAAACCCACTAAAATTCAGAAACCAGAATTAGCACATGTTTAGAGTTTACTGGAAAATCTATTTTGATATTCTGCTATCAGAGATATTATCAGGGTTGCTATGAACAGTTGTATGAGTTGTGCACAGCTCAAGTTCCATTTGCTAGGTCATGTGCTTGTGGAACCACTTCTGTCCAAATATAGGACAGAGGCAAATTAGAAATGGACCAGCCATGGCACTGGCTATGAATTTACTCTATAACACAAGGGTACATCATGGTTCTTTAGAGCTTAGTGCCACTGTTGGTGCAAAAAAATTTTTAATTGAACAACTACAGATAAAATTAAAGGTCTCCTTTTAACCTCCACCCATCTTTCCAGAGCCCTCCCCAAATGTAATCAAATATAACATATAATAACTATAACAACAATATAACAAATCCCCAAATATAACATCTTTCTTTTTCTGAATCAAATAAATCTTGCTTTTGGCCCCACCCACCAGGCTGGAAGGAGTTTCATTTCAGATGTTGATGTGGGGTGTTCCTCACACTCTCTGGGGACACAGGAGAGCCCTGGGGGAGGAGGGGAGGGAAGAGGTTTCTTCTTCCAGAGTCCCAGGGAATCTGAGCACCCTCCAGGCACATCCTGCTCATGTCACCACCACCAACCCCAGTGATAATCTCCAGCACCCTTCATGTCCAGCATGTGCTCAGGGCTGCCTCAAGTCAGGCTTGCTTCCCCATCCATGCTCTTTTGACTTTTCATTATAAATTACCAAAGCTCGCCCTTATTCATGTGGTTTGCTATGAGCCATTTAGTGAATGACCACAGTACTCATAATGCATGTTTGTAGCAAATGTATTTGGGGCCTGTTATTTCCCAATAAATAGACTTGAAGTCAAGAGCAGGTATTTGCTTGAATGGTGCCATCTCAGTGTCATCATGGAGCCCTTTCTCCTGGACAGCATCAGTGGGCAGGGTAAGCAGACTTGGGTATCACTTGCTTTGCCTAGAGGGGCAGCAGCATCAAGACTCTGGGTGCCCAGCTCAGAAAGGGAAGGCGGTAGCATCTGGGAGCACCTTCTATGGGCTGGGTCGTTTTACCCACAGCAGCAGCTCAGATAACCCTCCAAGTCCCTGGAGGTCAGAGCTGCATTTCACACTCGGTGAGGAGAAAGCTGAAGCTCAGCCACCAGTCTGTAGTCTGGAAACTAGAGGATGGCTGGACCATGATTTCATGTCATCCCAGGACAGTGGAGCCCTGAACTAGGGCAGGGGCAATGGGAGGCTTTCATCCATCCATATCTGTGTTGAGCACCTATTATGTGCCAGAGACCCTTCAAAAACACCAGGAACTGGGAACACAGGAATAAAGAAGCCAATGAGCTTCCATGTAGCAGGTTAGCCAAGATGATGTCTAGTCGTGATTAATGCTTTGAAGACAACAGGACAGAGTGAGGAAGTGGTGGTCAGGGGAGGCCTCTTTACAAAGCAGCTCTGGGGCTGACACTTGAGTGAGTAAAGAGGAACCAGTCTGGTGGAGCGCATCCTAGGCAGTTGGAGCTACAAAGGCAAAGGCCCTGACTTGGGAAAGTTTTCAGGGGACAGAAAGCCATTGTGGTGGCTTGGGGGAGTGAGGGAGGGGTAATGTTTAGAAGATGGGTTGGGTGGATGCTGAGCTGAGGCCAGATCCTGTAGAACCTTGCAGACCAGGAAGAGGATTCTGGGCTTTAGTCCGAGTGCTGTGGGAAGCCATCAGGGGAATGAGGTGATTATATTTTGTAAAGGTCCTATTTGTTGTTTGATGGAAACAGGATGGTAGAGGATGGGAGGGGTAATAGGAAGGCTGGGACTGTGGTGCACAAGGGATGCCATTGTGGAAACAGAGATGGCACAGACGGGCCACGTGGGAAGTGAGCAGAGGGGTGGCCCATACCTGCTTGGTCCCATCAGTTAACCACTCAATGGATTCCTTAGGTGGGCCTCATCACAGTCTCTCCGTCCTTTCAGATTATAGATCCACCAAGCACAGAGGTTCCCTCCAGAGTGCATCCAAGAACCAGGTGGATTTGGCCCCACAGCCTTGCAAGATGGACCTGCTGACTGTGCCCCTGGTTGACACCCACATGGAGGCACGGCCCATGACTCTGGAGGAGATGGAGGACGTTGGCAAGCGGTACCGTGAGAGGAAGCGGCAGCACAAGGTACCCAGGCCAACAGGAGGGGCATGGGGCTAGGTGCCTAGACAGGCTCGGGTTCAAGTTCACTGCACCTTCAGGCTGCAGAACTCCAGGGAACAGACTTCTTCATCTGATAATGAGAACAACACCTACCTCACAAAGTTTCTCCGAAGAAGAAATGAGATAATGTTTCTGAGAGTATGGAGTGCCCCTCCTCCCATTCCTTAACTGTGACTTTGCATCCTGAGACCAGGTCTGAGGGCTGCATCTCCATCACAGCTGGAATCCAAGTGCCCAGTACAGGGCCTGCCACTGTGTGGGCACTCCAGAAACACATGACCAGTGAAAGAAGAATGGATGGCGTGAATGAATTCATCCAACAAATATTTATCGAGAGACGGCAATGTGCCAGGCACTCTTTTAGCAGAGAACAAACCAACCCCTGCCGCCAGGGAGGCAGACAATATTAGCATTATACTATATATAAATACATATTTTATTATATATAATAAATATAATATAAAGATATATTATAATATTATGATATTATAATACTCTATGTTTAATTATATAAGTATATAAAATATATTAATATATTCTATTATATATATATAATAAAATGTTAAACACTATAAGTGCTATATCAGTTAAGATCTGATTCACTTCATGACAAGAAAACCCCAACATATTTGAGCAGGATCAGTAAACTTTGTAAAGAGCCAGGCAACGCTGTTTTAGACTTCTGGGGCTCTATAGTTTCTGTGGCCACTATTACCCAAGAGCAGCCACAGACTGCAGCCACGAAACAAATGAGTGCCTCTGTGTTCCAAGAAAACCGTTTTTATAAAAACAGGTGCTGAGCCAGATGTGGCCTGTGGGCTGTACTTTGCTGATCCTGGTGTTAGATGCTGCAAAAATATAGTTGTTGTTGTTTTTTAAATTTCCTTGTAAATAAATAAATAAATAAATAAATAAGAAGGCCAGACATGGCTCGGCATTCCGCAGGCTTCTTTGGCTTTGCTCTGCTATTCTTAACACTGTGGTTCAACCTCAAAAGCACAGATATCTGCGCCTAATTTAAATTATAATTTAAATCCTGGTGCAGCCAAGCCTGCGGATGCCTTGTTTCACCAAGGCACTGACGTCGCACCCTACTGTACCTATGACATAATGACATGCAGCTCCACATACAGGGCTGTTCACACTCACACAGCACTGCCGGCCTTGAGCTTAGCCTTTCAAGTGCTCTTGGGGGTGACCTTGACTATGTGTGATTTTTCTCTCAAGGTACTGACTTCAGAGTCTGAACTTGGGTCCCTCCCTGTACTCTTTGCCATTTCCCTTCATGGGGGAGATGGAGATGAGGCGCCACATCTGCCTTCTGGCCAGGAAGGCAAAGAGAAGCTGGAGAAAAGTGGGTGCCAACCTCCATTCTCTTTGCAGCTCAAGATCCCCTCCATCCAGTACCTGGAGCGGTGCCGCCTGGTGCGCAGTGGGAATAAGCACTTTGATGAGCACTGTCTCCCGTCCACCCTGCACGGGGAGATGAGGGAGCTCGTCGACATGTCCCGCAGGGACAACTTTCTGGTCTACCTGCAGTGCCACAAGCTCTGTGAGTACTACGGCCTCCCGCTGACGGAGGACATCCTCATGAAAGGTAAGGTAAGGGTTTTGGGGGCTGGCCCTTGGGAGGTTGCCAAGAGGGCCCAGGACCTGGGTGCAGGTGGCATTCACCTGTGGTTTGTCCTTCCCCGGCTGACATATACCCAGCTAAACTGCTGTGACCTGTGGTGGGGGTATGGAAGGGGGAGGGGGAGGGGAGGAACAGTCCAGTCTGTTTTCCAGTTAGGTAGGATTTCTAGAATCCTGGAGGTACCCAGGCTCCACAGACACAGAGGTCTGGTTTCCCCCAATGGAGCTGCCAGGCATTCTAGAACAGGAGTTCAGGGTGAGGGAGTCCTGAAGTTGAGCAGAAAGGAATAGTGCCATTTTCAAAGAGGGAGATATGATAGAAGTGATAACCACTATGATTGTACTGGGCTTTTCCAAAAACAGGTCTGTTTCTTGGTTCTTCTGCAACACGGAGGTAGGAATACACAAGGGGGCAAGTTCTGCTGAGGCCCTTTGCTCTCTGCTCAGACCACAGGACTGGGCCCTGAGATTTCCACACTGGCCTCACCCTCTGTTTGAGGGAGAATTGTGTTTCCATATATCCAAGCAGACCTAAACCCTCCACACCTCTGGGTAGAGCATGTGCTTCTGGGAGACGGGGATGGGAAGTGCCCCATAAGCCCTCAATGATCACCCTGCGATGTTGCTGTCCCAAATCTGTGAATTTATAAATTTAACGGGAAGGTCCCACTTCAGGCCTTAAAAGCATGAAAGAGTAAGTTGCTCTTGAGGGCAGAGGTTTCCCAAGTGGCCAGGAAGGAACCATGGCCAAACTGGGTAGTGTGACTTTCAGAGAAAGGGGCACACGGACAGGCGTGTGACTTCCCTGAGAATAAGTTAGTCGTCACAACTGACTATTTCCATCTTTTTCCCAAGAGAGAGGGAAGCAAGTGCACATTGTACAGGGCCCTAGGTCTTGTATTAATTTGCTCAGGCTGCCACAATAAAATACCACAGACTGGGCTGAACAACAGAAATTTGTTTTCTTACACTTCTGGAGGCTAGAAGTGCAAGATCAAGATGCAGAAGGGCTAGTTTCTTCTGAGGCCTCTCTCCTGGGCTCACAGAATGGCCACCTTCTCGCTACCTCTTCACATGGTTTCCCCTCTGTGCACTCATGCCCCTAGTGCATCTCTTGTGTCCAGATCTCCTTTTACAAGGACACCGGTCCAATCAGATTTGAGCCCAGGCTCATCTGCCTGATCTCCTCTTGAAAAATCCTCTATCCAAGTACAAATTCTGAGGTTTCAGGGGGTTAGAGCTTCAGTATATGAATTTGGCCTTGGGGTGGGAGTTGGGGGGGACACAATTCAGCTTATAACAGGTCTGTACAAAAGTGTTTGGCCAAAAGCCTCCAGAAACACGGGCAAACCAACCTGAGGTGTCGTTGTATCCTGGGTGCACTGCACCCCCTCACTTGGGCGGCCAATTGCTGCCCCCCTGGGCTGGGAGGGCAGAGACAGGAAATCCTGGACGCATCATCCTTCCTTCCTTCTTCCTCAGGGAGACTCGTCTTCCCTGATAGTGTACATTTCCTGGTCTTGGCTAGTGGTGGAGGGGCAGCTAACTGTCTTCTGAATGCAGGCAGGCTTGCCACGCCTGCACCTGGGGCTGCCCTGCGGGCCAGGTCTTTCCTTGGGATGTGCCTCCTTTGTCCCCTCGGAACACTGAACCACTACTGATCGCCTCCACCACTAGCTTTTGCTAGCTCCTGGACCTGTCCACCTCACCAGCTGGAAGGGTCTCACACTCATGGGCACACGGGAGCATGAGGGGCGAGGGAGGTGGCTTCCTTTTGCTTCTGATTGTTCTAGATGGAAAAAAATTCTAGTCCACCTCTGACCAGCATCCTGGCCACTATCTATCGGCTGTCTCTGTGACAGAGGCCTACTCTGCTGTGAGTAAAGAAACTCAAACATTGGGACTTCCGGGTCTGTGTTCTGGACTAGAGCTTGGTGGGCTCTGACTCCAGCCCTTAAACTCAAGGGCTAGAGTTCTATAACTCTGAGGCATTTCGCCTCTCCCCAGTGAATACGGCTTTATCATTTGTCCCCTGATTTTATAGATAATACTTGCTCACTTAAGCTTTCCTTGAAAACAGAAAGATAAAAATTTCCGCAGCAGGAGTTGACATCATTAATATTTTAGAGATTGTCCTTTCATAGACCTCTTTTTCTTTTCCATTTATACAAAATTATTTATGTAAATTATTTTTAAATTGTGTATATATATTATACGTGTATATTATATGTATTACATAGATATATCTTTAAATGTGGTTTTAAAAAATCCTGTGTACTTTTCTAAAATGTTGATGCTGCATATCCTCCTTCCCTCTCCCCTCTTATCTGCACAGTCCCTGCCCAGCCCGCAGATAAGCACCATTTATAACCTGGAATGTAACCTTCTATTACTTTTTTTAGAATATGAGTAAGTTATGTGTTGCCATCTTGGGACAAGCACTGCTCAGTGGCTGCAGGAAGACAGAACCCCTGGCCCAGTGCTTTTGTGCTCTGACTTCTTAGAGCAGTCTCCCAAGGATATCTGTGAGATTAATTCTGGGCAAGGAGAAAGCTGCCATCGACTAAGTCTCAGTTAACCTAGTAAAGTCTTGGGTGAATCTCCCCTCCTCCTTGTGGGTTCCTGACCAGCACAACCCCTGCAGAGTGCTCACTCCATCCTACCTGCACCCAGGCCTCGGGGCCATGGCTGCACTGGTTATGAACATGCTCCCTCATCTCTAGTCCAGAGAGCAGTGTTGTACCAGGTCCACTTCCTGACATTGCACTGTGGTTGTATGCCACATTGTCATTCAGGGAAGCCAGGGGAAGAGTCTAAGGGACCCTCTACACTCCTTTTGCAACTTGCTGTGAATCTACAGTCATTTAAACATAAAAATGTGCATGTATCTAAGAAAAAAATCTTTTCAAACAAAAATGTCTATTAAAATAAAAAAGCCTCCCTCTGCCCCAGAGGCTCAGGGGAAGAGGGATCCTGAGCTGACAGGTCACATTTCTCTTGCTGCTTGCAGCCCTGCTGTACCCAGGAGACAAGATCATTTTCCAGAAGGACCAGGTGCGCCCGATCCGGCAGCCAGGAGGCTACTACTCAGACTTGAAGATCTTCAGTCCAAATCTGGCCCTGCTCAAGCTCCAGGGCTTCAGCGAGGCTCTGGCTAAGAAGGCTGACAAGCTGAGTGTCAGACCCCCTGTGTTCCCTGCCATTTGCCTTCTGTCCTACTGCTGCTCCTTCAGTGCTGGGGATAGGATGGTGGCCTACCTAAGGTGTCATGGTGCACCAGTGCCTGTGTCCAAGCATGCCCAGCATGTCCAACCCCACTGGTCACCAGGTGTCATCCCTGGCACATGTCTGAGGGCCGCAGCCTCCCTGCCTCACCCCCATACAGCTACTCTCCCAACCACATCCTACATGATCTCAAGCTTTCTGGGAAAGATTAAAAAGAGGGACTTCTTCAAGAAATGGGGAGGCTCCTTCACAAATCATGGGCGGGCCATCAGGGGCCCTACAGAGGACAGGTGTGGCAGTCCCTTCTTTGTCCTGCCTTCTCTGGCAAGAGGTAGGCTTGCAGCCCTTAGGAGGAGGAAAGAATTCTGCACTGGGGCCTGTCTCTGAGCCTCAGACCAACCTGAGTCCTCTCTAAGGAAATGTCCTTCTTTGGAAGGAGGGGACCCGGGGGCAGGTGATAAACCAGCATGTGTTGAAGACTGCAGACTGGAGAACGAGCAGCATCCCCGAGGCGGGATGGGGCTAATGTGGGATGGAGAAGGGCCTGCTCCCCACCAGGAACGGCCTACATTCTGGATCCCTGCCAGCGGCCCACTGGATGGTATGGCCAGAACGGATAGGATGCAAGAGGAAATTAGACACCCTACATGTTAAGTGGGCAAGATGCTTCACTGTCTGAGCCACAGCTTTTCATCTGTTACATAAGCATTCCAGCTCCTGGGTGGCTGACTTCCATTTCTGCACCATGAACCTAAGGAGTGGGTGGGAACATGAGAAACAGACTCTTATCCATGCTTAAGTAGGCCATAGCCATAAAGGATAAAGAGAGGGCACCAAGGGCAGGGACGGATATGTGTTTTATCTTGCTACCTGAAATGTGTTGTCAAGGTTTTGGAGGCCAGATGCAGGCCTGCTGGGAGAGAGTGCTGTCTGCGGTCGATTAGTGATGTCTGCCAAGTCTATCCTTGGGGAGTTAGTTTTCACCACACTTGTTCCAAAAGCTGGATTCAGCCTCAGCAGCATCTCTCAGCTACCTCGGGAGGTCTCTGTTCTGGGTAATAAGAAACATAAGGCTTTGCAAAGGGAAGTGGCCTGCCCAGAGTCACCCATCCAGCCAGGATGTGAGCCCAGGCCTGGCTGACCAAGCCCATTGTGGGTCCCACTGGAGCATGGAGGGAGAGAGGCTGGGTCCCACCTCAGGAAGAAGAAACTCTGCTTTTGGAGCTCTGGTTTGGACTTACTGACAGGCCCACCTCCGTGTACTGAGGCCCCATTAACTTGGATTTCCCCTCTCCTGACAAGAGACCTTTCTCTCTTATCCACTAGGAAAACACTGAAGAAAGTCAAGAAGATACACTTTAAGGAGTTTGAGGAGTTCACCAGGTCTGTAGCAATCATCCAACTCTGGAAGGGGATGGGTGGGAGGGAGGACCTGCCTCCCTTTGGAGGAGGTACCTGAGAGCTGAGAAATGGTAAAACTGCTTAGGGTGCCAGGCAGACACTGCTGTGTTGTGTTCCATGTTTTAACTCATTTAAATCCTCTTAGCAACCCTATAAAGTGACTCCTGGCATACCCATTTTACAGAAGAGAAAACTGAGGTACAGAAAAATTAATGCACTTACTCAAAGCCACCCATCTATTAAGTGGTGAAGCAGGGATCTGAACACAGCAATGCTGGCTCCAGAGACTATGCTCTGAACCTCACAGGAAAATGGTGTACATTTAAGAATATGAATTTTAGGGGCGCCTGGTGGCTCAGTCGTTAGGCATCTGCCTTCGGCTTGGGTGTGATCCCAGGGTCCTAGGATAGAGCCCCGCATTGGGCTCCCTGCTTGGTGGGGAGCCTGCTTCTCCCTCTCCCACTCCCTCCTGCTTGTGTTTCCTCTCTTGCTATCTCTCTCTCTCTCTCTGTCAAATAAAGAAATAAAAACTTTAAAAAAAAAAAAAGAATTTGGGTTTTAGAGACAGCAGATTGGGCATCAAGCCTGCACTCTGCCACTTGCTCACTGAGTGACTTTGAGGAAATGACTTATCCTCTCTAGGCCTTCAGATCCTCGTTGGTAAGGTAGACAGGGTAACAGAACCTAGCGCTTGGAGCCGAAGGGCTTAGCACAATGCTACACCTCCACTCTGGTCACAGTTGGCCTACTCTGCTGAGCAGAAGCTCTGGCCCCAGGTAGTCTACCATGACACACTTCTGTCTTCTTTTTCTCCAGGAAGCTGCAAGTGAAGAGCCCCAGAGGTCGAAAGCGAACTCACCCCAATTTCTTCTGGCCGGGGCACCTCCTGGACAAGCTGCAGCTCTACCTGCCCACTGTGGCTATGGACCGGAGCCTGGCACTCTTCAGTTGTGTCCAACCCCAGCCCCATGCCTACTCAGCCACCTACCACCCTGACCACTGGTGGCCCATTGGGAACATGAACTACATGACCTGTGGCTATTACGATGCCCCCAAAGTCTACTACATCAACTAGAGTGACCAAGGTGTTGTGGGATCCAGCCATCCTGGGACTGTGACCAGTGCCTCTGGCAACCTGGGGCCATAGTCACCGGGGAAGTCTCAAGAGCCAGATAAAAGAAGTCATTTCAGTGGAATGGCCTGGAACCAGCTCTAGCTAGAGCAAAAGCATCCAGTGTCTCAGAAGGCAGATGGAACCCAGGAAAGATGCACAGTTTCTGAGTATTTCCCTGTCTTGACCTCTGCCCTTTTGAAATAAACTAGGTTGGAGTTTTTTTCATATCACCTGTGATCCAGCTGATGTGACTTCCTGCTCAGGAGCTGCGGCCAGACGAGTGTTTGGAAAACTGATGTCCTGAGCCCCAGGGGACTATAGCAGGAATATTCCCTGGGATGGTTTCATGGCACCTCCAGTTTCTTGTCCCGGGATCTCAGTGCTCATGGGAAAGCAGCTGGCAGTGCAGGTATCCAGTGCCCTTCTCTGTGAAATACAGTGGCAACGGGTCTCTTATCCCGCAGAGTTGGAGCCATTTTGGTTACTGTTTCTCAAATCCCTTGGATCTTTCACAGTTGGAGGCATGGTCTCTGGTTCATTGATCCATTCGCTTGATTAGCCCACCTGACCCCATCAAGACCTTTTCCTTCACAGCACATAATGTTGGGTGCTGTTAGCACAGTGATTTCATGCTCTGCAACCCATCTGACTTCCCAGAGCCTGCAAGATAAGCAGGATCCATGAGATTTGCTGTAGTCATAGGCACAAAGGGGTTCCAGTCTCAGCCTTATCGCTTGCCAGCTGTGTGACCTCAGACAAGACATTTCACATTTCACTCTTCTAGGTCTCCTCAAACTCCCCTACCCTTTACAGTCAAAATCTTATGAAGGAGATGTCAACCCTTTCTTCCCTTCTCACTTCTCATCCAATGGATAACACAATCCAGTGTAGCTTCAGTCCCCATCTGGACCCTGGAACTACTGTCAGGATCAGTGGAGTTACCTGGGTGGCTTAGTGGGTTAAGGGTCTGCTCTCCAATTAATCCGGTCATGGTCCCAGGGTTCTGGGATCCAGCCCTGCATCGGGCTCCCTGCTCAGCGGAGAGCCTACTTCTCCCTTTCCCACTGCCTGCTTATCCCCCACCCCAAACCCGCCACTTGCCCGCTCTCTATGTCAAATACATAAAATCTTTAAAAAAAAAAAAAAAAAAAAAAAAAAAAAAGATCAGTGATGACATCTGCATTGTGTTCAAATTGTGGAATCAAAGTGCAATTTTTTTTACCCTGAAATGTGATTTTTTTAACAACAATGTTAAAAACAAAATCTAAGTAAGACAAAACCAAGAACAATTTAACATTAAGCAGATTAACCTAATGATTAGAAGTGTGGATTTTGGAGTCGAATCCCCAAACTCCCCTTTCTACATATGTAAAATGGGGGAAATAAGAGAACTACCTCACAGAATTGTGGGAAGGAGAGTAAAACCCATCGAATGATAGCTGTTACAGTCTCATTGCTATATTACCCTATACATTCACGTGAGGGAATTAAGAAGTCTCTGTTTTGTTCCCTCCTGGCCACGAAGAGGCGCACTTAGCAGCAGAACAAACTCGGGCGGAAATAAAAAAAAACCTGGGTTCTTCTCCAGAGGAATGGCTTCAATTTCTGGCGGAAGTGTATGCCCCCCCCACAGGTCTTATAAGCTCAGAAAGAATTCCAAATGTTCTATGTAGTCCCAACAGCAGGTATGAAAAATTGTCAGTACTACTCGCAGATATTAATATATAGGAAAACAAAGGTATCCCTCGACTTTTTTTTTTCCAGTAGTATTTCTCTGACGAGTCTTTCTTTTCTTTGAAGGACGAAGAAACGGAAGTGCTCTTTTTCCCCCGGCCAGGACCGAGAGGTTAAGTCCCATCAGCCCTCGCGCGCCACCCTCCGCTCTCTTCTTCGGCGCTGCCTGCGGAGGTGGCAGCCATCTGTTACTGGGTGAGTTTTAATCGTTGTCCATCCGCATCTGTGCGGTCTTCATCTCTTTTTGTCGCTTCGTGGTGAGGAGGCTTACCCTTCCATGCAGTCGTCTTGGCGGGCTTTGTCCTTGTCAGTTGGCTGGTGTATGTACGGGAACAGGGAAGCGGCCCAGCCGATGATGGAGGTTCGCTTCCCAGGGCCACTTGCCCTTCTACGGAGGCTGCCTGTTGTCTCTCTCAGTGTTGCGGACAGTTTGTTTGAGCTCTGGGAGTGAAGGTCGCCCTCCGGGTCTAGCCTGAGGGAGCTTGTCGGAGCCGTGGAGCGACCAGAGGGTTCGGGTGTGATGACGAATACTCGAATCACCTTGGTCAGTGAATGAAGTGTGCCCGCGTGTATCTTCTCTTTCCGCTGACGGACGCTCCTTCCTCTGCAGTTTTCTGGTTGGTCTTGGGGTTGCTGCTGCGGCCGGATCACCTCAGAAAACAGACCAGCCACCGTGAGCTGCGAGTCGATTAGTTCCGTTAACAAATGCTGATGGCGGGTCAGGCTCTCAGGGAATATAGAACCGCGTCCTGCGAGGAAATCGTGTTGCGGGTGGGGTGCGTTCGTTTATCGAACGCGACGTTCGCTGCGCACTTCACCAGGTGTTAAGGAGGCGGTGAGGAGACTAGAACAAAAAGTGTGCTGCAGGAGGAAAAAATGGGGTGACCGGGAAGTCCGCTTTGAGGAGGGTTATAAATTGAGACTCGGATGATCTCCAGGTTGAACGGAAGTTCAGAGGCCTAGAAACATGTTCTGAGTACATCGTGGTTTTGTAGGCCTGTGGTGAGGGAATTGAAGAGCAACAGTTCTCAGGGAAACACGGGTTTCTCTTCAGGTCTGCTTGCGTTCATTCACTGCAGGCATTCAGTGTGCGGTATCCTTGCCATTTTACAGGTGAACTAAGACCCCGGTTCTTGTAGCCTGCCCAAGCTCTGCGTATCTAAAAGGAAATTGGACTGTCTACGGTTTGGGATACTAGAAGTGGGATTTGCTGCCCTGTGCAAGTTGAGAACATGTGGGGTCGATTTGTGTTAGATAAGCTGTTAGCATTCTTCCTTGGCTTTAGGGGGTGATGCCTTGACCTCCCAGGATCGCGTCTGGAGAGTGGTTAGTATTCTGCCAGCTTCGGAGACGGGAGGGAAAGCAAGCCTGGCAGAGGTACCCATTCCATTCCCAGTTTGCTCAGTAGCTGGTGATTGGAAGACACTCTGCAACAACGTTCAACCCCTGTGCAGGAAAGCCTCCTTCCAGGACTGCTTGACGCCATCTCTGTCTCTTTCTTGAAGACATCATGGCTGCCCTCAGACCTTTGGTGAAGCCCAAGATCGTTAAAAAGAGGACCAAGAAGTTCATCCGGCACCAGTCAGACCGATATGTCAAAATTAAGGTATATATCGTCCCGGGATGGAAGTACTTGTTGGGGTGGAGGAAGGAACTCCTAAATGGGCTTCTGGACTTCTGGCATCACCTGGTCCAAAGAGTACCTTTGGCAGATGAACAACTCTGGTTGGTGCTAGAGCTTTCCAGAAACGCAAGTCTCCCTGAGTATGCCTTACTGGCACTCAGTCACTTCATTATAATATAAGTTGAAATTTAAATCGCCGGGGACACTGACTGTTTTGAGGTGTCTGGAGGCCTGAATCATTTTAGGTGGCCTCAAGACATTAGATTATCCTTATTTTTATGATGAGAAAACTTAACATCTTCAGTGCAGTGTTGAAACCCATGCTCTTCACTCTTCATCTTAACTTTATATATAGCCTCTTCACATTCTATCAGTATATAGTCTGCTTTTCCTTTGTTGAGTGTGGATGTGAGTCTATTCCTGGTAGTCAAATGCAGGAGCCCCCATTTTTTCCACCACTAAATATGAGTGTGTGTGTGTGTGTGTGTGTGTAAAAAGGTGTAGTGAAATACTGTAACCCAGATAGCTACTGTTTGGCATATTTCCTTTTCATTGTGTGTGTGTATAAAAAGGTGTAGTGAAATACTGTAACCCAGATAGCTACTGTTTGGCATATTTCCTTGTCATTGAGTCCTCTCTTTTTTCTCCAAAAGGAAAAGTTGTTAGCAAAGACACTAACCCTCCTGTGTTTATTTCAGCGCAACTGGCGGAAGCCAAGAGGCATTGACAATAGGGTGCGCAGAAGATTCAAGGGCCAGATCTTGATGCCCAACATTGGTTACGGGAGCAACAAGAAGACAAAGCACATGTTGCCCAGTGGCTTCAGGAAGTTCCTAGTGCACAACGTCAAGGAGCTTGAAGTGCTGCTGATGTGTAACAAGTGAGTTGGGTCCCACCTCTGGGTTTGATGTCAGAAGTCTGCATCTGTGAGCATTTTTGGTAGGGACTCTAGCTTTAGAAGAGTTGTATATTCTCTCAGGAGCTTAAAGAATGCTTGTTGGGGACTTCGAAGTATTTCCTTTGCTGGAGTAGGGAAAGGGAACTTACCTGAAAAGTGTAGAGACCTGAGATCTGGAAAGAGAAGGACTTTGCCCAATAATACAAACACTGGTATCCTTTTGGCAGTTCTTTGCAGAACATTGCTGTGTGTGGAGGTGGGGTGGGGGGATATCAGATACAGCCTCAGACCAAAGGGGCACTTAGTGCTGTGGCCAGGGGTATCTTCCTTCAGAAGGCTATGGGGTTAGACGAGTTGCCTGATAAGGAGCTCTATTCTGAGATGGAGAAAAGGAGGAAGACTTGGCAGGCAGAGGATGACTTGCACAAAGTTGTAGAGATGCAAGAGTGCACGAAGGGTTCACAGCATTACATTCAAGTATTTTGAGAAAGTTAGACACTTTATGAGCGCCGTGGGAGAAAGACTGCTGAGGCCAAAATTAGTGCGGTGGGATGAGAAAACATTTCACCCGGGAAGTGATTTGGATGCTTTGAATCTGGTTTGGAGGGAATGGTGTTTCTTTGGTAAAGCAGAGGACGGTTTTCTTCGTTCCTGTTAAACAGAAGCTGAAAACCTGTTTTCTTAATTAGGATGTGGAGAGTGTGACTAACTATAGGACCTGTGTGTGCTTGCTTACAAAGATCTTTCATATGTAGTGATTGTAGGCACAAGTAATAGAAATAAACAAAACCATTATTCTCACTTTGGTTGAGTTTTCTAGGTTGGGAATTTAACTGGGTGTTGGGATACTGGAAATTTTCCTTTGAAAATTCTTGGGTGAACAGAGGAATTAGGGGTGGCTGCCCAAACCCCAATTAGGTGGATGGAAAATTGTGACATAAAGATGCAATTCCTTTTGTGTAGCAGAAATGCTGCAGTGCTGGTGTTGCTGGTTACCAAAAAGATACTCTTAAATAGCTTGGCAGTTTGTATCTGGAGCCATAGAAATATTTGAAATCTATGACCTTTAATCCACAAGTTCCATTTTTGGATACTTATCCCTAAATAAAAAGCATTTTGAAACATTTTAACAGTTGTTCAGTTTGAGCAGTTGAAAATACTATTTGTAAATGATGGGAGTATAAGCACTGGGTGGAATGTTACATGTGTTATTGAAATGATTGTCATGTGTCGGGAAAATACCTGGGCAGACAGAAGTATTTAAGATAATACATAGAGTGAGTGATTGGTTATTAAATACGCATGTGGATATGGACTTGAGGTATTTTTGGAAAAAGCTTAAAGTGTTGAAAAATATAATTGGAACATTTCAAAATACAGCTACTTTGACTTTGAGTGGACTCCTTTATAGAAGATAATTCTTTGGGTTTGCTTGTCTCGCACTTAAGCTATTTTGCTAGAATTCTTAAAAAGAATTTGTGCATGTTCATTGCCTGATTTAGTCACTGCTTATAGCTTTCTTTCTGTTTTTGCTGAAATTCCTCCGGGTAGAGCGGCGTCCTTTTTAAGATTTTTTATTTTGGGGGCTCCTGGCTGGCTCATTTGGTAGAGTGTGTGACTCTTGATCTCAGGGTCCCATGCTCTATTGACAGAGCCAGTCAGATGCCCCGAGAGTGTCTTTTCTTAATCTGCTCTTAATGGTGTCATAACTTGACTGAAATGTTCTCATTAGGCCAATTTGTTACCGAACTGGGGCCTGATATAGCTGTGAGGAATGAGTAGATTAGAACAGTATCTGCCAGCCAGATACTCAGGAAATATTATTGCTGGGTGACTTCAGGCAATGTTACTTCTCAATTTGAATTTTGACTGCAGCAGTCAAACAAGTAAAATGTGAATGTCTAGGCCAGGAAACCCATGGCTTAATCAGACTGTTGGATTCTCCTCCTGCTCTGCAGAGAGTTTCAGAACTTAATGGGCAAGTCCAAGCTCCCTGAGACTGCCCTGTGTTGGGCAGATTGACTGTGAAAGGATTGGGGGAGAATGTTTGAACTTGGAATCTGGGACTGAGCCATCCTAGCCCTGTCCATTTCTAAGTATCTTACTTGGGAATTCACTTGCACCTTTAAGGGTCATGGTTGGTCTGTAAGAGGAGGCAATACCTGGATTACAAGGCTGCTTGTAAGGATTAAGTGAGGGGACAGTGAGTACTTCTGTCACTATCAGTAAATACTTGAAGAGTCCTACTGCTGGTACCATGGAATTTAGGAAAGTTAGGATTTGGGACTGTGTGGGTCTTTTTCATCAACTTTGCCAGAGCCCTCATGGCTCTGTGCTATGGCTCTGGAGGTGATGTGACCAAAAACTGCTGCCCTCCCAGGGAAACTCCAGAGCATGTGTTCATCTGGCTTGCTCCGTACTCACTAACTGCTTCTCTTCCAGATCTTACTGTGCAGAGATTGCTCACAACGTCTCCTCCAAGAACCGCAAAGCTATTGTGGAAAGAGCAGCCCAGCTGGCAATCAGAGTCACCAATCCCAATGCCAGGCTGCGCAGTGAAGAAAATGAATAGACAGCTTGTTGTGCACGTTATATTTGTGTTAATAAAACCATAAAACTACCATCTGGCATTTCCCTCCTTGGTGTCTGCATGGAGATTATTCTTTTGCCCATTAATGCTCTGGAATCCTCCATTTGGAAGGGGTGTGTTTATAAGGATACTTCATTCTTCATAGGGCACAGGCCTCTGGTGCCCAGAGCAGCTTTATCAGCTCCAGTTGGGGCTGGGAGAGACTTGGGCTCAGACCAAGGAACATTCTAAGACTTTTGATTGAAGGACTTTGCAGCTCAGAGCAAGTAGTCATCCTTAGCCTCACTTTGTAAATTTGGATGATGGTCACTGTATGTAGTTCTTGTGAGGTAGCCTCTGAACAAAAACATGACAGGATGCAGCACAAATCCCTCTACGATTAGCCTTGGATGCCTGAAGATAACTTTCGGTCTCCCTTTTATAACCCTCCCCCAGCTTGCTGCTTCAGGTAACTTAACTGCAGTTTCTGAAGGCTGGGATTCTTAACATCATTGGGCCTCTTGATTGGTACTCAGGATTTAACAATCAAGTTGCCTTTTTGACCACAGCCCTAAAACTTTGGCCGCAAAAGCTAGAATTTATCTATGTGAATTATAGGCATACTTCTCAAGACCCTGTGGTTTGGTTTCAAACCACTGATGAAGCAAATCAAACGCATTTTTCTGGTTTCTGAGTGCATATAAAAGTTGTTTATACTGTTATAATTTATTATGTGCAATAGCATGTCTAGACAACTCATACCTTAATTTAAAAATAAGTTTATTGCAAAAAATGCTAACCATCTAGTGCAAAAGTGCTAAACATAATTTTGAGTTGTGACCTTTGCTGGTGGAAGGTCTTAACCTCCATGTTGATGGCGGCTGACTGATAGGGTGGTGGCTCCTGAAGGCTGGGATGGCTGTCGCAGTTTCTTAAAATGAAGACCATGAAGTTGACTGCATTGACTGAGTCCAAAATGATTTCTCTGTAACATGATACTGTTAGCACTTTACCCAAGAGCTTTCAAAATCGGGAGTGCCATCTTAGACCCTACCACTACTTCATCAACTAAGTTGATGTAATATTCTTCAGTTCTTTGTTGTCATTTCAACAATCCAGCATCTTCAAGAGTAGATCCCATCTCAACAAATTTTTTGCTCATAAGAAGCAATTCCATTGAAGTAGTCTCACGAGATTGCAGCAATTCAGTCCCATCTTCAGGCACAAGCAGTAACATCAATGATCACATCATAACATAATGAAAAAGTGAAAGTCTGAGAATTAACAAAATACAACAGGAAGTGAGCAAATGCTGTTGGAAAAATGGTATTGATAGATTTGGCTGAACACAGGGTTGCCACAAACCTTCATTTTGTAAAAAAAAAAAAAAAAAATGCAGTATTTGCAAAGCACAAGAAAGAGGCATGTCTATAAGGTTATGATAGCACTTATCTAAGAACTGGCAGCAAAGGGCAGGATAATTGGGGATGTGGCATGAGGTACTGAAGAACAAGACAATCACTTATAGGGTGTTTTTTTCCCTACCAGCCTGGTCAACTGAGCAGAAATATTAGCCTGCTTAACAATTTTCTTGGCATGCTAGCCATGAGTGGATTTAAGTCCCTTAAACTGGGTATGTAAATTACAGGTTGCCTACCTCCATCCAGTTCAAAGCCTAGTCTGAAACATTTGAGTTAATTGTTGAGTTGTTTCCATGATTTCTTTAAATTGACTTGGGAAGTATACAGACAGTGGTCTACTGAGTAGAGGAAGTGTGTACAGAAAAAGTAACACTAGGTCTGTCCTTTATTAACCTGGGATAGCACAGAAAATTCTTTAGCCTATTGTTTAATATTTGTGTCTTCAATACTAAAAACTAGAAACAACATGTTCAGTCTTCCTCAGGACACAAACCAACTGTTGACACCTAGGTGGGTGACATAAAAGATGGTCTGTACTTTCTTGGTACTTATTTCCCAGTTAGCTACATAAGAGTTTTGAAATTAGAAAAACAAACTAGATCTAATTCCCTACCTTGGCCCCCCTCCCCCTGCAAAAAAATTTCAGATTCATTACTGCCAATTAGAAAGTGAAGCATTTTGAATTCTAAAATGCTCAGAGAAGTAGCTTGACTCTTCAAGATGCCCACCCAGCACTAATGTTTGGCCTATCAGATCAAGTTAAGTGAAGAGTGGGAGAGGTGTGAGTGACAAATCTGGGACAATGGTGGGCAAAGAGGCCAGCCGGCTGTCTCCTAACTTTCTGCAGCTGTGAGCATAAGAGTATTTCTAAACACTACTTAGTCCTTAGTGAGGCAGGGACTCCCCACTTTGAAGGTACAGACCGCCCTGTGTGAAGTCATGCATCTGTGTTTGTGTGGAAGGGCTTGGAAAATGTCCATGCCATTTCCTTGAATGACTGTCCTGAGTTAAAGGGCCCAACTATTGGCAGCCCTGCAGCTCCTGCTGGGGGCCTCAAGTTGGGGGTCCTTGGAGAAGGCACTGGAAGCCCCAACCAGGAGCAGAAGGGCCCCCAGTGAGATGACAAAAGGGCAAAAGTAGAGAAGCCTATGGTGGGCAGGGGGACAGTGAGGCCTCAGGCTTGGGTAGGCCTCCTTCTCTTAAGTAAGGACCCACCTGGGGGCAAAGTTGGGGGGTACTAGCTGAGCTCCATCGAGTCTGTGTTGGGGGCTGAAGCAGAATCCTTCTGGATGCTTTCAAAGAGGGCAGCAAGTTCGGGGTTGGATCGGATTTGGGAAGAGAAGTCAGCCATGATGGGGCTTTTCCCTACTTCTGGGATGGTCAGCAGGGCGGCCACTGCCCTCATCGCAGAGCGTTTCAGCTCGTCTTGCTTCTCAAATTCCTGCTTCACAGAACCAGCTTTGACCTAAAGTAGGAAAACAACGAGCCATCCTTTATTGAACTTAGCATCACACCACAGCTACCTCACTGGTCTCTGGATTCATCCCAACCACCTGTATCCTTCCCAGTTTAAACCACAGCACACTGTGGTTCCAGCCTCCTGAGGTTTCTTCTTCGCTTTTACCCCAGTGGGTTTCCCCAAAGGGAAATTTTTTGTCATTAAATCAACCTCAAGGTCACCTAGGGGGCCTCCGACCAACCAATCTAAACTGCCCACCTTTCTTATTATTAATAAATAACTGGATGGTGATAAATGCTGTAAAGTGTTCAGTTATCTCCTTCCCCTGACAGGATTCAGCCTATCTTTTCTTACTGTGCTTAAAACAGACTCTTGGTACCATGACTTAACTCAAAGACTGGATCACCATGACAGTCACCTTGCTGGCCTCGTCCCCCCTCCACTCAGGTGCCTGCCCCTGCAAGCTAGTCTGTGCTGGAAACCCCTCAAACTGCCTTGCCTGTCTTGTTTCTTCATCCCCCACCCTCTCCCACTTAGAGAATCTCAGAACTGCCCCACTCCTTATGAAATAAAGTCTGGATTCCTCTTGAGGCTGCTGACTTGGCCCAGACAAAGACTATTCCCCCTCAAGATTCCAGTGTAGAGGTTAAGAGCTTGGCACTGGGGTTGGACAGTCTTGGGTTTGAATGCTCTGCCCTGTAAGCACTGTGACTTCAGGTTGTCACTGCAAGCTGCACTTCCCTTTCTGTATGGAAGAGCCTCCTTTCCATAGAGTTGCTTTGAGGGTTAAATGGCTTAATACAGGTCCATATCCCCTGCTCTGAAACCCTTGGGGCCAGGTGTGGTTTGGAATTCAGGATTTGGTGTGTGTGGGGGGTTAGAAACAGGATAGTGTGCAGACAACGTGGTACAATATCATGTAATCAAATACAGGAATATTTCCACTACTATATGAAAAATGAAAGAATATTATGCATGTCACAGCAAGAGAGAAAAGCCATAAATAGCCTCAGGCCAGTTCAAGTCAAGTTTTGTTGCCAAACAAGTTCCAGAGCTTTGTAGGCTTCAGCAGATGAGGGATTGTGGACACATATGCAGCAAGTTCTCATCTCAGTGCCTGACAAACAGCGTCCTCTGCAGCCATTCCGAGTGGCCTATATGTGGGCCTCAGATTGAAGCTCCTCTTGCCATCTGGGCTGAGTGAAGGGGGGTCTGCAGTCCTTCCCTGGGAACTGCGATCCTTCTCCATGCCAAACGGCTCAAAGAAAATTAGAAATGATTTGGCCACTGAAACAGTCAAGACTGCAAGAGTCCTGCAGAAACACAGCTTCTTTTTACTTCATACCCACATATGTTTCAAAGGGAAACTTACAAGGCAGGTTTCTATCTATTAAGAAACCACCAATTTTAATGTTTTATCCACAGAAGATTTTATTTTATTGGAAAAGGTTTTGCTACTTGAAAATCACTGTTCTGTGGATATCTCTCCTCCTTAAGCTCCAAACTGAAATACTCTACTACTTTTAGGTTAATTCCTACCCTTTCAAAATCCAAGTTAGTTCTTTTAGTCACCAGGTAATTACTGGATACCCACCCCCTGGGTATGCCAGGCTCTGTTCCCAACACTGCATGTTGCCCCCAGGCCTCTGGCTCCGAATCCCTCCCCTGGATCCTTGAGGCACTCTAGCTTATCAGCAACTCTGCCCTGTATCAATCAACCAATCAATGGTTTCTATCTTTCCAAGAGTCTCACTCGTTTCCCAATTAGGATGTGGGAGAAGAGGGGAGCCTGGGTGGCTCAGTCAATTAACCGTGTGCCTTCAGCTTGGGTCATGATCCCTGAGTCTTGAGATGGAGCCCCACGTCAAGCTCCCTGCTCAGTGGGGAATCTGCTTTTCCCTCTGCCCTTACCCCCTTCATGCTCGCTCGCTCTTGCTTTCTCTCAAATAAATAAATACAATCTTAAAAAAAAAAAAAAAAAAAAAAGGATTTGGGAGTGGGGAACCCACCAGGTTCAATGTTGTATCCCTAGTACCTTGCAATGAGGCCCAGCACCCAGGAAATGTTTAATGAATGAAAGAAAGAGCCGGGTTTGAATCTCAGCTCTGCAATTTACTAGCTGGGTAGCCTAGGTCCATAACTTCACCTCTCTGAGTCTCTGCTCCCCTGTGTATACAGTGGACAATAAGAAGTGCCTTACAGGAGGACGACAACAATGAAATGAAGCCCTTCATACACCACCTAGAAAGGGTAACTGTGAGCAATCCGCAGGTGTGCCCAGCGCTAAGTGGGGTAGGGGGAGGGAGGTACCTTGGCGGTGCAGGTGGCCCTGAGTGGTTCAATGAGCCGGTCCACTCTCTGCAGAACAGGTGCGGGACACAGGGTAGCCAGTCGAGCGAGCATGATGAAGGTCAGCATCTACCCAGGAGGAAGAAGACAGAGTTCATGGTGAAATGGCCCAGGACCAAAAGGAGCAGAGGCCATGGAAGATCAGGGGCTCTGGTCCCAACACTTGGAGCTCAGGTCCAAACTCTAGCACTAATTCCCACCAGGGCCCTGCCCGAGTCTCTCCTGCTCTGGGCTTCAGTTTCCTTATCTATAAACTATGACTGGCAATGGCTCCCATGCCTGGCTGACCTGGGGAGGATCAGATGAGAAGAGGTACCAGGGAGGGGGCGATTCTCCAGCTCTGATGCCCACAGGACCAGGCAGATACTGGCCATGAGTGAACAGGGCCAGAGGGCAACTGGGCAGGAGTCAAGAGCCCATACTCCAGACCTCAGCTCTCAGCTCCAGCCAACTGTGGCTGTGGGAATGTGGCCCCAGCTGATAGCCTGCTTTCCAAAGACACTCTGATTTTCATGGAAGATCTCTCAACTCTTAAATGTTGACACCCAGTTAAAAAGCAAACAAACTACTGTGTGAGCCAACTAAACACATCCACAGGCCTGGATGCAGCCTGCAGGAGACTAATGCTGACCTCTTGGGAAAATGGTCAAGTTTTCTTGGGAAAATGGTCAACCAGTGCTCCACACCATAAAGGATGGTTGTCTGGATTCTACGTGCCCTACCCAACCCCTCCACTGTCTACCCTTCCCTGATTCCCCCACAACCCATGGCAAAGGAGGGCGACCAGGGCCACAGCAGCAAAGAGCACAGCATTACACAGCATAAGCTGCAACCCAGGGCTCCTCCACTGCCCAGCTGCTGCCCTTGAACCCACCAGCTCTCTGGTCTCACCCCTGTAAAGTGGGCTACACCATCCAAGGATACAGTGTAGACTCAACAAGATAACTCTAGGGGCTCAAGACATGTCATACCCACCCTCCTCAACACCAGAGGGAGCCCAGACACTGGGGTCCGAATGTGGCACTGATGTCAGGCCCTGTCCCATACTCCTGGGAGGACAGATAAGAGGATGATGGGGCCAGAATGGGTGGAAACAGGATAGCATGGGGAAAATGCCTGTAAAAACAACTGGCTTTTATCAAGCGACAGTGGGGCTTGGCCATCTCTCACATCACTGCGAAGGGACCGACTCACTCTTCTCAGTGCAGCCAGCATTCCATGACCAGAGGTACCAGCCCACTGATGGGTGGACATTCAGGAAGCCACCAGCTTTCTCCAACCCCCCCCAGAGCTGGGAAGAACAATCTTGAACATAGAAACTCCAAACACATTTTGAGGAGTGAGTCCAAAGGCTCTGTTTATGGAGACGGAACTGCTAGATCAAGAATGTGTCAAAGAATTCTAAATGTTTCTCCTTATGGCTAAACCATCCTCCAAAGAGCTCTCCCAGTGTAGACTCCCACCAAAGGTGTTTGACAGCTTGGCTCTCTTTCTTTCTGTTTTTTAAAAGATTATTTATTTATTTATTTGACAGAGAGAGAGAGAGAGAGAGAGTGATCACAAGTAGGCAGAGAGGCAGGCAGAGAGAGAGGAGGAAGCAGGCTCCCTGCTGAGCAGAGAGCCAGATGTGGGGCTCAATCCCAGGACCCTGAGACCATGATCTGAGCCAAAGGCAGAGGCTTAACCCACTGAACAACCCAGGCGCCCCAGCTTGGCTCTTTCCCTGATTGATAATCAGGAAAAAATCAGGTTCGGTCGGTTAAGCATATGACTTCAGCTCAGGCCAGGATCCCAGGGTCCTGGGATAGAGTCCCATATCAGGCTCCCTGCTCAGTGAGGAGTCTGCTTCTCCTTCTGCCCCACCCCTGCTCTCTCCATCAAATAATACATAAAATACTAAAAAAAAAATAAAATAAAATAAGAGGGGCACCTGGGTGGCTCAGTAGGTTAAAGTCTCTGCCTTCCGGTTGGTCATGATCTCAGGGTTCTGGGATCGAGCCCCACATCCAGCTCTCTGCTCAGCAGGGAGCCTGCTTCCCCCACCATCTGCCTGTCTCTCTGCCTACTTATGAACTCTGTCAAATAAATAAATAAAATCTTTTAAAAGAGAGAGAGAGAATAATGCGATTATCTTTATGGGGGTGCCTGGGGTGGAGAGTGGGGGACAAACAAGCAGTGGGCCCTAGTGGTGCTCGCCTGTCCCCTCGGTATGGGGTGGGTGCTGTTCTGGCCAGGGGGCCTGTCCTACCCGGATATCATAGTGGTCCTTCAGGCCATCCTCCACGTGGTTCAGGAACTCGCAGATGTCCAACCGGCCTAGGCAGCTCTCAAGCAGCGAGTACATGCACTCAAAGGCTGCCTTCCGCACGTCTAGCCCGTCGTCTACTGTGTGCTTGAAGGGCCCCATCTCCACCTGCAGGACAGAAGGATGACGAGGGTTACGGGATGGGACTCTAGGGTGTAAGGACACCTCCCTCAGTCCCTGCTGCACGCCCCACCTCCCTTGTTCGGTATTGTGTTCTGTCGCCGAATCAAGCCTCATACTCTCAAGCCTCTTGCCTTTGCTCAGCCTGCAATGTCCTCCAATGATAACAGTAACATGCGTGTCTGGGTGGCTCAGTCGGTTTTAAGCATCCGACTTGGTTTCAGCTCAGGTCATAATCTTGTGGTTGTGGGACGGAGCCCCGCATCAGGCTCTACACTGAGCCTGGTGTCTGCTTCAGATTCTCTCTCCCTCTCCCTCAGCTTGCTCACACCCACCCTCTCTCTCTAAAATAAATAAATAAAATCTTAAAAAAGCCAGTAACAATAATTATTATGGTCTACGGAGCAGTGATAAGATGCCAACCACTGTGCTGAGTGCTTGACAAATGAAATTTTACTCAAGCATCACAACAGCCCTAGGGAGACAGTATTACCAATAACCCCATTTAACATATGAGGAAACTAGACTCAAAGAGGTTAATTAACTCACCCAAGAACATACAGCTAGTAAGTAGCTGAACTAGAATTTAAAAACCCAGGTCTGAAGCTTTTAACCACAAGGCTCTGTGCTTAATGGTAAACTGCTTCTCACCCCTAAAAGCCCCAATTAAAGGCCCCCTCTTTTGGGAAACTTTCCAAACTCCTCTAAACACAGTCACTTCCTCGTCAGCAATGCCAGGTGGTTCAAACCTTTTTATTATATCATGTGATGACAGATGTTAAGTCACCTTTTTTTTTTTTTAAAGATTTTATTTATTTATTTGACAGAGAGAAATCACAAGTAGTTGGAGAGGCAGGCAGAGAGAGAGAGAGGAGGAAGCAGGCTCCCTGCTGAGCAGAGAGCCCCATGCAGGACTCGATCCCAGGACCTGAGATCATGACCTGAGCCAAAGGCAGCGGCTTAACCCACTGAGCCACCCAGGTGCCCCTGTTAAGTCACCTTTAATCTCTGCTCCTTAAAACCTTGTTTAAGGATTTAAGTCAGTGAAATAATTGGCAGAATGGGTGCCTCTGTCCCTGAGGAGGGCAGGAGCTCCCTGTTGGCAGACACCATGTCTGGTCCAGCTCTGATCCTGCCACCCTGCCACCGGGCTGGCCGTCAGTGAACCCCTGCTGATTGCTGAGTGATAGTAAGAAGCACCAACACCTACTGAGGCCGACAGTGCGCCAGGAGCACTTCTGAGCCCCTGCAGGACATAACTCATGGAATCTCCTCCACAATGCTCTGATGCAGATACAAATTAGTCTCCTCATTGTGCCAAGAAGAAAACTGAGGCTCAGAGTGAATGAAATGGTCCTACGCCCCCATGCCCAGGGTCAGACAACCGGGAAGTGGAGGAGTGGGACTTGATCGAGGCCCCAGGTGACCTGAATCCTTGCCACAGCCCCACTGGTCAGGCCCAGGGCTTCCTGCTCTATGCCTCTCCAGCCTCACCTCTCGAATGAGGTCCCTGCGGATCTTCGTCTCCTGGTAGAGGAGGGGCAGGATGTCATCCAGCAGGTCCCGGACCAGCGAGGGCTTGTTGTGCACAGCCGAGTTGAAGAAAGCCAGG
This sequence comes from Mustela lutreola, assembly GCF_030435805.1. Taxonomy (NCBI): domain Eukaryota; kingdom Metazoa; phylum Chordata; class Mammalia; order Carnivora; family Mustelidae; genus Mustela; species Mustela lutreola. Next base: position 54,659,021 of record NC_081291.1, on the reverse strand, counting down.
GTGGCGCGGCGCACATTCAGGTCTGGGTCCTGCAGGCTCTCCATAAACTCTCCTGATGGAAATATGAGAGGGGGTGTGTGGGATGGCTGGGCCAAGACACAGACCACCTCCACCCCTGACCTTGATTACCTGCGTAATGGGCAGACTTGGCCAAATGGGGGCAAACGTGTTCTGAGCATCTACTTTTTTGCCAGGCACAAGTACTCAGAGCCCAGTTAAGAATGTGAACTAGAGTCTGGCATGGGTTCAAACCCAGGTTCCACAACTGCCTAACTATGGGACCTTGGATAGCCTCAGTATCTTATCTATCAAATGGGAGTAAGAGCAGTACCATAGTAGAGATCTGTTTTTAAGATTTAAAATGTAGTGACGTGATACACACACACACATATTTATTATATATAAATTTTTATTATACACAGTACATATTTATTTACATAAACTAAATCTATATAAAATATAAATACATAGAAGACAGCCTGGCACAGACCAAGGATTCTATAAATGGTAACTTGATATTATTATAGATAGGGCTCTTGGAGATCAAAGAGGTGAAAAAACTTACACATTCACACAGCACTTCTCTGAGTATGACTTTTTATACAGTTTAGACTTTTTAATAACTACATTAATGTTCCATATGCTCTGTAAGTAAATAAAATCAAGAATGAGGTGAGTCCCTAAAGAAAAGCATAAAAAATAACAACAACCAAACCCCTAATTATATTTCAAATGATTAACATAACCATCAGGTTATGAGAGAGTGAAACAAGTCACCAAGTATCTTCTGAGGTATTTTGGTTAAATGCCCTCAAGCTAAGAACAATTGCTGACTTTTCAGCTCTAAAGGTTAGCAATTCTCAGTCTACTTTCTGTGTATTCCAGAATACATATCTTATAGGTAGTAGGAGGTAAGTTTCACCCTGTAAGAGAAGGGTATGGAATAGGAAGGAAGGAGGCTAAGTGGAACCCTGCAGTGCTGAACTGGAGAGGAGGTAACTCATGTCCATGTGTGTCTGTCTGTGTACACATACTCATACACACACACACACACACACACACACACTCCTCAGCTCTGTCTCTGAGGGCCTTGCAGCAGTGGCACCCCAGTAGCAATGAGCACACCTAGAGTCCAGGTTTTGGGTCCTAAGTATCATTCTCCCCTCAAAAGGAATCAGGGCTCTCTGGAGAAATGGCCGATTCCTGAGCTGGGGCAGGAAACGTTCAAGGCAAGTCTAGAGCATCTTATTGTGCCAAAAAACCAGAATATGTCCAAAGGATGATGAAAACATGCCAATAGAACCTTGGAACCAGGGACGCCTGGGTGGCTCAGTTGGTTAAGCAGCTGCCTTCGGCTCAGGTCATGATCCCGGCGTCCTGGGATGGAGTCCCACATCGGGCTCCTTGCTCGGCAAGGAGCCTGCTTCTCCCTCTGCCTCTGCCTGCCATTCTGTCTGCCTGTGCTTGCTCACTCTCCCCCCACCCTGATAAATAAATAAAATATAAAAAAAAAAAAAAAGAACCTTGGAACCATCCTGAAGGGCCCCCACTGGTCACACCTAAGACAAGCATGAGAGTCAAATAAATGAAGACGATAATAAATTACAATTCACTTAATGAAACAGGAGTCCATGATTCTATAATGACATGAATAAATCAATGAGTAAATAAATAAGTGGGGGAGAAGGAAAAGTTCTATTCCAGAGATTAGAAGGCAAACTAACAAATATGAAAGGAATGATGGAATCGAAGTCAGCATTTGGCAACTGTCAGAAATCACTGAGGCAGGAAAGAAACCACAATGGATGCTCAGTATAGTGGGCAGAAGTTTGATGAAGGGACACCTGGGTGGCTCAGCTGGTTAAGCATCTGCCTTCAACTCAGGTCATAATCTTAGGATTCTGGGACCAAGCCTCACATTGGGCTCCCTGCTCAGCAGGAAGTCTGCTCCTCCCTCTTACTCTGCCTCTCCCCCTGCTTGTTTTCTCTCTCAAATAAATAAATAAAATCTTTTTTTAAAAAAAGGAAACATGATGAAGAGGATATTTCAACAGATTCAAAAATGCTTACTCATTCCAAAGCAAAAAGTGATTTTAAAGATTTTACTTATTTGAGAGAGAAGTAGTGGAGGGGCAGAGGGAGAAACAGAGTCCCAAGCAGACTCCATGCTGAGTGTGGAGCCTGATGTGGGTCTCGATCCCACGACCCCCGGATCACAACTGGAGCAAAAATCAAGAATCAGTCACCCAACTGACCGTACTACCCAGGTGCTCCAGGAAAAAGTAATTTTAGAGTGGTGAAAACTGGATGTCTCCATCTTAACCAGGTGATCAGAGTTACCATGATCCGTCAAGGAGCAAACTGCCAATATGATGCACTGGGAAGAACATAAAATCTTTCAGCAGAGCAGGATTCAGACTGAGTTGGCAACCTCTGGCCCCTTGCACTGTGCCCTGCTGGCTCCTAGATTCCCCCATTCTCTCTGAGAACAAAACTGTGGGGTAGCTGGCAAGACCTGAGTCCAAGTCTCCTCCCTGAGCCTCTGCTTCCTCATCTGTAAGATGTGGCTGGGCCTACATACCATGCAGGGAGCTGTGAGAGTGAACTGTGGTGAGGTGTATTAAAGGACCTAGCCTTGTACCTGATACACAGTTCAGGTTCAAACATACAATAAGAACCAAACACCCAGGCATACAATAAGAACCAAACACCCAGGCACACATTCAGGCTGCCAGGCATGGGCAGCTCAGGCACAATGAGGGAAGTCAGGACTGGCGGCAGTGTGTGCCCCCTGGGTAAGGGGAGGTGATGAAGCTGCTGCGGACATTGCTGTGGCTTCTGGACGTGTTCTCCAATCCTGAGCATGGCCATGTCTGCTGATCTCTGGTCTAATCCAACAGTGCCCTGGCAAGTGGGGATCAGCACTCCCATTTTATAGCTCAGGATGAGATGATCTGTCCATGCTCACACAGCCAGAGAGAAGCAGAGAACCAGGCTGCCAACCCAAGACTCCCCACATTCCACAAGGCTGCCTGGAGGAGAAGGGCCAGATGCCAGTGTGGTCCAGTGACAGGCCTGCAGACTCGGAGCTTTGAATGTCTGCCTTCTCTAGGAAGAGCCTGGTCCCACAAAGCCCCAAAGAGAGGGCTCACCAATAAAGGCTACTTGGTCTCCTCAAGACAGAGGGTTCCTCAGACAGGGGTAAGCTGCTCCCCACTCCAGTGCATGCTCCCCACTCCAATGCAGCCCTACTCAGCTTTGTGCCCGCTGAGACCAATGCATGTGAGAGGCTGGTGGTTTTCCACTTATAAGAGCCTGCATGTTCAGGGAGTACCTTCCTCTCGGTAATGGATAGGGTCTCTGAAATAACCTCAGAACCTTATCCCCATTCTACAGAGGAGGAAACTAAGGCTCAGAGGTGAGAAGGGGCATGCTAGGCTTACCCAGTGATTCAGTGCCAGCAGAGGGATTTGAACCCAGGCCCCTACTTCCTGTCAGGGGAGTGAGGTAGTCTCCTGGGTCTCCAACTCCCCTTGACTCATGTGTAAGAAAAGTCAGCTCAGACTCAAAGGCTGAGAGGGGGTACTGAATGGGGCCGGAAGCAGAGGGAAGGGGTGCTCACCAATGAGGCTCTTCAGGAGGGGATCAATAGGATGGGGCTGGTCAGAGATGAGGAATTTGACTGCTGTGATAACTGTGCTCCGCGTGTGTGGCCGATCTGCAGGATGAGAGGAATCCGCTTGGTGAGTGGCAGGGCGGACCCTGGATACCCGCAAGTCAGAAGGCACCAAGGCTCTCTGCCTCCCCAGGAGACAAAATGGGACCCCTCCCCTCTTTGGCGAAGTCAATGCTCCCATTTTCCTTGGCAGCCTAAAATTTATCCTTAAATTCTGTGACTGACAGGAAAACTCCCAGTTCTCAGGTAACCACAATGCAGGACGCAAACAGGGAACCAAGAACCCAAGACAGTGGTCAATCCACAGCCCAAAGACCTTTGCTCAGGCCTACGGCTGTTCTATTTTTCAGACACATTATCTCAATTAATCCTCAGGATGGTCGTGTAGATTAGTTAATAAATGGTTAGTTAATAATGGTTAGTTAATAGTTAATAAATCAAAATGTTTCATAAAAATTATTATTTATCTCTATTTTACAGAAGAGGAAAAAGACCCAGAAAGGTTAAGTTCACATCTAAGGTCACACAGCAGATCCAAAATTCAATGGCTGATTCTGAGCCCTGGCAGGGCCCTCCTCCTCAGGCCTGCATCCCTCAGGCAGAGGCAGGTGTGCTCCAGGCAAGCTGAAGGCCAAGGGGACGCCAACAGAATTCAGAACACCCCCGAAGCTTGGTAATGGAGAAGACACTTAATTTTACTTTTCTGCCTGCTGAGTAGAGAAGGTGAAGAAAGGGAAGGAAATATACCTCCCGTTTCGGTGAAAGGAACAAATCAGAGGGGCTCGCTCCTCTCCTCCCCAGCACACAGCAGTGATGGGTTAAGGTTGTTTCCATCAGGCAGACTTTACATTCGAGATTCGGGGGAGAAGTTTACATTTGGTGCCGGGGTGTGAATAAGGGAATGAGTTAGTGACTTTGGACTTGCAGCTTTTCCCCTCTTACTCTCTCTATCCTGACTGGCTCCTAAGAATGTTCAGGGTGGCTGATGAAGACCTGGGCAATAGAACAGGATTAAGTGAATGTGAAATGAGGAAAATGATGGGGCGTCTGCATGCCTCAGTCAGTTAAATGTCCTACTCTTGGTTTCGGTCTTGATCTTAGTGTCATGGGATTGAGCCCTGCTGTTGGGCTCCCTGTTCAATGGGACATCTGCTTACGATTCTCCCTCTCATTCTCCTCTCTGCACATGCTCTCTCTCTCTAAAAAATACATCTTTAAAAAAAATTAATTAAAGGGACACTTGGGTGGCTCAGTTGGTTAAGCATCTGCCTTTGGCACGGGTCATGATCCCAGTATCTTGGGATCGAGTCCCATGTCGGGCTCCCTGCTCAGTGGGGAGCCTGCTTCTCCTTCTCCCTCTGCCTGCTGCTCCTCCTGCTTGTGTGCTCTTTCTGGCAAACGAATAAAGAAAATATTTTTTAAAATTTAACTATAAGATAAAATGAAAAAAAAAAAAAAGAGGCTAGGAACATGCCACGAATTTGGCTCCAAGCTTCCAGGTGGCTAAAAAGGAAATGTGACCGGTTAGCTGGCTCAACAGTGTGCATGAGGTAGAAACAAACTGGAGCTGGGGAATGGCAGAGCTGCTCCTCATCCCAAGACTCTGGCCTCTCAAGGTTCCTCATGAAGAGCCCTGTGAGTATCACAGGCAAGGTTCTCGACATGTTCTTCCTGTCCACACAGTGCTGTGAGCAGCTAGCTGCTGCTTCTAAACCTAGCATCCCCAGTCACTGCTTAACTGTAATCACTAACAGCAATGACAGCAGTTACTCCTTTAGTGTTAATTACACACCACACACCATGCACCCAGCATTTTGCCTGCATTCTGTCAATGCATACACCCACTGACCCTATCAGCAAGCCAGCAGACCAGTTCAAGGCCTAGAGGCTTTTCCTTCTCCAGGCTTCTAGGTGCCCAAGAGCCCCACAGTTCCACCTGTCTGCTATCTTCCTCTGAGCTTCAGAATGCCCGGACATGCCCTTGCCTGACCACCCAAAACCTACCCTGGTTTTTGCCGGATCTCCCCTCCCCAAATCCCGAGGGATATGGCCCCCAGTCCTGGTCTACACTGACATTTGTTCCTGGCTCCAAGTAGCCCAAGAGAGTTGCACTCTCTTTAGGCAGAGAACTGCTTTTATTAACTTTCGCCTGGAGCACGACACTACGGTCCATGCCAAGGAGTACAAAAATGGCACCATGAAAGGCTTATTTTTTGAGGGGACATATTAAGCATTCTCTCTCCTCTAACCCAAAGAGTCCTGTGGGTGGAGGCAGCAAGTCTCTGAAGACACTGGGTTTGAAAGGCTTCCCTGCTTTCACCTTATCCATACGGCAACTCTCTGACCCAGTTGCTTGAATTAGCTCATTGTGAGTGGGCAGCTCAGATGCAAACTGCCTACTTCTGATCTGGAACTGTCTTTGCCCATGCCTGTGCCCCTACCTGCAGCGAGCTGCTTCCGGAATCGGGGCAGAAGGAATGGAGGGTTCGCGAGGACTAGCTTGCCGATGCACTCAGCCACCACCCCCCGAGTGCCCTCCTCGGCGCCCTCACAGCGCTGGAAGAGCAGGGCCCAGATGTCTTCAGCGTAGGGCTTCAGGCTGTCAGGCTGGGCAGCGCCCAAGGCCTCCCTGAGTGCGTGCAGGAGCAGGTACTGCCGCCGGGGCTCAGCCTCGATCTGCCCCAGCAGGAAGGGCAGGAAGTCGGGCAGGTTCCCAGCACCCACGCGGCCCAGCGCATAGGATGCAGCCGCCCTCACATCCTCACTGGGTGACCCCAAGGCTTCCAGGAGCACTGCCTTCAGCTCCCGCTGGGGGCCTGGCCCGGCCACCTGGCCCACCTCGGCCAGTGACAGGAACGCCAGGACCTTGACCCCTGTGCTTGAGTGGGGTGACCTGGCATCGCAGACCAGGCGGTTTGCTGTGCCTGCTGCCTCCTGGGGACAAGCAGCTGCGAGGGCCGCCACACACCGAGCCAGAGAGTGGAACACCTGCTTGTGTAAGCCTGGCCCACCCTCTGCGGCCTGGTCATAGACAGGTGCCGTGAGCATGCGGATGAGCTCCTTGTAGTCCACGCACGGGGGGCGGGTCCCCACCAGGGCCTGCAGGAAGCCTTCAGCAGCCGCCAGCACGCTGGCAGGCAACAGGGGTGAGCGCAGCAACCGCAGCAGCTCCGAGAGCACAGGGCCGCTGACCTTGGCCAAGGAGGCTGGCTGGGCCTGGGTCATTGTGGCAAGGAAGTCCACGGCCAGCTGGGCCACATGCATGTCACTCTCACTGACCAGGGCAGGCAGCTCGGCCAGTACTGCCTGCACAGCACTCGGCGGGAGGCTATGTCCCTGGCTCTGGGCCAGGGCGTCCAGGGCAGCCAGCGTGGCCAGCCGCAGCGCCCGTTGGTTCTTCCGCAGGAACGAGGCCAGAATGGGCAGTGCCTCAGCCACGATGGGCTGCAGGTCAAGCCTCAACGGGGACATGGCCACCAGCGTCAGCGCCTTGACAGCAGGCAGCCGGGTGATCTCATTCCGCAGGCGGTCCAGGAGAAGCAATAGTGATGGCCCTAGGTCGTCCCTGAGCCGATCACCCAGGTGGGCCACAAGGTGGCCCATGCAGGAGATGGCGCGCTCCTTCACCTCCTGGTCCAGGTCAGTGGCACGGAGCCGTGCCAGGGTGGCCGCAGACATCTCTCCAACGTATGGTTCAGGGTCCAGCGTCCGAGGCCTGTCCAGGGGCCACAAGGCCCGCATCAGCTCCTGGAGCACCAGCAGGGCTTCAGCCGCGATCTTGTAGAAAGGGTCAGCCACGCAGGCCATCACAGGTGGCAGGAGAGTTGGCAGGTGTGAGTGGAAGGCCTCGGCTGGCTCTGTGCCCAGCAGCCCCTGTAGGAAGGCCAGGGCGTCCATCCGGATAGTGGAGGAACTTGAACGGTCCGCCAGAGAGAAGACAATGCCTGTGGGGTGGGTGCAAAAGTTATAGGGCCACAAGCAGTCCCTGGTTATGGGGGTGGAGCATCTGCAGGAATCTGAGCTAGACCCAGACCCCTAGGCTCTTAGGCTGCAGTTTCTAGAAGGTCAGGGCTTGTCCAGCGCCAGAGGGGAGGGACACAAGGCCAGGAAACCCTTCTGAAATGAGGACGTAGGGCCTGTACCCCAGCTTTATTCTCACTGCTGGCAGTGGGGAGCCACCGTAGGTTGCTGAGCAAGGGTACCCACAGGGATTAAGGCCTGGGGTCTAGATTCTGGAAGAGTCCAGGACAGCAGATAGCTTGCTGCAGTCCATCCTACCTGCTACCAGCACAGGCATGTGCTCTGCCAGGCTGCCAGGGAGGACCCCCGCCAGCTCGGTGAGGAGGCTGAAGCAGCCCTGGCGGGCCCTGACGCTCCGATCCTTAAGCTGCCGCTGCAGGGCCTTGATCACCAGAGGCACCTGTGGGCAGTTTGCAGGAGATAAGTGACCACCCAGGAAAGCTGGCTGTCCCACCTAAAAGTGGGGCGCTTTGCCCTGGGACAGGCCCATGGAGGACCCCCAGTGGGGGAGGATTGCTCCATCCCCAGCTTTCCATCACACCCTCCATACCAGACACCTGATTCCATATGCAGACCCTCTGCAGTCAGTCCTGTTCCTGGGCCCTCTTTACAGATAAGGAGCAGGCCAGAGAGATGAAGTGACTTGCTCCAGGTCACCCAAGGCAGTCTGGCTCTCACCCCTACACTCCATGAGAGTTAAGCACTGGGGCCCCTTTCCCTTCCCTTGCTAGATTCTCTCCCCAGAGGAACCCAACTGTCCCCTGAGCTTCCAATGCCAGTGAGGCAAAGACTCCCAGATTTCCATCTCCAATGTCAGACTTGTGTGCTTGCCGCCCAGCGGACCTCTGAACATGGGCATCCAAGGACCTCCCACATAAACGTCCAGAACAGAACTTTAGATATTCCCTTCACATGTCAAGGAACTGCAGTTCATGCTTTAGCCAGAATCTGGCATTCACATGACATCTTCCTGTCCCTCACCCTCCACATCCAATCCATCAGTATGACCCCAAAACTTCCCCTCCAGTTTAACCAGTCCTCTTTCCCCTACTCCCAGCCCACAGCATCATCCCTCCCACTTGGACAACTAGCTGCTGGCCTCCAACGGCTATTCTTTCCCACCTTGTTACAGTCCATTTCCCCCCCATACAGCAGCCAGCATGAACTCCTTCAAATGGGAACAGGATCCTGTAATTCCCCTCCTGTGGCTTCTAGGCTCTTGGAAGAAAACTGAAACTCCTTCTCAGGGGGCCAGAAGCCCAACTGGCACCGTCTGTCTGTCCCTAGCCTGTGTGGGACAGGCCAGTGTCTTACCTGCCACGGTCCCCGCTGGGCCTCAGCACCCAACAAGGACTGGGGACACTCAGGGCTCAGGGCACACACCTCAGTGGGTGGACAGACGGTAGGGCAGCGGAACGATGGGAAGGTGGATGGATGGGAGGGTGAGTCCTGAGTCGGGGAGCGAGGATGGGAGACAGAAGGAGGCATGCCCACCTGGCTGTGCAGCACGTGGAGGCTGATGCCTGTCTGGGTGGGCTCCTCCATGGACCCCATCCACCCCTTTGGGGGTCGCATCTGCCGCAGCAGCACAATGTAAGCCCCGAAGACATCGGCCTTGACATTCTCCTCGCGTTCCTTGAAGCGATGGATGAGCGCGGGTGCCAGGGTGCGATGGAAGTCGGGCAGCAGGTCAGGCCGGGAGCCAATCAAGGCTGCCATGCACTTGGCTGCGGCCCGGCGCACCTTCCAGCTCATGTCATCGTCATCACTGTACTCATTTTCACTCTCTAGGGCAGGAACAGGATACTCATGGAGCCCCTGAGTGCTGCAGCCTGGCCCCACCAGGGCTGCCTGCCGGGAGGGGGCTGGGAGGAGGGAGCCAGGCCTGTTCCAACGTTTGATGACTCCTTACAGGCTATGAGGAAGGTTGCCTGCCCTTTAATGAACAACTACCGTGTGCTAGAGGCAATGCCGAGCACCTCAGATCCACAACCTCATGTGAGCCTCACAACTGACTGCCTTGTGAGATGGCGGTTATTTTCCCTCTGTAGAGATGTGGAAACTGGGGAGAATGGTTCATCCCAAGTTACTTGAGCAGGGATATAGCTGGAGTGAGACCAGGATGCTCCCTTTGCCTCCAGACCCTTCACTGTTTTGCCTATATCAGGGACAAAATGAACTTTACAGTCATTAGTGAGGATTTCAGAGAATCCATTTAGGCACAAAATCCATCCTTGGTCAGAACTGAACTGTGTGATGTTTCACTTATTAGGATTGAGAAGGTAGAGATGACAGGCCTTGCTTTGGCTTCCTCCCTCCCTCTATCTCCAGCCTCTCAAGTCCTGATTCTGGCTTCCAAGCAGGACTACTAACAAGGAAAAGCTGGGTTTGTGTGGCTTTCTATTCTCCAAGCACCCCTGAGAGGACAGAGCTCATCAAGTCTTCACCACACCTCAGGAATGAGGGTGCCTTCTTGTCATTTTATAGATGACAAGAATAAAGCTCAGAGAGGGTGAGACTCTCCTGAGGACACACAGCTAGGAAGCAACAGAGCTGAGATTCAGGCCCACGAGGCCCACCCATACACCTAGGGAGACACACATGAAGCTAAAAGGGGGATGGTCCTAACTAGGGACATCACCAGGCACAGACCCAGAAGCCAGTGTCTTCTCTCTACCCACGCCACTCTGTAGATGACTTTCTACAACTTTCAGAGCACTGGTGTCTGGAGAAGCCATAGAGGGCCATGTGGATGGTCCCATGGATATGTCTGTCACCAGAGCAGATGTCCTCTGATGGACTGTGGTTTGTTACCTCCACCCTAGGCTACCCAGAAAGAAACACCCATAGCTCCAGGCTACTGACGAGAAAATGCCCATCCTCCCTGACCTGGGATTCGAGGCCCCAACATGCAAGTCCAATCTCATCTCCCACCATCCCATCTTATTCTGAGCACCCCACCAGACCCTAAGTCCCTTTCCTCCATCAATGCCCTGCTTCTAGGGCCCAGGGCCATCAGTCTGGGTGACAGGTAGGACAACAGGCACAGAAGGAAGGAAGCCACTGCATCCATTTCCTATCCAGGCATCTCTCCCCTGTTAGTATCTATCAGTCCACCATTAGAGCTTCACTCTGCTGGGTTAAAGCATCGCTTGGAAGCCATTACTAAGGAGGCAGAGAGATGGCAGCATAGAGGTGGGGATTCCAAGGCCCAGTTTTGCCACTTCCTAGCTGTGTTATCTCAGGCAAATCTCTTCTCTAAATCCAGGTTTCCTTGTCTGAAATATGGTGATAACAACAAGCACCTGGTTTTCTAGAGTTATTGGAAGGAGCATGAAATGAGAATGCTCAGGACACCAGTAGATGTTCAGTAAATGGCAGCAATTACCACTATCATTATCCAGATCTGTGCATAGGGTGGGGGCTTTGGGGAACCCAGGTCACAGAGGGCAGAACTGGAGACCAAGGAAGATCAGGATGGAGGTGCTAGGTGGGCCTTGTTTTTGGCTGGGGAGGTGGGGGGTATCCCAGGAAAGCTGCACCCATTTCTGCCTTCCAGCCCCAGTGACAAGTTGGCCACCCACCTTGCTCACTGAATTCATTATCTTCTGTCTCCATCTGCTCCTCATCCCCGTCACTGTTGTAGTTATAGTTCGGGTCATGCTTCATGTACTGGAGGCAGAGACTGGTCACATTAGGCACATGAGGACCCATCTCCTTGGGGCACCTGTAGGTGGGATGGGGGGGAGGCTCTGCTGGACAGGCAGGAGAAGGTAGGGGGTGGGCCCAGTGGTGAGTCCTGAGATCTAATTATTTTGAGGCCGGCATCCTGCCCCACCCCTTCCCCACCAAATTCCCAGAGAAACCCTGGGCCCCCATCTCCTGGCACCCGCACTGCACCTACTTCCTCAGGAAGGCCTCAAGAGCCTGGAGGCAGGACTCCCGGAGCTCATCGTCGTCCACGTTGCAGAACTCCTCCACCAGGGGCACCAGGCGGTCCAAGTGGGCCCCTACAGGGCCAGTTGTGTCACTGAGGGCCAGACACTTTCCCAGGCTCCCTCAGCCCACAGCACTTGTCCCTGCTCTTGCAGCCCTGACCACTGCAAACTCAACTTGGTGGCTTCAGAATCAAGCAGATGTCAAGGTTCTAGCCTTGTCTCTGCCATCTAAGAGCTATGTGGCCTGGCCTTGGGCACACCACAACACTTCTCTAACCTTAGTCTTTCCAACAGCGATAACAATGCCTACCAGGCAGAGATTTGGGTGAAGGTTAATGACATGATCCACATAAAGAGCTCCCCCTAAGTCCTGACACATGGTAGGCACCCAAGAAGCATCTGTCGTTGAAACTGTTACTCATGTCCTCATCTTCTTCCCTGCACTAGGTTGCAGCCCTGGATGGGAAACATGGAAATGCAGGTACTGCTCTTATGCACCAGGCAAGAGCAGCTCTTGGTGCTTTAAAGATTATCCTAGCCCTTCTTCAGTCACAGACTTCCCCGTTTTCTGTCCAGCTGACCATGAACCCTAGTCTGGTCCTATGCAGGCTCCCTCGCAGGTTCATACTCCCAAGAGTGACCAACTGGTGGCTGTTGTTTGAGGGGGGAATATGGACAGAGCATGAACTTTGGGGTGGGGTCCCTGTGTGTGTTCATAAAATCCCTTAAAGTGAGAGAGCCAGAGGGGAAAAAGGTGCAGACCATGGCCAACTCTCCCCACACTGTTTTGTTGCAGCCCAGAACTCCAAGGTGCTTGAAAATAAATGCAAATCTGCAGGATTCCATTTCTATAAAATTCATCTCTGGTGACAAAAAGCAAAGCAGTGCTTGCCTGGAGTGGACTGAAAAAGGGCACAAGGACACTTTAGGGGGTGATGGAAATGTTCTGCATCTTGACTGCAGTAGTAGTTTCACAGCTGTCTGCAAAGGTCAAAACACACTTAACTATGCACTTTAAGTAGTGCAGTTTATTGAATGTACATTATGCCCCAATAAAAAATTTTAAAAATTCAAGCTTGGCCTCTGGCTTGTTATTAAAGTATATCTGTCAAAGTAGGAGAATAGAACATACTGTATTTCATTTGGTGTTATGATTTATTATTATCCACGAGCCTCAGAATAGGTAGGTCAGGCTCCGAAGCACATGGAGCTCAGGGCCCACCCACTGCCTCTCAAGCTCCGCCTCCCGGTTTCAGGTGTGTCAGCCACGCCCCCCTATCTGGGAGGTGGCGGACACTCACACTCCGCCCCTTATTCTCAGCTCGGACCCACCCCTCACCCCCCCCACCCCCCGCACCTCCCTGCCTCAGCAGCGCCACCTCACCGAGGAGGTCTCTGGCCCCAGGCTCCGCAGCACCTCCCCTCTTCGGCCCCGCCCCTTACAGAGGAACTCCACCCCCTTACCGAGGCGGTGGCCTGCCTGCCGGCCAACGCTACCCAAACATTGGATCAGAGTGCGGATGGCGGCCGGGCTGGCAGGTGCGCGGGGGCCGGGCAGCCGATCCAGCAGGTGGTCCGCGAGCTCCACGAAGAGGTCGGTGCTGCAGGCTGCCGCCAGGTGGCCCAGTGCCCCGACTGCCCTCTTGCGCACGGCCAGGCGTGGGCTGTTCAGCTGAGGCAGCAGGCAGTGCAGGAGGCTGGCGTGGAAGGCACCCAGAGGGGCACCCAGCCTGGGGAGTCATAGAGGATGTCGGACGGGGCCTACCTAGCAGGCAGCCTGGGCTAGGCACCTCTCCTCTGCCCAGTCTCTCCAGGTCTCCTCCCCATAATTATGATAACCCAATGGTTCTTGGTAAATGGAAAGGCGCCCTGCAACGGGTGTCGAGTAATTATTTATTATCACACAAGAGAAAGCAGAGAAGGGAAGGGACTTTCTCGAGACCACTTAGCCAAGAAAGACAAGGCCAGGACTTGAATCCAGATTTCCAGGTTGCTAGCCAGGGGAGAAGCCCTGATGGTAATGGAATGTGGGGGACACCAGTGGGGCTGATTTCCTAGGAATGTGGGCACACTCTAAACACACACACACACACACACACACACACACACACACACCCTATTAGTCCATTCCCTTCACTGAGACCACAGTGGTCTAAAGTCTACCTCTGACCTGATCAGTCCTCTGCCTAACTCCTTCAGTGCTCTTTGGATAAGCTGAGCTCTGGGCTCAAGGCAAGAGGCAAAACCAGAGAATGGCTTCTGCACAGGGAGAATGCAGCCCCCTACCCACTGGAGCAGCCTCTATCCTCACCTTGAAAACCAGGCCTGTGCATTTTCTGTCCCATACGTATGCTGAGACTTTTTCTTCTCTTGCTCCACACAAACACATTGGCCTCACACTCCTATATCCAGCCCACCTCTCTCTCCTAGATTTCATTTTTCACTTGTTTGTTCACCTACTATGCTACAGGGCCTGTGTTGGAAGCTTGGGGGAAATTACACTGGCCCTAGAGCCTGCCCTCATGGAGTCTTTGGTTGAGTGGGTGGCCCCCAGGCACCTCATATTCAACATACCTCAAATGAACTCCCCACACACCTGCTCCTGTTCCCAGAGTGCACCCCACCACAGCCAATGGCCCTGTGCCTGTTCTCCCCAGTTAGTAAAGCCAGACTCCGCAGGTGTCATCTTTGAGTCTTTGCCCCTCACCCACCCCAAGTCCTGTGGAGTCTATCTCCTACATACAACCTGAGGGTCCCCCCAGAAGCCTCCTAACCAGTCTCCCTGCCCATTCAACCCCTGCCATCTACCGTACACACAGCAGATAAGGAGTCTGAAACACACAAATAGGCACAAGGCATTCCTCGACCTCTGCCCTGACCCTTGCCCCCACTCCTCACACATTCAGTATCATCCTTAGTCACCCAGCCTGCAGCTCCTGCTCAGCCCTCGGCCTCATCTCTCCACACCAGCCTCTCCATATTATGCCCCAGCCCCATGCTGTCTCACACAAGCCCCAGGATTCCATGTCTCTCTAGCCTCTGCCTTCTGGGCCGTGGGCAGTGTCCCCCTTTTGCCCACCCAATCCTGGCCAAGTCCAGCCCATCCTTGAAGGCTCATCTAGCAGGACCCTCTCGAGGAAGGTCTTTACCCCCAGCTCCTCCTCTGAGCTCCTAAAGGCTCTGCTCTTTCCTGTACTGTTGTTCTTACTGCACTTAGTTTATGCTGTTTGTGAGCTACTCCCTAGGAGGGCCCAAGACCCATGCAATACCCTATTCCCAGCACCAGTTCAATACCTGACATCTTTCTGGGTCATGGTGTAGGTGTTAAGTCTTGGGACGTTGAATGAATGAACAGTTTTAAAGTGTACGGTGCAATTTAAAACGAAGGCCCAGCTCTATTAGACCAAAAGAAGAAAAAGAGGGAGAGGATGAACACACATAGGCTTCGGGGCTTGGAGTGACCTGAATTCAAACTCCAGGTTCTGCCATTTACTGTTACCTTGGTACCAACAGTGTGACCATGGGCAGGGCTCAGAGACTATAGAATTGTGATGAAGGAGCCTCTCCTTTGCAGGGCTGCCAGGACACTTAAGGAGCACGGAGCACGAAGCACAGAGCCTGGCGTGCAGTTAAGTGCTGGCTTTGTGGATCTGAATCCCTCTCTGTCCCTGTGTCGCCCTTCCCCCTTCCTCCTTGCCTAGGGTGGCCTCCCGCACCTGCTCAGCATGTCAGAGAGGATGTCCAGGGCTTCCAACTGCACAGCCACATCCTCTTGCTGGGCGATGGCGCTGGTGAGCTGGCCAGTGATCTTCCGGCACACGTTGGCAGCCAGGCCAGAGCCTGCACAGAGCACAGGGATGGCACAGTGAGGCCACCTCTGGTGGCCCTGCTCTGGTTATATTCCTGAGCCTACATCCCCAAGAATCCAGCTGACCCTGGCCTTGACTGGCCCAAGGTCTGACCCAGAGTCTGACAGCCAGGGAAGCTGAGGAATTGATGGCTGACTCACCCCATATCTAGCTCCTCTGCCTTGTACCTGCTAACGAGGGAGGCAAGGAAAGCTCCTTGCCTAGATTCCCTTCTTGCTAGCAGGGGCAAAGTGATCCTGATCCGGCCAGTGAAATATAGGTCAAAGCCTTCTGAGGGCTTCTGGGGAAGCATGTGCTATTCTTAAAAGATGCACAGACCTTACCCCTGTCCTAATTGAGCTGCTGAATGAATTGGTGCAAAAATGGAATGATTGATCCCTCCAGAATTCTGTGAGAAAAGCAACCCCGAACTCCCTCAAGCTGTCATTAGTTAGATTTTTGTTACTTACAGCTAAAGCCTTCCTGACACAGAGCCAGAACTTAAACAAAGCTGGGTCTGAATTTTCTGCCACTTACTAGCCGGCTGGTGTTAGTAAGTACCTTCACCTCTCTGGGCCCCAGTTTCTTTAATCAGAAAGTAGGACAAATAATGACAACGCCTAATCCCTGGGACCTGGGTACCTGTGGCTGCAGGGGGGAGCTCCGACAGGACAGTCTTGAGGCCGATGCCAGCGATGTCTCGGAGCTGCTCCTTATCTGACCGCATATTGGCACAGAGGGCATCCACGATGGTCTCCACCTGGTACTCCTTCACTTTGCCCACCAGAGGACCCAGGCTGAGCAGGGAGGGAAGAGGACGTCCAAAAGCCCCAGGCTCAGCCTGAGTCATGCTGCCCCTTAGGTTCCCTCAGGCCTGTGGGGCCACATGTGCTGAGGAAAAGGTCCCAGATTGACATGGGACTCTCTATTTTCCAGAAAGAGAGGCAACCTCTTGTTCTGCCAGCATCATTCCTGGCACCTTCCAAGCCAGCACCTACTCCTGGGTTTTGCATGTCAGTATATGGCCAAACCCCTGAACCTAGTAACCTCAGCTGGAAACCATGGAATGCCCTAGAGATTCTCAAACTTGAGCGTGTATGAAAATCCTCTTGGAGGAGTTGTTAGACTTCCAGTCCCCACCCACATTTTCAGACTCAGGAGGTCTAGGTGGGGCAGGAGAATTTAAATTTCTGGCAAGTTCTCAGTGGATGCTGATACTGGTGGTCCAGGGACCACACTTTGAGAACCTCTGCCTTAGAGCCTTGTTTTGCCAATCACAGTCACAGAGCAGCTTCACGAGCATCACCAGCATCACCTGGAACTTGTCAGAAATGCAGAATCTCAGGTCCTACCCAGGACCTATGGAACCAGAATCTGCAGTTCAACAAAGGCCCCAGGTGATTTGAATCCACATTAAAATTTAAAAATAACTATACCAGATACACTTGTTCTCAGCTTTAACTGTGCACTGCTATCACCTGGGGCATTTAAAAAACTGCTACCTGGGTGCTTGCCTCAGAAAATCTGAGTTAGTTGGTTTTCAGGTGTGGCCTGGAAAGTGGGAGTTTGTTCCTGTTTTTAAAATTTTTTTAATTAATTTATTTAAAAGATTTTATTAATTTATTTGACAGAAAGAGAGATCACAAGCAGGCAGAGACAAGGCAGAGACAAGACAGGCTCTCAGCAGAGAGCCTGATGTGGGCCTCAATCCCAGGACCCTGAGATCAGGAACTGAGCTGAAGGCAGAGGCTTAATCCACTGAGCCACCCAGGAACCCCTGTTTCTACTTTTTTAATTCCCTAGGTGATTCTAACATGCAGTTAAGATTAAGAACCTCTAACCTAAATGAATTCTGAGATGAGGGTATGCCTTTGAATGGAGATTTCCAGGTGCTACCTTCTCACCTGCCTACCTCAGACTCCTCCCTCCACCTCTCCTGCTCCTGAGTCCGAATCCCTGATGGGGAATACATAGATTTAGCAGGGGTCCCAGGGAACTGCAATGCATACCAGTTTACAAACCGTGGCTCTCTTTTGACGGTTTTCTCCATCAACTCTTCTAAGTACTCATGTGGTCTCCCCTTTCTGCCTTCTATAGTTTGATTAGGGTGTAGTCCCCTCAGGAGAGTTCTAGAAATTTATGGGGGCCTTTTTTGGTCATATCTGATGAAATGTCACTTCTGGCTTTTATTTTGGGGTAGGGGGATGCATGTGGCTGGGAAAGACAATATTGCAAAACAAAATATGTTCCATGTCCAGCTGGAGTTTCTAACACCCCACTGGGCATTTGTATAGAAAAAAAAAAACTTTCCATAATTATCTGAGTCCAAAATCTAATTTCAATTTGCATACAATTTACATATAAAGTAAAAAGTATATGCAAAGTACTTTTTACATTATTTTAGTAAGTTCTAAATTCCCCAAGAAGGAAGATTGTACTTTGTTTTCTGGAAAATTACCAGATGTTTGCCATTTCAGGAAGTCTCATGGCTAATTCAGAAAATCAGCACCACTGCTGCTCGTGGGAGCTGAGTCCCCAGCATTCGCACCTACCTGCCAAGGGCCGCGGCATTCACAGTTAGTGCCGGCTTCTCATGACTTTATTATCCCCTCAGTCAATGTGCCCAAGCATTCACATACGGGAACACACGCTACTGTATTGTTGGTTCTGCTGGTGGTAAACCACCATCCACCCTCTCTCCCCGACATGGCCAGAGACATGCTTCCAGACTACAAACATGACCAAGTCACATTCCTGCATGAAACTCTACTGAATTTCCTCTGTTCTTGGGATCAAGTTGAAATTCATGAGGATGGCCCAGAATGCCTGGGTCCAGCTCACAGAGTGCCGTTCCACAGGCAATGCCCCAATTCTCTGTTGATTCCTGCCATTCCTCAGTCCTCCACCGACCCACACCCTTGTGTGCCCTGCACACACCTCGTCTTGTTTTTTTAGCTCTAAAGGTAACTGGCCAAGGTCTCAGGACTACAACCTCAAGGTGCCTAGGGCAAAGGCTTTTGGGGCCCCTCTGGCCCTTCAGCTCTCACTACTCCCTCTGCTTGCCCGCATGACCTTCCAGCTGCTGGCGCCTGCATCTCACCCTGAGGGCTTTCTCTGGCAGGAGGGGTGATAGAATACATAGCCCTCCATGCTACATACTACCCCAGGAGCAGCCCTCAACCAGCCTGACAGCCCGTGGGTAGAACACTCCACAGGGCGTGTCCTACACTATGTCCCAAAGGCCCCCAGTAGGGTTAAGCTCCACTGGCCCACAGCAGTAAGTTGCCTGATCTTTCACACATTCTTGGCTTTCTTCCTTCCCTACCTCACTTCCCTATTCCCCTACCGGAGTTTTCTGGGATCACTTCCCAAATAAAATTGCACTTGAATCCCTGCCACTGGGTCTACTTCTGGGGGATCCAGACCAAAGCACTGTCCAACTCCTTTGGGGCTTCAAGAGCTGCTCACAGCAACTACTCTCTCAGAGACTGTCCCCCAAAGGGACAGGGACCCCGGCTGTCCTCCCACACCTGGCCTTGCCCCATCCCCACAAAGGCCAACACTCACCACTTGACGGCCAGGTTCTGCACCTCACCGTTCTTGTCCTCCAGCAGCTTCAGCAGCATCTTCACCACCTTGCGCTCACTATCCTCGTCCAGCTGGATGGAGTCCTTCTGCAGCTCTGACATCAGGTCACTGGTGGCCATGAACCTGGGCAGGCGGGCAAAGGAGGATTACTGAGCAGCTCCTGGGCCGCAGTGTTATGGGCAATATCTTAGAGTTCCCCCAGGAGGAGACCTCCATACAAAGACTGAAGGGCAAGTAGATTATACGGGCTGGAGGCGCAGTCGGGCCACCACCAGAAGACCCACGGGTGAGATACCAGCCGCCACGTCCTAGCAGACTAGGAGTGTCAGAGCATGCTGGCGAAATGCTGAGTACTTTGAGTTTGGTGGCCCCTGCTTCTATCACTCATGGAACTGTGAACTTGGACTAGTCACCTCTCCTTTTGGAACCCTAGTTTACCTGTCAGAAAAATGGGGATAAGCAAAGTGGGGTTTTATGGAAGTTAAAATGAAATAATATGCGTGATGCCCTGAGCACACAGTGAGCACTCAGTAAGTTGCACCACCATTATCATAACAGCTTGCTACACCATTCATCTCATTCATGCCAGAAGGTTGAACAGACACCTCTCGATCAGACAGGTGGAGTGGGGCTAGCCCTGACCAGCTTCGCCTCAGAGAACCCACTCAGCCCCTGCCTGCAAACCACTGGTTCTCAAACTGTAGCTGACGTCAGAATCACCTGCAGGGCCTGTGAGACACTGCTGGGCCCCACTCTCAAGGTTTCTGGAATCAGATCTGAGCTGGGGCTCAAGAATTTGGATCTCTCACAAATCCTAAGAAATAGGGACCACACTCTGAGAACTCCTGCCCTAGGCCATGCTAATGGGCTGCAAGCATATCTTAGACACTGAGGTCAACAGCTGGCCAGTCCCCAGCCACGGCTCCCTGACTCTGGGATGGGCATCAGAGCCAAGAGCTGCCCACTCACAGATGTGCAGACCCATGTGGCCTGATACCGTGTCCCGGGGAGTTGAAATTGCAGAGGGAGTCTGAGCTGGGAGGCCAGGAGCTGGAGCTGCAGGAGCATCATAGTTCCTGCCCAGATTAAGAGGGCAGAGCAGCCTTTACCTGGCAGCCCTCAGCTGTGTCCTCCTTGCAGATGTTTTTCAAAAATTCGATTTAACAACAGTGAGAAACTGGGGGAGTTGATGTAAAAGTTGTTAATTACCAGATTCTCTTAAAAATAGTCTTTGTTTGTTTTGTTTTTTAAGATTTTATTTATTCATTTGAGAGAGAGAGAGCATGAGCAGGAAGAGGGGCAGAGGGAGAGGGAGAAGCAAACTCCCAGCTGAGCAGCAGCCCTACATGAAGCTTGATCCCAGGACCCCGGGATCATGACCTGAGCTGAGGGCAGACACTTAACCCATTGAGCCACCCAGGTGCCCTGAAAATAGAGTCTCTGAATACAAATGGGCCAATATCCCCTGGTGACAATAACTGTCTGGTCAAGGCACAGCTGCCCTCATTAGGTGGGACACTATCTCCAGCTGACCAGGTTTCCACCAGGCCCACTGCACCTGTTCACTGGGTCTTGCCAGCATTTGTGAGAGAATGGAGGGGAAAAGAAGCAGCAAAGTCAGGGCCAGAGAGTGGCAGTCCCAGAGAAAGTCTCCAGCTTTTGCTGACCCACCAGACCACCCTGCCTCCTCATACCAGCTTTGTTTTAGGCTTGAGCTTGCTCTACCAACAAGAACCCCAAGCATCCTGTGGGGGTCCTTCCCCAAGCATCCTGTGGCAAAATCGATCACAGTCAGGATTCCAGCCTCTTCTTTGCAGGCTCATACCTGCTGCTTGATGTCATGGGGAGACTCACAGCACCCTGTTGCCAGGAAGGCACTTGTCCATGTCACTGCTATTTATTTTTAACAGCTGGGATTAGCCTCAAGCACTGAGAAAAAGGAGGAGGCTGGGCTGGAGGCCAGGAGGGAGTGGCAGGGCTGACTATGCCCACCTCTGGGCCTGGTCGTTGCAGGAAAAGCAGCAAAGGGAAGGTGAAGGAGGTTTGCATCTGGGCCAGGCTAAGGCCTGAGCTAGGAACATGCACTCCTAGGTCTGCCTGGCTGAGGGCACATTCTGAGATGGCAGGCAAGGGTCTCTAAGCTGTATTCTGCTGCACATGATAGAGACCCAGCTCAGCCTGGCAACTGAAGGAACATGTTCCTTTGCCCAAGATGAGCCTCCTGTCCCCCTCTTTCTTCTCTGTGGAACTCCTATTCAATTGTCTATGACCCAGCTCAAATGTCCAAGCCTCAGAAATGACTCCTCTGATCACCGTGCCTTAACCCCGACCCACACTCCCTAATCACACTTGGTTCCCCTGGACAGGATTCTCTCAGAGCACTCCACATTCCTCATTGGAGCACTCCTCAAACTGCACTGCACACTTGCTTACAGTGTGTCTCCCCATTAGAATATGAACTCATGGGAGCCCATCAGGTTCATCTCTTGGACTCCAGACCCAGCAAAGAACAGGTATGGAGAGGCCCTGGGAGATAGAGTGAGGGCAGAAGGGAGGCAGGGAAAGAGCCAACCCCTGGCAGCCAATAGCTGTGTGGAAACCTGGACTCAAAAACCAACCCTTCTGAGATATGCCTCAGCATTTCAGACACCCCGGAGTTCTTGCAAATAACCAGCTCTCAGAGAAAGAAAGTCATATTGTAATACGTACATGGTATTGACAGTGGGGGATGTACAGCAAAGCATATAACTGGGTAGATAAGAGTTTGAGCACTGAAGTTTGCCTTTTTTTTTTTTTAATATTTATTTATCTATTTTAGAGAAAGCATGCAAGGGTGGTGGTGAAGACAGAGGGATAGGGAGAGAGAATCCTAAGCAGACTCCACACCAAGTGCAGAACCTGACACAGGGCCCAATCCTACAATCCTGAGATCATGACCTCAGCTGGAATCAAGAGTCAGTTGCTCAACTGACAGAGCCACCCAGGCACCCCTGAAGTTTGGCTTTAAGTAAATATATAGGTCTTGCCACTTATCAACTAGGTCACCTTAGGCGACTCCTGAGTCTCAGTTTTCCACCTTTGAAATGGGAATTTTCTTTGCCTCCCCTCATAACATCTTCAGGAGATTTCAATAGGACATCCAGCTCTTAGCATGAGGCAGATGGGGAAACCAGGCTCAGAGGGGCTGCACGAAATGCCCAAGGTCACACGGCAAGTTGGGAGGAGCCTCAGCACATCATTCAGGTCTCCTAACTCTTCAACAAATACTACTGTTTTTGAAAAATGATTTAGGGATTCCTGCAAGACCCCCACCCCACCCCAGTTTATCCATCTGTCTGCTAGAGTCTGAGTGGGAACTGAGCAGCCTCCTGCCCACAGAGGGACAACAGGAATCAACGGCTTATGTGACCCTGCCTGGGACCCCCACATGCAGTCACCACCTGCCTCTAGAAGCCAGAGGGCACAGTTTCAGTTTCATTCCAGAGAGACAGCTCAGCTGAAACACTTGGCCACATGGGCACCTGGACAGTTGGTCAGCAGGACCCAGCTTTCCCGGTATTTGGACTTTAAAAATAGACACCTTTCTCATATGCTTGGGATGGTTTTAAGTGTTCTCCAGCAGAGCAGGCTGAAAGGGCTTCTCAGGCTTTGGCAGGAGCCAACTCCCTCTCCTAGAGACTGGACCCAGGGCCCAAGAGACAGGGGTGCAAATCCCCTCAACCACTAGCCGGCTATAGGCAAGTCACTTCAGCTCTCTGAACCTCTGGAGAACAGGAAGGACAATCACTACCACCCAGACAGCTAGGTGAAGTGAATGAGACTGCACTGGACAGCCCAGCAGGGAGCCTGGTACCCAGAAAACATTCACTGAGCACTTGCTGTGTACCCAGAACAGGCTCGAGGATGCAAAAAGGAAGCACACAGTCCCAGTGCAGGGGTTCTGAGTATCTCAAGGCTAGAAGTGATGCAGTAGAAATGTCGGGCGGGACAGGTGCTGTTGGAGCCCAGGGGAAGTGCCAGCCCTGCCTAGGTGTCAGGAGGCATCCCAAAGAGGGGACAGTGAGTTGGAGCTAGCCAGATGAAGGGAGGAAATGATGGTGGGGGGGGGGGGAGGGACTACAGATAAAGAGTGGGGAGAGGGCATGGCAGATTTCTGATGTGCGCATAATCATAAGCATCAACTTACTAAGCACTTATCTGGTGTCAGCCACGAATCAAAGCACGAATCAAAGCATTGCACATGTATTAACTCTTTTCAAATTCACACCAACCCTCTGAGGTGGGTTCTATTATTATCCCATCTTCTGGAAACAGAAGTGGAGGCTCAGAAGTCTAGAGTCACACAGCCAGCAAGTGGTTGGGGGCAGGATATGAACCCAGTACCGTGGTCCTAAAGCTCTACTAGAGGCTGTTCAGGGGTGCCAGGAGAAGGTGGGAGTCAGACCAGCAGAGGTGAGGAGTCCTCACCTGTCAGAGGGCTGGTTCAGATAGCCTCGCTAAGATCTCAGCCTCTGTGTGAAGACTGACCTGGATTTGGACCCCACATCCTCCACTTCATAGCTCTGTGACTGCAACTGTCCCCTTCCTGACTCTGAGCTTCCATTTCCCTATCTGTAAACTGGGGATAAAGTGACAGAATGTTCAATAAGTGGGCTATGTTGTTTTCTGTAGGCTCCTTTCAGCTCCCAGGGTCCAGAACTGGCTGTGGGACCAGAGCCAATCCCTTCATCCCTGGGGGCCTCAGTTTCCCCCTGAGGATAAGGGGGTTGGAGGAGAGGTTTCCTCCATTCTTTCCAGCTCCGTTCCGGTGTGGCTCAGTGATGTCTGGCGAAATGGGAACAAAGAGAAGGGGAGTGGCACCCAAAAGCTGAAGCCCCTACCCCAACCATCTTCTTCCTGGGACCCGCAAAGCCACTCAGCCCAGACCCCTCCTTCAGGCTGTGTCAGAGCAAACCTGGGAGGGGCGGGGAGAGTAGAAGGTGCCCTGATGAAGCGCAGGCTGGAGGTCTGGGGTGACTTTGAGGAGAAGAGGGCGGAGCTCAGGGTCCAGAGGGTAGCGGTGGAAAAGTTGGTCCCGGGGTTGTGGGCCCGGGAAGGGGCTGGGTTTCAATGCGGGAATGAAGAGGCAGGCGCTGGAATCCCCAAGGAGGAGCCGAGGGCTTCACCGTGGGTAGAGGTCGGGGCCCTGGGTGCGTCAGCTGGGAGAGATGAAGGTTGGGCACAGATGGAGAGAGAGTGTGTTGAGGTGGGGGGCCTGGGTGCGTCAGCTGCGGGGAGAGATGAGGGCTGGGCACAGATGGAGAGAGAGAAGGCACAGGAAGGGTGCCGAGGGGAGGAGGTGGGGCTCCGATCAGGCAACAGGGCAGGGGCGACGCGCGAACGGTGGGAGACCAAGCAGGGACTGCATCGAGGGCAGGGCTGCGACACGGGGAGCAGGGTGCCAGGGGCAGATGGCGGGAAAGGTAGGGGCTGGGGTCTCGGTCACCGGAGGGATGGAGCTTAACGCGGGCAGAGGGATCGGGGCTGCACGCCCGTGGGGGATGGGCCGGCGCGGCGGGAGGCGAAGAAGGCCGGGGTTTCAACGGGAGGCGCAGAGGCGGGGGGCCGGCAGCAGGGCGCACCTGAAGTCCTTGTCGCTGGATGTCATCTTCTCCAGGAGGCTGGAGATGTGGAAGGCGGCGGTGCTCATGGTGGCTGCGCGCCGCGGGGCAGGCCTGCGGGAGCGAATATGGCGGCACGTTGCCCCCTCCCCCGCCTAGCGGCGCGGGCTGGACTCACCCGACAGAAATAGCAGCCCCCGCCCGGCCCGGGTGGCGCAGCGCTCGCGCCGAGGCCCGGGCAGCCGCGGGAGGCGGAAGGGGGCCTGCGAGAGGCTCTGCGGTCTCCGCCCGGGTATCAGCGACAGCTCCGTGCGTCGCCCGGCTCCAACTTGCACCCCACACCCCCAGAGACGGGGAACTCACCACCTTTCACCGATAAATGCCTCCCTATGATTCCTGTGGGTCCCGACCATTGTTGCATGCCAGGCGCATGGGATTGTAGAGTCTCATCTTCGAATCCCAGTTCCGCCGGTTCCTCTGCTATGTAGCCTGGACCAAGTTACTTTACACCTCTGAACCTCAGCGTTTTCATCTGTAGGCATACAAGAAGCAGGAGTTACTGTTGTAGGTCAGGCCAACCAAAGCACTTCCACCCTCCAACCCACTCTTCATGCTAACCTGCTTCAGAATCAGGCAGGATCTAAAAGATGTACCCAGTCACCAGGTCTCCTGCCTGCCATCTCCAACCCTCAGACCATAAGGTCAGTTTCTTCATTATATAGAGATGCAGCTGAGAACCAGAGAGGCAGAGACTTACTAAGGATCAACAGCCAGTAGATCCGCAGTGGAATCAAGACTGACCCTAGATCTCTCCGCGCCTTGGGCAACAATCCTTATGTGAAACTCCCCACACTTTCGTCAGTTAGGTACAAGCTCAGCCTTGGAGAATGTGTAAGAAGAGTACCAGAGAGCCCTGTGCTTCTCTAAATAACCCGGAGGCTTCTGGCTCTAAAGAAAGGGAGTAGCATGTGCTTTGGAGCAAAACAATCCTGGGTTCAAATCCCTGCTAGGCAGCTTCCTGGCTGTGTGACTCTGGGATAATAACACAACCTCTCTGGCCTATGTTTTTCTCATCCATAAGATGAAGAATTAAAAATACCTTTATAGCACACTTACTGGGTAGCTGGGTTCTAGAGCAGTGCTTTGCAACAGAACTTTCTTCAAATTTTCTTTGCTCTCCCCAATATGGTAGCTACTAGCCAGGGTGGCTATTGAGCACTTGAAATAGGACTAGTGTAACTGAGGAATTGAATTCTTAGTTCTATTTATTTTAAATTAATTTAAATTTAAATAGCTACCCATGGCCGGTGGCTACCATAGTGAACAGGACAGTAGGAACACAGCCCCTGGCCCTTGGGGATTTATATTCTAGTGGATGATATGAGCATTAAGGAAGTAAGTGATTACATAAGGAAAACAAGAGCTATACTGAAACTTACGAGGGGGTGAGGGAATAGAGAATGCCTGGCATATGGAGGGGCAACTTTAACTAAGATGGTCAGAGAAAGCCTTTTTGAGGAAGAGACATTTGGGTTAAGGCCTGAATAGATGAAGGAGACAGCTGGGCAAAGATTTGAGGGAAGAGCTTATCAAACAGAGGGAACAGCAAGGGCAAAGGTCCTGAGGTACGAACAAGCCTGATGTATTTGGGAAAAGGCAATAGCTGGAATGCTGTCAGTTCCCTATTAGAAGAGAAGTCAAAGAAATGGGCAGGGGCCAGATGATTCTCAGCCTTTCAGGCCAAGTTAAGAAGTTAGATTTCATGTCAGAGCATTAGGGAACCACAGAAAGGCATTAAGCAAGGAGACAATGTGATTGGTTTATTTTTTAGAAAGCTCCCTCTGGCTGCTGAGCAGTAGTGCAGTCAAGAATGATAGTGGTTTGGGGCACCTGGGTGGCTCAGTGGGTTAAAGCCTCTACCTTCTGCTCAGGTCATGATCTCAGGGCCATGGGATTGAGCCCTGCATTGGGTTCTCTGCTTGGCAGGGAGCCTGCCGCCCCCTCTCTTTTCTGCCATCCTCCCTGCCTACTTGTGATCTCTGTCTGTCAAATAAATAAATAAAATCTTAAAAAAAGAAAAGAAAAGAAAAGAATGATGGTGGTTTGCATTAGCGGAGCAGTGTGAAGGTGGGAAGAAGTGGATAGATTCTGGATATATTATAGAAATAGATTACAGCAGCTTCACTGAAAGATTGGATATGGAAGTGAGGGAGAAGGAGGAGTCCAGGTTTTTAGCAGGAGCAAGCTGAGAAGATCATGATGCTTTTTATGAGGACGAGGAAATCAGAGGAAGGAACCCTTTGCAAGGAAGGAGGACTTAAGAGCTTTGCATTGACCTGTTATCTTGGAGATGCCCACAAGACATCTAAGAAGAAATGTCATATTGACAATTGGACACGCCATTTGTGTGGTGGGGAGAGCATTGGAGTTAGAGATCGAGATCAAGGGAAGGAGTTCACACGGAGATGGTGTTTAAAGTGATGGGAGTATACAAGGGTGGATAACACTAAGTGTTACCAAGGAGGTGCAACAAACAAAACTCTTCTATGATGGGAGCTTTAATTGATGCGACTACATTGGAAGACTGCTTGGCAATATTTACAAAAGCTAAGCATGTATCTATTTACCTTGACCGACTCACATAAGCAATTCCACTCTTAGACATGTATCCAAGATATATGAATGCATGTGTATCCAACAAAAGAATGAATATACATATATACATACATATATCCTATGGATATACATATATTTATAAAATAGAATACTATATAGTAATGAAAACCAACAAACTGCTCTTATGCAAAATAATGTGAATGAATTTCAGAGGTATTATACTGAATAAAAGAAGCACCATAAGAGTGCATACTGTATGATTCCTTTTGTATGAAGTTCAAAACCAGGCAGAACTAAGTGACAGAAGTCAGAATAGTACTTAACTAAGGGATACTGGTTGGGAAAGGGCACAAGGTAGCCTTTTTTTTTTTTTTATTAAAGATTTTATTCATTTACTTGACAGAGATCACAAGTAGGCAGAGAGGCAGGCAGAGAGAGAGAAGGAAGCAGGCTCCATGCCAAGCAGAGAGCCCGATGTGAGGCTCAATCCCTGAGATCACGACCTGAGCCGAAGGCAGAGGCTTAAACCACTGAGCCACCCAGGCACCCCACAAGGTAGCCTTCTTGAGGTGCTTTAATATTCTCTATCTTGATGGGACTTATAATTACATATATATATATGTACATATGTATCAATTAATCAAGCTATATTTTGATATATGTAAGTTTGCCTCAGTAGAAAGGAAGGAAATGAATAAATATATAATTTAATACATTTATTTTTCTGTTTAACAGTATTTTTATAATAATTTTACAAGTTAGTAAATATATATATTTTTTCCAGTCAGAAATTACTAAACAGTTTGGCAGTTTCTTATAAAGTATACATACCATATGACCCAGTGGTGACACTCATAGGTATTTACCCAAGAAAAATGAAAACCTATGTCCATACTAATACTTGTACATTGGATTTTCATAACAGCTTTTTCCCTAATTACCAGGAACAGGAAATGACTCAAATGTCCACCAACTGGTGAATGGGGAAACCAACTGCAGCACATTGGTATGATAGACTTTTACTTAGCAATTGAAAGGAATGAATTGCTGATATATGCAACAGATAAAAACAGATAAATCTTGAGAACATTATGCTATGTGAAAGGAACCTGACACAAAAGTCTACATATTATGTGATCCCACTTATGTGAATGTCCAGAAAAGGCAAAACCATAATGAGAGAAATCAGATCAGTGGTTGCCAGGGTCTGGGGGTGGGAAGATTGAGTGGAAAGGGAACAGTTTGGAGTGATGGAAATGTTTTATACCTCATTGCAGTGGTGATTACATCACTACATACAGGTGTCAAACTTTATCAAGTTGTGTTCTTTTTGTTTTGTTTTGTTTTTGTTTTGTTTTTAAGATTTTATTTATTTGACAGAGAGAAATCACAAGTAGGCAGGCAGAGAGGCAGACAGAGAGAGAGGAAGGGAAGCAGGCCCCCTGCTGAGCAGAGAGCCCGATGTGGGACTCGATCCCAGGACCCTGAGATCATGACCTGAGCCGAAGGCAGCGGCTTAACCCACTGAGCCACCCAGGCGTCTCTCAAGTTGTGTTCTTAAAAAGGCAGAGTTAGGGGGTGCCTGGGTGGTTCAGTCAGTTAAGTGTCGACTTCTGACTTTGGCTCAGGTCATGATCTCAGGGTGATAAGAAGGAGCTCTGAGTCAGGTTCTACTCTGGGCATGGAGTCTGCTTGGGATTCTCTCCCTCTGCCTCTGTCCCTGTTTGCTCTCTCCTCTCTCAAAATAAATAAATAAAATCTCAAAAAAAAAAAAAAAAAAAAAAGGAAGGCAGAATTACTCCTCAGTAAAGCTGATTAAAAAGAAATAATGAATATATAAAGTCTTAGAGGTGAATGAGATCATTAGAGAGGGGAGATAAGAGAGAAGAGAGCCTGGGATGTGAACTATGGAACTCCAACATTCAAAGGTTGGGGAGAGGAGAGGGAGACAGGGAGACTCAGAAGGTATAGGGGTAAGGTAGGAGGAAAAGTTGAAGATAGCGAGATCCCAGAATCCAAGGAAAGAGGGATTTAGGAAAAGGTAAGTGGGGTGCCTGGGTGGCTCAGTGGTTTAAAGCCTCTGCCTTCGGCTCAGGTCATGATCCCAGGGTCCTGGAATCGAGCCACGCATTGGGCTCTCTGCTCAGCAGGGAGCCTGCTTCCTCTCTCTCTCGGCCTGCCTCTCCGCCTACTTGTAATTTCTGTCTGTCAAATAAATAAATAAATAAAAAGATTTTTAAAAAGGAGGTTAAGATGGTGAATTTGATATTATGTGCATTTTAAAAGAATATAAGAAAATTGGGGAGGTGGGAATAACTATTATTATCAGAGATAGGGAGAAAAGGAATTAAATTTAGACTTACCAAAAAGTTGTATAGAAAGAAGAAAATAATAAACAGCTGAACAGAAATGAATGAAATAGAGACTAAAAAGGTAATATTAAAAAAACAGGGGTACCTGAGTGGCTCAGTGGGTTAAGCCTCTGCCTTTGACTCAGGTCATGATCTCAGGGTCCTGGGACCGAGCCCCGCATCTGGCTCCTTGCTCAGTGAGAAGTCTGCTTCTCCCTCTGCCCCTCTGACCCACTCATTCTCATTCTCTCAAATAAGTAAATAAATAGATCTAAAACAAAACAAAAAAACAATCCTTCTCAAACTCTTCCAAAAGGTAAAATAGGAGGGAACATTAACAAAAAGTTGCAAAATAATATGGCATTTCTATATATACCCTTCACTCAACTTCTTCCCTTAATGTAGAGAAATAGTTTTCCTTTAGAACACTAGGACTGAACCAATAAGTAAAGGCGTTATAGGTAACAAGAGCAACATTTATCACTGTCAAAGAAGGAAGTTACATATAAGGAAAGGGGAAGGCTAGAAGGAACCTTGCCTGTGGTGTTGGATTGAAATCACATCAGTATGAACTTGTGGTGTTTATTATAAATATAATGTCTTAGTCCATTGGAGTTGCTGTAACAAAATACCATAGACTGGGTGGCTTCTAAACAAGAGAAATTTATTTCTCACAGTTCTGGAGTCTGGGAAGTCCAAGATCAATGCACTAGCTGATTCAGTGTACTGGTTCAGGGACAGCCTCCATCTTCACTGAGTCCTCCCACAGCAAAAAGGGTGAGGGATCTTTCTTAGATCTCTTTTATTTTTTAAAATTAATTTATTTATTTATTAATTAAATATTTATTTATTTATTTATTTGAGAGACAGAGCAGGGAGGGGCAGAGGGAGAGGGAGAAAGAGTCTTAAGCAGACTCTGTGCTGAGCTTGGAGTCCAAGGCAGGGCTCCATCTCATGACCCTGAGATCACGACCTATTTCTCTACTCACAATGCTTCTGACTTTTCAAATGTGTGCTTTTTTTCCCTCACACCAAGCAATTCTGACACTAACTACCCATACTGGGCACAAACCCCAAAGTTTAAGAGCTTATATGCGTGGGGTGACCTGGGTGGCTCAGTTGGTTAAAAGACTGCCTTCAGCTCAGCTCATGATCCCAGGGTCCTGGGATTGAGCTTTGCATTGGGCTCCCTTCTCAGCGGGAAGCCTGCTTCTCCCTCTCCCTCTTCTTGTGTTACCTCTCTGCTTGTGTTCCCTCTCTGGCCATGTCTCTCTGTCAAATAAACAAAATCTTAAAAAAAAAAAAAGCTTATCTGCATAACATTGTCCCCATTTCAGATGCTAACTGCAAGTCTGACCCTCTGATATTCCTGACCAAGTGGTTATGAATCAGGGGTTCCCATATTCTCCTCCTTAGATTCACTAATTTACTAGAATGGCCCGTAAAACTCAAGGAAAAGTTTACTCATGTTTACTGGTTTATGATAATGATATAAAGGATACGGATGAACAGCCAGATGAAGAGGTGCTTAAGGCAAGGTCTGGAAGGGTCCCAAGTGCAGATTTTTTTATGGCAGCTTTGTCACATAGGCAAGATCATGATTAACCCAATCTTAGAGATTGAAAGTTTCAGGCTTCTAATCATGGCTTGGTCTTTCTGGTGACCAGGCCCCATTCTGACACTATCCAAAGCTCATCTATCGAGACTCACCTCATGACAACAGAAAACATTCCCATCAACCAGGAAATGTCAAGGAAATTAGGAACTCTGTGTGAGATGCTCCTGTCACCTCCATGAACTCAGGAAATGACAAGGGTTTTTAGGAGCTGTTTGTCAGGAACTGGGAGCAGAGATCAAATATTAATTTCTTATTATGCCACATACACATATACAGTAGTTTCAGAATTGCTAACCCTTACTCCCAGGAGAAATCAACTCACTAACTACAGTTTTTGTATGCAGTTCTCTTTGTCTTTAGCCTTACAGAATCCAGTTCAAATACTATATTCCGAAGTTACTTAGGTTGGCTCTCTCTTCCCCACCCTCTTCAGTGTCCTTTGTATTTATCTGTAATACAGTCAGGTGCCCTTGTTAGTGTGAATACTTTGAGTTCCCCTAATGTCCTGGTTGGTTTTGTTTTTTGCTTGTTTGTTTGGGTCTTTTTTTTTTTTTTTTTTTTTTTTTAAGGATTATGTATTTATTTGAGAGAGAGAGAGAAACAGAGAGATGGCACCAGAGCAGGGGATGGGGGGAGATGGAGGGAGAAGGGCAAGCAGACTCCCCAGTGAGCAGGGATCCTGATGTGGGACTGAATCCCAGGACCCTGGGATCGTGACCTGAGCTGAAGTCAGAAGCTTAACTGACAGAGCCACCCAGGTGGCCCTGTCCTGGTTGGTTTTAATTGTGTTTTTATTTGGGGAGAGATGTGAACATCACCATTGCTGTAAGAGTCAAAGACTATCAAGAAGGTACACTAAGGAAAGTGTTCCTTCCTTCTCATTCCTACTACCCCAGTCCTATTCTCCGCTTTTTTCACCCCTTTCCTCCCTGTAGGTAACTGGTCTCTTTGATTTCTGGTTCACCCTTCCTGGATTTCTTTTGCACAAATGAGCAAACACATGTGTATTTTCTTATAACTTCTTCTTTCTTACAGGACAAGTATATGCCATAGATTTTTTTTTTTTCATTTTACTTTTTTCTCCTTAACTATCTATATGGAAATCATTCCATAGTGGCTCACAGAGATCTTTCTCACTCATCTTTTTCTTTTTTAAGATTTTATTTGTTGGGGCGCCTGGGTGGCTCAGTGGGTTAAACCTCTGCCTTTGGCTCAGGTCATGATCTCAGGGTCCTGGGATCGAGCTCTGCTTCGGGCTCTCCGCTAGGCAGGGAGCCTGCTTCCCTTCCTCTCTCTCTGCCTGCCTCTCTTCCTACTTGTGATCTCTCTCTCTCTGTCAAATAAACAAATAAAATCTTAAAAAAAAAAAAAGATTTTATTTGTTTATTTGACAAGAGAGAGACTGCGAGAGAGGGCACAAGTGGGGGTGGGGGGTGGAGAGGGAAAAACAGGCCTCCTGCTGAGCAGGGAGCCCAATGTGCAGGGCTCGATCCCGGGGCCCTGGGATCATGACCCAGGCCAAAGGCAGATGCTTAACGACTGAGACATCCAGGTGCTCCTTCATTCATTTTTTATTTTTATTTTTTTTTTAAATATTTTATTTATTTATTTGACAGTGAGAGATCACAAGTAGGCAGAGAGGCGGGCAGAGAGAGAGGAAGGGAAACAGGCTCCCTGCCTAGCAGAGAGCCCGATGCGGAGCTCGATCCCAGGACCCTGAGATCATGACCTGAGCCGAAGGCAGCGGCTTAACCCACTGAGCCACCCAGGCGCCCCTTCATTCATTTTTTAAAAGAGAAAGCAGCATTTATTAAGTACTAGCCTTGTTATAGTTATATTTCATAAGGCACACTGATATGCTTCAGTTTACCCTCACTGTCATGCAGGAAGTTGTGTCTTCACCGGACTTGCTTGCTTGCTTTCATCCCTGATCCATTTGCCAGCAGCACTGACTTCTATTTGGAGAAATAGAAATTTTCTTTCTCCACTTTCAGTCCATGGGTGAGGCAGCACCTATAGCTCTAAGATGGGCCACATGACCTAGGTTTAAATACACTAGACCGGGGCGCCTGGGTGGCTCAGTGGTTAAAGCCTCTGCCTTCAGTTCAGGTCATGATCCCAGGGTCCTGGGATCAAGCCCCGCATTGGGCTCTCTGCTCAGCAGGGAGCCTGCCTCCTCCTCTCTCTCTCTCTCTCTCTCTGCCTGCCTCTCTGCCTACTTGTGATCTGTCAAATAAATAAAAACCTTAAAAAAAAAAAAAAAAAACACTAGACCATTCCTCTGGCTAAGGTCATTGACTCAGGAATGGGCTTGTGACCCAACCAGAGCCATTGTATTACAATGAGGCAGCGACAGGGGTTTCTGAAAAAGAGACTCTCTTTTCCTACAGATCTTGAACTAGATTCTTCCCACTGAAGGTGATCCTGGAAATTCATAGTCCAGAGCTGTTGCTGTATAAGAACGAAGACAACATATGGAGAATAGACTTCTGTTTCAGATGACCTAGAGTGTCTGGTCAAGTCATTCCTGACTTAATTCTAACCCTACAAGATCCTATTACATCAGTCATGGAATTAATTCTATTTTCACTTGAGTCAGAAATGCATTTTAAGTGGCTCACAAACTCACACAAAAAAGCTCAAATAGAAACAAGGTTTAGGGACGCCTGGGTGGCTCAGCTGGTTAAGCGGCTGCCTTCGGCTCAGGTCATGATCCCAGCGTCCTGGGATCGAGTCCCGCATCGGGCTCCTTGCTCAGCCAGGAGCCTGCTTCTCCCTCTGCCTCTGCCTACCACTCTGTCTGCTTGTGCTCACTCTCACTCCTCTCTTTCTGACAAATAAATAAATAAAAAAAAATCTAAAAAAAAAAAAAAAAAAAAAAAAAAAGAAACAAGGTTTAGAGCAAGACTCTAGGGGATGCCTCAGATTCCAACTGTGGGAGTTATGCTCTACCTTCTTGAGGGTAGGGTATCCACATATATTATTTTAAATTCTTCTGCACTAACTATTTGTTTATTCTCTCTCATTTCTTTATTTACTCAATCATTTATTTATATCAGTATGAATATTTATTTTATACTTTGGGTTATAATCTGGTACTACTTTATTGTATTGCTCGAATTATTTCAGCTTTGACCACTGGGAGCAATTTTGGTTGGTTCTTGTGTCCATTTGACATACCCTGATCAGCGTGTGTGTGTGTGTGTGTGTGTGTGTGTGTGTATGTCAGGGTGGGGGCGCTGGGGATGGAGCATTTCCTTATCTTCTGGCACTATAAGGTACTTCAGACTCATCCTATGTATTTCCTCACCCAATCCTAATGTTAGCCATTTCTCTAAGGAGTCCTGATTCCTTTGACTGGAGAATGGTATTAGAAACCAGTTTCTGAGTGTGGGATGTGCTTGTTGCTACTGGGATGTCATTGCTCGCAGATCCTCTTAGCTGACAGAACAAGGAGTAGCAAGAACCTACTTATATCCAAATACCTCTAGAAATGTCTATGTGTAACCATTTTTATCTCTATTAAGCCTCCTTCCTTTAATAACTATAACCTCCTACTCCAACAATGAGAAACCTGGCTCCCACCATCAGCCACCCACTTACCTAATTGTTCAGTTCCAGTGTATATGTACAACAACATCAGAGTTGTGAACCTGTATCTTCATGGGAAACAATTTGATCGAGTATAGTACTTTGTATATCTTCTTTTGTCTTCAGTTTTGCAAATTTCACTCATTTCCAAAGGATTTAGGTCAGCATCCTTCTCCCCCACTCTATTCAATGACGTTGTTGCATACTTTTATAATATAATTAGATTTTTTTAAAGATTTTATTTATTTATTTGACTGACAGAGATCACAAGTAGGCAGAGAGGCAGGCAGAGAGAGACTGAGAGAGGGAAGCAGGCTCCCTGCTGAGCAGAGAGCCCGATGTGGGACTCGATCCCAGGACCCTGAGATCATGACCTGAGCCGAAGGCAGCGGCTTAACCCACTGAGCCATCCAGGCGCCCATAATTAGATTGTTTTGTCACATTCTGCATTCCATCTTCAAATCTTCTGTCCCCCCCTAAATGGTTTTATAAAATTTGAATATATTAAGATTCACCCTTTATGCTGTAGAGCTCTGAGTTTTGAGAAAAAATATCATGTGTTCACTATCATAAAGAATAAATTCATCATCCTAAAAAGTCCTCTCTATTCCACTTATTTGTTCCTCTTCCTTCTCCTGGATTCCCTGGCAGCCACTCATCTTTTTTACTCTATCTACAGTTTTACATTTTCCAGAATGTCATTTAGGTGGAATTATACAATGCGTAGTCCTTTCAGATTCACTCTGTTACTTAACAACATGCATTTAAGATTCACCCATGTCAGGGTGCCTGGGTGGCTAAGTGGGTTGAAGCCTCTGCCTTCAGCTCAGGTCATGATCTCAGGGTCCTGGGATCTCTGCTCAGCAGGGATCCTGCTTCCTTTCCTCTCTCTGCCTGCCTCTCTGCCTACTTGTGATCTCTCTCTGTCAAATAAATAAAAATCTAAAAAAAAAAAAAAAAAAAAAGATTCACCCATGTCTTTTGTGGCTCGATAGCTCACTTCTTTCTCTTTTTTTCTTTTTAAAAATGTTATTTATTTATTTGACAGAGGGAAAGAGAGAGTGCACAAGCAGGGGGAGCAGCAGGCAGAGGGGGAGGGGTAAGCAGACTCCCCGCTGAGCAGGGAGCCTAATGCAGGGCTAGATCCCAGGACCCCGGGATCATCATCTGAGCTGAAGGCAGAGGCTTAACCAACTGAGTCACCCAGCGCCCCAGCTCTTTTTTTTTTTTTATTGCTGAATAATATTCTATTGCATGGACATACCGTAGTTTGTCCGTCCATTCACCTATCAAAGGCCATTTTGGTTGCTTCCAGTTTTTACCAACTGTGAATAAAGCTGCTATAAACATTCACATGCAGGTTTTTGTGTGGACATGAGTTTTCAAATCAGTTGCATAGATGCCTAGGAGTGGGATTGCTGGGTCATATGCTAAGCTATATATAGCTTTTTAGGAAATTTCCAAAATGTCCTCCAAAGTGCCTGAACCACTTTGTATTCCCACCAAAAATAAATGAGAGTTTCTGTTGCTCCACATCCTCACTAGTATTTGGTGGTGTTAGCTTTTTGGATTTTGGCCATTCTAATAGATGTCTTGTGGTATATTATTGTTCCAATTTACAATTTCCTAATGACAACGATAATGATCATTTTTTATATGCGTATTTGCTCTCTCTGTATCTTCAGTGAGGCGTGTTCTTACTGTCGAATTTTAAGAGTCTTAAATTGGTGTGTTTTTGGATATAAGTCCTTTACCAGAACTGTGATTTGCAATTATTTACTCCCAGTCTGTGGGAGTAATAGTGTCTTTTGCAGAGCACTAGGTTTTACTTTTTTTTTTTTTTTAAGATTTTATTTATTTATTTGACAGAGACAGAGAGGAAGAGAGCACAAGCAGGAGGAATGGCAGAGGGAAAGGGAGAGGGTGAAGGAGAAGCAGGTTCCCTGCTGAGTAGGGAGCCTGATATAGGGCTCGGTCCCAAATGCTGGGATCATGACAAGCCAAAGGCAGACTCTCAACTGAATGAGCCACCCAGGAGCCCCAGTAGGTTTTACTTTTAATAAAGTCCCACTTACTAATTTTTTCTTTCATAGATCATGCTTTTGTTGTGTATCTAATAACTCATCACCGAACCCAAGCTCATAGTGATTTCCCCCCAATATTTTCTTCCAGATGTTTTATACTTCTATGTTTTATATGTAGGTCCAGGATTAATTTTGGGTTATTGCTATGAAAGGTAGAAGGTCTATATCTATGTCTGCTTTTTGCATGTGGGTGTACTATTGTTCCAGTACCATTTGTTGAAAAGATGATCCTATCTCTATTGAATTGCCTTTGCTCCTCTGTCAAAGAAGAGTTGACTATTTTTATGTGGATCTCTTTCTGGGTTCTCAGTTCTGTTCCATTGCTCTATTTATCTCTTCTCTCACCAATACCATACTCTCATGACTACTGTAGTTTTATATCAAGTGTTGAATGTGTGTAGTATCAGCCCTCTGAATTTGTTCTTCAGTACTGTGCTGGCTCTTTGAAGTCTTTTGCCTTTCCATATACATGTTAGAATCAGTTTGTTGATGTCTCTAAGATAGTTTGCTGGGATTTTTTTTAGGATTATGTTGAACCAAAAATCAAACAGGGGAGAATTGGTATTTGAACTGATTTTTCTTCAGCCACAACCAGTCTAATGAGCCCATCAATGTCATTCTTCACTTCTATCATAGTGTTTTTGCTTTTTAGTATGTCCTTTTGATTCATTCTTAAAGTTTCCATCTCTCTGCTTACTTTACCTAAATGCACTTACATGTTGTTTACACTTTCCTTTAGAGCCCTTAACAATGTTAATCGCAGGTATTTTAAATAGTCTGATATTTTCAGCATCTGTGTC
The DNA here is from genome assembly GCF_030435805.1 of Mustela lutreola. Classification (NCBI taxonomy): domain Eukaryota; kingdom Metazoa; phylum Chordata; class Mammalia; order Carnivora; family Mustelidae; genus Mustela; species Mustela lutreola. Next base: position 54,621,291 of record NC_081291.1, on the reverse strand, counting down.
ATATCTGCATCTGGTCTTCATGCTTGCTTTGTCTCTTCAAGCTGTTTTTGTCTTGTTCTTTAGCATGCATTTTGGGTTTGTTTTTGGTTTTTTTGGTTTGTTTGTTTGTTTTTTGTCAAAAGCCAGACACAATGTTTCAGTAAGTAGGAACTGAGGTAAATAAGCCTCTAGTGTGAGAATTTATGTTAATCTGGCTTGGAGTTGGGGTTGGCTAGTGTTTTCTGTAGCTATAGCAGCTAGAAGCTTCAAATTCTCACATCTTTGTTTTCATTTTTCCCTATTGACTTTGGGCTTCCCTAGATTCTCCTCCTCAGAGAGAATCTACATCTTTCAACCATAGTCTACTGTTATTAATCTGGAGTCCTATTGTGGTGTAGTAAGGGGTGAAAGAGGAGAAGTGTTTTATAAACTTATGATTAAATCTCAGTATTTCTGTGCATCTGTGTCCCTGGGCTGTGAGTCTTGTGCATGTTTCTTAGCTTTATTCCTCCACTTTAGGTGGTATAGAATAGCCAGTGGAATCTGGAGTGGGAGAAATGTCGTTCCCCTAGATGGGATAAGGATTGGTAAAGACGTTTTCCTTGGAGTGTTGCGGTTTGCTATAGAGAATACTCTGGGTGCATTTCATGGCAATTACTCTTTATCTCCTGTCAGAACCAGGAGGACATCTCTCTGTGCTCTTCATTTGAAGAATTTAGTGAGATTTCTGGAAGTAAAACTCACAAAATTTTGATTCTTTGATTCTTTCCTTCCTCCTTTGTTCAGTTTTTTTTTTTATTGATCTAGGAAACCATGAAAGTTTTTTTCAGCAAAAATCTAGGAATGATAAATGTACTCACTCCATGATGCCTTTATTAAGTCTTTGCTCTTAAATATTTAGGTGGATTTTGAATTTTAAGTTGATAGTTATTTTCTTTCACCACTGTGAAGATATGATCTATTATTTTCTGGTTTATATTGTTGCATTTACGTGTTGGCTCTCATTATAACCAACCTTCCTGGCATTGCCTCACAGTCAAATATTGCTACTCTGACTCCTGCCATCACCTCTACATTCCAGTAGGAGGAGATACGTTCACTTACAATTTCTTGGCCACATGTAGGTATTAGAGCACTGGAAAATGTAGCCATGTGCCAGCTATTTTTCTAGAATAGGGATCAGAACTGGTTAATTCCTGGACTTTCCACCTATAGGTACCCATAGGTAACTAAAGATGGGTTTTATCAACAAATCTTTCTCTTCACTCATATTGGTTCCTAGTCAGGACTTACAGTGTTGCCTGAGGAGACGGCCCAGGCAGCAGAACCAGCCCCTTTCCCCCAGACACCCCTCTGCCCCCGGGGTTATTTCACTTGGTCCTGTGGGGAGGCCAGACTCCCCTATGTCTCACTTCTGTCTGGATCTCAGCAAAACTCCCTGTCTGTCTCTTGGCACTCCATGTTATGAGATCTTAGCCCACTTCAGAGGGGCTTGGATGAATTCTTTAACTTACTGCAGGACTCAAAAGAAGCACTTACTGAGCACTCTTAGACACTTTCTCCTGTTGGCAGGTGACTTCTCCATTTGCCATCTGAAGAAAATGTGGCTCAGAGAGGTTAAGCAATTTGACTCAACTCAGAGCTCAAATTGAGGTCCCTCAACTCTCAGCTCTGCACTATTTATAAGACTAAACCTCTTTCTGAGAGAAAGATGTTTGTGGCTTGAAGCAAATAAGGTTGAACTCTTGTTGCATCATATAACTGAGGAGTGAATGAGGCAGGCAGGTTGCTGGGAAAGATTGGCATCTCCCAGCTGTGGGAGGAAGCCAAGGATCGAAGTGAATGTTCCATCAAGCATTTACCAAGGAGCCAGGCCATTTGCAAGGCATAGGAGGATATAAAGGCAAGTTGAGCTTAGAGCTTAGAGCTCCAGCTTAGAATAATTTACTTTGTGGGAAGACAGAGCTAAGTTTGAGTACCCTCTAGCTGTGTGAGCTTAGGCTAATGACTCAATCTCTCTGAGCCTCAGTTTCTACATCTATAAAATTGAAATAACAACACCCACCTCAGGAGGTAAACTTTTGGCAGAATACTTGGCACGTGGAAAGCCTGCAGTGAATGGTAGCTGTCAGTTTTTGCTGTATTATTGTCATGACACCTAGCAAGGGAGACATACACTGCCATTGTGTGGTGGCTGAGGAAGGATTATGGGAACACAGAGGAGAGAGGTGGAATGTCTGAGTCAGACCTTGAGGACCGGGTATGTCCTCCAGGCAGAGCACTGGGCTGCCATTCCAGACACACAAGCTTGCATCTGTGCAACCTCAGGCTTCATCACTGGGTATCCTGAGCCTGCCCCTCACACCCACAGGACAGGTGTGTCCTGTGACATCTGGCCTTGAGCCCAGTCTGGACAGACTTGCAGGGAAGTCACTTCCCAGAGTTCTTAGGAGAATTCTCAGGCTAAGGCACTATCTCCTCCAGCAGAAATTACTTATTTCCAGACTCTTGGTCTTGGATCTCAAGATGCTCTCAAAAGCTTCCTCTTTAAAAATCTTCCTCCTGGAGCCTCTGGGTGGCTCAGTTGGTTGAGCATCTGCCTTCAGCTCAGGTCATGATCTCAAGGTCCTGGGATTGAGCCCTGTGGGCTCCCTGCTCAGTGGGGAGCCTGCTTCTCCCTATCCTTCTGCCCCTTGTGTTCTCTCTCTTGCTCTTGCTCACCCCCCCTTCTCTCAAATAAATAAATAAAGTCTTTTTAAAAAACCTAACTTCTCCCATCTTCCCTTCCTCCAGTTCATTTTTCTCTTTTCTCTTTTCTTCTCCCTCCTTCCCATCCTTTCTCCCTGCTCTCCTCTCTTCTTCCCATTCTTTCTTTCCGCCATAGAGGTTAACAACCCACACTTCCCAACGTACAGAAATGGGTGAACCTCTCCTATAGAACATGACTGTACTTGTGGGTCAGACAACACCAGGATGGGTTCACAGTTCACAGCCAGAGGTTCCACGACACTGTTTCTAGCTGGGAATCTTCTGGTGTCCAGTGTCTGATTGCTAAATATTTAAACACTGGGTTTAAACAAAGACATGGAGGCCACAGTCCAGTCACTATTAAAGAACAGGACCTGGGGCGCCTGGGTGGCTCAGTGGGTTAATGCCTCTGCCTTCAGCTCAGGTCATGAACTCGGGGTCCTGGGATCGAGCCCCGCATCTGGTTCTCTGCTCAGTGGGGAGCCTGCTTCCTCCTCTCTCTCTGCCTGCCTCTCTGCCTACTTGGATCTCTGTCTGTCAAATAAATAAATAAAATCTTTAAAAAAAAAAAATCTTTAAAAAAATAAAATAAAATAAAGAACAGGACCTCTCTATCGCTGAGGAATGTGGGTCCAGTGACATACCGCATTCTTTTATTTTTTTAAGACTTTATTTACGGGGCGCCTGGGTGGCTCAGTGGGTTAAAGCCTCTGCCTTCGGCTCAGGTCATGGTCCCATGGTCCTGGGATCGAGCCCCGCATCGGGCTCTCTGCTCGGCGGGGAGCCTGCTTCCTCCTCTCTCTCTGCCTGCTTGTGATCTCTCTCTGTCAAATGGATAAATAAAATCTTTAAAAAAAAAAAAAAAAAGACTTTATTTACTTGGGGCGCCCAGGGGGCTCAGTGGGTTAAAGCCTCTGTCTTTGGCTCAGGTCATGATCCTGGGGTTCTGGGATCGAGCCCCGCATGGGGCTCTCTGCTCAGCGGGGAGCCTGCTTCCCCTCTCTCTCTGCCTGCCTCTCTGCCTACCTGTGATCTCTGTCTGTCAAATAAATAAATAAATAAAATCTTTAAAAAAAAAAAGACTTTATTTATTTATTGACAGACAGAGATTTCAAGTAGCAGAGAGAGGAGGAAGCAGGTTCCCTGTTGAGCAGAGAGCCCCATGTGGGGCTCCATCCCAGGACTCTGGGATCAAGACCCAAGCTGAAGGCAGAGGCTTAACCCACTGAGCCACCCAGGCACCCCAACATACTGTATTCTTAAAGACTTTTATGATGGAAACTTCAAACATACACAGAAGTAGGAAGGGTTGTGTGATGAACTCCCACCTACAAATCACCCAGCTTCAGCTCTTATCAACATTAACTCATTGTGATTCCTTTCTCCTGCTCCCACATTTTCTCCATTGTTGGAATCCTTTAAAGCACACCCCAGACACTGTCATATCACTAGTAATCACTTTACTCTGCATCACTGACAGATCACATTGTTTTTATATAACTGACTGTGCTATCATCACACCTAACAAAAATAACAATGGGCCTTAAATAATCTAATAGTTAATCCACATTCAGATCTCCCAGATTGTGTCCAAGATGTCTATTTGCAACTGGATTCTTAGGAAAGCATATTATCATCCCCATTCTACAAATAAGGAAACTGAGGCTGTCCTCCCTCAAGTCACAGAGTTAGTAAATAACAGATCTGTTTTATATCAAAGACACTGTCCTCAATTTTTATCCTGTACTGCTGATTTAAAGCTTCAAAAGCCCTATGAAAGAGAGAAAGAGAGAGACAGAGAGAGAGAGAGAGAGGGGAAGGAGGGAGGGAAGGAGAGAGAGGAAGGAAGGAGAAAGAACAGCCACTATCATCTGGAAGCTAGCCATGTGCTCACAGTTGGGCTGCGCTATTCTCTGCCAAGAGAAACACCAACCTTAGATAAGGTCCCTCTGGGACTGTGATAGAGACAAAGCAAGGCCACTTGACAACTGTGCTTCAGCCCAGACAAAACAAGGTCCCTGTGCCACCCACTAAATACCTAGCACCCCTCTCTTGGCTAAAATCAGTGGGAGTGCTACATCTTTATGGATCGTAGCTCCCCTCCCTGTAGATGAGGTTTATCAAGATCTCTCATCATAGGCTAGCCCCTCCTTTCTGGCAGCATCCAATCTAGTGAACCCCTGCTACCTCAGGCCCTCCCCCAAACCATCCGGCCAAAGCAGCAATCCTATAAAGGCTCCTTCTAGTACCCTCTATCAAGATAACCCATGGGGGCACCTGGGGGGGCTCAGTCCCTTAAGCGCATCTGCCTTGGCTCAGGTCATGATTTGGAAGTCCTGGAAGGGAGCCCCATGTTGGGTTCCTTACTCAGTGGGGTGTCTGCTTCTCTTTCACCCCCTCTCCTCCTCCCCCTCATCTCCCCCTCCTCCTACCCTGTATACATACACTTGCTCTCTTTCTTTCCCAAATAGATAAATAAAATCTTAAAAAAAAAAAAAAAAAGACACCCCCCCATGGTTCCCACAGGTGTGTTCTCCCTCATCTCAATGAGTAGCAAACCCACCTTGTTTAACCACAGGTGGTTCCAGTAGCCTCTGGCTGGAGGACAGTGATGGCCCTTGGGGTTCCATTTGGCTCTGGATTCTGTAACTATGGCATTTCCACAGTTTTGCCTCCTAGACCAGCTGCAAGGCACACAGCAATAGGAAATGCATCACATCCCTTCTTCAAAGCTGCAGCTGGGTGCTGGACACAAGTAGGCCCTCAAGATGAGACCAGGTTCCCCCTAACCCAGTAGTGAGTTCAGCAGTCTTGGGCGGGGTCAGCCCTCGCTGTCCTGTTTCCCTGGAGGCCACTTTCTGCTCCCCCCAATCCCCCCACCAGAGCCGCAGGGTTCGGAGTTTTGCCTGTTCTTCCTGCTCTGCAAATGAAGGGCATTGCTATTTGGCGAGAACTGTGGGGCCCCAACTCCTGGAGCCTGGGATTTGAGCCCTCCCCCTTCTGATGGGGAACTTGATTCATTTCTCTTTCCCCTGATTCTCTGACCTTCAGGAAAAACAAACCCTAAGGACCCCAGGGCCCATACTCAGCCATAGGACCCAAGTTCCCAACTCACTTCTCCCCCTTTCTTCTAATGGCACTGCAGCTCCCCAGGACAGAGGACTCCCCCACCCTGTCCCTGATTGTCACTGTTCACTTTTCTCCAAGGAGTGCTGCTTTTTTCCTTTTTTTCCTGCTGGCTGAATGTTTATTCCTACCGGAGCCATTGAATACACCTGATTTCTCTCTTCCTTTCCTATATAAAGCCAGACTCAGAACTGAAAGGAAGGGGCTGTCAGGAGTTTGGTAACTGTGGTTCAACCCCAGATCTCATAATTTCATCACTTTGTGGCCTGGGGCAAGTTACTTAACCCCTCAGGGTTTTAGCTTCTCTCCCATGAAGCTTCTTGTGTTATATCTGCTCCAGGGTCAGACCCTTCCCTCACCTGGAGGAAGGTTCATTTTCTGAACACAGGATCCTTTTGGGAAACTGGCCCATCTTCAGGCGCAGACATCCCTCTTCTTTGACTGAAAGCCTCAATGAGGGCAACAGCTCTAGACTGTGCTTTGAGCACCTGAGGTAACAGTGGAGGAGAGGAGTGTCTCTTTTTTCTACAAAGTGGTGTGATCACTGGGCTGAGGGTCAGGAGTTCTGGGTTCTAGTCCCACCTCTGCCCCCAAACTTTCTACACATCGGTGGTCAGGTCTGTTTAATCTCTGGACCTCTGTTTCCTCACCAGTAAAATGTGTTCAAGAATGCTTGTTCAGGGGCACCTGGGTGGCTCAGTTGGTTAAGCATCTGCCTTTGGCTCAGGTCATGATCCCAGAGTCCTGGGACCAAGCCTGGAATCAGGCTCCCTGCTCAGCAGGGAGTCTGCCTCTTCCTCTGCCCCTCCCCCTCCCACTGCTCTCCTATGTACATGCTTTCTCTCCCAGTGAATAAGTAAAATCTTTAAAAAAAAAAAAAAAAAAAAAAGAATGTTTGCTCAGTTTGCATCCTTGTTCAGCCAGATCCTGAGAACTGGAAGAGAAAATAACTGGCACTTTGAAGGGTGGCCCATGGACTGGGACAAAATATTGGCAAACCACATATCTAACAACTCAACAGTAAAGATATAAACATCTCAACTAGAAAATGGGCAAAAGACATGAGTAGACATTTCACCAAAGAGGATGTACACAGATGGCAAATAAGCACAAGGAAAGATGTCCAACATCATGAGCCATTGGGGAAATGCACAATGAGACCCATCAGAAGGATTCAGGTAAAACATGGCAGCAGCATCAAATGCTGGCAAGGATCTGGATTAACTGGATAACTTGTCCATGGCTGGTGGGAATGCAAAATGGTACAGCCACTCTAAAAAAGATTATGACACTTTCTTAATATACAAACAGGTAATAACCATATAACTTGATAATTGCATTCATGGGCATTTATTCCCAGAAGGGTGAAAATTTATTTCCATGTAAAAGCCAGTATATGAATGTTCGTAACAGCTTTATTCATAATAGAACTGGAAACAACCAAGTGTCCTTCGGTAGGTGAATGGCTAATGATCTATAACAGACCCACACCATGGAATAGGGCTCAGCAATGAAAAGGAGCAAGCTATTGATACAAACAACAACAGGAACAAATATAACAGAGAAGTAAGCAGAATGAAAGAAACTAATCTCCAAAGGTCACAAACTATATGGTTCCTTTATATAACATTCTTGAAACAATGAAATTATAGAAATGGAGAAGAGATTAGTGGTTGCCAAGGATCAGGGAGGGGAAAAGTGAGAAGAGTGGGTGGTGGCTCTCAAAAGGCAACTTGAGGGATCCAGGTAGTGATGGAAATGTTCTGTATTTTAAGAGTGTCAATGTTAATATCCCTCTTTATGAAACTGTCCTGAAGTTTTTCAAGATGTTCCCATGGGGGAAGCTAGATAAAGGACATATGGGACCTCTGTATAACTTCTTAAAACTGCATGTGATTATCTCAAATAAATAATTATTTCAAATACATTATAAAAAGTTTTATTAAAGAAAAAAATGGTCAGAGGTAGTTTTTTTGTTTAATGTTTAATATTTAATTAATTTATTTATTTGAGAAAGAGAGAATGAGTGGTGGGAAGGGGCAGAGTGAGAGGAGAAGCAGGCTCCCCACTGAGCAGGAAGCCTGAAGAGGGGGCTCAAGCCCCAGAACTCGGAGATCATGATCTGAACTGAAATCAGCTGTTTAATTGATTTATCCACCCAAGCATCCCTCTTTATGAATTTTTATTCACGTTTTTTAAAGATTTTATTTATTTATTTGACAGAGAGAGAGATCACAAGTAGGCAGAGGCAGGCAGAGAGAGAGGGGGAAGCAGGATCTCCGCTGAGCAGAGAGCCTGAAGCGGGGCTGGATCCCAGGACCCTGAGATCATGACCTGAGCCAAAGACAGAGGCTTAACCCACTGAGCCACCCAGTGGGTTAAAGTGCCCCGTCTCTTTATGAATTTTTAAAATGTAACTTTGGTCTTCGTTTCTTAAAGTAGACATAGAGACCCTGGCATCTGAGAGTTAGAAGCACTGTCAGGGTCACCAGGTTCAAACTCTGCCTTCAACTAAGGCTGGTTTTCATCCTGCCCATTTTATAGGCAGAACAACTGAGGCCCAAAGGCCAGCATGAGTCATGCTTAATCTGGATTTAGGAATATTTTAAATTCCACCTCATATAGCATCAGCTGCGGATGTTGGTTCTCAGACTATGGAGTTGCAAAGATTCAAGTCTCCGCCAGAGGCTAACTCTTCAAACATGGATTTCAGTGACATATACAGGGGTTTCTAAACCAGACATTTAGGTTGGGGTTTCTGCACAGAGGAGTGGAAAAAGTCCCAGCTTTGCAGTCAGGGAAACTCGGTTTCAAATCCTGACCCACCCAGTCAGTTTAGGCTTAGTTATGTGACCTGGAGCAAATCATTTCAGCTCTGATCCTCAGTTTTCTCATCCATGAAATGGGGCCAATGCCCCCTGACTTAGAGGATCCATTTAATATATGTTTCGAGGTGCTTAAGACAGACGCTGTCCTCACAGATATCCGTTTGGTGACTCAGTACAAGTTCACGTAGAGAACCAGGCTCCTGGGTGTGCGTAGTAGGAGGACGTTCTTTCCCCCCTACACCTGCATGGCATAACTCTCAGACCTAACAAGTCCATGGGGAGTTCCCATCTGCCTGAGGGATCCCAGTAGCCTCATCATAAGAACGCAGAGGCAGAGTGGGCTTACTGTGTGCAGGCATGCTTCCAAGCACTTTATACCAATCATGTCACCATGGATAGGGACTGCCATCTCCCCATTTTGATGGATGTGGAGACTGAGGCCGAGCTTTCTGTTGCCTCCAGAGTGCACAGTGCACGTGCTTGCTGAGTCAGGTGGGCCCCCAGCAGGCAGTTCTGGAATTCAGGGAAGCCGGATGCCACGCTCAGCTGCTGAGTTGGCTTCCCTGGGGCTGTCAGCTGTGTCCACAGGACAGTGGGAGGTTGTCTCATGAATCACCACCACCCCCATACACACACATAGGGCAGTGAGGTCACCTCGGGAGGGAGCTGAGCGGGGGCTTCCTGAGCACCTCTGGCAGCCCCGCCACAGCCCTGGTCATCTGGCCATGTTGGAGAGATAGGAAATGCCCTGAGGTTGTGCCTCCATCCTGTGTCAGGTCCATACAACCTGGTGCTACAGGTGAGGCAGGAAATAAACTCTTCATTTACTCAGAGAGGGGAAGTACCTTCACCTGGGATCAGGAAGCAACCAGGTGAAACTGGGTTTTTCTGAGCACTTACTATGTGCCAGTCCTTGAAACCTTTAAATGATATGAAGTATTCTTTAGTCCAGTGATCCTTGAACAAACATCAGAAGCACATGGAGGGCTAGTTAAATACAAATTATGGGTCTCACCTACAGAGTTGCTCATTCAGTAGGACTGGGATTGGACCTGAGAATTTGCATTTCTAAAGCATCTTCACATGATGCTAATACTGCTGGTCCACATTTTGAAAGTAACTAATCAGTTCAACTTTCTTTCCCATGTTTAATAGTAGTCTTTAACTTTCTTCTTAGAAATCTCCAGAGACGGGGGATTCACTGCCTCTTCTCTCAACCTATCCCATTTCTGGATTGTTCTTACTGAAAAGACAAGAATTTTGTGTGTGTGCTTGTGTTGAGATGAAAACTAACTGTATTGGCCTTTCCTTGCAGCCCATTCTTTCTGCCTCTGGATTACAAGGTGTTATCAGCCAGGAGCAGCTGGAAAGGAGAGGAGATGTATAGTTAGACTGAGGGTCTCCCTTACCCTCCCAGTTCACCAACCAAGCCCTGCCTATTCTACCTTCTAGATCAGGGCTGTCCAACAGGAATATGTTGTGAACTCTATGTACCTACAAAAATTTTTAACTTTCAAGTAACCTCATTAAAAATAGCAAAAAGAGGGTGCCTGGGTGGCTCAGTGGGTTAAAGCCTCTGTCTTTGGCTTGGGGTCATGATCCCAGGGTCCTGGGATCGAGTCCCGCATCAGGCTCTCTGCTCGGCAGGGAGCCTCCTGCTTCTTCTCTCTCTGCCTGCCTCTCTGCCCATTTGTGATCTCTGTCAAATAAACAAAATCTTTTAAAAAATAAAATAAAATAAAATAATAAAAATAGCAAAAAGAAGCAGGTGGAACCAATTTTAATCACATATTTTCTTTAACCCAGTGTATCCAAAATAGTATCTTTTTAACAGGTAACTAATATCAAAAATATTATTGAGCTCTTGTATATTCTTGTTTTTCATAGCATGTCTTGGATGTATTTTACACTTATAGCACATCTCAACTCTGACCCGCCACATTTTGAGGACTCTATAACCACATGTGGCCTGTGGCTACTGTTGGGGACTGGGCAGTGCCCCTGTCCCTAGTCCTTATCTCCCCTGTCATGGCTTGTGGATACCTGCCCCTCACAGCCTCCCTAATCCATAACATGGCAGCCAAATTGTCTAAATTGTAGATTTGATCATGTCCCCCTTGTGTGGCTCCCTGTTGCTCTCAGGATAACATTTGGCCTCCTTGGTCTGGCTCCCAAGGCCCTGCCTCTTGCTTTCCCTTCTCCCCTCTTCCAGGTCCCACTCTACTGCTGTGCTGAGTTATTTCCAGATCCTCAGGACAAGCAGTGTCTCTTCTTCCTAAACCTTTGCATACATGGTTCCCCCTGTCTGGAATGTCCTTGCAATTCTTCTTCGGCTTCCCTTTCATGTCACTCCTTCAGTCAACAAACTTTATTGAGCACGTACTATGTGTCAGACACCAGCCTAGGTCCTGGAACAAACAATACATAAGGAGGAAATGTGTATTACCAAAAACATATAGTATGTCAGATGACGAACAATAAATCGAGATGATAGGGAAAGGTGGTGCTGGCAGTTACTCCTTGTACCTGGTGGTCAGGGAAGGCCTCTTGGTGACTTTAGAGCAGAGACCTGAAGAAGTAAGGAAAGGAACCAGGTGGCTACTGGGGAAAAAGCATTCTAGGCAGAGGGAACAGCCAGTGCAAAGGCCCTGAGGGTAGAATCTAACTGGAATATTTGGGGGCACATTCCAGTCTAGCTGGGCAGAGTGAGAGAGGAAGTCATTGGAACTAAGGTTAGAGAGAGCAAGAGGTGGGTCGCAGATAGTGGAGGGTTATGTAAGAACTCAAGTTTTATCCTGAGTGAGGTGGGAGTCCTGCAATGGTGCTGAGTGGAGGAGGGACATGAGCTGACTTGGGTTTTAACCTGATACTTCTGATTGCCATGATTAGGACAGCTACTGGGCTGAGGGTAGGAGTAGACAGACTAGTGATCATGTTGGCTAGACCAGCATGGTTGCCATGAGGTAGAGAGAAGAGGTTGGTTTTGGGATACATTGATGGGGGGCCAACAGGGTTTTCCAGATATGTCAGATACAGAGTATGAAAGAGCAAAGAGTCAAGGATGACTCAGATCTTGGCCTGAGCTTAGGATCCAAATAACTCCTCTTCCAGGAAGCCCTCCTGGGAATCCACAGCTCTCTGGGCCTTGCCCTAATGTGGCCTGTCATGGCCTGTCTCTAGCTTGCCTAGGTGCTTCCCAAAGCAGTATAGGACTTGTTTACTATTCTGCTTTCAAGTTGTTTGATAAGTGAGTAAGAAGCAAAGGCAGGCTGAGCTGGAGTTATTCTTGGACTCACTGTAGGTTAGTCCCCACCCCTCACCCCCTTGGGACCTGTGTTTTCCTGTCTGCACAAGGCAATGGATATTCTAGCCTTTGCCCAGTTTCCTCACTGGAGACGGCACTGCCAGTCCCATTCACAGGAGTCCCTCAGTCCTCTAAGAACTGGGCCTTGGGTCCTGCTCTATGCCCAACCTCACCCCTTGGGAAAGCACTGGGTTGGCCTACACGGCTGGGTCCTGAGTCAGTCTCACCAATGAGGTGGGATCTGGGACACACCCCACCTCCTCCCTGCTGACAGTTTGGCCCAGCCAAGCCGGGTGCAACCACCCCACACATCGCTGCCCCCTGACTAAGCAGTCATGGCCATGCTCTGGGGGTGGTTCTAGGGACTTAGCTGCCTCATCTGCTGTGCCAGGGGTGTCATGAGGAAATTTCAAATCAGACAGGAAGGCCTGGGGCCCGATAGTACCAGCAGGAAGGAATGCCACCCTGGTGAACGAGTGTGACCCAGGACAACTCATGCCCCGCCCCCTCCCTGTCACGGGGGTGTGGCCTGGCCTCTCCTGCCGCCCTCTTCCCCTGCCCAGTCTGGCATCTGCACAGTCCACACACGGCTTTCCTGGCAGCCAACACGGGGCTCCAGACCACAGGTACTGGGACACCTGCCGGGTGAGGGGCGGGGAGAAGGGTTAATTTTTAGAACAGGCTCTTCCACCGGCCTGATGTTTTGTGGTTCCTAGGTGGACCTGGAATTGCTCTGCACCTTCCTACCTGGGTGAGCACCTCAGTCTCCATCTCTGGAGGTGTCAGGGGAAGATGACAAATACTCACTTCCCTGGGTTGTTTTGAGGATTGGGCCAGCCCTTATCTGGTCATAGCAGGTGACCAACTCCTGTTTCTGTCGCCAGCTTGCTGCGGGACCTTCAGAAAAATCTTTGATGGCTCTGAGCCTGTTTCCCCATTTGTGAAATGAAGGGCCAAACTAGATCTCTGAAAGCTGCGTCCACTCTGCCCTTGCGGGACCAAACACTTGGGAGGACGAAGGTGTTTCCCTCCAAAACATCCCAGTTTCTGTGCTTTGACTAGCACGTGAAGGCAGCTGCCCTCCGGACATCCCCTCCGAAGGCGCCCTGGGCCGTCTGGGCTGGGCCTGATTGACTCGAGAAGATGAGGAGGCCTCTCTGCCTTGGGCTCAATAGCACCTCTGGGGAGAAAACGCTGAACTTGCAGAGCCGGGCCGTGGGGGAAGGGAGCCCTGTTGCGTGTCAGAGGCTCACCCAGGCTGAGGGGCCTGGGAGGGAGCCCCGCCCCCCAGTCCCGCCCCCCTCAGTCCCGCCCCTTCGGTCCCGCCTCCCCTAACGCAGCCACCTTGGTCGCGGGAGCCTCTCCGCTGGTAGGGTGCGTCCCAACCCGTCTCCTCAGAGGTGGCCTTCAGGCCTTCAGCCAATCTTTGGTAAGGGGGACAAAAGATGAGAGTCCTGTGCTTATTATTTTATGCTGCTTTGTTTAGAAACTGCCAGAAAAGTTGAGTCAGGAGTGTGTTAGGGGGAGTTGTGGTGAGGGAAGGATGCGGTGTTCTGTGCGGGGTCCAAACCAAGCGGACCTGTAAGTTATGGGCCCTCTCCTGTCTCTGACACCCGTGAAACTGGGGCTAGTGCAGCCCTCTAAAACGCCTCTAAACCTGTGCTGTGAAATCCCCTCAGGCCACTCTCCTAGAGCGCTCTCTGCTCTCCCTCCCGCTCCGGCTCCGCCGCGGGGTCCCGGGGGTGGGGGTGGGGGCGTGCGTGCTGGACCTGGGGGGGGTGGGTGGGGGGGTCTTCCTCATTCTTTTTTTCGTTCCATAACATCTTTACTGAGATATCATTCACATACCATCAAATTCACACTATTCAAGTGTACCAGTCAGTGTTTTTTTAGTATATTCAGTGTCCTGCACCCATCACCACTATCTAATTTAGAATTTAGAATTTTTATCACCCCCAAATAAACCCCGGACCCTTTAGCAGTCGCCCCACATTTCCTCCTTCCCCTGAAAACCTCTAATCTACCTTATGAATTATCTCTGTGGATTTGCTTATTCTGGATATTTTATATAAATGGAATCATTTAACAGGTGCTCCTTTCTGACTGGCTTTATTTTATTTTTTTCCACATAGCATGTTTTCAAGGTTTATCCATGCGGTGGCATGTCATCAGGACTTCATCCCTCTTTCTGGCCAAGTGGTGTTGTATGATTGTATCACATTTTATTTATCCGTTTATCAGTGAATAGACACTTGGGTTGTTTCTACTTTGTGGCTATTATGAATAAAGCTGCGTGGACATTCATGTGAAAGGAGTTTTTGTGTGGACATAGGTCTTCAGTTCTGTTGGATGTATACCTAGGAGTGGACTTGCGGGGTCATATGGTGAATTTATGTTTGACATTTAGAGAAGTCACTAAGCTTTCCCAAAGGAGCTGTACCATTCTGCAATCCCACCAACTATACATGAAGTCTCCCAATTTTCCACATCCTTGTTAGCACTGGTTATTGTCTGGATTTCTTATCGTAGCCATCCTAGAGGGTATGAAGCAGTATCTCGTTGTGGTTTTGTTTTGTGTCTTTTTAAAGTTTTAGTTATTTAGGTAGTATCTGTGCTCAATATAGGGCTCAAACTCATGACCCTGACATCAAGTCATATGCTCCTCTGAATGAGCCAGCCAGACGCCTCTCATTGTGCTTTTGATTTGTGTTTCTCTTAATAAAGAGATGTCAAACATTATTCCAGGTACTACTGACCATTTCTTTAGAGAAATGTCTGTTCAAATCTTTTGATTTTCAAATTAGGTTGTCCTAGTATTGTTGAGTAGTAGGCATGCTTGTTTTTCCAGGGGAGGGCTCTGAGGCTCTGAGAATGAATGTGGTGTGCAGTGATCCCATTTAGTGGAGGGTGGCGGTGGGAACTCAATCCAGGTCTATTGACTTTCAAGACCCAGCAAGCTCCTTCTCTAGAACTGGATGCCTCCTTTCTGGTTTTCACTGTTGCCAAATTGCATCTATGTTGTAGGGAGAGGGGGAGAGAGAGACAAGAGAAAAAGATGAAAAAGAGAGAGAAACTTTGGTGACAAAATGAGAAGGGAGGCTGGAGTGGCTCTGGCTGTTTAAATAGGCACCCACCTCGGAGAGTCAGAGCTCGGGAAAACCTTTTAAGAGGTTTCGGTTTCTTCCCATTAATCTTCAAATGTTGTGGGGGAGGGGCTCAACAATTTTTACAAGGGGGCTCACTGCCCCCTAGTTTTTCTTAGTTCCTAAATCTGAAACAAATCCTATTCAACCTTGAAACCCAACCAGAGAGCAACATCCCCTAGTGTTTAGCTGTGTCCAAGGATCTGAAGCAATGGTTGCCATGCTTTTTTTTTTTTTTCCTCTTTTTTTTCGGGGGTGGGGGACAGAATATGGGCAGGGACAGAGGGAAAAAGAGAGACAGAATTCCAAGCAGACTCCACACCCAGCACAGAGCCTGAAGCAGGGCTCAATCCCACTACCCTGAGATCACCACCTGAGCCAAAATCAAAAGTCCGATGCCCAACTGAATGAGCCACCCAGGCGCCCCAGTCACACTTCTAGATTGCACAGCCTTCCCAAGAAAAAAGCTTTAGGCACCCCCAACAGATACATATTTATAGATTTGGAAATGATATACAAGGACTGTGATGATTAGCTAATGTCTAAAGGCCCAATATACACTCAGTGTGAATTTAATCACGAAAATAGTGGATGAAAGTCCACATTCTGAGTAGTTTTCCTATAGGAATTTCATTAAGCAATACACATTGTATTGTTATCCATGCTGTGGCATGTCATCAGGACTTCATCCCTCTTTCTGGCTGAATGGTGTTATACAATTGTATTACATTTTTTAAATCCATTCATCAGTTAATGAACACTTGGGTTGTTTCTACTTTGTGGCTATTATGAATAAAGCTGCCATGGACATTCACATGTGTATTGCTTACTGAAATTACCTCTCCACGTGTGTGAGATCCCATTCATTGTTGTTTTCAACATGGTAAGGTGGCTGATAAAGGCCTTGAGTGAGGAGCAGCTAGCAGTCTGTGCTGCACTTTTCCTGCTGCTTGCTTGCACTTTCTGGATTAGAGTTATCTCCCATCTGTGGTTTCTTTGTAGGAACTCTTTGAAGCCATTTTTCTACTCTGTAGAAGTTGATTCGGTTAAAATGCATTGTTTGAGCCTCAAATCCACCCAACCTGGCACCAGTGTATCCCAATATATGGTAATAGGGTGAATCTAGAGAAATGAAAGACAGGGTCACAACAGACCTATTGTGGGGCTTCCCATTGGGCTTGGGATGCCCACTTAGTAGGCATGACATTCAGTATCTGACATATAGCCAAGGGTGTACATCAGGGTTGAACTATATACTGTTAGCTATTTTTAGTTAAAAGTTTAGTAGAAATAGGTGGACTAATATGTCCCTCCTGTACTTTGGAGGTTATAATTTGAGAGACTGGTAGCTTCTGAGCTAAGGACATCTAGGCCAACCTCTGCCACCCTTCATGACAGGGTGCCCATGACCAACCAAAGCAGTTCTCTAAAGAATTTTAGAAAATTGTTCTTATATATTGAGCTGGCATCTGCCCTAGTGACATCCCAGGTCCTGGCCTCTGGAGCTCACAGCCCCATGTGGTCCCTCTGTCCTGCAGGAACCCCTGCAGATACTGGGGGACAGTGACCAAGTCTGTCCACGCAGTGCTTATCCCTAGGCTTCTATTCCTCCAGCCACTTCTCTTGGCTTTGATCTTAATACCCCAGACATCCCCTGGATTATCTGTTTGTCTAGACCCTATTCTCTTCAGAAGCCAGGATTGAACATAGGATGGGAGATGGTGAAATATGGGTCACCTTCTTCACTGGAGTCTCTGTCTTTCTGTTAATATGACCTAAGAGTGTGTTAGCTTTGTTCTGTAGCTCTATCACTTTGTTGGCTCATATTACACTTTAACAAACAATGGTTATGCACCTGCTATCTGCTGGACACCAAGTTAGATGCTTATGCTAACATTTACTTATCTTTCAGAGGGTCTTTGAAAACTCCTAGGTCTTTCTGTATGAACAGCCTCCAAGCTGGGTTCACCCATCCTCTTTCTGCACAACTTGATTTTGTCCCTTTTTATTTTTCTATTTTATTTATTTATTTATTTTTAAAGATTTTATTTATTTGTCAGAGAGAGAGAAAGCACAAGCAGGGGAGTGGCAGACAAAGGAGAAGCAGGCTTCCCACTGAGCAAGGAGCCCAATGTTGGACTCGATCCCAGGACTCTGGGATCATGACCTGAGCCAAAGGCAGACACTTAATCAACTGAGCCACCTAGGCCTCCCGACTTTGTTCCTTTTTAACTTTCTAGGTTCGGCCTAGGTGCACTGCTCAGAGGCAACCTTAGGCCCTGGCTGCTTTGCTGGGTGTGCTGTGGCCAAAAGGTCACGTAGATTCATAACGGGTCCATCTGGCCCGTGGTCCACTGGCTGGGGGCAGTTTGGGTTGTTATCCCACCATTAAACTGCCTGGACAGACTTGAGACAGGATGGTGGAGGAGGTGGAAACTGAAGCATCTCCCTTCTTTCTCTCTGTGAGGTTCCCCTCATGCTTGACTTCAGACTCAGATTTGAGTTTATATCTAGACGCCTTGCTGTGTGACCTTGGGCAAGTCCCTTTCCCTTTCTGGGGCTTGGCTTTGGTGTCCTGGCTACAACTCTGTGGAGTTGTAGCTTGGAGAAAGGGAGAGTCCAACCAAACCTGGGAAACTGGGGGTGGGGTGGGGGTGAGGTTAAAGAAGAAGGTGTATGAACAAGTAGTATAAAGGAAAGAAGGAGATCCTAAAGAAACTTTGTAGGCTGGCATTTCTCGAAGCTCTTAAATTCAGTACTCTTCCACTTCTTTTTATGAAGCACTTTGTCTATGCCAGGGACTAGAATGTAATAGAGAGCAAGAAAAACATGATTCCTCTTCCTAGGGAGCTCAGAAGTAAAGTCTTTTTAACTTCAATCCTCACAGCAACCCTGCAAACAAGGACACCAATCCCCATTTTACAGGCAAAGAAACTGAGGCTTACAGAGGTAAAGTGATTTACCCAAAGATTTACTACAGAGCTGGGAAGCAAAGTGATAAAGCACTACTTGAATGGGCTCTGTCAGACCCCATTGCCTCAGTGACTTAATCAAAATACCTCTCAGTATAATGTCCCAGCAAAAGACATGATAATTTTACCATGTACTTTCCTATCCACAACCCCATATGCACTCCAAAATATGAATAACAAGAGTGATGTTATTATCTGTCTTGCAAATGAGAATAAAAACCCAGAGGGTGGAAGTGATGTGCCCAAGGGCCCAGGGTGGGTTGGAGGCACGACCAGGACAAAGCTCTTGGTCTTATGACGGTTGAGTCAGTTTCCTCCCTCACCCTTGTCCCTGCCCTGACAGTGCTGAGAGGACTTATGAGCCACACCTTGGGATCCCAAAAGCTGATGATAAGATCATTTCCGTTTCAGGCCTCTGGCTTCCAAGGGTCTGTTCCTGATTCATTCCCCTCCCTAACTGTCCTGATGGTGGGATAGAACAGCTCCGGACCTGGGCATTGGCACTGTCCAAAATGTGCAGCAATAGTGCCCAGGCCTGGACTCCAAGATGGAAAGGCTGACCTGGAAGATGTCAGGGATTGAGGTCTGTGACATTTCCCAAAGCTGCTCCAAAATACACTAAACCATATTCTGGGGGAAAAGAGCTATGCTCTTGCATGCTTTAGGGAAGCATAGGAATAGGGTAAAAGAGCTTTCTCTTCTGCAGGCCTTTTCAGAGGATTTAATATGCAATTGCACATTTTAGAACTCCAAGGTGGGGGCTATGGAAAGCAGTGTCACACAAACATCTTTGAACACAAAATCTTGGGGCATTTCAATGGCTTGCTGTTCCCCACAAGAAACTAGATGCATCTTATTGTTAGAACTTGCTGTCCTGGGCCTTCCTGCAGGTCATATCAACCGAGTCCCAAAGTTCTTTGCTAACTGGATGAATCAGGTAGACATTAACTGGAGGAGAGCGCTAGAATGCCAAAGCTGAAAGAACCTTACAGAAGGCAGCCCAGCTTCTACATATGGGGTAACTGAAGCCTAAGGAGGGGCGAGGCCAGAGGCAGGCAGGGAGAGGTTCTGGTAGTCTAAGTGGACTACGCTCTGCCTAGCATGTGGTGGTTTTATCAACAATGCAAACTTCCTTGAGCCACAAACTAACCCTAACTTTTCTCCTAACAGCAGCTCCCTGAGTGGAAACCTCCAAAGGAAAGAGAGCTGGAAATCTGCCCTGTCAACGGTGCTCCTAAGGAAATTGGATTATTAGCCAAATTGGGGAGACATTGAGCATGGGCAAGGAGAGGGGATATTCTCATTTATTAAGTGCCATTATTCTGGGCTTGTTATAGTCACAATATCATTTAATCCCCACAACACTCTCAGGGACATATATTAATATCCCACTTTATAGATGGAAAACTGAGGCTGAGAGGAACCAGGCATCTAAGGGACAGGGATAAGAGCACAGTAACAACCAACTTCAGAGCCCTCAGTTCCCTTATTAGCTCTCTTGGGAAGGAGGCAGTGGGAACAGAAAGGCCAGGCCTCTTGAAGGGAAAAATGAGACAAGCTTGGGCTTTGGCTGGCTGAGGAGAAAGGAGCCAGGGCATCCTTCCTATCTTTGGAGTTTGGGGGCCCAGGAGCATGATGGAGTCAGAGAGGGAAACTGGTTTAAGAAAGCTGTTCAGGGGCGCCTGGGTGGCTCAGTGGATTAAAGCCTCTGCCTTCCGCTCAGGTCATGATCCCGGGGTCCTGGGGCTTTCTGCTCAGCGGGAGCCTGCTTCCTCCTCTCTCTCTGCCTGCCTCTCTGCTTACTTGTGATCTCTGTCTGTCAAATAAATAAATAAAATCTTTAAAAAAAAAAAAAGAAGAAGAAGAAGAAAGAAAGAAAGAAAGATGTTCAGCCTCTGCAGGGTTCCAGGCTGTGGCAGGCACTGGGGTTAGAGACTATGGCAGCCTGAATAATGGCCCCCAAAGATGTCTGCATCCTAATCTCTGGAAATGGACTAAGTAAGCTTACATGGCAAAGGAGAATTCACATTGCAGATGGAAGTAACGTTGCTCATTGGCTGACCTTAAAACAGGGAGTTGATCCTGAATGACCTGGGTGGCTCAATGTCACAGTGACACAAGGGTCCTTAAAAGTGGAAGAGGAAAGGGGCATCTGGCTGGCTCAATCAGTACAGGTGTTGGAGAAACAGCAGCAGCAAGGAACAAGAGTAAGGAAACGGATTTTCCTCTAGAGGCTACCGAAAGGAATGCAGTCCTGCTGACCCCAGGGATACCTGTGTTAGACTTCTCACCAGCAGAACTGTGAGAGACTAAATTTGTGTTGTGTCACAAGTCATATTCCCAAAAGGGACAGGCTGATGGTCTTACCTGGGTCCAGGGCAGTGACTGCTTATCCTGGAGCTGTGTCAGCCAAACCAGGATACATTTGAAATTAGGGTGTATGCCTGTTTGGGGTGGCTTGGGAAGCCAAAGGAGATTCTGGAGGACTTTGGTATAACCTCCAGAAGAAAGGGCTTCAATCCCAGGTAGGCAAAAACAAGCTTCCACCCTTAGTCAGCTCTGTTCTCTGCAGGGCTACTGTTTCTGCTTCCAATTCCCTTAATCCCTTTACTGCCCTGGGCCTGTTTTTGTGATTCAGAGGCACAAGGCTACAGTCTACCTACAGGGAAAGGGCCATTCGCCTGACATTCAAGTCCAGGATGATTTTCCCGACCTCACAGGCTTCCTACCCCTTCAACTGCCTGCCACCCACTTCCTCTAGTAAACCTTTATCCCCTTCTGCCTTTTGCCACCTGTTGAAATCCACCTCAGTCCCCTCCTCCAAAGTGGGGCAACAGGGGAGGGTAAGGAGCTCCTAAATCAAGAGTCAGGGCTCTGGAGTCAGCCTTGCCCCTAAGCTGCCTTGAGACCTTGTGCAAGTTCTTCTCCATTTCTGGGTCTCAGTTTCCCTGTTTATAAAATAGGACAAGAATCCCCTCTCTGCTTCCCTCCTGGTTCACAGGAGGATCTGGGCTGGGAAAGCACTGTGAGTCTGTGATGGCTGGGTGTCCCCTAGTGTCCCTCCCACTCTGGGCCCAGGCCCTTTTGACAGAGGAGCTTAGGAAATGTGGGTTGAAATGAAAGGGAAATCCAGTTTAGCAAGACCTGTGGGTATAGAGGCCCTGGCCCCACCAGTGACTCAGCAGGGCTGGGCCTTTGGGAAAAATATGCTAGAAAGTTAGGCATTCTGTTTCCTTGTAGGACCAGCCTCGGATTTGGATGGTGGTGGGGAGCACCTGTGAGAGGGGATTTTAGGGGCCTCTAAATCAGAGGGATTTAGGGAATCCCTAATAGAGGGAAAGGGGCTTCTCTGCTGGGGGCAGGGGTTGGATTCGAGTACACACATCAGCTAGGAGACCTTGAACAAGTCACCTGTCTATCTGAACCTCAGTTTCTTCTGCATAAAATAAGACTTACATTCATGAAATAAGATCTTGGGGAACATGCCATGTTCTCTCTCCTCCTTTTGCTTGCTTCACTTCTCCTGTCTTAAGACCTCGTGGTTCATCTTGTTTCAGAGTGCACACACTGTGCCCTTGAGCTTTGGAAGCCCATCCCAGAAATCCATCGGCCAATGCCTGATGCTCCACCATTAGGTCTGCCCTTTTGAGTTAAGCATTGCTCCGCACCCCGATCCTTGAACTTTAATTTTTTCAAAACTCCATTTCTCCTTTCTCATAATAGAAATGTGGAGGGGGAGCGATGGGGCAAGGACATTAAAAGGAGAAATAGGGCTTCCCCAGGTCCCACCTCCATGATAATTCCATTTCCCTTGCTTCTGACAGATAAGCTGAGCAAATGCCTGAGGCAGTTCCCCCGGCCATGAGGACACTGCTCTGAGGACACTGCTCGGGGCTCCAGGATGACTGACTAGAGCCAAGTCAGCATCATTTGCATAGCACTCCCATGACTTAGTGGCTTCATTCCTGGTACTAATAACAGGGGCCTGAGGAGAGGTGACAGCTTCACTCCTTCCCATCTCCCAACACAGACTAAGCAACTCCCTTTGCTCAGCTGCTTACTAGCTCTGGCCCCAGGAAAGTTTCTTGGTCTCCCTGTACCATCTAGAAAGTGGGCACAACCACAGTGAGCCATCACAGAGTTGTGAGAAATACATGAGATGACACCTGTAACATGCTTAGAGGGTTGCCTGCAAGATGGGAAGTACTTGGTTGTTGTCGTCATCACCATAATCATCATTATTATCATCATCTTCATCATTTTTGTTTTTTGCCAGGCCTGGTGCAGGCTTCAGGTGACACAGAAATGAATCAGTTTCAGTCTCTCCCTTGATGGGTTCAGGCTCTAGTGGAGGAGACACACCCTGCTGAGTCCTGAGCAGAGATTTGTGTGTGACTAAGAACAGTGGCCGTGGAGTTGTGCAACAAGGTGCCCTACCCTGAGGAAGAAGAGTCTGGCACAAGGCAGAACTGATGAGGCTCAGGAGGGTGATATGCCTGGGGACCAGCTGGAGGTGCCCTCTGGGCCTCCCCCCAATCTCTTTCTTCTTTAGAGTTGCCTTCTGCAACTACTTCCCTTGTGGGACAAGGCCCTTTGCCTCTATGCCTTTGTACATGGTCCCCTCTGGCCCTTCTGAACTCACCCCAGCACTCTCTCCTTCAGGAACTTTCCCTGACTAACCCTGGTCTGACTTGGCCCCTGGGCTCCCACAGCTCCCTAGTCTACCATGAAATTCCTTGAGGACAGGGATGCAACTTGTTTATCATGTATTCCCGTTTTAGCATACAGTAGATGCTCACTTAACAGATGTAATATAGGAGAGGGAAAATGTGTATCAAAGATCCGGACTACGAAGTTTCATTTTTTCTCAAACAACAGGAAAACAGGCAGCTGTTGGCAAGGACTCAGCGACTCAACAATGTCTCCACATTTGTTTTGGTTTTTCCTCATGGTCACAAGGTGGTCACTGGGTGCTCTTGCCATCACATTTATGTCCAAGTAAGGAAGGAGAGGCAAGACACACCACCAGCACTGTTGGCTTCTTTTGTCAGGAGAAGAAAAACCCTTCTCAGAACCCTAGCCAACTTCAGCTACAAGGAAGGATGACAAAACTAGTATCTAACTGGGACTGGAATAACAAAATTGTAGTTTCATTAGTAAGAAAGAAGGGTAGGACTGATGAGAGCAAGGAGGATTAAAGGTGTGGGGTAGGAAGGATGAGGACTGGTTAGGTAACTAGCATAGGGCTTTCTAAAGGAGGAGTTATTTTAGCTGTGCTTGGAAGGTCAGAAATAATTTTGACAGAGTGTGGGCAGGGTTGTGGCTAGACACCGAATATCTGAGGGTAATAGGAGGTCTGTAGAAGAGGAACCTCACATTCACTGAGCACTGCCATCCTTCCTCCCTAAGGTACTACCATCACCAGTTCACAACTGAGGTAACTAGAGCCAAGAAAAGGGGACCGTTCTGCCCAAGGTCATCCTGTGTGCAGATGACTGGAATATGGTTGAACCCTGGTCAGTCTGATCCCAAAGCTCATGCTCTTGCTGTGACATACATACTGTCTTGATGCTACTCCTGTTGTAATAATGAACAAAACTGCAGTTTTGTTAGCAAGAAAGTACAGGGGTGCTGGGGGAAGGAGGATTAAGGGAGTGGGGTAAGGAGGGTGGCACTAGTTAGGCAAATAGCACAAAGTTTCATGAAGGAGGTGGTATTTGAGCTGTGCCTGAAAGGTCAGATACAATTTTGAAAATAAGAAAAAATGGCTTAGGTCTGGAGACCTGAAATCATCTCATCTGGCATTTATTCCATACCTGCTCTATACCAAGCCCTGTTGTAAGCACTTCACATGTTTTTTTTTTTTTTTTAAAGTTTTATTTATTTATTTGACAGAGAGAGATGACAAGCAGACAGAGAGGCAGGCAGAGAGAGAGGAGGAAGCAGGCTCCCTGCTGAGCAGAGAGCCTGATGCGGGACTCGATCCCAGGACCCTGAGATCATGACCTGAGCCGAAGGCAGCGGCTTAACCCACTGAGCCACCCAGGCGCCCCAGCACTTTACATGTTTTAATTCATGCCATTTCACAATGACACTATGAGATAAGCACTATTATTGTCCCATGTTACAGCTGAGGGAACTGAGACAGCAAGAGGTTAATAATTGCTCAAGATCCCATGACCAAGAACATTAGATAGGATCCAAGCCCAGATGGTCCACCTCTCAGGCACAGGGAAGGATACTGCCTTGCCAAGGTCTTCATGGATTGAGAGTAGCTTCTGTACCAAAAACAAACATACAAAAATCCCAAACTCATAGATAAACAGAGAACAGATTGGTGGTTGCCAGAGGTGGCAGTGGTGGGTGGCTAATATGGGCAGTCAGAAGGTACAAACTTCCATCAATAAAAGAAATAAGTCATGGGGATTAATGTACAACATGGTGAATATAGTTACTAATATGGTACTGAAGGGGGTGCCTGGGTGGCTTAGTTGGTTAAACATCCAGCTTGTGATTTTGGCTGGAGTCATGATCTCAGGGTCATGGGATTGAGCCCTGCAGAGGGCTCCATGCTCAGCGTGGAATCTGCTGGCAATTCTCTCTCTCTGCCTCTGCCCCTTCCTCTGCTCATGCATGCACACATGCACGTACTTTCCCTCTCTAAATAAATCTTTAATAATAATAATAATAATAATAATAATGTATTGCATATTTGGAAGTTGCTAAAAGAGTAGATCTCAAAAGTTCTCATCATAAGAAAAAGAATTTGTAACTATGTATGGGAAGAGGTGGGAACTAGACTTATTGTGGTGATCATTCACAATGTATAGAAATATTGAATCATTACGTTGCACACCTGAAACAAATATAATACTATACGGCAATTACACCACAATAAACACTTTTAATACAATTAAAATTTTTAAAAAGAGTAGATTCTCTAGACCAGTGCTTCTCAATGAGTGGCGGTGATTTTCACCCCCACGGGACATCTGGTAATGTCTGGAGACATTTTTGGTCATCACAACTGGTTGGGGGATGCTACTGTCATCTAGTGGGAGGCTCGACATCTTACAATGCAAAGAATCCTCAGGCCCAAATGTAAGGAGTGTTGAGGTTGAGAACCCTAATCGAAACTAATCAGAGAGTAGTGAAGCTATCCCCTCTCCCAGTTGAGGACTTTGACTCAGAGCTGGGAGAAATAGGGGAGGCTTTAAGATTTTATTTATTTATTTGACAGGCAGAGATTACAAGTAAGCAGAGAGGGGGTGGGAAGCAGGCTTCCTGGGGATATGGGGATGCGGGGATGATGCGGGGATGCGGGCATGTGGGGCTCAATCCCAGGACCCTGAGATCATGACCTGAGTGGAAGGCAGAGACTTAACCCACTGAGCAACTCAGGTGCCCCCAGGGGAGGCTTTAAAATGAAGCCTGTGCAACTCAGCTATGCTGCTGTAACAAATAGACCAAATCACGGGGCTCAAATAAAAGAGAAGCTTATTTCCTGAGCACATAGCTGATCAGAAGCAGGTTCAGGTAGCCAGGCAGCTTTGTGCGTGAGGTCTGGCAAGACTTAGATTTCCTTTTGACTTCTTGCTTAGGAATTCCCTGGGGTATTGACTTGTTTTGCATGATTGAGGTACTTCACAACCCCCATCCTCCCACCCCTGAGTCTGCGAGTCTGTGAGTCTGCCGCTCCAGCATACACAAAAGCAGGAAAGAGGAAGTAGAAGGCAAGCAGATATGTCCAGGGCTGACACTGGG
The DNA here is from genome assembly GCF_030435805.1 of Mustela lutreola. Classification (NCBI taxonomy): domain Eukaryota; kingdom Metazoa; phylum Chordata; class Mammalia; order Carnivora; family Mustelidae; genus Mustela; species Mustela lutreola. The sequence goes on along the minus strand of NC_081291.1, from coordinate 54,595,427 downwards.
CTGTATTGCCTGTGAAAGCAGATCACTGAATCATTAAATCTTTAGGAATTTTGGGGGCCGATTGTTAAACCCAACCATTATTTAATTATAAAAATGTACAATTAAATAAATTCTATTAAAAAACAAAGTTAATAAGTACTCAAAGGGTATCATTTCCTGATTTATTTTACTACCTTCTACTATTAACCTAGGCACTTGAGATTTTCATACCTGTTTTATCAGTATAGTGGAAACATTGTATGGTGTGTTCTATGGCAGCCCTTCCCAGCTTTACACTCCATGACCACAGGTAGTTTGAAATCAGCCATGGTGGGAGTGTTTACACCATAGGGATCAGTAAACTCTGCAAATCAGAGCTCAATGTTTTTTTGTGGACTGCCTGCATTTTAGAAAGTGATCAAGAAAACACTAATAATGCAGATTGAACCTAAAAAACCACATTGCACCTATAGCCATTACATTGTGAGTAGCCTAAAAATCGAGAAAATATTCTTTCAGAATTTGAAAACTGATTCAATTCAGTGTTGCTCATATCACTGTCAAATCATGACAAGAAATGTCTTGTTGATTTATTTTTTTCTTATTCATTAATGTGAAAGAAAACAGCAGCTAACATTCACACTGGAAATACTCCTGTTCATCACTGATGTCGGCAAGTTTTTTGCTGAAACTGGTAGTATTCAAAAATATATAAAATTTTGTGACCCTGTTGTTGGTAAAAACTGATAGTGGGTTTTGCAAGAAATTCCAAAGCACTCTGAAGTTATAGGTGTGTTGAATTTGTAGTAAAGACTGCTATATATTTTATTATTTGTGAACTGTATGCTATATGTTTTTTATATCAACAAAATTTATAACCTCTGTGTGTGTGTGTGTCTGTGTGTGTGTGTGTGTGTGTACTTTTTTCTTCCTGGAGAGCCATTAAACATTCTGGGCACACCACGACACATATCCCATCCACCCACATTCTATGAGCAGAAATGCAGTCAAATGACCACACTTAGCTTCAGGGGATGCTAGCAGCCATAGTCTCTAGCTGGCTGGCCATGTGCCCAGCAAAAATAATGGCTTTGTAGGGGAGCCCCACTCCATGTGTTTTGCCCAGGGGAGAGCACTAGCTGACTGAAGTTAGACATTTGGATCTTCCAGAGTCACCATCATGGCCTTCTTGTGGCCTCACTGGAAGGCTGACCTCCAGAGTTGCCTCTAGCTTCCACTCAGAATTTCAGGAAAGTACAGAGTGTGGTGTCCTGAAGGGACAGCTTCCCAAACTTTGCTCGTCACTTCAAGTGCCTGCTTTCTGCAGTTAGGTTCACTGCTTGCATCCACAATCCTGACAGGCATGCTGGCAGGGACAGACTCCAGTTCTGTGCCCCCAGACCAGCCTTTTGGGGTGTATAAAACAGAATGTGGGTTCTGGAATGCCTCTATAAAATAGGGATAATAAAACGTACTTGCAGCGTTATTGTAAGAATCAAATGAGACAATCTTTGGGGAAGTTTTGTTGTCTAGAAACTACAGTTCAAACGTGAGGAGCCATGAATCCCAATTCCTACCTGACTGGTTTGTGACAGCCTCAGATAAGCCCTTTGTAAAACCATGAAGGACTGCACTGAGACAAGATATGGGCATATTACATTTTTAAATACATAAGGAAAAGTTATTGGTGATTTTATATTTTAAAAATTTATTTTAGATTTTATTTATTTATTTGAGAGAGATTGAGAGAACCAGCGCCTGATGAGGAAAGGGACAGAGGGAGAGGGAGAGAGAGAATCTTAAGGTGACTCCACATTGAGTTTGGAGCCCACAGCAGGGTTCAATCCCATGACCCTGAGACCATGATCCAAGCCAAAATCAAGAGCCAGATGCTCAACAGACTGAGCCACCCGGGCATGCGTCCCTGTTGGTGATTTTATTATAACAAAAACAATAATGTTGAAAATTCGGACCACCACCCAGAGGTAACTACTATTTATATTTTGATATAGCTCCAGTAACTACAATCTCAGGCTCTTGTGTGCTTATTTGGATCCCTACCTATGTCCTTGGACTCCTCAACAAGATCATGTTGAAGAAAGTCCCAGATATCATATAATTTCATCATAAAAATTTCCGTATCCTTACATTTAAGGACACTTCAAATCAATACAATCTCAATATAAATATGACCTAAAAAAATACTCTGGTGAAGGTTGTTGATAATGAGGAAAGGCTATGTGTGTTTGAGGCCAGGGAGCATGTTGGTTAGCTCTGTTTATACGTTCCATTCAGTTGTGCTATGAACCTCAAACTGTTCTAAAAACTAAAAATAAATAAGTTATTAATATTATCAAAAGATGATCAATTGTTCAAATTTCCCTAATTTTGTGTATTTTTTTAATAAGTTATTCACTTATACTTTTGAGGATTGGGTGTTTGTCTTTTTCTTCTTTATTTGCTAAACTCTTTATATGTTTAGGGGATTAACTAAGGTGGTACTAATTAATTACTTATTATTTTATTCCTCCAGAGAAAATCATGGAGATGTCAGGACCTTCCTCCCAGACTCCAGATCATAGTCGAGTCCATGGAGAAACAGAAGATCTAGACTGTATGTTTGCCTTCTCTTACCCTCTGGGCAAAGCCACATGGGAGGTAGAGTCCAGCAGTGGGTGGAACAGAAGAAGACCTTATTCCCCTCATGTGACATAATGGCTCAAGTCACAGCTGAATCCTCTAGAGAAGTAATGTTTTACACACACACATGCTTGGTCAGTCTGTCCCCTAGAACTTTCTAGTTTGGGGGACCTTCAGTTGCTCCCCAAATCTCAAGGGGGCTCTGGAGGCTTGGGCTGACACTAGGGAGGGCCCTGAGAAGGCAGGGAGGTTCCTGCACTACCCCAGAACTGGGGATGAAAAGGTTCACTTAGCCAGATCATACCTGCCCTATAAATTACAATGAGTCCTAAGTTGGCAACTATTATACACAGTCTAGTGGCCTCTGGGCAGAATGGGACGCTTAGAAGGCCCTTTCTGGTTTCCATATTCAGAGAAATTTATGCTTTGGGCCTTCCTTGAGCCCCTGGGGTCTCTGAGAGCTCTGATATCCTGCACCTTCCATTGGCCCTGTTTGTTTGGGAGAGTGTCCCAGATAATCCAGTCATTCCTGGCCTCCAAGTCCAAGTAGATGCCTGGGGTGGTCTTGGTGGACTCTGGGGTGGGAAAGACAAGAAACACTCATCCTTTTCTATGTGTGCCTCCCAGATGAAGAGATGGATTTCCACAAGCCAGACAGGGAAGCTGGACTATTTTCTCACGAACAACCCAAGAGAGACAAGTCTTCTACCTCCTCTTCCTCCTCCTCGTCCTCTTCCTCTTCCTCCTCGTCATCCTCCTCTTCCTCAGGTATAGCAATATTAACATATATGTATACATATATTCACAGTATTATTCAAGAAAAGCATTTACATGGAAAAACAATGCCCTGTGACCTCCCACCTTGATACTTTAATTCTATTTTTCCATATCCCCTTCCAGACCATACCTAACAGTACACATAACTTGTACACAGTTAAAACTACCAGACAGATAATTTTGTCCTCTGTTTAAAATGTTTGCTGGCATATCTCAGGTATTCTGACAGGTTATTCTATAATATGTTTGCAGCTAATTTTCATGCTTACATGCCTCGGGTCCTCATCTGGAATTTGGGAATGATAACAGAAGTTACTACCTCATAAGATTATTGTGAGGATTACATTTTGTACACATTTCAAGTCAGTACCTAGCACATTGTAAAAGCTCTAAAAAAAAGAACTGTACAGATTATCCCCCAACCTTCTACCAGTTTATCATGCTCATAGGCATCTTTGCTCAAAGGCTTTTACTTTTTGAATTTTTGGCACAAATTGTGTCCTCAGCATCGATTCCCCACAAGTCCTTCAGTGGGTTAACAGGAAGTGAACATTTCCCATTGAGCCTTGATTATAAATTGCCACATTATTCTCCCATGAAAATGGAATGTCCCTTCATTTCTGTTCTCTTAATTCAGAATGTTAGGCTGAATGGATAGCAGCAGCAATGTCATGGCTGGCATTTATTGAGCACTTACTATGGGCCAGGTACCATGGCAAGCCATGTAATAACTCAGTTCATTATCAAAGAGACCCGTTGAGGAAGGTGCTATTATTATTATTTCCATTTTACAAGTGAGGAAACCGAGGCACGGGGAGGCTGACTGACCTGCTGTCAGAGGGCTCAGTAACCAACTCGGGATCCCTGGAGGTCTTTCTGGGACTGGAGAGACTAAGGGGTGGGCTCTGGTTTACTCCTCCATCAGAATGCCTGCACTACGACATGCTTTACAGAGTGGGCTTGGGCCTGAGCTTTTATTTGGAAAAAGAATTCTCAGGCTAAATCCTGAAAAATGCTCGCAAATCCCTGGCCTCACATCCTCACGTTGCAAATGATGGGACTGAGGCTCAAGACCACAAAATCTATGCTTTTTCTCCAGATAGAGGAAAGTGAGTGATTGGTGGGTCCAGTGGGTTTATTTGTAGCCAGTCTCCTTGTGGGACTGGAAAGGAAGTCACTGTCCTTACTATTATTTTTTTAAAGACTTTATTTATTTTTTTTGAGAGAGGGACAGACAGAGAGCTTGAGCAGGGGGAGGGGCAGAGGGAGAGACAGAGTAGACCCCCCTGCTGATCAGGGAGCCTAACATGGGGCTTGATCCCAGGATTCTGGGATCATGACTTGAGCCAAAGGCAGACACTTAACCCACTGAGCCACCCAGGTGCCCTGCCACTGTCCTTATTAAAAAGTACAACTGACCCGGGGCGCCTGGGTGGCTCAGTGGATTAAAGCCTCTGCCTTCAGCTCGGGTCATGATCTCAGGGTCCTGGGATCGAGCCCCGCATCAGGCTCTCTGCTCAGCGAGGAACCTGCTTCCTCCTCCCTCCCTCTCTCTCTCTGCCTGCATCTCTGCCTACTTGTGATCTCTGTCTGTCAAGTAAATAAATAAAATCTTAAAAAAAAAAAAGTACAACTGACCCTTGAAGAACATGGGGGCTAGGGACCCTGACTCCCCGGCAGTTGAAAATCTGTGTATAACTTTTGACTCCCCCCAGCCTTAACTACTAAAGCCTACTGTTGTCTGGAAGCTTCACCAAAAACATAAACAGTGATTGCTACATATTCTGTGTCTTGTATGTATAATATGTGTATTATATCATGTATATTGTATTCTTACAATAACACAAGCTAGAGAAAAGAAGTTATTGAGAAAAGGAAGAGAAAATATATTCGTAATACAGTGCACTGAAAAATCTGTGTGTAAGTGGACCTGTGCAGCTCAAACCTGTACTGTTCAAGAGCCAACCTGTTAGGGGTAGCCCTGGAAGAAGAGCTTCCAGGTGCAAGGGGGATCTTGCCTGTCCTTTTGTTTCTCCTTCTGGGTGGAAGGTGACATTTTGTCTTCCGATTGTGGTTGATCCTCAGGGATGCTGCTCCCCTACAGATGTCCCCCCCCAAGTATGGCTCTGAACCCCTTCCCTCAGGTCTCCACATTGTACATGGTACTAGTTAGCAAAGCAGAACGCTAAGAAAAAAGCAACAAGAAAATAAACAGAAGCACAGAGACATACTGATATCAGGATTCTGATCTCTGGTCCACAGTGGCTGGCCTGCTGCTAGAACTCAGACCCTGCCCATTCTTTGGGCTTGGATGGCTCCCAAGGCCCTGAGCCTGGCTGGATACCTCACTGCAGCGCCAGCCTTCCTCCACACACAGGACCCGAACTCATAGTCTAGCATCCAGTACTGCTCTGCCTACATTTCTTTTTGTTTTTACTGTATCCTGTTGGTTTTTAATTAAAACTTTTTATTGTGAGAGGCACCTGGGTGGCTCAATCAGTTGGGCGGCCAACTCTTGATTTCAGCTCAGGTCATGATCTGAGGGTCATGAGATTGAGCCCCACATCAGGCTCTGTGCTGAGCATGGAGCCTGCTTAAGATTTTTTCTCTCCCTCTCCCCCTGCTCACGTGTGTGTGCTCTCTCTCTCTAAACAAAACAAGACAACTTTTTATTGTGAAAGGTTACACATAGAAACACTGTGGAAAATGTGGAGCATATAAGGAAGTAGAAAGAATAAAAAATCATCCTTTGCTCTGTCACCCAGAGATAACTACTAAACACATATTAGTGTGTTTCCTTACATTTATTCAATAAATATTTGTTGAGCACCAAATGCGCCAGGCTCTGGGATGGATACTAGGGGTACCAGCAACAAACTGTGACTCTTTCTGCCAGGGTTAATTTCTTAAGTAACTGAATTAGAAAGCACATAGAGTTGTCCTCATTTTATTTTTATTTTTTAAAAGATTTTATTTATTTATTTGACAGACAGAGATCACAAGTAGGCAGAGAGGCAGGCAGAGATGGGGGGGAAACAGGCTCCCTGCTTAGCAGAGAGCCGGATGCGGGGCTTGATCCCAGGACCATGGGATCATGACCTGAGTGGAAGACAGAGGCTTTAACCATTGAGCCACCCTGGCGCCCCTTGTCCTCATTTTAGACAGCATATAATTTTATAATACCTTTTATAAAAAATACTTTTTCTAAATAAATCTTTTTGTTCATTTCTTTTAAAGATTTTATTTATTCATTTGAGAGAGAGAGAAACAGCAAGAGAGGGAACATAAGCAGAGGGAGTGGGAGAGGGAGAAGCAGGCTTCCTACTAAGAAGGGAGCCCAGTACGGGACTCAATCCCAGGACACTGGGATCATGACCCGAGCCAAAGGCAGATGCTTAATGACTGAGGCATCCAGGAGCTCCCAAAAATACTCTTGATCTCAGCTCAGGTCTTGATCTCAGGGTCATGAGTTAAAGTCCCACACTGGGCTCCACACTTAAAAAAAAATTATATATTATGAATATATCATAGAGAAAGCTAAAATAATGTTCATCTGCATGTGATCGAGGTTGTCCCTGGCAGATAGAATTTGGAGTAATTTTTGTTTTAATTTTCTGTCTTGTTTGATATTTTGCAAAATGCAATGAAAAAGCCCCCCCCCCCCTTTTAAGATTCTATTTATTATTTGAGAGAGAGAGAGGGTGGTGCATGAGCAGGTTGAGTGTCAGGCAGGGGAAGAAGCAGACTCCCCACCGAGCAGGGAGCCCAACATGGCACTCGATTACAGGACACAGGGATCATGACCTGAGCCACTTAATCAATTGAGCCACCAGGCATTCAAAAAAGCATTTTTTTTTTTTTACACTGATTTATAAAATACAGAAAAGAAGAAAATAGAAGCCAACCCAAATCCTATCCTCTGAGGTAAATACTACTGTTGTAATCTTGATGTACTTCCTGATACCTTTTTCTCTGTATCTAGCTGAGATCACATATGCACTAATTTTAAAGCACAGTTAATCTGGCTTCCTGGAAATTTGAAATTTATCGATTGAGCAGGAGCTCCCCAAGCACACTGAGGGATATCAGCACTGCTGGAGCCATCTGGGTCATCCTAAGGAAATGGGAGTCCTCTGGACCTGAAACCAGGAACTTCCTGCAATGCTGATAGTCCAAGAGTGCAAACAAGTCTATCATTCTTCAGGTCTCAATCAATCTCCTCCTCCAGGTACCCTCAGAACAGTGAGGACCGAGGCCTTGTCCTTCAGGAGCTCAAGATGGTTGGAGAGATGAACACCACCACCACTGGCCCTCAGGCCCACCGTGTCAAGCACAGACAGTTGATGCTATAGTAACCCCAAATGAAGGAGGGCCAAGATGAACATGAGCTGGGGCAGTTGGAAAAGGCTTCCTACCCCTTAATCTTTAAGATAAAGGAGAAAAATGGGAAGGGCCTTCTAGGTGGGAGCAAACAGAGTCAGCATGGTGTGGGAACACACCCCTGTGCTTGTCCTAGGATACCTTGGATGATCTTCTCTTATCTTCATTAAAGCAGCAATGGAAATATTAAATGATTTGTCCAAGATCACACAGAAAGCTTGTGGCCGATCTCCTACCCCTCTTATCCCCCCAAGAGCTTTCTTTCTTCCAAACCACACTCATATAAGCTAAATTCTGAGAACACCAGAACAAATGTATTTCAGGCTCATTTCAGACCGAGGTTCCCCTATAGCTTGTGTTTGTTCCCTGCAGAGAGCAGTGATGAGGACCAGCACCCAGGAGTGACTGGGAAACATCAGCAAAGCCAGGGAGCCAGACACCCCCCAGGGACAGCTCACCTGGTAGGCAGTAGGCCTTGCCCTTTCTCCTTTGCCTGCCCAGTTCACTACTGAGTTTCTCAGTGGGACTGAGTATGCCTGCAGGAGGGTGTTCCTCTCAGCTTTGTTGATAGTAGGCAGCAGTAGCAAGCAGCCTAAGGTCCAACACTGGCAAAGGACACCCTGTCCTGCCTATAGCTCTGCTCTTCCCATAGCTCTGAAGTAAACGAGAAAGACATCAAGTTGTATGATTTGTTTGATCTCATACACACTCTAAAAATTCACACATACATGGTGATAAATAATACTGGAAGGAAAAATAGCAAAATGGAAGTAGTGGTTATCTCTGGATGGTTAATCATAGGTGATTTTTATTTTTGCTCTTTTGACCTATCCTATAAATATTATATAGTGAGCATGTTCTGTTTTGACAACCAGAAGAAAATTTTTTGAAAAATAAAAATTTTAAGTAAATTTTGGCCAAAATGGATTGTGGGAAGGAAAGAGCCTAGATTAATGCCTAGGATGGAACCTGGCACACATGAGATACTTAATAAATGCTGCCCTTGAAGCTGGAGTTGCCGTCTGGGTTATTTTTCTTTTCTTTATTTAAAGATTTTATTTATTTATTTGAGAGAGAGAGCGAGAGAGAGCACAGAGGCAGAAGCAGAGGGAGTAGCAGGCTCCCTGAGGGCAGGGAGCCCAATGCGGTACTCAATCCCAGGAGCCTGGGATCATGACCTGAGCTGAAGGCAGAGGCTTAAGCGACTGAGCCTCCCTCTGGGTTATTTTTCTGAAAATAAAAGCGATTGGGGATGCCTGGGTGGTGCAGTTGGTAAAGCATCTGATTCTTGGTCTTGGCTCAGGTCTTGATCTCTGTAGTTTGAGAGACGGAGCCCCACCTCAGGCTCCATGCTCAGTGGGGAGTCTGCTTGAAGATTCTCTCCCTCTTCCCTACCCCTGCACATTTGCTTGTGCACCCTCTCCTGCTCTCGTTCTTGCTCTCTCTCTCTCTCTCAAATAAATATTTTTAGAAAAAGGATTAGGATTGGCGCACCTGGGTGGCTCAGTGGGTTAAAGCCTCTGCCTTTGGCTCAGGTCATGATCTCAGGGTCCTGGGATTGAGTCCTGCATCAGACTCTCTGCACAGCAGGGAGCCTGCTTCCTCTTCTCTCTCTGCCTGCCTCTCTGCCTACTTGTGATCTTTGTCTGTCAAATAAATAAATAAAATCTTAAAAAAAAAAAGAAAAGAAAAGAAAAAGGATTAGGATTGCACGCTTGGGTGTCAGATTTGGGTTTGAACCCTGGAATTTTCACTTACTGGCTATGTTACTATGTTACCTTGAGGGAATAATTTAACTTTGTGAGCCTCAGTTTCCTTACTCATAAAATGGGTGAGGGAGAGGTACTAATACCTTCTTGATAAGATTTTTGTAAGGATCTAATGAAATATTAAATATAAGTTATTTAGTTCCATATTATACCTAGTAAGTGCTCAATAAATGGCAATGCTTTTTACTGACTTTGAAGGAGGCCCACTCAGACCCTCAATTCTTTTTCAGGAAAATGACCACAGTCACCTCTGAGTGTGTGTGGGGAGGCGTAGACAGGGTAAAGGGGAAGTATTTGTAAAGCTGCCTTGTCTCTTGAAGACTGCCTGGCTCACCCCCAGCACAAACAAGGACTGTGTTACTTTTTAAGGCTTCAGATGTGCAGGAGATGGAAGCTACCCTGGGGTGCAGTGATGGGAATGCTGACTAAAGACGGTTGTCTCCACTCAGGTGCTGAGCATGAGGAGCCTGACCTTTTGAAGGATGAGCTTCAGCTCTATGAAGGTAAGTCATTGTCCAGTGGCTTTGGCGAAAATGGAGTTACACAAAGGACATGAGTGCTTTGAGTTTTGTTGGACAGAAACAAGTTCATGAGTGTGTTTCATGGCTGAAAAGTGCTAGGAAAATATAGGAGACATGGCAAGATGAATGGTTAGCATTAGCACATGGAGATAGAGGCAAGCATTTTCTGCCATGGTGAGACTGTTCTGGATTCTCTTCTGAACTATAACCTTGACTTGTAGGGTGACTTAGTGCAGTCACCCAATCATTCTAGGCCTGAACTTCCCAGCCAGCAAAATGGAACATGATTAGCACCTACTGTGTTGGAATACTGGGCTGTTTTCAGGTGCACAGGAAAATTAAGACTCTCATCTCTAAAAAACTCATGTTATGGAATAATTCTCTCCAGACATCGTGATTATTACAGCAAGGAGATATAAACATTCTGGTACTTGCCTTGGAAGCACTTTGATGAAATGGGGACAATTTGTAGGAATGAACCAGTTTGCCAAAAAGACTAACAAATGTTAAGAAACCCAGTTAAGGGTGCCTGGGTGGCTCAGTGGGTTAAAGCCTCTGCTCAGGTCATGATCCCGGGGTCCTGGGATCGAGCCCCACATCGGGCTCTCTGCTCCGCAGGGAGCCTGCTTCCTCCTCTCTCTCTCTCTCTCTCTCTCTGCCTGCCTCTCTGCCTACTTGTGATCTCTGTCTGTCAAATAAATTTAAAAAAAAAAAAAAAAGAAAGAAAAGAAAACTCAGTTAATTTGTTTAATCCCTGGGGTACCTGGCTGGCTCAGTCAGGAAAGCATGTGACTCTTGATCTTGGGGTTGTGAGTTCAACCCCCACATTGGGTGTAGAGATTACTTTTAAAAAATCTTAATTTGGGGGGCACCTGCGTGGCTCAGTGGGTTAAGCCTCTGCCTTCAGTTCAGGTCATGATCTCAGGGTCCTGGGATCGAGCCCCACATCGGGCTCTCTGCTCAGCAGGGAACCTACTTCCCCCTCCCTCTCTCTGCCTGCCTCTCTGCCTACTTGTGATCTCTGACTGTCAAATAATTAAAAAAAAAAATCTTAATTTTGTTTAATCCAACATTTCTATAATCTATGTAGTTTCCCAACACCTGATAATAACCCAAGAACCAACAAGAAACACAGACACATTCTAAGAAATGTAAATGAAATACATTAATTTCTGCATCAAGATATTACCCCTGGCTGCCTCTGGGTGGTAGCATTGTGAGTAATTTTTACACTGTTTTATTTGCTTAACTGAATTTCCTGATTTTCTTTCTTCCTTTTTTCTTTTTACACAAAAGCAAGTCTTACTTGGTTTAGAAAAAATGTTTTTAATTATTCAAGTAGTGTAAGAATGGTTTCACTGAGTGTAAAATGAGAGAGAGAAAAACTGTTACATTTACATATATTTTTAAATGTTTTTGGAGACACCTGGGTGGCTTAATCAGTTAAGCATCTGACTCTTGATTTTGGCTCAAGTCATGATCTCAGGAGTCATGAGATTGACCCCCATACTGGGTTCTGTGCTCAGTGTGAAGTTTGCTTCGGATTCTCTCTCTCCCTCTGTTTCTCCCCTCCTCCCTCAAATAAACAAGTCTTTAAAAAAATGTTTTTGGGGTGCCTGGCTGGCTCAGTCAGGGGAGCATGAGACTCTTGATCTTAGGGTTGTGAATTCAAGCCCCACATTGGGTGTAAAGATTAATTTAAAATGAGATATTTTTTAAAAGATTTTTTTTCTCATCATAAAAGTAATTCATATTTACTGTAGAGAACATAGATTTCACCACAAATGGAGGGGTATAGCTCAGGGGTAGAGCATTTGACTGCAGATTTCACCACAAACTTGTGAATCACCTTTCCCGCCCAAGACATTGGAGATTACACTCTTGGAGTCTCATTTCATGCCTTTCTAGTAGGAATGTTCTCCTTACCTTCAGCACTGGCCACTCTTGGGTCACATGCTGATGATGCTTCCCATTTGCATATTAGCCATGCATAAAATCCAGCATGTTGATTTTCATGTGCCGAGTGTCCCCTTCTGGTGTCTGTGTCCTGGGGCTGACCCAAACAATGGAAAATGTACTACTAGTGGTGGGGTGGGGGTGCTACACGGGGTCCTGCCTGCCCTTGAGGGGAGGGATCTGACAGCCTAGGAGAGAGGTCCCCAGGAACTAAAATAGGCACCAAGAATCAGGGTAAATTGGTAGGCCACCCTAGACCAGATTAATGGGGAGGCTGCTGCTGCTTGGGACAAGTACATAGAGCTCACATCACCCTTAGCAGCACAGACGGGGAGCTCAACACTCAGGATGTGGGGCTGTGGTTACCAGTGTGCAGCCTGGCTTGGCTCCCATGAACTCAGGGCCTCGTGAGGCTGGGTCCACTTGCTGAGTGTCATCACCTGCATTTTGCATAGTCAAGAATAGGCACAGGTGGCAAACCGGTGCCCATGTGTGTGCAGGTGTGTTTTGTCTGGCTCATAGAGCATTTATTATTATTATTATTGTTATTATTATTACTACATTTCTGGGTTTTTTTTAAGATTTTATTTATTTATTTGACAGAGATCACAAGTAGGCTGAAAGGCAGGCAGAGGGAGAGAGAGAGGGAAGCAGGCTCCCTGCTGAGCAGAGAGCCCGATGTGGGGCTCAATCCCAGGACCCTGAGATCATGACCTGAGCCAAAGGCAGAGGCTTAACCCACTGAGCCACCCAGGCGCCCTATAATTACTACATTTCATCAACTCATACTTTTTCACATTTAGACATCTCTGAAATCAAGATGCATCTTAAAAATCACTGACAACTTACAATTAAAATTGGCAGTGGTTTTCCTTACATAGTAATGTGTATAATAATGTCATGTTTCATGAAGGATGACATCTTTGATTCTGTGGAATCCAAGAGTTTCCAACCTTTTTTATAATCAAGAAGTGGATGTGAAAACCTGGATTTCTGGCTTCTCGTGGGAAATTGAATAACCTATAACACTAGCATGGCAGATGGGTGGGGGCTGCCCCTTTAGAAGCAATAAGCTTCTAGCTTGCTCCAGTCACCCACTTGGCCCACTCAGGTCACCTGCAAAGTCTCTGAGTGAGATCTGCCTTCCCCACAGTGTAACTTCTCTCCACCCAGAATGTAAGGGATATATAATCACTGATTTTTCTTCCAAGTAGGTGCCCCTGGAGAGGTGGTGCCCTCTGGAGAATCGGGTGAGTGGCCTCTAGAGAATTGGGTGAGAGGGGGTGTCAGTGCTGATGATGGACAGGTTTGGGTACTTTCTTTCCCCTGGGAGAGCCAGCTACTGTTGGGTTCATGGGTGTAAGATAGAACTCCAAATCCACTTGGGGTCCTGGGGCTCTGACCTGGGCTCAGCCAGGCAGGGGTCCAGTGCAGATTAGAAAAGGGTTTCAGGCAAGAGGCAAAGGGATTACAGCCAGAAAGTGATAGATGGAAAGCTCCTTTGAGGGCTGCAGAAACTGACAAGGCATTTTCAGAGGTCACCTATTTCCCCCACTGGGTTAGAGGCACTTGTTAAGTTCCCAACCTAGCCTGGCACTGATGTTGAGTTTCTCATTTCCAGGACTCCGAAGACGAGGCTCTGACCCAGCAAGTGGTAAATACACAAACTCTGAGAAGAAAGGAGGAAGGGTCTGGATTCTGGGGGTATAGAACAGGACCAGACAGCCCGAGAGGGTGGGTCAGTCACAGCAGGGATGCTGTCACCAGCCAGAGGGTCACCTTGATTCTGGAAAGGGACCTCTAAGCTCAGGAGAAGGGAAACAGAATGCAGACTCAGGCCTGTGCAGAGAAGAGAGGGGTGAGTGGGGGCCCACAGCTTTGCTCTGACTAGTCCTGGGGTGAGTGCCCTCCTACCCAGGAAGAAGAACCCAGGAGAGTCAGTCTCAGTGAAGCAGGGAAGAGAAAACCCCACGTGCCTCCCTCATCAGAGTTCAACACTCATCTCTCTCTTGTTCCTAAGGAGAAGTGGAGGCCTCTGAGTTAAGAAGACTGAATATAAAGAAAGATGGTAAGGAAATTCATGCCCCGAAGCTGCTTCTGCCTGTCTGGTCCCGATTTCTATGGGTAGAAAGTCGGCCAGTGGCAGACTTTCCAATGATCATAGCCCACCTCTGTTGTGTCCCCTGCTTGCAGACTCCTCAGCTTGCAATCCCCTCAGGAAGGTGGTATGATGACTCCCATTGTGCAGATATGGAAACTAAGGCTTAAGGATGGAGTGCGGACTTTCAGCTAGCAAGTGGCACAACCTGGGCTTGAACCCTGGTCCTGGACTGTTTCTGCTATATGTGGAGTTCTAGGAATGATAAATGCCCCCTAGCCCTCTGGCCACGAGGGGGTGCTGGTGGGGGGGATGAGGAAGCCATGAGGCTAGATTAGCCTTGACTCCAGAGAAGGAGCCATAAGAACTGGAAGGAACTCTTTCACTCTTAAGCCTGGGGTCTTTGGGGGCTTCAGGGAGGAGGGTAAGAAGGCGGCAGAAGCCCAGGGTGTGCGATTAAACAAATGGCAGTTGTCCTAGAAAATCTGGGGTTGTTGCAAAGCCCCACCTTCAGGGAGTGGGAGACTCCATGTGAGCCCCTAACTCTGTCTCTGTTCAGTAAATGAACCAGAGTTTTAGATCTTCCCTGGGCTATGAAATGTGCCTCATTGGACTAAAACCAGGACTCTTAAAGTGCAGAACATGACATTATATCCTAAAGCAAGAAGGTGATTCCCGTTTCTGCTCTCCTTCCTAGAGCATGATCTCAGTTTGATACCCCTGTGCCTTTAATGCCAACCTGACCCTTGCTCATTGTCCTTTGGACACAGACAGCAGAGCCTCGACTAATCTCAGCCCCTCCACTGAGTCGAGGGCCCTGGGTCATCTCCCCAGGGACTAGCCCAGCACCTGACTAAGTGCAGGAGGGCCTCATTCACAGAGAACACTTGAACAACTGCTCAAGGCACAGAACCCACTTTCAGCGCCTCTCCTTGGAGAACCCTCCAAGCCTACAATTCCACTTCTAGGCATGGGGTCCACAGAAATATGTGCACAGAGATTCATGTGTAGTGGTATTTGGTGCAGCATCAGTAACAGCGAAAAATCAGACACTTCTAGGTTCATCAGTGGGGGACCAGACAAATAAATTAGGTTAAGTTTATACCACGGAACACTATGCAGCCTTCCAAAAGAACAGTGCTGATCTACATATGTTCTGAGATGGAAAGATGGCCCTGATCTATCTATGAGAGGAATAAAATAAATGATGGAGCTGCAGGTGTACAAACTGGTCCTGCTTTTTAAAAAAAATTCAAGTATAATTAACATACAGTGATACATTAGTTTCACGTGTACAATATTATGGTTAAGTAATTCTATATATTACTCTGCTCATCATGATAAGTATACTCTTAATCCCCTTCACCTGTTTCACCCCTTCCCCCACCCCACCCACCTCTCCTCTGGTGACCATCAGTGTGTTAAGAATCTGGTTCTTTTGTTTGTCTCCCTTTTTTCTTTGTTTTGTCTCTTATGTTTGTCTTTCTCTGATTGACCTGGTACACATAACATTATACTTCATCCATGTTGTTACAAATGGCAAGATCTCATTCTTTTTATGGCTGGGTAATATTCCATAACATACACATACCATATTTTTCTTATCCATTCATCCTTTGATGGACATTTTGAGTTGCTTCCATAATTTGGCTGTTATAAAGTTACAATAGACATAGGGGTACATATATCTTTTCGAATTAGTGGTTTTTTTTTTTATTTGAGTAAACACCCAGTAGTGGAATTACTGGATTGTATAATAATTCTATTTTTAATTTTTTAAGGAACCCCCATAATTGGTTTTCCACAGTGGTTACACCAGTTTTCATTCCCGACAACAGTACATGAGGGTTCCTTTTTCTCTACACCCTGCACATAGTTGTTATTTCTTTTCTTTTTTATTTAAGCCATTCTGACAGGTGTGAGGTAATATCTCATTGTGGTTTTCATTTTCATTTCCCTAATGATGAGTGATGCTCATCATCTTTTTATGTGTCTCTCAGCCATCTGGATGTCTTTTTTGGAAAAATGTCTGTTCATGTCTTCTGTGCATTTTTGATTGGATTATTAGTATTATTATTAATATTGGTGTGTGGTTATATAAGCTTTTTATATACTTTGGATATTATCCCTTATCAGATGTATCATTTGCAAAAGTCTCCTCCCATTCACTAGGTTTCCTTTTGTTTTGTTGATGGTTTCCTTTGCTGTGCAGCTTTTTATTTTGGTACAGTCCCATTTGTTTAATTTTGCTTTTGTTTCCCTGACATCAGGAGACATATCTAGAAAGAACTTGCTATGGCTGATGTCAAAGAAATTACTGTCTATATTTTCTTCTAGGAGTTTTATGGTTTCCTGTCTCTCATTTAGGTCTTCCTTCTATTTTGAATTTATTTTGTGTATGATGTAAGACAGTGGTCCAGTTTCATTCTTTTGCATGTTTCTGTCCAGTTTTCCCAATACCTTTTATTGAAGAGGCTGTTTTTTTTTTTTTTCCATTGGAAAGTCTTGCCTCCTTTGTTGATGATTAATTGACCATAAAAGCATGGCTTTATTTCTGAACTATCTATTTTGTTCTGTCTATCTATCTGGATATCTATTTATTTATGATTTTATTTATTTATTTGACAGAGAGAGACACAGCAAGAGAGGGAACAAAAGCAGGGGGAGTGGGAGAGGGAGAAGCAGGCTTCCCACCGAGCAGGGAGCCTGACATGGGATTCCATCCTAGGACCTTGGGGTCATGACTTGAGCTGAAGGCAGATGCTTAATGACTGAGCCACCCAGGCGCCCTTACTTTGTTCTATTTATCTGTGTGTCTATTTTTATACTAATTTCATACTGTTTTGATTACTACAGCTTTGTAGTGTATCTTTAAATCTGGGATTGTGACGCCTCCCTGCTTTTGGTTCTTGTTTTTTTTTTTTTTTCTAAGACTTTATTTATTTATTTGACAGTGAAAGATCACAAGTAGGCAGAGAGACAGGCAGGGTGGGGGGAAAGCAGGCTCCCTGCTGAGCAGAGAGCCCCATGCCGGGGCTCCATTCCAGGATCTTGAGATCATGACCTTAGCCTAAAGCAGAGGCTTAATCCTCTGAGCCACCGAGGCACCTAGGCGCCCCTGCTTTTGGTTTTTTTGAATGTGCATATATATGCCTGGAAGCTGTCTTTAAGGAGGGGGATTAGAGAGGGAAAATGGGGAATTGTGAAACTTTTAGGTTTGACACATTTGCATTTTATACAATTGTCTTCTTTAATATTCATTTGACAAACAAAGTATTGGGAAGCTCTGCATGCCTGGCAGTACTTTAGTCTCTGAGCAAAATTCCTACCTACCATTCTACTGAGAGGAACAGAGAATAAATCTGTTTCACTTTTTTTGTTTGTTTGTTTTTTGAGAATAAGTGTGGAAATAAATAAGTTGAGTGGCGTCAGTGTCAGAAAAATAATAAAAAGAGATAAAGCCTGGAAAGGAGTGGGGCTGGGGTGATTTTTTAGTTGGGTTCTGAATAAAGTTACATTGGAGCAGAGACAGCACTACTTTTAGTAACAAAAAGAAAAAAGAAGAGAGAGAGAAAGAGGCAAATAGTAATTTCCCACCTCTGCCTTTACAGATGAGTTTTTCCATTTTGTCCTGCTCTGCTTTGCCATTGGGACCTTGCTGGTGTGTTATCACTATTATGCAGGTGAGGACCATGGAAACAGGTGGGGGGATAGGAGGGTCCAGACTTGCAGGCTGACACTTCTCTCCCTTGCTGCCCTTCCAGACTGGTTCATGTCCCTTGGGGTCGGCCTACTTACCTTCGCCTCCCTGGAGACTGTCGGTATCTATTTTGGGCTGGGTAAGCTCCCCCCCAGCCCCCCCCCCCACACACAGATTCTTTAGGGGTGGTGACTGGATGCCCACAGATGCCCACCAAGGATCAGAAAGCCACCACATAAACATTTCTTAAAGATCTCCTTATGCTTATGTTTTCTTCCTGACCACTTTCAAGGTCATGGTGAGGTCATTGGCAAAACCCCACGGAAAAAATGGGTAGCTCCACAAAAATGCAACAAAAACAGTTTAAAGTGGCAAACAAACAGAATTAGCCAGAGATGGAAAACAGGGCAGTTTAGGAGCGGGGTACTGAATTCACTGAGTTTCCTGGCACTGTTATTGCTATTGGAGGTCATTGTTTTTAATAATAATAACTCCAGTACTATTATCTAAGCTCAACCTGCTGCCTGAAATTCCACTGCTAATCCCTGTGTGTGTGGTTTAAGCTTTTGTCTGCGGGTGGGTGGGGGGTGAGCCTGAGTCCCTTGTTGGGGCACAAAGGTCAAACTCCTTTTCTTTGTTTGTGAGCAGTTTACCGGATCCACAGTGTTCTGCACGGCTTCATCCCGCTCTTTCAGAAGCTTAGGCTGATGGGTAATGTTCCCACCCTTCTTTCATTCACCCTCTTTCTCCCTATCAGGGTCTCTGGTGGCAAACGAGGCTGCCTATAGGAAAGAGCACAGGGTCTGGAGTCAGGGGCCTGGGTTCAAGGGCTGCTCTTGCTGATTCACCAGCTCTGGGGCCCAGGATCATCTTTCAGCCTCTGTTTCCTCCACTGGATGATGGGTGTAGTAATACCCACTGCACAATGGTGTTGTGCAAAAGCATGTGAGAAACAGAGGTGAAAGTTTTCAAGTGTAGAACACAGTAGAAAAGTGAAGGGAATCTGGGTGTTCCTCATTCTCTCATAGACCTTTGCATTTACCCAAACACCATTTTTGCCAGGATTTTATTTGCCTACTAAGTGTGCTGCAGTTATGTTGCAAAGGACTGATGAGGGAACTGAGACCCAGAGAGGTGGAGTGATTTGCCAAGGGTCACACAGCTAGTGTGGTTGGGCTAGGCTAAAGGAGCTAGCTCCTCTTTCTTTCTGACAGCAGCTCTGTGCCTACCATGATGTCTCAAAACTGAGAGGCCAGGGGGCTGTGTGGCTCTATGCTGAGGCTGTCTCCTATAACCTATTTAATTTATGAAAGGGAAATTAATTGCAGTGGCTGCAGGTGATGGAGAGCCATGGCTTCTAGGGTGACCACATTATTCCAGCTGTGAGAAGTATCTGGGCAACTGAGGGGAATAGTATAGATGAGACCTTGCTGCCTTCAGAATCCCATGCCATCCTGTGGGCTTTGCTTTCCAGGATTCAGGAAGACCGACTGAGGCCAGTGCTGGGCCAGCAGTCACGCTGGGCCCCAGTATGACCATACTGCATCTCCTGAGTGCACAAGGGCAGAGCGCCGTCCTGGGAGACACACGGGCGGGCCAGTCTAGAGCAATAAAGAGAGCGCTTTTCCTTCCATGTAGTCTGAACGCTGACACCAGCCTGGACCCAGGCATCATTTGGGCGGTACTGGCATTCAATCCAGCTGCCAGGTTGGAAGGCAGAGGAAAGGTACCACACCTATGCCCTTTGTGGTTCCTGGATCAGCAGGAGGATTCTAGGATGTTACTTTCTCAGAAGACAGTAGGAGACCCCTGGGCCCTACAAGCTATAATCCGCGTGAGCCTCTTATTCCTCTCAAATTGCCAGGCCATCCAGGTGGCCTCTAAGCCTTACAGAGTCATCCAAAGAAAGAGAACCTACTGCCCTGAGGCAGGGAGCCATCATGCCATGCCCCTAGGGTAAGCCTGATACAGGGAGCTGCTGGGGACTAAAGCCACAGCATCAAGGCATCTTCTCTAGCCCCATTGCCTAGTGCCGGCCCTGCTGCTTTGTATTCCAACAAGATTCAAATAAACGTTTTCTTCCCTGGACTAAAAAAAGAGTCAGCTAAATGTTCCTTCAGGTTTCTTAAGTATGAGAACACATTTGGAGTCTCCTTTGACCCCATCTAGTCAGGGAAGGCAACTTGTCTATTGGATAAAGTATGAAAGAGAATAAATGTACAGCCCCTCACTTTAGAGCCAAGACTCCAATTGCACAAGTTCAGAAAGAGGGTTTTGCAAACATTCCTATGAAAAGATCTGGGGCTGTTAGGTACTCTAAGCCCAACAAATACCAAAGGAATGAAACAGAAGCACACATACACAAAAATTCACTACAAACTTGGATTGCATAAATGGAGGTACAGAGTCTAGATTGAAGGAGGTGATAGTAGTTCTTTATACAGCTAGTCCACACCAATAGCATGTATTCAGTTGTAGATTCACATCTCAAGAGCAATAGTGACAAACTAGAGAACATACAGAAGAGACCAGAGTGGGACTATAAAGAATGACTGAAGAGATAAGAACTCTTCAGTTTACAGAAGAGAAAAGTGGAGCCTTCCCTGAGCTCACAGACTCTTAGATGATACTTTCTCAAGCATTTATGATGGTTCAAGTACAGTCACATGTTATCTGATTTAATTCTCACAGCACCCTTGACATGTCGATCAGCCTAATTTTGCAGAAGGAGAAAGAGACTCAAGGAACTTGAGTAACTTGCTCAAGTTCCCACAGTAAGCAAGTGACAGAGCCGCCATTTGAACCAAGCTTATGTTCTCCTTATGCCAAGCTGCCTTATAGAGCTTGGCCAACCTAGGCCCCCACTCCAGGGAGAGCAGCCCCAAGGCAGCTGCAGTTTTCCCCTGTGTTTCCCAGACCTTGGGATTTCTGAGTTAGAGAGATTTTGGGGTTTGTTTTTTTTTTTTTTTTTTTTAAATGAGGGGAGTGGTGTCTGGCTGGCTTAATTGATGGAGCATTCAGCTCTGGATCTTGGGATTGTAAGTTCAAGTCCCGTGTTGGGTGTAGATATTACTTAAAAATAAAATATTTAAAAATAAATTCAATAGCCTGGGTGGTTCAGTTGGTTAAGCAGCCAGCTCTTATTTTGGCTCAGGATCCTGAGATCAAGACCTGCATCTGGCTCAATGATGGACGTAGAGCCTGCTTAAGATTCTCTCTCTCCCTCAGCCCCTCCCCAGCCTCTACTTGCAGGTGTTCATGTGCACTCTCAAGTGAATAAATAAATAGTCAAAGGAGGGCTACCAACTCTTTCTCTTGCTGATTGAAGACAATAACAACATCAGCATCATTTTATAAAAGAAAGAATAGTTTCACATCAAAAAAGCAGGGAAGGGGAACCTGGGTGGCTCAGTCAGCTAAGCGTCTGCCTTTGCTCAGGCATGATCCTGGGGTCCTGGGATCAAGCCTCATGTCATGCTCCCTGCTCAGCAGAGAGTCCTCTTCTTCCTCTGTCCCGCACCCTCTCGTGCTCTCTCTCTCAGAGAGAGATCTTTAATTAAGATATAATTAAAATCTTAAAAAAAAAGGAGGCAGGGAAGTTATCATTGGAAACAAAAGAGGGTTTTAAATGAATAAATGAAGCTTTATGAAAACTTTACTGTGTGTCCTTTTTCCTCGAATCACTGTGGTCTGGTGAAAAAGTCATCTCTCAGAAACCACAAAACCAGAGAATTTCCAAGGACTTTTAAATTTTCATTTTTCTACTCTCATTCTAAGACACCTCTCTCAATGAAGCTTAAGGAATTATTTCAGAAGAACAGTGACCTCTGAGTAGGGAATGTTCTCAGTAAGCAGGATCGTGCTGTCTCAGCATTCAGCTCTGATCCCGGCCCTGATGTAGATGCCTGGGGCACTCCTCTTCCTCAAAATTGTTTTGTTGTCCTGGGTCCCTTGCATTTCCACATGAATTTTAGAAGCAGCTTATCAACTTCACAAAGAAACCAGTGGGAATTGTGATAGGATTGCACTGCATCTGTAGATAAATTTGAAGGGTATGGTGCTGCTTCTTCTTCTTCTTTTTTTTTTAACTGATTTATTACCTTTTTAACATTTACATTAGAAAAAAAAAATTTGCCCCAAATCCCAGCACCCAGAATCAACCACAGTTAATGTTTGGGTGCGTTTCCTGTGAGTCTTTAGTGCATGAGTTATTTATTTTTATTTTGGGCCCTTTTCTCTTGCACATAGGATAAGGATTTTTCCATTACATAATAAGGATATTTCCAGAAGCATCATCTCCACCCACTGTGCATTTCATGGTTTGCATAATAATCCTTCCAGATCTAGGTAATCATATCAATGGTTAACATCTGTTCAGCCCTTCTTATGTGCTGACTGTGGAGCCAGGCACTTGGTGAACACCATATCTTCACTGAAACCCATGTGAGTGAGGTAGCATCTGTCATGATCTCCATTTTAGAGATGAGAAAATGAAGACACAAATCTAGGTCAGATATTTACCAAACAGTTATAGAATATAGATTTTTATGATAGAAAAAGGAACCTACTGACTCAGGGACAGTGTGGTTAGCCTCATTTCGTGAGAATGCTGTGTCCTTGTGACTGGCTCTGCTACAGCCTGGCAGGGATTTTGGCCAAGTCCTTCTCTGTTCCGAACTCAGTGTCTCCTTCTGTATAGTGGGGATCAGAGCAGCACCACTTCACAATGGTGGCAAGGACTACTTGGGATTAGTGCATAAAGTATTTTTTTTTTATTTTTTTAAAGATCTTTATTTATTTATTTGACAAGACAGAGATCACAAGTAGGCAGAGAGAGAGGAGGAAGGAGGCTCCCTGCTGAGCAGAGACCCCAATATGGGGCTTGATCCCAGGACCCTGGGATCATGACCCGAGCTGAAGGCAGAGGCTTTAACCCACTGAGCCACCCAGGTGCCCCTACAGTCTTTATTTTTAAAGAATCATCCATACAGATTATTATTAGATGCCTAGCTTTATGTCTCATATATTATAATAATTGGTTTTATTAAAACCCTATTATTTGAGAATTTTCTTTCAGGTTTATATTCTCTTATTTGAAAGCAATCCTTTTTGTGGGTTTTTTTTTTTTTTTTGGTGTCTGCTTTTATTATTTGAGTATAGTTGATGTATAAAGTCTTATACATGGTCTCTGGCACACAGTAAGTTGCTCAATAAGGAGCATCTCCTTGGAAGGTACTTGATCAGAGCAGGGGCACACATCTGATCTCAGGCAGGCCAAGTTAGCTTGAGGTAGAAAAACAAGAAGTCAGGGAAAGGTGACCAGGCAAGATGATACCTGATCTGGGGGGTCAGCCGCTGTCCAGCATCACCAGGCAGGAATAGCAGCCAAGTGCTACAGGCCAGAGCCAGCCAGGAAAATGGAACCATACCAGGTGTTTCAACAGACAGATCTAATATAGGGGATATGTTAAACACATACATAAGGAATGAAAAGGCTAAAGGGGTCACTGAGGTATCACAGAGCCTACTTAGGGCTGGGGAAGAAAGGAAAGAAGTTTGAGTTCTTACAACCAAGAAGCTCAGGACAGGGCCCCACAGAGCTGCATCCCAGCCCTTTGAAGAGGGGGCACTGCTTTAGTTGGACTGGTGTCTCTCCAAGGAACCCAGTGAGGCTGGCTCAGGTCCAGTGATATCAGAACTCCATCCAATCTCTCAACAGAAGCGGAATTTTTTAAAATTTTTATTTTATTTGATTTTTTTCAGTGTTCCAAAATTCATTCTTTATGCACCACACCCAGTGCTCTGTGCAATATGTGGCCTCCATAATACCCACCACCAGGCTCACCAACCCCCCACCCTTCTCCCCTCCAAAACCCTCAGTTTGTTTCTCAGAGCCCACAATCTATCATGGTTTGTCTCCCCCTCCAATTTCCCCCAACTCCCTTCTCCTCTCCATCTTCCCATGTCCTCCGTGTTATTCCTTATGCTCCAAAAGTAAGGGAAACCACATGATAATTGACTCCCTCTGCTTGATTTATTTCACTTAGCATAATCTCTTCCAGTCCCATCCATGTTGATACAAAAGTTGGGTACTCATCCTTTCTGATGGATACATAATACTCCATAGTATATATGGACCATATCTTCTTTATCCATACGTCCTTTGAAGGGCATCTTGGTTCTTTCCACCTTTTGGCGACTGCGGCCATTGCTGCTATGAACATTGGGGTACAGATGGCCCTTCTTTTCACTACATCTGTATCTTTGGGGTAAATAACCAGTAGTGCAATTGCAGGGTCATAGGGTAGCTCTATTTTTCATTTCTTAAGGAATCTCCACACTGTTTTCCAAAGTAGCTGCACCAACTTGCATTCCCACCAACAGTGTAAGAGGGTTCCCCTTTCTTCACATCCTCTCCAACACTTGTTTACTGTCTTGTTAATTATGGCCATTCTAACTGGTGTAAGGTGGTACCTCAATGTGCTTTTGATTTGAATCTCCCTGATGGCTAATGATGATGAACATTTTTTCATGTGTCTGATAGCCATTGAAGAAGTCTCTGTTCATGTCTTCTCCCCATTTTTTGAAGTGATTATCTGTTTTGTGTGTGTTGAATTTGAGGAGTTCTTTATAGATCTTGGATATCAGCCCTTTGTCTGTAGTGTCATTCATGAATATCTTCTCCCATTCCGTGGGTTGCCTCTTTGTTTTGTTGGCTATTTCCTTTGTGGAGCAGAAGCTTTTGATCTTGATGAAGACACTTCAATCCAAAACCTATGGGATATGGCAAAGGCGGTCCTAAGGGGGAAATACATAGCCATCCAAGCCTCCCTCAAAAAAATTGAAAAATCCAGAATACATCAGCTCTCTTTACACCTTAAAGAACTGGAGAATCAACAACAAATTAAGCCAACCCCACACACAAGAAGGGAAATAATCAAGATTAGAGCAAAGATCAATGAGATAGAAACTAGAGATACAGTAGAACACATCAGTGAAACTGGAACCTGGTTTTTTGAAAGAATCAATAAGATTGATAAACCATTGGCCAAACTAATCCAAAAAAAAGAGAAGAGGACCCAAATTAATAAAATTATGAACGAAAAGGGAGAGATCGTGACTAACACCAAGGAAATAGAAATAATCATCAGAAATTATAATCAACAGTTAGTTGTATGCCAATAAATTAAGCAATCTGGACAAAATGGATGCATTCCTGGAAACCTATAAACTTCCAAAACTGAATTAGGAAGAAATTGACAATCTGAATAGACCAATATCTAGTAACAAGATTGAAGCAGTGATCAAAAACCTCCCAAAAAACAAGAGCCCAGGACCTGATGGATTCCCTGGAGAATTCTATCAAACACTCAAGGAAGAAATAATACCAATTCTCCTGAAGCTGTTTCAAAAAAAATAGAAACAGAAGGAAAACTTCCAGACTCTTTTTATGAAGCCAGCTCTACCCTGATCCCCAAACCAGGCAAGACCCCACCAAAAAGGAGAATTTCAGACCAGTATCCCTGATAAATATGGATGCCAAGATTCTCAACAAGATCCTAGCTAATAGGATCCAACAGTACTTTAAAAACATTATCCACCATGACCAGGTGAGATTTATCCAAGAAATGCAAGGGTGGTTCAACATTTGCAAATCAATCAATGTGATAGAACAAATCAACAAGAGAAAAGAACCACATGGTCTTCTCAGTTGATGCAGAAAAAGCATTTGACCACATACAGCATCCGTTCCTGATTAAAACAATTCAAAGTATAGGGATAGAGGGAACATTCCTTAACTTTACAAAATCTATGTATGAAAAACCCACAGCGAATATCATCCTCAATCGGGAAAAGCTGACAGCCTTCCCATTGCAATCAGGAACATGACAAGGATGCCCATTCTCACCACTGTTGTTCAACACAGTACTAGAAGTCCTAGAAGTAGCAATCAGACAACAGAAAGAAATAAAAGGTATCCAAACTGGCAAAGAAGAAGTCAAACTCTCTCTCTTCACAAATGACATGACACTTTATATGGAAAACCCAAAGACTCCACCCCCAAACTACTAGAACTCATATAGCAATTCAGTAATGTGGCAGGATACAAAAACCAGTTGCTTTCTTGTACACTAACAAATTTTTTCTAATGCTGGTAACTAATTTTTTAAAAATTCAAATTCTGTTGTGAAAAATGGTTCCTCAAAAAATTAAAAGTATTATTCTACATGATCCAGCAAATCCACATTGAGGCATATGCCCTAAAGAATTGAAAGCAGGGATTCAAACAGATATTTGCACACCCCCATTCATAACAGCCTTAATCACAATTCTAAAAGGTAGGAACAACCCAAGGGTCCATCAGTGGATGAATGGATAACTAAATGTGGTCTATCCATAAATGGAATATTACTCAGTCTTAAAAAGGAGGAAATTCTGACACGTGCTACCACATGGATGAACCCGGAGGACATAATGCTAAGTGAAATCAACCAGTTATAAAAGGACAGATACTGTATAGTTCCTCTTAGATGAGGTCTCTAGAGTCATCAGATTTACAGAGACAGAAATAGAAAGGCTAATGCCAGGGGCTGGCTGGGGTAGGGGAATGGAAAGTTCCTGTTTGATGGGTACAGTTTTAGCTGGGGAAGATGAGAAAGTTCTGAGCATGGATGGTGGGGCTGGCTGCATGACATTTAACGGTTCAGTGTCATTGTACTGTACACTTAAAAATGGTTAAGATGGTAAATTTTATGTTATGTGTATCTTACCACAATTTTTTAAAAAAATTCAAAATAATCTGTGACCAAACAAAACTGGATCCAGCCTGCAGGCCCTCTCTGTTGGGGGTTTCTCCAGGGTGTGTAGTTGGAGGTGCACACAGAATGAGGGAGAACACCAGAGCAAGAACAAGGACACAATCATTTCTGCTCCACTTTCCAACTTTGGGAAGCCTGACCATGCTGTGGGGACATGAATTCATTCCCTGGTCTACCTCTGGTAACCTTGGCCTCTCTGAGCTCCAACTGTCAAAAGAGGGGCTCAGTGGGTCAGGTTGTAGGAGCACCTCATGCCCTGAAAGAAAGCACCCCCACCCTCTGGAGTTCAGTAGAGGGTTCATCTGTCCTAGTGTGCTGCCTCCCAGGGGCCCCAGCCCCCAGTACAGCCTTTGAATCTTCTCATGGTTCCTCTGCCAAGATAGAGCTCAAGGCTAGTGCCACCCCAGAGTCTGGTTACACCTCAGGCATCAAGCAGATTCCCAGTCCAGTATGTGGTCTAAAAATAAACCATTACATCCTAAGTCCAGGAAGGCAGGACTGCAAGTGGAGGAGGGAGAGAGAAAGCCCTTGGATCGGGGTGGGCTTCAGTCTCTGGTTGCCCTGGATTCTGTGCAGTGGGTTTCTGTTGCAACCACTGGAGAGAAGATGGCGGTGTGAGACTGTTTTGAGGCCATATAAGCCAGCTTGCTCTGGGAAGGTAGGAGCAAAGCCCGAGAGGACAGTGATAGTTGTTTGCCCCCTTCTTCTGTCACAGCCACAGGAATCTACTGTCTACTCCAGAGGATGCGGGCCTGAACCAGAGATAGAGCCAGGAATGCTGCTGACTGGGAAGCTGGAGAAAGCACTTGACATTGAGCTAGGCTTTGATGGGAGAGATGTAAGGAAGGACTTTCTAGGCAGAGGGCACAATGTGGGCAAAGGCATAAGGGAATAGAAGAGAATATACATCTGGGAAGCAATGGATAGTCTGTCCAGTGTGGTTGGGGGATATAGGCTGTGTTTAATAGTGAGGATTAGTGGGCAATGGACTTTGAGAACCAGGATAAGAATTTAGGGATTTTAAAAGATTTACCCTGAGGACACTGGGGAGCCATGGAAGGTGTTTGAGCACAGTGAGATTGCATTTTACAAAGATCACTCTGGCACCTCTGTGGGGGTTGTGGGGTTCAAGAAAATGAGCCTCACGGACCTTGAACTCCAGAGACTATAACTGACAAAGGGTTGCTGTGCTCTTTGTTTGCATCAAGGCCAGGCTTCCCATGGGATGCGCCAGCCAATGACTTAACACAAGGGGTTTACTAAGGCAGGTCCCTTCCTGGGAGACATGGGACTGCCTGACATTTACCAGACCTTCTTTAGACAATCTGGCAGGATAGATCCTTCTACCCAACCTTCCTTCCCTCTCTTCTTCACCTGGGGCTAGATGTATATCACAGCTTGACAGCTCTCCCAGCCTTCCACTCCCTCCTCATTACCTCTCACACGGGTGTTTCACCTAATAAAAATCCTTCTATAGTTTATCCTGTCCTGGCATTAGCTTCTCAGAGGGCCCAGACTAACAGGGTGAGACTAGAGACAGGGGCTACTGGTGGCCACAGGAACAGAGAGGAGGGATGAATTTGAAGGCATTTTAAAGGGCTAAGCCATGGGATGTCTTCAACTTGTACACCCACCCTCAGCCCCCCTTGGCTTTCCTTAGGGTTGTCGCTCTTGACACCCAGCATGAGGATTATCTATGTCTGTATTTTTCTCTCCCACTAGATTCTGAGTTTCTTCAATAAATAAATGAATGAGTGAATGAGTGTGCGAGTGAATGAATGAATGGATGGATAGATGAAGTAAATGAAAAAGGAGAATCTCAGATGATCCTGGAGCTCTGGTTTGGGCCTTTTAGTGGATGGTTGTAGTTGTTATTTGCTATTTGTCTCCCTGGTGCTTTTTGCCACTCCAATTTTCCTTCAAAGAATAAGACTACACCCTTTTGTGCATCCAGAGAGTGGAAAGACAGCCCATGGAATGGTGGGGGTGGGGGAAGTATTTGCAAATTACATATCCAATAAGGGGATAAATACCCAGAATATATAAAGAACTCCTACAACTCAACAACCACAAACACCAAATTCAAAACTGGGAGGGAAAAAAGGCAAAGGCATTAAATAGACATTTCTCCAAAGAAGATATATACAAAAGGTCAATAAGCACAGGAAAAGGCGCTCATTATCTTTAGTCATTAGGGAGATGAAAATCAAAACCACAGTGAGATATCACTTCACACCCATTAGAATGGCTATTGTATTTATTTATTTAAAAATATTTTATTTATTTATTTGACAGACAGAGATAACAAGTAGGCAGAGAGGCAGGCAGAGAGAGAGGGCTCTCTCTCTCTCAGGCTCCCTGCTGAGCAGAGGGCCCGATACAGGGCTTGATCCCAGGAACCCTGAGATCATGACCTGAGGCAGAGGCTTTAACCCACTGAGCCACCCAGGCACCCCTGGCTATTGTATTTAAGACAAAAACAAAAAAACAAGAATATAGCAAGTGTTAGCAAGGATGTGGAGCTGGATGCCTGCCAGACCTTCCTTGTACGTTGCTGATCAGAATGTAAAATGACGCAGCCACTATCAAAAACAGTTCAACAGTTTCTAAGAAAGTTAAACATAGAAGCCAGCAATTCATCGCTCAGTCGGTTAAGTATCTGCCTTCAGCTCAGGTTGTGATCCCAGGGTCGCCCAGGAGTCCCATATCGGGCTCCCTGCTCAGTGGGGAGTCTGCTTCTCCCTCTGTCCTCTTACCCCCTCCCCCTGCTTGTGCGCTTGCTCTCTCTCGCTCTCGCTCTCTCTCTCTCTCTCGCCTTCTCTCAAATGAATTAATAAAATCTTTTTTTTAAAAAAAAGCTGGCAATTCTACTCCTAGATGTACATTCAAAAAAATTAAAAATAGGGACTCAAACAGGTGCTTGCACTCCCATATTCATAGCAGCATTATTCACAGTAGCTAAAATGTGGAACCAACCCAAGTGTCCATCCATTGATGAATGAATGCATAGAGACAAAATGCACTCTACCTGTACAATGGAATGTTATTCAACCATAAAAAGGAAGTATATGCTGGGTCTCCTGGGTGGCTCTGTTGGTTGACTGTCTGCCTCCTGGTTTTGGCTCAGGTCATGATCTTGGGGTTGTGGGATCCAGCCCCACACTGGACTCTGTCCTCAGTGCAGATCTGCTTGCCCCTCTTTCTCTGATCCTTCCCCCACTCAAGGTCTATCTCTAAAATAAATACATAAAATCTTAAAAAAAAAAAAAAAAGGAAGGAGATTCTGACAAATGAGTATTGTATGGTTCCACTGATAGGAGATACTAGAAGGCAAGAGATGATGGTGGCTCAGCCAACTGAGACCAAGCAGACTGGGATGGAATGGAGGAGTGGGGTTTGCAGTGGGGTAGGGGGAGTGTGGTTGGGAAGAGCAGGGTTCTTGCTGTAGTGTGTAAACTTTGAGACATTAACAGACACCCATGTAGAAATGTGGGTGGCTGATTCTATGAGTCTGGAGATCTCGGGGTGGTCTGGGCTGCAGATACATGTTTGGGAGACATCAGCATGAGGATGGAATTCAAGGTCCCAAGACTGGATGAGGTCACCAAAACTTCAAGTACAGAAAAGAGTCTTAACCCTCCCTGGAGAGGCCCTATCATCCTTCATTTGTTCCCCACCCCCTAACCTCATGTGCTCCCAGATGGAGAGGTAGGGAAAGGGTGGTTCAAGAAGAAGAAATAATGTGTGCAGACTTGGAGTCTCTGTGATGCCTATGTGGTCACACTGAGCACTTTTGAAGAGGTCAGAGTTTGGGGCCATGGGGAGTAGCAGGAAATACAGTGGCCCAGGGGGGTGGGGCCAGATGTCAAAGGGCCTTAATTGGGGAGGAGCTGGGGCTTTTCCTAATGGCTGTAAGGGAGCCACAGAAGGAAATTGCAAGAGAGGGGCACAAAGCACTCAGCTCTGAGTCTGGGGGAGCTCCCTCTGGCTATAGGCAGGGAGAAGCTGGATGGAGCCTGGATGAAGGGAGACTGACATAGAGAAAGGGGGATATTGGTCCAGAGGATGTGGGGGGCTTTGATATGTGGCAGGATGGGGGCGGGGGTAGGGTGAGAGGGGGAAGGATTGGACAGCAGCAGGCTGGTGCTGTCAGTGGCCCAGCTGTTGAGCAAAGGATTCTGGGAGGATGCCCTACCTATTGGGAAAGACCCAAGGCTACCAAGCCTAGGGAGCTGAGCCAGTGTTCAGAGTGGACCAGCCAGGGCTACTGCAGAGGTGGCCCAGCTGTGGCAGTTCTCCACAGGTCTGGCCTGAGGCAGGGGAGAACCGGGCCTCTTGAAGAAGCCAAGACCCTGCCAGGATGTCCTGTGTGCCTTCAGTCAAGACATTGCCCCTCTCTGAACCTCAATTTTCCCACCTGGAAAATAGGCTTCCAAGAGAGTACAAAATCTCCAGAGGAGAGATTAAGAGTGGGGCTCAAAGAGGCTTCTAGTAAAGTGGAAAGAAACTGGATTCTAATTCTGACTGGCTGTGTGACTTTGGGTAAGACACTTTATCTTTTCCAGCCTTGACTTCCTTATCTGTGATATGGGATGATAATATTACTACCTCATAGAGCAGTTGTAGGAATAAAGGAGGAGCACTTCACACAGTGCCTGGTACCATAGGGGCTCAACAGAGGTTAACGATACACCTTGCTCCCCTCCCCCTTCTCCTTTTTTTTTTTTAAAGGGAAAAAGGGAAATATTTTACTGAACATGAATGACAGCATTTTAAAAATTAATATATAATGTATTATTTGCTTCAAGGGTGCAGGTCTATGAATCTTACACAATTCACAGCACTCTCCATAGCACATACCCTCCCCAATGTCCATCAACCCATCACACTATCCCTCCCCCTGCCAGCAACCCTCAGTTTGTTTCTCGAGATTAAGAGTCTCTTATGGTTTGTCTCCCTCCTGATCCCATCTTCCATCTTGTTTCATTTCTTCCCTCCTTTCCTCCAACAACCCCCGCCCTCCCTCTCTAATTCCTCATATTGGAGAGATCATATGATAATTGTCTTTCTCTGATTGACTTATTTCACTTAGCTTAATACCCTCTAGTTCATCCACATTGTTGCAAATGGCAAGATTTTGATTTTTTTTATTTAAAAGATTTTATTTATTTATTTGACAGACAGAGATCACAAGCAGGCAGAGAGACAGGCAGAGAGAGGAGGCAGAGAGAGAGGAGGACTCAGGTTCTCCTTGAGCAGAGAGCCTGATGCGGGGCTCGATCCCAGGATACTGGGATCATGACCTGAGCCAAAGGCAGAGGCTTCAACCCACTGAGCCACCCAGGTACTCCAAGATTTTGATTTTTTATGGCTGCATAGTATTCGTGTGTGTGTGTGTGTGTGTGTGTGTGTGTGTGTATACCGCATGTTATATACACCGCATGATATATATATATAAATACCACATCTTCTTTATCCATTCATCTGTTGATGGATATCTAGGTTCTTTCCATAGTTGGGCTATTGTGGACTTTGCTGCTATAAATATTCGGGCGCATGTACCCCCTCAGATCACTACATTTGTATCTTTAGGGTAAATACCCAGTAGTGCGGTTGCTGGGTCATAGGATAGCTCTATTTTTCAACTTTTTGATGAACCTTCATGCTGTTTTCCAGACTGACTGCACCAACTTGCATTCCTACCAAAAGTGGGTTCCCCTTTCTCTGCATCCTTGCCAACATCTGTCATTTCCTGATTTGTTAATTTTAGTCATTCTCACTGGTGTGAGGTGGTATCTCACTGTGGTTTTAATTTGTATTTCCCTGATGCCAAGTGATGTTGAGCACTTTTTCATGTGTCTGTTGGCCAGTTGTATGTCTTCTTTGGAGAAATATCTGTTCATGTCTTCTATCCATTTCTTGATTGAATCATTTGTTCTTTGGGTGTTGAGTTTGATACGTTCTTTTTTTTTTAAATTTATTTGACAGAGAGAGATGACAAGTAGGCAGAGAAGCAGGCAGAGAGAGAGAGAGAGAGAGAGAGAGAGGGAAGCAGGCTTCCCGCTGAGCAGAGAGCCTGATGCGGGACTCGATACCAGGACCCTGAGATCATGACCTGAGCCGAAGGCAGCGGCTCAACCCACTGAACCACCCAGGCACCCCTGATACGTTCTTTATAGATTTTTGGATACTTTATCTGATATGTCTTTTGCAAATATCTTCTCCCATTCTGTCAGTTGTCTTTTGGTTTTGTTGACTGTTTCCTTTGCTGTGCAAAAGCCTTTGATATTGATGAAGTCCCAATAGTTCATTTTTGTCCTTCCTTCCCCTCCCTTTGGTGATGTTTCTAGGAAGAAGTTGCTATGGCTAAGGTCGAAGAGGTTGCTGCCTGTGCTCTCCTCTAGGATTTTGATGCATTCTGTCTCACATTGCGATCTTTCATCCATTTTGTGTCTATTTTTGTGTGTAGAGTAAGGAAATGGCCTAGTTTCATTCTTCTACATGTGGTTGTCAAATTTTCCCAACACCATTTGTTGAAGAGACTGCCTTTTTTCCATTGGATATCCTTTCCTGTTTTGTCAAAGATTAGTTGACCACAGAGTTGAGGGTCCATTTCTGGGATCTCTATTCTGTTCCATTGATCTATGTATCTGTTTTTGTGGCAGTACCATACTGTCATGATGATGACAGCTTTGTAATAGAGTTTAAGTCTGGAACTGTGATGCCACCAACTTTAATTTTCTTTTTCAACATACCTCTGGCTATTTGGGGTCTTTTCTTATTCCATATAAATTTAATGACTATTTTTTCCACTCCTTTGAAAAAAATTGATGGTATTTTGATTGGGATTTTATTAAATGTGTAGAGTTTGTTTTAGGTAGCATACACATTTTCACAATATTTGTTCTTCTGATCCATGAGCATGGAACATTTTTCCATTTCGTTATGTCTTCCTCAATTTATTTCGTGAGTACTTTATAGTTTTCTGAGTACAGATTATTTGCCTCTTTGGTTAGGTTTATTCCTAAGTATCTTATGGTTTTGGATGCAATTATAAATGAGATTGACTCCTTAATTTCTCTTTCTTCTGTCTTGCTGTTGATGTATAGAAATGTAACTGATTTCTGTGCATTGATTTTATATCCTGACACTTTACTGAATTCCTGTATGAATTCTAGCAATTTTAGATTGGAGTCTTTTGCGTTTTCCACATAAACTATCATAGCATCTGCAGAGAGTGAGGATTTGACTTCTTCTTTGCCAATTCAGATGCCTTTTATTTCTTTTTGTTGTCTGATTGCTGAGGCTAGGACTCCTAGTACTATATTAGCAGTGGAGATAGTGGACATCCCTGCCGTGTTCCTGACCTTAAGGGGAAAGTGCTCAGTTTTTCACCATTGAGAATGATATTCGCTGTGGGTTTTTCATAGATGGTTTTTATGATATTGAGGTATAGACACTCTATCCCTACACTAGGAAGAGTTTTGATCAAGAAAGGATGCTGTTCTTTGTCAAATGCTTTTTCAGCATCTATTGAGAGTATTATATGGTTCTTGTTTTTTCTTTTATTAATATACTCCAGCACATTGATTGATTTGCAGTTGTTAAATAAAACTTGCAGTCCAGAAGTAAATCCCACTTGGTTGAAGTGAATAATCCTTTTAATGTACTGTTGGATTCTGTTGGCTAGTATTTTGATGAGAATGCTTGCATCAGTGTTCATGAAGGATACTGGTCTGTAATTCTGCTTTTTATAGG
The DNA here is from genome assembly GCF_030435805.1 of Mustela lutreola. NCBI lineage: Eukaryota > Metazoa > Chordata > Mammalia > Carnivora > Mustelidae > Mustela > Mustela lutreola. The sequence continues at coordinate 54,561,030 of NC_081291.1, read as the reverse complement.
GTCTTTGTCTGCTTTGGGGATCAAGTTAATGCTGGCCTCATAAAATGAGTTTGAAAGTTTTCCTTCCATTCCTATTTTTTCAAACAGTTTCAGGAGAACATGTCTTAATTCTTCTTTAAATGTTTGCTAAAATTCTCCTGGGAAGGTGCCTGGCCCTGGTCTCTTGTTTGTTGGGATATTTTTGATTACTCCTTTAATCTCCTTACTGGTTATGGGTCTGTTCAGTTTTTCTATTCCTTCCTGGTTCAGTCTTGGTAGTTTATATGTCTCTAGGAATGCATTCATTTCTTCCAGAATGTCAAATTTGCTGGTGTATAGTTGCTCATAATATATTCTTGTAACTGTGTGTATTTCTTTGGTGTTGGTTGTGATCTCTCTTCTTTCATTCATGATTCTATTAATTTGGGTCCTTTCTCCTTTCTTTTTGACAAGTCTGGTCAGGGGTTTATCAATCTTATGCTTTCAAAGAACCAGCTATATATATATAGATATATATTGAAACAGATACATATCTATATATATATATATAGATTGATAGATATATCTATCTATATCTATATTTATCTATATTTATATCTATATCTATATTATTATCTATAAATATCTATATTTATATCTATATCTGTATCTATCTATCTATATATATATATTAGACTGGTGAGTAGAATAGAGCTGTACATTTGATTTGAGGTGTATTTTGCTCTGTTAGAAGAAACTGCCTCCCAAAATTTTAAAGAAAGAAAAACTTATATATACAAAATAACAAAATATACAAAAATAAGGGTAAACATGATGAAGGGATGGAATATGACTGTAAAGATGAGAATTTAAAAAGATTCTAAAAAGGAATTGATAAAAGTTGGTTCAAAAAAGAAAAAAAAAGAGGAAAGAGTGTGATCAGGCTGGAGGCCAGAACAAAGCCATGCACTAGATATAAGGTATATTTTGATCTGTTAGAAGAAACTGTATCCCAAAATTTTATTTTATTTTAAAGATTTTATTTATTTATTTGAGGGAGAATGAGTGAGAGAGAACATGAGAGAGGAAAAGGTCAGAGGGAGAAGCAGACTCCCCAAGAAGCTGGGAGCCCAATGCGGACTCAATCCTGGAAGTCCGGGATCATGACCTGAGCAGAAGGCAGTTGTTCAACCAACTGAGCCACCCAGGTGCCCTATCCCAAAATTTTAAAGAAAGAAAAACCTATATGTATACAAAAAACAAGGTTAAATACAATGAAGGGATAAAATATGACTATAATAATGAAATTTTTAAAAGATTTTTTAAAAGGTATTGATAAGATAAAATAGTTTAAAAAGGTTAAAAGAGGAAAAGGAAAAATTTTAAAAATAGAATAAGAAAAAATAAAATTAAAAAAATTTAACTTTGAAAGACTAAAGAATCATGGAGGAAAAGCCATGAATTCTATGTGGTGTATTCCTGTAGCTCTGAAGTTTTGCCATTCTCATTGATCAGTGAACTTGGTCTTGGCTGGATGTTCTTGCTGATCTTCTGGGGGAGAGGCCTATTGCTGTGATTCTCAAATGTCTTTGCTCAAGGTGAGATTGCACCATCCTTGCCAGGGCTAAGTAATCTGCTTGGTTTGCTCTCCAGAGCTTTTGTTTCCTGAATGCCTTCCATACAGCTTTGGAGGACAGTAATGAAGATGGCAGCCTCCCAATCTCTGAGGAGCTAAGAGCTCAGGACCCCATACCTCAATGCACCCTCAGAAAAAAAGCAGTGAATCCCTCCCGACTCCCTGGTCTCCTGCCACAATCTGAGCTCACCCAGCCTGTGACCAAGCATTTCTATCTCTGGTGCATGGCCCCATTTGGAGTCTCCAAACCCAGCAGATTCCTGCAGCACGCTCCCGTGATGCTCCTCCCAGAGGAGGAAGGTGAGTCTCTCTGGACCTGCCACTTGTGGGATCCCTGCTCCAACAGCAGTGCCCCGACTGTGCCTTGGATCATGGTTGAAGGGAACCCCGTTCTGATAGAGCACTCCTCGGCTCCATCTCTGAAGCCAACTTCCCCCCTCTGATATCTGGGGGGTCTGCCACACTCATGCACTCTGGTCTTTCTTGACCCTGTGTGTCCTGAGATCACACTGTCCCCACGAGGACTCCACCCCTGCTTAGTCTCTGGAGTGACATCCCTCAGAGGATCAGACTTCTAAAAGTTTGAATTTTGTGCTCCATTGCTCCACTGCTTACCGGGATCTGCCCCACCCCCCACTGTCTCTCTTCTCGTACATCTCCTCAGATTCACTTCTCCACACCTCCTACCTTCCAGAAAGTGGTCGCTTTTCTGTTCCTAGAATTGCTGCTCTTCTCTTTGATCTCCTGTTGAGTTTGCAGGTGTTCCAAGTGGTTTGATAATTATCTAGCTGAATTTAGGTCTCCTACTTTTATGCTATCCTGCTTCTCCCCTCGCCATCCCTTCTCCTTTAATGTGGCCTTTATAGGAGAGAACAAGGGCCTGAGAGGTGGACCTCTGCATACCAAGATTGCAGTGAGAGGGAAGCCTCTAGGGTCTCAGAAAGAAAGAGCTTAGAGGCCCTGGGTAATTTTACCATTGGGAGGGGAGCCTGGAGGTGGGAGGAGGAAAAGGAGAGAGAAGGATATCTGGGAGCAGTGGGGGTGGGCAAGGCAGGTCAGGGAGTGACCTCATCTCCCACCCCTTCCTTTGTAGGGGGTCTGGGGAAGGAGTAGAGAGGGAAGCTGCCTTGCCCAATCTACCAGGTCAGTGGGCCATTCTCAGCATTAGTAAGTCAGAGGGACAGCAAGTATGCCCTGGTCCCAGGAGGTGAATTTAAGGAATTTTTAAAGTTTCAGAAAGCAAAATAAATGTTGGTTTGGAATAGCCTAGAGTAGTTGTATGTAGTTGTAACTTGATTGTTCCTCCTGCTACAGCAAGAGCTCTCCAAGCGTGGTCCCAGAACCACCCCCAGTCAGTATACCACCATCATCATCACCTCAGAACTTGTTAGAAATGAAAAGTCTTGGGACGCCTGGGTGGCTCAGTTGGTTAAGCAGCTGCCTTCGGCTCAGGTCATGATCCCCGCGTCCTGGGATCAAGTCCCACATCCGGCTCCTTGCTCCGCGGGGAGCCTGCTTCTTCCTCTGACTTTGCCTTCCACTCTGCCTGTGCTCGCTCTCGCTCTCTCTCTCTGACAAATAAATAAATAAAATCTTTAAAAAAAAAAAAGAAATGAAAAGTCTCGGGTCTCCTAGGTGGCTCAGTGGGTTAAGCGGCCACCTCTTGGTTTCAGCTCAGATTATAATCCCAGGGTCGTGGGATTGAGCCCCATGTTGGGCTCTGCACTCAGCAAGGACTCTGCTTATAGATTCTCTCTCTCTCTGCCCCCCCGTCCCTGCTTGCACATGCTCTCTCCCTTTCTCTAAAATGAATAAATAAATCTTAAAAAAAAAAAAAAAAAGGAAAGAAATGAAAAGTCTTGGGTCCTACCCTGGACCTCTCTGTCTGTCAAATAAATAAATAAAATCTTAAAAAAAAAAAAAAAACAACTCTGTGGGGTAAAGCCTGCAATTGGTATATGTGATTTTGTTTATTTATTTATTTATTTTTTTACTTATTTGAGGTGGGGGCACAGCAGAGGGAAAGGGAGAAAGTCTTAAGAGTCTTAAGCACACTCCATGCTGAGAGTAGAGCTGGACACAGGCTCGATCCCATGACTCTGATATCAGGATCTGGACAAAACCAAGAGTCAGAGGCTTAACTGATGGCGCCACCCAGGCCCTCTGCATATGTGATTTTTTAAAAATATTATTTTATTTATTTATTTGACAGAGATCACAAGTAGGCAGAGAGGCAGAGAAAGAGGAGGAAGCAGGCTCCCTGCTGAGCAGAGAGCCCGATGGGGGGCTCCATCCCAGGACCCTGAGATCATGACCTGAGCCAAAGGCAGAGGCTCAACCCACTGAGCCACCCGGGCGCCCCTGCATATGTGATTTTTAAACAGTGTTACTATCTATAAAGAATGTATCAAGCTCAACACCCAAAGAACAAATAATCCAATCAAGAAATGGGCAGAAGACATGAACTGAGAAGAAGTCATCCAAATGTCCACAGAAACATGAAAAAGTGCTCCACATCACTCAGCATCAGAGAAACAGAAATCAAAACCACAGTGATATACCAACTCACACCAGCCAAAATGGCTAAAATTAACAACTCAGGAAACAACAGATGAGGATGCGGAGAAAGGGGAACCCTCTTACATTGTTGGTGGGAATGCAAGCTGGTGCAACCACACTGTATAACAGCATGGAGGTTCCTCAAAAAGTTGAAAATTGAGCCACCCTATAACCCAGCAATTGCACTACTGGGTATTTACCCCAAAGATACAAATGTAGTGATCTGAAGGGACATCTGAACCTTATGTTTATAGCAGCAATGTCCACAATAGCCAAACTATGGAAAGAGCCCAGATGTCCATTGACAGATGAATGGATAAAGAAGATGTGGTGTGTATATACAATATGATATTAGTCAGCCACCAAAAAAATGAAATTTTGCCGTTTGCAACAATGAGGATGGAACAAAGGGGACAAAAGAGTGTTATGAAAAACAGAATATGTCAATCTGAGAAAGCCAAATATCATATGATCTCACTGACATGTGGAATTTAAGAAACAAAACAGAGGATCATAGGGGAAGAGAGGAAAAAATAAAACAAGAAATACTCTTAATCCCAGGAGACAAACTGAGGGTTGCTGGAGGGGAGGGAGGTGGGGGATGGGCTACCTGGGTGATGGATATTAAGGAGGGCTCATGGTGTAATGAGCGCCGCATATCATATAAGACCGATGACTCACTGACCTCTACCTCTGAAACCAATAATACATTATGTTAATTAATTGAATAAAAAATAAAACCGAAATCTGTAAAAACAAACAAATAAAATAAATTGTGTTACTGAGATATAATTCACCTGTCATACAGTTCATCCATTTAAAGGTATAATGGAACAGTTGGGTGTTGTCACAGAGTGGTGCACAATTATCACAATGCGGTATAGACCTCTCTCATCACTCCCCACCAAAAAAACCCCTGTTAGCAGCCACTCCCCATTTCCCTTTTCCTCAACTGGAGGCAACCATATTCTACGTTCTATCTTTATGAATTTGCCTATTCTGGACGTTTCAAATGGACAGAATTATACAATGTGTGGTCCTTCATGTCTAGTTGTTTTTTTTTTTTTTTCACATAGCAAAATGTTTTCTTTTTTTTTTTTTTTAAGATTTTATTTATTTATTTGACAGAGAGAGATCACAAGTAGGCAGAGAGGCAGACAGAGAGAGGAGGAAGCAGGCTCCCCACTGAGCAGAGAGCCCGATGCGGGACTCGATCCCAGGACCCTGAGATCATGACCTGAGCCGAAGGCAGCGGCTTAATCCACTGAGCCACCCAGGCGCCCCGCAAAATGTTTTCAAGGTTCATCCATGTTGTAGCTGTGTGTCAGGATTGCCTTCCTTTTTATGGCAGAGTAATAGTCCGTTGCGCGGATATACCACGTTTATTTATCCATTCTTCTGTTGATGGGGACCGGCACGTAGGTGCTTTCTGCTTTTTGGCAGTAATGAGTAACGCTGCTAGGAACATTCTGGTATAGGTTTTCATGTGGACACAAAACCCCCCAGGTGATTTTGAAACATGCTCAACTTGGAGAAGTCTCTGCTGTGGACTGTTCTATTGGGCGAACGTATCGCAATTTATTCCTCTGTTACTAATAAGCACGTTGGTTGTTCCCAGTGTTTGGTGTTATGACAATGATGACATGAACATTATACACATTCTTCCTAGTGCAAGAGTTTCTAAATGGTTGTGGAATTTCTGGGTCAGAGGATGTGCATATCTTGAACTGTCCTAGTTTATGTATTTAGGATTTTATTTATTTATTTGTCAGAGAGAGAGAGTGAACACAAGCAGGGGGAGCAGCAGGCTCCTGGCTGAGCAGGGTGTCGGATGTGGGCCTCCATCCCAGGACCCTGGGATCATGACCTGAGCCAAAGGCAGATGTTTAACCAACTTAACCAGGTGTCCCTTGAGATTTCCTAATTTAAACCACACTCTTTTCCAAAGTGGATTGACTCTTTACCCTCTCGTGTATCCAGTGGTACTATCAGCTTACCAACAGTTGGTATTGATGGCCTTTTATTTTATCTTATTTCATTTTTTAAAGATTTTTAAAAGATTATTTTTTTTAAGCTGCTTCTACACCCAATGTGGGGCTTAAGCTCACAACCCTGAGTTCAAAAGCCTCATGGCCTTTTAATTTGGGTCAATATGTTAGGCATATAATGTTATCTAGCTGTGTTTTACTTTGCACTTCCTGTTTGTTAATGAGGTTCAACATTTTTTTTTACATACTTAGCATCCCTTTGCATTTCCCCTTTTAGGAAGAGCTGGATCACGTTTTTAGCCTATTTTTTTTTTTCTCTGTTGTCTGTCTTTTTTCTGTTGATTGTAAGAATTTTTTTTTTAAGATTTTATTTATTTATTTGACAGAGAGAAATCACAAGTAGATGGAGAGGCAGGCAGAGAGAGAGAGAGGGAAGCAGGCTCCCCGCTGAGCAGAGAGACCCTGAGATCATGACCTGAGCCGAAGGCAGCGGCTTAACCCACTGAGCCACCCAGGCACCCCGATTGTAAGAATTCTTGATGTATCTTTGATACTATCGTCTGTTTAATATTTGATGTCTAACTATGTATGTTTCAATGATCTTTTCTCACTTCATGGATCATCTTTTCACTTTTTATGATGTTAAAAGCCCTAACCTTATATTCAACAGTCTCTTGCCTATAAAGGAATGAATGAACAATGTATTAGATTGATCTTGGGATTTGAATGATGCTTTGGGAAACAGCATCAATTCTGTGATATTCCTGCCTAACTACATAAACTGAATCTCATCATGAGGAAATATCTGACAAGCCAGCTAGAGGAACTTTTTAAAAAAAGATTTATTTATTCATTTATTTGGGAGAGAGAGAAACAGCAGAGTGAGAGAGAACACAGTGGGGTTGAGGGCGAGGCACAGAGGGAGAATGAGAAGCAGATTCCCCGCTGAGCGACAGAGCAGGTAGCCGAAGTGAGGCTCAATCCCAGGACCCTGGAGTCACCTCCTCAGCTGAAGGCAGACGCCCAACCAATTGAGTCATCCAGGTGTCCCTGAATGGAAGGACATTTTATAAAATACTGATCCATACTCTTCATAAGTGTCAATGCTATGCAAGCCAGAGCAAAGAGCTGTTACAGATTAATCAAGGCTGAAGAGATACCATAAATAAATATAAACATGATCTTGAATATTCTTCATTTATAGAGGACATAATTGGGACAATTGGCAAAATCTGAATAGGATCTGCAGACAAAACAAGACATTATTAATGTTTCATTGTCAGTTTCTTGGCTTTGATCATTGTACTGTGGTTATGTAAGGAAACAACTTTGTTTTCAGAAAGCACATGCTGAAGGATTTAGGATAAAGAGGCATCATGTCTGCAAGTTGCTCTCAAATTCAGGGGGAAAAAACATACTTACACAGAGAAGATTAAAATAAATGTGGTAATATGTTAATATTTGGGAATCTGGTGAAAGGGGTATTTGTTCTATTCTTGCAACTTCTCTTTATGTCTGAAATTATGTCAAAATGAAAAGTAAAAAACAAATCTGTTTGCCACAATAGGTGCTAAAATCAGAGATTAGCCAAGATCAGTAACTAGACATTTCTGCTACAAATACAAACAACCCAAAAGGCAATGGACAAAAAAAAAATTTTTTTTTTTTTAATTTATTTGACAGACAAAGATTACAAGTAGGCAGAGAGGCAGGCAGAGAGAGAGGAAGGAAAGCAGGCTCCTCTGTGGAGCAGGGAGCCCAATGCGGGGCCCGATCCCAGGACCCTGGGATCACGACCTGAGCCAAAAGCAGAGGCTTTAACCAACTGAGCCACCCAGGCGCCCTGGACAAAAAACTTTAATAGACACTTCAAATAAGAGGAATGTCACCTGGCCAATACACATATGAAAATATGCTTTATCTCATTAACTATCAGGAAATAATCACAATTAAATATAAATGAATAAAAATAAAAATAAATTAAACAAAATTACAATAGAGATATTACTCCACAACCACCAGATTGGTGAAAACAAGTGTCTGATGATACCAACTATACTCCCATTCAGCAGCAGGGATGAACACCCCTGCTGGGAGGGAATGTGCATTTATTACTTCACTCATTTTGGGAAGCTATTGGGCATTATCTAGTAAAACCAGAGATACACATTCTGTGGTCCAACAATTCACTCTTTTTTTTTTTTTAAAGATTTTATTTATTTATCAGAGGGTGGGGGGAGAAAGAGAGCACAGGCAGACAGAATGGCAGGCAGAGGCAGAGGGAGAAGCAGGCTCCCTGCTGAGCAAGAAGCCCGATGTGGGACTCGATCCCAGGACGCTGGGATCATGACCTGAGCTGAAGGCAGCTGCTTAACCAACTGAGCCACCCAGGCGTCCCACAATTCACTCTTAATGTATTAGCAGTACTGTCCAAAATAGCCCCAAGTTGGAAACAGCCCAAATATCTATGAACAGGAGAATGGATCAGTTGTGGTACAGTCATTTACTGGAATGTTACACACCAGTAGAAATGAACACACTACATCTGCAGATAACAACATGGATGGGACTTACAGATACAAAAATAATATGTTTATATCCTTACCAACATAATATGGAGTAAAACCATATGGTTTTGTTTACATAAATTTTCCAAGTAGATAAAACCAAAGCTATATTGATTACAGACACATAAACAGGTAATAAAACTATGAAGGAAATCGATAAACAGATCCCTAAGCCTGGGGAGAGTGTTTAACCTGTAGGAGGAGTGTGATTGAGCAGACAAAGGGGGCCAGTGCCTGCGATCTGAGGTGATGGCAGTGTTCTATTTCTTCTTTCTTCTCCTTCTCCTTCTTTCTTCTTCTTCTTCTTCTTCTTCTTCTTCTTCTTCTTCTTCTTCTTCTTCTTCTTTCTTCTTCTTCTTCTTCTCCTTCTTCTTCTTCTTCTCCTCCTCCTCCTCCTCCTCCTCCTCCTCCTCCTCCTTCTTCTTCTTCTTCTTCTTCTTCTCGTTCTTCTTCTTCTTCAGATTTTATTTATTTATTTGAGAGAGAGAGAGAGCGCGCGCACAAGCAGAGGGAAGGGGCTGAGGGAGAGGGAGAGGCAGACTTCCTTGCTGAGCCAGGAGCCTGGAGCAGGGTTCCATCCCAGGACATTGACCTGAGCTGAAGGCACAGGCTAGACACACAGGCGTCTCAGTGTTCCATTTCTTTACCTGGGTCGTGGTTGTTACAGGAGAGTTTACTTTATAACTATTTAAAACCGTGTGTCTATCTCGGATACTTTTCTCTGTATTATATTCCACAGTAACAATGGTTTAAATCATGTACTGTGTTAAAGACAAAAAGTAATCTTTGCTCTTTGCTCAATTGGAGTGCTATTACAGCATGTGAACACAAGAGGGAGCTCTAACCAGCGAGCTGCGGCGAAAAGAGGTCTCCTAGCAACAGAGAAAAACATTTGAGGAGGAAACTTGCTGCGAGTCATTAACTATATTCTGGCTCCTGCACCTGCCAGGTCGGCCCAGGTTGGCCTCTGGTACCTGGAGCGTCTCTGTTGGGTCTAAGAGTGCTTCTGACCTTTCCGGATGGGCTCTTCTCCCAAATGCGAGGTCTGGGGAGGGCGGGGAGGCTGCGCCCTTGCATCAGTGAACTTGGTTTTCTCGCTAGTGTCAGATAATGACACCCTCAGGCCTTGACGGAGGGCCCTTCTCTAAGGCTGCAAAGTCGCAGTGTTTCCCGAAAAACGAAAGAAATTAAAAGGGGGCTTTGCCCACAGCCTTCTAAGGCACCAGGTCACAAAGGAAGAAGGCTTTCCAGAATTGGGTTGTGGTGGGGCGCCTGGGTGGCTCAGTGGGTTAAAGCCTCTGCCTTTGGCCCAGGTCATGATCCCAGAGTCCTGGGATCGAGCCCCGCATCGAGCCCCTCATCGAGCCCCTCATCGGGCTCTCTGCTCAGCGGGGAGCCTGCTTCCTCCTCTTTCTGACTGCCTCTCTGCCTACTTGTGATCTCTGTCTGTCAAATAAATAAAATCTTAAAAAAAAAAAAAAAGAATTGGGTTGTGGTGAAGGTTTTCTGGATTTTTGATAAAACAGAAGGTTTTATAATGAATAGGTAAATGTCATCCTAAATTTACCTATTTACATCCTAAATAGGTAAATGCACATCCTAATGATGATGTGCATATGCAGAAAACACTGTGTGAGAGAGCTTTCCCATACTTCATCTCACTTAATTTCACAACCATTCTGGTATCACTCCACTTGGCAGATGAAGAAACTGAGACTTAGAGACACAAATGGGATGAAGTCCAGAGCTTTCCTCTCCAATCAAATTTACAAAAGGTTAAATATGAGTTTATTCAGAAAGAGGAGAAGCTGTCAATTGTCTCAAAGAAAGAAATGAAATTTTAAACAACTTATTTTCTCCATTAACTAGTGAAACTATTTCAAATCATGACACTTCTCAGTGTTGGGAAATTGGCACTCTTGCACAACTTGAGTCTTTAAAATATTTCTGTCCTTTGATCCATGGACCTCACTTCTAAGAACCTATCCTAAGGACATAATTTGAAAGCTGGGAGAGGTGTATGTACAAATATTAGTGGCAGCATTATTTATGATGGCAAAAATTGAAAACAACACAGGGAAACAGGTAGCCAAAGGAAGAAAGTAAAATCAATGCCTCCATTTTTTAAAAAATGAAGACACCGAAGCTTGTGGCATCATCGGAAAGGTTCCTGTGAAATATTAAATGAGAAAAAAACAAAAAACAAAAAACCACAGCTGCAAAATATCCTCAACACTCAGCAAGTTTGTAAATATACAACATCCCATTGGTGTATGTAGGGGTAGAAATAAAGTGGGGAAAGGAAAAAAAAACTGGAGAAGTAATAGTGCTTCTTTTCTGTCCTGGGTTTTTTGTTTTTTGTTTTTTTTAAGATTTTATTTATTCACATGACAGAGACACAGTAAGAGAGGGAACATAAGCAGGGGGTGTGGGAGAAGGAGAAGCAGGCTTCCCACCGATCAGGGAGCCCAATGCCAGTCTTGATCCCACAGGGATCAAGCCAAAGGCAGATGCTTAACTGTCTGAGCCACCCAGGCACCCCTGTCCTGTTTGTTTGTTTTTTTCTAAACTTTTTTCCCTCCCCTTTCACCCACACTCATTTTACTTTTTCTTCTTTTCATTTTTCTTTATTTTCTTGGATATCTTTCTTATATTGGTTGGCAGTACAATGCTTCCTCCAAGGAAGTCAGAGAGTATAAGAACATTAAAATATTCCCACTCACAAAGAAACAACTTCTAGTAACATCTCAGAGCAGTAGTTCTTAAACTTGAACATGTAAACAGCATCATCTAGAAGACTTGTTAAAACCCAGACTGCTGGGCCCCACTCCAGAATTTCTGAGGTATGGGGCAGGACTCAAGAATTTACATTTTAAACAAGTTCCCAGGTGATGCTGGTGCTGCTAGTCCCCAAGCCACACTTAGAGGACCACTGCCTTAGAGTTTAACCTTATAAAGTTTTTCTACATTTCACACATACAGATTCCTCACTAAAATACAATGGACTCTTAGGTGGTTTTCCCAGGAGCATTCTCATATGCTACATTTTTGGTGTACCCTTAATTATTATCTAAATAATTAAGATTGTCATAATTATTAAATAATTATCTTAATTTTTAAAATTATTCAGATGAAGTTTCCAGTTCTAGAAACAGAATCATTGAGTCAAAAGACCTGTGTGTGGGACGCCTGGGTGGCCCAGTTGGTTGGACGACTGCCTTCAGCTCAGGTCATGATCCCAGAGTCCCAGGATCGAGTCCCGCATCGGGCTCCCAGCTCCATAGGGAGTCTGCTTCTCCCTCTGACCTTCTCCTCGCTCATGCTCTCTCTCACTGTCTCTCTCTCTCAAATAAATAAATAAAATCTTTAAAAAAAAAAAAAAAAAGACCTGTGTGTTTTTTTAAGGTTTTAATATAGATGGTCGAATTGCCACCACAGAATCTGTTTGCCATGTGCTATGTAAACGTGTCGTCTAATTTAATCTTCACAATTTATTCATTCATTCAGCATATATCCATCAAATCCTCCTCTTTTTTTAAGTAGGCTCCATGTTCAGCATGGAGCCCAAAGTGAGGCTTGATCTCAAGACCTGACCAAGACCTGAGCTGAGATCAAGAGTCAGACATCTAACTGACTGAGCCCTTCAGGGGCCCCTCATTGAATGGTATTTTGTGCCAGGCACTTTGGGAACTCAGGATTAAGCAAGATGCAGCAATCCTATGAGATAGATACTACTATTACTCTCATTGTATAACTGAGGAAACTGAGATCCATGAAATGACTTGCCTGGGAAGACTCAGCGGGTCGCCGTATCCTGGGGCTGGTTGCCTCAATCATTTGCACAAAGAAAGCCACTGCCGGCTCCAGGCAGCCTCACGCTGCATTGTTCCACAGTGAAGGGAAGATTTTAATTTTGGGTGGCAACTCTCTTCCCTCCCCCACCCCATCACGATCCTGGAAAAGTCAAATGAGGAAACATCCTGGCATATAGCACTTGGAAATAAAGCTCATCCACAAAGTTGCCAGGAATAAAAGCTAACAAAACTTTCTCAACTGAGCTTGACTTCCCACTCAAGAAATCAGGCAGAACTGGCCCCATTTGATCCCAAAGTTAGACTTCTTAGAAAAACCTCTCACAAAAAGCAGGATAGATGTGTATGGACATGGAGCAGTTCAGTCAGACATTGTTTTTCACTTTCCTAAATTAACTAATCACAACTTCGGCCTCCACATCTCATAGGATTAAATGCGAGAGCTTGTGAATTAAACAGGTTTGACAAAGTAGAATGTTTCACAATAAATTATTCTGACCCTGGAAGCTTCAGTTTCCTCATTTGCAAATGGGGCTAAGAATACTTTCTTGATAGGTCTCAATATAAGATCTAAATGATTCAGGGAGTAGTGGTCACCATCTATCTCCCCCTTAATCCATTAATCTGTCCCATGCAAAAACCAAACAGTAACCCACACTGTAGTTGCTGTGTCGGATACGGCAGCTTTGCTAGACAGAGTAACAGAGCTTGAAGTTCATGGTATCCAAGCGTTGACCTGGATTATACATTCTTTTTCATCCTTGTTGGAAAAAGGTCCAGAAACAGCCTACTTTAACGTAGGGCAGGTAACGATAAACATTTATGATCTATCTCAAGGTTGTGTTCTTGCTCCAGCTCTTTGGCCTAATAATGGCTGAAGGACTGGACCATTGGACATTCTGCAAAACATCACAGTGGTCCACTCTATTAGTGAAATAGTGTTTATAGGATTGGATGAATGTGACCTGTCTCTGGAGAGTAGGAGATGAAGCCTCTAAGAATTCAAGGACTCTAGAGTTTAGCCAAGTCCCCCAATTAAGTGTCAGGTGCTCACCCCATCAGTGTAGTTTTGGGGAAGTGGTCTGGGACATGCTGGGACAGCCCCTGCAAAGTAAAGAACATGTGATTGCATCATGTCTCTCCCTCCATTCAGAAGAAGAAAGCACAAGTACCCGGTAGGCTTTTGCGGACCAGAGTCAGCATATTTTATACTTGAGGATAGGAATACAACCTACTTTCTGAATGGTGTGAAAGACTGTCAGTTTTTGAATAGGTCCTGGCCAGAAATGAGCCTTGTAGTAGGTCCAGGCTGGACTATAGGCTTCTCTGCCTCTAGGACCACAAAGCCCAGAAGACCTTCTGGTCTTCGATGTCTCTGATGGGAAAAGGTACCACAAGTCTATGGCAAGCCCAGTGAAATAAACACAATCTAGACCCCTAGCGCTCTGAAGCAAAGCCATTCAATCTGCAAACTAGAATTATCACCATGTGAGAAACTCCCCCTGGGGTGGGCACTGGTAGAGACAGAAAACATGACAATGGAACATTAAAGAGCCTGTAGCTGGAATGGCCTGTTACCAGCTGGGATCTGTGAGACCTATCAAGTCATAAGGTCAGGCGGACTTGACAATAATCCAAAGTAGGATCCAGAGGTTACAAGTAAGCTGAACAGGCAGGTGGCCCAGACCCCCATGTCATCCACCAACATGGCATCAACACCTCTCCTTCATCCCACACCTACGGTGGCAGGGGGCTCCCTTATGGCCGGCTGACAAGGAGGGAAAAGGCTAAGCTTGATTCACAGATGGGTCTATTTGGGAGGTGGGTGTAAACTGAAAATGGAGGACAGCTACATTATAGTGTCACCCAGAGGTGACCTTTAAAGACAATAATGAGGTGGACTCTTACCAGTGAGCTGAGCTTTGGGCAATGCACTTAGGCTTATGCTCTGTGGACAACAGAAGTAGCATGAGGGAAGAATAAACACAGACTAAGGGCAGTGGCAAAAACAGGCAGGATAAATATGAAAAGACTGGGAACAGGGTGGTCTGGGAAAGAAGGTGCCCATGGGAATGGGCACCAAGTGTGAAGATCTTGCATCATTAGTTGACCTCCCCAGAGAGCATCCATCATGGAAGAGGTATTAAACAACCAAGCAGGCCAGAGTGACTCAGCCAGGTCATCAGTCCATCTTTGCCACCCCAGTTTTGGCATAATGGACTCATAGTGAAGAAGCCATGTGGTAGGAATATTCTGCATTCATGAAGAATGACCTAGCTGCTACCACTGCTGAGTGTCCACTTTTCCAGCAGCCAAGATCAACATGGAGCCATCAATGTGGTACCATTCTTTGGAGAACCCCACCGGCCACTCAGTGGCATGTTAACTAAATTGGACCTCTTCTACCTGGAAGAAGAAGCAATTCATCTTGACGGGGACACATCTTCCTAGTATGAGTTTACCTTTCCTGGCTCCCGGGTCTCAGCCACGCTAAAGACTTGCAGAGTGTTCGATCTATTAATGTTTGGTCTCAGATAACATCACATTAGACCAAAGGACTCCATTTATAGAAAAGAAGGTGCAGTGGCAGGCATGTGAATATTGCCCAGAAACTGCTGGCCTTTGGAGGACTTTGGAGGATTTGGGTGCTGAAACCTACATACAAGCCAGTCAAACTGAAGCTCAAGGAAAGGATAGGTTTTGGGTTTCTCCTAGTCCCAGTCCAGGAGTATCTCACTTCTATCCCACAGACTTCTAAGAAGCAGGTTCTTTAGTTCTCAATCTTTCTGACTTCTGTTCTTCCTCTCTTGCACACATGCAATAAATTCTGCCTAGAAGCCATTGTATCATCATGCTCTCTTGAGTACCACTGCCATGAGCTGCTTCCCACAGACCTCCCTGGCCCTCCTGGAGGCTTTCTTGGTCAATAGCTGGTAGGGCTCCAGTCTTGTTGGGCCAAAGAATCTGTCATTCCTTCCCTTTCACAAACATCTGAGCAGATTCATGACTCCAGCTTTTTAGAGTCATAGGCAAAGAATCTTGGTAGGAGGTAGGCGGAGATTCAATTTCTGTTCTTTTCCCAGATGCGGTTAGCTCTTGCCAATCTAACAATCTCTAGAAAACTCTATTTTATGCCCAAAAGTTGTGATGAGCAGGATCCTCCGGAATGATAAGGTTCCTCTCAGTAACAACCACTTTCCTGTTGTCTTCCAACTGGATCTGGCAAGGAATCTACAGGTGGTGATGATATCGTGTGAGAGGGGCCCACTGAACCGAAGCCACCTTAGGGCAGGCTCTAAGGCCCCTAACACCTCTGGCTGCCCTGACTTGTCCTCCACTAAGACCATGTTCTCACAGGCAACATGGCGGATGGGGGGTGGTTGATGGAAGCAGTCAGGAACCTGAAAACCTTCCCCCTCTTCACCTGGGTCTGCTGTCCTATAGATGCTGCTGTGAAAGAATTTTATATTTATTTTTTTAAAAGATTTTATTTATTTATTTGACAGAGATCAGAAGTAGGCAGAGAGGGAGGGGGGGCGGTATGTGAAACAGGCTCCCTGCTGAGCAGAGAGCCCAATGTGGGGCACCATCTCAGGACTCTGGGATCATGACCTGAGCTGAAGGCAGAAGCTTAGCCCATTGAGCCACCCAGGTACCCCAGAATTTTATATTAAAATGTTTGGTAGGTGGGACACCTGGGTGGCTCAGTCAATTAAGCACCTGTCTTTGGCTCAAGTCATGATCCTGGAGTCCTGGGATCTAGTCCTGCTTTGGGCTCCTTACCCAAACAAGGAGCCTGCTCCCTCCTCTGCCTGCTGCTCTCCCTGCTCATTCTTTCTCTCTCTCTCTCCTTCTCGGACAAATAAATAAATAAAAACTTTAAAAATAAAATAAAATGTTTGGTAGCCCTAAAAATAAAAAATACTCTAGTTAGAAAAAAAAAAAAGAGAGAGGCAACTGAGGCACCAATTTGGAAATGATACTCTGCAAGGAAGGATAATCTTCAAAGAGGCAGCATTCACCCTAAACCAACACCATGGATGGGTGCAGTCTATAGCAGAATAAATGGATTTGGGAATCAGGGGGTGGGAATAGGAGGGACTCCTCTCACCATACTCCCAATGAGCCACTAGGAGAATTTGGGCTTCCCATCCTCACAACTCTGGGCTCTGTAGGGCTAGAGGTCCTGGTTCTTGGGGGTTGAGGGGACAGGGGGTGCTTCCACCAGGAGACATGAGAGTCCCATAGAACTTCAAGCTATAGCTGCTACCTGATCATTTCAGGCTCCTGATGCCAAGAGACCAGCAGGCAAGAAGAGGAGTCACCCTCCCGGCAAGTGAATTAACTGCAACATCAAGAAAAAGCAGAGTTGTTGTTACACAAAGACAGAGAAAAATACATCTGACGCTCCAGGGGACCCACTTGTGTGTTTCCCGATGGTAAATGGACAGATGGTAAATATACAGATACAGCAACCACGACTAAGACAAGCACAGTGACAAAGGTCTCAGACCCCTTAGAGATGACGATCTGGGTCATCTTGCTAGGGAAGCCCCTTGGACCAGCAGAGGTATGAGCTGAGGGGTAGGGAGTCTAGAATGGGAGGGAGATAGCAAGTATACACGCCGTAACATGAGAGCTGTAGCTTATTCCACTAACCAGCTAAAGCTTCCCCAGGAAACCAGAAGGATCGGAACGCTGGAGGAGGCGTTCTCAGATGGCTTTACCTTATTTTACAAAGCAAGAGATCCAAATGATACGGAGGTGTGGTGAATGTGGTGGTGTGTGCCCACATCTCCTCCTTCGGAAGCCACACACACCCTCTGCAGCTGCCAGGAGTCTTGCCCTTTATGGACTGGGCTGCATTGTCCAAGGTGATGGTTCCTCTTTGGAAATAAACCCAGACAGTAACTGGCCAAGCAGGGGTATAAAGGACTGGCCTCCTCCCATCAATTCAGGACATCTATAAAGAGCCCTTCCATTTGCAGAGCTCCCAGTGCCTAAGGTCTCTGTTACAACTCCCTTGCAGTTCATCTCCCTGTGTGAAATTCTGCTGTCCTCACCCCCTCAGAAGTGTTGATCCCGAGAGCGCTCCATTCAATCTCTTGCAGGGAAACCTCCTCCTCCAAGTCTGTTTCCCAGGGAACCTGGCCCGACACACTGTGCACATCCTCAACCACACGAGTTAATGTCAAACCATTCCCAAGATGGCTGTACCAACTTACATTCCTCCCAACAGTGCATGAGAGTTCTATTTGTTCAACATCCTCGCCAAATCCTGGTATTGTTAGGCTTTTTATTTTTAGCCAATCTGGTGGGTGTGAAATGGAATCTCATTGTGGTTTGAATTTACATTTCCCTGATGACTAATGAGGTTGGGCACCTCGTGGGTTTACCGGCCACTTGGGTTCACTCTTTGGGAATAGCCCCAGCTCCCTTGCCAGTTCCAGTTCCACAGACCCACTTACGTAATGCTGTCTATTAAGAGAGTGAGGCCACCAATCTCAGTGGAGACTTCTGCCCTCCGCTGACTTGACATCTGAGGAATGTGACATTGGGTGGACCACTTTGTCTGCCCATCATCCTCTTGGCTTCTTTGGCATTGCGCTGTCCTTATTTTCCCCTCCCTCACTGGCTGCCCCTCATCTGTCTCCTTGGCAGGTGGAGGCATGACTGTTGCCTGTTGGGGGTCCTCAGGGCATAGTCCGTGCTCTCGTCCCACCTCGTTCTGACCCCCTCTGCAGGCTTACTCACACACCCCCTTGGCTGTAGTTACCCTCATCATACACGGAGGATTCCCACATTCCTCTCCATGGACACCTCTGCATGAGTATCTCAAAGCCTTTCCCCTTCCATCTACACAAAATAGAAATTGTGACTTTCTCTCCCAAGCCTGGTTGTTGGCCAGCATTTCCTCCTTCAGTAAAGGTGTCCCAATCCTTGTAATTCTAAACATCTAACACCCAGGAATCCCTCCCTCTTTCACCCTACTCAAGCCACCATGTTCAAAATTGGTTATCTTTAGTTTACCCCTCCAGATCCACTCTCCATCCTTCTCCATTCTACTCTCTGCCTCAGAAAGTTGATTATATGGCCACCATGAATGGGATTCCTTGTTCTTTAGTTTCTGATTAGGTTGGGCCAATGGTGTTTTAGTTATTGGGGGATAATAAGCTACCTCACAACTTGATGGCTTAAAAAATACCACTACTTTATAGTCTCTCATGATTCAGTGGGTTGACCCGGGTCCTCTGGGGTTGGTTCTTCTCCACCTGATGTCCTCAGTGGTGGCAGTCCCTTGGGGACTCAATTCTGCTGGAACATCCAAGATGTTGCTCTCTCTCTGGCCAGGTGGTGGGGATAGCTAGAAGTCTGGACTGAGCAGGAATAGAAAGGCTGAAATTCTCTTTTTCCAAGTCATTTCAGGCCCCTCCCTCTTCCTAAGGCCCCTCCTGTGGTCTTTCCAGCACAGGGTAGATAGACTTCTAATGAGGCAGCTCAGGGTTCCCCAGCCTACAGAGGCTGAAACTGCCAGACCTTCTTAATCCATAGGCCCAGAGGCAACATGGTATCACTTCTGCTGCCTCTGTTGGTTAAAGTAGGTCACAGGACCAGCCTAGATCAACATGGGAAGGGAATACACAAAGTCATGGATATCGGGAACTATGATTCATCAGCGGTCATCCTTAGAGACTAGCTACCCTAATCTACTATCTGGTCCCTGAAGTCCCTCTAGCATGCAAAATAAAATCTGCCCCTCTTCCCGTAATCCCCCAAAGGCTTATCCATTACAGCCTCCCGCTCAGGCCTGACGTCCAGTTTTTCATCAACTAAATTTCATCATTTTCAAGGAGGTACTTGGGCATGGTTTCTATTGATCTGAAGACCTGTGGACTAAAGGAAGAGGTTATCTGCCCCCACATATTCAACTTACGATAAGACAGGAACTGAGGATCACAACATACACTCCCATTCAAAAAGGGGAAACGCAGGGGTGCCTGTGTGGCTCAGTCAGTTGAGCATCTGCCTTTAGCTCTGTTTGTGATCCCAGGGTCTTGGGATTGAGTCCTGTATCAGGCTCCCTGCTGAGCAGGGAGCCTGTTTCTGCTTCTCCCTCTCCCTCCGCTTTCCCCCCTGCTGGTGCACTCTCTCTCAAATAGATGAATAAAATCTTTAAGAAAAAGGGGGGGGTGCCACAGAGGAGTCACAGGTCCATTGCAATTATGAAATTCCTCCGAGTATAATTCCCCTTGCTCCATGGGTAGGAAATGTGTACCAAGGCTCAGGCCTGCTCCCTGAGATTGGTTCTGTAGGCATATCTTATTTTATTGCGCTTAGCAAATCTTGCATTTTTTACAAAGTGAAGCTTCAAGACTTCCATGGAGGAAATCATTGCAGATGTGGTGAAAATACCAAGAGAACCAGAGTCAGAAGAGCCGAAGATGGGACTGAATTGCTTTGATCTCCTGATCAAACGTGAACAGATGAGGAGTTTCTTACAGAATGCGCAAAGAATGTAGTTTCTTGATATGGAATCTAGTCCTGGTGGAGACACTGTGAAGACTGTTGAAATGACACAAAGGATCTAGAATATGACATAAACTCAGCTGATAAAGCGGTGGAGGGGTTTGAGAGGAGGGACTCCAATTTTGAAAGAAGTTCTGTGGGTAAAAAGCTATCAAACAGCATCACACGCCACAGAGAAATTGTTTGTGAAATGAAGAGTCAATCAATATGGCAACTTTTATTGTCTTATTTTGAGAAACGACCACAGCCACCCCAGCCTCCGGCAATCACCAGTGTGGTCAGCCACAACATTGTGACCACACCCTCCACCAGCAAAAAGATTACAACTTGCTGAAAACTCAGATGATGATTAGAATATTTTAGCAGTAAAGCCTTCTGAGTTCTGTGCTAGGGATTTGACTTGTATTTTTTTCCATTATGGCTCAAGGCAATCCCTGCTAGGCGGACCGATGTACATTTAGTTAATGTACATTTTTTAGATATATGCTATTGCACACTTAATACTACAGAATAGTATAAACATAGCTTTTATATGCACTGGGAAACCAAAAAATGTGCTTTCTCGTGTTATTGAGATATTCATTTTATTGTGGTGGTCTGGAACAAGCCACACCATCTCCCATATATGCTTGTTCAGGGTTCTTGGCTCCACCCTCTGAGTCATCTTTCTTTTCCAAAAGAAATGCCCCCTGTTGACCTGTTTCCTGCTCTTAGGACTTTGGGGGTCACAGAAGCTGCTTTTTGTTTTATGTCTCTATTCTTCTCAGTCCAAGTTAGTATAATAAAAAATGTGTGTTAGGGGCGCCTGGGTGGCTCAGTGGGTTAAGCCGCTGCCTTCGGCTCAGGTCATGATCTCAGGGTCCTGGGATCGAGTCCCGCATCAGGCTCTCTGCTCGGCAGGGAGCCTGCTTCCTCCTCTCCCTCTCTCTGCCTGCCTCTCTGCCTACTTGTGATCTCTCTCTGTCAAATAAATAAATAAAATCTTTAAAAAAAAAAAATGTGTGATTTCCTATGTATCGAATCATCTACTCCATTAGACAAAAGCCTGACTTCCATTTCTTCCTGAAACAGGCCCTTTTCTACTTTGGGCCATAGGCAAGCTGCTAAGGGACAATGGCTTCTGAGATTCTCAGAAGCCTTTTGTCAAGCTCAGAGGGTCTACCTGATACACCCTTAAATCCAGCATGCTTGATCTAACCTTGACCTTGAGGCCACAGTTTACTGGCAGCACCCTAGATTTTTTTTTTTTGAGTTTATTTATTTATTTATTTGAGAGAGAAAGAGGGAGCATGCCAGTGAGTGCCAGCACACAAGGGGGAGGGAGCAGAGGGGGAGGAGCAAAGGGGGAGGGGGAGGCAGAGCGAGATAATCTCCAGCAAA
The DNA here is from genome assembly GCF_030435805.1 of Mustela lutreola. Classification (NCBI taxonomy): domain Eukaryota; kingdom Metazoa; phylum Chordata; class Mammalia; order Carnivora; family Mustelidae; genus Mustela; species Mustela lutreola. The sequence continues at coordinate 54,539,603 of NC_081291.1, read as the reverse complement.
TTCAGCGCTGAGCAGAGCCCAATGTAGGGCTCAATCTAATGACCCTGAGACCATGACCAGAGCTGAAACCCAGAGTTGGACACTTAACCCACTGAGCCACCCAGGTACTCCCTTAGATTTGAGTTTTGCCATCAGGTTCCCTCCTTCTCCCCTACGTTTTGATTTTCTTTGAGAATCTTTATTGGGCTACACAGGGTGGGAATGAGATGATTTTCCAACCCAGCAAACTTGAGGTCAGAAGCTTTTCCTTTAGATTGGCTTGAATACCAAAGAGTTCTTTCTTTGGACCATCTCTCTCTATCCATACCTCAGCTAAAATGAACCATTGGCTCTTTCACCATTCTGCCTTGAAATCTTCTTAGCCAAATCAACAAGTTCATGAACTAAATCTTTTATTTTCCACATTATTACAAGGAACAGCTTAACTAAATTGTTCTGTCAGTACGTAAGTTGGGTTCCCTTTCCTCAGACTTTTATAACAATTTCCTCACAGTCCTTCCAGGTTCCAACAACAACCTCGTCAAGGCCCTTTGAGCCTCTGCCCACTGCCCTGTCCTTCAGCCAATGTCCCATGCTTTTGGTGGTGTTTATTGGAACTCTACACTTCTCGACAGCAATTCCTGTTTTGGCTAAAGTTTAAACCAACAAACATTTATGATATTTCCCGATTTTGTGGATTGACTGGGCTCAGCTCCACACGATGTTGGCTCGGACAGGAGTCATCTGGGAGCTCTGCTAGGCTGGGCCATTCAAGATGGCTCCCCTGCATGGCTGTGCCTTGTGAGGACAGCCTGAAGGGTGGGCTCAACTGGGGCATGGGGACACTGTGTCTCTCTCTTTTCATGTCTCTCTCCTTCTCTTGACTTGGCTTCTCTGTGTGGCCTGTCTTGGTGGAGTCTTCAACAGGGCAGGAAGACCTAGGACAAGTTTCATAAATTCTCTGCTCCTAGCTATGCTTATTCCTCATCTGTTCCTGTTCCCACAGGAAGGCTCTGACTCTGTACCCTTCTGACAGAGATGTTTTGTTTGAGCCACCATTTCCTGACCACTTTAGGATTGTTCCGTCTGGTGCTGAGTTCTGTGCTAGGGATTTGACTTGTATTTTTTTCCGTTATAGCTCAAGGCAATCCCTGTTAGGCGGGCATGACTGTCTCATTTTATAAATCAGAAATGTTCTGTGACTTGTCCAAGATCGTAAGACTAGATTAGGGACAAAGCTGGACTGGAATCCAGGTCCATTTAACTCTACAGTCTTCACCCTCTTCTGTTCACTGCCTACATTTCCAGGGTCAGTCAGTGAACCCCAGGTCTAGGTCGCCATTGGCTGAGGAGCTTCTGGATTTTTTTAGGTATAACGTACACATGGTGAAGTCCGTAAAGTTCACTAACCTTCCATGTACAGCTCAGTGATCTTTAGATATGTACACACCCATATGGCAACTATCAAGGTCAAGATATATACCTAACACCTCCGGAGCCTTAACAAGCTCCCTCATGCCTATCATCACTTAGTTTTGCAGGCTTTTGAACCCCATAGAAGTGGAATCACAGAGTCTGGGCTCTTTTGTCTGGAGCCTTTTACTCAACATAGTATCGGTGTATCAGATTGGTTCTTGGTAGGCAGGTAACAGTAGCTCCCCTTCACTGCTGTGTGCTATTCCATAATTTGGACACGCTACAATTGCGTTATCTAGTCTTCAATGGATGGATATTCCGGTTGTCTCCAGTTTGGGGCTACTATGAATGAAGCTGCTAGGAACATCCATGCACATGATTTTGCGTGGACTTAAACACTCATGTGTTTGTGAGGCAGGAATAGAACAGCTGTTTCACTGGGTAGGTATAAGTTTAACCTTATAGAAAGTACCAGTTTTCTAATCTGGGTGCTCCATTTTACGCTCCCACCAGAAATGTAGGAGCACTCCAGTTAGCAGACTGAGATATTGTTTACATACCCTGGGGCGCCTGGGTAGCTCAGTCGGTTCAGCATCTGCCTTCAGCTTGGTCATGATCCCGGGGTCTGGGATCCAGCCCCACGTTGGGTTTCCTGCTCAGTGGGGAGTCTGCTTCTCCCTCCCCCTGCTTGTGCCCAATCTCTCTCTCTTTCTCTCTGACAAATAAATAAATAAAATCTTAAAAAAAAAAAAAGGCAATCATACAATCAGGCCTTTCGTGTCTGACTTCTCTCACTTCTCACAATGTTTTCAAGGTCTGTCCATGTTGAGGCATGTGTCAGTACTTCATACCTTTTGATTGCCAAATAATATTCTATTGTGTGCCAATATCACATTTTGTTTATCCATTTATCGGTTGATGGACATTTGAGTTGTTTCCACGTTACGGCTATTATAAACAATGCAGCTATGAATATTTGTGTGCAAGTTTCTGTGGGGACATCCATTTTCAATTCTCGGTTATATGCACCTAGGAGAGGAATTACTGGATCTACTTGGGTCTTATAGATCCAGGGAAAGAATTCCTGCTGCAGAAATTTCCAGCATGCAGACAGTCCACCCATACATCTGGGCTTCATCATCCACTCTGCAAAAGATGATTCACAGCTGGGAGCAATCCTGAGACTTTTCATATCAGTGGCAAAGTTAAAAATCTAGATTTATCTCGGAGATGGAGTGTAGAGCAACCTCCTGGGCTTATAAAGGACAATAGACCTGAAATCCCACAGTTCACTATTTCCTAGTTATGTGAACTATTTCCTAGTTATGTGAACCTGGGCAAATTACTTAACTTCTCTGAGCCTCAGTGTTCTTATCTGTATAATGGGCATAAATAACTCCTACTTTATACATAGCACGGCCTCTAGGATTTCGGTGCTGACCAGCCAGAGGAGCATGGATCCAGTAAGCTCTGGTTACATCCCCTTTTGCCTTCCTTCAGTTGATTCTTCCTATGTCTGAAAAATGTGCTATTCTGAGCAAAAAGTAACTTCAGGCAGGAGCACTGGCTCTCAGTTCTGGCTCTGCATTAAAATCACATGGGGATTTTTGTTGTTGTTGTTTTTAAACATGCCGGTGCCCGGCACCTAGCCCCAGGAATACTGATTTAATTCACCTGGATTAGTTATCGGGCATCTGTTTTTCACTGAAGTTTCTAGGTGATTCTAAGGTATAGCCAGGGCTGAGAACTACTGTGCTAAGTAATGAATTAACTGTGACTGAGAGGCTGAAAGAAAGTTCTAAGGACCAACCGTCTAGTTTGTCCAGAACCAACCAAGTTGTAACACTACAGTTTCTACATCCTAAGAAACCTCTCAGTTCTGGGCAAACCGGGATATTTGGCCACCCATCAGGAAGACGATATACAGATGTTGTTGATATGCGGTAGATATTTAGGATTTCCTTTCAAGTTTCAGATTTGAAGCCAAAGCCCTTTTGAATTTACAGAATAAAGACCATAAAACGGCTTACTACACCCCAGCTCATCTGCAGCGTCTCAGCACAGAGTTGGAAACGCACAAGGAAGCTACCAGCTCTGCAGCTCCCCCACAAGCAGGGGCAAGGAGACAAAGGTCAGGAGGGAAGGGGACTAGTCAGGAAGGTACTTCCCAAACTTTAGTGTGTATGAGAAACACCAGAGAGTGTAGCTCTGATCTAGCAGGCCGGCGGTAGGCTTGGGATTGTGCTTTTCTTACAGGCTCCCAGGTGACTCCAATGCTGCTGGTCCAGAGACCACACTTGAAGAAGCTAGGGTTCAGGGACAATTTTTGGAGCACAAGGTTTGGGTGCAGGATGTAACTTCTCCCTTACAATCCACATGACTCTGGAGAAATCCCTTCTTCTTTCATTTTCTTACTTCTTCTTGCAATTTATCAGCTATGAAATGGAGATCAAGGGGCGCCTGCTTGGCTCAGTCAGTTTAGCAGTTGCCTTCGGGTCAAGTCCTGATCCAACTCCCTGCTCAGTGGGGAACCTGCCTCTCCCTCTCCCTCTGCCTGCTGCTCCCCCTGCTTGTACTCTCTCTCTCTCTCACTCTCTCTGTGTCAAATAAATAAATAAAATTTTTATCAAAATATAAAATAAGGGATGCCTGGATGGCTCAGTCAGTTACGCATCTGCCTTCTGCTCATGTCAAGATCCCAGGGTCCTGGGATCAAGTCCCCCATCAGGCTCCCTACTCAGCTTGGAGCCTGCTTCTCCCTCTGCCAGCCACTCCCCTGGTTGTGCTCGCTCTCTCTCTCTGACAAACAAATAAATAAAACCTTTAAGAAAATAATAATCAAATCAAATAAAAAGGGGATAAGAATATCTATATTACCAGGGAAATCCAGAAGTTCCATGGTGGTTTAGAAAGCAGGTTGTTTTAAGGCTCCTATGTGCTTGACATATATTAAGGGCTGACTGAAAACTGGTTCTCTTTCCATCCCCATCCCCACCCAATTTTAGCTTCTGTTTCTTGAAAGAATTTCTTCTTTTTCTATTTTTTTAGGACAGGGAGTGGGGGAGGGGCAGAGGGAGCTGGAGAGAGAATCTACCCCTCCCCCTGCTCATACTCTACCTTTCTCTCTCAAAGAAATAAAAAAATTAAAATAAATAAAATAAAACAAAAAACTACTGTTGAATTGTTCAGAGGCACTGAGTAGAGGCATGTGACTGCAAACTGGTGCCAGGATTGTGTGGCCAACAGCGCCTATAATTTAACCATTTGTGTGCCATGCTGAGAGAAACCTCTTTTAGACAAGATTTTGGAAGTCAACAGTTTCCACCCCCCTCCAAGGCAAAAAAAAAAAAAAAAATAGAGAGAGAGAGAGAGAAAAGACCATGGAGGACATTTTTTTCCTTAATGATCAGTCTCTAAACGCTTCTCCAGGCCTGAGCACACAGGTCTAGGCTCAATCTTGGCTCCAGCCTGATAGGTGACAGCTCGAGGAGTGGGAGGACTAGATGGACTGGCCAGGTGATTATCCCTCTCCAGTCCTCAGTACCTTCATCTATGAAATGGGCTGGGATTTGACTGTCTGCTTAAGTCCTGGTGGCCTGAGGCTCCAGGGAGAGTGAAGCAGAGGAGACCTAGATCTCATCTGGACCTGGGGCTCCTGCAGGACGCGTCCAGTTTTGCTCCTCTAGGCTGGTGGAGATGCCGAGGTTGCAGGAACTGAGGTAAAGTACTAGACTCAGAGACAACCCTAGAATCAATGGCTTTGAAATTAGAAATTCCTGAGTTTGAATCCATCAGCCATATGACCTTGGACAAATCACCAGCCTGCCCTGAGCCTCAGTTTACCTCATCCTTAAAATGGAGAGGATCATCCCTACCTGGTTGCTAGTGCCACCTCCCTCCAAAATTGTGCATCTGTCACTCCTGCCCACCTTGCCCCAGTCAGCTGTTGCGCATCAGGGTTCCTCTCAGGAAACAGGACCATTGAAGCAAGAGGCACAATCAAGTCAGGCTGCAGGCTGGCAGCCTGGGGCCAAAGGGCTCTGTGTCTTCTATTCAATTTGAGCAAACATTAAACCTTCAAGGACTTTCTAATAGCATCCTAGAGTCACATCTCCTCCAGAAAATGCTTTGGATCTAAAAACACTGTCACCCCTTCTAACCACAAGTTTACGCTCTCCAGTTTGCTACAGGCCTTCTCCTTTCGTGTACTGACAGCTGGGGCTGCCCAGGCCTGCCAGGCCCCTGTGGGCCTTTGTCTTCGCATCTCCTTGTTCTTGTTCTGCAGTCTGGGGTATCAGTTGGTGCCAGGCTCTCATGCTGTCCTTACTGTGAGCCAGACATTGCCGAGAGCACTTTTTACATGGCAAGCCTCATGCCCACGTGCTGAGGTAGATGCTATTATTAGCCTCCATTCCATGAGTGAGGAACAGAAGAGCAGAGATGCTAAATAAGCCACCCAAGATCACACAGCTAGGAAGTGGCACTGCTAGGAGTTAAATTCAGGTGGCCTGCTTCCCGTGTGTGTGTGTGTGTGTGTGTGTGTGTGTGTGTGTGTCTGCCAGAGTCACTGAGTGCTTGCTCCTATTTCTTTTTTCCCAAACTAGGATTTGCTTTTCTGCTATTAAAAAAGATACATGTTCATAAGAAATATACAGGAAGCTTGAAAGAAACAAGAGGAAAAAAAGTCTCAAACTTTCACTCCACATCCCTCCCCAGAAGTAACAAGATGTACACAAATATATGTTATACAAAATTGGATGATAATCCTACAAAATTCACGCTTGGCACCCATTCAGCCTTGGTTCTGCTGGCCCAGCTTATCCTCTGTATGTGTGACCCATGGACAGTTCATCTGAGTTTCAGTTTTCCTTCTGTAAAATGGGGCTGATGACAGTCCAACCCCATAGAGCAGACCTTAAAACTTAATAATAATACAGGAGAAGTACTTAGCACAGTTCCTGGAGTTCAGTTAGTGCTAAATAAAATTTAGCTTCCATTATGATTGTTCAAGGCCGATGTGTGCTCCTTAGATCAGGGAGCCTGCAGTCCAGGGAAGATCCAGATTCTGGCCACAGAGAGAAGCAAAAAGTGAAGGCTAACTGCACATGGTCTAAGGGCTGAGGTGAGGCACCCAGCATGAAAGCCTGTGGTCAGGATCTGGAGGTACAGGAGCAGTTTAGAAAGCCAGGTGCACCGGTGAGGGTAGGAGGGGCCGCTAAAAGGGGGATTAGGTACTGGGGGTGGGAATAGGGCTGGAGATGCTTCTGGAGTAAAGGCCAAAGCTGCCTGGCCTGGAATAATTACCTCGCGCAGAAACTTGCAGCCTCCTCCCTCCAAGTAAATAGGTGTTGCTATTCCAAGCAAGGCCTGTGATAAAAAATACTTGCTTTGCTTTGGAGAGATTTTTTTTTTTTTTAAGCCATGAAAATAACAGGGCAGTAGGCTGTCTATTTTAGGTTGGGGCCTTTGGCTCGTTTTCAAAGTCACGGCCCAAGTGAGATCTATTTAGAAACAGGTCACTGCACACTCCGCACGCGTTGATCGTCCGGTAGAACAAGCCTGGATGGAGGCACCTAAGAGACTCCGGGGCCTGTCCCCGAGGGGCAGAGTTGGAGCGAATTGCATTGCGAGCCATTGTTTATGCCGGAATGTAACAGCTAGCCCCAGCGTCTCCCCTGGGGGCCCCAGAGCCCTCCCCACGTCGGGAGGCGGAGCCGCCAGTCAGCCTCCGTCTCCTCTTCAAGAATCCTGGGTCTGGGTGGGGCTGGGATGTGGGAAAGCTCTCCACCTTCCCTATAAATCTGCACGGTCAGGCAGGCGCTCCGGTTGGGGCTGGCCAGCTGGGATTGGACTGAAAGTTTTCCATCCTTTGTGGACCAAAGGGTGCCTTTGGGAGCTGAGAAAGACTCTCTGGAGGGGATGGCCTGAGGTGGAGTGGAAAGAACCTGAGCAGGTTTCAGTTCGAATCTTGGTCCTGGCACTTGCTAGCTGTGTCACTTTGGGAAGGTAACTTCACCTCTCTGATCCCTTGTTTTACCTAGTGAAATGGAGGTAATAAAGCAAACCTTACAAGACTGTGGGGTGGATTAAAGAAGATAATGTATTTTAAAGCACCTAGTATGTATAGAGTGACCATCAGACCTGGAAACACAGAGAAATTTTCAGAGTAAATGGTTTATGGGTAATACATAACAAAATTCTCTGTATTTCCAGACTTCAGGGTTTCTTTTTGGTAATACTAATTGCTAGCACTGATGTGGTACTTATAATGTACCAGGCACTGTTCTAAATGCTTTGCATATATCAACAAATTAATGCTTTATTTTTTTTTAGTTTTCTAAATTTAAATTGAAGTTAGTTAGCATCTACTCATTTTTTTTTTTTAAGATTTGTTTATTTGTGTGGAGAGGGAAAGAGAGTCTTTTTTAAAAAAAATATTTTATTTATTTATTTGACAGACAGAGATCACAAGTAGGCAGAGAGGCAGGCCGAGAGAGAGAGGGGAGGAAGCAGGCTCCCCGCCGAACAGAAAGCCCGATGTGGGGCTCGATCCCAGAACCCTGGGACCATGACCCGAGTCGAAGGCAGAGGCTTTAACCCACTGAGCCACCCAGGCGCCCCGAGGGAGAAAGAGTCTTAAGCAGACTCCATGCAGAGCCCCTTCCAGGGCTCGATCTTATGACTCTGATATCATGACTTGAGCTGAAGTCAAGAGTCAGGTGCTTAATGACTGCACTGCCCAGGTGCCCCAACTCATTAATTCTTAATAATCCTAGGAAATAGGCACTATATCATCTCCATTTTACATGTGAGGAAACAAGCTCAACAGTCGAATGATTTACCCAAGGCCACAGAGCTCGTAAATGGCATAACCAAGAATCAAACCTGGACAGTCAACCATTGCACTACATCTAACCATTATGCTAGAATTGTTTTTTCTAACCATTATGCTAGAATTGTCAAAACAGTTGATGTCTCGACACTCTGGTGATGCTAATAGGTAAAAATAATGACAGCAGCAATTATAGGTTACAGAGTCTCAGCATTGCAAAGAATCTTAAGAGGTCACCCAGTAGGGGCAGCTGGGTGGCTATGTGAGTTGAATGCCCAGCTCTTGGTTTCAATTCCGGTAGTGGTCTTGGAGTCCTGGGATGGAACCTTCCTGTGGCAGACTCCGTGGGGAATCCACTTGGGGATTCCATGCTCTCCATCCGCCCCTCTCCCCTACTCAGGCTGTGTGCACACTCCCTCACTCTCAAGTAAATAAATAAAATCTCAGGATGCCTGGGCGGCTCAGTAGGTTAAGTGTCTACTTTTGGCTCATGTCCTGGTCCCCAGGTCCTGAGATCAAGTCCCACATCAGGCTCCTTGCTCAGCGGAAAGCCTGCTTCTCCCTTTCCTGCTCCCCCTGCTTGTGCGCTCTCTCTCTCTGTCAAATACATTAATAAAACTTAAAAAAAAAAAACTTTAAAAAACAAGTAAATAAATAAAATCTTAAAAAAAAAAAGAGGTCACCCAGTGATTTGGTCTTAACCTTCTGCCTTTCTAATCAAAAATAGACTGAAAATATTTGGGAAGTAGTTAACAAATGATTTTTTACTTTGCTGAATCTGATATGTGAGAAGTGGTCTCTCATTGTAGTTTCTCTTGTTATGATAGTGGCTATCTTTCTATATTTGATTTATTGGGATGTTCCTTTTTTGTGAATTTTCTGTTTATCTATTTTTCTGTTGGGTACTTGGTCTTACTGAATTTGGAGCTCTATTTATAGTTCTCTAGAGAAACCAATTCATTGTGAATTGAATTGCAAGTATTTTTTTCCCCAGTGTGCCACGTGACCTTTGATCTTGTTTAAGGTATTTATTACCATGCAGAAAGTTGACTTTATTGTGGTTGAATTTATTAACCGTCTCCTTTAACAGCTTCTGGCATCTGTATCATGCTTAGAAATGCCTCCCCTATACTACAAAAATAAATTTTTTTTAATGTTCACACATTTTCCTCTGGAATGTCTATGGTTTCATTTTTATATTTAAATCTTCCAGTCATTTGAGTTTCATTTTGGTATGTTGGTATTTTCCTAGGGGCTGGGGAAATAGTGCTCTTGGTCCCAGCCTTCTCCATGCCGGGCTCTTCCATGTTCCGCGTGAGATCATTTCTGTCCAGTTCTCCTTGGTTCCAATTTTGATGGGAAAATTTGGCCTTACCTTGGTGTCTATATTAGTTTCTAGGGTTGCCAAATTTCCACAAACTGGGTTACTTAAGCAATCAGACAGTTATTCTTTCATGGATCTGTAGACCAGAAGTCAAGGTGTCAGCTGGCCTGTGTTCCCTCCGGGACTCTGGAGGCAATCTTTCTTTGCCTTTCTCTTAGTTCCTGCTGGTGTCTGGCAGTGTTCCCTGGCTTTGCAGCCGCCTCATTCCAACCTCTGCCTCTGTTACCACGTACGTGGTCTTCTCCCTGAGTGTCCGTCTTCTCCTCTTCTAATAAGGACACCTGTCCTATTTGGCTAGTGCCAACCCTACTTTAGTATGATTTCATTTCCGCCTGGTCACATGTGCGAAGTCTCTATTTCCAAATAAGGACACATTAGCAGGTGCTGGGGGTTAGGACCACAACATAGCTTTTGCGCAGACACAATTCAGCCTATAACATTTGGTTCCTCAAAAATACTCCAGCCTTCAGAGAGACAACTTAAAAGTTATAAAATAAATCAGAAAGAAAAACATCAAAATACAGGTGAAAGACACCTGTTCTTTAAAATCCTCCCAAACTAGCACAAAAACAGTAACTATAACTATAAAATTGCTACAAATCAATGAAACAGCTTCAAAATAAAAAAACAAAAAAGAACAGGTGGGGGAAGAGAGACTAGGAACAAACATTTGCCATCAATATTTAAGAAGTGAATAATTCACAAGAATTCACACATGTTGATAAGAAAAAAATGCCAGTACCCCCACAGTCAAAGGTCATGAACAGATAAGTCAGAAGACATCTGTGTGGGAAAATATTCAGGTGCATGGTTAATCAAAGAGCTCCAACTTAAAGCAGTGATAAAGTACTTTTCTTTTGCTAATAACCAACAACAAGAAGATTATAATATTTTTGAGCTGGTGCCGTGGTGGTGAAATTGGCAACCTCACATGCGGTAGGTGACAGCGCCCTTTGAGAAAATGAGCTGGCAATATAGATCAAGGGCCATAAAAATGTTTATTCCAGTTGATCCAGTAATTCCACTCCTGGGACTCTATTCTAGAGAAATAATCTGAAGTGTGGAAGCTATTTGAAAAGGCAGAGCAAAGGGACATTTACTGGATCGCAGCTTGATGCCAAGCTCTTCACATATCTTATCTTAATTCTCTCAATAACCTTGTGAGGTCAGTATTCTTTGCTCTATTTACAGATAAGGAAACCAGGGTTTTGTGAGGTTAGGCCCTTGTCCAAGGTCACATGGCTTTATTTATTTATTTTTTAAGATTTATTTATTTATTTGAGAGAAAGAGAGAGAGAGAGAGAGAGAGAGTCAGCCCACGCTGGAGGGAAGGTTAGAGGGAGGGAGAGAATCTCGAGCAGACTCCCTGCTGAGGGCAGAGCCCGAAGACTCAGTGTCATAACTCTGAGATCACCATCAGAGCTGCAATCAAGAGTCTGATAGTTAACTAACTGAGCCATCCAGTGACACTGGGCTCTGATCTGAATTCTAAAGCCACTGGGCTCTCAGCAACGCCCTGCCTGGTTGGGAGGCAGAGTACCTGGTCCCTCCTTCAGGCCAAGTCACTCATCTGCCAAATATAAGAGGCAGCGAGGTTTGTACCAAGAGTCTCGAAGATTTCTCTGGACCCTGAGGTGTTGTGAATCTATTTGTTGCTGTAAGTAAACCTCAGGAAGGATAAATACAGAACTGAGTAAGAATTATGCAGAAAATAATTGGACATACTTCATTTCTGCCTTCAGCTTTGGGAGTTTCAGCCAAGATTGATCTTTGTTTTGGATTTTTATTTTGGATATATTAATGTTTTCTTAATTAAGAGCAACTACTATGTTTAAGTGCCTATTTATTGAACAAATATAATCTAATGATTAAAAGTACAGGTTCTATATATGTGAGCTCATTATAGTATTATTGCAAAATGTCTCTTTGAAATTAAATAAACATAAGTAGTTATTTTTTTAAAAAGTAAGGGGAGGGACACCTTTTTTTTTTTTTAAAGATTTTATTTATTTATTTGACAGAGAGAGATCACAAGTAGACAGAGAGGCAGGCAGAGAGAGAGAGAGGGAAGCAGGACCCCTGCTGAGCAGAGAGCCCAACGCGGGACTCGATCCCAGGACACTGAGATCATGACCTGAGCTGAAGGCAGTGGCTTGACCCACTGAGCTACCCAGGAGCCCCCGAGACACCTTTTATTTAAAAAAAAATAAGAGGGGATAGAGTTGAACTGTTTGAATTGCTCACCTCTGTTAATGTCCTTGCCTCAGTTCCTTCATCTGTAAAATGGAACGGTAATGGTACCTGTTTTGCAGTATTGTTATGAGATTCAGTAATATGATTTACTACCATATGTCACACATTATGCCAGATATATACTGTTAGCTATTTTTAGTATAAATCTCCTTTCCTTGTTAACCAACTTGTTTTGGAGACTTTTGGCTTCTGAAATTATTTCTAAAAGAAAACATTGATACCCCTCTCTGATAAATAAATATATAAATAAAATTTTAAAAAATGAAGGGTGTGTCTGGGTGGCTCAGTCAGTTATACATTCATCTCTTGATTTCCGCTCAGGTCATGATCTCGGAGTCTTGGGATCAGGCCCTGCATGGGGCCATGTGTTGAGCTCCATGCTCAGCATGGAGTCTGCTTGGGATTCTCTCTCTCAAATAAATAAATGAATACAATAAAAAAAAAGAAGAAAGAAAGAAAACAGAAAACATTGACTTTCCAAATGGGAACAGGACACCAACATTACTGAAGGTAATCTGAGGAAGAGGATAAAACCAAAGTTGCCCACAGGAAATGAACTGAGAGAAAAGAATCTAGAATTTTAAATGTGTAAATCATATCCAGAGTTGAGAATAAAGCTGTACAGATGGGCCTGATTTCTATTAATCTGGTGTTTATAAGACTGACCTCTTGTAACATTCCTTTAAGTCTTTCCCTTCTAGAGAAGTAGGTGAAGGGGTACACAATTTAAGCTGGTTACCAGAAGATCCCATCCCTACCCACTGAACAAACAAAACTGCTCAGTTCTCACCTACTCAAAGTTATGGGGCCAATGTCTACTTGTAAAGGATGCAAATATTCCTAATAATATAATACCCAAATTCTCACAATGTGCTTAACCTAGTGTGGTAAAAGTGGAGAGGCTAATACCCAAAACTCTGCACCTCCACAAGAGCCTCCAAGTCTTGCAAGGTGAGGCAAGCCATTTGAGGGCACAGAGCAGCAGAAGGAAGGCTGCAACGTGCTGGGCAGACTTCTCCTTCAGTGGTCTTTGGGGGCTGGAATACTCTTCAATTCAAAGATGCTCTCTCTGGAAGTGTGTGCATAGCCCCCCAGCGGTTCCCTTGTTCAAGGAGCTCACTCCTCAGAGGAAAAAGGAATGACCATAACTAAACAGCAATATTATCAGAGGAAATCAATAGATAATCACTGGAACATCTATTAGAACTCTATTACAAGTGACAGAAAAATGAATTCAGTGGTTTTAAGTTTAGGAAAGGGGAATGTAAAGCTGCATGGAACTGGAAAGCCCAGGTCTGGCTAGTTGCAGGTCAGGTTGGTTTCAGTGCTTAACAGATGTTAAGGACCCTGTGAACCTCCAGGCTCGGCTCTCATTGTACAAAGGTAGCTGAGGCAGCCCCAGCGCTCCCCTTCCCGCGGCTCAGTTCAAGTCCGTTGACTTGAATGAAAAATTCATTAGGAAAATTCTGAGGACTCATTTGGGAGCAGCTTCAAAAAAGCTGGAGATTCACTTTGATTGGATCTGGTTGGGTCATGTGCCCATCCCTGAGCCAATCACTGTGATCATTGCCATGTGCCACTTTGATTGGCCAGCCCTGAATCACATGTTTGTGTAACACTGAGCGCTGTATGGGCAGTCGGCTGTGTCTGAGCTCCTCGCACCTGGTTGTGCTTAGTTTGTTCCTCCCTGCCCAGGGAGTCCCTGGAAGGCAGGGACCATGCAGGCTCAATATGTGGCTCCCAACATGCATTATGTCCTCAGTAAATGTTCATTGAAATTAACTGAATTGCAGACAATGGAGAATGAACTGGGGAACTAGGATGTCTGTCCGTGAGGCTTAGGCAAAACGAGGTAACACAATCACACCTCTAGCCCTGATTATTTCCTTCTCCATTTGGAAGCAGCCAGCCCAAGGTAATGAAGGAAACCGTACCCATTTTATTTTTATTTTTTATTTATTTATTTATTTTTAAGAATTTATTTATTTATTTGACAGAGAGAGATCACAAGTATGCAGAGAGGCAGGCAGAGAGAGAGAGGAGGAAGCAGGCTCCTTGCTGAGCAGAGAGCCCAACGCGGGACTCGATCCCAGGACCCTGGGATCATGACCTGAGCCGAAGGCAGTGGCTTAACCCATTGAGCCACCCAGGCGCCCCAACCGTACCCATTTTAGACTCGACATCGGTGACAGTGAAATAGCTGCTCCTGGTATATCTTTTTTACAAGTACAAGTGCCAAAGTCGATATTAAAAAGTGGGCATGATGTATTTTAAATGCTTATTTTCGGGTCGCCTGGGTGGCTCAGTGGGTTAAGCTGCTGCCTTCAGCTCAGGTCATGATCCCAGGGTCCTGGGATCGAGCCCCGCATCGGGCTCTCTGCTCAGCCGCGAGCCTGCTTCCTCCTCTCTCTCTGCCTGCTTGTGATCTCTCTCTGTCAAATAAATAAATAAAATCTTTCAAAAAAAAAAAAAAGATTAAAAAAATGCTTATTTTCAACAAATTAATGTGTTTAAACCATAACCCCCATTTCCAACAACACAAATTAATAATGCTCTTTACAAGATGATGATGACATTTATTTTGGAAACTAAATTCATAGTTGTGGCTGATTGTACTTTTCACAGATGGCTGTATCCCACATCAGTTTCTGTAACCTTGCCAGTCCCCCCAGTCAAGAAATGGATTCTGTGTTTTCCACCCTTGAGAATGGGCAGGACTGTGACTGCTTCCAGCCAGCAGAGCATCCTGGCAATGATGCTAGGTGACTGAGTCATAAAAGACTGAGCAGCTTCTGCCTTGTTTACTGGTGCTCTGCAACGCCATGTAGGAATTCTGACTACCCCGAGGCCACCGTGCTGGAAAGGCCAGCTGGAGGTGCGTTGGCAGGCAGTCCCGGCTAACTGCTCCCCATTCCCCCACACATACCTTCCAGCCATCTCCACAGAGCTGCCAGACACAGGAGTGAAAAACCATCTTGGAAGCGGACCCTCCAGCACCAGCTATTCAGGTCACCTCCAGCCACCGGAGTCCTGACGCCTATAGCCCCAGACATCCCAGAGCAAGTCATCCCTGCCAGGCCCTGTCTGCATTCCTGACCCACAGAATCCGTGAGCATGACAAAATGCTTGCTGTTTTACACCCCTAAGTTAGGAGTGGCCTGTTACCCAATGGGCAACTGGAATAATAGTCTACAGAGAGACAATGTGGTCCACTGATAAGGCTTCAGGTTAAATTGTATGACCAGGGCTTTCTTTCATTCTTGTCCATGTAACCTCTATGGCTATCAGCAGAGAAGCTTCCAGGGCTATAAGGCCCTCCTAGCCTCTCTCCAGGCTCATCTACATAATTTGTGGGGCCCAGCACAAAAATGAAAATGCGGGGTCCCTTGTTCATAAAGCAGGGAAGAAATGACTTTAAAGGTATTAAAACGGAGAACTTTTTCCTTCCTCTCTCTCACCTTGTCATGATGTTTTGTATGTGCTCTTTAATGTCAGATTCCCTGGGCTCAGGGATACTCAGCACGAGTGTGGACTGTGACGGCTGTGTGTGTCTGCTGGCTGCTGGAGTTCCCCACTGGGCTGGCTGCCAGCCTGGAAGGCTAGACCTGGGCCAGAGGAGGAAAGTCAATCTCTCCTTCCCATGGACCCACCATCTCAACTCCTGGTGGATTGTGTGACCTTCCAAGGATGGGAACCTCTGTGCCAGTGGAGCTCAGTACCTGGATCAGAGGTGGGAATGAGCACCCCCACCCACCAAATACCAGCAAAATGTACAGTGGTCCTTCCACCCTGAGGAGAGTACATCAAGATCAAACATGCCCTTTCCCTTGCCTGTGCTTAGGCCTTCCGTGGGCTCCAGGACCACAAAGGTTTCTGGGTGGGAGTGGAGAGAGTGAGGCTGGGCAGGACCTGGCTCAGGTTGGGGAGTAAGGGAAGTGTCAGAAGGGAAACAGGCAGCTGAGAACCCCCAGGGAGGTGGGAGGCAGGACAACTTGTGAGCAGAGCTTCCAAGCCTCTGGGGTCTATGGTCCATTGTCCTACTTCACTTAACAAAACACAGATTCAAAAATAAAAGTTATGCATTTCAAAGTAGCGACCACAGAGCCTTAAACCCCAAGAGCTGGGCCTTCTGAGTTCAGGGACCCTGTGTTACAGCGTTGATCTCATGCTCAGGAAGCCCACCCTGGCTTTCCCCAGCACAAGATGCTTTTTCCCCCCTAAGTTTATTTATTTATTTATTTAAAAGATTTTATTTATTTATTTTGTCAGAGAGAGAGCGAGCGAGAGCGAGCACAGGCAGACAGAGTGGAAGGCAGAGTCACAGGGAGAAGCAGGCTCCCTGCGGAGCAAGGAGCCTGATGTGGGACTCGATCCCAGGATGCTGGGATCATGACCTGAGCTGAAGGCAGCTACTTAACCAACTGAGCCACCCAGGCGTCCCACCTAAGTTTTTTATTTTTAAGAAGTCTCCACACCTGGCATGGGGCTCGAACTCACAACCCTGAGAATAAGCATCACACATTCCACCAACTGGTGCCCAAGCCAGCCAGGTGCACCCTCCCCAACACAAAACGCTTTATTTATTTATTTATTTATTTATTTATTTTAAAAAGATTTTATTTATTTATTTGAGATAGAGAGATACAATGAGAGAGGGAACAAAAGCAGGGGGAGTGGGAGTGGGAGAGGGAGAGGGAGAAGCAGGCTTCCTGCGGAGGAGGGAGCCCAATGCGGGGTTCGACCCCAGGACTCTGGGATTATAACCTGAGCCGAAGGCAGATGCTTAACGTCTGAGCCACCCATGCGCCCCCACAAAACGCTTTAAAAAGGATCTCAGCTTCACCAAAGTCTTGTGAGGTGGGCGTATTATCCCCATTTCATAGATAAGAAAATCTCTCAGACAGCTGTGTATAGTAGCTTGTTTGCCTGGTCTGGGATCACAAAGCTAATAGAATAAGGAGATGGAAATTCAATGTCTGCTTCCAAAGACCGTCCCTTTTCTTCCAGCTGAGGCGATGAGAGGTCAAGAAAAGGCTGTATAGGGCCCCTGGGTGGCTCTGTAGATTAAGTGACTGCCTTCAGCTCAAGTCATGATCCCGGAGTCCTGGGATCAAGTCCCACTTGGGGCTCCCAGCTCCGCAGGAAGTCTGCTTCTCCCTCTGACCTTCTGCCCTCTCATGGTTTCTTTTACTCACTCTCTCTCTCAAATAAATAACTAAAATTTAAAAAAAAGAGGGAAAAAGAAAAGGCTGTATAATAAGGTGTGAGCTAAAGCAGGAAATATATGAAAATTCAGAGAAAGGACAGAACATTGTAGGTTGCAGCTACCAGAGGAGACTCCGTGGAGACGTGGCCATTGAGCTGGGATTAAAAATAGGAAAAAGCAGGACACCTGGGTGGCTCAGTTTGTTAAGCATCTGCCTTTGGCTTGGATCATGGTCCTGGGGTCTTGGGATCGAGTCCTGCATTGGGCTCATTCCTCAGTGGGAGCCTGCTTGTTTCTCTTTCTCTGCACACTGCTCCCCCTGCTTATGTTCGCTCTTGCTCTCTGACAAATAAATAAATGAAATCTTAAAAAAAAAAAAAAAAAAGAAAAAGTAGGGAAGAGCATTTCCAGCAGAGGGAGTAGCATGAGCTGCTTCACCCATTGTACAGGTGAGAAGAGAAGAGAAGAGAACAGGTGCCATTTCTGGTACTGGAGGAGTCAGACCTGTGAACTAGGAGAGAATTTCAGCAGGAAGAGGATGCCCTTTACCAAATGTCATGAAGGGCACTGAGGCCTAGGCTTGAGAAACTCTTCTGGAGGGATGTCGGTGTGAAGGAGAGGCATTTCGAAGGTGGCTATGGAAGGCAGACTGTTGGGGCTTAACGGAGGGAGGGATGGGTGACAGAATTGAGCCTGAGTTTAGACCATTTTGGGGCAAATTTGGCTCTAAAAATTTAGGGGGAAAGGGAAGAAAGAGTCGGGGTGGTAACTGGAAGGGGGAAAGGGACATTTGACGTTGCTGGTACTTTTCTTCATCAAGATTGGCAGACTAGTCCAGTTAAAGCAGAATGCGGTACATCAGGGAGAGGCATTGGAGAGGGAAGGGAGGAGGAGGAGTGCTCCCTGAGCACTTACTGTGTACCAGGGCCTGTACTTTCCTGTTTCATTTCCTTCTAATAACCCCTGATGGCAAGTCTTCCTGCTCCTGCACCACCTGAGGGAGAGGCCAAGAATCACAGCAGTGAGGGCAGGGCTGGGATTTGATCTCTGACATAAGAACCCAGGGCCTACAGAGGAGAGGTGATTGTAGGGTTTATCAAGGAAAGAAATGTGTGTTCTCCCCACCAATAGCTGCAGTAGGAATCTGCTGGAAAGGCGGCAGTAAACAGGGGCTCAGGGCTCCTGTTGGGGCTGGGTGTGGTCTGAGGCTGGGAGGAGTCAGGTAGAGGTTAACCAAGGAGGTGATGGTGATGGCATGACGGTGAGGTGATGGTGATGGCATGACGGTGAGGTGATGGTGAGGTGATGATCTGATGCCATGACCAAGAGGCAGGTAGACCCCATTAGTTGCTGTGTGTGGGGCTGCCTAGGCAGGGCACCTTTTATCTGGGGGCTGTCTATCTCAGCATGGAAAACAGGGTGTGGTTCTGGGAAGGCTGGAGAGGTGGGCCAGGCACCAGAGGACATTGCCTGAGGCCTACCCCTTAGAATCCTGGATGGTTAGTGTCTTGGTGAAGGTCACATTGAGTCGGGAGTCTGGGGTGGGTAGTTTGTGTGGAATGTAAACACTGGAGATGGTGGGAGGGCTGTGGGACAGACTGTTGACCACCCTCTTCCCTGTCTTTTATTCCCACATTCTCAATCTCCGTTTCTGGTATGGACCATTTCATTGCACCTTCAATCCTGTTTTTGTTTGCTTGTTTTTTTTTTTTTTTTAAATTAAATTTTTGAGGGAGTAACACATTCACAGGGTTCAACAATTAAAAATTATTAGAAGTTTAAGAAAAAATAAATACAAATAAGATATAAAATTTTAAAATTAAAAAGGAAAGAAAACAAAAGAAATAAAAAGGGAAAAATGTAAATAAAAATTATTAAACGTAAAGCAGTGCAAATTATTTTTCCCCTCCTGTACTCCATACTCCCAGCTCCCACCCTCCCCTTCACCTGTGATCACTGTTAGCATTTTGTGTGTCCTTCAGACTTAATTTAAGCAGATGTTTTTCTTCCTTTTCCCAAAAAGTAGCACACAGTTCACACAACACAGTTCACAGTTTTGTTTTTGTTTTTTTTCCTTTAATGGGATTTCTTGTCTATCTTTCTATATCAGTACATAAGAGAGTTCATCTTTCACCTGACATTTCACATGATGTTTCTTTGTCTAGATTATAAGCAATGTAGCAAGGAATACCTTGTACATACAGCATCACACACACAAGTGTATCTGTAGGATAAATTTCCAGGAGACTATCTTTGACAAAAAGTATATACTTTTATAATTTTGATATTGCCAAATCAACTTCCATAGAGATTGTTCTAGGGTATGTCCCCCCAAGTAATTTCTGAGAGAGCCCAGGTATTAATTTTGACTTGGTTTCTGAGATGACTGCTCTAGGCTTTCCTGTTTAAGATACCACAAGATGTATTGTGGTTGACACCCCAGTAGCTAGCCCCTTAGCCACTCCTCTGTCCCCGTTAAGGACTGCCTCATGGCTTAAGGGAGATTGACTCTAGGGGAGACATCTTTTGCCCCTCCAACCTCCCCTTCATCATTCTCTTCTGCCTCAGGGAGGCAGTCTCCAACTGAGAACTGCATGCTGTTTCACAGACTTATCTGTAAAGTCACATCTCGGTGCCTTTGGTCATATGGTTCCCACCTCCTGCCCTGTCGTCCCACCCTTCTCAGTCTGGAAAATTCTGACTCCTCCTTCAGGACTCAGCTTAAGTGTTGCCTCTGTGGAGGCTTCTCTGACAGAACCAGCCTCTCCCTCCTTCCTCTGGTGTGGTACCACAGAACTCCAGTCAGCTTGCCCTTAGAGCACATTTGGATCATCAGGTGAGGTAACTGTTTGTTTACAAGGCTCTGTCTCTCTCAGCACCCAGCCCAAGTCAGGCCCACACTTTAAACTGCTCTGTAACTAAAATTAAACTCACTGGAGAGGCAGGATGGCATAGAAAGGCATGGAAGTTGTGGGAGTTGAACTGGATATGACTCCATCCTTTGTCCTCTGCCCACCTCACCCTCCCTCGTCCTCTGTGCTCTAAACCACACTGGCCCACACTCCTTTCCCACTTCATGACCCTTCACGTGCCATTTCAGCTCTCCCCCTGGTTTCCTCCTTCATTGCCCAGCTTAAGTCTTACTCCTTAAGAGAGGCCCTCCATGGCTGCTGAGCCTAAAAGCACACCCACTTCCGATTCTAACATTCTCTAGTCATTCCCTTCGTCATAAGACCATAATCCTAGTTCTTATGCTGATTTGTTTATCAGTTTGCTGCATGTCCTCCCCATCAGACCTTCAAGTCCTTGAAGGCAAAGACCTTGGCTTATTCACTGCCACGGACCCAGGTCTAACACAGGAGCTGGCACATGGTAAGCACAATGGAAATCTTTATCGACTGAATGTTGAATGAATTAACAAATGAACAGGTTCAAACCCCTTCTCCATCACTTCCCAGCTTTGTCCTTGGATTAATTACCCTCTCAGAAGGGTTTCTCATTTGAAGATCAGAAGTTTCAGGTAGTAATGTGTACCGGTGATTGTAGCAAATGCCAGATACATGAAAAGTTTCCATAAATGGTAGCTATCACTTGTTTTCCTTTCTTTTACCTAAAAAATTCATCCTTTCTGCCAGGCTTAAAGACCTTATACATCTTTACAAAGAATTTTTTTTAATTAAATTAATTTATTTGACAGACAGAGATCACAAGTAGGCAGAGAGGCAGGCAGAGAGAGAGAGGAGGAAGCAGGCTCCCGGCAGAGCAGAGAGTCTGATGCGGGGCTCGATCCCAATACCCTGGGATCATGACCTGAGTGGAAGGCAGAGGTTTTAACCCACTGAGCCACCCAGGCGCCCCTTCAAAGAATTTCTTATTGAGGTGTAGCAAATATATAGAAAGAACACATATCAAGCTCTCTCTCTCTCTCTCTCTCTACACACACACACACACACACACACACACTCATGTATCCATCTCCCAAATTAAATGGAACATTCCAACACCCGGGTAAGTTTCCATTTTAGCCTCCCCCAACCAATGACATCTATTCTTTCCCTTCTCTCTTTGATCTGAGATCATGACATGTCCATTCTTCCTTCAAACTATTTGACTCATTTCTGTTCTCATTCCTCTTTCTTTTCTAAAAACTCTAGTTCTTTGACTTTTCCTACCACCAAGCCAGAGGTTTTTTTTTTTTTTTTTAAAGATTTTATTTATTTATTTGACAGAGAGAGATGACAAGCAGGCAGAGAGGCAGGCAGAGAGAGAGGAGGAAGCAGGCTCCCTGCTGAGCAGAGAGCCTGATTTGGGGCTCGATCCCAGGACCCTGAGATCATGGCCTGAGCCGAAGACAGTGGCTTAACCCACTGAGCCACCCAGGCGTCCCAAAGAGTGGGGGTGGGGGAAGCGGGCTCCCTGTTGAGCAGAGAGCCCGATGCGGGGCTGGATCCCAGGACCCTGGGGTCATGACCTGAGCTGAAGGCAGAGGCTTTAACCCACTGAGCCACCCAGGTGCCCCCAAGCCAGAGGTTTTTAAAGTAGAGGACATGCAACCCAGTGGGGTGCAAGGTGATGCCTGCAATTCTACTCTTAAGTATACGCCTGGAAGAACTGAAGATAGGTACTTTTTTTAAAATAAAAGATTTTATTTATGTATTTGACAGAGAGAGAGAGAGAGAGAGAGAGAGAAGGAACACAGCAGGGGAAGCAGGAGAGGGAGAAGCAGGCTTCCTGTGGAGCAGGGAACCTGCCTGATGTAATGTGTACCGGTGTATCTTCAAGAGGAAGATAGGTACTCTAATACCACATGTATACGCATGCTCACAGCAACACTATTCACGATGGCCTAAAGATGGAAACAGTCCAAATGTCCATCAGTCAATTGTGTATGGTGGAGTATTATTCAGCTATAAAAAGAAGTTACTGATAAATGTCATGTGGATGAACCTTGAAAACATTATGCTAAGTAAAAAGAACCAGACACACATAGTCACATGTTGTATAATTGCATTTATATGAAATATCCAGAAAAGATAAATCCCCAGTTATAGAATGCATCTTGGTGGTTGTCAGGGGCTGGGCAGAAATGGGATGGGGAGAAACTGGTTAATGGGTAAGGGGTTTTGCTTCAGATTGAGGGAAGTATTTTGGAACTAGAAGTGATTGCACAAAACTGTGAACATATCAAATGCTACTTAATTTTTCACTTTAAAAGGGTTAAGTTTATGTTATGTGAATTTCACCTTTATAAGCTTTTTTTTTTTTTTTCTTTTATGAAATAGCCACTCTTGTCAGCTGAGAGGTTTGAATGAAGTGCAGTCTCCCTAAGTAAAGTGTAGCAGCTGGGGGCCACCGAAGGAAGAAATGGCCTGGGGTCAGCAAGTGTGGTTTTGCTGCTCTATCCTAAGTAGTAATGATATTACGAGAAGAGAGAGGCATAATTACAGCTAACATTTCTATGTTTAATACAAGCCAGGAACTGTTCCAAGTGCCTTACATCTTAAACTCACTAAATCCTTTAACTCTAAGAGGTGGATATGATCATGTTTTCTTTAGATGAAGAAACTGAGGAACTGAGCTTTAAATGACTTATCTCAGTTACAAATGAGGAAGTGGCAATCTAAATTCGAAACCAGGCAATCAGATTCCAGGTACTGAAGTCTCAACCCCTAGGCTCTGTGCTAAATGCTTCCCATGTTTTATCTCATTTAATTCTGTGAGGTAGACGTTATTGTTATTACTCCTATAAAAAGAAAAAACCCATCAAAAACAACTCTCATGGACCTTCTGTATTCAATGCCCTCCAGTCTTTCCTCAGCATTTATTTGCATGTTGGTCCTCACATAGCTGTCTTATCTTTCTCATCTTGCTTCATCTTCATTTTCCTATACTGCACATATTACTATCTGAATTTATTTTATACTTTCTTTTGGTCTTTCATCTCTAGAAGGCAGGGCTTTTGAATGTAGATTTCCCAACAACCAGAACAAAGTGTGGTACACAATAGGCTCCCATAAAAATTTACATAAATGAATGTTGCACATGGTATTGGGTAGTTTTGCATGCCTGTGTTTGAATAAATAGCATCGTACCATACAAAATGTCCTTATAAAAATATAATGTCTTGGATTAGTACATAGATCCTGCTCGTTTTTTTTTTTTTTTTAAAGGTTTCATTTATTTATTTGAGAGCCTGTGCAAATGCTGGGGTAGAAGAAGACTCCCCGCTGAGCAGGAGTCCACAAGGGGCTCCATCTCAGGACCCTGGAATCATGACCCCAGCCCATAACTGGGATCTTTTAAGACAGATAAAATGCCATACTGTGGATGTAGCACCGTTTATTTGTAGTTTTCTACTTAATTAACTCACATCTTTGCCAGGGTATCTCTAATGCAAACAATATGGCAATAAACGTCTTAGCACATGTTTGTTTGTGCTATGGGTACACATTTCTCTAAAATTAGTGCCTAAAAGGGGAACTGCTGGCACGAGGGGTATACACATAAAAAGTGTCAGTAGATAACGCCAAACTGCCCTCCCCATAAGCAATCCTGCCTGAATTAGGGTACATAACGGTTTTCATATACTTTGAACTAGACTGAATATTATCAGTCTTGTTAACTTTTTAACAAACTGATGGGGAAAAAGGTCCCCTAATTTACGGAGAGAAAAGTGAGGCTCAGAAAACTTTTATGGTCGGGTGTCTGGCTGGCTCAGAAAAGCACGAGACGTTCGATCTTAAAAAGTCCCACGTATGGTGTAGAGATTACTTACTTAAAGAAAATTAAAAAAAAAAAAAAGGAAAATTTAGGGACTTTCCCATACAACACATAAGTAGCTAAGTGGCGATTCGAATTCCAACATGCCTAAGGATAGCGCCAAAGCTTTACACAGTATACGGTGCGTCCTCCGGTAAGTCTGGTTATCTCCGGGCCTTGCGATGCTGCCAGGCTGGCGTTCCTCTCGCAGTTAAGCCCCGGACCCTCTGGGAGTCCGAGGTGGCCCTTCTCGATTGCCAACAGCACCCACCCGGCGCCAAGCAGGACCCGGCCCACAGCCGTCACGGATCCGAAATGGCGACTGGCGACATCACGAGGCCACGCCCCTGGGGGCGGGGCCCGAGTTCAGACTAGAGTGATAGATGCCCGAACCAAGTTTGCAGCCGCTGCCCGGCAGGCTCGCGCAGAAGCAGAGAGCCAGTGGCGCCGCAGGTCGGGAGGAGGAGCACCGAGTGGAAGGCTCATTTGCCGGGGCCGCCCGAGAGCCTCTTCGTCGCGGGCGTTGGGGCGGCCATCTTAGATGGCGGGAGTAAGAAGAGGGCGAGCGTGAGACAGGAAGGCTTTCCTGCGGCTCTCCTTGGGCCCGGAAGAGGGCCAATTGGCCCGGCTTTGGGGCGTGTGCCCCGAGGCGCGGAGCGCGGGTGCGATGATGCGGGGACTGCCCGGGGCCCCGTCCCCTGGGCTAGGGACGCGCCGAATGTGACCGCCTCCCGCTCCCTCACCCGCCGCGGGGAGGAGGAGCGGATCAGACGCCGCCGCCGGACGACGGGACACGGAGGCGGTTCGGCTCCTTCAGGTAGGCGGCAGGGTCGGCCCTGGCTGCCGGGGGATCTGGGCGGCGGGGCTGAAGGGGCAGAGTTCTAATGCGTCCGGGCCTGGGCGGCGTTGATGGAGCGACCCGGCAGCTGCCGAGTGGGGGCCCGGGCCAGGCCGCTGTCACCCCGGGTGGCGCTGGACGGGCGGGAGCCCTGGAGCCCGGTGTCATGGCCGGCCAGCCGAGTTTCCACATCCCCACTCAAATTTCCTTGTGTTTCGGGGAAACGTGCTAGCGCCACCCCTGTACTCGGTGCACATTCCTTATATTTTGGTAAATGGGAGAATCTGCCCAGAATAGCCCCGTATCTGTGTTGTCATTCAGGTGGACTAATTCCTTTTCTTTCTGGGCGCGGGGTGGGGGGTCCCAGTCTTGCATCTTATCTCAGAGTCCGTCACTCAGGTGACACCCTTATAGGGAGGACGAGAAGAATCGGGGACGAGAGGAGGAAGTGGGTCAGTGCCCCACCACAAAGATATAGGGGACTCTGGGTTACTAATGAAAGGTTTGGGATGCGTATACTGAGGTTTGGCCCTGGGATGCTTTGGAATGAAGATCCAGGGCTGTCTTTTGTGTAAAGTGAGAGCCGCCAGGACGCTTGGGTTCTGCAGCTGCAGAGGTTCAGCAGAGCTAGTCGATGCCCAGAAAGAGGAGTTGGAACATCATGAGAGGAGAGGCGGCTGTGTTCATTCATTGTTCTCATTTCAGGGCTCTGGGTGTGCCCTCTGGTATTCATTTCTCTGGTGGGAAGAATGTTAGGATCCCCTATGTCTCCTTGAGATGTGACCGGGTTCTAGAGAGTCGTTTAATCCAAGTAGGGACGAATTCAGCTCACGTTCGTGGAGTATTTCTGCCTGCTTCGTCCTCTATGGGCTGAGTGGAGGGAACCTGCTCTTCTTTCTTCTCACCAAGGCGTGAAAACAATGCGCAGGATGGACTTACTGAGTGTTTTGGGAATTGGAAAAGCCAATTTTGCCTGGGGGAGTTGGGGAAGCTTGAACACTGGAGGGAACTTTTGCGGCCAGTTTTGGACTGATGAGTAAGTGCTTACCAGGTGAGGAGAGGAGAGCATTATAAGCTGAAGAACCGCTGGTAAAAAGGCATAGAGATATGCAGGAGTTGGGATGAGTTTGGGGTGCAGGAAGGAAGTGGTGAGAGATGAGGGTCTAAAAGAAAAGTTGTGAAGGATCTTTGTTGGAGACAGTGAACTAGTTGATTTAATTTGGATTATTTTAAATGAATATTCTATTTTTTTCTTGCTGATAACTATTTTCTCCCTTTATGATGTTGAAGCTGATAGTAACTGAAAAGATGTACTGTGTTAAAGCCATTTAAGGACATTTTTGATAAGTGCCTTATGTCAGATGTTTTGCACTTACGCGGTGGTGAATGAACTGAACTTCATATTCGTAGGTGTTTTTGTAAAAGATTTTTCTAACCTTTTGCTTGCTCACTAAAATGTTGACTTTATGCATGTAGCACATGCTGCTAATACTGCCTTTTAAATGGCTGTTCGCAATAAAAACCACACTCCCCTGTCATATAGAAATTGGAAGATTATTTGAAACAGCTGAAAGTATTTTTAATTTATTAAGTGTTGTATATTTAGTAAACTTTCTTTGCATTGATTCTGTGGTTTTCGATTTTGTTATAAAGTCTTTAGCTATATAAACATAATTTACCCCAAATCTCTCTATTGTTGTGATTAATGCTTAAGGTAACGTGATTATTATGGTCTTAACTGACTTTAGCTAGCAGTTCCTGAGTTTTTCTTGGGTTGTGATCATTACATGCCACTGAAGAACATTATTAAGAGACTTTTGGCTTGTTTTCACCCTTATCACTTCAAGGGCTAAGCTGTTTAAAATGCAAGAGAAACATTTGACCCGGTTGAACACTGGATACTTGGAAAAATAAACCTGTTAGTGTTTCTGCTGGAAAAGCTTATCTTTTAGGTATGTGGTGTTTGTGATTAAAACTTGTAATGGGGTTGCTTAGCCTTGTTAAAACTTTTGTCAGTAGTTGAAAAGTGTAAGCCTTCAAAGTAGGAGGCATGAGTGAAATACATTAGAACATATTTTACGGGATTTGGGTTTGCAGAAGAAAACAGAGAAACAGATTAAGCTGGTCATTCGTAATGAAAAGGATCTAAAAGGTGAAAGGGAGAATGGTTAAACATCAAATATTGTATTACAGCTGCTCTGAAACTAGTTGTGTTTAGTTAAAACATGCCATTTGTGAAAACCAAAGAAGGTGGTTTGCTCTGAGGATTAAACAACAACTTCTTGGAAGTTAAACTTCCAGAAGTACTAGGTTACTTATTAAATGGAAAATACAATTAATAACTTTAAATTACTATTTCAAGTAGTTTGTTAGTAGTAGATGTATGATTCTGCTACATTCTAATTTCAGATAAAACTTTGTTAGTGACCTGCCTAAAAATAGTAAAATGTTACATGAGGGAATGCTTTTGTTTGCATGTTAGGAACATAATAGGCCATACATAATAATCCTGGTCTTGGGAGGAGCTTGTTAGCCAAACAGCATGCCTTAATGTTGACTTGCAGAAGAGAATTTTAAATATTGCTTTTGAAAGGCAGTGGACTGTGTGACAGTAGGGGGTTTATGAAACCACAAAATCGAACTTGTAAAGGTTTTTTGTTCTTCAAATTGTACAGGTCATGGAAATCATTTCTTTCTTTCTTTCTTTTTTTAAAAGATTTTATTTATTTATTTGTCAGAGAGAGAGCGAGCGAGAGCAAGCATAGGCAGACAGAGTGGAAGGCAGAGTCAGAGGGAGAAGCAAGCTCCCTGCTGAGCAAGGAGCCCGATGCGGGACTCGATCCCAGGACGCTGGGATCATGACCTGAGCTGAAGGCAGCTGCTTAACCAACTGAGCCACCCAGGCGTCCCGGAAATCATTTCTTTAAAACTAGTTGAAAAATTGCTCACCTTGACTAAATTAATTGGAAGACCAAGGAACAGTGGGCTTATTTACGATGAGGTTGTGTAGAGTTATAGGTTGTTGTATTGTGTGTGTGTGTTTATGTGTATGACTGGTTCAGAATTCCTATTTGCTAAACTGACTAGGTGCTAAATGTAACACTACATGTTTGCATTACAGTTTAGTTAGTATTTCTGGTATAGGGCTATACTGCCTTGTCTATTATTGTCATGATAGTAATGGTGGGGTATTTTATTCTTGCTTAAAAGTAGAGTAAAAATTGCTTAATTTTGTATTAAAGTTTTCATCTTTTATTTTGCAGTGATCAAATCAAAATTTGTTCCTCCGTTTCTCCCAGAATACTTGAGTAGCTCTCATTGATTTTCCTGGTTAACTTCAGAGCTTTTTAGCTTTTCTTCTAAAATTGCTCCTAAAATCTCAGTTTAACCAAGGAAAATATCAAGTGGGTGTTGTTTCTTTGTTATTGGTTTTGGCCCAGGCTATCTCAAGTCTCTTTGGCAAATCACTCATAAAGTGTGTTAATTGCTTCACATTCCAATCAGTGTACATAGTTTTCTTGAGGAATACTTGACACATAGTTTTATTTTTAGACCAGATTCTAAAGGATTTTACAGAGGTAGGGATTAACAATCCCAAAGCTAGTTTCAAATTTTTAAATCTTCGTGATTTTGAGATTGTTGGTATTTTTGGTTAATGAATGGAAAGCAGCGGGCAATGACAGTGTTTTAGGGGTCCCAGTATCTTTAAGTGCTGGTGAGGACCTTGTGGATTTTGCTGGTGTCTTCTTCTTCCTCTTTCAACCTGTTGGATTCCATTTATTGTCATATAGTAACAAGCATAAGTACATTTTTACTGTTGGAATCAGGATCTTCTATTTATTTTCTTCCATCCTGCTATGGAAAACAAAAGTGGTTTGACTTCTTTGAAGATACTTAATACTAGGCATCACAGTTGGGACAGTGTTTACTTTTTTCCATCCATATACATTTCTGATGGAAGAGTCAGGCCAGTTATTGTTTAACTGTGTTAATATATCTTTAGAATTAGGAATTTTTGTTCCTTTTTTCTTTTTCTTTTCTTTCTTTCTTTTTTTTTTTTTTTTAAGTAATCTTTACACCCGTCATGGGGCTCAAATTTAGAACCCCAAGATCAAGAGTTGCATGCTGTACTGACTGAGCCAGCTAGGTCTTAATCTAGGTATTTCTGAGGCATCCTTTACAAGCATGGATAGCTTTTAACATCTCTCCATTACTTGGGTTTGGGATGGATGAAATTCTAAATTTTTTCTGAAAGAATATGACTTTTGTTTTCTGTGGCAGATCTCATTGGGAAACTCAAGAGTTTCTAGGAGAGGCATTTCTCTGGATTGAGAAGATCATTCAGAAAGGAACTACCATTTGCATTTACGAGAATTTGTTTACAGTAGAAAAGACTGGAAAGAGTTCAAATGTCCAACATTAGTGAAATGATTAAGTAAATGGTGGTACAGCCACTTGATGGGGCACTGTGCTTGTCATTAAATATGGATTATATGACGCATTGATAACATGGAAAATGTTGAACACAAAAGTATGTATCTGGAACGATTACAGTTCTATAAAAAAAATACAGTGGAATATCATTCAGTAT
This sequence comes from Mustela lutreola, assembly GCF_030435805.1. NCBI lineage: Eukaryota > Metazoa > Chordata > Mammalia > Carnivora > Mustelidae > Mustela > Mustela lutreola. The sequence continues at coordinate 54,510,345 of NC_081291.1, read as the reverse complement.
AAAAAGAGATGGTGTACTGATACATTCTCCGACATGTATAAACCTTGCAAACATGTTAAATGGAAGAAGCCAGTCATTAAAGACCATATATTTTATGATTCCATTTGTATGAAATGTCCAGAATAGGCTAGTCCACAGAGACAGAATGTAGGTTAGTGTTTGCCAGGGGCTGGAAGGAGTACGGGAATGGACAGGCTACTGGGAATGGATAGCGACTGTGATAGGGTCTTTTTTTTTTTTTTTTTTTTTGGAGGGATGAAAATGTTCTCAGATTGTGGAGATGGATGCACAACTCTTGAATATAATAAAAACCGTCAAATTGTACACTTAAAGTGGGTGAGTTGTATGTGAATTACATCTCAAGCTGTTTTGAAAAAATCTCAAAGCCTACACATGGGAAGAAAATACAAAAGATAAAAATATAAAAAATATAAATATAACATGTAGATGTTAACAGTTATCGTTAAACAGTAGAAATAAGAATAATGTTCTTTGGGGCGCCTGGGTGGCTCAGTGGGTTAAAGCCTCTGCCTTCTGCTCAGGTCATGATCCCAGGATGCTGGGATGGAGCCCCTCATTGGGCTGTCTGCTCTGCGGGGAGCCTGCTTCCTCTTGTCTCTCTCTTTGCCTGCCTCTCTGCCTACTTGTGATCTCTGTCAAATAAATAAGTTAAAAAAAAATAGGATAGTGTTCTTTATACTTCTTATATTCTCTGAATGTGTTGCTTTTATAATAGAAAAATGCATTTAATAAAGTTAATTAATTGGGGCACCTGGTGGCTCAGTCGTTAGGTGTCTGCCTTTGGCTCAGGTCGTGATCCTGGGGTCCTAGGATCGGGCCACACATTGGGCTCTCTGCTTGGCATGAAGCCTGCTTCTCCCCCTGCTTGTATTTCCTCTCTTGCTGTGTCAAATAAATAAATCTTTATTAAAAAAAAAAAAAGTTAATTAATGGTATTCATGGTGTGGGTCTTTATGTTACCCCAGCCATTCAGTCACTGTCAGATTCCATTGACAACTATATTTTTGAGCTTCTTTTAGCTGTTTTCTTTTTTTTCTCCAGATTAAAGCAGGCTTTTCTTACTATTAGCCTTGAGTGTTGTTAGAACATCCAATGTGAACTCCTTTTTCTTATTTCTTCCCATGGCAGTGCTTTCTCCACATTGCTATCAGATTCACTCTTACTGTGCAGATTCTTTTTTTTTTTAAATTTTTTATTTTTTATAAACATATTTTTATCCCCAGGGATACAGGTCTGTGAATCGCCAGGTTTACACACTTCACAGCACTCACCAAAGCATGTACCCTCCCCAATGTCCATAACTCCACCCCCCTTCACCCAACCCCCCTCCCCCCAGCAACCCTCAGTTTGTTTTGTGAGATTAAGAGTCACTTATGGTTTGTCTCCCTCCCAATCCCATCTTGTTTCATTGATTCTTCTCCTACCCACTTAAGCCCCCATGTTGCATCACCACTTCCTCATATCAGGGAGATCATATGATAGTTGTCTTTCTCTGCTTATTTCGCTAAGCATGATATGCTCTAGTTCCATCCACGTTGTTGCAAATGGCAAGATTTCATTTCTTTTGATGGCTGCATAGTATTCCATTGTGTATATATACCACATCTTCTTTATCCAGGGCTGCAAGGTTGGTACTGTGCAGATTTTTAAAAATAAAATTTTATTAAATTTTTTGAATAGATAATACTGTCACATGCCACAAAATTCAAAGGATACAAAAATTTTGGCAGAGTAAGTAAAGTTGTGTAGAGTAATTCTACCACCCCATTTGTTCCCCAGCTACCCAGCTTTCTTTCATGGAGGGTAAGAATGGGGTTTTTAAGTATCCTTTTTTTTTTTTTTAAAGATTTTATTTATTTATTCGAGCTTGAGAGGGAGGGCACTGAGTGCACAAGCAGAAGGAGGGTAGCGGGAGAGGGAGAAGCAGGCTCTGTTGAGCAGTAGGGGACTCTATCCCAGGACCCTGGATCATGACCTGAGCTGAAGGCAAGATGCTTAATGGACTGAGCCACCTAGGTGCCCCTTATGTATCCTATTTTGTGATGATAACAATATTCAAATGTAGAGATATCGGCCTTACATCCGTTGGCAAATCTTCCAAGAGTGTCCATTGCCTATTGGACTAAACATAGTTCTTGCTTAATGAAGATTCCTCATACTATCTTTGGTGGAATTCAAAAGTCTTTTTTTTTTTTTTAAAGCACTTACGTAGGTGCAGTCTCGTGTGCTTCGTGCAGGGTAAATGAGGCAAGTTCCTGCCTTCAACGACCTTATCTAATGAGGAGAGATTGACACAATTTCCTTACTTTTATCTGTTCCTCTTTTAAAAGCCATTTTGAACACCATCTTCTAAATATCATTTCCTGATCTTTTTTTTCTCTTCTCACTCATTATTTTGTTTCCTTCCTTGAGCCCCGCCTTGAAACTTTATTGCATTTACTTTTCATGCTATCATTTCTGAGTTTACTGTCTTGTTAGATTATACAGAAAAATGCATACTCTACTCCATATGGCAGTTCCTTATTTATTGATGTTTGTAAAAAAAAAAAAGAAAAAAAACTTTCCCTTTGAGAGGCTGAGGGTCCATGGTTCTGTGCTTCAGTGACAGTGTTGAGTTTACATTCCAAGACATAATACTAGGTTTTATTTATTTATTTTTAAAGATTTTTATTTTATTTATTTGACAGGCAGAGATTACAAGTAGGCAGAGAGGCAGGCAGAGAGAGAGGGGGAAGCAGACTCTCTGCTGAGCAGAGAGCCCGATGCGGGGCTCAATCCCAGGACCCCAAGATCACGACCCAAGCCGAAGGTAGATTCTCAACCCACTGAGCCACCCAGGTGCCCCAATACTAGGTTTTATAAGACCTATTTAAACCTAAATGATTTCTTTTTTCTTTTCCTTTTTTTTGGGGGGGTACTATGCATTATAGATGTTACATGTATTGTGACACATATGGAAGTATTTTACTCCTTTCCCTAGAAGATTGTATCTTTTTTTTTTTTTTTTTAAAGAATTAATTATTTATTTATTTGACAGAGAGATCACAAGTAGACAGAGAGGCAGGCAGAGAAAGAGAGAAGCAGGCTCCCTGCTGAGCAGAGAGCCCGACATATGGGACTCGATCCCAGGACCCCGAGATCATGACCTGAGCCGAAGGCAGCGCCTTAACCCACTGAGCCACCCAGGCGCCCCTAGAAGATTGTATCTTAATCACCTTTGACTACCCAGAGTTTAGCATAATGGCTAACACCTGATTGCAGCCAAATTGTTGATTGTAAGGTGCTAAATAGTGTTAATTGAATTTTTTTGTATAGATATCCTACAACTCTGGCTAAGTTCCTTAAAGGTGTGGCATATCTTATTCTTGTTTATACATCTCTAGTTCTTGAAACTTTGTCTTGATTATGTAACAAACATTAACTGAATGAGTGGAGATTCAGAGGTTAATCACCTATGGACTTAGTTCCTTCCTACTGTCCATCACAAACACAAATGCTTACTATTAAGAGGATATACTTAATAAACTTAAACTCAGAACTTTGTAACATAGGATGTAAGTAGGATATCTGTTGAAGGAGTCATCTTGCTTATTGCCCTCCCACTCCCTGGGGCTTTATTTGAAGATGGCCTGGGGCTCTCACTGCCAGCTCCATGAGGGCTTTGCCTGCTTTAGCAGTTCCCCTGATTCTCTGGCCTAAGCGCCTTTGTCATGCTGGCTATTTCCCTCTGTATTCATTGGCTTTATACATGGAAGAGCTTTTTAACCAGAGGAAATGTGAGAGGGTATATGATATTCTACCTTCCTTCACGTTAGTCTGGACTGGAATTAGAGTGCAGTTGTGAATTGTGAGACTAGAGATCATGACCTTCATGACTCCTGTTTAGCTAACAGTGTGAAATGGGCCCCTTAGGCTTTTTTGGAGGGGGACAGGTAAACTATACATAAAATTTACCATTTTAGCCATATTTGAGTGTACTCTTCAGTGGCATTAAGTACATTCAGAGCATTGTGCAACCATCACCACTATTCCCAGAACATTTTCATCATCCTGAACAACTCTGTACCCATTAAACAAAACTCTCCATTCCTTCCTATTTCTGGAAATTCTACCATGAATTTGCTCATTGCAAGTACCTCATATAAGGAAAAATCATACAGAATTTGTGATACTGCATCTGGTTTACTTAATGTTTTTCCAAGGCTCATCCATATTGTACCATGTATCAAAATTTCATTTTTTTATGGCTGAATAATATTCCTGTGGGTGTGTGTAAAGTATTTTGTTTATCCATTCGTCTGTTGGTGGATTCTTGGGTTGTTTCTACCTCTTGGCTGTTGTGGATAATGTTACTGTGAATATTCGTTCATAAGTGTCTGTTTCAGTCTCTGCTTTCAAATCTTTTGGATGTATGCGCCTAGGAGTGGAATTGCTGGATCATATGGTAATTTGCTTTTAACTTTTTGAGGAACTGCCAAACTGTTTTTCACAGCAACTGCACCAATATACATTTCTACCAGCAATACATGAGGGTTCCAGTTTCTTGACGTCTTTGTCCATGCTTGTTATTTTCCGTTTTTTTGATAATAACTATGATAATGGGTGTGAAGCAAACAGGAAACTTAGAAGTTGCATATTTGGCTATATTTGCATCTGATAGATTCTTTTTACCCTTATGAATTTATTTGTACGTAATGCTTTTCAAAGAGGTATCATACAACTAATGATTCATCTTTTTTGAAAAGAGTAAACTTTTTTGCTAAGCTAGTACATGTAGTTGGTGTAGTTACCTTCTTTATACCCTATATCCTTTTAATTTAAAGTGTATTCTGTCATCTAGTGAAAGATGATTTCAGTTAATCCTGCAAGATAGGATCTTTTAAATGAAAAAAGTAGAGTACTAAAATTAATACACGAAGATCTAATCTTTATAAAGAAAAATATTTACAAGTGCATAGAAAATATTAGGTACATATGTCCATGAATGTTGGCAAGGGCCATCTCTAGGTTATTACTTTTTGTATTTTTCCATGTTTTTCAGGTGCCCCCCCCCATGAACATGTATTCTGTAATTAGTGGTTGTTGTTTTTTTTTAAAGATTATTTATTTTTTAGAGCACCTGTATGTGAGCACATGGTTGGGGGGGATGGGAGGGATGGGGCAGAGGTGGAGAGAATCCTGAAGCAGACCCCTTGCTGAGTGCAGAGCCCCATATGGGGCTCAATCCCAGGACCCTGAAATCATGACCAGAACCCAAATCAAGAGTTGGCTGCTGGGGCACCTGGGTGGCTCAGTGGGTTAAGCCTCTGCCTTCGGCTCAGTTTGTAATCCCAGGGTCCTGGGATCAAGCCCCACAACGGGCTCTCTGCTCTGCAGGGAGCCTGCTTCCTCCTCTCTCTCTGCCTCCTCTCTCTCTGCCTGCCTCTCTGCCTACTTGTGATCTCTGTCAGATAAATAAAGAAAAAATCTTAAAAAAAAAAAAAGAGTTGGCTGCTTAACTGACTGAGCCACTGAAGTACCCCTGTACTTAGTATATCTTTAAAAAAAACTAATTGATTAGAAAATATACGTTATTACAAAAAGCCCATGTATACATGTGCATATGACATCTGTATGGGAGAAAATACCAAAAAGTAATGGAAGGTTGTTAACATAGGTTACTTGGTGGGGTTAGCAGGGGGAAGAAAGGGAAGGGTAAAGCAAAGAAGGGATTAAAAAAAAAAAAAATTAGGTGCTATAGAAAAAAAGCAGAGTAGAAGTTTTAGAAGGTACTGAGGATGGGGAGGGGTTGCTATTTATAATGGGTGTGTTTGTAAAGTCATTAAATACAAAGATTTAAAAAGTAAAAGACTGTCCTAGTCTTAATCAGACTTGTTTCCAAACTTTTCCTCTTCTCTACTCCTGGATACACCTTGGCTTTTATTTTACCTTTGCATCTATCTATTGAAATGCTACCCCTTCTAGTTCTGTAGTGAAGTCATCCTTAACTGTCCACCTCTTTCTCCACTCAAGCTAGAGGTAGTCTTTCCACACTCCTAATTTCAGAGTTTTCTTTAAGGGGCACCTGGGTGGCACAATTGGTTGAGCATCCCACTCTTGGTTTCAACTTAGGTCATGATCTCAAGGTTGTAAGATCTAGTTCAGTGAGGAGTCTGCTAGTCTGCTTCAAATTCCCTCTTTTTCAAATAAATCTTAAAAAAAAAAAAAAAAAAGTCACTACCCCTCCCCGCAAAAGCCTGCCATATTTTGTTGTAGGCCTGCTTGTTATCCTGAAGGTTCTTAGCACAATGCCTAGCACAGAGTCAGTCTTTGGTAAATGATGGTCCTTCTACTTTAAAAGCTTCTGGAAGGCAAGGGGCAATGTCTTTGTGAATTTTATATTCTTCAAAGCAGCTAGTGGTTGAAAGTAGATTCTTAGAAATTGTTGAATGAATAGTGCTCCTTATTCTTTTTTTCCTCTCAGTTCTATGAATGGTTGCAGTATATACAAAAGCATCTGGTTCCTTAGATTATATATTAGTATTTTTATGTTGTAGATAGTGATTTAGTATCCATGAAAAAGGTTAGGATAAATATTGTAATTCTGTCTTTTCTCCATTAATATTTTATTCAGATATTTGAGCACGTAATTTTATGTAAAGTGTACTCTACTGGATGATGGAGTATAACAAGATGTAAGAAATATAATATAAGATATATAAATAAATATAAGAATTTCCTTAAGGCATTCATTCTTTGATGTATAATTACATAGGTTACATTTTCATGTTTTTTTTAATCCTGTGGCAAAGTACCTAGGTATAATTTAGAGCTTTAATGAATTAGTGGCCTAATTACAGGGGAAACTTGTGTACATGTTCTTGTTTTAAGAACATTATTCTTGAAAAGTTAATTTAAAATATTTTCTGGAAAAAAAAGATACTATAGATTTTTTAATTCTACAAAGTTCTTAAGGCAAGCAAGGTAGGTACCTTTGGTGATACCACTAAAGACTAAGGAAATTTTTCTGTATGAGAGCCATTGACTCTGGAATGAATTATAGGAGATTTGACTGAATCAGATGGTTACTTCTTAAAATTGTTCTGCCAAGTTTGAAGGACTGTCTCCTATCTTAAGGATAGATGCTAGTGTCTGCCTGTGCCAGTGTGCAAAATAGTGAATTTATTTATTTTATATTTCATGTCTTTATTCTTGAGGAAGGCAGAAGGCTATTTTTTAAGTTCTTGTTGACTATGCAAGATGTGTGACTAAGATTTGTGCCTTTTTTTTTTTTTTAAAGATTTTAGTTTATTTATTTGACAGAGATCACAAGTAGGCAGAGAGAAGAGAGAGGGAAGCAGGCTTCCTGCTGAGCAGAGAGCCCGATGTGGGGCTCTGTCCCAGGACCCTGAGATCATGACTTGAGCCAAAGCCAGAGGGTTAACCCAGTGAGCCACCTACGCACCCCAAGATTCATACTTTTTATGTGGAATAGAAATGAGCAGTACAGGGTTGCCTGGCTGGCTCAGTTGGTAGAACATGCAACTTTTGATCTCAGGGTTGTGAGTTCAAGCCCCACACTGGGCATAGAGCTTACATTTAAAAAAAAAAAAAAATATATATATATATATATATATATATATATATATATATATGTAAATAATTTAGTGATACAAGGTTAAGTCAGTATTTCCAGGTATTAGCAGGGTGGAATATCTGGATGGTTTTTGTTTCCCTTCCTTCCCCTTTGTGCAGCCATCTTACTACCTCATCATTACCTGACCATGTGAATGTTCATCCCTAGACCAGATTTTATTTGTGCATTATATATTTTGATACTTTTGTTAATGGTATACTTTGCAAATGGGTCTGTTCTTTTTAAAATTAGCAGTGTTAACTACCTAAATAAAGAAACTGACAGGTTTGGAGATGAAAAGTAAAACTTGGGCTGAAAAAGAGTTCAAGATAAAGTGACTTTAAATTAAAAATAATGAAAAACTAATTTATGGCAAGGGTTAAAAATGAAATTATTCCTAGAGGTCTTTTACTGTGGGGCTGATTGCTTTAACATATTGTTTTGAACTAGCTGATTTTTAACCCAATTACTTTTTATTTTTTTTTTTTTTAAGATTTTATTTATTTATTTGACAGAGATCACAAGTAGGCAGAGAGACAGGCAGAGAGAGAGGAGGAAGCAGGCCCCCCGCTGAGCAGAGAGCCCGACGCGGGGCTCGATCCCAGGACCCTGAGATCATGACCTGAGCTGAAGGCAGCAGCTCAACCCACTGAGCCACCCAGGCGCCCCAACCCAATTACTTTTTAAAAAGTTAAAATATTTTCTAAACTTGGGCAGTTCTGAACTTTTGCAAGGGTAGAGTGTCACATTTCCTCATGTGTCTTTATGCTGCCCAGTCATCTGATGAAGTTGCCAGTTCGTGGTCAGAAATTGAGAAAGAGGAGTGAGGAAACTCAAAATATTGACACACATACCACTGTGCAGTGCATCAGAGTGCCCTTTTGGACTGGTTGGAAAACTGTAACCTAAGCCTTTTCCAAACTAGACATATTATTATTTCTAGCTTGGATGAGATGGCTTTTGATTTTTTAAGTATTTGAGCATGTCTGTCAGCAGAAACTTTTTCTTTGTGAGGGTAATTTTTTCCAGTCTTGTGTGACCAATTGAATAATAATAATAATAATAATAAAGGAACAAACACTTACTGAAGGAAGCTTGCGGAAATCATGAAAAATTGATCACTCAATCTCTCAGGTAGACCAAGGCTTGACTGAAGGAAGGAATGAGCTTAAAGGAGAAATGAATAGTGAAGTTGCATTATAAGCACTTTAAAATATGAATATTCAATTATGTTTTCACTCTGTCAAAAAATGAAGGTTTTTAATAGTGCAGGCAGTTTCAGCCACTGTTACTCATACTGAGTATACGTTCTTGTGCGATTTCTATTGCATTTGGGATTCTTTTTTGTCTAAAGATAACGTAAAAACAAGAAAACCTATAGATAATAGCTTACCTTTATTGCTACCTGCCATGTTTTTTAAAGAGCTGACTTCAGTTCATTTAATCTTCCCAATAGCCTGATGATATAGGTAAATTATGATCTTTATTTTAAAGAGGAAGAGAGAGAGACATAGAGTAAATACCCTAAATATAGCCCATCTATTTAGGGAGAGATTAAAGGGATTTTCTAGGGTAATTTGGACTCCATCCTATACCCTAGCTTCACTGTAGAAATTAGCCCCTATGTATGATGCAAACTTAGTGTTTTTGTTAGAATTCTGGGAATGCCTTCCACTTCATACTTTCCTTTATGATCCGTGGTAGTTTTCTTTCCTTCTTCCAGACCTTACATTATTGACCCCTCCTAATCCCTGTATTGTGTTTTTTTTCTTTTATAATTTCTTTTCAGAGTAACAGTATTCATTGTTTTTGCACCACACCCAGTGCTCCTGTATTATGTTTTAAACTAAATACTGAAGTTCTCGAAGGCAGGGATCCAGGTCTTAAACTGATTTGCCTCTTCAAGTACTCATTTTTCATAGAACCCTCAGAGATAGCTCCCTTTGAAGAGTTTTCTTAACTTTTGTTGACCTAAATGGAAATACTTATTTCCATTATTCTTTTTTCTGTAAGATGATAATGAATCATTTTGGTAATACTTTATATGTGAAAACTTTTCTTCAATATTTGATTTAGGAATTTAGTGTAAAATAACACGTTTAGAAAAATTCTTTCTAAAATGCTTTCTTTTTCCACTAATCAGTGTTTCATAAACTTCTAGGAAACATGCTATCACTTGCTTATGTGTAAAGCATACGCGGTTTATGCAAGTACAGGGTAAGGATTGTGACCCTACACTGAAGCCTTTAATCTAAAGCTTGGAGTGATTGGGGGTACTCACCTGATAGTTTATCTTAAACATTTATCACTTAATGGAGGGACTTCTCTTTTTGGAATGTTTTCTGTGCTAATTTTGCCAATTCTTTTTTTTTTTTTTTTTTTTAAGATTTTATTTATTTATTTGACAGAGAGAGAGAGATCACAAGTAGGCAGAGAGGCAGGTAGAGAGAAAGGGAGGAAGCAGGCTCCCTGCTGAGCAGAGAGCCTGATGCGGGGCTCAATTCCAGGACCCTGAGATCACGACTTGAGCTGAAGGCAGAGGCTTTAACCCACTGAGCCACCCAGGTGCCCCTAATTTTGCCAATTCTTATGACAGTGTTTAAAATGCTGGAATTTTAGGGGTGCCTCGGTGGCTCAGTCAGTTGAGCATCCAACTCTGGATTTCAGCTCAGGTGGTCATCTTAGGGTGGTGAGATTGAGCCTGGGGTTGGCCTCTGGGCTGAGTGTGGAGTCCGCTTGAGATTCTCCCTCTCTCCTTCCTTTGCCCATCCCCCTGCTCGCTCTCTCTCTCAATAAATAAGTAAATACATAAAATCTTTTAAAAAAAGAAGGTGCCTGGGGTCCGTGGGTGGCTCAGTCAGTCAAGCGTCTGCCTTCAGCTCAGGCCATGATCCCAGGGTTCTGGGATCAAGTCCCCATCCGGCTCCTGGCTCTGAGGAGAGACTGGCTTCTCCCTCTCCTTGTGCTTGCATGCACACGTCCTGTCTCTCTCTCTCAAATAAATAAATAAAATATAAAAAAATTAAAAAGCTGCTTGGAATTTTATGTGATAGATAATTCTGTGGAAAATGAGCATAGTGCAAAGATATCTAAAATGATTTATTGGCTTCCATTTTAAAACTTCATTATGTGGGCACCTGGGTGGCTCAGTTAAGTATCTGCCTTCGGCCTCAGCTCAAGTCATGATCGAAGGGTCCTGGGATTGAGACCCTCTTTGGACTCCCTGCTCTGCGGGAAGCCTGCTTCTCCCGCTCCCCCTGCTTGTGTTCCCTCTCTTGCTTTGTCTTTCTCTGTCAAATAAGTAAATAAAATCTTAAAAAAAAACCCCAAAACCTGCCAAACTGTTTAAAAAAATAAAGCTTCATTATACAATTAAGTAGTTAAAGCAGAGTAGAGATACATCTTTGGAATTGTATTATGACTGGAATGGCTATTAGTGGCTTTAAAAATTATGAATTACTTCGTTTATTTCATTGTTACTTACCATTTCTCCTGCTTTATATTCCCAGTCTATTTTCTGATTTATCAGAAAGATATTTAAATTTTAGAATACTTGAATTAGTTTACTAGTTAAAATGTAAACTGACATATACTTCAAATATAATTGTATACCATATAGTGTAAATAGAGCTACTTTTACCTGTATTTTACTTAAAGAGCAGTGAATTGGGAGATTTTATATTTTTCTTACGCATTAAGTCACTGTAAGTTGTACATGGCATTTGGTTTATTTTCTCTTTATCTTTGATATTAAATCTTACTTCTCCTATCCTAGAAAAGTAGAAATAACCTTTTTGAGGAAATGATGAATCCCAGCAGAAAGGTATTCTCCAGAAAAGTTGTATTCGTTAATTGTAAGTAATTTAGCAGTGTGTTGTTGTCCTGTACAAGTCCAGGATAAGCTAATGGGTAAAATATCCAGAATTGCCCCATGCAGGCTCTGCAGAGGATCTCTAGGAATATGGAGTCACTTTGCAAAGAACAAATGAGTAAGATAGTGTATAGTCAGTGTTGTTTTAAGTAATGTGAGAGCTCAACAAGCTCTTTCACAGTTGATCTGTACTTTGGAACTTGGGGCTTAAGTTTTGAACACAGTATAACAGTGGTTAAGAGCTCTAGGCTTTGAACTCAGGCTGGAGGTTTAAGGGATATTTAGAAGAGTTCCTGATTATTATAATCAATAGAACCACCATTGTTTGTATAACAGTGTTAATGGGTAACATTTTCTGTCTCAGGCTAACACTGTGTGCTTTCCATATATTATTTAACCTTTACATGTTATAAAACATACCAAGAAGAGAAAAAGAAATACAAGTAAATTTTTAAATTTAGATGTCAGTAAATAAAAGGCTATTTAAAAATACAGGCACCTAAAAAAAAAAAAAATAACAGGCACCTTAGTATAATCAGGTCATTTATGCCAGATGTCTAGACTTTTAAAGCTCTTGCTGCCAGTTCCTCCTCCTCTCTTTTCAAAACAGGGAGAAATCCAGGGCAGCTAGATAAAATTTTAACAGCATTTTAACTCTAGAGTAGTATCCAGGTTATATTGATGTATAGGAATTCTTTTATATTGACCAATATTCAGAATTAGTCATGGTTCATAATTCAGCAGTGTTCTACTTACATGGAGATTTTTAAAAAAATGTGATGTTTTCTTTTTTTTTTTAAAGATTTTATTTTTTCGACACAGAGAGTTCACAAGTAGACAGAGAGGTAAGCAGAGAGAGAGAGAGAGAGAGAGAGAGAGAGGGAGGGAGAGAGGGAAGCAGGCTCCCTGCTAAGTAGAGAGCCCGATGCGGGACTTGATCCCAGGACCCTGAGAGCATGACCTGAGCGAAGGCAGAGGCTTAACCCACTGAGCCATCCAGGCACCCCTTACATGGAGATTTTATCTAAGGTGCATTTATTGCCAACTCTGGGGAGAACATTTTTGGAATGAAGATAAAGAAGAATGACTTAAAAGAAATTTATATAATCTTCACTGTATTTGTATTAAATTCAGATCCATTTATTGAAGATTATGGGAGCTTTCTGAATAACAGATTTTTTATATATTCTGTATTCTGTATTGTTTAAAGGATAAGAAGAAAGGCCAACTTAGAAAAAGCACTAGAAATATAGCTGCTCTGAGATAATTTAAAGGAAATCACTAAATGATTTATAAATGAAGTAAAAATCTTTTAAATATGAAGACTAATTTAAATTGCATGTGTTAATGTAAGGCATGGTATGTATTTTCCTGTCTTCACATACTGGTGTTATCCATTCCTTGTAAATAATATTTATTTCAAAGTAGTATTATAGTAATAACATTAAAAGTTATTTTATTTTTTTATTTTTTAAAAGGTCTTATTTGAGAGACAAAGAGCATGAATTGGGGTGAAGAGCAGAGAGGAGGGAGAAGCAGGTTCCCTGGCAGGGAGCCCATGAGACTCAATCGCAGGACCTGGATATCATGACCTGAGCCAAAGGCAGATGCTTAACCTACTGAGCCACCCAAGTGCCCCTGAGAATATTTTATTTTTTAAATTAGTGTGTATTGTAATAGAACTGGAATTTACCATCTGAGGGTTTGAAAAATTAATGTTTTCTTTTAAATCGTGACAAAGCCTTTTGAATTTTACCGTTTCTTCTAAAAAAGAAATAGGAATGGTATCTGCTTTAGCCTATCTAATTCTCACAATCCTGTGAGGTAATGGAGAGGAGAGCTGAATAAACTGAAGCGTGTCAAATTGTAAATTCTCTTGACTGAAGTATACTTTCTGAAATCAGTCTCAACCGTAGAGAATGCATTGCTACATTCTCAGAAATTAGCTTTTAGGTAGATTGCTAAAGAAGTTCTTAAAACCTTATCTTAAGGGGCGCCTTGGTGGCTTAGTGGGTTAAGCCGCTGCCTTCAGCTCAGGTCATGATTCCAGAGTTCTGGGATCGAGTCCCACATCGGGCTCTCTGCTCAGCAGGGAGCCTGCTTCCTCTTCTCTCTCTCTGCCTGCTTCTCTGCCTACATGTAATCTCTCTCTGTCAAATAAATAAATAAAATCTTTAAAAAACAACACAAAACAAAAAAAAAAACCCTTATCTTAAGACATCAGCATGCTGGTTGCTTTAGGTATGTTTACTCTACCACTTTAATATTTTTAAGTGAAATGTAAGACAGTATTTGAAGTGATCCGAAGGGGCACGTGCACCCGGATGTTTATAGCAGCAATGTCCACAATAGCCAAACTGTGGAAAGAACCTAGATGTCCATCAACAGATGAATGGATAAGAAGATGTGGTATATATACACAATGGAATACTATGCAGCCATCAAAAGAAATGAAATCTTGCCATTTGCAACAACGTGGATGGAACTAGAGCGTATCATGCTTAGCGAAATAAGTCAAGCAGAGAAAGACAACTATCATATGATCTCCCTGATATGAGGAAGTGGTGATGCAACATGGGGGCTTAAGTGGGTAGGAGAAGAATCAATGAAACAAGATGGGATTGGGAGGGAGACAAACCATAAGTGACTCTTAATCTCACAAAACAAACTGAGGGTTGCTGGGGGGAGGGGGGTTGGGTGAAGGGGGGTGGAGTTATGGACATTGGGGAGGGTACATGCTTTGGTGAGTGCTGTGAAGTGTGTAAACCTGGCGATTCACAGACCTGTATCCCTGGGGATAAAAATATGTTTATAAAAAATAAAAAATTAAAAAAAAAAAAAAGAATCTGCACAGTAAGAGTGAATCTGATAGCAATGTGGAGAAAGCACTGCCATGGGAAGAAATAAGAAAAAGGAGTTCACATTGGATGTTCTAACAACACTCAAGGCTAATAGTAAGAAAAGCCTGCTTTAATCTGGAGAAAAAAAAGAAAACAGCTAAAAGAAGCTCAAAAATATAGTTGTCAATGGAATCTGACAGTGACTGAATGGCTGGGGTAACATAAAGACCCACACCATGAATACCATTAATTAACTTTTTTTTTTTTAATAAAGATTTATTTATTTGACACAGCAAGAGAGGAAATACAAGCAGGGGGAGAAGCAGGCTTCATGCCAAGCAGAGAGCCCAATGTGTGGCCCGATCCTAGGACCCCAGGATCACGACCTGAGCCAAAGGCAGACACCTAACGACTGAGCCACCCAGGTGCCCCAATTAATCAACTTTATTAAATGCTCAGACTTTTAGATTCTTGTGTGCTGAATTCCTGAAAAGCTTCCTGTTTTAATCAGGATTGTTTAAATTGGTTTTTCTTACCATGGTTCAAATGAATCTAACCCCATCTTTCAGGAAAGGAGCTGTGATAAGATAATGAGAAGTGTTCAGTGAGTGTTCCAGTTCAATCTCCAGAAGTTGGTAGAGTAGCATTTCCAGACAGATGTTTATGCCTCAGATTAGGCTTTAAGGTGGGAGATGGACCTTGCAGCAGAGAACTCAAATCACTTGAAATTATACCCTGAATACTGGTAGTTAAATTTTCGTAATTGTAGTCTTTTCAGATTTGACTTGTCCTGAGGCTACTTAAAAGTACTTTGTATGTTTTGCTCCCTAATAATCTTGTGGCTTAAACATAGTCTTGTTTTCAAAACATTTTTTATACCATCTGCTAAACCCAAAATGCAAAAACAATGAGACCCTCCCAGGGCTTTTGAAGTTTGTTTTCTAACTTAATGTTTTATCAATCTGGCACTTTATTTTATTCATCTTTGGAAATACCTCTGACTGCATCAGTTCACTGAAACTATTGCTGGAGCTGGGCCACAGGGTGAGAAGGCTGAAATGAATGTGTTGAGTTTAAAATTAAAATACTTTTATTACAACCTGGTATTCTCCTGGATTATGAGCATCAGAATAAATTATACAAGTTTTTTTCCTTTTTCTTTCTTTCTTTCTTTTTTTTTTATTAATAGATTTTATTTATTTATTGACCGAGAGAGAGAGAGACAGAGAAGTAATACAAGCAGGGGGAGTGGGAGAGGAAGAACCCCACTTAAGGTTCTTAAGTGGGGTTAAGGCTCCCCACTAAGCAGAGAGCCGGATGCTGGGCTAGGTCCTGGGATCATGACCTGAGCCAAAGGCAGGCGCTTAACAACTGAACCACCCAGGTGCCCCACAAGTGTTTTTTTCTAAGATCACTTCTCAGCAGTTTATTAGGAATTGTACTAGGAAATAATTTGATTTCTTTAAAATTTTTCACAAACATGATATGGCCCCTATATTTACTACCCTCTTACTTTGATCCTTAACATGTTTACATACCCAGAGTGTAACCTGCTGTAACCGGTTTCTCAGCTGCATGGTGCTTTGTGTAGATTGCATGGGGATTGTGGGAACAGTTCTCAGAACTCTGCAGACTCTCTGGAAATACAGTACAGCTTTTTGCCTTCGTCAATAGAGCTGAAGAAGAGCCGTTGAATGGTAAGTGCTATGCTCTTAATAGCCATTTGATTTCTTGCCTGAGGTCAGAAGTGTAATATTATGGAGAGAACTTATACCTTGCTTTACCAAACGTTTATATGTTTAAAAAGTTAATTAATCTTATTTCTGGAAAGTATAAGGAGATGAAAATTACTTCCTTTTGTCTTCAGGGCTTTCTGCTTACCATATAGTAGAAAGCTCATTGGCTATACTGGTGTGTGTCTATGGAAATCCTCAAGAATGTATTCCTGATTTTATTTTATTTTTTGAGATTTTATTTATTTGAGAGAGAGAGTGCACAAGAGAGCACTAGTGGTGTGAGGGGCAGGGGGCAAAGCAGGCTTTCCGCTGAGCAGGGAGTCTGATGTGTGTGACTTGATCCCAGGCCTCTGGGAGACCTGAGCCGAAGGCAGCTCCTTAATCAACTGAGCCACACAGTTGCCCCTGTGTTCTTGATTTTTTAAAAATGGGGTTTTACTGTAAAAGTTAAGTTTTTCTTAACATTCCTGTATTTTTTAATTATTGAAGGAGTTTGAGAATTTATGTTGAGCTATAGAAATCAGCTGATTAGCTCCTGCCGATAAAACTTCTGACATGCAGGGACTCCTGGGTGGCTCAATTGGTTAAGCAGCTGCCTTCGGCTCAGGTCATGATCCCAATGTCCTGGAATCGAGTCCCACATCGGGCTCCTCGCTCTGTGGGGAGCCTGCTTCTCCCTCTGACTCTGCCTGCCATTCTGTCTGCCGGTGCTTGCTGTCTCTCTCTCTCTGACAAATTAAACAAAAAAAAAAACTTTTGACATTCAGTAGTCCCTTGTTTTTATTCACAGAGAAATTCATTTATCCTTTTACTAAAATGAAATATTATTCTTGGGACTTTTGTTATGGCCTATGGTATTTGAACCATAGCAATACAGAGAAAGTAATGACTACTCTCTGATTATAGAATCATTTGCAAGCATGATGTGAAAATATATCAGCCTCCCCAAAATGTAGCTTTTACATGTTCTGGAAATTGTTGTTTGTTTTTCTCCTTAATTGTACTGAATGTCTGGTTAGTTTTGTGGTTGACAACATCTGTATATGAAGAACTTGTTAAATTAGCATCCAAGAACCTAAACTATAACTAGCATTGTATGGTTATGCTTAAGAAAGCATTCTTCTTTTGGGACATGTACCCAGTATATTTGGGTATTACTGTATTTTCTTTAAGCTGAACTCTTTCCACTTCCACACCTGAAATCCTTCTCTTTCTAGACATTCTTTTTGCATTCTATGTGATCTTACGCATATTTAAAAACACAGTTCTGTATTTCTTTAGTAGGGGCACTGTGGTTTAAAACCACTTTTTATTTTCAGGTTTTTTTTTTTTTTTTTTTTTTTTTTTTAAAGATTTTATTTATTTATTTAACAGACAGAGATCACAAGTAGGCAGAGAGGCAGGCAGAGAGAGAGGAGGAAGCAGGCTCCCTGCTGAGCAGAGAGCCCGACGCGGGACTCGATCCCAGGTCCCTGGGATCATGACCCGAGCCGAAGGCAGCGGCTTAACCCACTGAGCCACCCAGGCGCCCCATCAGTTTTTTTTTTTAAATATTTTATTTATTTATTTGACAGAGATGTAGGCAGAGAGGCAGGCAGAGAGAGAGAGAGAAGGAAGCAGGCTCCCTGCAGAGGAGAGAGCCCAATGTGGGGCTCTATCCCAGGACCCTGAGATCATGACCTGAGCTGAAGGCAGAGCCTTTAACCCACTGAGCCACCCAGGCTCCCCTCGGCGGTATTTCTTTTAAAGATTTTATTTATTTGACACACAGAGATCACAAGTAGGCAGAGAGGCAGGCAGAGACAGAGAGGGGAGCAGCCTACTTGCTGAGCAGAGTCTGATTTGGGGCTCCATCTCAGGACTCTTTGGAGATCATGCTCTGAGCCCAAAGCAGAGGCTTAACTCACTGAGCCCCTCAGGCACTCTTCATCGGTATGTTTTTAGGTAAATTAGATATGTGTGTGTAGGTGAAAATGTTTATTACGTGTGCCAGTGCAGGTGAACAGGGATGGTGCTTGGTTTTATTTTTAAAATAAAACAACTGTGAAGAGAAATGCCAAACAACTCTAGTAAATAAAACTTTAGATATAACTCTAGCATTGTAAAATTTCGTAATGACTTCAGTTGGGTGTTAATAGCTGGTTTTTGTCTGTTTGGAATCTGTATGATGAGCTCTCACAAGACTTCAGCTGACTGCCAGTAAACGGTTGCATTGTGCATGTTCTACAGTTGCAGAATTCCACAGTTGTCAGTGTTCTAGTCTTTGAGTGTAGCCCCTTAGCATACTGTGATGCATTGTGCACTGATGATTTGTTAGAACTCAGCACTCATTGGACTCAGTTGCCAGCATTTGTTATTTAGGAAATGTCTTAAGGACCTGCTGCTGTATGCCAGACACTGTTTTTGTTTTTAAGATTTTATTTATTTCAGAGAGAGAGAGAGAACAAGGGAGAGTGAGCATGAGTCGGGGGAGAGGCAGAGGGAGAAGCAGACACCCTGCGAGGCAGGGATCCTGATGTGGGGTTCAATCCCGGGACCCTGGGATCATGACCTGAACCAAAGGCAGACGCTGAGCCAGCTGAGCCACCCAGGCACCTAGATGCCAGACACTGTTAAAGGTGATGGGATTATAAGGGTGAACTGAACTTAGCTTCTTGCAGCATATAATCTATTGGAGAGGCAAATGTTAGTTATTGGGTAGGCAGATAATTAATACAATTTCAAAGTATTCTATTAAGTGGTGTAAAATATTGTGAAAACTAAAGCTGAGCAAAGTGAGGAATGATAGGGAGGGGCAGAATATACTTGAAAAGGAGATGGTCAAGGATAGTTTATTTGGAAAACTAATAAAGAAGCATGTTCCATATTAGAAAGTTTAGTATTTGTTAGGTTATCATAACTGGAATCATGGTAAGATGTTAAAGTTAGAAAGGTCAATAAAGTTCCTATCATTGAACTCCATATTTACAGAGTACGTAACTTGAGGTCCAAAAGGGTAGTGACTTATTTATGGTCTAGGCTGCCTAGTTTAGATTTAAACTCATTTAAGGCAAAATTATGTAACTTTTTAAAGGTTTTATCTTTAATTGAAACAAAGAACATCTTCCTCAGAGTTATGTGGATTAAATGAAATAGTGGACAAAGACCTATGACCTATATGTATGCTCAGGGCCTAACTCACAGTAGTTGCTTGGAAGATGCTGAGTTTGTTTCTCTTTATCTGTCAAGTCTTTTTTATTATGTCTCATATTTTACTTTTTGGATATTTTATTTCCCTGGTCCTCATAACAGATGTGTTCCAGAGAAGCAACTGAACAAGAAAACTTCTGGTATCATGACCCCTGCCTGCTCAATAGGGCTTTTGTCTTCCTAGGATCATCCTCTGAGATTTGCTAGAAAACAGAGCCACAAGGGCTTAAGAAGACCTATGTTACTTGTTGATTTGTCATGGGTGGGTGTTGTATGAACAGTGTTAATGTTTGAGAAGCTTGAAGTATTACTTGAATTTTGGTTGTACCATTTTTAAAGATTTTATTCATTTATTTGAGAGAGAGAGAGCATACATGTGCAAGCATGAGGAGGGGGAGGGGCTGAAGGAGAGGGAGAAGTAGTCTCCCCACTGGGCAGGGATCTGAGATCACAACCTGAGCACACGTGCTTAACCAACTGAGCTACCCAGGTGCCCCTTGGTTGTACCATTTAAGAATATGCCCAGTAGGCCAATTTGAGGATATTTCTCTAAATTCCCTCCTTTAATCCCTTGATTTCGATAATTGTTACCCGCAAACTACTGAAGTAGACACTTATTTCTGTCATCCCCCCAGCCCATGGTAACTATCCCATATTTTTCTCTGAGGAACTGTCAACTCTTATTCCCTATTATATAGCCATTCAGTTTTTGTTTGTTTGTTTTACGATTTATTCATTTGAGAGTGTGTGCCTGTGAGTGAGAAGAGGAGCAAAGGGAGAGAATCTCAAGGCAGACTCCCTGCTGTGCCTGGTGAGGGACTCATCTCATGACCCATGGGATCATCACCTGAGCTGAAACCAGGAGTCAGACGGATGCTTTAACTTACTGAGACATTCAGGTACCCCACAGCCATTCGGTTTTAATGACATTGACCTCATCCTTAGCTTTAGGGGAGAGTTTGATTAGCTTAAAGCAGTAAGTAAAGCCCAACCATTTGGACATAATGATTTGCTCACAGTGACTCACTGAAGGTCAGTGAGATGTGAAGTCATGTTTGGGGGTTCTTTATTCCAGAGATCTTCCTTGATAAATGCTGTTTACCTCCTAGAGTGAGGTGAGAATGCATGTAGCTCTCAGAATCTACTTGTAGTCACTAGTACTTAAGGCTTAGGATTGGGGATTGCTAGCTTTAGAACAAAACAAACACCAAGGAAGGCAGAGAGAAGAAAGCAGGAGAAACCAGATCATTAGTGGTATTATTGGATCAAGCTTTCCTGAAGCCGTTCTATCTTGGGTCTTGTTAGTTAAATGACCCACTAAGTTCTTTTTATTTATGCTGTTTGAGTTGGGTTTTCTGTTACTTGCAACCTCAAAACTTTTAAATAATAGTACTCAGCTTACCACTAAACCACCTATAATTCACTTCAAATATCTGGGACCCTGTACTTAGGAAAATCAATTCAAAGAGTAAGCTGCTAGGTGAATTAAATTTGTCAGCAAGTACTGGTTGAGTTGCTCATCCATTCATTTATTCAGTGTATGTTGGAGCACCTGCTCTCCCAGACCCCATGCAAGGTGAAGGAGCTGAAGATTGGTTCCTGTCCTCAGGGAACTTACAGTTTAGAGGAGGCAAGTAATAGTTAATTAAGTAATTGTCAAGTAATAGTTAAGTGTCTTTCTTCTTGAAATAAGCTTTTCCCCACCATTGTTTCAGTTGCCTTTGTTTCAGAATGTACCGCTCTGTCTCATTTGTATCTCTTTATTATAATATTTCTACCTTACAGTAGAGTATATAGTTTTACTATAGTTAAATAATATGTATATATCTCCTACCTCATTTGTTAGTCTCTATAGAAGTATAATGGGTAAATATACTTGAGCTGTTAAAAACTCTGTTACTGGTATATAAAATAGTAAGTCAGAAATGAGCAAAGGAAGAGCTGTGTTTCTAATTGCTGTTGCTACTTTTCCTAGTGGTACTGGATTCCTTATGGATCATGCATTGCTTTCAAGTGTCTATAGCAGCTAAGGATGTGCCCCAGAAAGATGTAAATGTGCACATGCTCTAGATTCTATATTCAGTTTCTGGGAGTTCTTGAATTCGCTAAAACTCCCAGAGATTGAACTTTCAGAAGTTAAAACTCTCAGAGGTCTCAAGTTAACCTCCATACCTGCCACTAAATGATGCTCTAGTTTTTAAGCTTGCTAGTGAGCATAATATACCACCCCAAACTAACTTCAGCTTCCCTGAAAAATTTGTAATATAAGAGGTGCACAATTTTTGCTTACTTTCAGAGTGCTGTGTACTAGATGATAATCTGGGTACTTTACATACTTTATCTTATTCTTCACTGTGATTTTGTACTGTTTGTGTTATTACTGTTTTAATTTTATAGCTGAGGAACCTTAGACCCAAGTAGTTTAAAATAAGTTGCCCAAGTTTAGATAAGCCTGTAGTGAAGTTGGATTTCAAACCCAGTACCTTTCCTCTTTCCACTAACTTGTTCTGCTTCTTAAGTAATTGATAGAAAGTGCTTAGTTTGGTCCCAGAATGTAGTAAGCAGTCAAATTGTTGCTGCTTGTTAGTCATTTATTTAGCAGATTTTTTTTTTTTTTAACTTCTTAAGGATAGAAATGTTTTTTTTCTTAGGACTGTTAGATGCAAGGAACAGTATCCTTTTCAAACTAGATTAAATATAATAGTGAATTTTGTAGGTGGATACTGTGGTTTGGGGCAAAAAATGTTGCAGGATGTATGAGTAGAGTCAGGAAATAGCTCAGAAACCCAGATGGCCTCCTGAGATATTGCAAACCTGCCTCTTTGTTAGGTGACAGCTTTATTGAGATATCACATACCATGCAATTCACCCATTTAAAGTATATAATTGATTGTATTTTAACAGTTGTGTAACCATCACCACAGTCAGATTTAGAACATTTCCATCACCCCCATAAAGAAACCCCTTAGCTATAACCCTCCAAACCTCTATCTCCCGAGCCCTAATCTACTTCTTGTCTTTATGTGCTTATCTGTTCGGAACTTTTATATGAATGGAATCATGTATTATGGATTTTTATGATCGACTTACATCATCATCCATGTTGAGGCATGTATCAGTATTTCATTCCTTTTAATGATTAAGTAATATTGCATCACTTGGATATCCCTTCCTCTGTTGATTGGATGTTTTCTGCTATTAGGAACAGTGCTGCTGTCTAAGGTTCTAATAACCTAGTAGTGCAACCTAAAAGCCTATAATTCTAGTCTGTAGAAAAGAGAGAAGCCTGATGTTTTTTATTGCTCTGGGCAGTCTTTTGGAAGAGAAAAGAATAATTTTTATTAGGTTTATTTAGAAATACTGGAAGTAGCAGGTGGATACTTAAAAAAAATTTTTTTAAACATTTGGAGTCCCCAGGGATTGCAAGATTCTAAGCGAGGAGTGGAACGTATATAGTCCTACCCACCTCAATTATCCTATCCACCTCAATTATTAGATGAAACCAGGGAGGTATATGGGTTTCCCCAGTGCCTCTAAATTTAGTATCTGTGATTTTAATTTTTTTTATATGTAATAATCAACATGCTATTAATAACAGTAGGTTTAGGCAACTGTAAATGCTCTTTTTTTTTTAACTTTTTTTTATGGTAAAATAATACGTAACATAAATTTACTGCCTTAATTATTTTTATGTGTATAGTTCAGTGGCATTAAGTATATACATACTCTGCAACCATCCACCACTGTCTATCTCCAGAACTTTTTCATCATTGCAGACTGAAACTCTGCATTCATTGAACTCCCCGGTACTACCTACCCTTGCTGCCCCTGGCAACTACAATTCTTTTTATTTCTATGAATTTGACTAGGTATGTAATATAAGTGGAATCATACAATATTTATTTTTATTTTATTTATTACCATTAATTTTTTATTATATTATTAATGTGGGTTTTGAACCCATGACCCTGAGATCAAGAGTTGCATGTATTAGTACTTCATTTCTTTTTTAATGACTAAGTAATAGTCCATTGTTTGGATGTACTACATTTTATTTTTCCATTTATGAGTCTGTGAACACTTGAATTGTTTTTTGTTTTGTTTTGAACGCTTGAATTGTTTCCAGCTTTGGCTTTTAGGAATAATGTTGTTATGAACATGGGTGTGTGTATATATTTTTTGAGACCCTGCTTTTAATTCTTGTGATACTATTCAGAAGTAGACTTGTTGAATCATAGAGTAATTCTATTTTTAATTTTTTGAGGAACTGCCATACTGTTTGCCTTAGTGGCTGCGAATTTTACATTCCTACCAGCAGTGCTGCATAGAGGGTTCCAAGCCCTCCACACCCTTGCCAAGACTTCTTTTTTCTGTCTTTCTGAGTAGTAGCTATTCTAATAGGTGTGAAGTGGTATTTTGTGGTTTTGATTTGCATTTCTCTAATAATTAGTGATGTTGAGCATCTTTTTGTATTCTTTTTTTTTATTTTTTTATTTTTTTATTTTTATTTATTTATTTGACAGAGAGAAATCACAAGTAGATGGAGAGGCAGGCAGAGAGAGAGAGGGAAGCAGGCTCTCTGCTGAGCAGAGAGCCCGATGCGGGACTCGATCCCAGGACTCTGAGATCATGACCTGAGCCGAAGGCAGCGGCTCAACCCACTGAGCCACCCAGGCGCCCCTCTTTTTGTATTCTTTTTGGCTCTTATCTTCTTTGACAAAATGTCTATTCAAATTCTTTGCCAGATTTTAAAATTTGGTTGTCTTTTAAATTATTGATTGTAGGAATTCTATATTCTCTAAAATATTCATATTATATATGCAAATCCCTTTCAGATATATTATTTGTAAATATCTTCTCCCATTCTAAGGTTGTCTTTCACTTTCTTTATGGTGTCTTTTGAAGCACAGACGTTTTTAATTTTGATGAAGTCCAGTTTATTTTTTCTTTTTTCTTTTTTTTTTTTTTTTAAAGATTTATTTATTTATTTATTTGACAGAGAGAAATCACAAGTAGACAGAGAGGCAGCCAGAGAGAGAGAGAGAGGGAAGCAGGCTCCCTGCTGAGCAGAGAGCCCGATGCGGGACTCGATCCCAGGACCCTGAGATCATGACCTGAGCTGAAGGCAGCGGCTTAATCCACTGAGCCACCCACGCGCCCCTATTTTTTCTTTTGTTGCTTGTAGTTTTGGTGGTATATCTTAAGAAGCAACTGCCAAATCCAGGATCATGAAGATTTACTCCCGTGTTTCTTCCTAAGAGTTTTATAGTTTCAGAGTTTTAGCTCTTACATTTAGGTCTTGAACCATTGGGTTAATTTTTGTATATGCTGTGAAGTAGGGCCCCACCTTTATTCTTTCGCAGGTGGATACCCAGTTGCTACGACATTGAGTTATTTGGTACCTTTCTCAGTTCTGTTCCACTTACCTGTATGTCTATTCTGACAACACCATACTTGATTATGGTAGCTTGGTAATAAGTTTCGAAATTAAATTGTGACTCCTTTAACTTTGTTTTTCTTTTTCAGGATTGTTTTGGCTATCCTGGGTCCCTTGAGTTTCCATTTGAATTTTAGAGTCAGCTTGTCAATTTTTTTTTTTTTTTAAGATTTTTTTATCTTAACAGAGACAGAGAGAGAGAGGGAACACAAGCGGGGGGAGGGGCAGTGGGAGAGGGAGAAGCAGGCCTTCTCCTGAGCAGGGAGCTGGATGTGGGACTCTGTCCCAGGACCATGGGATCATGACCGCAGCCGAAGGCTAAGTGCTTAACGACTGAGTGACCCAGGTGCCCCAGCTTGTCAATTTTTATGAAGAAGTGTATTCTGGTAGGAATTGTGTTGAATCTGTAGATAAGTTTGGAGAATATTGCCATCTCACTGGTAAACTGGCTTTACTGTTATGGACCTACATGGACCAATTGAGTTTATGTGTTTTCATTTCAAAGGACCATTCTGTTTAGTCTCTCAATTTCATATCAAGTCCCAGCTTGGATCCTTGCTGCATTCAGTTGTAGTGGGACCTAGAGGGACAGAACCATGAATATGAAAATATAGCTGCTCTGGGTTTATTCCTGTGGGTGAAGGAGGGAAGTTCTCAAAAGAGGAGTGTGGGTTTGAGAAATAGCATAGAGTTGTCCAGCACAGTTTTCACTAATGGAGGCAGTAATTCAGGGTAGAAAGGCTCTGGAACACTTGGAAAGTATAGTAGAGTAGAGTCTTGCAGTACATCTATGGTTGAGGCAGGAGGAACAATAGAAGCCAGCAAAACAGATAGCTCTTAAGAGAGAGAATTGGAGACAGAAGAGACGCCTGGAAATGTAGTATAATGGAAGTCTGTCTATGTCTTTAAGTTTGCTTGCTTTCTTTCTTTCTTTCTTTCTTTCTTTCTTTCTTTCTTTCTTTCTTTCTTTCTTGAAGTATAATTGGCACACAATGTTACATTATTTTCTGGTGTATAACATAGTGATAATATGTCATGCTATGTTCACAAGTGAACTACCATCTATCTCCATACAATGCTATTATAATACCATTGACTATATTCCCTATGCTATACCTTTTATCCTCGTGACTTATTCATTCCATAACTGGAATGAAAGGCTCTTTAGGAGGAAAGCAGAAGGAGCATTAGTCTGAGAAAAGCTCTAGATTTCATTGCTAGGATTTTATTGATGACCAGACTTGCTTAAAACCTTGACCGATAAGTAATGGCAAAGTACAAGCTCATTTATTTAAAGAACATATTGCCTGTTTTAGACAAAAATGTTCAATATAACTACCCATCAGAGAAATGCAAACCTAAACCACAGTGAGAGGGGCACCTGGGTGGCTTAGTTTGTTAAGTGTCTGCCTTCAGCTTAGGTTATGATCCCAGGACCTTGGAATTGAGTCCCATATTGGTCTCTCTGCTCAGCGGGACTCTTGGTTCTCCCTCTCCCTCTGCCCCTACCACCTGGGCTCATGTGTGTGCATGTGCACACTTGCGTTCTTTTCTTAACTTTCTCTCAAATGAATAAATAAAATCTTAAAAAAAACACACCTCACTGTGAGATTATCACCTCATAGCCGTCAGAATGGCTGTTATCAACAAGACATGATTTGGGGTGCCTCGGTGGCTCATTCGTTAAGTGTCTGCCTTCAGCTCAGGTCATGATCCCAGGGTTCTGAGATCAAGCCCCACTTTGGGATCCCTGCTCAGTGGGAAGCCTGCTTCTCCCTCTCTCACTTCCTCTGCTTGTGTTCCCTCTCTTGCTGTGCCTCTCTGTCAAATAAATAAAATCTTAAAAAAAGACGCGATTTAACAAGTGCAGGTGAGTATGTGGAGAAAAGGGAGCCCTCATACTTTGTTGGTGGGAATGAAATTTGGAACAGCCACTATGGAAAATAGTATGGAGGTTCTTTAGAAAATTAAAGGTAGAACTACTAAATGATTCAGCAGTACCACTTCTGGGTATTTATAGGAAGAAAATGAAAACACTAATTTGAAAAGATATGCACCCCTATGTTCATTGCAGCATTATTTACACAATAGCCAAGATAATGGAAGCAACCTAAGTGTCCATCAGTAGATGAATAGATAAGGAAGATGTGGCATGCACATGTGTGCCCACACACAGGTATTATATTACTCAGCCATAAAAAGGTATGAAATGTTGCCATTTGTGATAACATGGATGGACCTAAAGGGTGTTATGATAAGTAAAATAGGTCGGGCAGAGAAAGACATACACTATATGATTTCACTTACATGTGGAATCTAAAAAGCAAAACAAATGAACAAACAGAAATAGATTCATAAATATGAAGAACAAAGTGATGGTTTCTGGAGGGGAGAAGAGTGGGGGAATGGACCAAATAGATGAAAGGGATTAAGAGGTACAGACTTCCAGTTATAAATAAGACATGGGATGTAATGTATATGGTATAGGGAATATAGTTAGTAATATTATAAAAACTATAGATGGTGACAGACTAAATAATCTTACACAGTGATCATTTCATAATGTATATAAATTATGAATTACTATGTTGTATACTTGAAATTAATATGGTATTTCAAATATACTTCAATAAACAAAAAATATATTGCCTTTGCTAGACTAGTGTTTTACCAACTTTAATTATTCCTGTACTACCTTCCTTTTCCTAGAACGGAGAATCATAATATTACTTACTTAATATTCTATTTTAAATAGCTCATGTTTAAAAATTAAGTATATTTATAGTACATCTCTTTTTGTTTTTTAAGGTTTATTTATTTGACAGACATAGATCACAAGTAGGGAGAGAGGCAGGCAGAGAGAGAGAGAGGAGGAAGCAGGCTCTCCACTGAGCAGAGCACCCGATGTGGGGCTTGATCCCAGGACCCTGAGATCATGACCTGAGCAAAAGCAGAGGCTTTAACCCACTGAGCCACCCAGGCGCCCCAGTACATTTATTTCTTAAAGGAAACTTTAAAACACTACCATATATAGAAAACCCATACAGGCATTCCTGTCACAATTGTGTTAAATGTTCCTGAAAATCCATAAATTTTGTCAAATCATATACCAAAAATAACAGGGCTTGTAGGTGAAATGAGGGCACACGACCTAATATCTATTCAATTTAAGACTCCTAGTATAAATGTAAATTCTAACAAATATTAGCATAGTTCAAAAAACAGTTTAAATTCTTTATAAACATATACCATAATAAATATAGTATTTTTTTTTTTTTTTAAGAATTTTAACTTAAAAAGATTAAAGTAGTTTGGCGCTGTTGAGTTAACAGAGTTAAGGGTTGAATGTTATCATCCTGAGCAAAGAAGCAAAGAAGGTGGAAGTTTCTTTGCTGGAGATGTGATGTATTGAGGGTGAATGGATGTGACTCAGTGTCGCATATTGATTTATTTTCGCAAAAATGGGTTAAAAGCACTTTTCCAAATACATAGTCAAAATGAGCCCAGAAGAAGCTGCTAGGAGAATAAGAATCACACGTAGTACTAGATTAAAGAAACAGCAGTGTTAATTTTTAGTTAGATAGATGGTCTGTCAGTGGCTTTGAGTTGGAAATCCTTTTTAAATTATTTCTTATTAAAAAAATTATGAAGTGCTAAAGAAGTATTAAAGATACCAAACTGAGACTTTTTCCTTCTCATGATCTTTATCTGTTCTGTCATATCTACAAATTTCCTAAAATAATTTTATAAACTGTGAATAATAATATAGGCTATGCTTTGAGAAACCCTATGCTGTTAAGACCCTTTTATTCATGTTGTTCAGCTACCTAGAGTATCTTAAGACCCAGCACAGGTCTCACTACCTCCTCCATAAGAGTGTACTTAGGGGTGCCTGGGTGGCTCAGTCGTTGAGCGGCTGCCTTTGGTTCAGTTCATGATCCCAGGGTCCTGGGATGGAGTTCTGCATCAGGCTCCCTGCTCAGCAAAGAGCGTGCTTCTCCCTCTCCCTCTGCCTGCTGCTCTGCCTACTTGTGCTCTCTATCTCTCTAATAAATAAATAAATAAAATCTTAAAAAAAAAAAGTGTGCTTAAAGGGATATAGGATCATGTAAAACTTTAAAAATGTGAACTTTTCTCCTACTTTTTCTCTGTCAATTCTCTGAAGAAAAGAAAAAAAAAGCCATCATGTGGATGAGAGCTGTTGGTGGTAGTTTGAGCTTGCTAATCATGTAATTATGGCTTTTTTTTTTTTTTTTTAAGATTTTATTTATTTGAGAGAGAGTGAGTGAGCTTGGGATGGCGGTAGGGGCAGAGGGAGAAGGTAAGACAGATAATCTGCTGAGCAGGGGAGCAGGGAACCTGACAAGGAGTGGGGGTTGGGGGGGAATGCTCCGTCTCAAGACCCTGAGATCACGACCTGAGCTGAAGGCAGATGCTTAACTGACTGAGCTATTCAGGTGCCCTGTAATTATGGCTTCTTGTCCCTGATACACAATTGTTATCTAGGGATTTCCTCCTCCACTGACCTCTGGGTCTTTCCTTTGTAGATGCCATTTCCTAGATCTCAACTTTTTCTCTTTGTTGATTTACTATTACTTATCTAACAAATTCCTTGAGAAAAGGATCATGAAGAGTATAAACACTTTGTAATTTGAATATCTGAAAATAGCTTTCTTTTTTTGAGAGTTTGGCTGGTTATTTTAACTTAGAGATAATTTTCCTTTAGAATTTAGAAGGCTTTGTTACATTATGTCTTTCCATTGGGAAATTTGAAGCCATTCTTTTCTTCCTTTTTAAAAAGTTTTTAGGGCACCTGGGTGGCTCAGTCAGTTAAGTGTCTGCCTTCCGCTCAGGTCAGGATCCCAGGGTCCTGGAATTGAGTTCCACATCAGGCTCCCAGGCTTGGTGGGGGGTCTTTTGCTCCATCTGCCCCTCTCAACTCTTCATGTGCACATGCACACATTCTTCTCTCTCTCTGTCTTTCTTTCTCGCAAAAATAAACACAATTAAAAAAAAAAAACAAGTAAAAGATTTTATTTTTTAAGTAATCTCTACACCAGCATGCGGCTTGAAACCATGACCCTAAGATCAAGAGACATGTGTTCCACTGACTGAGTCAGCTAGGCTCCCCTGAAGCCATTCTTATTCCTGATCCTTAATTTTTTTTTTCTCTAGAAGTTCATAGGATCTTCTGGTCTCCCATTGTAAAATTTAATATGCAAGGCATTTGATCAGCTAATTTTGATAACTCCAGTTAGTCTGATAGCTCAAGTCATTTAGTTGTGGGTTTTTTCTCTGTTGTGTTTTGGTCTTTTTCACACATGATAGAGGCGTTCCTGAAATGTCTGGCAATCCTTAGTAGTCTGTATTTTTATTTTTAAAAGGATAGGATTAAACAGCCGATTGAAATCTTTGAGGGCAGCGGGTTATGCGTGTTGTCTTTGAGTTTCATTGTAAGGTAGGGGAACTCGTTTCAGTTTCATTGGACCTTGTTGCTCAGCTATGGAGGAAGCTGTTGGTCTCTGTATTGAGTTAGCATTGTTTTCAGAATGGCATGCATGCTTTCACCTGTACCCGGCATCTCCCACTCTAGAGAACTTCCTTTTTACCTTTTCCAGGAATAAACCCGTCTTGCTAGAAGGGTTTCAGAGAGCTCTTTGGGGACTAGGCTGTTGAGTTCTACTTTTCTTCGAAGGAGTATAAAAAAGTACGAAATAATCTCACTCAACATTTAACTTGTTGATGGAAAGCTGACCTAGTATGAAATTCTTACAAATATTTCACCTACTGATACTGGTTTTATCAGTCTTTATCTTTACCCTTTCTAAACTTTTAGAAGCTTTTGTCACTTCTAAGAAGTTGATGTAGCATCACAACTCTCCTTTTCTGGGTTAAACCTACCCTGACGGAAAAAAAATTGATACGACAAAATAGTGGCCAATTCCTTCAGAAAATAAACTTAGCTTAAAAACAAAGTCACTCAAGGCCAGTTTTTTTTTTTTTTCTTTAAGATTTATTTATTTATTTATTTGACAGAGATCACAGGTAAGCAGAGAGGCAGGCAGAGAGAGAGAGGTGGAAGCAGGCTCCCTGCAGAGCACAGAGCCCGATGTGGGGCTTGATCCCAGGACCCTGGGATCACGACCTGAGCCGAAGGAGAGGCTTTAACCCACTGAGCCACTCAGGCGCCCCAAGGCCAGTTTTAAAATACTAAAAATATGACAGTAGCAGCGCTCATATGTCATGTTTTTTTTTTACTTAGTAATTCCATTCCTAGGGTGTTAGACAAAATACTATATATGTGAAAGTGTTTATTTCAAATTCACAGCTAGGACAAATAAGGTACACTATTGTTTGTAAGATAGGTTCTGTTTTCAGAGATTTTAAAATTTGAAAAAATATGTGACTTAATAGTAAGAATTACATCCAACACAATGGAGTATCATTATCAAATATTTAAAATTAGATTGGAAAGAGAATAACATAGCACAGGATTTGGATAAAAAATGCAGTTGTGCATATATATGGACAAGGATTAAGGCCATTACTAGCTCCAAGGCACCATTGCTAAATAATAAAAGGTCCATAGCTCATATAGCAGGACTGCCTCCTTTGTATGAATAAGGAGAATCCCTTTCCTCTGACTGATGCTATCTGAATACCAGGCACATTGCTTAGCAAGTGAAGCATGGGCTGAATTTATACCCTCTCTCATTTCCTATGGTGTGTATCCTTAGGTAAGGCAGAAGCTTTATCATTTACTATGTGAAAGGCACAGTGTTAAGTGCTTTACAAAGATTGGACAATTTTCATATAACAACTCATTGAAGTAAGTATTATTACCTTCTTTTACAGTTAATTCTTCAGCTCAGGCATCTTCTGAACTCCATAATTATGAGCCTACTGCTTGTGTAGTTAATTCGCAGTGTAGCAGCTGGAGTAGTAGTTTAACACCTAAGACAGATGCTGTGCCTTCTCTGCTCAGAACCTTTCAGTGGCTTCACATTTCACCCAGTAAAAGTGAAGTCCTTACTGAGACCTATAAGGTAGTATGTTATCTGCATTGTCCCCCATCCCTTCAACTGTACTTTGACTTCACTGAATTTTAGGATATCTTTGCTGTTCTTTGTACACAGGACACCCCTGCTTTATGGTTTTCTCTGGCTGTTCCCTGTACCCTGAATGTTCTTCCAGCTGTCTGCAAACCAAACTCCCTGACTTCCAAGTCTTGGCTTAGCTGTTACCTCCTCATTGAGGCCTACTCTGACTATTATAAATTGCAGCTTGCCTCTGTTCCCCCCGTAGTGATTATAACCCACTATTATATTATCTAATTTATTTTACTATGTGTCTCTCTAATGGATGATATACTTCTAATACCAGGGATCTTTGTGGCTCATTCAGTGAGTTAACCTAAGCTACTAGAGAAGCACCTGGTACATAATGGGTGTTCAATAATGTTTATTGCATGAATGGTTGAGTGAAAACGGTGTGGGAGAAATTAAGCATTTTGACAAAGTCCACACAGCCAATAAAAGGTGGTAGCCAATAAAAGGTGGTATGTATTGTGTTTCTACTCTTAGAAGATAATATCCAAAGAATGTGTTAGGATGAGTAAGATTATGGAAAACTTTTTTCTTTTATCTTCCCTGTCCAAATTTAATTTTTATTGTAAAAATAAAGATAAGTTACCAGAGTAGAAGGAAAAAGCCAGCTATCAGGAAGCTAGAGCAGGCAGCCACAAGGTTGAAATCTGGCACCTCATCTGAGGAAGAGCTTGTCTCACAAATGAACTGATCTTATCTGCCTTAAGAACAAAGAATGATGGTGTGATAAAGTCCTGGTAAACGTTGTTTGACCTTAGATATTTTGTGAATACTCTTGGCTCTCTCTGTAACCTTAGACAATTTCATTTAACCTTTTTGGTCCTTCAAAATCAGGATAACAGTTTCTCTCAGAGTTGTTGGGAGGATTAAATGATATGGTTTATAAAGAACTGATACTATGTACTTATTGAAATGTAAAGAGCTACATATTATTCATAATGCTGTATGTTCTTAATAGTGTTGTACACATGGAAATGTAAATAACTCAATAGCTATTAACCACTATCATCATTATCTTTATTGCTGCTGCTTATTTGCTATAGAATTTTTAGAAATTTTAGAAATATTTGATGTGTGTATCTTGTTACCTAGTGAGTTTTGGCACGTGGCAAAGTAGAGAGCAAACTAATACTGTTACTGTTCAGATAACTATAACAGGCCTTGTTAAATATGTGTGTTTTCATGAATGCTTGTTTTTGGTTCTAATTTTATGTTACATCTCATAAATAGCCATTGTTTCCTTAATTTACATAAATTTTAGATTCTCTAACTACCATCCATTGGTTTTAAAGTCTTGGTTGAGTAATTCCTGTGGGTCAGGTGTCCTGCTAAGTTCTGGGAGAACAGAGAAGGCATGTACTCTCTCTTTAAGGAGTTTACAGGTGGGTAGGGAGGCAGACATGTAAATAAGTATAATACAAGAGGGGAGGTGCTATTAATATTTATTTAAATAATATGACTATGAAAAAAAGTAGGGAGTAGTAAATTCTTTATGATTAGGGAGTAAAGAAGGGAGGCTTTATGAGGGAGAATTTCAGGTGCTTGCCTAAAGAATATTAAGGACCAAAGCCTCAATAGAGGCTTTGAGAATAAAATTCTTGTGAAGGGCTGCCCTCAAAGACTTCTGGAAACCATCTTTATACATTTTAAGATTTTCATACTGTACCAGGACTTCAATCTCTGAAACAATCCAGAAGAGACTTTTTTTTAAAGTTGCAAGATTGTAAATAAGTATAATCTTTGTTGTATGTGCTCTAGAGAGGGATTTACATTGGGGAAGCAGTCTGCAGTAAATTCAGTGAAATAGTTAACACCATACTCTCATTTGGTGTTTTCTTTGAAAGGTGAAAAAAACATCATCTCAGCAGGCAGGAAACGGAAGGCCTCATGACAACAAAGATCATTATAAGAAGTGATAAATGAGAATGTAGGGGAAGGGCTAATTTTAGAGAGAGATGAATATTAGAAATTCAATAATTTGGGGGCACCTGGGTGGCTCAGTGGGTTAAGCCTCTGCCTTCTGTTCAGGTCATGATCTCAGGGTCCTGGGATAGAGCCCTGCATCAGGCTCTCTGCTCAGCGGGGAGCCTGCTCCCCCCTCCCCCACCTCTCTTGCCTACTTGTGATTTCTCTCTGTCAAATGAACAAAATCTTAAAAAAAAAAATTCAGTAATTTAGTAAAAGACTATATAGTGTAAGAACCATGGGTATATTCCTTCCATGCCTTAAAAATGGCATATTAGGGGCACCTGAATGGCTCAGTGGGTTAAGCCTCTGCCTTCAGCTCGGGTCATGATCTCAGCAGAGGGCCTGCTTCCCCCTCTCTCTGTCTTCTGCTCTGCCTATTTGTGATCTCTCTCTCTGTGTCAAATAAATAAAATCTTAAAAAAAAAAAGGCTTATTATTGGGGTGCCCAAGTGACTCAGTTTATTAAGTGTCTGATTCTTGGTTTCCACTCATCGTGATCTCAAGGCTGTGAAGTTGAGCCCCGTATTGGGCTCCACACTGGACATGTAGCCTGCTTGGGATTCTCTTTCTCCCTGTCCCTCCCCCCATCTAAAAAAATGGCATATTGCTTAAAAGTTAGTGAACCATGTACCCAATCAGCATTGGAGAATGGTCTCAGATTACTGTCAGTGTATCCATTAAAATGGATATCTTCACAGTAAATTTGAGTGATAAAGTCACAAAATGACTGAAAGTGAGAAAAGAATGAAAATTTAATATACTAAGTTTTTTGAGTACACATAGCAATGAAGTACATGAAAATGGAAGAATTACATGAAGTAGGAAAGCTATTTCTAAATGTAAGATAGTATATAGCACACACATAGTTCATTGGGAGGGCTAAGAAAGACACTTTAAGATTAGATGGATCCTTTAAAAAGTGATCATTCAAGGGTAAGAAGATGTATTTTGTGGGTTAATGCATTTAGAGAAATTGATTTAAGATGGTCTAGGGATTCTGGGCTTTCAAACTTAGTGGTCCACACTAAACAGTACTTAAAAAAATTTTTTTTATTGAAGTAATCACCGCACCCTATGTGGGGCTCGAATTTACAACCCCGAGGTCAGCAGTTGCCTGCTTCTCTGAGCCAGGCAAGCACCCCAAAATGTATGTTTTTATAATGTGTGTGTACCTGAATCAAAGATTTCTCAAAATAGAACTTATCTGTACTATGTGTGATACATTCTGTTCTTATTTTTGAAGAAAGCTGGTCATAACTCACCAAAATGATTTCCTAACCACTAATGGAACATACCCCATAGTTTGAAAAAGTACTGAGTTACAGTCTAGGGAAAAAAAAAAAAGCCTTGAGTTTTTGAAGTCTCTTCTCTGAAGAATCTGGCTGTAAAGGTACTGATCTTGGGGTGCCTCGCAGGCCCAGTTGATTTTGGGGTTGTGGGTTCAAGCCCCATGCTGGGTGTATAGATTACTTAAAGTCCTTTAAAAAAAAAAATAGAGGTACTGATTCTGTCCCTTTTTGAAACCATATTGGTGCTATTTTAGTTATACCACAAAGAGGGTTCAGGCTGTTTCACCAAACAAGTGTTGAAGGTCAGAGAACTTCTGTGATTAAGAAAGCTGCTATTCAGTATATATGAAGAAAGTTATCTGAAAAAAACATTTTAATCATTGGACAGAAATAAGCTTTTGAAATTAGGTTCCATATAAACTCTTTGTTTCCAAAGTTATCTTCAAATGGTGTACTTAAATCCTCTTTTAAACAACATACTTTTAGTAAGAGTTGAAAAATTTGCATAAATACCAAGAAATGCATTATGAACAATTTTATCTTTTTTTGTGTTTTACTTTTGACACTAAACATGTATAGTTCTTTCTTTCTTTATTATTTTTAAAAATTTATTTGTTTTGGAGAGAGACAGGGAGAGAGAATTTCCAGCAGACACCCTGCTGAGTGAGGATCCTGATGTGGGGCTCAGTCCCATGACCCTGAGATCGTGACCCAAGTCAGAATGAAGAGTTGGGACACTCAACCAACTGATCCACCAAGGTGCCCTTATAGTCCTTTAAAGTATTTTTAAAAATTTATTGCTGACAAGATAACATGACATTAGCCTCATTCTCACATTATGGAGAATAACTTAACATTTTAACAGTGAAACTGGATACTTTCCCCCCTCCTTAAATGTAAAAATGTATAAACTACTAGTTTTTTTTTCTTTTTTTAAGGTTTTGTTTATTTATTTGACAGAGACTGCTAAAGGGAGAGCGAGCCAAGCAGGGGGAGTAGCCCACAGAGAGGGAGAAGCAGGCTCTCCATTGAGCAGGGAGCCTGTTGTGGGACTTGATCCTAGGACTCTGGGATCATGACCTGAGACAAAGGCAGACGCTTAACTACTGAGCCACCTAAGGGACCCCTAAAATACTCCCTATTTAAAACTTAAAAGTTTTCTTTTTAAAAAGCTTTCTTGGGTCACCTGGGTGGCTCAGTGGGTTAAAGCCTCTGCTTTCGGCTCAGGTCATGATCTCAGGGTCCTGGGATCGAGTCCCACATCGGGCTCTCTGCTCAGCAGGGAGCCTGCTTTCCTTCCTCTCTCTCTGCCTGCCTCTTTGCCTGCTTGTGATCTCTGTCAAATAAAAAAAAAAAAAAAAAAAGCTTTCTTGGGCAAAACAAAGTAGGATTTTAAATAACTTTTCATAGTGTTTTTCCTAGAAAAAGTCTGGTTAAATTCTTTTTATTTTTAAAAATATTTAATTGAAGTGTAATTGACATACAGTATATTAGTTTCAGGTGTTACAGCATAGTAAACGGACATTTATATTCATTACAAAGTGTTTACCATGGTAAGTGTAGTTACCACCTGTCACCAAAGTTATTACAGTATTATTGACTGTATTCCCTAATGTTGTACTTTTCTTTCCTGTGACTTACTTATTTTATTTATTTATTTTTTATTTTTATTTTTTTTTTTAAAGATTTTATTTATTTGTCAGAGAGAGAGAGAGGGAGAGAGAGCGAGCACAGGCATACAGAATGGCAGGCAGAGGGAGAAGCAGGCTCCCTGCCAAGCAAGGAGCCCGATGTGGGACTCGATCCCAGGACGCAGGGATCATGACCTGAGCCAAAGGCAGCTGCTTAACCAACTGAGCCACCCAGGCGTCCCTGACTTACTTATTTTATAACAAAGTTTTTTTTTTTTTTTTTTTTTTAAAGATTTATTTATTTATTTATTGGACAGAGAGGTCACAAGTAGAGAGGCAGGCAGAGAGAGAGAGAGAGAGAAGCCGACTCCCTGCTGAGCAGAGAGCCCGACGCGGGACTCGATCCCAGGACCCCGAGATCATGACCTGAGCCGAAGGCAGCGGCTTAACCAACTGAGCCACCCAGGCGTCCCTGACTTACTTATTTTATAACAAAAGTTTTTACCTCTTTTTTTTTTTTTTTTAAGATTTTATTTATTTATTTGACAGAGAGAAATCACAAGTAGATGGAGAGGCAGGCAGAGAGAGAGAGACGGAAGCAGGCTCCCCGCTGAGCAGAGAGCCTGACACGGGACTCGATCCCAGGACCCTGAGATCATGACCTGAGCCACCCAGGCGCCCCAAGTTTTTACCTCTTAATGCCTTTCACCTGTTTGGCCCATTCTACCACTCCCCTTCCCCTCTGGAAATGACCA
Source organism: Mustela lutreola (assembly GCF_030435805.1). Lineage (NCBI taxonomy): Eukaryota > Metazoa > Chordata > Mammalia > Carnivora > Mustelidae > Mustela > Mustela lutreola. The sequence goes on along the minus strand of NC_081291.1, from coordinate 54,472,887 downwards.
GTTTGTTTTCTGTATATAGAATCTGTTTCTGTTTTTGTTTTGTTTTTTAGAGTCCATGTTTAAGTGAAATTTTACAGTATGTGTCTTTCTCTAACTTACTTCATTTAATTACTGCCCTCTAGTCCATCTATGCATCCATGTTGTCACAAATTGGCACAATATCTCTTTTTTATGGCTGAGTAGTAGTCCTGGGTGTGTGTGTGTGTGTGTGTGTGTGTATACACACATACCACATCTTTATCCTTTCATCTTTTGGTGGACACTGGGGTTGCTTGCATATCTTGGCTATTGTAAATAACGCTGTGGTGAACATAGGTGTGCATATATCTTTTCAAATTAGCATTTTTGTTTTCTTTGGATAAATACCCAGAAGTGGAATTACTGGATCATGTGGATCATCATCTATTTTTTACTTTTTTGAGGAACTTCCATACTGTTTATATAGTGGCTATACCAGTTTATATTTCCACCAGCAGTGCACAGAGTTTCTCTTCACAGTCTCACCAACCCTTGTTATTAAATACACACGCACACACGTATACATATACATGTATATATATAAAATATGTTTTTTTTTCTTTTTAAAAATTTATTTTACAGATAGACATCACAAGTAGGCAGAGAGGCAGGCAGAGAGAGAGAGGGGAGGAAGCAGGCTCCCTGCTGAGCAGAGAGCCCAATGCGGGGCTCGATCCCAGGACCCTGGGACCATGACCTGAGCCGAAGGCAGAGGCTTTAACCCACTGAGGCACCCAGGTGCCCCTAAAATATGGTTTCTTATAGGTACACTAGACATTCTGACAGTTTTGAGCTGATAATCTCATTGTGATTGTGATTTGCATTTCTCTGGTGATTAGTGATGTTGAGCATCTTTTTATGCGTCCATTGGATGTCTGTATGGTGCTTTTCTGTTTTTGCTCCCCCCGCCCCCTTTTTAAAAGATGTCTTCAGGTCCTTTTTAAAATCAGATTATTGGGTGTTTTTTACCGGGCGCCTGGGTGGCTCAGTGGGTTAAAACCTCTGCCTTCAGCTCAGGTAGTAATCCTGGGGTCCTGGAATCGAGCCCCGCATTGGGCTCTCTGCTTATCGGAGAGTTTGCTTTCTCTCTCTCTCTCTGTCTCTCTCTGCCTACTTGTGATCTCTGTCAAATTAAAAAAAAACAAAACAAAACACCCAACAATCTTTTTTTTTTCTTTAAAGATTTTATTTATTTATTTATTGCTGTTGAATTCTAGGAATTCTTTATGTATTTTGGATATTGACCCCTTATTGGATATATTGTTTGCAGATATCTTCTCCCTTTTATTAGGTTGCCTTTTCATTTTGTTGACAGTTTCTTCGGCTGTGCAAAAGCTTTTTAGTTCAATATGACCCAGTTGTTTATTCTTGCTTTTGTTGCCCTTGCCTGAGAGACAGTTCCAAAAAACATTGCTAAGGCCAAATTCCAAGAATTTACTGCCTATTTTTTTTTTTTTTTTAAGTTCTGTAGTTTCCGGGCTTATATTTAGGTCTTCAATCCAATTTGAATTTTTGTGTGTATCTGTGCATGTGGTAAAAGAAAGTTATTTCACTCTTCTACATATAGATGTCCAGTTTTCCCAGCAAAACTTACTGAAGAGACTGTCTTTTCACTATTATATATTCTGTTTCCTTTGTTGTAGATTGCCAGTATAAGTGTGGGTTTATTTCTGGGAGTTCTGTTCTGTTCCATCAAACTGTGTGTGTGTGTGTGTGTGTTTTCTGTGCCAGTGCCATACCGCTTTGATTATTATAGCTTTGTAGTATAGTTTAAAATCTAGGATTGTGATGGTTCCAGCCTTTTCTTTCTCAAGATAGCTTTGGCTATTTGGAATCTTTTGTGGTTTCATATAAATTGTAGAATTATTTGTTCTAGTTCTGTGAAAAATACTATTGGTATTTTGTTAGGAGTTGCCCTGAAACTGTAGATTACTAATCTGTAATCTACAGATTAGATTAGGTAATGGGCATTTTAACAATATTTAACAATATTCTTCAATCTATGAGTGTGGTGCATTTTTTTCATTTATTGATTGTCTTCATCTTCTTTCTTCAGTGTCCTAATAGTTTTCAGAGTTCAGGTCTTTCACCCCCCTTGACTAAATTTATTCCTGGTATTTTATTCTTAAAATCTCTTAAAAAAAGATTTAGAGAATTAGAGAGAGAGCACATGGCTGAGCAGTAGGAAAGGGAGAGAATCTCAAAGCATGGAGCCTGATGCAGGGCTCAATCCCATGACCCATAGACCATAACCTGAGCCAAAACCAAGAGTCTGGTACTCAATGAACTGAACCACCCAGGAACACCACTGGGTATTTTATTCTTTTTAATGCAATTGTAAATGGGATTATTTTCCTAATTTCTCTTTCTGCTAGCTTATTATTAGTGTATAGAACTGCAACAGATTTTTATAGATTGATTTTTGTATCCTGAAGCTTTACTGAATTCTAAGGTTTTTTTGGTGGTCTTTAGGGTTTTCTAAATATAGTATCATGTCATTTGCAAAGAGTGACAGTTTTACTTCTTCCTTAGGAATTTGGATGCCTTTTATTTCTTGTCTCATTGCTGTGGCTAGAACTTGCAGTACTGTGTTGAATAAAAAGTGATTAGAGTCGACATCCTTGTCTTGTTCCTGGTCTTAAAAACTTTCAGCTTTTTACTGCTGAGTATCATGTTAGCCGTGGGTGTCATATATGGTCTTTATTACGTTAAGGTATATTTCCTCTGTACCCACATTATTGAGAGTTTTTAAAAATTTTTTTTTTTTTTAAAGATTTTATTTATTTATTTGACAGAGAGAAATCACAAGTAGGCAGAGAGACAGGCAGAGAGAGAGAGAGGAGGAAGCAGGTTCCCTGCTGAGCAGAGAGCCCGATGCGGGACTCGATCCCAGGACCCTGAGATCATGACCTGAGCCGAAGGCAGCGGCTTAACCACTGAGCCACCCAGGCGCCCCAAGAGAGTTTTTAAAAATTTTTAATCATAATGAATTGTTAAATGCCTTTTATGCATCTATTGAAATGATCATGATTTTTATCATTGATTAATGTGTTGTATCAGATAGTTGGAGATATTGAATCATCCTTGCCTCTTTGAAATAAATTCCACTTGATCATGGTGAATGATCCTTTCAATATATTGTTGAATTTGGTTTGCTGATATTTTATTGAGTATTTTGTAGCCATGTTTATTGGGGATATTAGCCTGTAATTATCTTTCTTTCTTTTTCTCTTTTTTTGGGGGGTGGGTGGGTAGTGACTTTGGTTTTGGTATCAGTATGTTGCCCTCATGAAATGAATTTGGTAGCATTCCTTTTTCTCCAGTTTTCTGAAATAGTTTGAGAAGGATAGGTTAGTCTTCTTTAAATGTTTAGTAGAATCTGGGGTTATGTGGGTGGTGCAGTCTGTTGGGTGTCTGATTCTTGGTTTCAGTTCTGGTTGTGATCTTGGGGTCGTGAGACTGAGCCCTGCACTAGGCATCATGCTGAGCACAGAGTCTGCTTTAGATTCTCTCTCCCTCTCCCACTTGTGTGCCTGTGCTCTTAAATAAATAAATAAATCTTGGGGGGAAAACCCCCCCAAAATGTTTGGTAGAATTCACCTGTGAAGGCATTGGGTCCTGAACTTTTTAAAAAAATTTTATGCTTTTTTCTTACTGATTTCATTACTAGAAATATGTTCTGTTCAGATTTTCTGGTTTTTTTTTTTTTTTTTTTTTTTTTTCAGATTTTCTGTTTCTTCCTAATTTGGTTTTCTAAGATTATATATTTCTGGGAATTTATTCATTTCTTCTAGGTTGTCAAATTTGTTGGAATATAATTTTTCATAGTCTTTTATACATCTTTTCTATTTTCTTTGTCTCCGTTTATTTCTGCTCTTTATTATTAACTTCTTTCTACTAACTTTGGGCTTTGTTTTTCTTTTTCTAGTTTTTCTTTAGGTGTATGGTTGTACTTTTTGTGATTTTTCTTATTTCTTGAGGTAAGCCTGTACTGCTATAAACACCCTTCTTAGAACTGCTTGTGCTGTATCCCAGAAATTTTGAAACATTGGTTTTCTGCTTTCATTTGTCTTAAGTTATTTTTTTATTTCCTCTTTGATTTCTTTGGTGATTCATTGGTTGTTTAGTAGCTTGTGTAGCCTCCACATGTTTGTGTTTTTTCTGTAATTGATTTTTTTATTTTAATACCTTTGTGGTCTGAAAAGATGCTTGCTAGGATTTCAGTCTTAAATGTATTGATACTTGCTGTGTGGTCTAACATGTGTTCTATCCTGGGGAATGTTCCATGTGCACTTGAAAAGAGTGTACACTCTGCTGTTTTTGGATGGAATTTTCTGTGTGTGTGTGTGTGTGTGTGTATAAAGTCCATCTGGCAATATGTCATTTAAAGCTACTCTTTCCTTACTGATCAGTGTGTATGATCTATCATTGATGTAAGTGGGGTGTTAAAATCTCCTATTATTGTTGTATTACTCTCAGTTAATTTCCTTCCTTTCCTTTTTTCTTCCTTTCCTTCCTTCCTTCCATCTGTCCATCAGCTTTATGCCCAACATGGGTCATGGGTCTTGAACTCATGACCTTGAGATCTAGAGTCACATACTCTACTGACTGAGCTAGCCACGTACCCCTATCAACTTCTTTATGCTTGTTAATATTTGCTTTACATATTTAGGTGCTTCTTTGTTGGATGCATAGATATTTACAATTGTTATATCTTCTGGTTGGACTGATCCCTTTATCATCCCTTTATCATTATGTAATGCCCTTCTTTGTCCTGTTACAGTCTTTGTTTTATGAGACTGACGTGCTACCTACTATGCTAACGAGGCACCTACCGTCTTTGTTTTTTGTTTTTTTTTTTTTTTTAAATATATTTATTTATTTATTTGACAGAGATTACAAGTAGGCAGAGAGGCAGGCAGAGAGAGAGGAGGAAGCAGGCTCCCCGCTGAGCAGAGAGCCCGATGCGGGACTCAATCCCAGGACCCTGAGATCATGACCTGAGCGAAGGCAGTGGCTTAACCCACTGAGCCACCCAGGCGCCCTACAGTCTTTGTTTTAAAGTCTGTTTTGTAAGATACAAATTGTTGTTGTCTCTCTCTTTTTTTAAATTTCCATTTGCACAAAATACCCTTTTTTATCCATTCATGTTCAGTCTGTATGTGTTTTTAGGTCTGAAGTGAGTATTTAATAGGCATCGTGTAGTTGGGTTTTGTTTTTTTAATCCATTCATTAATTCACCCTGTGTCTTTTTTTTTTTTTTTTTTTTTTTTTAAAGATTTTATTTATTTATTTGACAGAGAGAAATTACAAGTACACTGAGAGTCAGACAGAGAGAGAGAGAGAAGGAAGCAGGCTCCCTGCCGAGCAGAGAGCCCGATGCGGGACTCGATCCCAGGACCCTGAGATCACGACCTGAGCCGAAGGCAGCGGCTTAACCCACTGAGCCACCCAGGCGCCCTCACCCTGTGTCTTTTGATGAGAGTGTTTAGGTCATTCACATTTAAAATAAGTATTGTGGTATAGGTATATATTATTGCCATTTTGTTAATTGTTTTCTTATTTTGTAGTTCTCTGTTCCTTTTTCCTTCTAAAACTTTCTTTCTTTGTGATTTGGTGACATTTTTAGTGTTATGCTTGAATTCATTTCTCCAATTTCTTTATTTTTCCAATCTTTTTTTGTATCTATTACAGGGTTTTGGGTTATGGTTACCATAAGGTTCATATATAATGTCCCATGTATATAGCAGTCTGTTTTAAGTTGATGATCACTTAAGTTCATACATTTCTAAAAGCACTACATTTTTACTCCGTCCATTTTTTAAAAAATTAATTTATTACTGTGTGTGTGAGAGAGAAAGGGAATGAGAATGAGTGGGAAGAGCAGAGGGAGAGGGGAAAAGAATCTCAAGCAAACTCTGTACTAAGCACAGAGCCCAACATGGGGCTCAATCTAATAATCCTGAGATCAGGATTGAGCTGAAACCAAGAGTTGGATGCTTAACCAACTGTACCACCCCGGCGACCCCTCTCTCCATGTTTTATGTATATGATGTCACATTTTACATCTTTTTATTTTGTGTATTCCTTAACCATTGTAGACATAATTGATTTTATTATTTTTGTCTTTTAACCTTCATATTAGCTTTATAAGTGATTGATATATCTTCACTATATGTTTGCACTCCTTTTTTTTTTTTAAAACAAAGTGAGCACCAGCAGGGTGAGTGGGAGAGGGAGAAGCAGATTTCCCACTGAGCAGGGAGTCTGATGTGGGGCTCAGTCTCAGGACCCCGGGATCATGATCTGAGTTGAAGACAGACATTTAACCGACTGAGCCACCTGGATGCCCCTATATGTTTGCTTTTAGCAGTGAAACTTTTTTTCTTTCATAATTTTCTTACCAGCCAGCTGTTTTCCACTACAGAAGTCCTTTTAACATTTCTTGTAAGGCAGGTTTAGTGGTGATGAACTCTTAAATTTTATTTGTCTAAGAAGCTCTGTGTCTTCTTCAGTTGTGAGTGATAACCTTGCTGGGCTGAGTATTCTTGGTTGTAGGTTTTTTTCTTTCAGCACTCTGAACATATCATGCCACTCTTTCTGGATTGCAAAGTGTCGGCTGAAACAGCTCATAACATTATGGGGTATGAGGTCTCCTCTTATGTAACTAGTTGCTTTTCTCTTGTTGCTGTTAAGATTTTATGTTTATCATTAAGTTTTGACATTTTAATAATTATGTATCTTTGTTTGGATTCTTTTGGTTTATCTTGTTTAGGGCTCTTTTTGCTTCCTATACTTGGATGTCTATTTCCTTTCCCAGAATAGGAATGTTTTTGTTGTCATTGTTGTTTTTAACATAGGCTCCACACTCAGCATGGAGCCCAGTATAGGGCTTGAATTCACAGCCCTGAGGTCGAGACCTGAACCAAGATCGAGAGTCAGATGCTTGATCAACTGAGCCATCCAGGCAGTCCCAGGGTAGGGAAGTTTTTAGCTGTTATTTCTTCAGATAAATTTTTCTGCTTTCTTCTCCTCTGGGACCCTTGTAATGCTACTGTTATTATGGTTGACATTGTTTCAGAGTTCTCTTAACCTACCTTCATTAAAAAAAAAATTTCCCCCTTTTTGCTATTCAGTGTGGTGATCCCACTACACTGCCTCCCAGATTAGTGATCTGTACTGCTACATCCTCTAATCTGCTGATTTCCTCTAGTGTATTTTTCATTTCAGTTATTGTATTCTTCAGCTCTGATTGGTTCTTATATTTTCTCTTTGTTGAAGTTTTGAGTTCATCCAATCTTTTAGGTCTGGTGAATATTTTTGTAACTATTACTTTGCTTATTTCTCTTTCACTTAGTTCTTTTTTCTGAGGTTTTATTTTATTTTTTCATTTGGAACATAGTCTTCCATCTCCTCATTTTGTCTGACTCTCTGCATTTCTGTGTATTGAGTAGGTCACCTAAATCTCCTGGTCTTGAAAGTAGTGGCTTTTGGATAAAAAAAACAAACAAACCATCAATATGCTGTCTACAAGAAACTCATTTTAGATCCAAAGACACCTCCAGATTTAAAATGAGGGGGTGGAAGACAATTTACCATGCTAATGGACATCAAAAGAAAGCTGGGGAGGCAGTCCTTTTATCAGATCAATTAGATTTTAAGCCAAAGACTAGAATAAGCGATGAGGAAGGACACTATATCATACTCAAAGGGTCTGTCCAACAAGAAGATCTAACAGTTTTAAATATCTATGCCCCTAACACGGGAGCAGCCAACTATATAAACCAATTAATAACAAAATCAAAGAAACATATCAACAATAATACAGTAATAGTAGGGGACTTTAACACCTCCCTCACTAAAATGGACAGACAGATCATTCAAGCAAAAGATCAACAAGGAAATAAAGGCCTTAAATGACATACTGGACCAGATGGACATCACAAATATATTCAGAACATTCCATCCCAAAGCAAAGAAATATACATTCTTCTCTAGTGCACATGGAACATTCTCCAGAATAGATCACATCCTGGGTCATAAATCAGGTCTCAACCAGTATCAAAAGATTGGGATCATTCCCTGCATATTTTCAGACCATGATACTCTGAAGCTAGAACTCAATCAGAAGAGGAAATTTGGAAAGAACCCAAATACATGGAGACTAAGGAGCATTCTTCTAAAGAATGATTGGGCCAACCAGGAAATTAAAGAAGAATTGAAAAAATTCATGGAAACAAATGATAATGAAAACACAACAGTTCAAACTCTGTGGGACACAGCAAAGGCAGTCCTGAGAGGGAAATGTATAGTGATACAAGCCTTTCTCAAGAAGCAAGAAAGGTCTCAAATATACACCTAACTCTACACCTAAAGGAGCTGGAGAAAGAACAGCAAAGAAGGCCTAAACCCAGCAGGAGAAGAGAAATAATAAAGATCAGAGCAGAAATCAATGAAGTAGAAACAAGTAAAACAGTAGAACAAATCAACGAAACTAGGAGCTGGTTCTTTGAAAGAATTAGTAAGATTGAAAGTAGTGGCTTTAAATAGAGTCCTAGTAGTTCACTACCCTCTGATCAGCAGAACCAAGTGTTTCATGGGTTTCTCCTGTGTGGTCCTCTTGTTATGACTGGGCTGTGACTGCTCTAGGCATCTTAATGGTTGGTGCTAGTCCCCAGCTTGGCTGGGCTGCGACTGGGTGTGACTACTGTGGGTGCCCTTCTTGGCAGAACTGGCCCCTGGCATAGCTGGCTATTGCAGTCCTGTCCGGGGCTGCCCACTGGATGTGTGTGTGGGGGCAGTAATTGCTTTTGGGAGTTGCTGGTCTCTACCAAGGGTGTCCCATTGGTTCACTGTGGGGTAGGAGCAGCTTTGGAGAGGCACCTGCTGCAGTGGTAGGGCAGGTCCACTGGGGAGTGCGGGGGCAGGTGAATGGTGGTAGTAAGGTAGAAGGAGAGTTTCAGAATTGGTTCCCACCAGGTAGGCTGAAGGAGGCCAAAAAAAATGATGCTCATCAGCTCTTCCATTCCTGGAGAAAGTTTCTACAGATTCTGCCCCATTGGCATGCAGCATAATAAAATTAGTCAATAAATCTCTTTTGTGTATAATCCAGATGCTTTTCAAACTGCTGCAGTTCTGCTAGGTCTTGGAGTGACTGATAACTGTGCAGACCATTTAAGAATAGTCTAAGTTTTCTGTAGCCCTCTGGCTCTCCTGGAGGTAAGCCCTGTTGATTTTCAAAGCCAAATGTTGTGGGATCTTGTTTTCTTAGTGAGGAAAACATAAGGCAGGCGTTGCCTTATGTAGGGCTAGATTGGTTTGCTTCCCAGGGAAGACCTGTGTGTCTGTGATATTCCTCCTGCTTATGAATTACCACACTGGGGGTTTCAAAGATTCCCAGCTGTCTCTGCCCCCTCTTACCTTCTCATTATGATACTTTAAAAAATATATATATTTTTTAAAGATTTTATTTATTTATTTGACAGACAGAGATCACAAATAGGCAGAGAGGCAGGCAGAGAGAGAGGAGGAAGCAGGCTCCCTGATGAGCAGAGAGCCCGATGTGGGGCTTGATCCCAGGACCCTGGGATCATGACCTGAGCCGAAGGCAGAGGCTTTAACCCACTGAGCCACCCAGGCTCCCCTTAAAAAATATTTTTAACTGTGAAAATACTATCTTGCTAGTTTTGGGGTTATTTTTGGAGTGAGTTGCACTTTATGTAGTTGCAGCCTTCATGTATTTATAGGAGCAGGTGAGCTCAGGATCCTCCTACTGCATGGTCCCAAGCTTCCCTGGATAGATATTCTTTAAATTAGGATGTTGGTGTAGCATCCTTTTCTTGGAGGTTTTGTTTTTATAAACTAGTCTTGCTTTAAATTTGTTTCCAGTTTGGTTTTATGCCTTTGGCTTTGAAGTAGTTTAGTTTATTGATGTTACAAATAATTCTGCAGTAAGTATTCCTTAGTAGTGCTGGGTATTTCTGTAGTGCTGGCTGTTGTATTTTCCCTATAAGATAGATTGTCAAATTATATCAAAATTCAAATATTTAAATAGCTAAGAGACACTAGTAGATTGTTGCAGTTTATATTCTTACCAGCAAGAAGGGGAGAGGTGGTTTTTTTCAAATGCCTGTGATTGATATTTTCCTTTTCAGTCTTAAATTTTATAATTTATAAATTTATAATTTATAAATCTGATGTTAAAAATAGTATTTTATGGGGCACCTGGGTGGCTCAGTGGGTTAAGCCTCTGCCTTCAGCTCAGGTCATGATCTCAGAGTCCTGGGATTGAGTCCCGCATTGGCCTCCCTGCTCAGCGGGGAGCCTGCCCCCACCCCCCGCCTCTGCCTACTTGTGATCTCTCTCTGGAAATGAATAAATGAAATCTTTTTAAAAAATAGTATTTTGCTTTTCAAAATTTGCATTTCTCTACTATATATGTGTGTGTATATATACATACATACAAACACATACACAGATGTGTTTCTATTCTGTGAATTTAATTCCGTTTCTTTCTGTTGCATTGTTCATGTTTTTGTTAATTTTTAGGAGTTCTTTGTATATTAGAAATAGTAATCCTTTATAGAGAAAGAAAGACAGATATATCTTTTTTAAAATGATTGACTTATTCCAAAATAGTGAATTTCTTCATTCATAAGAGAATGCACTTGTTTTGAAACTCTTCTTTGGAATTGTGAAAGACTTCACATTTAGAGTTTCATTTCTACATTGGGCTCTCTAGTTTTAGTATGTCTCTAGGTATGTATTGTGAGTGTGTATAAGACTTTTAGATAAGATTTGGTCAACAGATCAGAAAGATGAAAATATTAGAAGCTAGGTTTACATTTATGTTGTATTTATATTTGAGAGTAGTATCAGTGGGATTTTTGAATGTCTCTAGTTAAGACAAGTACGTTGACGCTGAATGACTTTTAGAAGCTGACTTTGTCTTGTTTTCAGATGTGTGCCCTTTAGTAAACTGATTAAGGAATACCTTAAAATAGAACTTCCTGTGATGAGCAGCCTAGTGGTCTAGCCATCATCCCTGGGGCAGCTGGTAGGGCCCTTGGCCTTCTAGCCTTTCTGCTGACATCACCATGCCTTACAAATATGGTTCATCTTTTTTTTTTTTTTTTTAAAAGATTTATTTATTTATTTATTTATTTGACAGAGAGAAGGAGAGAGCGTGCGCGAGTGAGCACGCACAAGTAGGCAGAGTGGCAGGGAGAAGGAGAAGTAGGCTCTCCGCTGAGCAGGGAGCCTGATATTGGGCTCAGGCCCAGGACTCTGGGATCATGACCTGAGCCAAAGGCAGCCACTTAACCGACGGAGCCATCCAGGTGCCCCTGGTTCATCATTTTGTATGAGTGATGTGAAAAAGGTTGGGAAACACTGACTTAACATACTTCTTAGCCTGATAAATGGTCTTAACAAACTCACATAGAAAAATAAAATTAATGAATGATAATCTAAAACTTGAGAATGTAAATGGGCTTGCTTTTATTTTATCCCTTTTAATTTCTTATAGTATGTTCTGTACCAAGTACCAGCACTGTTATTTTCTAAGTGCCTTCAAGACTTAGAATTCATCATAAAATAAGTATGTTCTTGAAGTTAGTCCATATTTAAGTTTTGTAAGTGGATTCTTTAGTTAATAATTTATAGTACAATCTCTACACCCCTCCCCCCCATTAAATACAGTTTGCTATTTACTGCAGTTTGTCATTTGCTGAATGGTAAATATTTTTTAAAGGTGTACTCCTAAATGGAGATTGAACTAACATTTACTAGTTCTGACAGGTCTGTTCTATTAAAAAAGTTATACTCTATAAATCAATCCAGTCTTTTAAAAAGGCAGGGTGGGGGGCACCTGAGTGGGTTAGTTGGTGGAGTGTCTGGATCTTGATTTCACCTCAAGTCATGATCTTGGGGTCCTGGGAATCAAGCCCTGTGTCTGGCTCACTCCCTCCGGAGAGTCTGCCTGAGGATTCTCTCCCTTTCCCTCTGCTCACTCACACTGTAAGTATTTTTTAAAAAAATTATGTATGTTTTGCAACATTATTATGGTTTCTAACTTAATTCGTTTAATACTTGAGGGCCTTCAAGTTCTAAGTACTGTGCTATGGACTAAGAATACAGTAGTGAACAGGATTTGGCAGGGTCCTGCTTTTGTAGAGTAGGAGGTTGGATGGTACTAAACTAAATCTTTACCAACAAAATATGAACAATTTTTTTTAAAGATTTTATTTATTTATTTGACAGAGATCACGAGTAGTCAGAGAGGCAGGCAGAGAGAGAGAGAGAAGGAAGCAGGCTCCCTGTGGAGCAGAGAGCCAGATGTGGGGCTCGATCCCAAGACCTTGGGATCATGACCCGAGCCGAAGGCAGAGGCTTTAACCCACTGAGCCACCCAGGTACCCCAAAATTTGAACAATTTAACATAGTAGTAAGTGCCATGAAGGAAAACAAGGCAGAGTTATTTATTTATTTATTTTAAAAAACATTTATTTGACAGACAGCGAGAGCAGGAACACAAGCAGGGGGAGTGGGAGAGGGAGAGCAGGCTACCGCTGGGCAGGGAGCCTGATGCAATGCTCAATCCCAGGACCCTGGGATCATGACCTGAGCTGAAGGCAAATGCTTAAGGACTGAGCCACCCAGGTTCCCCAAGGCAGAGTTATTTAATGGAGTTAGGGAGGAATGTCTTTTGGTAAAGCATCTCTTTGGTAAAGAATGTCTTTAGGGAAAGCATCTCTAAAGTGATCTTTAAATGAAGGCCTTAATGATGTGAAAAGGCCAGCTTGTTTGTTTCTGAAGGTGTCAGCCATCCAGGTGGAGGGAATAAGAAGTTCAAAAGTCCTGAGACTTTTAAGCTTGACATGTTTGTTCAGAAAGAGGGAGGTTGGCTTATATTTTGAGTCTAAAATAGGGGAAAGATAGGTTGAGTTGCATCTTTAAGATTGCTCTGGTTGCTCTAAATTTCTCCATCAAGGGAGAAATTTCAGGCTAGTGTGATGCTCAGATGAACCCTCTTTCCTCCTCTTTTTCTCTCATCTGGTTCTTTTTTTTTTTTTTTTTTAAGATTTTATTTATTTATTTGACAGAGAACACAAGTAGGCAGAGAGGCAGGCAGAGAGAGAGAGGAGGAAGCAGGCTCTGCACTGAGCAGAGAGCCCGATGTGGGGCTCGATCCCAGGACCCTGGGATCATGACCTGGGCCGAAGGCAGAGGCTTTAACCCGCTGAGCCACCCAGGCGCCCTCTCTCATCTGGTTCTAAACTTACTCATCTCTTCCTTTTTTAGTTGGGAAAAAAGATCTAGGGAAAGGAGGAGATGTGGGTGCCCCTAAAAAGTGATCTTATGATAATGAAGCAGTAGAATTAGGAATGTGAAGCGGCTCAGGTACCAGAGGGGAAGGCAGTGTGCCATGGGCTTGCCACTTGAAGGCTGTGATGTCTTGTCCTGCCTCGCCCTTTTACACAAATACAATAGGCTTTGTAGAAATTTACAGTTGTAATAGTAAAACACAGAAACCCAAAAAGTAGATAGGTAATATATAGAAAGTAAAAATTCTTCACAATCCTGCTGAAATAATAAGTGTTACTACTTTTTTATTCTAGATTTTCTCACTTCTTTATGAGTATAGATTTTTATCTTTCTGGACTAATATAAAAGAGGTTCAAACTATATTTTTCATTTTTTGTTTTGTCTTGGATGGCTTTTTTCCATCAGCACATACATAATACTTCATTTACCACATAGATACTAACATTTGTTTAGTTCCCTGTTAGGTATTTGGTCTCTCCCGGTTTTTAAGGATATGAACAATGCTATAACAAAGATGCGTGTACATATATCTTTTCTCTTTTTTAAGTTTTTATTTAAATTTCAGTCAGCATACAGTGTCATATTAGTTTCAGGTGTACAATTTAATGATTGAGCACGACATTCATCAGCCGGTGCTCATCACAAGTGCCCTCCTTAATCCCCATCACTTATTTAACTCATTGCACTACCTACCTCCCCTCTGGTAGCATCAGTTTGTTTTCTGTAGTTTCTTGATTTGCCCCCCTCTCTCCTTTTTTCTCTATGCTCATTGATATATATCTTTTTTTTTTTTTTTAAGATTTTACTTATTTATTTGATAGATAAGAGAGCACAAGCAGGCAGAGAGGCTGGCAGAGAGAGGGAGGGAAGCAGGCTCCTGCTGAGTGGAGAGCCCAATGCGGGGCTCAATCCCAAAACCCTGGGATCATGACCTGAGCTGAAGGCAGAGGCTTTAACCCATTGAGCCACATGGGTGCCCCTATATAAATCTTTTTATACGCTTGCCTTATATTTCTTTTTTTAAAAGAAGATTTTTAAAAAAAAATATTTTATGTATTTGACAGAGAGAGATCACAAGTAGATGGAGAGGCAGGCAGAGAGAGAGAGAGAGAGAGAGGTAAGCAGGCTCCCTGCTGAGCAGAGAGCCCGATGCGGGACTCGATCCCAGGACCCTGAGATCATGACCTGAGCCGAAGGCAGCGGCTTAACCCACTGAGCCACCCAGGTGCCCCGCTTGCCTTATATTTCTATAGGATAATTTCCTAGAGTGCAGTTGAATAGGTCAGTCTTTACATTTTCTGTAAAATGGGGATGTAAGTCCTACCTAAAATATTTTTCTGAGGATTAAGTTGGATAATATGAGTGGGATGTGTGTAGTATATACTTCCTCATAATAGTAGGCACCTAGTAGATGGTAAGTATTACTACTAATAAGACGAAGTAAGTTTCTAAGGGAAGAAGGTGTGAGAAGGATGGGATTACTTGTTGACATCACTGTTTTCTAAAGGAGGAGATAAACCTCACTTCTGCATGATTGCTGACTCCCTATCGATGCCAGGGCATGGTGTGTCCTAACTGCATAGTATCTGACTTTATCGTTTTTGCACTTTTCTTGTTGCCCACTTAAAACATTTAGTTATTTTTGGTTAGGTGACTGTCTCTGCTTGCTCCTGTTTGTAAGTTTGTTTTTGTACCAAAACTGAACTGTGAATGTTCAGTGGAAGGTGGAAAGTTCATGAACTTTAAATTTAAACATTTTATGGAATCTGGTTATTTTACCTGTCATTTGGATATCTTTGGGCAAGTAGTGTGCTTTTTCTGTGCCTCATTGGCTTAAAGGGTAGATGGAAAATGGAATTTAAGGTCTTTGAGATCCTTATACACATTAAGTGAGATCATTTATGTATCATTTATATATCAAGTGTCTAATACACATTTTAGAAATACTAATTTCCTTCCTTTAAGGCAGAAAATTATAGTTTACAGTTCTTTTTTTTTAAAATTTCACTTCTCATAGTACTTAATGTTACTGATACCCAAGGGTAGTCACTTGCACTTAGTATACAATAACTAAGGAAGAGAAATGTAATTTTAAAAAATATTAGAAGTCAGGAGACCTGGGCCCATGGTCCAGGTAGACTTTTAACTGGTGGTATAATGAATCTTTTGATCTCTAGTCCCGATTTTGCTCGGTTTTTTTTTTTGTTGTTGTTGTTGTTGTTGTTGTCTATGAAATATTTTACGGAAATACACTAATATAGAAGTTTTCTGATTTATTTAAGCAGAGGGTTTCACTTAAGAGGAAGTCCACATACTGCTATTTTCTAATTACTCTATATATTATGTTGTTGAGTTAGTTGCTTTTCTAGAATTAAGTTTGTTTGTTTTTTAAATCTTGATCAGGTATTGTGTAAGCTGCATCAATGGAGCACATACAGGGGGCCTGGAAGACGATCAGCAACGGTTTTGGATTCAAAGACACAGTGTTTGACGGCCCCAGCTGCATCTCGCCTACAATAGTTCAGCCATTTGGCTTTCAGCGTCGGGCGTCAGATGATGGCAAACTTACGGACTCGTCTAAGACAAGCAACACTATTCGTGTTTTCTTGCCAAACAAGCAAAGAACGGTGGTACGTAAATGTTCTTTCAGAAAATTTTGTGGCCCATCTGCTTATAAAAAAGCATTTCAAATAATTTTACTCACCTGTAGTTGGGCAAAATCTTCACTGTGACTTAGTGTCTTTATTAATTGGCTTTCCAGTTGCAAATTTTATTGCTTTATATTGCTGTGTTCCTTCCACAACCACTACTTTCCTCCTTTTATTACTACTCTTGCCTGGAATATCTTCTGCTACTTCGTTCAAACAAATAGTATGTTTTTATGGGGGTTTCTTGAAAAGGCTTTTCTTTCAAAAAGCTCCTTTAGACCTTTCCAGCTAATTTTATGTATGTATGTATTACGGATATTAAAATGTCCACTAAATTTTTTGGACATTATAGTCAAGTATATAGAAGAAAATAAAATTACTTAGAAAAATTATTTTGGTAAATTCTGTAGGCCCCAGGCAAAGCTGAAGGTAGCTTAGAAAGTCAGAGCCACTCAGTTTCTTACACAGAATTCCAAATTTTTCAAGAAATTATTGCTCAAAACAGTTTTTTACTATCCTGGGTGAAAAACACCCCACCTGGTTAAAACAGGAAAATGAAGCTGTGCTAATTTTGCTTGGTGGGACATCTGAGGAAACCTTTAGTTCAAAACTTCCATGCCTCCTCCTTTCCCATCCCATTCTTTTTCTTTTCTTTCTTTTTTTTTGAATTTTATTTATTTGACAGAGGGAGAGCACAAGTAGGCGCAGAGCAGCAGGCGGAGGGAGAAGGAGAAGCAGGCTCTCCTGACAGGGGACTGACAGGCAGGAGCCTGACATGGGACTTGATTCCAGGACCCTGGTATCATGACCTGAGCCGAAGGCAGCTGCTTAACTGACTGAGCCACCTAGTGCTCCCCCCACCCCCCATTCTTTGAGTAAAATCAGTGTATTGTGTTTTTTTCTGTGTACCTAGGTGAGACAAAGTTCTGACTTTAGAAAGTCCAGTTCAGAATTTTCTGTTTGTTTCGGACAGTTCTGCTCTCCTCTCCCCAGTTTTCTAATAAATTCCATTTTACTTCTTTTGTGAACTTCAGGAGCCTCCCAGTTATAGTATTGTACATTTATGTACATATTGAACTGAAGGCAAAACTCAAAAGGTATTTAAAGTTTGAGTAAATTTATTTTTGTTACTCTTCCTAAAAATATAAGTTTAATGACTGACAAAATAAATAGTAATAACCTCCTTATATTTCAACAGTGGCTTTCATTTGCAAGATGATGTTTACCTACTATTGCTCATTAATTTTCTTTCTGTCCTTAAATGGAGAGTCCAGACAGGGAGTGTGAATGTAATGGGAAGCTGAAGGCAAGCTTAAGACCATATCCTACTGCTTCAGGGTGTTAATGTGCCTGTTCCCTATTCTCTGAAACCCGATTGCCTGAAGACTGGGAAACTTAGTTTGGCATAATGATTAAGTATGGAGACCTTTAAGATAACCAGGCCCCAGTTTAAATTCCTGTATTGCCTTTTGTTAGCTGTATCATTTAGACAAATTACACAATACTTTGACCTCTGTTACCTGACCTTAATAAAGTGAGGCTCATGCTGAATACAGTAATGTTTATAAGAAAATAGTTGCTCTGATTATTTGAGTTTTTTCTACATATGTGTAGCCCTTGACAGCTTTCAGTTGAGCACAACTGGTATTTGGTAACCAGTGATTTGGAAGCTTGATTTCTTGTACAGCCTATGAAAAGACTCTAGCAGAGAAACTTAGTTTCTTCTATTTCTTTGACTAGGATGGACCATCACTCTTTGGAAGAACCATCTTCTTTCAGCAGGCACCCATCTTTAGGGACCATTGGAAGAAGGAGTCACTTGCTGGCCAACATGACGAGTCAGCAGTTTCTAATAATCCTCAGGTTGCTTCACTCCTTGGAACTCAGAATGACTTTCATAATCACTGAGTTCCAGAAATTAGTCAGACTTAACTAATTTCAGCATGTATCCATGGGGAGTTGTAGAGAGGAGAATGACTGAAAAGATACATATATGATTTAAATAATTGTAGAGGTATAATTAGTAGTTGATTGGAAAAAGAACCTTTTTCTTGTCATTTATTTTGTACATGTGTGTCTCTTTGCCACTTCCTGTTTATTGGATGGGTGGTTAGATCATAGCTGAGGACCATTAATTTACCATTAGAATCACCTGACATGGGTTAAAATACAGATTCCTGGGCTTCACTCAAGATCAAGTGAATCAGTTCTTAGATGTGTTGGAGAGAGGAGGCTTGGAATCTATATTTTTAAAAGCTCTTCGGATGATCCTAATGCCAGTCACATTTGGGAACCCCACTGCATTAGAGAATATTTAAAGAACAGTCTAGCTCTTAGAGTCTGTGTATTTATTTATTTATTTAATATTTTATTTATTAGAGATTGTGAATGGGGGAAGGGTGGGTAGAGGGAGAACCAGACTCCCAGCCAGCCGATGCAGGACTTAATCCCAGGACCCTGGGATTGTGACCTGAGCCACCCAGGCACCCAACTCTGTAACTTTCAATGAAGATTAATGATAGAGCATAGATAACACTTTATATTATTCAGAGCCCTTTACACAGTATTTGATGCAAGTAATGATTTCTGTTAGTGTATTACTCTTCATTGTCATTCTTGGCATCTTATCAGATCAGTATATCTTACTTTCACTTAATTTTGTTTCTGAAAAGCTAGAAGTTAGTGGATCTTTTTAAGGGTATAACTGCTTCAAGAAGTCTAAAATAAACTTGCTGTGGAACATTTTAAATAAATATTTCAGACTTCAAATAGATCAACGCATACACTCAACTCCCTCTGGGAAGGGACTGGGTTGCCCACTGTCAGCTCCCACACTTCCACAGAACACAGGAACTCTACTGTGGGCAATGGACAAGACCTGCAAATCTACATTCTGTTCTCTTTATTGGCCATACTAACTCTAGTTGCTTCACTTTTAATTGACTTTATTGTCTTTGAAAACAAAATGTATGCAGGACACCTGGGTGATTTGGTTGAGCATGTGATTCTTGATTTTGGCTCAGGTCATGATTTTGGGGTTGTGGGCTTGAGGCCTGTGTTGGGCTCCATGCTGGGTGTGGAGCCTTCTTGGGATTCTCTCCCTGTCTCCCTCCCCCTCCCCTTGTGCACAAGTTCTCTCTCTAAAAATTAAAATAAAAATAAAATATATGGGGCTTTTATCAAAACTCTAAGTTCTTTTTATATAGCTGCCATTATTAGCACTCAGAATACTCACACTTCTATTAGGTCTCTGAATATCTGCTTTTCTTTCGAGGATTGGATATAGGGGAATGTGGAAGGAATACACTAAGGCTACCTGGAATGGTGTGCACATTTATTTAAATCGTGGTGTTTGTCCTTGTAGAAGGACAGAAGCTCTGTTTCTTCTCCTTGTTGGCCCTTAAAGGTGTGAAGTGTATATGAAATGGAATTTTTCTTATGAGGATAAAACAGTTTGTTGAAAACAGGTTAAAATACAAATTTTGACCAGAAAAACTCTTGTTTGCTTATAGATCAGATTGGTTTATTTTCCTTTCTGGTGGATGTTCATGCTGGCATGTATGTTTCAGTGAGTTAAACAAACTAGAACTGTGTAATGGGAAGTTAGATCATTTTCTCTCTCTCAGCCACTCATCTGATGTTAATAGCTACAGGTATGTCTTTTGATACTCATGCAACATATGTAAACCTATATGGGTTTCCCTCCCTTTGAATAATCTGACTTTATTTTTTTTTTTTATTTTTTTTTTTTTAAAGATTTTATTTATTAATTTGACAGAGAGAAATCACAAGTAGACAGAGAGGCAGCCAGAGAGAGAGAGAGGGAAGCAGGCTCTCTGCCGAGCAGAGAGCCCGATGCGGGACTCGATCCCAGGACTCTGAGATCATGACCTGAGCCGAAGGCAGCGGCTTAACCCACTGAGCCACCCAGGCGCCCCTAATCTGACTTTATTATTCTGAAAAATATTTCCCCACAATTAACATATCATGGATACCCCTCCCTTTTGGTCATTATAAATAATGTAGTGGCAGAATGTGACATGTACAGATATTTAGGCTTTATTCAAACACTCACCTGTTGCTGGACATTGCAGCTATTTCCTGTGTGTGTGTGTTTTTACCATTACAAACAATGCTGTCATAGATCTACATATATCCTTACAGACTAGTGCATTTATTTCTGTGCTCACTAAGGGATATGCAGCCTTTGTTGGTTCTAACAATTGTCTTTTGTTTATAGGTCAATGTGCGAAATGGAATGAGCTTGCACGATTGCCTTATGAAAGCACTCAAGGTGAGGGGCCTACAGCCGGAGTGCTGTGCTGTGTTCAGACTTCTCCATGAACATAAAGGGTAAGAAATTAAAAGTCAGTTCCTTTTTCATACTGGTAAGGAGTTGATGGTTTCAAATAATAACAGTTCCCATTTTTAAAAAAAGTATACTAGCTTCCTATAGAATATTATGTGTTATTTATATGCCCTTGTTCATAGATAACCCAGAAAAGTAAAATACTGGGGCACCTGGGTGGCTCAGTGGGTTAAAGCCTCTGCCTTCGGCTCAGGTCATGATCCCAGGGTCCTGAGATCAAGCACCACATAGGGCTCTCTGCTCAGCAGGGAGCCTGTTTCCCCTCCTCCTCTCTCTGCCTGTCTCTCTGCCTATTTGTGATCTCTGTCTGTCAAATACATAAATAAAAATCTTAAAAAAAAAAAAAAAAGAAAAGTAGAATACTAAGAACTTGAAAATTATTGCTTGAACATTGCACTGAAAAAAGAATACATAATAGGTGTTGTGATAGTATTCCATAGATGGAGACAGTAGTGTCAGGGATGTGTTTTCTTGAGAGCAAAAATTTGTGTTTCCTGGAATGCAGTGGACAGAATGGGTACTCCGGAAGTGTTTGCATTATTATTTATAAAAAATCTTATCCTCAAGAGATTAACACTTTTGTAATTCATTTCATTCTTTTTTTTTTTAAGTAAGCTCTATGGTCAATGTGGGGCCTCAGACTCAGGACCCTGAGATCGAGAGTTACAGGCTTTTCTGCTTGAGATAGCCAGGCACCCCTCATTCATTCAGTTTTATACAGTTAATGTTGACTGAATTCCTGCAGTTTGGCAGATATAGGACTAAAAGATGCAGAAGAATTTCTGCTTCAAGGAAATCCATAGTTAATCTTATTTCTAATGGTGGTGACAAGATAGAGGTATCCCATCAAAGTCTAGGAGTAATAACCCATAGCTTCCATAATTATCTGTTAACCATCCTTCCCCCCCCCCCCCCCCAATTTGAAGGAAGTAATCTTTCTTCTTGGAAAATGCTAGTTCTGTTACTGATCTTCAGCTTACATCTTTTCTGTTTCAAGGAGTTTCCCAGTTTGAGAGAATAGCCTAGGGAATGAGTCAACTCAAAGGGGCCATCCTGAATTCCACTTTGCTATTACTCTCAGCTTAGGCAGTTTTTTGAAGTACAGATCTTTGAAGCCTATGTCAGCTTTATCTGGATGTAGGCCCTAGGTTGGTCTCAAGCAACCAGTGCTCTTTAAGGACTAGAGGAATTCTGGGATAGTAAGGGGCTTGTCCACTCTCATCTAAGGCCACATTGGTTTAGAGCTACTGTCACTTCTCATGGACAGATAGCATCTGAAGACTGATGAGAACATAGGGCTGCCCCCTCTTCATTAGGGCGAAATAGGATTTTGGAGTCCTATGTATGGAATTATATTAAGAATGGATTATTTGCTATTGGATAACCAGAAAAATGTCTGGAATAGGCTTCTGGTAGGCAAAGGGAGAAGTTGGAATTATGTTATATGTGTGTTGTTTTCTCCCTACTTTAGAATATTCTTCATTCAGGAAGTGGGCCTGATGAACTAACTACACAAGACATGAGAAAGGAGCTTCTTTTTTTTTTTTTTTTTTTTTTTTTGAAGCTTTTTACTTTGTTGTTTCTATTTTTCTGTGTTATCTAGGCACAGAAAGAATGGTGGCAGAGTAAATTTTAAAGACAGTTAAGTCCCTTATCAATTAGTAGACCCTGCAAACAATTCTACAGATGTGAGCCTATTATTAATAGCAAAGTGTATTTCATTCACCATTCCTTTGTATTATGTATCTGCCTGACTGAAGTAGGCTACCAAAGATTAAATTTTGCTGTTACAGCAATATTTATGCCCAATTTTAGGATTTTAGAATTCCTATAGAATTTTAATATTACAAAGTCCAATTTACTACATATTTACTTTATCATGAGACCTTATAGTTCATTTTTAATCTTTTTTTTTTTTTTTTTTTTTAAGAGAAAAAGAGAGTGGGGATGGGGGAAAGGGAGTGGGAAAGGAGAGAATCCCAAGCAGACTTCGGGCTGAGCACAGAGCTTGACGCAGCTGGATCCCAGAACCCTGAGACCGTGACCTGAGCTGAAATCAAGAGTCGAGACATGAAACCAACTGAGTCACCAGACCCCCGTTGTATAGTTTGTTATTTTATAATAACCTTTATTCTAAGCACAAGCTTTAGAGTCCAATTGAGCTGGATTCCAACATAGGTCTTTACACTCACTGTATGGCTTTGAGCAGGTAACTTTCTTAGGGCCCCAATTCTCTCATTTTTAAAATGGGGATAATCATACTTGATAGGTTTGTTGTATGAATTAAATAAGCTAATGTTATATGGGATTAAGCTTTATGTTTATGTAGTAAGAGATAAATTTAGCCATTGTTATTGGCCTTGAGCTCTTACCTTGTTTAAACATTTCCCTTTTATATTATGTTTTTAAAAATCTCCTTCAGTAAAAAGGCACGTTTAGATTGGAATACTGATGCTGCCTCGTTGATTGGAGAAGAACTTCAAGTAGATTTCCTGGATCACGTTCCCCTCACAACACACAACTTTGTAAGTTACAGTGTTCTTCTCTTTTTGTGGCATGTTGGGCACTTTGGCTGACATAATAGGACTTTCTCAGAGGTACTAGACATAAATATTTTTGGATTGTTCAAAGCTGCCATTATGCCATTGTTTAATTAGCCACATTGTTTAATTAGACATTGTTTAATTAGCAATTTAGGTTTAATTAGCCACAGATATACTTTAATTTCTAGGCATGAATTTTACAAGTGTCGAAAGTATGATTCTTCATTCTGTAAGACCTCTTGGGGACCAAGAAGGAACCTACTTTGTTTTTTGTTGTCTTTCATTAGTTCAACATAATTTACATCTGTGTTCTTATTCCAGGCACGGAAGACCTTTCTGAAGCTTGCGTTCTGTGACATCTGTCAGAAATTCCTGCTAAATGGATTTCGTTGTCAGACTTGTGGCTACAAATTTCATGAGCACTGTAGCACCAAAGTTCCTACTATGTGTGTGGATTGGAGTAATATCAGACAGCTCTTGTAAGGCATTGTTCTTATTTCAAAGAATATAAGTGGTTAGGAAGGCATAAACTCTTTTGAAGGTGCTTATTGTGTATTTGAATGACAAGTCTGGGTTTTAGACGTATTACATGAATTATCATGATCTGGAAGCCATCTACTTTAAAAGCATGACAGTTTTGAAGCCAGTGAGTTGTAGTGTGGCATAGGTCTCTAAAACAAGCAGTTATAAGACTGTTACCTGTCAAATAGAGATTGACGTGCTGTGATTCAGTAAAGCAAAGAGCAAAAAGATGTGAAAACCAAAAATTTTGGCTTTTCTCTCTCAACAGTATCATCTGTTAGGTTACTGGTAGAGACTACTCTGTTAAATATGCTAAGCCTTTGTTATTGAGAAGGGGCAGAAAGCATAGCTGGTGTTATTTTCTTCCCCTCAGACTGGAGAAAACATTAAAGTGATGTAAATGTAAAACGTTAAAAGATACTTGTGTTTAGTGATTTTTTTTTTTTTAAGACTTTATTTGACAGAGATCACAAGTAGGCAGAGAGGCAGGCAGAGAGAGAGAGAGAGAGAGGATGAAGCAGGCTTCCTGTCGAGCAGAGAGCCCGATGTGGGACTCAATCCGAGGACCCTGAGATCATGACCTGATCCAAAGGCAGAGGCTTAACCCACTGAGCCACCCAGGTGCCCCGTGTTTAATGATGTTTAAGCTGAAAGTACATGTTCCAATTTGCCTTTTAAGAACTGTTAATGGGGCAGGAGGAGGGGTATGAAAAGTCAAAAGTTTTATCCCTTTTTGGGAGTAGGAGAAAAAGGGAGTGTTACCATTAAACCATGATGGGAATGCCTTTATTTGCTTTCGTGGTAGTTACATTGCTTTTGCTTGTGTAGCCCAAGTGGCACAGCCTAGGAGTTTAACAGGCACGGGTGAGAATGTCAGCATTACCATTAACTAAATGTAACCACCGCTGAGGCTCAGGTCCATTCATCTGAAGACAAAGGGTATTACCCTCTCCTTGCAGGGTTCCTTTGAGGATTAACTGATGTAGCTAACCTGTGAAATTGTTAGGCACAAGTGTTCATCTCATGAAAAAGAAGATGCCCAGTTAATGCTAATATCACTTTTATTTATGATTTTTGGTGCTGAATGGTGTTTATTTTTCATATTCAGTCTTTTCATTTTTGTGTTTCCAAGACAGAATATTTCCAGAAAAGTTCTGTGTGATTTAGATTATAATGTACCTTACGGTAGTGTTAAAAAGCATTATTTTGATATAACTGGATACTGGGCTAGTATTTTTTTTTTTTTTTTTTTAAAGAAATGCACCCTAGAGTCTATATGTTCATTGGCAGGTCAGTATTCTTCACATTCTGTACTCATTCAAACCCAGTCATTTGGGTTGGTAGTCCTTTTGCTCGGATAGCCTAAAATGGTCAAGCAAAATGTGACTAGATGTTTGGTTTGAGTAGCTGTTAGCAAGAGTAGCAAGGCAAGGCAGTCTGACTCTGTAAAATTACTGCAATTCTAATAAACCAGTCTTCCTGTGATTTCATGTAGATTGTTTCCAAATTCTACTATTGGTGATAGTGGGGTCCCAGCACTGCCTTCTTTGACGATGCGTCGGATGCGAGAGTCTGTTTCCCGGATGCCTGTTAGGTAATCTTTTTTACTTACAGCTTTTATTTGGAAAATTACATTGGGGTGGGTGGGCCTGAATACAGAAGACCCTCCAGAGTTGCTTTATATTCCCTTTCCTCCTGTGTAAGCTCTTTACTACTTCTGCGGGACTTAATATTGATGTTAGAGCAAAATGTGGTCCTGTAGCTTTTATATTCTGGAAAGTGTGACTGCAGTTTTCTTCTCTTACATAGCATGTCCCTTAATAGCTCATCACATTTTAAAAAGAGTTTCACAATTTTCCTCCCTCAGTATGGTAGCAAGTTGCACCTCAAGGGAAGGGTCTATATACTATATACAGTTACCCAATAAAAATAAAACTCATAACTTTTTGGAATGCTAATTATGGCCTTGCGTTTATAAAACAATAGTATTTAATAGACTGCGATCTTTATTTTTTTATTTTTATTTATTTTTTTTAGAGATTTTATTTATTTGACAGACAGAGATCACAAGTAGGCAGAGAGGCAGGCAGAGAGAATGGAAGGGAAGCAGGCTCCCTGCTGAGCAGAGAGCCCGATGTGGCTCAATCCCAGGACCCTGGGATCATGACCTGAGCCGAAGGCAGAGGCCTAAGCCACTGAGCCACCCAGGTGCCCCAGACTGCGATCTTTAAAAAGAGTCGAATTAGATTTTTAAAAATTTTTATATAAATTTTATTTATTTATTTGAGAGAGAGAGGAAGCACAAATGGGATGAGGGTCAGAAGGAGAAGCGGATTCCCTGCTGAGCAGGGACCCTGATGTGGGACTTGATCCCAGCACTCTGGGATCATGACCTGAGCTGAATGGGCCCTCAAATTAAGCTTTTTAATATAAATATCCTTTCTAATGTGCCTGTGAATTTAGATATAACTTGTTTTTATTCTGTTCTTCAGCTTTAAAGTCAGAGCTTTGTTGAGTTTACAGGTCTTGTTCAGTGTTAGACATGAATTTGGAACCTAAAATAAAGTCTGTATCTTTGTCAGAGTATTTGACATTAATGTGTGTGTATATATATATAATTGAATAACATTTAATGACCTTTTAAAAACTACCATGGAAAATTTTAAAGGCAGCATACCTTGGAACAAGGAATTTGTATTGAAATGGTATCTGGGTATACATTTGTGTATGACTTTTATTTTTCTTGATAATTTGAAATGCAAAATCTGACCAAAATTGTGCAGGCTTCTGAAAATTTCATACTAGAAGACAAGGTTCTGAGGGCCTAAAGATTCAGTTATTTGAGAAGGTAATTTTTCAAAGCAGTAGAACAATTTCTCTTATAAAAACTAGCCTTTTATTCCTTGAATTCATGCATGATATTACTTGAATCTGAACAAAACTCTAGATAATTTATAAAGCAAATAATGAAAACATTATACCGACTGCACATTCCCAGTGTGGTTGATGGGGGGTGGGGTTGGCTGGAAGATGCCAGGGATTATTTTGCATTTGGCATTGGCATCTTGAAAACTGAATTCACATTAACTGACTTTGAAAGCTTGTTAAGTGGGGAGAGGGTGCATGGTGGCTAAAATGCTGGCCTTTTTGCAGAGATGCTCAGTAGTTTGTCTTAAATCTAAGGCTCTACCTTCAAGCTCTCTAAATCAGTCTCTAACCTGGGCAGGTGCCAACTCACTTGGTTGGTGGTGGCATGGTTGGCAAATGGTAATCTGTTCTTCCCTAGAGATGGCCTGAAAATTTTGTATATTCTATAGAGGTAATTTATTAAAAAGAAGACAACTTAAAATGTACTGTTGTTTTCATGTGAATTTCAAGTACATGTATTCTTCCCTTTTCAAAAATTGGCGTGCAGAAGCACCTAGACAGAAGGTGTTTTTTAAGTTGTGCCTGTTGAAAGAAAGGGACATTTGTCCAAGGTTTTAGTACAAGTAGGATTTGTCGCTGAGTATCTTAATGAAATAAGTAGTTGAAAGACTTTACCAGTAGGGAGGTCTGAGTGTCATTCATGGAGTTTTCTTTTTTCTCCTGGTCTAGTTCCCAGCACAGATATTCCACACCCCATGCCTTCACATTCAACTCCTCCAGCCCTTCCTCTGAAGGTTCCCTTTCCCAGAGGCAGAGGTCCACGTCCACACCTAATGTCCACATGGTCAGCACCACCCTGCCTGTGGACAGCAGGATGATTGAGGTAATGGGGCCCCTTGTGGGTGGTGAGGAGTATCAGTTGGTTATTGGGGTGGGGTTGACTGTTGTGTCAGAGAGTTTTGGGTTTCAAACCTGATAAAGAATGTTGCTGTGCTTTCTCAGGACCCTGGATCTTGTGAATTTATTTTTTAACCGCTACATCTGTAGACTGGATGAATAATCTGATTGGTGTGTCTGTCAAGAACTAAAATTTCTTGAAGAAATGTTAACATTTGAACTCGTTCTTTCCATTTTAGATTTGAATAGGACTGAGTGAACTAGTGAATGAGCTATATAAAGAGTAGTTTCATTTTGGTGCGGGAAAGAAAATAATAGTGATGGAGAGCTACAAACTCTGAGAGAGACTAAGTGATTTTATTTAGAAATAAAAGGGGGAGTCTTCATTGAATTACTAAGCAGGTTATTTAGGGAGATGTTAAAGTACCCAAAGCTAACATTTTCAAACTGCTTTTTCTGTTCTTGGCTTTTTGGTGTGTTTCATTTGTTTGGTTTTGCTTTCTAATTCATCTTTAATAACAACTGAATCACTTAAAATACTTCCTTTGTTCTTTATTCTTCTTTATTTCTCATTGCTTTGGACTAGAATAACAGCCTGAATGCTTCTCCCAGGGCGTGGTCCAGACGATTTTGTTTGAGGGGAAGAGTAGGTATTCTTCTTCATGCCTTTGCTTTCTTGTAAATTAATAGGCTTGCTAAGACCTTCAGACAATAGCCTATCAAATGAAACAGTCACTAAGTTAAATTTAATACTTCTTGCCAGACTTTTTTTCCTGTTTTCTTTTTTGACAATAGAGTATATAGAAGTAAAAAATATATGTATATATTGTATGTGGGATTGCGGACAGGTGAAATAAGTTTTCTCAAGTGAGATTTTGAGGCCAGGGGCATTAAAATGTATTTTTAAAAAATTAATTCCAGCCAAAGACTAATACTAGATTTATTTAGTTGGTGCCCAGCGCATCACTGTTGTATTTATACCTCATTCAGAAACCAGATATATCCATTTGATTGGTATGCCCTGAAAATCTTTTGCTAAAAGCTTGTCAATGACAGCTATATTCTCTCTGCATTATGAAGTACTCCTGGAAAAACCTCAGGGACATCTGCCACTTCAGGTACATCTGTACCTCTCTCAGACCTTGAATCATTTTCCGTGTGCTTTTCTACCAAGTCAGTGGTGGCAGGGATTCAAAAAAATGTTGGCTTCTGAATGTGGGCCTGAACTGGCCATTTTGGGGGCACTTTGAATAGCACAAGATTATTGTGAGGAGGTCGGTCATGTGTATGCAAGCTCTGAATTTTGTTACTTCTATCATGATTAGTCCTGATAATAAAATGATAAACTAGTGACTTCTGTTATGATTTATTTCTGTGTAAACACCCTAATGCTTAGAGGGGACATTAAAAGTGAAAATTCTTGCATTTTTATTAAAAAATAACTAGCACTATTGTGTCAATTCTCTCTAAGCTTTAGAGGCAGAGCAAATTTTGATTCTTTTTTAAAAACCACATATGATTCGGCTTTTCTAAAGTATACATTCTTTGTTTAAACTATTTGTTGTTCTCCTTAATATTTAGATTCCAAGATGATTGAAAAGTTCTTTCTAGGATAAGTCCAACTATAGAAATTAGCTCAGAATAAAAATATGAGGTTTATAATGTATGTGGGGCAGAAAATTACTGTGACAAGAAAAAAATCCTAGAGCATGATATATAATTCTGTTCAGTAAAAATACATTGTGCCATGCTTGGATTAAAAAATAGAGTGCATTGGTTGGATAATAAAGCTATAGCTGCTGAATATTCTGTTGAAATTCAGGTTAATTTTGGCCAGTGTTTTGCGTACCTGGCAGTCATCCTGTCCACTTAAAAACAGATTCCTGGGCTTCCCACCTTTCTTCCCAGAAATGCTTAATCAATCCTAGTTGAGTGGAGGAGGAATCTGCTCTTAAACACACCTCCAGGTGATTCTGAAGACTGGCCACATTTGGGAACCCCAGATCCAGGCTTTATTGCTTGGGGCTGCCAGAGTTAGGGGGAGGGGTGGCTTGGTTTTTTATTCTTTTTATCTTGTAAAAATGTTATGGAATGGGAACATTCCATTAATAGTTGTGTGAAAAAAGTATCTTTATTGTGGTTACACAAAGAAAACAGAATTGGGGTCCCCAGAAAAATACCCTTTTTGAGGATATGGAAGCCAAATGGCTTTATATAATAACTATTTGTATATTCCAAATAAAGATTTATAAAATAGAAATATAGGTCTTATGGAAGGCCTTGTGATTTAAACTGTTCTACCCAAACAGTTTCTAGTAAGTTCTAAAGGTAGCCTTTGACTTCTTACCTAAGTAGAATGTAACTAATTTCAAAGCTTACTCATAAGGTCTCAGGAGCATTTTGTGGCAAATGAGCTCAGGGCTGAGATCCATGGTGATGGTTTCTGGTTCTATTTCTGCCACCTACTGGCTGTGTGGTCCTGGCCAAGTCTCTTTATTTGTTTATATTTGTTTTCTCATATGTAAAATGTAGGTTTTGGACTAGGGGATTTATTGTCCTTCCAGCATTTCATGATTTTAGGCTTGGGTAGAGTTACGTAGTTATGGTGCTTCTGGTCAGTATGCCCTGAACTAGAAGAGTAGGAGTGAGCTTGCCACCTGATCGCCAAGTTCTGTTTTGTTTTGTTTTGCTTGAGCCTCAGTGGAGCAAGATCCTCAGTCATTGAAAAGATCTCAGCTGATAGTAACTTTGCTAGTGTTCTTGCATGAGTATCACTTTGCTATATGCATTGCTTTCTCCTGAGGAAAACAATGTAGTTTCCATTCCAAAAGAATGTGATATATGAAAAAGCTAACATCAGTTCTAATATTTGATGATAATCTTGGAGATTATTGACCACTGACATTTGGTAAAATTAATCAAAGGAAAGTTAGAGTATATAATTAGGCCTTTTGTATTTTAGAGATTTATAATCTACTTTGTTCCTGCAAATTCTCCTTTTCCCTTTTCCTTCCCTCAGAGAACATCTTTTCTGGTGCAGAAATTGACCGGCTTTCCTTTTCTGTTTCAGGATGCAATTCGAAGCCACAGTGAATCAGGTACTTGTCCAAAGTTTAGCAAATAATAATGGGCTTTTTCTCTTTATGCTGTGTATCTTCCGTTGGCTTATCCATGTGTGGATTCTGTTTGTCTTGTCTATTAAGCCTCACCTTCAGCCTTGTCCAGCAGCCCTAACAATCTGAGCCCAACAGGCTGGTCACAGCCCAAAACCCCTGTGCCAGCACAGAGAGAGCGGGCACCAGGATCTGGGACCCAGGAGAAAAACAAAATTGTGAGTATGGCTTACAGTACCGTACCTCCTATATTTTAGGATTTACTAAGAAAAAACTAATCAGAAATGGGAATACTTTTAGTGGGGGCTGGGGGGCTCTATTAAAAAAAATTTAATGAAAGTTATTATAAATGTCTGCCATTTTTGGCATGCTTGTGTTAAAGAATTTGTTGGCTTATTGTAAGGCAGGGCACAGCTAAAATACAATTTTTTCAAAATACCAAAATTGGAATGACAGTGTCTTTCTCTAAAAGATATGGGGATGTGTGGATTTGGGTTGTTCTTTTCTCTGACACCCTCCTTAAACAGATTTACCATTCCATGGAGTGTGTTAATGATCTCTGCTGGTTTCAGAGGCCTCGTGGACAGAGAGATTCAAGCTATTACTGGGAAATAGAAGCCAGCGAAGTGATGCTCTCCACTCGGATTGGGTCAGGCTCCTTTGGAACGGTGTATAAGGGCAAGTGGCACGGTATGTTGGGGGGCACTCCCTTTACTGCAAGGCCCAGAAAGGGCCAAGAAGGGGATACCATCAGTTCATTGTGCTGTGTGGTTCACAGTGGTGCTCTTCAGGGATACCTGATTACCTCTAAAGCTTGAACTTAATATCTCAGTGACCTTTCATAGCTTTCTTTTTAGATTTGGTGATGCTGCAGTTGATATGATATGGTTTCCAGGTGAACCTAGAAATTGATGAGGAAGAGTGAGCCCTCCAGTCAAGTCTCAGGAACTGATTAAATACAGGCTGCACGGGGGAAGTGTTTTCAGGTTCCTTAGAGGAGTAAGAGTCTGCTACTGTGAGGAGGGCATGGATTCTAGAAACCGAAAGCTGGAAAGAACCTGAGAGATTTGCATGTAGAAAACCGAGGTCCCAAGAGGGGAATGAACTAACATGCCCATAGTCAAATAGCTGGGCTCAGGACAGCCAGGAGCTTCATGAAGCAAGTTCTCTTGTACTGCCTTGGGTCAGTTGTGGGGAACCCCCATCAAGCAGGGAGCACGCAGATTCTTGAATCTATGTGGAATGTTAGTGTTCTTATTGTAATGGAAACACTTTGTCACTTGGAAGAAATGTACTATTTTAATACCTGTGGCCACAGTTTATGTATTTTGGCAACATAACATCTTCCCCTCAGATTTTTAATGACTCTGGCTTTAGGATATTAGCAAATATTGGGAGTATTTTTTGGAAAATACTACATGTTCCCCAAAAGGCATCCTTCTAAATTCACATTTTAATGAAGCAAACAAAAACAAAACAAAACCTGAAAATGCCTAGGTATATTTCCATTTTGGATGGTTTCATGTTTGTCTTTATACAACAGGGGCAGAGATTGAGAGAGGATAAGAGCATCAAATGAACAGAGCATTAAAATCAAGATATTGAAAACTGAGAAAGACCTCCAGTCTTCTGAGTACCTTACATTATTAACATATGGATAGATGTCATAAATGGGCGATTCCCTTAGGAAAACAAAAAAAATTTTTTTAAACTATTGAAGTATGGTTGACCTACAGTGTTCTCTATTAGTTTCAAGTGTACAACATAGTGATTTGACAATCTTGTACATCATGTTCACCACACTAATTATAGCTGCCATCTCTGTGACGATGCAGTATTAATATTATTGACTGTATTCCTAATGCTGTAATTTTTATCTCTGTGACTTACTTATTTTATAACTGGAGGTTTGTAGTTCTTGATCCCCCTCACCTGTTTGGCCCATTACCCCATTTCCTGTGGCCACACCCTCCCCCCCACCCACACCACCAGTTCTCTGTATTTGTGAGTCTGTTTGTGCCTTTCTTGTTGTTTGTTCACTTGTTTTATTTTTTAGATTCCATGTGTAGGTGGAATCATATGGTATTTTTATTTCACAGAATTATTTCATTTAGCATAATACCCTCTAGTGGGGTGCCTGGGTGACTCAGTGGGTTAAGCCTCTGCCTTCGGCTCAGGTCATGATCTCAGGGTTTTGGGACTGAGCCCCATAGGGAGCCTGCTTCCCCTTGTCTCTCTGCCTGCCTCTCTGACTGCTTGTGATCTCTCTCTTTGTCAAATAAATAAATAAAATCTTTTAAAAAAAAATGCCCTCTACGTCCATCCATTATGTTGTAAATGGCAAGATCTCTCTTTTTTTTAATGGCTGAGGAATGTTTCATTGTGTATATATATATCACATCTTTATTCATTAATGGCTGCACACTTAAGTTGCTTCCATGTCTTGGTTATTGTAAATAATGCTGCCGTGAATGTGGGGTGCAGATATCTTTTCAAGTTAGTGTTTTCGTCTTCTTTGGTAAATACCTAGCAGTATAATTACTGGATCTTATGGTAGTTCTATTTTTAATCTTTTGAGAAACTTCCATAGTTTTCCACAGTGGCTGCACCAGTTTACATACCTATAAACAGTGCACAGGGTTTCCTTTTATTCTACATCTTCTCCAACTCTTGTTATTTCTTGTCTTTTTGATACTAACCATTCTGACAGATGTGAGGGGATACTCAATTGTAGTTGTGAGTTTTGATCTACATTTCCCTGATAATAGGGATATTGAGCACCTTTTCATATACCTGTTTACCTTTTGTATATCTTCTTTGGGAAATGTCTATTTAGAACCTCTCTGTACATTTTTTTTTTTTTTTTAAGATTTCATTTATTTATGAGAGATCGCGAGAGAGGGAGCACAAGCATGAGGGAGCTGGAGAGGGAGGAGCAGGCCCACCCGCAGCGGGGAACCTGATGTGGGGCTCGATGCCAGGATCATGACCTGAGCCTAAGGCAGATGCTTAGCGACTGAGCCACCCCCTATGGCGCCCCCCCATGTCCATTTCTTTTTTATTAAGATTTTATTTATTTGACAGAGATCACAAGTAGTCAGAGAGGCAGACAGAGAGAGAGAGAGGCTGGGGAAGCCGGCTCCCTGCTGAGCAGAGAGCCCCATGTGGGGCTTGATCCTAGGACCCTGAGATCATGACCTGAGCCGAAGGCAGAGGCTTAACCCACTGAGTCACCCAGGTGACCCTCTCTCTCCATTTTTTTTTTTCTGTCCATTTTTAAATCAGATTGTTTTTTTGGTATTTCTTGAGATATATTTTGGATTTTAACTCCTTATAAATTATTTGCAAATACCTTCTCCCATTCTTTCTGTTTTTGTTGACAGTTTACTTGCTGTGCAAAAGCTTTTATTTGGTATTGTCCCATGGAAGGAGAATGCAATCTTGTGGGATTGAGTGCTTGTATCTGAGACAAGGCTGTTAGTAATTACAGGAGGTGGAGCAGTGCATATTGCTTTTAATGCTTCCATTAGGAGAATGTAATCATTTTAAAGAAAAGATTTATTTATTTATTTATTTTAAAGAGTTGGGGGATGGGCAGAGGGTGAGAGAATCTCCAACAAACTCCTTGATCAGCAGGGAGCCTGATGTGGGGCTCAGTCCCACAACCCTGAGATTATGACCTGAGTTGGATACGAATGAAAAAATAAAACAGGAGGCCCAGGGAAACCATATTTCTGGATTATTTGTGTTATACTTCTTTGTGTGTGTTTGTATGTGTGTTGTTGTTGTTGCTGTTTTTCTGGTTCCTTATACAATATAATGTTCATTCAGTTTGTTAAAAATTACAGTTGTTTTAGTGATTTTTAAAATTTTTGATTCTGTCTAGAAGCTGTGAAAGTAGACTCAAGTATCTGAGCAGCCAAGATGGAGGCCTCGGATCCATGAACTAAAGCTTGCTTACTTTGTGTGAGAAGCTGTCCTTGGGCTCACACACCGAGAGAGCATAAGTTTGGGATCTGATTTGCCAGCCTCTGCAAATGATAAACAACACATTAAAAGGGATGCAGATGGCAGTACTGATGGTAGCCGGAACCATCACTGACGGCATGAGGAGAAGGCAGCAAAGCCTTCGGTCTCGAGCTATTTAGTGTTGAGGCCACCAGCCTGGTGGATCCATGTCTGGGTCCCCATCCCAGCCTAGCGCTGAGTCAGTAAGAAGAGCAGGAGTGGTGTTCATTCTATTCTGTTTTAGAAAGCAGGGGTGTACCTAATATGTCTTAGATAACTCTAAATGTTTAAAACAAGAAATGGGTGTTTAAAAAAGGTAAAAACATTCCCAATTTACCAACTGATAATAGCTCTTCCTTCTTCAGTAGTAGCTGAATGAGATACTAGTATCCTACTAAAAACATGATAAAATCAATAGGAATGTCTTAACTTGTTTGTAGTATTTGGCTCTGACTTCACTGTTAAGGGAGAGTAAGAAGCTCTGGTGTTAGGAAAATAACCACTTTCTGCAGTTGTTCTGAGCTACCCTCTGTAACATGTTCCCTGGCCATTTACCTCGGTCATTTATATTACTTGCTAAAGGAAGGAAGTACCAACCTTTATATGTTGTTAAGACTGCCAACTATAAGGGTGTGTGGATAATTCCAGAAGGGAAAGAAATGTTAATACAGTTTTCTAGTCATCTTTGAAACATGTTCAAAAGAAGAGATTAGTAGGAAGCAGTATTACTAAATGTCTGTTGTGTTGAGTGGAGTGCTGGAGAGGTGGACTTGAATGGTGTATTTGGCCCTGAGGACTTCCAGGGCAGGTTGGAGATCAGCCCTTGTTGGAGGCCCAGACTTGACCATGCACTCCTGGGGGCCTCCAGCTGGGCACCGAGTCTCAGCTTCCCCACCAGAAACCAACTCCTGACCTGTGCTGCAAGCAGTAAGGTCCCTAGTACTCTGTGCCAGCGACTGTCCACATAGACTACTCCGGGGCTTCAGACAGCTTGTCTGTTCATAACAGTCCTTGCTGATGGTTGTACCATAGAATTCATTTATTTCTTTATCTGGTGTTTTCTGAACATGCCTTTAGTTCCAAGCATTCCTCTAGGGGCTATGAATGAAGCAGCAAACCAAACAGATAAACATTCTCTTACAGTGCTTCTATTCTGGTGGGGACAGTAACCGAGCAAAGTGTAAAGTGTGTAATAGGGCTAACGAGAAGAAAATGGAGGAAAAAAAAGTATGGAGCGGCAGGCCCCGTGGCCAGTTTGGGTGGGTTAATAGGGAGGACTCTGCTGGGGAAGTAGCACTTCCATGAGGCTCGGGATGCGCAGATAGCAGCCACCAGGGGTTTGAGGTGGTCCACTTGCCTGTTTAAGGAACTTCTGGAAGCTAATAGGATTAAGGTCCAGGCATGGGGAGTTGTAGGGTCTTGTAAAGACGATGGAAATCTGTAGGTCTCAGATTATGCAAGACCTTTGGGAGGCTTGGCGAGCCTTGGCCTAAAATTCAGAATACCGGGGAGCTTATTACTGGAGAACTCTTTCTAGTTCAGAGGAGTCCTGCCAATATAAAACCGTTCGTTCTTTATTGGAGTTGAAATCCATTTTCTATAATGTTTGCCCGTTGCTCCTAGCAGACTGAATTCCTGTTATGGCAATGCTTGGAGTATTTGCATGAAATTGAAGGAAAGCTATAGTATGCAGTCTCGAGTTTCAGTAAAAAATTGCATATAATCTCTTATCTTAACTGCAAACCGTGAGCTGGCAGGCAGGATGGGTCCTTGTAGGTGCCACGGAGGCTCTGTCTTTGGTTTGACCATGTTCAGTCTTCCCACCAGTGACTTGCGTGAAGGCATAGGTGTGGACAGCGGATGCCTTACATGGAGCCGTAGTGCAGATTTGAGTAATAGGATTTAGAAAGATGAGAGGATATGAAGTGGCTCTGGTGATGGAACAATATGAACTCTAAAGAGGGACAGTAAGTCCTGCTCACTCTGCCAGAAAGTAGAGGCTGGAGGTGGAGGATGTTCATCGGACTGCAAGGTCAGAGTGAGTCACCATAAGTGGGCTTTGGCTGCTGGTGAGTCTTCTGAACTTTGAGGTTACATTATGATCAGGTCCAAAATGGGTGACACAGAAGGTGAGTTCAGTGACAGCTGGAGTGGACTCCTGGGAGAGCTGTAGAAAAGGGTCCCAAAGAGCAGCCCTTCTGAGGGCCCATCCATCGTCTCCCCAAGCATTCCTCTGCCCGCCCTGGCCTATCCCTTTAAAGCCCTGCCTAGTGCCTAAGCCACCAGCATTGTACTTTTCTCCACCCTCCGTTGACTACCATGTCAGATCAGCCCACCCTCCTGAGGTTTCTTGCCTCCACCCCTCCTTTCTGTCACCAGTGTCGCCACTATTGGCTATATCTTGTCTACAGAAGGGATGCAAGGCTCTTGGGGCAGGACCCTCCTGGCTTCTGTCCTAGTCTGTAGGGGCCCAGATCACACACTAGAGTTCCCTAAAGATAGCTCATGTTTCCTTCATTCCCCCTTACCTTACCTTTGTTCCTGGTGCAGATGTCCCATTAGGTTAAATTCTTCCCTTGGCTTATATCCCATTTGTTTCAGAAAGCCTTTCTATATCCTCTCTGCAAACAGATTGGCTCTCCTCTCTGTCCCCCACCCCCAGCATTCTTATCTTGGCTCAGACTGCTCCAGAATGAGCAACTCTGCAGGAGACTCTTACCCTCCTGCTCAGTCAGAAGGAACCTTACTTAGGTGGGGCTGCATGGGTTTACCAGCTCCATCTTCCGAGATAGAAGGCAGCTCTGGGCCCTCTGTAAATGCACGTGCTGGTGAATTGGATGAGCTCCTGCCATTAAGTGGGGACTTTACCTTTAGATGATATAACCAGAGACCATGGGGCAACAGTTTGGTATCTGTCATAAGAACCATCTCTTTGCCAGTTGGTTCTCAAGTGAGGTGAGGAATGCTCCCCCAGAGGCTGCAAGGGGGTGTGTTTGATAAGGGGAAGAATTCCATTACCTCCAAGGTGCCGTCAGCCAACTTTGATTGATTCTCAAAGTCTGTGTTCCAGTAAAATTCACTTGCCAAGAAAATCTGAGGTCCTTCTAGGGCTTTGTGTAATTTATTATAATTACTATTCAAAATACAGTGTAGAGACACTTGCAAGTGGCTTCTAAATCAGTAGCACACATAAAGTAGAATCAGTCTCTGGATGTTTCTAAGGTTACGTAATGAGCTCACAGTGTGACAGTTTTGTCGGTATGGAAGTTAGAAGGGCGGCCATTGGAGTCAGACTGGGATTCTGATCCCGGCTCCCGCACTTCTGGCTTTAGGCTGTATGACCTTGGGCAGTGACTGAGCTTTTGTGCTGCCTTTGAAATGAGGGTAACAGTACTTAAGTCACAGGACAGCTAGGAGGACTGAAGGTGATAACGCTGTGCCAGGGCTTAGTAACTAATGAATCACTAGGATTACTTCTTTGAGGTATTAAAGACAGAGAAGCTTAATTTTAGTATTCTCTTTGAATTTGTAAAAGGCACCATCTTAGGTCTCCCTAAAATGTGGCTGCTGAGGGGCGCCTGGGTGGCTCAGATGGTTAAGCGTCTGCCTCCGGGTCAGATCATAATCCTGGGATCAGGGCCCGCTGCAGGCTCCTTGCTCAGCAGAGAGCCTGCTTCTCCCTCTCCCTGCTACTCCACCTTTCCCCCCCGCTTGTGCTCTCTCTGCCAAATGAATAAAATCTTAAAAAAAAAATTCGAAACAAACTAACAAAAAAATGTGACGGCTGAGTTTGGTATCAGTTGCTTGCTAAATGGCCTGTCTCCTGGCCCCAAAGACTGGTTGTCTGCTGGC
This sequence comes from Mustela lutreola, assembly GCF_030435805.1. Classification (NCBI taxonomy): domain Eukaryota; kingdom Metazoa; phylum Chordata; class Mammalia; order Carnivora; family Mustelidae; genus Mustela; species Mustela lutreola. Next base: position 54,434,723 of record NC_081291.1, on the reverse strand, counting down.
CTCCCTGTGTCTGCCACTGCCACCCTCACAGGCCCAGCTTCGACCATTCACAAGTGACCTCACTGCTGGGGAGGCCAGGCTTCATAGGAAGAGTTGAAAGCAAACCTGTTCAGGGCCCGTGTGGTGGTATTTGAAGGATAATAGTATAATATATCACTTTTTTCAGCCACTCGAACAATTTAGAAATTTGTGTTTTTGTCCCATTTGTGTAGGTAATGTGATACCTGAATAAGTGATTCACTATCTTTCTCAAAACTAGGGTATGTGAAAAGCAACAAAATAAGGTCATTCAACTGATTGCACTGACTACAAACTAATTTGCAGGAGATGTTGCAGTAAAAATCCTAAAGGTTGTCGACCCCACACCAGAGCAGTTCCAGGCCTTCAGGAACGAGGTGGCTGTGCTCCGGTGAGTAGGGTGCAGGCTGTCCAGCCTCCCCGGAGCGGCAGGGGGTGGGCATGGCTGGTGGGGCAGAAGCTGCTGAGGAGGTGGGCTGCAGCGCATGTGCACCTGTCTCTGAGGGCCTACGGCTGGCATGGGTGCTTAGTGTTCAGTGCGGAGTCCTGTGGCTAGAAGTCCTTCCTTGTAAGTGAAAGGGTGTGGAAAGTTTCCTCCAGCTCACCTGGTTGTCAAACCTCTAGAAGGGCCGCTTGTGGTGAGCACAGATCCCCTTCTGCTCCTCCAGGCCTCTGGGCCCAGGTTCTGCTCTGGGTTGTGGTTTGAGATATAGAGAAATAGGTTCTATTTTCACCTTTCTTTCCAAGAGCTCTTTGTATGGCCAGTTTGCCTTATTCTGGAAGACCTTCAGCTTCGAAGTCCTTCAGTCATTATTTAGACTTGTAGGAATGTCATTATTTAGACTTGTTAGAATGATGACAGATTGCACAGATTAGGGGTCCGTGACCCCTGTGGGAGGAATCATGTGTGTATGCTAATTGGAGAGAATGTCCTCTCTCTCAAGGGCAGCACTGTGGTGAATAACAGCGGGGTTCTTTTGTCACAACACCCAACTTAATGATCAGCAATTTTGCATGTTTGCTTGGCCAGCCACCCAGATTGTAAGCATGGTGGCGTCAAGGACACACAGGACCCAGCATCAGTGGGAAAGCAGAGTAGATCTCTATTTTGCAGCAGCTGAAGATTCAGAGCCTTTTTCCTCCTGTCCCCCTAGCAAAACACGGCACGTGAACATCCTGCTCTTCATGGGGTACATGACAAAGGACAACCTGGCGATTGTGACCCAGTGGTGTGAAGGCAGCAGCCTCTACAAACACCTGCATGTCCAGGAGACTAAATTCCAGATGTTCCAGTTGATTGACATCGCCCGCCAGACTGCTCAGGGAATGGAGTGAGTAGATGGCTTGCTGGCTAGAAAGTCTGGGGTGCAGACATCAACTGCCTTACTTTTGGCCAAGACACATAATCTGACGTCAGGACCTAGTTTAGGAAAAATCCAAGTCTGCTATGTGGTTTCTGTGATACTGTTGCATAGCTGGAAAGGAAGCCTCCGGAGTGAGAACTCAAGGTAGCTTGTCCAGGCTCAGGCCGCCCGCCTTGGGGCTTTAGATTGGGGTTCGAGCCAGTGCTCTCAGAATTTACCCAGACGCTGAAGAGTGTATTGTGGGATTTAGACCTCCTGCCTGGACAGCCATGGCCCTGCCCACTGTGGGAATGCATGCTCTGAGGCATGGCCCACCGGCAAGCGCACTTGCTTTGCAGGAGGGACTGAGCAGATGGTTTTCCATAATCTGTTTTTCTTTTGGAGCATGCTTAAAAGTCCTCCCGAGCACCTGCACGTGAAACCACCCGAAAGGGGTGTGTGTGGTGTGGTGTATGAGTCACACTTTTCCTCTGAGGTACCTCTTACATGGAAGATTGGGAGTTCCTCATAGCCCCGCATGTCTGAAGGTATAAGCTAAAATCTGTGCTTGCAAGTGCTATGTAAACTCTCACTTTCTCCTTTTAAAATTCTTACGGAATTTACTTTTTTTTCCTTTTTCTCGGAATTTACTTTCTATACACTTCAAGAAATAACTAGCCAGGGGTGCCTGGGTAGCTCGGTTGGTTAAGTGCCTTTGGTTCATGATCCCAGGGGTCCTGGGATCGAGTCCCACCTCAGGCTCTCTGCTCAGTGGGGAGTCTGGTTCTCTCTCTGTCCCCGCCCCCTGCTCCTGCTCCATTTCAAATAAATAAATAGTCTTAAAAAAAGGAATAGAATTACTTTATAGAAAAAAATTATGGATATACTCCACATACTATACAATTAACCCCTTAAATGCATGCACCTTAGTGATTTTTAATATATTCACAGAATTGGGCACACATCTATCTCCACGATCTAATTTTAGAACATTTGTCATGATGGAAGACGAGATAGGGGTGCCTGAGTGGTTCAGTCGGTCGAGGGTCTGACTCTTCATTTCAGCTCAGGTCATGATCTTGGGGTCCTGGCATTGAGCCCCGTGTCCGGTTCTACACTCAGCACGGAGTCTGCTTGTCTTCCCTCTGCTCCTCCCCATGCTTGTTCACTTGAGCTTTCTCAAACAGAAAGATAATGAGGTCTCTTGTGTCTAGCTCAACTTTGCATAACGGGCTTGGCATGTGTCAGTACCTCATTCTTTGCTGTAGCTGAATAACACTCCGCAGTATGGGCAGACCACATTCTACTTACGCGTTCATTAGTGGGTGGACATTTGGGTTGTCAGCATTACTGTTTGAGTAGGAGAGATGCTTCAGTCACTGTCGCCTAACCTCCAGGCAAGGCACGATGTGGCCTAGCCTGTATCAGTGCCCAGCCAGTCCCCACCTGTAGCCCCTTACCAGGCAACAGGTGCTCTGGTGGCTTCCTTCCTAGCCGAAATTTGAAGCTATTTCTACCCATGTCCCTCAGACTGTTTTTAATAGATTTATTTTCCCTTCACAGCTATTTGCATGCAAAGAACATCATCCACAGAGACATGAAATCCAACAGTATCCTTTGATGGTTGCTTTCGTTTGCTCAGTTCTAAATTTAGAAAAACAGAAGGGAGACTTTTTAAAGTTTATCCCAGCAAATGTGACTTTGGAAAGATTTCCACAAGAGTTGAGATACATGTTTGGCTTATGGTTGAAAGTTTTATTATGCTCTTCATTACTAAATGTAAGTTGGAGGGATGGAGCTTTTGTCTTGCATGTTTATTTCTAGCGTGTGGACAGTGTGTATCTGGTCAGAAAGTGGCTGCAGGCCAGATGTTTCAAGATCGTTGAAGTGATTACTGAAAATTGTTTCTTCAGTGAACAGAAGTCGTTTCTTTAGAGGTCACTGTTGGAACCAGCCCTTCCTCTTTCTGAGACTGTGTTCCTATAGAAGGGCACTGAAGACGACGAGTGCTTGTACTCTAGGGCAGGAAATGTAACCCTTGTGCATGTGCCTCCTGCCTGCAGCCAAGAAGAGCGTGGATGGCATTACAGCCCTTTTCTGCTTCTTGGCCAGTGAGAAGAGCCACAGTTGGGTTGAGTCAGATTGTGGGATGTGGCCTATTTGAGCCACATGTCTGAAGTATGGGATATGTTTTAGTGATGGGTTTTTGGGAGTGACACATCCCAGCATGAGAGTAGACCCTGTAGATTTGAAGGAGGTATGCGTTACTGCCTTGGCGGATCCCAAGTCAGCCTTAAACTGTTTGACTTCTTTATCCAGAAATGAGGTGAGTTTGGTCTTGATCTGAAGTCACCAAGCAGTACCTATTCTACTGAGAAATCCCTTAGGACAGTGTTCAGTGCTCAGTGAGGGATATGCCATTTTGTTCTTCACATTTTAGTCATTTGAGGGCACAAAGCAGGCAGAACAAATGTAAGCCATCACAGGCCAGGCCTGCCTCCAAGGAGCAGCAGATGGCAGCCTTAGAAGTCTTGTTTCATGGGAAGGTCACAAGGCCAGGGACCTGGCACCTAGATGTGGAAACAGGGAAGGGCAGCACGGGGAAACTGCCTTACTTTTGGCCGAGCCACATAATCGGACACTCTGAGCAACTGCTGCTTGCCTCCTGGAGGAAGGGGCCTTTCAGAAGGACTTTTTAAAACTTTAGAAATCTAAGCAAACCAGAGAAGGCTGGGGACAGACAGGAGGCAGAGACACGCTATGCTCTGAAGACCTTTGGGAAGTGTTTCAAAATTAAGTTCACCATTCTTCTGAAACCACAGTCCTTAACAAGCATTGAGATATATTTCTCCACGAAGGCCTGACGGTGAAAATTGGAGATTTTGGTTTGGCAACAGTAAAGTCGCGCTGGAGTGGTTCTCAGCAAGTTGAACAACCCACTGGCTCTGTCCTGTGGATGGTGAGCAGGCGAGGGTCCCACTGGCAGGGTGCAGGGGAGAAGGGGTGCCCTGAAGGTCTGTGTGCAGACTCAGAGCATTTGACATTTCCCCAGTACCCAGATGCCTCATTGAGGCCTTCAGTGACATCAGGCAGCCGGAGGCAAATGTGAGCTTTCTGAAAGCTGGTGACCAAAGCCATGCTGAGGCATAGGTGCTGGGGCTGAGGCTAGGCTTCCTGAATCTGTGTTAGCTGAGCCTGAGCGGGCCAGAAGTATAAACTGAGGAAAGGGCTCTCATGCCCAGCAGGAGGGGACAGGCCTGGTGCCTGGATGCCTGTGGGGCCCAGATGGTGGTGAATGAATGCATTCTGTCCTTGTAGGCCCCTGAGGTGATCCGAATGCAGGATAACAACCCGTTCAGCTTCCAGTCTGATGTCTACTCCTACGGCATTGTGCTCTATGAGCTCATGACAGGGGAGCTTCCTTACTCCCACATCAATAACCGTGATCAGGTATGTGCCCTGGTGCAGACAGGCTGGACAGGGCTGTGGAAGCCCCTGGGCCTCCTGCAGTTTGAGCAGCAGGAAGGATAGAAGTTGCTGCTGTCACTATTGTTCCTCCACTTAGTCCCTCAACTGTTTGCTTCCTCTTAGATCATCTTCATGGTGGGCCGAGGGTATGCCTCCCCAGACCTCAGTAAGCTATATAAGAACTGCCCCAAAGCAATGAAGAGGCTTGTAGCCGACTGTGTGAAGAAGGTTAAGGAAGAGAGGCCTCTTTTTCCCCAGGTAAGACTTGGCTCAAGGGTATAGGAATGGATTCAAGTAGGAGTTCCTAAATAGAAATGAGGAGGGAGGTGGGCTCATGTTCTCCACCCGGTGCCACAACTGGGGTCAGAAGGGCCTGCATTTGGGCTTTTCCCGGAAAAGCTGCTGCTCCCGCAGCGACACCAAGGCCACCTAATGACACCGCCCCGTTTCAGATCCTGTCTTCCATTGAGCTGCTCCAACATTCTCTGCCGAAAATCAACCGGAGCGCTTCTGAGCCATCCCTGCACCGGGCGGCCCACACTGAGGATATCAACGCCTGCACACTGACTACGTCCCCTAGACTGCCTGTCTTCTAGCTGACTTTGCACCTGCACTCAGGCCATCGGGAGAGTAAGGGAAGTCAGCAGGCACCACCTTTCTGCTCCCTTTTGATGGAGGCAGAGGGCTCATTTTCAGAGAAGCTGCTGCTAAGGACCTTCTAGACTACTCACAGGGCCTTAACTTCATGTTGCCTTCTTTTCTACCCTTTCTGGCCCTGGGAGAAGGAAGCCATTCGAAATGCTGGTTTGTCCTGCTCCCTCCCTGCATCCCCTATGCTCTTGAGCCGAGAGCCTTCTCCAGAGCCCTCTCCAGATGCACCCACAGCTGCCAGATTTGGCAGTATGTGATCTGGGGCCCCAGCTGTTGGCTGAATATTTTTTTTTTTTAGGGCAAAAAAAAAAAAAAAAAGCACTCAGAGGGGAAATGAAGGTAGCAGACAAACCAGCCCTGATGTGGACATGTGGATTGTGGATATCAGCTCCTAGGAGGAATGCTTATCATGGGAAGGACTATTCTTCAGAGGGTGGTGTGGCGTCAAACAGTAGTTTTGCACGTAACACACCAAACAGCCCAGGACTGTTGAGAGACCATGGCTGCCTGAAGGAGCACTGGTACTATGGACCTTGACTTTGCAGACACTTCTTTCCTTGGAGATCTCTTGGGACGGTTTTCCAGAAGAGGTGCTTGGCCCACCCCTCCCAGTCTTCGCCCTTTCACAGGGAGCAATCTTCCATCATGCTGAATCTGTCTTCCAGAAGTTGCCCCTGTGGGGCGGGGCCACCGGGCCAGCCTTTCTCTTCAGTCACATCATGTGGATGCAAGGAAGCCAGGAGTACAGGTTTTCTTGATGATTGGGGTTTTAATTTTGTTTTTATTGCGCCTGACAAAATACAGTTATCTGATGGTTCCTCAATTATGTTATTTTAATAAAATAAATTAAATGTAGGTTTAATGGCTGTTCTTTCCTTCTACTGAGCTCGAAGCTTGAACTCTTCCCCCATCCTTTCATCCCTCCTGGAGCAAGAACACAAGCAGCAGGAAATGGGCCCAGAGCCTCTACTGGGAAGGAATTTACATCAGCCTTTGTGCTATCACATTTCACTAAAGAGTTTACTATAAAAATTCTCCAAACAGTCCACTCTAACCTCAGGTAAGAGTAGACCTTTTTCTACCCACTCTTTAATGCATTTTATAAAATATTTGGTATCTCTATAAGCTGTTTATAAAAATAGATTAATTCAGGCTTGGGGGGAGTTTGTTCTGATTCACAATGTTATATTCCTTCAATTAAAGTCACAAATTAGCATAGAGGACTTGTTCTTTTAGGACCAATTCTGGGTCAGAAGTAGAAACTTTGTTGGGTGCTGTTAACTTTTTACAAAATTGGCAATCAAAACCACGCTTTACAGATCAAATGGGTGAGCAGGGGCCACACACAAGAGCATGTGTGTGCTGAACCCCTAGTAAAGTGACTCTTGGGGCATGAGCCCAAGAGCCCCAAGGAAGCCCACAGGTGACAGGCAGGTGTTTCCCTGGAGCAGGTGGCCCCAACACCAATCAGAAATGAGGGGCTATACCTCTGCTTTGCTGCACTACACTTCCCACTGCTCCGAGAGCCCCTGCCCTTAGAGGGAAGAAGGTTTACACTCTGTTGACTGAACACATGGGCAACTCCTGCTCTGACGGGGGACACCAAAGAGCACTACAAGTTTTATGCTAAGGTGTGCGGTGCCCACTGTAAGTTGATTTATACAGAGCTTTTTGAAAAACGGTTTTTGGCTACACACTAAGTACACTAGGGAAATCCACTACAGAGGAATCATCTCACAGGGGTGAAGAATCCTTTGTCAAGGAAAACAAATCTGCTTTAAGGGCAGTTGCAAGGTGACTGTTTCTAGGGAGCTAAAGCTCAAGGACAGGAGCCAGGCTGCTTTTAAAAGCAATCAGTCAAAACTCTGGCTGCTTAGCTGGTTCCCCTGAGGAGCCTGAGGTGCAACTCAAGAGATCAACTAGAAAAGGAGCGATTCCGTATACTTGTTGGGTCATTTTATATCTTTCACTCCTCCCATGGCTGTAATAATGGAGAGGGGATGAGACCAAGGTTAAGTACAACCCCAGTCAAATCCAAGCCACGTGCCACCTTGGGTTGCAGTAAACGAGCTCTGCACACCCTAGCTTGGGGAAGGCTTGGCCGGCAGAACCCAAGATGCAGGGGGAACCGTCTACTACTTAGGGTTCTGATGATTCCACTCCAGACAGGTGCATGAAGAGGTCCCCAAGCTCTGTCATGTCGACATCTTCATTGCTGGGGACATGCCGGCTTTCTCGATTCTCAATGAAATCCCAGAGCCGCACTGAATTAAAGAACTGCAAAAACAGCCAGCAAATATACCCGGTTATTATTAATGGCAACATGAAGGCCATTTTATTTTTCTTTTGCTTACCTACCCCATTCCCTGCTGCCAAAGCTATCAGAGAAAGGGCCAGGAGCAGTACCTGGAAATGCCACCAGTAAGTGTCCTTGACAGAGATGGCAAAGTCCTTACCCTCACGGTGCCCTCAGAACTGAGCTGTTTCCGAGGTTTCTCAGGCTCTGCCAGCCGCCCGTCAGGATAAGCGTGGCGGTAAAGGCATTTGCTTCCAAATGGGCAGGTCCCCTTGCCTTGCTCAAAGTATTTACAAGCTTTTTTCCTGAAAAGTAGAAAGAAAAAGTCAGAGGATGTTGGAGAACCTGGGGCCCGGAAGAACCAAGGCCTTCCTCCATCCCTGCCAGAACTAGATGAGCCTTACTTTCTACGTAGGGAAGATGAGGCTCAGTGAGGTTAGGATGCTGACTTCCAAGGGGATCATACTGTCATGGTGACATGGCAGCCTCACACAAAACTGAACCTGCACAGGGGACTCCAGGGGAGCACAGGCCTGACAGCTCCTCTGGGCCAGCTGTCTGGGCTCCAAAGTTCTGAAGCTGGGCTATTTGCCTCAGCTAAAAGTCCCACTAGGAACCCCACCCAGGGAAATTTCCCTTCCTCCTGGCCAGCAATGATGTCAAGGAAGAGGAAGCCTTGACGGAGGAGGCACGAAAAAGCAGTGAACATTAGCCCCTGTCCAAAGTCCCAGGTCTCATTCCAATTTTCCTTGGTCTCCACCCTCTAGATCTAGAGCAGGCTTCTTAACCATGGACCCCTTCTCAGAGCATTGTTTTTAAATGGATAAAATATAATACACACAGTAAAAATTTAACTTTTTGCTGTGTTCTTTAGGCATATCTTCAGGCTCCAGAGGAAAAAACCACCAACCAGAAATTTCCTATTCCTTTTTACTTAAATGAAATTTGACTTAGACAATTGTAAATGGTCCCAAGGTGAAGAAGAGGTAGAGATGCCCAAGAAGGCAAGGGGGCATCTGGGACTGCTGAGGAAGGGAAGTTGCACAGAGAAAGCCATAGCAGCTGGGGTATGTGACAGTGACATGAGAAGGAAGGGGGACTCCTTGATGCCAGTGTTTTTCTGTCTTCTCAGACAAGAGGATGGCAGAGTGGCACTTGGGTGGCTCAGTGGGTTAAAGCCTCTGCCTTCGGCTCAGGTCATGATTCCAAGGTCCTGGGATTGAGCCCCGAATCGGGCTCTCTGCTCAGCAGGGAGCCTGCTTCCCTTGCTCTCTCTGCCTACTTGTGATCTCTGTTAAACAGATAAAATCTTTAAAAAAAAAAAAAAAAAAAAAGGAGGATGGCAGAGATCGGTGATGAGGGTGGCTGAGACCTCAGAGCAGCACCAAGAAAGTTCCCTTGACAACTGTCCAAGGAGTACTGCGCTCGTCCGGATGGCGCCTGCTCCTCCCAGGTCTGACCCTGGTGCCAGCTGGGGAGTGGATCTGAACAGAGCTGTGTGCATCCACCCCCAAGGCTCTGAGTAAACCTTCCGATAACTGCTCAAGCAGCAAGTTCTCACCAGACTGCTGCTGGACCCTGGTTTTAATAAACTCAACAGGTTCCAGAAATCATTCTCTATTCCTGCCCCCAAATAACCGTGCTTTTCCTTCCCCAGCCTTACCTGGTCACCAAGGACAAAAGCTTCCAGTGCACGCAGACTGCCGCCTTGTTCTCAGCTCCCCCATCCGACTGTTAGTCCTGCTTACAGAGCACCTCCCCAGTCACCCCATCCCTTCTGTCCCTACACTGCTGAAGCCATGTGGGTACTGTCCTCTGCTACCCGCCTGCCATAGTCATTTCTTAACTGGCCTCCTTTCCACCAGCTTCCAGCCTCTTCACACTACAACTGAGGAGCATGCCGAACAGTCACTTGTTCTGCCCCCTTAGATTTCAATGCAATCTATCCCACAGGTCCTACCACATCCTTCCACTCCTCCTGCTCCCCCCACACAACATGTGTTACCATTCTGCACCCATGCCATTCGGTTCCCCCTCGCCCTCAACACACGTGATAGCTGTTTACGTTTCATGGCTCTGAGTCCCCATGCCGCTTTTCCTGATGCTCTCAGGTGGCTCCAAGTGCTTTCTCTGTTGGGACATGCGGCTTGGGCCTCTTGTGAAGAATTTGTCACCAGAAAACACGTATCATAATTGCCCTTTTGTGATTTCCCTTGAAATTATCTTACTAATCTGTACTCTTTGTCCCCCACTGGTGCTTAGCTTGAAGAAGCCTAGCCCATAGTAGGTGCACAGTAAATATGTGTGAAATGCATAAAAACACCATCATCAAAGAAAACTAAGGCCAGAAAAGACCCAAACAGAAAGAACACGAGAATTTCCAGGTCACTCCAGCATAGCTGCTTCCTGCAGGCTGGCCTCTCTGCCTTGCCACTCCTGCCCTCTGGTGGATGGACATGTGCCACCACGTGTGAGGGGGAACTTAAATAACGGATAGGCAGTCTGAAGGAAACTTTAAAAAAGGGAGTTGAGGGAAATTGGAAGGGGAGGTGAATCATGAGAGACTATGGACTCTGAAAAACAATCTGAGGTTTTTGAAGGGGTGGGGGGTAGGAGGTTGGGGGATCCAGGTGGTGGATATTGGAGAGGGCACGGATTGCATGGAGCACTGGGTGTGGTGCAAAAATAATACTGTTATGCTGAAAAAATAAAAAAAAAATTAAAAAAAAAAGGGGGGGGACATGCAGTGCCCTTTAGTACAGGGAAGCACACTTCTCCCAGAGCCAACCCTCGGGCAGTTAACTAGCAATACCAATTTTTAAAAGACCCAAAGGCACTGGAACATGAACAGCAGGAGGATTCCAAGAAATCAGACACTGAAAAGAACAGAATGACAAGAAGAAAGTTATCTTTCTCAGAAAAAACAGCTTTCGGCCTAGAGCAAGCCAAAGTTAGGTGTCTAAAACTCCAGGGGCAAATCCACAGTCTCCCTGGCCTGAACAGAGCACCCACTGGAAAGTGGGGAAGCAGTCCCGCACACAGAAGGGCACCAGAAGGAGGATTCCAAATACAATGTATTAATTCTGTCCAAAGATTTGGCCCAGACATCAGTGCAGCAGAAGCTCACAGCCACTTAGCTGAGGACAAGAAAACCAAACAGATGAGAACTGCTGCCCCAAAGCTGGAATTTAAACACTTTACCTGCATGTAAGAACATCAACACTATATTGCCTCACTTAAGAGAATCAAGAATCTTGACAAGATAACACTGGCAGGCTATAATCCAAAATGATTCAATATACAAAGAATCAGGAAAATGAGACCTAGAAACCAATTTCAAGATGACAAGGCGTTCAAAGCAGCAACCACTGGAAAAGATTAACAGCGAGGGGAAAGAAACTGGAAAGACATGAACAGACCCCAAATTCTGTGCAGCAGTATCAGTCTATTACATGTTATTAAGAGTCCCAGAAGAAGAAAAAGGGCAGGAAAAAAATCTGATGGCCAAAATTTCCCTAAATTTGGTGAATGACAAAACCTTACAGATTCTGAGAAAACCACTCCCAGGCAAAATAGCAAGCTGCTGGAAATGAAGACAGACAATCTTGAAAGAAACCCCAGAAAAACTACATACTACAATCTAAATTATCACTGACTTCTCAGAAACTAGAGGCCAGAAAACAGTGGAACAACATTTGCAAAATACTAAAAGAAAATGAAGAAACGAACTATTAACCCCAAATTGTATTCACTGAAAAAGGAGACAAAGATGTAAAGAGGACTGGTCAGACCAGGATATCCAGTGAAAATATCCTTTAAGAATGAGAAGCTGTTTCTGCTAAAAAGAAAAGAATTCATCATCAGCAGATTCAATAAATGTTAAATAAAGGCAGTTCTTGAGGCTGAAGGTAAATTATACCAACTGGAAGGAATTATACACCAAGTCAAAGAACACTGGAAATGGTATCTGAGTAAATAGAAACCACCTTTTTTTTTTTCTCTTAAAAAAAAAAAAAAATCATAGTATTTACCTTGCTAGGTTCTAGTGTATGTACATACTATATCCATATCTTGTAACAGTGAAGTTGCAGGATACAAAATTGACTAACAATGAACTACCAGAAAGAGAAATTAAGAAAAAAACCAACCCCACTCACAATTGCATCAAAAAAGAATAAAATACCTAGGAATAAATTTAGCAGAGAAGATGAAACAGACTTGTATGCTGAAAAAAATGAAAGGCGTAACAATCTGCAGACTGAAAGCAATCCTATCAAAATCCCAATGGCATGTTTCAAAGACAAAGGACAAACAACTCCAAAATTGTATAAAAACTTTTATATAAAAGATCTCAGTGTATTGCCGAAGTAATCCTCAGAAAGAGTAACAAAGCTGGAGACAGCACATTTCCTGATTTCAAGCTGTACTACAAAGCTACAGTAACCCAAACAGAAAAACAGCACAGTACTAGCAGAAAAACAGACAAATAGATCAGTGGGACAGAACAGAGGGCCCGGAAATGGGCCCATGCAGATGTGGTCAATTTACAACAAAGGAGCCAGGGATATTCAACGGGAAAAAGACAATCTCTCCAATAAAGGATTTTGGGGAACCTGGACCACTATCTTACACCATACACAAAAATCAGCTCAAAATTGGAAGGCCTGAACGTAAGCCCTGAAAACATAAAAACACAGAGGGTAATAAGCTCCTGGACATTGGTCTTGGCAATGTTCTTTATGGATTTGCCACCAAAAACAAAGGCAACAAAAGCAAAAATTAAAAAGTGGGACCACACCAAACTAAAAAGTTTTTGTAGAGCAAAGGAAGTCAAACAAAATGAAAAGGCAACCTACTAAATGGGAGTAAATATTTGCAAGTCATCTATCCGGATAAGGGGGTAATATCCAAAATACATAAAGAATTTACACAAGAGCAAAAACAACCACCACATTCCATTTAAAAATGGGCAGAGGAACTGAACAGACATTTTCCCAAAGAAGACATCTAAATGTCCAACAGACACAGGAAAAGGCACTCGGCATCACTAATCATCAGGGAAATGCAAATCACCACCACAATGAGATAGTAACTCACATGTGTTAAAAGAATTATCTACACTTCCATGTTTGCTATAACATTAGTCATAATAGCCAAGACCAAGACACAAAATGACCCATGTGTCTGTCAAGAGATGAATGGATGAAGATGTGGCACATACATGAAATGGAATATTATTCAGCTAGGACAGAAAAGGAAATTCTGCCATTTGTGACAACATGGGCAGACCTCGAGGACATTATGCTAAGTGACATAAGCCAGACAGAGGAAAAACAAATGCTGCCGGAGATCACTTGCTGGTGTCTGAACCAAACACAAACAGGCAAACTTACATAGTAAAAAAGGGGTTGCCAGAGGCTAAGGGGTAGGATAAATAAGGAAAAGTTGATAAAAGGGTCCCAACCTTCAGCTCTATGACGAATACATAGATGAACACATGATGAAACATGATGATTACAGTTGATAACACTGTTTATAAAACTGAAATTTGCTAAGAGTAGAACCTGGAGGTTCTCACACACACACACACAAAAATCAACAAGATGGGAGTATCCTTTCACAATGTAGATCAAATCACCATAATGACCCTTCAAATATCTTACAATTTTATTTGTTAATTATACCTCAAAGCTGAAATTTTAAAAATTACATTATCTTGTGGGGTTGGAAGGTATGTAAATACAAGCATTTGTCAGGCAGGCACCAGAATCCTATCTGAGCTCAAAGTACTTACCCCATTCCCTGTTTGAAAGCTTCAATCAACTCATTCTTTTTATTCTGATCTTCTACCCAGTACACACTTGGAATTACAAACTCTGATATCACACGGCATTCTGGACAAGACCTGAAATGAGAATCAGGGTTAGTATGGGAGAGAGGAAGCTATAAATCTAGTGCACACGCACCACCAAACCCCTTGCTCAAATGCATGAGCACTCCAACTGTTTTCCAACCAAAAATTCCAATTCCACAAGGTGAAATCACAATCCTCTCAGAACCTTCTTTACTGCTTTCTTAAGTTTTGATTTAAATTCCAGTTAAAATATAGTGTAATATTAGTTTCAGGTGTAGAACCTTACTTACTGTTAAAAACATGTTCTTCTCAACAATAAGAAGACAACTCAATTTGGGGTGCTTGGTAGGCTCAGTCAGGGGAGCACAGAACTCCCGATCTCAGGGTTGTGAGTTCAAGCCCCCACTGGGTGTAGAGATTACTCAAAAATAAAATCTTTGAAGCAAACAAAAAATCCAATTTTAAAATGGGCAAAAGATTCGAGTGGGCATTTCTGCAAAATGGCCAAAAAGCATAGAAAAAGATGCTCAAGATCATTCGTTATCAGAGAAATACAAATCAAAACCATAAGATACCACCTCACACCTATCAGGATGGCTACAATGAGAAATACAGACAATAACCAGAGTTGATGAGGTTGGGGAGCAACTGGACCCCTCCTATGCTGCTGGAGTGGCCACTGTGGAAAACAGCCTGGCAGTTCCTCAAAATGCTGAACAGTTACCGTAAGGCTCAGCAACCCAGTCCTAGCCCTCTACCCAAAAGAAAGAAACACTGGCCACATGACAGCTTGTCCTTGAGTATTCACAGCAGCATTATTCCTAATAACCTAAAGAAGGAAACAATCCAAATGCCTGTCAGCTGAGGTGCTGCACGAACTGTGGACATCTGCATAGGGCAGGCTCTCAGCCCGGCGCGCAGGCATGGAGTCCAGGCACGTGTGGACGGGTGAGCGCTGAGGGCGGTCTGCGGGGGGAAAGCAGGCAGACCCAGAAAGGCTGCATGTCGTGGGACTCCATCTACAACCAATGCCCAGGACAGGCAAAGCCGGAGGCCAGAAAGCAGAGGAGTGGCTGCTGGTGGTTGGGAGGAGCAGGGAGGAGCAGGGAGGAAATGGGCAGTGAATGCACACAGAGGTTCCTTTTTGGCATGATGAAAATGTTCTATAATTAGACTGAAGTGATGGTGGCCACAACTGCGGAATGACTAGTAACCACTTTTATCTCAGTAAAGCAGCTATTTGTCCAAACACATGGGATTTCAGGCACATTACTTGACTTCACTCTACCCCAGTTTTGTTCTCTATAAATGAGAATGATCACTGGGTCTGAGAACTATGAGCTACTATGTGTGAAGAGTTTCTAACAGTACACGGCACACATTCACTTTTCAGTATGAGTAAGCTCTTCCCCTGGCCCTCTGCAGAATTTCAGAATCCTGTGTTGGCTCCATGGAGCACATACTGTGTATCATACCTTACGTGAGATGTGTTACATGTACTATTCCATTTAATCCTCAAACAACCCTATCTTACAGATAAAAAAAAAAGTAAAATCAAAGGTGGAAATCAGCCTAAAGGCAAACCACCAGTAACTGTTAGTGCTGGAGTCCAAAAGGCCAGTGCTATGAACACCTTCTCCTACAGATGACCCCCGCTGAGTGTCCCCAAACACGCTGATGGTCAGCAGGAGTTGTTACCTATTTTTAAAAGGAAAAGCACCTGGGCTCAAGAAGGCTACTAGATGTGCCCAGGCTCCTGCAATCACAGGCTTGGACTTGCCAGTTGAATCTTCACACTAAAGGACAGTGTGGGGGATTAAGAATAGACAGAAGAAGGCCCCCAGTCAAACACCCTCCCCAGCTTCCACAGCAGAGACCCTTAGCTGCACTTACTTAATAATTGGGTTCTCAAACTGCTTGGCACATCTCCACTGCCGGATGCAGGACAAGCAGTATGTGTGATTGCAGTTGGAGAGAATCCCAAATCTCCTCTCAGAAGCAGATGCCTTCTCGAGGACCACTTCCATGCAGATACTGCACACTTTGTCCTGACTTGCTTGGAAGGCAAAGGCCTTTTCCATCTCATGTTCGAAAGTCGACATGCAGATCTCAAGTATGGAGAGAAAGGAGGGCCACACTGTTAGGTTCTGGGCTGTTGGACACAAAGTTCTCTCAGACCACAAAAAAGACTTCACACCATCACCTGCCCAGCTTTCCTAGCATGGTATGGTCACCTCCAGTTTAGAACCGAGACTTTGGAGGTCCCAAAAGAGTCGAGGCCCTGCGTGGAATCACAGAGTTCCCAGAGTCTGGGAATCCGGTCTCCTGGCTCTTCTGGGCACCGTTAACCCACTCTGAACTATACCAATATCCGAAATGCTGAACAGGGGTGCCTGGGTGGCTCAGTGGGTTAAAGCCTCTGCCTTCAGCTCAGGTCATGATCCCGGGGTCCTGGGATCGAGCCCCACATCTGGCTCTCTGCTCTGTGGGGAGCCTGCTTTCCTCCTCTCTCTCTACTTGTGATCTCTGTCTGTCCAATAAATAAATAAATAAATAAATAAATCTTAAAAAAAAAAAAAAAAAAAAGAAAGAAAGAAAGAAAAAAAAGAAATGCTGAACAATCCTTAACTTGAAACATCAGGCTGGTCGTCCAGACTCAGAGGTAAGCAGCACCACTTCTCAAGAGAACAGGTTATTTAATAAAGGTATTCATTCAGGAAGCAGGTGCTGAATACTCCCAGGTGAAGCACCATGTATCAGGCATGAGAGTCAATGCCAAGAGCACGAAGACCCAGACTCTGCCTTGGGAGCTCTTGGTGGACACAGATGGGAGACCAAGCACATGTACAGCACAAAGCCCTCAACACACCTGGGTGCAGAGGAAAGTTCTTCTTCTGCACTCCCCTGAATATGCCCATGGAAGACAATGGGGCCTCTATGCACCATGGCCAGCTCGTCATCATGAGCTCTAACACTGAGGCTGTGGACTCCTGTCTCTCTTACCCACCTGTGTGCCAAGCACACAGAGCCTAGAGTGAGGCGACACCTCCATGAACACTGGGGACCTAATGACCTGAAAGGTCCCTTCTAACACTTGGCTCCTCAAATTCTCTAGAACTTGGCGTGTCTGGACCCCAGCCACAAGGATATGTAAACCTATAGATATGTAAGGATACGGAGGATGTGTGTGTTTTTCTCTCATACACAAACACGCACACACACACACCACACTCCTGAGTTAGATTTGTCCTCTGAACTTTGCAATACCTCTTCCCTTTTTCTTTATTCTAAATAATCAAAAACTGTCAAAATGACAACAGGAAAAAGGACTTGGAAACAGGATTATAAACATGCCACGTACATATTGAGGGCATTATTGACAGATGATTACAGGAATACCAATAATTTTGTCATTTAGCACATTTTAAGTTTCTTAAAATAAGTTCAAGCAAATGCTTGCAGTTTTACCTTCTCATGAGCTTTCCTTTGCTCTGGGTCAAAGGGATGCAGGACTCGTAACCTACAGATTTCACACAATTCTCCATGCAAGTAGACACAAGCATCCCCAAATCGGCACTCCCCCGCCGCTGCGTAGGGACACAGCTGCTGCTCACTGCTGTAGGAGCTGCTGGCTTCTAGGTCATCAAGGCCACTCCTGATCGCATCAAGGTAGGAATGCGGCTTCATCTCTGGGCTATTCTGGGGATCACTGCAGCCTCCTGGAGTACTCACCATACTTGGGCAAGTCTTTTCTTCAGCCATGCCAGAGAGATCTTAATACAAAACACACAGCATGCACATAAATGAAATCTGGCCCAAACCTTGTGGTAAGCAGTTAGTAAAAACCTAACAGATTAAGTAATTCTGACCTTGGGAATTTCACTGTTTGGATCACACAGAAAAAAACAGGGCAAGAAGGAAAACCAGAAAGAATAGTATAAAATGTTCACAGTGACATTACTATAATCATGATTTTTTTTTAAATGGAAAGAACATAATTGGCAACACAGGAAATTCACAAAACAGACATGATATTCAAAAGAACAGGAAAGCTGCTGTTAAAAATGACAAATATGGAAATGTCAACCCATTGACCAGTTAACACTTAAAAAATGATAATAATGATAATTTTTTTAAACACCAAAATTAAGTCTATGGGAATTTAGAATGAAGTCAATAAAATACAGTGCTTTCCTTTATATTTGTAAAGACACCTATCATAGAGTAAACTAGAATGAAAATCTAGTGAGTCTTTGGATCCTGAGACCAGTGTCAAACCCCTCTAGGCCTCCTTCCCACCGTATTCACTTCTGGCCTCTTAAGAGAGGACATTTGACTAGCACGATTGTTTGCTTAGGATGGAATCTACCTAGCTTATGCCACACAATTCCAAGAACCAGAAATCCCTTTACTTGCTGAGGACCAGCCAATAAAAATAAGCTTTATGATCTGTAGTCTACTTCCTCCCCAAACCCCAAAATGCTGCTCTATTACCAAAACTGCAAATGAAGACACCACACTGGCTGAGCACAGTAACTAAGACTAGGAGCTGACCTAGAAGTAAAACAGTGAAACACGCTCCTTATCAAATTATGTAGCTTTGAGACGAGTGGCCTGGTGCTTCTCAGAACTGGGGAACCACCCCATGGAGACAGCAATTACACACTGACAAAAGGACCCTTTTTATGTCTTGTCAGGCCAGACTTGGCAGTGTGCCCAGAATGCAGGCAGAACACATCACCTGAATGCTCTGTAGCCAAAGGAAGCTCTTCTCAGGACAGGTCTGGTGTCTATACTTGAACAGCGGGCAAGGGGACTAGGTCAGGAGCCCTGACAAGAGAGGGCCAGAAAGGTACATCACGAACAAACAGGACTGCTTTTCCTAAAGAAACAACAAAATGACTCTGCTCACTCACTTCGGTCTCTAAGTACCAGTGTTCTCTTTTCCCGTTTCCCAGGCTCATGTAAGTTCGTTTTCACAATAGATGCAGCAAGGTCAGAAGCAGGGTGAGCACCGTGGAAACCCGGGGAGGGCACGCCATGGGGCGTGGTGCCCACGGCACCACCAGCTGCAGCAGAAGGCCTCGTGTGATCGTATCTAAACAAAACACATAGCAAATGCATTAGGGACACACTACCTGCACGAGTCTCCCACACTCCCGAGACGTGAACCATCTTTTCCTCTGTTCCACTTGTGGAGGTGGAAAATGAGATGATCTTTTCCCATATTTTAAATGATAAAAGGCTTATCAATTAGTAAGAAATGCCTGGTAATTTAGAGTGAGTAGTAGGTACACTGCTGTCTATCACCACACTTAAGTGTCCTTGGGAGGACAAAATACCCCAGGTCACACACAGAAATCCTGAAAATTCCAGTCAGATGTTGAAGTGAAGTCTCCTGACACCCAAGTCATGTTCTTCTGGCAGGAGTGCCCCAAAAGTTAATGACGGCCAGTGTTAAGAGCTTGAGACGGCCTTTCCTGGACTGAGGTCTCTCTGGGACATGTACTGGCTGGGGGTAGGTGGGTGGGAGCTTTGGGGTGGGTGGGCGACTTCTATAGCCTCCACTTGGTACAAGAAAGAACATACCAGTCCTTCACTATAAAAGCACTTGAACAGGTTTTTGGAATGTTTTCCTGTTTAGAATCTATAAAACTTGCCTATAGATGTGAGTGAGGGAAAAGGCAGACTCTATATGCATAGAAATGTTCACTGCAAGGTTATTCATAGCAAAAAAACAAAACAAAACAAAAACTGGAAACCAATTAACTATCTAAGAGAAGAACAGCTAATAAAATAATGGTATGCTAACATTATGAAACATAAAATTACAGTTAGGAAATAAAGTAGCAGCTTAGAGAAAAGCTTGCGACATGTTAAGTGAGGAGAAAAGATACACACACACACAGTGAGTAAAATTTTGTAAGAGACTCATAAGAATAAGGCCTGAAAAGTATTTTGAAAAATTAAAATTACTTTCATTAAAATGAAACAGATTTCAAAATGACCTTCTGTACTTTTTATTGTTAAATTACTTTCAAATTAGAATTCTCCTCTCATCAGGGCTCCTGGGTGGCTCAATTAGGCATCTGACTCTTGATTTTAGCTGATGTCATGATCTGAGGGTCAGGAGACTGAGCCCTGCCACAGGGCCTGCAGGGGGCATGGAGCCAGTTTGGAAATCTCTTTCTCCCTCCCTCTCTGCCCCTTACCCCCTAAGCTCTCTAAAATAAATAAATCTTAAAAAGAAAAAATTTTCCCTCATCAACACCCATGCTCCAAATGAAGGATCCAAGTTCCTGACAGTATTTAAGCTGATAGAACAGCTGGGAGCAGCTGTGCGGCTCTTACCTGCAACGCGTCCCATAGGCGCAGTAGCCCTTCTGATAGTATTTGCAGATGGTGGATGGCTTGCTGTTCGCCAAGTCATGTGAGAACAAGCACTGGTTTCCTTCCCGACACACACCATGCATAAAATATCTGAAGAGATAAGCAAGGGCATAGAACTTTCAGAGGCACACTTTGCTTTATAAAACCACCATATTTCTTGAATCTAGCATACAAATGCTTATTATACATGTAGTATGTATCAAGGCTCTATTAGGCACTGGAGAGAGATATATTTACTTGATTCTAAGACACAATGATTTTTGAATCATCACAACTTATTTAATGACCGTTTTCTGGAAGAAAAACCCCATACATTTAAGATATACCCTCTTGATTTGAGATGTTACATATGTAAATGTGAGATTCAAATACTCTGAAAAACTGTTCTCTCTGTTCTCATGGAACTTAAAGGGTATGGTTATAAAGGAATCAGAGACCTGGACCCAATACCCAGCCCTGCCGTATAAGAGCAAGTCACAAAATAAATTTCCCCATGCCTCACTGTCTTGATCTATAAAATGAAAATTACACTATCTACTGGGTCGTAAAGCACAATAATTAAGCTGACAGTTACAACAGTGACCTGTGCCTTATCATAAAGCATGCAGAGTGTTGAGGAGACACATACCAGGAACTGAACTGAGAGAGGTCAGGCCAGAGGTCAGGCCCAAGCACAGTCTGCAAAGTGGTGGAGGTGCCCATAGGACAGGGGAGAGAGAAGAGAGCAAGAAAAATGCACAGAAGGGAGGCACTGTGAGGGAGCACAAACAAGCCTGCCAGAAGACGAGGCCGGAGTATCATTTAATTGTGCTCCAAGTTACCCTGGTGTCAGCTGAAATACTGATGACTGAATCTTAAAATGAAGGATAACAAAGGACCCACAGCCGAGTCAACTTAGGAAATGGCACAGTCTGTTCTTTCTCAGAGATTTACAACACACAGTAGCATAGGAAAGGTTCTGAGAGTCCTGTCACAAAGAAAACTGTTTACAAGCATACTTCTTCCTATTATTGTCTCTGCAGATAACTACATTTTATAAATTGGAGATTTGTGGCAAGACTGTTTCGAGCATGGTGCCGTTTTCCAACAGCATTTACTCACATCATGTCTGTGTGTCACATTTTGGTAATTCTTACAATACTTTATACTTTTTCATTATTATTATACTTATTATGGTGATCTATACTCAGTGATCTTTGATGCTGCTATTGTAATTGTTTTAGAGTACCATGAACACTGCCCATATGCAATGGGGGGAATTTAACCAATAAATGTGTTCTGACTCCTCCAACAACAGGCCGTTCCCCATCTCTCCCCCCTCTCCTTGGGTGGCTCCCTATTCCCTGACACACAATACTCAAACTTGGCCAATTAATAATCCTATAGTGACTTCTAACTGTTCAAGTGAAATGAAGAGTCACAAGCCTCTTACTTTATTTAAAAGCCAGATATCATTCAACTTAGTGAGGAAGGCATGCTGACAACTGAGACAGACCAAAAGCTAGGCCTCTTGGACTCAAGAGTTAGCCAAGTTGTGAAGGCAAAGGAAAAGTTCTTGAAGGAAACTGAAAGTGCTATTCCAGTGAACACACAAATGGTTAAGAAAGTGTAACAACCTGAATGCTGATACAGAGAAGATTGTAGTGGTCTGGAGAGAAGGTAACACCAGCCACAGCATCCCCTTAAGTCAGAGCCTCACGGAGTGCAAGGCCCTCTCCCTGTCATTCTGTGAAGGCTGAGCGAGGTGTGGAAGCTGCAGAAGAGAAGTGTGAAGCTGGCAGAGGTGGTTCACGAGGGTGAAGGAGAGAAGCCGTCTCCGTGACAGAAAAGAGCAAGTGAAGCAGCCAGTGTTGGTGCAGAAGCTGCAACGCGTCGCCCAGATCTCGCTGAGATCACAAATGAAGGTGGCCGCCCTAAACGACAGATTTCCAGTGCAGATGAAACAGCCTTGTAGTGCAAGAAGAAGCCATCGAGGACCCTCAGAGCTAGAGAGAAGTCAGTGCCTGGCTTCAGAGCTTCTAAGGGCAGACTGACTCTCTTGTTAGGATCTAATGCAGCTGGTGACATGAAATTGAAGCCAGTGCTCATTTATCATGCAGAAAATCCTAGGGCCCTTAAGAATTATGCCAAATCTACTTTGCCTGTTCTCTATAAATAGAACAAAGCCTGAATGACAACACATCTGTTTACAATGTGTTTTACTGAATTTTTAAAGTCCACTGTTGAGACCTGCTGCTCAGAAAAAAAGATTCCTGACAAAATACTGTTGCCCACTGACAATGCATCTGGTCACCCAAGAGTTTTGGTGGAGATGTACAAGAATCATGTTGTTTTCATGCCTGCTACCACAACATTCATTCTGTAGCCTAGCGACCAGGGAGTGATTTCAGTTTTCAAGTTTTCTTATTTAGGAAATAAACTACATAAAGGTACTGCTGCCATAGATAATGATTCCTCTGGTGGAGCTTGGCAAAGTCCATTGAGAACCTTCCAGTAAGGATTCCCCATTCTAGATTCTATTAAGAACATTTGTGGGGCACCTGGGTGGCTCAGTGGGTTAAAGCCTCTGCCTTCGGCTCGGGTCATGATACCGGGGTCCTGGGATGGAGCATCGGGCTCTCTGCTCGGCGGGGGGCCTGCTTCCTCCTCTCTCTCTGCCTGCTTCTCTGCCTACTTGTGATCTCTATCTGTCAAGTAAATAAATAAAATCTTAAAAAAAAAAAAAAAAAAACATTTGTGATGTGTGGGAAAAAGTTAGATTATCAACATTAATAGGAGTCTGGAAGAAGCTGATTCTGATTCTCATGGAGGACTTTAAGGGGTTCAGGACTGCCCTGGAGGGAGCAACTGCAGATATGGTGAAAACAGCAAAAGAACTATAATCAGAAGTGGAGCCCAAAGACATGACTGAATTGCTGTGAACTTGTGATCAAACTTGAACGGATGAAGAGTTGCTTCTTATGGATGAGCAAAGAAAGTGTTTTTGTGAGATCTGCTCTTATTGCAGATGCTGTGAAGACTGCTGAGATGACAACAAAGATTTAGAATATGACATAAACTCAGCTGATAAAGCAGTGGAAGGGTTTGAGAGGAGGGACTCCAATTTTGAAAGAAGTTCTACTGTGGGTAGGAAGCTATCAAACGGCATCATATGCCACAGAGAAACTGTTTGTGAAAGGAAGAGTCAATCAATGTGGCAACTTTTATTGTCTTATTCTGAGCAAACGGCCACAGCCACCCTAGCCTTCAGCAATCCCCACCGTGATGGGTCAGCTGCCAACAACACTGAGACCACACCCTCCACCAGCAAAAAGATTACAACTTGCTGAAGGTTCAGAGGATGGTTAGAATTTATCAAGAAACAATTTTTAAATTAAGGTATGTGCATGGTTTTAGACATAATGCTACTGCACAATTAATAGACTACATTATAAACATAACTTTTATAAATGCTGGGAGACCAAATAGGTTCAACTTGACTCACTTTATTGCAAAATTTGCTATATCACAGTGGCCTGGAACCAAACATGCACTATTTTGGAAGCATGCTTGTATGGTTATTAAACACACCCTTTCCCAGGCTTCTTTCAGAAAAAGCCACTTGAGCTGCAGGGTGGAAGACAGATTTGGAGAGGGCTGAAAGTGCAGGGGAAGAGCCTGTCAGGAGGTTGCTTTGTAAAGGAGCTTCATCTGTGAACCCATGTTTTAACTTAGTTAAAAAAAAATTTTATGGAAAATTTCAAACATATACAAATGTTAACCAAAGGGCAGAATGAACTCTCAAATGCTGAGACTCAAAGAGACTCAAAGAGAGGCGATAACTTACATACAGAGGGTCAAACTGCTAGGATGGGTCCCCAACTCTAGTCTTCCCAGATAGCCCTGACCTTCTCCCTGTCACTCTGCCTTTGCCCATGATGTGGCCTCTGTCAAAAACACTGCATCCCATATTTCAGTGCACTGAACTGTTATAAGCTGCCTTCCTTTGTGGACCAGCCCAGGAAGACCTCACTCTCCAGCCTACTGTGCACTTTGCCTCCCTCGACCCAGAAGACTCACTAGCGGCAGCCACAAACTAAGGTGCTTCCTAGTCTGAGGCCTCTGACTGGAGAGAGCTAGTTCTTAGACACACACGTCAGGAATATCTGGTCTCTAATGAAGAAAGCCTGGGAACAGTGTCAGAAAGGCACAGCTAGAACATCATTAAATGTGACTGAACACAGAAAGTCTAAACCTAACCAATTACATGGGTGTGCCTGGAACTGGAGATAGGCTTAGCAACAGAAGGAAGGTCTCTCAGGTAAGTCAGGAAGGCCTGAAAGACCCAGACTGCCCTTTCTAGACAAAGAATGCCAGATAACACAAATGACAATTCATGCTGCACATCAGCCTATGTGATTGGCCTGGGAGCCTGCCTTAGCTGGAGGCCACAAGATTTGAAGACCATCAACCCTTCCTGACTCACTAACGTACTTTCAACTTTCCTCACCTGTTCATCTTCCAAAAAGCAGAGGAACTATTGGCCAGGCCCCCTAAAACTTCCTTTTCTCTCAGGAAAATGAGAAAAGGGTATCTAATTTTTAGGTCTCTCTTGAATTTAGCTAGCAGAGCCATCTCTAAGTACACCAACAGAATAAAACTTCTGAGCCTACAACGATGAGAACAGGATCCTATGACTTACGTGACTAGACAGAGGTGTCATCCTATGGGTTTTCCTAGGTCATCAGCTAGGCTTTTCCCAGGCAAAGCCCCCTTGGGAGTCTTCCACTAGATCACAGGCTATACAGTAACTTGCTTTAAGGCGGCTGTAGGTTAACTTAAAAAAAAAAAAAAAAAGGGCACAGAACCTGACAAACTATACAAAAAGGTTTTATTGTTGTTGTTGTTGTTGTTAGAAAACTTAAAAGGAACTTAAAAAAAAAAGGCCTGTACAAAAAGGATCTTTTCATCCACAGTACTGACTTTAAAAGTGTGCAGAAAAGAGTTAACACAGTAAGTCTGAGCCTGCTATCCTTAGAAAAGCCTATTTACAAGCTGGTCCCTGCCTAGCCTCTGGAGCATGACTGATAAATAGTTTCACTACATGGTTAGAAAATTTCCCGAAGTGATATGACTGGCTCACTGTCTTCACACTCTACAATGTGGTTTATGCTGACATCTGCTTTCCTTCTGGGAGTCTGGAATTTCGGTAGATGCTAAGCAGAAGGTGACCAGCCTGGGCAGTGAATCTTTAATGGACTTCTTTAGGCACATGTTGCTGCATTTTTGTTGCTGGGGGGAAAGTATGCTCTGTAACCTTTTATGGGAAGGAGTGAAGGCAGGAAGCCTGCACACAGGTTCCTCCAGAGGCTACCTGTGCCTTTTTCCCATATGACCTAGCCATGACTTCTTACTTTATCACAGTAGTAAATCTTAGTCTGCAGTAGAATTATACACATGGAGTCCTGTGGGTTGTTCTAGCCAATCTCTGGACGTTAAGAGTCCTGGGCACAAAAGTATATTATATAATATTATATTCCTAAAGAGTTGAATAATTCTGAGAAATGCTGTAAGACTACATTATTTTAATCGTCCTTAAATATGGCAATCTTTGAAGGTATAAAAGGAGAAAAAAATCAGCACCAAGAGCCAACTCTGAATGACAAAGAGAATTAGTAAACTCAAATACTGGAAGAGAACAGGCTCAAAGTGGCTAAATGAACAGTTCCACAAAAGTAAGATCTAGTAAATACTTCAATAGTTTATTTTGGGGAAACTAAACAAGAAGAGTTCCTTAAAAAGGAGGGGCGGGGAAGGGAATGTGGGGGTAGGAGACTACCAGAGGTTTTTTTACCAAACACTATTTGTTAACCAAGCATGCAAAAGGACAGATTCTTAGTGATGTTCTTAAAAGGGTGGCTTTTTATAATTCTACTGCCTCCCCTAAGTCCTGTTCAGACAACCTGCCTTTCAAACCCCACTCACTATCTTTCTCATTAAGAAAACAAATATTTAACCACCAACTAAAGCTTCTAGTTAGTTTTGCCACCTATAAGCTGGTGACTTCATGTAAGGCATTTCACTTCTGTAAGTGATTAAGTGGAGATTTAAACAGCTTCAAAAATAACTTCTAGACCACCATCAGTGTCTTCAAGAAAGAGGATCATGAAACAAGAGTTATATAAGAGATGAAACCAGCTCAGTACTATTTTTGT
The DNA here is from genome assembly GCF_030435805.1 of Mustela lutreola. Classification (NCBI taxonomy): domain Eukaryota; kingdom Metazoa; phylum Chordata; class Mammalia; order Carnivora; family Mustelidae; genus Mustela; species Mustela lutreola. The sequence goes on along the minus strand of NC_081291.1, from coordinate 54,408,509 downwards.
AGTATATGTCATCATTGTCACTCCCCAGTGAGGAACACAAAACTAGCTTAAACATATCTTGCTTGTCCTTTGGGGCATTTTGTCAATGGCTTAGAGCTATCTATCCCTATCTATGTTATACTAAGCGTAATCCAGGCCTCTTTCTTTTTCTTTCCTCAAGAATTTATTTATTTATTTGACAGAGAGAAAGAGCACACAAATGAGGGGAGTGACAGAGGCAGAGGGATAAGCAGACACCCTGCTGAACAGGGAGCCGCATGCGGGGTTCTATGACCTGAGCTGAAGGCAGATGCTTAACTCACTGAACCACTCAGGTGCCCCCAGGCCTCTTTCACTTAACACGCTGTAATGAACTTCCAACAGCTCAATCTTCCTAATGGTGAAACCATCCCTTGTATCTTCCTAGAGAGAAGACTGAGACATGAATTGAGGTGGGGGTAGGGAGTGGGGGCAGGTATTTGGGAGAGGGAAGTACATAGTTGGAGACCCAGAGGAGGGAGATTTCTGGGGGACACTCCAAAAGGTCTTTTATGCTGGGTGACTTCAAAGGACTGTTTCAGACAGTGTAGCTTTTATATGTTGCAAAGGACACTCGGTTCACTTCTAGCCACAGAACCACTAGCAGATCTAACTGCAGCTGAGGGCTGAGTCAAACAAAATCAATCCAGTTTCTTACCCGCCTTTCAACAGAGCATATCTCTAGCAAAATGCTTCTGTATACCATATCTGAGTATATGGGTAATCTGCATTCTCAGTGTCTTTTTTTTTTCTATTTCTCTACATATTTTCAGACTTAAATTTTATGGCTGTACGGCATGTAATAACAGATCTGTTGAGGGGGAAAGGGGTTAATGCTGGGCCCAGTGGCAGACCTGAATAGAAGTAGAGATGAAGTATAGTATAGTGGTCAACACTCTGAAATCAGAGAGCTTACTATATGAACTTGAGCAAGTTATATAAATTTCCCCATTCATAATATAATAATTGTACTTCCTAGACTGCAATGATAGACTACTCTAAGGTTTGGCTGAGACAATGCATGTAAGTGCTTAGCCTACCACACAAACACGATCATTTGTTGTTATTATCTAATCTGTTAGCCAACCTGGCTAGTTGGGCATTACCAAGTCCATTTTACAGGTGAGGAAGTTGTGGCACAGGTGGTACCAGTATCAGAATCCAGAACTGCCCAACTCCAGAACTCAAGCTCTTCTACTACTTATTGCTGACAAGGTCTTTTATGTTTTGTGACTTCCAAAGAATTAAAAGTTCTAAGCTTGGTGCTCTAAGGAAACAAATTCCAGGTCTTCACCTAGTGATGATAAGACAAAGGGACCTCTATCACAAGAGGCAGTAGAAAAGAAAGCAGGCATAAAGGCCTGCACCAGTGCTTTGAAAAAAGACTGGAAGACACAGGGAAATGGTTAGCAAGAAGAATCAGCAAAAAATAACTCCAAACTTGAGATTCTGATTAGAGTGGCATGCTCAAAAATCAGGAGGGCTGACTGACAGCACAACTGTGTGAGCAGCCATTCTTGCCATTTCAAGCAATAAACATATGGAATGTCTTTGTCCTTAAACTGGGAATCCTAGCATCTCATACCCATCTCTTGGAGAAACATCTGTGTATCAGAATAGAAGCAAAACTAACACTTTGTGTTGCTGCTATTCAGAATAAGCATGTACATCACATCCCACAGCCAGGAAAACAAACCAAAAAACCAATTTGCACCCTCAGATAAATCAAAATCAGCTGATCACCCTGTTAAGGTCTGGTCCCCCAAATAAATCGTATCTTGAACATTTCCTGTGAATCACCAATGTCTGGAGGTTAAGACTTTAGTGAATAAGAAAGTGAGAAAAGCTTTTCCATTATGAAACATTAAAGTAAACTTCGTTCTCTAGGTAATACTGCAGTTTTTTTCATTTAAATGTGTTCTGTTTTGGGGATACCCAGGTGGCTCAGTCAGCTAAGTGTCTGCCTCTTGGGAGTCTTGGTTTCAGCTCCGGTCATGACCTTAGGGTGCTGGGTTCAAGGCCCATGGCAGGCTCTTAGCTCCGCAGAGAGTTTGCTTCAGATTCTCTCTCTCCTTCAGCCCCTGTCCCTGCTCTCACACGCTTGTGTTCTCTAATAAATAAATTTTTAAGAAAGTGTTCTTTTTTTTTTTTTAAGATTTTTATTTATTTATCAGAGAGGGGGGGGGAGAGAGCGAGCACAGGCACACAGAATGGCAGGCAGAGGCAGAGGGAGAAGCAGGCTCCTTGCTGAGCAAGGAGTCCAATGTGGGACTTGATCCCAGGATGCTGGGATCATGACCTGAGCCAAAGGCAGCTGCTTAACCAACTGAGCCACCCAGGCGTCCAGAAAGTGTTCTGTTTTTTATTTGGTAAGGCAATCCTTGTGAGATCTGACTCCTTCAGACCCTTTTGCAAGTAAACTTCTTTTAGTTTCTATGTTTCTGCATGCATTTTCCTTTCAAATGTGCATATGAAAAGCTTTAAAAATTCCTGCAGTGAAGAAACTTTAGCATCTCCCACATTTATTTGGAGCCATGCAGTCAATTAAAGTATAGACTCTGATGCCACACCTTGGCCATTTGGAAGCTGAATAACCCAGGGCAATGAGATTCCGTTTCACAAACTATAGAACAGCGAGGGTTACTAGGTTACATATGATATGGCTGGTAGAGCACCTCAAAGAGCACCCAGCACATAGTACAGCCACCGCCCCCCCACCAGTTAGTACTTAGGAAGTGACCCCTCTCCAACATTCCAACCCACTCTTGACTTTACATGCAATATTATCCTGCAGGATGCCTCTGTTTGGGAAACAGAATTAAAAGTTTTCAGGTTAGGCCATCTCCCAGCACAGAAGGAAAAAGCCAAGATGATCCTGATTTAAATTTTGCTCCTGCATTTAGATGTGAAGTTAGGGGCAAATCTCAAGTCCTTCTGAACATAAGATGTCTGTAAAACTAGATACTACACAGAGTTGAGATTCAATTATAAAATATAAATGTGTACTCTTTTGCGGACACATCTTAAGAGGAGTAATCAGAATATGCTATACAATTACTCAGCATACTTGCTTTATACAAATAAAAATGAACACACACAGGTCTTCACAAAAGATCTTCTAGCACAAATAACCAAGCAAAATTATTTTCTATAGATACTATGTGCAAATTTCTGACAACTGCTTCATATAAGCCACCTGGGCTTTGAGCCAACTACTTGAACAGTTAATATGTACTAATACTAACAGAAAACTTTTTACATAGTCCCTTCTCAATTATTCATGCTAATGAAGAACCGTAACAACACATATGATACTTAAAGTGCTTATTACATAACCAAACCATACGACTGATTTTGGGGGGCAATGTTTCCCACACAGGTTTTACTGAAACCAATCATTAAAATAAAAATCTGCACTCTCCAAGCATCAGTTCTGTAAGACTAGGAACCCAGTATCGGTAAGCCACAGGTTCACCAAGGAACGAGGGTGTTATACAACCAAGCTCTTTCTGCTTCGCAGGAGCAGCCACAGTGCAGCATCCGGTTTTGAATTTTCTACACCATCCATCCATCACTGTTGTATTTCTCCACGTAAATGGGTGTCTCAGTAAGAGTATCACTTAATCTCTTTCAGTCCGAATGCCCTGCACTGTAAAATGGACATCATTATCTGCCTAGTAGCGTTACTGTGAAGGGTAATGACCGTGAATATAGAGCACTTGGAAAGATGCGGAGCACTTCACCAACTTCCAGTAAACGTTACCCGCCATTATTATTTTCCGCACAATTGTTACTTGCCGACTCTCTGCAAGTTTAGATTGCATGGGAGTTCTAAAAACTCTTAGAAAACGAAGCCCGCTTTCGGGACCGAAGCTTCTTCGAGGCCCATATCATCGATCAACAGCCTATTCCTGCGTGGTATCCCCATCTGTAAACGACCACTTAGCTTCCCTTTACCTGAATCTCCTTTTCCAGCTAAACTCGAAGTTCCAAGAGCCCCACCCCCACCGCCAGGCCCCAGAGCCCTGCACCGCCCAGGCCAGCACGCTCTTCCAGCCCAAAGGCCCCCGCGCCGGCGTCGCCGGGGGTCTCCGCCCCAACACACCGCCACCCACACGCCGGGTGCCGGTCTCCGGCCGCAGCGCGAGCTCCGCGTAGAGAAGCCGGACCGCGAACAGCTGAGCAACTTCTCAAGAACCCGCTCCTGCCTCAGTTTCCCTGGTGGTGGGGCTGCGGTGCACCCGCCGCTCGGGGCCCGGCGCGGGGGATTGGGGGGATGAGAAGGGAAGTGAAGTGGCCTTGCGCTCCCGGTCGCCGCGGCGCCGCGCACCGACCTGCAAGTGACCTGCTTGGTGCTCATGGTGGTCGGGCTTGAGGGGCCTCGTCGTGCCGCCGCCTCTAGCACTGGCCGCCACGGTCGCCGCCTCGGCCTCGGCCCTGCCCATTCCGCGCGGCCGCGTCACGCCGGCGCACGCCGCCCCTCCCGTGTGGCACCTTTGTAGCGCCGGTGGGAAACCTCGTCGCCGTCACAATTGGTTCCGCCTGGAGGCTGAGGCCGGGCCGACCCTTTCCCATCCCCGCGCTCCAGGTCAGGCATTTCCGAGCCTCCTGGGCGATGCCCGGCTGGCATCCTAGCCCTCGCAGTCTTCCACCGTCTGTCCTTACAGTCGCCTCATTCCTCACAAGGCCACGTTCCCGCCTCTCCATGCGCGCCTTAATCCCAAAAGAATTTTCTTATCCGAACGTGCAAACTCTAGGCCCCTTCCTCAAGCCCCGCCTCAACTGTTCCCAGCAGACCTCGCCTCCCACTTAGCTCCCTCCCAACTGATCTTTTTCGAGAGCTCTACTCCCACCCCAAGTTTTAGTTCCATTCTCCTCCACCCCCCCCCCCCAGCATTCCTCTGCTGTTCGTCTTCCATTTCCTAGGGTGGATACCCAAAAAGATATTGGGGACACTTCCCTCTGCTCTTCTTTATCTTACAGATCTGCTCCCACACCTCTCTCCAGTGCGTGCTCTCCGTCCTAGTCTAAGCAACCATGACTTCTTTCTAGACCCGTGCAATACAGCCTCTTACCTGGTTTTCCAGCTTCCGCCGTCTTCCAGTAGGTTGTCACCCGAAACATATTTTTAAAACTTAAATAGGATCATGTCACTCACCTCCTTTAACCCTTTCAGTAGTTTCCTATTACTTTTTAAAAACTCTTTTTAAGGGACGCCTGGGTGGCTCAGTTGGTTGGACAACTGCCTTCGGCTTAGGTCATGATCTCGGAGTCCCGGGATCGAGTCCCGCATCGGGCTCCCAGCTCCACGGGGAGTCTGCTTCTCTCTCTGCCCTTCTCCTCACTCATGCTCTCTCTCCCTGTCTCTCTCTCAAATAAATAAATAAAATCTTTAAAAAAAAAAAAACTTTTTAAATTTCTTTAAGAGTTTTGATATAACAGTCTAAAATATACAAGACACATACATGCCTCTGTGACTTTTTTACATGTGTATACACTCATAAAATCATCACCAGGTCAAGATGAAGAGCATTTTCCATACCCCAGAGGGCTCACTTATGCCCCTTTCTGGGTCAGTACCTCCCAAAGGTTAACTGCTTGTTCTCACCTGTCACCACAAATGAGCTTCGATTGTTCTTGACCTTGATATAAATGAGATCATTCAATAAGTACTTTTGTCTGTCTTCTTTTGGCCAACATTATATCTATCAGATCTATCCATGTTGATGTATATATAGCTGTATGTTATTCTTTCTTTCACTTTGCTGTAAAAATATTAAATCTTCCAATGAACGAGCATCGTAAAAACTTCCAGTTACTTCAAACTTGAAATTCTCTCAGAAATTTAGGAAATATATTGGAAAATTAGTATTTTCAGTATATAGGTCTTCAATAACTTTTATTAGATTTTTTTCCTAGGTATCTAGATGAGTTTTTTGATGCTATGATTTTCCAAAAAATGTCCTAATCCAAAAAATGTCCTAATGATTAGGACATTTTTAAAATGCTAAATTCTTATATTAATTCTAGTGTGTTCACTGTTTTGGATTTTTTGCACACACAATCATGCCATTGGCAAAAAATGACAGTTTTCAATCTTTAGATCTTTTTTTTTCTTTTTCTTGCCTTAAGGCACTGTTGAGAACCTTCAGTGTAACTTTAAATAAAAGTGATAATAGTGGACATCCTTGCATTGTTCCTGAATTCTGGGAACATTTTTAATATTTCACCATTATTTAAAATGTTAGCCCAAGGGTTTTTGAAGCCATTTTCAAATTAAGGAAGTTCCTTCTCTTTCAGGTTTTCTTAGAGGTTTTTTTCTTTTTAAAATCATGAATTTGTCTGTTTTAAATCAAATTCTTTTTTCCCCATCTGTTGAGAAAACCATATTGTTTTATCCTGTTTTCTATGTAAATTATATTAATTTTTAAATGTTAAACCAACCTTGAATTCCTTAGACATACCCCACTTGGCATATTATTCTTTCTATAAATCGTCAGATTTTGTTTGCTAATACTATGTTTAGGAGGTCTGCATCCTTTTTTAAGAGATAAAATTGGTCTGTAATGTTCCTTTCTAGTAATGTCCATGTCAAGTTTTGGTATTTGAGATATGCATAAAATGAATTCAGTAGCCTCCCTCTTTTCTCATATCTGGAAAACTGTGTAATATATATATTAATTTTTTCCTTAAATATTTGGAAGAATTTACCACTGAAGCCATCTCAGCCTGCAGTTTATAGGAAGATATTTAAAGATTTAACTGTTGTATTACATATAGGACTCCAGATTTTCTCTTAGTGTGGCAGGTTTGGAAAACTTCTCCCCCTGCCCCCAGACAAATTCGTCCATTTAATCTAAATTGTTGAATTCATTGTCCTAGAATTGTTCATATCTTTTTTTTTAAAGATTTTATTTATTTATTTGAAAAACAGAGATCACAAGTAGGCAGAGAGGCAGGAAGAAAGAGAGGAAGGGAAGCAGGCTTCTCACTGAGCAGAAAGCCCAATGTGGGGCTCGATCCCAAGACCCTGGGATCATGTCCTGAGCTGAAGGCAGAGGCTTTAACCACTGAGCCACCCAGGCACCCCATTCATATCTTCTTTTTAAAAAAATGTCCATTAGATCTGTAATAATGTCTCCTTTCCCTGCTGATATTAATATTTTAAATCTTTTTTAAAAATAGCACTAGGCATTTATCAATTTTATTAATCTTTTCAATAAACAACCTTTTGGCCTTGTTTATTTTCACTATTGTACAGGCATCTTCTATTTCACTGATTTCTGCTTTATATTTACTATTTCCTTTTTCTGTGTTCTTTGCATTCAAATTGCTCATTTTCTATCTTCTCGAGATGGAATTTTAGATTACAGATTTTCAAAAGTCCTTTTTTTATGTATTTAAAGCTATAATATTCTCTCTAAGCAACTTCTAGTTGTATTCCACAAGTTTTTATGTCATGTTTTCCTTATCATTTGGTTCAAAATATTAGTTCTAAGTCTTACTGTTATTTATTCTTTGACCCATAAGTTATTCAGACATATGTTGCTTAATTTCTAAACTACTGAGGATTTTCTAGCTATCTTTTTCTTATTGATTCATTTTCATTTCTAGTATAATCCCACAGTGGATTTGTCTATTCTTTTAGTTTGATCTATTTCTTTTATATATTTTGAAGCCATGTTTTTAGGCTCAAACAAATGTAAGACTGCTACATTTTCTGTTTTGCCAAAACATATGACTAAGGAATGTCCCCTCTTTGTGCTAGTTGCACATGTGAATCAGGACAGTGCTACAAATCAGTATTCACTACACTATTGTACATGGAAGACATGTGTATAAAAGGTGTTTCTAAGAATGCTAGTAGTTTGTTGCATCAGGGTGGTGTTCTTAGTGAAAGAATGTGTTGATCACACTGTAATGCATGTAAAACATTGTGTAAAAACACATATATAAAAGAGTTTTTAAAAATGTCTAGAAGTTCTACACTTTTAAGTATGCATTTTAAAAATTATTCCTTTAGGGGTGCCTGGCTGGCTCAGTTGGTAGAGCATGTTGGGGTAGTGAGTTTTAGCCCCATCATGGGTATGGAGATTACTTAAATAAATAAATGAACCAGGGTGCCTGGGTGGCTCAGTCCTGTTAAACATCTGCCTTAGGCTCAGGTCATGATCCTGGGGTCCTGGGATCAAGCCCCACATTGGGCTCCCTGCTCAGCAGGGAGTCTGCTTCTCCCTCTCCCTCTGCCCCTTCCCTTACTTGTATTTGTGCTCATGTTCTCTCTCTCACTCTCAAATAAATAAAGTCTTAAAAAAATAAAAGGCACATATGATCAGGATATTTATCACTATTTATGTTAATCTTGGTCACTTAGGTGAGGTAGTGCTTGTCAAGTTTTTGCAGTGTAAAGTTTCCCCATTTCCATACTGTCTTCTCAAAGGAAGTCACTATCACAGCCCACATTTAAGGATGGGAAGTTAGGCTCCTCCTCCTTGATAGTGGAACATCTCCATATGTTATGTGGAGATTTTCTGCAAGGAAGATTCGTCTATTGCACGTCTATTTATTTAGTAATTTATGGATCTCAATATGGACCCATGGATCTCAATATAGACTCTTATAAATTGGCTTATAACCTAATACTAATTTATTTGCTTTATTGTCCAAATTGTTCTATCTCTGGCCACTGGGAGTTTTTTCAGTTGGTTCCTGAAAATACTCCCTTAATTGAGTTTTATTCTTTTTTGAGGACTTCAGCACTATCTAGGACTATAAGATATTCTAGGCTCATCCTGTATATCACCTACTTCAATCCTAGAATCAGACATTGCTTTCAACCCAAGTTACTTTTTATGGAGAATGTTATTCAAAACCAAGATCCAGGTGCTGAGTATATTCATTGTTACTGGGGTGTCACTGTTTCTCAGCCAACTCAGCTGACAAAGCAAGCAAATATATGTGTGTGTGTGTATACTAATTCATGTATCCATTTTGTTTTTGAGAGATATTTTTCCTAGATATATAGCTCTATGATGATACTACCCCCCCTCCACACACTTTAAAATGTCATTTCCTGGGACACTGGGTGGCTCAGTTGGTTACGTATCTGCTTTCAGCGCAGGTCATGATCCAGGGTCCTGGGATTGAGTCCCATATCGGGCCCCTGCTCCATGGGGAGCCTGCTTCTCCCTCTGCCTCTGTCTATCTCTCATGAATGAATGAATAAATAAATAAATAAATAAATAAATAAAATCTTTAAAATATAATAAAGTAACGTGTCATTTCCTTGTCTTCTCTCTTCAATTTTTTGTTATAAGGCATTCATCAATCTTATATTTATATCCCTGAAGGTAAAGTGTTCCTTTTCTCTGGATGCTTTTCAGAGGTTTTAAGAAGTTTTATTTATTTATTTATTTAATCTTTTTTAAGGATTTATTTATTTATTTATTTGACAGAGAGAGAGATCACAAGTTAGGCAGAGAGGCAGGCAGAGAGAGAGGAGGAAGCAGGCTCCCTGCTGAGCAGAGAGCCCGATGTGGGACTCAATCCCAGGACTCTGAGATCATGACCTGAGCCGAAGGCAGCAGCTTAACCCACTGAGCCACCCAGGCGCCCCAGGTTTTAAGAAGTTTTAAAACAGCACATAGCAACAAACAAGGAATGGAGAGAATCTGACTTCCAGAATTGTCACATATTATCTAAAATGTTCAGTTGTCAACAAAAATTACAAAAAATTCAAAGAAACAAGAAAATATGGAAATCAACAGAAACTATCCCTGAAGAAACCCAGATCTTAGATTTATTTAACAAAGATTTAAAAGCCAGCTATTTTAAATATATTCAAGGAACTAAAAAGGAACCATGTCTAAAGAAGTATAGGAAAAGTATGAGAATTATTTCTCATCAAGTTGAAAACATCAATAAAAAGATAAAAAGAAACCAAGTATAAATTCTGAAGTTGAAAAGTACAATAAATGAAATGGAAATTTTACTAGAGAAGATTAACAGTGAATTTGAGCAGACAGAAAAAGAATCATCTCTGGGGGCGCCTGGGTGGCTCAGTGGGTTAAGCCCCTGCCTTCGGCTCAGGTCATGATCTCAGGGTCTTGGGATCGAGCCCCGCATCGGGTTCTCTGCTCAGCAGGGAGCCTGCTTCCTCCTCTCTCTCTCTGCCTACTTGTGATCTCTGTCTGTCAAATAAATAAATAAAATCTTTAAAAAAAAAAAAAAAGAATCATCTCTGAACCTTAAATACGAGTCAATTGAGATTTTCAAGTCTGAGGAACAAAATAAAAAAAAAAAACAGTAAATAAAAATGAACAGATTCAATGGATATAAAGTTTCAGTTATAAAAGAGTTAAGTCTGAGATATCTGCAGTACAACATAATGCTGATAGTTAACAATACTGTATTATACACTTAAAATTTTTTTATGATAGTAAATCTCATGGTAAGTGTTCTCACCACAAAACAACACAACAATAAAAAAGCAAAATGGCACAAGGACACTTTTGGCAGTGATGGCTATAACTATTACTTTGATTGTGGTGATTGTTTCATGTGTGTATACGTATGTCCAAACTCATCAAACTGCATATATTAAATGTGTGCATTATTTTGTATTTCAAACATACCCCAATAAAACTGTTAAGAAAAACAATATAAGACAATTGGGGTGCCTGGGTGGCTCAATGGGTTAAGCCTCTGCCTTCGGCTCAGGTCATGATCCCAGGGTCGTGGGCTTGAGCCCCATATCAGGCTCTCTGCTAAGCAGGGAGCCTGCTTCCGCCTCTCTCTCTGCCTGCCTCTCTGCCTATTTGTGATCTCTGTCAAATAAATAAATAAAATCTTAAAAAAAAAAGAAAAAGAAAAACAACAGAAGACAAAAAAACAAAACAAAAAACCAAAACAGAGCCTCAGAGAGCTCTGGACATTCAAGCATACCAACATATGGGAGTTGCAAAGAGAGGAGAGAGAAAAAAGCATGGAGAATATTTAAAGAAATAACAGCAAGAATATTTTCCCCATCTGATGAAAAATATTAATCTAGACATCCAAGAAGCTCAACAAACTCCAAATAAAACAAAGTTAAAGAGATTCATATGTAGATACATCATAATAAAACTGATGAAAGACAAAGAACTTTGAAAGTAACAAAAGAGAAGTAACTTATCATGTACAGGGATTCTCAAAAAATTAACAGGTGATTTCTCATCAGAAAGCATAGAGGCCATATGTTATAGAAAGATCTATTCAAAGATCTGAAGGAGAAGGATTATCAACAAAGAACTCTATATCCAGCAAAACTATCATTCAAAAATGAAAGAGAAACGAGAACTTCCCAGATAAACAAAATTGCAAGATTTCCTCACTTGAAAACATGTCCTACAAGAAATACTAAAGGCAGTCCTTCAGGCTGAAGCAAAAAGGGACTACATAGTAACTTGAATTCACATGAAGAAATAAAGAGAACAAGTAAAGTAACTACATCAATAAATATAAAAGGCAACATAAATGCATTTTTTGTCACTTAAAAAAAAATTCCGTCTGGCTTGAAAGACATATGCATTAAGAATTATAAATCTGGGGGTATATTCCAAGATGAAAGAGGAGTAAAAGACCTAAATTTCATCTGGTCCCAGAAACTCAGCTAGATAGTTATCAAACCATTTTGAAACTTACAAACTTATCTGGAGATCAACGAAAAGACTAGCAAGAACTCTATGAACAGAAAAATGATGACTTTAAGCAAGGTAGGAGGTACAGATAATTGAATCTGAGGCAATATTTGGGAAGATAGACCACAGAGGGAGGCAGTCTCCATTAGCTGGCTACCAGTAAGTGACAGAGCAGAGGAGCACAAAATCAGAACTTTTAGAAGTCTTCTCTGTTGAGGGACTTTGCTCTGGTGGCTATGTGTGTGTGTGTGCAGGGGTGGGGGGGTGCTGTGGAACATTTGCTGGGACAGTGTGGTCTCAGGACCCTGGGGGTAAAAGAAAGACTGGGGGTGCCTGAGTGTAGCAGAGCTCCCAGGTATCCGAGCAGGGAACCCAGCTTCAAAGTGAACAGAGGAGTGGGCTTTCAGCCTAGGGTTGCCAAATACCATTATTCACGGCACTGTGGGGCCCTGCTCTTTGAGTGGGCCCCAAAAGCAGGAGAGCTAGAGAGATTCCCCTACCTTCCCCACAGGAATCTGCTGCGTTTAAAGACTCCAAACAGGGCCATCTGCTGAAACAGAAATGCTCAGTCACAGGCTGAGTTATCACAGAGTGCTGCCAGAGACCAGGGAGAGAGGAGTGATTAACTGCTTTTCTCTAACTAAGGAGTGGGGCCCAGAGTTCTTGGTTAATCTGTGGTGAGAGATTCGGAGGTCGCCATTTTCATCTCATCCTCTAAAGCTGTGTAGAAAGCCTTCAGGGAACAAAAGCTACTGAGAGTAAACTGGAGCAGGTTACTTAGCCTGGCTCACTGGCAAGGGCACTAAAATTCCACTTGGGAAAGACATTTGAAAATCAATGCAATAGGCCTCTCCAATAGAAGATCAGCAAAAACATCCAGCCAAGGCCAATTTTACTGATCAATGGGAAATGCAAAACTCCAGTGCTAAGGGAATACAGCTCATAGAATTCATGGCTTTTCCCCCATAATCCTTTAGTTCTTCAACTTTAAATTTTTAAATTTTCTTTTTCTTTTTGTGAAAATTTCTCTTTCCTTTTTAAACCAACTTCTTCTCTTATCAATTCCTTTTTTAAAATCTTTTTTAATTTTCATTTTTATAGTCATATTCTATTCCTCCATTGTATTTAACATTATCTTTTGCATATTTATATGTATATGTATATATATATATATATATATACACACATACACACACACACATATACACACAAGTTATTCTTTCTTTAAAGTTTTGGGATGCTGTTTCTTCTAAAAGACAACATATACCCAAAAACTAGTGTATGGTTCTGTTCTATTCACCTCCTGATCACATTCTCTCTCTAATTTTTTTTTTTTCAATAAACTTCTCTTATCAATTGCTTTTTTAAAATCTTTTTTTTAATTTTCATTTTTACAGTCATATTCTATCCCTTCATTGTCTTTAACTTTATTTCTGTGTATATATAAGTTTTTCTTTCTTTAAAATTTTGGGATGCAGTTTCTTCTAACAGACCAAAATACACCCAAAATCTAATGTATGGTGTTCCATTCATCAGCCTGAACATATTCTTTTCTTTTTCTTTTTTTTCTTTTACCCTCAGTTTCAGTTCTCTTCTCATTTGTTTAATGTATAGTTCTCTGGGCTTGTTGTAACCCTTTTAGAATTTTGTTCTTTCATGCATCTATTCTTCTCTGGACAAAATGACAAAATGGAAAAAATGACCTAAAAAAAAAAAATACAACAAAGGGCAGTACCATCTGCCAGGGACCTTATCAATATGGACATTAATAAGATGTTGGAACTAGAATTCAGAATAATGGTTGTAAAGATACTAGCTTGCCTTGAAAAAGCATAGAAGACACTAGAGAATCCCTTTGTGGAGAAATGAAATCTAACCAAGTCAAAGTTTTAAAAGGCTATTAATGAGGTGCAATAAAAAATGGAAGCTCTTAATGGAGACTGCTAGGATAAATGAGGCAGGGAAGAGAATTAGTGATATAGATGACCAAATGATGGAGAATAAAGAAGCTGAGAAAAAGAGAGATAAACCACTACTGGATCATGAGGGAAAAATTTGAGAGATAAGTGATACCATAAAATGAAACAATATTAGAATAATTGGGATCCCAGAAAAAGAAGAAAGATTGAGAGGGGCAGAAGGTATTCTAGAGCAAATTATAACAGAATTTCCCTAATTTGGGAATGAAAACAGGCATAAACATCTAGGAGGTACAGAGAAACCCCTCAAAATCAAAAAAAGGTCAAACCCCAACATTTAATAGTAAAACTTAACAAATCTCAGAGATGAAGAGAAAATTTTGAAAGCAGCTCAGGACAAGAGATCTGTAACCTACAATGGTAGAAACATTAGATTTGCAGCACACCTATCCACAGAGATCTGGGAGGCCAGACAGGACTGGCATGATCTGGTACTAAACAAGAAAAAAATATGCATCCAAGAATACTTTATCCAATAAGGCTGATAGAAGGAGAGATAAAAACCTTCCATGGCAGATAAAAACTAAAGGAATTTGTGATCACCAGACCAGCCCTACAAGACATACTGAAAGGGGTCTTCTAAGCAAAGAGAGAGCCCAAAAGTAACACAGACCAGAATGGAACAGAGACAATATCCAGTAAAAGGCACCTTACAGGCAATACGAGGCACTAAATTCATATCTTTCAATAGTTACCCTAAATGTAAATGGGCTAAATGCTCCAATCAAAAGATACAGGGTATCAGATTGGATTTTAAAAAATAATAAGAAGAACCACCAATATGCTGCCTCCAAGAGTCTCATTTTAGACCCAAAGACACGTCCAGATTTAAAGTGAGGGAGTGGAAAGCCATTTATCATGCTAATGTACCTAAAGAAAAAAAAAAAGCTGTGGTGTTAATCCTTACATCAGAAAAATTAGATTTTAAACCAAAGACTGTAATAAAAGATGAAGAAGGACACAATATCATACTTAAAGTTTCTATGCAACAAAAATATCTAACAATTGTAAATATTTGTGCCCCTAACATGTGAGCAGCCAATTAATAACAAAATCAAACAAACACATCAACAATAATAGAATAATAACAGGGGACTTTAACACCCCCATCAAGGAAATGGACAGATGATCTAAGCAAAAGATCAATAAGAGCTTTAAATGACACACTGGACCAGATGGACTTCACGGATATATTTAGAAAATTCCATCCCAAAGCAACACAATACACATTCTTCTCTAGTGCACATAAAACATTCTCCAGAATAGATCATATCCTGGGTCACAAATTAGGTTTCAACTAGTACCAAAAGACTTGGATCATTCCCCGAATATTTTCAGGCCACAATTCTTTGAATCTTGAGCTCAATCACAAAAGGAAAATTGGAAAGAACTCAAATATATGGAAGGTAAAGAGTATCCTACTAAAGAATGAATGAGTCAACCAGGAAATTAAAGAAGAATTGAGGGGCGCCTGGGTGGCTCAGTGGGTTAAGCCTCTGCCTTTGGCTCAGGTCATGATCTCAGGATCCTGGGATCAAACCCCGCATCCAGCTCTCTGCTCAGTGGAGAGTCTGCTTCCCCCCTTCTCTCTGCCTGCCTCTCCACCTACTTGTGATCTCTCTGTCAAATAAGTAAAATCTAAAAAAAAAAAAAAAAAAAAAAAAAAAGAATCGGAAAAATTCATGGAAACAAATGAAAATGAAAACACAACTGTTCAAAATATTTGGGACACAGCAAAGGTGGTCCTAAGAGGGAAGTATATAGCAATTCAAGCATTTCTCAAGAAACAAGGAAGGTCTCAAATACACAACCTAAACCCACACCTAAAGGAGCTAGAGAAGAACAGCAAAAAAAGCCTAAACCCAGCAGGAGAAGACAAATAATGAAGATCAGAGCAGAAATCAATGAAACAGAAACCAAAAGAACAGTAGAACAGATCAATGAAACTAAGAGCTGGTTCTTTGAAAGAATTAATAAAATTGATAAACCCCTGGCCAGACTTTGTAAAAAGAAAAGAGAAAGGACCCACATAAATAAAATCATGAATGAAAGAGGAGCAATCACCAACACAAAGAAATACAATTTTAAAAACATACTATGAGCAACTATATGCCAGCAAATTAGACAATTTGGGAGAAATGGATGCATTCCTAGAGACATATAAATGACCAAAACTGAACCAGGAAGAAATAGAAAAACTGAACAGACCCATAACCAACAACAAATTTGAAGCAGTAATCCAAAATTTCTCAACAAACAAGAGCCCAGGGCCAGATGACTTCCATTCTACTAAACATTTAAAGAAGAATTAATGCTTATTTCTCCAAAACTGTTCCAAAAAATAGAAATGGAAGGAAAACTTCCAAACTCATTTTATGAAGCCAGAATTACCTTGATCCACAAATGAGACAAAGACCCCATCAAAAAAGAGAATTACAGATCAATATTCCTGATGAACACTGATGCAAAAATTCTCACCAAAATACTAGCCAATAGGATCCAACAGTACTTTAAAAGGATTATTCACCGTGACCAGGTGGGATTTATTCTTGGGCTGCAAGGTTGGTTCAACATCTGCAAATCAATCAATGTGATGCACTACATTTAATAAAAGTAAAGGACAAGAACCATATGACACTCTCAATAGATGCAGAAAAGCATTTGACAAAGTACAGCATCCTTTCTTGATTAAAACTCTTCACAGTGTAGGGATATACCTCAATATTATAAAAAACATCTATGAAAAACCTATAGAGAATATAATTCTCAATGGGAAAAAAACTGAGAGCTTTTCCCTGAAGGGCAGGAACATAGCAGAGCTGTCCAATATCACCTGTGCTGTTCAACATAGTACTATGAGTCCTAGCTTTAGCCATCAGACAACAAAAAGAAATTAAAGGCATCCAAATCAGCAAAGAAGAAGTCAACTATCACTCTTTGCAGATGATATGATACTTTATGTGGAAAACCCAAAAGACTCCATCCCACAACTGCTAGGACTCATATAGGCATTCAGTAAAGTGTCAGGATATAAAGTCAATGCAAGAAATCAGCTGCATTTCTATACAACAACAAGACAGAAGGAAGAGAATTCAAGGAATCCATTTATAATAGCACCCCAAACCATAAGATACCTAGGAATAAACCTAATCAAAGAAGCAAAAAAACCTGTCCTCAGAAAACTGTAGAATACTCATGAAAGAAACTGAAGAAGACACAAAGTGGAAAAATGTCCCATGCTCATGGACTGGAAGAATAAACACTGTTAAAATATCTATGCTACTGGGGCACCTGGGTGGCTCAGTGGGTTAAAGCCTCTGCCTTCGGCCCAGGTCATGATCCCAGGGTCCTGGGATTGAGCCCCGCATTGGGCTCTCTGCTCAGTGCAGAGCCTCTCTCTCTCTCTCTCTCTGCCTGCCTCTCTGCCTACTTGTGTTCTCTGTCAAATAAATAAAATCTTAAAAAAAAATCTATGCTACCTAGAGCAAGCTATACATTTAGTGTAATCCCTATCCAAATATCATCAACATTTTTCACAGAAATGAAGAAATAATCTTAAAATTTGTATGGAACCAGAAAAGACCCTGAATTGCCACAGCATGTTGAAAAAGAAAAACAAAACTGGTGGTATCATAACTCCAGGCTTCACGTTCTATTACAAAGCTGTCGTCATCAAGACAGTATGGTACTGGCACAAAAACAGACACACAGATCAATGGATCAGAATTGAAAACTCAGAAATGGACCCTCAACTCTATGGTCAACTAATCTCTGTCAAAGCAGAAAGGAATATCCAATGGAAAAACAACAACAACAACAACAACAACAACAGTCTCCTAAACAAATGGTGTTGGGAAAATTGGACAACCACATGCAGAAGAATGAAAATGGACCATTTCCTTAAATCATACACAAAAACAGACTCAAAATGGATGGAAAACTTAAATGTGTGACAGGAATCCATAAAAATCCTTGAGGAGAACACAGGCAGCAACCTCTTCGACCTCAGCCACAGCAACTTCTTCCTAGACACATCGCCAAAGGCAAGGGAAGCAAAGGCAAAAATGAACTCTTGGGACTTCATCAAGAAAGCACAGCAAAGAAAACAGTCAACAAAACCAAAAGAAAACAGAAAGAATGGGAAAAGATATTTGAAAATGACATATCAGATAAAGGGCTAGTATCTAAAATCTATAAAGAACTTATCAGAGTCACCAGTCAAGATGGTGGAGGAGTAGCAGACTAAGATGACGTCAGGCTGCAGGAGTTCAGTTAGATAGTCATCAAATCATTCCAAACACCTACAAACCCAACAGGAGATCGAAGAGAAGAAGAGCAGCAATTCTAGAAACAGAAAATCGACCATTTTGTGAAAGGTAGGACCTGTGGAGAAGTGAATCTGAAGTGATGGGAAGATAGACTGTGGCAGCAGCTCCCAGCAAGCAGTGGAGCAATGGAGCACAAAATTTGAAAATTTAAAAGTCTGCTCCACTGAGGGACATAACTCCAGAGACCAAGCGGGAGTGCAGCCCTTGCAGGGACAGTGTGGTCTCAGGTCCCATGGGGTCACAGAAGGATTGGGGTCATCTGAATGTAGCAGAGATCACAGGTATCAGAGCAGGGAAGCCAGCTACAGAGATGGAGCCAAGGACTGTGCTCTCAGCTCAGGAGTACCTTAAACTGTGACGCATGGCACAATCAGACCACTGTTCTTTGAGAAGGGTCCCCACAAGTGGCAGCTTGGGGGAGACCCACCTTCCTTCTCTGGATGCGGGAATCTGCTGGATTCGGAGACTCCAAATGGGGGTGTGTGCCAGAGACAGAGGTGCTTGAGAGCTTTTTCCCAAAGGTACACTGAGGAGTGGGGCCCCAAGCTCTTGGTTCCTCTGGGCTGGAGATTGGGAGGCTGCCATTTTCACTCCCGTCTTCTAGAGCTCTATGGAAAGTGCTCAGGAAACAAAAGCTCCCAAGAGTGAACCCAAACAGATTACTTAGCCTGGCCCCTGGCAATGGCTGTGTAATTCTGCCTCGGGCAAAGGCATTTGAGAATCACTACAACAGGCCCCTCCCCAAAAGATCAGCAAAATCATCCAGCAAAGACCAAGCTCACTGATCAAGGAGAACAGCAGAACTCTAGAGGAGGGGAAAGCAAAGCATAGAATTCATGGCCTTCTCCCCATGATTCTTTAGTCTTGCAAAGTTAATTAATTTTTTTAATGTTATTTTTCTTATTCTAACTTTTTAAAAAATTTTCCTCTTTCCTCTTTTTTAAACTAGTTTATCTTAACAATATCTTTCTTAAAAAATCTTTTAAAACTATAGTCATATTTTATCCATTGTATCTAATTTTATTTTTTGCATACATTTGGGTTTTTTCTTCTAAAAATTTTTTGGGATACAATTTCTTCTAATAGATCAAAATATAGCCTAAATCTAGCACAGGGCTTTATTCTAGTCTCCAGCCTGAGCAAATTCTCTCCCCTTTCTTTTTCCAACCAACTTCTCAATTCCGTTCTCAGATTTTTAAAAATTTTAAAAATTTTTTTATCTTTACAGTCATATTCCATCTAGTCATCATGTTTGCCCTTATTTTTATATACATATAAGTTTTTCTTTCTTTAAAATTTTGGGAAGTAGTTTCTTCTAAGAGACCAAAACACACCTGGAATCAAATGGGTGGCTCTGTTCTATTCACCAGTCTAATATACATACATTTAAAACAACTAAAAAAAATTTTTTTTCAACTTCTTTTTACCCTCTTTCTTCTCCCCCTGTTTTGGGGTCTCTTCTGATTTGGTTAGCATACATTTTTCTGGGGTCTTTGCCTCGCTTTTAGTATTTTATTCTCTTGTTCATATATTCTTATCTGGATAAAATGACAAGGTAGAAAAACTCCCCCCCCCACACACAAAAAAGAACAAGAGGCAGTACTGAAGGCTAGGGAACTAATCAATACAGACATTGGTAATATGCCAGATTTAGAGTTCAGAATGACAATTCTCAAGGTGTTAGCTGGACCCAAAAAAAAGGCATGGAAGATATTAGAGAAATCCTGTCTGGAGAAATAAAAGCCCTTTCTGGAGAAATAGAAGAACAAAAATCTAACCAAGCTGAAATTTAAAAAGATATTAATGAGGTGCAATAGAAAATGGAGGCTCTTACTGCTAGGATAAATAAGGCAGAAGAGAGAATTAGTGATATAGAAGACCAACTGACAGAGAATAAAGAAACTGAGCAAAAGAGAGACAAACAACTACTGGACCACAAGGGGGAGAATTTGAGAGATAAGTGATACCATAAGATGAAGCAATATTAGAAAAATTGGGATTCCAGAAGAAGAAAGAGAGATGGGGGAAGAAGGTACATTGGAGCAAACAAGCATCAAAACCCAGGAGGCACAGAGAACCCTCCCTCAAAATCAGTAAAAATAGGTCCACACCCTGTCATCTAATAGTAAAACTTACAAGTCTTAGTGACAAAGAGAAAATCCTGAAAGCAACCCAGGACAAGAAGTCTGTAACATATAAGGGTGAAAATATTAGATTGGCAGCAGACTTATCCACAGAGACTTGGCAGGCCAGAAAGAACTGGCACAATATATTCAGAGCACTAAATGGGAAAAACACGCAGCCAAGAATACTATATCCAGCTAGGCTATCACTGAAAATAGAAGGAGAGATAAAAAGCTTCCAGAACAAACAAAAACTAAAAGAATTTGCAAACACCAAACCAGCCCTACAGAAAATATTGAAAGGGGTCCTTTAAGCAAAGAGAGAGCCTAAAAGTAGTAGACCAGAAAGGAACAGAAACAATATACAGTAACAGTCACCTTACAGGCAATACAATGGCACTAAATTCATATCTTTCAATAGTTACCCTCAATGTAATGGGCTACATATCCCAATCAAAAGACACAGTATCAGAATGGATTAAAAAACCAAACCCATCAATATACTGTCTATAAGAAACTCATTTTAGACCCAAAGACACCTCCAGATTTAAAGTGAGGGGGTAGAAAACAATTTATCATGCTAATGGACATCAAAAGAAAGCTGGGGTGGAAATCCTTATATCAAATCAATTAGATTTTAAGCCAAAGAGATGAGATTTTAAGCCAAAGAGATGAGGAAGGACACTGTATCATACTCAAAGTGTCGGTCTAATAGGAAGATCTAAAAATTCTATGCTCCTAACATGGGAGCAGCCAATCATATAAACAAATTAATAACAAAATAAAAGAAACACATCGACAATAATATAATAATAGTAGGGGACTTTAACACCCTCCTCACTGAAATGAACAGATCATCCAAGCAAAGGATCAATAAGGAAATAAAGGCCTTAAATGACACACTGGACCAGAT
The DNA here is from genome assembly GCF_030435805.1 of Mustela lutreola. Taxonomy (NCBI): domain Eukaryota; kingdom Metazoa; phylum Chordata; class Mammalia; order Carnivora; family Mustelidae; genus Mustela; species Mustela lutreola. The sequence goes on along the minus strand of NC_081291.1, from coordinate 54,387,470 downwards.
GGACATCACAGATATATTCAGAACATTCCATCCCAAAGCAACAGAGTACACTTTCTTCTCTAGTGCACATGGAACATTCTCCATCCTGGGTCACAAATCAGATCTCAACCAGTACCAAAAGATTGGGATCATCCCCTGCATATTTTCAGACCATAATGCTCTGAAGCAAGAACTCAATCACAAGAGGAAAGTTGGAAAAAACCCAAACACATGCAGGCTAAAGAGCATCCTACTAGAGAATGAATGGGTCAACCAGGGAATTAAAGAAGAATTGAAAAAAATTCATGGAAACAAATGATAATAAAAACACAACTGTTCAAAATCTGTGGGACAGAGAAAAGGCAGTCCTGAGAGGAAAATATATAGTGATACAAGCCTTCCTCAAGAAACAAGAAAGGTCTCAAATACACAACCTAACTCTACACCTAAAGGAGATGGAGAAAGAACAGCAAAGAAAGCCTAAACCCAGCAGGAAAAGAGAAATAATAAAGATCAGAGCAGAAATCAATGAAATAGAAACAAACAAAAACAACAACAACAACAAAAACACAGTAGAACAAATCAACGAAACTAGCAGCTGGTTCTTTGAAAGAATTAATAAGATTGATAAACCCCTGACCAGACTTATCAAAAAGAAAGGAGAAAGGACCCAAATTAATAAAATCATGAATGAAAGAAGAGAGATCACAACCAACACCCAAGAAATACCAACAATTTTAAGAACATATTATGAGCAACTATCCTCTAGCAAATTTGACAATCTGGAAGAAATGGATGCATTCCTAGAGACATATAAACTAAGAAAACGGAACCTGGAAGAAATAGAAAACCGAACAGACCCATAACCAACAACAAAATTGAAGTAGTAATAAAAAATCTCCCAACAAATGAGAGCCTTGGACCAGATGGCTTCCCAGGGGAATTCTACCAAATAGTTATTTTTTATTTTTTAAAAAGATTTTATTTATTTATTTGACAGACAAAGATCACAAGCAGGCAGAGAGGCAAGCAGGAGAGAGAGAGAGGAGGAAGCTGGCTCCCCGCTGAGCAGAGAGCCCGATGTGGGGCTCCATCCCAGGACTCTGCGACCATGACCTGAGCCGAAGGCAGAGGCTTTAACCCACTGAGCCACCCAGGCACCCCTCTGCCAAATATTTAAAGAAGAATTAATACCTATTCTCCTAAAACTGTTCCAAAAAATAGAAATGAAAGGAAAACTTCCAAATTCATTTTATGAGGCCATCATTATCTTGATCCCAAAACCAGACAAAGACCGTATCAAAAAAGAGAATTACAGACCAATATCCTTGATGAATACAGATGTGAAAATTCTCACCAAAATACTAGCCAATGGGATCCAACAGTTCATTAAAAGGATTATTCACCATGACCAAGTGGGATTTATTCCTGGGCTGCAAGGTTGGTTCAACATCTGCAAATCAATGTGAGACAAATACATTAATAAAAGAAAGAACAAGAACCATATGACACCCTCAATAGATGCTGAAAAAGCATTTGACAAAATACAGCATCCTTTTTTGATCAAAACTCTTCAAAGTGTAGGGACAGAAGGTACATACCTCAATATCTCAAAGCCATCTATAAAAAACCCACAGTGAATATCATTCTCAATGGAAAAAAACTGAGAGCTTTTCCCCTAAGGTCAGGAACATGGCAGGGATGTGCATTATCACCACTGCTATTCAACATAGTACTAGAAGTCCTAGCCTCAGAAATCAGACAACAAAAAGAAATGAAAGACATCCAAATTGGCAAAGAAGAAGTCAACTATCACTCTTTGCAGATGATATACTTTATGTGGAAAACCCAAAAGCCTCTACTCCAAAACTGCTACAACTTGTACAGGAATTCAATAAAGTGTCAAGATATAAAATCAATGCAACAAATCAGTTGCATTTCTACACCAACAAGAGAGAAGAAAGTGAAATTAAGGAGTTGATCCCATTTACAACTGCACCCAAAACCATAAGATACCTAGGAATAAACCTAATGAAAGAGGCAAAGAATCTGTACTCAGAGAACTATAAAGTACTCAAGAAACTAACTGAGGAAAACACAAAGAAATGGAAAAACATTCCATGCTCATGGATTGGAAGAACTAATATTATGAAAATGCCTATGCTACCTAAAGCAATCTACACATTTAATGCAATCCCTATCAAAATACCATCAATTTTTTTTTTCACAGAAATGAACAAATAATCCTAAAATTTATATGGAACCGAAAAGACCTCGAGTAGCCAGAGGAATGTTTAAAAAAAAAAAGAAAAAAAGAAAAAAAAAAAGCCAAAGTTGGTGGCATCACAATTCTAGACTTCAAGCTCTATTACAAAGCTGTCATCATCACGACAGTATGGTACTGGCACAAGAACAGACACACAGATCAATGGAACAGAATAGAGAGCCCAGAAATAGACCCTCAATGCTATGGTCAACTAATTTTCGACAAAGCAGGAAAGAATGTCCAATGGAAAAAAGACAGTCTCTTTAACAAATGTTGTTGGGAAAATTGGACAGACACATGCAGAAAAATGAAACACCACACATAAAAACAGACTCCAAATGGATGAAAGACCTCAATGTGAGACAGGGATCCATCAAAATCCTTGAGGAGGGCGCCTGGGTGGCTCAGTGGGTTAAGCCGCTGCCTTCGGCTCAGGTCATGATCTCAGAGTCCTGGGATCGAGTCCCGCATCGGGCTCTCTGCTCGGCAGAGAGCCTGCTTCCCTCTCTCTCTCTCTGGCTGCCTCTCTGTCTACTTGTGATTTCTCTCTGTCAAATTAATAAATAAAATCTTTAAAAAAAAAAATCCTTGAGGAGAACACAGGTAGCAACCTCTTTGACCTCAGCTGCAGCAACTTCTTCCTAGAAACATCGCCAAAGGCAAGGGAAGCAAGGGCAAAAATGAACTACTGGGACTTCATCAAAATCAAAAGCTTTTTGCACAGCAAAGGAAACAGTCAAAAAAACCAAAGACAACTGACAGAATGGGAGAAGATATTTGCAAATGATATATCAGATAAAGGGCTAGTATCCAAAATCTATAAGAACTTAACAAACTCAACACCCAAAGAAAATAATCCAATTAAGAAATAGGCAGAGGACATAAACAGACACTTCTGCAAAGAAGACATCCAGATGGCCAACAGACACATGAAAAAGTGCTCACCATCGCTTGGCATCAGGGAAATACAAATCAAAACCACAATGAGATACCACCTCACACTAGTCAGAATGGCTAAAATCAACAAGTCAGGAAATGACAGATGCTGGTGAGGATGTGGAGAAAGAGGAACCCTCCTACACTGTTGGTGGAAATGCAAGCTGATGCAGCCACTCTGGAAAACAGTATGGACGTTGTTAGGAAGTTGAAAATAGAGCTGTCCTATGACCCAGCCATTGCACTACTTGGTATTTACTCCAGAGATACAAATGTAGTGATCAGAAGGGGGATGTGTACTGCAATGTTTATAGCAGCAATGTCCACAATAGCCAAACTATAGAAAGAGCCCAGATGTCCATCAACAGATGAATGGATAACAAACATGTCTCACACACACACACACACACACACACACACACACACACACACACACAGGAATATTATGTAGCCATCAAAAATGAAATCTTGCCATTTGCAATGACGTGGATGAAACTAGAGGGTATTGTGCTAAGTAAAATAAAGAAATCAGAGAAAAGCAATTATCTTTTGGTCTTACTGATATGTGGAATTTGAGAAACAAGGCAGAGGATCATAAAAGAAGGGAGTAAAACATAAAAAAAGATGAAACCAGAGAGAAAGACAAATTGTAAGAGACTCTTAATCTCAGGAAACAAACTGAGGGTTGCTGGAGTGGAGAGGGGCTGGAAAGGATGGAGTGTCTGGGTGATAGACAATGGGGAAGGTATGTGTTGTGGTGATCACTGTGTATTGTATAAGACTGATGAATCACACACCTGTACTCCTGAAACAAATAATACATTATATGTTAATAATAATTAAAAATAAACATGATAAAAAATTATAAATCTTCATTGATGGGCACACATATATAAAGATATAACCTGTATGACAACAAAGGATGGGGGAGTGATTGGTATAATATAGAAGAAACTTTTTGTATGCTACTGAAATTAAATTGTATTAACCTGACATATATTGTTATAATTTGTTAATTGTAATTTCTAGGGAAACAACTGAGAAAATAGATTTCAAAATACACAGTAAAAGAAACAACAAGGGAAATAAAATGGTAGTCTGAAAATATATATATATATTCCACACAGAAGATAGCAGTAATGGAAGAAAAGAGGAACAAAAAAAAAAAGGACATAAGACATTTTCAACATAAACAACAAACATAAATCTTATCTCATCAGTAACTACATTAAATGTAAGTGGATTAAAATCTTCAATTAAAAGGCAATTGGCCTTTTAATTAAAAGGCAATTAAAAGGAATTGGCAGAATGAAAGAAAACAACTATGATCTGATTACATGCTGTTTACAAGAAACCTACTTTATAGGAATACAAATACACTGAAGGTAAAAGGATGGTGAAGATATACAATACAGCTACCAAAGGAGAAATGGAGTAGCTAGACTAATACCAGATAAAATAGATGTATGACAAAATTTTTACTAGAAATAAAGCTTGTAGAATGATAAAAATGTCAATCCATTAATAAAACAATGATAAATACATATTCACTCAAAACAGAAGCAGCAAAACTCACAGAATGGTGGGAAAAATAGATCAACAACACTTGAAGATGTCAGTGTTCCATCTTCAAAATGGATAGAAAAACTATACAAAAGATAAATAGAATATAGGAATAATGCTATAAACCAACTAGACCTAATGAATATCTATAGAAATTCCAACCCAACAAAAACAGAATATACATTCTTTTGGAGTGCACAGGGATCAATTTCCAGGATAGGCCATTTATTAGGTTATAAAACAAATCTCAATAGATATGAAATCATACAAAGTATTTTCTCAGGTGGACATGAAATAAAATTACAAATCAATTATAAAAGAAAATTTGGAAAATTCACAGATACATGGAAACTGAAGAACACACTCCAGAGTAACCTATCATTCAAATAAGAAATTACATGGGAAATTATTAAATATTTTGAAATCAATAAAAATAACAATACAATATACCAAAATATAGAGCATGCATTGAAAGCAGTGCTTAGAGGGAAATTTATAGCTGCAAATGGCTGTCTTTAAAAAAAAGAAAACATGAAAAAGTGCTCAACATCATTTATCATCAGGGAAATGTAAATCAAAACTACAATGAAATATCACTTTATAATTGTCAGAATGGCTAAAATCAACAGCACAAGGAACAACAGGTGATGGTGAGGATGCAAAGAAAGGGGAACCCTCCTGCATTTTTGGCGGGAATCCAAACTGGTGCAGCCACTCTGGAAAAAAGTATGGATATTCCTCAAAGGGTTAAAAATAGATCTACCCTGGGCGCCTGGGTGGCTCAGTGGGTTAAGCTGCTGCCTTCGGCTCAGGTCATGATCTCAGGGTGCTGGGATCGAGTCCCGCATCGGGCTCTGCTCAGCAGGGAGCCTGTTTCCCTTCCTCTCTCTCTGCCTGCCTCTCTGCCTACTTGTGATCTCTCTCTGTCAAATAAATAAATAAAATCTTTTAAAAAAAATAGATCTACCCTACATTCCAGCAATTGCACTACAGGTATTTATACACACACACGCACACACACAAAATGGAATGTTACTCAGCCATAAAAAGAAGGAAATCTTGCCATTTGCAAAGAGGCAGATGGAGCTAGACAGTATTTGGCTAAATGAAATAAGTCAGTCAGAGAAAGACAAATACCATATGATTTCCCTCCTATTTTGAATTTAAGAAACAAGACAAATGAGATGAGCATAGGGGAGAGAGAGAAAAACCAAAGAAGAGACTTTAAAAAAAATTTTATTTATTGAAAGAGACTCTTAACTACAGAAAACAAACTGATGGTTATTAGAAAGGAGATGATTTAAATAAGTGATGGGGGTTAAGGAGTGCACTTGTGATAAGCACTGGTGATGTATTCAAGTGTTGACTCACTATACTGTATACCTGAAACTAATATTGCACATTATGTTAACTACCTGGAATTAAAAAAAAACAAAACTTAAAAAAATAAATATCTTAAGCCAATAATGTAATCTTCTACTGTAAGACACTAAAAGAGGAAACTAAACATAAAACAAGCAGGAGTAAAAAAAAAAAAATAATAAACCTCTGTGCATAAAGAAATGAAATAGAGTATAAAGACACAATAGTGAAAATCAATAAAACAAAAAGTTGGTTCTTTGAAAAAGATCAACAAAATTGACAAACTAGTTAGAATGACAAAGAGAAAAATAGAGAAGACTGAATTATTAGCATGAGACATGAAAAGGGGTATATTACTACCAACCGTACAAAAATAAGTTATAACCTAATATTACAAGAATTTGTATGCTAACAAATTAGATAACTTAGATGAAATGGACAAATTTCTAGAAAGACACCAACTAGTGAAATTATTCAAGAAGAACAGAAAGGGGCTCCTGGGTGGCTCAGCTGGTTAAGCATATGGCTCTTAATTTTGTCTCAGGCTATGATCTGAGGGTCATGAGATTGAGCCCTGTGTCCGCCTCTATGCTGGGCATGGAGCCTGCTTAGGATTCTCCTCCCTCCCTCTTCTCCCGGGGCTCGTGAGCACTTTCCTCTCTTGAATAAATAAGATAAATGTGAATGACTAACATTAAAAAAAGAGAGAAATAGAAAATATGAATAGGCCTTTAACAAGTAAAGAGATTGAATTAATAATTTTAAAAACTTCCCATAAAGAAAAGCCCAGAACCAATAGCTTCACTGGAAAATTTTACTCAACATTTTATTTATTTATTTGAGAGAGAGTGAGAGTGAGAGAGAAGGCAGATGCTTAATTGACTGAGCCACCCAGCACCCCTTTATTGAGCATTTAAATAAGAATTAATGCTAATGTTTTACAAATTTTGCAAACAAAACCAAACAAAGCAAACAAACAACAACAACAAAAAAAAAAAAAAAAAAAGGAAGAAGAAACACTTCCCAACTCATTCTTTGGGGGCAGTACTACCTTTGTACCAAATCAGACAAAGAAAACTACCGATCAATATACTTTAATAATAAAAACATAAAAATCCACAACAAAATACTAGCAAACAAAATCTAGCAGCATATAAAAAGGATTATACACCATGACCATGTGGGACTTAACTGCAAGATTGGTTCAACATACAAAAATCTATCAATGTAGGGGCACCTGGATGGTTCAGTCAGTTAAGCATCTGCCTTTGGCCCAGGTCAAAAAACATCCCAGGGTTCTGGGATCAAGCCCTGCATTTGAGCCACCTTCTTCTCCCTCTACCTGCCACTACCCCTGCTTGTGCTCTGTCAAATAAATAAATAAAATCTTTAAAAAACATAAATATATCAGTGTAATTCATCAAGTAAATAGAATAAGAAAAAAAATCAGATGGTCACTTTAATAGATGTGGGGAGAGCATGTGAGAAAAATCCAATACCTTTTTATGACAAAAACACTAAAAAACTAGGAAAAGAAGGGAACTTCTTCAATGTGATAAGACCATTTACCAGAAACTTACAGTTAACATTGGACTTAATGGCTAAAGACTGGAAGTTTTCCTTCTAAGATCAGGAATTCAGTAAGGATGTTCGCTCTTACCACTTCTATTCAACAGTATCCTAGAGTTTCCAGCTACAGCGAGTAGGCAAGAAAAAGAAATAAAAGTTTTCAGATTGGAAAAGAAGAAGTCTAAATATACTTATTTGCAGATGACATGATCTTGTATATAGGAAATCATAAGGAATCCACAAAAAAATTAAAGAAATGAATTCAGCAAGGTTGCATGAAATAAGATCAATATGCAAAAATCAATTGTATTTCTATACACTAGCAATGAAAAACCTGAAGAAATTAAGAAAACAGTTCCAATTTACAGTAACATCAAATATAATAAAATACTTAGGAATCAAGTTAACAAAGGAGTGTGAGATTTGGACACTGAAAAATAAAAAATAAAAAAACAAAAAAGAAAAAGAAATTAAAGAAGACCTGAATAAACAAACTAATTGGAAGATCTACAATTGTTAAGATGGTAGTACTCGCCAGTTGATGGTACAAATTCAATGCAATCCCATCAAATTTCCCACTAGCGTTTTCGCATGAATTGAGAAGTTGACCATAACATTTATATGGAAATGCAAGGAACCCAAACAAGCTCTTGAAAAAGAAGAAAAAATGTGGAGGACTCACACATCCCAATTTTATAACTTACTAGAAAGCTACATTATTCAAAACTGTGGTACTGGCATACAGATAGACACAGAGATTAATTAAATAGATTTGATAGTCCAGAAATAAACCCTCACATTATTGTCAATTAATTTTTCTGTTTCCCCCCTGTTTTATTGATATATAATTGACAAAAGTGTTAATTGACACTTTTAACAAAAGTGTATTTAAAATGTACATGATAGTAATTTGATATATGTATACATTGTGAGAGGATTTCCATCATCTACTTAATTAACACATCTATCAGCTCACATGTTTACCTTTTGTATGTGAGAACATTTTAGTTCTATCCTGTTAGGAAATACTAGCTATATAATGCATTGTCATCAACTATAACCACCATGTTTTATATTGCATCCCTAGACCTTGTTCATCTCATAGTTGAAAGTTTGTACCCTTTTACCAACCTCTCCCTATCTCTCCTGTCCTTCTTCACTGCAACCACAACCATTTTCTCTAATCTTTGTTTCTATGAGTTTGATTTTTCTTAGATATCACATATAAGTGATAACATAACAGTATTTGTCTTTTTCTGTCTGGTTTATGTCACTTAGTATAATGCCTTCAAGTCCCATCCATGTTGTTACACTATAACTTGGATATAGTAAATAATGCTACAGTTACCATGGCAGTGAAGACAACACTTTGGTATCCTATTTTCATCTCCTTTGGCTATATACCCAGAAAGTGAAATTTCTTGATCCTACAGTATTGGTTTTCTGGAGGAACCTCCATACTGTTTTTCATAGTGGCGGCACCAACTTACAAAAGGATTCTCTTTTCTCTACATCTTTGTCAACACTCATCTCTAGTCTTTTTTTTTTTTTTTTTAAGATCATTTATTTATTTATTTGTCAGAGAGAGAGAGAGAGAGAGAGAGCGAGCGCACACAAGCAGGCAGAATGGCAGGCAGAGGCAGAGAGAGAAGCAGGCTCCCCTCTGAGCAGCGAGCCCAATGTGGGACTCGATCCCAGGACCCTGGGATCATCACCTGAGCTGAAGGCAGCGGCTTAACCAACTGAACCACCCAAGCGTCCTCATCTCTAGTCTTTTTAATGACAGATGTGTGTCTAACAGGTGTGAAGTGATATCTCACTGTGGTTTTGATTTGCATTTCCCTGATTAGTGATGGTAAGCACCTTATCATGTACCTGTTGGCATGTCTTCTTTGGAAAAATGTCTATCCAATTCTTCTGCCCGTTTTTAAATTGGATTGTTTGGTCGTTTTTTTTTTTTTTGTTGTTGTTGTTGTTGTTTGTTTGCTATTGAGTTGTAGGAGTTCTTTATATACTCTGGATATTAACCTCTTATTGGATATGTGATTTGCAAATACTTTCTCTCATCCTGCATGTTGCTTTGTAATTAATTTTTGGAAAGGTGCCAAGACTGTTCAACAGTGAAAGAATAGTGTTTTCACCAGATAGTGCAGGAGCAATTGGCTATCCATATGCAAAAGATTAAGATAGACTCCTACTTCACACCATATATAAAAATTAACTCAGGGGCGCCTGGGTGGCTCAGTGGGTTGAGCCACTGCCTTCGGCTCGGGTCATGATCTCAGGATCCTGGGATCGAGTCCCGCGTCGGGCTCTCTGCTCAGCGGGGAGCCTGCTTCCCTCTCTCTCTCTCTCTCTCTGTGCCTGCCTCTCTGCCTACTTGTGATCTCTCTGTGTCAAATAAATGAGTGAAATCTTTAAAAAAAAAAAATTAACTCAAATTTGGGGCATTGAAGTGGCTCAGTTGTTTGAGCATCTGTCCTCAGCTTCAGTCATGATCGCGGGGTGTTGGGATAGGGTCCTGTATGGGGCTTTCAGCTCAGGGGGGATTCTGCATCTCCCTCTGCCCCTTCACCTACGCATGCTTGCTTTCTCTCTCTCTCTGATTAAAAAAAAAAAAAAAAAAAAAAAAAAAAAAAACAACTCAAAATGGATCACCAGGGACTTAAATGTAAGAGCTAACACTATAAAACTTAGAAAAAAACAAAAGTATAAATCTTCATGACCTTGGATTAGGCAGTGAAAGTCCAGATGGGACATCAAAAGCAATAAAAGAAGAAAAACAAATTTTACTTTAACAAAAACAAAATTTTGTATCAAGTAACACTATCAGGAAAATGAAAAGACAGTATTTTATTTTTTAAAAAGGTTTTATTTGTTTATTACAGAGAGAGAGAGAGAGCACAAGCAGAGGGGAGGGGCAGAGGCAGAGGCAGAAGCTGACTTCTCACTAAGAAAGGAGCCTGAAATGGGGCTCAATTCCTGGACCCTGGGATCATGGGACCCTGGGATCATGACCTCAGCTGAAGGCAAATGCTTAACCCACTGAGCCACCCAGGTGCCCCCAAAAGACAGTATTTAAAATATATAGAATGTATATCCAGAATATATAAAGAACTCTTACAACTCAAAAAAGAAAGACAAATAATGTAATTTTTAAAATGGGCACAGGGTTTGCATAAACCTTACTCCAAAGAAGACATACAAATGGCCAATAGGCATGTGAAATGATGTTCAACATCATTAGTCATCATTAGCCATTGGTTGAAAACGTACCACTTGAAAACCACTAGGATGATAAAAATAAGAAATACAGACAATAGCAAGTATTGGTGATGTGGAAAAATTGGAACCCTCATCAACTGCTGGTACGAATGCAAAATGATGCAGGCACTTTGAAAAAAAGCTTGGTAGTTTCTCAAAATGTTAAACATAGAAATACTATGTGAACAAGTTCCCTCCTAGGTATATAATCAAGGTAACTGAAAACCCATATCCACATAAAAACTTATTCATGAATATGAAATTTGTTTATAGCAGCATTATTCATAATAGCCCCAAATCAAAACAACATAAACAACCCATCAACTGATGAATGGATATATAAAATGTGGTCTTACACAGGGGCCCCCAGATGCCTTAGTCAGTTAAGAGCCTGACTCTTGATTTTGGCTCAGGTCGTGATCTTGGGATTGTGGGACTGAGCCCCAACTTGGGCTCTGCACTCAGCTAGGAGTCTGCTTGAGATTCTCTCCTCTACCTCTCCCTCTGCCGCACCTCCCACTCATGCTCTCGTTCTCTCTTTAAAAATAAATAAATAAAGTCTTTTAAAAAATGTGGTTTGTACATACAATGTACTATTATAAAAAAACTGATACATGCTACAACATAGACGAACTTTGAAAAGTTGATGCTAAGCAAAAGAAGTCAGACACAAAAGACCACATATTGTATGATTCCATTTATATGAAATGTGCAGAGAGACAGAGCCATAGACAGAAAGCAGACTAATGGTTGCCAGGAGCTGTGGGGAGTGGAGGATAGAGAATGACTGCACATAGGCAGGAGCTTTCTTTTTTGGGGTGATGCAAATGTTCTAAACTTAGATTAGATACAAATCACTGAACTGTACACTTTAAATAGGTGAGTTTTATGATGTATATATTTCATCTCCATTTTTAGAAGAATTGAGAAATACAAAGCTAGGGAAAGGGATCCAACACATAGATAACAGAATCTTGGGACACTGAAAAAACAAAATTGAACTAAAAAAGTAGAATTTCTTGAAGAAAGCTGGAACAAAGAAAACAAAAAATATTCAAAATTACAATTTATGGAAAATTTTCTGAAATAAAAAAGATGTGAAATACATATTCGAGGCACCTGAGTGGCTCAGTTGTTAAGCTTCTGCCTTGGGCTCAGGTCATGATACCAGTGTCCTGGGATCGAGCCCCGTATCAGGTTCCCTGCTTAACGAGGAGCATGGTTCTTCCTCTCCACCTTCCTCGTGCTTGTGTTCCCTCTCCTGCTATCTATCATAAATAAATAAAATCTTTAAAAAAGGGGGTGTGTTGCCTGGGTGGCTCAGTCAGTTAAGCATCTGCCTTCGGCAGAATCATGATCTCAGAATCCTGGGATTGAGCCCAGCATTGGGCTCCCTGCTCAGCGGGGAATCTGCTTCTGCCTCTCCCTCTGTCCCTCCCCCTCATTTGTGTGCACTCTCTCTCTCTCAAATAAATAAGTAAAATCTTTAAAAAAGGGACGCCTGGGTGGCTCAGTTGGTTGGGTGACTGCCTTCGGCTCAGGTCATGATCCCGGAGTCCCTGGATCGAGTCCCACATCGGGCTCCCAGCTCCATGGGGAGTCTGCTTCTCCCTCTGACCTTCTCCCCGCTCATGCTCTCTCTCACTATCTCTCTCTCAAATAAATAAATAAAATCTTAAAAAAAAAATCTTAAAAGAAAAAAGTCATCTGGCCATGTTGGCAAAAAAGAACATGGGGGGGGTGTTTGGGTGGCTCAGTTGGTTGGGTGTCTCCCTTTGGCTCAGGTCATGGTCCTGGGATGGAGCTGCACATCCAGCTTCCTGTTCAGCAGAGAGTCTGCTTCTCCCTCTCTGTTGCCTCCCCTCTACTTGTGCAGTCTTCCTCCTCTCTCCCCTTTTCTCTCTCTAAAGTAAAAAAAAATAAAATTTTTTTAAAGGAACACATGATTTATGAGAGAAAGAAGATTAGTTTGTCATCAGGTTTCTGAACAGCAGTGGTTTATGCCAGAAGAAAATGGAATGACACATTGAAGAAAATGGCAGCCAAGGATTTTACATCCAGCAAAATTGAACTTCCAAATATAAAGAACAGAGAGAAATTGTAATCAACATGCAAAAACTCAAGAAATATTCTTCCTATAATCCCTAAGGAATCTTCTAGAGGATGAACTTCAGAAAACCATAATTACTAGAGAGAGAGGAAAAGACAAGTAGGGACATTCAATATAAGTTTGTGTGTAGAGCTTAGCCTCAGTGAGGACTGAAAATTATTATCTACAATGCCAGATGCTCTGACAATGAAGATGTAGAACAACCCTTTAAATAAAGAAGGTGAGGCGAGTATATGCAAAAACAATGTTTAACTCTATTTAGTAATCATAATGGGAGGTGTGGCATTACTATTCTTACCCTAAGACTGTTGTATGTGTAAAGTGGATTAAGCAAATGACTAATTATGGAAAATTCTAATTCCATAGTCCCCTGTATACTTGAGAATGAAAATTTTCAGTGTGGAAGAAAAGAGATGCCAATGTAGTGTAGAAGATGACCAGTAAAAACCCTACAGTCCTGAATTTGAATTAGAAATAGCAGTATGAATTCAAGAAGTATTTTATCTTCATGGGTGTGCATGCGAGTGTGCACTTTTTAAAACCCCACTCTGTTCACTAAAAACGTGGAGGAATAACCAATCTTTAGATTAGAAATATTTAGATTAGAAATCTTTAGATTTAATCTTTAGATTTAATTTAATTTAGATTAGAAATATGGTTATTTAGAAATAACCATCTTTAGAGGGCAGAGTGTACCCTTGAAATATCATTTTCCACTGAAAGAAAGAAATCAGGGTTTCTTGGAGAAATGGCTGATTCCAGGTCTGAGTTTGGGAAAGGTCTGAGATGAACCTGGAACATCTCAATGGGCTAGGTAGCAAGGAAATCATCAGTGACTAGTAGGTTCATGTGAAAAGGACTCAGGGGCCAGTGGAAGAGGCCACAATGGGCAATATATGCTTTGACAATAAAAACCACATTGGGTTGCGATCCAGCTAGTATGTTCACACCCAGGATTCATTAAGTGACATTAGAGTAGAACAGATATAGGACCAACTGGGTACTTTCTGAGTACATCAGAGATGTCCTCATTATCTTGAAAAGTGAATCAAGAATTGGGCACATGTCCAATCCTTCCAGTATGCCAGTACCACTGTGTAAGTGAGTAATAGCTGAGGGGAAGTGTCTCCTCATACTATTATTCCAACTAATGTATGAAAACAACATGATGGACTTAGACTATCATCACTGTGCCACTGTCGGTGAATGAATGGATCTGTAAGCACTGAAAACAATGGGGACTACCACAAAAAAGAGTGAAGACTAGATTTGATGTGCCTCTGCTGAGAGAACACATTACCACCCACAGTCTTGACAAGAGGATCATAACTCAGTCCGATCTGGTCTCTGGAACCAGGTGGTAACTTGAAGGGTGTACAGAAAGCACACCAGTGTTTTGAACTGAACCCCGAGGAAGCCATTAGCAACAGACCATGGGAGACCCTACAGGTTCGGTGAATTGGATGCTTCACAAATACATGATAAAAAAAAAATCAAAGGAAGGAAAAGGAACCAAAACTTAAGATACAAAACAAAAATGTTTAAATAAGACTTAACCACAGTAGCTATGGATGCACACTTGGATAATGAAACCAAAACGAAGCACAGGAATGATTACTAGAAAAGTGGGTGTGGGGGTCACTTCTGGAGGAAGATGGGGGCAGGGGGATGGACAGGGCAGGGGCCCCTGAGATGGATCGAAAAGTGCTAGCTCTTGACTTTGAGTGATACTTGCAAGGGGTTCACAGTAAAATAATTCATTAATCTATTCATTTGTTTTGTGTTATCATCTGTATCTATGTTTTATTTTAATTTTTTAAAATTTCTTTCTTTCTTTTCTTTTTTTTAATTTATTTTTTATTTTCAGCATAACAGTATTCATTATTTTTGCACCACACCCAGTGCTCCATGCAATCCGTGCCCTCTATAATACCCACCACCTGATACCCCGACCTCCTACCCCCCGCCCCTTCAAAACCCTCAGATTGTTTTTCAGAGTCTCTATGTTTTATTTTTACCATAAGAAGATTTTTAGAAATAGAGAAAATAAGATAAAAAGGATTTAACATGTCTGTGTTTTAAAGAGTTTTTAAATTTATTTTTAAGTGATCTCATGACCCTATGTGGGGCTCAAACTCACAACCCCGAGATCAAGGGTCACATGCTTTCCCAACAGAGCCAACCAGGTTCCCCAAGATGCCTGTATTTTTTGAAAAGGAGAATGCTAGTGCACTAAAAACCTTTATCAAGGCATGATGCCTCCATTCCTTTTTATAAGATTAAAAATTCCTCTTGGTATTGGTGTCATGAAGATGAATATATTCTCAGTTGAAAATAACTTGGGGGGCACCTAGGTGGCTCAGTCATTTAAGCATCTGCCTTTGGCTCAGGTCATAATCCCAGGGTCCTTCTCAGTGGGGAGCCTGCTTCTCCCTCTACTCCCTGCTGGTGCTCTCTCTCACTGTCTCTTTCTCTTTCTTGCTCTTGGGTGAATAAATAAAATCTTTTTAAAAAAAATTTAAAAACTAAAAAAAAAAAAAAAAAAAAAGAAAGAAAGAAAATAACTTGGGCCACTCGAACCATCAAACAACAGTTACCTGGTTTGTATTAATAATGAACAAGCTCAGACCTCAGTCATCTGAGCTGGCCATCTAGCTATAGCCTGTCTGCCCTCGCTGTAACAAGAGAAGATGGTTGAAAGGATTTCTAAGGTTTTTTCTAGTTCTGTGAGTCTGATGATCATTTTCATATGATTAATACTTAATATGCACTTTTCTGCATTTCAGCATACTGTAATTTATTTAAATGCATGCTGTGAAACACTTTTCCCAAGCAACTATGCCCACCATGATACCCACAGGTCTTCCTTTACCACTGCTTTTCTCTGGAACTATAGGCATCGATAAGGATGGTGAAGGGCTAAATAAAGTATGGTGAAGGGCTGCCTGACTGGCTCAGTCAGTGGAACATGTAACTCTTGATCTCAGGGTTGTGAGTTTAAGCCCCATGTTGGGTACAGACATTACTTTAAAAAAAAGTAATGGTGCAGACATTAGTTTAAAAAACGAAAGTGTGGTGCAACCAAACTATGGATTCCTATGCAGTCATCTAAAAGGACGAGCTGGACCCCTGGGGATAAAAATATATGTTTATAAAAAATAAAAAAAGTATTAAAAAAAAAATAAAAGGACGAGCTGGACCTATAGTCCTAATTTTGTAGATAAATTTCTGAGATGAGAGAAATACACACATTTCAAAACAGGGTGCTGTTATCACAACACTGGCATTTAAAAAATTATGTGGAAATACTCATTTACCTTACTATAGTTTTCTCAGGGAACAGGATTTGATGAGTGGAAGAATGTTATGGAGGAACAGGGGACATTACCTTTTTTTCTTACCTTATTTTGCAGTTTCTCAAAATTATTTTAAAATTAAAGAATCATCCAGTGCATGTAGTAAAATGTTTAGCTTGATGAATTTTCACAAACTGAATACTCAGTACAACCAGTCCCTTGATAATGAATCAGAGCAGCCGCAGGCCACAGAAACTCCCTCCTGCCGTCTCCTAGACAGTATCCCTCTCACCCCCACCTAGGGCAACCACTATCCTTATTTCTAACTGCTGTTAATTTTTTATGAGCAAGATTACTTCTATGATATAAAACATCAAAAGAAAATAGCCTCCAAGGCTATATTTATCCAACAACAAAACAACATAACCTATTCTAGGAACACAGAAATAAATGGGGGCCCTTAACTGCAAGAAGCTCACAGACTAATGGCTAATCAAATATCAGAACTGCAGGAGAAACATGAATCCGATTGTACCAGTGCAAGGGAATGCTCAAGGAAGTGAAGGAAGGTTTCACAGAAAAGTAGGGCTTTAAAGGATAAGTAGGAGCTGCATGTTGACAAGGCTGGAAAGAAACTGTAAGTGAGCACAAATGAAAACTAGCTCTTTAAGACACCAGTTTCCAGGGAGGTCTGGTTACTGGTTAATCCTACTTGCGCTGTCAATCAGGATGACATCACTGTTGTTCAGGTTACTCAGGAGGCTTACATTTGCTAGCCAGGTAATGAGGAAAAGGAAGTCTTGGGAAACGGCACCCGGTTGCCCAGGACAGGAAAGCCATGCAGCGTACTGAGGCCGGAAAGGCTTTAATTAAATTCAACCACTGTAAGAAATACATCTATAGCTTCAGTGTTCCCCAACGCTGCCCTCTCTGCCAGCAGGTGATAGGCTCGAGGAAGCTGGAGGAAGCACCTATTAGCATCTCCAATCCGTTTACCAACGGGCATCAGGAAAAATGTTCATTCCTCCTCAGACCAACTCAAGGGAAGTTTCTTAGGTACAGTGCTTTTTGAGTGTTATATTAAGTGATTCTGTAAACTCCTCCTTCTGTGTTGTAGTCACTAAAACTTTTTCTTTAAAGATTTATTTGAGAGAGAGAGTTCCCGTGGGGGTGGAGGGGAAGGGTGGAAGGGCAGAGGGAGAAGAAAAGGAAGAGAGAATTTCCAGCAGACGCCCTGCTGAGCGGTGAGCACAGAGCCTGCTGCCCGGGTGGGGGTGGGGGGCTTTGGGATGCCATGAGACTGAGATCATGACCTGAGCCTAAAGCAAGAGTTGGACACTTAACCAATCAAGCTACCCAGGTGCCCCCAGAACTTTCTTTTTCTAACAGGTACTATATGGTGTGAGGTTTGGTGGATAATCTTGCCAGTGTTTCAGCATTAAATCCTAAAATTTAGGTCTATTCACTTCATAAAGATAGATGGTGTGTGTACTTTCCTAGATTGGTAAGTGCAAAGACTATATGAAGAATAAGAGAAGATCAAAACTGCTGATACACTCTTAAGAGAGGAAAATTGATAGCTTGGCACTTTTTTGGGTCATAGATTTTGTGCTAAGAGGGTAACTGGCTACTCTAATCAAAATAATTTCTTTACTGCAAGTTAGTCTGTAATTTCTGTGACCAAAAGAACAATGTACAAAGCCTGAAGAAAAGCCATATACAGACTATTCTGCATAGAGATGAATTAAACTGAAGACCAGAGGTGGTCTGCCTCAGTTGTGGATACCACCTGACTAAGAAAGATTTCAGAAATCAAAAGGACTGTGCCTCCTTAGTGTCCCTGTGGAGTTTACAAATGGAATTAGAAGTGGCCCAGGATAAACCAGGTGTGAGAGCAGGGACACTATGGAATGACCATGGTCACGAACATCACTATGACCTAATGCCTCCTTGAAATCCACCCTCCCAACCCCCATGTGCCTTTGGCAGCGCTGGTTTGGGACAAGACAGTTGGAGTGGTCTAGTCATTGCCCTGCTTACTAACTTCCTTAATTGGTTTCCTTCCTGTCTTTATGTGGATGAAATGAACCAAAGTGTGCAGAATGCTGCACTCATGCCTCTGGAAGGCTGCCGGGTGCAGAGAGAATAGCACAGACTGTGTTGCCACGAAGCCCCCAGTTCCTATTCCCGTTCAGACCAGCTCCAGACGCTCCAGTCTCTGTTCCTCATCTACAAATGGACGGGCCTGCCGACCCTGCAGGGTGGTGAGGTTCAGTGATAAGGCAGATAAACCTGACCCAGGCTCTGTTGAACCAACGTACTCCTTTCCATCCTATTCTTATACTCAGTTCAGAATACAACTGGCAGAACTTTCGTTTTCCCTATCTGAATCATGAAGCCCAAAATGTTTCATAAGATCCCCTCATTTGTGCTAACCTGGAGTATTAACTGGCTGGATTCCAAAAGCTTTTGAATGAAGTGATTAAAATTCAGAATTTAAATACCATAACATTGGTTCATTCAACAAATCCTTACTGAGCAGCTAGGGATGTCACAGTGAAGGAGCCATAGCCGCTCTCTAGAACATGACAGACTTTTAGGTTGGCCCTTAGGAAGCATTAATTTATTCTATGATGTGGTAGCAATACTAATACTTAGGTTTAGCAGAAACCTTAGTACCTTCCTTTACCACCAGACCCTCTAAGGCCCACTTCCAAATTGTTCCTTTCCCTTTCAGCCAACTTCCAAAACCTGAGGACTGACTCCCACAGTTCACCTTGAGACGATTTCACCTACTTTGTGAAAGAGAACCTGCAATAACCCAAAGGAATCACTGAGGTTCTCATCAAACTCTCAGGGCTGTCACATATGGTTGTGCAGGTTGTGGACTACACAAAGCTCCCTGGCCACTAAGGGACAGGAGGAAGGAAGGAATAGCTGGGATTTCAGCAGGAAACAGAGTGCGGTGAAACGCTGGGTTCATTCTCGGCCTCTGAACCCATGGGGTCTCAAAACAGAGTGGCTGCAACAAGATGACCTGGGGGATCACTCTGAAAGTGGGGCCACTATTTGTGTTCTTGATCATCTTAAAGCCTGGGACTGCTTGCTTCCATTGGGAACCTGCTGTCTCATGAAGGAGCTTTATCATTTAACTATGACCTCTGATTTATTCAACATCTGTATGTGGCCAGTACTTGGCAGGCATTTTATTCTTACGAGATTGCTGGAGGTTTATGGTATTCCCATTTTACAAATGAGGAATCTGAGATCAGAGAAAGTAGCTTTCTAATGTCCTAAGGCTAGTAAGTGATGGCCTGGGATTGTATATGAAGGTTAAATCATGGAGTCAGAGATTTAATGGACAGTCTCAGGTCAAGAGCAATTTCAGGAAGCAAGGGCTGTCCAGGAAAAGCGAGCATGGCTGTGGGCTACAAAGACCAAAAGACAAGCTATTTCAGTTTTGAAGGTAGAGGTCCACGGAGATGCACTCAGGACCCTTTCCCTGCTCAGCCTGAGGAACAGGCTGTAACTTCTCCTCCAATGTGGAAAGAATGAGGAGCTCCTTCAACAACTGACCTGCAGGTGTGCCCCTCTGCTGGGGAGCCAAGAGCTAAGCTGACTTCACGCCCCAGCAGGGCTCGCTTTCCACACACTTTAGTGCGTGTGTGGTGGTGGCGGAGCTTTAGTAATAATAATGGGGTGGGGGGTGGTTAAAAAAAACCCATGGGGGCCAGGGCATATTTTCTACCTCAAATGTACTCTTGGCTCAACCAGTTTTGAAACAGCGCTTCCTCTCCCCTGATCACTCATGCCCAGTTCTGGCACCAGCCAAGATCAGTCTCCTACTGTAAATACCGACTCTTCCTGTTTCTTTCAGGGAGTACGATGGAAGGTCTGATCTTCACGTCGGAATAACTAACACAAATGGTGAGTGCCCTGCTCAAGGCAGGAGAAACTGACAGGTGAACAGAAACCCAGGACTGGGTGTTTGGACTCAGATTTACCCACATGAGCCATCAAAGGTATGACCCATTGTCTCAGCGGAAAGTCAGTGCTGATTTAAGGAAACCAGAGAGAAACTCTGATACATAGAAAACTTCAACAAGAATATGGAGATGATTATCCTGGCCCTATGATTGTCTCCATTTGCTGTGGCAACTTTGCGGAAGGAGGAGAGGGGGTGGAGAAAGAACTGGGTTTCCCTGAAAGAAATGAGGTGCTGAGGGCAGGAGAGGCAGAGGCTCCAACAGCCCCAATGCTCCCTGGCTCTAGGGAAGGCTCCAGCTCTGTTCGGGGGGGTGGCTGCCTCCCCAGCTTGACCATGGGGGTGGGGAGGCAGATTCTAGAGCCTCTCATGGTCTCCTGCTCTCTGACAGCCATCAGAAAGTACAATCTGGTTAACCTCTTTGTAAAGTGACCACGGTGGCTGTGACAGTCTTCCAACCACCCCTCACAGAGGCGTGTGTTCCCTTAAGCCCCCACGTGACCCTATTTCCGGTTGCAGGAGTAGTGTATAACTATACCACACACGGCGTCCGGCGAGATGGAGCAGGGTGGGAGGAGAGTGTCAGCATCCCGCTACTGCAGCCTGGCATGTATGGACTGATGGACCAGTGGGACAAGTACCTGGAAGACTTCTCCAGCACGGGGGCCTGGCTGCCCCAGAGGTATGGTTCCCTGGAGATTCCCCATGCAGTTGTGACCCCAGCGTAGAGGACTCCTAAGCTGTGTTTGGTTCGTGTTGAGCCTGTACGGAGATAGTAGTGCCTGTAACATAGCATAAGCAGGGGTCGAATGACCTTGGATTTTCTGCAGGGGTGAGCCAGCCCACCTTTACATAACAGAATCACTGTATCTTAAGAACCGAAAGGACTACAACACAGTACTCCCATTATTTGATTAGAATTTTTACATACTTAACATTTAATATGTACAGCAAAAGCCACATTATAGTCCCTTAAAATTTTTTTTTAAATGTTTAAAACGTACCTAGCAGCCCTTTTTTTGATTTAGCAATTTGAAATTTCTCAATTTCTTGCTCCCTCAATACTTTAGGCATGTAGCATACTTGTGGACCTAATTGGTTTGAGGCTTCCCTTAAAATAAGTGTAGATGCTGGGATACCCTAAAACTTAGAAATGGAACTCTATTTCTAAAATGTCAGTTCCCCAAGTTCCTGTGCAACTCAAGTCAGCACTTTGACCATCTAGGCGCGTCCATGCCTATCTTGCTGAAGTTGCAAGCAGAAATAGCCCGAGCGGCCAAGCATCCTTCAGATCTACACTCTGGGAGCTCAGTCGCCCAGGGGACCAGCAGACCCAGTGTGCGGAGGGCCCAATTTCAATGCTGCAAGTCCCTTGGCGGCTTCACGGCCTGTGTCTGAGCCACTTTGAAACCTCAGCCTTCTCTTCTCACCGTCCTTGTTTTCTAAGGTATGAAGAAGACCGTCACAACTGCTACAGTTACACCCTCACATTCATTAACTGTATTCTGACCACAGAAGGCAAGGAGCAACTGGACAAAGAAGAGTTCATAGAGAAGTATGTGGTCCCAAGGACAAGGAAGGCCTCCAAGTACATCACACTCTACCGGGCGATAGAGGAGTATGGCTTCTATGTGACCGACCACCCTGATGAGGAGACAAGTCCTCCGGAGGGGAGCGGCTCGTGCTGAGTGTGCTAAGGGCAGAGGGACAGCACCGTTAGACGGTTTGAGGGATTTCTACATGTGTTCAACTGTGGTTAATAACAAGGTTTTATGGCTTTCTTTGTAGCACATTTCTACTTACTGCATTGTGTTTATGAAATTAATAAAAATTGCTATGTTTTGCTAGAGTTTTAAAAATTGTATGCAATACAAGTAAATTAAAAAAAAAATTTATTTGACAGAGAGAGACACAGGGAGAGAGGGAACACAAGCAGGGGGAGTGGGAGAGGGAGAAGCAGACTTCCTACTGAGCAGGGAGCTCGATGGGACTCGATCCCAGGACTCTGGGGTCACAACCTGAGCCAAAGGCAGACACCTAACTGACTGAGCCCCCCAGGCACCCCTCATTACAAGTAAATTATTCTCATAATTGTTCTATATTTAAACTGAGGTTCCATGTTACAGCATAAAGTGGCAGCATCTTTTATTCACAGGACAACAAAAGCTATTTTTTTAATTAAAGCTGAACAAATTCATTTTTCCAGGTGAACCCAGAAAGTGGGGATTTGTAGAAAGGTGAGTGAGACATAATTTATTAAATAAATTCTCCTGTTTTTATTCAAAAAGTGCATGGTAACCCTTTGACAGTAATAGTGAAAGAGAGAGAGCAGGAAAACAATCAAGTAAGGGTTTCTGAATCTAAGTTAGGAAATGGGCTCCACTTCTCAATGAGTCTTTATGAGACTATATGCAAAGTGGATGGCAACTCACTCAGTCAGTCTGTTTCTCTCTCATATTACTTGACCTGACATGAGGAGATTGGGGTGTTAAGCTGACCAAGGCAAGTACATCCCCTGTCTACTGTGTTTATTTATATTTTAGACTTTATTTATTTGAAGTCATCTCTACACCAACATGGGGCTTGAACTCACAACCCTGAGATCAAGAGTTGTGTGTGCTTCTGACTGAGCCAGCCAGGTGCCCCTCCTCTGTCTACTTTACGTATGGAATTCAGGGGGCACCTGTGTGGCTCAGTTGTTAAGCATCTGCCTTTGGCTCAGTCGTGATCCTGGAATTCTGGGATTGAGCCCTGCATCGGGCTCCCGGCTCAGCAGGAAGCCTGCTTCTCCCTCTTCCGCTTCCCCAGCTTGTGTTCCATCTCTTACTGTCAAATAAATAAATGAAATCTTAAAAATAAATAAATAAGTACAGAATTCAGGAAGAACACAATGAAAGGTCAACTTCTTTCTTTAATACCTTTAGGGGGAAGAAGGGGATAACTGGGATGAGGAATTATAAAGAAGTGAGGTGATTTTTTAACAACCACATCAGAATTCATATACCCAGGGCGCCTGGGTGGTTCAGTGGGTTGAGGCCTCTGCCTTCAGCTTGGGTCATGATCTCAGGGTCCTGGGATCTAGCTCCGCATCAGGCTCTCTGCTCGGCAGGGAGCCTGCTTCCCCTTCTCTCTGCCTGCTTCTCTGCCTCCTTGTGATCTCTGTCTGTCAAATGGATAAATAAATAATCTTAAAAAAAAAAAAAAAAAAGAATTCCTACACCCAAATGATTATTGAACTTTAAATAGCCAAGGAGAAAACATTTCATTGTTCCTCTCTGGAAACTGCTTCCAGAATTGTTTGTTTTTGACCAAATGTGATTTACCACCACGGCTAATTTCCCCAGCTACGGCACCAAATAAAGAGGTCTACTTTCTAAAAACCAAATCCATCTTCACAGAACCAATAATTTACTCATAATAAAGATATTTAGAAGACTTGCTACAGATCTTTAAGGCCTGTTTCCAAAGAGGCATTTGGGTAAAGTTTCAGCACTTGGTAACTTCAGTGGGGGAAAAAAGGCATAGTACATCACTTCCATCTATAGGTTCAGGTACTTTTAGACCATCTTGTGAGGTGGGAAACTGAAGAAATGACTTGCCCAAAGTCACATGGTGGGAAAACCAGAGATCAGACCTAGGTATGACTGCAAAGGCCGTGCACTTAACTCCCTGGGTCACCCGGCAATCTGAAAACAGCCAATGGTATCTGGGATTTGTGGCAACTGGGTCACAGATTTGCCATCATTAGAGAAGATAAAGGAGAAAATAAAGGTTTTGCTTTGACATTCAAATATGGAAAGGAAATAAATGTCGCAAAACAATTCAGATAAAATAAGAATAGTTAATGCTAGAAATACCAAGTTCATGCTTTCCCTTATGCTTCACTTGATTTTCAAACAAAGCTTTCAGGGTCCCCAACGCCTGTTTTAGGGGCTGCTCTCCAATCTGGGGGTGACCATAGCAGTAGTCACCCTATTTCTTTTTTCACTTCAGGAGGTCACAAATTCCCTCTCATACAAATCAGAGCACGACCCTATAAGCTTTACCCCTAACAAAGGAAATTCAGCATTGAAATAACACCAATAGATGGCAATGTTGCTTAGTTTTGCAGAATTACCACCTGAGGCTCCTTCCATTAAGTTTCTTTTATCATAACAGTTAAATGCTAACAGAAGTACAAGGCAATTCAGCATCGGCACCAACTCAGCTTCCCAGAGGAGTTCTAGCTGGCACTCCCAACAACGTGCCTCTGCATCTCAGCACGTGCTGCCCTGTGGCACACACCTAGTCCCCACCAACGCCACGCAATGGCCGCAGTGGCCAATTGCTGGGCTCCTTTTCACAGCAATGTCCGTAAAGTTGGCCTCAGTGTTCCTCATCTGAAAGTCTAAACTGATCCACCCAAAGGCATCTTCCCAAAGCCTTTGGAGCATTGATGAATTACTCCTACCACCAGGAAAACCCAATAAACAGTATTTAAACAAAAACCACATTCACACAATAGCTGTGTCTGG
The DNA here is from genome assembly GCF_030435805.1 of Mustela lutreola. Classification (NCBI taxonomy): domain Eukaryota; kingdom Metazoa; phylum Chordata; class Mammalia; order Carnivora; family Mustelidae; genus Mustela; species Mustela lutreola. The sequence continues at coordinate 54,362,626 of NC_081291.1, read as the reverse complement.
CTTCCTTGGTGCAGGAGATGCTTACTACCACTCTTGCCATCTCCAGAGCTATCTTCACTACTTTCCCTCAAACTACTTTACGTCACCTACCATGGCATAAAAATTGGCTACACATCTCCTAGAGAAAACAATTATGGCCGAGCTTACATTTTCGGTTCCTCTGAAAGAGAAAAAAGTATACCCGAGACGTGCCAGACCCTTTCACTGGTCATTTCATCTAGTTTGCAAAACACACTCAGCAGATAATTATCCCTGTTTCACAGGTGAGCAGACTAAGGTTCAGAGGCAAGGCTTTCAAGGTCACCACTGTTTCCCTAATGTAGACATGGAATTTAGACCCAGGTTTTTCTGATTCCAGTTTATCAGAATGGGCCATTTAAAAGTTGGGAAGAAGAGGGGCACCTGGCTCAGTCAGTTAAGCAATCGGACTCTTGATTTTGGCTCAGGTCATGACCTCAGAATTGTGGGATCGAGCCCCATGTCGGGCTCTGTACTCATCATGGAGTTTGAGATTCTCTCTCAACCACCCCCACCACCCTCTCTTAAATAAATAAATAACTCTTAAAAAAATAATAAAAGTTAGGAGGAAGAATTTCTACCTGCATAATATTATTTCTGAAGATGTAAAGATTCTAAAAAAAATCAAATTCTTGCAACCTTTCACTTAAAAAAATAGTGAAAAAAATACCTCTAAGTTTAAGAGTTTCAGATTTGTTTTCATCTTATGTATTCTTAAGGCATCCCTGGATTTCACAAAATAGCAGACTAAGTTTTTTCAGCTTAGATACAAGAAAACAAAGATTTGAGATAAATCGAGGGGTTTACTTTTATTTCTTGAAGATTTATTTATTTTAGAGAGAGACACACAGTGATAGCAAGAGTGGGGAGAGGGGTAGAGGGAAACTCAAGCAGACTCCCTGCTGAGTGCAGAGTCTGACACGGGGCTGGACCCCACGACCCATGAGATCACAACCTGAACTGAAAAGCTGGCAGCTTAACGGACTGAGGCACCCAAATTGAGGGGTATGACCTCAGGTAGTTTTAAGGAAGTTAACATTCATGGTTTAATTATTGGAGTCTGTAATCAGATTTTTAAAAACTCAACTCTGTTAGTACAATCATAAATGGAAGGTGAATGTGAGAAGACACCTCATTTCTTTTTAACCCATGTACTCCCCGACAAAGAGAAAACTAAGTTAAAAATCACATTTAAGTAAATAGTAACTTAAAAAACAACAAAAATGCCTTAACAATAAGGGGGGAAAAGGACAAAATTTTATTCTGTAAATAACAGTGACTTTTCAGACTTGCAGACTATGTTCAAAAAGGAAGAGAAACTTAACTAACCCCACCCTGGTAAACCTGCCTAAAACTATGCCCCATTCATGCTGGTTTAATCCCTGCCAAGCGTAATGTTATCAACTAACCACCTTCTAGAACTCAAATCTCCTTACAGGAGAACTTAGGCCAGCAGAGCCACAGACTTTACTATTTCACTTCGGTTTGGGAATGAGGTCAGAAAATGTCAGCCTCTAAAATGGAAGCTAAGAGAATCATCGTAAAATAATCAACTACTCAAATAACTGCTTTAACAGATGGTAGGTATGGTGGTTCTTACAAGAGTGCTTCCTGTCCACCCTCAACCCCCCACCGCATGCCTGGAAGCAACTGAAAGTCATCTGTGCTGTATTTCTGATTTCACATGTTTTTCTACGCCAGTGTCACTTCTGCTGTGGAGATCTTGTAAAGGCACTAAACCCAGGACCGAGAGCTCTCGGGTCAAGTCCTCCACTTGCACTTGGTGGCAGTGGCGTGTGGTGGTCACATCTCTGAGACGCAAAACCTTCGTCCTAGGGCAGAAACTCAAAAGTCTGTTGTGGGAGAAGCATGAACACAGGTGTCTGCCCCATCTTAACCTCCACTATTTATTTGCTATAATAATATATATTTTTTGCTATAATAATTTTTCAAAAAAAAAAAGGTATTCCATATTGGCTACCCCCACCCACCGACCCCAAAATGAGTCTGAGTCTGCAGAAAAATCACTCAACTAGTGCCTGAAGCACATAGCCTGTGCTAGTCTTAGCTGACCATCCAATGCCTGTGCTATTTGGATGGTGGCGTATGGTCACATCATTTCCCCCGCTTTATTGAGTAAAAATGTCTCTTATGGAAATGGAAAAGCTCATGAAGAAAGTAAGTGTTTTGGGTACCTGGGTGACTCAGCTGGTTAAGTGTTAAGTGTCTGCCTTTGGCTCGAGTCATGATCCCAGGGTCTTGGGATCGAGTCCCATATTGGGCTCTCTGTTCAGTGGAGAGCCTGCTTCTCCTTCTCCCACTCCCCTCGGTTGTACTCTGTCAAATAAATAAATAGAAATCTTAAAAAAAAAAAAAAGAAAAGAAAAGAAAGTAGGTGAGTTTTAAAGGCCTAGGAAATCCCCTTAGAAGAAAAAAAAAGTGATAATATATTGAGAAAGGTGATCATATAAAAGAATCCTGGCCAAACACGTGTTCCCCCTTTATTTGCGTATAGTTTTTTGCACTGGGTGACAAAACAGAACTTGGAAAAAGTGTTGGTTCCACAAAGTTTGATGGTGCTCTTGAGTGTGGCATGCTACTTTTATAAAGCCAGTGAAATCCTTGTATGGAGGGTGCACAACTGGTCAGCGCGATGCCCCTAAGCACATGTTGCTACAATGGGCAGCTTAGATGCCTTGGGAGGGCTGGAAAGTGCTGGAGCAGAGGGAGGATTTGGTGAAGAATTCGTTTTGAAGCAAGCCTGGAAGGTTCATGATTTAAGAGCCACATAAACACACTTTGAAGAGAGCAGGTGAAGCAACTTCCGTTTTCAGTGAGGCAGCAGCATCTCCCCCAGTGAACCACAGCCATGCCTGAAGGTGGTTTTATCACAGAACAAATTTCCAATCTTGCTCAACCTGAGCTTTTTAAAAAGAAAACACACGCCATCTGTTACATTTATTTCAGAAGGTGAGAAAAAAGTTCCAGGACATAATGCATCTACAGATAAGCTAATCCTACTCTTTTGGCTGGTAACTGTGAGGCTCATGTAAACCAAAACCTTTGTGGTACATCATTCCAGAACCCCAGGGCTCCTGGGTAATGCTGAAGAGCGCACGGGCTGCTACATGACATTCACACTGTGGACCTGAAGAAGGAAAATCTTTTCTAAGAGGCTGGTCTAAAGATGATGCTTTTGAACATTCTTCTAGAGCCTTCAGTTAGAAATAATACCTGTGTAGTCTTGTGGCTTTTCTGCATCTTTAATGTGGCCGTTACATGAAGGAGGTCCCCACAACCTTGAAGACACATTAGCTGATGATAAGATACATGACGTGGAGTGCTCACAGGACAAGATTTTGATGAAGGATTCATGGTAGAGTTTTTACCAAAAAGGCACATGATACACTGATCAGGCTTGGAGAGAAACATCACCACTAATGACAGATGAAATAGGGAAAAAAATGGCTCCAGAAATTTTGCTGACCATCAGGGTTTTGAGAGGGTGCTGCTTCAAAGCCAAGTCTTTGACTTTGCTAAGGAGCTTAGAGAAAGCAAAGCGGGTAGTAAAAATATTGAAGTATTAGCATCACTAATGAAGAGCAAGGACTTACTACTAAGAGACTCTTTCAAAGTGATGATCATTATTGGTCTGAGGTAGGGGAAAAAGTGGACAACCTCCTTCATTTGAATGCCAAATCTTTAAAACGGAGGCCATACAGATACAATGATTCTCGGGTGAGGGAGCAGGATCCTGCTGTGAACAGAAGCACCGTGTTAACACACACAGCTACAAGCAGCATCTCAGGCTGCCGGCCGAGGAATGCACACAGATTCCCATCTCAGTCATCTCTCAGCTTCCAGCTCGTACCATCCACTTCTGGGATATTAAGTGCCAAGAAGAAGACTGTCTGCCAGTGTCTTGAATTTGGACAATGGACGAATCTGACATTTGTTTCCCTCACACCAATACTGTCCTCTCCCCTGCTCGTCTGCCCCTCCACCCCCGCCGCCACCCTGCAAACCTTCAATGGTACGCAAGCAATCTGAAAAAGGCTTGGTTTATTGTGTTTTACCAAATGCTAACTGCATTCATTATATAACTCCATACATTATTTCACTACATTTTAAAAATTTTATAACAAGTTCACTGAAGCATGATGCAATTTTTCTCTAATACTGTACAATACTGTTGTGTACTATACACAAGCATGTCCATCAGTGAGTTTGTGGAAAGCTAAAGATTAGGTTTTAAAGGCTTTATGACATGAAAATCCTTGACAGTTATTAAACAGATTTTTAAGCGTTTGAGTAATTGGTTCAGGTTCTTAGATAAGGTGAGATACACATTATTTGTTCCCTTTAACATAACAGAATACAGAGCCTTACAATCCCCAAATCTCCTTTCTGGCACTCTCTCAGGAATGGCATGGAGGTGAGTATTAAGAGACACACGTGTACGAGTGTTTGGGAAACTGTTCTATGCCACATAAATGTAAACTACTGTCATTTTCAAGTAAAATCAGAGAGTAACAGAATTTCCCTGCCGCCGGAAGAGTCCTCTTGGGACTCATCTAGTCACACCTGCTTACTGAATGGATGAGGACCCCGGCCCACAGACAAGCTGCTCAAAATCAGGCGGGAGTCAGTTACTGACCCAAGGACAGAATCTGAGGCCAGCAAGGGGCTCTTTTTTCTCCCCTGTGTAATCTTATCTTGTAAAATACTAACTGCTTCTTGGTGCTGGGACTGCTATGCCCTTTAAAACTTTTCAATTATCAGGCGATTATAATAAGAGGACTCTACCTCACACTGAACTTGGCTTACTGTAGGAGACTCAATAGCATTTGTTGATAAAGCAGAATTCTGAGGTTGAATCATTAAAGTTCATCTTGGTCACTCCTCTCTCGTGAAGAAACCCAACGACTTAGAATCACCTCCTGTAACCAATGAAAATAAAAAGGTGACTAAAAATTTCAAGAACAGAAATGAAAGAACATGCTAGGCCTGTGGGATCACAGCAACATTTCACAAAGAACCGTCTATAGAATGATGATATCCACTCCCATTCCTTGTCACTGAAACACCTGGGGCTAAGGGGAAGGTAGCAATACACACCTTCCATGCAAATACCATCTGCCGTAATCACACCAAGATTTTAAAAGCTAAACTTGTGTTGGCAGTGGTATTCCATTAGCACATTGCAGGAACAGGAGTGCCGGTATGAAAGCGAGCCTTTACCATTAGAACCAGCTCTGAGACTGTGCTGGTATATCCAGGCCAGCACTAAGAAGGGAGCAGTGGGCTGGGCTGGCACACGAAGAACAGCTAACCTAGGGGGTGCGAGCAGGGAAAACTGCTCAGATGAGGCACGGGCACTGGGGCTGGCTGGCAAGGCTGCAGCAGGACAAAGCAGTGCGAACAAGAAAGGGTGCAAGGTGAGAGACAAAGAAAACTGACAATATGCTAGATGTGGGGGAGCAGTCACAGGCAGGGCGAGGGGCAGAAATAGTCACTAATACTGGGTAACAGGATGGCCGCCGTGGCGGAGAACACCTGCCAGAAGACTCAGAAGCCAGACAAGAAGTTCAAGTGGGGGAGTGAGTTAGCAGCACCACTTTAGTTTCTGGGACTGAGACCTGGGGGAGGTCTGGCCAGGAGGTCCCAGGCCGTCTGTAAAAGCAGCATCAGCTGGATGGTGGGGAATAATGGAAGCCAAATGACACAGCAGAGAAAGTGGCAGCAGGAATTACGGAGGAGTGAGAGTGGGCTCAGCAGGGAGAGGGCCTCTGCGGGGGCTTCCTGTTACCAAGGAAAGATGGTTTTCATTTTTTTTCTTGGGACCACATGTTCCAGAGGACACAATATGATGGATGGAATCTTTGGGATGCCATGAGTCTGTCTCTGAGTTTACCTACCTGAACTTTAATTTGTTTCATACATTCTGGGGACTCCATCTCTTTGTTAGTCATGGTAGAGGGTTTAATCAAATAGCACAGCATCAGTTCCTATTGAGAGATGAAGAAAATGTCCACATTCCACACAATAACAACATAAATTTCGGTGCAGGAAATGCAGGCAGGCTCCATTCCCTCCCATCGTGCGCTCTTGGAAACTTACAAAGCACATTAATTACCTCCTAGGAACATGACTGGGCCTGAGAGCTAGACTAAGGACCTGCCATTTAGTCATTGTGGACATGGCAAGAGAATGCAAATAAAGCAAATATATGGGTTATAAACCCAGTATTTAAAATATTAAATATATGCAACAAGTCCCATAAAGTGGGTCTAAAAGTACTAAAAGCAGTATAGACTCCCTATTTCTAACAGACAATGTTGCTTTTTATAGGCCATGCATAAGCAACTTAACCTGGACTCAAGATTGTTTCCACCTGGCCTCTGCTGGACCTTCTGGTCTCCCCTGCCACCGCACCTCTAAGAGCACTGGGACACAGCCAGAGGGGGTTCACAATCTGTGTTCAGTTAGCAAACTTTTGGATGACAGAGAACACACAAAGCTTTCATCCTTAGTAGTTCTGGTGTAAGATGAAATTTCCCGCCTATCTTGATGGCTGCAGAATCCAGCAGAACACAACCAGGCAGTTGGATGACTGTGGGTTTAAATCCCAATTCTGCATATAAGCTGTGTGATCTTGGCTTTGTCACTCAGGATCTGATTCTGATTGATTCCTCACCCTTAGCGATGAGGATAACAACAGTGTTCAGCCATAAATATTAATATCCTTCCTTTCTCTTCAAGAGATCTGCTAGCTCTGAAAAGAAATTTACCAATGTTTTGACTCCCTTGTGAATGTGTGTGAGTGACTGTTGAGCATATGCTGACAGCACTTCTGGGGAGGAAGGCAAGGCTCACCTACATCAATCACTACAGGAAATTCTGAAGCTCAATTCTTAGAGCTCAGCACGAGTGGGTGATGACAGGGAAAGTGAGAGGAGGTCAGCTTCTAGCCCCTTCTCGCTGGCAGGTGTGAAGTTCCTACAGATGACTTCTATGATTCTATTACATTTAATAAAAAAAAAAAATCCAACCATTTTAAGGGACACATGAATGTGAAAGCTGATGTTGTTACCTTGGAGACATTAACTGAAACTCTGCTCAAGGCAGCCAGTGACCTCCAACTGAAAGGTCTGCGAAGAGAGCCCTCAAAATTGTCATCGACCAACTCAATAATGACAGAGTAACTGGAAGACACAGAAGGCATTATAAAAATAAACAGCATGAAATCAACCTCTTTAAATGAATAATGCTTATTCTACCAAGTACAAAGATACAGAAAATAAAACATACATCATCTAATCCTAAATGTCCTTGCAAGTTATTGGGAAAAGTATTAATGAAAACGTTTGCTTTACATTAAAAACTTTCAGGCTCATCTCAACACTGACAAGGAGAGAACAGAAATGTTGCTTCCAATAAGAAAGCCATGAATTCACTTAACTGTTTAGATATTAACACTCACTGATATTAAGATGAACAATTACTGCAATAGATTAACTAAAAGTGTAACACTACATACAACACATTTGTCATAACCTATTCATTATTTTACATATAGTACAACAATGTTAATGTATAAGGCACAGATTTAGAGCATCTATTCCTAATAGGTCAAGAGAAACACGACTGTAATAGTTTCTGTGGCACTGAAAATTACACTGGAAGACAGAAATTTCCTCCTGTTCCTTTAAACGATAAACTTATTTAAAAATCACTCCAAACCTTGCGTGGTAAAATGGAGGGCCTTTTCGATACAACACTGCAAAGAAAAAGAAAGAAAATGTATAACCACTTGAAATCAAAATCTTATTAGTGGCATTTTCTCTTCTCTAAAGAGACATAAATACCCGATTATCTGTATATGGGTAATCTGCAATATGCCCTGTGGTCTATTTTTAAAACCCAAACTGTTTTCTTCCCCTGGAACAAAAAGCAATTAGTAAAGCAAATCTGTGGCCAGGATCCTAACAATTTTATCTCATCCTCACCTCACAAATGAAATCCAAATTCAAATACAAGTGATTTTGGTCTTGCCTCTTGTCTTATACTCTTCCAGAGTGAGAATGTGAAATGATGTTAAACATGCGAAGTACAGGGGCGCTTGGGTGGCTCAGTGGGTTAAAGCCTCTGTCTTCGGCTCAGGTCATGATCCCAGGGTCCTGGGATCGACCCCCGCATGGGGGGGGGGGTCTCTGCTCAGCGGGGAGCCTGCTTCCTCCTCTCTCTCTGCCTGCCTCTCTGCCTGCTTGTGATCTCTGTCTGTCAAATAAATATATAAAATCTTAAAAGAAAAATGCGAAGTACATATAATGTTGACCAATATTTTGTTATTAATTTCAAATCAAAGTAATTCAAAGGGTCTGAGCTACTCCAGCCAGGTACAAGCTGGCTGGAGTTTTGGTGCTAGAGATGAGTAAGAATCATCACTACTTTTTAAGAAATTCAGTCAGGTGGGGAAAACAGTCATGTAATCATACAGGCCATTTGGAGATGAGTCTGCCCTTCTGTCAATCTGTGGAGGTCGAAAGCCAGTGCCCACAAGAGCCTGGGGCAAGGACTCTGACCTGGAGAATCTTGAACTGCATAGGGAACCCTTCAGAGGCACAAAGTCTGTGGTAAGTCTGTTTATCAAACTCATTCCCTCTCTTTCTAGGCACGTGGCTAGATCATGTCTCTCAGTCTCCCAAGCAGCCAGGCTGGCCCATAAGACCCTGCCATGTACCAAGCCTGTACTTAGTCCTTTTAGAAGATGACCTTCAAAGCCATCTGGTGAAGACCACGGAGGCATAAGGAAGAAGGCTAGACTCCTGAAGCACCTTTGGGAGTTGATCTGCATCACCACTCAGAGATACCAGTTTTCAGATTGCACATGAAAAATTAACTTCTGTTGTTAAGCCTCGGAGATCTGGGGTTTATATGTAACTACAGGTATAAAATTATCTTTACTAATACACAATTATATCTATAAGCTTGTGACTATCCCCAGTGCAAAATCAATGCAGGCAAGCTTTTTATCCTTTGAGGAATTGAGAAAATTTTCCTTTTTGGCCATGCCAGTACTATAGCTAATCACATTTCCCTTAGGCTCAGCAAGCTCAGAGCCAACTTGACAGCATGAGTAGTAACCCGTAGGCCCATGGACATCACAGCAATCCTTCACCTAGACTACATTTACGAGGGTCATGTTTCCTTCTTACTATGATATTTCCTATTTAAATTGTAGCCAAAGGATTTGGCAAGTCAGCTCAAATTCACTGTGTGTTAAGGGGACAAATTTAAGTAAATACCCTAACATACAATCCTCAGCTTTCTGAGATGTGGTGTAGGGAAGGAAACCATGTACTGGAATGAACTTGAATTCAGGAGTTTTGCTACCTGCCTGGTTTCTGCCACTCATGGTTGTATGACTTCAAAAAAGTTACTAACATCTCTGAGCCTCAGTTTCCAAAATTGCAACATGAAGAACAAGGGGCAACTGAGATCTTTTCCAGCACTCAAATACTATTACTTACGATCAGGCATCAAGCATCTCTAACATGCTTCTGGGACACTAGAACATTACATAGCTGGAAAGCAGCCTCCACCCCTAAGTTGGATCATTTCAGATGACTGATAAGGTTGGTGGTATAGCTTACAAGTTACAAGCATGAACAGCGGCATCAGACCCAGGTTCAAGTCTTTTCAGTGTCAAGACCAAAGGACAACACCTTGTGTTTCAATCTCCTTCTTATAAAATCTGGGGGTAGTAATTGAAGATAGAGTTGTCGGCACAGTGGCTGGCATAAAGTGAGGGTTCAAAATGCTACCTGGGATAGTATTCATAATGATGACAGCGTCTTCAGAGTGAACAATAAAATCGTTTTACAAAAATGCCTCTCAAGCAGAAAGATGAAAACTTTCGAAGTCTAAGAAATCCTGGGCATTAAAAAACAAAGTCTGAGAGAATGGGAAAAAGAGAAAGCTCCTTCTTATAAATGTAAGCCAGACATGGCATGTGGAAGGAATGACAGAATTAGAAAATGATCAGGGAAAAAACCAATCTGGGCAACCATTATAATTATTGGGGATGCAGATATGCACAGTCTCATCCACCCATTCGTTGTCAATTACAAAAGGAAATACACAATTTTACAATGGATATATGATAATGGTCACTTTATCCAGCTAATCAAACTTAGTATCATCAACAGTGGGACAGCCTGACATTAAGTACCTCCTGACGGGGTACAATACCCACAGCACAGACGCAAGCCAAAGAATGTGAGCCAGAGTCTAATCGTGAGGAAACAAACATATCTAGAATGTGGGATATCCTATAGGACTCTTCAAAAAAAAAAAAAGTCATGAAAACCAAACAAGGTAGAAAAACTGTTATAGATTTAAAAAAAAGCTAAAGAGGTTGTGGTGGGGTGAATGGTGGCCCCCAAAAGATACATTCATGTCCTAATCCCTGGAATCTGGGAGGTGGCCTTCTTTGGAAAGGGCTCTTTGCAGAGATGGAGTGATGCCACCATAATCCAAGGGATGCCCGGTGCCACTAGCCGCTGACGATGCAAGGGATCAATGTCCCCTACTGCCCAGCAGACTGCCAGCCTCCAGAGCTGTGAGGAAATGAATTTCTGTTGTTTTAAGCCCCCCAGACTTTGGTAATCTCTTATGGCAATCCTAGCAAAATAAGAGAAACCTAACACCAGATGTGATACATGAACTATGAGTAGAGCCTGCATTAAAACAACAACAAAATCCCCATAGCTGCAAAAGACATTTGGGGGACAACAGAGAGAAATTCAAGTTTTCTGGTATTTTGATGATACTCTAAGTTCTGATTTCTCTCAGGTGTTGCACGGTGTTATAGTTATGTAGGAGAATGTCCCTATTCTCATGAGTTGCATGTAGAAATACTATGGGTTGTGTGAGCAGATGTGGAAAATGTTAATAAAAATATTTAAAATGTGGGGCACCTGGGTGGCTCAGTGGGTTAAGCCTCTCTGCCTTCGCCTCAGGTCATGATCTCAGTGTCCTGGGATGGAGCCCCACATCAGGTGCTCTGCTCAGAAGGGAGCCTGCTTCCTCCTCTCTCTCTCTGCCTGCCTCTCTGCCTACTTGTGATCTCTCTGCCAAATAAATAAATAAATAAAAATATATTTAAAATGTTTAACTTGAAAAATAAGCCAAGAGAGTGGTTTAGGAAAGAACCAAGACATGGGAAGAAGGCACAGCTCTTTGTTTGTGGTGAGTACAGAGGAGCTGCTCTGATGCCTCTTCCTGGATGCAGAACCAGCTATCAGTCTCTGAGCTGGGTGTCATGACTAGGGAGGGCTCCTCTGGTCTCTGGGAACCAGGTACTCTGCTGGCTTCTAACGTCTCCCATCATTCCACTTGTCTTGAGACTTCTAATTCATAGGCAGCTATGAAATTACATGACCCAACTCAGTCAGGGTGGGAGGGAGGCTTAGGAGTAACTAGATCTTAAGTCAGTCACGTCAACCAGTAGCTGCATGTGTCAGAAAAAAAATATACACCTGGAGCTGGTTTTCAGCTTTCTGGCCAGCAGAAGCAGTCTGGTGTGGTGGAAGCACACGGAGCTTGGACCCAGACAGAGCCAACCTCCACACTTACTTGCTGGGGGACCCCTGACAACTTCCTTGAACCTTCTAAACTATAATTTCCCCAGTGTCTTATAAAAGGAAGTGAATGCCATATGCCTCACAGGAGTATTAAGATTAAATAAGATGAAGGAAGAAAAGCACCAAGGCAAAGTGCTGGGTCACCATGAGAGCCAGCAGATGTGGGAACCTTTGGGTGGGGAATATAAGGAAAGGCTCCCACTTGGTTTCTAATCTGGTTTTCACCAGTGGGTGATCAAGGTCAAGTAGCTCAGCAGTTGAACTCAATTTGAGATCCATATCATTTGTTCCGAGTACTGCTCCTGGAATGAAAAGGGATTGACAAGATTTATTCAAGGGAAGAGTTTCCTGATAAGATGTGAATTTCATAATGGCCCTTTGTCATGGGTCATTACCTCTTTAAGCAGAAACAATAGTTATGAGGGGATGTCCTGGGCTTAACCTGTGTTGACAGCTCTAGGATATGCCTGATTTGGTCACTGGCCCTTAAAATTAAAATAATATTATTGTTAAAAACCATCGGGCACCAAGCGCCTGTGCCTAGAGCAGAGGAAAAGCTTAGGAAGCTGTTTCTCTTTTCTTTTCTTTAAAAAAAAAAGATTTTAAGTAATATCTACACCCAACATGGGGTTTCAACTTAAAACCCTGAGATCAAGAGTTGCATGCTCCACCAGCTGAGCCAGCCAGGCACCCCAGGAAGCTGTTCCTCTTATCCCAGGCTAGCACTGCTTGTGAACCCCTGCTAAAGCAGGAAATGTGAAAACACCCCTCATGTTGCTGCTGGTCCAGAAACCTGGTCTCACATTAATTATACAAGCAGCTCAAAGTACATGATTTGACCCAGCTGTGGCAAAGGCCTCCAGGGAGTTGGGAAATAACAGTTGTTTCATTTCTTTAAAAAAAAAAAAAAATCTGTCCTTTCAACCATCCCTATTAGGCGATTTGTTTTAAAAATGACTCTTCAGGGGCGCCTCAGTGGCTCAGTCTTTAAGCCTCTGCCTTTGGCTCAGGTCATGATCCCAGGATCCTGGGACTGAGCCCTCCATCAGGTTCCCTGCTCAGCGGGAAGCCAGCTTCTCCCTCTCCCATTCCCCCCACCCCCAGCCTCTTGCTGTCTCTCTCTCTCTCTGTCAAATAAATAAATAAAATCTTAAAAAAAAAATTAATAAAAAAAATGACTTCACAAATATGGCTTATAATTGAAAGTACATCAGTCATCATACATGATCATACCTCAGGTATGCTTAGAAGGCACTCAACAAAGGCCCCCTTCCCCTGCAATTTTTAATTTATTTTTTGTAAAGATGGTGTTATCCATGTTATATGATGAGCAAATGGACACTCAGAGAGATGAAGTAACTTGCCTGAAGCCACACAGTAAAGAGAAAGAGCTGGCTGTGAGGCCAAAGAGCTCTTTTGACTAGTCCCATGCCATCTCTGAAAGTAAGCGGGCAGCCTTGTTAACTGGAAAATTCTAACTCAAATTTCACTCATACAATGAGAAAGCTGAGGAAGACCTGCCAAGCGTTTGCACCAAACAGCTATTCTTACAAGAGAATGAAAAGGAGAACAGGGTGGGAAGCCAATGAAGGAAAATGAAACAGGCACATAACTTATTTAAGCATCATGAACTGTAGCGAACACAATTATGTGGAAACCCAACAAGCTAATCTCAAGCTTATCCTGGTCATTTGTGTGCTAACCCTAAGTCAGTGTATCTGTACCTGAAATCCAGGCATGGAAGAAACAAAAGAAGCCATTTATCTTAGAGGATTAGGAAATCTTTAACCTTCATTTTGGACTGCTGACACCCTCCTTCCCTACTAAAGAATTTAATGAAAGAGGTGGACTCTTGATCAGAAAAACACACCAATCTACAAACACAGTATTTTATGCTAGGGTCTCCTGAAGACTATCCTATGATTTCAGGTTAAGCACAATTTTATAACACTTAAAATTTAAAAAAATTGAATTGGTTTTGTGTGTTAAAAAAAGAAAAAGGCTCAGAACACATGAAACAAGCATATGACACAGCTCACAAGACCTCAGGGCCATGACTTCTCAGAAGATTTCTTAAAGAGCTTGACATTTTTATTTGAGCCTCATAATTCTGAAAACATCTAGGAAGCACCCTCACTTAGCAGATGTAGAAAATGAGTTTGAGGGACTTAGCAGTGAAACAAGTGCTGGAAGGGACCCCAGGACCTATGTCCACTCACCTGGGCCTGTGGCTTTGAGGGCTGCTTACATTAATGACAACTCCAAATTTATATCTGAAGGCATTCCTGTGCTCTAGAATCATTTTCCAGGTATGCAGGCATTATCCCTGATTCCTCTTAAATGAAATTCTGACATCCAATCTGTCTGCAGGGCTAGTTGGGCTCAGTTTTCCTAATTAAGTCTCTCTGCTTCATTTTCGTCCCTGACCCACCCCACTGTCCATTAGTAACAGAGACGACAGAGGGTCCTGTTCATTTCAAGACACTTCTTTGCTCAAAATCTCCAAGACTTCCAATCACCAGAAAAACAACCAGGCCCTACATGCTCTGTGTAAGCCCAACTTAAAGACATCACCTCAAGTCACTCTCCCCCTGGGATCTCCAAATTCTAAACACTGTCTTTATGCTGTTCCTGAGACTTCCCTGCCTCAGGGCTTTTGTGCTTGTTCTTTACCTTGTGCCTACTATGTTCTTCACTCTTCCCTGGGATCTCTAAGTTCTAGACACCCTGTCTTTACATTGTTCCTGAGATTGACAGAGCTCATTCCTGCCTGAGGGACTTTGCACTTGCTGTTCACTTTGTGCCTACCCTGTTCTTCCCCAGATTCTCAAGTGACCTGTTCCCTCACTGTGGTCATATTTTTGTTTGTGGTCACATCTTTTCAGAGTCCTTTCCTAACTAATTTTCTTCACTTTCTATCCTTTACTCTGTTTTATTTTTCTTAGTATGTAATAGCCCCTGAAATTACATTATACATTTACTTATTGGCTTATTCATCTCCCCAGCCAGAATGCAAGCAGCTCCATCAAGGCAGCTTTGTGTTAGTCTCATTCACCTCTGCATTCCTGGCCCCTAAGAACACCTGGCCCATAGAAGACTCTCAGTAATTATCTGTTGACTGAAGTGCTCATCTGGTCCAGAATCCTTACTTCAAGATAAGAGGAGGCAGTTTCTAAGAGTCTGGACTTCAGAATTCAAAGCCAAGCTCTGTTAAGTTGCTGACCCTGGAAACTATTAGAGGCAAATGACCCATTCTCTCACAACCATAATCAGAAAAAAAATTAAATAATAAGAGTATCAGTCGCATAAGATTGCTTTAGGGATTAAATGAGATAATTAATTTTAAAATGCTTGACACATAGTAAGTGGTCAACCAAAGGATCGGTGGGATTATTAGGATTGTATGATCATTCTCACTTGTCAGATGAGACAATTGAGGCCTAGAGGATAAGAGACTGCCCTGTATCACACAATCACATGGCTAATGAGAGGAGGGGAATGAGGGATATAAAACTCTTTTCTCAGATTACAGAGCAGGTGAGAAGAAAACCTGAATACTTGGGGCTACAGGCTTCTATCTCCAGGCTTTCCCCTTAGACTTCCTTTTCCTTCCTTCTGGACAAACCCTCCACCCCAACCCAAATATTTTTATCTAAGCCAAAATGAAGGTATCATTTTAGGAAAAAACCAGCAACAGTACTTATTACCAATTCAGTTTTCACCCTGAGAACCAGCATTCTACCGATTCAGGAAGTACTTACATAAATCTGTCCCATACTTAAGTCCCACTTTGGGCACCCAGCCCTTGCTTCTGAAGTAATGGTATGCCATGTATGTAGTCCTGAATGTGGGCTGAACTGCAGTGAAAGCTTTCCAGAGCTTCAGGATTGTTAAAGGCTCCTAATGTTGGTGAAAGAAAAAAAGGGCATTATTATGTATGTTTTTGCTCGTCATCAAGCCAGTGAACTGACATCTGTACCAGCAGTAAACACACACAGCACCCATGACCAACGGGCTTAACAGAGAATCTAGGCCTGTGCTACCCAGTGTGGCAGCACCAGACACAGGCCAGAAGGGAGATGGGCCTCAGGTGGAAAATACACAGCGAATTTCAAAGACTCGGTAGGAACACAAGAATGATATATTGAGTTCAAGAAACTCTGTAAATAATAAGACTTTTTTTCTTTTAACCCCTTCAATGCGGCTACCAGGAAATTTAAAATGAATCATGCAGCTCCTGTCTGAGGTTTATATTCACTTCCATCAGAGAGCACTGCTCTGGGAAGGGCCTCCATGCAACAGCAACATCTGAGATGAGGAGGAAGCAGCCAAGTAGAAGGGGGTGATTGGGGGTACCGGGGGCAACAGAGGGGACTGGGGGTGGTGGGGATGGGGGGAGCCTGAAGCAGCAGGGGGACTGGGGGTGGCGGTGGGTGTTGCACGAGAACACTCCAGGGAGAGGAGTGAGCGAGTGTCAGGTGCTTGAGGGCAACAAGTCCGCCAAAGCTGGAGGGCAGGATGTCCCAAACATTTCACTGACCCAAGTTGAGTAGCTACTGTATGTCAGGCCACATTCAGGAAATCAAAATATAATTTTATGAAAGCTTAAAAAAAGATGCCCCATTTAGTCTTTGGAACTAAAGAATTTATCTCATGGCACAAATGAATAATGCAACTGCTTTAAAGAGAATTCTGTTCCTAACGGAGGGTATGAAGAGACGGAGAATGGCTTGGTTCTGGGAACATTTAATTCATTTAATTGGTTTAAGGCTCAGTCAATGAAACCTGTTCAGTTTGTCTCAGCTTGAGATTTTAAATCCATAAATATGAAATACATTTATTTTCTTCCTTTCTTCTGCTCCTTCTTCTTCTTCTTTTAATTGTTCCTAAGGTAGAAACTCCATACATATGTGGCTTTTAAATTCCAAAGCAAAGAAACACTCAGCACTCCCGTAATAAGCAACGGTCTCATAAGGAAGGCTGAACTTACAGTATGGAGAGCCCACCATGTTACAGAGGGTGAGGATTCTAGGTAGCAGTGGAATATTCTCAAGAATTTCAACTAAGGCCCAGGAGAGGAGGCAAGGTGGGTTAAGAATGGCCACAATCTGGGAAAACGAGTCTCCCATCAAACATCAAACATCACCCATTTCAAACTACTGGAATACTCTTGAAAAGAATTTATATAATTGGAATTTGATGAATGATAAAATTATGCACTCCCAAGAACAAAACAAAATATGCTTTTCCCATTCTATTTATTGCTCTGCTTACCTTTCTCTTTTTAATTCATTTGAATTATTTGGAATAGATATTATATTCACATGGTCCAAATTCACAAAGCATAAAAATGTACAGTGAAGTCTCCCTTTCTACCTGTGTGCCCAGCCCCCCAAGGTCTCTACGAGAAGGTAAGCCATGGTATCAGCTTCTCGTGGAACTTTCGTCTGAGGGCAGCAGGCTACAGTACACAATAACAGGTTTGGAGATACCTTCACATAGCTTCAAGTATTAATTCTAACCAGACTAGTTGTGTGACCCTGGCTGAGTTACTTACTTCCTCCAAGCCTCAGTTACCTTATCTGTAGAATTCTTACCAGGCAGAGGCAAGGACCAGAAGTACTGCCTGTAAGGTACCCAACACATAGCTTTTACCAAAGGAGGCACTGAACACTGGCAGTTCTAATTTTTAGTACTGTTCTGATGCCAATTTCCTGATCATTATCTAAGATATTGTTCTTTTCCTAGCATCTGGGAATGAAATTCAATTTGAAAGAGTCAAACCTGGCTTCTGTCTTAATAATCACAATTCAGGGGGTGCCTGGGTGGCTGAGTTGGTTAAGCGTCTCACTCTTGACTTTGGCTCAGGTCATGATCTCAGGGTGGCGAGATCAAGCCCCACATTAGGCTCCACAAGCGGCATGAAGTCTGCTTGGGATTCTCTCTCCCCTCCCCCTGCTCAAACTTGTAGTCTCTAAAATAAATAAATAAAATCTTATCCCCACCCTAAAAAATCACAATTCAGGGCCCAAAACCTAAACCTAGAGAAAAAATTTAACTCCAATTTCATTCAGTGAAGGTAGGTAAGTTTGTATTATAGCAATATGAAAATTACTACAGCCCGCTTTTAACACCAGGAAAATTTTAAGCAGAGTTTATTTAAATATAACATCTTACCTTCTCATAGTAAATACTCAGACATCCCAGAGCATAGACCAGGAAAAAGGCCTAAAAACAGAGCAAGCAGAAAATGTCCATTAGAAACTATCCCACATTCTTGAGAAATTATTTTACAGGTTGATTTTTCTTTACGTCAAGTATAAATTAATGTCCTTAAATCACCTTCAAAAAATGATCACATATTTTTTTTTTTTAAGATTTTATTTATTTATCAGAGGGAGAGAGGGGGAGAGAGCAAGCACAGGCAGACAGAATGGCAGGCAGAGGCAGAGGGAGAAGCAGGCTCCCCGCTGAGTAAGGAGCCCGATGTGGGACTCGATCCCAGGACACTGGGATCATGACCTGAGCCAAAGGCAGCTGCTTAACCAACTGAGCCACCCAGGCGTCCCAATGATCACATATTTTTAACAGAAATGTGTTCATGCAAATTTAAGTCTAAGAAGATATGAAAGTCACAAATTGATTAAAAATCAGTAAAAAAGCATTTGTGTATTTTCCATGTATTTTCCCCTTAAAAACCATATAGTTAAACTGAAAAATGATGTAAATAGCTGTAATAATAGAAAGCATTCCTCATTAGATTTTCCTCTGCAAAATTAAATAACCATATTAAACCAAGAAAAAAAATTTACAGGAAGAAATACATAGAAATTTGTGAAAAGTGGGCAGTATAAATTTGGCTTGCATAACAAAACATAGTTTTTCAGTCACCCTTGCTTGTAAAGTGATTTCCCATTAAGTAATCCCTAACTTTACATGAACTTCATTATACAGTAATGTTTTACTTGCACGGGGAGGCAGGAGGAAAAGCAAACAAGGTCAGCTGTAGTTGAGTAAAATCACACTTAGATGGAGATTAAAATAGCCTTTTTTTTTTTTTTAAAGATCTTATTTATTTGATGGAAAGAAAATGAGCACAAGCAGGGGGAGAGGCAGATGAACAAGCAGGGGGAGAGGCAAATGAACAAGCAGGTTCCCCACTGAGCAGGGAGCCGGATTCAGGACTTGATCTCGGAACCCTGGGGACAGGACCTGAGCTGAAGGCAGACACTTAACTGAATGAGCCACTCAGGAGGCCCAAAATAGCTTTTTTAAAAAAAATGTTTATTTTTTTTTAATAATCTCTACACTCAACGTGGGTTTCCATCTCCCAATCCTGAGATCAAGAGTCATATACTTTACACTAACCGAGCCAGCCAGGTGCCCCAATTGCTTTCTGATGAAAGTAAGACAATGCCAAACACTGATGCCACCAAGCACTGTTCACTATACTTGTAGATGGGGATAGGATCCATGTTTACACCCGAACAGACTTATACGAGAATGGTGTGTCCTAGTGGCTAAATGGTGGTTATCAGTAAAAGCAGGGTACTTTCTTTATAAAAATGAGGACAGAAGATTAGAACCAAACGAAAACCATTCTGCTGCCTCTGCCTGGCACAGATGAGGGCCTTCTTACACAGTGTGGTGACAGAGATGCAGTCCCCCGCCCCAAGCCTACGCATTTCTGTTCAACAGCATGGTACCGATGACGGGTGCTCACCAAGCATACTTCTTCACTGCCCCAGCACGCACAGCAACAAACCACAAGAGGATTTAGGAGAGCACAGGCCATGGAGGTGTAGGGGGTTTCAAGCAGTGATAAGGTTTGCTAAGGAAACACCTCTGTGATCCCCAGGAATTGCCTGAGTCCACCCCCTGTCATTTTCTCCTATCTCATGCCAATTCTCTTTACAACAGTGGTTCTCAAAGTGTGGTCTGGGGATCCTGGAGTCCCCGAGACCCTTTCAGGAGATCTCCAGGCCAAAACTGCTTCATGAAAAGAACACTTTATTTGCCTTGTTCCTGCTCATTCTCTCCAGAGGCGCTAAGACACGTGGTGTCACACAGTCTGAATAAAGAAGCAGATGTGGGCATCCAGCTGACTTCTATAAAGCCAGACCTTCAAGCAACTGGCAGAAGGGGAAAACTGCCATTCTTCTCACTGAATTTGTTCTGTTTTATAAGAATGTAGTTATTTTTCCATAAAATTTTATGTAATATATAAAGGATTTATCATTATTATCTTAAAATGAATTAAAGAACAAATTTCAAAATTGTGTTTTAAAAATTTAGTTTGGCAAACAGTGACAGATATAACCCACATAAAGATGTTCCTGGGATTGTCAATAATTTTTAAGAGTAAAGTGGCTTGAGAACTACCGCTTTAGGTCCACTCTGGTCTAAACCTAGAGCTTCTCTAAAGATGCAGGTGACCCTGCTTCTCTGGGTCCCAGCTGCCACTCCCTGCCTGGACTTCTCAGAGGCCTTTCTGCTCCATGCATTCTCCATAGTAGCGGAGCCATCTTTTCCCCACATGAAGGTCACGTGGCTCCCATGACTAAAACCCTCCAAATGGCTTTATGGCAAGGCACGTTGCTTCCCACAGCCTCCAGTCCCTTGGACATCTGACCACTACTCCTTCTGGTCATGTTGGCTCCATGTCTGCCCCTGAACACAGTAAGGTCATTCCTGCCTTCACCTTTTTAAGTGCTACTCCAGTATCTGGCACGTTCTGCCCCAGACGCAAAGGTCACTTCTTGGAGAGGTCTTCCCCTCCGCCCTTGTTAAGCAACCCCCATCCTGATCATCTTCTTCAGAACACACCTTTTTTTTAAAAGAAGATTTTATTTATTTATTTGACAGAGAGAGATCACAAGTAGGCAGAGAGGCAGGCAGAGAGAGGGGGGAAACAGGCTCCTCACTGAGCAGAGAACCTGGTGTGGGGCTCGATCCTAGAACCCTGAGATCATGACCTGAGCAGAAGGCAGAGGCTTAACCCACTGAGCCACCCAGGTGTCCCAGAACACATTTGTCTGAAAAGATCTTTCTTATATGCGCCTCTCCAGCTCGAAAGTCAACTCTGTGAGAGCAGAAACTCTGCTTGCCGTTCCCCTGGCTCAGGAGAGCACCTAACACATGGCGTTTGCTCTGTGCCTGTGCAGAGAGAATCGACCCCGGGTTTATGACACTGCCGGAGTCACTGCAGGCCTGGCTCTCCAGCTCCTTTCTCCTCACGTGGATGCTGCATGCCCCACAGCCCCTTGCAGCTACCTGACAGCCTTCCCAGGAGTCTGATAATCTTACTTTGACCTTTGGTCTTCCTGTGGCACACCACTCACTAATGCAGAGTACCACTGTTTCTCGGATGCACACAAATGGTGGTCAGAAGTTGATACGGAGGAGATGAACCTGGGTTCTCCAACAGTCAAGGGCTTCTCTTTTCGATGTCTCCCAGCCATCACTTCTTAGTTCAGAACGGGACAACAGGGAAGATGAACTGTGGGATGTGGCAGAGCTGGGCTGAAATCTTCATTAACAGCAAGCCCCCTGCAAGTATCACTTAAGCTCTCCTACCTCACTGACAAAATGGGGCTGAAAATGCCTTATTAAAGATTTAATGAGATGGGACGCCTGGGTGGCTCAGTTGGTTAAGCGGCTGCCTTCGGCTCAGGTCATGATCCCAGTGTCCTGGGATCAAGTCCCACATCGGGCTCCTTGCTTGGCAGGGAGCCTGCTTCTCCCTCTGCCTGCCACTCTGCCCGTGCTTCCTCTCGCTTCTCTCTCTATGACAAATAAATAAATAAAATCTTTAAAAAAAAAAAAAAAGATTTAATGAGATTAAGTCTCATAAAAATTTTAAAGTCTATGCAAAGTACCTAACTGCTCAATTCATTTTAGTATTTGTTAGAATTTAAGTTCTACAGAAACTTTCCATTATCAGTAAACAAATGTTCCTAAGAACTGATAATTAATGCCTCATTAATATTTATTGGCCTAAAATAAATGGTTTTTATGAATGTACACAAACTGCTCATAGGCACTTATTACAGATGGAATGGATCTTAATTCAATTAAGTTGGCTTTATTTGGAATTAAATCATCAGAAGACTGGGGAAGTCCGGGGAGGTAGGTGATTATGTCCCTTGAGATCTCATTAGTAAGCTTTTACTATCAAAGCAAAGTGGAGGGAAGAGTTTAATGATAGTTTTAATATCATCACGAAATCTAGCTAGGTCCCAAAGTGTTATAATGGAAAAACAGTTCTCAGTAACAGATCTTTAAGTCAGCTGTGGAATTATCATACCCAAGCTCCAGAAAAAAACTGCTCTGAATCACCAGAGAAGGGCTGCCTGTGCTCCTGATGGACATTTATGGAAACACATTAAACTGTATAAGTGGTGCACCAAACACAGGTGATTCCTTCAGAGGCAATCTGCCAAAACAGAACTGAGGCAGAGCGAGGTTTAATCGCACATTCCCCGAAAACTGCAAGACCTCTGTGGAATGTCCTCAGGAACCAAGCAGCTTCCAAGAATGCACAGCAACCTAATCTACCTCCCACTACTCTTGTCTTTGTTCAGGAGTGTTTGGGAGACAGCAGCAGAGAGTGACGCCTTTTATTGTCAGTAAAAAGCATCACATGGAACACAACCAGTCACCTCCTGGAACAGTGAGGCTGACACCAAATGCCCTCTCTGCCTATTGCTGCCGCCTCCCAGAGCTGAGATCCTGGCCGGCTCCTCCTCAGCCCTCCAGCAGTCTCCCACTAATGCCAGCTCCAGTACCTGCCCTTCCCTGACATGGCCACTGCAGTGCCCCAGCACCGCCAAGACCGGGTCAGAACCCTGGTTGATACTTATAGATATGCCCTCATGATCTAGCCCTTCTGTGTTGCCATCCAGGGCTGAGCTGCATGAAGGAGTCTACGCTGTCTAGTGTCCAAATGGCAATACACTATTTATCTTTTCACATCTATAGATATCACCAACTCCATGAAGGCTTTCCAGCTAGTTCACGTCCTTTTGGACTCCACCAGTTTCTGTGCAAATTCCACACCCTGAATGCCCCCATTTAACAAATAAAATGATTAAGCACTTGATAGACATCAGACATTGGGTACAAGGATACCAGAGGAGCAACACTGGCACAATCCACAGACCACATGGAATGTAATTATTTCTGGGCCATCTTTAGGACCAGAGCCATATTCTGTTTATTTCTGTATTGTTAGTACTTAGCCCAGTGCTCGGCACAGAGTAAGTACCCATTGAACATTTTTGCAAAATACTGATTGCAAAAGAAAAGGTTCTAACTAGCTACTTAATAGCTTTTACAAGTAATTTAATAATAATGATAACAACAAGAAAAGCAGACACTAATGCTTACTGAGCACTTACTATGTATCAGGCACTGTGCTGGGCCCATTACATGGGGTAGTTAATTCCCAGAAGATCTTATGAACAAGGCACTACATAACGCTCATTATACTGAGAAGAAATCAAGGCCCAGAGAGCTCAAGCACCTAGAGAAGGGGAATCTACAGTGTTGTCCAGCAGAACTTCCTATGATGATGATGTTCTACACCTGTGCTGTCCAATACAGTCACCACTATCCACCTGTCGCTGCTGAGTGAAATGTAGCTGGCACAACTGAGAAACAGAATTCTGCATTTTGTTCACTTTTAAATTAAATAGTCACACGTGGCTAGTGGTTACTGTCTTCTACAACAGATTCAGCTGGTGCATTTGTAGAAAAAGGAGATGTAGTAAATAATTCCAAATATCATTTCTGGGTCCCACAGTCTGTTTGGTCTCATTGCAAGGAAGGAAGTACAGACAAGGAAATCCAGAAAACATGGAGATACAACTACTTCTCTGAGAATGCACCCACAAAGTTACCAATGTGGCCACATTCAACAAGCACTTCCTGAGACCTGCATCTCCACCAAGAACAGTGCTAGTGACTGCGGGAGCCATCCAAGACAAGCAGGAGCATTCTGGGAGAGGAAGCACATGAGATTGAGGAAGGGGTACAGTTCTCCAGGGCAAAAAGGACATTTCTGTGCACAATGTAAACATAAGCCAAGGAGGAGGGACTGAACAAATGAACACAGGATAGAGGAACTCCAAATAAGAGGGAAAATTTATGATGCAGTTTTTAGAAAGTCACTTTTAGCTAACTTTTGGGAATGTAGCTATTCCATTAAGAGACATGTATTAGTAATTCTGCAGAAGGAAATATCTAGTATCCATTTATATAATTAGCAGCCACGACATGACTTGAAGCACGCACCTTGGCTTATTAAAAGCTGGTGAAACTATGAAACACTAAAAACCATGAACTGTACACTTTAAATGGGTGAATAGTATGGTATATAAGCTGTATCTCATGATATAGGAAGGACCCCTTCTTAGACCTGATGAAATGAAGGTTAAGGAGTGAAGTTTAGGCAGACCTACTTTGGAAGGTGCCTATGGTTATGTCAATACCTATTTGTAATGTTCAGTTACTGCATACTCAGTTACTGAATTATATAGTTCCTGAGTTATATACAGAATTGAATTTACAAGTGGACCCCATTAGAGGTTGTCCAGGCCCTGAGACCAAGAGCTGAAAAGGTAACATGCAGGAAACATACCTCTTCTAAGCTAAGCTGCAAATACTCCAAGATCCTATATGGATTTCTTCTGCATACTAATCTCCTTTTTGGTGCCAACTGAAAAGAAATAAACAAACAGAAGCACTACATATTACATAGAGCGGATTGCATTTTAAAACATTTTTCTTACAATTTTCACAGATTTACATTTATTTGATTGATACTGTTAAAAATATTTTTAATTATGATGTGGAAAAAGAAGTTTTAGGTTTCTATTATTAACATTTTGATTTGCTTCCTCTCTATGTTCTCCACGAAATTTTCCCATGGTTGTGATCCTTTCCTTGGTCAAATTTAAGTACTTCTTTTCACCCACTTGCAACTCAGAAGGGTGGGCCTAGCTTATCAGGCTCCATTAACCCTATTCTAAAGGCTAGATAATATTTCTTCAAACAGGTGTTTCACATACAACTTAGCCATTAGATTTGCTCATTTTAGCTATTACAGATAATTCTAGGGCAACCGACTCTGACTATGCATCCCTCGGTAGGGGGCGGGGGTGTGTGCTCTTGAGCTTTCCAGTGTTTTTCCTGTGCTGGCTGACCTCCTCCATACCCGAGACTCCCTGCACCACAGCTGCACTCAAGACTATGTGTAATTACTACAGCACTTCTTTTTTTCCCACCCAAGGGAAAGAATATTATTATATATGCTTTAATTTGCACTTTCTTTTTTTTTTAAGTTAAGTTATTCACAAACTTTGAGGTTTTAGGAGAAATAACATTCATAGCTACTGGGCCACCAGGGCTGGGATCCAGTGCCTGCTAGTTCTCCCAGAGGGTCTCACCACCTCCCACATGCCCTGGGCACTTAATATGGGCCTTCTACCATTTCTGAGTAAGGGGCATCCTGGTTAGCCCTCATCTGCGATGGGCCAGAAACTTAGGGAGTAATTTTCTTCTTCAGTTGATCTTTGGACAACACAGGGGCTAGGGGAGCTGACTTCAGCCACAGAAAATCTACATATAATCTCTGACTCCCCCCAAAATTAACTACTAATAGCCTACTGTTGACTGGAAGCCTTACCAATAATTATAAATGGCTGATTATTGTGTATTTTATATATGTGTTATATGCTGCATTCTTATAATAAAGCTAGAGGAAAAAAATACTTTAAAAAGTCATATGGCAGAGAAAATACATTTACAGTATTGTACTGTATTTATCAAAAAAAGCAAAACCAAAACCCAAAAAAACAAAAGCCTGCACACCAATCCTTGTGTGTATAAGTGGGTTCATGCAGTCTGAACCCCTGTTGTTCAAAGGCCGGCCATACTTACTTCTTCACTTGGGGCACATTCCTTCTCGCTCTCATCATACACATCTTCCTCCACCAGCACGTACTCATCACCAGGCACCCTCTCGCTGGCACAGAGGGGACCTGTGGGCTGGCTCCCATCTCCAGGCTGAGTGTCAGGCAGGAGGAGGAGGACACCTTCTTTGCCACAAGGAACTCGGGGCAGGGGGTGGTGCTGTGGCTTGGCCACCTCCGCCACAGGTTCACCCATGCCGTTGGGAGCGAACGGGTCAGGCCCAGGGCCCTGCTGCAGGCTGCCTGATGGCTTGCAGGGATCGTCCATGCCAACCGACTTTTCCGAGTCCCCATTCATCACAGAGGGTTCCTCTCTATCTGTGGTAACTTCCATTTTGGAAATCGTTTCAGAGTTCTCATCGTGCCTTTGAACTTCTTTCCTTTTTATACCAGGATGCTCGAGTGGTTTTGTGTAATCCTGGAGGGTTGTCTGTACAGTACTCTCCTCCTGCCCTTGTCCTCGCATGAGCTCTGCGGCCCACTCCACACGATGCTGATACCTGGAAGATGCAAATACTGTTAGTAGCACCTGAATTTCAATATTCAAAGCACAACGTGGCATGCAGAAGAGATGGGTTCATAGCATGTCAAAGCGTTTATAGCAGTTTTTCTCAGTAGAGGGCTATAGGTAAATGTTTTCTTTATACTTTTTTTTGGTGTGTGTTTTCTAACTGTTCTGCAATAAGCATGTGTTACTTTTGTTTTTATTAGAGCTTCATTTAATTTTCTTACTTTGAAAAAAAACTTGACTCCAGTTTGACCAAGTATGAATATTTATGTAATTTAAAACTGGTTGGCCAAATGATTAAGGTGACTACAAAGAGAATATGGCTATGTTCTCTCAGGATTTCCTTTACATTATTCTCAATTTTGGATATCACAACATTTTCAGAAAAACATCCCACTCACAGTATACAGAATCTTTGCTCGGCACTGGAATGCAAAATGAGAACTTCAATAAATATTTTTCACAGTACCTACTAAGGTCCTCACTGCATATGGCACGAAAGGATACATATGGCCAAGCATCCTAGCAGAAAGGGCACTTTCTCTCATAATAACTTTTGAAGTACTGTTTGATGAGGAATATCTGCTTCGTTCCTCAAATGTAAAGGCAACCCCGAACACTTTCCATGTTATAAAAAATCACAGGTAAGACAATAGCGTTCTGCCCCAGTGAGACCCCTGGCCTGATGATCCCACTGCAATGCCTCCATGCAGAGTCAGGCTGCCATACTGGAAATCTCATCAGCAGGAGCTAAAGGCAATGCGAAACTCAAGCACTATTTTCTTTTCTTTTTTTTCCTAGATTTTATTTATTTGACAGTGAAAAAGCACAAGCCGGGGAACAGAGGAAGAGGGAGAAGCATATTCCCAGGTAAGCTGGGAGCCCTATGCGGGCCTTGATCCCAGGACCCTGGGACCATGACCTGAGCTGAAGGTAGAT
Organism: Mustela lutreola; assembly: GCF_030435805.1. Lineage (NCBI taxonomy): Eukaryota > Metazoa > Chordata > Mammalia > Carnivora > Mustelidae > Mustela > Mustela lutreola. Next base: position 54,335,540 of record NC_081291.1, on the reverse strand, counting down.
GCTTAACCATCTGAGCCACCCAGGTGCCCTAACTCAAGCACTTTTTGCCTCTACCTACAACCGTTGGCCTGGAAGCCACTTACGACCACACGGTTTGTGGGAAGACCAGAGGTAATTTTACTCTTCACCTTAAGTATTTTGCTTTGCGTATAGATGGCTGAATATGTCACAGTTTCTAAACTGTGGCATCTCATACGCAACTGAACAAGGAAGTTGGCCTCTGCTATATTTTAAGATTTGTGGCTGCTTAACCCTGATTCCTCAGAGGAATCGCCAAGCTGTCCACACCCTGTCTATCCTACATAGGGATGAGTACGCCTTCCTATATACTGGGAACTGTATCTTAGATTTAAAGAGTAAAACCTAGAAAGGCTACACCTACATCTAAGAAGAAGCAGGTAGACAAAGCCTATTACTTAACTTCTCTGTGGTTGTTCCCCCACCTGTAAGTAGGGGTAATGAGACAACTACTGCAAAAAGGGGTTATGTATTACTTTTAATAATCAGAATAAAAAATGTAGTTGCTCATACAATGGCAGGGTGTCTTCTCACCTGTATGAAAAGTATGGCCGCTGTTGCATACAGTTAAAAGAACTTTCAATTGAGAGATCTCAAAAAGAATCTTTGCTCTTCATGCCACCTATAGTACTGGCTTGATAGGCTTTGTGGATTTATGAATCTTTTTATTTGAACACAGATTTTTGTGTCAACATATCTTTCTGGGGAAGGGATCCCCAACTTTCATCAAATTCCTTGACTTAAAATATGTGAAAGAACCACTGATGAAAGGTTCAACTATTGCCCCTTTGAGCAAAAGATCTGAACTTGAGAGAGAGAGAAAAAGCACAGAGAGAAGGAGAGAGGCTCTGATCTCTGCAATAGGGTGGTCAAGGCAGATACAAGTTCAAACTCTCATTCCATCATGTTCCTGTACTAGCTACCCGACCCTTAAAAGGCTCAGCTCCTACTCTGTAAACCAGGAGTAAACCGTACTGACATGATGGATTTGTTGCAAGGACTAAAGGAGACAAGACATGGGCAATGCTCAGCACACAGTAAGTACTCTATAAATATTTGTTACTATATGCTTGTGGGCTTTTTAGGGGGAGACTTGAAAAATAAAATCATTTTGACTTATACATATACATTACAAAACACAAATAACATTTTTAATGAATGGAAGTGTACACCTTGCTTTTTGAGAGCAGGACAGCTCTGTGGGGACAAGTGCTGCACCAGATCTGGGTTCGGGAGTTGGCTCTTTCATGTGATTCCGAGCTAAAGCACTTAACGCCCCTATAACTTTTTGCTCTTCTGCAAAAAAGCAGAATCACACCTGCATTCCTGCCTCATTATGACCTCAGATGCTCATTTTGTGGAAGCTCAAATGAGAGCGTGGCTGCAAAAGCATGTGGGAGAAAGCCTCTGAGAAAGACTGGTGATGCAAACAGCCAGATACACAAATGACTAAGACATATGGCATATGAGTCACAGAGCAGGTGTCCTCTCATTGGCTGACAATGCCTGAAAAAGCCAAGTCCTGCTGCGATTAACCCTGGACGCTGCTGGAGAAGCAGCAGGAAGAGAAAAGTAAAAGTCAGGCGACATAAGGGAGAGAGTGGCAGGGGGAAAAGGTGGCAGCTATGATTAGCAGCAGTGAAGAGACTGGTGAAAAGCCATTTCAGGGCTACCCGACCGCACAAGGGTGTAGCATCTGAATACGCCTCTGCTTCTTCTGTCTCTATGGCCTTGAACATACTCTTCCACTGGCACGGTGAATGCCCCCCTTCCCCACTTACAGATGAATGCCTATCTGCCATTGGAAATTCACAGCAAAACAGTTTTGAGGCAGTCTGCTTGGGTCCAAGTACTGCCCTTACACAAGTTATGTAACCTCTGGTTGCGTTTCCTCACCTGTCAGATAACAGGACCTACCTCTAGGGGAGATGAGAGGACTTTAGGGGACAGTCTAAAATGTGTTATCAGCACAGGACCTCATTTATGGAATATGACCAAGAAACGCCAGCATGTACGACGTTATTGTTCTCCTGTGTCAATGTCTTGTAGGCTCTGAAGCTGAACTGCCTTGTCTGAGCTGATACAATAAGATGGAAATGACTATGCCTACCTCAAAGACTTCTCAAGAAGATGAACTGAGATGGTCAAGTAAAGCATCCAGACTGATAGCTAGCACTGTTAGAGAGCCGGTACCTGTTAGCTATGACAGTGATCATAGTAATACCTCCCTGCAATGTTTATTACAGAACAGTCCAGTCATTTACTTCTCTTCTGCTCCCACTTGATGGTAAATCCCTTGAGAATAGGGATGAAATTTTTTCCTCCTCTTGTATCTGTAGCACCTACCCGACACCCAACACTCAGGCACCTGCAGTAAACACTAGCTGAACAGAGGACTACAAATGGGGGGGGGGCAACACCTCCCTCACGACTGGCCCTTCGAGGACACAACCTATATATTTCAGTCCCCTAGGGCATCATCCAAGGGTCTGGATACTCACCTCCAGAGAGGATTACAGGAAGGTTCTCATCACCCATGGACAACTATGTTGGGAAAGAGCCAATCAGAGTGAATTCACTTGAGAAAGGGAATCAGAGTTTAGAGGGAAGAGTAAAGAAACAATTACAACAAGCACTTAAGCTGAAAAATTAACGTAAAAATATAAAAATGAACCCAGTTATTTTAATATTTAATAATTTAGATTTTGACTGCAATTATTATGGCCAAATAATTAATCAAGTGATGGGGGGCCATAATTTTCTGCAGAAATGTCAGATATGGTTAAGTCCTAACCCCTGGCACCTGTGAATCTGACCTTCTCTGGAAACACTGTCTTTGCAGATGTAACCAAGTTAAGATGAAGTCATACTGGCTAGCTTCCTTGTAGGAAAGAAGAGGGAAATTTGGACAGAGACACGTAGACATACACAAGGGAGAGCTCCATGTGAGAATGGTGGAAGAGCCTAAAGAGATGCATCCATAAGCCAAGGAATGGCAAAGATTGCTGGCTACCACCTGAGGTTCACACCAGGCATGGAAGATGGGAGGATCCTCCTTTATAGCCTTCTGAAGGAGCACAGCCCAGCTGATATGCTGATTTTAGACTCCTGGTCTCCAGAGGTATGTGACTAAATTTCTGTTCTTTTGAGCTATGGTAGCCCTAGGGAACTATACAAGGATCAATAAAATGCTTGGAATGTTATTACTGCAGAGCTGACAAAGGGATAACTTCAGCCGGGTGACAATCTCCCCCACCCAGAACTTCACATACTCAAACTGGCTTGACTGCCAGCCCAATCAGGATGCAGTTTTTTTTTTTTTTTTAAAGATTTTATTTATTTATTTGAATAAATCACAAGCACAAGCAGGCAGAGAGGCAGGCAGAGAGAGAGGGGGAAGCAGGCTCCCGCTGAGCAGAGAGCCCGATTCGGGGCTCGATCCCAGGACCCTCAATCATGACCTGAGCCGAAGGCAGAGGCTCAACTCACTGAGCCACCCAGGCGCCCCCAGGATGCAGTTCTGAGGGGCAGGCTTCTGCTCTGAGTCCTAGGGTTGACCACAGCAGCTTTCCTGCAGCTGCTCCTGGGATGGGGGCTTTGCCAGGTTCTTAGCAGGCCCCTCCCAGACTGGAACCCTACCCCCACACCCAGCCTGCAGGTATAGCCACAGCAGCCACTGAGATCTCCCTGGGGTCACTGTCCCTGGCTACGGGTTACCGAGCACACAACTGAATAGGAGCTGTCAGATTCTGCCAGTATGTGCTAGAAGCAAAAAGAAAAACCACTGGGGCTTCAATATTTTTAGAAGGCTTACAGAAGAGTCACCACTGGAGCTGCCTCTCAGGGACAATGAGGATTTAAATGCATGAACGTTTAGTCCACAAAATCCCACCAAGGGACCACTCTGTGTTGGGGCTGCAGAGAGGAAGCAGGCCTGGTTCCTGCTCTCCAGGAACTGACAGTCTAAATCCAGGTGTATGACAGCCGGCACAGCGAGGGGCGCCAAGGCGGACTGTGTGGGAGCTGGAAGAACCAGCCCCACGAAGGGAGGGTGGTGGTGACAAGAAAACCTCCAAGAGAGTGACAGGCAGCGTGCTTGCTTGGGGGGGGGGGGGGGGGTCAAGAAGAGAAGTTCCGAAAAATGGGAGAGCGTAAAGAAAAGCCAGAGGAAGGAATTGGGATTGTATGAGTAGATGAGGAAGAGCCTCCATGGAAGCCTTTCTCTCACCCTGCAAGTGTAGAGTGAGGAAAGAGGATAGGGAGAGGTTAGTTCTAGACCTAAGTGTAAACATCCTAGCACTTAAAGACATACACAGTAGAGGACACTTGTTCATATTTTGGAAGTGGCAAAGGATTTGGATTAGCATTATTTAAAAAAATTAACTTAGTGCATTTCAAATATGATTTGATCCACATTAAGTTCAGACATAATTTTCAAGGACACACCTACTACCAAAAAAAAGAAAAACAAAAAACAAAAAACAAAAAAACAAGGCGTGACCTACCACACTGGAAAGGCTATCTACAAACAGATCTGACTTAAGCCAAGGCCATCATGACTTACTTCTTTGACGTGATTATAGGCATGTCTGTCTTCATATCTGTAACAACAAAAAAGTCTGTTCAGACAATTTTCCTAAAGGTAAAAAATACATTGAAAATCCAGAAAAACAAAGAGAATTTCAAGAATCACAAAATCACACATTTAGAAGGCTAATCTTGCTCAACCAGCAATGGCATGCTTTATATGCCATCATTCCCTGAACCCACTGGAAGGCAGTGCTGATTGATCACAGTGCTCTTGCTGTGCCCAGATGTGACCCTGAAATCCTTCTCAACACTGCAGCGCAGCAGCAATGGCATGCAAGAGGAAACCCCTCTGCCACCTCTGAACTTTTGGATGAAAATATCGAGGCACTAAAGTTACGTACTTTGCCATTTTCCCGTGCTTCATAAGGCATCTTCAGTCAAAGCTCCCCACATGTACCTACAAAAAGGGTTGATGAAGTGAATTTCATGGCAGTGTTGGTGCTGGGTGTGGACCTGGGAGTTCTGGGTTGTAGCTCTGGGCATCTGGCTGGTTGAGCCTTTCCACCTTCGGTATTATTTACTGATCACCTGATGGTGTGGGTTTTAGTCCTCATCCTCCTCCACTCTGCCTTGGGCAAATCGTTTCTCCTTACCCAAACTCAGCCTTCTGCCCAGGGCATTAAAGGCTTGGAATAGATGATCATCAGCTTTAAAAACACTAGGAGTTCACATACTCCTACCTCCTTAGGAATTTGTCAGTTTTTGCTGTGTCATGACCTCCCTCCTCTGGTAAATTTAATAAAAATGACAATTTAGCATGCATTACTGATAGTCATCCATGTGTCCAGCACTGGAGACACAGAAGTAAGAAAATAAATCCTCTTTTCTTGAGATACAGCCCAGTTGGGGAGACAGACCAGAAATGACTGATTGTAACCCAAGCTGAGGAGTAAAAGGAGTATAAAGGGAGTAGCTCACTTTACCTGAAAGGCTTAGTAAAAAACACCAAGGAGGAGGAGTAGCTGAGCTGCTCTGAAGAGTGAATGAGGGTTCACCAGGCAGACCAGAGGGAAGGAGGCAGGGGAAGCCATGCAGAGGCTGAAAGAGTAAATGCATGGCAGGTCCATGGAATGGCAAGCAGCCCAAGGTGGCTATAGTGCCAACAAGTAGAAAAGAGTGCAGAGAGAGGGTGGAAGATGAGGCTGAAGCCAGAATTTGAAGACCCTCCTAAAATGGACATTTGAGATTTACTTCTTCAAGGCAGTCCACAAGCTTCATTTATGATTCCTTGGCATAAATTCCTTTCCTTCAAATTTCTATTACTGTCTAAAATTCAGTTACTACACAGATCAGGAGAAGATTCTCAACTGTTAAGATCATCATACTATTTGAAAGCCTTCTAGGTTTCTGGCCAAATATTCGTAATGCTGAAGCTTGATGGTGGGGGTCATTCTGCTATTTTTTCCCCCACTTTTTGAAAAAGTGAAAAAGTTTTCAGACATACAAAAGTAAGGAGAATAGTATAATAAATTCCCATGTTGCCATCCCTCAGCTTTAACAATTAACTCATGGCCAGTCTTGCTTTATTTGTTCTTCTGTTCATTCTCCTGTCTCCAGATTATTCTGAAAAAGATCCCTTACATCCTATCACAGCATCTCTAAGTAGTGCTTATATATTTCTCTAAAGACTTAAAAAAAATCCAAAAAACCTTGTATAAAAAAATTGGGGGCGTTGGCTGGCTCAGTTGGTGGAGCATGTGACTCGAACTTGAGGCTGTAAGTTCAAGTCCCACATGTGCATAGAGCTTACTTAAAAAAATTATAAAAATTGGAAAAATAATTGCAATACCATTGTTACTTTTAAAAATTACTATTAATTCCTTAGCCTCATCCAAAATCTATGAACTGTCACAATTTTTGAAAATTGGACTCAAAATCCATCTAAGGCCTATACGTTGCAACTGACTGGTAAATCTGAAGTTGATTCTAATATACGTGACCCCACATGTTTTTCTTCCCTGTGATTCACTTACTGAAGCAATTGGGTCTTCTGTCCTATACAGCTTCCCCCTGGTCTGGCCTCAGAGGATCACGTCCCTACTGTGCTGTAAACACGGTGGCTCATCAAAGGTCGCAGGCCCAGTACTGTTCTTGAATTACTCATGGACTGTCCAAGAAGAGCCTGCACCAACCTTTAAGCAACTGCCTCACTCAACACATCGCTTAGTTCAGCTCCCCTTGTCTTCACAGCCTGCTTTTCACAGAGAGGGAAGCCATAGGTAAACAGCTAAATAGTAGGGGATCTATTTCCATTCTGTTGCAAAGGTCTTGACACTGGAGTACTTTGAGCAGCACTGGCTTAATTAACGCATTCTTTGACCCTGTTTCCCGCAAATCGATGCAACTGGTGGCTTGACCAGATTCAGGCTCAGTATTTTGGGCAGCCTACTTCATGGGTGGTGCTGTGTGTTTCCCTCACAAGACAAAAAAATGTGTTGTCTCTTTGTATGTCATCAACACCACTGGTGATCAATGTTTTATAAGAGGATGCAAAATGGTGCTATTCTAATCCCATTATTTCTTGTTTATAAGCAGGAATCTTCTATAGAGAGAAATCCCTCACTACTTAGTGACCTCAAGAACCAGTCCATGTTTACGAATTTCCAAAATGGTGAATCCTCCACAAGTGAACTGTGAATTTCTCCTGGAATGTATCAGTATGTACTAGCAAAAATTAAAAGATTCAAGCGTTTTTTTTGAGGTATTATTACCGATGACTGGATTTTAAAACAAATTATAGTATTAATTCTTTTTGTTTGTTTTTAGCAAGAGAAAGAGAGAGAGAGAATCTGAAGCAGGCTCCATGCTTAGCACAGAGCCTGATGTGGGGCTCAGTCTCACGACCCTGAAATCACAGCCTGAACCGCAATCAAGTGTTGGACACTAAACTGACTAAGCCACCCAGGTGCCCCTATAGCATTATTCTCATTGATGTTCAAATGTTTCCCTCTTTGGTCTGGGGAGCCTCCTTTGAAACAAGCCTAGCACTTTTTGATAATCTTCTTTGCTTCCTGGTACAGATGTTTATTGTGAAAATCCTGGCTCTCAACCATACCAACATAATTAATCATGTGCTTTTCTAAACAATACCCATACAACAGTCGGTTGTATGATTGCTATCACCTGTAAAATAATTGCTGAAAATAATGTGAAGATTATTTTGCAACTCTTCCTTTCTTTAGAGTATAGGGCAGGTTGATTGCACTGATGGTCCCAGTTCTTCAGATCTTCCACCTGCCAAACACGTTGACTCTAGACAAGTTGGAGTAACAGCAAACATGCCATGAGGAGAGGTCCAAAAAGCACCGGCATGCTGGGGCTTGCTTGTGACCCTCCACCATGACCATGAGAACACGCCTGGCTAGTCTGCTAAAAGGATGACATTATGGTGCCCCCCGCCCCTCATCCCAGTTGAGACCATCCTAGACCAGCTGACAGCCGACCAACAGACCGCCAGACACTAGTAAGTCCAGCTCGATCCATTATTGGACTAAATCCATCAGAGTAGCCAGCTGATCTCTATAACTAACCAGATGGAGAAGTATATGCAGCCAAGATCAGCACACCTACCTAGCAAACTTGTCAGCAATTTGGATGCTGCTGAAAGCCAATGATTAAATAACACTGTGCCAAGAGAGAACTGACACAAAGTCTATGCTATTAGGATTGAACCTCAAGTCACCATGTTCTATAGTCACTCAATATAGTTTTCTTCCATGGCTATACCACCAACTTGATATATAGATTCCGCTTTTTTAAAAAATTACTTTTTTTTTTTTTTAAAGATTTTATTTATATATTTGACAGACAGAGATCACAAGTAGGCAGAGAGGCAGGAAGAGAGGAGGAGGCAGGCTCCCCACAGAGCAGAGAGCCCGATGTGGGGCTTGATCCCAGGACCCTGAGATCATGACCGAGCCGAAGGCAGTGGCTTAACCCACTGAGCCACCCAGAAGCCCCTAAAAATTACTTTTAAAAATTTAACTTTGTTTTGTAATCATGTAACACATTTACAAGGTTCCAAAGTCAAATCTATAAAGTTGGACCTCTTTCTCCATCCTGTTCTGTCCCTCCACCATAGGCATTAAAAAGAATCCATGATTTATCCTTCCTTAAATTTCAAAAATATATTTATATCCCCCCACCTTCAGATAAACCATGGCACACTACGCAGATTCCCCCTTACTGTGCCTTCTTTGCTTAGGAACACATCCCAGTTATCCTTCATTCTTAGCTCAGTTCCATGGTACTTCATTGTATGAATGCAGTACAGTGTTAATTGACCAGTCCCCTCATACCGGACATTTGGGTCTTATCCAGTCTTTAATATAAGAAACAGTTTGCAATGAATAGCCTCGTGCAATTTCTTTTCATATTTTTGCCAGTCTATCTTTCAGAAAAATTCCTAGAAATGGAATTGCTGGGTTAAAAGTAAATGCTGGAGGGGCGCCTGGGTGGCTCAGTGGGTTAAGCCTCTGCCTTTGGCTTAGGTCATGGTCTCAGGGTCCTGGGATGGAGCACCACATCAGGCTCTCTGCTCAGTGGGGAGCCTGTTTCCCCCTTTCTCTCTGCGTGCCTCTCTGCCTACTTGTGATCTCTCTCTGTCAAATAAATAAATAAAATCTTAAAAAAAAAAAAAGTAAATGCTAGATATCCACAGGCGAAACACTGGACCCCTACTTTATATCACACATAAAAATTAACTCAAAGTGGATCAGAGACCTAAATTTAAGAGCTGAAAATATAAAACTCTTAGAAGAAAACACAGGGGAGAATCTGTATCAGCTTGGATTTGGCAATGGCTTCCTAAATATGACACCAAAACCATAAGTAATGAAAGAAAAAAACATATACACTGGACTTTATTAACATTAAAAAATTTTATCACTTCACACTCACCAAGATGGCTATCACAAAAAACAGACCAAAAAAAAAAAAAAAAAAATTCAAAACCCAGAAGATAACAAGCGATAGAATTAGGAACTTTGTGTATTGCTAGTGGGAATATAACAGGGGGAAGATATTGTGGAAAACTGTTTGCCATTTGCTAAAAAATGAAAACAGAACTATCATAAGAGCCAGCAAGTTCACTCCTAGGTATATGCCCAGGAGAAATGAAAATATATGTACACACACACACACACTCACTCCTAGGTATATGTCCAGGAGAAATGAAAATATATGTTCACACACACACACACACACACACACCCCTGTATATGAACATTCACAGCAGCCCTATTCATAACAGACCCAACGTGGGAACACCCCAAAATGCTCATCTTTGGATGAGTGGATAAACAAAACATGGAATACCCATACAATGGGATACTATTCAGGATAAGTTCTGATAACGCTACAACATGGCTTCACAATGTATGATTCCAGGTACAATGAAGTATCTAGAATGGGCAACCTCCGAGGCACAGTGAACATATTAGAGTGGCTAGGGGTTAGGGGGAGACGAAGATTGGGGGGGAGGCATATGCATAAATCATTTTGGCAGCCATTGCTAAATTCCCCTCTGTGACAGTTGTACCACCTGCATTCCCACCAGCGATGCGTGAAGAATGTTTCTCTGGGCCTCCCCAAGAAGAATATGGTCAAACTTTTGGATTTTTGCCAATCTGATTGTTAAAATGGTATCTTAGTGCAGGTTTAATTTGTATTTTTTCTTACAAAAAAACCCCAATTATGTTTTTATATGCTGGCATTGGTTATGTAATCACCTTGAGACTTCCTTGGACAAACACACTAAGGTAAAAGATTTTTAAGTTAAAAGAAGGCGAGTCAAGCAAGTAAGAACTACACACATTAGTTAATGTTTTAACAAATTCATTAATGTTATGGTTATTGTTTAAATTCTAATGCTAGAAATAAAAAATATAAAGCTCATTTTGCATATAGGTGAAGAGGTACTTAAACTACTAGTACCTTCTGAGTGCACAGTACCCTGCTAGTCAATATTTACCAACAGAAAAACCTGAATAACACTTTTGATAACTCCAGAAATTAGTTAAAACTCATTTTCACCAATCATCAGAATCCTTTCACCTTGATCAGAATTATTATAGTTGCTAGTTTTAGCAGTAAAATTGCCACTGTGCATGTTATGTCTTCTCCAGAGAATTTTCCTATGTAATCAAAGTGTAAGATCAAAGAGGAAAAAAATAATTTGCCAAATGAACTGAATGAGGTACGTTTACCTTTCCACTTAGCAATGAGCTTAGGATCTGAAATTGTGAAGTTTGGACGGCTTCTAGACAGGATACCTTTTCCAAAATAACCCTTCCAGGAAAAGAGAAAACAAAGTTAGTTCATGTGTAGTTACCATTTTTATAGCTGATGGAAAATAACTATTTGAGTTAACAAGAGATTCATTCTATTTTTCTAAGCTTTATATTTTCCTTCTGATTATTTAATGATTACAAATGAAGATCTTAGCATTTATCTCTGATTGTTTGAAGAGTTCTAGTAAGTTTTCAGTACACCTTATGTGTCTTAACCTAATGATTTCAGTCTGGGTTTGGTAAGCTTAAGGCAATGAGATAGGCAGAGGCAGGGCCTTGGCCTAGAGCCCCATTTCATAAGGATCAATGCCACCTGCTGTATCCCACTGTGAGAAGGTGGCTACAGCATATGTATTTTGTATAAAAATGTTTAGAAAAGCCATTTTAGAGAGGAAGTAGATCAATGGGTGACATGGGCTGGAAGTGGGAGCAGCGATTAACTGCAATGGTACAAGGGAACTTTTTGTGGTGATGGGAATGCTCCACAACTAGACCGTAATGGTGATTGCACAACTCTATGAATTTACAATCATTGAATTACGCATTTACAATGAGTGAATTTTTATGGCACTAAATTATACCTCAATAAAGCTATTTAAAAAATGCTCCCAAGTTGGGGGATCTGGCTGCCTCAGTTGGTACAGCATGTGACTCTTGAGCTCAGGGTTGTGAGTTCAAGCCCCCTGCTGTGGGTAGAGGTTACTTAAAAAAAAAAAAAAGAAGCCTCCAGTAATGCACTGGCTATGGATGGGGGTGAGGTGGGGAGGAAGCAGGCTACCAATCTCAACCTGAACTTATCATGGGTGGAAAACACAAAAACTAGAACTTGTTCTCATCTAAGAAGAGTTCCCCAAAGAGACAAGATCCCCGTGAGACAGAACAACATGCCACCCTGTGTTTACCTCTGGAGATGGAGTGGGACAGGGGAATTTTTACTTTTTACCCATTAGATTCCTGTAAATTGCTTGACATTTTTATGAACATGCATGGCTTTTATAACTGAAAGACAAGAAAGGCCAATGCGCTACCTTACTATATTGTTGCAATGTGGGTTCAAGGGTGGGGGAGTAGTCTTCCTCATTAACATACGGCTTCAGGGCACCTGATTCAAATTGCACAGTTCTAACACTGGACTGAATGGCAAGGAAAGAATATAGGTCAATTACAGTTTGCTTTTGGGAGTGAATGGGGGGGGAAGCAAAAAGGATAGCTGGCTCAGGGCTGTCAAAAGCAGCCATGTCAAAGCCTCCAACACTTACTCTCCCATAGAGCTGCTCCATATCTTCTGCGTTCCTCACAATTACATTGTTGTTTATCAGCTCTGCTGTGAACACTTTGAAGTCTTGCTTAGGCCCACAGTCCTGACCAAAAGGAATGGGCAGTGGAGACTCGTAACTCTCATACACTCTTCTTTTCCGCTTTGGGGCACGGAAAACTGCTTCTGCCATTTCTCAAGGGTAGCTGTTTTTAAAAGAGTCTAATAAGGAGAAAGAAACAGATAGCCAATCCATAACTATGTTGACCAAAAATGGGGATGCATTTATCTCTAGGCTCAGAAAGCTTTGTGGTCCATGTGAAAAATAAAATATTTAGAAGCAGTGTACTAAAAGAAGGAGTAATGAGAACATTTTGTACAAGCACTAAAAATCCCAATCACCTAAATATCTCAATTCCCAAAACTGTGCTCAAGAAGTCAGTAATGGTATTTCTAATTATCATGAACAAGACTGAGGCCTTGTGGCATGTCCAAAGTCATAACACCATGCAAAAGTCTACTGATAGCAAGCACAATAGGATTCCTGTTCTTTTGCTCAGACAACAGACATTTACTGAGTACCTACCAGGGCCTCATTATAATCAGAGGTGTTGGCGATATAAAGATAAAGCCAAAAAAGACACTGTCCTCAAAGAATTAAATCTAGTCAGTATTTTTATTTTCCAAAATAAAAGGACCTTAAAATACATTCTAAACATCAGGTCAATCATCTTCTAATTTATAAGGTAAATTAATAAGTGATAACAACAATGACAGAAAGTTATTTCAGGGTTTGTTATGTACCACCAAATGTGAGTGGCAAAGAGCACAAACTCTAAAGCTAGAATGCCAGGACTGAATTGGCTTTACTAGTCCTACCTGTGTAATTTGGGGCAAAAGATGGTTAATCTCTCTGTGCTTTGGTTTCCTCATTTGCAAAATAAGGATGAAAAACAGACTCTATCTTAGAGTTAAGACCCCATAAAGGGCCAAGAAGGGTACCTGGGACATAATGAGCTTCACGCATGTATTTAATTATCATTATGGGGTGAGCACTACCAATTCTGGTTTACAGATGAAGAAAACAGGTTCAGGTCAGAGAGATTTTACAAAAGGTCCGTTCAGATGATCCCAGGTCTGTTGAACTTCAAAGCCTACACTCTTTTCACGGGGCTCTGCTGTGAGCACAGGCAGCATCTCCCACCCACCCTCCTTGTCTGAAGGCCCACTATTTCTCAAGATTAGGAGCCAAAGGGTTCCAGAGAATTATGGAATTACTTAGACAAGACTGCCCTTGTCTGTCCTTGTCTCAGTCCTGAGCCAGTGTGCACTCAGCACTCTGAGGAAGTAAAGGAAGCCAAAGTCAGTACCTCTCCCTTCCAGGCCTTATACTCAATCTGAAGAGACAAAACAAGCACATAACACACACGAAAGCAAACTGAAGGTAACACAACAGGCTACAATTTCATAATGGCTAAAGGAAGGAAATGAAGTTGAGTGCACCGTGTGATAAAGAAAAAGAGCCACAACAGATATATCTAACTTAGGAAAATTCAACCACATGCAAAGGGGGAAAATGTAAACAGTGCAAGCGTCTGGGCCAGGCACTCCACTCTCCCAACAGATGCCCTGGAATGAGAGGGGAGACTCGAATCTGCTGCTCCCTTTGTCCCGGCCCAGTTTGATTTAAGTGGAGAGCAGATCCAGTGCTTGAAAATATAGTGGAGCTCTATCACACGTTTCATCTACATGGATCCAAGAGAAAAAAGTAAGACTGCTTATTAAAATGCCTCCTGCGCTTAATACCAGGATCCATTGGGCAACGGATGCAACCAAGCCTGAAACAGCCGGTGATGGTGGCCAAATCTATGGAAGGTAAGTGGTTTTATGGGTTCGTGACCATTAAAAAGAAATTGAATGCCTTGTCCAGTGTGTGATGATACCTTTATCTGCCTTCTCAAAGAAATTGAGGAATTAGATGAGGACAAAGGAAAATATAGAACAAGCTTGAGTTACAGAAATTGAAAAACCAATTACAAAGATAACTGTGAAAAATAAGAATCACTAAGTTGAAACCTTCATAGAAATAACCAAGTATGCTAAGCAGCAAACACTAGAGTAATTTTTTAAATAAGATCCCTCAATGGAATTACATACTGAGCATGACTCATATATACATTATACACATGCTATAAAATAAAGCCTTTATAACAAGCCATGTATGTTGGATGTTAATGGACAATTAAGAGATTTTCTTCCAAGAGCATTTTAACTAAATTTTCACTTGCTGACTTATCCCTCAATCCAAGCTGATGATCACATTTCGTATTCAGAAGAAACAGCAATAAAAAAAAAAAAAGAAGAAGAAACAGCAATTTATCCTGAAACTTAAACAGCTTTTTTGAGGCAGGATGTTTAAATCTAGTGAGAAACTTTCTAGGCATTTCCAGGAACAAGTTGAACTTTTATGAGATTTTTCACTTTTGAAACTTAACTTCTGGTTAGTATTTAACTTGTATATGCTACATTTGGAATTTTTTGAAAAAAAAAAAGAGGAAATGTTAAATGGCTAACTTCAAGAACTTCTAATTAAATTCTCTTGAACAAGTGACAATGAAGTTATAATTTGCCTGGTTTGGAACTTTCCCTCAGATTGCTGCTATATTCTCCTTATTTTTTTCAAGATTTTATATATATATATATATATATATATATATATATATATATTTATTCGACAGTCAGAGATCACAGGTAGGCAGAGAGGCAGGCAGAGAGAAAGAGGCTGAGCAGAGAGCCCGATGCGGGCCTTGATCCCAGGACCCTGAGATTATGACCTGAGCCGAAGGCAGAGGCCCAACCCACTGAACCACCCAGGCACCCCAATATATACTCTTTAAGAAAAAAGCAAGAATGAGCTAGGACACTTGATGGCAAGAACTCTGTATTCCAACCCAAGTGTGTGTGACAGAAAGGTTCCTGCCACAAAATGTTCCCTGTTTTCCACAAAATCTCAAAGTCTGGTGGTGTTTCCTCTGCCCATGTGGCAGGAAAGGCTTCAAGAATCTGGCTCATAGGACTCCTAGATATGCAAACCTGCCATTATTATCATGCGACCTTGCACAACCCACTTAAGCTCTCTGAGCCCTGTTTCTTCATCTTCAACTTGAATAGGACTGGAAAACAGTTTGGAAGTCACTCAAAGGTTAAACACAGAATAACCATATGATCCAGCAATTCCATTCCTTGGTACAGATATAAGAAAACTAAAAACAAGTTCATGCAAAAATCCATACCGGAATGTTTAGTGATTCATAATAGCCAAAAAAAACCCCAACAACAAAAAAAGTGGTAACAACCCAAATGTCCCTCAACAGATGAATGGATCAATGAAAGGTGGTGTATCCATATGTAATGGATTACCAGCAATGAAGGAACAAAGTGCTGATAGATGCTAGTGTGTATGAAGCTTGAAAGCATTACCCTAAGTGAAAGTAGTCACAAAAGACCACATATAAGACCATTATTATGAAATGTCTACAATAGCAAATCCATACAGACACAAGTGGATTAGTGATCACCAGGTTCTGAGGGAAGGGAGAAATGAAGAGCAACTGCTAATAGGTACAGATTTATTTTTAAGGGTGATGAAAATGGTTTAAAACTGGATTGCGGTGGTGGTGATGGCTGCCCAACTGTGAATATACTAAAAATCACCAAATTGTATATTATACAAGGGTGAGTTTTATGGTATGTGAATGGTCTCAATGAAACTGCTACTTTAAAAATCTAATAGGACAAACCAAATGATCTCTAGTTTCATGGTTTTGTGAAGGAACTGTCTTGTGTTGAATTTGAAAGGCAAAACGGGGGAGAAAGGACTGAATTCACTAGTTTCCATTATCTGCATTAGGCATTTAAGATATGTTTCTTTAGTGCCATGAAAGGAGAACAGCATAATGTAAGATGTGGCATGTGAATAAAATTAGAAGAGGTAATTATCAGTAGGTATGACATGCCAGGCACGGACTGTGCCATATGCTACACACATGGGTACTACTATCCTCTTTCACAAACAAGGAAACTGAGGCTTAGAGAGGGCCAATCATTTGCCCAAAGCCCCAGTGCACAGAGATATAACATTGTAAGAAGACTGGCCTTAAAGAGACCCATGTCTGAACCACACACGTATGTATAGGAACGACTGGGCCAGTTGTCAAGGGGTTTGGAAGGTGAAGGCTGGTTTAGACTTGGAATCGGCGCAGAGGCTTACGCAGGGATTGAGAACTGAAAAGAGATTAATTAACTCTGGGTAGTATACAATAGTGGCTCTCAAGCTTGGGTGCCCGTAGAATCACCTGGAGAAATCTTAAAACTCCTAATGCTCAGAGCTTAACTGCAATTACATCAGAAATTCTGGGGTGGGACCCAGATGATTTCGGCAGTAGCCAAAGTTGCCAGCTACTGGTGACAGGATAGCCTATTCAAACTCACTTAATCCCAACAGCTCCCTAAGTAAGTACTGTTACTACTCCCATTGTTCAGAGCAGGAAAGGGACTCAGAGGGGCTGAGTGCTATGCACCTGTAAGGGATTGTTGTTTCTCCTTTCCCAACCCAGGACATACTTGACTCCAGACACAAGAAGTGTTAAGTGCATTTACTTTCCTATCAAAAGTGGGGCTTGCTCCTTATTCTTCCCTTGAGCAGACAAGCTAACACTGTTTAGGTATTCAGTAAATGTTTATTCCAAACAAAACAAGCAAAACAAAAACGGGGGAGGAAGCTCCATTTAATTTTCCAATCCCCTGGAAATACCCTGTCAAATAAACCTGGTTAAAAAACCTCCCACCCAGTAAAGCTCACCTTCTCCCAATTAAAAAATGTTTGAAGCTCCAACGGTGTACCTCCTGGGCTAAGGGAGGCAAGGATGAAAGGGACAAGGCAAACAATCCAGGCCCTGGGGAGCTTTCAAGTCAGAACCTGAGACTAAGCCACATAAACAAACGATAACCCTTTGAAGGTTGTTGTGAGGATTAAGTGGGTTAACTCTGTGAAGGCGAAGGAGCCTCGTACTGGGCCTGTCATGTGCAAGATGCTAGCCAGACGGGGGCTGCAACTGCAATACGTGACTGCACACAAGCCAGAAGGTATTAAGGGCCCACGAAATTCATAACTCCCTGCCTTACTTCATCCCTCTGCGGATTTCCTTGAGCGCGCCCCCCCCCCCCAACAACCGCACTAGCGGCTGAGGATCCCCTCGGGCAGAGACGGGTGTCCAATACACCTCTACGTCCCCAGCCCCCAGCACTGAACGTGGCATCCTGTTCTTGGGAAAGAACGAAGAGAAGTGTAAAGGGCTACAGGTGCTGGAAGAACCGGAGAGGGGCTAATTCCGGTGGAACCAGGAAGCCTGGCTCCCCTGCCCGGCCTACTCTGGGGCGGCTGTGCAACGCGGGGAGTCTCTACGCCCTTTCCGCTCCCGCTCCTGAGAGCTTTCAGAAAAGGCGCCGTCGCCTCTCACACCGCGAGACGTGGCCACCGCGCTCAGCGCCACCGGACACCGCCAGCGGCTCGCCCCGGCGTCTTACCTTCCTTAGCCCCACGCGTTCGTCGTTACCCCGGTAACGCCGGCGGGTGGGCGGTCACCGCCGCCGTCAAGCAGTGCGGCCGCAAAGCCGGGTGAATGCGCAGCCGCAGAGTCCTCGGGCATGCCTGCCGGGTCTTTGCGGAGAGCGCGTGCGCAGAAGCCGCGCATACCTTGGCCGGGTGTAATCGAGTTGTCCTACCTGCCCTTCTTGGGGTTGTATGGCCAACCTCCTGCATAGATGCCACTTTTATTGAATCCTCACAGCAGTCTCGCAAGATTCGTTTTACATGAGATCCCAAGTTACTTGTCCTATGTCACATAGCTAGGAGGTAGTGGAAAAGAGGCTCTAACCCAGGCTTGAAGATTTAGTTTGTCCCGGGGTGGGCGGTGGGATAGTTGAGGCCACCAGGTTTTATTGTAGGACCTAGCCCTGGAAAAACAAAACAAAACAAAACAAAACAAACAAACAAACAAAAAAGGGTCTGTAAGTATAGCCCTGACGCTGTCCTCAGCTTTCTCAGTGTAGATGTATAAGCTGCAGCATGCCGGGAACCTGTAAGGAAGCGCCCTCTCGCAGACACCTGACTAAAAGCCACAGTGTGCACTGGCTACCCTGTGCAGTGTGAAGGACAAAATCGCTAGGAGTCAGAGCTGCATCTGAATCCCTGTCGCCCGCCTCACTGGCTGGGTGGTCTTGAGTGACTTAACTTGACTGAGCCTCAGTTTCCTCTACTGAAAAGTGGGCCATTAGAATTACGCAGGATGAGCAAAACAAAAAGGCGTGGGGGGGAAGTGTAAAAGTTAATCCTGGTCATTTTAAAGGAGGTCTAGTGGGGAGTCCCAAATATACGTTTCAAAATATGAATCCCAGGCTCCCCAGCACACATACCACTCATGCTGGGCAGGTGGGGAAGGTGGGTGACAGGGAATGGTGGCAAATAATGCCAGAGACATTCATAGGGCTGGTGTGATGGTTTTTGAAATCCAAGCCTTTTTCAAATTTCTCCTGTCTCCAGGACTTCACACACATTAGCCTTGGCCTGGAACATCCTTCTCCCCTCTGTATGCAGCTGTAATTCCTGGCCCCTCCTTGAGCCTCAGGTCATGTATCTCTTCCTCCAGCTTATTTCCTCTTCCCTCCCTAGGCCAGCTTGGGTGACTTTCCTCTGTGTTTCTTCAGTCGTCTGGTGCATCCCATGTTGTCCCTGTTTCATGGTCCTTCTTAACCAGAGGGCTTCCGTTGATGGTCCACCTGCACTGGCCTTAACTGGTCGGCTTTGAGTCCAGACTTTGATTTAGATAAATCAAAATTAGAATAGCTTCCTGGTTAGAATGTTGCAAAAAACAGAACTTCAGCAAGGTTCACAGAATAGTGTATCAGGATGAATGGAGGCAGGGAAGGGAGAGCCGGCCGGAGGCTGTAATGTTATACCAGAACATGCCAATTTAGGAAATACTGGTTTTAGAATGGGAGCATTTTAACAATGAAGGGGAACCCAGACTTTGTCCAATTCAATTTCCTTATTTAACAGATAAGAAAAATAGGCTCAGAGGCACTGTGAGTTGCCAGATGTAGCAGAGTAAGTCTGAGGGGGGGACTGAGACTACAGCCAGGTCTCCTGAACCTCTCAGCCTGGTACTCTGCATTCAAGGACTTGGGATTCATCCGACACACAGACATCTCAGGTGGCATCATCAAGAGCTCTGTCCCAACAGAGGGGTCCAGAGTGAAAGCTACTGGATTAGATATTCTTCCCCCAAGATTTTCTCCTCTACTGTTTTTTAAAACTTTTTGTTATGGTCATTTTCAAACAAAGAAGTAGAGAGAATATTCTAATAAATCATCACTTCCACAATCTTCAACCTTTGCTAATTTGTCTATCTTATATACTCTCCATATATATAGATAGATAGATACAAAACACACCTTTATCCCACTTCTGTAATATTTTAAAGCAATCCTAGACATTGTTTAATTTCACTTATAATATTTCAATGACTCTCTAATAGATAAATATTTAAATTTTATTGCATATTATATATTTTCATATTCATAGTTGATGTTTATGTATACATGGTATATAATATGATACGTAGTGGATTCTCTTGATTCACAGTAGTTCTATAGCATCACCATGAACACTGAATCAGTGAATACTGAACCATTACTCATGGGGAAATACAGGGTTAGTTTCCTGCCAGAGTCTGGCCACAATATTTCTATCAACTGATCAGTACATAACCTTACTTTCTGTTAAAAGACATTGTATTTAATATCTACTGTTGATTCATTAACATTGGACTCACGGCCAACAGCACTGTAACTCATGCCTGAACGAAGCTTATCTAACACAGGTATTTTCTCTGTAAGTCATATCACAGCCTTCCTGGCTTAGGAAAACTAGGCAACACTTCAGCACTCTGCTTGGTGTCCATTTTAAGCAGTAAAATCAACAGAAAGCACAGAAATGAGGAAAATGTGGTACTAAGGAAATTGCCAAAAGGAACCTTGTATGAGAGCTGGAATAGGAAGTGTCAACTGATGACTTCAGCTGGGAACTTGCATACTGGGAGACTTGAATTTTTCTCCACTCTATGCATGTCTATGAATGACTAGGTGCTATGAATATTGATTTTGGCAAGACCAATAAATGTTAGCCAGTAGGAGCGATTGCAAATGCAGAATCTGCCAATTTGTGTATCTATCTATCTATATATCCCCAATGTCTTTAGCACATCTAAAAAAATGAACAATACTCCTTAACATCATATTCTGTGAAATGTTATGCAGAATCCCCATGTAATATTTGGGGTATTTGGGATATAAAATCGCTTATCTGAAATTCAAGTTCAATTAGGTGTCCTATATGTAAATCCGAGCAATCTAAAGATGAGTTATTGGGTGTTTATATGTGCTGGCCATTTTGCATCCAGTCTCATTCTCACCACAGCCCTGTGAGGTAGATGCTCTCAACTCTATTTCACCGTTTGAGGTTCCCTCTCTTTCAACTTCTCAGAGTAGGGAAGAAGTGGAGGCCAGATATGGATCCAGATCCACGGGACTGAAGGGCGTGCAATCATTGATATCAATCGTATTAGACAGGGGAGGCCATGCACTGACAAAACACAGCTTTAAAAATGGAAACACAAAAATAACTAACAGCAAGTGTTGGTGTCAGGTCAAGGTGGGTTGAAGGGTCCGTGGGTCTTCCGGGAAGAGGGGGCCTTTGAACTGAGCCTGGAAGGAGGTTGACCTTCGAGAGTGGTGAGGAGGAGGGCGAGAGTGGGCTGGGGCACAGGCCAGGCACGTGTACCAGGCAGGTGAGGGTTTTGAGGTTCTGGCGGGGAGGAGTTGGGCCTGGCCGGGCAGGAGGTCGCCGCCAACGATAAGGTCCGATAGGCAGGGCGGGGCCTGATTGTGCCGGCGCTCGAATTCCAGGCTTGGCATTTGGACTTTACTCCGCAGACAATGGGGAGCCACCGGCGTTTCTGAGCAGGGCAGGGCGGCCCCAGCTGTCGCCCCATTGTTTTTCTCAGACCACACAGATTTCTGCAGTATTTCAGCGAGCCCACTAGATGGAGATATTTTAGCAAATTTCAACCGCCCAGCCTTTCCTGGACTCAAAGTGCAGGGAGAAAAACAAAAAACGGGGACCCCGCAAAACCTCCGCGTGTGGACCCCGCAGCATCTGCCAGGTAGAATGCAACGGCTGCGAAACAGAAGTCAAACCAGGGACAGTCCAGCTCTGACGTCCAGCCAGTCCAGTCCGTGAGATGAGACCTTGGGTCATCTCACAGTGTTGAAGGAGAAAAGGTCCTGGATGAACAGAGGCCAGCACAGTATAACCAGTCCCTCCATTTATTTTCTAGTCTTTAAGCTTCACACCTTTGAGGAGAGTGTTATGCCATTTTACAAGGAGGGAAAGTGAGATGCTGAGAGGTACATTTGCTCAGTTACTGAGGGAGCTGACACCAGGCCAGGCCCGGGAATGGAGTTGACATTTGGTAAGGTGGGCTGGGCGGGCCTCTGAGGCATTGTTTTGCAGGAGGGTTGGGCACTGCCTTCTGATTCTTCTTTGGTTGCTAGAAAAATCTGTAGCAAGAACTACGAGAGCTACGGGGCTCCTACTGTTTGCACTATTTCAGCTGCTTTTTAGAGATAGTCTCACTTAATTCTCTCCCAAGAACCCACTGAGTTAGGGATTATCATACACCCATTTTATAGGTAAGAAACAGATTCAAAGAAGTGACTTGTCCAAGGTCACACAGGGCGGAAGTGCCATAGGGGGAAGTGGATCCCAGGTATGGCCACTCCTGTTCGGTTCTTAGCAGTGAAGTACATTCGACTTCTGGGGAAATTCCTTAGAGAATCTGGGGCACAGATTTTCAAAGAGACACATACAGAGATTTTTTTTTTTAATCCAGGCATGATAGTTTGCAATTAAAAAAAAAAAAGGCAGGGGGGATAACTTAAATGACCATCCCTAGACCAAAGGACATATAAAATGTGGTATAAAAAGTTCATATGGTAGAATACTATGCAGCAGTTCAAAGGAATGAATGAGCTCTTATATACATATCAACATGGACAGATTTCAAGAATATGCTTGGTGATAAAAGGCAAGATGCAGAATGATATGAATCCTCTGATACCATTTACTTAAATTAAAACACACCCCAAGCAATATCAAATACTGAATGTATGTGTGGGTACACTGAACTATTTTAAAATAACAGGGAGGGGTGCCTGGGTGGCTCAGTTGGACTTTGGCTCAGGTCATGATCTTGGGGTCCGGGGATTGAGTCCACGAGTTGGGTTCCACGCTCAGAGGGAAGTCTGCTTGTCCCTCTTGCTCTCCCTCTGCCCCTGCCCCTCCCCCCACTTGGTTTCTCGCCCTCTCTCAAGTAAATAAATCAAACCTTTAAAGTAACAGGAAGGATATGCACCAAATTCATTAGTTACCAGTGGGACTTGGGTAGTAGATAAGGGGACATTAGCTTTATTTTCTGTTTCTTTAAAAAAAAAAAAAACTAGAAGCAAATATGGGGTGGGGATATAGGTGATTTTTAAATTATTTGTTACGTTTCTTTATCGATTTTAATTTTTGCACAGGAAGACTCTTCGGGTAAACAAATACACATGAAGATAGAAAAACCATAAACCAAAATAATTTTCCCATTTATCATCAACAGTTTGATGACGGCAGTTGCCAGTACTCTGGTTCTGAGAGGAACCTGGGAGAAGGGGATCAGAGGAAGTGGCAGATAGGTTCTGAAGCTAGGATAACAGGCCTGAGCTCTGTGATGAGCTTGTGGCTGGTGGGGTCCAGGGCACCAGCATTTTCAGCATAAGAGCCCATCCCTGCCTCTTACACATGGCCCTGCCGCGCTGTGACTGCTGTCCCTGTCAGGGAGAAGCTAGGCTACATGGGGCAGTAGGAACCACACAAGGAGGACAGAGGAGAGCAGGAGGGGGTGCAGGGGCCTTGGCTGGAAATGTCCACACCCTCTGGCTTCTCTCCCTCCTTCCCTTTCCTTTGGTTACTTTCTGTGACCTCAAGGTTACAGACCATTTCTTAATGTGTGTCCTTGACAGGATCACACCCACTTTGCTGCACCAGGTGCTCCAACCACAAATGAAGGGTTATGTTCACTTTGCCCATCTGCTGGGGCTGGCGTGACAGGCATGTAGACTTATGAGTGCTAACCTTCTTTGCTAGCTATTGCTAGCAAACAAACAGAATTCTTTTTCCCCTTCCTTTACATTTGCATATGACACAAAATAATGGTATACAGAGAGCCTAGCACTTTCCTTGCATTGCTCATTTCCCCACTCATTTATTCCTCTTAACATGCCTCTTAGTGAAAACTTCTATTCTGCCCTTTTGTTTTAAAAGATTTTACTTGTTTGTCAGAGAGAGAGAGAAGGAGAGAGAGAGAAAGAGCACACAAGCAGGGGGAGGGGCAAGCAGAGAGAGAAGCAGGCTCCCCGCTGAGAAGGGAGCCCAATGTGGGGCTTGATCCCAAGACTCTGGGATCATGACCTGAGCCGAAGGTAGACGCTTAACTGATTGAGCCACCCAGGCATCCTCTATTCTCTCCTTTTGAAGATGAGGAAAGTGAGTCAGAGAGGTTAAGTAATTTATCCAAGGTAACCCAGCTAAGAAGTGACAAAGGTAGGATTTAAATCCAGGTCTACCTGACTGCAGGGCTACTGTGCTGTATGGAGACAATATGTTTTATGGTCTCATAAAAGGTTTCTTATTCTAAAAAGGAAGTACAGAGAACATTTAGTGATTTTCTTCTTTCTCATAAAATTCTTCTTTGTTCCAAGTTGCTGTTGTCTTGTGTGTGACCCCTTATACGTGCCCACCTCTGAGCTCAGGCTCATAATTTCCTTGGTGGCTGGTGGCTGAAAAGCTCTCTACTCTGCTCACAGGAGACAGGGGAGAAGAGGTCCACCACGGCCCAAACCTGGCTTTCATGCTCTCCTGGGTATGTCAGCCTCAGATGTCAAAAGGCCTAAATTCCAGGCAAACCAGGAATAATGCCCCAGTCATCAAATTTGAAACCAAAACTCAGCAAAGACATGTATTTGCTGCCAGAAAGCAGATCGCTTTTTCTTTTCTTTCTCTCTCTTTTTTTTTTTTTTTTTTTTGCCCAAACAAAACATCCTCTTATGAAATATGTCCAATTTGCAATATTTACTTTCCCTTTATTTAATAACAGGAAAGGGTTTGCAGGACTTTTGTTGATTTTTGCATTTCTTATTAAAATTCTTAAGGGGGTTTTGGGGGAACTTAATCAGCAAAAACGGAGGAGGAAAAAAATCTCATCTGCATTCCACAAGCCTTATTAATGGAGGAAACTTACTGTTTGTTTAAGAGCACTTTCTGATGGGAGAAGGCAAATCGTCACATGTTCCACAGCCTTCCTGTGAATCTTTTTCTTGACTGTGCTTCCTTCTCAGCTGTCTCCAGAGCTCTGAGTCCCTTTTTTCAAGCTTTTTGCCCAAGAAGATGGGGCTGGGGTTTCCACCCCACTGCCAGGCTTGGAGGGAAGCTAACATTCATTGAACATCTTCAGCCCAGTTGTCTGCACCCACAGTCTCACTTCACCCCACATCAGCCCTCCTGGCAGCACTTAGTTGGCAGATGAGGAAACTGAGGGTAAGAAGGATTGAGTCTCTTATCTAAGCTCCCTTTCCTTGTAGCTTTCATTCCTTGGGAGTAAAAGGAAAGGGCCTCTAGTATTCATGGGGTCCTATGTCCAACTGAGTCCTCACAGCAACCCTCTGGGATGACTGGATAATCTCTAACTTACAAAGCTCAGAGAGGTGAAGTGATTTGTGAAAGGTCACACAGCTGGAGGGGTACAGAGCTGAGATTTAGCTGTGCTTGGCCAGACTCTCACATCCATGTTTATTTCACTTAACCACATCACGTCTTTGGGGCCAAGGCAGTATGTTTCTTATAATGAAATAAAATATGCCCCCAAAGTTAAAAATCCCTCCCCCGAGAGGTCTTACTCCTGCCTTCCTTGGTTCCAGAACTAGACTGCACATGACTTTAAAGACTTTGTTTTTATATTTTCATTCAACCACAAATATTTATATATATAATGTATATTCTATTGCATATGATATATACAATGTATATAATACTATATATATAAAATATACACATTATATAATTATGTTTATTTCTAGAATAGGACCTGTACAGAGGTAGTCTTAATTAAAAAAAACCTTGTAGATAGTCAAGTTCCAGTGCTCTCCTTATGCAGAGAAGGAAAGTGAGGACTAGAGAGAAGAAGGAATTTGCCCAAGACCCTACAAGGTAGGAACCTGACCTGAGACCTCCTGCTTCTCTCTGTATGGTCTACAACAGAGCACAAATGAGTCTACAACAGAGACCTTCTCGTTCATTCAGCACTACACACGGGGCACCGTGCACGAGGTTGGACACGCAGATCAACCAAACATGATATTTGAGGCAGGATCCTCATAGTCTAGCAAGAGAGGATGCTTGGAAAAGTTACACTCTCACAGAGGTGGTAAATGTTAAGGTTTTCAAGACGGTCGGGGGCTTGGGAAAGACTCTAGGGAAGAGGGGACATTTGTGCTGGGTCTTAAAAAATAAAGAGGAGCTAGCCAAGTCGGGGAGGGCACCCCAGGCAGAAGGCCTTGCTCAAGCAAAGATCTGGAGGTGTGAACACATGTGGCCTATTCAGGAACCATCCATAGTCTGCTGGGGGAAAGCAGCAAGCCTGGAAGGGAAAGTTGGGTTCAGGCTGTGATGGACTTTGAACGCCGTCCGCAGGAATTTGGAGTTTATCCCACGTGTGGTGGACACACAGAAAGAGGTAAAGGAGGGGATTTGTTTTAGGAGGATCACTCGGGAGGCCTGGGGTAGAGGAGAGTAAAAAGGGCCGAGGACCACCAGGAAGGGGACTGTTGCGCCTTTGAGGTCAGAGAAACCCAGGACTTGCCCACCTAAAAATCCTCTGTCTCCTTCTACTCTTAAACGACATCTCACCTGTTCTTCCTTCTCCAGGCACTCTCCAGACCGCACACCCAGGTGGTGCCCCTCTTTCTAGTTCCCCAAGTTCTTATTCTTCGGGCAATGCTATTGGCACCTTCCCTTCCACTCCTGAGTCCTCAACAGCAGTGGGTCTTAACCTTGGGGAAGAGTCTAAGGAAGGACTTAAAAAAGCAAGTACGGAAATGCTCCACATGTGGAAGGTGCAGACCCCCTGAAGCTGCTTTCACTTATAGAAGGGGGACAATTCCAAGGCAACAAAGGTGGGGGCAGACACCCCAGAAGCCATCTGCTACAGTTTGTAAGTCCCCAGGAAATGGGAAGGCCAAAGAGGAAAGGGATTAGGGATGAAGATTGCCTTGAAAGTTTAAGCATACGTCCAAGGAGGGATCCTGGGCCAGAGGAAGCCCTAAATGAATGTAGTAATTGTCATTAAAGAAAGAAATGTCCATCTGCAGAAGAGCTGGGCAGCCAGGGAAGTAGCAGGATGAGAAAGAGGGAGGATGCCATGGTCAAGGATTCTGGGGACCCCAGCGGTAGGTCTAGCTTGCCTCAACACCTGAAATCCTGGAATCCCATAACCAACCCCTCCCTTTTCTCATTCTGTGCTCACCAAGAATCTTCTGATTAGGATTTGGCATCCCGAGGAGTGTGCCTACAGGGAGCTGGTGTGTTGGCTAGAGGACACGTGTATCCAGTCCCCTTGGCAGTTACATTTGTCGTGTAAATTAGTAAATTGGGAACAGACAATTCACAGAAGAAGTAATACAAATGACTAATAAGCACATGAAAAAAATGTTCATCCTCACCAGTATTCAAAGAAATGTAAATTCAAACCAAAACCGAGATTGTTTTCTACCCATTAAATTAGAAAGGATTTCTTTTTTTAAGTGAATACATATTGCTGGGAAAGAGGTGGTACAAGGGGCACCTCATGTGCTCCCTGCTGGGGCAGGCACATCTTCTTCCCATGGTGTCTGTTCTTTAAACTCCCACAGAACAGACCCATGCAACTTCATCTGCCTGCAAGGAACAGTCAGAGGGCTCTCTTCATGATCTGTTCACCCCGTGTTTACTGAGCACCTATTACATGCCAGGCTTATGAGGCACTGTGTGTAGTAGGGGCCACATAGAAATTTTATCCCAAATGCCAAATGATCTCAAATCAAGAGAGAGGCTGGAGGCCAGTCCCTGGGTGGGCTGGAAAAGGAAGAGATCTACAGGAAGCTGAGAGGAAAAAGAATCCGCTAACTTTCACTCCTCCCCTTCCCACCATCCAATTCTCTTGGAAGTTCCAGGTCAGGCTGAGGCTCTTGGGAGAACACCAGGCGTGTCCTAGAGCCAAGTTTTTAACCCATGTCCATTCCCAGAGACTGATTTGATTGGTCTGGGATGGGCCTAGCCACAGTCTTCTAAAAAGTATCCCAGGTATTTCGAATGTGCAGCCCCGGTTGAGAACCACTGAAAGAAGTGAAGTAGGAAAACGCTCACGCGTCCTGGTTAAGAGGCAGGTTTTAGGGCTGGCTCCAAGGGCTGGACACTGATGACCTGGGTCATGTCCAGAAAGACACTTCCTGTCTGAGCCTGGGTTTTCTTCTCTGTAAAACCGAGAGCAGTTGCCATGAGGGTGAAATGAGGCAGCGCATGCGAAGTGCTTGCCTGTGCTCCCTGAGATTCATGGTCATGATTCTTAGTGATCAGCCAAATACTAGCATAGGCTCAGATCTCACAGGAACAAGGATACAGGGCTCCCAAGGTATCTGAAAATTGCACAGGAGGAAAACTTTCAACTTGAACAGCCCTGACCGTCCACTTGAGTTTTATCCAGTGATTTAGGAGACGATCCCCATGGTTTTACTTAAGCTCCAGGAATTCTCCTTCCAGATGCCAGGGCAGATGGGGAAACAATGTGCCATTCTAGCCCAAGAATCATACCGTAGGAAGGATGGAGCCCAGCAGTATCTGGACCAAGCTCAGTTTATGAAGCCAAGTTCGCTGGCCCCACTCCCATGAAAATAGCAATGAAAAGCCCAAGGCTGGTAGACCTCATTCTGTCACCACTTACTAGCTTTGTTACCTTGGGTGAAAGACTTCACCTCTCTGTGCCTCAGTTTCCTCTCTAACCTGGGGGTAGTTCTGGTCTTTACCCCAAACGGCTATGAGGGAGAATGAAATGCGTTAACGAGGGTAAAGCTCTGAGCCCGGGATCTGGTGTATGTTAAGGCCTTGATGAATGGCTGCCATATGGGCCTTTCCCCAGCCAGCAACAGCCCTTTCCACAGCAGTCTGATTCCCTTGTGGCCTTTACCCCCAGCCCCCACCCTTGCACATGGGGCTTGGGGGTATAATTGCTTATGTGTGTGTCTTATCAAGGGCCTGGCCTGATTCACCCCCTTCCTTCTGTTCCATGGTTCACCATTATGTTGAGCCCCTGCTCAGAGAACATGTGTGGAACTGGACTAACCTCTCTGCTTTCCCAGATAAGAAAACTGAAGCTGATGCAGGTGGGGATGGGGGGAGGCAGGGGGGAGCTGAGGTCACATACCAGGTGCAAGGTCCTGAGGCTCAGGTCATTGGGGAAGGATTCTCAAAAGGGACACATTTGGGCAGAGGGCTTGGGACCTTCCACGACCTTATTGGGCAGTAAACTTGAACAAGGGGAGCCATGGAGGAAAAGGTGACTGAAGAAACCCCCTGGGGACTCTCGCCAGAGGTCGATGAGGATCTGCAGGTGGCCGGAGAACCCGGGTGAGCAAGGGGAGGGGGAGAGGCCGAGCAAGTAAAATTCACACTGTTACCGGTAGGGTGACTCATTTGTGCCAACAGGCTGGTGAGACATAGAGAAACTCCGGGTACAGGAAGATCAGATGGGATAACGAATTTGAAAGTTCTTTGAAAATGGTAAATCAATCTAAGAGTAGGGGCTCTGGCTTCAAATAGACCTGGATGCAGAGCCTGCTTCTGGAACTTACCTGTAAGCAAGTGGCTTAACCCCTGGAAGCTTCAGTTTGCTCATTGGAAAGGAGGGGGCGGGAGCCATAGCTGCCTCAGTGGGCTGCTCTGAGGATCCAGCCACCAAATGTGGATAATGTCTGGTCCAGAGCCTGGCATGTGGCCATCCATGGTAGCCGCAGTGACGGGGAGAAAGAAGTTGGGCCCTCGGCTGGCGGAGTCTTCCCTCACAGTGTCTTCCTGTCTAGTTCATACCCATCTTCCGGCCTTGCAGTTTCCCTGAGACAGAAAGGCCCTGTGCCTTCTCTACATGCTCGCAACTTTCTATTGAAGCCCTTCTCACGGCACTTCTCAGAGCAGACTTTGCATTTACTACTACTTCCCGAGCATGCCTGACAAGGCCCAGTCTAGGTCTCCCTCGTCCCTGCCCACCGTGCCCGCACACAGCCTCCACCCTGTCCAGAGAGACACCACGGAGCAGTGAGATGGCCAGCAAGCAGAGACAGCAGCTGGGAGACAACTGTCCCAGCCCTGATACCAGAACAGAGTATGTCATTTGCACTAATGAAGTACAGAGGAGAAAGGAATTTGTAAACGCATTTTTTAAACAATTCTACAAACTTCTTTTGATTGATACAATTGAATTCATATTTTTTTTTAATGAACACAGTTTCCTGTTTGTTTTGTGTTTAGGCCCTGCTACAGATGAAATGAACGAAAACTTCCCATAAAACCCACTGGCTTAAGTGGTTGGTAAGTCCACATGGAATGTTTGTTAACCAGTCAGACAGGGAAAGTTGGCCCAGTTGTAGGAAGCCCTATCGCCGGGCATCAACAAAGGCCAGAAGAGATAAAAAGAAAAAGCATCTACTCTCAGAGCCTGGAGAATTCCAGAGCTGGCACTCATGGGCCCCTAAGCGGCAGGTTGCTCTCCTGTAAGATAGGGGAAGCAGAGCTTACCTCACAAGGACATGGAGAGGTTTGAGGATAATGTGCCCAGAGCCTCGCTCAGCACCCGGCAGGTGGGGGGCACTCAACAATGCCAGCCACCCTTACTCCACTAGCTGGCAATGACATGAACTTATTTTCTGGGCTTCCTACCTGACAGTTAAAATGAGGTGTACATAAGAAAATGAACCATGTTGGGGCACCTGGGTGGCTCAGGCCATGATCCCGGGGTCCTGGGATCGAGCCCCACCTTTGGCTCTCTGCTCAGTGGGGAGTCTGCTTCTCCTGTTCCCTCTACCCCTGCTTGTATTCTCTCTTTTTGCTCACTCTCTTTGTCAAATAAAAAAAATCTAAAAAAAAAGAGAAGAAAAGAAAACAAACTCTATCTATCACTAAGAGTGAGCCCAATACCTCTTAACTGGATAAACCTTTCAAAATCAAGATTTTGATCTTGAGTCTCTGTTAAATGGGTGTAGAGCGGAAGACCCAGTGGGAAGTCCAAGAAGAACTGGGCGGGGCAGGATCTCCCAGAGCTAAATGCCTGTCTGCCCGGGTTTTCTTCAGTAAGAAAGTTCAGGGATTACTTTGACCAGGCAACTGAACCTATGCTTTGTCCATTACTGATGACCCTGAAAACCAACCAACCAACCAACCAACCAAGAAATAAAACCATTTATCTTCTTAGTATTCACTAAGCTGAGAAGACTCCCTCCCTCCGTTCACCCTCCCTTCCTTGCATCCTCTCCATCAATGTGAAGCCACCATCTACCTGCTAATTTCCCTCATCTAACTCTTCAGGACAGAAATGCCTGTGGTGTTTCTCTGCCCTTCTTCCTGCCTGTCACAGGGTAAATACACTGCCCCTTGGTGCCCCTGATCTGCAGCCAGTGCGACTGGCCCCAGTGTCTCAAGGCTGAATAGCCTGGCTCTGGCTGCGTCTGATCCTTGGGCAAGCCCTGGGTCATCCCCACCCTCTGCCTTCTCCTAATGCAGATGCAGTGGGAGCAAGTAACACCTCGGGCCCCTTCCGGCTCTGCCATTATAACCTCAAGGAGGCCTGGGGCCTGTGGGCCTGGGGCCTCAGTCCTGGGACCTGACCCACTGGGGTTCCCTTCCCTACTCCACCACTTACCACTGCGTGGCCTTGAGTCAGGTATACAATCATCAGTGGCTCCACAGGGGGCCAGACATCCCTTTTAGGGTCACAATGAAAGATGTTACATAGTAAAGATTTATACTTGTGCCCATATACAATTTAAGCACTCATGAATGCTTTCTACTATTTTATTGTGCAAAAGAGGGAGCAATGGCACACCAGACCCATCTCAGGCTGACAGTGGGGACCTGTCCCAGGGTCTTCCACTTCATGAATGCAGCAGCCCTATTTGCCAGCATTCTGGCATCCCGTGATGTAACACTAGTGAAGGAGTGAGGTACAGTGGCTTCTAGAGGAGCTCAGTCGAGGTCAGGGTCGCGTTCCCGCCGCCCTGGGTACCCAAGAGTCTCCTGCCCTGGTGCAGGGATGGACAGATTGTGTAATTGCTAAAAACTGTGTGCCTAACAGAGGACTAGTGAGCACAAGCCCAGCCTGCAGGCAAAGAGATCCAATGAGGTTTTCAACGTGGCCAGGCAAACAAGATCGCGCAGCTGGATCCAATCTGCAGGTCTAATTATGGGACTCCCCACACAGTGTGGGTCCTTGCTGTGGGCCTGAGCCATGGCCCTCATCGTCATGTGTATGTATCAGCACCCAAGACAGCTTTAAGGAGATCTAATTCTCACGCCAGTCAATGTGCCTTTTTAAAGTGTGCGATTATTTTTTTTTCCTACCATAGTTGTAGAGTTGTATCTTCAGTACCCGAAAAACAAATGCTCTCCTCATGAGTGGTCATTCCTCTTCTCTTCCTCTGTCTAGCCCCTGGCAACCACTGATCCACTTTCTGTCTCTGTAGATTTGCCTATTCTGGACATTTCATATAAATGAAATCATAACAGCATGTGGTCTTCTTTCACTTCTTTCACTTGGCATTTTGTTTTCAAGGTTGATCCATGTGATGACATCTATCAGGACTTCACCCCCCTTTTTCATGGCCAAATAATACTCTGTCATGTGGACAGAACACATTTTGCCGATCCATTTATCTGTTGATGGACTATGGGGTAGTTTCCACTTTCTGGCTTATGTGAACACTGCTCCTCTGAACATTCACGTGCAGGTGTTTGAGTAGATACAGGTTTTAACTTCGCTTCTGAAAGTACCTGGGGGCTCCTGGCTGGCTCTATCAGTTAAGTGATCGACTCTTGATTTCACCTTGGTTCATGATCTCAGGGTGCTGAGATTGAGCCCTGTGATGGGTAAGCCCTGAGTTGGGCTCCGAGCTCAGCACAGAGTCTGCTTGAGATTCTCTCTCTCCCTCTGCCCCTCCCCCTGTTCACACGGGCCCTCTCTCCATCTCTCTCTTTCTCTCTCTCAATAAATAAATAAAGTCTTTTTAAAAAGATTTTATTTATTTATTTTGACAGAGTCACAAGTAGGCAGAGAGGCAGTCAGAGAGAGAGGAAAGGAAGCAGGCTCCCTGCTGAGCAGAGAGCCTGATGCGGAACTCGATCCCAGGACCCTGGGATCATGACCTGAGCCGAAGGCAGAGGCTTTAACCCACTGAGCCACCCAGGCACCCCAAATAAATAAAATCTTAAAAAAAAAAAAAAGGCAGCACCTAGGAGTGGATGGCTGGCTCATATGGCAAAGTGGCTATTAGGGTTATAGTAAGTGCTGTACTGCATCTTTTTGCATTCCCACCAGAAGAGGAGAGTTCTAGTTGATCCACACCCTCGCCAACATTGGCTAAGGTCAGTCTTTTTAGTTTTAGTCATTCTGATAGAGGAATCGAGGAGTCTTGTCCTTTTAATTTGCATCTCCCTGTCCAAGCTCTGAACTGCAGCAGTGAGCTGCATGGCCAGGCCTGTTCTCCCTTGAGGGGAAAAAAGACAAACAGGTGTTGGTAAGAGAAAATAGGGGGAAGAAAAGAATGAGTGTTTGGGTGGGTGGGAGCCAGCCGGATAGGGCTAGAGCAGAGAGCTGACTTAGCAGTTTGCATGGTGGCTGTCTTTGTTTTTCTAGCACATTGGAATCTCTTGGCTACTGGTCTTTGATTTCCTTTAATTAGCCTTCCCTAGTGACAGCGACAGGTCAAGATTTTTAGGAAGTGCTCCAGACGCCTCTGCCTGACAGACCTACATCCCTGGGCGTCCAGTCCTTAGGGCTGAAATGCATCCTATTTCTCATCCTCGGAGCTGACTTAGGGGCTGACAGAACAGTTGTGCCCCTGTTGACTTTTCATTCCCTGCTTCACCTCCTACACAAAGGAAGTGTATTATTTACAAAGTATCTCTATCGCCTAGAAAACATCTCATTGGGAAGAATTAAACAGTTACACATTAAAACCTTTTAAAAATGCAGGCATGCATCAGCTGCCATTAGGACACCAGCGTGGCAAACCTGTTTGGCATCTATTTGGTAGAAAAATAAGCTTCTAAAGCTTCCAGGCTTGCTTGAGGGACATTTGGTTTTAAATCTGAGCGCCCTCAGAGATTCCTTAAATAGCAATAGCCATGGTGGGGAGGGGCATTTCCTAAATGTGATGAGGACATTTTAAGAGTTTGGGACAAAGTACTCAGAAATCAATACCTAACCTACTAAACTTGTGATCCCAAGCAGGATACAGATCTATAAAGAAGTAAATGATAGGATGGTGTGATAGCTATTATGACAGAGAGATGGACAGGGCACAGAAAGCAACTGTTTGGAAGATGGTTTAGGGCTATCTGACAGAAAAGGGGACATTGCAGTTCAGCTTTGAAGGATGAATAGGAGTTCGTTAGAAGATACGAGAAGGAACAACCCACCAGTGTGGAGAGCATGCATAAGGCACTAAGATGTGACACCACGCAGGTTAAGAAAACTGTGGGTCCTTAAGTGAGTCTAGACCATAGGGTGGGTAACAGAAATGGTAGGAGTGAAGCTGCTGAGCTCCACGGAGCCGAGATCCCAGAGAACCTTGACAGCCAAAATAAGGAGCTCGGGCCATAACCACTATAGGGTTTTGGTCAGAATATGTTCTTGAGAGAGCACCCTGGTCGCCACGAGGGGGAATGGATGGAGAGAGCAGGGCTAGGCACGATTTCACCAGGGCCACAGTGCCAGTTGTGGCCCGAGGACATGTGATATACCAAAACCATGCTGTGTACCTGGGATTGGAAGTCAGCTGGCAGCACTCCCAGGGGAGGCTGGGGTTGGCCAGGGCCCGAAGGAGGGCACAAATCCTTCCCAGTGGACACCCAATTCATTCTCCACAACCAGAGGGAGGTGTCAACCCTCCTCCCGCTCAGGGCAGATCCTGGACACATGGTGTCCATGGAATGGACCATGACACCATGTGTCATTCTTTTTTTTTTAAAGATTTTATTTACTTATTTGATAGAGATCACAAGTAGGCAGAGAGGCAGGCAGAGAGAGAGAGAGGAGGAAGCAGGCTCCCTGCCAAGCAGAGAGCCCGATGCGGGGCTCGATCCCAGAATCCTGAGATCATGACCTGAGCCGAAGGCAGAGGCTTAACCCACTGAGCCACCCAGGTGTCCCATCATTCTTATTCTAGGATGGGAAAATGGCCAGGGCTCAGTGGAGACCGGAACAACCAGAACACTCCAACTCCTTGGTACTCAAGCTCCTCATGACCCCAAATCCTAAACCTGGCTGATGACCCAGCTCGCCTCACAGCCACATCGCACCCTGGGGGCCGGACATGTCAGGACTGGTCAAAGCCTTTGCTTTTCCAGAGTTGGAAATTGAGGTACGGATGAGGCCCAGCTTGCCAAGGCTCCCAGGATTAAGAAGGGGTAGGTAGGGTCAAGACTTGGATGAGGGTCTTCAGATTCCCAAGGCCCTTTTCCAGGCTGCGTCTCACAGCAGGTCAGGAAAACGAACACTGCGCCATGTGATAAACATACATTTTCTTACTTTCTTTTCTTATGACTGTTCCCATTTTGCAGATGAGGTGCTGAGGCTCCTAACAAGTAATAGCTGTCCGTCGGATGTCTCCATGATGCACCAACCTGACTTCTCTGATCTGAAAACAGACTTGGATCAAAATGTCTTTCCACACTGGCAACAGTCAAGCCTGCTTTGCAAGGCAAGGACTGGTGAGGACACAGGCCTCTGGGGACCATAATGTTTTCTGCATTGGCATGGCAAATGACTTGCAAAATACCACGACATCAGGAGAGGTTTTTTTGCAACAGAGCTCTTGTGACAAGGCGAAGAGGCCGGGATGCTCTGGGACTTGTGTTTCTTTTTAAAAATAATCATTTTTCTCCCTCTGACAGATAATTCAGATCCCAGGCAGGCGTCAGAGCGGGCAGGGGAAGCTGCCCCTCCCCCTGGCGGCACCCACTTCCTCCAGGGCCCAGGAGAGAGTGGGCCTATCTCCCAGGCCACTGCTCTCTGAGGCGGCCCCAGGTACCAGGAGTTTGTTTTATGGATGGGTCTGTCGTGAGTCAGTATGATAATGTTTCCTGTGAGAACTTTATTTCCCTGCATTGTTTGCAAAGTCTGTGTGTGCGTCTGAGCACGTAGTCCTAATCTCGGTGGAGTCTGTGCCTTGGTTCTGAGACACCCTTGAGGGTGGGGGTAGGGACCCGAGGAGACCAGACACGGGTTGTCCCGGTCCCCTCTGGTGGCAGGGAGAGGTCGGGGTGACTCACATACTTAGGTCTTGCCTCCAGCCTGTGGTGGGCTGGCTTCTCTGCTGAAAGCCACTTCAATCAGTCATCTCTTCTTAACACTCAATGTGGCCTGGGCCTCATTGGCGGCACCCACCCGTCGCTGTCTGGGACGCTTCTGAATGAGGGCAGGAGACGATCCTCTCACTTAGCTTTCAGCTCCTTGGTTTGCAGGTGGGGGAAACCCAGGGAAGTTACGTGGTGTGTCTAGGCTGAACTGACCCCTGGGGTGGGCCCCAGTCCAGCAGTCAAGCAGGGTCTTTGGAGCTCACTGGTCCTAGGTTCAAATCCCAGCTCTCCCACTTGTCACCAGGCAGGTCACTTCATCAATCTCAGTCGCTTCGACTGACAGATGGTGTTAATCATGCTCAGCCTGCTGACCAGCTGCCAGCATGAAATCAGAGAACAGATATAGAGCAGGTGCCTCAGAATGAGTTTGGGGAGCAGTCTTTTAGTCAGTCTTTCCTCATTTCCTCTGAAACACTGGCTGGAGCTCATGGCCTTAGCAAGGGCCACACAGCAGATGCTTCTGGGGAAGCACCAAGGGGGTGTCAAGGCGCTTTGCTCACAACAGTTCTCTTCAGACCACTTAGTCAAAGCCACTGGATTCCAGAGCTTTCCAGAACAGACAGGAAATGGCCCTGCTGCTAAGAGATGGCTATCAGTAGTAGTGAGTAGCTTAGCCAAGAGTCCGACTAGAAGAAAAAAGAAGAAGAAACTGTAAGTTGTCCGAGCTCTCCTTAACATCTTAGCTCACTGCCTGCTGGCTTCTCTGACGCCTGCCTGCCATGGCACTCAGGGGCAGCCCCACATTGTGGTTCTGTGCTTACCTGCTTTGGTGGAATATCTATTAATTCTTTCAATTCTCATTTCCATCGTTTGCTGTTACAGGACTTTCTGGTGGACACCTTTTTTCTAAAGATTTTATTTTTAAGTAATCTCTACGACCTAACATGGGGCTTGAACCTACAAGCTCAAGATCAAGGGTCCACACGTTCTACCTACTGAGCCAGCCAGGTGCTCCGGAGATTGGATGTTTTGATCTGCCCAACATTTACCTCTTCTTTTTCTAGAATCAGAACCCAGGTTTGGTTTTGATCCCCTCCCCCAACCCGCACTAAACACCGTCTTTATAACTGTCGATACAACTATTTTTGGCTAAAAGGAGGGCATATGATCCCAGCCAAACTAATCAGACGCCCTTCTCCTGGGATCTGAATGTCAAGGGAGGATAACACAGGGACTGAAGATGGGTCCAGCTGCTTTCTCCCATAGAGGTTTCCTAAACAGATGAGCCGGGTCTGCTGCTTCATGGACCCACAGAACTGCTTTTTACCTACCCTTTTTGTGGTGTGATCTGCAGGCTCTCATCCCATAACTTCCCAGTCCATTTTGTTTGCCTTAAATTTACAGTTGTAACTTACAATGGACACAACCTCAGTAGTGCACAGTCTGCATACAGTAGCTCCTTTATCCATGGAGGATACGTTCCAAAACACTCCGCAGATGCCTGAAACTGCAGACGGCACCAAACCCTACATGGGTTGTGTTTTTTCGTAAACATATGTACCGATGAGAAAGTTTTATTTATAAATTAGGCACAGTAAGAGATTAGCAACAACAATAATAAAAATACAAGAATTGTAATGATCAACTGTAATTAAAGTTATGTGATGGTGTCTCTCAAAATACCTCAGTGTACTGTACTCACCCTTGTTCTTGTGATGATGTGAGATGATAAAATGCCCACGTGATGAGACAAAGTCAGGGGAGTGACGTCGGCACTGTGACCTAGGGCTGGGCCACCTCTGATCTGATAATAATGTCGGA
Organism: Mustela lutreola; assembly: GCF_030435805.1. NCBI lineage: Eukaryota > Metazoa > Chordata > Mammalia > Carnivora > Mustelidae > Mustela > Mustela lutreola. The sequence goes on along the minus strand of NC_081291.1, from coordinate 54,297,754 downwards.
AGGGGCATCGTCTGCTTCAGGAGCATTCTTGACTGTGGGTGACTGAAATCATGGAAGAGGAAACTACAGATAAGGGGGGACCACTGTATAAATACATTGATACCTTGCCTTCTCAATTTATCTCATGAGCAGGGGCTGAGTTGTTTATTCATTCAACAAACCACAACCAAATTCCTATTTGTACTGGTCTGTTTTGGGAATTGGGTGTTTGGAAAGGAAAACACAGTACTTGCCTCCAAGTAGTCTGAAGTCTGGTCCACCCTTGGGAAAATGTTCAAGTTACTCCTCAGTCTGTCACTCATAGAATAATGCTAGTTGGGCATCTCCCGCGGGCCAGGTGCTCTGCTGGGGTGGGCTGACAAGGTAGAGGATGGAATCTTTGTCCACACCTCAGCACAGCAATCTGCACAAGGAAGGGGCTAAAAATGAATTCGGGGTTCCAGAAGGTCAGAGTCTGAGGCCATCCAGAATCCACACGGTTCTACTGATTTTTGAACAATCCTGTGGGGTACTGGGGACCGAGTACTGTGGCTTCATAAAATACTCTAGTATTTTACAGCTTTATTGAGGTGTAATTTACATACCATAAAATTCACCCATTGGAAGTGTACGATTCAAGGCTTTTTAGAGAATCTACGATGTTGTGCAACCATCACCACAATCCAGGTTTAGAATGTTCCCGTCACCCTGTGAGGTTCTCTCGCCCCTGTCTGCGGTTGATCCCTGCTTGAAGCATTCTATTTTTTAAAAAAGCTAAAAGAAAAATTGAGAACCAGCCATCTGTTCTAACCCACTTTCTCCGCCGATGGGGAAGCTGAGATCCAGAGAAAAGAAAGGGCCCTGCTGAGGACATGGAACTAGCCAGCAGCATTGCTGAGATTCGAGGCCAGAGCAGCCTGACTGCAAAGCCGGCTTCTTTTCACTCACGGGAGACGGTGCCAGTTGTGGTTAAGGGTCCCAGAACCGTGCAGTTTGAGCTCAAATCCTGCCTCCCTCGTTTATCCGCTGTGTGACCATGGGCAAGCTGCTCAACCACTTGGGGCCTCAGTTTCTTCGCTGGCTCGTGTGCAGAAGAACAGTACTACCTGAGAAGGTTGGCGTGTGGATTCCCCGAGATCACAAATACGAAGGCACTTAGCACAGGACAGGACACGGAGTAAGTTCTCGGGGAAAGTTGGCTAATAATGATCATTTCACCACATCACTGTCTCCCAATTTCCCCTCAGAAATTTGGAAGTGAAAAAGACAGTGATGAAACAAAACCAGTCGAGGCCCCAAGTGGCACTGCCTGTACGGAGGCAGCTTTCTAAGAACGTGGTGCAACACCCTACCCTAGGGCATCATAGCCCTTGCTCGGCGGATGGAGCAACTGCCGGGGGGCGTTGCTCAAGCTGCCCGGGACCCAGCCGGGAGACGCGGCGGTTGCTGTTCCTTCCTCCCCAGTTTCAGCATTGCCCAACAGGCCCACAACAGACACATTTCATCAGCGTCCAGGGAGCCTGGCTCCCTTCCCACTCCCACCCTGAGGGGCCAGATGTGGGATTCTGGCAGCGGGTCAGGAGGGGCCAGGCTCCGCCCCCTGCCCCGCCCTGCCCCGGCCGCCGCGCCTCAGCCACGGAGGAGGAGAAGGGGCAGGGCACCCAGGAAGGAAGGGGACTTAGCTTAGCACGGCGCTGCATGCTTTGTGTGTGTTATCTCTGTCAGCCGAAGAAGGAAGCTATTAATATCTTACCCCATGACAGCTGAGGAAACCGAACTTCAGAGAAGAGGGTGGGGGTGGGGGTCCGCCCAGGTAGGGAGCTCCCGAAAAACACGCTCTCCCAATAGAGGTGGGATTAGGTCCGGGTACCGCTGCTTCTATGAAGCAGGGTGGGGGTCTTCGTTTTGTTTTGCTTTTTGTCTTTTGTTTTTAGCACACACACATTAAACCTGCTTTAGTCACTGTGAGAAGAGTTCTGCCTTTGAGACTCAGCATATCTGACTTTGGTCGAGTTGCTTAACCTGAGACTTCATTTGGGGGAAAACACTGCCTAGTTTGCTGGGTTGTCATGGTGATTAGAGAGCCTGACTGTAAAAAGCACCAAGCACGGTTTACTGAACTGCTCCTGAGGGCAGGGCGTGAGGGACACATTGCTAAACAACATCCCCAACCCTAAGAAGTTCCAGTGTATGTGGCAGGAGACAAAATTCTATGGTACTCTACTTTTTTTTTTTTTTAAAGATTTTATTTATTTACTCATTTTAGAGAGAGAACGAGTGCAAGCAGGGGACGGGAGGGCGAAGGAGGGGAAAAGAATCTCAACCCAGACTGTGCACCAAGTGTGGAGGCAGGGCTCAATCTCAGGACCCTGTGATCACAACCTGAGTTGAAACCAAGAGTTGGATGCTTAACTGACTGAGCCACCCAGGTGCCCACCAAAGTTCCATTTTGATGAAGATTAGAATAAAAGGGCCATGGCAGAAACTGAGGATGGAGCTAGGAAAGGTTCTGGCTTTGAATGGTGAAGGGACTGGTGATAGCTGGAGAGGGCTGGAATTCAGGATGTGGGAAGGGCGCATAGAAGGGGAGGCTGGAAAAGCCTGCTGAAGTCAGACCCGGATCTTGAGCGGTGAGGATTTTAAACTTTATCATGTAGATCATAGGGAGCCACTGAAGGTGTTTGAGCAAGGGCATAACCTGACCAGGGACCCTGATCTGCTGGCAGCTGCACTAGGGTTGACAGGAAAAGAGCTCTCCTTTGGGGCCCTTCCCTGGGCTCGCGGACTGAATGAGAGTGTGAAGACTGACTGCCTGCTATGTGTAAGGCACCTGTTGAATTTATAAATGACTTGAATATATGAACCACTTTAACAAGGTAGTGATTGAGCCACCAGAGAGCAGGTGATACTTTGGTGAGCAGGGAACACAGCTGAAACCTGACGTTAATGAGAGGTGCCAGCCCCCAGCAGAGGAAGAAGTACCACAGAACAGTCAGGGAAACAGTGGAGCTCACCAGTTGGGCCATTTGTTTAGGGGCAAGTATCTCCCCAACAGCTGCTCTGTTGGCGTTCATAATGATGACACAGGCAGTGAGAACAAGTCACCAATGGTCCAGACACCCTATTTGCCAAAGCAGGGAATTGCTCATTTTATCACAACCATAAATAAATAAGGATGAGCACACACAAAAAATGAGGTGACCAAAACATTTCTTTCTTCTGGGTTCTCCTTGGCTATCTGGGATAGCCTGAACCATGTTCCAGCTAAGCCAGACCAAATGATGGAAGCCACGGCGGCGGGGCGGGGTAGCTAGGGCAATGAAGACGACTCTTTTGCCACTGGGGTCATGGGTTAGCCATCCTCCATCCACCCATCACCCACTTTTATTTCCAGACACTCCAAGAACCCTCTCCTGTTTATGCATGGTCTTGGGCCACATTTCACAGATGTTTTGCCATGAACCAGGAAAGCGGCCCCCAGCCTTGGGCTTCCCTATAGTCCAGATGATGCCGAGGCTTCTGCTGGGTTTCCCACTTTTTCCATGGTGGCCACAAATACCAGGTTTATCCCTAAGCTTGGGCTGACACTTGCCACTCTGACTATGAACCCATCCTAGGAGGAGCCTCTATGTTGCACTGGTGGAGAGAAGGTTTGGGGACAGATGTCCTCTGTCTAATTTCATAACTCTCAGTCACGAGCCACATCTGCACTCCTGCTTGGCCCCCAGCCACTTCCTCCAGGGTACCCCCAAGAGCCATGCAGATCCTGATCTTGCGGTGCTCAAAGACCATGAACCTGAAGATCCATGAACCTGAAGCCTTGGGAGTTCAAAAGAGGACTAGGCCACTGAGGGCTGGGATAAACAGGAAAAGGAACTGGGAAGGAGAAAGAGAAGAGCTTGAGTAGCAGAGAAAATAAGATGAAGAGAGGGAACAGAAAAGATGACAAAAGTCTACATTCTTGTTTACTGTAGGTGGATGTTTTGGGCAGGATAACTTGTTGGCACATTAATTTCTGACTTGCCCTTGCAAACGTAAGAGACTCAAGGAAGAAAGAGAGGTAGCATCTCCTTCCCTCCACAACACCTTTCTTGCTGAGAACTTACCAGCCTTTCCCCCGCTAAAGCCCGTGCTCCCAGAACTGATGGCATTGGATGGTTCTGCATGGAGAGGTTTTCAAGGGTCAGAGGGAACAGAAGTGGGTGGAAAGGGCTGTGCCCACTGAGACTTCGGTGGGAGGCTTGGGGGCGGCCTGGAGGTAGCAGAGCCACTGATGGGTGTGCTGGCATGGAGGCCACGGGGGCAGGTACTGTAGCTGTGACTCTGGGGACCCTGGCTTGACCTCTGAGAGGCCACGGAGGACTGCAGGGGCAGCCCATGAGAGACTGAGGATGAGAGGCCCTTCCTCGACTTTCCAGGTTGCCCCACCCTGAAAACACATTCCTTCAATTTAGAAAGAAAATATATTAAATTTTATACTCGAATGCCCTGGAACAATTTCATACCTCATCCTACAGGCACCGAAAAATCGACTGAGAGGAAATCACCCCCAAATATGGACCATGGGGGAGTCGTGTTCACTTTTGTCTTTGTGCCATTCACAGTTTGTACTTTGTACGTGATGAACAGGAATTATTTTTGTCATCATGCTGTTTTTAAGACAATGAAGCAGGTTTCCAAACAGCATTTCAGTTAAAAAAAAATTATGTAAATGTCCATACGTGTGTGTCTACTTAGACCAGAAGCTCGGGAGATTGTAATGGCTCTTGTCCACTTGTCTCTCAGTGGTCGGGCTGCAGCTAATTCTTAGCTTCTCGTTTTTCATTTTGAAATGAATATTTGAAATGATAGAGTATTTCATTCTCTATTGACTATTTTTCCTGTAATAAAATGAACTGTAGAGTAAAGAGAAAGTAATGAAATATTTTCTAAAGGGGAGGTAGGGAGTCCTGCCCCCCACCCACAGCCCCCCAGGACAAATAAGAAGGACACTGGGGCGGGGCAGCTGAGGCTGAGTAGCCAGTTCCCATGGGAGCCTGTGTTGAGCGATGAGGCTGGGCTAGGCAGGGATGGAGGGAGGGACTGGGTTCTGAAGGCTGCCCATCAAACCCTTGTCAGTGCCCACAGTAGCATTTGCATCGGATTTGGGTAAAAGTGCCCTTATGTACTCCCGCAAAGTATGCCCCCCTCCTGAATGCAGGCATTTGTCAGGTACCAGTCGTGCTGGGCCCTGGGAGGCTGAGATGAATGTGATAGGTTTGGTGGAAGGAACATGAGCTCCAAGTCCCAGTCCCACCTCCATGGCTGTGCAGCCTTCAGCAAGCTCCTTACCAGCTCTGAGCATCAGCTCAGAGTCTTTCTCTGTAAGAATAAGGCTAATGCCACCTCCCCTGAAGGGGGCTGTCCCTTAATGGGGTTCCCAGGCTCATGCGGAACTCAAGATCCTGGCTAGGGGGTCTCTGATGCTCCGTCTGCCTTTCAGGACAGTGGCCCCAGTTGATTAAAAATCACGCAGTGAGTATTTCTTGAGGGCTTCCAAGCCACTCCAGACGCGTTAGCTCCTTGACCCAACCAACTTGCAACACAAGAGGTTTCTACTCTATCCTAAGTTCCAGAAAACAGAGACTCAGTCAGACCAAGGGATTTGCCCCGTAGCCACAGAACCTGAAAGTGGCAGGTCAGGGTTTGGATGCAGGTCTGGTCAGGCACCTAAAGCTCCAGCTTAAACCCCGGGGCGCCCCTGCCAATCCAGATGCTTACTGCAACAGGGATCTTGTGGTGAGCACACAGGAATGGCCTCCCCCACCGGCCCTGAGCCTTGGCATAGAGAACGGAGGTGGCAGACGGGACTGGGGGGTCGGAGAGTCACAGCCCTGGGTTCAATTCTGATGCGGGCACTTAATAACTCTGCGACTTCGGTGCCATTTTCCCTACCTGGGCTTCAGTTTCCTGATCTAGAAGAGGGAGCAGTGATGCCTCCCCCAGCCCAGGAATGCTGTGAAAATATGAAATAATGTATACCCAGTATCCTGGCCTGTGGCTGCCCTCAAAAAGTTTGTTGTATTTGTATCTATGGAGCCCAGAATTGTTTATCGGGGCTTCTGAGTGGCAAACCTTTGACCCAAACCATTGCAAAACACTGGTCCTGATCATATGAGCTTTTGCACCAGAGCTCAGATCCCCTGAGTCCCCATGGCCTTATCCTAAGATGCAGAGCCCTGTGCGTGTGGCAATAACTGTCTCACAGGGCGGCCACCCTTTCCTGCAATGAGTGTGGAGGCAGCCAAAAGCCCAGTGATGTCACCACTGTGGGCTCCATCCTGAAGCAGGACGCTCTGCTTGGGGATTGCTAAACATGGCCCTGTGTCCCCATCACCACTCAGGGAGCCCATGCCAGGGCTGGAGGGAGCAGGAGATAGACATGGTCCCGAGAGCCCACTGTTGGTAGGGGCCCAGATATTCAACTCCACCATCTCTTGTGTTTGCCCACCTTCTACCTTGCAAGACCACGACCCTGAAGGTTAGAGAGACTGGGGTTCAAATGTAGGCTTCACCGCTTCTTTGCTATGTGACTATCTACAGCACACTTTCCTTCCTGGACCCTGTGTGTAAAATGGGATTCATCATTCCTATGGTTCAGGATTGTCATAGAGATTAAAGGATGTGATGGGTGTCAATGTCCCAGCGGAAGGCCTGGCCCCAAATGGGTATTGAGTATGTCTGCCGGTGACCTTAGATAACTCTCTTTTCTCTCAGGACTTCAGTTTCTTCACATCAGACATCAGGAGGACCTCATCCCAAAGAGGATGGCCTCTTGGGGCCTTTCTAGTTCTCACAATCTTCAGGCTTGTCCCCAACCGGAACAAGAGTCATGGATGGTGTTAGCCATCAGGCAGGAAACAGAGGGCAGAATCAGCCTAATGTCACTCAGCTATTCAGCTAGAGGCTCAGGGCAAGATGCAGAGAGTGGGAGCTTCCTGCCCCAAACTTCCAAGCCACAAGGAACTTCCTTTGCAGGGTCAGAATAGGGACTTGGCTGGCTCTCTGCCTGCCATTAAGGTGTCTGGACACTTCCCTGGGCCACTCTTAGCCTTCTGAGCCAATTCAGTTTATGGTTCTCTTGAGCATTAGCTTGTGTGGGCCTCTCCTTATTCAATCTCTATTTTAATTTTCTAAAAATAATATAATCTTTTCAGGGAAGGTGCATGCCTTACACAGGGCTAGGGTCAACATTCAACAGTCAACGTTCACCAGTCACTGACCGAGTTACCTGTATGTGTCAGAATCTGTGCTAACCTGGGGTGGTAACCAGCCTCCAAGATCCCCCCAATGATTCCAGCCTCTTAGTGTCCACAACTTTGTGTAGTCCCTTCCTATAGTGAATAGAGCTGAGTTGCATGATCAATAAAGTCTGGTAGAAATGAAAAAATTGACTTACAAGCCTAAATCATAAAAGGGCAGTTTGGGTTCCACATTTCACTCTGGAGGAACCAGCCATCTTGTCATGAGGACATGCAAGTGGGGGCTGGTGGAGTTACTTGGCAAGGAATTGAGATTTCCTGCCAATATCATACGAGTGGGCCATCTTGGAAGTAGATCCCACAGCCCCAATCAAGCCTTCAGATGAGGCAGCCCCAGCTAACATCTGATGAGACCTCATGGGACACTCTGAGCCAAAACCTTCCAGCTAAGTGGCCTCCAAATTTCTGACCCACAGACACTATGTGAGATAATCAATGATTATCATTGTTTTGGGCCATCAGATTTTTGGGATAATTTGTTATACAGCAGTAGATAACTGATACATTCAAGAATATAAAATGATATATCGGTATAATCAAGCACTCATTCCTTCTTCTGGGGGACTCTGACTTACCCACATCCCCTTATGCCTAAAACGTGGTGTGTTGTCCTGCCTAGAAGTTTTCCCAACTGTGGTTTACTGACCAACTCTTTCAGAAATACCCGGGATGTTTGTTTATTGTGCAGATTGCTTCACACAAGGCCTATCTGGCAGAAGCACAAGCCTCTGGTGCCCTGATGTCACCTGCAGGTGTATGCTGAATGTTTTATGCATGCTCAGTCTCATCTTGAGCTGTCAAGTGTCCCATGCCTGGTATGTGCAGCACATCTTTTCACATCCTGCCCAAGACTTTCTCCAAGTTGTGGGATCTCACATATAAACACGGTCAGGATGCCTCCAGGGGAAATCCTTGACCAATGGGGGTGGGAACTGTCCCTCTGGCACATATTCTTGGGAGTATTCATTTACCGAGAGAGCAGTGACCTCAGCAATGCACACCTATATTAACTTTCCTTCCTCCCTGTCTCAATCTCCTCATTCTCTCACTACTGCTTCCTGCACTCACCTCCCCAGACACTGCCTGTATCCACAGTCCTGTCTTGGGCTCAGGTGAGCCCATTTTAAGACATACTGAATCAGAGTCTGTAAAGAGGGGCCCAGGCAACTGCATTTATGAAAGTTCCCTGGGTGATTCTCAAACACCTTCACGTTGAGAATGCGGTTTGAAGTAAGATTTTCCCAGTGTGGGGACCAAGTGCTCTGCTTCCAAGAGTTGCCGACTGTCAGATGTGCCAGACACCTTCCATCAGCCTCTCCATGTCCACGACCACCTTTGTCCTGGATATGTTGCACCCTGCCTCAACAGGAAGCCTTACTCTCTGGTTCGTGGCTGGCGTCTGTCAAGGGGACACACACAGGAGCCCAGAGGGGAAAAGGAGAGGGATTTGGGGCTTATTCCCCAGTTCCCTCCCTGTAGGGTCCCCATGAATTGGCTACCTCTTTCGACCAAGGTCGCTGCTTCTCTTAGACTGTCTTCTTCCCACAGCGTGCTCTCTTTCCAGGTTCTGGTGACTGCACTTTGTTACTGTGCCTAGCCCCAGGTTCTGCACTAGCCCTGTGGTTTCTTTCCACTCTGTCTATTCCTTTGTAAATAATCCCTTTATTAAACTCTCTTCAAATTACCCAATCTGAGTGTGCCTGCTATTTCCTGGTGGGAAATATTGATCCTGACACAATTCTGTTATGCACCCCGCCTTGTTGTGGTGGAATAAATCATGTTTCCCTCACGGAACTGTGGTGGTTGCAAGGTGTTTGCTCCTCTAGAGTCCACTTCCTTTCTCCTGACCTTTGTTTTGGAATGTTCTCACCTCCCAGCTGCTTCTGGGACGAGCGGGACACAGGGATTAGCTCATTGGCTTTTTGCATGCCCCTGGACACAGTGATTGGTTAGGTGGCATGCCATGTGACTTGGGCTGGTCCAATCAGGCTGAAGTGCTGGTGGGCGCTCCCCGAAAAGACCAGCAGTTCCTGACCTGGGGGCTGCCTGCTTGCCCTGGGCTTCTGCTGGTGTCTAGAGCTTCACCTTGGGCAGAGAGGCAGTATGGGAAATCTGCTCCTTCCTTTCTCAGCCAGCTTAAAAACTGTGTGCTCTTGGGCAAATTACTTAGCAGTTCTGTGCTTCAGTTGCCTCTTAAAAGGGGGCACGGGAATTTCACAAGTGTCTGAGTGGATTCTTTTAAGACCAAACCAGAGACTCATGAAAATAAAGTAAGACGAAAAGAGAAGGAGACAAATCATAATAGACTCTTCACTACAGGGAACAAACAAGTTTGCTGGAGGGGAGGGCGGTAGGGGGATGGGGTAGCTGGATGATGGGCATTAAGGAGGGCACATGATGGAAAGAGCACTGGTTGTTATATACAACTGATGAATCACTAAATTCGACCCTGAAAATAATAATATGCTGTATGTTGACTAACTTGAATTTAAATAAAACCCCCCAAAATTCATGAAAAGAACTTGGGACAGAGATTTTATCAAAGCAGGTTTTAGGCTTTACTAGAGACTTCTTCTTTCCTAGACTTCTTTCCTGGGATAGGTCAATGAAGCTGGAGAGCTTTAAGTGACAGCCTGCTGCTGTGCTGAGAATCACCCCTTCCCCACTGGAGACTTTGTTACCCAATCAGGCTTCTCCACACCAATTCACAGGCTTCTCTTGCTCACAGGGATGGCTTTCTGTGACTCCCTTCCACTGGCTCACCTGATGTGCCCAGGAATGTCTGAATCACCCCTCACCCGTACCTACATAAATTATAACCCAAACCCGATTCTTCCATATTGCCAATAGACAGAGATCTCTGAGATGAGAGGAAGCTGGGTCCTGGGAGGCACCCCACCAGGAAGCAGTTTAATGGCTGGCTTTTGCTGGCTGGAGAGGGGGAGCTCCGTGCTGCCCGCTGCTGTCCTTCTGGTCTAATCTGTAATCCAAAGGCTTGTGAGTCCTTGCAGCAGAGATGCCCCAGCACCCTATGCAAACAACCATCTGGTCATAGCCAGGCCTGGGACATCAAGGAAGCAGGACAAGGAGAGGTGAAGGACCTCGCTTAGCACAGCTATTCCTCTAGAGTCCAAAACTCAGAGCTGCATTGCTTGGGATTAAACACTGCTCTGTGCAGATTTCCCATTAAAAAATGCAAATGCCGGGAAAAGAAAAGGTCTTTAGGATCTGGAGTCTGCCTTATTTCCCACTCTTCTTTCCTAGGGGCTATGTCCCATCCCCAGTGAGTGACTTAGTGTTTCCAGAATCAGGCCAGGCGCTATTGCGTCTGTGTACCTTTACCTTGCCTTTTCCTGGAAGACATCTACACTTTCTCCACCTGATGGACTGCTTTGGACTTTTAAGATTCAGCTTAGTAGTTGCCTCCTCCATCCTTCACACCGAGTTAGGGACTCTCCGCTCTGTTTGCCATGGTATCCTGGACCATATTCTGTCATTGCCTGTATCACTCTGACTGCTCACCGTTGGTTTGACTGGCCACTTGTCTGCCTCTCTTGCTACACAGTTTTTTGGATGCGTGGCCCACCACTAGGTCACTCGCAGCATCCTCAGTGCTCAGGGTCTAGTATACAGTAGGTGCTCAGGGTGTTTTCACTGGCTGTATGGCTACCCCATCCCCGTATCCCCGTCCCCTCTAGCAACCTTGTTTGTTTCCTGTAGTGAAGAGTCTATTATGGTTTGTCTCCTTCTCTGTTTTTATCTTACTTTATTATCAGTGGTAAATGCCACTTACTAACCAGGTGTCTTAGTTTGGGCTTCCCCATAAGCAGACCCTAGGCAACGTTCTGAGTGTAAGCTGTTTACTGGGGAGGTGAGGAGAATGTCATCAGGAACCTGGAAGAGAAGCCAACCAAATGAAGTGTGTTTATAAGCTAGATCCTAATCCCACTGGCTATCTCTGGCAGTATAGACTGTATCTGATCTGGGAATGAGGGAGCTGGGGTGTTTGTCCCCCACGCCTATCAGTCCTGGGACTGGGGGCTGCCCTTGGAGAGCATTAAGACCTTGGCAAATCCAATCAGGCATTAAGCAGTGCAGAGGTGGGCAGCTGGAGGTCAGCCTCTTGCACTCAAGTGGGATGGGCGAGGGGAATGCATGAACTCCTACCCTTGTATTCTGCAAGCTTCACACTCCCCCTTCTAATCCAAGGACTACATACTGCTTGAGGGCGGTGACCATCCCATTCATCTTTCCATCCCCAGCTTTCGGCAACAGTGCCTGACTCCAAGAAGATGCTTGGTGAGGACCGAGTGAATAAATGAATAAGTGAGTGATTGAGAACAGTGGCTTTCAGGTTAGCAACTTTCGTCTTCCATGGCGAAAGAAATGAGGGGTCTGGAGGTCCCTGGGAACCCAGAGAGGATGGTGGGTTCGGGAGGAATGGAGGGGGCCAGTCCCTGGGAAGGGGGAAAACTGCTCTACAGCTTTGAGGCTGGCCGGCCAGATGGCCATGAAGAAAGACTCATTTCATGTATTTTATGGGGCGGGGAGGCTCCCCAGGCTCAGGCCCTGATGCTGTGGGCATCTGCTTCCGCCCTGGGCCTGTGGGGTTGCGTGACTCCGGGAATGCTGGGCCCAGGGCGTGGAGGCAAGCAAACGCCATTAGCTCTATCAGCGATCTCCCAGCGCAGATATGGAAGTTTGAGGAGGCCCAGCCGGCTCTGCCCGACTGTAAAGAGACCTGATTGAGGCGGGTCATGGGGAGGTGGCGGTGATTAAGGGGGGCTGAGTCCTGTGGACTTCCTGCCCAGCAGGTAGTGGTGACCCAGGGAGTGAGAGGATGGGATATTAGTCATAGTGTAAACCTTCTTGGGCTCATAAAACCTGGGCAGAGAGCTGGCTCAGGAACCTCCAAAGGCTGCAGGGAGAAAAGCTGATTCCCTAGGGTGGGACAGCAGTGCCCTGGGCTTATCTTCCTAGTCTGGGACTGGAGTGTCTGGCTTCAGTCTTGGGAGTACCTGCCCTGAGGCCTGACTCACGGAGGCAGGTGCGGACAACAGCTCTGTTAAGGTTCCAATAACTCCGTGGCCCCTGTGAATTTCTAGTTCATAGTGTTTGCGAAGCACTTTCTCCTCCCACGGCCTCATCTATCCTCCAAACAGCCTTGCTGTGTCTGTAAAAATGGTTATAACCCCTACTTTATTGTTGAGAAAACTGAGGTCCCAAGGTTTCAGGCCTGAAAAATATGGAAGTGAAAAGGAAGAATATCCAGGGAGTCAGATGGGACTGAATTTCAATGACAGCAGGTCTAGCTTTTGGCTCTGGAGGTGGCCCAGGGACGTGGGTTGGGGTGAGGCAAAGGGAGGGGAGGGTATTTCCTAGGCTGGGAGCCGGGGAAGGGGGCGGGGCACGGGCGGGGACAGGCACCTACCGGAAGAAAAGAGTCTAAGAGTGGGAGAACTCTAGCCTCAGGCCCTGCCATGTGTCTGGGCCACTGCTTCCTGATAATAAAACGCTCTAGAAGTAGAGACAGAAGCTCCAGGGAGTTTTCTGCTGAGTTATGGGAGAGAATAAAGTGGCTCCTCTACAAAGGAGCCAGAACAAGACACACGTCTTCAATGGTATGTGTGTCTGTGTGTGTAGAGATGGGACTCAAACACCCACCGGGGCCCCATTTATGCAGGTCTTTAAGCCTCTCTTCTTGGGGGTGATCATGAAATGGAGAGAATAGTATTCATCTCTCATGGTCACTGTGTAAGAGAAATGAGATATCATATGTCCTTGCCTGTGGGAGGCTCTTAAGCACTGGGAGTTGAATGGAATCTTAGTTCTCCAACATCCCCTAGCATATTGAAGGCACTCCTGGACATTTAGGGAGCCAGGGGATAACAAGAAAACAGAGAAAGTGAAAAACCTCCATTTGATCTTGGTGGGAAACCAGGGCTTAGAAAGTCAACGCATATTTTTGCAATATTTGTTGGTCTTCTCCTTGACTGTCACTGCCCTATGACTGTCCTCACTGCTCTTGCACTGCCACACTCTCCCCTCCAGCCCACCTCACCTCTCAGCTCCAGATACCCATCTCTAACAGCTAACCAGACCCCCTCCTGAATGTCCCCTGGGTTCCCAACCTTAATATTTCTAAAACACAACCTGTTATCCTTCCCTCACATAAGCCCCCATCTCGATAAAGAGCATGTCCCTATCCTGCTATGTCACCCAGATCAGACCCTGAGAATCACCCTGTCCCCACCCGCATTAAGCAGGCCCTGGAATATTCCTCAACACTGTCCACCTCCTCCGTCCCCATTGCTGATGCCTTTCCCTGGCTAATGCCAGCTTCCCCTCTTGTCCACATGACAACCAGCATCTCCTCAGGTCCCCCCCAGCTCCATTTCCTTGCTGGCTCACAGAGTGAATATATCTGATTTGCCACTTCCCTGCTTAAAATCTCCCATGGCTCTCTTCTACGGTTCCCCCGAGGATGAAGTCCAGGCCGCTTGGTCCATTAGTATAAGCCCCAGCCTAATTTGATTCCATTCTGCTCCAGCCATTTCTCCCCTCACCCCCCTACACCCTTCTGTTCCAGCCACAACAAAATAATCATCCTGCCTAACATGCCTTGTACCTTTGCCCATGAGCCTCCTGTCCGGACGCTTCCCTGCCTGGTCAACGCTTATAAATCTTCCCAGTCCATCTCACATGTCACCTCCTCCATGAAGCCTTCCCTTACCCCCCATCCAGAGTTAAGCATCTCCTGCGTTTCTACAGCAACAGAAACCATAGACCTCAGATTCTCTGGGAAATTTATGATAACCTATTTTGACATTGGATTGTGAGTACAATTTTTGGTTAGAAGAGCATGGCTGTCCCAGAGAGCCCTGGCATGCCCGGTCCCCTATCCTAGTGTTCATGACAGTACGAAGATGAGGATAAATTCACATTTGCTAAGTCACAGTGCTGCATGCTTTCAAACTTCATCTCTCCTTCACAGCAACTTTATGATGTAAGTATGACCTTACCCAGTTATAAAAGAGGAACTGGAAAACCTTTCTAGTCCAAGGTCATATTTGCCCAAGGTCATACCCCCAAGAAGTGGCAGAGAAAGGGCTTTGAACCCACCTGCCTGCCTCTGAACCTTCTTCTTCCTTCCAGTTGTTAGATAATGTTGGCCTTGCCAGCTTAGATGCCTGTCTCCAGGAGAGAGTGAGCTCCTTGATGACCCAGGTCATACCAGGCATATCTGTTCCCAGAGCTGTGGACAGAGAATGTCAGTGAACATTTGCTGACACCGAGCTCAAACCCCTTCCTCCTCACCCCTTCCAGGCTGACCATTAGTGACCTTTTTCCCTTTTCAGGCTCTATTTTGGCCAGAATTCCTTTTTCTCAACCACGCAGGGAGCAGGGTCATGCGACTCCAAGTTTGATTATTAGCCACGAGGTGTTGGGTAAGTACATTCTTTCTCTAAAGGATACTGGGGCCTGTTCTCCTCTGACTAGGTACCTGGATCATTCTTAGGGACAGCTAAAGCCATGGAACACATATAGCACCCTTCCGTGGAGAGTCTTTTTCTCCTTTAATTTTTCAGGTAAGTAGAAATAAATTTAAGTCATTTAACTTCTAAGCACTATTTTAGACATTTATTCAAAATAAAAAAAAATTTTGGCACAAACTACAAAGTTTATGTTAACTTTTAGGTTAAAACTTACGCTTGCTGGTTTAGGTTACATGCCTTAGGTCTCCAGGGAATATGGTGGAAAGATGTGGGAAGTACCCCATAAAATTGTGTGGGTTCCCAGCTACCAGGGCCCACCCTGGCTAGGGGTATAAAGAGATGCTGATTTCATCAACCCTCCCTTCTTCCCGCCCTGGTCCCTTGGGTCTTCTCCTACAACTGGTTTAATACAATGGAAGAAATTATGTCTCTGGAGCTAGACAGACCCAACTTTGAATCCTAGAATGGGAGCTTACACTTAAAGTTCTCTGTTTCCTTTCAGTATCATGGGCTTAATGATACCACCTACCCATGCGGGATATACTGTTTGCCCTGCAGATTTGCCCTCCAGCCATCCCTACCCTGCTGTCTGTGCTAGAAGCCTAAATCTTACTGATGGTATCAACTGGGTCTTTTGTTCCCTGGCTACCGGTGGGATTTGGCCAATGGGAGACTCTGGCTGCAGGATGGGAAGAGAGAGGGGAAGGGTATTTATTCCCTAGTTTGCTCTCTGCCATCTGGAGGACAGCAGTGAGAATGTTCCTCACTTCCTTGGGCCACAGCTCTTGCCACTTAGCCCTCCCCTGTGGCTACAGCTCTCTTAGGTTCCAAAAGCCTTCCCTCCCCTGACTTCAGGGCCCTAGCTAGCCTGGGATTGGTGCAGGGGGATGGGGGGGAGGTGTCTTGCCACCCTGTAATGGTTTCCTTTAACCCTTCCAAGGTTTGTAAATAGCCCCCCCCAACCCTAAACCGAGCTCTCCCCAGGGGTGCCTTCTGAGTGTACCATTGTTTTCTGTGGGACCCTGACCCATAAACCACCTCACTGGGTTTGGTGTTTGGGGAGGATTGAAGAAATGGCTGCGAAGTGGTTTTTAAGTAAAGGTTGTACTTGGTGTTCGAGAGGAATAATGGCTGTCATTGGGGACCCACTGGGGAGACTGGGGAGGGGAGAGCTGGCCCTGGGTAGAATCTTGTCAGGAGGAGGCAGCTCCTAAAAAACATCTCCCTTCACCAACAGCCGCTCCCTGCCCTGGAGCCCCAGGAGGCCTGGCCAGGGACAGGCTTTTTCAGGGCATGGTTCCTGCTGCTGGGGCAGCCGCGGCAGCATCATCGGTAACACGCTGGGCTCCTGGGAGGCCCTCCTGGCCGCATATCATCTGGCAGGCTCTGGCGGCCCGGGAGCCCCAGCGCGGAGCCGCCAGCTCGCTGACTCAGCACAACGCCCCTCTCTCAGCAGCTTGGCTTGGGTGGGAACCAACCAGCCATCCGGCGGCCCCTCCCCGCCCCTTGGAGGCAGCACCCCCTCTGGCTGGAGCAGCTCCAGGCCTCTAATGAGTGCTGGCTGTTGTCTTGTCCAGGACCCCGCCGCGCTCAGGGAGAACACGCTCAGGCAACAGAGAACACTGTTGGTCAGCCAGAGAACTCTGTCTCCCTTCCAGCCTATCCCCCAGAGGCTCCCAAGGACCTGGAGTGTCAGAGCTAGAAGGACAGGACAGAGCCCCTGACAGGACAGCACTGCAGATGAGGACACTGAGGCCCCCCGAACAAAAGCCATTTCCCCAGGGCCCCCGCAAACCGCTGTTAGAACCCAGGCCAACACTGGACAATTCCTCACAGGCTGGAGTCTCATGGTTTCCTCTGTGGTTGAGGACACTGATCACCAAAGGTCCCAGGGAAGAACAAGGGCCTAGCAGATTGTGTGAGGTGGTCTTTGGAAGATTTTAGTTATGGGGTGGCTCTCAGCATGTCCCCTTCATGTGATGTCTCATCCTCACAACAATCCTAGAGGGTAGGAATTGGGATCATTGCAAACTAGATGAAGCTGAGACCCAGAGACAGGAAGCAGCTTGCCTGAGGTTGCACAGCCAGTAGGTGGCCGAGCCAGGATTCTAACTGATGTCTTTCATGCCATACGCTGATGGTGCTCTGCCAACCAGGCAACACTGTCTTTGCATCTAGCAGTGTGTAATGGAAAAGAACCTTAGATAGGGTGGGCCTCAGCAAGCCAGAGGTCTAGCCTCAGCTTTGCCTCTTCCTTTTATTTGTGTAAATTTGGGCTAGCTTCTGTACCTCACTGGGGCTCATTTTCTTATCCATGAATAATGGTGAGCTGACCTGCCCTACTTCCTTCATGTGATATTCTAGAATACCTGCAGGGTGGGTATACTATTCCCATTTGACAGATAGCGAAACTGAGACCCATTCCTCTATTTGTGTTGAATACATGATATGAAATTTGCTGAAGGACTTCTTTTGATAGGCCAGGTTCTTTGTCCCCAGAGGGGAGGTGATTGCTTGAGGCCGCACATCTAGAAAGTGGCAAAGCCAAGCCTCAAGCTGACAGTGGATACTCTAACATATACTTCATGGCCTCCAGGATTATGCAAAAGTGGCCACAGGATCACGGTTTTCTAACTCTTGCAGAAAGCCACTTGGATTCTCCTTGAGCACAGCCCATGGCACTAAATAGATCCCAGGAATGTTATTCTCCTGGGAACTTTTGGCCTGGAACATATTTACAAAACTCTAGAGGGGATGGAAATATCCCAACCCACTCCCTACAGACCCAAATTAGCAATTTTCTTGTTCTTTATAACCTCTTTGGAAATGCAAACTATGTAATATTGGTCTAAAATTAGGAGCACAAGTCACAAGAGAAAAGTCCCACTCCTTTGGATAAAATATTTTCTTAGCCTCATCCTGGCATTTTTTCTAAACCAGAACCCAGCAGTTGTCTTTCAAATAATTATTTTCTCCTAGTGCGTATGGACTGGAAACAAAATGCTTTGGAGAGAACATATTTTTTACTGTACTGTGAAATGCTGAAATCCAATCCCTTTTACCTGACTTTCAATCGATTCAGGTAGGGCCTAGAATACTTGAAGAGGAAGAGCCTGTTCTATGAGCCCAGGATGCCTTCTTGAATGAAGGGCACCTTAATAATAACAATAGCCATAATGTTATCTGTAGCCAACACAGACTGACAGTAAAGATGTGCCAAGGTGCTGTGTGAAGTGTTTTATAGCCACTATTACGTTTAATCCTCAGGATTACTTATAAGATGGGTATTATTGTCCCATTTTACATTTGAGGGCAATTAAGGCCTAGAGAGGTTAAGAGATTGACCCAAAGTCATATGGCTATAGGAAAAGTAGTGGTAGAGTTAGAATTTTAACCCAAAGCTGTGTAGCTCTGAAGTCCAAACTAGGGTAATGTCTTTGTTACAGGTCTACATACTATGTGCCAGACACAGTCCTGAATGACTCACATAATAACCTTTTGACTATCACAATAATTCCTCTAAGAACTTTGCCCCATCTTTTTCCTTGCTCCTCAGTGCAGAGACATGCACTAGCTTCAAGTTTGTCATGTCCTTCGAGATTCTTTTGTTGGGCTGCTGATCCCACAAGGGGCTATGCCAGGTTGGTAAGAGTACGTGTGAAATTTAACACCTTTGAATAAATTAATCCTAGTAGAGGCCTAGGGCCTTGGGCATATTACTTAACTTCTTTGATCCTCAGCCTTCTCATCTATCATTTGAATGGGCTAGCTCCTTTGAGCTCGAATTTACTAGAATTCTATGACAAATGCTGGGCTTGTGTGGAAATAAGTGTAGGGCATGAAGGTTTTGTTACATGGGGGTAGATGTTACTCTGCCATCAAGGCAGAGGAACATTGTGGGTTAGGGGAATATGAGGTCCCAGCTCCTAGGAGCAGTAGGGAATGGACAGCAAGGAGGGAGGGGGCAGGGTCCTTCAGCTAGCCAGAAGACTGAGCCAAAAGACTGTCACCTGACTAAAGAGGACACGGTGAGTCAGAACCTCTCTGGTGTAAGAACAAGCATGTGGTCCTATGTGTGACCCTGGGAGAAGAGCTTGTCCTACCAGATAGAAATCACCAAGGGGCTTGGAAGGGAGAGAGTTCCCCATCCCTTCAGGTAGTTGTTTGGGGGTTGGACAGCCATTGGAAGCCCTGTAGAGGGGAGCTGACCTGTAGAGAGCAGACTTCCCAACGTGTAGACTTGATCATGTCCCTCTTCCTTCTGCCCCATCTACTGGATCCCAGGTGCTTATGAATACAGTCCAAGGTATCTCCTTACCATGTGGGTGAGGCTTGTTACAATCTGTTGCTGATTTGGCCACATTCACTTCTCACTATTTCAGTTATGGTAGCCATGCCTAACTTCTTGCTGTTTTCTGAACACATGACGTGTTTACACTTCTGAATCCACCCATATCCCCCTTGAATCCTCCTTCACACCTCTAGCCGACTCATCCCTTTGGCTGAGCTATAATTATGCATCAACTTTGTCAACAGATCATGAGCCCCTTGAGGACAGGGCCCAGTCACACTCCTGTTCATATGGTGGGATGGGGACTGGAGTATGAGCGGTGTACAGATTAACAAATTAGGTGGGATTAGATGACATCTGACAGGCTCCGGGCTAAGATCCTGCTATTTTAGTTCATTTCAATAAGCATTAAAATGGTGGGCCTACCATGTACAATCACACAGTAAGCGTTTGATTCACAGATAGTAACAGTACTAATCACGTGAACAGAGACAACGGGAGCCGGGGCTAGGAACGAGGATGTGGAGAGGAGAGAGAAAAATAGGGAGGTGGCTACCTAGTGAAGACAGCCTTGGTCTGTCTCATGGCCCCAAACTAGTTCAATGAGTGGGTGGGAAAGAGGAAAGAGAAAGCAATGGGGATGGATGATTCTGCTGGCAATGAATTTTGGTTCTTTTGGGATTTAGAACTGAAATTGGCTTTCTTTAGAAGCCTCAACCCCTGCTCCCCAGTGGGTATTTTTAAGGGAATAGGTATCTGGGGGCCAATTTCCAACCCCCTCTCATCCTTGGCCCGTTGTATCAGCAACAGTTAGTAACAGATAATTCAGCAAGTAGGGCCCACCCACACAAAGTGTTTGCCTTCGGTAACCTCCAGGGAAATGAGGAAAAGTCACTGGAATCCAGTAGCAAGTAAGCAGGCCTACCACAGAAGCCTAGTTCCCCCGTATCCCTTTTTCTCTTCAGTGGCATTGATATAGCTGCTCCCCACCCCCCCGGTTTCTGCCCCCTGTGTTATCTATCAGAATTTGAAGTGTGGCTTCAGCTAGAGCTTCCCAACTCTTCGAGTTCCCACTAAAGACCCCCATCCTCTTGCTCCTCACCCAAATTTTGAAAGTCAGAAAACTCAGATCAGCCCAGTTTTTGATGGTGGCTAGAGAACAACGGGGTGTGCAGATATGGTCTCTCCCATGGGTACCCCGCTGTTCCTATGCTCCATGGACAGCAAGAGCTGGGGTGGCAGGGGGCTGGGGGGTTAAGCCAGGCCAGATTCAAGGGCAGTGTTGGGGCTAGGGCTCTTTTGGGAACCTTGAAACCCCCTTCCCTCCCTTCTTGACCAAAGTTACTTTTCTTCCTATTTTTATTAACCCAAATCCCTAAGTGTGTTTATGTCCAGAGAAAGTACTATGAATAACTGATGATACATTTGTTGATTAACTTGTGAATCATCCTGGGGGGAAAAGGAGACTGGAGAAAGGAGCAGGAGCTTTGGAGACTTGCAGAAGATGTGTCGTAAAATATTTAGCAAATGATAGTCCAAACCACAGGGAAGAAGTCAGAGAGATGGGAACTCACAAGCTGCCAGGGTTTAAAAGCTATTTAATGCTAACCATCCATGCCAAAGAGCTGAGAGCGTCTCCCTTCCTCCTCCCATTGGCAGCCACAGCTCCGAGAATGTGGAAAGGGTTTGGACCGGCTGCACAGTGCTGGTGGGAACAGAGAGCAGGCAGTGTGCTGAAAGACTTTTTGTTTGAGAAAGCTTGTAAACAAGGGATCTCCTCTGAGGTGGTATCCTCACCTCGTCTACTGCTCACACGTTCTTTTCTATCTTTTTTCTTCAAGATCTGCCAGATGATAAACTCTCCACATGGAACAGTAGTGGAGCCTCTGGTCAGTCATGGGGATGTTTCGGAATATCCTGATGTTTGGCATCAAGGTAAAAAGAGCCATGTGACGGACTGAGTTTCTTACTCTTCTTCCCAGTGTTTTGATAACACTTCAACAATGACTTCAGTCACTGGTCCCTAAGTGCTGAGGTTGTAGCGAAAATTTTGAGCTAGGAAGTCATGGCTCCAAAAGGGTTAGGGGTCTTACATTTTTAGGGCTGTGGTCAGGACTCCCTTCTGTAACTGACTGTTTGGAGATGTTTATTTTGGGGTAATGGATGAAAAGATCTTGCCTGATATTTTGGCCTGAAAGCCTCATATGTGAAGTTAGGTTCTCCCAAGTATCAGTGCTTTATTTATAAAGAAAGATAAACTAAGAGAGAAGCGGCAGGGAAATACTTAAAGTCAGTGGACATAACCATCCTGGGGAGAAAGAGCACAGGAGAGTTTGTTTACAAGGCACCCTTCAAAGTCACAGTATCATGAGTTCACAGGGAAACAATGCTAGTGAATTCGGTGTCTTCAATCAATGAGCTTATTAATGTGCCAAGAAGGTCCCACTTTTAGGGAACATACCGTCTGCATGCTGGGGAGCCATGGGTCACCTGAATGATACAGATAATTAGCTTTTGAGGTTAGAAAAGCAGATCTTTGGGCAAGGTGGTCCCAAGGAAGACCACAGGAATAATTTTAGCAATACTGGTCCAGGGGCACCTGGGTGGGCTCAGTGGGTTAAGCCTCTGCCTTCAGCTCAGGTCCTGATCTGAGATCGTGGCATTGAGCCCCGCATTGGGCTCTTTGTTCGGCAGGGAGCCTGCTTCTCCACCCCACCCCCACCTCTGCTTACTTGTGATCTCTCTCTCTCTGTGTCAAATAAATAAATAAAATCTTAAAAAAAACCACCACCACCACAACAACAAAAAACAACTGGTCTGTGTGCATCAGAACCAGAATGTGACTCTTCTCCCTTATTCATGTTTGGTTTTGGTTCCTCCTGTTGCTGTTGCTCCTGTTTTGCTTTCCTGGAATGTCTCTTCTCCTACTCTCTACCTATCCCAATCCCAACACATCCTCTGGGCCCACTTTAATGAATTTAGAGTCACACTTAACTATTCCAATCTTCATCAATCCTTACTTCCTTCAAACCCTTACCACACTTGGAGCCATGTCTGGGCATATGATTATACGGAGTATTATAATCTATTTTTAAGAAAGAGCAATCTTTTCCCTTCAGTTCAACTCCAACTTCTTTTCGGTAGGTACCAAATCTTCCAGCATCTCTGATACCCACAGCTTCTAGCAGCGCCTACCCTGCTACATGGGGTATGCGTCGGTGTCCCGTCAGCAGGCTGCTCACGGTGAGTGGAAATCCTGACTAGGGTTAGAGGAAGAAGACTGGATTCTTGGTAGGCTAGGGCTGTACTCCAGATGTGCACATCCAGGGTTAAGAAACACATGCTCTGAAAAGATTTTGGTCCTGAGGTTTCCCTTCTTTTCTTAATTGTAATTGTTAAGGCAGATGGGAGGGTTCAGAAATGTTGTGAATGGAGTGAAAAGTTAATCTACTGAGAATGAAAGTTGGTCAGCAGTGCCATTCACATTTTTAAAAACGTGTAAGAAAGAAAATGGGGTGCCTAGGTGGCTCGGTTGGTTGAGGCAGAGAGTCTGTTCTCTCCCTTTCAGTCTGCTCCTCCCTCCACTCATACTCTCTCTCAAATAAATAAATCTTAGAAGAAGAAGAAGAAGAAGGAGAAAAGTGAAAGAAGAAAAAAGGGAAGAAATAAAGAACGGACTTAAAAGGAAATAAGCCTTGTGGTGGGGGTAAAGTGGGGGATGTGTAAGACTCAGGTCTCAAATACAACCAGCAATTTCATCATGTGGTAATTTTTAATATTAAAAGTAAATTGTAAATGTATCTTTATAAACAATATGCATAAAATAGATCTATTATTCTAAAACCTTTTCTTTTTAAAATGCTTTTTCACAGTAAATTTTTTAGGTGTCAGATTTCCCCTCAAAATAATAGTGCAATCGGAAGAAGGAACACATGGTCAGTGAACTCGGACTTCTCTGCTAATACAAGTCCTTGTATATTTCCTGTAGGAGCGGGTGAAGACTCATGTCTGTCTCTGTTTTCTTTATGACTTGCAATAGCTGCACATGTTCTGTTACAATCTGTCTGAGGTCTGTCATTTTCTGGAGCAGCTTGGCAAAGAGCTGGGAGGACTCGGGGTGGTTCATCTTGAGCTGGAGCTCCAAGGCTTGCAGCAGGTTGTCCTGGATGTCCTCGATGGGCTTCACGTTCAGCAAACCTGGGCGGTCTGGGGGAGGAGAAGAACAGGAGGTTCAGTGACAGACTCCTCTGGCCCCTACATCAGAGGCATTGTCAGCCCAACTAAATTACCCGACTTTTTGTTGGCTTGTTTTGTTCTGGTTCTAGAATAAGTGGGGAGGGAGGGTAAGTAGACAGTGTGCAAGAAGTGCATATGGGAGGGAGGATGGGCTGAAACCAAGACTATCACTGGTCTTTCCAGGGGTATGGTTTCCTGGCTGGGGTTAACTCTGCCTGATCAGTTGACATAACACAATGGCAATGCAATCCTCTCCCCACACTGAGGAATCGTCTGCCAGGATGTTTCTGTCAGAAATCTCATTTTCAGCTGCTGCCTCTTCTTCATGAGTGTGCTTTACAACCTTACTACTTACTTTCTCACCATACTGTTGATATGCTTTTAAAACCAGCATTGGGGGTGCCTGGGTGGCTCAGTGGGTTAAGCCGCTGCCTTAGGCTGAGGTCATGATTTCAGGGTCCTGGGATCTAGCCCCACATCGGGCTCTCTGCTCAGTGGGGAGCCTGCTTTCCTCTCTCTCTCTCTCTCTCTCTCTGCCTGCCTCTCTGCCTACTTGTGATCTCTACCTGTCAAATAAATAAATAAATAAAATCTTTAAAAAAAATAAATAAAACCAGCATTGTCTTCTTTTTCCCTTAACGTGGCATATATGTTCTCAATGAGACAAGACATAGTTTTTAAATACTGGTACAGTATTTAAAACTGTAGGCACCCAGGCGCCCCTTGATTTCTAGAGCCTCTAGATTTTAACAAGGGTTTCTTCTAAGTGGTGAGGCAATTTTCACTTTCTTCTTTATATTCTCCTTATCTGAATTTTTAAATGATGAACTTAAATTACCTTTAAACTTTTTATGTTTTTCTTCATGCAGATCTTTTAAGATGCATCCCTAATTATAGTGTCTTTTAATTCTTTCTTTCTTTTTTTTTTTTTTTTTTGCTTTATAGTATTCTATAGCATTCATTTTCTTTTCTAATCTAGCCCTGCTGGTGGTTACAAAAAATTTATTCATTTTGGTATACTGAATATATTCCAATTTCCTAAGCTTTTGTCAATTCAAATAATTTTTATCATGGATTTATTTTCCTATTTTGGATAGCCTATTACATCTTCAAATAATGATAGTTTCATTTATTTCTTCTTTTCCAGTGTTTACACTTCTCATTTCTCTTTCTTGCCATAGTGTATTGGCCAATCACCTCTAATATGGTATTAAATAGTCACAGTGATAGGATGTATTCTTGTTTTATTCCTAACCACGACAAAAATACTTCTAATGGCTTACTACAAGAATGATGTTTACTACAGATCATGGTGGACACATTTTACCCCTGGCTTTCCAAGAGCTATAAAGTTTTTTAATTAATTTAGTCAGGAATGTTGTGGCATTTCCTCAAATTCTTTAAACCTTTTCTCTCTAAAGAGATGACCAAATGGTTTTATCTTAATCTCATAAATTATATTAATAGATTTCCTTATATCACTGTACTCATTTGCTCCTATTTTATTCAGGGTTTTAAAATTTGTGAGAATTGTCCAGAGTTGTCTTTTTTGTGCCATCCTTTGTCTATTTTTTTGGTAATAAATATTAACTAGCCTTCTAGACCGAGTTGAGGAATTTTTCTTCTGTTTCTATGTAGTAATGATCTGTTCCCTGATGGCTTCTTGGAGTTCACTGGCAGAACCATCTGATCCTGATGGTAAATCTTTGGCTACTTTTAATTTTTCTCCTATAGCTTTTTAATCATTTTAGTAAAGATCTTAGTCAAGATTTAGTGAAGACTATTTACTCTTTATAAAAGTAAAATTTTGTAATTCATATTGGAATAATATTGTATATAATATTCTCTCAAAATCTGAAATCCCTTATTTTTATTTATAACTGAACGCTTTTTATTTTGTATATTCTCTCATTAAAAAATCTGATTTGCTAAAGGCTTTTTTTTCTTTTTAAAGAAGCACAACTTTTGGTTTTATTCATCACTCTTTTTAAAAATTCTATTTTGTTTTCAATTTAACTAATTTATTCTTTTGACTTCCTTTAAGTCTATTTTCCCCTCTTTTTCTAGCTTCTTGAGTTGAATGCTTAATTCATTTAGTTTTAGTATTTCTTTTTTTGTGATAGATGCATTTAAAACTTTAAAATTTCCTCTGTCACTTTGGTTTCACCATACAGGCTTGGGTAAATAGTATGTTCACAGTTCTTTCCTAGATAGTCTGTCTTACTCTTGATTTCATTTTTTTTTTTTAAGATTTTATTTATTTATTTGACAGAGAGAGATCACAAGCAGGCAGAGAGAGAGGAAGGGAAGCAGGCTCCCCACTGAGCAGAGAGCCCGATGCGGGGCTCTATCCCAGGACCCTGGGATCATGACCTGAGCCGAAGGCAGAGGCTTTAACCCATTGAGCCACCCAGGCGCCCCTTGATTTCATTTTTAATCTGAGAGTTCTAATTTCCAAATGGAAAGTCTGGGTGTTTGTTTTTGTTTTCTAAACACTAAGTTTTATTTTCTAATTTCTGTTTGTTGCACTGAGATTAGAATATAAGGTTTCGGGGTGCCTGGGTGGCTCAGTGGATTAAAGCCTCTGCCTTCAGCTCAGGTCACGATCCCAGGGTCCTGGGATCGAGCCCCATATCAGGCTCTCTGCTCAGCAGTGAGCCTGCTTCTCCCCTCTCATTCTGCCTACCTCTCTGCCTACTTGTGATCTCTGTCAAATAAATAAGTAAAATCTAAAAAAAAAAAAAAAAGAATATAAGGTTTCCTCATTAAAGTTCACCAAAGGGGTGCAGGGTTTTTGTATACCATTCAGGACACACACCTGACACCTTGTGCTGATTCCAAATTTTAGCTCTTGAAGGCTATTCACCCTTTTCTAATTTTATCTTCTCCCCTTCCCTGTAAGCTAAAGCACTATATAAGGGCTTTTACTTGCCTTTTATTTATTTAAAAAATTTTTAAAGATTGTATTTATTTATTTGAGAGAGAGTGTGCATGCACACAAGCAGGGGGAGTGGCAGAGGGAGAAGGAGAAGCGGGCTCCCTGTAGTGTGGCTCCATCCCAGGACTCCGGGATCATGACCTGAGCTGAAGGTAGATGCTTAACTAACTGAGCCATCCAGATGCCCCTAAAATTTTTTTGTGTGTGTGTGATTTTAAGTGATCTCTACACCCTCACATGGGGCTTGAACTCATGACCCTGAGATTAAGAGTGGCAAGCTCTACTGACAAAGTCAGCCAGGTACCCCTAGTTTATCTTTTAATACCTTTCATCCTCTAGTGTCACTTTCTGAAACCATCCTTTTGTTCCAGCCATATTAAGGTATTACCATAGTAAGTCCCTCAACCATCCTATTTTCTGTCATGACTGTGCTTAGGCAGAATCTGTTCCTCCCTCATGAAACAGTCTTCTTTTCCCTTCATCCAACTTACTGACTTCAACCTGTTCCTCAAAATACAGCCAGTTTTACTCTGTTCTGGGAACACTATTTGACTTTAGCTCTTCCTCTCCCCTGTTCTCCCAACCCCCTTTCTCTGGACCCTGTAGCACCCTATAAACACTTTAATCTCCACCATACTAGTAGATTACACTTATTTAATTTATTTATTTTTTAAAAAGATTTTATTTATTTATTTGACAGAGAGAAATCACAAGTAGGCAGAGAGGCAGGCAGAGAGAGAGGAAGGGAAGCAGGCTCCCCGCTGAGCAGAGAGCCTGATGTGGGACTCGATCCCAGGACCCTGAGATCATGACCTGAGCCGAAGGCAGCGGCTTAACCCACTGAGCCACCCAGGCGTCCCAGATTACACTTATTGAATGGTTATTTTCCAAAGAAAGTGCTAAAGGCTTTATACACATTAGATCATTTGATATTCACAGCATCGCCATGAGGCCCATGTTCTATGGAGAGAAGAATTAAGATTTAGAGAAAGGCTTGCCCAAGGTCTGCTACTTCCTAATAAATGGTGAAACTGAAATTCAAATCTAAGTTTAATTTCAAATGCTGTATTATAAGTATATAGTATTTATAAATTATATGATAAGTACTGATTTTTCTTCTTTATGTCTATGAGGTCATGAGGTATCAGAGGGCACACTATGTCTTGATCATCTCTGAGCCTCTGGAGGAAACACAGGAAGTACTTAGTTGGCTGAGTTAATGAGCGAGAAGGTTGTTTGGGCTAAGAATCCTGGATTGAAAAGTACAATTCTCCTGGTTGGTGAACAAGCCTAAAGGCAGGATCACTACACAATGAAGAAGTCTCCTGTAAAGTGTTTTCCTGTATCTAATAAACTCTAGTAACCTTTATGCATTGAGGTGAGGTACAGGAGAGAAATGTTAGCTGGTCTCACAGTGGGATTTTCAGAACTCTAAAGGTTCTCTTAAATTAAGTTTATTTTCATTCTTTTTTTCCCCCCCTTTTTATTTACAGAAGGAAACTTTGGGTTGATTTTTTTTTTTTCTAACTTCTTATTCCATTGACTGTTATAAGTATCCTCCCCATATCACCCTTCTCCCCACTCCCAACCAATATTTAACTTTGGAACCATCAGCAAAAATCTCAGATTCTAAGAATGAAACAAATGATGTAGTCCTGGCTTAGAGAATCATGCCCCTGGGGGACCTGCCTTTCTCACAATTGCCATGCAATCATGAAAACCCTGATGCTTTAGCCTGTCACGGATCCTGGACTGGTGCCTTTGGTTTAATGACTGCTGATCCTCTTTCTGACAAATGTTCCAGATTTCAAAAGCTCTCAGCTATGCAAATGCACGTGCATCTGAAGTGGCAGCATTTTGTGTGAAGGCAGGTGTTAAATGTGGCTCCTCCAAAGGCTGGGACCCCACAGCCCTTGGACCTCTGCTAACTGGGCACTGACTCCTTAGAGCCCTATCTCCTTCTTCCTTCCTCTTGGGCAGCATCAGTCAAAACTTCTGCTGAAGAGATTACATTAATCTAGTGGGTTTCATTTATCATGACAGCTCAAACAACCAAACCCTAAAATGCAGCTGATCAGGCTTGCTGGAAACTCTTGGCTTCAGTGCAGTATAATGGAACTGGCTCCTTTAGGAGTGGAGAAGGATCTGGTTTGGATTTTCAAATCCCTCTTTGGCAAATTATTTTTTTTATTATGTGACAGATGAAGTTTGGCTGAATGGCTGAAATTCTGTGGCCACTGATTTATATTTTCTCCAGTGACGAGTTAGATCATTTACAGATCTGTCCCTGTCCCCTTTACTGAGCCTCAGTCAAGGCAAAATGGAGCACCACTGAATGGAAAAAGTAGTACACTTTAACAGCTCTGTGACCCTGGGCAAACTGATTAAGGTCATTGCACCTCGATTTTCTATTCTGTATATATGTAATTCACATAATTAAACTGGGGAAATACACTCAAAGTGTGATTACAAAAGTACATTAACAGGCTTACACTTAAATTTAAAACACTGACTTCTTTAAAAAAGTAAAAAGCTAGCTTCCCTTGGTCTTAAAGCATTCCCTAGAATCAAAGGCAAAAGGGATTTGTCAAGGTTGCTTCCCACCTTCTATCCTGTTGGAAGGACTTCCCTCTCCCTCTCCTCTTTCTCCTTCCACACTTTCTTTCCACACACATTCAAACCCTTGCTGAGCTAAGCTGGACACCACAAATATGCCATGGCAGTCTACGGAAGTACCCAGAGCCCTCCTGGGTCCTCACCTTTCCCTCTCCACTCAGTGCCTGCTAAGATACTGATTTTAGAAGACCCGTCTGAGATGTTCTTCCTGCACCTTGCTGAGGTCTGCAATTGCATCAGGGTCAAAGGACCCTATTTACTGGCCTAGGCTGCCTAGAAGGCCCTTTTGGGAAAGTGAGTGTTGACTCACACACTCCAGGACACAACGCTAGAGGAAGCTGGAGTCAATTACTGATTTTTAACTCCCAGGCTGCAAAGAATTGGGAAAGCAACCTTTCCGGTCCCCACTCAGACAGCGCTGGAACTGATTACAGAGGGCTGCTGATTATGAGGAAACCTACAAAACCCCCACCATATCCAGATCTGACTCCGTCATGGGGAGAGCTATCTGAAGATTTCAATTCTCTTGACCCTCTTGGGATCTGTCCACCTGGGCCAGGCATTTCCTGAGCACAGATTTTCTCAGGAGGTGTCTGGGGGAACCAGAGGGCCTCAGTGGAGTCTCCTGAAGGAGAGCCAGAAAACCCCAAGTGTTTGTCTCTATTCTAGAAACTGCTGTTAGGGCTTTTCCAATCTTTGTCTATTGGCTTTCTGATACAGGCCAATCTGAAAAGGACTGTATCTAGGGGATTTGGGGGGAACAAAAAGTCCGGTAGTTGGGGAGCTGTAAATTGATCCACAGACAATGAAACACCTTAGTTCAGGTGCCTGATGAAAACCAAAGGAGAAGTAGGGCTTCTTTTTACACTTCCTCTCCAATTTCCTTTATTCCATTCTAAGTTCACAGACGTGTTAAAAAGAGCAATGGATTTGGAAACTGAAGCCTCGAGTCCTGTCTCTCTTCCACTTAGTTTCTTTATGACTCGGGACCAGTCCTCTAATCTTTCTGGGTTTTGGTTTAATTTTTTAAATCGATGGTACTTCTTTCATAGGGTTGTGGTGAGAATGAACTAGGTATAGGGACACTGTAAGATGTTACTATTCTCTTGGTTTATCCAAATAAAGGCAGTTTCCACCGGGATGGGGTCAGGAGTGTAAGTGGGGTTGGGCTGGCAAATACACAGTGGGGAAGGGGAAGGTTCCTAAACTGATTCTGGTTAAGATCACAGACTCAGGAACACAAAAAAATAATTCCTGATGCAGGCTCATGTTTGAGGGGTTTAGGCAGATTCTCATTCTTGTGGTTGAATGCATAAAAGCAAGACAGTCTAAGAGCAATAATAAAACAAGGAAGGCATGGGACCTCAAGTCACTTCTTTCTTGAACTGATGGTGTTCGGGCTTCTGCAGTACTTTTCTGATCAAGCAGAATCATGGTGAGCATTAGGCAAAACTGTGAGTTCAGCCAGCTTTATCTCTGGTAAACTATGGTAGGGCCTATAGCAATTCCCTTCTACATTCCTACCTTTGGAGGAAAAAATAATGTAAGAAGGTTTTACATGTGCTGTTCCTCTCATAGTTAAATTTCAATTGGAGCTGGATGGAGTGCAGGGATTCTCAACTTTGGCTGCACACTGAGATCACGTGGGGAGATTAAAACCCTGCAAACGAATACCTGGGTGCCATCTCCAGAGATTCCTACTGACTTGGTCTGGGGTATGACCTCCAAGGTTTTTAAAAGCTCCTGGATCATTCTAGTGAACAGCCAAGAGTAAGCACTACTGGCTTAGTGGGAAGCAGCTGGATTCCCAGCCTTAAAGCTTACTTGCTGGGTAGCCTTGAGCAAGTTCCTTAACCTTTCTGTGCCTTGGTTTCCTCACTTAACAAATGGAGACATACAAGTAATGTGACTCATAGTGTTGGTAGGAGGATTAAATGAGTTAATAGATGGCAAATGCCAGAGCAGTGTCTGATACCTAGTAAGGTAGCTATTTCTAATATCACTAGACTCTTTTTCCTTCCTACCTTTCTTCTCTCATTTGTCTGATTTTTCCTGGGTCCTCTATCTTTTCTGTTCTTTCTTCCTTAATTGCTCCTTTCTTCTTGGCCATCTCTCCACTCACCCCTCCAGATGTTTTTCCCTTTCCACTATGGGACCTGCACTGTACTGGAGGTTTGGTATTAGGAATCCTAGCAAGGCAAGTCTAAATTGATCAGAAGTTTGCATAATGGATGATTTTAGGAGAAATGCAGTTGATGATGGCTCTCTGGGCAAGGGGACAACACAACCAGAAGGTCTTGTAAACATGTTATCAAACAGATAAAGAGCTTCTGTAACGAGCTGTTCTGCTGTGAACCCACATGTTATCGCCAGTCCTTCATTGTGGGGTGGGTTAATATTCTAACATTTCCCTTATGAATGCTTTTTCTGTCTATGTCCAAATGATAACCCCTCCTTACAACAATAACACATGGGATGTGGTCAAGATGGGGAAAGGGGATGACCACCACAATGAAAACCATCGAGAAAACCATTCCACACACCAGCTTCCCTCATCTCACACACCAAATGCCACCGCCAAAATCCACCTCCCCAACTACAACAGCGGTAGACACAAAGATATTATAATGAGGTGAGTAGTGCTTTCTTCTTTTCTGTCTTCAAAGCCCTTTGCATTGCTCAATGCTACCTCAATGGAGTAAAATGAGCTTGGGCTCTGTTTTATTTCCAGGTCTCGCAGAGTGGAAATTTTACTGGAGATCTCTCCATCCTGCCCTTGGGAAGTCCTTGTCTTTCCTGTCTCCTTTCACCCCGGTGGGGGGTTAAGGTCCCCCTAAAGGCTGCTCAATGGAAGCTCAGCCATGTGGTTTGCTGAGGGTTCTCTGTGTCAGCCCAGGACAGCAGCGTGTTCTTCCTTTTAGCTGAGGGATACAGATTAATTTCTGCTCCTTCTATGTCCAACACTGGCTCTGAGCAGCTGGAAATGGGGTGTGAGTGGGGTGGGTGGAGAAGGCTGGAGAAAAAAGAGAATGATTTTTTCTTCCTCATCAAGGCTGACACACTCCTCCCCCTAACCCAGTTACACTTCATTGCTTCCTCATCCTCTAGAAATGACAATAACTGAACATAAAACATAGCCAAGTATTTGTTTCCTGCAATTCTCCCTATCTTCCTTTCCAGTGTCTTTGAGAAGAACTTGTGATCTCAAAACATAGGTGTGATCTTTAATCTCCAAACATGACCTCTCAACATATAATGTCCCAAAACTTTATCAGAACCTTCGGAGTGTGGAAACTCACTGCACTCCTGCTATTCTTTGTCTCCTTGAAGGGGCCAGGAGGCTCTGAGTTCTCTCCTTAGCCTGTCAGGCCTCTCCCTCTTCCTCCAGTATCTCTTTCCCTTAGGGTTTTTTTCCCCTCAATCCACAACTAATCCCCTTAAAGTGATAGCTGATAAAGGGATTAGCTGATATCTCCCTAGGGGTATTTATATTGTAATAAGGGATTTCAAGAATCCCCATTGGTGGAACTGCAAGCAATCGGACTGGCAAGATGCATAGAGCTACCTCGAATTCTATCATACAGGGGAAAAGGGAAAATTAGCACTTATTGTGTGCTTAACATGTCCCAGGCATTGTGCCAGAGGCTTCACATAATGTTATTTCATTTACTTAAGACACTGATAAGGAAATTAGGGCCCAGGGAGGTAAATAATTGAGTGAAATCACACATCTAGTAAGTGGTGGTAGGGCGTGGGGTCTGAACTCCTGGCTGTCCCTGGGATTCCAAAAGCTTTCCAATGCCCCCAGCCCGCCTCTTCTGGTTTTCTTTTTTGTCAGTCTGGCAAGACCCTTGATAGGTGCTTTCCCTGGGAGTGCATGGCTCCTTCACAACCTGTGTTGGCCTTTCAGTGACGAGTGACTAGAACCCCTCCTGAGTTTCATTCTTCCTCACTCGTAGATGATCTGTCTGAATGTCTTGGTGGATTGTGCCAGTCTGGAAGGCTGCCTGGGGTCACCCAGAGTTTAAACACACATTGTGAGAACCCAGAATGATAAACTGCTCCAAAAAGCGGCCCACTGACTGACTGACTGAACCTTTTCCAAAACTGCTGGTGTGGCGATAGGAATGACTCAGCAGTTTGGCTTTCAATCCCATGTCTGTCTCTGAGGTCAAACCCAGCCTTGCGCTCCCTCACGGACATGATCCCAGCCTACCAGGCTCAGGGTGAGGAAGAGATTTTAATTCTGAAGCAGTCACAGAAAAAGATGCTTGTATGTTCTACAAACAACAAAAGCCTGTGTGTATGTGTGTCTCTTCTGTGTGTGTCTGCGTGTATGTGTATTTTTAAGTTTCTCAGATGATTCTAGTATGTTTCATCTTCTCCCTTACCCTCCGGCCTGCTGGTTTTTAGAATTGGTGTGCCAGTTGAGAACTCATTGATAGACTTCACCTTTCTCTAAAACAAGTCCACAAAGTTATGAGAAGAGTGAACTAATGGGGCATTTCTCGATAACACTGACTGAGTCATTATTCAAAGCCATCCTGGCCGCCTGACAAAGGTTTTCCCACTGGTGGCAGCATCATGGTGGGAAGAGCGAAGGAGAAGAGTGTCATACGCCGTGTAGACACAGTGTAGGTGCCCATTACAGACTTTTCAGTTAATAAATGAATGCTATTACTCTCTGATTCCATCATGGCCCACATGGGAGACAGAAACCATGTAATAACACTCTTCCACTGTCCTGCTCAGAGCTTAGTCAGACAAGAAATCAGAGGTCCTTGTTTATTCTCAGTATCATGAGAAAGAAGTTAGAAAAACAACTTTTACCCCTTAGGGTAAAACAAACAAACAAACAAACAAAACTTGTATGGATAAGAGAGCTGCCTATTTCACTCACAAAGGTGAGTTAGAAGAAAGTAGGCCTACTGGTGTTCACAGTGTTTTTAATACCTAGGTTTTCAATTATTCTGGGTTGTGTCTCCTCCAAGTCAATGAGTAAGGCTGATGCTGACAGAGAAGATATGGGGGTCGCTGGACCTACAGAATCAGAGGCCTCCTAAAGCTGGGATTTCCTCAAGAAAAGCATAGGCCACTCAGGGACCTGTACTCTGTCTTCTGTTCTAGAGAAGTGCCATGCTGTCCATTCTAACTGGTGGACACAGCTCCACAGACAATATGGAAGGACTACACATGAGCTGGATATATCCTCAAGATTGTGAAGGGCCTTAACGCACGGGGAAAAGAGATGGAACACTCAAGCTCAGAGTCCTCAAACCCTGCCCAAGAGCTGGTGTGTGGTGTTTGCCACTACAGTGTTTGAGCAGAACAAGCACTGTTTCTGAGAGGCAGGAAAAGCTGAAGTTACTGGAGGACATTTTAACAATTTCAAATTTTTCTCATAGACTTCTTCTGCAACCACTTATCTCGGTTAGAACCTGGTGTAAGATGGTATCTGATGAAGTATGAATGTATTCACTTAGTTACTTAGAGCCTACCGTCAATTTTTGTGGTGAGTGCCACACTCAAGTGCCATCATTTCTGAGGGCCATGCTACCTGAACAAGTTTAAGAACATGGCACCAGTCTTCAGTGTTATCCTGGGCTCCATTCTTTCCTTCCCACAGCAATTTTCAAACCTCGTGTGTCATTTTGTTAGGTTTAAAACCGTGTCTCGAGAAGGCCTCTGGATATTGGTAAGTGATATTGAGACTACAACCTGAAAATTCTTTACTGAAATATTTGGAGGCAAAATGAAATAGGTAGTTTTTGATAATTGACAAAGAACTCAGGACCAAGGTACTTAACTGGGATGCTTCCACATCCCAATACACAGTAGGGCACCAGTGTGAAGATCAGAGAGACCTAGGTCTGAACCGTGGCCTCGCCAATTAGTGGCTCTGGGACCTGGGACAAGTTGCTTAATCTTAGAGCTCTAAACTTCCATTTTCTCCATTTGTAAAATGAGGATAACAACAGACTTTGCAGAGCTGCAGGAAAGGTTAAACAAAGATTATGAAGTCTGTAAGGTGCTCACGTATATATTCTGGCATATAGTGAGGTATTCAATAAATGGCTGCTAGTATTATTATTAGTATTTCACTATTATGCATCCAGTAGGCATTTATTAGGTATATATTCTGAACTGGATGCTGTGCTTTGATTCTGTTCTGTACAATCTGTACCTGTATCCACACACACAATTATAACCAAAGGTAAGAAACAGAAGCCCCAGGTGACCTGAAACTGTCTTAAGAGCATCAACTCTTGGGGTGCCCGGTGGCTCAGTGGGTTAAGCCTCTGCCTTTGGCTCAGGTCATGGTCTCAGGGTCCTGGGATCGAGCCCGGCATCGGGCTCTCTGCTCAGCAGGGAGCCTGCTTCCCCCCCCCCCCACCCCCTGCCTGCCTGTCTGCCCACTTGTGATCTCTGTCAAATAAATACATAAAATATTAAAAAAAAAAAAAAAGAAAGAAAGAAAGAAAAAAGAGCATCAACTCTTCCTGGGTCTGCTAATGTACAGCTTTGAGAACAATTCCCCTTTCTTGTGCCTTACCTTCCCTGCACCCCCCTGCCCACTCAACAGAAGCAGCACACATGATCACTCCAAGGACAGTTGTCCAAAGTTGCTTCAGAGAGAAAGAACATGGCTGGGATGGCTGGAAAATGAAGGAGCTGCCATAGAGGTGGTTTGCATAACCAAGCCAGACTCAACAGGGTAAATGAGGAGGCTGGTCCCTTGCCATCTGTGGCTATTGTATCAATATTTACAGCTTCTCTGTCATTAAGATGGTGATGGCAATCTGCCTCCAAAAATACATTGTAAAACCCGGTGAATTTCCTCCCCCATATATTGGAAGTTTGGGGAGAACTGTAATGGATTCCAAACTGTTTTGAATTAACAAAAAGGGCTTTTTTCCTGTTGCACAGTTCCAGCTGGAAACTTCCTATGCTTTTCTTCACTGAACAGCAAATGCTCAAGGGGGCAAAGAGTCCAGTGGAGTGTCCTGGGGCTTGTCAGTTTTACTGACAAGCTTTACACTTGGCTTTGGTTGCTGGGTAGTTCTGGGAGTTTGCTAGTATGGCTGGCAGGAGGCTGTGGCGCCAGCTGCAAACCTGCCCTCGCTGGAGGCGGTGTTAATTACTCTTGACGCCACCCATCCTAGAGGGAGCAAGGAAGCTATTACTTATCAGGACTACTGAGGAAGCACTACCTCCAAATTAGGGGCCCGAACATTAGGGGGTCTGGTGAAGGGAGCACAGGTTGTGGCCACCAACCCAAATGTGAGGAGGGTGACTGCGAGCCATTAACCAGGTAGCAGGGGACAGGGTGTGAGGCAGCAGGGGCAGAGAGGTGACAGGATCCCTGGATTTCAGCCCCAGTTCCATTGCTCACTAGTTGTTAGGTCTCAGACAAATTGCTCAAGTCTTTACCTTCTATGAGATGAGAATAAAAATGTAGGGGAATTGTCAGGATCTAATAAGAGAACATGTATGGAGTCCTCTTAAAACCATACCAAGTGCTGTCTGTTGTCTGGTTCTGGACTGTTGTTCTTTGTAGTCCCATTTTTTTTTTTTTTTTCTTGCCTTGAGCTCAGAGGAGAAGAGAAAGAGGAGAAAAACTTGAGAAGAACTAGGTCATCTTTCTCAGCTAGCTTGGTTTGAGAGCTGAGTAAACAGCAAAGATGCTAAGCACCAGGCCAATCTAAGTACCAAATCTCACCGCATCAGCAGTTTCTAGGGTTGAAGTTGAATGACAGTGATCTTACTATAGCAACTCCAGTTTCCTCAGCAAATACTTAGTTGGGTCAAATCAGGTACTTTCATCCAAAAAAAAAAAAAAAAAAAATCCCCTTTAGGTTTTCTGGGCACACCTTGCCCTTAAATCTTCCCAATTCCTTACCACCCCTCTCTTACAAGGGGGTCCATCTCCCCAACCCTCCTTCAGTCTAGGTTCATGGTCCCTCCACCAGAATGAAGCTCTTCTGTGATTCGAAGGCTAGCTCAGAATGAGGTCAGTGAGACCCCTGCCAAAAGCTCTTTTTCTGAAATCACTAAAGCTCTCTATAGACTTCAGCATAAAATGCACAAAAGACAATGATCCACTCTTTATCAAGATTACATAGGATCAGAAATTTGTTTACTGGATCAAAGCCTCTTGCTTACATGAATGTTTTCCCTTTCTGGAAAACCCAGGATAGGAAAAAAATTAAACCCATTGAGAAATTATGTATTGTACTCTAATAAACCATAGCCTGGGATACTGACCTCACCATCTACAGATGACTGGGATTCTGATCTTACTGGAATCCAGTCTTTGGACTGGAAAAGACTCAAATAGTTCTTTCTCTGGCCTATACCCAACTGGCTTCTCTGAGTAAAGAAGAGAATCAAATTTCTGTGTGTTGAGCAAACATGGGGTCCAGTTTATTCATTTTTATCTACTGCCTGTAGGTAGACTTCATCTACAAAAGCAAACTTTGATTGGGGAAGGATTTGCCTTTTGTGATATGGGAACTAGTCAACGGTTAATTCTATTTCTTTAAGGAAGTCTAAAATTATTCACAGGGTTTTCTTCTCATTATAATAATCTACAGGTATAATAATCTACAGCTGGCTGCTACCTACACATTTCTTTCATTGTTGTGAAGACCCTATAAGATCTGGATATTGGCTACCGTTACAGTAGTCTGTATGAGACCAAAAGGAACTCACTTACATGGCATCTACATTTAAAATGTACCATTTAAAATTTTCATAGTTAAAAGCCAAAACCTGTAATATACCTGTTAAATTAAATCAAACTATGCACTGTTATTTTTTGACCGATTAATGAGAAATTTAAAGCCAATAAATTGTTGGTTTTTAAATAACCTTGCTTGTGAGTTATAGGTAGCAATGGCTTTTTTCCTAGATGAAAACACCCTGTTGTCGCACGTGCCCATAAAACAACATTGCTCACTGGAGGCGCCTGGGTGGCTCAGTTGGTTAAGGGGCCAACTCCTGATTTCAGCTCAGGTCATGATCTCAGGGTCCTTGGACAGAGCCCCACTCAGCCTCCGTGCTCAGTGGGGACTCAATTTGAGGAGTCTCCCTCTCCCTCTGCTCTTCCCCCTGTTCATACATGCTCTCTAAAATAAATACATCTTAAAAAAAAAAAACCAAACCCCAAAACAAAAAAACATTGCTCGAGCTCAGAAAAGTCCAGAAGTATCATGACTGTTTCTTGTGTAAACCTTCCCTGACTAGTGATTAATCATGTGTGAATAGCTTTTTTCAAATGCCTGCCTTAGCATGTCTATGGTGGGAATATAAACTGATATAAATGTTGCAGAGGACAATCTGGCAATGATGGAACAAAAGACTTAAAAATATTTGTAGCCATCTACCCAGCAATTCCACTTCTGGCTATTTAGAATGAGAAAATAATTTGGAATTTGAACAGAAATTTACACTTAAAAATGCTCACTGAAACACAAATTTAGGGCACATTTTTAATAATTTTCTAAAAACAATTTCTATATTCCTCTCTACAGGTCTTTTGAAATAAGTCACCAACCATAAATAAGGAGATAATTAAATATATAATGGCCCTTTAAAAAATGAATATTTTACAGTCATTAAAATGGTAGTGTGTATACATAGATATGCTAGCGCATGCATAGAAACTTTTCAGGAGGAGAAATAGGACTTTGTTAATCTCATTTTATTCTGAGGCCAGAGAACTTTAATTTCTACTTCAACTTTTCTGTACTCTTTGAATTATGAAAATGACCAAGTATTACGTCTGTTTTAAAAAATTAATGAAAAATATGAACAGAGTATGTAATAACAGGGGGAAAATGATTAAGTGAGAAAAGGAATATAAAACATGGACTTCAGAGCATGCCTGGGAAAAATCTTAGAAATACATCAAATGTTAATAATCCTATTTCTATTCTTCATTAAAAACAAAATGTGCCTCAAAATATTAGCTAAGCAATAACGACTCATTTTCTCATCTGGTTTTTCAAAATTTAAGCTTCTTCTCCTAACGAACCTCAAATAAACTAGAATCTCACTCTTCTTTACTGAATTAATCATGGATCCCAGAGGATCAAGTGTTGATCTTTTAAGTAGATTCAGCCAAGATATTAAAACGTGTTGGAGAGTAATTTTTGTTACATTAAACATAACTTCCCCAAACGTCGCTTTTATATGAGTTGCAACTTGATGCAGCACCAGAGGCCACAGAGTTAGCCTGTGTGCCCTACTGACACCTAGCTGCACCCAAGCCACGTAAAGGGCGGGATTACTGTAGACCCTGGACCCAGACTGCCCGAGCTCATCAGCCTGGCTCCCCATCTCCTGTTTGCTGGGTAGTCCTGGGCAAGTGACTAAAACATTCAGTCCTCTGATTTTCTTGTCTGCAAAATGATACCTACCTTGCTGGGCTGGGGAATTAAGTGTATGTATACTACATGCTTAGAATATGACCTAGGACATGGCAGGCACTTAACACAGGTTTGCTGCACCTGATTTCAGAAGCATTTTGCTTTCAAGTAACTGGACAACAAAGGAGGACAGAGTGCAGTGTGTTCTTTACAATATCTTGTATAGTTAGGCACAGTTTACCTCTAGAGGACCACCATCCCTCCCCATGTTGGCTTTTGCCAACAGAGGATATTCTGCCGAGGGCACACAGAAAGCTTGCCTGAAGCCCATTTCAGTAATGAAAATTCACTGCTTAAAAACAACTTTTATAAAGGGAGACAACAGTAAAACTTTCTTCTTCATAAGTTGGAAATGTGTGGAGAAGCCAATGAAAGTAGCATTTAGTATAAAACCTGGCTTTTGGAGTTGGTTAGTTAGATCATGTACTTGCAAGGCCAAAAATACAATGAACTGCTAAATCACTCAATTTATTTCTCTGCTCTGTGCTGTTTGGTTCAGATTATATTCTTAATCATAGCCAACTACCTCCCAAAGGTACTCTAAGGGAAGCCACCAGAGAAATCTACCTGAGAGAATAGGTAGAAGTCAGTAGATAAATATCCCTTGATTCCTGATATTAGGAAAGCAATTCAAAGTAGTATCTTTCTGATGGTAGGGTAGGAACTTTCTCTATGTCAAGTGTGCACTGACTCCAGCAAAGTTGTATATGTCATTACTTAAATGACTTGAAGCACAGACTGGCCTGATGGGAAGAGAAGGGAAAAATAGAGAAGGGAAGGGAAAAGATAGAGAAAAGAAAAAAAAAAAGGAGAAGAGGGCATTTGTTTTTCACATTTGGATTTGGCTGAAAAAATATTATGAAGGATAAAAGAAGAAAAACCTAGGTTGTCCACAGCCTTCCAACAACAAATCTATGATCTTCTCTCCTGGTATTTTACCTGTATAGTGATGCTCTCCTGACATCATGCCATTGGCATTTTCTGTCGGAAAGTGCAGTAAGTACAGAGAAAAGGACAAATGCTCAGGAAAGTCAAAATTCTTCCAGCCCTCACCCCCCCCGCCCCACCCTCTCTCACAGAAGACTGAAAGATGAATCTTACCTCCACTGAGAATAATGACGGCTATAAATATCGCCAAGTCGCTGTCATCTAATTCCAGTGCGTTGAACTTCACAGCAAACTCAAACTTGGGTTCCATAAAGTCACCAAAGGGCTTTCTCAGGCTCTTTAGAAACTCCCTTGTCATGAATCCTTGGCCCTCCGATATGAGAACCCCATCTTTATTCATCAAGGAGGCCAGCATCGTGTAAATGATCTCATGGACGCCATATTTTAGGAGAGTTACTTGGTCATTTAAGTCAAGGTTTACAAAACCAGGGATATTTTTGGCATACTCTGTGATCTCCTGAACAGCTTCCACTGAGCGGAACTGACATCCCTGAAAGATGCGAATGGCCACCTCTTTGCTCTGCTCCTGCAAGGGGGTGATGTGTTTGAACTTGATTTTATCTTCTCCCATCATTAAGGAATTCATATCATAGATAACAAATGGCTGCAAAAAAGAGGGGGGGGGGGAGAAGAGGCTGAGTTGGAGATTTCCAATTCAGTGTGAACACCATTCTAGTTTCTTTATACACATTTGCTTTGTTAACTGAAATCTTTAAGGTAGAAAATACTTAATGAGAAAATACTTTCACCTCCCGATTATTCCTCTTGTCTTCTGGGACCAAACATATTTGACCAAACTTGTTCTTCTTTTCTTTCAACTTATAGTGCAACACTTTTACCTGTGACTGGCTAATAGTTCCAGTTTTGTGGTTGTGTGGAGAGTCTTTGTTGCTGACTTGTAAAATCATACAAAATCTGTTGTTTATCTTGGCTTTCAAGAGAACGTGTTTTTAAACTTCTTTCAGTGAAAAAAAATCATTTCGGCAACTCAGGGTTGAACACACCCACTTGAACATAAAGTAATCTTGCAGTTTTAGATTAAATCTACTCAGATCTCAAATGAAACTCAGTGTGCATGTAAAATATACTTAACTATAAAAAATCAGTTTGAAAGCACATGAGGAATACTGAGCCAAGAATATGTCTATTTCTTTTCTTAATGTTCTGGAAGCAATCTGTTTCAGAAAAAGCCAGATGTTTAAAAGCCTGTGGGTAAGCACTGCATAAAGTGGCAAAATTAAAAAAGGGTTTTGAAGTTATTTTTCAAAATATCTGTCTGTAAGGGTCAAATAATCAATAAAACACATGCATCAGTTACTCAAGTCTGCAACAGGCTGCCTTCAAAAGTAAGTTGTCATTAAGTGATCGCTTTCATTTCCTTGTATAGAACTGACCAAAGGAATGTGGTCATTGTGAAATTGATTCTCCAGGCTACTCTGATTGAAAAGGGGCAGCATTTTATACACATTGGAAACACTGAACTATATAAGTTAAACCCCCACTCCCATTCAAATAAGTGTCTACCCAAAAGCACTGGAATAAGAGTTAGAGTATTTGCACTCTAGCTTTGGCTCTATGGTTAAGTATGTGACTTTAGGAAAGTCATTTATCTTTCCTAGGCTCAAATTTCTCAACTGAGGGGAACAGATTACATTGGATGTTTCCATCTTTTCCCTTGAAGATTTTCTAGTTGCCTTTCTCAGCAGCTCTGCGTGTATGTGTGGAGGGGGTGTGTGTGTACATGTGGATATGTGTGAACATGAACATGCATGTACACTGAACATGAAGTCTCAGATGTACTAGAGTTTCTTCAGGCAGAGATGCTGAGAATTCCCTCCTGATGGGCAAGAGGAAGCTGTATAATGAGTGGCAGGAGTAAGCACCTTTAAGACCCACTGGTTCGGAGATTCTAACTATGAATCTCTACACAAGTCTATGATTTTCACCAATCTATTAAGTCTGGTCTACACTGAAGAAATAACACTAATGCTAAGGACCCTTAGATGTTGAGTAGACTACCAAGCCTGCATTTTATTTCAACACCATTCACTGGAATTATTCCAGAAATTCTTACCTTTTTTAACCAAAAAATTCACTTCAATGGTATCATTTAGTCAACCCCAAAAGATGGCAGGAGCAGGAACCCAAGAGTAAGTCTGCTTGGTGGCTCTATCTAATTCTTCAAGTAAATTAGGAACAAATAATGCTTACTGTTTTTGGACATTCTGCTTGCTTTCTTTTTTCTCTACTTCAGAATAAATATTATTAACGAGAGAGGGAAAAAAAGAGCAGCTAATCAGTCACATCAGTTAAAATGTACTGTTTCCCCAGAAGGTCAGATTCTAATCATGAGAAAGACTTGCTTTTATAGAACCTACAGAAAATGTGATTTCTGTCCTCTAGGAGTTCTGCAGCATATTATAATTTCTATCAATGATATATTGGCTTTCTTTACTGCCAGGAGAATCTGATGGTATCAATACCATACAGACCTAATAACAAAATAACGTGAATATAAATCATCCCCTCTTCACATATAGAAAGACTGTACCCAGAGCTACCCACTTCAACTCCTGGACGAGCTTCTGCTCAACCATGTGGCTTCTTGGCACAGAATGTATGCATGAAATTCTTCCACCTCCATGTAAGCAATTTATCTGGAACTATGCCCTGATAAGTCACCCTGTGACTCTTCCCCTTGACTTCCCCTGTCCCCTCATATAAAGCCCCAGGTTCCTGTTTTTGAAACTCTGTGATAGTTGAACATAGGGCACAAAATCCTGCTAATTTTCTCTCCCAATTTAACAACAATGTGACTTTAACCCCTTGGCAATCGATGTTGGTCAGGATTTCCTGGCAGTAAACACTCAAGGACAGAGAAAAGAATCAGCAGCCCCCACCACCATGCCAAACCATTCCAGTTCTTTTTTTTTTGTTGGTTTTTTTTTTTTTTTTTTAAAATCCCTTCAGCATTTTTGAAAAAGTGGTGAACTGGTAAAGAATTCTGGGTATTCAAATGCAAATGAATGCCAAGTGGATTTTTTTGTTTTTCTAAGATTTTGCTGTTTTCCTTGAGTTTCTGGAAGTCTGCATAGGTACTTTCAGCCTCTGTGTAAATCTCTCAAACTGCAAAAGTGATCACCAAACATGAGGTGTCCTTTCTTTGCCACCAACTCACCTATTCTTAGATTGCCAACACTTAACTCACACATTTCATGTTGGGACCTCCCACGCCTGCAACAGGGAAAACATAGAGAGTTGCCTGATTTACAGAAAGCGAACCACTTAAAATCAAGTGGAATTTGACCTGCACAATTTATCTTGGATCATTAACTTAATATTATACTTCTGGTAAAATATTCTATAGAAAATGAAATTTCACTTCCATATTTATTCTCTACAAATCAAAAGGAAGCCTTCCATGTTCTATTAGCTTGTATGGTATCATCTGATGATCTGCCATTACATCATCCTCAAATTTGGTCTTAATGATTTTATACTTCTAGTTTGCAGCTAACGATGTATTTATCTTCAGACACTGTATCAAAGGGCGAGATAAGCATTTCTTCTTCACAGGAAAGAATGTTTACGAACATCTGGGACACTACAGGGATAGATCCA
Organism: Mustela lutreola; assembly: GCF_030435805.1. Classification (NCBI taxonomy): domain Eukaryota; kingdom Metazoa; phylum Chordata; class Mammalia; order Carnivora; family Mustelidae; genus Mustela; species Mustela lutreola. The sequence continues at coordinate 54,253,898 of NC_081291.1, read as the reverse complement.
GGTTTTGTGGGGCCGGAAATACACACAATCATTGGGCACATCTAGACAATTGTTGGGTTCAATAAAAAGCAAAACTACTCAGACCCTTCTGGCAGCACTGGAAGAGGCTTCTGCTGAGGCCAAGCCCTGACACTTAAGCTTCATTCATTTCCCAGTGAGTCTGCCTTTGGCCATTACGATACTTGTACTTCTCCTATGCTGGACAGACCAGAAAAAGGTGAGACTGACATGATGAAGAAAATTGTACTTCAACATGATGTTTTTCTTGGGAAGCAAAAACAGTCTCTGTAAGAGGAAATTACATTTCTTTGGAGAGATACATCAAATGTAATTAATTTTGATATATTTTCATTTGGCTCCACATATCAAAGCCAGGATGGGATTAAAGGTACTGTTTTATACAGGTTATTAAGTTTAGTTACTGGCCTCTTGCATGCCTCTATTGTATAGCACAACGATCATGAGGGAAGCTGGCTTAATAACGAAAATACAGTACAGTAATAAAAGTTGGCTTTTTTGACTGGAAAAATAGAACAATAGTGTTCCTTAGTAATCCATAACATCAGCATTTTAATATACAAGTTATGAAAGGGATTATGCATGAATGCTTTAAGTTTACAGCTCTTTTTGAATAATAAAATAACAAGGTAAAGGAGATAAACGAGAAAGTCAACTAATGAAGCACAGATTGTCCTGATGATTGTTTCAATTTGGGAGACTGGAATGAGTATAACAGACAGCTCTACCCTCTCACAGACCATCCCTTGGTAACCATGTCAGAGTTAAAACTGGCCTGGAAAAATTTTTGCCCCCTCTCAAGGAGCTCTTTTGATATCCTTAGTTTTCATGACAGATTAGAGCAAAGGCTCAAGGAAGAGAAACTGAATTCTTAGGGCCTATCTTCTTCATTTTGTTTCCTTCTTCCTTTATTTATACTTCTGACTGGCTTTCATCCTTTAAGAGACTTGGTTCCCCTGGATTAGCTCTAGTGGGTGACTGTTCATCAAAATGCATTGGTTAGGTTTCTTTAACTTCTGGTTTTGCCCATTTCTATTTTCCTCCTGTTGAGAACCAAGGGATTTACAGAACCAAAGGGGTCTTCAGAAATCACCCACATCATCATTCTCTGACGAGGTACAAATACACTGAATGAAGTCAAAAGACAATCCAAAGTCAAGTAACTATTTACAGCAAACCATGAACTGCAACTAGATATCCTGACTCATGACTAGTTCTTTTCCCTTTCTCTTGCTTTCTACATGACTTCCCCACTATTCCTTCTTTAAATAAAATGACTATCCTGGGAGAAATTTCGGCTTTTAAACCCAACCTCTTCCATGGTAAGGTCTTGGAGGCAGTGCCTTTGAGCAATTATTTCCTAGAAGTGCTAGCTAAGTGCTGGATGTGACAGAAGGGAAGTCTGAACAATCTCTCAAATGTAATTCTGTTTTCCTGCATGGTTTAGAGATTTAAGACAAATAAAAGCTTAATGGGAAGAATTATTCACACTCCAATGAACTAGAATATAATCACAGCTCTTAAAAAACCATCCATTGCCAGCCAAAGTGTTACTCAGCTGGCAAACTAATCGTTACCAAAAAAAAAAAAAAAAAAAAAGTTCCCATGCTTTTCTTCAATCTTTTTAATTTGTTGTCTGAAAGAACACAATTGGTTCAGATCTGTTATATCTTTGGCTAGTCCTGATGGTCCTGGCAATAAAGGAATTTATTTTATTCACATTAACATCTAGATTAAGGATCCCAGGAACCCCGTTTCTTCATTAGCCACCCAAACAAGTCAGCACTACTAGCCTGCTCTTTATTTATATTGGGGCCCCTAAGTCTCTCTTCTCTGATGGTTTGTCTGGTATCTTTCTTCTCAGGGGAGTAAATTCCAACTCACTCAGATTTTTCCACAGATGAAGGGAAAAGAAACCACTTTGTTCAGCTCTAAGTGTAGGACAGAAAAGAACAGATACCTTTCCAATAGCTCCGAGAGTTACTGGGTTTGACAGCCACTGTAAATTTTAGAATGGGAACATCTGAATGGGTACAGAATGGTTTTCACCGAAGTTTACATTTCCAAACTGGTTTTATTATTTAGTTGTTTCATATTTCACATACTATTTAGAAAAACCAGTTTTACGATGGCACCAGTTTGCTCTCGTAATTATAGAAACAGTGACTCTGCATGTACCCATCAGAAGCAATGTGATGCTTTGGGACCCAAAGTCTAATATAGTACAAATAACGAGTTTTATTCCTTATTGGCAGATAGAGTGCAGCAAGGGCCTCACCATCTCTCAGATATGGCATGAAAAGTTGGCAGGCGCACGAAGGGTTTTTCTATTTGTTGTTTTATGACAAGCCATGGCACTTAAAATGGCTTTTGAAAACCACTCTTTGTTTATTTTCACCAACAAACATGGGATCATGTGACAATGATACACCCAGTGTGTTCATCGCATAGGGGTAATAGCCAAACACTGGGAACTTCCAAAGTCCATTCGCTTCTCAAATTGCCATCATGAAACCCAGCACACCGGTTCTAGAGTTATGGTTTTCAGAGTTCAGTGGGATCTCTTAAAGAAGGTGCTGGCTGCTACAAGTCACTGAAAGGGAAAGAGACTGAGGGAGAGTCACCACAGGGTGACTAAAAGGCTTCCTGTTAGTAAACTTTCTTCTCGGGTTAGCTATATCCAGCAATTCCATATTCATCTAGCCCTGAGCCTAAAACTCCCAAGCATCATTCTTTCAGGCAAGGCAATGAAAAGTAGGGGTATCATACCCTGAAGACACAATGTCAAAGTTAAAAAGACAGGAGGGAAGCGGAAGCACATATCTGCTCATTTATCTGTTTTGAAAGGTGTGAGGGGCACCAGGAAATAAGATACAGGAGATGGAAGTTTAGTTGAGAAGCAAGAAGCCCTGCTTGGCCTGGAGGCAAATGCTGGTAGAGGTTCCAAGAGGAGAGATTAGCAGGTATATCCCCAAATAAGACAGAACAGGCAATGGTTAAATGGAGCAGTAGGATAAATTTACAGAATGGCCACTTCAATAGAGTCGTTTCCTCTTCCAAAGACTCTGGGTAACTGGCCATCCTTTATGCTGAGCAGCCTCCCCCCAGGCTTGGCCTAACCAACACGAATGACATCAATCTCAAGCAGGGTCTATAATGAGATCCACGCTGTCCTACTGCACCAGCCATGGCCACTTTTCCATATCCCCCACCCTCTCGAGAGTCCATACTTCCGCACGACCTATCCTATCAATGCAAATCTTAACTTTCATAAGTCTTGGCCAAGAGATAACATAACACCCCTGAGAGAGATGCTATCAAATAAATAACATGACCACGTCAGATAAAGAACAAATCTCTAGTCTCATTGGAAATCACATTTTGGATTTTTTTTTTCCCCTCTCCCATTTTCTCTTTGAACTATTTCTTTCCACTAGTGCTTAATTTGATTTTGCAAGATAAGGAGAAAAGAGAGAGCCAAACAATTCTATTTCAGGTTTTGTGTAATCAGGGAGTGGATTATTTTAATTTGGCCCAGTCTTGCTTTCCTTTCCAGACCCTAACAAGAGGCAATTCTGCCTCGATCCAGACCATTAATGATGTCCAGGTTGGTCAGCAAATATTGGGTTAGTTAGAGGCTCTCCGTACAAAGTCCAGAATTTCAAAGGGGCATAGGCAACAGTTTTTTAATTCAATTAAACAAATACATTCTGAGTAACTATTATGGGCAAAAGCACAGTCTTAGTTACTGTAGGGGAAAACATGACAAACATTTGGCCTCTGAACTTGCAAAGCCTATAATCAAGCATTTTGCAGCCCTTTCTCTTAAAATACCATAATACCTATTTATCCCATAAGGAACCTACAATTATCTTATTTTTAACTCAAAGATTTCGAGCCAAATTGCCAATTGGCGTGAGGTTTTAAAGTGATTTATAGTGGACTGGGCTCTCTGCCCTTCAGTGACACATAAGAGACCATGCAGGTCACCAGTAGTGTACGTCTGATTTCTTGACTACTAGAAGAAAAAATGTTTTTTTAATGCCTTCCTCCTATCTTTCAGGTACGATTAAATTGATAGGATTTCCAGCAAAGATTGCAGGTCTGGACTGGGAGATACAGAGAAAGTGGGAAAGCAGTTCTGGAAACTAAATGGCCCGAGGCAAAACTGTGGAGTAAACAGTGTGCATTCGGACTCTTTCCCTGTCAGTGCTCCCTTCCCAGCTAGGGGCCTCCCGGCCTCCAGGTCCCTACCCAACACAGGATCTCAGCAAGCAGCGGCAATCTGCCTTCAGCTCTTAACCCCTTTTAGTCAGGTCACCAGTTTTCCTTTTCTTTCTCTCCCTTCAAATAAACACAGTTGATTTTCTATAGCCACATCAGTGACATAGAGGTCTTTGCTTGCTTTTGTTTTGCTACTCCCTGATTTTTCGGGGGGGCATTTAACGGATACACGGACTCAGCTTGTCTAGGGCCTAGAGTCTGTAGTCCTACCCCTATGGAAGATAGTTGTCCTAGACGCTAAAATTTGGGAAGAACAAAAGAGCAAAAACCAGAAATTTCCTGGTTGTGACTATATCAGCATAGCAGAGCAAGGTAGACGATTCCTGCCGTTCTAAAAACTGCTAAAAATAAATAACACAGGTTGTTTTCCCAAGGTGAATCTTTCCTAGTGTCTCTCTCCACACGGCTCATCGCCAGCCAACGGGAAGACGAGCTTCCGGGAGGGTGTACCCTGCTTGGAATGCACTGAGGTAGAAGTTAGTAATCTCGCATCACAGGGTTCTTCCGCATGCTGTGTGATTTCAGGGCAAAATGTTTAACCTCTTAGGACGTTAGTCTCCTCATCTTTAAAAACAGGATAATAACAGCAGCTGTCAGATGGCTGTGTGTCTTGAACATAATGAATGTGTAAGATATTTTGAAATTCTGAAGAATCGGATATACATAATACTGTTCAGGTTTGTGACCTCTCTTGCAGTCAGAAAACTCATTGTCCTCCTTGGCATTTGGCTCTTTACACAGCAATATCCCACGGTTTTTTTTTTTTTTGTTGTTGTTGTTGTTTTTAAACTATTAGCTGACACTACTCTAATGGTTTATAGCCAAAAGGAAAAAAAAAATCACATCTTGAGATCGTCTTTAAAATACATTGAAGGCTGATATTTCCCCCCAAATATAATGGAGGGGAGACAAAGTTACACAATTGTATGCATCTCCTGGAGGTGTTCATTTGAAAATAAATAAAAGCACAAAAGGATTTTCAAGGGCTGGGACCTTGTCTTCTGAATGTGTTCTGCGCTTCTTAAAACCCTAGGAACCTGCTGCAGACAGTACCATCAAAGTGAGACCCCTGTCTGTGAAAACAGGGACAGAGATGTGATACACGTCACAGTGCAAGCTGATGGCATAACTGAAACTCAAATTCAGGTGTTGTATCTTGTTTTAATCAGATTTCATGTTACTTTCTCAGCTTCCTATTCAGAAAGACTTCTGCTTTGGAACATCTGACTTAGTAACAATTATAATTTCTGGGTTTTCTAAACTGTAATCAAGGAGCCTGTAGATATTTGAGAATCTATGGGAGGAGCAACCCAGGCAGCTCAGAGCCTCACAGAAGATAAAATTCACATACGTAATCAAAGCATAGAGCCTCCCATCAGTAGAGCTACGAGGAAAGAAAGGTAGTATAATGTCTACATGTATTTTTATGCTCCACATGGAACTTCCTAAGTAACTTTAGCTGTTCTCCTGAACTGTAAAATAACGGGGCCAAATACCTCTTCCAAACCGAGGTTAGGCCCCTCCCAGAGACACGCGGGGCTGCTGGAATGGATGCAGCTGTGGCCAGTTATTCTGATGTTGAGAAAAGAGTTGGGTCCTGAAGGAGGGCAGCAGGAAGGAGGGTGGGGTTTATACTTTTCTCACAGAATTTATGAGGAGAACTTGAAGGACTTTTTCCCTTTTCAAAATAAGGTTTACTTAACCTATCTGAAAACATTTCCTTTCTTGTGTTTCAGTCTTCGATATCTAACAGCCAACAGCTGAACACAACCCACATGTGTGTGTAACAGGGTGAATGATCTTCTCAAAGACAACAACCACCGCCACAAACCCGGCCACCCCCAAATGAAGACAGCAGAAGAGAACTAACTGATTTGTCTGTTGTCTTTCCTGTCAAGATTGCCCTCGCCTTTGCTTTGGTCAGCGGGAAGGACTTTATGTATGAGTCATACAAATGCTTTGCCAGGGCCCGGAGATCAGCCGACTCTGGGTTCAGCTGGTCAATATCACTTGAGATCTCCGCCAACAGCTTCTCCTTCTCAGCCTGCGGCATCCGCCCAAACCTGATGGCTAGAAAGGGAGAGAAAAGACAGGGATGTATCACTGAATCACTGCTGCTCTCCCCAAGTCCTAGCACCCACACAGTAAAAGCTCCCCCTCCCCTCCACCAAGCTCAAAGTCTGGTTTTTCTACTCCAGCTTCGTTCAGGTTTTTATTTCACGGCAATAGCGTAGGCTATCAGTAAAAATTACACTATTCACTTTTTTAACTGAAAAATATTAATGCATGATCTTGCTGAGAAAGTGAAAGAATCTAAGAGCTCAGCAAAGAAAGAAAAGTGTATTTACTTACATATAAAATAGGTGAGGGTCAGCTCCTATTCATCCCTCAAAACCCAAGTCAAATGTTACCTTATTTGTGAGGCTTTCCTTGACTTCTTCAGGCAGAATTTATTATTGCCTGTACTCCAATAGCCCTAGGTAATTTCTTCAATACAGCAATTTCAAACTGTACTTTTTATTTTACATGTTTATTAATCTCACTACAGAACAATATCCTGAAGGCCAGGGACAATGTCTTACTCATTTTCTCATCCCCACCACCTGACATAAAGTCAGGCCCTAAAAAGATCAACACGTTTCACAAACTGAAGGGAAGAACTGTGCTGAATTCAAAGTTGTACAGACCGGCTTTGTTCTCCAAGAGCCTGTATGATCTATTTTGTCCCTGTTAAAAAGAAATATGGATGGTGCTCTCTTTCATGTTATTAAACTAGAGAGTACTTTTACATTTAGTAAAGAGAAGCCATAATCATTCCCTTGACTCTCCAGGATTACCACTTAATGATGTTTGTCAAAAAGACCATTTCCTTACTTAACATTTGGCTTCCTGTGGGGTGAGGAAGTGTAAAGAAGAAGAAAACTAAAGAAAGAAAGGCAAAGTGGGACATTTACCAGAGGTTAGTAAGGCCTAGGTTGGGGGAAAAAATCATCTGTACCTTTTTTGACTAAGATGGTTTTTCTTCCCCTCTTCACCCTGTACCAATGCAATCTGCAAAATATTCTTTTTTTTTTTTTTTAAGATTTATTCATATATTTGAGAGAGAGAGAGAGAGAGACCCTGAGCACTTGTGAGTGCAAGTGCAGAGGGGAAGGACAGAGAGGGAGAGAGGGGAAACTAAGCCAACTCCCCGCTAAGTGCAGAGCCCCATGTGGGCTTCCATTTCACCACCCTGAGATCACAGTCTGAGCTGAAACCAAGAGTAGGACACTTAGCCGATTGTGCCACCCAGGTGTGCAAATTATTATTTTGAATAATACTGCTTCTGGGTTGTGCTTTGGACTCTCTGTATTTTCCCGTCAGGACATGTGGATATCACAGTTAACACTGCCCTCCGCACAGCTCTACTCTGACCCTCCCTAGATGGTAGCACAGAGGTGTGTTTTTATGACCATCTCCTTCACCACACTGTAGCTCCTTGAGGGCAGCGTTGGTCATACTCATCTATATCTCTAGCACTTAGTAGTGCTCCCTCAATGGTTGCTGAATGCAGGAATGAATAAATGGATGGTTTCCTGCTATAGTTATAATGCTAAAGGTAGCATTCTACCCTACGACACTAAAGCACATAAACACATTTCCATCTGAATACTTGGTGAATTCCATTTCAGTTGGCTGGAGGAGAGACTGCAGCACACCCCCAAGTCTCAAATTCATAAATACATTTTATGTAGCCCCAAATAAGCGTTATCACTAACGAGTACAACTACTGTGTTTATGGGGGCCTCCTTAAAGACCTCCCAGTTAGAGAGGAAGAGAATCTTACCTCTTAGTTAGGATGCTTTTAAATTAATTAGCTTATATCCATTTGATAAATATATCCTCTGCCCATGACCTCTGCAAATGGAAATCTTTAAACAATTGCCATTTTTTGGTCAAAAATCTTGTCTCTCTACTCACTCTTCCCCATTCTCTTAGGCCTAGGCGATGAGATGAATGGTTGCTCCTGTTCTTATCTCAGTCCCCCACCCCTCTGACCCAGATTTGTTTAGGCCCCTCAGGATATGATCTCATTACTCATTGTATTCTCTTTCGGAGCACTGATCCGAGTAATTGACAGTGTTTTCTTGCCTCCCTTATGTAATCTGCACGAAGGCAGGAATCTTGCTCATTACCATATCCTTAGCATTTAGTATAATGTCCAGCACATATTAAATCTTTGTAGAATATATGTCGAAATAAAACAGAAAAACAACAACAACCTGAGAACCAGATAGCAGATCCCTTTAGAAATCCTTCTCTGGAAGCTTGTCCAGTCATTTGTTTCCCTGTACTAACTATGTTTATTCCCTGTACATCAGCAGTTCTCAGTGAAGTAAGGAGGAGAGGGGAGGCAGGGCATATTAGAATCACTTGATAACTTCAAAAATTATGTATCTTCCCTAGAAGATGCTGATAAGTCAGCCCTACTCCCAGTGAGGAGCGAGTGTATCAAAAACTTGCAGTTTGGGACAGTTTAGAAAACCTTCCTAAATGATGGGCTTCTGTTGCATACCATCTATTAGCTCAGATAGCAAACCAGGACTGTGCTTCTATATTGGTTATTCTACTAGAATCTATGAGTACCAGGTTTTCTCATTTTTGCTCCTGGTGCAACAAATGCTTGATGAATTTAAAGCATCAGGTTTAAAAACAGAAAATGAGACAATATGTACCCAGGGACGTCTGGGAAAGTGATCATAAAAGCAGCACCCAGTAAGAATTATGGCATATTGAAAGGAGAAGAAATTTTGGTGTAAAGATTGGAGACCACCAGTTTCTATACCAAAACAGAGGCATTAGAATCACTAACAATCTGTACAGAGTGCACAGTACCCTCTTTTCACTCAGTGAGTCATTATTTGAATGTCTATTGTGTGCCCAATGTTGCTCTAGGCTCTAGTTACATTTTTTATAGGTAATAAAGTATAAATATACACTCAAGTTTACATGCCTAGGAAAGCACTTCTTTCAAAAGATAATCAAAAAAGTTAATTTAAAATAAACAGACAGCCAAAGAGGAGTACGAGGTACAGACTTCCAGTTATGGAAGGAGTAAGTCACAGGGATGAAAGGTACAGCATAGGGAATATAGCTAATGATACATGGTAACAGAGGGTCGTTACACTGTGGTAAGTGTAGCATATGTACACACAGGTAAGTGTAACATAGCATGTGAACATATAGAGACACTGAATCACTATGTTGTGCACCTGAAACTAATGTAACATTGTGTGTCAACAATATTTCAATTAGAAGAATAATAAAATAAAATTTCTGTTAGGAAAAAACCCAGCCAAACATAGACAATGACTATATTTGCTAGTCTTGCTTTTCTGTAACCTACTAAAAAATAGCTCAAAATGACTTCTAAAAATCATTTTAGAATTAGGATATATTAATGTGAAAGCCTTCTGCTATAATCTAAATAAAATGTGAATTTTTATAAGTCAAAGTTTCCCTGAAAGTTTAAATCTTATGAACAAATTTTCTGTATCATTAAATGCTCATGCTGTACATTAGATTCAATGAACTATCAGTGCAACTAATTATTTGGTGAGTTTAGCATTTTCAACAAAGGAATTTAAAAAATACTCCCCATTTGGTGTAACTAAATTTGCCGAACACATACAGAAATCTGAAGTTGTAGAGAAAATGCCATTTTTTATTTGTATGCATTTTTTAAGAGAGAAAATGTCTATTTTATTTTGTTGCTTTTGGGTCCCATGTAATAATACCTATCATCTGTATGTGAAATGATGAGATAAGGCACAGAAAGTGCTCAGCACAGTGCATGGCACATAGTAATGCTTAATAAATATAGCTTTTATTACTTGTGGATGAAGTGGTCTAGGACAACCATGGTACCATGGTTCCTGTGGACTATAGACCAGGAGGGTAACCATGGCACAAAGACCTAAATTCATTCCCATAGATAAAGAACAAATCCTGAAAACCTAATCTGTCTATCTCTGTAAATCTCTCTCTGTCTTTAACTTGTTTAAGGAATGGTGTACTAATTCTTGAAACTCAGGTTCCACCCATTGGGTGGAAAAATCTGAGGACCAACAGAGGAATTATTTATTTCTCCCGTTGGATTGCTGTTTGCTTTAATATTGAAGTTAAGAGCTTAGAAAAGAAGACGGAAATTCTAGATTGGGGACCAGAAATATAAAGGCTGAGTGTGCCTGTATGTATGCAAGAGTATTTTCCCACGTCTTCTACTCCTGCTTAAAAGACAGAGGAACGTGCTCCATGTGTTATTATGTTATTATGCTCCATGTGTTATTGGTAAGTCACAGAGGGAGAACTTCTGGCCTCTCTGGAAGGCAATGAAATTAACACTGCACTTCAACTGGTCAGGAAGTCTACTTTCTAGTTTTAGCTCAGTGAAAAACTGGCTAAAAGTGGCTTGACTTCTCTGGTCTTTAACTCCTTTATCTATAAAATGAGGGACTTGGAAAAGAAAACCTTTCTTTTAACTTTAAATTTAGCTATAAAATTCTACAAATCTTGATGACACACAGCACTGCAGAACACTCTACACCTCTTTCTTTTTTAATCCCCATATATTTTTTAAAAAATTATTTTTATTAACATATAATGTATTATTTGCCCCAGGGGTACAGGTCTGTGAATCATCAGGTTACACATTTCACATCACTCACTATAGCACATATCCTCCCCACTGTCCATAACCCAGCCACCCTCTCCCCACCCCCGAACCCCCAGCACCTCTTTTTTTTTTTTTTTAAAGCAATATTTGTCCTGTCTTTGAGCCTCTGGATGGGGGTGGGGGGAAAGACACACTCTGTCTGTTCTACAGATCTATCATCTGACATATAGAGCAACTTCCAGAACACTGGCATTCAGTGTCATATATGGGATAATTAATCACCTATAGAGAATTCATGTATCTTGGTATGAAAAAAATTGTCAGTATCAGAATCAGTATGTAGCCTTCAGGAAGAACAGGTTTGGCAGAGACTTAATTTCTGGTGAAAATATATTAGTTAACCTTTACATAATACAATTTTACTGAACTGAATGCAATTCACTACTAGCTTATGACGTATTCAATACTGTGTATTTAGTATGATTTACTGGACACAAACTCCACGTAAAATCTGCACATGCAGATTTAGATATCCTGTTCTTTGGATCTTGGTACAGTGCTAAGAAACAATACTTCTTAATGACAAAATGTGTTTTTTAAATACCTAATTGTAGGAGCATTTAAAGACAAAATGGTACTTAGTTAAAAGATGAATTAAAACAATTTTCAAGGGCGCCTGGGTGGCTCAGTGGGTTAAGCTGTTGCCTTCGGCTCGGGTCATGATCTCAGGGTCCTCGGATCGAGTCACGCATCGGGCTCTCTGCTCGGCGGGGAGCCTGCTTCCTCCTCTCTCACTCTCTGCCTGCCTCTCTGCCTACTTGTGATCTCTCTCTGTCAAATAAATAAATAAAATCTTTAAAAAAAATTTCAAAATTATAAATTAATAGAAAACAAAAGAATGTCTTTCAACATACAACATACAAAGGCTGACTTTGCAATCATATTAGACTTTTGACAATTGGTAAGGCTATGTCTCATGGTCAATTTTAACACGTTCATTATCCAAAAGCATCATCATCTAAATAAGACATATAACACTATTGGTTTTAATATGACTGTTGCCAATCAGTTACGTTTTTCCATCGCTCTTTCTTGAGAAAAAAACTTAAACATTTTGAGGTTTAGCAGGATTTGGGAATCTAATAACTACGGTTTTCTAGCTCCTCTGCGTAAAACAAGGAGCAGCCTTAGCACCATATTATTCAGGGGTAACATCTTCAAACTATTTGCAGAGGACATTTAAACATTTGTCTAGGTTTCTTTCCAAGGTAGAGATGGGCAAAACACCTTTGCCTCACATGACTCTTATCTCCAGTTCCCCGAAGTCTTACCTGGTATCATTTAATTCATTCATTGAACCCATGTTTGATGCAAGACATGAGCTAGACAGACTGGACTGGGGACACAGGATGGAAGGCTGTGTCTAGTCGGGGAGAACCTACATATATATGGATTATTTTCTCTCATGCACCTCTCTTCACTAGCTCCTTCCCTTCCACCAGAGCAGATTCTAACCCTAGTTATAACCTTCTCCTTGGGCTATCTTTCCTCTACCACTGAGGTTACTGAAAGAGGAGTCTTCCTTCTCTGCCTGTGCCTGTCACCATTTACAGCCCAACCACCTACAACGATCTTCCTATGCCTCATTTAAATTTCCAAAACTTTGCTCTTAAAAGTTCCCCATGTTCTTTCTGGCAGCCAGATCTAGGGGCCTCTCCGGAGTTCTCGTTTCTGCTTGAGCTCTCCAGCTTTCTCCCAGCTTTTGCTACTGTTGACCTTCTCTACCCTCTTACTTGAAATTTGTTCTCATCGCGGTTTCTGCTTTTCTGGTTCTCCTATCTTTCTGCCTATTTTCCAGACCTTTTTGATGGCCCCTCTTCCTTCCCTTCTATTCTGCTGTTCCTAGTTCAATCTCCTCTCTGACTAACAAAATGTGCTAATGACTGCTGCCCTCTCTTTCCTGCGATTTGGATCCTGCGTTTTCTCTTGTTCCTGTATTTCTTTATACATGGATGCTAGCTCTCCCATAAGACCCTCAAATGCAACTTTAAAAATGAACTTCTGATTTTCTCCTCTAAACTGTCTCTTCTTCCCGTTTCCCTTTCTTGGTTAATTCATCCTACCACCCAATTAGACACCCTGAACAATTTCTGACAATCTCTCTTTCCCTCAGACACTTGTATTCATTGGTCATGCTCCAACATTTTTCTCAATTTCATTTCTCCTCACTCACTCTTCCCAATGTCTTAATGCATAATATTACTTTTCTCCTCTGATGAATTTCCCTATTTGTCTATCCTTTTTACAGCTGTCAGTAGTTTAGTTTTTGGTAATATAGATCTGATCACTCCCTTGCTTTAGAAAGCAGTGTGGTTTCTCAGGAAAGGTATAAAACACACAGAAGAGGAAGACAGGGAATTAGAAAGTCTCATGGAAGACGGCATTTCAACTGGGTCTTGAATGCCAGGTAGAGCTGTGACAGGGAACCAAAAGACATAATAAACGGAGACCCAGAGGTATCCCACCATAGAGCACTGTGCAGGAACGGCAAAGTACACAGTTTACCTCAAGTGTAAGTTGAAAAGGGCAGCAGTGGGAAAGGGAGGTGGAAGCTAGCGGGTAGGCAACCATGAAAGCCTAGCCAGTCTGAGCACACAGCTGCCATGTGTTGGGACTTTTTACTTGGTGATATTTTCTGAAAATCAACATTTGGGTAATTTTCTTTTATATTACAAAGAAGACTAAAGAAAAACACCTAAAACACTGAAGTAAACTTATTTGCCATTCATGCTTTTCTTTTTCACAAGGAAGGAGAGAACTGCCTTAAAAAATGCTGAGTACCACAAATATCTGTAAAACCATTTTTTCTGGATTTTTATGAAGCTCCTGAGAAATTATTTTTAAAGTTGTCAGCTTTTTAAAAAAAACAACAGACCCCCTCCCCCCCCCAATTTATATAATAGAATGTCCTGGTCAGTAAAGTCAAGGTTTCACTAATTTTTATACTTATGAAAAGTATAATTTTCATTCAAATCTCAGTGGTATAGAAAAAATCTTTCCTTAGCCTTGACTGCTTTGGATTTGTACTCTCAGGCTACATCATTATGTGACCATCAAATGTACTGCTTTAAATTGTTGAGCAGTTTTTCAGAACATCCAGAAGACCTGATTCAGGCACATGAATTATATTTTTATGGCACCAAAACATACAGGTAGAAACTTTTAAATTCAGGTAGTCGACAGATGCCAGATACCTACATACTTGAGAAAATGGTGACAATGTCTATAAAATATGGTCCAGTTTGTTGAAAAGTGAAAAATTCAGGGAGGTAGCTTGTTTTAGTTATGTAGAATCACAGAACTTTCCGAGTTGAAAGGATTTAGCAATCATTGTTTCAGTGATTTTTCAACGATGTTCCTCAGGGCCCTGAGGATTCCTTGAAGGTTACTTCAGAAGCCTCCTTTAAGGCTGGGAGTGGGTGGCTAATGCACAAGCTACAGGCATCAAAAGGATAAAACAGAAACCAAAGAGCAGAAACAGCAGCAACAGAGAATGGAGTCAATTACTTTGGGAGGGTGTTCATCTCTTCTTGTGTGTACTGAAAGTACTGAGGTCCTGATTTTGGTATAACACTAGAAGGCTCTTGACAAGTTAGTTGGGTTATTACAGTGAGGTCCATTCACATAAAACATTAATAAATTAACAAAATAATTTTAAATAGTTACTACAACCTCCTAGGAAACTTTGTATTTGGAAATGTTTCCTTTCTCAGGATAACAGGCAAAACTACTCAAAACCTCGCTGTTGAGGGCGCCTGGGTGGCTCAGTTGGTTGGACGACTGCCTTCAGCTCAGGTCATGATCCTGGAGTCCTGGGATCGAGTCCCACATCGGGCTCCCAGCTCCATGGGGAGTCTGCTTCTCCCTCTGACCTCCTTGCTCATGTTCTCTCTCACTGTCTCTCTCTCAAATAAATAAATAAAATCTTTAGGAAAAACAAAAACAAAAACAAAAACAAAAAAACACCTCGCTGTTGAGTTTCCCTTCTTGTGCACAGATCAAATGGATATTTTCTGTGCAGCAAACACATTCCCATAAAAACCTCTTAGAAGGGATTTTCTTAGTCACAGTTGCAATCTTGTAAATCTTGAACTTCGTAAGTCTTTGATGCCAGAACATTTAATTCCTTTTTTTTTTGTCTTTCCAAAAAGAACTGAACACTCCCTATCAAGACTGCTCTTCTCTCTAAATAGAATAAATTAATTGTCATTTGAAATCAAATGATGACTGTATTATTAAGTTTATGGGCTTTCTTTGACTTTCCTGGGAAGAGAAAATTATACCATCAATACTACATAGATTGTTGGGCTTTAAATATTATTTGCCTATAAATGATAAGCAAAAGGAGACGTATTTTACATGAATGTGTGCAAGCAACAGGAAATATATGTGAAGTGACAAATTCTTTTTTTTTGAAGTGACAAATTTTTAAAGAGCAAAAAATAAATACCACTAAAAGAAGACATGGGATGCTTTTCTAGGCAGTCTTGGTAATAATGATTTCAAAGTCAAAGATTTCTTCATAAATATAAAACAAGTTTACTGCTACTTGATTACTTCATCTAAAACATAACCCTTGATTTGAAAATGTGCCCTTATGTTTTATGAAGTCTGAAATAGAATCAAACCAGTAAATTATTTTGCAATCAATGCCTGCAATTGTCTACTGCTACATAGCAGTTGTAATCAACTGTGAGGAAAGTCAGACCAAATCTCCCTCCTGCCCAGGATAGCTGATAGATCTCTTCATAATACATTCTTGCCTTTAGAGGAAATAACCCACATTAATTATAAAACTATAATTTTGTGATCTATTTTTAAAGAGTTGGATGTCAACCAATGAGTGATTCTCAAATATTTTGAAGCTGTCCACTGAGAAAACCAAACATCTGTATGACGGAATATAACTTTAATTTTCACAGATGCTTTGGAGTCCTGACCTATGAAGACTGACTTCAAACATTATTTTTTCACCAGATCAGTTTGGACACAGGGGAAGGCAAAAGAAAGAAAAAAGCAGAATATCCAGTGAACTGAGACTTTGGATTTTATTTGATCCCTTCAGCATTTTATATTTCTTGAGCCCATAATGAGTTTTCAAAGAACTAATATTTGACAAATATAATATTATCAGGTTACTATCCAATTTGTTGTGACTTTGTTAACACCAATCCGAGCTAAATGAAAATCAAGAACTATTTCTTCAAACAGGCCTATGTTCTATGATTTTACTGAGTTAGTTCTATAATTCATGAAAACAAGGGTCTTCTCTGGTCATCTGCATTCTTTCTCTTAAGTTGACACGCTTTGATTTTCAATATGGGATTGAAAAACAGAAAGTTTTATTATGTTTCTATGGACACTGAAGTTTTGTGGAACTTTAAAATTCTTTCCTTTATCCACAACTCTGCCTGCTCCTTGAAGATGAGGATATGGCTGTGCCTACAATCATCTTTGCTCAGTAAAGAGGCGAAAAAAAGGATATATTCTAAATTCTGATATGCCACTTAAAGTTCCATACTCAAAAACCTGCACAATTTTCTTACATTTAAAGTGGAAAGAAACTACTAAGACATACAAGCATAATTCTGTTTTTAATGCTATTAAAGCAACATAAAAAAACTAATCACAGTCATTACATTCATTTTAAAATACTAGTTATTTCTTCCATTTCTCATATTTTCATGTCTTCTCTCCCATCATGGCAGATGCCCAACCACAGAGAGAAGGATTCTACACTAAAAGCCCAGACTTTGACAGAAATGAGAAATGCTTTATCAGCATATACTGTTCTGTAATTTGGCATTTTGTGGGAAACTGTACACATTTTCTGCAATGGCCCCAGAGGCTCCTTCTCTGGCAGCCATAATGAGAACAGTAAAGTATGCGTGCTAAGTGTTCACTTACCATTGTGAGACATCCCCACAGCGAGGCATTTCTGAAACCGACAGTACTGACATTTATTTCTACTTTTTTTGTGGATCCGACAGTTAAGGTCACACCTATCGTAAATGAGCTTCAATCTGATTGTCCTCCGGAAGAAACCCTGCAAAAGGATACGGAGAAAAGAAGCAAATCTTAGGTCTTTATGACACATGGAAGCAGCAACATCTGGCAAAAGGCACACTGGCCTAGGTATCAGAAAAGGCAGGCTCTGTCACTGGTGACTTCAGACAAGTCACTTAACTGCCAGTTTTCTTTGCTATAAGATACAGAAACAGAAGATCACAGTGTCCTTCTTTAGCTCTGAAACAGTGACCATATCCAACTGATGTCATTCAATGTATCTTGGCTCTACATGTGGATCTCAGCATGCTCTAAAAAGTGCTCTGGATTTAATGTAATGCAAATAAAACACCATGTAATCAGTTCAGTCTCTCTGCAAATCATTCCAACAGCATGCCCCAGCCTTTATTATTGTGCTAAGCCATTTGGCCAAGTTATAATCACTTCATTCTAAAACATGATCAGGGCCAATAAAAATCCACATGTGGATAATTTTTTAGAATTCTCTATGTTGCATAATTTCCTACAGAATTGGTTTCATTTATTTATGCAGTTGAAAGAGTGCTTCATAACTGTCATAGCCTACAAAAAAAATAATAGGAAAGAACAGGAGAAGTAATATGCAGATCCTCAGACAATGGACTGTCATCTCAAAACAGCAAATAGACTGATCTGGGCTAATTGAATTCTGTTGTATTTGTACTTTATTGACAGACCTCCATTTTTTTGTTGTTGTTCTCAGAGTGTTCTTATTCATTTCCACTGTGCTCATCTCCATGAAACTCAATTCTTAACTTTTACAAACGTATGTGGCCCTGTTTGGTACAAAATCCCTGAACTGGTATTGATCCCGCCACTGACATGCATTTTCACTTTCTCCAGATTTGTGTCTTGAATTCTAGACAAGTATTTCTACTGGTGACTTGACATGTCACTTGGAAATCCAACAGCTACCACACCCAGCATGTCCAACATTGAAACTCTGGACCGTTCCCTGCGAGTTCACTTTACCAGCAGCTTTCACAGTCTCAGGTGGTACAACCACCCTCTGAATCTCTCAAGCCAAACTCTTTTTTTTCCCCAAGCCAACCTCTTTGAAGTCACTCCTGACTTCTCTCTCTCACGTGGAAAGCTCTTCCTCTAAATATACACCTGCTTATTCTCTTCACTGCCTTCAAGTCTTGCCAACATCTCAACTTCTCAATGAGGCTTACATACCCTATTTAATATTGTGGCCTGTCCTTGCCCCCGCCTCTTGTCTGGAGCTCCTGGTCTCTTTCACTCTACTCTAGGTTTGTAGTTTTTTTTTCCCCCAATAGCACTTAGGACTTTCTAACATACCACAGAATTTACTTATTATATTTAAATTTATATTTATTTATATATTATATATTTATATTTATAATATATAAATTTATATTTATTTATATATTATATATATTTATTTATATATTATATTTAAATTTACTTATTATATTTAAGTGTTTATTTTCTGTCCCTACCTCAAAGCCCAATTAAAATTGTGAGCTCCATGGGGAGCCAATGGAGATGACCCAAATACCAACAGTAGTTTTCTTTTTTTTAAAGATTATTTATTTATTTATTTGACAGAGAGAGAGAGAGATCACAAGTAGGCAGAGAGGCAGGCAGAGAGAGAGGAGGAAGCAGGCTCCCCGCTGAGCAGAGAGTCCGATGCGGGGCTCGATCCCAGGACCCTGAGATCATGACCTGAGCCGAAGGCAGCGGCTTAACCCACTTAGCCACCCAGGCGCCCCCCAACAGTAATTTTCTATCAAAATCTGTTGAATCTTTGAAGATGTACATCTCTTAAGTTCCTTTCTGGGCCATCTCTGATATTTCTCTATCCTAAACCATGAATGAGATATCACAAGGCAATTCCTTTTTTGTTACCTTATTAAATGCAATATGAATTACAAACATGTAGAAAATACATGTAATCATAAAACATAACAAGATATTATCACACATAGCCCACTGCTGACATTTAAAATCATGACCGGAAATTCTTGCCCTATTCAACTCCTGCCCTTTGTGTCCTCTCGACAAAGTAATCATTATTCTCAATCTTGTGTTTATTGTTTTCTTGGCCTTAAAGAAAATACAGTTTTGTCATACCATATGTAAAAATTGAGTAATACATTGATCAGTTATGCTTGTTGGGGGCTTTATTAAATGGTATGACGCTTCATATAGTACTTTGGGATTTTCATTTTTTTAAATTTAGTATTAGGTTTCTAAAATTTATCTACTTTCTTGTGAAAAGTTAGGATTTATTCATTTTCACAATTTTGTAATATTCTATTGTATGACTATCCCACAATTTATTGATATCTTCTCATGTTGATGGATGTTTAAACTGTTGCCAATATTTTGCTTTGATACAAACACTGCTTTGATAAGTATTTTTGTAAATGTTTTATGATGCACATGTACAAGAGTTACCTAGGAGTGGGGTTTTTTGGATTGTGCAATAAGTGAATGTGAAATTTTATAAGATCACACCAAACTGTTTTCAGGGTGATTTTTAATCAATTTCTATTCCCTCTAACAACTGGTATTGTCAGACTTCTTAATTCTTGACAATGTAGTATGTGTCAAACAGAATTTAAGTGTGATCTTAATTTTTATTTTCCTGATTTTTCATTCCCTAGTTTCCAACAGTCTCTTCCTTAAAACTGAATTTTAGAAATTCTTTATATACCCTAGATACTAATCTGCTGTCTGTTCCAGGTATTGCAAACATCTTCTGCTCTCTATGGTTTACTATCCTTGAAATTTATTACTTCAGTTTCTCAGGTTTTTTTGAACCTGTAAACAGTTTCATTTCTCTCACTGCTGAAAGATTACAGAGAACTTCGTTATCTTCCATCTCGTTTCAGATCCCATGATCTTTGTGCTTCCACTGTTGCTGTGGAGAGGCTACTGTCAATTGACTTTGAAGTGTTTTTTTTTCTTTTCTCTTTGGTTGCTTTTATACACTTAGTTTTCAGTATTCTGCAGTTTCACTGCAGTGTGCCTTGGAATGGATTTTTCATTTATTCTCTTGGTTGTGTTTTCTGCATCATGGTCTCACTTGCTTATCAGTTCGGACACAAATTAGAGAAGTGTTAGACCTTATTCTAGCCTTCAATACTTCTAAACTTCTCCTTTACATTTTCCATCTTTTTGTCATCAATCACTCAATAACATTGAATATAAAAGTAAACATGGGAACAAGAGTTAAATAAAATCCCAAAAGATACATCATTACATTTCCATACATGAGGAAAAAAAGGAAACATTCCTCACCAAAGTTCATCAGTAAGAACAGTTCTGTACATTACTCTTCTACTGATTAGTGACCCTATGAATCCTTCAAGAACTAATAGGCTTCAAATCCTAGCAGATTCTGGACAGACATATTCTGAAGGCACTGTGATTCTCAATCTCAGTAATTTCTTGACATTTACCTTCCAGTTCAGTAGTCCTTTCTTCTGCTATGTCCGGTAACTAACCCTTTCACTGAATTTTTATTTCAGTAATTATATATTTCACTGTTTAAGTTTCATTTCCTTAAATAAATTCATTTATTTTCCAATATGCCTGGTCATTCCTGATAGTCTATTGTTGCTTGTTCACAGCTGTGATTCTGTCCTCTTTCTTGAAACAGTTCATACTATATTCTCTATCAGGCAATCCCAATTATCTGCTCTCCTTGTATGGAATGGGGCAGGGGGGGTCTAAATCTGTTTTTGTTTATTTTTTATTTTTTTAAATGATTTTTATTTATTTATTTGACAGACAGAGATAACAAGGAGGCAGAGAGGCAGGCAGAGAGAGAGGAGGAAGCAGGCTCCCTGCTGAGCAGAGAGCCCGATGTGGGACTTGATCCCAGGACCCTGAGATCATGACCTGAGCTGAAGGCAGAGGCTTAACCCACTGAGCTACCCAGGCTTCCTGTTTTCATTTATTTTTGATAAATGTCATTCAAGTGACTGACTTCCTAATGTGCTTATTGACTGATATTTTATTTTAAACTTGTATATTGACCTTAAACTGTGGGAATCCCACAGGGCTAAACTGGGAATTCGTGCCTCCAAAAAGAATTTGCAGATGGTTCTGTTGGAAGCCAGAGGTGCCACTGACTTGTGACTATTTCAAATTCCGTTAAGAAAGCTGGCTCCATACAAAAGCCCTAGACTCAGCTCCCCCTCACTGATGGATCTGGATTCTGTTGTAGGCATCTTTCTCTGGGGAAATGCCACACCTCCATACTACGATGGGTATCTACCATGAGAAACCTTGCACCTCAGTGTGTCTGCAGCCCACAGGTCAAGACCTAGAGCTTTTGTTGGTTTGTTTGTGTTTCTATTGTTGGTTGTTTGGGAGAAGTTTTCCCTACCCTTGTGAGATCAGCAGTATCTCAAAGATTAGGTCCTACAGAGGATCTGCTGGAAGTTGAAGCCTCCTTAATTCTCAAAGTGTTCCGAGGACCTCTGAATATTAAAAAGGTATTTTTTTCCACTTACTAATAGAAGGTTAATGTACAGAACTAGTCTAACTGATAAATGTTGGTGGGAAATTTTGTTTGGATTTTTGCCATTGTGATCATTTGTGTTTTATGATATTCCTCGACTGTATTTTGAAATTTTCCCTTCTAAAAACTGATCTCCATGGTGGAAAATGCCGCTTGGCTAGCTGAGAATGGGACAGGTCCCAGAGTAGTGTTATTTGGCATGGCTGGAAGGTTTTTTGATGATAGAATTATGTTATTTAAGTTTAACCCTTATAATGCAAAGTTGTGTTTTGACTCATACAATATCTTTCAAAGTGTTTCACATTTTTTTTTTATGGTGATTCAGGGTCTTTCAATGTTAAAGGAAAATAATTCTGGATATTATTTATGTACTGTGTATGTACATAAAATCATAAACTGAATTTATACACACTTAGGCACACAGCTTAGAAGTTGCTTTTACTTTTCTTTTTCAAAACACCTAGTTCATGATAGTTAACTCTATTCTTATCCTTTGATTATTTCAAGTAACCTAATGAGGAAGATATAAGACCATTGGAGTGCTTTTCTGTACAGAAAATTATTGATTTGAAGAACAAAACAGGCTTCCCTGAGGTTTCTTCATATTGCTGATCAAGAAAACACTCTTTAGGGGCGCCTGGGTGGCTCAGTGGGTTAAGCCTCTGCCTTTAGCTCAGGTCATAGTCTCAGTGTCCTGGGATCAAGCCCCACATCGGGCTCTCTGCTCAGCAGGGAGCCTGCTTCCCCCTCTCTCTCTGCCTGCCTCTTTGCCTACTTGTGATCTCTCTCTCTCTGTCAAATAAATAAATCTTAAAAAAAAAAAAAAAAAGAAAAAGAAAACACTCTTTAACAACACTCTTATTATTGTACTGTGTGCAACTTCAACAGGTTTCTCTTCTGATTACCACAAAGTCTGTGAACTGGTGTGATGGAAATGCATGACTCCCCATTGCAGAAAATTGTTTTTTTTTTTTTATGGTATAGATTTATTCCAAAGTCTTCATACTTGTCTATGAGAAGGTGATGGCTTTTTTCTTTTGCCTTATAAAACCCTTTCTCCAACTTCTCCTTAATTGCTTTTAACAAACTTTTAACTTAGGTACAATGAGACCTAAGTTAATTTTACTGTGAGATTAAAAGCCCGGTGTTGGGGCGCCTGGGTGGCTCAGTGGGTTAAACCTCTGCCTTCGGCTCGGGTCATGATCTCGGTCCTGGGATCGAGCCCCGTGTTGGGCTCTCTGCTCATCAGGGAGCCTGCTTCTCTCTCTCTCTGCCTGCCTCTCTGCCTACTTGTGATCTCTGTCTGTCAAATAAATAAATAAAATCTTAAAAAAAAAAAAAAAAAGCCCTGTGCTGGTCCTATGTTTGGCTTTCCTGTGAAGCGGTGTGGCCCAGTGAAGCTCAACCCATGGGCTCCCATGGCAGGTAAGAATATACTAAAAATCCTTCCTGATTTAGGGCCCTGCATAGATATAGAAAACCAGATTACACTGTATTATTATATATAGTAGATTGTACTTACTTATATCTTTAGGTAAGTCTATGGTTCTAAAATGATCTTTTACTAAAAACACAAAAACACGATGAAACCCACTAGAAAATGAGTGTCTAATTTGTAAGTGGTAAGTGACAGCTTTGCAAGCTCTAAGATGTATGTATTATTCAGTAGCCAAATGTTATGTTTTACCTAAGTCTATGATATTAATAACCCAAGAATCTGTCACTATTCCACTTTAATCCAAGCCTGATCTTTTTATTCCTGTTTGAAATTTGGCAAGGATCACTAAACATAAACCTGTTCCATAGGCACTGTAAAACCATTTCAGAAGACCTACTAACAGCTATGATAAGCAATACTGTAACTATTCTTTTCAATCCATCAATTGGTCTGCAGGTTGATGGTTACCTGTATTTTAATTATGGGCATATCCTACATTCTTCTGAAATGGCAGACATTAAAGGCCCAAAGTACCCTTTAGGAAATACATATGAATCAAACACTTGTTAATTTCACTTAACTCGCTTTTTATTGAGTACTGTCGATAAGCTAAAAAGGGTATCTTTGATTGCTGGTATGGCCACTGGTCTAAATTAGCTGCATTCAGACTGTGGAGACAATTTGGTTTATTTCCAAAGTAACCATCCCTTAATCTTTTATAACAGCAGTTCTCAAACTTTCTGGTCTCAGGACCCTTTTTAAGGATTACTGAAAACCCCATGAGCTTTGGTTTATGTGAACTATATCTACTAATACATATCAGACTAGAAATAAAAAGTGAGAAATTGTTATGTATAAGGACTTAACAGGCGAACATTCCATTAGCCACCAGAACTATGTTACCATTCTTCGTCATGTAGTTTCTGGAACAATCCACATACACTTCTGAGAGAATGAGAGTGAAAATGGTAAATAACAACCAAATATTATTATAAAAATAGTTTCAACATCACGGGGTCTTGCAAAGGTCTGAGGGACCCCTAGAGGCTTCTAGACCACATTTTGAGAACTGCTGACTTATACTTAGAGAAGCCAAATTATACTATTCCACTAACATTTCTCTTTATCTTTAAAATGAGTAGATGTCTATTTTACCTTCTAAGGTTAGTATAACCTTCCTTGCATTTTAGGCCTGGGAGTCTGTAATCCAGGGTACTCTTCAGATCTGATTAAATATTCACTCTCCATCTCTGCCTCAGGATCCTATCTGTTCCTCAGTTGATGGCATTTGGATTTTGTCCTTACTCTTCTCTTCTCCTTCTTGCTATTTTTCTTCTTTGCTCAGTTTGATTTTCCAAGTTTTTTTGCCCGCAGAACTTAGCTTTTATTACTATAATCAGCTATTATCTTTTCAATTTTTTTTTTAAGATTTTATTTATTTATTTGTCAGGGATAGAGGGAGAGAGAGCGAGCGAGCATAGACAGACAGAGAGGCAGGCAGAGGCAGAGGGAGAAGCAGGCTCCCTGCAAAGCAAGGAGCCCGATGCGGGACTCGATCCCAGGACACTGGGATCATGACCTGAGCCGAAGGCAGCTGCTTAACCAACTGAGCCACCCAGGCGTCCCTATCTTTTCAATTTTTAACTGTTATCAGTAATGTTAACTCTCCACAAATACCTGACTAAAAGAATCATGGTAGAACTATTTGCTTAAATGTTCTAGTTTTCTAAGTGTTTGACCAGCCTATAAAAAAACAATAATGTATTGTGGAGATTTAACCATCGCACTGCTTTGCTTATCAACATAAATTGCCAAGATGACCAAACAGAATGGTTTCTTCAGGTATTTCTCAGAATTTAGCAATAATTTACTCAAAAATTATATAAATCTAACACAATAAAACAACACGTTTTCACTACTTATTGGAATCTTAAATAACTGACTACACATAATGATTTCAGAGATCACAGATCTTTTAGGTCGGTTTTAATCACACAGTGAATAGGTTTTAGTGTTTTAAATGAAAGTGGCTCTTGCCAATGGTATTTCAAAAACTCATTTTGGAATTTTATACCTTAAAAATAAGTAAGACCTTGGATAGTTGCTAATCCAACCAAGTTGTTTTACGAATGAGGTGACAGAGAGCTGAATTGTTTAAGTGACTGGCTAGTAACTCTGGGCAAGTGGCTAGGTGACTACTAGCTTGTCTCTTTTCACTTTAGGAGGTTGCCTTTAGTAATAAACTATTTGAATTGAAGAGATTCTAGAGATGATCGAATTCAACTCCATCATTTTATAGATGCAAAAACTTAGGCGGGATATAGTTTAAAAATGATATATGCTAAAGCATCTTGCACAATATATGGTACACAGTGGAAATTCAAGAACTATCAATTTCAGACCCTAGATGTTCTAACACCTACCTACCTGGTGTTGTATATCTATTTGGAAGAAAAAGCCCAACTGAGGATCGAATCTGCTCTTATATAGTGCTTATTTTATTTTATTTTATTTTAAAGATTTTATTTATTTATTCAACTGAGAGAGAGAGAGAGAGAGAGAGAAAGAGATCACAAGTAGGCAGAGAGGCAGGCAGAGAGAGAGAAGGAAGCAGGCTTCCAGCTATGCAGAGAATCCGATGCGGGGCTCAATCCCAGGACCCCGAGATCATGACCTGAGGCAAAGGCAGAGGCTTTAACCCACTGAGCCACCCAGGCACACCAGCAGTGCTTATTTTATAAGGTAAGTATTTATGAACAATTTATTCTGAGCCCTGGAGTATATAATAAATACAACTGATTCACTAAGTATATTAAAGTTAATTATTTTAAAAGACTACCTACTAAAATATGAGTGGATTAGAAAATTCTTAATAATTGGGCAGAATATTACTGAATGTTTGAGCTTTCCAAAATACACTTTTCACAAAGAATGGAGGAAAAATAGTATCTCCCCTCCAAAATTGTTCTATCACGTTACTTGTCCATAATACATGTCTCAAACTGATGCTGAAGTAAGAAAAGACAGAGCACTGGGTTTGGAATCATAAGATACATATTCTGGTCCTAGTTCTGCCACTTACTAATGGATGACCATGGTTACAAGAAGCTTGTCACCACCTCACAGGGCTGTTACAGGCCTCAAATGAAAGTATCTACTTATCTCATCTGTCAAGCCTTATAAAAACAAAACAACACATGGAATAGTGAGGGCTGGGGGAAAAAAACAAACAGAAACAAAACTGCAGGATTCCAAAAATATGGGTTCTGGGCCAGGTCATCACTGTCTTGCTATGACACACTTATATTCAAGTCACTTTTTTTTTTTTTTTCTTTCTTTCTTTCTTTCTTTCTTTTTTACCTGCAAAATGCAAGCAATGAACTAGATCAGTGGCTCAAGGACCAATTTGGAGAAAGGGAAGTGAAGCAAAGCAACTCTCTTTTTACCAATTTTCTTAGGTTTTCAAAGAAATCATTTGAATGGATTTTACTAAAACAAAACAAAAAAGTTTTATCTCAATTCCTAGCTATGTGTTCACAACAAGAAATGAAAGAACAGGTAAATTTTCAGCAGAATTTTTGAAAAAAATCTCTCTCAGTTTTTCTTTCTCTCTCTTTTTTTTTACCTTGCATCCTTCACAAGCATGAACTCCATAGTGGAACCCAGAAGCTTTATCTCCACAGACTCGGCATTCAATTGCCATGAGGGAATTGGAAGGCTCTTCATGAGGCTTATTGTACAGCTGAGTCTTTTCAGAATAATAAGGTGGGGATGCAGGCTCCACTTTGATTGCACCTGTGTGCAGAGAAATGTGAGCAGATAATTATCACGTGAAAAACTGCTGAAAAAGCTCTATGGCAAGTCGCCATAGAACACTTTACTGCCATAGATTTATTATGTAAGTGTAGAAGCATTATGGAACATTAAAAACAACAACAACAACAACACAGGAGAAAGTGGGTTTTGTAACTACAGGCAAGTCACAACATCTCTGAGCTTCACCTGTAAAAATGAAAGGGGGAAGGGAATGAAGTCTGTGGTCTGGGACCCTTCAGAATCAAAGCTCAGAATGACACCCCACAGTATCTGAGACAATGAAGGTTATTTTGCTACACAACGTGCTGTAGTTGGCATTCCTCACAATATTAACTTATATATTTGTATTTAAATATCGCATTTTAGAAGTATTCTTAAACCACTCTTGGAAAAGAAACACAGAAGGAACACCACTGTGAAAAGGTAATGTCATGCCCAGCTTGAAGGTACATAAGAAACAAGAGACCAGGTTTTCAGCAGTGTTGAGTCAGAAAAATAATGGTTTGTAAAATAATCTTTGAGAGAGAGAGTGAGAGAACCCATGGAGAGTAAGTACTCCCCTTCTGTTGGTTAGGATCAGGCCTATTAAATATCCATATTAGGCTCTAACTGAAAACCACACAAATATAACCAAGTATATTATTTATCTCAAAAAAAAAAAACTAGAAATACAGGAAGTTCTTACTTATTGTCAAGTAATGGTTGCCAATTACATGGTGGTGGCTTTGGAAAACCAGCATATCAGTACACAAAGATAAAAATCAAGGAAATAGCATCATAGAAATTTATTTTATCTTGAAAAGTACCGTTTTGGTTTATCTTGACTCTGATGTTTTGATGTGAATTTACTTAATGGCAGGAAGATTTATCAATAGACTACAATGGTAAAATTTAAATTTGTGCAGAAAAATAGGTTTCAATATAAGCTGCTCAAATAGCAGAATTAGGGAAAATGAACCACAAATTTGCAATTTGGTGATGAGAAGTTATGTAAGGTAGCAAATTATTACTTATTAACTTAAAAGTGACCAAAAGAATAAGAGTTTATACACACACACACAAACACACACACACACACACACACACTAAACCTGGCAATGCAGCCATGCTGGGAAATGCTCCTAAGAAGGAAAGAAACAAGAAATAGGAAAAGAAAGAGGAAAGAAAATGAGGGAGAAAAAGGAAAGAATGATTTGGGGTATTTACACACTAACATCCTTTTTGGTATATCATAAATACACAATGTTTCATAGGTAAATGGATGAGTAAATGAATGGTGAGTATCTTTTTTATAAAGTTTTAGTCTCTGGAGCATTATTCCAGTGCTATCAAGAGGTTAGTCTGATTCTAGTCTTAGCAGTCTGACAAGAGAAAATAACTATCATACTTTGGTACTCTTGGAGCTTCAGGTCATACTTATAATCAGCAACCATTGGGTCTGCTCTTGCAAATGGAATGTCTTCATAGTGTGGAGTGGAAATGCTGGAGAAATCCACAGTGGTGAAAGGCTTGATGTCAAAAGAATGGGAGTGGTCATCCATAACAGAGAGATCCACGGAGCTGATTCCAAAGTTGGTGGGCCAAAATGGCATCTCGGTGTCAACCATGGTAATTTCTGAAATGGAAAAAAAGAAAAGCTGTGGAGTTCATTCTGGAAAGCAGAACGATCTTCTAACAATACACAAGGAGGGAACTGAAAGGGTCTTTGGTGCTGTGCTCTCATCTAGATTATCACAACGAGAGAGAAAAACACCCCACCTCCTGAGTGCTGCCCAGGCTGTTTTACTAAAGGAAGGAAGCCACCCCTTATCTGGATAGCATGGCAGAGAACCTTGTATCGATGTGGTCAGCATACCCAAGGGAATGTCCTGCAAACAGCCCTGCTCTCATGATCTCTTAAAGAAGATCATTGTATCAGGTCTGTTAGTGGTTTTAAAAATTAATCAATTAACCAATTAACCAATTTCTTTAGTTGGTTAATAATGTTTAAAGAGCATAAAGTTCTGGGACAATTTTGCTTCCTTGGAATTAGAGATGCTAAATATTTTTCTCTTTAGGATAAAAATTTTGCTCCCCTATTTGTATTTATAGTGGTTTTATGTGACAGAAAATTTGACACATTAAATTTAGGTAAAAATGCATTCTTTAACTGCATTATAAGGATAATTTTATTCTTAAAGTAACACAAAAATGAATCTTTTTTAAGAAGGGACGATCCCTCTATAAAAACTTGCTCAAATATTTACCTTTTCTGTGCATACAGTTTTCCTTAAAAAGGAGAATGTGTTCTCCATCTTGAGAGCAGAAAGATTAGAAATATTAGAGATAGAGATTAGAGATATTTGATCATGAATGAGAGAAAGTCAAAATGACAATCCTCACAGCATTAATTAAACCACCCTCACACCAAGACCACAACGAAACAAAAATGGAAACAAGAAAACGTATAACAGACAAGGGGAGGGGGGTGGGGGGGTGAGCCTGGTGATGGGTATTATGGAGGGCACATAGAGCACAGAGCACTGGGTGTAGTGCATAAACAATGAATTTTGGAACACTGAAAATAAAATGAAAAAAAAAAAAAAAAAGACAAAGGTAAAAACACATGGATTCTAAGGCCAAAAAAGAACTTGTTTCATGCATTGCCT
Source organism: Mustela lutreola (assembly GCF_030435805.1). Lineage (NCBI taxonomy): Eukaryota > Metazoa > Chordata > Mammalia > Carnivora > Mustelidae > Mustela > Mustela lutreola. Next base: position 54,224,436 of record NC_081291.1, on the reverse strand, counting down.
GCTTAGGATGACACATGCCATGTGTGTTTTTCAGTATATGATTTGTGATCACAGTAAGTGAAATAGAACCCTGAGGAATTTTAGTTCTAACTATTTAATGTGGATGTATGAACCACCAGAGGCTGTGGACTAAACCTTCGTGCCCTAGGAACCTACACGGGTACTTACTGATATAGATATTCAGACGTGAACACACACAGTGCCTCACGGGTCCTTGGTTCTCCTGAAACCAGTTCATTCTTCAAAGTGGTATGAAAAGAGCAGTCACTGAGTATTTTAAGTGGTAACTCTTGGGTCAAAAACATGAGCAAAGGGCTGTGTGAATTCAGGACTGCTAATATTGGAGACAAAGAAATGAAACCCTCATAAAACTCGAGAAGCTCCTGAAATCATAGGCTGATGTATCTTATTTCTAGTTAGTTCACTATCACCTAGCAATGGGCTTGGCTCATAGTAGGTGCTCATATGAAATATCGAATGAGTTGATGAGGCAGCTCTGAAAGTTTAGCAGAACAGGCAGGAAGAGGGGAAGCAAATTAGTATTTATTCAAGTACCCCCAACATAAGACACATTCTCTTATTCCATAGAACCCAAGATCTTATCTCCACTTTAGAGATAAGCCAGGACCAGTGAGGTTAAGTGACTTGCCCAGTGTCCAATAACTAGTAAACAGAGAATTCAAATTCAAGATTGACCCAGGACCCTATTCATTGTGTATATATTCTCTTTATTCTTGCTGATGAAACTGTTTTATGGAGAAAGGGCTACTCTCCTAGGGTATCTGTCAGTGGGCCTCTTGTTTTTTCCCAGAAAGCAGAGAGCTAAGGAATTTAATCTCAAAGGCATGAGGTTAAAAATTCCAGTTGTGGCCTTCATAAGGAAAACAAAGTGAAAACACAAATAAGGAGACTGTCCTATGAATGTGCTTCAGGGGTTCCGAGGGGACTCATTAAGGCACCATTTGGGTTCACATGTCTGAATATCTACACGAATAAGTACCCAAACAAACGTAAGTTATCTGAGTCACAGTATAAACACAACACATAAGAAGAGAGAATGTGTACTGGTGATAGATTAAAGGTCATGCTGGTCTCAATGACACCCAGAAAAACATCTGTGCCTTTAATGATGGGGAACCCATCAAACTATGCCCTTCGCTTCACAATTCTTCTAAACCTAACTCCCCCAGGTCCCTCCACTTACTCTGCCCACCTCCTCAGCATGCTTATTTTACATTTCTTTATCTGCTCTGCTTGGTATAAATTACCAGCGTATCAAAATAATCTCTTTTGTCTCGACTGCAATTTCCACAAAACTGGACTTATCAACTATTTCTCATTATGCCTGCTGCAAAGTTCATCTGTAAGCAAAATAAAGCTTGTCTGAGTTAAAGGTAGTGGACAAGCCACCAAATGAATACTGGGAAATGAAAATGAGGATGCAAAAAAATATCTGTGTTGCAAGAAAAACTGGTTGCTCATCATTTTGCTGGTTTAATTTTGTTTTGTTTCACTTTTAATATACGACTTCAATGACTCCCTGTCGACCAAAGCCATGCTTCTTAACACAGGAATCACTCCGAGGGGTCATTTACTTGACTGCAAAGTTTTGGAAGAAAATTTTAGTGTTAAAATAGCCATCTGTGTGTAAATGAACAGAATAAAAAATCATGTGATTTTAAAGATATAATATGGAACTTCCTAAAAAATTGGTACCTGTGGTACATTTCATAGCTAAAAGAATGCTATTTAAAAAAATAAACATAATTTATTTTCATTTATTTGTTTTTAAAGATTTTATGTTTTTAAAGTAATCTGTACACCCAGTGTGGGGCTCAAACTTATAACTCTGAACTCAAGAGTTCTTTCCAGCTCTACTGACTGAGACAGCTAGGTATATAGCTAGCTGTAGGCTAAAAGTAGGCTCCACACCCAGCCTGGAGCCCAGCATGGAACCTGAATTTTTTTTATAAAAAAAAATTTTTTTTTAAAGATTTTATTTATTTATTTGACAGAGATCACAAGTAGGCAGAGACGCAGGCAGAGAGAGAGGAGGAAGCAGGCTCCCTGTTCAGCAGAGAGCTCGATGTGGGGCTCCATCCCAGGACCCTGAGATCATGACCTGAGCTGAAGGCAGAGGCTTAACCCCCTGAGCCACCCAGACGCCCCCTCCCTATACCTCATTTTTATTTTACTTTTTAAAAGTAGGCTCCAGAGGCACCTGGGTGGCTTAGTGGGTTAAAGCCTCTGCCTTTGGCTCAGGTCATGATCCCAAGGTCCCGGGATCCAGCCGAACATCAGGCTCTCTGCTCAGCAGGGAGCCTGCTTCCTCCTCTCTCTCTCTGCCTGCCTCTCTGCCTACTTGTAATCTCTGTCAAATAAATAAATAAAGTCAAAAAAATAAATAAATAAAAAATAAAAGTAGGCTCCACACCCAGCCTGGAGCCCAGCATGGAACCTGAATTCACAACAGTGAGATCAAGATGAGAGCTGAGATCAAGAGTCAATGCTTAACCAACTGAGCTACCCAGGCGCCCCCTAGACTTTTTTTCTAAAAGCAGTTTTAGGTTTACATAAAAGTTGAGCAGGAAGTACAGAGTTCCCATTTATCCTTTTCCTCTCCTTCCTTTCCCTGACCCCTGAAACACACACAATTTCCCCTATTATTAACTTGCATTTCTCCTATTATTAACACTTGTGTTAGCCTGCTATGCTTGTTACAAAATTGTGAACCAATATTGATACCTAATTATTATCAATAATTTGCATTCTAGTTCATTCTCTGTGTTGTACATTCTATGGTACTGACAAATGCAAATGTCATGTATCCACCATTACAAAATCATACAGAAAAACTTCACTGTCCTAAACATCCCCCGTGCTCCACCTATTCATCCCTCCCTCTTCCCCATCCCAACCCCCGCCCCTGGGCCCCAGAATGCTGTCCTCTTCTATTAAGGGCATATTAGTTGAAAAGCAGGAGGGGCGCCTGGGTGGCTCAGTGGGTTGAGCCTCTGCCTTCGGTTCAGGTCATGATCTCGGGGTCCTTGGATTGAGCCCCGCATCAGGCTCTCTGCTCGGCAGGGAGCCTGCTTCCCCCTCTCTCTCTGCCTGCCTCTCTGCCTCTTTGTGATCTCTCTCTGTCAAATAAATAAATAGAATCTTAAAAAAAAGAAAAGAAAAGCAGGAGAAACCTTGACCTTTATATATTACATAAATACACACACACACACACATATATATATATATATATATATGTAATGTCTCACCTTGGCTTTCAAGGCCCTCCCTGACACAGTCCTAACTTACTTCCTCAGTCTTATTTTCCATTAGTGATCGTAGACCCCAATCTCATTCTTAGCATGCCCTGTGGTTAGGCATATCATACTATTTGCCCAGGTTAAACATGCTCTGCATTTTCTAGTCTACTTATCTTTATTCATGCCAAGGCTGCTCTATCTCCTCCCTCTTCCCACCTCCCTCATTGCTACATGTCACAATCCCTCTGTCTTTCCCACAGTGGGAAATCCCACTGTCTCCAAATGCTCCTTTCTCCAGGAAACCTTCTGTGAAGTCTCCAACTTAAAAATACTCTCCCCATTCTTTGCATCCCCACAGCTCTTTCTATCTCTCTTTTAACTCTGATAGAATTATTTGGGTAAATATCTCTGCTATCAAGATTTCAAGCTCTAAATGGACGGTGTCTTAGTTTTCTGTTTTTCCTTTAGTCCTCATGCACAGCTGGTCATTTACTAAATGTTTACCAACTGAATGATCATTCATTTTTATGTGAAAATATATAAAAAAAAAAATAGGGGCACCTGGCTGGCTCAGTTGGTGGAGTGTGTGACTCTTGATTTCAGGATTGTGGGTTTAAGAAGCACATTGGGTATAGAGATTACTTTAAAAGTAAATAAAAATTAAAACAGGGGTGCCTGGTGGCTCAGCTGCTTAAGCGTCCGACTCTTGGTCTCAGCTCAGGTCATGATCTCGGGGTCATGGGCTAGAGCCCAGAGTTAAGATCTGTGCTGGACGTGGAGTCTGCTCAAGAATCTCTCTCTTCTTCCTCCCCCTCTCTCTCTGCCCTTCCCCACTCATGGCCACTTTTTAAAATAAATAAATAAATCTTTAAAAAAATTAAATAAGAAAGGAAACATGCAGAAAAACATTTATAAAAATAAAAGGGAAAAAATGAATATACTTTCTCAATAGTTTAGTTTTTTTTTTTTTTTTTTTTTTAAGATTTTGTTTATTTGACAGAGATCACAAAAGTCGGCAGAGAGGCAGGCAGAGAGGGAGGAAGGGAAGCAGGCTCCCTGCTGAGCAGGGAACCTGATGCGGGGCTCGATTCCAGGACCCTGGAACCCTTACGGGAGCTGAAGGCAGAGGCTTTAACCCACTGAGTCACCCAGGCGCCCCTTAATAGTTTAGTTTTGCTAAGACTTATCTTCCCTTAGAAAAGATGATGATCGTCAGTATTACAAATAAAATACAATTTAAACCGTAACTTCTCCCTTCAACAAAGTATATCCAGTTTTTCTCTTGATAATTTGAGAAGCAAGATTAGGATCCTGTGAAGTTTCTCCCTACATAGAAAAGACAATGTGAGAAAGAAAAACAACTTGACTCTTCATCTCTAAGAAAACACATTACTCAAATACACATTTTCCTTTCCTCCTTTCCCTTCTCCCTGTCCGTTATATTCTGGGACATCTTGACCTAAACAATATTACTCCATGGACCATAGTTACCAGGAGGCACAGTGGCTCCCTAAACATTTTATTTTATTTTGACTTAGAGATGGGTCCAGGGAACCTGTTTCTAATTTTGTCTCTAGAAAACATAAGCTACTGTTTCTGCCAAGCTGTAAGTCGAGTAGGTGTTTTTTTTACTCCATGTAATTACCCATGAAAGAACAAGTGAACAAAATATTTGATGAACAACAGTCCTTCTGAGGGATAAGTCACAGTGTCTTAACTTTCCAGCTGGGTGACAGGAGTGGGTTGCATCAGGATTTATCAATCAATTTCACAACCTTAAGGTTCCAAGCAAAACTTTTTGGGCAGACACTGAACAAGGAGGTGAATTTGTGCCATTTATCTTAGACCTTCAAATATGGCTTTACACTGTATTATTTTCAATGAGCAGACTCTGAATAATACTCCAAAGTATAATGTATCTCAAATAAAAATATAACCAGTACCATGCCAAAATAAAGTAACCTCTCCAACTGGAAATGCATCATTATTTGGGAATATGGAAGTGGGCCAGAAAAGATGGTAATGTAATATAATGTCCCAAACTACACTGTTTACCTTTGGGGTCTGATATATTGGTCCAATATAACTGCTGCCCGTTAAGAAAAGGAAACTTCTACTAAAATTTCTGAGGAAATGCTGCATTTCCTCACTACATTATTATCTAATTACATTAACTAATATTAATAGAACCCTAAATCTTTACTAAGTATTGTGCCAAAAACAACACTTGGACCATTTCATTTAAACCTCACAACAATGAGGTCGGTATACTCTTAAGTATTCTTAGAGAAGAGGAAACTGAGGCACAAACATGGAAGTAGGTAACTTGCTTAAGAACACACAGCTACTGGGGATGCCTGGGTGGCTCAGAGGGTTAAGCCTCTGCTTTCAGTGCAGGTCATGATCTCAGGGTCCTGGGATAGAGCCCCGCATCGGGCTCTCTGCTCAGTGGGAGTCTGCTTCCTCCTCTCTCTCTCTCTGCCTGCCTCTCTGCTTACTTGTGATCTCTGTCTATCAAATAAATAAATAAAATCTTAAAAAAAAAAAAAAAAGAGCTACTAAGGACTAGAGCTGGGTTGTGAACCCAGGTGGTTGAAAACTGCATAGCCACTACACTTAACTTTCTAAGCTGGTTAGAAAAGACAAATCTCTTCCTGATCTTCCACTTCTATCCTCAAGAACAATTAATTTCAACAAGGCTTCAGTGAACAAGAGGGTGTGCCAGGTCCAGGAGTTGGGAATATTCTATGAAGACTGGGTAATTATCACATAAAACCTTCATTAGAAAGATGTTAAGCTGGGCAACAGGAGGAGGTGCCAGAAAAAAGCCGTTCATGGATTCTCTAAAACTTAGTAGCTTCGTTGGAAGTGGCCTTAAAGAGACACTTAATCACTGATTTTTTACAATCTCTTCTAATGTGTTTCAGTTTAACATCACAGTACTCATCAATACAGTTCAAGCTTATCTATCCAGCCCCTCCTACTGATTCATCAAATCATTTTGCAGTGTAAATTGACCTGGGAATTTTCTAACTGAAGTGCTCTCCCATGAGGACAGCTGATATACACAGACAAAAATCATCCTGAAATAGTAGAGAGGCAAAGGTCTTTTTGAGATACTCTAAGTCCCTTATTTGACAGATGAAGGAAATGAGAGAAATGATTTGCCCCTGAACACATATTCAGGGGCTTACCAAATGAGAATCCAGGTTTCCGGTCTCCTATCCTAGCATTCTCTACACCCCATCATGAAGATGTTATGGTATGTAAATATGTTGAAAATGGGACTTTTAACCTATTCCAATTTTCACAGATCCAGATTTTGGGGGGTCTTGATATATAGGAATGACATCAAATTTATGAAGGAAAGAAATCTCATGCAAGTACTCATTTACTGGATGGTAAATTAGTATATGATTCCCCGTAAAAGAATTTGTTTCTAACAAAAATTACTAAAATCTGAATTCATCAAAAGGTTTGGGGAATAGTCTAATAAAATGAGCACAGATCAGTCCCAGTTTTTACATAATAAATACAGGCATACATATTTTATTTGCTTATTTTTTGTGGGTTGCTGTTCTGAACATTCACATTGAAGGTACATGAGCCAGTTATCACGTCAGATACTCTGGGTTTGAATACTGACCTACCGCTTGCCAGTTTTGTGATCTTTTTATACCTAACTAGCCCATCCGTAAAACAATATTGCCTACCTCACAAAGGTGTTGTGAAGATTAAATTAGATAATATATCCAAAGCACCTAACAGGTCCAGACACTTAGTAAGTTCTCAATAAATACAATTATTGGCAGCAGCAGTAATTCTTATACTTAACCAGACTACTAGAATCATGTAAAAGGTGGGCTAACAGCCTCCAGTGCTACCACTAGGGGACAGGAAGAGGAAGAAACACCAGCAAAGTCCTATTGTTCAAATAGGACTACGCCTTCAACAGATGTCCTGTTTTAAAGACCTCTGGAAAAGGAGTCCACAGCTTCTCCTGGTTACTCATTCCAATGTTTAATGGCTCTTTTGTAGCCAGGAAAGTCTAAGTCTTATCTGGCTTGTCTCCAACTGAGTTATACATATGTTAATGATGTTTCTTTTAAAATAATTAAAAAGAAAAAAATCTGGTGAGCAAATAAATTTAGGAAATGCTAGGTCAAGCAAGGTTAAATAGGTTTATGCAGAACTTCTCAAGGCTCATATGCTAATATTTCATGAGAATGTACAAAGGAGAGGGAAGGCACAGTGTGCAACATTTGCAGAGTTTCACATTTGACGGAATAGTTGGGGAAGTGATGGTCTATCCTATGCTGGAGTTTATAACTTCTCCCCCATTTTTCTAAACATACATAGCTACCATCTTCTGCACATTTGCCCATTACCGCTTGTACTTGAAAAGTGTCATTAAGCTGTCCCTCAGGTTTTCTTTAATTTTAGAGTGATTCTTAAAACAAGACCCAAGAGGGAAAGGATTTCTTAAACCATGTAGAAAAGAATCACTATAAAGACTAACGCTCTTTTTATAGAGACAATCTGAAAAGCCTCCAGACACGGGAGGGGAAAAAAAAAAGGAAAGTCCACATAAAGGATCAGAACCAGAATGACTGTGAACGGCTCAACAGCAAACCTGGAAGCCAGAAAATCAATACAGCAAGGTCTTCAAAATTCAAAGAAAAAGTTGTTATTTCCAACTTGGCATTTCAGACTCAGCCAAACAAACCTTCACTCAACTGTACAAGCAGAAATACATTTTCAGAAATAGAGGACCTCCAAAAAAAAAAAAAAAAAAAATTCACCCCACAGGTACTCTGAGAGTTCCACACCAGAACAAAAGAAAAACAGGGGATCCGGGAAAACAAAGAACTGGAAAAGGGGAGGGTAAAAGAAAGACTGAGGACAGCAGATCCTGCGCAGCCTGGATAGAATGGAACAGGAAGGTGAGGAAGGCCGTAGGAGATTACCCAAGAAGTCCAAGTGCCTGATATAGATGACCGCTTAGAGACAGTTTTTATACAGTCAGAGAGTTGGAGAGAGAACTAGAGATAATTCTTTCTAAATAAAAAGGAACAATTTGTCAGTTAAAAAAAAAAAAAAATTAACTCCAGAAAAAGGAATAGCTCTTCAGGATGGGAAACAGAACTGTAGTATACTGCCTAGTGCAACTGGAGCAGGACTTTCAGAGCTGATAGGATGTAAACACTGCAAATTATAAATACATTGTGAAGATGTCGGGAAGGACAAGTGGGTGTTTTGGGAAAAGGGGTGTGGTGGGGAAAAGCTAACTTCTATCTTCCACTGTAGGAAGTCCATGGGGGAATGGATAGGGCTTTTCAAATAGCAGCATACCAGATGTTATTTTAAAGACATAGAGGTAAATTCCAGGAGAAATGTTTAAAAGAGTTAAAAATGACTGTTTCTGAGGAATAGGAACTGGGGACTGAGGGTTGCTGTTCTTCATGAAAAGTTTCATCCTGACTTTAAAAACTAGGTACAAGTCTTACTTTCGTAGAAATAAAAATTAAGCTAAATATCTTTTCATTATAATGCCTTTCCATGCTTTCACTGAACAAAGGGAATAAATATATTCCTTGTATGTTTCTTAGTCCTCTTAAAAGGAATTACCATGCAAAAAAAAAAAAAAAAAAAAAAAACAAACCCTGGAAAAGTAGGGAAAATTTTAATGCAGTTTCAAGTAAAATAAAGGAAAATCAGAAAATATTTTTAATGCTTGATCAATAGTTAGCAGTTCTTTTGGCTCAAATATTTAAAAAAATTCTATCAATTCTTTTCTTTTACTTTCCTGGTATCATGGATTTTGGTCAGAAAAGTGGGAAAAAGACTCTGGATCCCATTAGCAGAAGTATAACTTAATGATAGGTAACAGTTTTGAAGTACTTACATGACAGACATTGTACCTTAAAATTATTAAACATGTAATTTATAATTAATTAATGTATATATGTGTAATTTATAAATGTATGTATACATACATATAATTCACATCTATGAACGGTTCTATGGTTTATATACAATTGTTATTACCTCCAGTAGACTGAAAACAATAGACAGAAAGGGGTTAAGTGCAAGGAGCCTGGGTGGCTCATTTGGTTAAGCATCTGACTCCTGGTTTCAGCTCAGGTCCTGATTTTAGGGTCTTGGGATTAAGCCCCACCTTGACCTCTGTACTCAGCCCATAGTCTGTTTAACCCTCTTTCTCCCCTTTTGCTTATACTCTCTTTCTCAAATAAATACAATTAAAAAAAAAAAAAGAGGTTAAGTGCCTTGCCTGATGTACATAGGTAATAGGTACTGGGATTTGAATCTTGTGTGATTTCTCAAAATAAAGAACCCTTTATTTTGGACACCATGTATTAAGAAAAGGATAAGAAAAGGATTCTTTGCTGTGTCATTTGTTTCTTCAATATGAAAAAAATACATTTTCATTCTGCCGTCTACTTAAGGACTATATTAAAACTCAAATCGAATGCTTCTGTGGTTTGGTTCCCCACTGATACTCCCACTGATAACTCTGGTAGAGGCTGAAACATTCCAATATGTAACTGTATATACACTTGTCCTTATAATGAGTCAGAAGATCTCATAACAAATTCTCAAATTCAGATCAACAAAGGGCCTATCATCTGGTTTTGGAGAAGGCCATGTACACTTATGTTTTTCAAAAGTTCATTTTCTCTTACATGGGTCACATCTTGTTTAGATAGCTTGCTTAATCCAGTCTAGTATCAGGAGACAGGAAAGATTACAGGATCATGCCCTCATCCACAGTCATCATTTCTACTGTTTCCTGAGAAGCATTTTCACCATGGTCAAACCAGCTCAAGCTTGGTTCTTTTGCTAAAACTACTGTCATGTGTTTCTAAAGGGAGACTTACTAGTAATTGAATCAACACTAAACCCAAGTCTGTGGAACAGCTAGTTACTCTGGTATGATTGAAATTCCTACTTTACTGAGCATATACTGGCAGCAAGCGAAGAATGGTGTGGAGGTCAGAAAAAAGAAACTGGTGTGTCCTCTCCAGCTAGCTCTTTCTGCACATTTTAGTTTTGGCTTTGCAGTTGGAGCCTAATGAAAATGGGAGACAGAAGACTGAGTGGGAAGGAAAAATATAAAAGGTATGGTCCAGGACTTTGTAACTATTCAGAAGGAGGGACCACCAAAGAGATGCGAGAGTACTGTTTCTCTTTGCTTTGTCCACCTCTCAAACACTGTCAAGGGCCTGACATCCTTGCAACCAGGAAAACGTAAGAGTGGTAGTGGTTTTAAGTAATGCTTTATTACTGAAGCACCTTGAATAGCTTGAAACTATCACAGAGTGGAAAGTGATTGTCTTACTCAGAATTGTTTAGTTCTGGCAAAATGATGTGATACACTATGGTCCTGTGTACTCTTGTTTTTAATTTACTGTGCCAAACACTCTTAATGAGAAGACAATGGTCTTAAGCTAAACAAATATGAAAACAAAAGTGTCAAAACAGATGTAGCCAGATTGCCAGTGGTTATGGGCTGATTTGTAGATTTTCACTAGCTATACCATATATTATCTCAAAAATATTACAATGTAGTATTTAAAATATTCATAGTAAACATTTTTCATGTTTAAATACTCTTCCTGAGCTATTAGAGCATTATCAAAATATTCTGTATAAAGACATCTGACATTTATTATTTTAAAAAAATTCTCTTAACTAGGAAGAAAAGAGAACTTCTATAATCTGATAAAGCGTATTCATAAAAAACAAACAAACAAAAACCTAAAGGACCCATCATACTTGATGGTGAAATATTTAAAGCTTTCCTTTGAGATCAGGGATGAGATAAGCATACTAGCTATCACTGCTTTAGTCAAAAGTGTACTGGAAATCCTATCCAGTGAAATACAAAAGAAAGAAATGATTAGAAAAGAAAAAATAAAACTAACATTACTCACAGATGACATGAATATGTGTGTGTGTGTGTGTGTGTGTGTGTGTATGGAAATAAAACCCATTACAATTAACAAAAGAATTTAGCAAAGTTGCTGGATATAAGATCAATCAATATGCAAAAAATGGGGGTGCCTGGGTGGCTCAGTGGGTTAAGCCGCTGCCTTCGGCTCAGGTCATGATCTCAGGTCCTGGGATTGAGCCCCACATCGGGCTCTCTGCTTAGCGGGGAGCCTGCTTACTCCTCTCTCTCTGTCTGCCTCTCTGCCTGCTTGTCATCTCTCTGTGTCAAATAAATAAATAAAATCTTTAAAAAATATATTCAAAAAATAAACTGTATTTTTATAAGTCAGCAACAAACAGAAAATAACATTTTAAAATGATTTTTACTGTAGTGTCAAAAACATCAAATAAATACCTAAGGGGAAAAAACCTAGCAAAATATGTGTAAGACTGCTATACTGAAAATTCAAAAATATTATTTTTAAAAAAGTATTTAAATAGATGAAGGTATACACTGTATTCATGAACTGGAATACTCAATATTTAAAACTGTCAATTCTCTCCATATTTATCTATAGATTCAGGAAAATTCCAATCAAAATACCAGTATTTTTGTGTGTAAAGAGACATGCTAAGTCTAAAATTTATATGGAAATTCAAAGAGCCAAGAGAAGAGAATCTTGAAGAGAAGAACAGCACTGGAGGATGGAGGATTTTTACTACCAGATACTAAACTCAATTATAAAACTACAGTAATTAATAAGTTAATTAGCGCAAGAAGAAAAACAGACCAATGCAATAGGAGAGCAAGTCCAGAATTAACCCCACAAGAATATGGTCACCTGGTTTACGACCAAAATGTCCCCATACTATAGTGGGGAAAGGATCACTTTGTCAATAAATGAAGTAGGTCAATTACATATCCACATGCAAAAAAGTAAATCAGCCTCTACCTTAAAACATACACAAAAATCAGTTCCATGTAGACTGAAGATCTAAATGTGAAATAGGAAACAGAAGAGTTTTTAAAATAAAAATTAAGTAACACTGCATCAGGGATGCATGAGTGGATCAGTTGGTTAAGCTGCTACCTTTGGCTCAGGTTATGATCCCAGGGTCCTGGGATTGAGTCCCACATCGGGCTCCTTGCTCAGCAGGGAGCCCGTTTCTCTCTCTGCCTCTGCCTGCCACTCTACCTGCTTGTGTGCTCTCTCTTTTTCTCTCTCTTTCTCTCTGACAAATAAATAAATAAATCTTAAAAAAAAAAAAAAGTAAAAAAAAAGAACACTTCATCAATTTTGGAGTAGGCCAAGATTTCTTCATAAACACTTAATAAAAAGCACTGATTAGATAACCTGGACAATATTTAAGATTAAAACTGATTAGTAGTAAATGAAAAAGCAATACACAGTGTGGGAGAAGATATCTGCAATATATACATTTGACAAAGTGTGCTTTATTTTTAACAAAGTATGCTTTAAACTCATATCTAAAGTACCCAGTATAAAAATGGGCAAAACACTTGAACAGGCACTTCACAATAAAGAAGAGTCAAAAGGGTAATAAATGTTTTTTAAAGTGCTTAACTTTTTAGTTATTAGAGAAAGAGAAACAAAATTACAATGTGATACCACCATAAACCCATTAGCATGGCTAAAATGAAAAAGAAAAAGAAAATGTGTAAAGATGTGGACCAAGGGAAACACTCCAACACTGCTGGGTATAAACGGTACAGCCATGATCAAAACCGTCTGGTAGGGTCTCTTAAAGCTGAACACACCCTATGGACCACGTATATGTCTAACAGAAATGTGTACCCTTGTTCACTGAAAGACCTATATGAGAATGGTCCTAGCTGTACTATTTGCAGTAATGAAAAATACCTGAATGCCCATCAACAGTAAAACAGATATATTGTGATATATTCACAAAATAAAATAAATTAATAAGAATGAAGTACAATTATACTCAGTAATGTGATTAACAAACAAATGCTGAGCAAATGAATTCATATACAAAAGAGTAAACAATGTTAAGTTCTATTCATATAAAATTCCAAAATGGGCAAACTAAACCATGGGTTAGAAATTAGAAGAGTCAGAGGGCTTCCAGAGGGCTGGTATTGTTCTGTTTCCTTATCTGAATGTGAATTACACGTTTCACTCATTTGTGAAAATGATTTACATAATTTTCCCTATGTATTTTATGTTTCAATAAAAAACTTCAACAGGAGGGATTGATAGAAGGAAACATGCAAACCAAACATATAAGCCAACAAAAACTCTTTTATTTCTGTTAAAAAGATTTGTTACAGAATTTCTAATGTATTTATTTAAGAATTTTTCTATTCAGAAGTTACCAAGTGGTATTAAAATCAGTCTCAATAAACTACCTATATTTCTAACTGCCTTCATTGTATAATAAAGGCTAAATACATCTTCAATTAAGATGGTCAAGTCAGCATCAACAGGGTAGGAAAAAATTCAAAGGGGTGGAACTTTTTATCCTAAGGAGTACTAAAAGTTATATTTTTGCTTTAGGTATGCTTGACTTATATGTACGGCCTCTTCTGCTTTACAAGAACCCTATATTTCTTTTAAAATATTTTCCCAAATACTAATACCTACAACAGGAGTCCTATGTTTGTAAAGTTAACATGTTTGGATCAGTTGTCTTTTGAAACATTCCATTGAAATGAAATGAAGTCTGTGGCTTAGTGCAAACTACCAATTTCATGATGAATATTTAATTTCTTTGTATCAACAATCTATTTCATCAACTTTTTGTTTTAGAAGGGTTATCATCATATTTTACTACAGTATTTTTCTTCCCAAAGCCTCTCCTCGTTTTAGTTTTCTTTGGTATTTTCTTTTCTCAATATCTTTATCCCAGTATAAGCTTGATCAGTAATACAAAACCCAAACAATCTCAAATCAAGATAACCAATTACCTAATAGTATGTGCAAGGTATTTTTCAGGCCTCACAAGAAATACATTATAACATACTTCTTGACCTTGAGAAGCTTACCAAGGTGAAAGATGTTTAATAATAGCAGGCAGAATACAGACCAAACTAGTGAGAGAGACGATGAGTGCTCTAGAAGTGTAGAGGAGAAAAAGACCAACATGTACTGAAATAATCCAGGATAACTACATGGTAGAGATGGGTTTTGAATTGTGAGGATCATGTGGGATGATTAGGATTTGGATTATTGTTGATAAAGGTATTCTAAGTAAAAGATATTGTCTCTACTATCCAGCATGACCCTTATATTACCTGAGTTTCCTGAGACTGACATGAATATGATATCAAAATGATTAAATTTGGGGTTAGAAAAAAAGGACATTACTTGCAAACTGGATCGATTTCTTGGCCAACTGGGTCATCTGTTTGGGTCATTTGTATGTATCTTGTAATTAGCTAGAGATGTGGTTCTATCAGTAGTAAAGAGATTTCTTTGTAAATGGCAGAGATTTCTATGTAAATCTGGCTATTCTTATATCAGACTGACACATTTGGTTCTTTTCAGCATTATATTTTGCTAGTTAAGCAAACTTGCCCAGTCTACATAATAGGTCTAAATTTTTTAAACTAATGGCAGGATTTTAGGTGAAGTGGAAGACAACAGTAAAGTAATATCCTACCATCTCACATTTAAAATATTCAATTGATAATGCCAAGTAATGAATGTTTTATTTTTTCCAAAAGAGGTGACTTAATTCAATGAAGTAAGGTGAGCCATGGTGCTCACATGTCTAGCATTGACGAAGAATATTAGAACTGCTATTCTGTCTCTGAGTTTTGTCACTGGTTCTTTGCCAAAACAAGAAATTGAACCTGGGTTTCTTTCTTCTGGAACTGTGATTAATAATATGTATCGATCAGATAATATCTAAATATTCTGGGAAAAAATGCTAAGGAAAAGACTGTAAGCAAGTAAGAACTAAGTGTAACTTAATTAACTATAGTAACAGAAAACTGTGATAGCATGGACACTGAAAATCTGTATTATCCCAAAGTTATAACTTCCATTTCACGGAAGACAAGACAAAACTAACATTTGCTGGACACCTGTTACATATCAGGTCCTGTGCTAAGTGCTTCTTCACAGATTCAGTATTGGTTACTTAATCAAGTAAGTTGCTTTCGTTAGCACTGCTAGCAAATAAGTCCCCTAAAATTTCAAATGAATACTGAAAGTATCAAAAGGTAGGCAGAGGGGCGCCTGAGGGGCTCAGTGAGTTAAGTCTCTGCCTTCAGCTCAAGTCATGATCTCAGGGTTCTGGGATTGAGCCCCACATTGGGCTCTCTGCTCAGCAGGGAGCCTGTTTCCCCCTCTTTCTCTGCCTGCCTCTCCCCCTACTTGTGATCTCTCTCTATGTTGAATAAATAGATAAAATCTTAAAAAAAAAAAAAAAAAAGGTAGGCAGACTTGCAAAAGAAGCCAGGCATTCAGATAAGTCAAAAACTGTGATATTCAAATTAATATTCAAATAATACTCAAATAATGATAATCCAAACCAATGGAGGGATATGATGCAAATAACTGTATAACAGGCAATTCAAAATATATTTGTATCTGGTTTTTAAGACAGATCATGTTGTTGGTTTGTTTATACCAGAATGGGTTTTAGAACAATACATTAGCATGTACACTAAACTTCTGTTTTTACTTAGCGAACATATTCTAGTGCCTTAACCTCAGGAGATGGTGAGGTACAGCAGCAGGTCAGCTTGGAATTAATAAGACAACAATAAGAGCTTATTATGTATCTATTATATGTTAGATACTTGTGGAATAAAGAAGAGAATAAAACATGGGTTTTGTCCTCAACAACTATACAACTTGGATTAAGGGAATATATAAAACAGAAAATATTATCAGGCAGTCTCCAATTAAGGGCTAAACAGTGTGATACAGACCAACGCAGAAGAGGGGATTTTATTATTTTATTTTAACAAGTATTAATCAACTGGCCATTTACCAAACATGTCCCAGGCATTTGGGATATACGTGAATGAGCAGACCAGACAAAGATCCCTGCCTTTATGGGGTTGATATGCTAGTGTGAAAAAGTGGACAACAAATACAATAGGTGAGTAAATTATACAGTATGTTAGAAGATGGTGAATACTTAGAAATGAAACCATGGAGCAGGAGGAGGGAAAGTGACTAAGTCAAGTGAGGAGCTGCTGCTGTAGGGTTGTGAGCTGAGTGACAGAGCTGACTTACATTTTAACGTGATCCCTCTGCATGAAGGCTGACACTAAGCAGTTAGGAGGTGAGGACAGAGGCAGGACAACTCGTCAGAGTGGGATACCAATCCAGGCAAGAGACAGTGGCTTGGATGAGTACTGACAGTGAAGTGGGGAGAGGTAATATATTCTGAACATATTTTCAGTTTAGAGGAACCATTAACAGTAACATATTAACAGGAGGTCTTGTGCCATGGTGGTTACTTGAACCTGATGTTGAAGGACAGGGAGGATTTGAAAAGGTGGAAGAATTAGGAAAGGCATTCCAGGATGTGGTGGGCTTAGAGGCAAGGGTGAGTCTGGCTTATTCTTGAGACAATGTGATTAGTCCAAGTAGAAAAAGGCAGATCATTCTCTGGGGCGTAGAGGGTCATAAAATACACAAAGTGGAAATGGATTATACAAAGCTTTCAAATGTAGGTGGAAGTGTTTAGACTTCACAAAATTCACTATGGGGCACTACTTGTATACAGTAAGTGCTCAATACATACTGGAAGTCTGATAGGCTTTGAGGACCACTTACCTTGCAGATTAGACTGGATAGCTAAATGTCTCTCATTTAGAAAGTCAGCTAAAAGGCTGTACATGAATCCCAGTGTGTGGTCAGAAGAGATGATATTCCTTATGGTAAATGACAGTTGACTGTTTTAAATTTACTTTATAATGCAAGCCATTCACCACTTGTTGGAACTTCAATCTTGTGTTGGCAAATCTCTTACCTGATAAAAACTACATGGGTCTAAACACTGTGTGCTCAGCTAGCCATGCGATCTTAATTCTGAGGTTACTGGAATTGGACAGCAGTTGCTATCAGATGCAAATGTAATTCCTGTGTCTCTAAATTAGTTACAGGTACAAAACTGTATCTACAAAAAAAGGTAATCTTGTAGAGGTTTACAGAAACTTAGTTCCATCTAAATGAGTCTGATTCATTCATATCACATTTATTTTTGCAAATATTCAACACTAGTAGATGGACATGAGGTATTTGCTGGGACAACTTTCTTATGCCTAATGTAAGGCTGTCCAAAGGAAGCTAAAATAACAGAACCCATGTCAGTTCTGTTGCTCTAATACAATGAAGACATTTACTTGGCTCAGATTTCCACTGATGCAAAGAATATGTGCTTTATAAGGAGCTATGATGATTTTAGAAATTTCCTATGGGTTACCTTATTCAAGTTACAGGTGAGAATGTTGACAAAGATAGTAACCTATGACAAACTATCAGAGCTATAAAAATTGTTTTCCATTTGATAACCTCTTTTATAAAGCAATGAAGAGTTTAAATGGGTAACTGCTGTCAGGTAACTTTCAAAACAAGTTGTACTCCTTAGGGATGCTAGGGGAAAATAAATTTAAAAAAATTTTAAATGCTGTTTTCTTGTAAGACTCTAATACACATGACATTTGTTTCTGGTGTTTCCTATAACTCATAATTTGGGGGGAAGTACAAGAGAAATGATAGTTTTTGGAAACATAGTAAGGAGATTCTAAGAGTCTTGAAATCTACCAAATCTACTATGTCCTGGTGATCAGAAAAGAGATATGAACAGCTAAATCAGAGAAATAAATGATAAAATAGAGCCACACTAAAAAAATTAATATGGACGATAGTAACATTCTAGAAAAAGACCCTGAATCATTATTAATGTGAGATTGTGAAATTTACAGCTATGTCAATTACCTAAATCTTCATCATAAAGAATATTATAATCTAAGATAGTTTTTCAGTATCTTGGAGAAGAAAACGTTTAATCACTGTTTTCATTTATGGCCCAAGAATGATTTTAGTTTTTGGAAATCCAATCTTTTCTGAAACAAACATTAACAAAAGTGGGAGGTAACTGCCCCATTTAAAAAAAAAAAAAAACTAACAGAAAGACACTTTCTCTAAGTATGATTATTTCCTTATCAAAATATTCAGGTGAGGTCATGGGAGAAGCCTCATCTCACTCAAAAACTGCCATAATTTTGATACACAAAGAATTCTGTGGTTTCCCCCCACATATTCCTTAAAATGCTTCTAAATTAAGATATTGTATGTTTTCTGTTCCATCCTAAATGATTAATACTAGAAGACCAAAACAATAAACTCTATATAGAACTTCGGATGGACTTTTGCAAATACTGTGTCATTTAATCCTTGTAATAACCCTGTATTTCTGATGCTTTATGTGGAAACGGAGGGAAGAGAGGATAAATGGCTTACTCAAATTCACACAGAACATACATGTCCAGGACAAGACTTGTAGTTGCATTCCCTGATACTACCTGGGTCCCTTTAAACCTCTAGAAAGGTGAAACCTTTGGTCAATTATTTAATGCTTCCAAATATACAGTTGCCTGGAGTCTTACAGAGGCACAGTTTAAGTACCCCTCCATAAAAATGGCGGGCAATCAATCACTCACTCCTATCTCAGGAGAGGCGCTTGTTTCAAAGGATTGTCTATTGCAGCATTTATCATGCCTCCAAGGCATATTTCCATTGCTCAATCAGCTCCAAAGGACAAGCGTGTCATCATCTTTCAATGCTCTGGTGCAACACTTTAAAATTATAGAATTCACACAGGACTAAGTCTGGCATGAAAAGTAGGAGGCATATTCAGCTTGAGTTTGTGGAAGCTTCCCTTCAATATTGCCAATTTTTACTAGGAGAGATGGTTTCAGAGCCAGCATGGGGTTACTTGGGGTTACTTGAGGAGCTCATGATGAAAACGGGGAAATAAGATAAAGGGGGGCTCCCAGTGATAATGGAGCCCAGGAAAAAGCACAGAACTCCTATTTGGGTAGAGTGGCTACATAGATTTTTTAATCTCATGATATGACCAATATAGCTTGGGCATCTGGATCATTCACAGCCATCAAGACACTTTTTCTTCAAAGTAGCACCAAGCTACTTGCAACAACCCCCAAGACCACCTTGCCTACAGTGAGCAGGAAAGAGCACCAAAGTTAATTACCATATTAAAGCCAAATCCTAAACTCTACAGTGTTTCATCTCTGATGGCCTCAATTTCAAGTTTGTTTGTTTGTTTGTTTGTTTGTTTTGGCAAGGGTGGAATAAATAGTGGTCATCTACACAATGCAACTGAAGTTAACAAACATAGGCCTTTGCCTTTAGGAATAATATTTTCAGCAGAACACCACTTAGGAATAAGAAGTAATCAGATACCATATAAATGAAAGTTAAATTATTTGTACAATATATAATTTTTAAACTGCTAATAATTCTGTACCATGCTAATTAAGAAGTAAAGTACTGTATTAGTCTTGGAGGGGATTTGAGACTCAAGACAATTAAACTCTGGCAAATTCAAATCATAACCATATAGAGATTAATACAGAATGAAAACTAACTTGAATCACAAAATGATCTCTTACCATATACAGAATTTTTCCTCAGTTAACCTAAAATATTTGTTGTACTAAATTCTGGACATATTCCTTGCAAACAGACTTAACTACCAACTTTTGACTCAAGAACTATTTCACAATATAGCCAGGACATTCTGCCCTGATGCAAGCTAAGTTAGTTACTGGAGAAAGACAGCAATAATTTTTATGGCTTTTAAAAAATAGAAAGCAGATTTTATATAATATAATGAAACAAAACTCCTATTTAAGAGGCACAGATGACAGATAAATATATTGAATCAAATCACTGTAATAGAATGAAACAGTATTTCAGGAAATATTTTTTCTTATTTTTTAAACAGCCTGATGTTTTAACAAAAAAACAAAAACAAAAAAAAAACTGTGACTAATATGTTCAAACTTCAGACTTCCAGAAAAATTAAAACATTAAAATGTAAAGCCATTCATTTCAACAACAAAGTGTCTTAACTGTAACTCTTTAGCACTTGTATTCTAAAACACCAATCACACTAGTTAACAGGTTCTATTTTTATGCCGTATCTATGAGAAAAAAATACATAGAAATACAGAAATAAATATGAAACAGTACAAAACAGAAGAAGCTGTGCTAAGAAACTCCAGTAGAAGGAGCTGTAGAAATGAAGAACTTATATTTTGCAATGGCCAAGAAAGGAATTTTGAAAAATGAGGTATCTGCTTGAATCTTATATATCTGAGTACAAGTAATAGCTAATCAGTTACTTGGTATGCAATAGGCATTTAGGGATGTTGCTTTATTTATGTGTAAAATGAAATGCTTGGAATAGACATTCTCCAAGGCCCCACAATCTATTCTACAATGCATTAGGCACCATGCTAGAAATACAGAGAAGAATATAAGTTGGTCCTACACTCTGGAAACATACAATTCTTTGGGAGAGATAAAATGTACAAATATCTAGATTTTAAAATAGAACTAAACATACTGAGAGAGCTTTAAGAGGAATAAAAATGCTGTAAGTGGGATAAAAACTGCCTGAGAGATATGTACCATATAAGACTACAAAATGGGAAAAAGGGACCCCCCTCGGGTATTTCTAAAAAAAAATCCTCAAGTATATTTGGGAAGCACATATAAACCAAGGAAATAAAAATGAATAGGATTTTAAAAACTATAAATATACCTTTAATGCCTACAATTCAGGAACTAGGAGCCATACACAGAGACATACATGGATTAGTTTAGGTTTCTTTTTTAAAGTTCTGATGCTTACAACTGAACACTAAAACAGCAAACTAGGCATTAAAAGACTGGACTACACACATCTAATATTAGAATATAACCTGGAAAATAATCTACAAGAGCAATTTCATCATTCCATAAACACCCAAAGTAACCCAACAGCCATATCTGGAATTGACTTTACCTTGTGAAGTGCTTGCAGACAGTGTATCAGCAAAGGAATCGCTTTCTGGGTCAATAAGAGACTCTCCCAGAGTTTCACCCATAATAGCATGGAAGAGGGCTTTCTGTAATTCACACTGATATTTTGTCTATTTCTTGCAAAAGACCAATCCATTAAAAGAAAAGGACTTGCAGTAGTAGAACTTGTGAACACAACCAATGAGTTAAGACATCAGTTTCCAAATATTACGGGGAGGTGGGAATTAATCCACAAAGGACCAGGTCTGAATTGGCTGGCACTGTCCTGTGAGAGAGCCAGCTGTGACAAATGTGGTGTCATAATGTTGCTCACTGCTTTGGCAAGACTTGGTACATTACAAGGAAAACATTGCCACACCGTCTCGCCAGTGACCCACATGTTCTGTGTCTTGTGAGGGGCGTAAGTTGTACAGTATTTAGAGCTATCAAAGCAAAGAGATTGTTCAGTGTTCAACTGCTCCCTAAATGGGAAACTTTATATCTCTGGGTTATGAAATACCAGATAAACTTACTTGGACAAAGTTTTTTTCTAGCTGCCCATCCCTGGTTGAATCTCTAATCATATTACCTGAAGGAAACTATTTAATTCAAACATGTACTTGTATTTTAAAATCTGGCATCGGCATGCCGCTGAAATATTGTTTTCTGAGGCATTGGTTCCAGCCCTTGACAAAGGCCAAAGTGACACTGACAAATTCTAGAAGATTAAATAGTTGAGAGATATAGTTTAGATTTGATCTATCAGGGTTTGCTTTTTAAAAACTCGATAATGAAGTTTAGCCATTGCTAGTAGAGGCAGTAACACTGCACC
This sequence comes from Mustela lutreola, assembly GCF_030435805.1. Taxonomy (NCBI): domain Eukaryota; kingdom Metazoa; phylum Chordata; class Mammalia; order Carnivora; family Mustelidae; genus Mustela; species Mustela lutreola. Next base: position 54,202,354 of record NC_081291.1, on the reverse strand, counting down.
AAGGACTGAGCATAGCTGATGTTTCAATGATAAATGCCATGTCATAACAGAAAAAGTGGAGTTCTCTCTGAGAAGAATAATGAATTAGCAGAAAAAAAAAATAGGCTCACACTGAGGTTGGCGAGGAACTGTGGTCAGTTTTGTAATCAGGAAAAAGCTGGCTTCTTGCTCAAGGCCTTTGCCCTTTTTGGCAAGGAGAAACACGAGCAGTGCCAAACTTCAGTGTGGAAGCAGGTCTCCACTTGTCCCATAAGTGGCCTGATAGAATTGCAGTGACTTGTGGATTTAATCAAGATGCCCCCACATAGGGCGATGGATCAGATGGCAATAATTCCCTTAGACTTATCCTAATGTTCCCCCAAGTGGCATTAAGTATCTATCTGTTCCATCTACATTGAGTAACTGGTCATTCTGCAAGGGGACTAGCAAAAGTTTCCCTGTTAATCATGGAGCAACAATTTGGTGGGGAAAATGCATACTTGGGCCTTCACAGCACAGAATAACTTTATTTTTTAAATATTTTATTTATTTATTTGACAGACAGATCACAAGTAGGCAGAGAGACAGGCAGAGAGAGAAAGGAGGAAGCAGCCTCCCCGCCAAGCAGAGAGCCAGATGCGGGGCTTGATCCCAGGACCCCGGGATCATGACCTGAGCCGAAGGCAGAGGCTTTAAGCCATTGAGCCACCCAGGTGCCCCCACAGCACAGAATAAAGTGGAGAGCTGGGCGTTTGTATTGCTTAAAAACTTTTAAAAACCAAAAAGTGTTTACTAAGGTAGTTCGAGTTAAAGCAAATTTCTTGGCAGTCCAAATGACAGAGGTAATTACAGGTGTGTAGGATTAGTTTTGTCTATATTCAACTTGAACTATCAATAAAGGAGTTTCTCCTTCCCTTTCAATGCTGGGAAGTTTCCTCCTATTACAGACACGATGATAATAGTTAAAGTATGATTAGTCTAAGATTTTTGGTTAAATATAAGGATGGAACAAAATCAATTCTAGAAGTCAAGGACAGTTTTCTTCTTGTTAATAAAACAGAACAAAAATTTAAGCTAGTCATTCTGCTTACAGATAATGTCCCAAGATGTGCTTGCAACTGGAAGGCAAATTTCAGCTTTCTTCCTATGAAATGGCAGTCTCTCCCTCAATCCCCTATCCTCTCCCCATTCTAGGTCTCAGATTCCAATGTCTTTCTAACTTAAAAAAAAAAAAAAAAAAAGAACAAGTTTATTAAAATGTTAAAATTATGCCAGAGTATAAGAAGGACAAAATAGGCAGAAGGATACCATTCTTAGAGTGAAGCTCTTTATAAAAAAGCCCAACACTCTGTTAAGAAGATGAGAAAACAAGGCTCCAAATGACAAGTACATTCTCCAGGTTAAACAGGTAGGTAGTGACAAATGTGGAACTAGACTCTAGGTTTTTTAGGTGTCTAATTCCCAGGCCAGCCAACTACTGAGCTATCCCTTCCAAGCCCCTAACCGTTCTCACTCACACTGTGCTTTAGATATTCAAATATAGAATTATTTACAACAGATAATTATTCCCTAACATCTGAATCTAATGGTATCTATTCCCCTTGGACTGTATTATTTGAGAGCAACAACCTGTCCTGTTCACTGTATTTCACTCCTTTATTTGATCAACAGATGTTTATTGGCAAAATATCAGAATACACTGGCAGGTCTTGAGTTAGGGGCTGGCTTAACGAACAAGATGGATGTGTTCTTATCTTGTGGATTTCAAAGCTAGTCAATAAGCAAAAACTACAATTTTATCAACAATTTTTATCAACATGGGGACAGTAGGCTCAGTAAATGTCACTTAAACTCTTGACAGCATATCAAGCAATACAGAGAACACCCTAAGTTACTAACAAAATGCTTATACAATGTGGACTTTTAATCATTATTAAAAAAAAAAGATTTTATTTATTTATTTGACAGAGAGAGAGAGATCACAAGTAGGCAGAGAGGCAGGCAGAGGAGGAGGGGGAAGCAGGCTCCCTGCCGAGCAGAGAGCCCGATGAGGGGCTCAATCCCAGGACCCTGGGATCATGACCTGAGCCTAAGGCAGAGGATTAAGACCCACTGAGCCACCCAGGTGCCCCGATTAATCATCACTTTTATGTTAGTAACAATATTTATTAATTTTTAAAGATTTATTTATTTATTTGAGAGAGAGAGTATATGTAAGTGGGGGGGAGGGGGAGAATCTCAAGCAGACTCCCTGCTGAGTGCAGAGTTATACAGGGCTTAATCCCAGGACCCTGAAATCATGACCTGAGCTGAAACCAAGAGTCCAATGCTCAACTGACTGAGCCACCCAGGCACCCCACTAACAATATTTTAATATTTTGCATCACACTGTAGCACCAGGTCACTTGAAAAACAACTTGTTCATGCATATATTAAAATGGACAAAAATAAACGGAGCCAATCCCATTTGTATCTAATTAGGAATGTGCTTTGCCTTGAGATACTGAAGAGACTTATTTCACAGTGATCCATCCGTGTATTCCTCAAATATTTATCAAACACCTTCTGAGTGCCAGATATTATTCTAAGTATAGGAGATAAATTCATTAATAATCCAAGTTCCTATCCTCAATAAGTTCATATTTAACTATATTTATACAAATTATCTGAATATACCTAAAAGAGTGATCTTTTTCCTCACTTAACTTTGAAAGTCAATTAGCATGCACTGATGCCAGAAAAAGTATATTTGCTTAAATAAAGTCATTCCTCTCATTGGACAGTATATGATCACCAGAAAATTTATGAGAGTTTTGACATGCATGTGAATATTCTATCTTCAAGGCCTTAAGATTCCCCAGTGTCCTATTCTTCATAATATCAAAATCAAGAGGATATTATAAGATGTGTAAAAGAGCATGCTGGTAAATAGAGGACTATAATATAAGATGTTGGAGCTGTAGACAAGTCCAGGTGTTTTGCATACCAACTGCATAGCAGTACTTTGCATCTGAAGGGTACTTCTACAAAGAAGTCTCCATGGAATGGTTTTCCTTCCATCCCATTCTTTGCTAATCTAGCAGAGTGAGGAGGAATAGTAGAAGACCACCTTCCTTATGTACTTGCACAAAAGCTAGCTCAGTCGCTTCTACTGAGGGATGCAGGGCTTTGTTTGATGTTGAAGTTGAGAAGGCCATCTCCTCTTGGACTTTAGAGACATATGGGGTATGGATGCGACTGTGGGTAGAGTACGTATAAAGAGCAAGAATAAGAATGAAGACAATTTTGGAATGGTCATATAGTGAGGAGGCTGAAAAACTAATTCTGCCCTAGTTTGACACTTGAAAAAAAATGTAGTTTGGTATTTGAGAAGGCTATGCTTCAGTATTTTGTCTTCAATATTATTTATGATTTCTGTCTTTGAAAAGAATCTGAACATTATTCAGCCAAAAAACTTCCAAACTTCTAGTACAATTAGGAGAAGGCAACTGGACTAATATCAGCTGTGTGTGATTCAGTAACAAAGACAATGTCTAAAAATCCATAGTTAATAAAATCATAGTATTATATATGTATAAGGTTTTAAAAATATTATTCAGTGTTTGGAATAATTTATATAAAATATATCCATAAAATAGAATATTAAATATTTTTTGTGTTATGTTACTCTTGAAAGCTAATTAAAACCTTGCTTTTTTGGGGTGTAGGTTAAATTTGGATTTTAGCTTCTAGAGTAAAATTGAATTTTTAAAACTGCTTTAATTGTTTTCTTTTTCTTTTATGTAAAATAGGCTATGCTAGTATTGGTATAGAAGTGTTTACAGTATTTTTTTCTTTTGTTATAACTCCATTTTATTTTATTTTATTTTTTTTTTAAGATTTTATTTATTTATTTGACAGAGAGAAATTACAAGTAGATGGAGAGGCAGGCAGAGAGAGAGAGAGAGGGAAGCAGGCTCCCTGCCAAGCAGAGAGCCTGATGCGGGACTCGATCCCAGGACCCTGAGATCATGACCTGAGCTGAAGGCAGAGGCTTAACCCACTGAGCCACCCAGGCGCCCCTATAACTCCATTTTAAAAGCTGCTTCATTTAATGCTTCAAGCCCTATGAATACTTATGCTGGCCCCTAAAGGTTAGGAGATTTTTGGGAGAACAAGATCGAACACCTCTTTTTATCTCTAGAGCCTAACAGCGTCTCTAGTCGGCACACATGTTATTATTTTTGTTGATGTTGAGAATCATGAAAGAACAGCTGCTTGCACATCTGTCTCACATGGACCATTCAAGGAAGAGTTTAGAGACCAAATGAACTGACAACAACATCAGTTTTCTTCTTGTTCCAACAAGACATTTCCCCATGGTACTCCAAAGGACACCAGATAATCGCGAACATGCAGAATGTAGTCTACCTAAGCTCTCTGCTCCCCCTACCCAGAACTGGTGCCTTTTCCTACTGCAGTTAAAGTTGGCTTGGAACTCTATCTTCTAGCTGTGGTTTCATCAATTCAGGATTTCTTCATAGTCACAGGGGACACAACATGGAAGAAATGATGTTCCAATGGGACGCATGCCTAAATAGAGGAACAAATAATCCTGTATCCTAAGATGTAAATTCCACTGCAACTCTTAACAGCAAGCCTGGTACTCCCATGTAAAAAGACAAAGGGAAACTGCTGTTGAACAGTGATTTTTTCCTTTTTTTTTCTTAAGGTCTAGTCCACTTTTCTTTCATCAAAAACCATAATTGGGTTCAGATATTCAAAAACTAACATTTTCTATATAGGATTAATATTTCAAACTAATATACCATTTTGATTTAAAGAAAAACCAACTAAAAATTTCTTTTTCTTTTCCCCCTTCAAAAGTTAACTTGCTAGTAATACCTGAAAAAGAGCCTAACCTAACTACTTTCTAGGGATCAAATAAACACTTTTCAAATTACTGTACCTTTGAACCAAAGACATCACAACTAAACTATCTTGTCTTTGCTTATAATATCTGAAATTCTCCAGTAATGTGGTTTCTAGCATGATAAAATACCATGGGTCGTATTACCAACTGACCCAGATTTACGCTGTGTACAATCCCAAACCTCTAAAACCTATCTCCTTCACTGCTCAGATTTTTAAAAAATAATTTTTAAAAAGACTTTATTTATTTATTTGACAGAGAAAGAGATCACAAGTAGGCAGAGAGGCAGGCATAGAGAGAGGGGGTAAGCAGGCTCCTCGCTAAGCAGGGAGCCTGATGCGGGGCTGGATCCCAGGACTCTGAGATCCTGACCTGAGCCAAAGGCAGAGGCTTTAAACCAGTTTAAAGTGCCCCAGTGCCCCCACTGCTCAGAGTTTAACAATTTTTCAAGATCAGTTATTTTTCAAGATCAGGAGATTCCCTAGGTAACCTATTTTATCACTGGTGAACCATACTAGAATTCCACAAACATCCTAAAGCAAGCTCAGAGCCACAGCACTATATACAAGTTCAGTTTATGTAAAATAAACAATTTACCAGTTCTGCAACTGTACCAATGGAAATATATGGATTATTGAGATCAATAGTACTAGGGAGATTAATATATTCAAACTCTCTTAATTTTTCACATAAGGAAAATGATTTCCAGAAAAATGAAATGATTTGCCCAAGGTAATACCCAGATAATCAGGAGCAGAGTTTGAACTAAACATCAGGTTTCTTCACTCCTAGTTCAAAGCAGCAAACTATACTCTGTCATGAAAATGATGCAATAAAATGTTCAAATAAACTGTTCCGATCCATTATCCTTAATGCCAACAATTATGTTAGAAGCCTATCAGCATGAAAGCATTTATAAAATGATATGATTCACTTAATGTACATGAATCACCAATAGAATATCATAGTTCATCACAGAGTTTAAAGACTTTGCTTTCTACAAAGTACTCAATAACAACCTGGTAAATAAAATTCAGTAACATTTGAGCAATCAATTCCGGAATTCATTTTGCTGACAAATGTCCTTTTGCCTCATTCATATTTTCTTTAAGAGTCATCCTTGCATGCTGGAGTTCTTCAGGGAGAAACAGTTGTCTTTTCTGACATAGTTCCTTGTTCTTTTGAAAATAATAAAATTGCTATTTGAAAGCTTCCACTTTGCACTAATAATATTCTCATTTTTTTATTATGTTAGTCACCATACAATACATCATTAGTTTTTGATGTAGTGTTCCATGACTCACTGTTTGCATATAACACCAGTTGCTTAATTTTTTAAAAAGGTACATTAGAGCTGTATGGTGTTTTTAATCTCATTTGAAATTCACAATGCTACTGGGTGGTCATTCAAAGAAAATAGTAACAAGTACCGAATAGGGCTTCAATATGGAACCTGGTAATGGGTTTGGGTCATAAATTTTTATTTTTTATTTATAAAGTTATACTTTATAAATATATAAATAGTTTCTATTTATAAAGTTATACTTTATTTTCTATCAACTCTGTAAATGCTATCATGAATAAAATGGTCTACTACGAAATGAACTTGTAAAATTCATACCTGTTTTTGAAGATTCTAAACTCTACTTGTGTATCATTTCTTCGTGAAACATACTGATGTTCATGGAACATATTTAGAAGCAATAGCAGGTAATATAAAATGCTAACAATAGGAAAAATTGGGTGAGGGTTATATAGGAAATCTAAAATAATCCCAAAATAAAAACTTTAAAAAAAATAAATAAAAGCAATAGTAATGTCAGCTGGTGACTGCCTATTATTACTTTATTAATCAAGTTGTCCTGGGTAAGATTTAAATTTCTGATGGCAAGAATTCATAAAATTATAATTTGGGGAGCCTATTCTGTTCCAGGCACTGATTGATTTCGATTGTGTTTAGTTCTCACAATTATTCTTTTAGATGTGAAAAGAGAGGTTTAGAGAAATAAGGTGACTTGTCAAAAGTAAAAATGCTTGTAATCGACAGAGTTTGAACTCAAAGCCAGGTCCGTTTGATTCTTAATACCACACTGAGTAAAGACAAATAGGCAAAGCTTCACAGCCACAAACTCTCACCAGATGTTTTTAAAAGATAAGAAACTGTCTTCTTGTCTTTGTACCTTCTTTCCTCAAAGGAAATATATTTATTTTCCTTAAAGGACAAAGTACACTGTTGCTTTTCTGCATGCTGTTGTATAACAGCCTTTTATTATTACAGAACCAGTCTATGTTCACTGTTGAAAATTTAAAAACTAAATGATTTCTACTACTCAGAGATCATTGATGTTAAACTGTGTTTCTCGCACTGGTTCTTTTCCTGAGCACATGATGGATCCTCAGTCTACACAATTCTTAAGTACATACATACAGTATTTGTATTTTTAAAATAAAAATGAGATATGGTACTTTGTAGTGACAACCTGCATCTTCAAGTCAATAATCATCTTTTTACTTTGTAAATGTTCATTTCCAATGGTATCCAGTCCATATTCAAAATTCCCCAGCTGACCCAAAATGTTCCTTTACAGTCCGTTTGTTCCAAACCTGAATCTAATCCAGGATGATGAAATGTATCTGGTTATATGTCCCATAAGTCTTTTTAAAAGACTTTTCTTAATTTTTAGGCCACTGACCAGTTGAAGAGATCAGGCCAGTTGTCATGGAGAATGTTTCACCCTCCGGATTTGTCTGGTTGTTTTCTTGTGGTATCATTTAGCTTGCTTCTCTATCCTGTATTACTTTTAAACTGGGTGTTACATTTAAAGATCTATGAATTCAAGTCAAACATTTTTTACTTGAATGTAACACATGTAATGTTCTAGACTTCCTACTGAATTACATCAGAGACACAGCATATGACTGACCATTGATGATGCTAAGATCAACTACTAATTTAGAATGATGATAGTCAGGTCTTTCCATTGTAAGGTCCCTTTATTCTCCTTGCAACTAGAAAGTAATCTGTAGTGCTGTGACTTTGGCATATAAGGAGTTCAGTTTATCACCAATCGCTCATTTAAAGTTTTTAACACATTTCATAATCTTCTCCTGACTCAATATTTTGAGTTTATAAACTGAAGCTTTTCTAATTCTATCACTCCTTCAGTATTTGTTAGCTGCCTCTTTTTTTTTTTTTTTGGACGAGGCAGAGCTTTCCTTTGGGAAGTACAATTCTGTGGATTCCCTGAAACAGTTCCTCCTACAAAGGCAGAATAAATATCTTATCTGTTCTCTGTCATTAGAAAGGTAGATATCTTCAACACCAAACTTTCTTTGTTGGGCATAGCTGTATCTTCTGTTCACTGAATGTTCCTATCATAAAATATTTATATACCCAAGTTTTTCTTTTTTCCATCACTTCTAAAGAATTTTATTTCAACTTCAATTTTCTCTGTTATCCTTGGTCCTGACAGTTACAACCAAGACACCCATCCACTGGCTCTTTTTCTTTTCATGGCATATAGAAAACCACTTATCAGTCCCTAATAAAATAAGTAATGCTTCAGTTTTACCTAACAATTTCCATCAAAAGCGACTTTCAGTTTTTATCAAATGTTTACTCCTAAATTACAGGGAATAAGTAGAATACAAACTTCACTGGTTCTTCCAAAATTATACCGTGTGTCAGCAAAGCTTTAGGAAGAGAGTCAGAGGTTCCTGACAGGTTTATGGACTAATTAAACCACATTCCAACCACCAAAGCTTGTTCTTTAGACCCCAAGTTTGCTTTTCTTCAGATATGCTAAGCTCTAGGAAGTAAGATGCTATGTTTCTGTATTTACAAACACGAACTCTATTGCAATAAATTTTTCATTTTAAACATCTAAAAACATCTTATTGAACACAAAAAGAAGGTGAAGACAGACAAGAAATGACTTTTTCAATTCTAAAATGAGCACATATCCCCCAATAGAAATAAAAACAAAACTGAGTCTTAAGTCAGTCTTCCTTCTAATTATGTTTTTATTTATCTATTGCACACAGTCATATGAATAGCTCAAAATGCCTAAAGTCATTCTGGGCAAGTTGACAAGGATCCTACACATTGAAATGAGAAGTGGGAAGAAGGCCAGATTGCTTAATTGTTACTTGAGAATCTGAGGAGGTGGACAAGCCAAAATCTTTATGGGGATCCAAAGAGTACAACTTCTTCCTTAGGCATCAGGAGAAAACAATGGGTCAGATTTTCATTCTGTATAATTTTATAGGATGATTCCATTGTATCGTCCATTGTTTCTTTCATGTACTGCCTGAAGGGGAAGTGTATTGTTATCTGTGGAATAGCATCCATAAGAGTTAAAGAGGATGAGAACATAGCCTCTGGGAGATTAATGAATGATACGGCATTCAGTCTAGTATGAAACTTTCAGATAAACATTCTGGGGGACTGTGTACTCAAAAGACCTATGCATTAAGGTCAGGAAGTTTTAGTGAACAAGAGTTAGTGAGACAAGCAATATGCCAAGCTGATTAAAAGGACCTTAGAGGGGCTCCTGGATGGCTCAGTGGGTTAAGCCTCTGCCTTTGGCTCAGGTCATGATCTCAGGGTCCTGAGATCGAGCCCTGCATCAGGCTCTCTGCTCGGCAGGGAGCCTGCTTACCCCTCTCTCTCTGCCTGCCTCTCTGCCTATTTGTGATCTCTCTCTCTGTCAAATAAATAAATAAAATCTTCAAAAAAAAAAAAAAAAAAAAAGGACCTTGGAAGGAACATAGGAACATCTGACTGTGTACTCAAAAGACCTATGCATTAAGGTCAGGAAGTTTTAGTGAACAAGAGTTAGTGAGACAAGCAATATGCCAAGCTGATTAAAAGGACCTTAGAGGGGCTCCTGGATGGCTCAGTGGGTTAAGCCTCTGCCTTTGGCTCAGGTCATGATCTCAGGGTCCTGAGATCGAGCCCTGCATCAGGCTCTCTGCTCGGCAGGGAGCCTGCTTACCCCTCTCTCTCTGCCTGCCTCTCTGCCTATTTGTGATCTCTCTCTCTGTCAAATAAATAAATAAAATCTTCAAAAAAAAAAAAAAAAAAAAAAGGACCTTGGAAGGAACATCTGGGGAGAGGGGCAATAAATAGGAGATTTAGAAAGGATAACAGAAATGTGAAGATGAGGTTGTCATATCCACAGGAAGTCTTACAGAACATATAATCTAACCCCTTCTTCATTTGCAGATGGGGAAACCCTCTAGGGGCCTTGCCCTGGATAATACAGAGTTAATGCCAAAGTCAAAGCTGGAATAGAATCCATGATCTCCTAAGTACTGAATGCTCACTCCAGTTCCACTAAAATAGTGTTTTTTCAACAAGGTCTCCTTACCATGGGGGAAGGATATTTATAGATATATACTTCTAAGAAGTTCTACCTAAAAAAAGAAAAAAAAAACTTTATAAAAAGCTTTATTTTGAGGTATATTTTATATACCATAAAATTCATTTCAAGTGTACAATTCCATGAAATTTGGTAAATTTACCAATTTTTGCAACCATCATCATAAATCAGTTTTAGAATATTTTCATCACCTAGTAAGAACTTTCATGCTGATTTACACTCAATCCTAGGCAACCACGTATCTATTTTTCTGCCTTTTAGGTTTGCTTTTACTGGACGTTTCGTATAAATGCAATATATGGTCTTGTGTCTGGCTTTTGTTTTTGGTTTTGTTTCTGTTTTTCAAATTAAGTAGGCTCCATGCCCATTGTGGTGCTTGAACTCACAACCTTGAGATCAAGAATCAATTAAATGCTCTACTGACTAAGCCAACCAGGAGCCCTTCTTGCATTATTTACCTAGGATTATTGTTTTGAGGTTCATCCATGTTGTAGCATCTATCAGGAGTGAGTTCCTTTTTATTGATGAATCTAGGTCAGGCAGTATATGAGGATACCATATTCTGGCTATCCATTTAATTGATGGACATTGAAATTGCTTCCAATTTTTGCTGAAAAGTTTTTAATTCTGTATTTTCAATTTTCCTTTCACTCTAAATGATAAAAGACTGAAATAAGTTGCATTTTAGATTCTCTGGCTCTCTGTATACCTGGATGGTGTTGTAAGCAAATACACGCAGGTTCCATGCCCCAGTTTGTATTTATGATTTCATAAACTCAAATATGGTGCCCAGGATTACTACTTTAGTTGTCCAGGATTCATGACAGAAGGACACACGGAAACTTTTAACATGTCAATGATTCACTCGAGTTAAGTGAAAACCCAACGAAGCCCAGTAATATCATCAGGAGGACTTTCACAGAAGAGTTCGGTCAGAGGAAAGCTGAGGGAGAATTTAATCAGATACATGGCACTGAATAGCAGAGGGTGTAAAACCTCAAAAACAGGTGTTCCAGCAGAATTATCAACTGGAATGTGAAGAATTTTGTGACTTGTTATTTGATTCATGTTGGTTGTATGTAAGAGCTATATGCATCAAAAGTTTATAGCTAGTTTTGTACATATTGAAGTTACGTTATAATAAAAATTATGTCAATGCTGAGAATCATAAGAAAATTTTCCTTAAGTCAGTGCTTTTACTCAAATACTAAGAAGATGTAGCTATAATAACTGAACAAGACTTTGAAAGTGTTTCTAACCCTCTCATTTTATAGATAAAAGAAATGGCATGACCCTAACAAAATGATACAGCTAGTCAGTGATTGAGCTAAGTCTAAAATACAGACTCTTCCCTGCCATTGCTATAAAACATTTGCTCTAAGTTGTATATTGTTAATCTCATCAAGCCTTTAGTCATTTTATCAATAAGATATTCACTAAGATTGAGATATGAAACAGATTCATTTTCTAAACCGTATTTTTCTACCAATGGCTAAATAATGATTATAATCCAAACCTTTAATTGAGGATCTAACGTCTGGGATTCACATAGCTGGCATGGGGAAGAAGAAAAGATGTTTTAGCTAAACTCAAGAGTCAAGAGGCAGAATGGTATATGTAATTGGAAAGTGAAAGACCAGGGTTCGACCTTCAGTTCTGCCACTAACTCTGTTTATAAACTCAGGCAAGTCACAATGGCTCTAATCGTTAATTCCCAACTTTTGAAGTGGAAATAAGGAAAGGTGGATAGAGTAGACGACTTCTAACCCTTCCCTTTAGCTCTCCCATTCAGTGAATTACAAGTGTTTAGGTCACATCTATTATAAACTCTTGTCCCTAGTTAGAATCACACCTAACCTCTGCATAGGTTAATAACATTGTTATAATCTGCCTACACAGCCACCCACTCATCCACCTTATTGCTCATTATTTCCTAACATGTAACTTAAGTTATATTCAAAAGGAGATATCTATTCACCCCTATGTACCTGTGGCAGACGGCAGATGTTCAACAAATGTGGAGTAGATGCATTAATGTGTGAATGAATGAATGGGTCTCTTTATTTTCGGCCATCCACCAGGACTTGTTTCTGGCTTCTTGATCTTATTTATAACATTTAGGGACATTTTCTTGATTAGCAGAAAATAAACACTCTTTGGGTATCAATTTATTCTTTCTTTTTTTTTTTTTAAGATTTTATTTATTTATTTGACAGACAGAGATCACAGGTAGGCAGAGAGGCAGGGGAAGCAGGCTTCCCGCTGAGCAGGGGCTCAATCCCAGGACCCTGAGATCATGACCTGAGTCAAAGGCAGAGGCTTAACCCACTGAGCCACCCAGGTGCCCCTCAATTTATTAATAATAATTCATATATGTGGAGTCAATACCACACAATTTACAGCTAAGTTATTTCATGATGTTTGTTTTATTCCTCCAGGTATACTGTCAAATCCTTTGGAAACATGAGAGGGTCTGATCTTTACTTTACTTACACTTTTTAGAATAGCACTAGATGTTCAAGATTTAAATGACTGTTAATTCCAAACAAATAATATGCTGTATTTTCAAAGGCCTTCAGGAAAGTATCCTACTCCAGATTTAAATGTCCACAGGAAACTCAGCCCTCTTGTTTTACTTTCAGAAGAAGGTCTAAGAAAGATGGTTACTCTTCTTTGAAGACTGCTCCTGTACAAATCTAAAGACCATTATTCAAAACAACATTCCTCTTCCTTACCTTCTTTTCCCAGCTAAAGAATCTGTTTTTCAAAAACAGATTCAGGTTTTGGTACTTGAAAATTCTAGCATAATTAATTCTTTGAGTTGTACACATAAAGAATCTGGGTTCTAATCAAAACTCTACTGCTTACAAATGCCCTTCGGCAAGTCATTGAGCACGACTGGGCTTCAATTTCCCCGTGTATATAAAATGGAAAATGACATCTACCCTCTCTTATGGGATATTGTAAGGATTAAATATTTTACTGCCTGAAAAAATTTTACATGTTTTAAAGCTCTATGCAAACATAAGATATTATTATTTCCCTATTGTTGCCTGAACACTAAAAGCATTTTCCTTACGGTTATAATTTAAGGGCTCCATTGAACATACATTAAAAAATACATACATGTAAGAAGGTTGAAAGGAGCTATGCTATTGTTAGTTATTTCTGGGTGATGGGATTACGAATGATTGTTTCTTGCTTTATATTTTTCGGCATATTTTTCAATAGTAGTTATCACTCTGGGAATTTAAAAAAGTTATTTTAAGTAAAATAAAGACTCTGTACAACAATGAGTATGAAAAAATAACAGCTGTCAAATCTGGAGGACTCTTTAAAAGAAAATATCAAGCAAGTCTTTTATAGTTAATAACATTAAGTTTCTGAGTAGGTTATTAAGGTAAATGGCAGAGAGATTCAGCTAAGCTTTTCAAAGAGGAAGGTTATCAAGAATAATATGTTTCCATTTTTCTAAAGAACTATTATCTTCCATCTTTTTTTTTTTTTAATTCTGTGAAATGTTTCTGCTAGATATCAGCATCACCAGTCCTCAAAGAGTATCAAGAGGTGAGAGACTCACAACATGGAAAACCTCAGACAGGAAGCTTAACGTTAGTATTGCATAAAAGATACCACAAACTCCTGACCTGGTTCTTGTCCTCCGCCTCTCTCCACTACCCATGAGCAACCAGCATTAATCTGATGGATCTTACGATGCTCAGAATGCATTCACAAATCACTTCCCAGCTCAGCTCACATCTTATTTACTAAGAATTCTTATCAGTAGCCTTTTGGTTCCAGCACCGTCCCAACCCCAATATAACTTCCCCTTTAGTATGTTCTCATCATTCCCAGAGTTCTTCTCCTGATTAGTGCCCCTAAGAGATGAAGTAAGATGACCATACACTTTTTTACCCAACCTGGGACACTTTCAGGGGTTAAAGGGGGCAATGTTAAAAACAACACTCAAGGAACAGGCATCAACTGAGGCTATCATAGGCAACCAGGAATATAATCACCTTAAAATTCCACAGAGGGGGGCTCCTGGCCAGCTCAGCATGCCACTCTTGATCTTGAGGTCATGAATTCAAGACCCATGTTGGACATGGAGGCTACTTTAAAAAAAATTTCAGCAAAGTGAGGAGATGAGAGAAGTTTCATGATGCCTTTGGTCCTGGCCCTGAAACTAGGTCAAGTCTGTCACTGTTCATTGAACACTGCCTTCCACTTCTAATGGTTGTTTGCTCTTGAATGGAGGAATCCCCTATGAACGCTTTCATTGAAAATTTGTAATTAAATGTGGGTGAAGCAAATTTTCTTTGTTTGCTTTTCTTTTCTTCTTCTTTTCTTAATGTGAAAGGTTCACACAGGGCAGCTGTTTTGCAAAGGAGGGTGTGAATTGCAAAGGTTTTGCCCTAGGCTGTCTTGCATTAAGAATTGTTGCATCTGGCCACTTTTCAAGCAACCAGATGTGAAGTAAGTGATGCCCATTTGGATTATAAATCTCATTTTAATATCTTTCAACATAAATAACAGTAATAGTCAATATATTTATTTTAAGGCTTCTTAGAGGTGAGAGACCTTAACCACATAAGAATTATACTCTAGAAACATCAGAGAAAAAAAAGACCCTATTACAAATATTTTTAAATGACCAAAGTAGCTTATTTCAATGACGGTAAAATAAACTTTATTTGATGGCTAATCAAAGCATCACATTTGTAAAATTGTTTAAAAGTTTTTTAAAAAAGATTTAATTTATTTGAGTGAGAGAGAGAATTTGTGCACAAGCTGGAGAGCAGAGGCAGAGAGAAGGAGACTCCTTGCTGAGCAGGGAGCTGATACGGGGGCTCAATCTCAGGACCCTGGGATCATGATCTTAGCCGAAGGCAGACACTTAACTGGCAGCCACCCAGATGCCCCCCAAAGCATAAAATTAACGAAAACATCAAAAGTAGCAAAGACCCTCCCCCCTAAAAAAGTAGCAAAGACCCAAATAATGCAATTCAGTAAATTCTTAATACCTAGAAAGTCTTGATCACAAGCCTTAGCTATTGAAATTACTGTATTTCATCCCATACAGATAACCTAAGACAATACAGGCTTTGATGGTACCAGTCCTAATACATTCTTTAGAGAGTATACAGAACACTACTACAGACTAAAAGGCATTTATTTCAATATTCCTAAGGAAAAACCCACTATATCAATCTGAAACTAAAAGTGAATGGATTTAGTTACCTTGAAAGAAAATTAACAATAATTTCTAGTATTCTCAGGTTTGTAGTGTGATGGGTCCATTACTGGATGGACCTTGTGATCCATCAGAAGGTCTAGGCTAGTCTGGTAACAGTTCATACTATTCATGTCCATAAACATAAATGAGACTAAGATTTGGGAAATATGCAAAATAAAGGGGGAGAATTAGAAATAAACTTAGAACAAATAAGTCAAACCACAAAGAGCTATACAGTAGGATAATAGAGGTGAAAATAGGTCAAGTAAACAGGTTAAGTAAATGTTGAGACACAAAGTATCTATTGGAAGAATTCAGGATATGGCTACTTATACCACAAAATATAAAATGATCAGTAACACTCGTATAATTCAAACTGAGGCTCATGGAAGCTAAGTGATGACCCAGATCGTTAGACCAGAAAGTAACTCTGAACCCAAAAATTTAACACAAATTAACAAACATTTGCTGAATGAATTCAGTCAAACAAACAAACAAACAAACAAAACTTTGCTATTTACAAGACAGTGTGGGAAATACAGAGAAGGATAAGCCTGCCCTCAAGGAAATTATATCTTGGCAAAACAAGCTGCAAAGAGGTAAAAAGTTAAGTAATAATGATTCATGATTTCAGTAAGATTCTAGCCAATGATAGAAGAGATGTCACAAGGTAGCACCTGGTTAATTGCCAAATAATTGAAAAATGACTAAGTTTCACAGGGACTCCTGAAAAGCATGTCAAAATGGGATGGTTCATAGAAAAGGCTCCATGGAAGAAATGGGATTCAGCGAGGGCTTGTAGAGTGTATGTACTAAAAGAGAATGACCTCCTTAGAGACAAAGACCGTGTATCTATGCCACTTTCCTATGTGTGTCACAGAACTTCAATACCTTACTGTATGACTAAAGACCATTGTCTGGCTGGTTGATGAACTGATTAACAACTGGATGAATACGTACATGGATAAGACATATGGAGCATTCTAGACGGGGAAGGGGTAAAATATGCCTGGGGGATTAGTGAACGCAAAAATACTACTGTGCTTATCCAAGGTTAGAGGTGTTAGGAAGAATAGAATAGTAGCTAGTATGTAGGTCTCCTGACTTCCAGTGAGGAAAGAGGCATAAATGGGAAGAATACTAGTTTTAAAATTAGACTTAAACTAGAATCCCAGTGCCACCCCGTACTCGGGCTGTAACTTAGGGCAAGCCATTGAACCACTTCAAAACTCAGAAATCATGTGTGTAAAACACCTACGAGTGCTTGGCACAGAATTAAGTATAAATGCTAATTTCCTTCTCCCCAGGCCCCATTTTAAAGGGTAATTTACCTTATTAAAATATTCACTTTGGTACTGCAAGCATTGGAAATACCTACTGGGCGGATGCCTCATGACTTAATTTACTCAAACCGAATTCAGCTGTAACTTTTCAGATGGCTCTTTACTGCACACATATATGTATCTGTCATGTCAGTAAAATAATTTGAAATTCCTGCATTATATATAAGGTTAGTGATTAAAGAGTACACATTTTGATGAAATTAACAGTACTAAGGAATATAATGATACACTGGGTTTTACTGAGAATTATAGAAAATTCTACAGAATTATAGAAAAATCCAGATATTAAAGAAAAACAACTGCAATATAACTTTCATTAACTATTAAACACACTTAATGTACTGAAAGTTGTTCCTATACCTTTAGAAAAAATGGACAATTACTAAGGGGGGGGCAGTTAAAAAGTGATTTGTTTTTGAAAGTAGCTTCCAGAGCATTTCCTGAGATCATCTTCAGTATTTTCTGTATCTTCAGAAAACTGTCTTTGCTATTCAAAGTGAAACTAAGACATTAAACGTTCTCAAATCATCGATTCAGTTATCTAAATTGAATTTAAATTTTATTTCACCCCAGAATATCTACCAAGATGGAAAAATGGCTTATTGTGTTTAAGAAAGATTTTATATGACCATAAATGGAAAGGGTTTTTTTAGTTGGCTGAGTTAACCAGAAATTCAGTTCACCAAGAACAATGTACACATTGTACATCACAGTTTATCAACACCTCACGACTAGATTTTGGCAAAAGGATTGGAAAATGTTTAATTTGATGATCAGTAGCATAAAACTATCTGTCTCTGTATGTAAGGTACACAGATATTTTATGGAACAAATCACTGGACTTTCCTATCGGAGAGCAGACCCTTGGATTTTGGCCTTTCTTCCAATACTCTGTCTTCTTCCTGGCTCCTGAGATACCAATTACCCTAACCAGTTGTGTTGCTCCTTCCTCAAGGCTTTGTGTTAGGCTCTTTAACCCTTCTAATTCCATATGCTCTTCCCTAAGCAAGCCCATTAGAGAACATTTCAAATATCATGGATAAGTTGAAACTAACTCTGTGTCTCTGCACTGGCCACCTCTTCCGTGCCCAAGTTCTATAGAGGGACATCTATTTGAGCTGTCTACTGAAACACCTCATAGGCAAGTCAACTGCAAATGGTCTAAAATGGCATTCATCATATATTCCCCCAAACTTGCCTCCTTCAGTGAGCCCTATATTTAGTAAACAGCTCCAACAATCTCCCAACTGATCATGGCCCCCCAAAAGGGAGTCATAACTGACTGCTACAATACCTGCATTTAATCAATCACCACTTCCTTTTGATTCTACATGTTAAATACATTAAATACTTCTCTCAGTCCTCTTTTTCAACACTAAATCCTCTCTTTCAACCCTATCTTTCCTGTAGCTTTCTATGTAGTCTCCCTACATTTTTATTGGCCCTTATCTCCTTTCCAATCAATTATGCATCCGTAGCTGGAGTGCCCTTTTAAAGATGCAACTCAGATTATATCATGTCCTTATTGAAACTCTGTACTGAATTCTAATTGTCTTAAATTGATACTGGAGGGGTGCCTGGGTGGCTCAGTCTGTTGGGTGTCTGCCTTGGCTCAGGTCATGGTCCCAGAGTCCTGGGATCAGGCCTTGCATCAGGCTTCCTGCTCAGCAGGGACCCTACTTCTCCCTTTCCCTCTGCCATTACCCCTGCTTATGTTCTCTTTCTCTCTAATAAATAAATAAAATCTAAATAATAAGAAGAAGAAGAAGAAGGAGGAGGAGGAGGAGAAGGAGAAGAAGAAAAAGAAGAAACTAAAAATAGAAAAAAAATCTATACTGGAATAATCTGGTCCCTGTTTATCTTGGGAGCCTCTTTTCACTCCTTTTCCCACCTCAGAGCCCCCACACAAGTTATTTCCTCTGTAACATTGCTCTTCTCAGCTCCCTTCAGTTAACTCCTGCTCTCTTGACTATCAGAGTAAAAATCTCTTGTCTGAACCCTCAGACTAGGTTAAACTACTCTTCTTTCACTCAATACAACTCCTATTACCCTTCTCTTTCTTCACACACTTGTCATTTTAGTTATTAATTGTTCATCTGCTTTCCCACATTTTAAACTCAGTGATGACAGGATCCCTGTAGTATCCCCACAGTGACACAAAGAACTCTGAAGAAAGCTTTAGAAGACTTGGGTTTTAGTGCAGGTTGGTTTTATTAACTTGCTGTGTTATTCTAGCAAGCCACTTAACATCTCTAAGCCTACTTCATAAAAGGAAAGGTGTTGGCTTTGATCAGAGTTTCTTAAGCTTCAATGTATGGGTCCCTTTCAAAGGAAGAAAAAAATCTTAGACACCTGCCAAGATTATGTCCTCAAATTCCCCAGAAGTTCTGTAACCCCCAGGTGAGAAAAGTAATACATGAAACCATTAAAATGTCCTTGGACTGTGAAATTTGGGCTTTATAATGACTTTTTAGATTATTATTAATATAAAAACATTATATTTTTAAATTCTAAAACTCTCAGATCCCAAGAATATATTGGTGGATTCCCAAGAATCTGTAGATTCTAGTTTGAGACACAGATAGTCTCCTCCAGGTTTAAAATTTCATCATTCGAAGGAAATGAAAATGGATGTTTATTTTCTAGAGTACTTCATAATGAATCATACTCTACACATGGGCTTATCCCCCAACCCCTCCACACATGAATGCAATACACAGAGATCTGGGAAAGAATACAAGGAATTTCATAGCATCAAGGAAAAAAAAAATCTCTCATTTGAAGAGAGATTCTTGGGTACTGATTTGGTAACAAGATGAAAAGCATGTGACCTTAAGTCAATGTACATGGCAATAGGGTGCCTGCGTGGCTCAGTTGGTTGGGTGACTGCCTTCAGCTCAGGTCATGATCCCGGAGTCCCCGGATCAAGTCCTGCATCGGGCTCCTAGGTCCATGGGGAGTCTGCTTCTCCCTCTGACCTTCTCCCCTCTCATGTCCTCTCTCCTCTCTCTTTCTCTCTCAAATAAATAAATAAATAAATAAATAAATAAATAGATCCTTTTTAAAAAAAATGTGTGTGGCAATGAATGACTAAAAGAAAGCATTTCCAGGGCACCTGGGTGGCTCAGTGGGTTAAGCCTTTGCCTTTGGCTCAGGTCATGATCTCAGGGTCCTGGGATCAAGCCCCGCATCGGGCTCTCTGCTCAGCAGGGAGCCTGCTTCCCCCTCTCTCTCTCTCTGCCTGCCTCTCTGCCTCCTTGTGATCTCGGTCTGTCAAATAAATAAGTAAAATCTTAAAAAAAAAAAAAAAAAAGCATTTCCCTGAGCTCAAGTTATACTATCTTTTTGATTATACAGAGAAGTATGTGAGAACATGAATTAAAAAGTGAGAGAGAACAACGGAAAGGCAAAAGACAATCAGCCCCATTTTAAAAAAGAGGAAAGGACATGAACAGACATTTGATCAAGGACATACAGATGTCTAAAAAGCACATGAACAGATACTCAACAGAATTAGTCATTAGGGATATGCAAATCAAAACCACAATAAGATAACAGTATACAACTACAAGAAAGGCTCTAATCAAATATAAGGAAAAAAAGAGTTCAGGAGGATGTGAAAATGGGGACCCTCACACATTGCTGATGGTAATGTAAAACAGTGCAGTAGCTATGGAAAACAGTTTGGCGGTTCCTCAAAACAGAATAACCATAGGAGCCAGCCACTCTATTCCTAGGGATCTACCTAAAAGAATTGAAAATAGGGACTCAAACAGACAATTGAACACTTGGAGGTTCATTGCAACATTATTCATACAAGTTAAAAGGTGGAATCAACCCAAGTGTTCCACAACAAATGAATGGATAAGCAAAGTGTGGTATGTACAATACATACATAATACAATGGAGTATTATTCTGCTAAAAAAGAAATGGGAGTTCTGGTACATGCTACAACATAGATGAACTTTGAAAACATTACACTAAGTGAAATAAACAATACACCAAAGGACAAATACTGTATGAGCCCGCTTATATGAAATAACTGAATAGGCAAATTTATAGAGAAAAAAATAGGACAGAAATAACCCTGGGCTAGGGGTGGGTAGGTGATGGGGAGTTATAGTTTAATGGGTACAGAGTTTCTGCTTGGGATGATGAGAAGTTTTGAATATAGACAGGGCAGATATTTGCACAATGTTGTGAATGTAACTAGTGTCATTGAACTGTATTTTTAAAATGGTTGAAATGGGGCCACCACACATATGACAAGATGCTCAACATCATGGTCAGCAGGGAAATGCAAATCAAAAAACCACAATGAGATCACCTTATATCTGTCAGAATGGCTAAAATAAAAAAACACAAGAAATTACAAGTAGTGTTGAAGACGTGGAGAAAAAGGAACACTTGCGCATTGTTGGTGGGAATGTAAATTGGTATAGCCACTGTAGAAAACAGTATGGAGATTACTCAAGAAATTAAAAAAAATACCATATGATCCAATAATCCTACTAGTAAGCATTTACTCAAAGAGAATGAAAACATGAGTTCAAAAAGATGCCTTCTATGTTTATTGCAGCATTATTTATGACAGCCAAGATATGGAAGCAACTAAATGAACGGATAAAGAAGATATGTGATACATACACACATGCACACACACACACAATGGCCATAGAAAAGGATGAGATCTTGCCATTTCTGACAACATGGATGGACCTAGTATTATGTTAAGTGAAATAATTCAGACAAAGACAAATACCATATGATTTCACTCAGGTTAAATCTAAAAAATGAAACAAAATAAAGAAAAATAAAATGAGACTTATAAACACAAAGAACAGAGAGAAAGGGAAGGGCAAAAATGGATGAAGATAAGTGGGAGATACAAGCTTCCAGTCATGGAAATAAAAGGTACAGCATCCAGAATATAGTCAATGACATCATAATAGCATTGTATGATGACAGATGGTAGCCAGAGTTGTGGTGAACACAACATAAAGAGATGTCGAACTGCTATGTTATACCCCTGAAACGAATGGAACATGGCAGATTTTATGTTAATATATTTTACCACAATAAAAAACAGTGAGAGAAGAGCTTGCTATTTACTGGGTGGACAACTAAAAGGTTAATGATCTAATAGAGATATAAAATATGCAATACATTGTTTTAATAGAAAGACTTGTTCTACTATCAAGGAGCTCAAGAACTAGCAGTACTCAGGTACCTGGGTGGCTCCCTCGGTTAAGTAGCTGCTTTCAGCTTAGGGCATGATCTCAGGGTTCCGAGATGGAGCCCCTCACTGGGCTCCCTGCTAAGTGTGAAGCCTGCTTCTCTCTTTCCCTTTGCCCCTCCCCTCAGGCTTGTACCTACTCACATGCGCTCTTTCTCAAATAAATAAATAAAATCATAAAAAAAAAAGAATTAGCAGTAGTAAGTATATGACTCATCACTTACTCATATTTCAGAATTATGGAGGTCCCCATAACTGGTTTACACCTATCAAGCAATACAAATTCTAATTCTATGGCTCAAGTTAATTACTAATCAACCTTAGTGATGAATGTCAGAGGACTCAAGAGTAACTGAAGAACAGCTAAACTGAAAATCTAAGTACACTGATCTCTTTGTATTCCCTACTAGCAATCACTAGTAGTGATTAAATGACTATCAGAATCCAGGAGAGAAAAGTTAAATGACAATCATTGTGCACAGCAGGTTCTGAGAGCAGAACCAAATGCTATTTCTTACCATTTCTTTTTAAAGATTTTATTTATTTATTTGACAGAGAGAGACAGCAAGAGAGGAAACACAAGCAAGGAGAGTGGGAGAGGGAGAAGTAGGCTTCCCGCTGAGCAGGGAGCCTGATGCGCAGTTTGATCCCAGGACTCTGGGATCATGACCTGAGCCGAAGGCAGATGCTGAATGACTGAGCCACCCAGGCGCCCCTATTTCTCCCAATTTTTACCTTATACAGCACATGCTTTGCAAGGGAAAACCAAACTCCAGTGCCATTCAGATACTAAAGAATTAATTTTATTTGTTCAATTTGTTTGCTTTATTTTACAACTTGACAAGGGATTCTAAAAGAATTGCTCTTCTTAGCTGAAACACCCTGGTATTTTAGGACCTCTTTTGTGACATGACTATGTTTCAAAGTACTTTCCCAAATGTATCAGCTGTACTATGGAACAAAATGATCACCCTTGCTACCTCTTCAGATTATAAGTCAGAGGCTTTTCTCAACAGTGCCAAAAAGGCCTTTGTGCCAGCTGTCATCCTACATTCTCTGCTATGGTCTTCATGCTCTTCCAATTTGGACACCTCACTCTCTTTGAAAAATCTTGCCAGGTAAGTCAAAAGAGACAACATCCTTCATTTTACTCAAGCTGCTTGGAATTAAACCTCTGAGTGAGAGAGGTAACACCTATTCACAATAAATATTCTGTTCTTTAGGCTTCCCTTTTCTGGACTTCTTACAGAATGCCCAGAGGCCAGGCTCTCAAATTATCTAAATATAAACAAAATGCTTGTTTCCTGACTGAGACCTCATCTGCCAAGATTCCACTCAGACTGCTGATTTATAGGTGGCTCTAACTCTCTTAAGTACAGAAGACTCTAATAGACGTGGTGACACTGCCCATGGTCAGGGAAGCAGAACAGCTAAAATAAAATCCACAGCACTCCAAAGAGGAAGAAACAAATTGGGGTAAAACATCCAGTTTCCTTCTTTTTTTTACCACTAGTACTTTTCACTTTACCTCTTGTATTCTAAATTACATGGTAACCTTTTCAACGTAACTTACATGTGTGTCATAGTAAACTGGATTCTTTTAAAATAATAACGTGTATTTTGAAAACAATTAATACAACTAAGGATTTTGGAGGGGAGGGGAGGGGTGGGGGGAGGAGTGAGCCTGGTGGTGGGTAATAAGGGGAGCACGTATTGCATGGAGCACTGGGTGTGGTGCATGGGCAATGAATCTTGGAACACTGAGAAAATAAAAAAATATTTACAATTGAACAAATTATTTATTTATTTATTTATTTATTTGACAGAGAGAGAAAAATCACAAGTAGGCAGAGAGGCAGGCAAAGAGAGACAGGGGAGGAACCTGGCTCCCTGTGGAGCAGAGAACCCAACGTGGGGCTCCATCCCAGAACCCTGGGATCATGACCTGAGCCGAAGGCAGAGGCTTTAACCCACTGAGCCACCCAGGTGCCCCTGAACAAATTTTTTAAAAAAGAGTTTATTTATTTGAGACAGGGTGAGAGAGGGAGCACAAGCAGGATGGAGGGGAAGAGGGAGAGGGAGAAGCAGACTCCCCACTAAGCAGGGATCCCGATGCAGGGCTTGATCCCAGGACCCCAGGATCATGACCTGAACTGAACGCAGACACTTAACTGACTGAGCCACCCAGGGGTCCCTGAACAAACATTTAAGGAAGAAATTTTTAAAATCCAGTATCCTTTTCCTTCAAGTTCATATTTTCACAGGATAGCTGATTCTACAAGCTATACTACTATCATGACTCAAACCCAGGATAACTAACTACAACAGCTTCAGCTGAGCATTCAGTTTTTGGATACTTGGCTATCTTGTCAAACATTTCAGTTTCTATCCAAGAACCAAAAAGTCATTTATTGAAGTCTGCATTTTTATGCAACCCATGTACACAAATACTATAAATCTCCAACTCAGAGTAAGGAAGGCCCAAGGACAATCTACAAACTTGAAGCTTGATAAGGAAAGGGATAGAAAGACATCTCTAGATCACCAGATAACTGAAGGTGAAGTTGACTAATGGTAAAATGTCAATTCCGGCTCTAATTCTTCATCAGAAAGATAAGACAACCCCAAATAGCCTAAGTAAAATTGATGATATTCTAGAAAGTAGTATAAAATATGTAAAAAACATGTATTTGGGGAAATATTCCTGCAGTCAATTTTCTCACTTAAGAACACCAACCAAAGATGTCTCTATTGATTTTGTTAGAGCTGTTAACTTTTCCACCATACCAGGCATTAAAGTTACAAATGGGTTTGCTGCTCTAGTGGTCTGGAAAAAGTATATGCTGTTTCACTGAACTACTGTAAATTTAAATCCATTTCCCCTAGTTCTTAGCTTCTTTTGGTAGAGTACTTCTAACTAAAAGTGTAATAACTATATTGTCATACTTCGGGGTTTATACAGCTCTATCTATGGTGAGGAGGTAGTAAGAACTCATAAGGAAGTAACGTATTCTGGTGACATTTTATAACCTTTAGCAAGCCTGGGGACAACTGAAATCACGTGTTTAAGACGGGAAGCATTACTAATTTGGGATGACTTCTTGTGGCTTTCTTTTTATTACACCAACATCACTAAATGTTTCAGAAACAGATTTCTGGTTTTTTCCTAAATCACTTTTCCTTCATAACATAAAACACAATTTTCTTTTTCAGAAAAGAAATGTTCTTGGTAAAATTTAAGTTAACAAAAGATGGGAAACTAGGATATTAATTTTTAAGTTACTACAAAAGATAATTTTGAAAAATCCTGAGATTTCCATTACCTGTCAGTCAATTCCCCGAGTATAGTTCCTTTTTACAAGAAATCATCTGAGTAACCAAATGAAAAACAATTAAATGACAATTAAAAAAACAATTAAGGGCGCCTGGGTGGCTCAGTGGGTTAGGCCACTGCCTTTGGCTCAGGTCATGATCTCAGGGTCCTGGGATCGAGTCCCGCGTCGGGCTCTCTGCTCCGCGGGGAGCCTGCTTCCTCCTCTCTCTCTCTCTCTCTGCCTGCCTCTATGCCTACTTGTGATCTTTCTCTGTCAAATAAATAAAAAAAATCTTTAAAAAATAAAAAAAAATAAAGATCACTAGCAATCTATAGTCAAAGTGATAGAAAATATTAAAAAAAAATAACAATTAAAATGACACAAAAACAAGGCAGGTACATGACTGCATATTATGTTTCCGAATTGTCATGGGGGTGACTGATAAGAATCAAAGAGAAAAAAACATGGAAAGAGTATTATAGGAAGCCTGTACTGTATTTTGTAATTCAGCTTTCATTCATTTAATAAGTATTGGTTGAGCAATACTTAGGAGTTTAGCAGGCCTTGTGCTCTAAGGACACATCAGAGAACAGGATGCAGTCCTTGTCTTCAAGAGTTTTCAGTTAGTAATACACTGAGATATTTTAATACTTTTTAATAGGGGAGGGGAAGATACTTCCAGAAATTTTGACTTGTGGACCTAAAATTCTAAAAATTTCTTTTGTTTTATTTTTGTTATTCCTGCAAATTCTTTTTGTTATAAAGCTATATGACTGCCATATCTGTGCATAGATCAAGGCTGCCCCATTCTACATGCATAGAAAATTAAGTACTGGAAGGGCCTGTAAAGATCGATTAATCTAACTTAACCTAATTTGTCTAACATATGATGGTGGAAGAGGTCACTTGGCTGCTATGTCTTTAGTTTAATGAGCTTTTCTTCCAAGTAAGCTATAATGTCAGAAATATCTTCATAGCTAGTGCTTTGATAAACCTATGCTTATCTGAAATCTCTCTCTACCTACTGGGTGAGTGATCACATTTAAGCTCATTCTCCTTTCTCCAAATTTAGTGGAAGCAGTCTTTTCTCTCAGGGTCTGTTTTCCTTTAATGGCTATCTTGAGACCTCACCCCTGCACTTTTCTCTTCTTCTCCACTGGTGTGCTCTCTTCTTAACTTTACTTGACTCAGCTTCTCCAGAAGACCTGTCCTACTTGCTGGCCAAATACCAGTGGTCTGAAATCACTCCCTTCATTCACACACCACCTGCTGACCCACACAGCTCACTGAAATACCCCTTCCTACTGCTAGACTTAAACCCTAATCTTAAATGACAGTCTCTTCCTTGTAACTGTTAAAGGCATTATTCCTTTCTTCATTCTTCTTGACTATTCATTGTCATTTTACATTTTATTTCAGTTAAAAAAAAAATACGTGAGCTTGGGAGTCAGAAAGATCTCCATTTCAAGACAGATTTCATCCTGTGCTGGCAGTGTGTTCTCAGCCAAGTCATGGAACCAGCTAAACTTTACTTTATATGCCTGTAAAAAGGGATAATCCTAATTCCTACTTTATAGAGTAATTTTGAGGACTAAATAAGATTATATATGTCAACTTGTTACTGTAATGCCAGGTACCTAATGATACTAAGTGTTGTTTTCCTTTCCTTTTCATAAAACTCTTTTCATTTGACATTGATGATCCCAGTCTGTCCTCTCTCTCATCTTTCAAACTTAACCTGTGTGTCGGTTCTGCAGACCTCAGCTTCCCTCTATGACAAAAACATTCAAATCAACAGACTACTTCCACTGCCTGCAACAAGGCTCATCCCCTATCTTCACACATCTCTCTGGGGGCATTTGTTAGATATCCCACCTTCACTTCAAATTGAACAAGTCTAAAAGCAGGTGCATCTTTCTTCCCCCAGAGGAGTCCCTCTTTCCTCTTTCTTTGAAAATCTTATTTCTCTGTATATCAGCCAAAAGTTCATCTTTGATGCTTTTGTCTTTTATCATCTTCATTTCTTATTTAGTCACCAAATCTTAGAAGTTATCAAAATATCTTTCACTTGTCCCTTCCACAGAGAACTTCTGTCTTACTTCTTCCCTATTTCTAAACCTTCAAGTTCCCAATGCTTCCTAGACAAAGCCCTGTTTCTTCAGTCCAACATTTGTACCCTGCCAAATATAGCCCCTTTGCTCCGTATGTGTACTTCCCCCTGATTCTCCAGTATAGCATGCCCACCAATATCTTGACTTTCCTACCCCATGAGGCTCCTCATATTTATAATTTCCAGCTTCTTCCTTCTCACGTATCCATATTTTTACTTCCAGGCGGAAGTAAGTTGTTAGGAAACAACAAAGCACTATTCCAGCTCTGCATGTGTATTTTATTCCACGAATTTTTACTCCATGTTTTTCCTCAATCACACGGTACCTGGTTCTGTTATTTAATTCTTTCATGTGGTATATGTAGGTAATGTCTTTGAAACAAGACTGTAAGCAAGGACTATTTCATCTCTGTTTTGTCTAGAAGAGTGCTGCATATATAAAAGTAGTTCAATAAATAACTTGTTTTGTTTTAAAGATTTTATTTATTTATCAGAGAGAGAGAGAGAGGGAGAGAGAGTGAGCACAGGCAGACAGAATGGCAGGCAGATGCAGAGGGAGAAGCAGGCTCCCTGCCGAGCAAGGAGCCTGATATGGGACTCGATCCCAGGATGCTGGGATCATGACCTGAGCCGAAGGCAGCTGCTTAACCAACTGAGCCACCCAGGCGTCCCTAAATAACTTGTTTTAATAAATAATATATATAAGGGCACTTGGGTGGCTCAGTTAAGTGTCTGCTTTCAGCTAAAGTCGTGATCCTGGAGTCTAGGGATCAAGCCCTGAGTAGGGCTTCCTGCTCAGCAGAGAGTTTGCTTCTCTTTCTGCTTCTGCCCCTCCCCCTGTGTGTGTGTTCTCTCTCTTAAACAGATAAATACAACCTTCCCAAAACTAAATAAATAAGAGGTCCCTGGATGGCTCAGTCATTGAGCATCTGTCTTTGGCTCAGGTCATGATCCCAGGGCCCTGGGATCGAGCCCCATATCGGGCTCCCTGCTCAGCAGGGAGACTGCTTCTCCCTCTCCCTCTGCCCCTGCTTGTGTTCCCTCTCTCGCAGTGTCTCCCTCTGTCAAATAAATAAATAAAATCTTAAGAAAAAATGCATACATACATAAAACTCATGATAAATAACTGTCCTACACTGGGGAGGGCATGTACGATGGTGAGTGCTGTAAATTATGTAAGACTGATGGATAACAGACCTGCACCCCTGAAACAAAAATACATTATATGTTACTAAAAAACGAACAAAAAACCTGTCCTAGCCCTTTACCTGACTTGGAAGCCTTCCTTCAGATGCAACTGAACACAGAAACTCCATCACTAGTCTGTGAATTGAATTATACAGGTAAAAGGTAGCTGATGAGGTACTTATGCACTTTTATGCCTGGGTTTACAACATGTGCAAAAAGAAAAATGCTGTGTAGGGGCGCCTGGGTGGCTCAGTGAGTTAAGCCGCTGCCTTCGGCTCAGGTCATGATCTCAGGGTCCTGGGATCGAGTCCCACATCAGGCTCTTTGCTCTGCGGGGAGCCTGCTTCCTCCTCTCTCTCTCTCTCTCTGCCTGCCTCTCTGCCTACTTGTGATCTCTGTCTGTCAAATAAACAAGATGTCTAAAAAAAAAAAAAAGAAAAATGCTGTGTAAATGTTAAATCTATAAAATCATAAATGCATATACGTGTCACAGAAATTCTTATTTATTTATTTGACAGAGATCACAAGCAGGCAGAAAGGTAGGCAGAGAGAGGCGGGGGGGTGGGGTGGGGGACAGGCTCCCCGCTGAGCAGAGAGTCTGATGCTCGGAGCTCTATCCCAGGACCCTGGGATCATGACCTGAGCCGAAGGCAGAGGCTTAACCCACTGAGCCACCCAGGTGTCAATGTCACAGAAATTCTTTTAAAGTAATTCAGTTTTATACATACTTTTCATCTCTATTTGGTAAATTTTAAAATAACATTTAGGCAAGACTGCTAATAATACTATGTCTAATTAGCAGAAATAAAAGTATATGTACATTATTTTAATTTCAATTACATTATCATTTCATTACTTGCATAATATTTGCTAAAATTTTTGTTAAGCACTAGGGATAGCCCAAAGATGGTCTCTGCTCTCAGGAAGCTCACTCCTAAAACTGACTATAAAATCTGTTACAGTATGATACAGTAATTGGTATATTCCAGCCATGAACGGAACCAGAACATTGAGCAGTCTGGTGTGGCTGAACTCTAATATTTGTGGCAGCCAATGGAGAGGATACACTGAGGGGGCAGGCTGAGGCTGACCACAAAGATTCCAATGCTCTTTGAAAGGAGGGTGAAATGTAAACAAACAGCATTAGAAAGATAACTGTCAACTTAGGAGGGTGAAATGCAAACAGTAAAATGTTGAGTCAGATAACGTGCCATTATTGAGGTGAGAAATTAGGATAATCTGAACTAAATCAACATCAATGGAAATAAGGTTGGAAAAGCAAAACTAGAGTAGCAGCAATCAGTAGATCCATACATAGGAAGATTTTTTCCCCCATCACATTTGCAACTGGGGAGCAGAAGTGTACAAAAAAAGCATTCTTCTTAGATACTTACTTGCTGTTGTTACTACTTTTGTTTCAAATTCAGTTGGATAAAAATAGTTAGTACATATATTGAGAACACAACTTGGCAGCATTTTTTATAACTTTCACGTTTTGCTTAAGGTTGAAAGTCAAGTCCCTCCAACACACTCCCGCCACCAACACATCCCAGGTCAGTTGTTCTTTAAAAGGATGTAAACTTAAAGGTAGTTAGTCCATTTTGTCAGACACAGAGGCACTACATTTTTAGAAGTGTGATCGCTTCTAGCAAGCACTTTTTCTGGTAAAATGTGGTAGAATACAGATCTGTTATGTGTCACCCTTTTCATATTGGTGCTTAAAAATAAAATTTAAAAACAAACTAAAACAATGAAGGGGCTTAAAGTTTTTCTTGAACAAAGGTATTTTAAAAATATATTGAATAGTTGCAGAAATTCTTTAAACTCCTATGACACAGAGAAGCATTTACTCTTTAAAATAAAGTTATTTTATTATTTCTTATTATGTGGCAATATATTATTGTGGGGTCTGAAATTGAAATAAGATCGCAATAATTTCAACAAATAGCTCCTGCTACTGAATGGGCCCCAGCAGGGAGGACAACCAAGTATGTTCCTATAAATCCTTAAATTACAGAAAACACATAATCACCATTAAGGAAAGAAATAGCAGCAGGTCAAAAGGCAAAAACCGCATTCTGTTCCACTTTAACTGGTAATAAGAAAGTACAGATTAAGGAATGAAGATGTGCGCCAACCACACATCTTCAAAAAAAAAAATTAGTATGTGCTAGGAAACAATCATCCTGGTGGCAAAATGTAATTCTTGTGTAGTATTACAGAGTAAGGGAGTGACTTGCACTCAAATCCCACCCTTTTAAAAAAATGATCTGGATTTGGTCAGTGAGTGGGGTGCTGATTAGGGTGTCCTGGTAGCTCTTAGGTTGAGTGGGATGGAATAAGTTACCTGTCCTCTGCCTATTTTGATTTCATTTGGAAAAGGTAAAAATTAAAGGCAAGAATTATAGTCATCCCTTAAAGACATATAATTCTGTAAGAATTTTCTAAGCCCTTTATATATCTGATCTTACTTGATCCTCACAATAAACATCTCCCACTTAATAGATAAGGAAATTGAGGTCCCAAGTTTTTAAGAAATTGCCAATTAACAAAAGAGGAAAGATTACAACCCAGGCGTCTCGACTCTCAAAACAATGATATTCTCTGGAATGACACAGTTAGGGTTCTTCTAAAGTATAATCAGAGATCAGCGTTGGTAAAAAGTTGAGTATTAAACTTCTCTATAGCAGTAGGAAAAATCATCTTCATTGTATGCACGTAATTATTAAAATACTTGCTGAATGATACACCTTATATTTCCAGTGAAAGCAACAAAAAATAAATCTTTCATGATCGCGTAGTTACGCTAGATTTCTCTGGATACTCAAAATAGATTGCTAAAAAACATCAGTTCTTCTCAATTATAATTATACGTCAATAGTCGCTACTGGACACAAAAGTGCTCTCAATTTTACGACACTATCTGGAAGAAGTTCAACAACACATTGTTAATACTCTACTCCTACAAAATAATTTTAAAGCTCCATGGGAATTTAGATTTGCACAAGTTATTAGGATGTGACCTTTCCCTTAGATTTCTTATTTTAGGATTGACTTAACATTGTATTTCCCCAGTGGGAGCTGTTGTACTTCCTTCGCAGATAAGAAAAATAGCAATCACAAATTATAGTGAGTAAACTTAGGAAAACATATATTTCTGTGATGCAGAAGAAACCAAAATCATAAAAGGAGCCTACACGGCATATGCCTTGAGTTTGAGAGGAAAGCCATGTGGCTTGCTGACAAAAGAAAACAAAAGTCATGCCATTATGGTATTTCCCTGAAATTTATACTTAATTGTTTTTTGTCCCAGCTACCAAGTCTTATGACTTTTAAAGATTACTAAAGATGTTTACGTCACTAAATTTCCTATGTCCTGTCTACTGAGAGTATAAAAGGTTAAAAATATCGAACTTTTAGTAACTTAAATGATTTCAGATCACAGGATCTGGATTGAAGGACAAGGAGTTCATCAGTATAAAGAAAAAAAATTTAGTAACCGAGTTGCTTCACTTTATGTTTCATGGAATAATAATGGCTTCTAATGACTGACCTCTTACATGATACTGTGGTAAAATTTATGTACATTATTTGTAACATATGAGTTGTTGAAAGTATCCAGATAATCAAGAATTTTTTTTTTAAAGGCAAAGAACACTGTGGAAGGAAAGATGATGAAGACATGTATGTTTTTTTCCTAACTAGGTGCCAAAATCAATGATTTTATATGGTCTTAGTTGATGGAAATATTAAAATAAAGAAATATGAAAAGATTAAAAATATTTTTTGAGGGCGCCTGGGTGGCTCAGTGGGTTAAAGCCTCTGCCTTTGGCTCAGGTCATGATCCCAGGGTCCTGGGATGGAGCCCCTGCATCAGGCTCCCTGCTAAGCAGGGAGCCTGCTTCCCTCTGCCTGCCTCTCTGCCTACTTGTGATCTCTGCCAAATAAAATCTTTTTAAAAAAAGTATTTCTTGAGAATGAAAGTGCAGGATATAAATGAGAATTAAGTAACTGTCAAAAGTAATCTTTTGTATCCTGTTATCAGACCTATTTGTGCAATAGGTTTTATTAAAATTACTTGAGAACACGGCTTCATTTGATTTATTACTCAAGAATCTCAAATAATCAAATCTACGATGCATTCTGAAGTTTAATTCAGAGTCTCTATACCACAGAAGCTTTACTTTCAGGCTTAATTTTTAAGAATTTAACTCTCAACATTTTATAGCTGTGCCTAACATTTTTAAGTAAAGATAGTACCCACTGTGGTTGACATACACTTTTTTCACAAAATGTTGTATAATTTAGACAAAGCTAGGTTCTAAAACATTGTTTTGAATGAAACAGAATTTAGAAATCATTTAATACAATCGCTTAATTGCACAGACATTGAGGGTCAAGAGATAACGATGTATCAAATATTACATAGACATATAAAAATATGTGTGTATGCTTATCAAGAACTGGAAGGCAACTTGTAGAATAGTTTGAAAAATAATATTAAGATTATAGATAATTTTTTTCTTTAAGTGATCGGTATCATTATTATTACATTGCTTATTTGATATAAAAAATACAGTAAACTGTATTGCAGTTAAAACCTATAATCTCTACTTCAAATCAGTTACTATGACACTTAACCCTCAAATGAAGGTTTAGAATGAAAAGCAAAGACAAGGGGTGCCTGGGTGGCTCAGTCAGCTAAGCATCTGCCTTTGGCTCAGGTCACAATTCCAGGGTCCTGGGATCAAGCACCGCATCAAGCCCCGCATCAAGCCAAGCATCGGGCTGCCTGCTCAGTGGAGAGCCTGCTTCTCCCTCTCCCCCCCCCACTATGTCTACTTGTTCTCTCTCTCTCTTTCAAGTAAATGAATAAAGTCTTTAAAAAAAGGAAAGAAAAGACAATCAATCACCTCTAATCTTTTTCCTGTTCACTGTAATACATTTTAAACATGTAATCTTGTTTCTTAAAATTTTCTCTATATTGTTATTCTAAAACGACCATTCCCTACAAATATTCAAACCACAAATGACTTACAAGAATTTCATGCAAAGTGAAACAAACCCAATAATCAAAACTCCTCCAAAGCAAAAGTAATTTGTCCTCATTCCTCATTTTATTTCTAAATGGGCCACCTACCGCCTTTTAGGTTTTACAACCAAACATTATCTATGTTCCAATCCTGAAGCCCTGCATTTGTACACAGCAGTATATTTCGGCAGAGAGTTCATTTACAGAGGGCAGGACTGAACTTTGCATGTGAGCACATACAGAAAACGATAAAGATCGTTGTGTCCTATTAGTAATTTACAGAATTGTGATTTGCTCCACCCAGTACACCTCTAATTGAATTCCTCAGCCATAAAATCATGGGGACCAAACAAGTTCAGATATCTTTTATCTAAGCCCTTTTTTCCTCCCTTACCATCAGTTAACATATTTCTTATGGGGCTTTTCTTCTTTTTATAGATTCATTTGTCTTAGTTATAAATTAACCCCACAACCAACTCTCTCTGTGGCCCAGCTCTACCGTGTCCTGTGTACCAGGCTTCTTTTTACATGCAAAATTGATGATAGAGGGGCCATTTAAACAGCCCGATGCCAAATGATGCCCAGGGAATTATCTCTAGATTAATAACAAAATAAAAAAATTCCTCAGGATAAAAGCTCTTGAGCAGAGATTCTCCTCATAGCTGGACACCCTGGCAAAGAAGTGGAAGGCTAACTGCCAGAAACTTCCATTATTTCTTTTTTGCTTTTCAGAAAAATTGTGGTAAAATATATACAACATAAAAATTTACCATGTTAACTCTTTTAAATATACAGTTCAGTGGCACTGAGTACATTCACACATTGTTCAACTAGCACCACCATCCACCATCTCCAGAACTTTTTCATCTTTCCAAAGTAAAACCCAGTCCCCATGAAAAACTAGCTCCCCATCTGTCCCTCTTCCCAGCTTCTGCCAGCCACCATGCTGCCTGCTGTCTCTAGGAATTTCACTGCTCTAGGTACAAACTTCTGTTTTTTCGTGTTTCCCTTGAACTGTGTAAAACAGTGTAGTTCATGAAACTGGTTGAACACACAGAGTTGCCCGCAAAAAATAAAAAACTTCATACAGGAATTCCTAATACTTAGCATTTCATTTTTATGCCCAAATGCTTGGATTGAGACCAAACACTCACGTTTAGATGCCAAAGTATATACTGGTCCCTTACTTTGTCTTCTATCAAGAAGTTGGTCTTTCGATTTGAAATGGCTTCAGGTTTTTCTAAAGTTATACTGATTTTCTAAGCAAACTTAATGCTGCTGTTGATTTTTCTTTAAGAATCAAAGTTCCCTTAGTAGTACTTGTACTCACTGAATTCCCAGACATTTGACCTAAAAACAGTATGATCTTCCCTCATTTTCACCATTCAACTATACAACTTCTCCTTCTCCTAATTCTGAGTTCAGATGTTGCCTTCGGTAGTGAAGATTGGTGGGCCAAGGGATTATTAATGAGATCTGAACAGTCTTACAGTTTGGGTTTGAAAATTCACATCAGACCCTGATCATCACCAGCTAAAAACTTGCTAAGAGATGGTTCCCGAGGAGGCAGAGCCTCATGGCATTTCCCACACACAGGTCTTCTAGGGGACTGGAAGTAACTCTCTGAAATATTAAGTGAAGGCCGAACTTGTGGAGGTAGGGACTGCAGTGTATATGGCTAGGATTAAGAAACACAACTCAAAGAGTACCCTTGATGAAAAGAATGCCCCTGCTTCTCTCTGTTTTAAGATGTGCAGACAAACAGAAAGTCGCCCTATAAATCAATGAAAATGATTATTTAGGGACTCCACTGGGACTTTTAAAGAACTTTTCATTTCAAAATAATTTGAGGGTTACAGAAAAGTTGCAAAGACAGAACACTCCCATGTACCCCTCACTTGGCTTCTCTGGCTGTTGACCTATTACAACCACAGTACAATGATCAAAACTAATAAATTAACATTGGAAAATACTATAAACTACTTTCTTTGGACTTCATCAGTTTTTCCACTAATGCCCTTTCTCAGTTCTGGGATCCCACATTGTGTTTAGCTGCCATGTCTTCTTATTCTCCTCCAAATCTAGGGTAGTTCCTCAGTCTTTTTCTTTTTTAACAGCTTTACTGAGGTATAATTAATATACAAAACCTGTATATATTTAACTACACATTTATTTATTGATTCAGTCACTTATCTATATCAGTGTGGAATAATGTATATCTATTTTATTTGGGGAGTTATAATCCAGTACTATAGCCATTTATATTATTGCTCAAAATCTTTCAGCTTTGGCCACTGGGAGCTGGAAAAATGTGAGCAATAAAATAAATAACTGTAGTATCATATTTTAACTCCCCAAATAAAAAAAAATATGTGTATTAGTATTAGATATTGAAACTAGTTTCTCCTTTGTGAGCAAGGATCATGGATGCATGTCTTAGAGGGAACCAGGCAAGGTATTTTTATTTTTATCTCAATTTAATTGTAAGTATCACAGGAAACTAAAATAATATACTTGTACTTGAGACTTAATTCTAAGGATCTAAGTTATTTTTTAACTTCTAGGTCACTCTCTTATCTTTGTTTTGTCTTACACAAATACATTATTATGTTCTCCTTCAACTGACTGGTAAATTACAAAGCAGAAAGTATTCTGATAGCCAAAATAAGCTCTCTAAGAAATTTTACAACAAAATACTATGAAGAATTTGCATGTTCTTTTAAAACAATGCTTTAAAATACCAATTTAGTAAAATAAATTCTGCATTTACCTACCGTGAAAGGGCAACTCTTGTTTGAGAAAATGGTCTTATATACTGGCTTAGAGTTGGCGTCTTTCAAATCTGAACAATTAAAAAAAAAAACACAAAACATTTGATATACACATACTCAAAAGTCTTAGACAACTAGGCTGCCAAAATGTAAGGAAAAAATAAATTTATTTTTTCTGTTAGATTTCATTTGGAATGTTTGTTTTCTTTGATTTTAATATTCTCTAGAAGTAACCAACAGACTACCAACTGTAAATCACACAGGGCTGGAGAATCTTCTTAAAGAGACATGTATTAGATTTACTTTACCTACTTTCCTACTCTGTCACTGATCATGGGTTAAGGTTCTTTATCTCATCCATCTTTTACATCAAATTAATAATGACACCTATATTACTGGACAGACTTCAAAAAAACTAGATCTTAAAAAGATTAATAATCTCAAAAGACAGGTGTTTGCTAAAAGTTATACATAGCAAATATGCTATTATTAAAATACAGAACCTCATTCTAGATGGCACATGGCTATTAAGCCTACAGTGAAAGTATAGTCATGTATCACAACCATTTAGGGACAGGAGACGTAGCATATTCCATGTGGAGATTTTTAAGAGGAAGACCCAGAGAGCAAAGAATTCAAGAAAATGTGCCAAAGGTCTCAGGATTCATATCCTTGGCTCTTACGAAGGTCTCAGGGATCTGAGAATAGCTGTACATTCCATAAAGACAAAACAGCATCTAGTGCCAAAAGCTTTATCATAGGGGCCTTAATAGCCCGAACTTCCAGACCCAATGAACTACACAATCTAACCTACACAAAATTCCAACTTTTTTCTTTTTTAATTTTATAGCTTTGCAAACTTGAAACTTGCAAAAACTATCCTATTACCTGATATGTAACATCAAAGTAGTGGATTATGAGTATAAAATGTTTGCCCATTTTGTTATTTCTAACATGAAAGAATATAAACTATAGCCAATGAATTTTTTTGTTGTTGTTTCTCTAGCACTATTTAGTACTTCTCTTAACACAGACTCAACACTAATAATAAAGTAATTATTTGTTTTCAGAATGGGACATATTCTTCTACAGAAAACTCTGACCCGTCAGTATTTTAGACTGGTACGTTTTGTTTTCTGACTGATTACCAACCTGTATCAGACCAATTTACATAAATGCTCTCTCATTTGTTAGTCAAAAACGAAAGGAATATCCACACCAAAACTATTCATTGCATATAATATGTATAACACATGAGGGACAATTTTTATCTCTAATGGATTATCACTTTGAGGTTTTTGTTTTTGTTTTTGTTTTTGTTTTACATTCAATTAAACTAAAAAGGGCTTAAGTATATGGGAGGAAAAAGGAAAGAATATTAATAAAGAAAAACGGGAACAAAATCTCTATCTGAAAAAAATTAAAGAATGCTGACTCCAAGTTAAGAGCAAATCATACTAGCTTTCCTTGACACTGGTCTCAATTTCCCTTTGAAATACATATGCGTTCATTAAAAACAAGAAAAAGGTAAAGATAAGTATTCTTAGCTCATGGTCCTAAGAGTTAGATCGAACAGAAAACTGGGCTGGCTCCTGCAGCTTTCAGAGACAGACGGGATTCTATAATCTTTCCCCAAACCCTTCCTATAACTAAGATCAATAATCTCCTTTCTGTACCCACTTAGAATTGCACTGTACCACACACAGAAGGAGCCGTTTCCAAACATTAGCTACTGTAGAGAAGAAACAAGAGCGGTTCTGGGGGTAATGTATACCAAGTTTTCTTTCACATTCTCCATCCAGTCAGTTAAACACAGCTTGGTTTTATTAATTAGATTATGAATCCTTCTACTCATTCCCATTCACCAATTGGCTTCTTTCAAATCTGAACCCCTGACATTTCAACACAACCCACATGAGACAGGGGCCGTTCATACCTACTCATCCAACTTTTTATGTTCTGCTAAAAATCGTCTCTCAGATGTAAGTAGATAGTAATGCAGACCAAGGGGCAATTTACTCAAACTAATTTGTCTGAAATGGTAGAAGTGGCAAAAGTTGCCTTAAGAAATAGAAAAATAATTAGCAATGAAAGCCACTGAAAACTTATCAAAGAATTACTTCCCCAAAAGCTCTGGGCCTAGATAATTTTCTAGATTTTTTTTTTCTAACTTTCAAGGAAGAGATAATTTTCTTGTTACAAAATTATTTATGAATAGAAAAAAATACAGTGACCAATTTTTTCAAAAGTAGCATGATATTGATGTTAAAACCTAACAGAAAATGAAGAGAAAAATACCAGTTCTACTTAGTAATATTGATTTAAAGCTATAAATAAAATGCTAATGAACAAATTCAATCATATACTAAAAGAACAAACCACCACAATCAGGTTGGATTTACTTCAGGCAAAGATTTACCTCCAGAACATTTATTAAATAACGTGTCAGAGCACTAGGTCAAGTTTTAAAAGAAAGTAGATGATTATCTCAACGCAAAAAAAGACTCAACAAAATGCAACAGCCATTCTTGACATTGTTCCTTTAGAACACTAAGAAACTTTAATAACAGAAATATTTATCTCACTCAAACTTATAACCAATATCATCTCATTTGCTAAATACTACAGCAGCGTTTCCCAAAATGTGTTTTGTAGATAACTAGTTCCTTAAGACTTTCTATCAGAGAGGTTTCCACCATAAAGCAAATTTGCTCACATTATTCCTTTTTTGGAGATTAAGAAGGTACAAAAGCATTGTATATACTCTGTGGGCCCAATACCTAAAACAAAAATCAACAATAACACTGGGTGTTATACGCAAACAATGAATTGTGGAACACTACATCAAAACCTAATGATGTACTGTAGGGTAAGTAATAAAAAAAAAAATCTGCCTTAACTCAATTTGAAAATGTGTCTTCACTTCCTATTATTTTACTCCTCAACCCACTTTACTGTGGTTTTTGCCCACCTTTCTACTGACACTAAGGCAAAATTCATACACTGTTTCCTTCTTGCTAAATTCTTTAGACTTTTCTTGATTTTCACTCTATTTATCCAAAGCTGTGCTGATAAATATTTAACAAGTGGTTCTCCTTACAGGTGAAAATGCCCCGATTTGCAGTGTTTGCCAGTTTCTGTGGTGTCAATACTCCCCCCAGGATTGAGCAGAGGCTATTGACATAACATCACAGAGCGCTGGGGTGGGCAGCGCTGGAGCAGGGGCTCAGGCCACATTGCATTTCTACCACTCAGACACAATCGAGAGGAAAACAACAATATAAAACAATTAGGAAGTGATGTCCGAGGTGTGTTTATTGCTTTTGTTTTTTTTTTCTTTTTAAACATAACTTGTTTAATTGCAAGTATATACCATTGTATTTTAGTTTATTTTTTATTTTATTTATTTATTTATTTTTAACCATTGTATTTTAAATAATGGCTGTGGATAATAATGGGCTCTCAGAAACCCTGAAAATTTTAACAGCTCACTTTCACAAGCCGGTCTGAGCTGGCTTCGGCACATTGGTCTTCTGCAGTGTTTGGTATTTTGTCCATCCTTTACCACTGAAATGGTCTCCTTCTTTATTTGCCTGAAGACCAGTTTCTCCTAGCTCTTATCCTGTCACATGACTATGATTTCAGCGCCTCTTCTTGGTACCTCTTCTTTCTGAGCTTTTCTATCTTATGTGTCCTGAAAGTTCTTTCCTGGTTCACTCTTACCCATAAAATCTGCTTGTTTATAGCTCACAAATTTTTATCGGCAACTACAACTATTCTTGCAAGTGTTCTAATTCTGCATTTCCAATTTTTTTTCGGACACCCCTACCTGAGGTTCTTTGGGAACCTCAAGCTCAAAACCACCCAAGCCTACTACCTATCTTCCCCCACTAAGGAAGGAAAGAAACACAACTCAACACATAATTGGGCTGCTCCTCATTCCTTGCAAGATTAAAAGGAATTCTATTCTCCACTCAGATCCCTCAAAACATGTTATAGAACATTCAGTTCATAATAACAAGCAACCTTCTCATATCCCTTTTCCCTACATCCTTCAATTTTTTTCATTTACCACACTCTCCAAAATGTCTCCCCACCCAAACACCTCACTAAACGTTTTCTCTATTCCCAGCCCAGTAAATTTATTATCTTTCCCTCTTCCTCCCCTGTTCAGCACTTTATCATGTCCTCCAGGTTTTCCCATTCAGTCCCTTTCTACTTATATTCTCTAGCACTTCCTCACAAAAAATAGGCAATGACCTTGTAAGATCAACTTTTCTAAGGGTAAGGGAAGAGGGTGTTGTATTATCAAAAGAAGATTCTCTTTGGTGGATTGGGGGAAAGTGAAAGTATATGAACACACTCAAATGACTAATTTTTAATCCCATCAAACTAAATTTCTCACCATCCTCCCCCTAAACAGCTGATGGATTCCATCAGTGGCCAGACTCAAGAAGAGCCAATTCTATCCTTCCCTAGATTTTTACACTAGCCATACAAAATTTGCTATTGAACTTACCTCTCTATCCTGGGATGACCAAAAAAAAAAAAAAAAGAAAGAAAGAAAGAAAGAAAAGAAAAAAAAAGAGGCTTGATTTTGATTAAGAGGAATCTAAGAGGGAGAGAAAAATGGAACTGAACAATCTCTTAACAGTGGTGGTTTTAAGTGATGGTGGAATTACTGAATATAATTTAAAGATTTGGTGACATGATTTACCTCGTCACAGGTAACAAGAATAAGTACTTCCAGTTTCTTAGCACTTACAAAACACATAAACTGATGCAGTGGACCTGAACAACTTAAAGTTTAGATCTAATCCATAGTTACACCTGAATATGGTTATACTTCTGTAGATCTGTTACGTGTGGAATGGAGGTAGCGGTGTTGGTAGAGTGTAGACATCTCTTTCTCTGCCAAGTTAAACACTACAAAATTAGGCTTTTGTTAAAGAGTATAAGACCGGGTGTCTGTATTCAAACTGCCTGAGTTCAAATCCTCATTTCATCACCTGGAAGGTTATTTTTGCCTCTCTGTGCTTATTTCTTCATCTGCAAAAGAGAGATAATAGTGTGTACTTTCTATGGTTGTTTGAAGAATAAAATGAAATAATGTAGGCGATGCTTAAAATAGAGCCTGATAAGTACTCAACAAATATTAAATATTACTATCAATAGCTAGATTACTTTTTTGGTGCTTGAGATAATTAAAGAACAGTCCTTTAGAAGGATAGTTAAATGACATTTTGGCGAAAGATTTAAGCTATGGAGTAAAGGGTAGACTGAACAGAGAGAAAGCATTCTCTAAACATGAAATCATATGGTTACATTTATAAATCAAATATAAACTAAATTATCCTAGTGGCAATATTACTCCAAAAAGTCATGATAGCTATTTAGGACTAGAAGTAGAATGAGACAGTAGATTTGAAATAAAAAAACGACAATCATTCATTGAGCATCTGATACTTGTTAGCAGTGTTCTGGGCACCGAGCATAAAGAATGAACAAAACAGACAAAAGTTCCAGCTCTTGTGTAATGGCATATATGAAGACATAATAAATGTGGATGAACTAGAGAGTACTACGCTGAGTGAAATAAGTCAATCAGAGAAAGACAATCATCATATGATCTCTCTGATATGAGGAATCTGAGAGGCAGGGCAGGGGGTTGTGGGAGGGCAGGAAGAGGAAAAATGAAACAGAATGGGATCAACCATAAGAGACTCTTAATCTCATGAAACAAACTGAATGTTGCTGGGGGGTTGGGAGGTAGGGAGAAGGAGGTTGGGTTATGGACATTGGGGAGGGTATGCGCTATGGTAAGTGCTGGGAAGTGTATAAGCCTGAATATTAACAGACCTGTACCCCTGGGGCTAATAATACATTATATGTTAATAAAAATAATTAAAGAAAAAAACTAGATCCTGAAGGATCATGTGATATATCTGGTATACCCACCATTTGGAAAAAAGAGATGAAACTAAGGTTGTTAGAGACAAATACGAGTTATCTCAACAAGCTACTATGTTTTACTAGATTTACAAATCAAGGTCCATTGAACCCCTTCTCTCAGTGTGAAGATTAGTGATTCAAAAATCTTTTATAAAATCCACTGGAGTCCATGTATAAGTGATAACCAATTTCATTTCACCTCAGAAAGAGCAACATAAACATGTTCATAAACATGAACATTTTGTTCATTTTAAATTCAGAGGACATCCCTACTTCATCATTTGACTAGTAGATAAAAATACATTTAATTTCCATATTAGAGACCCAACCAAAGAGAGAGATACTAGGAACTGGGAAACAGAAAGAAAAACGGAAAACAGCCACTGAGGGAGAGAAACAGAGACAGAAAAAAAAAGAAGAAAAAAAGAGACAGAATGTAAGAAACACCAAAAATGAGGGAGGTGAGGAGGAGAGGGGCAATGGGAAAGAGGAAGTTAGAAGAAGAGCTAGAGCAGGAACTGAGGGTACAGCCAGGAGACCTCGAAAATCCAGATTAGTCATGGGTAATAACTTTTTACATTTAAGTTCAGCTATTCATTTCAGATATAAGCATCAGAAGTCATCATCATTGGTATTTTATATACTGTACGGAAATTAAGAAACCACCAAAGTTTTCACATGGGTAATTATATACAAATTCTACCTTCAGGAGACTATCTCTGTTTTTATCTAAACTCATATTTTCCCTACTTTGGTGCCTATGCTCATATAATTTTTCTACTCAAAGTGCTTTGTCCACCATAACTCCACATTCAATGAACAATTCTCAACAAATATGTACTGAGTACCCACAACATATTAGATACTGTTCTAGACACAATTTAAATTTTTATACATATTTTAGTGAAAATGTGCTATTTTAACAAAATATTGTTTTTTAAAAATTAATTAATTAATTAATTAATTTTTATATATAAACA
The DNA here is from genome assembly GCF_030435805.1 of Mustela lutreola. NCBI lineage: Eukaryota > Metazoa > Chordata > Mammalia > Carnivora > Mustelidae > Mustela > Mustela lutreola. The sequence goes on along the minus strand of NC_081291.1, from coordinate 54,158,916 downwards.
TGTATTTTTATCCCCAGGGATACAGATCTGTGAATCGCCAGGTTTACACACTTCACAGCACTCACCAAAGCACATACCCTCCCCAATGTCCATAACCCCACCCCCCCTTCTCCCAACCCCTCTCCCCCCAGCAACCCTCAGTTTGTTTTGTAAGATTAAGAGTCACTTATGGGGGGCGCCTGGGTGGCTCAGTGGGTTAAAGCCTCTGCCTTCCGCTCAGGTCATGATCCCAGGGTCCTGGGATCGAGCCCCGCATCGGGCTCTCTGCTCTGCAGAGAGCCTGCTTCCTCCCCTCTCTCTCTGCCTGCCTCTCTGCCTGCTTGTGATCTCTGTCAAATAAATAAATAAAATCTTTAAAAAAAAAAAAAAAGAGTCACTTATGGTTTGTCTCCCTCCCAATCCCATCTTGTTTCATTGATTCGTCTTCTACCCACTTAAGCCCCCATGTTCCATCACCACTTCCTCATATCAGGATTAACAAAATATTCTAATAGACTTGAAGAAAAATGATTTTTCTTCTTCTGCAGCTAAACTTTTTCTTCATCTAATGCCATAACCACTAAAAAAATCCTTATGACCATAATGTCCTTTATTTAAAAGCACTCTAGAATTTTCCCCCAAATCCAGTTAGAATATCACTCCCGTGGGAGTCAGTCCTCTGGATCCTCCAAAGTGCAATTAATCTGTGAAAATTCCAGCTGCTAAATATTAACAATAACAGTTGGAAGACTGTAATAACTAAGTAAAAACATTGAATAATAAAAGTTATTTGAACTTTCACCCACGGCAAAATGGAATACTGAAGACATTACCAAAATGGGTAGTCAGGGCTGGTCTTGTTCAACCACAGCCATACATCACAGGAGGAAGAACAAATGATTTTAAGATTAGCAGTGTGACTGTGATTTAGATAACTCACTTCTGTAGATATTGCATTACTTGTAAAAAAACATCACTTGGAAGAGGAACTTACCACAAATATTAAAGGTGGAATTAAATGATGGCTGAGAACCCATCAGAACTGTATTTTCTTTAAAAAGAACTATGACGGGGGGGGGGGGGTACCTGGGTGGCTCAGTCGTTAAGTTTCTGCTTTCAGCTCAGGTCATGATCCCAGGGTTCTGGGATGGAGTCCTGCAGCTTCCCTGCTCATCGGGAAGCCTGCCTGCTTCTCCCTCTCCCACTCCCCCTACTTGTTGTGTTCCCTCTCTCGCTGTGTCTCTCTCTGTCAAATAAATAAAAATAAAATCTTAAAAAAAAAAAAAAAAGAACTATGGAACCAACCATACGGATATGCTTAAAATTGAACGCGCATTCAAATTTAGGGAAATGTAATTACGGGTCTTGACGAAAATGTCCAGACACTTAGCAGACACTGGTTTTCCAATATGGTCAATAGCAAAAGAAATAAGTCTATGAAGTTAATATTACAGATGAGGGAATTGCTACGTTATCTCCTATAAAACGTCTAGTTCATTTGTCCTATCAGACAAGACTCCTTGACTGATGGCCATTCAAATTCCACATGAATGTCTCTACTGACAAAGTATCTGCTTCTTCACAAGGCAGCCTTCCCAACTGCAGCAACTGGAATCCTTCCCTCACGCTGAGTGGAAGCATGCCTCCCTTTAATTTCTAGCAATCCTGTGACAAAGAGCTGTCTATGATGCAGGAAGCTCCATAAGGGAAGGGACCTGTCTGTCTTGCTTACTGCAACAGTCCCAGTGGCTAGCACAGTGTGTGACACATAGTAAACATGCCATAAAAATGAGTCCGTTGCTGAGGACTGCCCCATAGGACTCAGTCACAAAGTCCAGTCCATTTGTTCTTTAGGGAGGTGGTGCTGTAACTCGGAGGTGAAGGAATTTTCAATCCATTGTGGCTACTTCAGTAGAATGCAAAATGATGGGCTTGCATGTTATGACAATATAAAATTTTTAATGTGTATCCTCCAATTTGCACTTACCTTGTACCAAGCCAGAAACAGAGGGTTTATTAGCAGATCGGTCTCATTTTCCCTACCTCTTTGTTCCTACAGGCCCTCCTCATTTTATGTCCAGATGTTGCGATAGCCTCCTGTTTTCCCTGCACACTACTGCCAAATTAATCTCCTGATTAAATCATCTCACTCTTTTTCTCAAGACCTGGAATCTCACCACTCCTTATAAGATAAAACCCACACTCCTTTGCCTGCATTCCAGACCCTTTCTCATCTGACCTAAAATCTCTGTCTCCAGCCATATTTCTCCTACTCACATACACGTGCTACATTCACTTCAAATGCATCGATCTCGGCAGAGTTTCCCTCAATCCATGCTTACGCACTATTCCAGACTTTGTTTTCTTACACTGGAAATTCCTTTCCCCTCCTTTTAGGCTGCCTCAAACCCTAAACTTTTTGTTTTGTTGTTGTTGTTGTTTTATGGGGCAAAATTCACAGAACACAAAATTAACTATTTTAAAGTGCACAACTCAGTGGTATTAAGCACATTCTTCAAGCTGTGCAACCAGCACCTCTATCTAGTTCCAAAACATTTTAATCACCTCAAAAGGAAATCCTGTACCCATTAAGCAGTCTCTCCCCTTTCCCCCTTCCCCCCAGGCCCTGGCAACCACTAATCTGCTTTCTTTCTCTATGGATTTGCCTATTCTGGATATTTCATATTAAAGGAATCCTACTTTAGTTCCCTTCTTTGTTTCTTTTTCTGCATATTTTTTAGGTTTATTCCCCACCATGAGGTTACACTTTCAATCTCCTAACTTCTCCAGTCTAGTTTAAACCTTCCCTTCTCTACATGGTTTTTTCAGGGTATACCGTCCAGGCCACACTGATCCACCATTCTGTGAATTTTTGTTGCATTTGTTTTCTGTCTTGTTTTATTTTCTAGCTCTTAACCATATAAATTCTATGTTTGAATTTTACCCCATTTTGATTCATGTAGATTATAATCTCCTTCTTCCTGTCTCCCTTTTTGCCTAGAACATAGTTGAACATGTGTGCAATCCACTGTGTCCAGCCACATAGAAATGAGTAACAAAATGAGGAAACTGAAGTCTGGATCGTTAATGAGAGAAAGCTTCAAACCCATTTCACTTCTTCATCTTTCATTTTATCAAGCTCTACCCTCCCTACCATTTTGCTTCTCTCTGGTATCGTGTCTGTCGGGCCCTTCTTTGCCCTAGTGGGAGGTGAATAGGTGTGGTTGCAGAAGGATAATGGCAGGCTGCCCAAAGCTGGATAGGGTACAAATTCCCTGCATTGATCTTTGGCTATGAGACTCCTATCTTCCTTCTACTGCCACAGATGAGGGACTGTGGAGAAGAGGGGGTGGGCAGAGATGCCACAAAGCCATGTAAGAAAAGGTTCCTCTATTTGCTTTTCTTTTATATGTAAATCAGTTTCTTTGGCATTTTTATTTAAAGTTGCTCATAAACCCCTATCTGCCTTGTGAAAGGAGATTAACTGTTAAATAATGATGACGATAGTACTTGTGATTCATATAGGAAATAGAGTGATTAAATTATTTTGCATATTATAAACAAATTAATAGGCCAAAACTTGATGGTGCTTAATCTAATACTTCATGAAATATCTGGAAAGGAACCTGTTTATTTTATGCCTGAGTAATAAGTCTAAATGATATTTTCTATTATACATTATTATGAGCTTTTCTCCAGTTGTAGTACTAAATAGAATCTTACAGTTGCCGTTGGAAGCCTCCAAACAGGAATGTAAAACAGTGCTCTGGCCCTTAGGCCATTTAAAACCTGTTTTTCTGACCAGAACAACTAAAAGATCCAACATAGAATGCTGAAGTCTATAATTAACATTTTTTCCCCCTTTTCATATCGCATTTTGCCTGCTTTAGAATAGTAAAATGGAAATATCTTCTGGCATTAATTTCAAATTATTATGTATCATTAAAAATGTTAAATAAAATACAAATTAACATTTTATTTTATCTTTTCAAGACTTTCTTTTCTTTTTTTTTTTTTTTTAAGATTTTATTTATTTATTTGACAAACAGAGATCATTTATTTGACAGGCAGAGAGAGAGGAGGAAGCAGGCTCCCTGAGGAGCAGAGAGCCCGATGCGATGTGGGGCTTGATCCCAGGACCCTGGGATCATGACCTGAGCTGAAGCAGAGGCTTTAACCCACTGAGCTACCCAGGTGTCCAGGCGCCCCACAAATTAACATTTTAGAGAGTAACTGAGGGAATTCCTTTAATATGTAGAGAATAGCAGCACTGAGAATCCCAAACAAGTGACCCTAAAAAAGCATAAACTTGTCCTCAGAATCAAATCAAGTTTAAAATTATTTATAAAGTACTTTGGATGCACCCAGCCCCCCATGCTACAGGCTATGAATTAGGGAAATTAAGTTTAGAAGTATTTATAAAGCACTGATAATATATCCAGTTCCCTACACTATAGACCATGAATTAGGAAAAGTATGTAGTACATACGTATGTAAGAGGAATAAGAACTACAACATCATTTCTGTCCTCTGAATTAACAATTTTGCTTGGTACACAGAAGTTGTGCAGAAAAATTATAAGACATGACAGCAAAGAATCAGCAAATAAAATGTGTAATCCAGAATATGGAACACATTAAATCACATTTCAGGGTAGATCTGCCTTCTAATCGTTTTACTTCAGCTGAGATTAAAATTAGTTTGCATTTTCTGAATTCGAAAGCTAGTGGCCAGTATAAATATTTTACACATGTGTTGTATGACAACAGAAATCAACCTCACCTTTAAAAACTTCATGTGCATAATAAAGACAAATTAATTGTGTGTCTGTATGGTGCTTTGTCAGGATCCTAGATTGTTCCAGCAGACATAGTGAATTACACAGAATGAATCATGTGCATGGCTTAAAGATGCACACCAAACCAATATGCTGTGTTAACCTGCTTAGGTATTTTCTCAGCTTTTACTGAGCTGTGGTAATTTGCCTCCCTAGTGCTAGATGCTGGTTTACAGAGACCCAGCGTGGTGTACTCTCAAGACTGAGAAGCATTAGTCTGACCCTCTGGCCATGTTTCCAAGTCGGTAGATTTTCCTTCCTATGTAAGAATATCTAGTATTGAAAAGCAAGCAGTCATTCATTAAATGTCTGTGGAGTTTGTGAAATTGAATAAACTATAGCAAAATCTGCAAAACTGGAGAATTTTGGTTATATCTGAAGTAAACCCTACTCTACTTTGCCATGTCAGTCTACATATGAATGGATTAACTGTACTTCACATAAATTCCTTCAAAGTGTATTCGTCCCATGATTCTCCAAACTGTCATGTGGTTCAGAACTTATTTTTAAGTGGTCAATAAAATATTTTCTGTCACTGTAACATCAGAACTAAAATGGGAGACAATTTGTATGTGAATATGGAATTTGGAAATAGCTGTATTAAGTAATTTGACCAAAGGAGGCACATTTGAAATAATATCTGGATCTCCTTTTTACTCAAATATTATATTCTAAATATGTAAAAGTTCTTCACAGGCTTTTAAAGAAAAGTAGCTAACTTTATTTCCCAGGGGGAAAAAGAGTGTTGTTGGTTTGTTTTTGTTTTTAATTTTAACCAGATAGTCCCAATGAACTTTGTTTTATATTTCTATTAAGTATAAATAATATTTTGGAAACGGGGTTACAAATTCACTTGCATAGCTCACCTTTACATATAGTCACTGTGAGAACATAAAATAAATAATCCTTCTGCAAAGTAAATAATCACTTTGTCCTTTGGATTTTCAATAACAGTAATACCTTATTAACAAAAGATGCACTCTACCTCCTTTGTTAGTAAATTTGTTACTGAGAGAGACACAAAGTAATGTGTCTCATTATACATAACACACAATGCATACATATAACTTAAAATAATATAGTAATAAGGGATCCAGGAAAAAGGATGCAGGTTCTCCTCCATTCACAACTAATTCAAAGATAGCCACCGACTCTGTGTTGGTCCAGCAATGCTGTCTTGTCACAGGGGAAAGGCCAAAACTGTGGGCTTCTCTTAGATATCACCTCTCCCACTACTCTTCTTGTTAAATCTAGTTAGCAATAATTGTAAACTCCAGGGGAGATGGAATTTGTTGATTGCTTTTTCCTTCTTCTCTAAAATAGTCTTGGCACAAAGGAGGAGCTCAATAGATATTTGCTGAACAAATTGAGGACTAAATCAGCAGAAATGGAGGAGGCAGAAAGAAGAGAGAAAAATTCAATATCCCTGACAAAAGATTTTTAGAAGTTTTTAAAACTCTGTCTTCATTCAGATAATGGTTATTCTGAAGACATCAAGCTGATATAAACTTCTCAAAAGAAGTTCCAAAGAAATTGACAAGAAAAATGTAACCTGTGACCTGGGTCAAAGGCAAAACCACTTAATTTTCCCTTTGGGATTTCTAGAACAATGCAACAGAAAAAAGGAAAAATTAATTAATTCAAAGGTTACTGCTCCGTTTATGTGTGTGTGCGCGCACATATGTGTATATAAATAAAGTCTTTCTCTGTGTATGTATATTTACATAGTATATTAAATATGTTATATATTAAAAATATGCCTTTTACAGTGTTCACTCAGAAGCCTGACTAGAGTTTTAGAAACCTGAATTCCCTTGCTATCAATAACTACCCTACCATGGAATCATTTATTTTTATAAAAAAAAAATAGACATACATATTTTTTAAGAAAAAAATTTTAAAAGGGTGGCTTTAAATCAAAATAATTCCAGAAACTACTTTTTAAAAATTCTGTGTTGTCAGTGTACGCTAAAGATCAAATAGCGAGTGTAGGCCCAAAGAAATAAACAAAATCAAATCTGATGTATGAATGAGAAAATTAAGAGACTGTAACAGAGATGGGATATTTTTCTCCTCCCTGATAGAGGTTAGTTAGTCAAACAAAGAGTACAGAGAAGTCCAATATGTGAAATAAAATTAAGTATGAAATAAAATTGGGTATAACCAAAAAGAATTCATGTGGTACCTTACGTTATTGTCAATGGCTTTCAGGATATAGGTAGAGGATTCTCGATGTTTAATCAACTCTTTGTCTTGATTTTTACTAATCAGAATTAAAGACATACTAAAAAACAGAAAAGCTATAAACATATGTTCTTAGTTTCAGAAATAATTTTATATTACTGGCTGAACTTTGAGAAAGAGAGAAAAATATAAAAATTTTTAAAAGCCCTCCATGATCTCACTACTTAATATAACTGTCGTAAGTTTTAGATATTCCTTCCCTTCCAGATTTTTTTATATACATATATTTATATAAGATTGCAATCAATAGCGCATATACACTTTTATGCTACTTTAGTTAATATTTTTCAGATTTATTACCATTTCTAAATTGTCACTAATGATGATATCATATTCCACCTAGTAATCATACCATAATTTACTTAACTATTCTCTTGTTATTGAATATTTAAGTTACTTCTAAATATTGGTTCCTATAACATTGCTCTTATGAAAGTCTTTGGGTATATTGCTTTCCCTATATCCTCCACGTCTTCGGGAAATGTTCCGGAAGTAGAGGTATAACATCTCAGTGTGTGATATACTACCCAACTGCTTTTTAAGCACCCTGAATTCAATCACAGTGACATCAGAAATACAGGAGTACAAGTTTCTTTAATTCCAGAACTAAAGAATTTTAGAATTTAAAAAAAAACCATCACTAATAATCACAAGGAAATATGGATTTTCTACTTTTACTAAACCAGAATTGGAGCTTATACCCATATCTTGTAAGTCTGTTTAACATGGATCCTCTAGGGGTGACTCATCCTTGGTGATCTTATAAAATCCAGTCCCAAAGTTTTGTCTTTGATCCTGGAGGCTCAGGATTCCTAGCAACCATTCTAAGGTAAGAAGAACCAGTGATGCTCAGACTACAAGTGAGCTGGCTAGCTTCTCGTGACACAAGCTTACTGACAACACTGACCTTCTTTAAGTAATACAATGCCAAGCCAAAGAGGTTAATTTTATGGGATGATCCCCAAAGAGTCTATCAAAGGGAGAATACAGCAAAGAACTTAACTATAGGCAAGGGTAAAGCCTACTAAAAATAATCCAAACTAAGTGCACTGATCAACAGGGCCAGGCCATTATATGGGATGCAAGAACAAGGGGGTTCCAAAATAGTATCCATCAGAATCCCCTGGAGAGCCTGTGAAAACACATCCCCAGAGTTTCTGACTCAGTAGGTCTGGGTGTGGCCTGAGAATTTACATTTCTACCAAGTTCCCAGATAATGCTGATGCTGCTGGTCCAAGGACCACACTTGAGAACCACCGCCTTAGATGATTTCTTCACCCTTTTAAAAACAAAAACAAAAACAAAAACATTCTATTTATTCATGAGAGACAGAGAGGCAGAGGCAGACGGAGAAGCAGGCTCCCCCGCAGAACAGGGAGTCCGATGCGGGACTTGATCCCAGGACCCTGGATCATGACCCGAGCCAAAGGCAGATGCTTTACCAACTGAGCCACCCAGGCACCAATGATTTCTTTATCCTTTTTAAAACATTTGCTGAATGTGTACTAAATATTGTGCTAGATGCTGGAGACAGGAAGATAAATGAAACTCGATTAGTACCTGCTTCAAGAAACTAATAATCTATATTTTTGTAGACATTGTTCTGCTCTAGTCCTAAACACCAACGAATTTGGACCTCATTAAAAGGAAAGTTTAAAAATATTTTATATTATCTTTAAATAAAGCTAGGATGTTTCTAATTAGTTCCAAATACTTTAGGAAAACATGTAGTAATCCTACATTGGCAAATGCCTGGGTATTTTCTTCACTCTTCTGGATTTTGGCATATGCAAATAATTTGTTAAAGTATTTTCTTCATTTATATATACCCCATTCATGTTTGCTCTCTTTCATAAACTCTATCCACTACATAAAGCAAGGGGAAAAAATTTAAGCACTTTTCCACATGCAATCAAAAACTTGTTTGTTTACACCAATAATTACCAACTGATAGAAAAGAACAAAGTTTAGTAAGGTAGGACTCCAAGATTCTCTGCTTTAGATTCTGACTTCTTCAACACTGTGGAAAAAGTGAACAAGAAAGCAATGTGCTCAGTCATGGGCATGAGGGTAGCCCAATCCTAACTGTTAAACACTACCTAGCAGCTGACTCAAAGAATTAATGAACTTGATTTTGTCATAGTTAGTAATCTTCTACTACTATCAGAGATGTGTTGGCTTGCCATAACAATTTTTGAGCAAAAAATTTAAAAAAAATAAAGCACGTGTTAAGTTTTATGATCAATGGATCTGCAAAAGCATTAAGCATTATTTATACTTCAGTATACATTTTTCTGATGTGATTGAAATGTTCCCCTCATTTCAATATACTAGGACGCTACTTTAAACGTCTGGAAGAACTCATGGAGACACTAGATCATTTGTCTAGCATCACAGAGAAAATAAAAAGACATAAGAAGTTATATTCAGATATTTGATTGCCAACTACTAACTCATAACCTTAATTTTGAGAACATTTCCTAGGAATGTTGAAGCTGGGGAATAACAATTTGTTTTCTTTGAGGGAAAAAAATGGTTCAAGGAAGACTTGTATTGATCTTTAAGAGAAAAACAAAGGCATGTATGGGGGAATCTATCCTTTCCTACCACTGCTAGTTCCAATGGTTATTTTCTTATTTGGTTTCATAGAAGCTGGTTTATGGGGAAACTGAAACATGAATCATTTTTATTTTATTTTTCCTTGTCCAGATCACTTCTTTTTAAACTCCCACATGTGTTGTCTATTCTCTAAAGGCCTTGTTTTCAGGTAGCAGGGAAACTAGGAACTAACGTCTCCATTTTTTGGTGACAGTGATTTAAAGAACTAACTCTGCTAGGAATATTGGCATTTTGAAAGTGGACTTCAAACTTTCAAATGACAAATATAATTTTAGAGGGGGAATGACAGCCAGTGGGGTGGGGTCAGAATTAAGGGGTTCTTTCCAGCACTTTATCATTGTACTCAGGCAGCCTGACAGGTATGTTTCCCTACTGCCTTCCCTATAAAGGAAAATTTATTCCTTAAACATACAGGGTACGAATATCCTTTTTCCATTCACTTTCCCAGATTCTCCCCTGAGGCAACTTTTACAGCCAGAGAGAATAACAGTGCTAGGTGGCAACTTTAGAATTTAAAGCTATTTTAAAACTCTATGAAGTCATTGAGGAACAGAGTAAATTCTTAGAAACCAACCTTATATTTGAGGTCTACGCACAGTAACTACAATCTGATGATTGTGGGAGTTGACCAACACAGATCTCTTATACTCCTACTCAGAGTATTTCCCTGTTTTTCTACCTCCCTCATATCTCCCTTCTCCTTATCTGTGGTAAACGGTGAAGGAATTCACACCCCAGGTTTATGCTAATATGAACTCTTTCCAGAAGGTCAGAAAATTTGTCTCGGTAAGCCTTTTTTTTTTTTTTTTTTTTAAAGATTTTATTTATTTGAGACAGTGGGGGCAGCCTGTACAAGCAGGGGGAGCTTGTGAGTGGTAGCGGGAGAGGGAGTGGGAGAGGGAGCGCCCCACTGAGCAGGGAGCCCAATTCCAGGCTTAATCCCAGCATCCTGAGATCATGACCTGAGCCAAAGGCAGACACCTAACAACTGAACCATCCATGCACCCCTGTCTCAGTAAGTCTTATCCACATTGTTAACTCTCTCTCTTAGATGAGTCTACAAGTTAGAGTGTTTCCTCAAAATAGTGAATCAGTTAAACTAGCAATGAATTTATTTTCTAAAAGCCATGAAGTGGAATAAAAATGTTTCCTAAACAGATACTGAATCAAATTGAACTAAAACAATATATGATCCAGTTTAAATCCCGATCATGAAGTTTTAAGTCTCAATTTTCATTGATTCTTGTTGCATGAACTGATGACATCATTTCATTCCTTCATATCTGAGAAATCACAGGGGGGAGAAGGGATTCAGTACACACGGTCACAAAAAAGATTTTCAAATTGAGAACGGCCTGGTCCCTGGAAGAGCTGAAGCTACAGCCATGACTGAGAAAGCACAGCTACTATGACAACAGCAGACGCTAATATTGCTCCCTACTCCCCACCCCAAAGGGGAACCCATGGAAAAGGGAACACTCACCTATAGGCACTGGCCTAAACCTTTCTTTGCCCGCTGTCTCCTCAACCCTTTAGTCATGTCCCTACATGGGCTCTGCAGCTCCACATTCCAGGAACAGAATGGCGTTCAGACCTGGATCCCAGTCCCTTACTTTCTTGTAGAGGAGACGCTTCACAATAAAATGCATTAATTAATAATTTGTAAGTAGAATTTAAAATGATTATTTGGATTGATGCATGCATGATTAATTATATGCTTGTCCAATTATGCCCTACTAGTAAACTGGGGGGAGGGGCTATTAAGAGGCATCCTCAGTTTCAAGCTTCTATAAGCCTATTTTTGGTTATAGCTTGTTAGGAAAAGACCCAGTTTTTACAAGTACAGGTCACTGTTTATTTATTTATTTATTTTTAAAGATTTTATTTATTTGACAGAGAGATCACAAGTAAGCAGAGGCAGGCAGAGAGAGGAGGAAGCAGGCTCCCTGCGGAGCAGAGAGCCTGATGCGGGGCTCGATCCCAGGACCCCGGGATCATGACCTGAGCTGAAGGCAGAAGTTTTAACCCACTGAGCCACCCAGGCACCCCCAGGTCACTGTTTAGTCTTTTAGTCTGAGATACTGAATTGTCATTTGATCCGAAGGTTCATAGGCCTCATGATAAAACAAACCTGCTCCTGGGTAACATACATTAAGTACCCACAGCGTGCGCCATAAAAATACATAAAGAACAAAACTTTATCAAATAAAAGTACAATCTACACCTAGACCGCAATAGACACACAATGTTGACAAAAGAGGATTCACACTGTGTCTACAAAGGACTCACAAAGATAATAACAGTAAAACAACAACGACAACAAAAAATAGTCATCCAATTTTTTATCCAAAATCACCAGGAAATATGAAATACAATTTTAAATTGAATATGAAATACTTCCAGAAACATTTAATAGATAGATCACCACCCAGCAAACATTATCTTTAGCTCATTCTTTATTATTGTGGATTTTTTTTTTTTAAGTATGCTCCACGCCCAGTGTGGAGCCCAATAGGCTTGAACTCACAACCCTAAGATAAAGACCTGAGCTGAGATCAAGAGTCAGTTGTTCAACTGACTAAACCACCCAGGAGCCCCTCTTCAGTTCATTCATAACAATGATCTCAAAATTTGTGCCAAAGTGAACCATCAGCATTTGTAGAAGAGTTGACATGAATACCCATGAAGGTTCTCTTTAAAATATCTACTCAGTTAAATTCAGGGCAAGGTCTTATCTTTTAAGATACACAGTTTTGCTGATAAAGTCTTAAAATCATACCAAAAAAAAAAAGCATAGAACAGTAATTGCAATACTTTTCCCATTTCACAGATGAGGACATGGACAGTCAGAAAGTAGATGACCATTACCACCCTAACTGCGTGGGAGCTCATCTGATCTTGGAAACTAAGCAGGGTCGGGCCTGCTTAGCAATGGGAGGGGAGAAAAAGTACAAGTGACTCACCCCACTGTAATAACTAAACTGTGAGAAATGTAAACATTTATATTCTGAATTAAATATTCAGTATTAAAATGTTAATATGTATTGATTGTTGAAGAAAAATATTTCTTATATAAACTTCAAAAAAACCAAATAATTCATGTATATACTGTATACTATATACTACTATTGGTGACAGTTTTTGGCTTAACATCTACAAAAGTTATATCCAAAATATGGCCTATTGTATTTGAATCAATTTCCTTCTAACAACCAATGTAAGTATTTTAGGTAAATAAAAATTAAAATGTGACACTTTTATTAAATAAGCTCTAAAACATATGCCATATAACTTTTCAAAATATACCTCTGTATTGTGATAAAATACAAATAGTAAATAAGAAACTCCAGGAAGATTTCAAATAATCATCAATTTAAAATTTTTATCTAGAATGTTATGAAACTAACCAGTATGATATGTAGGAGCTGTCTACACTTGCAAGATGGCTACTCACAGATCTTACGGTACTTTGGTGGAATTAAATTATATCAGTTTCAAAGGACCTTCATAAGCACTTTAAACCGCTGCCCTTTTTGTTGTTTTTAGGCCTCAACTACCCTAATGTTGGGATCTGCTAGGAAAAATAAGAAAAGCAACTTAGAAGTTCAGTTTGTTTTAAGGTGGGGAGCATATGTTTACATTTATAGACTTGCGACTTAAATCAAGTTTTCTTGATTAGTGATTTTTAAAAAATCCTCTACAACTGGTATTTATTTAGTGGAAACCTGTGAGACCAAAAATATCTTCTAGCACATTTTGCTACACCTTAGGACATATATTCCCAAGTTCAAGTGAAAATGAATTCATCAGGTCACCCACAAATTAGAAGGATGACATCTTCTGTGTTATCCGTTAGCATATAGATACATACATACATCCTGTGAAAGAAGTAAAAGTATAGGAAAACATTTGTAAAGTATTAATTTAACACTTTTTCCATGTTTCATGAAAGTCTCTTGTTATTAACCACTTCACAATCTGAAAACTAAATGAAATATATCAATACTGGTGTATGTTTTCACAGCAGCAGCTGACACACAGCTTTCACATGCGTATTTGTTTATAGTCCTCTAACTTATGAAAAGCAATTAGCCGTGATCAGTAATGCATTTCTAATTCATATTCCTAAAGTCAGACTTTGTCTCTTGTATAAATTTTAAATGTCAGGGGATTTGGAAATTAATAGTGATTTTTAAAAATTATGACATATTGTTTAAACATAATTCTGAAATACACAGAGAAGCAAATACTAAGGAAATTTATCCCTTTAAAGAAAACTGTATTTAATCATTAAAAACAACCAATCACAAAAATATTTTCAAAATATTTTAAGTGTAATAAAGAATATGATGCTGGCGGACACTTGAGTTTTACTTTTTTAAAAATTACATTCTTTTAAATGTAAAAGAATGAAAAAACAATGCCCAAAAGTCTTAGCCCAGAGTTCTTCAAATCTTTATACGACAACAATGCCATGCTATTATAGTTTTTATAAAGACTAGAAACTATTCAATGTGAAAAAGAATTTTTATTTAAAAATGAAATAACCACTTTTTTTTTCCCGTCCCAGTGAATTATAAAAGGGTGAGATGGTCACTAGTTGATTCTAAGATGTTTAAAGATATAATCACTAGCAAGTGAAGTATCACATATCATATAATATAAATAAAGGAGAAAAATTATGTGAAGTACTCAGTAAGGCAAAAATAGATGATTTAGTAACAAACTTCATTTTTTTGGCTAACACGACATTAGTTTTAAATTTTAATTACTAAAGAATACTATGGCACTATATTAACTGCAGAATGAATCTGTGAATCTGACTGAAAATAGACAACACAAAAAATTATGTTAAAACTTGAACAGGTTCTCTTGAAACATCCCTCAAAAAAAAAAAAAAAAAAAGAGTTGAAACATCCCTCAGAATACTAACTGGTAACATGTGTGTCTCCCATAAAACATTCATAAGAGTGCAAAGAACTTCTTTAAAAGAGAAGCCCCAGGTAATGTCTATGTCAGTCTCCATTCCAGAAGGGTTTCCTAAATCATCTAACACCATCAGTTTGGTTCTACTTTCAGTCAGTGATCGATCTCTCAGCTATTGATGGGAGACTGCCAGAGCACACCTGAGATTTGTGGAAAAGATGTGCCTGGGTACTTTTAAAGAGTAAGTTATTTCACTATTCTCTCAACATCTCTGGTTAAAATCTATTTCATGAATGATTAAAAAAAAAAAAAAAACAGCGGACATTAAAATAATGTACTTCAAAATGAGGAGCTTCTCCAGCAGTAGGGTTCCTGCAACTCAGTTCAGCATCTTTCCTGGTTTTGTTTTCAGATGATAATATAAACAAAATTAATTTTACATTTCATCCCCCAAACTTGAAAAGGAAAAACAAACAAACTTTAACTTCTTCCTGACAGATCACTATTTTTTTTTACTTTATTTCTCCTAAAATTGACACTACTTTTTCCAAGACAATGGTGAATTATCCTTAGACCCAAGAGATTTCGATTCTTAGGCTCAAACAAGAGCACGGCCAAATACTAACGATATACTACAATCAATCGTCGTCATCATCATCTCGCAAATTTTGGACACACCAACACATTTCAACAAAACGCAATCAGAGTGAGGCGACTCACCTAAGCAACGGAAGCTAACAAGAAGAAATTAGAAATGCAGCCTTCTGAAAACCAGCAGAGGTAAAGGCCCCTACCTTACCTAACAACTGACCTTATATAAAAGCAGCGAATAGGTTACTCCCAGTTTCTGCCTCCTTACCTTAGGCTCCTCCCCCAAATACCGAGGCAGACAGTACCACAACCACACACCCACTTCCCACCCCCTGCATTCAGGGACCTGTGCTTTCTGTTTAAGCTACCTGCCTCTCGCTACCTCCGGGAGAGTACACGGAGCCGGCAGTGAGGCGCCGCACGTGTGGGAACCCCCAGCCCGGCGATGCCACCTTTCCAAACACCGGGGGTGGGGCGGAGGACGCACGCCTTCTCCATCCCGTACAACCCCGGGGAATCCGGCCCACATCCCAGCCTCTCCACTAGGCTGACGGCCAGCTCAGCGCTCAAGGGCACTGGGGCTAGGTGACCTCGAGGGTGCCCCTCGCTTATCTGTCACCCCGACCCTCACAGAGACCGCCGCCAGGGCTCTAGAGACCGAGCACGAGACTCCGCGGCGGCTGGACGGAGAGGCACCGGAGCCCGTGTTTCGGTCCTAAAGTTCCCCTCGAGCGCCTCCCGAACGCCTGCGCACCCTCGCCGGGGACTCGGAGGTCCCCGGTTCTTTCAGACCCCGACCAGGCGCTCCCTCGAAGGAGCCTGTCCCGGGAGCGTCGGACGCACGCCCGGCGTGTCCCGGTGCGCGGCCGCCGCTCCCTGTGGCGCGTCTCGCGTGCAGCCCATGCCCTCCACCGCCCGGCCGGCTCGCTCTGTGCCGGGACACCTCAGCGCGTCCGCGACCCTCAGCCGGGACCTGTCCGCCGCGGTCCCCTCCGACCTCGACGCCGCAGCCACGGCCCTCCTCGGACCCCGACCCCTCGCCGCTTCCCCGCCCTCCAGGCCCCCAGCACCGCCCCGCGCCCCAATACTGACCTGCGGCGGCGGCAGCGCCCGGCTCCGGCGTCCCGGCGGCCGACCCGAGCGCCCCAGGCGGCGACTCAGACGCGGGCGCGGGTTACCGCTCCGAGTGCGTTCGGCCCCGCCTGCCCGAGGCCGAGCCGGGCCGGGGGCGGGCGCGGCGCGGCGCGGGGGCGGGCGCGGCGCGGGGGCGGGGAGCGCGCGGCGCGGGGCGCCAGCCGCGTGGCGCACAGTAGGGCCCCTGGCCGCTGGGGTTGCCTTGGTGCGCGCCCACTCGATCCGGCCTCTCTTGTTCCTCCCAGCCGCCGCTGGGAGGCGGCCCAGAAATGGTCCCATTTTACCAAGCCGGCACCTGGACAGAGCTTAGAGAGGTGCCCACGGTCACGTCTGGGATCAGTCCGAGGTGCGGGATTCCGGAGCCCGCCTTCCGTCTCCACTCCACTGTGCCTCACCCTTCGCCCTGCGAGATGTCTTTTTTTCCAAGTTGTTATTTTTAATGACATTCTTTAAAAAAAATTAAATCACATTTAGGATCATCTGGTTTTTAGCTGAGGGCCCAATGGCGCTGCGCAGTTTCAGCGCCCCCCTTTTGCATTTGTACTTCACAGCGGTGCTCATTAGTCCCTTAAGGTGACTGAGTTTTAGTTTTAATCATTAAAAGCATTTCTTAAACTCATTAACAGAATTTCTTGAATTCTTTAGCGGTGTTTCCTCCACTGAGGGATCAGAACACATGGGGTGGGGTGGAGGTGGGGGGAACGCGGGGCTTGGGAATCTCAACTTCTCACGTTGCAGAAGCAGTTTGGGGCCTGCTGCCTCCTAAATGTACTGAGTAGTCTGCGGGCCGCTACTTTTCGTGCCGCTCTCCGGGACGACCCGTCCAAGAGGGGTCACAGATGCCCAATCAGAAAGCCTCTGGTCTTCTGGACTTGAGGCCATACCTCCTGTCCCTCCTTCCCATCTCATGTACTGAGCATCCCGTTCTCGGCCTGGTCCTCCTTGAGGAAGCAAAGATTAATAAAGTTACTGATTTCAAGAAGCTTATTGATTGCTTGTCCAGAATGCTTGCTAGTTTTTTCGCATCTTAACTCTGGGGACGCTTGGTTCTTTTCCCTTTAGGGCAGAAGGTTCTCATTTTTGAAATACAATTTTGTAAGGATGAGTATCACTTCTAAAAGGGTTCAGAGGTAAAGTCAATAGATTCATGTCCTTCTACTTGTCTCCCCAAACAAGAAGAGCTACAGCTCTGTAGGGACTCCAGAGAACAATTGTTGACCATAAGACATTCTTTGCCTGTCGTATGGGTAAGTCGGATTGTCAGGGCCAACATTCTACACTCAGGCATAGAAGTGCTGCATGTATCCTTCTTGATTATTCCAGAGTTCCAATCTGGCTTCAAATGTATAATGCAGTATTTGCCAGTTTATTGACAGAGTTGTACCACCATCACCATTTCAGAAGAAACCTCCTACCCATTAGCAGTCATTCCCTGTAGCTCTACCTAACCACTAATCCATCCCACTCCATAGATTAACCTATTTTGGATGTATCATTTAAATGAAATCATACAATAATGTCTTCTGTAACATGCTTCTTTGAACTTAGCTCAACGTTTTGAGGCTCATCTATGTGGTATCCTCTGTGTGGTATGTATCATCTATGTGGTATTTCTTGCTTTTTTATGGTCAGGTAATATTTCATTGTATGGCTATATCATATTTTGTTTATCCATCCATTGTTAATGAATTTTCAGGTTTTTCCTACTTTTTGACTTTTAGGAATGATGCTGCTATGAACATTCATATCAAGGTTTTGTGTACACATGTTTTTCATTTCTCTTGGGTATGTACCTAGGAGCAGAATTGCTATGTTTAACTTTTTAAGGAACTGCCAGCCTGTTTTTCAAGGTGGCTGCACCATTCTACATTCCTATCAGCCATGTATGTAGATTCCAATTTCTCCACATTCTTGCTAACACTTGTTATTGTCTTTTTTATTTTAGCCAACCTGATGTGTGTGAAGTGGTACCTCACCATGATTTTGATTTGTAGTTCCCTAGTGACTCATCATATAAGCATCTTTTTATGTGCTTATTGGCTATTTGTATATCCTCCTTGAAGAAAATTCCAATAAAATCCTTTGCTCTTTAAATTGGGTTATTTATATTTTTATTGTTAATTTATAAGATTTGTTTATATATTCTGCATACAAGTTATTTATCAAATATATAATTAACAAATATTTCCCTCCATCCAGTAAGTTCTTTTTACTTTCCTCTTGGCATCATTTAAAACAGAAGAATTTTTAATTTTAATGAAATCCAACTTACCTATTTTTCTTCTGGTGTCACATCAGTTCCTAATACAGAGTGATAAAAATTTACTCCCAAATTCTAAGAGTTTTATAGTTTTAGCTCTTATGTTTAGGTCTGTGATTTATTTTTAGTTAAATAATGTGCATGGTGTGAGGTAGGGAAAATCTGCTTTTGATTGGGGAAATTCCCATAATTAACGTCACTGACCAAAGAGAATCCCAAAAGAGTAAACTCAGCACTGGTACAACATTTTAGAGTTGAATACTAGAATATGAATACTTTCAAAACATCCTTCTAGATTTAAAAAAAAATTCTGTGATTTTTGAAAGTGGTCTATAGTTAGTAAGGCCTAAGAATGTAAGTTAAGCAATGTAAATAGAAATAATATAAAACTGCTTTTTAAACTACTGGTCTTGGTTCACTGGTGGATTATTAAATCAATTCAGGGGGTAATAAACAATATACTTTTTAAAGTCCAATAAAACAGAAGAGAACAGAAACTATCAGAATGTACTTCCTAAATTTAAAAAGCATTACTTCATAACTTTTACGTTATGTATATGTGTGTCTGTGAGTACCAGGAATTGGTGTAAAATGTTGTTTATTACAGTTGGCCATATTTTCAAAAATTAGGAAACACTGTGTAAGCTACAGTTGCAGATTTCTTTCATTCCACAAACATTTATTGAATGCTTATTTTGTGCCAGGCCCTCTGCTAAGTGCTAGGGATAAAATGATAAACAGCACATAGTCTCCACCCTACAACAGCATGCATACGCAGTCCAATCCATATTGTAGTTTCTAGAGATAAAAGATTGTACCTTGGTTCAGTTTTTCCCAACCACAAGGACACCTTCCAACTATTGATGTTTGGTCCTGTGGCACTTATTTTTTTGCAATTAGTGGTCAGCTGTTTACCTCATTCGAGATTTGCACACATATTTGCTTTTCTTCCAACTAGGGGAACTTTGTTCCCAGGTTCTTAATTGCATACTATGTTTATTATATTGGGAAGGAAGTACAGATCTGGTAGTGGGAGGTGACCATAACTGAATTGGTTGGCATTTTCCTCCAACTAAAACTAGCTTGAGTGTGAGAACTCAGGTTTTTAGGGTTGTTTTGTTTTTGTTTTTGTTTTGAGAACTCAGGTATTTTTAGCTACTGTTATATTATTTCTTAAGGGAGAAATCTCAATAACAAAATTTAAAAAAATAATGACAACATTTTTATGTTTCAAAGGTTTGGCAAAATGGAGTGTTGGCATTAACAGTGATATTTAACTATTTTGGATATTGGGTTTAGGACAATTAATGTGCTCTGTTTCCAATCATCCAATTGAGTCACTTTTTCATGACAGCTGTATACAATCACGACTCTGACATTTGCTCCTTCTTTTTATCTGAGACACCATTTGTCATATCTAAACACCATACATTCCCAGGAGATTTAGAAGATCTTAATTTAAAATTTAAAAAAATTATAACCAGTTCAACAATGCCAGACAGGTTACACACACACTCAAAAATACAGCCACTTTTTGAATGACTCTATTATGTTCCCATACATGATTTTTAGAACTTATAAAATTTTACCTGCAACCTCCTAATTTTACTTTGACTTTGATTAAGCTCCTTTACTCTTCCTCTCACTATTCTGTCACCTGTTATCTTGCCCTTCACTAAATTACTTGCCCATTTGTTAGAAGATCTTAAGCACCACAACCAGGCTTGTAGCCCATTTCTTCTGACCTCCAGGTGATTGATCTTTTCATTATACCGCTCTGCATAAGTCACCTTTCTATTTCTGAGTGGTTGTCTTATGAATAAGAAAATTTCTGGGACATTCTTAATACAAGTATTAATCTCAATTATAGACAAATAATTAGGTTACAATATATACAGCTATGTGTTGACTCAAATTAAAAATCATGAAAGAATATAGCCAAATTAGTACTTTATTTATTTAGCACCCCAACTTTGAGCTTTTAAAAATATAATTTGGAAGAATTGAAAGAAATAATTTCAAAGCCATTTCTTCAAGAGTACTGTTTTCTTTCCTATTGAATGAAATAACTCCTAATTTTTCTTTTACTCATCTGTTTTAGAAAATTTTTTTTATTTGTAAACATCTTATGAACTTAATGATATTTAATTCCAAGGAAACTCCATTTGGTAATTTTAATAGTTCTGAATTAGACTACTCAAATTTTAAAGTAATTTAATGGTTTGAAAACATCGTTTAAAGGTTCAGAAACACTCTGATTTCCAGAGAATAAAAAAGAGAGTTTTGCCCTGCTTTGCCAACTTTTCTCTACTTTTTCTCCTAAAAATTGACCCACTTTGCATATCACATTGGCTTCTAAGTATCAAGAGGTAGGAAGTAGGGTGAGTAGATGTTAGGAACTCCTGATCACCCTGGAATGGCAGAGTTTAAAGAATGAGAAATGTGTTCTATTTTCCATTCATCTTTTCCTTTCAAGAACATGAAGTAAGTAGTAGTAGAATGGAAAGAGCCTTGACTGTTATCTCCGTTCATTGTGACCTTGGGCAGGAGACGCGCTCTCTCTGAAACTGTTTCCTCGTCTATAAAATGGAAATATAATATGTTCCCACAATCTCATCCGTGAGATGACATGAGAAATTGCCAAGTCAGTCTCCATATAGGAACTCAGTAAGTGTTGTTTATCTACTGGGTGAAAGCCCTGAGAACGTTCTTTCTGATAATTCCTGATTAATATATTAAGGCACAGTTTGGATGCTAAATTGTATTTTCTTTCTTTCTTTCTTTCTTTCTTTCTTTCTTTCTTTCTTTTTTTAGGGTTTTATTTATTTAGGGACACTTGGGTGACTCAATCGGTTAAGCATCTGCCTTCAGCTCAGGTCATGATCTCAGGAACCTGGGATCAAGGTTCGGGTCCTGCGTTGGGCTCCGGGCTTGCCAGGAAACTGCTTCTCCCTCTCCTCCCTGCTCGTGCTCTCTCTCTCTCTCTCATTTATTTATGTGTGTGTGTGAGAGAGAGAGAGAGAGTACATGCACACAGAATGGGGGGATAGGGGCAGAGGGAGAGGGAAAAGCAGACTTCCCTCCTGAGCAGGAAGTCGGATGCGGGGTTCCGTCCCAGTACTAGGAGATCATGACCTGAACTGAAGGCAGCTGCTGAAGGCAACTGAAGGCAACTGAGCCACCCAGGCACCCCTAAATTGTATTTTCTATGCATTTTTGGGGAAATACTTTTTGAAGTATATTTTCCTATATATATCTTATTTAGTCATTGATCTACATGGACACTCTTCCTTTCTTGCATGTAAAAAATCATTAGTATAGTGAATAGATTTAAAAATAACATGAACTCCAGATTTCTGCATGAGAATGGTTTTCTCAGGACACCTGTATGATTCTATAGGTCCCCGGCTTTGTCATATGAAGCTAAAAAGCAAACTCTTGTTATGATGGAAAAGATTAGACATAATACAAAAGCAGACAGAATAGGAAATGAGCACCCTACACAGAAGGGGACAGAATAAGTAATGAACCCCTTGTATTCATAATCTGGTGTCAGTTTATGGCCAATCTCATTTCTTCTTACCCTCACTCACCTCCCTCTTCTCCAATATAATTCTGTAACAAATCCCCCAAACACGTTCCATCATAAAACTTCCAAACTGTTGGGGCACCTGGGTAGTTCAATGGGTTAAGCCTCTGCCTTCAGCTCAGGTCGTGATCTCAGGGTCCTGGGATTGAGCCCCTTATCAGGCTCTCTGCTCAGCAGGGAGCCTGCTTCCTCCTCTCTCTCTCTGCCTGCCTCTCTGCCTACTTGTGATCTCTGTCTGTCAAATAAATAAATAAAAATCTAAAACAAACAAACAAACAAAAAACTTTCAAACTGTTTCAAAATGTTGTTCTTAAGTCTTCTATGTAGAAGTTGGTTCAAATTATTTATTCTGGGAGCTTTTTGGTTTAGCAGAAAAGTTCCTCTACTGAACTTTTTCCAGCTATATCACTGATACATTGTAAAATGTGTTTCTTCCCGAGAGAACCATTGTCTGTGTGCTGCAGAGTTCCAGAGGACCCAAGGACATAAATATGTTCAGGCTGAGAAATGGGCAAGTAACTTGGGAAAGACAGTCATGGTAGTTTCAGTTGGTAATAACAACAACACAAAATCAAAAACAAAAGCCAATGGGACGCCTGGGTGGCTCAGTTGGTTGGGCAGCTGCCTTCGGCTCCGGTCATGATCCCGGCGTCCTGGGATTGAGTCCCGCATCGGGCTCCTTGCTCAGCAGGGAGCCTGCTTCTCCCTCTGCCTCTGCCTGCCATTCTGTCTGCCTGTGCTCGCTCTCTCTCCCTCTTCTCTCTGATAAATAAATAAATAAATAATCTTAAAAAAAAAAAAAAAGCCAAAACAACCCTTGTGCCAAGAACAGATTTCAGCAGATAGATATCGGTTCCCTAAGCTTTTAGGGTGGCTGGAAGGGGCCTGGGTAGGTAGAGTTCGGGGCAGGGGGTGGTCACTTTCAGCCACTGGCAGCCCACTTCTTTTCCTTTCGTCTTCCCTTATGTGAACCATACAAATGAGTATTGTGGGCTAAAGGTTAGGAAGAACGGCAAGACTCTAATCTTCCCTTCTGGAAGACCTCCTTGGGAGTAATTGTGTTCCTCGAAGCTTCTGCTTATTCCTCCGCGTATACAGAGTTCAGTCTAATACCTGTTGTATTTTGGTATGAGTTGTTGGTGAAGTGTCCCTCTTCTCCTAAGATTCAAGTGCCTTGACACAGAAACCATGGTTTATTGATTTTTTTTTCTTTTTTTATGCCAAGGACTCCTTCACTAAATGCCTGAAATCAAGTAAGTGGGCTCTTAATGTCTGTTGAATGATTGATTGCTGGCTGTTTAATTTACAAACTCATGCCTATTATTCAGTAAATAATTCAAATGTTGCCTCAAGAGGTCTTCCATCACTGTTATTCTTTATTCTCCTAGCAGTTTTCTTTTTTTTCATACCACCTGAAATTATGTTCTTAAACTTTTGTTCATTGTTTGTCTCCCTACAGTAGAATGTAAACACCATGAAGGTAGGGATTTTTGTAAAACTTTATTATTTAGAGCAGCTTTAGATTCACAGCAAAATTAACATTAAGATACAGAGATTTTCCATTTACCCCTTAAGGAAGGGGTTTTCTATTCACTGTTGTAGCCCTAGCTCATAGTTTGCCTTACATGACAAGTGGTAAGGGCTCAATAAATTTTTGTTCTTGTAATAGCAATGGTATGATAGACTCAATTACCTTTAGAAGCTGTATTTTCATTACTTAAGTCCTACAATCAATTAGTATGTAAATCCCCAAGCTCTGTACTCATTTTAACCTTACTTAGGTAGTCACTGGTTACCTAAGGGTTTTTTTTTGGTTTTTGTAAACATATTTTTGTTTTGAACTTTTGAACCTATGGGACAGCTTTGCTTTTGACACTGGGAACAGCTACTGATGATACATAATTTCTGTTTTGAGTAGAGTCTGAGGACTGATGGGGAAGTTTGACCCTGGAGCTTCAGAGCTGTGCTTCCTATGAGAGTAATTTTAGATATTCTCTTCCCACTGTGATTTTTCAGTAATAGAATTTCCCTTTTCCCCTTGCCTAGAAAAGGTTTTCCAGCACCTGCATTGCCTATTTCTCAAGCACCTGACATCTAAAGGGGCATTTTTTTTCATACATCTAGGACATGACATTTGGGAGTGACACCTGTCTCGGGGTGATGGTCTGGTACAGGATAGACTTTACTTCTGTTTTGCATTTCTACTGCAATTTAAATGTTTGAGTAACTGGTTGGTCATGAATTGCATGTACCATTGACCTTTTAACAATGTGGAGGTTAAGGGTCTCCCGTGCAGTTGAAAATCTGCTTGTAGCAGTAATTCCCCAAACCTTACTGATCACATCATAGTCCATGAACAAATATTTGGTATGTTATATATATTATACACTGTATTCTTACAATAAAATAAGCTAGGGAAAGAAAATGTTACTAAGAAAATCATAAGAGAAAATATATTTACAGTCACTGTACTGTATTTATAAAAAAAGTTATACAGTTCAAGGGGCAACTGTTTATGTTTAGAAACTGCTATATACTCTTGGGAGGAGGTGGGGGAGGGAGTTAAGGGGAACCCTGTACTTACTGAAGAGTGATACTTTGTTGCCATTAATATCTTTGCAGCCTCTCTTACCACCATAACATGGATATATAGATATTTTTTCCTCCCCAAACTATTTTTCTGTTTTAAATGTCCTGTACTTATCCATTGATTCTTTCAGTAAAACTTCAGTAATTCAGTATAATCCCATAGTATCTCCAGACATTCAAAAACACATTTTAATATATTCTATTACATACTTAATGCATATAATGGCATATGAAACAAAACAAACATTTATAAACCATAAGATCAGTAACAATCACAACATATGGGCAAAGTCAATCTGACCACACAATGAAAAGATATTTAATCCAAGTGGAAAAACAAAAACAAAATAGAAAAGAAAAATAAATCACAGCCTTGAACTTTTATGTAAATAAGGACTTCTTTCTTTTTTTTCTAATAACTTTAAAAATTACAGGAGTCATATATGCTTTTTGTAAAAAGTCAAACCACTTGAATGCCAATGCTCATAACAGTGTTGGTTGTAGGAAACAAAAATGTGGAAACCATCCAGATGTCCAGCAACTAATGAATGGGTAAACAGAAGGTGATGTGTATATACATTATTCAGCAGTACAAATGAATGAGGGGCTACTGCATGCTATGAAATATATGAGCCTCAAAAAAATTATGCCAGGTGAAAGAAGTCAGTCATAAAAGACCTTATATCATTGAACACCATTTATATGAAATGTTCAGAATAGTCAGATCCATAGCGACATAAAGTAGATTGGATGGGAAGGAGAAAATAAAGCACTGAGGGTTATATGCAACTAATGTGTCATTGAACGCTACATCAAAAACAAATGATATATTTATATGTTGGCTACTGAACATAAAAAAGATTGTAAATGGGTATAGTTTCTTTTGGGGGGGTGATGAAATAGTCTGGAATTAGATAATGATGATGATTGGATGCCTTTGCTAAATATACTAAAATCCACGGAATTGTTCATTTAAAAGTCTGAATTTTATGATATGTGAATTAAATTTCCATTTTTAAAATGTTGAGGAAAAAATATTTATACCTTCCTTTACTGAATAAGAGTTAGCATATTTTTACTTTTCCCTTCTTCACCCTCCCTCTTGCCTTGTAGGGGTTCAGCAGGTTGTTATAATTGTGCCCAGAGAGGCCAGCCTAGGGGACAAAAGGGTCTAAAATCTTAGCCATACACTCATTCTACCTGAAAGAAGGGGTGACTTTTTTTTTTTTTTTAGCATGAAGGTGAGGGAGAAAGAATCTTAAGCAGGCCATATGCCCTGCATGGAACCTGATGTCAGGCTCAATCTCACCACCCCCGAGATCATGACCTGAGCCAAAATCAAGAGTCAGATGCCTAACTGATTGAGCTAAACACTGGCCCCAAATGTGAGGGACTTTTTCTAACCCACACAGAAGTGCTTTAGGAACTAGCAGTGGCCTTCACCATTTTAATGGGTTTTATGGTAGTGAAGGTTGGTAAATAAATGTACTTAGTCTACTATCTTGGCTTAAAAGTCAAACACTTCATTTCATTGTAATATTATAATGGATTTACTATAGTGGATTATTTTCCAGAATGGGTCATCCTTTGGCCCTCTCTTCACAAGTTGGGTTGAAAATTATATGATTAATCTCAAAAAGCACATTTCTAGTTTAAATGTGTGTAATACAGTCCCTTTAGATTTTTTTTTTTTTTTTTTTTTTTGGTTTAAAAAAGATTCAGTGTACTGTTCAACTTTATATTATGATCCTCCAATAGTTTTTATATTTTATATCACTAAAGTACCACCACTACCAAGGGTATTTCCCAATACTTACTTGTTCTAACAATGCAACTTTCTGACAGCATTCTTGTAGATTTCAAAAGAGCTCAAATAATAGTATTTTTGGACTAAATTTAATCAGCGAGTCAATGCACATTTATTGAACTACTATTGAAAATAACACTCTTTTCCAAACAGGAAGAACCCCCAAATCATGATACTTTACATAAAAAATGTTTATGTGCCTGGTGTCTAGTAGGTACTCAACAAATATTTGTAAATGAATCAATGGATCAAGTGCAATTTTGTCTATTTAATGATAGCTAAAAATTAGATACTGGCTAATAGCCATAGATTTAATAGGTCCTTATTTCCATTTTCAGAGAAAAAAGGGAAATTATCTGATATAAACAATGTGATATAATTAGTGACTACTTCTAACTAAGAAATTCTGGCAAGTTAACAATCGTTTTAATGCTAAGTATTTGTGGTGGTTTAAGCTGCAAATTTTCATCAGTGATTTTTGGGGGTGGCTAATTTTCTTGATTGTTTATTTGTTTATAAAAGAAGTATTTATTGTTACATTTCAGGATTACTCAAAAAAATTTCTATATATAAATCAATAATCAGTGGTTCTCAAATCTGGCTGTATATTAAACACTTAGTGTTTTGTTTTTCATTTTGGTTATGTGCTTGTTTCTAATCCTAGAAAGGTGGAATCCAGGATTCCTAGACTAATCAGAGCCACATGGTTGAACTCATGAATTTTTGACTTAAGAAGCATTCTAGATGATATTTTGGGGCGGCTGGCTGACTCTTGATTTCGGCTCAGGTCATGATCTCAGGGTCCATGAGATTGAACTGGCATCAGGCTCCATGCTGGGTGTGGAGCCTGCTTGAGATTCTCTCTCTCCCTCTGCCCCTCCCCAACACTTTCTCTCTCTCCATAAAAGAAGGAAAGAAAAGAAAGGAAGAGAGAGAGAGAGAGAGAGAGAGAGAGAGAGAGAGAGAAAGCCTCCTAGGTGATATTTTAAGTTTTATTCTTAACCACTCAAATTCTTCATGAACATTGTTTTTTCTTACAAAAAAAATGGAAGATTTCAAATAATGCTAAATTCTCTTCCTGGTTCCCAATCTTGATTCCTTTTCTCCTTCCCTGACTTGGGAGTACTTCTTGTGCACAACTGAATTTTTTTTTTAGAATTCAAAATATAAGGCCAGATTTTTAATATTGTTCTTTATCATATGAAGTAGAGAGTACAAGTCCCAGTAAAAAGAGGGAAGAACTGCCTTTTCAAGTATTTAAGAGCCATTATTTAAGATGATATCTTACCAAAAGAATCTCTTCCTTCTCACGGAAAAAAAAAAAAAAGTTTAATTCCAATTACTGTTAGTAAGAAATGTGAGCCATGGAAATAGTAAACATATTCAGTATGTGGGGAAAACAGTTGGTATTCAGTAAACACCAAGTAATTTATTGGCTTGGCAAGGCTCCCTTGAACTCTAGCGTATAGTTAACTCTTCCTTATCTAGGACTAGATTTACCTTTTTGTAGATTGTAATGTCATTGAGCTTCCCTCCATCATGTTGCTAAATTCCAGACTATTAGAGTACTACTACAAGAGCAGTGGAATCAAGCTCCACAGTGGGCTAATAGAAGTTGAATTTCCAATCCTTACTGCACATCCTTTTTGTCACTGTTAGGCAAAGGGCAAAAACCCTGCTTTTAGGGAGTTCACAGTCCTGTAGAAGGGCCAGAGGCAGATAAGTTAAGGGGAAAAAAAAAAGCTAGAATACCTTGGTAAGTGTGGTGTATGGTAAGTGCTTGAAAGGGTTGTTCCATGGTGCCATGGGGTACTGGAAAGGGGGAGAAATCTAACTCAGGTTGGAAGGGTATGGGGGGAGGGGTTAATGGGAAGGCTTCCCAAAGTTGTAGTAACTGAGCTTAATCTTGAAGGATGAGTACATATTTAGGATATATTTATATTTAAGGAGGTAGGATCCAAGGCTTTTAAAAAGCACAAAAACAAAAAAAAAAAACAAAAAACATTCGCACTCGAGACCCTAAGTCTAAGCTAATGCTCGGGTTTCTGACTTGAGCAATTGATGGGCTCAGTTTGAGACATGTTGAGTTTTAGGTGTTTGTGAGGCAAGGTGTCTGTAGATGATTGGCGATCTATAACTTTGGAAAGGAGTCTGGGATGGAAACAAAATGTGGAGTTGTCATTGTTCACCTAGCAACCGAACTCACTGATGTGAATGAGATTGTCAGGGACAGCAAGAAGGCAAGGAGCCTGAGGAGAAATCTCTGGAGAGGGTGAGCTTTTAAAGGATAGGTGGAATCTGAGAAGGAACAGCCCAAGAAATAGAAAAAAGGAAAATGAGAACAACAGCTTGATATAATGATGGTCAACAGAAGAAAGACACAATACTCTCAGATGTCACAGAGAGGTCAGTTAAGGCAGGCCTGGTGACTGGTGACATCAAGGCAGAAGCCGTGTCAGTTGGGAACATTTATTGAGCACCTGCTATGTGCCAAGCACTGTAAATGTCATGCTCTTTATTCTTCACTACAGTCTTCTGAGGGAAGGTAGTATTATTATTATCAACCTCATACTACAGATGAGGAAGTTGAAACAGACAGAGGCCCTGAGCAGAGCCACACAACCAGTATGCAGCAGATCAAAGATAACTCAGCTCTTAACTACTTCTAAGTCCAGTCTCTTAGCCTTTTCTGGTTACCAGTTGTGGCAAGAAAGTAGAGATAATGTATGTAGATGCCTCTTTAGAGTGAAATAAGGAGGGTAGATTTTACAAAGGGGACACTGAGACTAAACAAGGTGGGTTGTAGGGGTTTATTTTTGGTTTTAAGAAGAAAGAGGTTTGCTCAACAACACTCGGCATCAGGGAGATACAAATCAAAACCACAATGAGATACCACCTCATGCCAATCAGAATGACTAAAATTAACAAGTCAGGAAACAACAAATGTTGGTGAGGATGCAGAGGAAGGGGAACCCTCTTATACTGTTGGTGGGAATGCAAGCTGGTGCAGCTACTCTGGAAAACAGTATGGAGGTGCCTCAAAAAGTTAAAAATAGAACTACACTATGACCCAGTGATTGCACTATTAGGTATTTACCCAAAGAATGCAAACACAGTGATCTAAAGGGGTACATGCACCCCAGTATTTATAGCAGTGATCTCCACAATAGCCAAACTATGGAAAAAGTCCAGACGTCCATCAACAAATGAATGGATAAAGAAGATGTAGTATATGCCCAGAGTTCTTTTGTGGCACAATATATGGTGCCCATTGATGAGCTTTTAGCTGATCCTACTTGGTTACTAGAAATGATTACTTTCAGTTCTCCCTGGTCTTGCCTTTTTAAAAATATATGCAAATGTGGTTAAACTTGACTTAAACTGAGCTTCTAGTAACTATTCGAGAAAGGGCAATACAATCCAATGTTTCTTGGTTATAAAGGACTAATGATGAAATTCATAACCAGAGCTCTTTGTACATTCCTCTCCAAAAGATAGTAGAGTGGTAATGGAGTGACATCTAACTCATACCCTAGTTCATAATTTTATACATTGAAGACAGACATACTAGGACTTGTGTGAAGGTCCTAATGCTAGGGTTCTGTGGGAAAATGCAAAGTACCATGCCTGTAGCTTCTTTAGAAGCTCTCAACTTTCTTAGAAGAGATTACAGAAATTACTAGAATTCAGAGAAGTAAGTGGCCAATATAAATGGTAATCTGGTGTTGAATCACCATAATTTCTTCCATTTAAAAATGACTATACCAGTAAGAATTTATTTTTATTGCAAGAATTTATTGTTTTAAAGGAATACAGAAATATCTAGAATGTATTATAATATAAGAGTTCCCCCTTACTACCTCCTCACTTCCACTTCCCTTCCCGGATTGAGGCGTTTCTCACTAATTTCTTCTCTATGCATTTTCATAAGTGTGGAAGGACTTATGTAGTTTAGTACAGGCTCTTTCACAACTGTTTGGCATAAATTATTTAAAATGCATTGCTCCATGAAATTTTCACTTAATAAGTTCTTTTCATGTCAGAACACACAGATCTATTCTTTTAATAGTCAGTTTGTATTACTACCAAATACTGTTTAAGTGTATCTTACAAAAGAGAATGAAACAAAACAATTTCTAAAACTTTTGATTGGCAAACACTAGTGACTGTATTAAATTACTTCCATGTTTAATTTCTTGTTTGGGAGGGCTAAGCTTCATATAGATATTCTCTTTACCTTTTTAATCTTTTAAAAACATAGGTTTAATGCATCATTTTGACATGAAATGCCTTACATAAATATTTTGCTAAAAATCAAGTGTTCTTAAAAGGAAGACTTAAGGAGTAAATACTGGAATACTACCTCACAAGAATATGTAACTGAATGCTTTGGATCCCATAGACAGAAATAGAATGAAATAAAAATCTTAAATATCTAGGATAATGGTAATTCTAAGGACAATGGGATTTTTAAAAAAATTTCAGTTCTTTTCTCATCATTGTTAAACTGCTAACTAAAATCTTAAAAAAAAAAAAAAACCAAGATGTGGAAAAACAAAGAAACAAGACAAGATGTGGGGCACCTGGGTGGCTCAGTGGGTTAAGTGTCCAACTCTTGGTTTTGCTCAGGTCATGATCTCAAGGTCGTGAGATAGAGCCCCATATCAGGCTCGGAGCTGGGCTTAGAGTGGAGCCTGCTTAAGACTCTCTCTCTCCCTGTCCTCCTCTGCCCCCCCAACCCCTCCGTCTCTTAAAAAAAATATATCAAACCAAACCAAACAAACAGAAAGAACCAAAGAGGCTCTCTACATCTTGTTTAGAAATATATCTGTATGTACACATGCATAGAAAAATGCAGAGGAAAAAGTAAGTTTACTTTTTTAACAGCAGTTATCTCTGGGTGGTGAGATGTATTCAAGGTGATTCTTTATCTTTTTCTGAACTTTTCAGTTTTAAAAATAATGAATACATACTATTTTTCCTAATTAGAAAAGTTGATGCAATATAATGAATTCATAGTAAATGAGCTAAACGACCATGTCTCTGGATTCAAGGAAAAGAATCTTTCCCTCTTTATCTTTATATTTCCCCTAATTACTTTTTCTCAAGTAGTTTTCAGATTTTAAAAATTTGTAAGGCCAAGAAATAACATTAGACCATTATGCATAATGTATAAAATTATAACCTTGGGTCAAAATAAAGTTAAAAATAGACTTAAATGTACAAATAAACACAACATCTAAAGTAGTTTATTCTAGTGCTATTAGGCCAATACACAAAATACATTTTTATTTGCTAATAAGTTGTGTATATTTTGTTAAGTAACTAAGATTTTTTACTTTTAATTTAGCAAAATTTAGGTTTTAAAAAAGCTTATTCTTGTCATTTCCAAAAAAAAAGAGGGGAAAGGAGAGAGGAAGCTGTGCTTACTGGGAAAGTTGCAACATTCAGTTCGTAAGTACTTTTTGCTTGAGATATTTTTTTCAACTACTTCTCTTACATAAGAGCCCTGTAATATCTCCATAGGGAGAAATAACACTGGGCTACATTATGTCTTTTTAATTTTTCCTCCAGATAGTGTTTACAAATCAACATGTAGGAATGACTCCATACTCAAAGTTATTAGCCAACATTGGTGTCCATTTGCCATTAAGGACAATTGGTAATTTTAACAATCAATGAGAGTTTATTTTAGGAGAAAACTTACTGAAATTTGCAGGAAATAACCTTTTTGTTCCAAAACAGCTGTCATTGAGCACCATTATATCTACAACAATTAAAATTATCTTTGGTGACTTTTAGCATTTGGCATTGCTCCATTATTGTTCAGTTAAATATTTTTCAAGTTTGCTAGGACTTTTGCCCACTGTGTGCTTACGGCCCTTTATTGTCAATATGTATCTTAGAATTCACCTTTGTGACATTACTTTTTTGTATTGTGGGAGAGAGTAATTTCTGAAGTGAATTGCTGGAGAAATCAAGTAACATTAATTAGGAAAATTTGCAGCACATATCTACAAGTTGCTTACAAAAATATGATTATAATTTATTCCATTATGTTTGGCAATGGATATCCCTTTCTCTCTTTTTCTAGATCCATGCAAAAAAATTCCCCGTCTAAAGAATTAGCTAATGTATAGGAAAAAAAAAACAGTGAAGGGTGACATGTGTTGTCATTTTAATAAATGTAATTGAAAATTGTGAAGAAAACATCTAAGTTGGAGTCACCTGGGCCATCAGGCAGGGGACTGATTGTCAAAAACACCACCAAACAAAAATATAGGTGGCGAAGGAAGTCATAAACATGTTAGCCCAGCACCCATCCAAAATGAATACTGCTTAGAAAAAAATAACAAACCTGAGATCCTGTAATATGTCACCAATTAAATCTTAAATAAGACCTCATGTGCCTGTTTAATTTTGAAAAAAAGGAAGCGTTTGTCTTCAGAAATGATTAATTAAATATTGAAACACAATAGCTTGGGGACCCTAGATGCATCATATGATAAAAGATAATATTTTTATAATATCTGAGGTCTTGATTACTGTTAGTTTATTATTGAATTTTGAGGGAAAGTGTTTGCCATGATTTTATTCAAACTAAAAAGGTAGAGAATATTTAAGACTTATAACTCATAATCTAAACCTAAAATACAGATACCAGTGAACATTTATTATACCCTGATACTTTTCTCAACACTTGCAAGCCCATAATTAACCTTTCAGACAAAAAAAATCCTGAAAAGGATCTAGAGGACTAGTTGGGTGAAATTTATTTAAGTAACTTCAATAATCTGCAAAAATTCAAAGCAATTTAAGCTTTGTATTACATATTTAAGGCACAAATTGTTTTTATGCTGACTCCTTTTGACCCTCTTCCCTCTATTATATCCCAGCAGATATTTTTACTTCTGAATTCCCCCTCCCCCACCCAAGTTCACATCATCAAATTCTTGGCTGTTTTTGAGGAGCAATAGTAATTAACAAAACTGGCTTTCCAACGCAGGAAGTCAAAAATGGAGGATGAGAAATATATTCTTTAAAAAGCGGATGCAAAAAAAAAGCAGATGCAAAACTTTTTTAAAAAGATTTTATTTATTTATTTGAAAGACAGCGATCACAAGTAGGCAGAGAGGCAGGCAGAGAGAGGAGAAAGCAGGCTCCCTGCCGAGCAGAGAGTCTGATGTGGGACTTGATCCCAGGATCCTGGGATCATGATCTGAGCCAAAGGCAGAGGCTTTCACCCACTGAGCCACCCAGGCACCCCAGATGCAAAACTTTTGTAAAATTTAAAATTGGCTAACAACTTGAAGATAGATCCTACAAATTGTTGAAAGACCTTATGGAATACCCATGATCTTTCTTTTAATATTTTCTGAAATTTTCAGAAGTTTGTGTATCTTTTTCATGTATCATTTTTACAGAGAGAGGAAAACTAAAAGACATGGGGAAGAGTATCCCATTCATCATGAAAATGTGAATAAAATAGGTAAAACACTGACTTTTTTCCAAGAAAAAAAAAGTACTTTTCTAAAAGAATCCAGGCCTCTAAACTCTTCCTCTCATTTGTGGAACATAAAGTGTATTTTGGATCACAACATGGAACATTCCAGACAATGTGAAATCTAGAAAGGAACTGCACCTGTATCCCGATACAGAGCCAAAAAAATATAGCTACTGAATAAATAGTCTTCCTAAATTAGGAAGAAGAATTCAAGTCCACTTATTATGATGCACAAAAGTGAAAGTTTTACTCTTGGCATGGATGTGATAAAATCATGAGATACGATTAGCAAGAAGGTATTTTTCAGAGTCTTGCTACACTGAGCAGTTTTAAGTGGAAGAGTACATATTGTAGAATATAACTCAGTGCTTTGCTCTAATTGAAAAGTTGAAGATTTTTGATGAAACTACAGCTATTTACTCTGTAAGTTTTGAGAATTATTTGATTATTTCCCTCAAAACTATTCCTTGCGCCAAATAGAAAACATTGTATATTTGAGGATTCGCTTACCTAAACTGATGCTCTTGTTAGGGATGAATTAAGCTTCTGCAGAATTTTCTGTAAGAAGAGAAACATTCACAAAATGGTGATTCTAAAAAAGTGATCTTTTTCACTGGAAAATATGAAGCAATGTATGTGGAAAGCTGCAAAATCTGGAGTTACAGGCAGATTGGGCAAGGGATGTCTGGTATAAAAAAAGAATTAAATCATGGCTAAAGATTTTTCCCGCAAAAGTAGTGATTAATAAAGGGAACAAGCTATTAACAAGACTTTTTATAACACACTACTGGTAAAACTTTTAAAAAACAATCAGAAGTTGTAAAAAGAATTCTGACAGAGAGGCATAAGATAAAGAGGGAAGTAGAAAAAGAAGAATGAGTATGTGACCAGACATGTGACATTGCCATTATTTTTATTATTTTGCAGAAAACCTCAGACTAACCAGGAGAGAGGACTGAGAAGATGAGCTAAAATTTAGCTTCTAGACGAGAGCTTTTGCTCATGTCTTATATTTTTCCTTTAAAAAGAAGTGTCTGTGTGTGTGTATGTGTTTGTCTTCTGGGTGCATTTCATGGTAGAAAAATCTCTTGAATATTCTATAGCTTACAACAAAAATTGAAAAGCAAATGAAGCATGTGAAACTGTTGTCAGACACAGATAAAGACAAACCAAAATTAAATCTTCACCTTTGCATTTTGAATTTCAACTGAGCTGCAGTAGGTTTCTGTATCAGACTTTAAGTCTGATGTTTGGCTGCACTCATTTTCATAGTATTTTTTTTGCAGCAAACCTAAATCGACAAAACCATTTCCAAACTAGTAGAATTATCTGTATTTCTTTCTTCATTTACCGTTTAATTAACTTTCCAGTTTCTCCATTTATCAGAATTCAAAGCTGCTCTTAAATTTTCTGTCTTCCATTTAAGGGTTTGGTGATACGATCTATTGTGATACACACACAGAGACATACACACACATATCATATATGATAGATATATATACACTCAGCATTGTACTAGATGCCGGAGATACAACACTGAAAATTCAGGAAAGTTTCCCGGGCTTGCTGTACACCAAGTTCTTTCCCAAAATAGTTTGTAAAGGTTCTAATGATCTCTACAGCAGTATCAAAAATAATTCCTCCTTTCTAATTTGGAAAGCAAGAACATTAGCCATTATTTGTTTCTTAGTAATTTTCCACATGCCAGTCATCCTATCTTGGAACTCCTCAATCTCATACCAAACCCTTCTAACTGGTGTATGACTTTTCCCATGTGACCCTTTAAATAAATTCTAAGGTTTTTCCCATAATTAATTAATCTCAGAAATCAAAATGAAACATGTCACCAAGGTCTTATTTAAAGCCAAGAAATTTATTGGCTATTATCCAAGCTTCCTTCTAAATTAAACAACCCCAAATACTCCTCTTACCATCCTCATTTCTTGATTTTAGGCATTTTTCTCTCCAGACAATTGGGGCACATATAAAAGTTTTGATACATCCATGTTTTAACCAAGATCATATTTATGTATTCTTGTGGTAATATGTATGGAAACTTTTCTCTAAAATGTCCATATCCATGTGCTTTTAAAAAGGTACACAGGAGAGAAATTAATTTCCCCATCCTCAGTAGTAAATGCTATTATATACTTTTTCATTTTTTTGAAGGTTCCAAAATTTAGCAGTTCAAAATCTTTTCTCAAAGTCTGACTCTTTAGGCCTGGTAACAATTTAATGTACATTAAATTTTTATGATTTATAGATGGATTACTTAAATTATACTTTATCTTTGGTGACTCAGTTCTTCCTCACCTTTGCCTCTTGGCCAAGTTCAAGGATGCTGAACATGAAGCTGAGTCAGGGTCAGACATGCACTGTCTAATCAGGGGTGTGCATGCATGTGTGTGCCTGTGTGTGTGGTGGGAGGGTTGTAGGAGAGAAAGAGAAAGACAGAGACAGAGACAGATTTAATTTCCAAGCCAAACTTGAGATCACCCATTTTTTAGGGAAAAGAAAGTGTCTCTTTTGCCCGGTTAGATAAAACATTACATATAACTAAGAGAAAGCTCTTCCTCCCTCCCTCCTCTTCTCCTTCCTTTCGTCTCCCACTGCTTTCCCTCCTTCCTTTCTTCATGGCCAGCAGTCTCCTCTGGGCTGAAAGCAAGCGATTCTTTGGCAGCAGCCTACGCAGGATCCCTTCCCGTCCACTCCTCGGTGTACATGCATCTGGTCCTCAGTGGTGGTCAGGCTGTTGTGACCTCACCTCTCAGCCCCTCTGCCCACTGAAGCCCGCAGCCTCCATAAACCCTGTGTCTCCACTGACGCATCTCCCAGCTGCAATGTCTTCTCCAGCCCCTTTTCCCTCCTCTGCCTGTTGCCCTGGTCTTTCCGTGTCTGTCTGTCTGCCTCTCTCTGTCTCTATGTCTGTTCTTCTCCCTCTCTGTTCTCTTGCATGTATTCACATTTTCTCCATTTTCTTTCTTGAATTTATTTGAGGGAGCTGGTGATTTATTAAATTTCTATGTCTTTAAAGATACAATTGCTATAACTTCTAATTTTTTTTTCCTATGAGTCAGTGACCTTTGATAGAAAACATTCTTACTGGGCACCTGGGTGGCTCAGTGGGTTAAGCCGCTGCCTTCGGCTCAGGTCATGATCTCAGGGTCCTGGGATCGAGTCCCGCGTCGGGCTCTCTGCTCAGCAGGGAGTCGGCTTCCTCCTCTCTCTCTCTCTGCCTGCCTCTCTGCCTACTTGTGATCTCTCTGTCAAATAAATAATAAATAAAATCTTAAAAAAAAAAAAAGAAAACATTCTTACTATGCCTTCTGTGATTGTTGCTTAGAACATGTACGAGGGAGGCAAAGGGGCTGCTGTTCATCTTCCTAAGTTTCTTATGATAATTTTAGAAAGAAAATATCATAAACATTGAAAAGCATACTTACCCTTGGGTAGAATTGCAAGGTTTAGTAAATAAAAATACAGGACACTGGTTACATATAAATTTCAGATAAAAAATGAATACTTGTCTAGTATGAAGTATTCTCATGCAATATTTGAGACATATGTATACTAAAAAAATCTTACTTGTTTGTCATTTTTTTGGGCGTTTAGTATTTAGGATTGATCTTTTATATGTATGTAATATTTGTAGCCAGGTGTTTTTTGTTTGGGGACTAGTCATTTTTAGAACTTCTTTTGCAGTTTCCCAAGGAGATGTTAGTGCCCCCAAGGATGGCCATCAGATAAAGGTGAGTAATAGTGAAAAAAAAAACTGTAATTAAAACCAATTTTGCTATTTACTTGCTCTGTCATGAGGTTCTATGGGAGGGAACAGTACATTTCTTATTTATTTGTCCCCCACTAATTCTGAATTCAAAATAATGTATTGACTTTGTCTTTTCCCTCTTGGGTATGTATCTTCTTTCATTTCCTTTCCAGTCCATCTAAAATGTAGATGGTTTAAAGAGAAAATTTACCTACATATTCAATTCCATATCACCTCCTCCTGAAACAGGCACTTATTTACTTAATAAACACTGTAAAAAGGGCAGCATTTCTGAATTTCCTACAGAATTACATTTGCACTTGGTAGACTTTTTTCTTAGTCACTGTCTTATTTTAAAATAAAATACCTGGAAAAAAATGTGGGTAGCTAGCAATTTTTGAGCACTTAACCATTTGTCAGGCACTGTTGAAACATTATATAACAAATGGCTTCAATCTTTAAATCCCCCAAACCAAGGAGGTAGGCAGGATTATTATCCTCACTGTAGAGATGAGAAACTGAGGCTCAGTTACATTAGTATGGTAACTTTGTCATGTGGTAAATTTGCCACGATTAATGGGTGACTATTGATCTATTATTATTAAAGACTATACATCATTCAGATTTCCTTAGTTTTTTACCTAATGTCCCTTTTCTATTCTAGGATTTTGCCCAGGATATCACATTACATTCAGTCCTCAGGTCTCCTTGGCTCTAATAGACTTTCTTCGTTTTTGATGACCTTGACAGTTCTGAAGAGCACTACTCAGATAGTTTGTAGAATGTGGCTCAGCTGGGATTTGTCTGATGTTTTACTCATCTTTAGACTAGATAAGGGTTTTGGGGAAACAGAACATGAGGTAAAGTGGCATTCTCAACATACAATGTCAGCCGTGTTTGTCAGCTTTCTCCACCCTACAGTGACTCCCCCCGCCCCCTTTCTATAGTACACTCTTT
Source organism: Mustela lutreola (assembly GCF_030435805.1). NCBI lineage: Eukaryota > Metazoa > Chordata > Mammalia > Carnivora > Mustelidae > Mustela > Mustela lutreola. The sequence continues at coordinate 54,120,114 of NC_081291.1, read as the reverse complement.
GGAAGGAAATCACCATTCCCCACCCTCTCTTACTGGGTAGAGAGTTATAATTGAGCTATTATTATAATAACAGCTTTATTGGAATATAATTCACATACCTTACAATTAATCTATTTAAAGTGTACAATTCAGTGGTTCTCAATGTTATTGTCAGAGTTGTGCAAACATCACCACAACCAATTTTAAAACATTCTTATCTCTCTCAAAAGAAACCTCATACCTATTAATAGTCATTTCCCCTTTTTCCTAACCTCCCCACCCCCAACCCCCCGGCTGTGGCAACCTATTCTACTTCTGTCTTTATAGATTTGCCTATTCTGAACATTTCATATTAATGGAGCCACAGTGTTTTGTGACTAGCTTCTTTCACTTACCAAAATGGTTTTGAGATACATCTATGTTGTAGTATATACGTCATTGCTCTTTATTGCTGAATAATATTCTATTGTATGGATATACCATTAGCTGATGGACATTTGGGTTGCTTTCCTTTTTTGCCTACTACAAATAATGTTAGTATTCACATTTGTGCACAAGTTTTTGTGTGGATATGTGTTTTCATTTTTCTTGGCTAAATACCTAGGAGAAAAGTCGCTGGGTATAATTTAGCTATTTTTAAAATAAGAAAAACATGGCTGACAGGCTGTGGGCTGGCCTTGCTTTCAGTTATCTACACGGGCTAAAAAAAACCGAGCTGATTGCCCTATAAAGCCATAATACAAGGCCCCACCTCTGATCCATTGGCAGGTAACCAAACAGTAAGCCTGTTGACTAAGATGAAAGAAAACAGCTTCATAAAATCCTGCCCACACATCCCACTCTATAAACCTATGGCAAATAACACAGTTTATATGCACTGAAAAAAAAATCCCATATAATCACTAGTTACTGTTAAAAAGTTATGATGAGAAAGCTCTTCTTCTCCTCTGTCTAAATGTCCTTTAGGATGCATGGAGTAGGTAATTTATCTAAATCCACTTTTGAAATTCTTATATATTGCTGTCACTGTCATTGTTAGGACTAAGTATTACTTATCAAGAAAACAGGTACTAAGCAAGGAGCAGTAGCCAGTACTTTCTAGTATAAGGGACATATGTATCATTTTAAGGAAGTATTTGGTGGCAGGAAAAAAAAATACATGCTTACACAGCTTTAAGCACAGATACTTCTACAGTGGAGAATGGGGGTGGGGGAGAGAAGAGGAGCAGAAAAAACCAGCAAGCCTAAAGTCTAGACTGCCACTCCTTCCCATTAGCCGCTCATGGAAGGAACTAATGCAGGTAAACAGCAATTTCAAAAAGTCAAAAGATACTTGATCATATGCCTATCCTTGGTGGAAAGAAATGAAACCCAAGAAATTTGTAACAGATAGCATTATATTATTCCCTTAAAAATAAGCAGCCTAGGGGCACCTGGGTGGCTCAGTCATTAAGCGTCTGCCTTTGGCTCAGGTCATGATCACAGACCGGGGATTGAGCCCCACATCTGGCTAACTGCTCGGCGAGAAGCCTGCTTCTCCCTCTCCCACTCCACCTGTTTGTGTTCCTTCTCTCACTTCTCTCTCTCTCTCTGTCAAATAAATAAATAAAATCTTAAAAAAAAAAATAAGCAGCCTATCAGTGCTTCCAAATAAATGCCTTTGACCATATTCATTAATCCTTTGAAATACAGTCACCAAAATTAAGCAGGAGACTTAGGGCTAGTCCTTTAGCAGAGGATAAGAAAGGGGGAAACAAGTCTGTTTTTTTTTTTTTTTTTTTTTTTTTTTAAAGATTTTATTTATTTATTTGACAGAGAGAGATCACAGGTAGGTAGAGAGGCTGGCAGAGAGAGAGAGAGGGAAGCAGGCTCCCTGCTGAGCAGAGAGCCCGATGTGGGACTCGATCCCAGGACTCTGAGATCATGACCTGAGCTGAAGGCAGCGGCTTAACCCACTGAGCCACCCAGGCGCCCAACAAGTCTGTTTTTAATGAAAAATAGAACACCAGAAGACAGTGGTCCACACAAACTTGTCATGTCTTCTTTTTCTTTTGTTCTTTGTTCCCTCCCCAAGGATATATGATAGCGTCCCACACAAATGGAGGAAAATAACTGTTGGCTGATTCTAACTGATGTACTTCTGTATCTACTCTAGAATTTTGCTGACTCCTGATTGAAAAGATACTTATTAAGCAATCTGTGAAAATGCAAGTAATAGTCTGGTCCCCATATGTCAGGTATGCATTAGATGAAGGTGTTATACAAAAGAAAGTGACAGAAGATTGCTTTTTTAAAGTATGTGATCATGGCCATAAATCTAAAATAAAGTCCTTAAAATAAGCTAGATTAGCATGTGGTTTAAAATAAGGAATCTTTGGCTAGTATTCATGCGGTGAAATCTGAGGGAAAAGTTTACCTGGGGAAGAATGGTAGAAACTCTTCTCCTGGGGACATTTCCAAACAGACTAGATGTGCCTCCACTTGGAATGATGTAGATCAGAGCTGCTGTGCAGGGAATGTGTCTCAGGAGAGCAGAGATAATGATCATCTCAGCCGTAAGGGAAGCTGGGCAGGGCTTGGGGCCTGCAGAGACCCAAGACGGGTCATCTTTGTCCACAAGCGTCCTCATGGATATACCCTTGACTGCCATATAAATGCCATTTTCTACGTGCTCCAAAATGTGAAAAAGGTTGAGAAGCCCATATTTAAGTGAAGCTTGCCAGAGGTTGACCTACATGATTATTCAGTAAGGATTAAAGATATAATTCTTCAACATTCCTTCTCATGAAGATAAACAATGATGTAATAATTGCCAGTCATTTTTAAAATTTAGCTTTAGAATTTGAGTTTGTATTTATTCATTTATTTGATTGTTTGCTTATTTATTTAGACTTTGTCTTTAAATGAAAATATGGCTACTTCTTAGGGAGCAGGACCGAAGTGTTCTAGCAGGCATTACAAACTCAGCATGAAGTAGCTCTAGCCAGGACTCAGAAAGCTCCAGTGTATTTATGGTTTACTAAGATAGTGCGATTCTTGGTGTTTAGATTCTGGTGACTGGGGTTCCACCTTATTTCTCTGCTTGAGTTTGTGACTTGGTGTTTTGCCTGATATCCCAGGACCTCCCAGATTTTAGGCCTTGTCTTGTTCTTACAAGTCTCTCCTCCAAAAGAATGAATGTCTTTGCTCCTGAAATCAAGATCACAGCATTCCAGGAAAAAAACAAAACAAAACAAAAAAAACCCAACAACAAGAACAAAACCCCCCAGCATCTGTAGATAAACACAATCGCAGAGATTTCAAGTAGTTCAGCATGACTAAAAAGAAGTGGAAAGATTTGAGAAGAGTAAAAAATAAAATGAGGTAAGTAGGGAACATATCATTAAAAACCTTGTATGTCATTGTAGGGGTATAAAATATGATCCTTTCCTACTGAGGACATAATGTAGTTATAGAGACATTATGTATGGCATATGTCAATATATTTTTTAAATCTACTGGGTTATAAAAGAATGCATGCTCATTAAAGAACATTTGGAAAAGATAACAAAATTTAAAGAACAAGATAAAGATTACCTATTATCTCATAACCCAGATAGTCACTGATGATATTTTGGTATATTTCTTTCCAGGCTTATTTTATGTGTATGATACATTGCTATTTAGCACAAGTAGAATAGTCTGCTTCTTTCAATTAATGTTATATTTTGTACTTTTCCCATGCTGCTAAAATTCTTCCAAAATGCAATTTTAATGATTGCTGACTATTTCATCTTAAGTCATACAATTTATTTAGGCATTCCTCTAAACTTGACATTAGGTTGCTTTTGATTTTTTTTTTTCTTCTTTAAGTAATAGTCCAATAAATATTCTTGTATATAAATACTTATATTCTTCTCTGGTCATTTCCTTGGGATGGTTTCCTGTCAGTAGAATGTCTAGGTCAGAGCAAAAACTTCAAATTTTTCTGCCTAAGTATTTTCAAATTACATTCTACCAAGGTTGTGTTCATTTTTATTTATATCAGTGTATCTCATTATACTCTTCACAAAACTTAGAATAAAATTATTTTTTACCTTTATGAATTTGATAAGCAAATAATGATATTTTCTTTTTCTTTGAATGCATTTGGTAACTAATGAGGTGAATGTTTTTTTTTTTTAAGATTTTTATTTATTTATTTGACCGACGGAGATCACAAGTAGGCACAGAGGCAGACAGAGAGAGAGAGAGGAGGAAGCAGGCTCCCTGCTAAGCAGAGAGCCCAATGCGCGGCTCAATGCCAGGGCCCTGGGATCATTACCTGAGCCGAAGAGGCTTTAACCTAAAGCAGAGGTTTTAACCCACTGAGCCACCCAGGTGCCCTGTGAATGTTATTTTTAATGGTCATTTGTATTTTTTTTCCTTAAGTGATTTGTCAATGTTATTTTCTGATTTTCCTATTGAAATGTTAGTGTAAGACTATTAATATAAACCCACAAGTGACCTTTCTGTGTATGGACATAAGTTGGGTATATTTAAGTAGAAGATATTGTAAAACAACAACAACAAAAACGTCACTCTCTGGAAACTTAATTTAGAAATAACTTAGGGGAGGTTCAGTGGCTCAATTGGTTGAGTGTCTGAGTCTTGATCTCAGGGTCATGAGTTCAACCCCATATTGGACTCCACAGTAGATGTGGAGCCTAGCTAAAAAAGTAAATTAAAAAAAAGAATCTTGGAAATAATTATATTTCTTCATACTCTTATGTCAAAGATAACTTATATCAAAGATATTCTTATATCAAAGGTAACACTCTTATATCAAAGGTAAGCTAAAAATGGACAGATAACCTTTAGGAAAATGCCACTCACTAACCTAAATAGAATTGTCTGCTCTAATTATGTTGTTATTGTAGTTATGCCTCTTTCCTCAAGGACTGAAAATAATCATATGTATTTTGTTTAAAAGATCCTATCTTCCATCTTTCTCTGGGCTGTGGGCTGCTTTTAGGAGTAAGTATATAGAAGTAGCAAAGATGGCCCAAAAAGATTTTTTTTAAAGAAGACCGGGTTAAAACATTCAAATAATAATTTGAGGGCACAATTTACTATTAGAAAACTTCAATGCAAATAACCTTCTGTACTTAACCCAATGCATTCACAACTGAGAGGATATGTACAATATGAACTTGGAAAGATCTTTAAATGATAGTCAAAATATAGGACCACCATAGAACTTTCCTCCTCTAAATTAAGCCAAATACAAAAAATGAAGTGAAAAGAGCAAAGGATATATAATTGATGCTGCAACCACACAAGGGTGTCCACCTTACTCTACAAACTTCAAGAATATCAACCTTTTATAACACAAATTTTATCAAATTATAGGGTGATGCAGGAAATAGGCTCCTGACTTTCTCTCTCAAGAGAGAAACACAGTGAGGCAATCAGTAGACCGATAAAATTCTGGAAGACGTCACTGAGGTTTGGTGATATGAGTGGGGATGTAAATAAAAGGTAGAGAACTTCTAACTTGAAGCCCCACCCTCTAACCTCAGATAAATAGTTTGCATCTAATTTAGAAAAACACGTAGAATTTACCTCTTTTCCTTTTGGCTAAAGTGAAAGAAGATTTTGTTTGTTTGTTTGTTTTTGTTTTTAAGTAGCAAATAAAGTCCCTGGATGGGTAGGAAGGAGAACATGTCACACAAAACTTGAAAATTGAAACACCCAATGCTTGTACTTTCAATACACCAGCTCGATGACCCTGAAACAGGGGAACATAGTGAAACTCAAGAGAACCTCAGTGCCCCAACTATTTGTCTGCAAGAATAGACTCTCATCCCCCAACTCAGGAGAATGGACTTGTTATGCAGGCAGGGTTCATTAAAGAGAGATGATAAAGTTCCATGATCTCTGTCTCCCCAAGTCACAAACTCCCCAGCCCCTTCCTGCTCCGACAAGCAAGTAAAGGATGGAAGAAAATGACAGCCCATTAACATGAGGCCTTAAACTCCTGCTCGAGGGGAGGACTCAAATATTACCCAGATGAACAAGATCTGGAGTCAAGGATAACTTACCACATTTTGGGGGGGCCAAAGGACAGGATAGGATTGCCAAGCCAAAGATGAGTTTGCAAAACAAGCTGAAATGGGACCTGTGCAAAAACTTGTTAGGCTTCCTTCTGTAGGTCCCCTCAAAGGGAAGAAATGTGGTGAAAAATCCAAATTGGAAGAGGTGTTGCAGTGGAAGGAGAATAAATGTTTAGATACTATATTCTTCACACTCTTGAGGAAATTAAGGAGAATGTGAAATAGCAAAATGACAGAATAAGTTCTGACAGAACTTATTCTGTCATTTTGCTGGACATGGCGGGGCACCTGGGTGGCTCAGTCAGTTGGGCGTCTGACTACTGCTGTTCACTCAGGTCATGATCTCAGGGCCGTGAGATCGAGCTCCGTGTTGGGCTTCCTGCTGGGCATGAAGCCTGCTTAAGATTCTCTCTCTCCCTCTCAAATTAAAAAAATAAACATAAATAAATAAATAAAATAGAAGGAGCTGGAAATGTCAACAAAAGGAACTGAGAAGAAAACAATGCAGTCCCAGAACAAAGAAATATGTTAGAAATAAAAAGGCACAGAACGAGCATGTGGAAAATCAAGTCAAAGATATATTCAGGAGCAGGGGCGCCTGGGTGGCTCAGTGGGTTAAGCCTCTGCCTTCGGCTCAGGTCATGATCTCAGAGTCTTGGATCGAGCCCCACATGGGGCTCTCGGCTCAGCTGGAAGCCTGCTTCCCCCTCTCTCTCTGCCTACTTGTGATCTCTCTCTCTCTGTCAAATAAATACATAAAATCTTAAAAAAAAAAAAAAGATATATTCAGGAGCAGAAAAATTTCTGAAATGATTAGTTCAATTTTCAATTTACATATTAAAGGTTTCAGGGGAAAAAATAACAGAAAATATTTAACACAAATGCTGCTGGTGAAACAGCTGAGGGAAAATTCTTATAGGCTTCCCAGAAAAGGGATTAAACTGCCCACACAGGGGAAAGGAGTTAAACTGACTTGAGACTTTTTCTGGAATATTTATCTGAAAACTGAAGCAACATCTAAATGTTTTGCGAGATAAGGGACGTGACTGAAAAATTCTGTATCTAGTGTCATTTAGGCAACAGATACGTACAGGCAATGTACAAACAACAGGTGTATCAGATAAGCAAGGATTCTGGAGATAGACCATTTCTTGAAGTCTACTTGATGATACAATTCAATCAACAAAGAACTGAAATAAAACGAAAACCTGCAATGCTGAGTCACAGAGTATGCCTATTTTCAGCTTTACTGGCGATTGCCAAAATGCTCTTCAAAGTGGTCCTTTGGATTTGCAATGTAGCAAGCATACACAGTATGAACTTTCCCACCTGCTTGCCAACACTTAATATTGTAAGATTTTAAAATTGTTTCCAATCTGATATGCACAGAATGGTATCTTGTTACTGTTTTGTTTTGCATTTTTCTGGTGTGAAACTTGATTGCTCTTCAAAGTAGCTATACCAACTTTCATTCCCATTAACAATATATTAGCCTTTATTTTGCTCCACATCTTTGCCCAAACTTGACACATGGGAACAAGGATGTCATCATTTGGCCTAATATAGCCTGCAAATTTGATATTACCTCCTTTAACCATTTGTGTAAATACCGCTAGGCCCTTTCATACAGATTTCATGTCATAATACATACCATGACCTTCTGTGTTCTTTCAGCAGTGTATTGCGGAGGTTTCCACAATCCTCCTTCCATCTACCCCTTATCAGTCACAAAATCTGTGAAGGAATTGTGTAGGAAAACTGTACCTTCTTCTGTCACATCATTTATCTAAAGTCAGCAAAGGTTTAATGGAGTATCAAGTTGACAATCCTAGAATTTTCTTCCCCTGGATATAGCGGACCATCCAACGGAGCTTCTTTTTTCCTATATTATGTCCCTGTTTGATAGACATACTACACCAAAACTGACTGTGGTTTCACAAAAACATGAATATTTATAAATAAACTATTGATTCCACCCAATTGCTTGATTTCTAGTTAATGGAATAAAAGAATAGAGTTTCCTTAGATACATAAGTAATGTTTTATTGGACAGATCCCTCTGAGATAAGTCAAACTGCACCATAGGCAGATTATATTTTATAGTAAGTCTCCAGTTTTATTACCATATAGAGTTAACCAGTTTCCTTAGTTCATCATTGTAACTTGAGTTTGTCTGCATTTCTGTCAATAACACATTTTCTCCTGCTGAGGGTCTTAATGATAACCTAGCATGAACATCTAGGGAATAAGCACCTGGTATGGGCCTGGCACATATGGGGCTTCTAACATTAGTTGTTGAACATGTGACAATTAAGTTCTGTTCTCTCTTTCATTTTTTTTTTTTTTTTTAGAGAGAAAGAGGGTGGGGAGAAGCAGAGGGAGCAAAAGGGAGAATCCCACGCGGGCTCCATCCCAAGTACAGAGCCCGAAGCAGGGCTTGATCTCACAACCCTAAGATTGTGACCTTAGCTGAATCAAGAGTTAGACACTTAATAACTGAGACACCAAGGCACCCCCCCCTTTTTAAATTGATGTATAATTAAAACATAATGTTATATTTTCAAGTGTACAACATATTGATTTGACAATTCTATACATTACTCAAGGCTTGCTATGATAAGTATAGTTTATTCACCAGACAATGTTATTACAATATTATTGACTATATTCCCTATGCTATACTTTTCATCTCTGGGATTTATTTTTTTTTAATAACTGGAATATTGTCCCTCTTTAAGATCTGTTTTATGATTCAATTTCCTATTAATCCATCCCTGCATCCCATGTTATATTTGAACTGTCATTTTAAATGGTGAAATATAGACATTTGTATCATATCCATGTTATGATCTTCAGTACTGGGTCATCTTAAAATTGTTCCATTTTTCTAGGCTAATCTTGCAAAAGTATGTGGGTCAGTACGGATGAGATAAATTTTACATATTATATAAAGAAATATGATGTAAATGGCTTCTCTTAATACCCTTCCCTGAGCAGCTACATCACATCCTCCCCCACACTAATCCTTTAGGATCCTGTCTTTCCCCTTGATCACAAAACAAGCTTAAATGTACAGAACTCATACCCAACATCCATTTCCACTTAAATTGGAAAGGATTAGGTACAGGTGACCAGAGTGCTAATTCTAATCTTGGGCTTTGCTTTTCTCATCCTATTTCAAATTTTTGTCTATATTCTAGTTAACAAGGTGGATCAAATCATATCTTTATCTCTGTTGCTCTATGTAACATCATCAAAATGACAGAACAGGAATTTTAAATGGCATAAACTCACTAGAGACAGGAGATGACAATGGATGGAAGATTCCACAAATTTCAAAGAGATGGAAAGTAGAAGGACCTATCATAACTGACTTAATGGAGTGGAGAAACTAAAACCTAAGTCTACAAAAGGCAGAATGCAATGAGAAGAGAGTTAATTCATTCTACAGAACAGTAAAAATTTCAGGAATTGGAGACATCAGGTGACCCTTGGGATGGAGAGGATTGAGCACTGGTTGAGAATCTGTACCAAGAGCATTTATTTCCCCCCATCTTCTCCATTACTCCACCCAGTTAGGTGATTACTCCTCTCTTACCCTGTATAAGAATAGAAATTTATTCCTTGAAGAAACTGAAAGAGAGAGAGGCATAATGGAGGGTGTGGGTGAACACTGTGCAAGAGTTCCTCCTTATGCTCCAGCATTCAAGCCTGTATCTTCCTCTTGCCCCCAACAAGTCTTCCAACTCCCTCCCTTTTCCTACAACCACAATTTTCCCCAACCAGAGACTGAACGATTCTCCCCTGGAGAAACTGCCTCAAGAGAAAACAAATCTAGACCCTGACATTTGGAGACATCTCAGTGAAACAAATGGGTCGTACTGAATCACATCACAGTGAAGCCCACCAGTCAACAAACCCTATCCATGCCTCACTCTTTTTTTTCTTTTAAGATTTTATTGATTTATTTGACAGAGAGAGATAGAGCGAGAGAGAACACAAGTAGGGGGCGTGGGAGAGGGAGAAGCAGGCCTCCCACTGAGCAGGGAGCCCAGTGAGGGCTTGATCCCAGGACCCTGGGGTCATGACCTGAGCTGAAGGCAGAGGCTTTTAACCTACTGAGCCACCCAGGCGCACCTCCCACACCCCCACCCCACAATGCCTCACTCTTAAAGAGAATCTGTCAAAGATCACTAAACATTTGAGGAACACCTCCACCATGACAGCACACAAATAATAATCTTAAAAAATAATTTGTTTTGAGTAATGATAAAAAAAAATCTGATTTCGATAAGCTGAAAAAAAAATCTTAGAGAAAAGAAACAGAAACAATGCAGGGAGCAGAAAATAGGTTCAGTAATGTTCTGAAAGGCAGAAGAGTATATACTACATTTAAGAAATAAAAACAATCAGAAATAAGAAAGAGCTCTCAAAAATTAAAAATGTAATATCTAAAAATAAAAAAAGTCAATATAAGGATCAGGAGACAAAGTTGAAAAACTGTCCCAGAAAGTAGAATTAAAGAACCAAAAGGAAAACAAAACAAAACAAAACAAAAACCAAAAGGAGAAAAACAAAAGAGAAAAGGTAGGAAAACTAGAGGATCATGTCAGAATTTGAAAAATAGGAATTCTAGAAAAAGAGAGTAGGGGCAGTAATGAATTATAAACCATTATTTAAAAAAAGAAATTCAAGACTAGTCCATACCAAGAATAGAGAGGATAGATTGATAGATGACAGAAGGATGGAGAGATGGCTGGGTAGGTGGATAGATAGATGGGAAGGGAAAAGAAGAATTTTTTTGTAGAATGCTGAATGCTTACTGACAAATGTGAAGAGAGTGCTGGAGGTAAGTCATCATTTGTAACGATCAAAGTAAAGATTGGCTTAGGCAAGAATCATCAATGGTTGCAAAACCTAGGGGAAAATTGCAGTGAAGAGAACATTAGCATGGTCTTAAAGTGTCTTCCCACAGAGTTCCTACTGGAAGGGGTAAAACAAACTATCTAATGGGGAAAAAATTAACTAGCACCTCAACCGAAAGACCAAAATTAACATCACCAATAAGGGGCGGATGGACACTGGATGCTTCCAAATGGATGCCCTAAAAAGGACATAAGACCAGAAATTCTGACTAGGAATGCATAACTTGAATCTAACCAGGAAGAAACAACAGGAAACCAAAATGAAGAACATCCTATTTAAATAGAAGGGAGGGGGGCTTTATTTATTTTATTTTATTCTTTTTTTTTTTTTTTTCATAGAGAGGGGGAGGGCAGAGGAAGGGGGAGAGAGAGAATCTTAACAGGCACCGTACCCAGCCCAGCTCAAAGACTAACATGGGGCTCAATCTCATGACCCTGCGATCATTACCTGAGCTGAAACCAAGAGTAGGCCTCTTAACCCACTTGAGCCACTCAGGCACCTTGGGGCATTGTAAAAGACAAAGATAGGCTGTGGAAATATTCCAGATTAAAGAAGATCAATTATATCTAAATGTAATACCTGATCTTAGATTGGATCCTATAACAGAGGGGAAAAAGCAATATTAAAAACATTTCTGGATCAACTGACAAAATTGATCTGTTGGAATATGGATGGTAGATTGTTGTGTCAATGTTAAATTTATCAAAGTTGTTGATAGAACACACATATACATCTTGTGTATGTCTGTGCACAAATGGGGCAAAATATTAAGAATAGGAGAATCCAGGGAAAATTATAATATATGATTACACCCATGTAATCTTGAAGCTATTTACAAATAAAAAGTTAAATTAAAACTGCTTCCTTCTCCCTTTTCCTTTGGAAGTTACTAGAAAATGTAACTCTAAGAAGGGTGCAGAACAGATCAATCACAAGGAAGACAAAAATCCAGGAGACTGGGGAACCCACACTGCAGAAAGGAAGAACAAGATGGTGGTAAAGGTGAGATTGACAGCTTTGCAGGAGGCGGAAAAGAACAATTAATCCCACCTGGAGTGGGAGGATGGAGAAATTCCAGAAAGATGTCTCCCAGATTCCCCCCGAACAAAACCAATAGATCACCTGATGTGGCTGTGTTAAAAAGAGTTTTATAATTCTTTTGAAGGGTTTGATAAAAATTTGCAGTAGTAAAAAAAAGGGGGCGGGGCAATTATTAACGCTAGGGGAAAATAAACATACAGGAAAAGAAATGTAAATACTATGCTATTGGCTCACTCATGAATAATATGTATATGGTAATAATAATGTAAACACAGAATGTTCATTTACGTTGGGAAAGGAAAGAAGGAAAGAAAGGACAAGGGGTGGGGGGGCGGATAGGGAAGAATGGTAAACTCACAGCTTCCATAGGTGCATTTTAGATAATACACAAGGTGACTAATAAAGAAAAAGCAACATTTGCAAATCATTTAGAAATAGGGAGAGAACTCTCAGAAGAAACAGAAGAGCAGAAGAAATTGGTAAAAGACATTTGTATCTGAGAAAAAGAACTTAGGAAGTGTATTGTAGTTTTTGGGGGGAAGGGCATTCTTTTTTTGTTTGTAATAAGCTGTGTAATACTGTTAGTTCACTTATTGCATGTACTGTTTGAATAAATGAGAACATTTTAAAATTCCAAACAACTGCTTATTATGGTGACTAACAATGTATTTTTTTTCGATTGCACTAGGAAAGCAGAATTAAAGCAAAGGGGAGCTGCCCATTAGAAAGGTTTGGTTGTTATATTCATGATAAAATTTAGTTTATGTTAATTTTTTTAAAGCTGTGTATGTGTGTGTCTTTGTATGTGATGTGTGTTGGTTTGGAAGGGGAGAGGAAAAAGAAGAGTGGGTTATCAACAACTCAGGTATTTATGGAAGGAAAGAAGGAGCCTGTATTTACTACATGTGCTATAATCTTCTCAAGCTCAAGAAATAATCATGATCCAAGGGGAGTTTAATGCTTAAAAATAAGAAAAGGAAGGGGAGCCTGTGTGGCTCATTCAATTGAGCATCTGCATTTGGGCTCAGGTCAAAATCCCAGGGTCCAGGGATTGAGTCCTGCATTGAGCTCCTTGCTTGCAGGGAGTCTGCTTTGCCCTCTTGCTCCCCTGCCAGCTTGTGCTTTTTCTTTCTCTCTTAAATAAATAAAATCTTGAAAAAAAATAAGAAAAGGAATCACAAAGAGAGGTGCTCCTATCAAAAAGAAGGGTATAGTCTATAATTTTAGATACAGCACAGGACGGAAAGAGGGAAACATAGAAAAGATGTTTACTTGATTTTTATAAACTAAGTGCTCGATCGCATAATGTGGTACAACTGGGGAATCATTTCACCTGCAGGACAGGTGTAACAGAACAAGGTACAAGAGGAGTTTATACATGTTATATGGGTTTCAAGCTGAGATTTCCCTAGGGAAGTAGGGACGCCGAAGAGAAGAGTGTGGGTGGTACCCAATCACTCAGTCTGGTTGGTGGAAATTTCAAGGCTAAGCAGAAATATGCTGAATTTTCTTTGGCAAAAAACATGTGTTAATAATACCAGTGATTTCTTAATCCAATTTTGCAAGTACAAACAATACTGTCTATTATAAAAAGGGCTATTCAGATTTAGATTTCTTCATAGTTCCAATAAGGCAAAGATCAAATTTTTAATGTAAAAAAGGAAAAACAGAGATGTAAACCGTGAATGAGAAACTTCTAAAACTTTAGAGGCATTGTTATTGCTTTACAATTTATGATGTTTCATACTATAATTTTTGCAAATGGGAGTCAATATGCAAAACTGAGTTAAAATGTTATGGTTATGGCGTTTTTTTGTTTTTACTCTTGTGACAATCTAAAATAAAATAAAGCATACGCTTTTTCAAAGGCTGGTGATGTCAATATTGATTGGGATTGCTTCTTGGTTATAAAGCCAAAATCTCATCAAAACAAGAATTTTTAAGGGGCACCTGGGTGGCTCAGTTAGTTAAGTGTCTGCCTTCAGGTCATGATCTCAGGGTCATGGGATGGAGAGAGCATCCAGGCTTCTGGCTCTGCGGGGAGTCTGCCGTTCCCTGCTTGTGCTCTCTCTTTTGTTCACTCTCGTTCCTAAATAAATAAATAAATAAATAAAGTCTTTTAAAAATCATACACAGAAGAATTTTTAAGCCCATCATCTGGATGTTCCCTAGCACCTAGCTATTCAGTACCATGTAAACAAAACATACAAATAGCCTAAACACAAAGACATCTCCAGAATTTTACAGGTTGCGTCTAGACATTTGGGATGGTAGAGTTGGATGCTTGTTGTTCTTATCTGAGGCCTCAGGAAATGGGCTGTGCAAAGTGCATCACTTTGTTTAAATCTGATTTAAGCTAGCTGGAGTTTTTGCTGAAATGAGATATGATTACAACTCTTTGCTTTAATAACCATACACGTAAGTTTGGCCATTTTACTTAGCACATCAAGCAAAAATTAAAAAAAGAAAGATTTGTACCTTGGGGTACAACCTGGGATCAAGAGTTTGTTAAATTTATTTTAGTGCTCTGCTGGATCTCAAGTGGATAGCCTCGTAGCTGCATTTTTAAACATCACAGAAAGCACCACTCACGTATGACTCAGTTGTCTTTTTTCTTGAACTGAGGACAGTGCAAGAATGAGTATCTTTTCTAACAATAGCATCCCCCTGGAGAGAGTCAAGAGTGAGGAGCATTCACTCTACCAGAGGAACATTACCCTAAATTCACTACTCCAGATTTGGAACTTGAGAGATAAGGGGACAGTTTAACCAAAAAGAAAGAAAGAAAGGAAGAAAGAGAAAGAGAAAGAGAGAGAGAGAGAGAGAGAGAAAGAAATGCTTCCCTTACTAATAACTTCTAAAGTTATTAGTATATATGTTTACACACATAGATATGGACACAGAGCCAACAACAATCAGGCTCCCACAATTCTAATACAGAAGTGAATAATGACCCAAATCAAATCCTCTAGTGTGGTAAAGAAGTAACTGAGATGGAAAAAAGAAAATACTTCCTGATATTCTGAGTGTCTGAGGTTTTAATAAAAGAGATCATTCTTCTTGGCTCAGGCCTACTACCTTTTCACCGTTGGCCCTGTGGGAAGCTTACATGTTCTTCCATAAATATATAGGATTCTTTTTCCAGAACCACCTGTGTTTCGGTGCCCATCGAATAACAGAATTGTAGCACATGAGAGCAGGAAAGGGCACCTTTGAGGGAATTCAGTTCAACTCTTTTGTTTTATCCATGAAGGAACAAAGATGCAGGGATATGAAGGAACTGATCCACAGTTCTGGAGTTAATGAGAAGCAGAGCCCAGGGAGCCTGTCACCCGGTCTAACCTTCAAATTCTTGAATCTTTGCTGAGATCGCATCTCTCATAACTTATTAATGTGTTTTTGAAAATGTTGTGGCTAAATAGTGGCATGATAAGCATATGAAACTTGGAATTAGGATTCTTGGGTCGTAATCCCGAGGATGTCTCTCATTTTCTTTAACTTTGGGCAAATCATTTTGAGTTTCTCGTGTGCACTTTCCTAATCTATAAAATAAAATCATTGGTCCGGGTGATCCTTAAGGTTGCTTCTACTTCTAAGTTGTATGATTATTTTGCTTTTTAACAAATTTAACTGTGAAAACAAAACAAGAAAAACCCACCTATTACTTTTTTAATCTTCATAATTCTTCACCCACTGAAACAAATCTATATCCTTCACGCTATGCCTCAGCCTTAGCTTCCCCTTTCCACGTGGCAAAATGGGAATTGTTTCTGTATAGTTAGTTCTCCTTATACATTGCTTACCACAGCGCCATGCAGGCTCAAAGGCTTAATAAGTATTTTTCAATGTGATGATGACAACAATTATATAATGTGGTGCAAATGTAGACATTCCTATCCCGGATGTTTTAAAAATTTAATCTTTACAGAAACCTCTTTGTTATTTCTGTTTTACTCTTCCTATCAAAGACCAACAACAAAACACTGGTTTTGGCAGAAATAAATTGATTAAATTCCTTTAGGGTCTACCCCAAGCCAAATGTTAGCTAATTAAGTTTGAGGAAATCCTAGGAGAGGCATATTTCTTTCCTAGCCCCTGATTGCCAGGCTTTATCTAATCCATTAAAAAAATATTGGAATTCAAGTAGATTTTTAAAAAGTTGAAATACAGGCTCAATAAGATTTTAGCTCTTGGGAAGACTGGTATTTCTTTCTTGTTAATGTATATTTAAAAGGAAAAAAAAAAAAAAAAAACCTTTTTAGGAGATGAAAGGAAGTAACCTGTTTATAAATAAGACTTATGGAGGTTTATGGTCTCTAGGATTTGCCATAACATGTTTCCTCCTAGAAATGGAATTCCAAAGTATTGAAAAGGGTGCAGCATGCCTTCAGTCTAAAATGAAAGTTGAGTAGCCAAAGGTAACTGCCCAGTAGCAAATATGAGTCACCATTCCAAATGATAAGCAAAAGACACAAATAAAATAATCAAGAGTAGGGGAAAAAAAAAGCAGAATTACTGGAAGCTTTATTGGATTACCCAGGAGTGTTAGCTCAACTCCTGTTCTTACAGAATTGGATTTACCTTTTGAAGCTGTTCTAGCTGTCAGGCACCATCATCACTAGCATGGCTGTGTAGCTTCATTGATTTATTGGCAACTACTTTTTTTTTTTTTTTTTTTTTTTTTTGCTTGTTGGAAGGCAGTTTGTGTTAGAGAGATGGTTTATTGGTACGATTCTTCCTTAGAAAACAAATGTTCATTTTGAGATTTCTCCTGCTTTATGCTGCTTCTAGGAACACAGGGATGGCTTTAAATAAGCTATAGGAGAAATTCTTGCTTTAGTTGGCATGACACTCCAAGGAAAGAGCAATACAAGGAAAAATGGAGGAAGGGATCTCTTAAGCCAAGTGCAATGAAAAGCAGTGAATATTAGCTGATCTTTCATTCTTACAACTCAAGGTGAGTGAGAACAGAAAATCCATTTATTAGTACAAAGACTGACATTCAGATATTTGGGTTTCTCACTAGAGAACAAAAGATGAGGTATTGTTAAAAAGACATAAGGAAGCTGTACGTCTTTATATTTACCACGTTCAGAATGCCTAGCAAGTCTCCTCGTCAACCATAATGCCAGCTATGAATTGAGCATGGCTGTCTTTGGGTAATTTAGAAGGATATATGTGGGGGCGCCTGGGTGGCTCAGTGGGTTAAAGCCTCTGCCTTCAGCTGAGGTCAAGATTCCAGGGTCCTGGGATTGAGTCCTGCATCAGGCTCTCTGCTCAGCAGGGAGCCTGCTTCCTCCTCTCTCTCTGCCTGTCTCTCTGCCTACCTGAGATCTCTGTCAAATAAATAAATAAATAATCTTCAGAAGAATATATGTGCCATGTCTTGAGATGCTTTTCAGTGAAGAATTCATTTTATATGGGGCTCATCTCTATAATATATGTGTATCCAGTCATATCAGAAACACATAATTAAAAAAAGATCATGTTGGCCAAGTTAGCCCCCAGTAAGATAAGGAGCTGATAACTCCATATGACTTGTGCTCTCCATTTCTTTACCACCTTCCTTAGCAATTTTTGACCATAGATCACAGCTCACCAGCTTCTCCAGCAAACATGGAGGAAAATTTAAAGATGAAGTTCAAACAAGAATTTGCATCTTAGGCAAAAGAACAGGTTTGGGAGGGAAATTCTATGAGGAAGAGACTGAAACTTTACCAAGAACTTAAGAATTGTGTTTCATCTGGCCATTCTTTTGAAGTCTCCCAATGAGAATTTTTCAGAATTGACCACCTGAATAAACAGCAATTTTGAGCTAGGCAAGTCATTAACAATAGATTATAAACTACTCAAAAATAGGCTTTTGTCATGTTATCTCTCTATGAAGCCAAGCACCAAAACAGTGCAAATATT
Source organism: Mustela lutreola (assembly GCF_030435805.1). Classification (NCBI taxonomy): domain Eukaryota; kingdom Metazoa; phylum Chordata; class Mammalia; order Carnivora; family Mustelidae; genus Mustela; species Mustela lutreola. The sequence goes on along the minus strand of NC_081291.1, from coordinate 54,102,181 downwards.
TCCCTCCAAGGTGACACGCTCCAGAGATAGGGCCGCTATCTTGGGGTGGGAAAGCAGGAAAGAAGGAAGAGACAGAGCTTGATGTCCTTTGGACACGTACCTTAAAGGCCTTGCTACTCTAAATTCATGTTTCCAGAGGCCTGTCTCAGATGGCTAAAACGTCACCACTAAAGAGATGGCCATTTGAATTGTTACCCACTGTAAAGCAAATATTCCCTGAGAGATCAACACATATAAATAAACTGGTACCTCTCCATGCTGCCACAGTGTGATTTCTGTAGTCTGATTCTATTTTTAGCATAACAGTTGCTGGAGAACAAATGTGGATAGTGTGTAGGAGTGACAGTGACACCAGTGGGAGTGGGATGGCACAGAGAGAGGAAGGAGAACCACGAGCAAGAACCACGTGCAGAAACCACAGAGATAAAGTAGTGCAAAGCAAGGGCACAGACCCAAACGTCTCTGGGTTGAGCACAGTGAGTGCCTCCTGTCTGCCTGGGAGCTGTATGAGGGTGCTGGGCAGCCAGAGCCCAGGAGAGGAAGGAGGAAAGGGGGTCCTGAGATAGATCTTACCCTTACGGTTTGGTTTAGTTCTGATCCTTGACCACCGATAGAGTGAAGGGATGACAACAATTTTGGCTTTGGGGACAGGTCAACCCTGGGGAGGAGAGGATTGCAGAATGGGGGGGAGATTCTGGCTTACCATGGTGTGCATGTATGTGCATATGTGTGGGTGGGTGTGGGTGTGGGTGTAGAAATGGGGATCAGAAATTTGACAGCAGAGAGTTCTGACATGAACAGCAGAGTAGTCTTGGTAAGCATATGGACAAGTACAGTAAATGGATCTAAGAATCAGAATGGAAGCCTGGATTTGGGGGTGCAGGTGCAGGTGGTGGGGAGCTCCATGACTGGGAGGAACTATGCTGATCCTTGCTTTCCTTGGCATTGTGCCTTCTTTGTCTTTTTCTCTCTTACTATTTAATGTTTGTCTCTTCTTTCCTTTTTGTTTGTTTTAATTAGGGTAAAAAAAAAAACATAACATAAAATGTACCCTTTTAACCATTGCTAAGTGCACAGTTCAGTAGTGGTTAAGTATATTCACACTGATAGGCAACCAACTTCCAGAATGTTTCCACCTTGCACAACTGAAACGGCATCCATTAAATTACAATTCCTCATTTCCTCCACCCTCTTCTCAGCCTCCAGAAACCACCATTCTACTTTCTGTTTCTATGAATCTAAGTACCTCATAGGAATGGAATCTTACTGTATTTATTCTTTTGTGACTGGCCTCTTTCATTCAACATAAGCTCCGTGTTGTAGCCTGCATGGGAATCTCACTCCTTTTCTGGGCTGATTAAGTTCCTCTGTGGTACTGACCACACTTGGTCTATCCATCCATCCATCTGAGGACATGGGGGTGGGGGATGCTTCCATCTCTTGGGTACTGTGTAAGATCTCCATGTCTAGCAGTCCCTTTCCCTCTTCTTAGTTGTACATGTCAGGAAGCTGAAGTATATTTTAAATCATTTCTTCACTAAATAAATCCGTCAGGAGGAAGAGAAGAAGCATATGGAAATAGGTTAACAGCTTGGTATCCAGTTAACAGTTAACTGTGGGATCTTGAACAGTTACTATGGCTGGGTCTCTGTTGCGACATCTGTAAAATGAGGGGTAGGGTCTAGATGGATGTCCTTCTAAGGTCTATGATTTCTTCTTCTTGCTCCTTCTGTTTAAAGCAAGAAGGCTAAACACTTATCTCAAATCAAAAAGATTGTTCCCCACTTATATCAAACTATTTTAGATTTTCTTCCCTTTGAACAAATGATTTTTTAAGAGAAAAATTCTCTACTTCTAAGCACCTTTTATGAGTCTATTAGTATTTTCAATTTACACTGCCTTTGATATGTAATGAGTTTCATCAGTTTTCTTTAAGTAAACCCTAAGGTTATCTCTCTTAAACCTTAGCTTCAATTATAATGTTTTAATATACAAACATTTAATTTACAAACATTCACTGAGCACTTATATATGTCCATAATTATGTTAGTCCTCGTGGGAAATTAGAAAAGAGAGAGAGCGTAGTATAAAACAATGGTATCTTTCAAAAGAAGTCCCCAACCTATATCAACTGTGTCCTAGGTTTGGGGGGATTATTGATTCTTAACATTATCTTTCAACTTCTTCTAACTTATACTCAGATTTTATCATCATTACTATTTTTAAAATTGATTAATCCTGTGATATTTCCCTGGTTTTCTTTCCCTATTCAGAACATTATGGTTTTTTGTGGTTTTTTTTTTTTTTTTTTTTTTGGTCTGGGTGACACTCACATGTATCCAGGCATTCACAAGCTAAAGCCCTTGCAAATATGGCATAGTACAGAGAGTTCTGTATTTCACCCAGGAGGGCATGTCCCCAAAAAGAATTAGAAACAAAAATTTTACATTATTCAAAAAGCATGTTGAGTATATAGTATGCAAGCTGTCTTAAAGGACTCCTGTTCTGGAAAGATGAAGGCTTATGAGTGACACCGTTGCAGTCTCACAAATATTGATAGATTTGGATGAAAGGATGCTGGAATTAGGGAGAACCCAACTGAACTCAAAAAATAAAGTCTGGACTGATTAAATAAGCCAAAACTTGACACTTAAATGTGCTGCTCTGAAGAAAGAGTCTGGGCTTACTGAACTCATCAAGTTCCCAGGAGAGGTACAGGCTGTAAGCATGGTTTTAATAGAGTTTGATAAATGAATACAACAAGTTTAAAGGAGAAATTATGCAGATAAAAGAGCCCTCTTGCCCATGGTTTGGTAGCTGCTCTTACATGTTGCTATTTTAACTGTACGTGTCCATCTGGAGATAGAGGAGCTTATGTTAAAATTGCTATTATGGATTGAATTGTGTATCATCTTCTGTGCCCACCCCCCTCAAATTCATATGTTGAAGTCCTAATCTCCAGTACTTTAGACTTTGACTGTGTTTAGAGATAGAGCCTTTATTATTGTGATTAAGTTGCAATGAGGTCATTAGGGTGGGCCTTAATGCAAAATCACTGGTGTACTTATAAGAAGAGAACATTTGGACACATACATGTATGGAAGGAAGATGGTGTGAAGACATAGGGAGAAGGCCGCCATCTATAATCCAAGGATGAAGGCCTGGGACAGATTCTTCCTTCATAACCCTCAGAAGGAAACAATCTTGCCAAAACCTTGGTTTAGGACTTTCAGCCTCCGAAAGTTTAAGAAAATGAATTTCTGTTGTTTAAGGGTGCCTGGGTGGCTCAGTCAATTAACCATCTGCCTTTGGCTCAGGTCATGGTCTCAGAGTCCTAGAATCGAGTACACATGGGGCTCTCCATTCAGTGGGGAGCCTCCTTCTCCCTCCTCCCTCTGCTGCACCTCCTCCAATCATGCTCATTCTCTCTCTCAAATAGATAAATAAAATCTTTAAAAAATTTTTCTATTGTTCAAGCCACCCAGTCCCTGGTATTATGGCAACCCTAGAAAACAAATACGGTTGTAACACACTTTTATTTTATTTATTTAGTAAACACCTATATAGAGCTTGCTATGTGCCAGACATACTTCTAAGCACTTTATAATTTTTCTTTTGTTTCACTTTTTAAACATTTTATTTTTAAGGAATTTCTACTACACCCAACTTGGGGCTTAAACTCACAACCCTGAGTTCAAGTATCTCATGCTCTACTGACTGAGCCAGCTAGGCACCTCAGCACTTCACAAATTTTAATTTAATTATCATAACAACCCTACGAAGTGGGAAATGCTATTGTCCCCATTTTAAAGATTGGGTAACTAAAGCACAAAGACATTAACTAACTTGGCTAATATGATAAGTAAAGGAGCCAGTATCTAAACATGGGCAGTCTGATTCAAGTCCACGTGCTGAAACCCCTCTCTACAAGGTCTGTTGTCCTTTGTCTCCTGGGATTTAACCAGAGGTTCCAAGATACAGGTTAAAACTTGTCTCCACACAGTGTGTGTGTGTGTGTGTGTGTAAATCTAATACCACATCATCCCTCCCTGCCAAGTAGATAGAAATCACATTTCATAATGTTTTTTTAGATTTTTAAGCCTCACATCAGGGAAAACAATCCTGAATTCTTACAAAATATCTGCTGGTCCTTCATGAGAAGTAGACTACTGGACTCTACAGGCTTTAGATGAACAATTCTTATTTCTTACCTAGCAACATTCCACAGAGGTATGAGAGGAGTGATGTTGTCTTCTCTGTTAGCCAGCATATAGCTCTTCTAGTTATACAGAACTTGAAGAATCATATGAAAGGTAGGGCTCTGCAGTCACATGAGACAGCTTGCCAGCCAAGGGCCTTTCCATCTGTGTCCTTAGCTATCAACGAGCGTCAGCCAATATGTGTGCAGATGCGTGACTTCAATGTGTGAAAAGCTTTTCCTACAAAATCAACCAGAGAAGCCAAATTTAATTAATAAACATTTTAGAACATGAGCAATTGGTGGGGGGATAAGGGGGTTCACTGCAGGGAAGGAGGGAACTTTTTATGCCTGGCCAGAACACAAAGGTGTTGAAGGTTGGTGTGGTGGTGGTATTTTCCATGAAGAGCATCATAAGCTGGGCTGCAGCCCAGTGGGGAGAGTTAGTTATTAAACAGAAGGAAAGCACACATGCCCAACCTGCTGAGCGTACACCATGCCGCACACCTCCCCACACCCTGCCCTTGAGAGTTTCAGGTTGAGAGACTTTGTTTGCAGTTGTTCATTGCTCAGAGTCTTGAGTGGAGGAGTCAGAAACACACCTCTTTACTCTTTCCTATTTCAGCTGACTCACTTGGAGACTTCGTGGAGGTGACCGTGAGAGACCAAGGTGGTGCCAGCAAAAGTTTGGGCTTTAATGGATCAAACACATGTAGTGATGGGGAAGAAAAGAGAGAGTGATGGAGGGGCTTCATGCTCCACATATATTCTGTAGCTTTTTCATTCCCCATAAGAGTTGATGCTGGACCCCAAGTTATATGAGAACAGCTTGATAGAAGGTTAGCAACAAATCCTTTTCCAATCATGACAGAGGAAATAAAACTAGAGTCTACTCGACATCAAGGGGGCAGTGACCTGTGACCTCTAAACCATTCCCTCTCACATCCAGTCCAAAGTGTGGCTTCTTTAAAATGATCTGTGTGGTTTTCTTTCTTGTTCTAAAAGGAAGCATTGCCACTACCCCCTCCCCAAGTTATCTCTGATATTTCTAAACAGGCCCCAGTCCCAAAATTTCCACTACAGAGAAATCCGTAGCAAGCTTATTGGCAAGTCTCTGCTGTTGTTCTGGGAGCCAGCTCTGCCCCAGGTGTTCTAATGTTGACATGCGCTACAGGGTGCCGACTTAGAACATCTGAGAACAAAAGGAGAAAAACATTATGAAACGTGATTTCTACCTGGGATATGCCAGATAGGAAGGAAACAAGTCCTTTGTAAGGAAGCAGGTCTCAGCCTGAATGTCAGTGCCTGGTAAAGAATGCCAGGAGTTTGTTGTTGGGGCGGGTGAGGGGGTGGTGGGGGGGTGGGGAATGGGGAGTAGGGGGGGATTGGTACAGAAGGTGGGTCAAGATTTGTAAATGAGACTGCCTAGCTCCGGAGAAGCAGCAAGATTTTGAAAGGCTCACAGTGCCATTGCTCTCAGCCCCTACTAAACCCATCGTAGGGACGTGATTCATTCTGGTGTGGTCTCTTCACAAAAATAAGAAGCAAGAATAAGAAGCAAGGCCAGATTCACCCACACCAGCCATATGAGAAAACTTCCTAAGACGCCAGGGAACTGAGAAACATTTCTTTAACTGAAACCTTTGTAGATCCGTGGTATCTCTGGAGATGTTGCTAGAGAATGGAGTTACATGTGAGGTCAAGAATGGATCTGACTTCCTCTCTGGGTAGTTTAACCTAAATGGAAACTTTGGAGAATTAGGTTCTTCATGCATGCTGAAGCCTCCCACTTCCCCAAACTGAAGTTCTTTATCACTCTCTTAAGCAGATACCATGACAACACAGCAGGTAGCTTTATGCTCCTTTAGGTCCTCCTAACTTGAATAACAACATTGCTAGTTTATCATTTCCAGCTGAGTCAGGCAATACCTGCTATGCAGGATTTCTAAGCAAAATGATTTACTGCAAGAAACTGTCAATTGCCTGTCTGCCTTGGTGACTCTGAAGAGATTGACAAAGACCAGAGATATGAAAGGAAAATATTTGTAAAATAGAATCAGAGTCCTTGCTCCCTCCACTTGGCATCATTCTTATCTTTCTAGAGTAATTCTAAGACTCCTATTCAAGTTGAAACTCACTCTGCTGTCTTTCCATGATGAATATTTGTGTAACTGGTTGTTCATTTGTTCTTTATTTAGTTAACCAATTTATTTCAGATGAAACCTAAGTATATGGAAGTGAACAAAGTTGCATGTACTTTTGGTCGGAGTAACAGTTCATCCTACCACATGTGAAGCTAAATTTCACACAAAGAAGCATATTATGTGAAGCACTTTCGAAAGGAACATGTACATTTTCTGACAATTATTTTAGCACATTCACAATTATTTTAGCACATTCTGACAACTATTTTAGCACAATTATTTTACCGTTTTTTTTTTTAAGAAAAACCCGGATATTGATGAAAGTACATCAATATTTTCTCACCCGAGCAAACGTGTGTTGGTTAAATTATGCTGATGGGTTGCATAACTGAATTAGGAAGCGGGAATACCAGAAACCCACTTGAGGTTTAAAGAGCAATGAAGTTGAAATAACTGTGGTCTCCAAAGTATTGAGTCAAGAAAATACTCTGAGTTCACCGAGTGATTTGGAGAGAAAGCAAAAGGAATCCAGTGGTTATGATGTGGTAAGGTAGTAAGATCTCTGAACCAGTAGTCAAAAGATCTAGCTTCAGATTCCAGCTTTTGTTGCCACACACTGGGGAATTCACTTCTCTCTGGATTTCAGGTGCTTGGATTAGATGATTTCTCTGAGCCCCCCCCAAGTCTATTACTCTGTGAAATAGGTGACTGTAGTTTAGGGTATGCTGGTTTTGATCAGTGATATTTTTTTTGTTGTTTATATACATTTAAATTAAATTAAAATTTGTACTATATTAGGATGCTTGAGATCTTTTCAAAAAAAGTTTTTTTAATTCCTGCATTGAAGGTGGTTAACCAGGCTATTTAAATAGTTTAAGACTAGAAATTACCAGGTAAAATTGATAGGGTGGGATTGTTAACTACACCTCAATAAAACAACAAAAAATGAATGAATGGGGCATGGAGATTATCAGAGCAAGCTGTCACAATAATAGCATGGAGATCTTATATCAAAGACAAGGATGAAGATACTTAACACTTGTCCAAGTTTTGGCAGACAGAACATGAGAACAAGAGAATTTGAAGAAGGCCATGGTTGGAAAATAGATGTTCATAAATATTTCTTTATTCTGGAGCATGAATTTTGGTTTAAAAGAATAAAAGAAATAGAGAATAATCAAAATGAGCATTTGTAACGTTAAAGAAATAAAATAATATAACATGAAAAAGTCCTTGATACTTCATAGGCTGTAAGCAAAGATCTAAATAAAACTTCTTCGGTAAAAGTGGTTATCTGAGAAAATGTTAGGTTCTAAGCTATATTTTGAAGTACAATTTTTATGACCTCAACTAGTAAACTTCAAAGTCTCCACTCAAAGAAGGAATTCTGTAGAAAGTATGGAAATCTAGAAGTTGGAGCAGAAGATGAACAAGATAGAAGTGCTATCCTCATGCATAAATGTTGATGTCACAGAACTGTGAAGGGCAACCCTAACCTGGTTTCCATTGGCAGAGGAACTCATTACTGCCTCTCTTAGGGTGGTTTGCCTGAGATGGAGACTCTGGGACAGAGATTTGCCTGAAGGAGTTTCAAAAGGAATTCTCTTTAGACCAATACCTGGAAGGGAGTGAGGGGAGCAGGGCTGGGCAGGAGAAGCTGAGCTGTGATACAATTGCAACAATGGCTTTAGCCAATCCCACAGAAAGTTCTGGAACTGGGATGGCCTTTCAAAGTTGTCTTCAGTCAAGGTGGGAAGTTAGACCTATGACACTCACACAAATTGGTCATTGGATATGAGCTGCACCTGGGGAGGAAGCACAGCCTGTGGCAAAGCAGTCCCCCATGGCTGAGGGCAGTGTCCAGAGAGAAACTCGCCTGTGAGATTTAAGTAGCTAAAGCTGTCAACTGCTGGGGGAGAGAACACCCCAATCCTGAAAGTCCATTTGGGGTCCTGCACCACAGCATCCACTACTCATCTTGACAGTAAGAAAACTAACTCTTTACTGTGTAAAAAAACTAAATAAAATAGTAGCAAAACATCAACAAACAAGAACTCAGCGCTAAGCAAACTCACCTATCTTTTGCAAAAGAAGATGGTGATAACAAATGCCTTTGAACAGATGAAACAGATACCACCAAGTCTATGCATCAAAGCAAGTGAACTTGATTCATTGGAGAGTCTCTGCACAGGAAATCTGGCAATATATCATCTATGCCCATATCCACTAATAACAAATTAGGAGAAGTATTTAAAAATTTCTTAATAACAGGAAGTACTACCCACTAATACTGTGTCTGTGAGGGAAGAGCCAAACAAAATGACACGAGGGGAAAATATCCAACAACTTAAAAGGGACAGGAGTCTGGAACCAGTTAGTGTCATAGGGAAAAATGTGTCCTAGCATTTCACTCTACTTAAAGGTATCACCACATTACAGCTCATTACTGTGACTGCAATTTTTAATAATTAAGTAGGTATTCAAGAAAATTGTATTCTATACATTTTGCTTATAAAAGAAAAAAAATTTCAGAACTATTTCCTTTTAAAATAGTTAATTTTTAAAAAACTCGATGCTTATTCATAGCTATCCAGAAAACCTTGGCTGTCCAGATTCCAGTCAGCTTTTAAAAGGATCCATAGAGCCAATATTTACTATGCATAGACTTGGAAGTTAAAGGTTAATAGGCATGGCTTCAACAATGTTTTATTAGGTAAATGTTCACACAGCACATCTGTGGCAGTGGTTCCAATATCCTATTTCTTTCCTTCCTTAATCAGGTCCCCTAGGGAGCACACTTGATAAGCAAGATGCTAGGTGCAGATTCTTTCAGGTGAATTAGACAATTCAACTGCAAGGAGTTTAGAGCATGTTCTCTGCTTCACCGGTATTCTCACCCTTGGTAACCTAGCTTAGAAAAACTGCCTGCCAGAGGTAGAATTCTGCTCTGGCTTGTCATCCATTCAGTCTATTTCCTATTTCTTTCAGAGGGGAAAATGGATATAAAGAAGACAGTAAAAGCAGGGCTCCAACCAGCCTTCAGAAGCCATGACTGCTTTGGGAGTGAGTGGTTTGCTTTTCCACAGACTCAGCTACGTATGAGGAGAAAGTGTTCCTGAAAATTTACCTAACTGGAAAGTCGATGGAAGTAAATTTTTTGTAAAACGCTGAATCATTCTGATACATTAGCCAGAAGTTTATGCAGTTTCTCTTTTATCACCGGAAGATCTTTAGTAATTGTAGGCACTCCTCTTATTTCAATCACTTCAGAGAGGGGTTGTTGACACCTTAGATTAAGCCAGTGGATACATGCCACATTTTTCCATTCATAAAGTCAAAGAAAGAGGCATGTGCTGAAAACCTGAAACTCTTAACAGGACTGGACTTCAAAACAATTTTTTTTGGTTTTGTTTTGAAGACTTTTTAACATTCCTATAAGATCTCCATACCATGAATACAAGTAGGAATCCTCTACTCTTTTTTTTCAGATTGTAATAAGAACACTTAACATGAACTCTACCCTCTTGACAAGTTTTTAACTGTACAATACAATGTTGTTGACTATAGGTACAATATTGTGCAGCAGAAGTCTAGAGCTCATTTATCTTGTTTAACTGAAACTATGCCCCTTGAGTGGTAACTCCCTGTTTTCCCCTCCCCCTTCCCCTTGAAAACCATCATTCTACTCTGTCAGCCTACAAATTTGACTACTTTAGATACTTCATATGAGTGGAATCATGCACAGTCTGTCTTTCTGTGTCTGGCTTATTTCACTAAGCATAACTTCCTCAAGGTCAACCCACGTTGTTCACATACTGCAGAATTTCCTTCATCTTTGAGGCTCAATAATTTTCCATTATATGTATAAGCCATATTTCCTTTATCCATTCATCTTCCATTCATCACAGAGGCTCTTCCCATACCTTGGCTACTGTGAACATTGAGTGCTGTGATGAACATGGAAGATATGTCTTTGAAATTCTGGAAATCCTCTCATCTTAAATACATACAAATCATATTCAACCTCTGTCTTTCTCCTCCCTTCATCTTTCTTTGTTCTCAGCCAAGCCTCCTGACTTATACAGCATTTCGGATATTCACCTTGATCACTGTGTTTCCATAGAAAAGCATGACACATTATTCTGTATCCTGGCATAACAAACTAAATCCACCCATTTTATAGGTAACAGTTCTGCTTGCATTGTATCTTCAGTGCTGTTGGCACTCAAATTAATATTAATAAGCAAAAATAATTATGTCTCCTTTACTTACCCTTTTGTTTGAAGTTGCTTAACATCTCCTACAGTCCTCACCACACATAACACAAGCTAACTCAAATTAGAGATTTTTATACTTAAGAAAGAGACTCACCTTTCCATTTATCCCAATTGTTAATTTTCTACTCAGATAAAATATCTAGCATGATGTAAGACTTGAAGTGGAGGCATCTATCTGAAAGTACACATGAAAATATGTAAGACTCATTCAAACCATTAATCATGCATGGTTAACAAAAATCCCAACACTCAAAGTGAATGAAGAAATTGGCCATAATCTCAAAAGCAGAATCTTACACTTTTAGATCCTACAAAGAAAGACTTTTTTTTCCTATGAAATCCTAAACAAAATTAGCATACCTGATTTTAAAAACATAGTTGGCTGACTTAATACCAATACCACTGGAGCAAACCGGAGCTTGTCATTTATCCCTCAGTGAAATAAGGGACATTTGGAACATACTGTGTTCCTAACTTCACATTAGAGGATATCACAGAAGATAGCGAATATTACTTGAGGTAGCATTCCATTGGTGTTAATGGTCAATTAAAGACCCATTGTGAAAGGGTAATTTCTAAAATATGCCTGACCTGAGAGAAAGAAAGAACCTTAAATCAAACTGGCAACACAACATAAAGAATTCTTTTTTTTTTTTTTTTTTTAGAAGTGCACTTAAAATTTTTTATTGAAGTGTAGTTGACACAATGTTATATTGGTTTCAGGTGTACACATAGTGGTTGGAGAAGACTTTCTGCTATGCCACGTTCACCACAAATGTGGCCACTATCTGTTATCCTACAACATTGTGACAATATCATTGACTACATTTCCTTTGCTGTACCTAGCAGTACATGGCACACTTTTAAGAAAGAAAATGAGAAAATATAGATCACATATTTTTTTTTCAGCTCTTTTTTTGGTAAAAGGTATTAGTCCAGTCATGTTCTCTTACCTCTCAGCATTGGAAGAATATCCAAGACTTCCTAGCTCAGTACATCTCAAATTACTTACAGCAAAGAACAAGCTTTTTCTCAATTTGTTTTGAACATATATTTTTTTTTAAGATTTTTTTTTCATTTATTTGAGAGAGAGAGAGAGAGAGAATGAGCATTGGGGAGGGGCTGAGCGAGAGAGAGAGAGGGAGAGAGAGGGAAGCAGGCTCCCTGCTAAGCAAGAAGCCCCATGCGGGGCTTGATCCCAGGACCCTGAGAACATAAAGAATTCTTATTTAAAGTGAGAAGTTACAGTTTCTCAAAGCTATAGGAGGTCTGATTACAGCATTGGAAATTTATTTTACTATACTTCATTGTATTCATTCACGCATTCTTCCTTTACCTTAAGTGGAAACACAGCTCTATAAACTATCATTGTTCCATGAGTTGAAAAAAAAGATTATAGTTCTACTTCTAGCCATGGCAAAAGAGCAGGATCAAGACTTGTCCTCCCACTGTAAATTACTAGAAAATGGTACAAAGTTTATGAAACAGCTGTTTTCAGACATTAGACAATAGAGAGCACAGGACTGTGATCCTTAAGAGAAACAAAAGAAGCAAGTCTTATGACCACCAGAGTTTTTTTTGCCAAGGCACTTCCTGGACTTCAGTGTAGGAATGGGGAATCCCAGCAGAACAGGTAGGTCATGCTAAGTGAGGAGAAAGAGATCAGAATTCTGGGAGACTGGGGAGGCTGGAGTCCATGGTGTAGAGTAACAGTAAGGAGAGAAAAGCTCTAGAGGTCTGCATGAATTACTCTTTAGTCTGTGCCTAAATACTAAGCTGAACATGCATAGAATGGGACTACACAGACAGGGATAGTAAAAACTATAACAATTACTGGGGAAAACATAATTATCAGGGAACTATAAGCTTATACCCTAATTCATGGAGCACAATTCATACAGCTCACACAATGCTGAGAGACATTCAAATATAGACCTCTTAAAACACCTGGCACATTCAATAAAGACCTCAAGAAGACCATGCCTTAGAAGCAAAATTATGGGTTCCTGGGTGGCTTACTCAATTGAGTGTCTGATTCTTGATTTCAGTTCAGGTTATGATCTCAAGGCTGTGAGACTGAGCTCCAGGTGGGGCTCCACACTGAGCATGGAGCCTGCTCAAGATTCTCTCTCCTCCTGCCATTCCCACTACTGCATTCTCTCTGAAAAGAAAAGAAAAGAAAATAGAAAAAAAAAGTAGGGCTAAACTAACCATTGAGTAAGGCTACTCTACACCTAAATAACAACACTTAAAAACTAAGCCTTGAAAGGACAAATTTATCTCCAAGTATTTTAACTGCCTGCCAAAATTCCACAATACTCTTTGAAGGGAGATAACAAAATCCAAACAATCAACACAAAAAATCACAATCACAAATAAAAAGTTGTTAGACTTGTGAAGAAGCAGGAAATTGAGCCATACCTATAATAAAAATTAGTCAATAAGGACAGTTATAAAAATGACAGAGATGATGCAATTATCAGAAAGTACTTTAAAAGCTATTGTAAACACATTCAAGGGTTTGAAGAAAAATATGAACACAATGAAGAGTGAAATTATTGATATGTAAAAGGACTGGGTGGACATTCTAGAGCTGAAAAAGATAATATTTGAATTAATAAAAATACACTGGATGAGACTAATGGTACTTTAGGAAATATAAAAGAAGACCAGGGAAATTGAAGCCATAGCTATAGAAACTATGTGGACTAAATATGGAAGAAAACCATTCAGAAAAAATGGACAGAGCCTTGTGACTTGTGTGACAACATTAAGTGGTCAAACACGAATATAATTAAATTCCAAGACGGAAAAGAGGCAGAAAAAAAAAATGAAGTGAAGACCAATTTTCCTTAAATTAAAAAAAACAAATAACCTATAAACCCACAAATCAAAGAGGTTTAAGATGAATCCCAAGCAAAACTAATATGAAGGAAACTATATCAAGACAAATCATAATCAAATTGCTGAAAACAAGTTATAAAGAGAAAATTTTAAAGCACCCAGAAAAAAAAAGGCACACTATAATACAGAGGAATTGGAGATAAGAATGACTTCTGACTTCTCCTCAAAAACCATGCAAACAAGATGATTTTTAAATGAAAGAAAAAAAATACACAGTTAAAATAACTCTAAAAAGTAGAGGTAAAATAATGACATTATTAGACAAACAAACCCTTGGAGAATTGGTCAGCAGCTTACAAGTACTGCAAGAAATGTTTAAAAAGTTATTCAGGATAAAGAACAATGATATCAAAGTTTGGATTTACTCAAAGAAATGATAAAACTCATAATAATATGATAAAATAAATAAAAAACAAATGATAAAACACATAATAAATATGTGGGTAAATATAGAAGATTTTTTCTTTTTTTATTGTATTGAGGGTATTGTGTTCAATGTACAGAGTGTTTATAACATATATAGAATTTAGGATATATACAATAATAACACAAAAGCAGAGGGAAGGATGGACATTTTTTGCATTTTTGTTTAGTTTTTGGAGGTTTTTTTGCATTTTTTTATTGTAGTAAAATATATGTAACATAAAATTTGTCTTTATAACCATTTTTATGATTTAACTATACAATTATGAATTCGCCTATTCCACTTATTTCATATAAGTGGGATGATACCGTATTTGTCCCATTGTATCTGGCTTATTTCCTGTTTTCAGATTTTATCCATGTGGTAGCATGTATCAGAACTCCATTCCTTCTTATAGCTGAATCATATTCCGTTGTGTGTAATACTACAATTTGTTTATCCATTCATCTGTTGATGGAAACTTGGGTTGTTCCACCTTTTGGTGATGTGAATAATACTGCTATGACCATTAGTGTTCAAGTATCTGAGCCCCTGTTTTCAATTATTTGGGGGTATATCTAGGAGTGGTATTGCTAGGTCATATGGCAATTCTCTGTTTAGCTTTTTGAGGAACTGATAAAGTGTTTCCACAAGGGCCACACTATTCCCACCAGCATTATTTGAGAGTTCCAATGTCTACACCTACAGGATATAAAATCAATGCCCAGAAATCAGTGCATTTCTATACACTAACAATGAGACAGAAGAAAGAGAAATTAAGGAGTTGATCCTATTTACAGTTGCACCAAAAACCATAGGATACCCAAGATACCTAAGATACCTAACCAAAGAGGTAAAGGATCTGTACTCTGAAAACCATAGAAAACTTATGAAAGAGGGGTGCCTGGGTGGCTCAGTGGGTTAAAGCCTCTGCCTTCAGTTCAGGTCATGATCCCAGAGTCCTGGGATCAAACCCCGCATCGGATGAAGCCCTGCATCAGATCAAGCCCCACATCAGGCTCTCTGCTCAGCAGGGAGCCTGCTTCCTCCTCTCTCTCTTTGCCTACTTGTGATCTCTGTCTGTCAAATAAATAAAATCTTTTAAAATAAATAAATAAATAAATAAGAAGAAAACTTATGAAAGAAATTGAGGAAGACACAAAGAAATGGAAAAACATTCCATGCTCATGGATTGGAAGAGCAAATAGTGTTAAAATGTCTATGCTACCCAAAGCAATCTACACATTCAATGCAATCCTTATCAAAATACCATCAACATTTCTCACAGAGCTGGAACAAACAATCCTAAAGCTTGTATGGAACCACAAAAGATTCCTGAATAGCCAAAGGAATGCTGACAAAGAAAATCAAAGCTGGAGGCATCACAATTCTGGACTTCAAGCTGTACTGCAAAGCTGTAATCATCAAGACAGTATGGTACTGGCACAAAAAAGACACATAGATCAAGGGAACAAAACAGAGAACCCAGAAATGGACACTCAACTCTATGGTCAACCAATCTTTGACAAAGCAGGAAAGAATATTCAATGGGAAAAAAACAGTGTTTTCAACAAATGGTATTGGGAAAATTTGACAGCCACACACAGAGGAGTGAAACTGGTCTGTTTTCTTACACCATATACAAAAGTAAACTCAAAATGGATGAAAGACCTGATTGTGAGACAGGATCCCATCAAAATCTTAGAGGAGAACACAGAAAACAACTTTTGACCTCAGCCACAACAACTTCTTGCTAAACAAGTCTCCAAAAGGCCAGAGAAACAAAAACAAAAGTGAGCTATTGGAACTTCATCAAGATAAAAAACTTCTGCACATGAAAGAAACAATCAACAAAACTGAAAGGCAACACACATAATGGGAGAAGATATTTGCAAATGTCTTTACCAGATAAAAGACTAGTATCTAAAATCTATAAAGACCTTAATCAAACTCAATACCCAAAGAATTTGATAATCCAATCAAAAATAGGCAGAAGACTTGAAAAGACATTTTTCCAAAGAAGAGATACAGATGGTTAATAAATACATGAAAAGATGCTCAACATCACTCAGCATCAGGGAAATAGAAATCAAAACCACAATGAATTATCTCCTCACACCTGTCAGAATGGTTAAAATAAACAGCACAGGAAACAACAGGTTTTGTTGAGGATGTGGAGAAGGGGGAACACTGTTGCACTATTGTGGGCATGCAAACTTGTGTGGCCACTCTGGAGAACAGTATGGAGGTTCTTCAAAAAGTTGTTCAGTTTTTTGGGTTTTGAGTTTGATAAGTTCTTTATATATTTTGGATACTAACTCTTTATCAGATATGTCATTTGCAAATATCTTCCCTGATTCCATAGGTTACCTTTTAGTTGTGTTGACTGTCTCCTTCACTGCGCAGAAGCATTTTATTTTGGTGAAGTCCCTATGGTTTAATTTGCTTAATTGCTAGATATATCAGGAGATATATCTAGTAAGAGGTTGCTGCAGCCAAGGTCAAAGAGGTTGCTGCCTGTGTTCTCCTCTAAGATTTTTATGGTTTCGTGTCTTATATTTAGGTCTTTAATCCATTGAATGCATTGAATTTGGGCATTGGAATAATGAGAAGTAGGCCAGTGAACCAGTAAAACCCACCATGAGAGACAGGGAAACTCCACAGTCAAAAAACAAGCCACTATAATATCACATTTAGAGGAAGTCTGTCCACCTTAATTTAGCATCTAAATTAGACAATAGACAATGACAAACAGAAAAGGCATTCACATAAGGATCTCACACACAAGATAAGCATACAAAAAAGAATCACCTAATATTTGAAGAAAATCAACAGCTTGAAAACCTAAGCATTAAACTCAATGAAGACATTAATTCCCAAGCAAACGGAAGAAGAGTGTGAAATAAATTTAGTGACTTTCATTAATATACAGCAATAAGTTCACATTTTCACATACCTTATCTGCTTCAAACATAGAAATGTCTGCAAAATATAAAAAGCAAAACTGCAAAAGGCCCTTACATTTATGGTCAATTGATTTTCAAAAAAGAGTGCCAAAACAATTCAATGGAAGAAAGTTGTTTTCTCAGCAAATGGTGTTGGGACAATTGAGACAATTGGATACACACATGTGAAAGAATGAAGTTGGACTCTTACCTCATACCACACACAAAACTAATTAAAAATAGATCAAGGAGGGGTGCTGTGCGGCTCAGTGGGTTAAAACCTTTGCCTTCAGCTTGGGTCATGATCCCAGAGTCCTGGGATTGAGCCCTGGATTCTGCTCTCTGCTCAGGTGGGAGCCTGCTTCCCCCCTCTTTCTGCTTGCCTCTCTGCCTACTTGTGATCTCTCTCTCTCTTTCTCTGTCAAATAAATAAATAAAACCTTTAAAAGAAATAGATCAAGGAGCTAATTTTAGGAACAAAAACTATAAAAACCCTTAGAAAAAAATTGATATAAATCTATGTAACACCTAAACACAAGCAACCATAGAAAAAAATAGATAGGTTGGACTTTATCAAAATTAAAACTTTTGTGCTTCAAAGGACATTATCAAGAAAGTGAAAAGACAAGTGACAGAATGGGATAGAAATTTTGTATATTTTAATGGCCTAGTATCCGAAATATATAGAGAACTCTTACAATTCAACAATAAAAAGTTAAATCACCCAATTTAAAAATAAACAAGGAATCTAAATGGACAGATTTTCCAAAGAAGATATATAAATTGCCAAAAAACATATGAAAAGATGTTGAAGATGACTAGCCATTAGGAAAATGCAAAGTAAAACCTCAATGAAATATTACTTCTCGCTCACTGGGTCGGCTATAATACAAAAGACAGATTATTACCAGCATTAGCAAAGATGTCAAGAAACAAACCCTCATACGCTGTTGGTAGGAATGTAAAATTGTGCAGCCTCTTTGGAAAAGGAAGTTTCTCAAAAAAAGCAAAACAAAACAAAACAAAACAAAAAACTAAACAGTTACCATAAGAACCAACAATTTCACTTTGAAGTACACACCTAAGAGAATTTAAAATGCATGTGCATGCAAAAACTGAGACACAAATATTTGTATTTATAATAGCCCAAAGATGGAGACAACGTAAATGTCCATCACTAATGAATGGGTAAATAAAATGTTGTATATTCATATAATGGAATATTATTTAGCAATTAAAAGAAATGAAGTATTGATACATGCTACAAAATATATGAACACCATGCTCAGTGAAAGAAGTCAGTCGCAAAAGACTCTATCTTATATGAGTCCATTTATATGAAATGTCTAGCATTGACAAATCTATAAAGACAAAAAATAGATTAGTTGTTGTGTAGGGCTGAGGGAGAGGTAAGAAGTGACTGTTGATTTCTTCTGGGGATGGTAAGAATGTTCCAAACAGATTGTAGTGATGGTTGGACAAACCTATGCATATACTAAATAACATTGAATTGGACCCTTCAAGTGGGTGAATTGCTGAGTGTGTGAATTAAATCTCTTAAAATAAAGCTTTCAGGGAATGCACACTATAATCTCTAGAGTAACAATAAAAGAAAGGCTAATAATTGAACAAATACAAGCTAAGAGAAGGGATAAAATGAAATAATAAAAATTTCTTAGTTGATCCAAAAGAAAACATGAAAGGA
Source organism: Mustela lutreola (assembly GCF_030435805.1). Classification (NCBI taxonomy): domain Eukaryota; kingdom Metazoa; phylum Chordata; class Mammalia; order Carnivora; family Mustelidae; genus Mustela; species Mustela lutreola. The sequence continues at coordinate 54,083,605 of NC_081291.1, read as the reverse complement.
GTTAAAAAAGGACATATTAGACAAATTGCAAAAAAATAAGATGGTAGATTTGAGCCAAGTATACTGCAATGACATTAACAGAAAATGAGCCAATATCTCCATTTCAAGGTCAGAGGTTTTCTAAAATAATCTAAATATATATTGTCTGTAAGATATCCACATTCATTATAAGGACACAGAAAGATAGCAGGTAAAATGGGCCATGTTAACTGTTATTGATTGAACTATGTCACCTTGAATTCATATGGTGAAGTTCTAACCCTACTACCTCAAAATGTGTCTATATTTGAAGATAGAGCCTTATAAGATATAATTAAGTTAAAAATGCTGGCATTGGGATTGGCCCTAATCCAATCTGATTGGTCTCTCTTATAAGAAGAGGAGAGTATGGAGCACCTGGGTGGCCCTATCAGTGGGGCATCTGCCTTTGACTCAGGTCATGATCCTGGGGTCCTGGGATGGAGTCCTGCACCAGGCACCCTGTTCAGCGGCGAGTCTTCTTCTCCTTCTGCCTGCAGCTCTTCTTCTTTTGCTTGTGCTCTCTCTCTCTGACAAGTAAATAAGATCTTAAAAAAAAAACAACAACCCTAAAATATTTAAATAAGTAAATAAAATTACAGATCAAACTTTCTCATAAATATAGAAAAAAAACCCTAAACAAAATGTTAGTAAATCAGATCTATTGATATATAAGAAGGGTAATACATTGTGATCAAGTCTGGTTTATTCCAGAAATACAATGTTGACTTAAAATTTGAAAGTTGAATGATATAATTTACACATTAACAGAATCAAGAAGAAACCACATAAGATCATCTTAATAGATGGAGAAAAAGCATTTGATAAAATTCAACATTCACTATTGATTAAAAAAGAAACTCTTAATAAGCTAAGAACATAACAGAACTTCCTTACTCTGATAAAGGGTATGTTAAAAATTACCTAACCAAATAAACATCAGAAAAAAATCTAGTAAATATATTTAGTGGAGAAATATTAAAAGCTTTCCTCCTGAAATTAGAGACAAGACAAGAATATATGCTATCACCACTTCAGTCAACATTATATTGGAAGTCCTAGCCAGTATAGTAGGTCACAAAGAAAAAAGATAAAAGGATTGGAAAAGAAATAAACAATCATCATCCACAGATGACATGATTGCAAAATAGATCCAAAAAAAGTCTACAAACTATTACAATTAAGTAAATTGAGCAAAATTGCTAGTTATCAGATCCACATACAAAAATATCAGTGGTATTTCCATACACCAGAAATAAACAATTAGAAAACACAAATTTTAAATGATTATTTATATATATTTATAAATATAATACATGATACATATGCATTTATAATAGGAAAAAAATCAAGTATCCAGGAAAAAAAATTAAGCAAAAATGTGAAAAATGTGGAAGACTCTAAACAGCAAAAGATGTGGAAGACTCTAAAGAGAAAACTACAAAACCTTACTTAGAGGAATTAAAAAAGACCTAAATAACTCGAAGGACATACCATATTCATGAATTGGTAGGCTCAATATTGTAAACATTTCAAGTCTTCCAACTGGATACAAAACAAAACAAAAAATTTCAGAAGGCTTTTTGTGGAAAATGACAAGCTGAAGAATACAAAGATAATCGTGATGAAATCTCATGTTAGATCTACTTGATAACAAGGTTTACCATAAAAATACAGTAATTCAAACAATGCTATTTACAAAAGTATAGACCACTAAAACATAATAGGGAGTTCTAAAACAGACCTCCAGAGATTTATGACAAAGTAGTCATTATAATTTAGTAGGTCATAGGTTGTCTTTACATTTAATGGTGCTGAATTGATTTGATATCTATAGGAAAAATAAATAAATCTTGACTCTCATCTTCTACCATACACCAATCAATTCCAGAAGATTTGTAGATCTAAATATAAAAAGGAAAAACAATAAAGATTTTAGAATATAGGAGAATACAGAAGAATTTCTTAAATAGGAACAGAAAGCAATAAAATGAAGGGAAATCTTGATATTTAGGACCTAATTAAAATTAAGAACTTCTGTTTTTCAAGAAGTAGGAAAAGTAAATTAAAGGCTAAACGATTGTAAATGAAGATTGAAAATAGTCCTTCTTGGTAGACAGAATGTCTGCATAGAAATGTCTGCATAGAAAATCTCAAAATTTCTAAACATATGGCTAATGAGAGAATGCAGCAAGATTCCTGAAGAAAGTGACATTTAGAAAAACCAATAGCACTCCTATACACCAGTATAATAAGTCATTTAGAAAATACAACAGAATAAAGGATGTCTATCATAACAAAAACTATAAGCTATCCAGAAATAAATCTAAGAAAGCTTATGCAAGATAATTATGTGAAAATAACTTAAAAGCACTACTGAAAAACATTTAAAAAGTCCTAAATAAATGGAGAAATATATCGCATTTATGGGCTAGAAGACTCAGTTTGTAAAAATGGCAGTTCATGTATAAAGTGTAAAAAGATGTAAAAATTCATCTATATATTTAATAAAATTACAACAAAAATCTCAACAGGGTCAATTTGTCAACCTAACAAACTAATCCTAAATCTTTATGGAAAGGCAGAGAGTCAAGAACCACAAAAGTAATTTTGAAGGAGAATGTGATAAGGGGCTTTTCCTATCAAATATTAATATTTATTAATTACAGGAATATAGTACAGTATTTGTGTACAGACAGATGAATAAATTAATGGAACAAATCTGAGGAGCCCAAAGAGACCCACACATTGATACATGATAGAAATATCACTGCAAGTAGATAAGGATTATTTAAGAAGTGATTCTGGGATCATGGATATCTATACAGGAGAAAAATGGAACTGTATTCCTACATCACAATACCACAAATATTAATTTCAGGTACAACAAAGACTTAAATGGTAGTGGCAGATTTATAGAAGGAGGTATAGGAAAGTATCCTTATGACCTCGAGATAAAGAAGGATATCTCAAATAAGAGGCAGACAATACAAACCATAGGAAAAAAATATTAATAATTTGAGTATATTAAAATTTAAAACTTTCATGCTTCCTATTTCCTAGGAATAAAAGGAAAGCTTCTTAATCTGACAAAGTTCATATATCATATTTAATCACATTTAATAATTTATTATAATGAGCATTTCCTAAAATTAAGAAACAAAACAAGGATGCTTCTTACCCATAATTTTCAACATTTTATTGGAGGTCCCAACCAATGAAAATACAAAACAGGCAAATATTTCAGGTAATAATAGCGGAAAAGAAAAAACAACATTTGCAAATTATATGATTGTTGATCTAGAAAGTCAAAGACAGTTAAGTAAGAAACTATTAGAATTTTCTAATTTTCAACCTATCAGAAAGTTAAACAGAATAAAGTTCTTTCCACAATAGCAACAACTACATAACTGGAACTAATTTTCAAGAAATTAGCAAATCATATATGAAGGAAACTGTAAATTGTTATTTAAGGATAAGAGAAGACTCAATTGTATTAATTTATCAGCAAATATTTGTTGAGCACCTGTTAAGTGTAAGGGACCATCCTAGGCATGGGGGCTAGTTATAGCAGTAGAGAAAACAAAGGTCCTTGTCCTCATGAAGCTTCCATTCTAGTACGGGAAGATAGATAATAAAATAATAAAATATAAAGTATGTTAAATGGAGACAAGTACTATGGAGAAAAATAAGGCAGAGAAACAGAGAGAAAAATAAGGCAGAAAAGAAGAATAGGTAGTATTGGGGGGAGCTGCAATTTAAAATAGGGTGGTAGGGAAAGCCTTGTTTAGAGGGACAGCATATGCTACCAAGATGCGAAGTCTTACATTGTAGTGATGTCAATTCTCCTGGTAAATAAATATGTAAATGCAATGCCTTCTCAATTAAATAATCAAGCCAACTTTGGAAAGGGAGAAAAGGCTAGAATTTTCCTAACAATAAAAACACATGGTAAAGTTACAGTAATTAAAATTGCATAATCCTGGTCTACAAATAGAAAAAACAAACTAATGGAACAGAACAGAGAGTAAACAGGAATGTGGCATATTAAATAAGTGGTGATGGTGGAGGGGAGACCTAATTTCCTGCTTCTTAACTAAACTCTTTAATTATTTGTAGTTTTCCATCAGTTCTCTTGGATTTCCTCCAAAAGATAATTTTATCCATCTTTTCCAATTCATATGCCTCTAATTGCTTTCACTTATTGAACAGCATGGATTAACACCTCCAACATCAGGTTGTTAAAATGGTGACTATGGTCACCCTTGTCTTAAATCTGACTTTAGTGAGACTGCCTTTAGGATTTCCCATGAAATGAGATGCTGGTCTGGGAGCTAAGATATTGCTGTGTCTATCTCTATTTCTATCTCCATCTTCATATCTACATCTACATCATATATTAAAAGCATAAAAGCAGTGTGTACATAAATTCATGTTAATGAAATAACATGATAATTTTTGTACTTTGTAATTTTAAGAACCATTGGAACCACTGGTTCCTGTTTTATCGAGTGCTTCTATCAGGAATGGGCTTTTGATTTTGTCAAATGCTTTGATCTGCTAATATGATGACTTATGTGTTTTATTAACTTATAACAACTAATGATTTCCTAATATTAAAACATTCTTACATTCTGGAACAAGTCCTGATAATGACATTGATAATGACATTGCTTGATAATGACATTTGTTTAGTATGCTGTTGGGTTCTATTTTCAAATATTCTATTTAAGATTTCTGCGTCAATATTCATAAGCAAGATTGGTCTGTAGTTTTTTGTTGTTGGTAAATTACATATATTTATTGTAAGTTACATTTTCCTAGGACATCAACTCTTCAGATCTTTCCCTCATTGTCTCTAACACATGGTAGCTGTATCCAGAGGCTATAGCATGTGACATCACAAAAAACTGACAGCAGAAGTGGGTGAGAATCCAGCTGTTTTCCATCAAGCTGGATATTAAAGAAATCTGCAAAATTGTAAACCAGCCATTCTTCTCAGTAATTTCTAAAGGAGAACAGAATTTTTTCCCTAAAATTTTTATTTATGTTAACAGCAATGGGGTTTTAGTTATTTAACATTTTAATTAATACATAAATATTGTTTAAATTGTCAAATTTAATATCAACTATGGTAAATAGTAATAGATACAACCCACATGAATGAAAGTTCTTTTGGGTCTTCTGTAATTTTTAGGAGACCCCAAAATTCCTTCTCTTTTGATGGTTACTGTCCCCTTGTCATTTCTTATTTTGTGTCTTTAGTCTTCCTCTCCTTTTTCAAAATTAGGTTGGCTATTGGATCATTTATTTTTGTTAATTTTTTAATGAACAAGCTTTTTGATGTATAGAGTCAGTTGTTAAGTCTCATTAATTTCTGCTTTTATTCTTATCAATTTCTTCTGCTCTTTTTCCATTTTTATTATTTTCCTATTTTTAGTTGCATATTTAATTCATTTATTTTAATATTTATAAACATAGATACTTAATACTATTAATTTTCTTTGAGCGCTGCTTACCTATATTGGTGAGATTCCGACATGTCTGTTCTCAATATCAGCACTTTCTAGAAATTCTATAATATCTTGTTGCATTTCGCCTTTGACCCTAGGGCTCTTTGATTATATATGTTTCAAATATCATAATTAACATGGTTCTTTTTTACTTTCCTTTTTATCTTTTTATCCTTATGGACTATTGCAAAATTTGAAACAATAGTACTTGAAAGCATGAAGTTTTACTGTTTATCTGTTGATACTTTGCAAACCTCATGCACCACTCCATGTCAGGTTTATGATAGATGAGTTTAGGCTAGATCCCCTTTGAAATTCCTTCCAATACTAAGATTAAATTTTTCTAAATGTATGTATAGATATCAGATTTTTAAATTCTTTTTTTAAAAGATTTTATTTACTTATTTGAGAAAAAGAGAGAGGACACACAAGCTGGGACGGAGGGGACGAGAGGGGAGAGAGAAAGGGAGAAGCAGACTCCCTACTGATCAGGAGCCCAACCCAGGGCTCATCCCAGAGCCCTAGGATCTTGGCCTGAGCCTAAGGCAGATGCTTGACCAACTGAACCACCCAGGCGTCTCTTTAAAATCATTATTCTTATTATTATTATTTTAGATTTTATTTTTTTGTTTGAGAGACAGAGGAAGAGAGAGCGAGCACGAGAAGGGGGAGGGTCAGAGGGAGAAGCAGACTCTCTGCCGAGCAGGGAGCCAGATGCGGGACTCTCTCCTGGGACTCCAGGATCACGACCCTAGCCAAAGGCAGTCACCCAATCAACTGAGCCACCTAGTATAATTTTAAACTATACTACCTAAATATAATTTAAATATATTTAATTTAATTTATCACCTAAATATAATTTAAAATTATATTTTAAAAAATAGTTGTTCCTCTCCTCAGAAAGATTTTATGGCTCTCAGAGAAAATGCAAATGTCTTCATTCTGTGCCTCATACCTAGACTGACTGCAGCCAAGTAGAGTATTTCTTATAGGAGGTAAATTTAGAATAAAATGGAGATGGCGAAAGTGCAGGAGACAATACAATTCTGGTCATTACCAACCAACAGGGCCCCCTGTTCTCAGGGCCACTGCCCAGTGTTACTTCATTGCACTAAAGGCCTATTACACTGTGTACTGTTGACAGCAGAAATTGCACACTCTATTTATCTCCAGCAAGGGCAATTGTGCAGCAAGGAGCCCAAATGACTCCTATTTATACACTGACAACATGAAACCCCTATGCCAGCAGCTTGTTACTACCCATTAAATAACATACCATCTATATTTGGAAGTATGTTACCACTCTCAGCATAATTCAGAAGAAGCAAAGTGGCTGATTGGAAGGTTTTATGTTGTGTTTGTTTCATGGTTCTGTTTGATTGCCTGAATTCTATGTTCTGAGGGTTTGCCAGGTGTTTTCTCAGAAACACCCTTTTCTTTTGTGCTCTTCAATATACATTCTCCCAGTAGGCAGCTGGCTGACATTTCACCCATGGGCTGGTGCACATCTACCAAAATCCAACTTTGGATTGTTTTGTTTTTTCCCAGTTGGGTTCCCAATAGACATACCCTTACTCACAGTAGAGTGTAGAATCTTATACTCATTTTAATATTGTATTTAAATACAGTATATTTTAAAATGAATCACTTCCTTTCATACAGAGTTCTGTCTTCCTCTCTTCTTTCTATCTTACAACCATGGCACTTTTGCAGGTTTGTTGGAAGGCAGTAACACCTAACTCAGGAATGGGAATGGGAACACTGGCTTAGCCCCAAGAGGCTCTGGACAGCCACCAGGAGGAAGTTAAGCTTCCTACTTGTGTTTATCCATGATTATCTGCCACATAGTACTTTTCCTCAGTTCATTTGGATGTGGAACCTGGCATGAGGAATCCTTCCCACAATGCCATTTAAATGTCTATTGGTTTTTGAGAGGCTCCTTTTTTCATGAAAGGAAAAATACATGTGTTTTGAGAACCTGGAAGATCCCATCTATTGGTCTTGGACTTCATTATAAAAGAGAGAGACCTGGGATGGGTGTGAAAGAAAAAGATGGCAACGTGATGTACATTTTTAATGTTCTCCAGTCTTGGTCCTTGTAACCTTTCATTAAATTGATCTTGTCACTTAGAGTAAATGTTTTAATTAAAATGATATTTCAAATAGCCAGCAGCCCTAAGGCTTGAAGCAATTGTAAGGAATAAATATAGTGCCAAGGAGTGCAATCACATTTTCCAAGGTACACTCTGTAGAACTCCTCCTGCTGTCTTCATTGGGCTGGAGGCGGTTGGCTCTGATCCAGAAGTTGACACTGAGTCCCTTCTCTCGTTGCTCTCTGAGTACTTTGGCATGCACAGCACATGCTGCTCTCTGTTGAAAGTTCCTGACCTGTTCATCCCAGGTGGATTTTGATTTGAGCAGCTGTTACTTCTCCATTTTGATAATGGTTATAATATTATTAGCTTATAGCTCAGATTTAGCTAAACATAAAGTCTAAGATCTTAGATTTAAAGACAGGCTGGATGGGGGTGCCTGAGTGGCTCAGTTGCTTAAGTGTCTGCCTTTGGTTCAGGTCATGAACCCAGTGTCTTGGGATCAAGCCCCATATCAAGCCCCACATCATCAGGCTTCTTACTCAGGGAGAAAGAAGCTTGCTTCTGCCTCTCTCTCCGCCCCTCCTCCCACTTGAGCTCTCTCTTGCATGTGCTCTCTCTCAAATAAATAATTTTTTTTTAAAAAAGGAAAAATCTTAAAAAAAAAAAGTCTGAATGAACGATCATTAGAGATGCTATAGACCGTATAGTAGAACTGGACTAGACCAGTACACTTGGCATTTCATGGAAGGGAAGCAGGATCATCTTGGGGTAAAGGTACAATAGGTCAACTGAGTGGTGTGCCTGACCTACTGTTTGGCTTTAATCAGAATAAATTTGATATGTTTTATACATCCAGATTCCATGTACAAAACTTTTTTGAAAGTAAAATGTGTTCTATTATAAAAAAAAATTAGGCTTCAAAACTAATGGGTTAAAAATAATACTTATGGTTTATAAATTTTCTAGAGAATGCATAAATCCCCCAGCCTTTTAAGACTTGCTCTCCATGATTGGAAGAACAAATATTGTTAAAATGTCTATACTACTCAAAGCAATCTATATATTTAATGCAATCCCTATCAAAATACCATCAGCATTTTTTAACAGAGCTAGAACAAACAATCCTAAAATTTATATGGAACCCCAAAAGACCTGAATAGCCAAAGCAATCTTGAAAAAGAAAAGCAAAGCTGGAGGCATCACAATTCAGGGCTTCAAGCTATATTTCAAAACTGTAATCATCAAGACAGTATGGTACTAGCACAAAAACAGATGCATAGATCAATGGAACAGAATAAAAACCTAGAAGTGGACTTACAACTATATGGTCAACTGATCTTCAATAATACAGGAAAGAATATCCAAAGGAAAAAAATTAAAAGGACAGTATGTGCAACAAATGGTGTTGGGAAAACTGGCCTGCTTCACACAGAAGAATGAAATTGGACTGCTTTCTTACACCATACACAAAAATAAGTTCAAAATGAATGAGAGACCTAAATGTGAAACATGAAACCATAAAAATCCTAGAGGAGAACACAGGCAGTAACCTATAGTCAATAAATAATACCATATTACATATTTGAAAGTTGCTAAGAAAGTAGATCGTGAAAAGTGGAAAGTAGATCTTTCTCATCACAAGAAAAAAAAATCTTGTAATTATGTGGTGATGGATGTTAACTAGACTTAAGTTGGTGGTCATTTTGCAATATATACAAATTCAAAATCATCCTGTTGTCCACCTGAAACTAATATAACGTTGTAAGTCAGTTATACCTTAACCAAAAAAGTATTAAAAAGAATGTTTAGAAAGAAAGGAAGGAAGGAAGGAAGGAAGGAAGAAAGAAAGAAAGAAAGAAAGGAAGAAAGGGAGACAGACAGCTGGTCTCTCCACCTATAACAATGTTCTCTGAAAGGGAAGTCTTGGGGGAAATGTGCTCAGTCAATGCATGAACTTAGCTTGGGGGCCAAATTCTGGCTACGGAATTCTAAAAATCAGATCTAAAACCTTGATAAATCTCTAAAATATTCCCTTGTCTTTTAACAGAGATGAGCCATGGACCCATTTCTTTACTTTAAAACAGGAAAACAGATCCCAATAGTACAAACTTAGAAGAGATACTGTGAAATCCTCAGATCACTCAATAGGAGAGAAACTCAAGAAATTTCCTAAGGAAAAGTTATGTTTTACTCACATGTACTCAGTCTACTAGGAAACTACAACTCTAAAAATAGGTACAAAGTCCAGCTCAGGAGGTCACTCTTAATGAAATCCTTGTATCTGTAATTCTTTGGTCCATCCTAAATTGAGCTTCCTGCAGGTCTAGGGTTCCTTTTGCCTGAATTCATATGCTTCCTGAAGTCTGACCTGAGCATCTCTGCCCTAGCTCCTGAGAGATTGCTGTTTCTGGTTCACAACTTTAACTCTTGGGCTCAGGCTAAGACTGCCATGTTCCTGAGAATCTTTTCCTCCATAGAGGCTACACTTTCAACTCTGTCTCACAGTATTTGGTCTCCTCTGGAGGAATTTGTGAGGTTTCTCTTATATGTACAACAAGAATAATTCTATACTACAGTCATTTATTCATGCACAAAAAAGAGACTATTATTATTCATGAAAGTGTTTGGATATCACCAGTAGTAAGGGTCAGGAGATCAGAGCAGTAAGTAGTGACTCCTCTCAGGATCCTTTTTCTAAACTACCAGACTTGGTTGGATATTCATGTACTTTATTATTTAACTATTTGTAATGATCTGTTCAATATCTTTCTTCCCCAGTAAGCTGTAAACTCCACGATGACAGAACCTTTATGTGTTTTGCTCATTACTATATTTCTGGGAACTGGCAAAATACCAGGGACATAATGGGTGATCAGTATATACTTGGAGATAAACTGATCAATGTTAAATTATATCTTATAATATCTTAGGTCTTTAGTTTTTTTGTCTATAAAACCAGGGGATAAAGCAGATCATCTTCACAACTCTTACCAGATGGTACTAAATTGTGTCATGATTTGCGAAGTATTCTGATATCTGCAACTTACTATGAGATGCATTAAAAATGTAAGATGGGTTGTTGGATGCATAGTGGGGTGGACAGATATGGGACAAAGCAAACATATTACAATGTTAATTGTGGAATACAAGTAGTGAGTATAAGGATATTTATTTTACAGTTCAACTTTCTGTGTATCTTAAGTTTTTCAAAATACAGTGTTGGGCTTTTGTAGCAACATGGATGGGACTGGAAGAGATCATGCTGAGTGAAATCAGTCAAGCAGAGAGAGTCAATTATCATATGATTTCACTTATTTGTGGAGCATAACAAATAACATGGAGGACATGGGGAGATGGAGAGGAAAAGGGAGCTGAGGGAAACTGGAAGGGGAGGTGAACCATGAGAGACTGTGGACTCTGAAAAACAACCTGAGGGTTTTGAAGGGGCAGGGAGTGGGAGATTGGGGGAGCCAGGTGATGGGTATTAAGGAGGGTACGTATTGCATGGAGCACGAGGTGTGGTGCAAAAACAATGATTACTGTTACACTGAAAAGAAATTAAAAAAAAATACAGTGTTGGGAAAAATGTGTAGTTTAGAATAGCCTAAAATATAGACTTTGATAGGGAAAAAAAAGCTGAAGAAAATAATTCAATATAAAAAGAATCAAGAAGAATTCAAGATTATGAATAGAACTAAGATTAAATGTATACATTTTAATAAAATTTTGTGAACTTGTTAAAGAAACAATAAGTGTATTCTAAGACTTTAAAGGAGAGACAACAATCACAGGAAACTACTGTATTGTAAGTAGTATTTACAATAGTAAGTAAGTAAGAGACTACTGTATTGTAAGAGACTTACTGTATTGTTAAGACTTTAGAGGAGAAACAACAATCACAGCAGACTATTGGGTGAAGAAAAAGTGCTTCATGGAGTAGGTGATATTTCAGCTGGGTATTGAAGGATGTACATGATTTGGATGGGTAATGAAGATAAGAAAAGTAATTTTTAAGAATTAGGATAGCTAAAAAAAAAGATAAAGTGAATATATGTGTAGAGCAAGAATGCAAAAACAAGGGACACCTGGGTGGCTCAGTTGGTTAAGCAGCTGCCTTTGGCTCAGGTCATGATCCCAGGGTCCTGGGATGGAGTCCCGCATCACGATCCTTGCTCGGCAGGGAGCCTGCTTCTCCCTCTGCCTCTGCCTGCCTCTCTGTCTGCCTGTGCTCACTTGCTCTCTCTCCCTCTGTCTCTGACAAATAAATAAATAAAATCTTAAAAAAAAAAAGAATGCAAAAACAAGGACAGTGAAATTTACATCAGTTTAGCTGTAACTAAAAAGGGGAGATAGGGTGGAAAAGCAATAATAATGATAAATAAAATATAAGAATCTTCCTTATATGTGTGAGGTACCTGTGCATCGCACTTTCCGCACATTATCTCATTTAATCCTCAAAACAGTCATATGAGATGTTACAACTACAATCATATGAGTGAGGAAACTGAGGTTTATAGAAGTGTAGTCATTTGCCCACTATCACACAGCTAGTAAGTGGTAGAGCTAGTATGAAACCAGGTTTGTTCAAACCCAAAGCCCAAATATTTAACCATTAGACATAATGCCTCCCAGATAAATTGAGGCCAAACTCAGTAGGGTTTAACAAACAAGATAAGAAGTTTGGACTCTACTTTCCAACTGGAGATCCACTGAAAGATTTTGTGATCACAGATTTTAAAAGAAGTGTACCTTACAGAAAGAAGGAAGAGATTCAAGCCAGGAAGCACAGTTAGGACATTGTCACAATAAAAGTGTGAATAAAGGTTTTACCCCAGAATAATATCTATGAAGACAGAATAAAGGAATAGTCTTTAAGAAGAAATAATCTATTAAACTCTTCCTAATATTATATTGAGAAATTCACTGCTTTAGCATTAAATATTCAAATAAAAATGACTTTGGGGGGGCGCCTGGGTGGCTCAGTGGGTTAAGGCCTCTGCCTTCGGCTTGAGTCGTGACCCCAGGATCCTGGGATCTAGCCCCGCATCAGGCTCTCTGCTCGGCAGGGAGCCTGCTTCCCTTCCTCTCTCTGCCTGCCTCTCTGCCTACTTGTGGTCTCTGTCTGTCAAATAAATAAATAAAATCTTAAAAAAAAAAAATGTCTTTAGGAGTTGTATTATGTTAGCTCAGTGAAACTTGAAAGACAAATGAGCATCCCAGATGTCATTCCAGTCCACACACCAAGTTACTTAGGTCTCAGGTCTGGTTTGAGAATCTTTAGAGCATTTTAAAAAATATTTTTTTTATTTATTTATTTGAGAGAGAGAGAGAGGGAGAGAGAGAGCATGACTGGGGGAGGGGCTAAGGGAGAGGGAGAAGCAGATCCTCCACTGAGCAGGGATCCTGATGTGGGGCTCAGTCCCAAGACCCTAAGATCATGATCTGAGACAAAGTCAGACTTTTAAGAACTGAGCCACCCAGGCACCCCTACAAAGTCTTTAGAGTCTTGATAGGTCAGGATTGGTTGCGCCGTCTACAGCACTCCTTTGGACCTAGTCTTTCAATTCCCTATCACTACCCATTAGCTCTAGCTTCAAGAATCCAAACCTGCATCATCCCATCAGTAATCCAGCAGAGCTAATCCCCTTCCCCAAGAATTGGATCTAGAACAACCAGGGTTTGTTAGGCAGTCACTAAACTTAACCTGATCCACTGGGATGGCTGCGGCTTTCCGTTGCAAAATTCCTGAAGGAGTTAGCTGAAGGGTGGAAATTCTTATCAGAAGAAAAATATATGGATATGGAGATGGATGAAAATGAGATGGGAGGTGTTCCCGGGGGAACATTTAATTTACACATGGTGTGAGATCCCTGAAACAGTTCTCTGTTGTTCCTTCTTCCCCTTTCTTTCTCTCAAGTTATTTCCCTGACAAAGATGAAAGGCTGGGGATTATGGAGGGTGAAACAAGAGAAGAAAAGATTCCTGAAAATATAGACCAGTGGACCAACACAAATGTGTATGTGTGTGCATCAGTGCACATGTATCACTGTATCAATACCCATCTCATTAATTTATAGTCACATTTTGTTTTGAGGCTTACATATTATCTAGCTTAATCATAAGAGTTGACTCCAAAAGAACTTTACATGTTTTTTTTTTTAAATCAAAATTCACTCCTTCAAACAATAATTCTTAACCACATTTTTTTGTGTTGAGGACCTGTCAAAATGCATGATACACAGAACAGTTTGCATGGGAATCTGTGTGTTCCTAGGTAAAGAACTCCCAGTCTTCCACAAGTTAAAGATATTCAAATTTGAGGGTTACAGATCTAAGAACAATCCTTTTCTGGGCATGAGCAGCAGGTTGTTGTTGGAATAAATGTTTAGGCTCCCAAGGGAATTATCTGAAGGAAACCACACCACTGTAGGAATGATCACATGGTATGAGTATCTAAAAATTAACCCTTTAGAGTCATACAGGATTTGTGTTGTCATTTCCATAGTTGCAGTGGCTTTTGCTATGCGTGTGCATGTGTGTGTGTATGTATGTGTGTGTGTGCACACGCGCACACGCACATATATGCTCTTTGCTAGTAGGCAGCAGCATTTGCATCCCTAGGTGTCTACCCTCACCTCAATTTAATCAACTTAATCTAAAAGAGTCATAGCCCTAGGAAAAAGTAACTAATGGGCTGAAATTGCCCTAAAGACCCACCTGGTTACAGGAGAAGAAGAAAGACATGACTGGCATTTGTTCAGCGGCTCCTGGAGGACTCCTGGCCAAGGGGGGATTTGGGGCTTCCACTGATGTTCTCTTTATGAAACAGAGAGGATTTCTTGTGATCCTCTCACACGACAACCACTGTTAGGAACAGATTTTAGATGAACGAATTCATTTAACTATTTTTTTATTGAAGTATACTTAACATAACAATGTTAAGTTAGTTTCAGATGTACAATATAACAATGCAAAGATTCTATACATTTTTCACTGCCCATCAAAATAAGTGTACTCTTAGGGTGCCTGGTGGCTTAGTCATTAAGCTTCTGCCTTCAGCTCAGGTCATGATCCCAGGGTCCTGGGATCAAGCCTCACATTGGGCTCCCTGCTGAGCAGAAAGGCTGCTTCTCCCTCTCCCACTCTGCCTGTTTGTGTTCCCTCTCTTGCTGTCTCTTTCGGTCAAAGAAAGAAAGAAAGAAAGAATCTTAAAAAAAAAAAGGTAAGTGTACTCTTAATTCCCTTTATCTATTTCATCTATCTTCCCAGCCACCACCCCTTTGACAACCTCTTTGTATTTAAGATTGTGGTTTTTTTGTTTATTCCTTTTTTTGTTGTTGTTTTGTTTTTTATTTGTTTTTTTCTTAAATTCCACATATGTGAAATCATATGGTATTTATCTTTCTCTGACTTTTGTTTCACCTAGCACTGTACTCTGTAGGTCCATTCATGTTGCTGCAAATGGCAAGATTTCAATCTTTTTTATGGCTGAATAATATTCTTTTTGAAAAAAATTTTAAAAATTTAAAAATTTAAATTTAATTTTATTAACATATACTGTATTATTAGTTTCAGAGGTATAATTTAGTGATTCATCAGTTGCATACAACACCCCGTGTTCATTACTTCAAGGGCCCTCCTTAATGCCCATCACCCAGTTATCCCATCCCCCCACCAACCCCCCCCCCCACCCCCAGCAACCCTCAGTTTGTTCCCGGAGTTAGAAGTCTCTTATGGTTTGTCTCCCTTTCTGTTTTCCTCTTATTTTCCTTCCTTTCCCCTATGTTCACATATGAGCAAAATCACATGGTATTTATCTTTCTCTGACAGACTTATTTTGCTTAGCATCATATCCTCTAGTTCCATCCATATCCCTGCAATTAGCAAGATTTCTTTTTGTTGGCTGTGGTATATACAATCCATTGTACATATATACCACATCTTCTTTATCCACTCATCTGTTGATGGACATCTGGGCTCTTTCCATAGTTTGGCAATTGTGGACATCCCTGCTATAAACATTGGAGTGCATGTATCCCTTTTAATAACTACATTTGTATCCTTTGGATAAACAACAAGTAGTGCAATTGCTGGGTCATAGGGTAGGTAGCTCTGTTTTTAATTTTTGGAGGAACATTCATATTATTTTCTAAAGTGGCCACAACCAGTTTCCATTCCTACCAACAGTGTAAGAGGTGAGGGTTCATCTTTCTCTACATCCTCACCAACATTTGTTGTTTCTTGAGTTGTTAATTTTAGCCATTCTGACAGGTGTGAGGTAGTATCTCATTGTGAGATTTTGATTTATATTTATTTTGATTTATATTTATTATATTTTTATTTATTTATTTATTTGATTTATATGTTGAATATTTTTTTCATATGTCTATTGGCCATTTAATATGTCTATTTTGGTGAAATGTCTGTTCATGTTTTCTGCCCATTTCTTGGCTGGGATTTTTGTTTTTTGGGTGTTGAGTTTATAAGTTCTTTATAGATTTTGGATACTAACCCTTTATCTGATAAGACATTTGCAAATATTTTCTCCCATTCTGTGGGTTGCCTTTTAGTTTTGTTGATTGTTTCTTCTCCTGTGCAGAAGTTTTTTATCTTGATGAAGTTCCAATAGCTCACTTTCGCTTTTGTTTCTCTGGCCTTTTGGAGACGTGTCTAGCAAGAAGTTGGCTGTGGCCAAGATCAAAGAGGTTGCTGCCTGTGTTCTCATCTAAGATTGTGATGGGTTCCTGTCTCACATTTAGGTCTTTCATCCATTTTGAGTTTACTTTTGTATATGGTGTAAGAAAACAGACCAGTTTCACTCCTCTGTGTGTGGCTGTCAAATTTTCCCAATACCATTTGTTGAAGACACTGTTTTTTTCCCATTGAATATTCTTTCCTGCTTTGTCAAAGATTGGTTGACCATAGAGTTGAGTCCATTTCTGGGTTCTCTGTTTTGTTCCCTTGATCTGTGTGTCTTTTTTGTGCCAGTATTATACTGTCTTGATGATTACAGCTTTGCAGTACAGCTTGAAGTCCAGAATTGTGATGCTTCCAGCTTTGATTTTCTTTGTCGGCATTCCTTTGGCTATTCAGGAATCTTTTGTGGTTCCATACAAGTTTTAGGATTGTTTGTTCCAGCTCTGTGAAAAATGTTGGTGGTATTTTGATAGGGATTGCATTGAATGTGTAGATTGCTTTGGGTAGCATAGACATTTTAACACTATTTGCTCTTCCAATCCATGAGCATGGAATGTTTTTCCATTTCTTTGTGTCTTCCTCAATTTCTTTCGTAAGTTTTCTATAGTTTTCAGAGTATAGATCCTTTACCTCTTTGGTTAGGTATCTTAGGTATCTTGGGTATCCTATGATTTTTGGTGCAACTGTAAATAGGATCAACTCCTTAATTTCTCTTTCATCTGTCTCATTGTTAGTGTATAGAAATGCACTGATTTCTGGGCATTGATTTGATATCCTGTCACTTTGCTGAACTCCTGTACGAGTTCTAGCAATTTTGGGGTGGAGTCTTTTGAGTTTTCCACATAGAGCATCATGTCATCTATGAAGAGTGAGCATTTGACTTCTTTTTTGCCAATCTGGATGCCTTTTCTTTCTTTTTGTGGTCTGATTGCTGAGGCTAGGACTTCCAGTACTATGTTGAACAACAGTGGTGATAGTGGACATCCTTGTCATGTTCCTGACCTTAGGGGAAAAGTGCTAAGTTTTTCCCCATTGAGAATGATATTCACTATGAGTCTTTCATTTATGGCTTTTATGATATTGAGGTCTGTTCCCTCTATCCCTACACTGTGAAGAGTTTTAATCAAGAAAGGATGCTGTACTTTGTCAAGTGCTTTTTCCTGCATCTATTGAGAGGATGAAATGGTTCTCTTTCTTTCTTTTATTAATGTAGTTTATGGTACTGCTTGATTTGCAGATATTGAACCACCCATGCAGCCCAGGAAAAAAATCCCACTTGGTCGTGGTTAATAATCCTTGTAATATAATGTTGGATCCTATTGGTTAGTATCTTGGTGAGAATTTTTGCATCCATGTTCATCAGGGATATTGGTCTGTAATTCTCCTTTTGATGGGATCTTCATCTGGTTTTGGGATTAAGGTAATGTTGCCTTATAGAATGAATTTGCAGGTTTTCCTTCCATTTCTATTTTTTGAAACAGCTTCAGAAGAATGGTATTAATTCTTCTTTAAATGTTTGGTAGAATTCTGCTGGGAAGCCATCTGGCCCTGGACTCTTATTTATTAGGAGAGTTAAAAAAGATTTAATTTATTTATTGAAAGTGAGAGTGAGAGAAAGCAAGATAGAAAGAGAGAGAGAGTGTGTGTGCACACAGGTAGAGGGGAAGAAGCAGACTGCCGCTGAACAAGGAGCCCAACATGGGGCTTGATAATCAGGACTCTGAGATCATCTCCGGAGCTGAAGGCAGATGCTTATTTGACTGAACCACCCAGGTGGCCCTGTTGGGAGATTTTTTATTATTGATTCAATTTCCTTGCTGGTTATGGGTCTGTTCAGGTCTTCTATTTCTTCTTGTGGTTTCAGTTTTGGTAGTTTATATGTTTCTAGGAATGCATCCATTTCTTCCAGATTGTCTAATTTGTTGGCATGTGACTGCTCATAATATTTTTATAATTGTTTCTATTTCTTCAATATTGGTTGTGATTGCTCCTCTTTTTATTTTTTATTTTATTTACTTGGATCCTTTTTTAAATTTTATTTATTTGGATCCTTTCTCTTTTTCCTTTTGGTAAGTCTGGCTAAGGGTTTATTGATCTTATTCTTTCAAAGAACCAGCTCCTAGTTTCGTTGATCTGTTGTTATTTTGATTTCTATATCATTAATTTCTACTCTGATCTTTATTGGGCCTCTTCTCCTGCTGGATTTAGGCTTTCTTTGCTGTTCTTTTTCTAGCTTCTTTAGGTGTAAGATTAGATTGTGTATATGAGACTTCTTCTTTCTTGAGAAAGGTCTGTATTGCTGTATTCTGCCCTCTTAGGACCACCTTTGTTGCATCCCCAAAATTCTGAACAGTTGTGTTTTCATTTTCATTTGCTTCTATTTATCTTTTAAATTCTTTAATTTCCCAGTTGATCCATTCATTCTTTAGTAGGATGCTCTTTAACCTCCATGTATCTGTGGTCGTTCTAATTTTTTTCTTGTGGTTGACTTCAAGTTTTAAAGCATTGTGGTCTGAAAATATGCTGGGAATAATCTCAATCTTTTTGTATCATTTGAGACCTGATTTGTGACCCAGTATATGATCTATTGTGGAGTATGTTCCATGTGCTTTTGAGAGGAATGTATATTCTGTTGCTTTAGGATGGAATGTTCTGAATATATCTGTGAAGTCCATCTGGCCCAGTTTGTCATTCAAAGCCCTTGTTTCCTTGCAGATCTTCTGCTAGATGATCTGTCCGTTGCTGTGAGTGGGGTATTAAAATCCCCTATTATTATTGCATTATTATCAATGTGTTTCTTTAATTTTGGTATTAATTGGCTTATATATTTGGCTGTTCCCAAGTTAAAGGTATAAATATTTACAATTGTTAGATCTTTCTGTTGGATAGACACTTTTTATTATGATATAGAGTCCCTCTTCATCTTTTATAACATTCTTTGGTTTAAAATCGAGTTTGTCTGATATAAGGATGGCTACTCTAGCTTTCTTTTGGTGTCCATTATAATGATAAATTGTTCTCCACTCCCTCAGTGTCAACCTGGACATGTCTTTGGTTCTAAAACGAGTCTCTTATAAGCAACATATCAATGGGTCTTGTCTTTTTATCCATTCTGATACCCTATGTATTTTTTTCAAAGATTTTATTTATTTATTTGATAGAGGAAGACACAGAAAGAGAGGAAATACAAACAGAGGGAGTGGGAGAGAGAGAAGCAAGCTTCCTGATGATCAGGGAGCCCAATGTGGGTCTGAATCCCAGGACCCTGGAATCATGACCTGAGCAAAAGGCCATTGCTTAATGACCCAGCCAATCAGGTGCCCCTACCCTATGTGTTTTCTTTGGAGCATTTAGTCCATTTACATTCAGAATAATTATTGAAAGATATTAAGTTAGTGCCATTGTATTACTTTTGTAAAGTTGCTGTTCCTGTAGATTATCTCTGTTCCTTCCTGGTCTTTCTTCCTTTTGAGCTCTCTCTTTGCTCAAAGCACCCCCTTTAATATTTCTGGCCGGGCTAGTTTACTATTATCAAATTATTTTAGTTTTTGTTTGTCCTGGAAACTCTTTATTTCTCCTTCCATTCTGAATGAACGTCTTGCTGGATAAACTATTCTTGGCTGCATATTTTTCCCATTCAACATGTTGAACATATATCATGCCAGGTCTCTGTGGTCAGGTTTGCTGCCAGCCTTATGTTGTAGGTTAAGGACTTCTTGTCCTGATCTGCTTTCAGGAATTTCTCTTTATGTTTGAAATTTGCAAGTTTCATTATGTGTAGAGGGGTTGACCTATTTTTATTAATTTTGAGGTAGTGGTTCTCTGTGCCTCCTGGTCTTGAATGCCCATTTCATTCTCCAGATTAGGGCAGTTCTCAACTATAATTTGTTCAAATAAACCTTCTGTCCCTCTCTCCCACTATTCATCTTCCATGACCCCTATTATCTGGATATTATTTCATTTTATGGAATCAATGAGTTCTCAAAGTCTCCCTTCATGATCCATTAGCTGTCTTTATCTTTTCTTTTTAGCTTCCTTATTTTCTATCAATTAATCACTGACTCTCTCTTCTCCCTCATTCAACCTCACTGTTAAAGTCTCCATTTGTGACTGCATCTCAGTAATAGCATTTTAATTTCAGCCTGATTAAATTTTAGTTGTCTTATTTTTACAGTAAGGGATTCTCTAGTGTCTTCTATGCTTTTTTCAAACCCAGCTATTATCTTCATAATTGTTTTTTATAAATTCTAATTCAGATATTTTACTTATATTCAGATTGGTTAAATTCCTGGCAGGGATTACTACCTCCTGTTCTTTCTTTTGGGGTGAACATTTCCATCTAAACTAGTCATTTTGTCCAGAAAAGAAACAGTAAAGGGGAAAAAAAGAGAAAACCCCAGGAAAAACAGCAACAGCAACAATGACAAAAATTTTAAGTAGTGTTTCTGATGTATGTTATGCACTTTGCTGTGTTTTGTGTTTTGGCTACTCTCTCCCACTGGACCTTCCTCTACAGACCTCCTTGTTTGTAGTGCAGAGTGTTTGGAACTTTAAGTAGGTGTGCTTTCATTTGTCAAAATAAGCCTTGCATCTGCTGAATTCTCTCCCTCCAACTGTGCAGATCATTTTCTTAATCTTCAGATTGTCTTCCTTGTTGTTCAAAATAGTTGAATGTTGATCTAGCTTTTGGAGATCAGGATTACCCAAGAGAAGCACTTTTGACATGAAGGAGAATTCTGGAGAGCAAGAACTGAGGCGAGAAGAAATTTTCGTTCTCTATTCACATGTTCTCACTATGGCCTGAAGCAGAGGACAGAGACCTGCAGAGGTCATGCTTGGTACAGACCACTAGGACTTAGTAACAAGCCAGGAACCTGCCAGTCAGATCTCCCACATCCTTTCTGTCTTCTTTATCCATTCATCTATCAATGGATGCTTGGGTTGTTTCTTATCTTGGCTATTGTAAACACTGCTGCAATAAACATAGGGGTGCATATATCTTTTTATTAGTGTTTTCATTCTTTGGGTAAATACCCAGTAGCAGGATTACTGGATCATACGGTAGTTCTATTTTTAATTTTTAAAGAAGCTTGTTATTTCTTGTGTTTTTGATTTTAGCAATTCTGACAGGTGTGAAGTGATATTTCATTGTGTTTTAATCTGCAATCTCCTGATGACTAGTGATATTGAGCATCTTATGTGTTTTGGCCATTTGCATGTCTTTTTTTATTAACATATAATGTATTGTTTCAGGGGTACAGGTCTATGATCCATCAGTCTTATACAATTCACAGCACTCACCATAGCACATACCCTCCCCAATGTCCATTAACTAGCCATCCCTTCCCTTCCACTCCCCTCCAGCAACTCCCAGTTTGTTTCCCGAGATTAAGAGTCTCTTATGGTTTGTCACCTTCTCTGATTTTGTCTTGTTTCATTTATCCCTTCCTTCCCCTGTGATCCACTGTCTTGTTTCTCAAATTCCTCATATGATCTCATATGAGATCATATGATAATTGTGTTTCTCTGATTGACTTACTGTGCTTAGCATAATAGCCTCTAATTCCATCCACGTCACTGCAAGTTGCAAGATTTCGGCGGGGTTTTGATGGCTGCATTATATTCCTGTATATATATGTGTGTATATATATATATACACATACATATATATATATATATATATACACACACATACACACACACATACATATACATATACTATATACACACACACATACATATACATATATACATACACATACACACCACATCTTCTTTATCCATTCATCTGGTGATGGGCATCTTTCCATAGTTTGGCTATTGTGGACATTGCTGCTATAAACATTTGGGTGCATGTGCCCCTTTGGATCACTACATTTGTATTTTTAGGGTAAATACCCAGCAATGCAATTGCTGGGTCATAGGGTAGCTCTATTTTCAACTTTTTGTGGAAACTCCATACTGTCATTTGCACGTCTTCTTTGGAAAAATGTCTATTCAGATCCTCTGCTCATTTTTTAATTGGACTACTTGCCTGTGTGTGTGTGTGTGTGTGTGTGTGTTAAGTTCTTTATATATTCTGGATATTAACCCCCTATGGGATATATCATTTGCAAATATCTTCTCCCATTCAATAGGTTGCCTTTTTGTTTTGTTGATGGTTTCCTTTGTTGTACAGAAGGCTTTTATTTCCGTGTAGTCCCACTTGTTTAATTTTGCTTTTGTTTCATTTCCCTTGCTACAGGAGACATATCTAGAAAAATGTTGCAATAGCCAATGTCAAAGAAATTACTGCCTGTTTTCTTCTAGGAATGTTATGGTTTCAGCTCTTATGTTTAAGCTTTTAATCCATTTTTGAGTTTACCTTTATGTATAAGAAAGTGGTGTAATGGGGCACCTGGGTGGCTCAATGGGTTAAAGTCTCTGCCTTCGGCTCAGGTCATGATCCCAGAGTCCTGGGATCAAGCCCCACATCAGGCTCTCTACTCAGCAGGGAGTCTGCTTCCCTCCCCGCTCCCCACCGCCTGCCTCTCTGCCTACTTGTAATCTCTGTCAAATAAACAAATAAAATCTTAAAAAAAAAAAAAAAGTGGTGTAGTTTCATTCTTTTGCAGGTAGCTGTCCAGTTTTACCAACATCATTTACTGAAGAAGCTTAGCTCATTTAATTCTTAAAATAATCTCCTCAGCAAGGTACTATTCTCATTTCATAGATGAGAAAACTGAAACACAGAAAACTATAATCAAAGTCACTAACTAATAATTAGCCAAGTCAGGATTTAAACTCAGATTTGATTCCAGGCTCTTCCTGTGGCCCAACACTGTCTCTTCCCATTTCTTTTCTGGCTTCTGAAATGCCCAAAAGCCTCTCCCTCCCTGGAGGGCTCTTGGAAGTGACATCCATTCACTTATCTCATGAAGGACAGTGTCTTGAATGGCCCATCAGATACCTAGTACTGAGACTCATTTACTGTTATTATTAACTTCCTTCATGACCTTGGCCAGCTCCTTAAGTTGCTGGGACCTCAATTTTCTCAACTGTAAAATGAGAGGATAGAACTAGATGAAACCTCCAGCTGTAAAATTCGGTGACTGCATTCTATGTGTTCACCCCATTTCCCCAGTGGGTATGTCTCCTCATCCTGTGGGCTGCTCACAACTCACTAGTAGGGTTCCCCCTTCTCTGACCATCCAAGCTAGAAGTATGCTACATTCCCACAACACCTACTGCTTTTACTCTGGTTTTGGCTCATCTTTTTCATTCTCTTCCCATATCTTACCTGAATTTAACTAACTTCTTCAAATATTTTTTTCTTTTCTTTTTTTTTTTTTTTTTTTTAAGATTTTATATATTTGAGAGAGGGAGAGAGAGGAGAGAAGGAGCACATGAACAGGGGGAGGGGCAGAAGGAGAAGCAAACTCCCCACTGAGCAGATAGCCAGATGTGGGGCTTGATACCAGGACCCTGGGGTCATGACCTGAGCCAAAGGAATACACTTAACAGACTGAGCCACCCAGGTGCCCTGATTTTTGTTTTTTTCTTTAACTTCTATACAGTATTCCAATTTTTCTTTAACTTCTATACAGTACCAATTCCAATACAGAATTCCAATTCCAATACAGTAAATGGTATTGGTAAAACTGGAATTTGGTAAATTGGTAAAACTGGAATAGAGTAAATCACAATTTATGTTATAATTCCCCCATGAGAGACAGTTGGTTTTTTCCATTTTTTGCAAATGGTCCTGTGACTAATATTATTTTACTTGCCTTCTTAAGTACATGTGAAAGAGATTCTCTAGAGTGAATGTCTAGAAATGGAATTACTGAGTCATAGGGTTTGTGCATTAGATATTGCCAAGTTGTTCCCCAAAGTGTAATACCAACATGTTTCCACTTGCAAAATGTAAGTGTTCTATTTCCCATATCCTCACCAATACTTATCAAGCTTAATTTTTTTCCAAACTAACATTTTGATTGCATATGTCTCACAGCACTGACCACTTCCTTCCTTTTATTTGTATATATGTATATATACATATATACATATATAGCATATAGCATCCCTACTGGATGGTAAACTTTATGAGGGCAGAATCTTTGCTTAACTCATTTTTATTTTCTTCCCACAAAATTTATCGAGCTTAATAATATTGTAAGTATACAATAAAAAGTTGTGAACAACAAAAAAAAGTAGAATTAATTAATCTTGACCCAAGGAAATGGAGAGTTCTGTGAGGGCAGGGATGAGGTGTTCTATCTCTATTAATCTAGGGTAAAGATATGGGTAGAGAATCTCCATCAGCTGCCTAGAGGACTACAGAGGGGTCACAACTGGCCTAACAGATACAGACTGAAGGTTTCAAGATCTGTAGTGGACTATCACCAACCCAGGGAGTTTCCAGGTTTAGATCATTTTTTTAATCATGATATTCATCAAATATTTATTGATTGTTGAGTGGCAAATTTCCCAGTTTCTGGGGCCAGCTTTATTACATACCAAGAGAGGTGTCTCTAAATGGGACTCCCCCCACTTCTGGCCCCACTCCATTACTAAGGGTTGAATAGAATCCATGTGTTCTTTGGACCAGGGTGCTATATGACCTATGGTAAATGCCTCCCCTTTTTGTCACCCTAGCAATTCCTGGCTGACTCATTTTCTAAATAAGCCACTTGTGGTTTTTGGTCTGACATCACATGTGGAAGAATGAGTAATTTTTTAAGAACCAGAACTATATTCAATCAGAATAAGATACATTGTGTATGTTACTCATGGTTCTAGGACAAGGGGTCAACACTGATACACATTCTCTGACCTTCTTCCACTGCCCCTTTCCTGGGATCAATAGGTATAGAGGAGGTAAAGGAAGGAGGAAGGTATGGGTGTGAAGAATTTTTATGTTTATTTCTTATTTTGCTTTCACATTATGTATAATTTAATAAAATTATATCTTGTTTCCTTTGCTAGATTAAATAAAAAATAATATAGCAAAATTGTCAAAGCCATGACTTATGCTGCTATATTGCTTGGGTTCAAACCCCAGTTCCACTGCATTCCAGCTGAATGAATTTTTAGCAAGTTATTGAATCTTGATGTGCCTCCATTTCTTCATTTATAAAACAGTACTAATACCTATGATACAGGATTCTGGAGAGAATAAATAAACTGGTATTGGTTAAATGCTTAGAATGGTGCCTGAAACTTAGTAGGCACTACAGAAGTATTAGTAAACACTTTTTTACTCCATCACAATGTTTATGCTCATAGTAAGCATTCAATGTTTTTCAGTGAAATTAATGCATTCTACTAAACATTTCTAGAATTGGGGTAGGGGGCAGAAGTGACTACAAGTGGCAGAAGAAGGTAGAGTTCTAGATCCTTGAACCTTGAAATCATGGGCTGACTTAGAAAGGAGACTCTGATGTCAGAGAACTTCATTCTCTGGCCTCTCAGCATCTATTGCTTGTGACGAGGGTTAGCAAGATAGTGGCATTTGGCTGAGTGTTATTTTGTTGGGTTAGGATGGTATGTGTTGGAAACTATATAGATATAATGTTAATACACTGGTTTCCTGGGTGGCTCGGTCTTTGGACATCTGCCTTTGGCTAGGGTCATGATCCCAGGGTCCTGGGATTGAGCCCTGCATTGGGCTTCCTGCTTGGCAGGAGGCCCGCTTCCCCCTCTCCCACCACCCCTGCTTGTGTTCCCTCTCTTGCTGTCTCTGTCTAATGAATAAATAAACTCTTTAAAAAAAAATACACTGGTTTCCATTTATTAGTGCAGATGTGGTGCTTATCTTCACAGGACTTTGTGGTCTTTGGGAACCTACTCTTGTGTGAGCTGTGAAGAAGCCACAGCAAAGTCTCTTGGAGCCCACCCTCAATTGCAGACCTTTTTAGGAGGCCTGAGGCCGGCTTGTGAGACACGTCTCATCAGAGCAGGTGGGTCCAGCTTCATTGGCACCCTCATATGGCTTTAGCTGAGGAGACTGATGGACCAGACAAGTAGGTCTAAATTGGCTGCCACAGGATCAAGGGTGTTATGCTTATTAGAAAGTCTACAAATTCAGTAAAATTGGTAGAAATGCTGAGTCACCAAAGGAAGTTCAGTTGTCCTGCAGGAAGCATTCACCAGGAGATGTCAAGAGGCCCAACATAAGTGACATCTAAAGGATAGCCGTACTCTCAACCACTTGCAAATAGCCACTCACACATAAACACATTCCCAAGCATACTGGCACAAACAGCGTCACTCTCCTAGACATTTCCCTTCCCTACACTTGCAAGCACACACATATGCTTCACATATACTCTCTCAGCCAAAAGGGTAGCCTAGGGGAGACCTCATGGCTGAATCAAATGCTGGTTAATGCTGCTGCTTTTATTGCACCAAAGGTCTTAACATTTATTTGGAGATGAACACAAAACTTGGCATACTGCTATTACAGTGGCATGCATTCTCTACAGTGCAGCTTCAGAGCTCGAGATCACTGCTGCACGCACTTAAGAACTGCTCTCCAGAGAAGAGAAAACGTGGAGCGGGGGGACTGCAGATCCTTGTTCTCTCCAATATCGACAGACTAAAGGTGCTTTACCATGATAGTAGAGGAATCTCTTGTGCTGCACAGGTGTCTTTTAAACAGCTAAACAGGTATGACAAGGGATCCAAGTGTGGGTAGGTTCCTAACACTTAGAGCCAAGAGCATTTTGGAGTAAGTATATGGTCCCCAAACAGGCAGCACTGACTAAAGCGGGGGCATGCTTAGCACTGCCTCTGAGCTAGGGTAAGCTCAGAGTCCTCAGTGAAGGGAATCCTGGTTTTATGAAGAAGAATAAGACATGAGGGCACTATCACAATAAGGCCACTATACTCACAGCTAACAATGACCTCAGAGGAAACTCTCAGGACTACAGGAAAGCAGCTCTATTCTCTCTGATGTCAGGGGTTCCTTGCTGGTTAGGCACCTGCCCTGAGACTTTCACATGGTCTTTTCTGAGCTGCACAATATCACTTAGCACAACAGAGCAAAGGAAGGGACCACACACATCAAGGTCTTGGGATATCACCAAGCGTGGCTGACTATTGGTAAATGTCTCAGATAACTTTCCCAGTTGGGCTAGGTGCCCACCGCCCCCGAGTAGCTGGAGAGCTAATCTGAAAAGAGGCTGGCAAAGGACTTCCTCAAGCTCCGGATGGTCTCCGCTTTGGCTTCATCCTCATTGGCTGAAGACCGGAAGAAGGAGGACTCAGAGAAGCTGAAGGCATTTGTCAGGGACTGCGACTTGCTTGAAGATAAAAACCAGAAAGAACGTGAGAGGGGGTGTTCCCAGTGAGGCAGGGAAAGACGGTGACATGAGGATACACAACCGAACCCCCACTCCCACCCCAGGGAGACCAGGGTGATGGAGGAGAAAGTCAGCAATGGAGTACTGCCAGGGCCCGGGAGGCCCCTGTGCTATTATCCTCACCTTCAGTGCTGTTAAGATAGGAAAGGATGGGGGCAGTGTGGGAGAGAAGGAGAAGGGGGAAAAGAGAAGAGAAAGAGGGAAAAGGGGAAAAAGAGAAAAGGGAAAGAAGGAGGAGTGACTCAAAGACTGTTTCTTATACTTAAGCTAAACTAAATGGCCCACAGGCTACATTTCAGAGGTCCCAACTTAGTAAGTAAGAATCTAGGACTCTCACACCCTTCCCTTCTGATGAAATATAGCAGCCAGGGGACCATAGGCTCTTTGTACTCTCTTTTCCATTAATTGTCAAGTGGTAATGCCAGCATCAGAAAACCTAGGTAAAGTCTTGGATCTGCCCTTCACTCGTTTTTGTGCTTCTTTGGGTCTTGGTTTCTCATTTGTGATGTGCAGATGTTTGGTAAAATACTCTCCTCAAGCCTTTTCAGGTCTTTATACTCCGCTTATTTTCTCTGATTCCAAATAAACTTGGAATAAACCAAGGCCTCAAGTTACTTCCTCTTAAAATGGACATGACCATTCTTTGTAGCCTTCCTCAAAGGAGCTCTAATATGAGGTCTGTGCAGTTCGGGGTCCAGGGGCAAACGAGATACATATCTGGTACACATAAGGACATTAAGCAGTTTTCTAATTAAAAACCCAAATCACACATATTCTAGGAACCGGATTTCCCCCTGAAAGACTAGGGATTCAGAGAAAAAAAACTGGTCAAGAAGGTTGAGGGGAGGCCAAGCCAAGTACTTGAGAAGAGAATAAGGTCTGGCATCTCCAGTAGTCTGCTATGTCTCCTTGACTTTCACTGTGTCTTTTTCCTGATAGTTTCTGGCTGTAGAAATCTTCACCTGATGTCTTAGGGCTCCCAACCCTTCCCTACATTCGGGATGCAGCCCCCAAAACTCCCCTCTACAGGAGTGTGAGCAGTTTCTCTCCTGCAGTGACTGTGAACAGAAACCCTGCCTTCCATTAGGGTTGGCAATGGGCCCCAACATGCTGGCCTTTGGGAGGGAGGGCCCCCTCTGCAAGCACAGCCAGGGGCACTGGATATAAGCCTCCTGATTGTTGCCAGGTGACGGCTCTATTCAACAACTTTAGCCCAAAGGCAATGGTAACCCAAAGATCTGCTCTCAGACTGGGGCCAGTGGCGGCTAATGAGAAGGCGGGAGAGATTTTTAAGTCAGCAGCAGAAAACATTTGGATTGAGGGGAAGTTATAAGTCAGGTGAGATGTGAAATGTGCCACTGGCCAGAGCTGGGGAGCAGGAGTGGGTGATGTCCCTCCAGCCACAAGGGCTGGAAGACCCAGAGAAAGTGGTCATCTGGACTACCTGAGCCTGAATCCTGGCTCTGCCACTAACTAGCAGAGTGGTTTGGGGAAAGAAAATTAATCAAATCTCTTTGAGCAGTTTACTCATCTAAGCAATGACTAGACCATGTCTAAGTGGCCTCCTTTTCTCCCTCCCTAAAGATGCCCATCACCTCTCACTCTGAGAAGCACTCATGGGTCATTCCCACCCCTGAAAGGCTATAGCTGTCTCTGTTTGGTGGAAGGAGGCATCTCTAGATCTAGAGGAGAGGGTAGAACTGATCGCCATCCACATCCAGTTGCTGTCCATCCCTAGTACAGCTTTACTGTTTTCCAGTGGCCCTCAGTTCTTCCTATGAAGCAGGATCCAGTGTGGTGAGGGCTTCTAGGGAGTGAGGAAGCCCAAGAAAATGGGAGTTCCTCCGGGCATCTATCTGGGACCCTCCTCTGATGACCATACCAGAAACCGACCTCCTTCTGACAAAGCAGAAGGTAACAAGTTGAAATGGATTTAACGCCTTCCCCTACTTTCCCTTCTGGGCAGCCTTGCTGATTGCACACTCTAAATTGTGAGTCAGAGGCAGGAAAGAGGGTTTTTTGTTTTTTTTTTTTTTAATTTTGAGAGGGAGAAACACACACACACACACACACACACACACGCACACACAGAAAAGGAATGGAAAAAAGAATAGGAGATAGGATTAAAAGAAAGGAAGGAAGGAAGGAAGAAAGAACCCTTAGCTAACGTAAGAATAGGAAAGGGGCAGTGACTCTGCCTTATTGGCATTCCCCAGGAAGAAAGGATTTGAGCTTCTAGCTAGACCTTGGACTTTCACTTCCTTCTTTTCTACCCTCCTTAATCAACCCCCAACCACGTCCCCAACCAAAACAAAACAAAACAAGACAAAGCAAAACAAACAACAACAACAAAAAACAAAAACAAAAACAAAAAAAAACCAAAAAACCCAAAACCAAAATCCAAAAAAGCTCCACAAAAATATCTGTAGAAGAAAGCCTGATTGAAGGTGCTTTCTATCAGCTCTGGAGCCTAAGGCCTGTGAGGAGGGGCAGGAAGAAGGGAGGGGAAGGAGCTGCTGAGTTGTCTCTTACTTGAGCTGTGGGTGAGGCTGGGGCTTCTGTGGTGGAGCAGCCGGGGGTGGCTGGGCCTCTGCCAGGGAGCTGCTGCTGGAGGGTGCATCTCCGTGGGTGGTGGAGGAAGAAGAGGAGGAGGAGGAAGAGGAGGAAGGTGGCAGTGATGGTCCAGGGGGAGGCCGGCGTAGAGGCATCACCTTGCCTGGGGGCTGCATTCCTTGGGGTTGCCCAGGGCCCCCTAGGTTCAGTACAAGAAAAACTTCATAATTTAACCGTATCAAAGGGTTTCCTTATTAGAATCTATGTCTTAAAGGGTGAGGTTAGTTAATCACAAAAAGGATAAGCTCTGTTACAAGAAGCCACCCGAGGCTCTGTCAGGCTCCAGAGCCAGCCCCTGGTTTCCCTCATACATCTGCCACTACTTGCTCCTCCTCAGAGACACAGCACCTCAGGCACATCAGAAGTCAGGAGGACAAGGAAGAAACCATGGGATGAGTGCCCCTGATCAGAAGCAAGCTCTTTTACAGAAGGCCCCTTAGACCAGAGGGACCCCACCCTACTTCCCCAGAGGTTTCTCAGGTAGAGGGTAACCTGCCTCATAGTTTACTAGGAGGTCTCAAGTTCCACACTATAGACGCAGTACAAGGCAGTGGAAAGAGCACAGGTCTGGGAGTCACAAAGTCAAGACAGTCATTCAGTGACTCCAAGCAAGTCAGCACACTTCTCTGGGACTTGGTGATTCTAACCATAAAACTATGAAAGGGTAATCCCGAGTCTTAGTTGTCTTTCAAGAAGTAGTGTTTCAAAGATGTTAATGGACAAGAAAGTTCTTTAAAAACTTTAAAAACTATGATCACTAATGATCATAGACTTGCATTGTTTTTACAGAACTTGGGCTGTGTCTGGCTCCTGACCAGCACATGCCTGATTGCCATGCCCCACCCCCACCCCCCAGGGCTTCATTTTAACATTAACTCAAGCACATGACTAGGGGCAATCTTCTGTTTCCATGTGCTCTTTTGTCTCGTAGTACCATCCTCAGGGGGCTCTACTCCCTCTCTGGTATGTGTGGTGAACTCCAGAAATCCAAGTCCTATTCTCCCCTGGAGATGTTGTGGGTGCAAAAGACAGCAGAAAGAAAGAAGCAGCCCCTCACCTCCACCCCCAACCCCCAAAGGACCAGGATACCATTCTCTCAGCGGGAGACAGAAAACCATCCAGTGGTCTGGAGGGGGAAAAGGCCATCCTTCCTCTGGGAGATGCCAGGCAGTAAGCATGATACCTGATTGCCCAGATTTTGCTAAGATGGAGGGGCGGTGGTTCCTTAGTCATCTTTTGACATAGTAAAATTCAAAAGATGTCCTCGTCAGTGCATACTGACTAGTGGAAATGATGCATAATTAGCCTGAGAGATCCAATTTCTCATGTCTCACTCTCAGTGTCCACATTCATGAGCCAGCTGGAAGGAGTAGGCTTATAGAAACCCAAGAGCAGCTAGGAGTTGTGTTGTAACTTAATATCCTAGAAACACCAGAATACCTATACCCTCTGCAGAGGCAGAATTATCCATCTACACCACTATGCACCCAAGATTATCAGCCCATCTCCCTGCTACATGGCATGGGCTCCACTGTATCAGTTACCAATGAATACCAGAGTTAGTTTTACATAAATACATAAATGGAATTTTGGATTGAAAACTTGAAGTTCCAAGTTCAAATCAGATAACCAGTAAAGATGAAGACGACAGATCAGCATCTTTCACGTTAGCCAGTTTTTGCCTCTTCCAAAGTCTGGCTTCATCTGTATCAGCCTTTTCTTGTAAAGTACAGCAGGTTGATGGCTCAGCCTCTTAGACCAGGAACCTGAGTTCTTTCCCACTTGGACAGAGATGCTTGAATAGCCAGAAACTTTACAACTTAACACTGAAGACAGATATAACTTTTCCTTTATTGCACATTAAGCTGTACAAGAGAGTCACAAAAGAGAGGTACTTAAATCACACTTCCAGCATTGGCTGAGGTTTTCCCAGCTGGATTGGTACAAAAAAAGGGGACAACATCAGAAAAGAAATGGATACAAAACACCTGAACAGCAATCCTATACTGTGACATGGATGTCCCCCAGGCCACAGAGTTGGCCCTTAGCATGCTGCCTGAGGGCATATGATAGTCAGGTCACACTGCCTGCTTGCATTTGGCAGTAGGAGCCCTAATCAGTTTCTCCCCAACCTGAGAAACTGGCTAACACCACCCTGGAGCCTGACTGAATTCAAATGGCAACTTTGTATTGTGGCTCACAAATGTCACATGAAAAGCACCTGGATGTTCACACTGATAACATGCAGAGAAGCAACACCACCATCAGCTCACCACTTGGACAAAAAAATAAAAATAAAAAATGAAAATGTATTCCTCCATTCTGGGAAATGTTGCTCTATTCCTTTCTACCATTTCATCAGATTGGGAGGTATTTAAGGACCTGATTCTTATGCAACCCACCTGGAAGTGCATAAATGCATATATGTATATATTTACAACAGACCGACCACCATCACCATCTAAGGGAGGGATCACAGATGAGAACACTCACACTCAGTGCATTTCCCTGTAGCCTCAGAATTTGCCAGCAGCCAACAGAGAAACTAGGGCACATGCCCTTGACACATACACCATACTATCAACATTATTTATTCCTCAGACCTGGAATCCAGAACGGTAACATATCAGAATGGAAGTGAGAGGAATGTAACAGTAGAGCTTCTTTAAAATCCAAACTGCTGGCATGAACTCCCATCGACCACAGTGCTAGAGAAGACCACTCAGTGCCCATCCCAGTTATGGCTAGGAGATGGCAAGATGAGGCACTGAAGCCGAGGCTTTAATTAACTGTCTCATCACTGCCCAGTAACTGCATGTCAGAGGAAAGAGGACAAACTGGTGAGGTTTCTTCAATAGCCACATGGCTGTGGAGACTCTGTCCCAAACACACACAAGCTAAAACCAGAGACAGTTCTTCCGAGGAAAGATAAAGCCTCTCATTCTCTGGCCTTCAGAGGGCTCTTGTAACAGCTGAAAATGAAAGCAGGAGTCCACCTCAGAGTTCTGTAGGCAGTATACCCCTCTGTGAAATGGGACATTTCTGATTTGGTCTCATGATTGCCTAGGGAGAGGCCAAGAGCAGAATGGTCAACTCCTTCTTAGACTTTCAGTGGTTTCCTGCATCCTATGTCCAAAATTGCTAAAGAATCATCTCTGTACAAGAATCATCTCTGTCAGGCTTTGGGGAATACAAAGCAGCCTCAGTTCCACAGAAGCGCATAATATGGCCAATTCAGAAACAGCAACAAAGAAACAACTTGGGGGACTGAGATCAACGCACAGAAAATACTCACATGTTCACTTTGATATTGCACATCAGCGGCCCCATTTTTTTTTTGTCTAATCTCATAGCTAATTAGTTAATAATAAAAAATAAGGTACACTGGGATGTCAAATACAGAACACATTCCTGGAAATAGCTTTTTCTTTATATTTCATGTCATCACTAAAAACACAAGAGCTCTACAGGCACAGCCAGCCTATCACATAAACTCAAACTGCACCAAATTTTAGCAAAGGGAAAAAAGGTGGATGCCTTCAGATTCAACGGATGAAGCTAGGAAATTAGACCTTGAAAAATCTCTTAAACTTCTATCTATTTACCCTAGTCATGCAGAAAGGAAGCAAAAAGCACAATTCACTGAAGATCCCAAGCACACTCATGGAGGTAAGCAGGGGGTGGGGGGGTGACTTAATCGGAGCCTGGGGGTAGGGGGAGAAGGAGAGGAGTTGGGTTTTATTTTTGTGGTCTTTGTTTCTCCCTGTCTAGCCCCCCAGTCCTATTTCACCCCACATTATGTAATACTTTAAAAAATACTATCAAACCACCCAGAAGATAGAGTCACACTGGACTTGGGAGAGGCACAATTCTTTTGTACACTGTTGACAAACAGCCCTGGAATCACAAGTTATACAGAGAAACATAAGTGAGCATTACAAGCACGAACAGGAACAGGTAAACAACCAGACAGAGGAGCTGACACTGCATAGGAAAACACAGTCCAGTCAGCATTGAAAGAACGCAGAAACGGCACCAAGGGGAGGGTCTGTTGCTCCCCTCCCCGCTTTCCTTTCTTCCCTTGTTTGTTTTTGGCTTAAAATTTCTGCTTTGAAAAATGAACTACCAATCACTTTAAGAAGCTTGGACTTGTTTTGGCCCTACTGCAATGCCATTACAGTCGAGAATATACTGTAAACAACCTTGGGGGGCTGGCCGCTGAGGTGGGGTCTTGCTCAAGTCCGGATCCTTAAGTGTTCCACTCTGGAAAACAAAATGCAAAAGAGATAAAAACAAAACTCCGAACAGATTCCAAAGAGAAACCCTGTGGCTTGTGGCAAGTGTGCAGTGGGAACTGATGGGGACCATGGGATCTGGCCTAGAGGCTTCTGCTGTTCGAGAAACACTTCAGAGGTGTTCTCAACCTCTGAAATGTTGCTGGAGCACAGGTCTTGGCTATCCGGGCTTAGTCCCACACTGACAGGCAGCGTCTGAGACCCCATAATCCCCCTTTTCATTTCCTCCCTCTAACAGTCTGTCTAGAAGCTTTGAGTTTCCTAAGAGCAACTGGTTTCTTCTCTGGTGGCTACCTGGTGTCTAGTTCCCCATCATATTCACAGACCTGGCTTCCTGAAGCAAAGAGAAGATCAACACCCAACTCCAGAGGGTGGGTTGGGCTTTAGGTGACTCCAGGGTCCCCAAGAGCAGGGGCTAGACCAGGTGGTAAGTCCAGACTTGCCTCACTTCTCTTAGGGAGTTAACTCTGGGGTAGGATTAGCTCTGGGGCTGGCTCGGGAGTCAGATCCACTCTTTGGGCTGGAACTCCCACAGGGAAGGACTTGAGGGAGAGGGGCACTTGTTTCCCCCAAAGCCCCCTTCCCAAGAGGGAAAGAGTAAGATGTTAATGCTTATAAAAGTGTTCAAGGCCAAGCTGTTTTTCCTTCTCAAATAGCATAATTACATTTTATCCAACAACATGGTTCCACTCCCATGCTTCCTCTCCTCCCAGCTATCATCTGATTATGCCCTGACAGGATCAAAGATTCATGTGACTTCAGTTTGTCTAACATTTGAAATAAAGGCAGTGAACATTTGGAGCTTAAATTCAGTACAAGGGAAATGCTCTGTAAAGCCCAAGGGTTGCCAAGTGTGTCAATGGTGATGTCACAGAGGGAGTTGCAGGGGCAAGGCTGTGAAATGGGCTAAGCATGTCTTCAGCATTCTCACACTTCCTCTTTCAGTGCTTCTCTCCCTCGTGACGTACCCCTCAGCCCTACTCCCACATGAATCCTCTTTCTCCAGTTCCCCATTTCCTATGGGCCTTCTATTCTGACCATCAATCTCCTCTCCGGCCTAGAAAGGCCTGTTTTCAGCTCACTCAAGGAAAGCTGAAGTGTTACCCTCTCCAGTGCCCAGGTCTTTAACAACATTGCCTAAAACTTTCCTACTAAAAGGAATTAGGGCAGTAGGAGGCAGGGGACCTTTGAAATGTCCCAAGTGCCACCACATCAGAGGGCGCTGTTCTACCTACAATCCCCACCCTCTCAAGGATCACAGCAAGCACACCAACACTTCCCCTCTCTTTCTTCCAAGCAATGTCACGGTGTAAGGGCCTGGTTAGCCAGAGGAACTTAGTTGCAAACCCCAGATATAGGGGTGGGCCAGGCCAGATGGAGACATCCAATCAGTGGGGTGCACATATATTTACTGTGGTGAGTTGAAATCCCACTGGCCACCTGTGTGGGCTGGTCTCAACCACCTCTATAAATGTTAGTCTGTGAGGCTGGGGTTGGGGGGAGTAGTAGGAGGAGTCAGAATAGCTTTAGAATAGCTGTTAGGATAGCGGTTAGAATAGCCGTTGGGATAGCTGTCAGGGTAGTCTTCGGGACAGTCAGAGCATCGTGGCCATCATGGTGGTCCTGGTCATCGTAGTCCTAGGCAGTGGCGCTACGGCAAACGGCCTCGCCGCCAGCAGCCTCACCACAGCATGTGGCCTCGCCACCACCGACCCGCGGCCCCGACACGGGTGGCCTCACTGCCCCAGGTCGTGGCGCCGCTGCAAGTGGCCTCCTTGGAGTGGCATCATTCTGGGGAGCAGCCCCATCTGGGGAGTGACCTCGTCAGCAGCGGCCTTGTCCTGGGAACGGCTTCGTCCAGCGTGGCCTCTTCTTGGGAGCGGCCCTGTCCGGGGAGCAACCTTGTCAGGAGTGGCCTCGTCCTGGGAGCGGCCTCGTCTGCAGAGCGGCCTCCTCCAGAGTGGCCTTGTCCAGAGCAGCCTCATCCGGAGCGGCCTTCTTGGGAGTGACCTTGTCGGGGTCATCGTTGTTGTCTCTTTGCAAGAGATGGCTCCTACCTGTCAGTTTGATTTTCGATGCTTGGTGCGAAATAAAGCTTTGCTTGATTTTCGCTTTGTGTCAGTCTCGTTCCTTTGATCACGGACCCTAACAACGGTGCGTGGTCTGAGCTCTGACACCGAAAGACCCACACCCAACACACCAGCTAGAGACCATACTACCCAGTTAGCAGAAAGACCCGTCAGTTTTTCCCTCTCAACATCTAAATTGAGAATGATTCATGAATGAATGAATGATTCATTACCTTCTCCTGACCATTGCTGGTCAAGCCTGTACTATATACTGCTTAGACTACTACTTATATTACTATAGTATTATTACTATAGTAATAGTATTATAGTATTATTACTATTCTGCTTATATTACTACTAGTACTATTATAGTATACTACAGTACTATACTATACTACTACCAGAATAGTCTCCTCATGCTTTAGTCTCCTCTCTCTCCAATCTATCCTCTCTGTGCTACTTAGTGTCCTCCTACATTCCTTCCCTAACTGTGTCACTTTAGTGCCCTAATAACTTATAGCTAACACTACATATGTGCCAGGTAACATGATCGACACTTTGATGAAGTATTGCAAACCTCATAAGACCTCTATGAGGTAGATGATATTATCAATATCCCTAATCTTTAGACAAAGAAACTGAGCCCCAACTAAGGTAATTTGCCCAGGGTTACACAGTGGAGGCTGATGCAGCTGGACTGTGAGGTTAGGCAACCTTATGCTCCCATGTTCTTTCCATTGCCAACAGGATGACAGCCATATCCCTCAAGCTGACATCTAAAACTTGCTTCAGGGGCGCCTGGGTGGCTCAGTGGGTTAAAGCCTCTGCCTTCGGCTCAGGTCATGATCCCAGGGTCCTGGGATCGAGCCTCACATCGGGCTCTCTGCTCAGCGGGGCGCCTGCTTCCTACTTCCTCTGTCTCTGCCTGCCTCTCTGCCTACTTGTGATCTCTGTCTGTCAAATTAAAACAAACAAACAAACAAACAACCCCCCCCCCCCCGCAAAAAAAACCCTAAAACTTGCTTCAGTAGGTTGAAATTGACCTTCCTAGCCTTCTCTCTCACTCATGTCCTAAACACACCTGCTCCCTACAGGCCCAACCCCTCACTCTTTATTATCTAGGTGAGGCAACACCATGTTACCCTCCAGGAATACATTTCACCTGTTTTACCAATCCCTTCCAACACATCCCAGACGTCTAAGTCACTTTCTACCTCATCCATGAAATCTTTCCTTTTGACTGCCCCTTTTGACTGTGATCTCTTCTCTGAAAGCCTGAAACAGCACTTAAAAGACTCATACTACTGAAGAGAGTCTTCATAGTGCTGTGTTGTTATCTTAAAGACTGGGATGAAGCTCCCAAGAAGACTGCCAGATCCTTCAGGGAAGAGACTATGTGTCTTCATCTTCTCACGAATTCCTAACAAACTTGTTCTCAAAGAAAAATAGAGATACATGGCCTGGAACAGGAATTTATTTAAAAAGTTAAAACAGTTGGAATTAGGAATATTTTGGAAAATTCAGGATGCATCATCATTTTACCAACACCATCAAGCACGGGGCTAAGTATATATCTATCTAGATATCTATAAGCATCTGGCCCCAGCAGGTGCTAAGTAAAATGCAACAGATGATGGTGATACTGATGAGGAATTTCCTCTGAAACTCTGTTGCTACCCAAGTCTTACTCCCCTGATGGAATACCCCCTAAAGTGTTCTATTCCTAGGCTTCAGAGAACTTTATTTAGTTGTGATAGTAAAGCCTCCTCTGGTCTCCCCGACAAGCTATCAGTGTTATGTTTTTTCATGCCTGAGAAGGATACTCAGATGAAAGACAACAAAATTCATACAGTTTGTGGAGTCATTAGACTGGCTCTTGACAGTCTCCTTTCCTGGGGCCTCTCCCCATACCACTGATGGCTGCCAATTACCTCAGACATTGGTCAGGAACAACTTAAGATGTACTCCTCCAAAAGAATTGTTATTTTTTAGATAGGATTATAGAAGACCACATAACAAGAGAGTAGAACCTGGGCCAATGGGCAAAAGCTCCAGAAAGGCAGAATTTTAGTTATGGGAAGAACTTTCTATAGTAAAATCAGTGGAAGAGGCTATCTTGGGAGATGAGTGTGTCCATGCAGAGGCTAGAGAATTAGGACAAAGATATTGTAGAGAATATTCCTACACTAAATATGAGATAGATTAGGTGAGCACTATGGTTCCTTCTATCCTGACAATTTATGATTCTGAGGGTGGGGGAAACCCTTTACAATCTCATAGATTAAATTCTAACAGTAGAACTCCAGATACTCATTGGATGAGCTGACAGGGGTAATCATACCAAGGAAGGCTGGCTCTGGCTCTCCTCAGCCTCAGAAATATATAAATAAGATATGGATGAACTGAGCCCAAAAGTTTCCTTCCTAAAGCTTCAGAGGAAGAGCTCCCAGAGACAGTCGTTTGAGCTGGATCCTGGGAATATGCCTTGGCAACCCTTGTCTGGCGCCTAGGGAGCTTCACCCTTTCCTGGCTACACAGAGGTTGTGGACTGAAGACTTCCCAGGGACTATGAGGGGTAGGGAAATAGTCCCTTAGGACTGTCCGTTGCTAGACTAAGACTCTCTAGCTCCACCCACAAGCCATCCATCTGTTGGGGCTGAGGGCTATTCCCATGGGGTTTGGATACCATGGGATCTGTCTCCGGTCACCAAGAACTGCCTGAGATGCTGAATTCCACGGAAGTCTGGCCACTCTGGCGTCACTGCCAAAGTCTGGCCTATAGCCAACCCACAGCAAGAGCCCACGGCCAGACTGAGCTGCAGTTTTCCTCAGGAAGTTGAGTTGACTCAAACAGGTAGTAATATGTAGTCCAATGTTTGTGCTCAGCTGAACCCAAAAAAGAAGGGGGGAAGAAACGGACTTTACAGTAGCACAAGGGGAAAAAACCAATCAACTGTGGCTTTACAGAATGACAATGCTGCTGCCAAAAATTTGATGCAGCTAGAGGGGCTTAGTGTCTCAAGGAGGGGAGTGCTCAGGTCCTATGCTCTTTCAGCTGATAAGCCTCA
This sequence comes from Mustela lutreola, assembly GCF_030435805.1. Classification (NCBI taxonomy): domain Eukaryota; kingdom Metazoa; phylum Chordata; class Mammalia; order Carnivora; family Mustelidae; genus Mustela; species Mustela lutreola. Next base: position 54,043,891 of record NC_081291.1, on the reverse strand, counting down.
CAAGAGAGCACTGCAACCAGTTCTGGGTGTTTCTTTAAGGAGGACACTAGTGGAATTAAAATGGGTACATGGGGAAAAAATGGGTACCTGGAACAGATAGGATGGTGAGAAGTATGGAAATGACACCTTTCCTCATGTGACTTTGGGAAAGTTACTTAATTTATGATTCTCAGTTCCTCAAGCACACCAATTGGAATGATTAAGTGAGGTAATTATGGAAGCTGGGACCGAGTAGAAGGTCAAAGTTAGTCAAATGTAGATCTGATTAAGGTCAAGGACTGACTTGGGTAGTAGTGAGGTTCTTGGTTTCCTGGCCTTAGAGGTATTTAAGGAGGGCCATGACAAACTCTGGTCAGAGATGCTATGGAGGAGGTCACGAATTTACAGGCAGAGGACTTCTACAGGCCCTCTGGTTCTGGGTTTCCATTAATTCTTCCATGCACTTTTCAGTTCTTTACATGTCTATCTAAAGCAGGAGAGGAGAGGAGAGGAGAGGAGAAGAGACAAGCCCTTCTTAGCTGCAGAGTCTTGAGTCCAGCAAGACCCAGGGCTATTGGGCCTGAGCAGAGGTGTCTGTAGGCAAAGGCTTGGCAAGTAGAATATGCTACTGCTTTCTATCAAAGCTGGTTGGGCTGGTATCCCACTTTGCTGAACCCACTGGGTTTTAGCAATCTGAGAAGTCAGGGAGGCAGAAAAGGTAGGTGTAGCTCAGAAACTCCTCTAGGTTGGCAGGTTTAGCAGTTGGGTTTGACCTTACACAAGGTCACAAAGGCCCAGCTTTCTCCATTTTTACCTTCCCCAGTGCTCTGATGGGGACATGAAAAAGGCATAGTGCATAGTATTGTAGATCACAGAAGATTCCGCTCTCTTGCTTATACATTGTATGACTTCGGACAAGTCATCTGCATTCTCTTTGCTGAAGTATGAAATGGAGATAGATATACCAACCCAAACCATATTATGTAAGGATGGTGAGGCTCAAAGTAATGTCTGTGCTTTGTAAACTGTACAGTGCTAGGCAAAGCAACGATATAAGTGAACATCATTGTTATTATTTCGATAATAATAAATATCAAACCAAAGGAATGCAGCTTTAATGAAGTTCTAGAATTTAATGCATTAATGTAGAAAGTATTGTTGGGTGGCTTCCTGTCATCTGGTACATAGTAGCTCAGTATGTAGGGGATTCTGGGCTGGGTTATACCATGCTCTCTGTATGTCACTGACTTGTTCCAGCGAGGACCTTGAAGATGCAGAAGAGTCATTTTGGAGCAATAAATATTAGCTCTTGAGGTGAATGGACAGGAAATCACTTGTCTAGGAGACACCAAGCCCGTGGATGAGGGTTTGTGGGGTTTTGTCAAAGGCACCTTTAATTTGCTATCCTGTGGTTTTCAGCAGACAAACTGGGAGACAGGAGCTCCTATCTGAGGTCCCAGCAGGATGGAAAGCTGAGGAAGGAAAGACACTAAGTGACTCAACTTTTGAGAGTTGTTGGCTTGAGTCCAGCTGCCCCCACCAAGGAGGAAGGCCTGTGCTTGCTCAGCATATCTGAGACAGGAAATTGGGAAAGGGTCTCAGGGTCTGGCCCCAAGAAAGAGGCCAGGCCAAGCTCCTTGCTGGACACGCCATACAGCTATTCTGATCAGCTCCCCCAGGCTTCACTCCCTCGGTCTAGGACCCCAAGGGGAATGAGGCAGCAGGAAGGAATGTGGTCGGGAGGTTGTAGGTTCAGTCAGAGCAAAGGGGACAGTATGTTTTCTGGCACCTCGGGATTTTTCTGAGATCATTCCAGCAGTTACCAGTGCCCACCTTTCTTCCTCTGAAAGGTTAAAAAATGTTCCCAGGGATGAGTTCCTCCTCCTCCTTTCATGAGGGCAATTGCTACTCTGAGGGCAGAGCTCATCTTCTGGATTGAGGCCCTCCCATAATCAGTGATTTCCTAAGGACATAAGAAATGTCCCATGGGGGCAGTCCATGAGACCTATGGGGGCACTAAAGGCCAGGTCACCCGAGGTCAGAATGTCAGCTTCAAGTGATTAAAGATGTCCCTTAAAAGTTAAGACATCCCCAAAATAGTCAGTTTCCCTTAATAGTCTGTTAAGGGATCTGGCCACTAGTGACTTTATCTGAACCTGCCTCAAATCTCCTCACATTTTCAGCTTACACTCACTGGGGAACAAATTCCCTAAAGCCAGTCCTGCTGTGGGAAGCAGGAAGGCCTTTCATTTGTCCTAAATTTACTTCTTCTAAGCTATGTAAGTCCTTCTTAGTCCCATGTTTGGGATCTGAGTTGTGTCCCTTCCTTAACTACATGGCACTTTAGACCCCAGTGAAATCCCTTCTCAATCTTGGTGTCCTGTACTCAAGAGACTTCATCTTTTCAAGCCTCTGCATCTGCAAAGATCTATCTGGAAATGTTTTGAGTATCTCTTCAGTTCAGAGAACCAGTTAAAAGGACTGGTAGAATGTCCCACCAGAGGTCAGAGGTTACCAGTTTATGGACCTCAATCCTTCAATTCTGGTCATATCACTGCCCTTTCCAGGCCAGTGGCTAGCACACAGCATCTTAGATCTGGAAGGATATTTTAAGTTACCTGCTCCATTAGCCCTAGCCCCCAGCCCACCTTTTGGTCATATCCCTGACTAGGGGCTTATCTTGCACCTGAATGAACATCAGCAATGATGTGGCAGCCACACACTACTTCTCAGAGTAGCCATTCTCAGCCATTTCCTTTCCTAGTTTTAGAGTTTACTCCTGTCTTCTAGCAGGTTTGCCTTTTGGCATCAGTCTTCTCTCAGGACAGCCACGAGAGAGCTAAAGATAATAAGTCATGGGTTTCTTGAAACTATTGCTATTCAACTGGAGCTCCTTTAACTTTTACTCAAAGATTTGCCAAATGCCTCAGCCTCCTGGTTCTTTCCTCTGAGCACATTGCAATTAGAGTTAGAGGTTGTCCTTGTCCTTGTCCTGTGACCCTCAGGCTGGAAATAATATTGCAGGTGTGATCTGACCTGCTCAAGGTAGGGGAAGAGGCTTGTCTTCCTCCTGGACATCAGATGTGTAATACTTGGAATTACTTAGAATCACTCCTCATGGGTATAACCCACAAGCCAAATAGAAAGTGTGTTAGTGTCTGAAATCCCTGCATTAGCAATTCAGCCCTTTGACTCTGGAAGACTTTATAGGAAAATAACAAAAATGGAAACAGTGTAATGGGAAATGAAAAAAGATTAGCCACACAAAGGAGAGCACCAGGATGCCACCTCTACAGGCATGACTTAAAAGCTTTTCTACCTGAAGTTCTCTCCCTGATTCCCGAGAGTCTCAGGAGCAGCATACACCACTCTAGAGCCCTGGGTTATAAAGCCCAGCTCAGATCCCAGAAGACAGACCCCCAAGGTGTGTGGGGGATGGGAGAGCAGAGCCTGTAGGGAGGTTTCAAAGGTATATAGCCTGGAGGCTTTGGCCATCACTGGCCACCAGGTGTCACTGCCACCTTGAGAACAGTTTCCCTAAAGCACTTCAGAGCTGATGGAGTCACTTGTCCTGACCAACTCTTAGGGCAGCTCCAAAGGGGGCAGTCCAGCTAGGCTGAGACTAAGTTGTCATTAGCCAGATAAGGCTTTGCGACTCACCTTCCTACTTTCAGCTACATAGCCAGCGCTTCTTACAGCCCCCATCCCTACCCCTTTGAATTGGGCAAGCAGCTAGCCTGGGCCCATCTCAATGACTTTGCTCTTTGTTTTCTATAATTAATCCATCTCTGGCTAGGGGACTGGCTGACAATAAGGCAAGGTGTGCCCTCTACTAATCTCCCCCTCAACCAACACTAAGGGCCTCTTCTAGAGTGAGAGAAATGAAAGCTGTAAGGGTGGAGCTGCAGGCAAGGAGAGAGAGGGAGAAAGAGAAAGGTAGATAAATAACTAGTCTTCGTCTATCCTGGTCTTGACTGAGAATACTGGGCAAGGAATAGCTCTTAGGGCTTGTGACTCGGCCAGAAGCTCTTTCAGTCTGAGCTGCCAAAGCCACAGAAGAAAGGAGCCAGCAAGAGGGGCTTGATTGTGAGGAATGGAATGTGACTTAGTGACAGCAGCTAAGGGCTCAGCGCACCATGCAGAGTTCTGGCTGGGACCCAGGTAATACCCTTTGGTTTGTATCCCTTCCATTTGTACACTACCAAAATTGCTCATTGGATCTCAACACCAACTCCAATATGCTGCAAGGGCTGTTAAAGACAATTATTCCATCTAGTAACTCATTCAATAAATATGTACTGCAATGCCATATCTAGGGGAGGAGAAGGGCAATAATTTGTCTGCGTAGAAGGAGTATTTTAATCACTGTCATTTGCATAGAATTGCTATCACATGATCATAATAAAAAGCAGGAAGACATAGTTTTGTTATTGCTGTTTAACTCTCCTCCTGATGACTGACTGCACCCTCTTTAGTACATCCGTGATGTATTCAATGGCTACTAGGTGCTAGCTACTCTGCAGACACTAGAGATATAGCAGTGAAGAGACCCTGTTCTCTTATGTTCTACTGGAAGATGCTTACGTTCTACTGGAAGAGCCAAAGAAAGAAATAGATGGGAATGACTTAAGCTGTTAGTAAGTGCTATGCAGAAAATTAAAGAAGCAGGGGCGGTAGTCAGTTATTAGATGGAAATTTTGGATTAGATGCTTGAGGAAACTTCAGTTATACTGTCATGAAGGAGCCAGCCATGCAAAAACAAGGGGAAGAGCATCTCAGACAGAGGATACGGCACATATGAAGGCCCTTACCAGTGAGAAAGAGCTAGGATGGTAGGAAGGGAAAGAGGCAGGTAGGGTCCTACATGAATTGCTTGGGGAAAACTGAAAGGAGGTCAAAAATTTACAGGGTTCTGCTTTGGCTATCTTATATTAGGATGCCTCTAGACATGTAAATAAAGATGTCAAGCAAGAGTTAGAAATGTGAATCTGGAGTTCAAGGAGTGGTCAGGGCAGCAGATAGGTGTGGGTTAATTGAGATCACCAAGGAAAGTACATAGACCAAGTTCTAAGGCACTGATATGTGGAGATTTAGCAGAAGTGGAGGAGCCAGCAAAGGAGGTGAGAAGAAACCAATGAGGCGGAATGAAAACCAGGCAAGAACAGAATCACTGAGGCATAGAAAGGAAAATGTTTCAAGAAGGAGAGTAGGGCGGGGGGGCGGGGAGGGGAGGGAACTGCATCAAAGCTACTGAGAAATCATGCAAGATAAGAACATGGGAAAATGAAGATGAGAACTAGACATGGAGTCACTTTGACAAGAGCAATTTCAGTGGGATTGGCTTTTACTTTATTATTCTAAATGGGAGATGTTTATGGATGGATGTGATCCTCTCAAAAAGAAGAAATCAGTGATGGAGAAGAGAGGGATAATGTGAGAGCAAAAAAAAAAAGGTGGGACCCAGATCACCTGTGGAGGGTGGGGCTTAGAAGAGATTCATGTGGCTTAAGATCCAGATAAACTGGCAGATGTAATATTGGAAATATGGAAGTAATCGAGTCTGACAGCTCTATGGCCCTGGAGCCAGCATGACTCAAATGTCTCCTCAATCATAACTAGTGGAAATGGGCTATCATCAGGGAGAAATGGGAGGTAGAAATACAATCAGTACAGTCATGACCTCAAGCCCAAGTTGCAGTGTTCTGCCAAATGTGACAGACTGTGGTATACTTCCTGTCTTTAGGATGGCCTAAAGTCAAAGCACAAGGTTCAGGAGGAAACTAACAGAGAATACAAGAAGGTATTGTCTGATGAATGGTGATGACTCTGTGAATTCAGCCACGATTTCAATTTAGAATATAAACAATTTTTGGACAGAGACAGTATCTCATTCATCACTGTAGCCCTAAGTCTATTAAACCAATTTTAAGCACATACATTGAGCTAGCCTGTGCTAGTCAGCAGAAACACAGTCGAAAAAGGGCATCACCCTTGTGTACCAAGGGCTAAGAGTATTTAAGAGACATTTGCTAAAATTAATTTAATCATGTGTATAGTAAAGACTCTGGCCTTGCCCAAAGAGAAATCTGGCCTTTTCTCCCCAACTCCTGGGAGATAAGTCTAAATTCTTAGAATTTCCTGAGTAATAGGAGTGTCTTTTCTTTGTGGGTGAGAGGCCCTCAGACCACACTACATAATATAAGCTGATGAGGTGACTCACAGTGGTCCCTGGGGCCACATGGTATTAACCTGACTTTCATGGATGGGGGTACTAGAGACCAATTTCAAGGAGGTGATCAATCAAGCATGCCTATGACATGAAAGCCAATAAAAACTGTGAACACTGAATCTCAGATGAGCTTCCCTGATTGGCACCATGTGTACTATTACATATGGATGCTGGGAGGTTAGGACAATGGAATCTTCATGTTTGGAACACTCCCAGACTCTGACCTGTGCATCTTTCTTTATTTTTGATCTGTATCCTTTCCTAAAATGTAACTGTGAGTATAATAGCTTGAGGTAAATTATGTGAGACTTTCCAGAGATTTCTTAAGAACTCTCTGAACTTCCTGTTCATGTCAGGAATGAGGGCAGTCTTGTAGAGGACTGTACTCTCAGACTGCAATTGGGCAGACCAGGTTTCATGTGACCTTAGAAATAAAAGGGATCTAGATATCATCTGATTCAATTTAATTCTTTAAGTAAGGAACCAGAGGTCTAGAGATAGGGAATGACTTACCCGAGGTCACATAACGTTATCACTGAGTAAGAATAACCGATGAGTATTCTGACTCCCGGTACAGTGTGCTTTCCACAATATCATGTTGTAGTTTTGAATGTGATCCTGAGCAGGGAAAAGCTTATCCTTCAGTCAGTCTGACTTTACTACAAGGGACTGTTGCACGAGCTCCTATATTTAGGAAAGCTCATTCCTTACTATGTTTCTTGACCTGATTTGGATACATTCTAGACTTTTCTTGAGAATATTTAAGTTGCACTATGTAATGCTTGCAAAGTAAGGGGACTGTCCCAAAGAAAAGCTAACGCTTTCGGGGGGGGGGCAGTTTTTTTGGTGATTTGTCACTGAACTTTTATGTTACAGATATCATTTCTGTATAATTTAAATTTCATTGCTAGAAGACATTTTTTTTTGTTCAAAAAAGACATTAGTTTTTTTGTTTTTAGTTTTTTTGTTCAGTCCTTCATTTTACATATGAAAACACTGAGACACAGAAACAGGAAGATATCTACCCAACGTCATTTGGTGGGTGGTAAGGACAAGGCTGAATTCAGGTCTCCTCTGCATTCTAGTTCAAAATGACTTCCCTGTAGAAGGCCAAGAAAGTTTTGTGCACACTTCTATTTATAAAAGTACTTAAGGGATCCTCACAGAATCCCAGAACAACCTATTTTTGTTTATTTCGCCTGGGTAGCATTGGGCTGTCTTACTCTGTCATAAATTCATTAAGGGGCAACCAGATGTTCTCTGTATTTCTCAGGGTTAAAGGGAAGAAAAGGGCTATCACTCTTCCTCTAGGGCAGGGACAAGCAACAATCTGCTAATCCCTAAGCTTTACAAAATCATGAAATCTAACCACAGGTCTGATATTTTTTTAACCAGGAAAATCTTTTTTTAGCACCTCTTGTGAAGTACAACATTTAAATAATGGGCTTATATCTCTAACAAACAATTAATTTTTGTTCTCTTAACTACCCTACTATAATTCTCTGGTGACTAACATTCCTGATGTACAGAAACAGATTCTTGTACTTGCCTGGAGGTTTGACACATATGAGCCAGCTACAGAAGGTACAAAACACCCATACGAGCTAATGTATGATAGCATCCCATAGCAGGGGGCTACTCTCAACTTGGATGCCCAAAGTAAGTCTACTAGCCCAGGAGCTCCCATTTATCTAGCATGAGTAGGGATGGAAGTATTCTACTCAAAGAAATTTTCAGAGCTGAAAAGGTATTTAGATCCATTTTATATCATAGGTGAAGAAACTGAGATCCAGAGAAAGAAATGACTTACCAATTGTCACACTGTCTTATTTTAGTCATTTCTTAAAAGAAAAAGAAAAAGAAAAGAAAAGAAAAAAGATTTATTTATTGATTTCGGGGTGGAAGAGGGAAGAAAGACAGATGGAGGAAGAGAATCCTAAAGCAGATTCCCCAAGACCCAAGGGTCATAACTGAGCCGAAATCAAGAGTCAGAGGGCGCCCGGGTGGCTTGGTGGGTTAAAGCCTCTGCCTTCGGCTCAGGTCATGATCCCAGGGTTCTGGGATCCAGCCCCACATTGGGTTCTCTGCTTGGCGGGGAGCCTGCTTACCCCCCACCCTACCCCTGCCTGCCTCCCTGTCTACTTGTGATCTCTGTCAAATAAAATCTTAAATAAAATCTCAAATAAAATCTTAAAAAAAAAAAAAAGAAATCAAGAGTCAGACACTAAACTAACTGATCCATCCAGGCACCCCTATTTTAGTCATTTCTACAGAAATAGTTCTTATACATTATATTACTAGTTTTCTTAAACAACATGTGGAATACTGACTTAAAATAAGCTGTTTCTTGGGGTGCCTGGGTGGCTCAGTGGGTTAAAGCCTCTGCCTTTGGCTCAGGTCATGGTCTCAGGGTCCTGGGATTGAGCTCCACGTCGGGCTCTCTGCTCAGCGGGGAGCCTGCTTACCCCCTCTCTCTCTGCCTACTTGTGATCTCTCTCTCTCTCTCTCATTCTGTGTCAAATAAATAAGTAAAATCTTTTTCTTTTTTTTTAAAGCTGTTCTTTATGGTTCAGGTCCATTATTATGAATATCAACTATGCTCCTATGCTATGGTTCTGTGACATTCAAATGATAAGAACTAATTTGCTTCTATGCCATAATCCAGGCTGGCTTATACTCTTTTCCCCTCCCCACTCCTTTTCTTCTTTCTTACTAAAGGATTTCCAGACTCCAATTACTTGGCTTCTGAGGTTGTAGTATAATCGCAGCAAGGCACTGATCTTTAGAAAAGGGAGTGATGATCTTGAAGCCAGAGGTTGTAGGGAACCTAAGCCCTGAGGCTGCTTAGTTACTTAATAACAATAGGCAACCTTTTTGAGCATTTATGATACACTATATATATATACACTATATTTTAGGTTCTTCATTTAATTCTCACAATAACCCTAGGAGAGGGGTGCCATTGTCATCTCTGCTGAGCCACATATAAGTACTTTATCCAAGGTCACAAAGCCAATAAAATGGAGTGTCCAGGATTCAAACTTCAATAGTTTTCTTTTCAAAGTCCACACTCTGAAATCACCATTCTATTCTATCTCCTTAACTGTTTGAAGTGTGATTTTGAAAGAAAGATTTGAGAGATTTTTATGTTAAGTAATTAAAATTGAGGCCTAGAAAAGGTAGTAATTTCCCCCCAAAGTCACACAGCTGTTTAGGGGAGAACAGCTAGACTAGGACTCAGTTCTTGGATTCTTTGTCCCAAGCTCTTACCACTTCATTATGCAAAAGTTCAGTGAGAAGAAAGCTGGGGGACATTTTTGCAAAGTGAGATATCTCCTAGATGGGACTTAAGACGTTGGACCCCTGCTTTTCTTTGGCCTCTTCTAGAGCCACAGGGCCTGAGCCACAAAAACTTCAGTGTGGATTTCCTACCAGACTTGGCATCTGGGATACTGCCACTGTGAATGTGACTGGCCTTGAGTCACACACCATAGTCAACTGAAGAAAACTTCCTCCTCTCCCTTAGGAAGGAAAGCAGATTTCTAATTTGAGTTTTACCTCATCATTCTCTTCCAGAATGAGGGACCTGACCCTTTCTTCTCTCTAAGCCAGCAGATTTCTGATAAACACCCTTTTTTCTCCACAAATGCAGCAGACCCCTCATAGACAGTGAACAGTTGGTAAGAGGTCTGACCCAGCCCTTCCTCAGAGACTTCCCATTTAAAAGTGGGAGTATCCCAAGAGAAATGGGCTCTGGTTCCCCAGAGACTTCAAGTTCAGAGAGAAGAGAACCAGTAAGTACTGGATCTATAGAACTGGTCAGTTCTATAGCTGATATTGCAGACTGCTAAAGAGAAGGCTCCTCTATCCTGGAGCCACCACAGTCTACAGCAGTGGGCTTGGGAATGGTTCTTGGGTCTCCAGTCTCTTCCTCCTGCTTACCTGTGGCTGCTGGGTGGTTAAGGGTCTCTGAGGGGACAGAACAGGGGTCCTGGACAGCAGCTGGTTCATCTTGCTAATGACTAGTTCAGTGATAAGTTGTCTGTCCTCCACCTGGTGTTCACCAATCAGTGGCATACTGCAGTCCATGACCTGGTAGAAGATGTAGCCCAGGTTAGGAAAGGGGCTGGAAAAATCAAAGGCCTACTTTCAGAATGAATAGAACTTAAGGCATCTGGGACAGATTGGGGATGAAACTGGTGTTCCTATCTTCAGTTAGAAGCATGTTCCTGTGCAGAATTAGGACCTTAGTCTCCCCCTCCAGCAAACTTTTGCTTTGGCTCTTCCCCCCAAGACTTCACCTAGGCCAGGGCTCAGTAGAGTATACAAGATTCATGGCTGAAGGTGGTAGGGAAAGGGAGACAGCAAGGTTTAGAGATTTGTAGGCAGGGAAAGCAGGAATACATGGAGGTCATTCCCTTAACTCTCTAGTTAGGAGTAGCCAGTTTTCATCTCTGGGACTTTTCACCCATGCAGTTTTTATCTCCACACAGTCTGCCCTTTAAACAACTAGATTTCTGCTTTTGCTCATGACCTGGGATGCCTTCCCTTTTCACCACCATCCTGATTCTTCCCATACCTCAAAGTCCAGGTAACTGTTTTCCTGCGTTAGGAAGTGGATAGCTGGCTAACTAGGATAATAGACTCTGTAATCCAACTCTCATTTATGGATGAGAAAACTGAGCCCCACTGAGAGAGGGGGTGTGATTATTTAGAATGCTATGTGCCAAGTAGATCATGGAGTAGATTCTGAAGCCCACTTTGGGTTCCTGACACTAATCTTTTGCCAACACCACCAACTCCTGGCAAGGAGCCTTTCCTGCTCCCAGTAAGACTGGGCAGGAATATGAGTGAAGGATTCATATTATTACCGACTTTCCCTTTAATCTGGGGAAAAGGGAGTCAGCAAATTGTGTTAGAGGACCAGGCTGAGTAAAGTATCTCCAAGGCTCAGAGAGATGCTAAGAATCCCCTGTGCCTGGTGGTGGGTATTATGGAGGACACGTACTGCATGGAGCACTGAGTGTGGTGCATAAACAATGAATTCTGGAACACTGAAAAGAAATAAAACAAAACCAGGGTGTAGTGATCAACATAGTATGGTACTGTCATAAAAATAGATACATAAATCAGTAGAACAGTATAGAAAACCCTGAAATAGATTCACATTTATATTAAAGACAAAGTGGTGTGTGGGCATATATATAGATTATATGTATAGTATACATATGTATATTAATATTACTCAGCCATAAAAATGGAATGGTATCTTACCATTTGCAAGGTTATAAATGAAGCTACGAAGTATTACAGAAGTAAAATAAGTCAGTCAGAGAAAAATACTATATGATGTCACTCCTGTGTAAATTTAAGAAACGTAGGAACAAAGGGGAAAAAAGGAGAGAAGCAAATCAATCAACAGACCCTTAACTCTAAAGAATAATTTGATGGTCACCAGAGGGCAGGGTGTGGGGATGGTTTAAAAAGGGTATGGGATTAAGGAATGCACTTGTAGTGAACCCCAAATGTTGCATGCAAGTGTTGAACCACTACATTGTATACCTGAAACTACTATTAACACTGTACATTAACTAACTGGAATTAAAATAAAATCTTAAAAAAAAAAATCTCCTGTAACTAGGAAACTTGAGCTCTATCTAGCCCAGGCTGAGACACTGATTCACTCCATGGCCTTGAACACATGCTTATGGCATTAGGCCTTAGTTTTCTCATCTGCAAAATGAGCAGATTGAACCGAATGATTCCCAAGTCCAAATTTCTGAGACCCAAAATGGTAAATCACTACAGTCTTCCCAGGGGAATAGCATTAGGCTAGGACCCCAGGAACCCAAATGTGCCAACTCCTACCCAGCATGGGTCAGCCTAGCTGGTTGGAAACAGCTCCCTGCTGGTGGAGGTATTTCACTATGCACATCCATTGGTTGTGTTGTCTGGGAACCATCCCCTGGCCTGAAAGACTCTGATCTAAACATAGTTTGGGTCACCCACATAGCTCTCAAGCTAAGAGCTTGGCTTCTAGCCTTGGGTGTTGTCTCTTACTGAGATATTCCTTGGGCCAGACTTACCTCAAAAATGTAGTCTTTCCCATCTTTGCCATGTACAGCTTTGACAGCACAGATGTCCAGGCCACCAAACATCTCAGAGCAGGTGTCTACCCACAGCTTGTACCTGGAAGGGATGGGAAGGTGTTCTGAGGCTGGGGTGTTAGCTCATATCAAGCCTACCTGCTACTCATGATCTCCTTGGTGCCTCCATCTCTACCATCCCACCCCTTCCTCTCCCTGTCAAGCATATTACCCTCTCTACAGTGCTCTCTCACTTTAACTCCAGATTGAATCTATGTTTCCAGGCTTAAAGCAGGTCTCACATACTCTAGGTGGCCTTCGTTGGCTTTTCCAGTGCAGAGTAACTGCTCCTTTCTTGGAGCTTCTACATCATGTCCAGTCTTTATCTTCATAATTTAGCATATAACCCAGTCCTGCCTGATCTTGTTACCTGGTGTAACAAGGCTCTTTGTGTTCTTTGTGTTGGCTTGGCTTGGCTCTTTGTGTTCTGTCCTGATTAGAGGCTTCCTTTGGGCAGGGCTCATTTTTTATACCTCTTTAGCCATGGAAGCTGGGCTGGGGAGTGGACTCCTTCTCTCACTCACCTGTCTGACATGGCGATCTGCTCCAGCATTGCAGAGCCAGTGTTTGTCTTCCAGTTGCCTGAGATCGATGTCCTCCTGCAACAAGGTCCCACAAGGATAGGATAGGCAGTGAGCCACACGAGCAAGAGGGGGGCATGAAACTTCCCAGAATTTTAGCTAACTGCTGCTTTCCTCACCTGCTTCTTGCAAAAGTAGCCCAGGCACCTGTCTGCTGAACTGAGAACCTGGCTGCCCTGCCAACCCCTACCCTCAATGTCCTTCTTCTCTTTGTAGTCCAGCCCAGACTGCTGTGGCTCTATGGAGCCTTCCCTAATCTTTTCAACCAGATGAACACTTGCTCTCCTGAACCTCACTTCCAGTCCTATATCTATTTTTTAATATTAGTTATTTGAGCTAAGTCTTAGGTCCACAAGTCATAAACTACTAGCAGCCTACCCACTTATCTGGGCTGACTGGGTATATACAAACTGAATTCTGTTGATCCTAGGGACACTCTCAGGACTCTTGTGAATATCTCCTCATGGCTTCCTTACTAGCTCATTTATTTGTTCATTCAACAGTTAATTTCTAAGAGCCTACAGTATTAACAATGTGACTCTGGACAAGTCAGTTAACTTCTCCAGGCTTAAGTTGCCTTGTCCATCAAATTCTGTTGAATCAAGTCATCAACCTCCTCTCTGCTATGCCCTCTGCACCCTCTCCAACTGTGAGCAGGTGTTAGGGTCAACTAGTCTTAGACTAAATAGGAGGTAGCTGACCTTGCTTCTAGTTCTGGATTTTCTCTTGACTGGGTGGGTGACCATGGGTGAATCACTTTACCTCTCTGAGCCTCTTATCCCTGTGTAAACACAAGGTTGTTATAAAGATCAATTGATACAGATTTAAATAAATTGTAAAACACCAAAAATAGGACTTCCTAATTATGAGTCTTCACTCAGACACAGTCAAGAGGAAGAGGATAGCCTAGGGGATAGAAAAGCACTGTTCACACTACTGACAGAGCTGTTCACGTGCTATCCTTGTCACTTGCTACCATGTGGAGACTGGATGCATGTAGTAGTCTCTACTCAGCAGTTCCCAGGAGTACCTACCCCAGAGGTCTGATCTCAGACACTGATAAACCTAGATATACAGCTAGTTTTCAGAGCCCTGAGGTGACCCAGTGAGTCAACTGATAGGTATTAACAACCCCTCACTCTTGTACAGTAGTGACTGCTTGCCAGTGTTCTTCCCCCATAAACCCCTCACCAGAGTGCAAACCCCTGTTCAGAGCAGGCTGACATTCTCACCCCAACTTTATAGACAAGGAGATTAAGACTCAGAAAGGTTAAATGACTTGCCCAAAGTTGTATATCCAGTCAAATTAGACATTAGATAAAAAAAAAAATTCCAAGACTCTCTGTTCCCTCATTGCGCTGTGCTTCCCCTATACCACACTGCCTACTTCATAAAAAAAAACAAAAACAAAAACAAAAACAAAAAAAACAATTAACAGATGAGTGGCTTGCAAAATCTGAGTAGAGACACAAAAATAGATCATAATAAAAATAACACTGTCCTTCTAACACTGATGATTTATGAGTGTGTTCCTGTGACCAGGTTGGGCTCTTCAAGAGTGGGGACAGAGTCATTCACTTCTAGGTCCCCAGCACAGGGCATTGGTATATAATAGGGTTTTGGAAACTTTGAGTGAATAGTAATAATGTCTTTCACACTTCACACCTTTCTCTAACAATGAGATGCAGGGCACAGATCCATATAGGCCACTGGAGCAGGGGGAGAATCAGGGGGCACCTAGAAGCCACTCAGGAACAGCTCAACTACCTTTCAGGACTTGGAGGTCATCTGACCTCCACAGAGGGATGCACATTATTACCTACTGAGAGTAGAGCAGGAAAAATACCCTCTGTCTACCAAATATGGCTGGTCTGAAACTCCAGAGTGAGAGCTAAGGGAGTAGGGAAGACTCTCAAACCATATCTTGGCTATTACCAGGTCAATTCCTTCTGAAAGCAAGGGGATAGCTCAAAGTTTGGGGAAGAGGAGCCAAGAGGACCTGAATAACTGTCCCTTGCAAATTAAAGAAAGTAAATGTTTTTTAAAGTTTCTTCAGTAGCCCACCCTTAATCAGTATTAGAGGATTCTCTTTTCTTATGCTTCTTTGAAATTACTTTTAGAAATCCTAACCTTTAAAAATGAGATATCTCCTTTTAAGGATCAAGACACTCTTGCTCTACTGTCATAAACATTTTGTGTTCATTTAGGGGATTTTGTCTTTTATTTTGTTATTATCATTATTATTTTAACTTAGGGGATTTTAAAAGGAAAGGATGGGAAATCTGCTTTCCTAGGTGCTTACACATACTGAATTTTCTGCTTCTTTTAGCTGATTTTTATAATGGTCTTTTAAATTATCTTGTCTTACATTGCGTACAATTTTAAAACAATCCTAAATTCCTTTTTGAAGCAGCAAGACTTTAAATTAAAAACTATAAACTTGAAAAAAAAAGTAGTAATCTAGTAAAAAAGTAAAAAAGATTCTATTCTTCGGTTTTAATCAAGGGTTCTTCCCTGAATACTTAATGGGTGCTTACTCTGTGCCTGCTGCTGCTGCACATGCTTTTAGGGGTGATTTCACTGTTCCTGCCCAGGGAGCTCAGAGGAAGGTGACAGAAATTCCCATTTGTGCAGAGGCTAAACCAGAGGTTTGTAAAGGGGGGCAGAGCTCCTAACTAATTCCAGAGGTGGGGGAGTACAAACACTGAAGAGGGAGACAGAAGAACAATGGAAATGAACGAGCAAGGGAAAGGGAATCCACTCAGTCTTAAAGTCTACTCAAATGCCGAGTGGCCAAGACCAAATTCATATATTAGAATGTTCTTGTTTTTATAGGAAATACTACCCTGCAGATTTTAAAAAGTGAGAAGTTCATCTTTTCAAAATTGGAATTGTAAGCTATTTGCATGTATATTATAGAAGATTTATATAGATTTCTGGTCATCCAGAAATCTTTTTGTTCTTTCAAGTCAGATGGAGGAAACTTTTAACTTTGTATTCTGGCAGATGGACACAGTCATGTGGAGAAGTCAAAGTCACCTATTCTTTTCTTTTCTTTTAAAGACTTATTTATTTATTTGACAGAGAGAGAGTTCACAAGTAGGCAGAGAGGCAGGCAGAGAGAGAGGGGTAAGCAGGCTCCCCGCTGAGCAGAGAGCCCGATGCAGGGCTCAATCCCAGGACCCTGAGACCATAACCCAGGCCAAAGGTAGAGGCTTAACCCATTGAGGCACCCAGGCTCCCCGAAGTTACCTATTCTTATAACCACTGGGTTTTTTATGCTCTGGCATGTTTTTAGGGTGATACATTTTCATTAGGAGTTTCTTAATCTTTTCTGAATTCTGATAACGGTGAATTCTATGGATTCCTTTCAATGTACAAAAATACGTAAGAGTCGTAAAGGTTTAAAATAAAGTACATAAGATAACAAAGAAACCCAATTTTTAAAATAATTATAAAAATAGTTATCAAAATCTTAAACAGATCTGTGATTAGTAAAAAAAAATACATCTTTTTGTAAATAACAAAACTATTTGCGGGCGCCTGGGTGGCTCAGTGGGTTAAGCCGCTGCCTTCGGCTCAGGTCATGATCTCAGGGTCCTGGGATCGAGTCCCGCATCGGGCTCTCTGCTCAGCAGGGAGCCTGCTTCCTCCTCTCTCTGCCTGCCTCTCTGCTTACTTGTAATTTCTCTCTGTCAAATAAATAAATAAAATCTTTAAAAAAAAAAAAAACTATTTGCAGTGACAGGTCTAACAACTACCATGTAGTTGAGTAGCAACAACTACCGTGATTCTTGAGTAGTGATAAAAATAATTGGTATTTAGAGATATCAGTCATAACTGCAATATGAATCAAAAATGTCTGTGATTACCTTTAGCTTAAGTCACATGTGCTGTTGCTACTACTGTAGCCTGTTGCCATGGTTTATAACCGTGGAGATGTCAAATTTCACTTAGAGGCTAGTGAAAATAAATATTAATTTTATTTCTCATCTTAGTTCATTGGTCCTCTTCTGACTTGAAAGGAACCCAGACTGGGAGCCCCTGACTTGAAAGGCACCCTCTCTCTGGTCTCTGCCTTTTGGGCCAGATGAGGTTAAATGAGAATTGGCTGCTACCTGGAGGCTCAGATTTTCCATTGGGCTGAGGAGAAAGTGAAGAGTATCTGCTGGCACTCCGGCCCCACTCACATATAAGCCTTGTAGTTGTTGCCTATCTTCTGGACCCGGATGTCATACTTGGCGTCAATAAAAGGCTCTGCTGTGGCATATGTCTGGGTGAGGGCCACCACACTAGCAATGTCCTGGAAGTCGTAGTGGTTTTCCACTTTGACCTAACATTGGAGCAAGGCAGAGAAGGAGAAAAGGAGACATACAAACACATATACTGAGAGTCACAAGAGCTCTGAGCCTCCATACCCATCAAGATGTTATTCATCCAGATGTAAACCTGGATGCCACATCTCCCTAGGATACACTTTCTTTCTAGCTTCCCCTCAAAGAGGAGAAAGGGCCCAAGGGCCCAAGCAAGTGGCCTTACAAGCAGGTTGGAAGAGGTCTGTTTGGGTAACACTCATAATTCAGAGGGGCCAAATCAACTCCTTGGAAAGAATTCATGGAGAAATGAGGCAAAATAGTCCATAAGCAGGCTCTCTAAAAAGTGCCCTCCTTGGCCTCAACCCCAAAGCACAACAAACCTTTACCATGGCCTTACCTTGCCCATGCCTGAGTGAGCATGGCCAATCTTCACCACCACAGGGAATGTGGGCAGTGTCAGCTGAAAGCAGAGGAGAAAGGAATGAACTGGTCAGAGTGTGCCTCACTCTCTATGGCATCATACAAATATTTTCTTGGTAATACCCTTGGAAGGGTCCTTTAAAGAACTAGCCCAACCTACTTGTTTTTACAGATTAAAAAACAGTATGGAGTTGCCTCAAAAAGTTGAAAATAGAGCTACCCTATGACCCAGCAAGTGCACTACTGGGTATTTACCCCAAAGATACAAATGTAGGGATCCGAAGGGGCACGTGCACCCAAACGTTTACAGCAATAATGTCCACAATACTCAAACTATGGAAAGAATTTAGATGTCTATCAACAGATGAATGGATAAAGAAGATGTGATACACACACACACACACACACACACACACACACACACACACACACCAGGAATACTATGCAGCTATCAAAAGAAACAAAATCTTACCATTTGCAATGACGTGGATGGAACTAGAGGGTATTATGCTGAGTGAAATAAGTCAACCAGAGAAAGGCAATTAAATGATCTCTCTGATGTGAGGAATTTGAGAGGCACGACTGGGGACCATGGGGGGTAGGGAGGGAAAAGTGAAACAAGATGGGATCAGGAGGGAGACAAATCATAAGAGACTCTTAATCTCATAAAACAAACTGAGGGTTGTTGGGGGGATAGGGGAGTAGGGATAGGGCGGCTGGGTTATGGACATTGGGAGGCTATGTGCTATGGTGAGGGTTGTGAAATGTGTAAACCTGATGATTCACAGACCTGTACCCCGGGGGGCAAATAATACATTATATGTTAATATAAATAAATAAATAAATAAATATTCTGTGGGAAATGCAGAAAACAAACAAACAAACAAAAAACCCCCGAGGCCCATAGAGTGAGAGTGACTTGCCTGAGGTCACAGCATACAATTACCAGAACTGCAAGAACCCTGCTCTGCCACTCAGTACTTTCTATACCTTTAACATTCATTGCTTCAATATTCTCTGCATTATACAAATCCTAGGCAGGACCAGTCCTTAGCCAAAGAAAAGGAAAGGAAAGGAAAGATAAGGAAAGGAGAGGAAAGGAGAGGAGAGGAGAGGAGGGGAGAAAGGGAAAGGGAAGGGTAAGGGAAAAGGAAAGAAAGAAAAAGCATCTTTGAAAGGGTGAATTTTGTTGTAAGAAAATTGTATCTTAGTAAACCTCAATTTAAAAAGAAATGTATCTTCGGAATCTTAATGTCCCCTTTGTCATGTACCTTTTAGTACCCTCCCCTTCCCCTTCAAACATACAGCTTCCTACACTGAACCTGGGTTTTCTCCCTCACTTTCACAATGCTGTCACTGCTCACCAACACCTCAAACTCAACACCAAACACAGCTTAGGATGCTAAGGCCTCTTTCTGCCCAGTTTGGGGTTTGGAAGAGATCTGACTTAAGAATTCAACATGTAAAGGCACCATTAAGAGTGTAAACTCTAGGGGCGCCTGGGTGGCTCAGTGGGTTAAGCCGCTGCCTTCGGCTCAGGTCATGATCTCAGGATCCTGGGATCGAGTCCCGCATCGGGCTCTCTGCTCGGCAGGGAGCCTGCTTCCCTCTCTCTCTCTCTCTCTGCCTGCCTCTCCATCTACTTGTGATTTCTCTCTGTCAAATAAATAAATAAAATCTTAAAAAAAAAAAAAAAAAAAAGAGTGTAAACTCTATCCTGAGGTAGCCATATTTTAACAGAGGGACAATAGAAACTTAAAAGAAGAACTACCTTCCAAAGGCAGCATTTCAACTGGTTACAAAGTGGTGATGAAGGAAGTACTATGGTGGAGTGGAAGAAGCACTACACTGTTATGTCAGCAGACTTGCATTCTAGTCTTAGCCATTAGCTTTTTGTAAGTCACTTAACCTCACTGAGCCTTTGTCTTCACATTTGCCAAATGAAGAGACTGGACTGGATGCTTTTGGGGGTCTGTCCAATAATAAATACATCAGGCTCTATTTTGGTTCGGGTGTTATATGAAGAATCAACTTGGTCATCAAATCTCATCTTTCTAACTCAGACTCAGCTCTCTTTCAATTTCCTTCTTTTCAAACATCACTACCACAACAAAATGAGATGTCTTTTGAAAAAACTGAAGTTAACTCTGATAAAAAGGCAGATTCCCGTGGGAATCCGAGGTGTGACCAGATGCTGGGAATACCTGACCGGAGGAATTCAATATTCCTGGCTGAGGCCAGTTGAAGCTGGGACAAAGAGCATCAAAGGGCCTTGGAAACACGTTCAAGCCTATTTAATGGAGAAGAAAGTGAGGCCCAGAGAGGCAAAAATTGCAAAGCTACCTTGTGACAGAATCAGGACCCAGCCTTCTACCTTCTAGTCCAGCACTGTGTGGAAATATCCTACAATAATCTCCTGGGTTTCTTTGTATTTGGAAACTTGGAGCACTATGCTCTGTCAAACAGAGCAGACAAGGCTCTGGCTGCAGTGACCCCCATGTGCCTTGCTTCTTTATTTTCTGAGCTGTCCCACCTTCTATGACAAGGTATAGTCAGTCCAGTGACTAATGATATGAGATAGGAACCAGTGTTTGAAGGTTTGCCCTAAGTGATGCGATATCCTGTGCTTTGAGCCCCCACGAAGAGCACTGTCTTCAGCCACCTGCAGAGTCTGAGGCTCTGGATATGGGAAAGAGTTTCTAAAGCACAGGCTGCTTTCTCTGACATCTCTCCCCACCCCCCAGCTGACAGCGCCAAGACACACACACACACCCCAACTTTCTCTGTCCTATTCCATTACTGTTTGCTGTTGCTTTGGAGCCTCATAAATAGGGCATTGAAAACACTTCCTGCAGCTGAAAGAAGCCCTGAGTAGCTTGTCTCATTCCCAGTGTGGAGCTCAGCAAGGGGTCCGTCCTCTCTGTCACTGTCTCTTTTGCCTGTTGTAATTCTGTCTGCCTCTCTCTGACTCTGCCTGTCTCACTTTCTGTTTGTGCCTCTCCTCACTCTTGTTCTTTCAGTGTGAATCACAGCCTATCGATCTTTCTGCCCTCATGCCTTTATCTTTGTTGCACTTGTCTTTCTGCCTTGACACCATCCTCTTTCCCAGTGTTTTTTACTCTGCTTCTATAAGGCTCGATTGCTTAGGCAGGGAAACAGACTAGGGGCCTCTCTCCTGGCTTCCCTCTTCCTTTTACTGAGCCTGCCAGTCAGGAGGGCTGTGGGTCCTGCAGCCGTGGGTGGCCTATAGCCAAAGGAGGGAGGAGCCCATCTGGGCGGGATTGGCCCTAGGTCCACCTCAAAAAGCCTGGGGCCAGGGGCACGACACGTTCTGGATGAGCCCCGGAGGGCCGGTTTGGTCAGACAGTCTCCACAGGCACAGTCAGGGCTTTGCAGTGTCATGCCCTGGAGCCCCCGGACCGCGCCAAGCTGGGCGCTGTTGCTGAGGCTGCTGGCACTGCTGCGGCCACCGGGTATGGTTGAGGCATGCAGCTGTGCCCCTGCACACCCCCAGCAGCACGTCTGCCACTCGGCGCTTGGTGAGTCCAGAGGCTGGAGAGGACCACAGCAGGGGGTGGTTGTGTGGGTTTGCTATGGGGCTGAGGTGAGCTATAGACCTGGAGTCTGGAGGGAAAGGGAGATCAAATGCTGCACCAGTTACCTCCCACTGGGGCTGATGGGTCGGGCAGGGCTGGTGCCATAGCAACCTTGCAAGCGCAAAGCCTGGCTGACTTGCAAGGAAATGAAAGGGACCCCCATAGCGACCCCCTCACCTCTGCCTACTGCAATTACCGGACTTAAACAAGAAGTCACGGGGAGCTATCCAGGGGCTGGATATTCTGAACTACTGGATGCAGGGAGGGGGAGACAGGAGCCAGAGGACTGGGCTTTCATTATAAACATCCCACTGTGTCCAAGCCTATAACTGATGTTTACTCCATGCACTGCCCTCCCCACCAAAAACCTTTTGTTCTTGATCTTTTCTCGGCCTGAAATGCACCTTCCCCTTCTCCTTAAATTCCTTGCAGACTCCTATTCATCCTTCAAGGTCTTATTCAGGTATCTTTTCTTCTTTGAACATTTCCTGACTTCTTGGTGCTTCCATGGTATCTCTAACAAAAATTTTTGTACTCCCAGCATACTGTGCTGTTATTCTTTGTAAGTGTATTCTCTACTAGACCAAGAGTTCTGCAGGACGGGGGACCTTATCTTAATTATGTTTATGGACCTAGTACCTACTGTTGGGCCAAGCACATAGAAAGAATTTTATAACCAGTTTTTGATTAACATCCAAAATGGCAAGAGACAAACTACCTCTGTATAGGGTCAGAATATATGTATTAATTCAATAACCATTTACCAGTATCAGCTTTGGGTAGGCTCTCTTGAGGCCTCAGGCTATACAGGTAGATGACTGCAAACTGACTGTCCTCAAGGGGTTCCTCCCTCCTTCCTCTACCCTGATGCCCACCTCCAACCCACTGCAGTCTAGCTATGGAGAATTAGACTCTTAAATCGAGCAGGTAAAGTATAGAGATCATAGGATCCAGTACACCTGAGGAGTTTGAAACTTCAAGCAATTGTGGAGGATGAGTTTCCAGGTCCACACTTTTACACACGTTTCCCCTCACAATCCAGCAAGACCTAAACCCAGAATTCCCCTATAAAATTCTCCAGGGGTCCAGGTCATCCAGATCCCAGATGAACTCCTCCCACAGGTTGCTGAAGGTACCCTCTTTTCTCTTCTTATGCAGCCATTCGGGCCAAAATCTCCAGTGAGAAGGTAGTTCCTGCTAGCACAGACCCTGCTGACACTCAAAAAATGATCCGGTATGAAATCAAACAGATAAAGGTACATGGGGAACAGGACAGGGCATCGAATTCCTTGGGCTGTTGGGAGGAGTGGGGTCTGTGTACTGGGAGGGGGGCTGGTTGGCAGGTAACCTGGCTCATTGATCATGGGGTATTGACGCTGAAGTGGAAGTCGCTGACGTTTGCAAGCAGGGCCCACAGGCCTTAGTGTCCATCCATTCCTACAGCTGCCTGTGCGTGGGGCTACTAGAGGTATTCCACCCAATTAAACTAAGGTTTAGATTTTTCTAAAGATAGAAATGACCCAGTTGGGCCATCTGTGTGTACCAAATTCTACTAGATTTTTGCTTAATTTCTTTTAGATTGAGAAATGATTTTTTTCCCTGTTAAGATATAAAGTATACTCACTGACCCAACACACTGCTTTTTCTTTTGTTATTGCCTTTCAGATGTTTAAAGGGTTTGAGAAACTCAAGGATGTTCAGTATATCTATACACCTTTTGATTCCTCCCTCTGTGGTGTGAAACTAGAAGCTAACAGTCAGAAGCAATATCTTTTGACTGGTAAGTTGAAGACCAACAAGCAACCCTAATAGTCTCTGTCCTCCTTAGGACAGAGAAGGAGCCAGGGCTGTCCTTGGGCAGCAAGCTGAGCTAGGTGGCATTTTCTTGGGCAGAAAACATAGCTGCATTCCTAAGAGCCAGCCTCTGAGTTGGGAGGAGCTGTGGTAACCTTCCTTTCAATGCTAGAGTCTTCGTTACAGTGATCTTGGCCACTGCTTCACTACTTTAAGGACAGGCTGCTCTTCCAGGCTCAGGCAGCTGGTCCCATTTTTAAACAGTTTTAATTGATGTAAGTTTGATATCTTGAACCAAAAATCCACTCCTCTGAAACTGCCCCTTGTGGGTTCAGTTTTGCCCTCTGCCCATGATGATCCTTCAGAGGCCCAAGGACCATAAACATGGGCACTCTAGCTCTAGGTCTGCTGCCCATGGTTTCCAGACCCCTTCCTAGCCTGGCCACCTTATCAAATGGGATAGAGCCTGTCTTTCCCCTAGCACAGGTCCCTAAACTCCCTACACTACAGGTGATGTCTTGATTCACAGAGTAAATGAGGATTGTGCATGTCAACCTTGCCCCCCAACACACATATTATAGTCACAGTGGCATTAATTTTAGATAGCTACATTAGGTCATGATATTGGCTCATAATGAGACTCTGCTAAATCACATCACAGGTCATATACTGGGGGTATAGTAAAGCACAGGCCCTAACAGGAGCCTTCAGTCTAACAAGTCTAACAAGTCTCTATGAACTTGGGCCCAGGCAGGCCTTCATACTCCATTGGTTGGGACAGGACAGTTAAGAAACCACACAAGATTATGACTACATAAGTGAATGAATGCAATATTAAATTATTTTGAAGTTCAGGGGAAAGGGGTAAGTGTGTGATTGTAAACAATTAGGGAAGCTTCACTCTGTAAGTGCGACCTAAATTGCCCCTAAAAGAAGAAAAATATTTGGAAAGAAGGCAAGGAAAAACAACAACAACAACAACAACACAGCAGGTGGGGATAACAGAAGGAATTTCCACCATCTGTCCATCCATTCAGCAATAAAGACCACCTACTCACTGCCAGGCCTTGGGCAGGAGGATGGAGACTCAGTGACAAGTCACAGTCCTCAAAGAGCTCAAGGTCCAAGCTTGGCTCTTGAGAAATCATAGCTATTAGAAGTCACACTGGTAGGGGCTTGCCAGACCTAAGGATGTAGAATTATGTTGATCTGGGAGCCTATGGTTGGGAGAGACAGAGGCAGAGCATGTCACTGAGCCCTTCATGTCCCAGGATTAGCAGACAAGGCTACCTCATTCACTCTGTATGCCTAGCCCTCTGCCAGCACCGTGGTGCATCAGGGGAGGAGGAGATATGTTCTTTGCCCTCAAAAACATCAAGTCTTAACTGTGAGTGGGGATAAACAAAAAAAACACAAGTCTACTGAGAAGTCATCAGTGGTGCCCATGCTCTCTAGGAGAAGACACAAGCTCTTTTGTCTAATGTTGAAAGCCCCTGTAACCAGAACACTGCTGACCTCGCCAGCTTTATCTTCAGCCAAGTGTGGGTAACAGCTCCCAACTCTTCATATCCCCCAGCGCTGAACTAAACTACTTGCAGTTGCAGAAAGTGTTCTGCTGGGCTGTGCCCCTCCACCCTGCACAGGGTAGTCCCTATGTTCAGAAGTCCTTTCCCTCATTTGTCTCACAGGGGAACTCCTATCCACCCTTTCAAAGACTAATACAAGCATCAGCTCCTCTGAGACACCTTCCTTGCCCCACACCCCTTCCACAGATGTAGATAATTGTGCCTTGTTCATTCTTATACTGCATCTTATACATAATCACACAACAGTATAATTTTTGCCTACTTACCTATCTGCCCTACTGGTTATTAAGCTCCTTGGGGGAAGAGATTCTGTCATATTTATTTCTGAATTTCTGGGTACCAAGTCGTAGTAGTTGCTCAGTGAATAATTGAGTGACTAAGGTTCTAAGAGAAGTGTGGGCTAGGGGGTCAGAGATGGCTCTGAGGACACTGTGGTACTGAAAAGGGCCTTTGGAAGTTAGGAAAGACTTTGATAAGTAAAGAGGGGACACTTTCCTATGGGGAAGAGGAGAGACTCACCAAGATAGGTATCAATGGGGCAGGATACCAGGCTATGTAGATACTGGGAAGGGTTGGAAAAAGTAAGGGACCTATTATTTATGGAACCTTCTGTGGGCCCAAGCTGTGCTGGGAACTTTACAGACATTCTCTCATTTAATCCTGACAACAACTTACTACTTTCATACTTTGAGCTGAGAAGTTATGTGACCTTCTTAAGGTCACATGGCTGTAAATGAGAGAAAAGAAGGCAGTTGTGTCCACAGTCTGACTTTAAAGTCCATGTTTTTCTCTCTACACCACTAAAGGAAAAGACCTTCATCCCACAATTCTCTCATACAAACATAATCTGTTAATATCTTTGATATAAAAATTGTAAAGGTTTTCCTGGTTCTTTCATTGAGCCCCATGTCACCACTGCCACCAAGAAGCCATTGAAGAAATTGTAGTTCTGGTCTCTTTGCGGACCTGGGCTCCTGGAGCTCCATGAGCAAATTCCTCATGCTAGGTTTTCCTCCATTACCCCTGAAGGTCAGGTCCTCAGTGATGGAAAAGTCTTCATCCATCTGTGCAACTACATCGAACCTTGGGAGAACCTGTCCCTTTTGCAGAGAGAAAGTCTGAATCACCACTACCATCTGAACTGTGGCTGCCAAGTAAGGGAATATCCATTTGCAAGGTCTTTTGGGGCTGAGGGAAGGGTCTTGAGACTTGCAGCCATATTCCTTCCTTTGTGGATGCATTTATTCACTTATTGTACTATATTTGAAATCTGCCATGGATCAGGCACTGTATTAAGTTGGGGATGGAAAAGCAACATGGCCCATAGTTCATGATCTCAAAGTACTTACATTTTTGGCTGGGAAGGTGGCTATCATATAAAGAACGAGATAACATAGCTACTGTTTAGAGAGAGTCTACTTTTTGCCAGGCCCTGTAATGATGTATTTCCTTAAAATATTTAATTTAGTCTTTATAACAAATTTATGAAGAGTTAAGATTTCCATTTTAAGGTGAAGAAATCAATGCTGTAAGAAGTGATCTGCTCAAGGTCAGTGATGGACCAATGACCTCAGGCCTGTCTGACTCAAGAGATATCATTTGAGAGGCAATACTGTATATTAGGAGATGGGGAAAGGGAACTCAGAAGGAAGTTTAGGGACTAGGAAAGGCTTCAGGAGTCAGGGGCATTTGAACTGGGTTGTAATGATATGTAGGAGTCTGAAAGGCAATAATGGAAAAAGGACACCATACTCACGTTGATGTTGTGTGGCTATGACTCTAGATTACCACCTGCTATACAGTGCCCTGTACCATCTCAGCTCCCAACGAGTGCCTCTGGACAGACTGGCTGTTGGAACGGAAGCTCTATGGGTACCAGGCCCAGCATTATGTCTGCATGAAGCATGCTGATGGCACCTGCAGCTGGTACCAGGGCCGCCTGCCCCTCAGGAAGGAGTTTGTTGACATCATACAGCCCTAATAGGGGCCAGTGACCATCACACTCCTTCAAGCATCCTGAAGCCCAAGCCATTTCTCCTTCCCTGTGGAGCTCTGGCTATCACCATCTGCCTCATCACTGCCAGCCAATGGAAAGTACCAAGTTGATGGTCTGGCTAGTGTTAGGATAGGGATGGGGCATATTACAGCTTGGGTCCAAATGACAGCCCAGCACCTGTCAAGGGCCACAGAAAATAACATCACTTTTCTATCCAGCCTTCAGCCCATCTCCCCTGTGTCCCAAACCCTTTTAGGCTAGCTAGTAACAGAAACCTGTTACTGAAAGTTTTGATTTTGGCTTAGTTTGTTTTTGAAAGCCAGAACTGTTCCCTTTTCTCCCCAGGAGAAAGCCAGAACTATTCCCTTAACTGATCTGATAGGAGAGAAATGGTGATTATTATACATATGAGATAATGTAGCACTGTGATGTACAATTCCAGAAGGTGGGCTGACAGAATCAGAAACAAGCTGATTTGGAGGAATGAAATGAACAACCCACTATGGCTTTATGTCCTTTACTCATGTCCCTACGCATCCTAATCCTCTCATATACTTTTTTCTGTTTGGGGAGACACTTGGGGGAATACAGTCACTCACTGTGAGACCTGCAATGGCTTAACCTCATTCTACATGCTATAATCTCCTCTATACCATTCCTAGCAGAGAGTCTGGTCCAGTTAACATAACTCTTTGGACAAGAATAGACTTAGGTATTGTCTCTCCAGGTCAACTATCTTTAATGTCCTCAACTGATGTCCATAAAGCTTCTCCTCAATTTCTTAAAGTCTTCTCTACTAGATTACTAAGGTCTTTATTCCTAATTCAGAATTTTTTTTTTAAGCCAAAAAAGCCTTTCTCTTGTAGAGATGAAATTCCCCTTTAGCTTTTGACACCTCAGAGAGATCTTAGGAGGTTCTTTCTCAAGGGCCAATTTTAGGACAGAGGACATGAGAGAAATAACACAAAGACACTTGGGGGAGAAAAATGGTAGGTGGGGAACATATTTTGCAACTGTTACAACTGTTCTCACTGGTCAGCCCTGCTAGACTTTATGGCAGGAAAAAAGCCAGCTTTGCTCCCTGTCTGCCCTAAAGTTCACTCCCCTCCACCACTGTGTATTAGAGTACTTAGAACTCTAAGTACTGAGCCCTTAGGGTTCCTTAGATTCTGCAAGGCTTCCTGGCTTGCCCTGAAAGAGAAAGCTCATATGTTCATCTCAAGGATTTATGAAGGATGAGGGCTTAAATTTCCAGAGCCTCTCCCTGGCAAAGATGAATAAGGTAGTTCTTTTCAAGGCTCAAGTTTACTATTCATCTTTTGTGTGTAGTTTGCTAATAAGCAGGATTATGACCAATATGTCAAATGAAGGTTCTTGATTCACAGAAATGGTTCCAATGGAGATCCTTTTTGGAGCAGGGCTCTCTGTCCCACAGTATGACACTGGAATGCTATGGCAGAAAGTCTCCATTGGTGGGTTAAGCAGGATCACCAACTGACCATGCAGGCCTGGGGCAGAGAATGTAGGGACAGGGAGGAAGAAGGGAGTTGAGCAAGAGGTGGTCATAAAGAAAAAACATTAGTTGTAGCCTCCTCACCACCAACCATGCCATCTCTCTGTTCCTTCTGACATCCTAGCATGGCCTCAGAGAAGGCATAGTGTTAACCCAGTCAATCTTGAGGAAGCCAGAGGAATGGAAGGGGCTGGTGAATAATTATAGGAACAACATCTTACATCTGAGTTGTACTTCACACTTTTCCAGAAGGCTATCACCTAATCTCACTTACTTTTTATAAGTACCATATTAGATATCCTGGTCAGGAATAATTATGCCATTGAACTTTCCTATTGAGAAACTCACACACAGGGAATCTAACTAGTCAAGTGATATGTGGCAGGGCCAGGGCTAGAACCCCAAACAGGAGGATCCTCTGATTGTTGATACACAGATTTATTAGTTTCTCAACTTGATAAAATGCCCAAATTTCTACTCTTAGCTATTTGGTCTCCAGACTTTGGAAACAAGGGGTTATCAATTAAAATTCAGCTGCTCTAGCCCCATAGTTTAATCCCAACAGAGTGTCTGGGGTTGAAATGCTGAGGCCCTCTTTAGGGCCCCATAATCCCCATGTGGCTCAGAATGTAAACAGCAGAGGAACTAAAGTCCCCACTCAATCACCTACCATCTCTTTATGGTTGGGGTAGTATGTCTGCTCAATGAGTGGGAACTTTTCTCCTCCCAATGTCTTGTAGATGGCCACCAGCTGGGCAAACTGCAAAAGAGAAGCAAATGATTCAGCTTATCTAGACACTGCTTTAGACAAACATCAATCTATCAAACAAATATTTACTGAGCATTTGCTCTGTTGGGGACTTTGAACAAAACACTGAGGATATAAAAAATGTACAATTCTTGTTTTTAAAGAACATATGCACTGGGTGTGGTACATAAACAATGAATTTTGAAAACACTGCAAATAAAATTAAATTAAATTTTAAAAAATAAATTGATTTTTAATCATTATTTTAAAAATTTAATAAAATTAAATTAAAAAAATAAAGCAGCAAAAAAAAAGAACATATGCATTAGTTGGGGAAGGGAGAATGCATTAACATTCATTCATTATCTATACAATTTTACAGTATTTCATTCATTCCCCATATCAAATTGATGAACTAGGTATTTTATCATCTTTATTTTACATATGAAGCTCAGAGATGGTAGAATAGTTGCCTGAAGTCACAGAACTACAAAAAGGTGAAGCTGGGATTGAAATTTAGATCTCTAACTTTAAATACATGATCTCTAGAGATGACA
The DNA here is from genome assembly GCF_030435805.1 of Mustela lutreola. NCBI lineage: Eukaryota > Metazoa > Chordata > Mammalia > Carnivora > Mustelidae > Mustela > Mustela lutreola. Next base: position 54,014,430 of record NC_081291.1, on the reverse strand, counting down.
ATTGATAAAGCTAGATAGGTAACATGGGGACAAGTCTTGAAAGTTCCAATTCTAAGAAAGGAATGGTAGCTGTTTTCTGCAGACAGTATGGAGTCATAAGAATTGGAGCAGGGGTCATGAATAAAGCTGTTCTTTAGGAAAATATTGATGCTCATGGTATGCAGGATAGACAGACCTAGACACTCTAGGACTTATTACTCATCTAAGAACTGAATTCTGGATCCTTTACCTAGGAGAATCCAGAACAACTCTATGAAGAGGTGAGATACACATACTTACAGTCTGAGGGTTGAAAAGCCTCAGGCAAACATCTAGCACCCCCTGGAGTTCCCTGTCCCCACATTTTATAAGTGAAGAAACTGAAACCCAGAGAGATCACTTGCCCAACGTCACATAATAGTTGAGGTGGGATCATAGTCAGGCCCCTTTATTTCCAACCTATAACTCTTCCTGCTGCCTTTCAGACTCTGCAGAGACCATGCTCTTCCTGTAGGAAACACATAGGACTTTTCTGCTCAATCCATTCAAACACACACCCACCCACACACCTCCAGTGCACTGGCAGCAGGGGTAATCCAGCATCTTCCCTGTAGTGCTACTTAGGTTAGTTTACACTTGAAACCACTGATATCTGGAACTGCTAGAAGGAAAAGTTGCCAGATCAAACTTGCCTTCTATTTATCAGAGAAAGGAAAGCTAGAACATTTTTCAAAAGCCTAGCTCCTATTCTCAATAAGGGATGTTGGTACAAGAGCCGGTGGGGACAGGGAAGTGTGGGGGGAGGAGCAGAAACTTAGAACTGGGTTGTTAGAAAACTGGGTTAGAGTCTTTGGGTTCTTGTTCTGCCTTGAACTCGCTAGGTGTCCTTGAGCAAATGATTTCTCCTCTCCAGGCCTCATTTTCTTCATAAATAAAATGAAAGGAGTAAGTTTGATCAGTTCCTCAAAATTTTTACCATAAAGGAATATCATTTTATTATATATCCTCCCAAACTCCATTATCAAACTGCAGTTTAAGTGATCATATATTGTGATCCTTTTGTTGTCAGGGACAGAATTTCATTATTTTTGAAATGCTGGAAAATGTTGGAATTTCTGAGTCACTCCCATTTGTGACACAGCTGGTGACTATAGATCTTGAGAGCCTCCTATAAAACAGAAAAGTATGATTCAGAGACTCTTGAACCCTGAAGATTTTATTATTGAGAGACTTTAGAGAGTCTCTAGACCAGACATCTCATTTTACATATGAGGATACAGAGGCTAGAAAAGCAAAGGACAGCATAGGTTACCAGATCATGCCTGGAATTGGGACTGCACTAGGACAGCAACGAGGTAGGTCACGCCTTGCCCCATTGCATGTTTCACTGTACCTTGCTGTCCTTGCCATTCTTTAGTTTTTCAACTTGCTTTGACTGTCAAGACAAACCCCTCAGACCTTTTTTGCCTTCTCTGATTCTCTCCATCACCCCATCTGACCTTTAAGTCCTGCCTGCCCACCTTGGCCACCTTGGATTCCTGTTCTGCCTCTGGATATCTGCCTGAGCTCCCAAGGCTCTCCAGCATCACCAGCAAGCTGATGCCAGCTCTGCCTAACAACCTCTGTCCTGCTGCAACCCACGCCCTGGCATGGCACCAAGGCATGTGGGGCCTTATCTTTCCAGCATGTGGGAGAGTTACACAGACACCACAGCGATGCCAGGAAGGCCCACGGCAAAATCCCAGAGTCCTGGGACAGCAAGACTAAAATGGCAGCCAGTTCCCAGACACTAGTTAGGTCCCTGGGAGCTCACCCTACCCTACTCCACTTTATCTCCAGCAGTCCCTGTCTGCTCAAGGTACTGGGCTTGGCATCTAACCCCTGCCTCCTTGGAAACTTAGATTAAGTCACAAGTACACAGTTACCAATTAAACAAATGTAATATCTGATAAGGGTTATTTCCTCTATGCATAGACAAAAGAATGGATTTAGGAGCTGGGGGTGGTGTTGGCAATGAATAGGAAGATAATGTTCATTATCACCATTTCTTCATTGAATCAGGAAAGACTTCTTGGAAGAAATGAGATTTCAGAATCAGTCTTGAGTTTAATATGTTATCCTTGGCCCTCCTGGAAATAAATGCTTTAATTCAACTCCTGTGCCTCTGTCTCTAAAATACCCAGATGGAGTGATAGGATTTTTAGATAAATTTGCAGCAATATGGAATGGTGGCATTCTTACTTTCTCTAGAATATTACCTTCATTGATAGGGCCACTTCTGCTTCCAAAATCCCAGGGCACAGCCTGCCCTGACCAATATATAATAGCAGATGTGCTCAGAGACACAAGGTAGATAGAACCTTAACCACCCAACTGAGGTCTCTCCTCACACCAAGAACAGTCACAATAAAGAAAGAGAATATGAACAAAAGTCATCATCTCAGAGGAACCCTCCCTTCATGGTCACCAAATTTGTTCACTTCCATTAACAAGTAGAGAACAATATATAAAATGTCATTAGTGTGGCAGCTGCTTAATGAAAATGAAGGGAGAACTTGGTGTCTGGCCAGGGAGCCTTGCTGTTCTCATGTGATGCCAAAGGCAATGTGCTGGATTGTGAATGGGTGAGAATGTGAACCCTCACCAGATCCCAGATCCCAGGAGGGGCAAAGCCCTAGGCATAGGCTCTCTGATCCTCCCACCCTGGCTTCTGGCATAGTTTTGGAACATAAAGGAGGGGACTATTTTCTTTAAGAGATCCTAAATACTAGGGGACTATAACAACCAGGCTGGCAAACTGGTGACAGGTACTACTATTATCCATCCCTAGTTGACAAAGAAACCAGACACAGAAAAATTTACTTAGAAGAAATAAATTAGCAATAGCAGAATCATCCTGTGTGGCTATGAGGTAGACAAATTCTAGCAGGTATTGAAAGGGCAGGGAAGGAAAGGGAAGAAAAGGGCTAGGGCTTATGTGCAGTAGGGAAAGTTGTGAAACTAGGGGGAAAAGGGAAGTCCCTAGAAAAGAAACTTGGTAAAGGCCTCAAATAATGCCTTCACATTTAAATCATACAACTCTTTTAGCTTGTTTCTGCAAAACCCTAGGATTCTTACGTGCCTCAGGCCAGAGGTATCTGCATGAGTGGTGATCAGGAACCCAACCCTCCCTCCTCAACCACAGCAGCTCCCCCTGACTCCTCATTCACTGGTCTTTCTCTTACACTCTCAGATCTCCCTGGTTTCCAAGGGAACGGGAAAACTGTGAGTTCAGGTGTGAGGAAGAGACCAAGAGCAAAGGTGATGGGTCCATCTGGTTAAAAAGCCTCCCCTCCAACTCCCTGGGTGGTATAGAGGCTTGGGTTTGAGAACTTCACAGTGGCCCTTGGCAAGCCAGTGTGATAGCTGAAGTGATTTTTGAAAAACAAGAGGAAGAGGATGTGATTGGGAGCAGGTATTTCCTTCTAAGAGGGCTGCCTGGAGAGCCGTTATAGGAGCTGGGTCCCCACCTGCCTCAGGCGTTTCCAATAGACCACTGAGAGGCAAGAATCAGGTATTTTTATTCTTACATCTATGGCTTGAGGGCACAGCTTGCAGATCTATAAGGACTTCTTTAGAGAATCTTTGTGTGACTTTGTTGTGAGGTCAAAGGTCCACTCTACATCAAAGGCAGCCCAGCCCTTGAAGATAATGTTTTATTGCGAGAGCCCACCCTTCCCCAGGTCCCATCTGAAGCTCCTCTCACATCCTCTCAGTTGTGCCTAGTGCAACTTGATTGCCAGTGGTCCCTCCTGTGGGACTGGGAGATACAGGACCTGGATCCCACCTTTTTACCTGGGGGGAAGGGAGCCTCACTCACCACCCATGGCTTGTCACAGAAGTTGTAAATGGATTCCAGCGAGTTGATGCTGGGGAGGCCTGCGTACTGCATGCCAATGACAAGGTGACGGAAGTCCTCATTCTCTGCCATGCCGAATGCATGCTGCCGGATAAGCACAAAGTCTGGCCGGAAGGACCTGGTAAAAATGTAGAGGCAAGTTTCCCATAAACCAGCCCCTCATCTTGTCTCCTATTTCCAAAGCCCTAGACAGAGAAGGGATATTAAGGGTCACCTGATGTAAGCCCCTCGTTTTAATATTCTATGGAATAGGAAGTTATGGCAGCTCTTAAAGGAGATTTAAAGAGATGTCTGAAGTTCCCTTATTCCTCTGGATTGAGCATTGTCTTTTTCTAAGGTACAAATTCCCTCAGGAGGGGAAAAAGAAACACTTTCATACCCTTACAACTTAAATGAACAAGAATTTACCTGGTCCCTATGGGGCAATAAAAGAGAAGCTCCTTGTGGCTTCAGCGTTTATGCTCCAACAAAGAGTGCCCCAGTAGACTTTGAAGACATATTTGCCTGACTTCACCACCCTGCCACAGAGATCCCTGAACTCAGTGTCCTATTCTGATTCCTTAAACTTGCTCCTTAAAATAGGCAATGCCCTCTTCAGGCCCCCAGAAGAGCAAGGGTCCTGGCTGGCTGAGAACACATGCCAAACTTCAGTGTTATTCTTCCAAAGTGTACACTAGGGAGGGGTGCAAATATTTTTTGAAGAACTGAGGTTGAGCAATGGCTACAGGAAGCACTGGGAGTACAGAATGTTCCCATGCATGGGAAGGCTCCCTGTGTTTCCCCTCTAGCCAGCAAAGCTCCTCAGCTGCTCTATCTTCATGCCCTGACTCCAAGGGAACCCCACCTTCCCAAAGAGTCAGTTCTGTAGCAGCATTCTCCCTCAAGGCTCTGGAGCCTGCCAGTTTCACACCATATGCAATGACCCACCTGGTTCTCTGCCCAGGCACACATTCAACCCCCCCCCCCCCCCCCATCTACAGCTCCAGTACCACCTGGGCTCAGAGATCAGTCTTTTGAAGTGGGGGTGGAAGAAGCCCTTCTCAGTAACTCAAGGAATGTAGCATCAAGTCATTATGGCATGTGCTGGAGCTGCTCTGATCTCCCTGTGCCCCAGTTCTGGGAAACTGACTCCAGCTGTATTCTTGAGATCAAACCTTAAATGCCAGTTATAGGAACTGAACCCTAGATTTCCTACACTGGCCAGCTCTTAAGTTCCTACACGCATACCTGGAAGGACCTGCCTTAGTTTTGCCAGATCCCTCCTGGCACCCTGCTATGGACCTTTCTCTCACCACATCCTTGTGTGTACGCATCCCTATGACTCACTCTACCTGCAGTTGGAGGGGCCCATTATTCTCTCTTGAGCTCTCTCCCCACTGGCCGGATTTCTATTTTTCTGTCCTCCTCATCTCTAGGATGAATGAGTTTACGTTTCCTATTGTTAGGTTCCAGACACCTGAGCTTTGCCTTCCTTGTCACTGAGCCAGTTCTTACCAGATGTTGGAGACCTCAGTGTCAGGATGCTGTAGGTTAACATAGGGAAGAGGTTGAAGTAAAGATTCTTCCTGGCACAAGATTCTGTATTTGAAAACCTGACACCATGCTGAGCCCATGGGAAAATTGACACTGTGGAAGCCATTTTCCCTCATCTGGAATTCTTGTTACCTCCCTCACAGAACTGTTTTATTAAATTTGGCCACATCTGTAAGTTACCCAGCATACCACCTGGCATGTTTGTGCCCTGTAACTGCAAATTTTCTTCTATCTTATGTCCCTTCCAACCTAGACTTTCCCATCAGACTTATGAATTCCCAGGACTGAGGAACATAGAAGAGTACAGGGTTGGGAGTTAAGAGAATTCACATAGAAACACAAGGCTCTGAAAAAAATTAATATTAATATTAACACTAAAAAAAATAAATAAACAAAAACAAGGCTCTGTGACCAACTCACTGAGTGAATCTAAGCAAATGAATGTAAAGTAGGAGGTTGAACTAGATCAGAGGTTTTCAAACTTTCTTTTTAAGCAACGGAATCCTCTTTTCCTGGGAAAATATATGCAGAGATAAAAGCACAAAAATAACACTGGTAGAAGTGGAGCTGGAATCCTAGAACCCCTCTGATAGTAATCCAGTTACCTCTAAATGAGTCCTGAGTCCTTTGTCTACCATTGGACTAAGAGACCCCTGAGAGCAGGAGCTGATATTCTCTGCCTTCCTCTACCACTGCTACATAGCATACATCATTAACTTCTATACTATATACATGGCACTGCCATCCCACTCTAACACTTGACTTTGAAACCACCTATGCAAACCAGAAAATAACTCTGAAGACAGTGACAGTGACCCTGAGGACAGAAAGGACCTTACCGGACAACTTTTGTGCCATTCCGAAGGACCTGCATATCCACAGCATAGGTCCCATCTGCATGGGCCACCAGGTTAAGCTCTGAAAATTCTGCCTGGAAAATAATAGTAGGGGATTAAGAGGGTAGAGTTCATGTTATGTGTTTTTACTCAATTGTAAAAAAAAAAAAAAAAAAAAAAAAAAAAAAATTAAAAATAAATAAAAATAACTTTAGGGAAATAAGTCCATAGTCCTGGCTTTGCCAAGTTCTCCACAGAATAGTAGCAGCCCTCCCACCAAACATTTATTCAGTTTCCCAAAGCATTTTCACAATCTGATTTCATCTCACTTTCATAGCAACTCTGTGGGGCAGGAAGGATAGAGATAATTCTCCCCATTTACAAAAGAAGCAGTTAAGTGACTTTCTGGACAAAAACAAATTTATTCTTGGCAGAGACAGGAGCAAAGCTCAGGTCTTCTGACAACTCTGGGCTGCCTTTCTATAGAGTAGGAATGCAAACTGGAGCAGCATGCCCTCTGTCAGTTTCAACATAAAAACACTAGATTTTAGTTTAGGCAACTGGGTCTTACTTCTGCTCTGCCCCCAGTTAGCTCCATGGACTTTAGGCAAATCACTTGTCCTCCTGGGGTTGGGGTGGGGGGTGTGGGGACAATTTCTTTCATCTATAAAATAGGAATAATTTTTAATCAACCTTGACTATCCAACAAGCTGTTCTAAGAACTGAATACAATAATGGGTAAGAAAGTACTCTGTAAAGAATGATGATTAACTTCTATAATTACATAGAAAGCATATGCATTGTTTAAACTGGACATCCCCCTCTCCACCCAAATGGACTTAATCTCTATCATGAAGCAAAGGGTAGAGGAAGATTTTAAAAAAGGGAAAGGGGGCTTTCAGGACTTCATTACATTAAAAACAGGGGCGTGTGTGTGTGTGTGTGTGTGTGTGTGTGTGTGTGTGTGTCTGTGTGTGTGTGTGTGTGTTTTAATTCTCTCAGAAGTGTAGCTTCACACCCAAAGTAGGGAGCATGGGAGGCTGCACAACTGAAGGGCAGACATGTGCCAACCCAGAAATATCATGCCATCAACAATATGGAGGTGTGGTCACTGTCCCAGGAAGATATTCTCCTAAGGTTTTCCTCAGCCTGAGAACACACTACCAGAGTTCACTACTTTATAGACACCAGCACCACGAAAAGAAGTCAGGGAAGTTGAAAGGCAGCCTTCATGGTCATACCTCAAAAAGAGAAAAGCCCCAGGGAACAGGTGGGGAGAGGGGAGAGAGGGCCTGGAATCCACTGACAAACACTGTACTCCACTCTGAAGATTAGATGATTCACTTTGGGATGTCAAGAGAGAATAATGATGACGCAGATGTAACTCTGGGCTTCAGGGTAATTACCTGTTCCACTTTGATGTCATAATCTCCAAGGACTTTTTTACCCCGGAAGCACTTGGCCCTGGAAAATGAAAACAAAAACAAAAACAAAACAGAAACCAAACCAAACCAAACCACACCAAACCAAAACAAAACAAAAAACGCACAAATTAGTATTGTAGATGTGTCTGAGATCGGAAATTTACTATTATAAAAAAGAGGACTACAGCAGACAGAACCCCAGAATGAGAGTCAAGAGACCTGGGATAGGGTTGGACTCTAAACTCAACTAATAGATTATTGTGAGAGAGCCTCAAGCAAACCATGGTCTCTCCTTTACTTAGTTTACCCATCCATAAAATAACCCAATGCACTTTTTCACTCCTAGGTTTTGGGATTCTATAATATCCTACTTTGTCATTGGGCTACAAAAGAAGTCCAGAAGTAGGAATTTTCCCAATATGATTTCTGGTAAAGACCAAGTTAGTACCATACATCTTTATACTTTCCTTATCTTCCCGATCACTCTGATTTTCTAGGTGGGTTCTACCCTTGGAATTTTAGTTTTTAAAGAAACTGTTATCGTTTTACCTCTTCATATCTATACCTCCAAAAAGTATTTGAGGCAATTAATAGTTTAAAAGGCAGGTATAACCAACAAAGTAAGGATTAAAGGACAGTGAATGACAGAGCATTAATTATACCAGAAAAGAAATTTTAAAAGGTAGGAGGCTGAGGAAAGCTACTATAATTGAACACAAAACCTATTCTGTATTTCTGAATTTCAGTCAAGAAAACTAGTCAGGCCAGGTTACAGAGTACTTATTATCTTCCTATCTTCTCATGGATCTAAAGGAGTCTCACAAAGCATCAGGGACTTCAGAGTTCCTTGTAAGTGGATGTGCTTATACTTATATTGATATTCATTCCTACCTTCCCTTAATATCCCCCTCCCCACCCTACCCCCCCAAAAGATTTTCTTACCTATCCACTTAGGCTAGTTCTCCATGTGAATAAAGGGCCTTTCTACGCTATACCTGTTAGCGAGGTTGTTCTTTCCCAGAGCTTGAAATTTCAAATTAGTATGCTACACTGGAGGTTTCCAAAAGACCCTCTCAAAATAAAGGGATAAACTAACATTTATTGGGCATAATACTCTAGGAATTGTGTGCAAGTTGCTTTCAAGAACATCTTATTTAATCCTAATAACAATTTATGATATAGGGAGAAAGGTCTTCATTTTTGAGATGAGGAAACCAAGACTCAGAGGAGAAAAATAGTGTAATTCACAGTCAAATGATAACTTAGTGGCAGAGACAGTATTCACACCCAAGTCTGAATCCAGTGATCCTGGGGCTGTACAGTCATCCCTCTCTGATGATTCATTCTCTCCATCTTCACTCCCACCATTACGAAAACTGACTTGTCATGTGTGCTGCATTGCATGTTTTTCCCCCCATTTTCCTTCTTCTGCTCAAAAGGGACTTGATGTTGTGAGCACTAGTTCTACTACAAATACTTCCTATCCTGGTTCCTGTGAATTACCCAGGACGAGGCCAGGCTATTTCCTTTCCTCTCTGCTGGAACAGTCCGTTCTAGGAAGTTGTCATTTGTCCTATCCAAGTCCCTGGCCACCCTCAAATTGTTCCTCAGAGGCATTCAGCCATCCTGGAGCTGGATCACTGAAGCCTAGTCCCCAACCTTTGCCCCAATAACTCGCTAAGCTTCATCAGCTTGCTTCCAGAACTGTGTTCAACATTTATAGCTCAGCAAACCCCTCCACCTGTACTGTATCCCATCCCTTTGGCTACTGTTCTAACTGACTTATGGACTTAAATGATAATCTACACATGCCACTATCACTGCTCTGCAGATCTTAAACTCTGAAGGCCTTTATCCAGGACAATAAAAAGGAGAAATGGAGTAAATGACCCTGGAGGTTCTTTTCTTGAATTGATGAGGTATGTCTACCTTACCACCAGCAATGCTATTCTGATGCCTCCTCCTATCTTCCTGTCAAAATAGCTTTTGTTCTATGAGGTAAGTCTCAGAGACATTAACAATAACCTCTCATTCTATATGATACCTTGCACTTTCAAAGCACATTCCTTGCCTTACTGAAGCAGCCAGGGCAGACAGCAATGTTCGTTTGACCAATGGGGGAACTGAAAGCCTGAGCAGGGAAATAATATGCCCAAGCCACAGAAAAGTTCATAGGAGCTAAGCTTAGAACTAAAAGTTTACAACTAGATGCTTATGTTTTGCCAAGTATTTTAATTCACTCACTTATTTTGTGAGTTTACAACACTGATATTAAGGTATATTTATAGATTCTGGCTGGATTTATCTGCCACTTCCTGCACCTGCCCATTGACCAAGTTGGCTAATGATACTGTTTGCATGCCTTCTCCCTGCCCCCACCTCTCCAATGATCTTAATGCCTTTTCCTTAAGGTAATTTGTCCTGTTGAATATCTTAGTCTGTGTTTCCTGACTCCAGGTCACTGACCTCTGTTGGCTGAGCACAATCTTATGGAAAACGAGCTGAAGATGGCAGGCAGATGGGGCACAGAGCCTTCTTCTGGAGAATGAGCATATTTTCCTAGCTCTAGCCCTTAGAAATTTAGGTTCCAGGTATTTTCATGAAAAATTGTGTGACTTATAAGCAAGTGACCAAAGTACCTCCTGACACTAAGAGAGCACTATTTGGAGGCATCGTGTTAGAATCCAGGAGAGCTGTGAATCACAGGGCTCTGAAATCATAGTCTGGGATCCTAGAAGTATCTGTCCCTGGCTCTGTGATCTTAGGCAAGTGGCTTAAATTTAAAAAAAAAAAAAAAATGTATGTCATATGGTGAAATCAATCAATCTACCTTCAAAAGTATACAAAAGAATAAGATAAAAAATAAGTTTCTCTTTTCCCATTTCTTTTCATCACATATAATCCCCATTATCAGTTGCAGGCCTATCCTTCCAGTGTGGGGAAAATGTCTGCACACATATATGCTTCACACATACATGTAGCATCATGCTACATAAACTCTTCTTTTTGAATCTTGATTTTTATTGCACTCAAAAATACATCTTAGTAATATGCTTTCAGCATATACTGATGGACTTCTTTCTTTTTAATAGTTGCATAAAATTGCATTTGAACGTCATACAGTAATTTCATCATATATATTGGTAAGTACTTAGATTTCCAGTTTTTGGGTTGTTTTTACCATTATAAACAGCGCAATAATGGCTAACATTTAAGAACATATCCATAGGAGGGAATCCTGAGTGGTACAGTCAGTTAAGTATTTGATTCTTGGTTTCGGCTCAGGTCACGATCTTGGGGTCCTGAGATCGAGACCCACACTGGGCTCCATGGTGAGTATGGAGTCCACTTTCTCTCTCCCTCTGCCCCTTCCTCTCTTCTCTAAAACAAACAAATAAATCTTAAAAATATATATATCCGGGGTGCCTAGGTGGCTCAGCTGGTTAAGCATCTGCCTTTGGGTTAGATAATGAGGTCCTGGGATGGAGTCCCATATCGGGCTCCCTGCTCAGGAGGGATCTTGTTTCTCCCTCTCCCTCGGCTGCTCCCCCTGCTTGTGCTCTCTCTCTCTCTCTCTCAAATAAAGAAATAAAATCTTTAAAAATAAATAAAGAAATAAATAAATGTATATATATCTCCATAGGAAAAAAAGAATACATCCATGGGATAAATAACTTACCTTTTCCAAATATACTGAGATATAATTGACAAAACTGTATATATTTAAAGTGTGCATCATGATTACTTAATATACCTGTATTTTGTGAAATGGGATTACCACACTCAGGTTAGTTAACACATCTATCAACTTGCATAGTTATATTTTATGTGTGTGTGGTGAGAACACAGAAGATCTATTTTCTTAGAAAATTTCAAGTATACAATATAGTATTATTAACTATAGTCACAATGTTGTATATTAGAAAGATAAACAATTTATTGGAGAATTGCTGGTTCAAGGAACAGACACAGTTACAGTTCTTACTTATATTGCCACACTGCCCACCTCCACTCCCCCCCAGTAAGGAAAATACAGCACTCTTTCTCAGTGTTTGAAAGTTTGGGAAAATGACTTCCTCTCCCTTAGTTCCCTTCTCCCTTGCCCCAATCCCCACAGTTTCTTGCATAAACTGGACACAGAGAAGGACATTCTGACTGGCGGTCTTGTCAAATCAGCCCCGATTCACCTTCTTTGCTCAATCCTAAACAGAACCCAAGATGTACATCCTTAAAGCACAGACTAAAAATATCTATGGTGCCTGTGTTGTCAATTTCCCCCTATTGTAACATTTTCTTAACAAGCCTAGCAGCTGAGGATCTATGTGAGTTTAATGGCTTACAGCTTCCTTGATGGGCCAGGCAATGAACCATCTCACCTTATTGCTAAAATGAGTAGAGGCTTCTAGATTTAACTCTTCTTACTCAAGGCAACGAATATACTCACCAATTCCTATCCAACTAGGGCTTGTGAGGCTGAGCACCACAATTTCAAACACTTCTCTTCTAAGGCTCCCGCAAAACTTGGGCAAGCCCAACTTGAAATCTTCCTGTTTTATGCATGGGATAATGGAGAAAGGTCTAGAAATAGGAGCCAGTGGAGTTGGGTTCAGGCATAGTTCTGTCACTTTTCAACTGTGTGACTTTGGGCAAGTAATTACCTCTCTCAGCCTTCGTTTCCTCTGTATAAAATAAGGTTAATAATAATTGTAATACTAATAGCAAGCATTCACTATGCACTAGCCACTATTCTAAGTATTTTATGTATTTTAGCTCATTTATAAATACCTTAGTCACAGGTTGTTGCGAATACTTAATAAAGCCAGATGAAAATAACTGACATGAAAGTGTTCTGGAAACTCTGAGATGCTATGCAAATATGAAGTACTATTAGGAAAATGCAACAAACATTTATGTACCAGGTATTATTACTGTTTTATGATTATCACAGCCAACATAGCCTCTCCCCTTCTGAACTTTAATCCCATTTATTGTCCACTCATGATATTGTTCACTCATGATGCTCATAGAATCATCATCTGATACCAACTTTCAGACTCAGTTGTCCAATAATCTGGGACGCCCCTCTCCCACTCTCAGCCTCACACAACTGAAATATGTAATAATGCTTGGAGTAAAGACCACCCATATGTGAGCCCTGGATTTTCCAGAACATTTTAGATTTTAAATAACAACTTTGTCCTGTTGTCAGGTTATGTGATCTGAGCTAATGCCTATACAAAATTGTATCTATAAATTTCCAACTCTGTCACTGAGCTATTTACTTTCCTAGATTCACAATCAGGGCTTGCTTATTGACTGGAGATGTTAGGAGTGATGGTTTTGGCTGAACAAATGTAGAAAATCAGAAGAGCCACCTTCAGGACTGAGCAGATTGAGCCTGTCTCTGCAGGCCTAACCTCTCTTCTCACATGTGGACATCCGAGGATGTCATGTGATAACTGGTTCTCAGTCTCCATCCACACTGGAACTAAAGAACCTAAAAACAGCTTACACTGTAAATCCTCTCTAGGTGCCTGAAGTTTGTATAAAAATCAAAACTCAAGGTAGAATATGAAGGCACTAACAAGCATTCTTAGAGCTCTGGAACCAGTCTAGCACCTAGTAAATGCCTGGCACTGGTCTGGATACTTATCTTTAAGACGGTGCTGTTTCTGGCACTCACTGTCTTACTGGCCTCGTTCCTTCAATCAAGCATCTTTAGGCATCAAGAAGTTAGAAAGTAAGCTAGGAATACTAGAGGATTCCTATTTCCCACCCAATGGTAAAATTAGGCCTGCTGGTCTTGAGGCGAGTTTGTGAGGGCCTGCTGCCACCCACTGGCAAGATGTATACTACGTACATGCTGTGGTCCCAGCTCACCGCTTAGCCCTCTGAAGAGGCACCAACCCCACCGGCCCAGGAATATCCCTCCAGGGGCTTATTTGCCACTTTGACAAAGATGCCTGAAAATCCATTGTTTCTCCTAGAAAGTGTGTGCTCATACACCCCAAGCTTGATACTTAGCTTTTTGCAATATCTAGAAAGAAACGTTGTGACTTGTCAGTAAATTCAGCAACAATTTACTGAGTATCCAATGGTAAGTGCTAGAACTGTAGAAACTCATTACAGTTGCCAAGTAGAGAAAGCACATTCTAGAAAAGGAGAATGCTATTCACTACTAATACGGGTTATTACTAAGGTCCCTTGCAACTCTTAAGATTTATAACTAATATTCACAGTCCCACCTTTCAATTTTTCTTTAAAAAATATTTAAAGCACACAACTAAAACAACACAAGTTTCATGTAGATCAGAAACATGTACAGTGAAAAGTAAGTTTCCTGTACCTTCAAGAAGCTCATAAGGTTAGTGGAGAACAGAAGCATGAATAAAAGGTGTATGTGTAAATACAGGGAATAAGCTGTAGCAGGATTATAAATCAGGAACTTTAGGAGCTCAAAGGAGGAAGTTCTCTTGCTTAAGGAGCTGGGTCTTAAAGAATGAATAGGAATTTGCCACATGAGAAGAAGAAGCAGAATTGAATGGCTGAGTGTAAAGCAACAGAGGCTACTTGAGCACAGAACACTGCAGGGAAGGACACAACAGGCTGAGCAGTGGGAGCTGCAGGTCCCAAGAAAGGGAAGCATTGAACTGGCAAAGGGTTCAGATGTCAGGGTGAATAGTTGGGACTTAATATCTAGCTTCCAAAAGATTTTTTTAAACACTTTTTATTGTGAAAAAACTACCTGCGATAGTTACCAACATTTTGCCAATATTTTTCATCTATCGCCATCACTGTTGTTGAGACTATTGTCTGAGCATTTTAAAACAAACCCCAAATATTATGTTATTCTTCTATAAAATTTTAAGTACTATCTCTAACTGCTGTTGGTTTATTTTTTTTTTTAAAGATTTTATTTATTTATTTGACAGAGAGAGATCACAAGTAGGCAGAGAGGCAGGCAGAGAGAGAGAGAGGAGGAAGCAGACTCCCCGCTGAGCAAAGAGCCTGATGCGGGACTCGATCCCAGGACCCTGAGATCATGACCTGAGCCGAAGGCAGCGGTTTAACCCACTGAGCCACCCAGGCGCCCAGTTTATTTTTTTAATCTAACATAATATATATAAAAAAATTTACCATTTTAAGTCTAAAATTCAATGGCATTAGATACATTCACATTGTTGTGCAATCATCACCACTACTTCCAAAACTTTTTCATCCTCCAAAACAGAAACTCTGTAGCCATTATGCAATAAGCACCCATCTTACCCATGGTCCAGTCCCTGGTAACCTCTAATCTACTTTCCATCTATGAATCTGCCTATCTTAGAGTAATGACTTTATAATACTTATTATTTAATAATTAATAGTAATTTTAAACATCTTTACTGAGTCTATATTAAAATTTCCCCAACTGTCTCCAGAATACCATAAAAAATATTAAGTAGAGGGTGACATGATCAGTTGTGCCTAAAATCTGAGAGACCATCTTAGCTGGAATGTGGGAAAGATTGGAAGGATTAAACTAGAGATCATTTGAGATCATTTGGGAAGCTGGTGCAGTAACCAGATTTCAGGATTTGGTTTTACTGGTACATAACAAACTGATAGCTACTACACAGCAATCTTCTGACAACTCAATTGATCCTTTGATTGATTAGGCCTCAGAACTTTGTAGCTGGCTGGAAAATGACAGTTATTTTAAAAGATATTAGCAAAAAGGATTTAATGAAGTCATAGAAAGTGGTATAAGACTTTTACTAAAGATGTTCTGGAACAGAGACATAAATGAGATCTATATTAGTCAGGTAGGGCCTCGACATTGGTAAAGGGGTTCTTAACTTTAATCTAGACTTGCTTTCTAATTCATGAACCATAAAACTTTCTTTCAATGTGTGGAGAAATGTCTGTTATGAATAACTGGTTTAGGAATAAGAAGCAACCAACAGGAATAAGTGAACACTTTTCTGGATAAAGAGTTCTGTGGCTACTCCTTAATATCATTAATTCAGTGATTAAGCTGTTCAATCAAATGCCCTACAAGTGAGGCACTTCTTAGGTAGAAAGCAAGCTGCATGGTGTCTTAGTTAACATTCATACAAATGATATGGAAGAGAGTACAGGGGAAACTGCCAAGTTTGCAGATGGCATTCAGCTCTTTCAGGGATTAAAATGCCAAGCTGATTAGGGGTAAACTGAAAGAAGATATGGACGTGGGCAGAAAAGTGGCAGAGGAGTTTTAATGTGACTAAGTGTAAGAAAACACATTCAAGGGAAATGATTTTATCACAGGATCACCCAGTAAAGAAAAATGAAAGGAAAAAAAGACACCAGTTCTGTATGTCCTCATAGACAAAACCTAAAAAGATTGTGAAAGGTTAAAAAAATGTTGGGTATCATCAGAAAGTTTATTAGAAACCCAACATAAAGGCTTTCTTACACTCTGACCTAGTCTTGTACAAGCTGTAGGACTTTTCATATTTCTGACCGAGCGTGTTATGTCCACTTACCTAAAAACAAATGATACAGTGAAAGTAAAAATGGCCCAGGGAAAAATGGAACAAAATGTGCATGCTCGGATTTTGGGAAAGGCTGAAGAAGACACTATTTCAACTAAGAAATTGTGTCTTCTTCAGCCTTTAAAGGTAAAGATTCAAAGGGGACAGACATGAATAAGGGAGGGAAAGAGAACACTGAATGACCACATATGTCATTCATCCCAAATAACCTATTAATCTTACGAAATTTCATGCCTTATAGGGAAGTCATCTTAATGCTACTGGTTTATAGTAAAATAAGGCTTAGCTAAACTAAGTGACTTGCTTAAAGGTAGCAGTTAATAGGTGGCAGAGCTAGTAAAATTAAATTTCAGGGCTTCTGATGATCAAATTTAGAGACTGTTTACTTTCTCAGATCGGGACTGTGCACTATTCATTTTTGTATTCCCAATACTTGTCATATTATTTGACACATGGTGGATGCCCAGGCAATGTTTATGGAGTTAATGAATTGAATATAGCTAGACATTTGGAAGTTAATATCGGAGAGTTCAGCCATGCTCATTGTGAAGGAGTCCTGGGCTTGTAGGTTTCTAAGGATACCTACATAGTCCATTTCTCCGGAGTTTATGTTACTCCCTCAGGTTATTTGTGGGAAGACTTTCATAGCCTTAGGAGGCAGATGAGACTCCTTAAGAAAAACAGCAATCTCAAAGCTCTGAAAATGACTAATTTCTGAGTAAACACCCCAGTTGTGACTTGATTTGTAAACACCAAATCACTTTTTCTGAGATTTTTCTGAAGATCTCTATTTTGGGGAATAATTAAATGATCCAGTATAGCCAGATAACAAGATTATCAAGTGCAGAAAAAAAAAAAAAAAAAGGAATCCTGTAACTCAGAACACATGATGGGAAGATTAGATGCATTTGTCTGTAATTATAGCAGAGCTACAAACAGAATGCTTTGGAGTCATGGGACAGATTCTCTTTCCATGACTGGCTTATAAAATTAAATCAGGCTGATTTGATTTTGGAGCAAAATGGGTCAGTTAGGAAGTTTGCTTTAGAGAAACATTAAGCAAATATAATTTTTAAAATATACGGATTTATTTTATGCTAGATAAACACGATTTCTAGCATTGACAGATCTCTAAATTTAACTCCAGTGTAGGGTCACAAATCATACCCACAATCATGACTACCATCAAAGACACACATTCCCATCCATTTTTAGCAGACTAGATACAGAAGAATGTTCTTTATAATCTGGTCCCACCCTTCTATTTCTAATTTATCTCCTATTATTTCCCTCATCCAAGATAGCTGCAAAGTTTTTGTATGACTTAGAAAAAGTCATACAAAGTCATACAAAGTCTCCTTCCTCCAGATGGATACACTCCTGTACTGCGGTACTTAACTTGACAAAAAGAACATGGGGCTGAGTTTCATTCCCCACTAGTTTCCTCATTCAAATGCCTTTGTCTGGTGAAAAGCCTGCACAAGCATATGTAGGAGCACTGTCCAACCACCATTCAGACACTGAATGGTACTACAACATCAATCTGCCATTAAGACATTGTTTCCCAACTACCTCTAATCAAACTGCTGCCTCTGTGCTTTGGTCCGCTTAGAAATCACCCCTTTCGGGGTGCCTGGGTGGCTCAGTTGGCTGAATGTCCAACTCTTGGTTTCTGCTCAGGGCTGTGGTCTCAGGGTTGTGAGATCAAGCTGTGTTGGGCTCTGCAGGCAGCTTGGATTCTGCTTGGGATTCTCTTCCTCCCCCACTTCTCCTCCCCTCACTTCTGTGCTCTCTCTCTGAAATAAAGAAATAGAATCTTCAAAAAAAAAAAAAGAAAGAAAGAAATCACCCTTTTTTCACAATAGCCAAGATATGGAAACAACCTAAATGTCCACTGATGGGCAAATGGATAAAGGAAATGTAATGTATACATAAAATGGAATAGTTATTCGGCCTTTAAAAAGGTAATTCTGCCATTTGCAACATGGATGAACCTAGAGGACATTATGCTAAGTAAAATAAGCCACACACAGGTAAAAACTGCATGATCTCACTTACATGTGGAATATAAAATTGTCAAACTCAGAAGCCAAGAGTAGAATGGTGGCTGCCAGGGGCTTGAGAGGGAAAAATGAGATGTTGGTCAAAAACTCCAAAGTTTCAGTAGGTAAGATAAATGAGTTTTGGAGTTCTAAAACTCATTATGGTAACAACGCTTTATTATATACTTGAAGCCTGTGGAGAATTCATTTTTTTAAGATTTTATTTATTTATTTGAGAGAGTAAGCAAGCGAGCGAGAGAGCACAAGTATTGGGGAGAGAGGCAGAGGGAGAAGGAGAAGCAGACTCCCCAAGTGAGCAGGGGGAGCCACTCTCAGGGCTCAATCCCAGGACCCTGGAATCATGTGAACCGAAGGAGATGCTTAACCAACTGAGCCACCCAGGTGCCCAAAATCTGCTGAGAGTTCTTAACACACACACACACACACACACACACACACACACACACACACACACACAGTAATCTCAAAGGATATTTATGCATCTATTGGGATCATAATGTTTTTCTTATTACACTTGCTGCTGTGGTGAGTTACAGTGACAGATACTCAAATGTTACATGAACTTTGAGTTCCCGGGATGAACCCCATTGGGTCATCATGCATGATCCTTTTTATATATCATTGGATCCAATTCACTAAAATGTTGTTAAGTGGGCGCCTGGGTGGCTCAGTGGGTTAAGCCACTGCCTTCGGCTCAGGTCATGGTCTCAGGGTCCTGGGATCGAGGCCCGCATGGGGCTCTCTGCTCAGCAGGGAGCCTGCTTCCCTCTCTCTCTCTCTGCCTGCCTCTCCATCTACTTGTGATTTCTCTCTGTCAAGTAAATAAATAAAATCTTTAAAAAAAAAAAATGTTGTTAAGTATTGTTGAATCTATGTTTACTGGGGACTTTGGTTTGTGACTTTGGTTTGGTGTCAGAGTAATAATGATGACTTCACAGAATGAGTTGGGGAGTAAGAGTGTTTGTGGAATTTGTATTATCTCTACCAAAAATTTTAGGAGAATTCACCTGTGAAGTCTATTTCTACTTTTTTCCAGCCTTTAGATCTAAGAATAAGTTACTTTATTATATAATGTCCTTTTTCATACCTAATTAGATTCTATTAATATGTTACAAAGAATGACTGCATCTAAATTTGTAAGTGGAATGAGACAAATAATTTTCTCTTTGCTCTTAGCCAAATTATTGTTAAGTTTATTTTAGCCTCAACCAAACTGGATGGGCAGTCTCCTGTTTTCTTTTTGGGTACAAATTTTATGAATTATCTTTGCAGGTATCCTATTAAGGACCACTTGAAAAATAATGTTAAAAAAAGAGAAAGAAATCCCCTCTCCTCATTCTTCAAAGTCCAAAACAAGTTCTGCCTCCCTTATGAATCTTCCCTGTCTTCCTCTCCAATGGTGGTTTTTCTTCCCTCTGAAAGTTCTGTCTGAAACCCATTCACTTGTCACATTAGAAAGACACAGCTTTGTATAATCCACTGATTTTTCATTTAAGTATGCCTTTTCCTACTGTATCAGTATCTTCTGATCTACTGTATCTTCTGAAGGTGCATACTGTTTATATTTCTTTCCTACTCCCCAACCACTCTCTCTCACACTCACATCAGCCTTAACCAAAGCCTGGTTGGGATAGTTAATTTCATCTGTCAATTTGATAGGACCACAGGTGTCCAGATATTTGGCTAAACATTATTCTGGGTATGTCTGTGAAGGTGTTCCTGGATGATATTAACATTTGAGTCAGAACTGAGTAAAGTAGATTGCCCTCCCCAATGTAAGTGCACCTAATCTGATCCACTGAACACCTGAATAGAATAAAAGATGGTGGGGATGCCTGGATGGCTCAGTAGGTTAAGCATCTGCCATCAGCTCAGGTCATGATCCCGTGGCCCTGGGATCAAGCCCCACATTGGGCTCCTTGCTCAGCAAGGGTCCTGCTTCTCCCTCTTCCTCTGCCTGCTGCTCCCCCTGCTTGTGCACACACACACACACACACACTCTCTCTCTGTGTCAAATAAATAAAATCTAGAAAGAAAGGAAGGAAGGTAGGAATGAAAGATAGATAGATGGAGATGGAGTAAGGAAGAATTCACTGTCTCTGCCTGTCTTCGAGCTAGGGCATCAGTCTTCTGCCTTTGGACTCAGACTGAAACTTATACCATCAGTTTTCTTCGTGCTTGGGCCTTCAGACTTGGACTGGAACTCTCCAGGGTATCCAGTTTGTTGACAGATCTTGGGACTTCTCAGTTTCCATCAATGTGTGAGTGAACTCTTTATAATAAATCTCTTTATCTACTTACCCACCTACGTATCCTTCTATATACTCACTCTACTGATCTACAGATAAATATATATAGAAATAATGTATAGAAATATATATTATCTATTGTCTATGTAGTTATTTCCTATTTATGTTATCTATATGTAGATATAGTTACATAGACAGAGATATCTATCTCCTTGGACTGCTGAAGCAAAATTCCATAGACTGGGTGCTTAAACAATAGACATTTTTGCTGAGAAGTCTAGATCAAGGCATAGCCTATTCAGTAAGACCCTCTTCCTAGTTTGCCGAGACCCACCTTCTAGCTGTGTTCTTATAGTGGTGTTCTCATATGGTAGAGAGAGAGTAGTACACTCTGTTCTTGTTTTTGTTTTTTAAAAGATTTTATTTATTTATTAGAGAGAGAGAGCAAGAGCAGGAGGAGGTGCGGGGTGGGGGAGAGGGAGAAGGAAAGGCAGAGGGAGAACCAAAGGGAGAAGGAGAAGCAGACTCCCTGCTGAGCGGGGAGCCCACACCAGGCTTGATTCCAGGACCCAGGGATCATGCCATGAGTGAAAGGCAGATGCTTAACTGACTGAGCCACCGGGCATCCCTGTTTTCTTCTTATAAAGACATTAATCCTAGCACGGGGGCTTCATCTTCAAGACCTCATCCAAACCTAACTACCCTCCAAAGGCCCCATCTCCAAATACCATCACACTGGAAGTTAGAACTTCATCGTATGAATTTGGAAGGGGGTGGATGGGTGGGGGACATGGGACACACACACACACATTCCATCCTATAACAAAATCTTTAATAAAGACCTGTTGCTTGATTCCTGGCAGAGGACATCCACCCATCTGAAACTTGAGGGAATGTGGAACCACAATACATAAAATAGTATCATATAAGAATACACAGTACTGGGTGTCTAGGTGGCTCAGTGGGTTAAGCCTCTGCCTTCGGCTCAGGTCATGATCTCAGGGTCCTGGGATCGAGTCCCATATCTGCTCTCTGCTCAGCAGGGAGCCTACTTTCCCTTCTCTCTCTGCTTGCCTCTCTGCCTACTTGTGATCTCTGTCTGTCAAAAAAAAAAAAAAAAAAAGGAATACACAATACTATATGTTCATCAATGTCAAAAGCAAATAGCCATTTACAGCTTTCAGCTGAAATATATACTTCCTGAATCACAAAGAAGAAAGAGTACCTTTTCCACTGTGTTACAAAGAAACGAGTTATTCATGCCAACTCAGAAATTTTGCATTTCAGTCAGTTGCCAAGTGGTACGGCTCAGTGGAAAAAGCATGGATTTTAAAGCCAGAGTAACCTGCGTTTAAGTCAGATCCTCAATTTACTACCCGAATTTGGGCTCTTTATTTCTCTGTATCTTTACCTATTGGATAAAGATAATACCTATTTCTAAAGTTTGTTAGATTTAAATGACCCTGCCTTTAATGTGTTCCTCAAACATGCTAAATTTATCATCTCTTTTGGGCTTTTGCACCTGTTGCAGGATATTTCCTTCCCCTAGATCTTTGCACATTCTGTTGCTTCTTACTATCTGAATCTCAGTTTATGCATCACCTCCTCAGTTATGTTTTTCTAGATTACCTGAGCTAAAGTAGTCTCCTTCCCTCCCAGTTATTCTGTCTTCATTATCTTCAAAGACATTATTTTTATTTAAAAATTTCCTTGAGGGGTGCCTGGGTGGCTCAGTCAGTTGAGAGTCCAGTGTTGGGTTGTGGGTCAGATCATGATCTCATGGGTTGTGGGATGGAGCCCAGAGTTAGGCTCTGTGCTCAGTGGGAAGCCTGCTTAAGGATTCTCTCCCTTTGCCCCTCCCCCAACTCTCTCCAATAAATAAATAAATCTTTTTAAAAAATAATTTCCTTGACTATTTATTTATTATATACCTCTGCAATCAAAATGTAAGTTACATGACAACAGTGACCTTGCTGTCATGGTACCACTGTGTCAATCCTATGTCCAGCTCTCTTATAATATCTGGTACATGCTAGGTGCCAGATAATATTTGTCAAATGACTATAAGTATGTAAAGCACCCATTCACACATTGTAGGTACTTTTCTTCCCCCTTTCTATATAAAAATCACTGGGTTAAACAATGTACTTGCGTGAGTCCTTTGAAATGGAGAGCATTTCAACAAAATGGATCCTTTGTTTGAATGTTGATCAGGCATTTATAATTATTGACAGAAATATGGTCATTACTCTGTTTGATGAGACCATCCTCTGTCTTAATGATCTAATTTAGGTACAAATCAACACACTAGTTATTTAATAAAACTTTAATAAATTTAATAAAACTTATTAATATTAATATTAATATTGGTATTAATATTATATTATATTACTAAGACAATATACTAGTGTTTATAAGACTTTACTCTCATATGAGACTTTAATAACTTAATAACTCAGCCTTCCAAAAGGGAAAATTTTGTTTAGAGGCCTTTTATTTAGGAGGAAACAGAGGCCCAGAGAGGGGAAACACTTGACTAATTCAAGGTCATACACTGAGTTTGAGGTAGACTGCATTCCCTTTCCATTCCACCATGCTGCCCCCTTACAGCAAGAAAGGCAACTCTTCCCAAAATCAAGGAACACTGGAATTGAACAGAGATCCCTAAGTGACATTATAAGATGTGGAAACTAAGGACTTGAGTCCATTCATAATTTGTGAAATTATGATATAGAATATCAACAGCTATGCATTACAGAAGCGTAAGTTTTACTTATTTTTCTCACTTTACTGATACATTGATTCTGTTTGTGATACTGCATAACAGTTCATACAGCAAATTGCCGGAAGGAAATAAGAAAAGAGCTTTCTTCATTCTGTTATCATTAGCAAAGGAGGTTTGACCCTCATTTCCTGGTCCAAGTAAAAACTGCCATGGCTGGTATTTTCAGCCTACTCACCACAATGGCTCAGTAGAAACATCCCTGTACCTCAAGGCAACAATACTTTAGATTTCCAAATCCAAACCCAGGTGGCACATTCCATTCTACAATTTTCCAACTGGCACCAATTCAGGGGGAGATATTACTCACCAGAATAGTTATTAACAACTGAATTTTGGCAGGTTTGTGAGAATAACTGGCACTGTCCTAGAAGAGATATGCCATAGGTTTCCAGATGCACCCAAGTTTAGCAACATGGAACCACACATAGTCTGAATGGAAAAATGGACGTTAAATTTTAAATGGTATCCTTTCATTTATATAGGGAAAGAAACTGAGGCTTAAAGAGGAACAGTGACCAAGGTCATGTGGTAGGAAACCCATGGAAGGTAATTATGCTCACTACTATATCACCAGTGTACAAAAGAACCCTGTGGGAATGGTCATCACTTCTCAATTCAATGCTCTTCTTGTTATACCAAGTTTTGTCCAGAATGGACCTGGATAGACGCTTATGCCTTGGTATAGCAGTGGAAAGATATAGGGTATTGTTCTGGCTCTCTTCTCCTCAATGAATTTGTCCATACTTTCAGCCACCTCTCATGATTCATTGAAATGCTCCTCACATTTAACAAGTCCAAAGGAGTAGTTTTAAAAATCAACTCAAACTGATTAAAAACCCAGTTCATTTTTACTTAGCACTAGATACATTCCTTTGAAAAGGAGTTTATTATTCAGGGCTATTATAATGAAATATATTCTATAAACCCTTAAAAATATTCTCATCATTCATTCAACAAAGATTTATTAGATTAGGTATCTACTATTCGTCCAACAATATGCAAAGCACTGGGTAGGGTGTAGGGAAAGGAAAGACTATAGACCTCACTCAGCTCTGGCACAAAGAATAAAAATTACTGTTAACAGCAGTAGAGTAGATTATTTACCACAGAGCCCAAGCACCAGAATTATATTAACTAGAGTAAAATTAATAATAGCTAATATTTATTAAGTACTTAGTAAGCAGTAGTTACTGTGCTGACTTTATATACTCTATGAATAAATGCTCATATCAATCATTTAAGGTAGATAACATTATCTCCCAATCTTAACAGATAACTAAGGCACAGAGAGATTAACTTGTTTAAGTCATACAACTACTGAGTGGTGGATTCAGGGTATATGACTATGATTGCAGAGCAGATCTTATTAACTACTTCACAGGACTTCTAAAATATGAAATTATTCAAAAAGAATTTTAAAGAGTAGTCACTTCTGAAAATTTCACAATTTACTAATAATTTTCTAAGATATTCACTTTTTAAAAAAGGATTTTTTGAGAGAGCAAGCACAAGCTGGAGGGAGGGGCAGAGGGAGAAGCAGACCCCCTGCTGAGCAGGAAATTGACAAGGGGCATAACATGGGGTTTAACATGAGGCTCCATGTGGGGCTCAATCTCAAGCTGAAGGCAGACATTTAATTGAATGAGCCATGCAGGTGCCCCTAAGATACTCACTTTTATGCATCCTTTTAAAACTTGTACTTTTGACTAAATAAAATTTTGCAATAAAAACAATTGAACATAAGAATTTCTATTATTTTAAAATCTTTTCCTAAGAAGTATGACTTTTGTAATAAAAACACAGCTTTAAAAATAGATACTTATACAGAACAGTAAAGACAACCAACACCTTTAGATACAATTTGGTAACTTTCTCACTAATAATCAACCATTATAAATATTAATTCTTTCTTTCCCTGGCAGATTTCAAAGGAAAAACTTGTCTTCATCAGGCTTCTACATAATTCTACAATTCTTGAAATGAAATATTTCAGTTTCTTTTTATTTTTCTCCTTACTTTTTTTTTCAGTTTCTTTTTAGTTATGACATATACACTTTAAAAAATCCTTTATTTCTTTCATCACACCTTACATGATAAAATATCTCTTTAAAATTCCTTGTGCTCATTGGGGATTTGTTTTTTGATGGATATAGATATTCAATTTTACAAGATAAAATTGTTCTGGAGATTGGTTGTACAACAATGTGAATATACTTAACACTCCTGAACTGCACACTTAAAAATGGTTTAGATAGTAAATTTTATGTTATGTGTATTTTATGACAATTAAAAATAAAAATTCCTTGTGCTCTTTTGGAGCTAAGATATTTAACCTTTAAAGATATTGTTAATTTAGAACAGATAAAGTCCTAAACATTCTGTATGATTTTCTGTTTGTCCTATAATAGAGAAAAGAGTGATAAATTCTGACTATAGTGTGAATGGGAGAAATTTTGTATAGTTAGAAATTCATCTAAATTACACTTTCTTTATATGTAAATATGGCATATTTACATATAAAGAAACATATTTACATATGCTTCCTCCTCTCTCTCTCTGCCTGCCTCTCTGCCTACTTGTAATCTCTCTCTGTCAAATAAATAAATAAAATCTTAAAAAAAAAAAAAAAAGAAAGGGCATTTCAAGTAGAGAATTGGCTTAAACAAAAGTATTATAGCATGAAAGTGTAATTCACAAAACCTGCTAAGTGGTCGTGTGGTTATGATATAATATAGGATATGCATATGTCAGAGAGGAAGTGACAGGGCATAGGGATAGACTGAAAGGAAGGATGGAGCCAGTTCCTTACTTCCTGGTTTGCCAATGGTCAGGAGAGCGGCCTCTGAAGACTGTGAATCAAATAATTTGGAATTTGGGTAATGATGAAACAGACACCTTGATAGTACTGTCTTGAAGGGAGGTTTCTCCCTGAATATTGTTTATATCCCAGATTCCAGCTTCTGTATTTTGGGGATTTTCCCAAATTTTCCTACACTTCCCATGTGTAGGAAGCTTAAAACTAGATCAACAAATTCCACTTCCCACCCCAATGTAAGGATGGATTCTACAATGTTCATAACAAGGGAACTCAGAAAAATTACCATTTTTCAGGGGTTTTGTTTTTGTTTTCATTTTCAGTCAGTTGATTTTTAAACTGAACCAAATATTGGGGTTTGCTGTGTGGTTTTGGCTCTGCCCACATAAAACCAGTCTGTTCCTTTTTTGTACATGTCTGCCTTGTTGGGGACAGTGAAAAGGCCTTCTTGAGTCTTCATATCTTCAAGCTACACTGCCACTATTTTCTCTCAAACAGCGTCACCCTGAAGCCTCCTCTTTGATGCTCCAGTTTATGTCATAAGGGCATGATGACTAGAACATAATGAAATCTTCTGGATTGGTCAGATCAAACCTGAGCTAAACAACAAATATTGGAAGTTAGACAAATCTGAGATTTTGTTCAATGCTGTTTTCTCTTGGCAAATTACCACTTAAAGAAAAAATGATTTTGGAAAAATGCCAAGTCAGTGTATTTCTTTAAAGTTACACATTTTAATCGGTCACAGTGGTATCTGTCTAAATTTCTGCCATCATTTTATCTCATGCCTTACAGTGAGAAAAATAAACTTAACTAGAATTAGTTATACACATAATTACACACTCTTCTAAGGTTATACACATTTCTGCAAATTTAAGTTCACTATTTGCCTAAATGAAGAAAGATTTCAGCACACAGAAATATTTTAAAACTGCTATGACAAATATCTGTTTATCTCACTACCAAGCTTTGTCAATCTTAATATTTTTCTGTTTTTCTCAGATTAAAAAAAAAAAAAAAGAAATACAAGATTTGCTGTTGAAATTTCTTGCACCTTCCTCCTCAGTTTCATCCCCCTACCTCCCCAGGAACAACTATTCTGAATTCATTTGTATTAATTCCATATACATATTTATACAGTTTTACTACATGTATATACTATACATAGTACTCTTTTGCCTGTTTGGGGGCTTTATATAAGTGGTACTATTTTCTATCTACCTGCCTTCGAGCAGCATTTTTCCACTCAATGTTGCAATTTTTACGTATACTCATGGTAATACATAAAAAATGCTGGTTCATTTACTTTCATTGTTTGAATATATCAAATTTATTTTAACTTTTTCCCCAATGATGGACAACTGGGTTATTCTGAATGTTTGCTATTACAAAGTATGCAGAATTCATCTTTCTTGTATGGGGTCCCTGGTGCAAGTCTGGCAATTATCCCTTTAATTAATTATCCCTTTAATAGTCCGGCAATTGCACATTTTATTTTTATTGTGTGGTTACCCTCAACTCTTCTTTTAACATGCATACTTTACTTTTAAAGTATGAATTTAATCAGTAGCTCTCCTATCCTTCCAAATTTTAGTGTGCTTTAACCCTGATCACTCCTCTTTTCTCTTTACTCCCCTCCCATGTCACTTATCACTATTGCCCAATATTTCAATTTCACTTTATTTTCATATTCCCTAAATTAGTCATTATTTTTGTTGTTATTTCATACTGTAAAGTTGTTCTATTGTTTTTTGATTTACTCATTTGTTTGTCAATTTCTCTGCTCACTGTTGCTTTTCTCATGTTACTACTTCCTTCTAATTTTCTCCTTCCTGAACAATATTCATTTTGAGTACTCCTTTCAGAAATGGTCTCTGAGTTGTAAACTTGATGTCTTTATCTGTCTAAATTTATTTCCATTTTACCCTTACTCTTGAATTAAGGTTTAAGTAGGTGGAAAATTCTAGATTGTGTGGGTTTTTTACTCCCTCTAAGCTTTTGAGGACATCACTCCTTTGTTTATTTTGTTACTATTCTCAGTTTGCAATTTCTAGTAGGTTATCTCTTCTATCTTTGGATGCCCTGAAGATCTACCTTTTGTCTTTGTAGTTATGCAGTTTCACTAAAGAATGTTTAGAAGTGGCTTTATTGTAATTTATCCTTTGGAATTCAAAGACCTAATTGAGATCTTTCATCAATTTTGGAAAAATATCAACCATTACTTCTGAACATTGCCTCTTTCCATTTTCTCCTTCTAAAACTATTATTAAACATATATTGGATCTTCACATTCTATCTTCCTTGTCTCTTAACTTTGTTTTCATATTTTTCTTCTCTTTGTCTCTGTGAAGGTTATTATATATAATTTCTGCCTTAACTTCCAATTCACCATTTTTTTCCTTCAGCAGTATCTAATCTCCTGTTTAAACAGTGTATTATTTATTTTTTAATTTATTTATTTGACAGAGAGATGAGCACAAGTAGGCAGAGCAGCAGTGGAGGGAGAGGGAGAAGCAAGCTCTCTGCTGAGCAAGGAGCCCAATGTGGGGCTCGATCCCAGGACCTTGGGATCATGACCTGAGCCAAAGGCAGGTGCTTAGCCAACTGAGCCACCGAGGTGTCCCTTATGTTTTTAATTTTAATGACTATGTTTACGTCTTTTTTATTTTTAGAAACTCTATTTGTCACATATGCCTCATAGCATGTTTTAAATTATGTTTTGTCCTTAATAATTTTATTTTTTAAAGATTTTACTTAATTATTTGACAGACAGAGAGAGAGAGAAAGAGAGAGAAAGCACAAGCAGGAGAAGCAGCAGGCAGAGGGAGAGGGAAAAGAGAACAGGCTCGCCTGAGCAGGGAGCCCGACGTGGGCCCAGGATCATGACCCACGTTGAAGGCACATGCTCAACCAACTGTGTCACCCAGGCCTCCCCTTAATAATTTTAAATATATTAATTTTATAGATCTTTTTATCATCTTATAGATCTCATGTCATCTTAAGAAAGTTCGTGTTTTCTTCTGCTAAACATCCCAGGGTATTGTTGGTTGGGCATACTCTTTTGTTATCAACTTGGAGAACCTCAGACTACCCAAGCAGTATAAATCTAAACTCCAAACCCAATTTAAGATAGACCTATGGTTTTGAATTCTCACAGAGAGCCTCTTTTTTGTTGTTGTTGTATCTAGAGCATAGGCTGAGATAGACAACTTTCTTGTGTCCATGTGTTAATGAGATTTTTTTCTAACCATCATTTTACTTAAGTCCAAGGCTCACTTGTAGGTCTCAGTGTCTCATGAAGATCCACATCTCCTGTTCTTGTGTTGGTATTAAAATCCAAGTCCCAAGGTTACCAAAACAGATAACCCAAGACGCCTGATAGGACATCATGTATAGACTTACTACTCAGTCTATCTCCTTTTTTAGCCTCTGAAGAGTCCCTTACTTTCTTGCAAATTTAGTCGTGTATTTTAAAGAATGTTACAGGTTTTTTTCTTTTTTATTCAGAGCTGTTAGGGGTTTAGTGGGTGGAAAATTTTCAGATTACTGAGCTCAAATTATTGCTGGAAACAGAAATAAGATTATCCTCTTTTTCTGAGCTTCAGATAGGAAGCTCAAAGCAACTTCAATTCAGCAAACATTTATTGATCACTTACTGTGATTATTAAATTTTACATGTCAGCTTGGTTAGGTTGTAGTGCCCCATTATTTGGTCAAATGCTTGCCTAGATGTTGCTGTGAAGGTAATTTGTAGATGCAATTAATATCCACAACCAGTTGACTTTAGGTAAAGGAGGTTATCCTTCATAATTGTGTGTGGGCCTCATCCTATCAGTATAAAAACTTAAAAGCAAAACCTGAGGTTTCTCAGAGAAGGAATTCTGCCTCAAGACAAACACAGAAATCCTGCCTGAGTTTCCAGCCTGAGGGCTTACCTTACAGATTTCACTCAAGTCTACAATAGCAATTCTTGCCTGAGTTCCTTAAAATTCATTAAATTACATTTGATCCAATTCCTTAAAATAAATCTATGTATCTATATAATTCCTATTGGTTCTGTTTCTCTGGAAAACACTAGCTGATATATCTATTATGAATTAAGCCCTGTGAAGGACAAAAATCTAAGACTCAAACCCTATCCCTGCTTTCACACAACTTGTAGTTTAGTGGTAGACAGTTTTTTTAATGTAATAGTATAGAAGTATTAAAATAATACAAAAATCATTTATTCATCTATCCTACAAATATTTATTAAGCATCTGCTTTTAATAAGACTTTGTTAAATGCTGGAAATAGAAAATGTAAGTCATAGCTTTCTTGGAACACTCTCTGGTGTGGGAGTCAGATACAGATAGATAAAATACAGTGCATAAGTACAATGAGAGAGATAGGTATATTCTATTATGGGAGTAGCCTAACTCAGCTTGGAAGGGTCAAGAGAGCCATCCTGAAAAAAGTGTTGCCTATGCCTGTCCTAAATTTAAATGGGAGTTAGCCAGGCAAAAGTAAAGTAAAAATTTGGGTAGGGAATTGTGGGTAAATTAACAGCATAACCGAAGCTACGAAAGTGAGAAACAAATGGTATGTACAAAGTTGCTGTACATAAAATATGAGGCAGGGAATGATGGGAGATGTGGCTAACTTTATAAAACTACAATAGAGGGAGGCGGCATAAGGTTGGAAATTGAGAAAGACTTGTTTCTTTTTCTAAAGATTTTATTTATTTATTTGAGAGAGAGAGAGTGAGCAAGAGAGAGGGAGTATGAACAGAGGAGTAGAGGTAGAGGGAGAAGCAGATTTCCCGCTGAGCAGGGACTCTGGGATCACGACTTGAGCCAAAAGCAGATGCATTAACAGACTGAGCCACCCAGGTACCCGTTGAGAAAAATTTTCTTAAAGAAGGTGGCCTTTAAGTTTCATCTGGAAGGGCAAATAATATTTTAACAGGTGAAGGTGAGGAGGAAGGGAAGAAAACAGAATACTCTGGGAGAAAACATAGGATGCATGAAGGGGACACTGGAAAATAATACCACAGAGGTAAACCATGGCCAGACAACAGAGAGCTTTGAATGACTGATGACTCCTGAAGTAGAGGTTTGGATGTGTTCCCTCCATCTTTGAAAAAAAAAGTGGGGGGAGGTACCACCTGGATGGCTCAGTCAGTTAAGCATCTGCCTTCAGCTCAGGTCACCATCCCTGGGGTCCTGGGATCAAGCCCTAAGCTTCTCCCTTTGCTTCTACTCCTTACCCCTCTACCCATGTGCTCTCTCTCTTTCTATGTGTATGTGTGTGTGTGTGTGTGTGTGTATAGTTTTATAAAATTAGTCACATCTCCCAAATATATATATATGGTATATATATATGATATATATCTCATATATATATATGGTTGTAGAGACATCTGGGTGGCTCAGTTGGTTAAGCATCTGCATTCAGCTCAGGTCATGATCCCAGGGTCCTAGGGTTGAGCCCTAGAGGGCTTCTCCCTCTGCCTGCAGCTCCCCTTGCTTGTGCTTTCTCCCTCTCTTTCACACAAATAAATAAATAAAATCTTAAAATAGATAGATAGATAGATAGATGTATTCCCTCAGGTAGTGGCTAGAGGCCTGTGAAAAACAGAAGCTAGTGAGGAAATTGCGGTTATAAACACCTACCACCTCCAAGGGCTTGGAAGGCCCTGAAAGACACACCTGGCTGTGGCATTCAGCTGCCTCTGAAAGACACAGCCAGACTAGCCAAGGGACAGGAAACATCTGTGCCACCATGACCTGCCTGAATCCGCTCTCTCCCTATTCTTCTTGGCACTACAAAAACTGGGAACAGAACAAAGGCTAAGGCAAGCCCCAGCCTGGGTTCTAGAGAAAAACAATAACAGGAGGGGGCCAACATGACTTACTAGAGGAGAAGAAGAGGTGGACCCTGTCAGATCTCATCAAGGAAAGTAAAATAAAAGACTCATTGTTACTGTTTTCTCCCCTTGGGAAATGAGGCTCCAAACAGTAAATTATGGTTCAAAGCACACTGACCTGGAAGAAAATCTGGGTTCTAGTCCAGATCCTGTCACTAGCTTGTTGTATGGATTAGACAAGTTGTTTCACTTCTCTAGGTCTCTGTTTACCCATTTATACTGTGAAGGAGTTGAACCCTATTAGTGTTCACAAACCATTTTTGTGGAACCCAAACTAACTCTAGGAACCTCTAGCCCTATTTCACTGAAGCAGCTCCATTTTATATACAGAGTTGTAACTAAAGCTTTGTTTAAAAAAAAAAATTCAGCTACTTTAGAAAGTATGAAGACCCTTGGATGTGAATCTCTAAGATCATTTCTTACTTTCTTTTCTTTTCTTTTTTTTTTTTTTAAGATTATTTATTTATTTATTTGAGAGAGAGCATGAGCAAGGAGAAGGTCAGAGAGAGAAGCAGACTCCCTGTGGAGCTGGGAGCCTGATGTGGGACTCGATCCCGGGACTCCAGGATCATGACCTGAGCCGTCTAACTTCAGGATTCTATGACTTTGTGGTTTCACATTAAGTTGCTGTTAGGAAGTTCCCTCCTTAAGGTCAACTGTGGCTGAGAGTGAATAAGAAACTCCTAGTGAAGGAAAAGTCTGGACAGAGTGTAAGGGCAGGTATGAAGGCAAAAAGAACAGGGAAATTAACCTGGGAGAAACTTTAGGAATTGAGTAGGCAGTTAAAGAGCCAAGTCTAATACACTCTGAAGGCTTTCCCAACATAGGTAAAATCAGACAACTTAAAAAGTTACTAAAGAAAGGGCTTCGGGGAGCCTGGGTGGCTCAGTGGGTTAAGCCTCTGCCTTCGGCTTAGGTCATGGTCTCAGGGTCCTGGGATCGAGCCCCACATCGGGCTCTCTGCTCAGCGGGGAGCCTGCTTCTCCCTCTCTCTCTGCCT
The DNA here is from genome assembly GCF_030435805.1 of Mustela lutreola. NCBI lineage: Eukaryota > Metazoa > Chordata > Mammalia > Carnivora > Mustelidae > Mustela > Mustela lutreola. Next base: position 53,981,421 of record NC_081291.1, on the reverse strand, counting down.
GCCTCTCTGCCCACTTGTGATCTCTCTGTCAAATAAATAAATAAATAAACTTAAAAAAAAAAAAAAGAGCTTCTGGAAAGAAACTGTAGAATATGGTTTAAAATTCTGGCTATTTAAAAAAATAAAAATAAAATTCTGGCTATTTGTTTTCCTGTAAATAATTAAAACCACAAATAACAAGGGTGGTCTTTATGTGCAAAAAGTATAGCTCTGTAACAAAAACTACTGTTACCATTAAAACTATCACTGTCAAGGAACAAGAAGGAGATGGGGAGGTATCCAGGAAAGGCTGATTTGTTTGTTCAATTACTTAAAAGTTATCAAATTTCTGCTAGGGGCCAGTAACTGTGTTAAGTGGCTGGGATCAGAGAAATGAATAAAATGCTATGTTTGTCCATAAGGAGTACAGAATTTACTAGAAGAGACAGACACATAAGTAACATGAGATGGAAATCTCAGTTCAAAAGAGCTGAATATTCACAGAGAAAGAAAGGCATGGTATAAGGAACAGTAGCTGATTTCAAATAGTAGCTAGTAGAGAAGATAATTGCCTACCTGACCAAAAAAGAATACCTGGCACTTAGAAAGAAAAGAAGTCTGGTTCTCTAGGGACCAAAGAAGGGGAAAATAAAAAGATCCGTTAAAGAAAGTAGCAAAGATCAGATTGAAGGTTAGAAAGCCAGAACTAAAAGGCGGGAAAAGAGGAGACTGTACATGGCTATACAGTCCAACAGAGAAGCCACCAGTCACAGGTAACTACTGAGCACCTGAAATGTGGCTAATACAAGCTGAGATGTGCTGGGAGGCAAAATACACATTCCAGCTTCAAAGACTATTATGGAAAAAAAAAAGAATGTAAACATCTCTTTAATGATTTGTTTTATATATCGATCACATGTTGAAATGAGAAAATTTCATATATACTATAATAAACTAAACAAAACATATTATTTTTACCTGTTTCCTTTTTTTTTTTTACTGTGGCTACCAAAAAATTTATTTCACAAAGGCTTACACATGCAATTTGCACTATTTTTTGGTAAGTGCTGTGTTAAAACTTTGCCAAGCCAAATGAGTAAGGTGACAGTATATCCCTATAACAGATATCCTTAGGATAAAATATGTACCCTTAAACATATTTTATACGGGGGCAACAGTGTACTAGCTACCTAATAGTCTTGCAAGCAGACAAGGTCTATAAAGGAGGGGAAAAATGGAAAAAGTCATTTTGTTTTGTGTCTAAACTATACGTGGCCGTTTCATCACAAGCACACAGGACTTTCAATAAGTTTTTCATCTTTCTATGCATGTTTCCTGATCTGTAAAATGGATGAAATCACTCTCCACTTGTCCATCTGTGTTTGTATTTTAAATTGTGTTTTCCAAAGTTTCATATACTATAATATCTCACTTACATCCTTGAGAGTTAGGCAGGGTGAAGATCATTATCCTCATTTTACAGTTAAGGCAAAAAAGGTTTATTTGCTTATGAACATAAGACTGAGTCTTTCAATCTAGGTCTTCCAACTGTTAAGGTCACTGCTCTTTCCATTTTCCTGTGCTATGTTTTGCTGTACAAATGTCACTCATCTGAGAGTTGCTGCTCTTGCTTTCATTTACCTCCTCCTGTATATATCCTATCTCCCTAATCAGATTACATTTTTTAAATGCAATATCTATGCCACATTCATCTCCATAAACAACACATCTTCTAACACTCTTCATGTAGTAGCAGCTCAGAATTAAGACTAAACAGAATGTGGCACAGAGGACCAGGATAGAGTACCCAGGAAGACCCAGGAATCCCCATTTTCCAATTCCCTCCAGAAAGGCTGACTCTTTTCCTCTAGGGAAGATGTCACTAACTTCTGGTTGGGAAGTTCTATCTTTTTCCAGAAGGGCAAAGGTAGAAAACATAGGGGAAAGGATTTAAAACTTGACAACTCTAACTGCAACCTCAAAGCAGAATTTTTAGCAGATTATATAACATTCTCTGGCACTACCCACTCAGATCATCCAGAGTGCTGTTAGTTTCAGTTCCCAATGTTATTTGGGAGGGTGGGCCAGGATATAGTTAGTTCTCTGTCCCTAGGGCCTTTAAAAACAATGAATGATAAGATATTATATGAAATAGCACTGATTGGTACAAAATTCAGGGCAGTATGTCTAAATAATTTCCAGCATTTCTTTGTAGATTTTGAAACCAGATTCAAACAAAATATGATATTCCTTTTTCTAAAGATTATAACTTGGTGAGGCACAATTTGGGGACTAAATTCCTCTATCTCAACAACATTAAAACTAAAGCACCTAGCAAAGTTGTAACTCAAAAAATATATGCTAAATAATTAGAAGAAATTGCTTTGCAGTTTTCTCTAGGAATACAGGATAGATCCATTGATCTTATATTTGGAAGCTTTTGTAATCAAGGAGAAATTACAATGATAGTACATCTTAAGTGAGTCTTTTTACATATCTATGAAGGTAGGGAAACTACCTTTTTTTTAAGTATTTTTTTTTTTAAGATTTTATTTATTTATTTTACAGATAGATCACAAGTAGGCAAAGAGGCAGGCAGAGGGAGAGGAGGAAGCAGGCTCCCTGCTGAGCAGAGAGCCCGATGCAGGGTTCCATCCCAGGATCCTGGGATCATGACCTGAGCCGAAGGCAGAGGCTTTAACCCACTGAGCCACCCAGGCGCCCCGGGAAACTACTTTTATGTAGCTTTCATCAAATATATTTATCCTATAGAAAATTCCTGGGTGAAATTGCAATGACCTTTGCTTCCTCCTGAAGTTAAACTCTAATCAAGAATGCCCTAGATTCTAAAGCTTACAGCATCATCGGTAATCACAAGAAGGAACCTCTCTAGGATGTCTGAGACTTGATTGTGGAGGAGAGCTGCTCTTTAAAGCCTCTTCCCCTCTTGGTCCATAAAACATGTAAAGCTCACTCTGAATCACAGGTCCCACAAGACTAGAAAAGGGTTTTGAGGATGGTGACTACTAAAGTCAAACCCAATGCAGGGGATATTCTGCTACTGTGGGGAAACAGTTGTCCAGCAAAAATACATTTACGACCCATCACTGACCAATCACAAAACCAGGGTGAGGTCATAGCCACTATTCTCTCAGGTCATCTTATTTTTCTCTCTGTATTACTAGTTACCGTTCCCTCTCTCAGCTGTGTCCCCATTCTCTTCCCCTCTTCTCCCAAACTTTGTCTCTGCTCCCCCTTTCCATACTGGCAATCAGACACACAGCATCCTCACAAAAAAATCCCTAGTTCCAAGCCCAGAAATCTGATTAAGGAGGAGTTTGTCATTTCCTTTTCCCAGGAACTCAGGAAGATCCCCAGTTTTTCTAACTGGAGGCTAAGGGTTTATTATTGTTAGTGTTCAATTAATCTAGGCCAATCCAAAAAGCCAGCTCTCTAAAAAGAGCTGACATACAGTTCCATGAATCAGCTTATAAGCTCAGTCCATCTTCTCCAGGCTTGGTTAACCCTCTGATCCTGACTGATGATTCATTCAGGAACCTGACACTCTTGGTTGAGAAATGTCTAGTTAAAATAATAGGCACTCCCCTCAAAGAGAAGTAAAATCTCAATTCAATTAATTCTTTAAAAAATCTTGAATATCCATTTTGTGCTAGGAAGAACTATACTAGGAGATGTACAAGTTCAGACCTTGCTCCAAGGAAACCAATAGTTACCCCAGTTCATCACAAGTTCACAGAATGCCTACTATGTACTGTTTTCTGTAATAAGTACTAAGGAAAATGAATGGTATTCTGGGGAGCAAAATAATATCCCCCAAACATAATCTCTTGCCATAATGTAAAATTAAGGAGGTAAACAGCAAAGACTCTTACTCAGAAGCTCTTGGGATTTAAGTTTCTATGTAAATTAGAACTCTGAGTCTCTTGTATACCTTTTCCCAGGAACTGGTTGTTTAAGAAAGACCTTGAACAGGTTATTACAAATACAGAATGAAAAAGAATTAAAGAGACCTTAAACACTAGGAATTCCTGAACCCTGAAGTGTTTCATATGACATATGGCACAAAAACTCGTGTTTTCCACAGCCAATTTTCTAGGAGAGCTTTTTGTAAGTAAAGTAGGAAAATAATTTAAGGATATGAAGATTGAAACTGTTTTTATGCTGCTACTAAGAGCTGGCTATAAGCTTTCTTCCCCCCAAAAGTTGATTTACTTCCAGGGCTAGGTTCTAAAGTAGTAGCTGTCTAAATAGCAGAATTTAAAGAGTAAAAAATGTCTGCCTTATGAAACTCCACCACACATTTCTTTAGGTCCTAAAGAGGAACAGAATGACATATTGGAATTAGGGACTCCTGGATCCAAAATCTGGCTCTACTCGATATCAGTGTTTGACCTTGCACAAGTCATTTATCTGAGTCTACTCTAGACACAAATCTGCTTCCCAATTGACTATTCTTTCCACACAAAAGAATACCTTTGTTCAGATGAAAATTAGCTGATTCTTTGGAATGACAATAGTAAAATCTTTTCAAGGTAGTAAGATATTTCTCCAAAAGAAAGAGGTTTTATTATTAGGGATAAAATTAAAGACTGATAGGCAAGTTTCTTGGGAACGTATGTGCTAATGGACAGAATCTGGGTAACAACATTGAAAAGAGTCCCAGGCTAAGAAGGGAGTTAGCGATAATAGAAAGTTGTCATGCCAGCTTGGAGCCTGCCTGGTGAGTGAACTCCTGCTACTCTCATCTTGCCCAGCATTTATGTAATATTAGGCCCATCTTATGAAGCTGAGGAGAAGGTGGGTAGGAGAGGGTGCTTGAAAAGGAACTATGTTTCCAAATTCGGTTTCCTTTCCTCCCTCAATATTTTATTATGGAGAATTTCAAACAAAGAGCAAAGTTGAGAGTTGAAAGAATTTTATAGAGAATCCACTACCTAGATTTTACCATTAGCATTATCATACAGTAGGTCCCCACTTATTTGAGGCGGATAAATTCTAAAACCCCCCAGTGGATGCCTTAAACTGTGGATAGTACCAAAGGCCTATATACTATTTTTTCCTATACATACATACCTATGATAAAGATTAATTTTTAAGTTAGGCACAATAAGGGATTAACAACAACTAATAATAAAATAGAACAATTATAATGATATACTGTTATAAAAGTTATGTGAATGTGATCTCTCTCTCTCAAAATATCTTATTGTGCTGTATTCACCCTTCTTCTCGTGATGATGTGAGATGATAAAATGCCTATGTGATGAGATGAGGTGAGGTGAATGACATAGGCATAGTGATGTAGTGTTAGGCTACTACTGACCTTTTAAACCTTATTAATGTCAGGAGGATCAATCTGTTTGCAGACTGTGGCTGACCACAGGTAACCTAAAGTGTAATTAAGAGAGGACTACTGTACCATATTTGTTTTATGACATATCTGTCCAATTGTCTATACTTCCAACCATCCATTAATACATCTTATTTTTTTATCTTATTTTTTTGATCAATGCCAAAGCAAACTGCAAACATCAATACACTTCCCCCTAAATACTTAAGCATGCATATCATAACTAAGTTTAATACTTCTTTTCTTCTTCTAAGATAACATATACAATGAAATGCCCAAATATTAAGTGCATTTGCTATGTTTTGACAAGAGCACGCCCTATGTAACCCAAACCCCTTTAAGTGTATAGAATATTACTATCAACCCAGAAAACTTCCTCATACCTCTTTCCTATCAATCTCCTCTCCAACACTTCTAGAAGTCATTGCTGATACAACTTTTTCCACGAGAGATTAGTTTTGTCTCTTCTAGAAGTTCATATAAATGAAACCATACAGTAAGCCTTTTTTTTCTTTTTTTTAAAAAAGATTTTATTTATTCATTTATTTAAGAGAGACAGAGATAGTGGACAGAGAGCATGAACAGGAAGGAGAGGGAGAAACAGGCTCCCTGAATACAGTACTTGATCCCAGGATGGTCCTGAGCCAAGTGTAGATATTTAACCAATGAGCCACCCAGGCACCCAGTAAGGCTTTTTTTCACTCAGCATAATCTTTTAAAGATTATTCATGTGCTCTATGCTCAGTAACTTGTCCCCTTTATTGCTGAGTAGTATTCCAGGATATGAATATGAGAATTTGTTTGTTTAATCTCCACGATGGACTCCTGGGATGTTTCTAGTTTGGAGCTATTATAAATAAAGAGCTATGAACATTCTTCTGTGAATCTTCTTGAGAACAAATGTTGCTTTCATTTTTCATTTTACTGCATACTGATCCTAGCTATAGAACTAGCTTCTCAAGTTCATAAAAAAACTACTGTGGCCCAAGTTCTACTCATTGCAACAAATATACAAAGGAATTTGAGTTCAATCAAAAGCATGCTGGAGCTATCGTGAGAAGACCTCAGCTCTTTTTGAAGCCATGTGAGCTTACAATCAATCATTAAACTCTGAGAGCCTCTTTCCTTATCAGTAAAAGGAAATATTATTGGTCATCTTGTTATTAAAAGAATAAAATTAGATGTAAAGCAAACTGTAAAATGAAAACAAAAGAAGTATGCCAGAATATTTTCTCACACTGGGGTAATGTGTACTCACAGTGAAATGAAGTTGTATGCAATGGGTAATATATCTTTTAAAATGGGGAAGGAAGTTAATTCACACATTATACATGAAACTAAAGAATACACACACACACACAACAACTAGAGCCAATAAATGAATTCAGCAAAATTGAAGAATATATGATCAACATACAACAATCAGCTATATTCTACACACTAGCAGTTAACAATTTGACAAGAAAATTAAGAAAACAACTCTATTTTTAATAGCAACTAAGATAATAAAATACTTAGGAATAAATTTAAATAAGGGAGTGAACGGTCTTAACAATAAAAACTATAAAACATTGCTAAAATAAATTAAAGGTGACTTAAACAAAAGGAAAGACACAATATTGTTAAGATGGCCATATTCCCCAAAGGCTCTATAGTTTTAGTGTAATTTGTACCAAAAACTTAACGGCCTTTTTGCAGAAGTGAAAACATTAATCCAAATATTTACCTGGAATTTCAAGGGACTGAGATTAGCTAAAACAGTATCAAAAAAGAACAGAGTTGGAGGACTCAATCACACTCCAACCTACTACAAAGTCACAGAAATCAAGACAATGTGGTACTGGCATAAGCATCGCCATATAGATCAATGGGCTAGAATGGAGAGTCCAGAAATAAAACCATGTATCTATGGCTAACTGATTTTTTAAGGGATTTTATTTATTTATTTGAGAGGGAGATAGTAAGAGAGACAGCATGAGCCAGGAGAGAGGGAGAAGCAGGCTCCCTGCCTAGCAGGGAGCCCGAGGCAAAGCTAGATCCCAGAACCCCAGGATTATGACCCCAGCTGAAGGTAGATGCCCAACGACTAAGCTACCCAGGCATCCCTGGCTAACTGATTTTTGACAATGTTGCCAAAACTATGGGTAAAAACAGTCTTTTCAATAAATGGTGCTGGGACAACATAGCTTTAAGTGTAAAATATGAAATGATAAAAGTGTTAAAAGAAAACATAGGACTAAATCTTCATGACTTCGAATTAGGCAATGTTTTTTTAGATATACATAAAAAATTAGACTTCATAAAGAACTCTTGTGCATCATAGGATACCATCAGGAAATGAAAAAACAACCCCCAGAATGGAAGAAAATATTTGTAAATCATATTTCTGATAAGGGTCTAGTATCCAGAATATATAATGAACCCTTACAATTTAACAACAAAAAAGACGAACGGCCCAGTTTCTTAAATGGGCAAGAACCTGAATGCACTTTTTTTTTTTTTTTAAGATTTTATTTATTTATTTGACAGACAGAGATCACAAGTAGGCAGAGAGGCAGGCAGAGAGAGAGAGAGAGGAAGGGAAGCAGGCTCCCTGCTGAGCAGAGAGTCAGATGTGGGGCTCGATCCCAGGACCCCAGGATCATGACCTGAGCCGAAGGCAGAGGCTTTAACCCACTGAGCCACCCAGGCGCCCCTGAATGCACTTTTCTAAGAATACATAAAAACAGCCAACAAGCACATGAAAAGATGCTCAACATCATTAGTCATTAGGGGGATGCAAATCAAAACCACAGTAAGATATTACTTCATACCCACTAGGATGACTGTAATAAAACAAATGGACAATAAGCGTTGGTGAGCTTGTGGAGAAATAGAAATTCTCATACATTGCTTGGGGTAATATCAATTAGTGCAGCTCTGTAGAAAACAATATGGTAGTTCCTCAAAAAGTTAAACATAGAGTTAACATGAATCAACAATTCCACCCCTTGGGAGATAACTCCAAATTGAAAACAAATATTCAAACAAAATTTTACAAGAATGTTCCCAGCAGAACTATTTCTAATAGGGGAAAAAACAGAAACAACCTAAATGCCTATCAACTGAGGAATTAAAGAAATTCAACCATAAAAAGAAACGAAGTACATACAACATGAAAGAACCTTAAAAACATGCTAAGTGAAAGAAGTCAGGCACAAAAGACCACATCATACGATTTCATTTACACTAAATAACTAAATACCCAGAATAAGCAAATCCATAGGAACAGAATACAGAATAGTAGTCCAGGATGTGGGATGGGAGTGAGTGCTTAGTACGTACAGGCTTTCCTTTTGGGGTGATGAAAATGTTTTGGAATTAGATAGTGGTGATGGTTGCAAAATATTGTGAATGTACTAAACGCCACTTAGCATACCAGGAACAGAACTGTATACCTCAGAATAGGTACTTTACATTTTGTTCTTTACATTTTGTTCATTATACCACAATTTTTCAAAAAAGAGGGAAGGTAGAGGCACCTGGGTGGCTCAGTCAGTTAAGTGTCTGCCTTCAAACTTTACATTTTGTTCATTATACCATAATTTTTTAAAAAAGAGGGAAGGTACAGGCACCTGGGTGGTGCAGTCAGTTAAGTGTCTGCCTTCGAACTTTATATCTTATTCATTATACCACAATTTTTAAAAAAAGAGGGAAGGTAGAGGCACCTGGGTGGCTCATTCGGTTAAGTATCTGCCTTTGGCTCAGGCCCTGATCCCAGGGTCCTGAGATTGAGTCCTGAGTCAGGCTCCCTGCTCAATGGGAGTCTCCTTCTCCCTTTTCCTCTGCCCCTCCCCCTCTGGTTGTACTCTCTCTCTCTCTCTCTCTCAAATAATAAATAAAAAATTTGAAAAAATAAAAATAAAAATGAGGGAAGGTAAATATGGCCTTTCTTCTTGAAACGTCATTTGTACTTAATTTTTTCCTTTTTTCCTTCAAAGGTTTTTACCTCAAACAATTACAAATATTATGGAGTAGAATGTAAATTTTACATATACTTAAAAATCAAAACACAAGGCTTAAAACACTTCAAGCTAATGCCAGCAGCTATTTGCGTTAATGTACTCTCTTTTCCACAGGAATACTTTGGGGAAAGAATATTGCATGAAGATATCAACACACAGAACTAGGATGCTGATCTGGGCCACAATTATTTCTAAAGAGTGGAATAGAGAGAAGGGTGAAATGCTTTTTAAGGGTGACAAACAAAGATACCACCACTGAGTTTAGAACTTGCACAAAGACCTCTGTACAAGAAAACCCTGTAACTCAGAAGAACAGACACCAAAAATCCCCCTCATAGTCCCTCCATTCATTTAAGGCCCAACTCAAATCTTATCTATTCTACCAAGTCTTCCCTGATCATTACAATCCATGATCATTCCAGACTACCAGGGAACCTACTGTTTATAACATAGGTACATACCATACACTAACTTGATATGACTTAATTCTTAAAGTACTATATTTGTTTTTTAAGTACTTACAAGATATCCATGAAGGTACCTGAGGCATAACTGAATGAGCTTTCACTTGGAGGCAGAAAAAAAATGCATTCATGTTTTAGACTGCTCTTTAACAGAGGTGTGCTATGACCCTGGTGGACACATTTCTCCATTTCAAGCTTTAGAGTCTTCATCTACAAAATCCACATAGTAATTAAAAAAGACTATACAGCTCTCCATGATAACTGAAAGAGAATTATATACATTTTGCAAACTGTCAAATATTATGCAAATATGAGGGATTCTTAGTACTCACGTTTCAATCAGTTAACAGCCCTACAACTTCACTGTAAAAAATTTGAAGGTACAGTCTATATGTCTAGGTCCTCCATAGCTGCAAGCTATGTCTGAGCACAAGATAGAGACCCCCAAATAGTGAAATGAATTAAAAAAAAAACCCAAGAGTCCACAGACTCTAAAAAACAATCTGAGGGGTTTGAATTGGCGGGTGGGAGGGAGGTTGGGGTACCAGGTGGTGGGTATTATAGAGGGCACGGATTGCATGGAGCACTGGGTGTGGTGAAAAAATAATGAATACTGTTATGCCGAAAATTAAAAAAAAAAAAAATGACCTAAGAAGCCTATGTCACAATTCAATTGACAGAGGTAGTTAAATCTAAATATAGAAATAAAATGAATTAATTGAACCTGACTGTGAAGCTTCCAGGAATGCCCTCAAAGACAGTAGAGTTGATCCAAGAAATTGAACAATGGGTAGGAGGATGGCAGATGGTCAACTTGAAGCATGGTATTTTACTTGCACACAGGTACTGTGCTTTTGGATTCCAAGGAGAATGCTGGACTTCTCATCTAGACTCAAAGCACCTCTGTCAAGCTATCTCTAAGTTACACCATTCTCGTGCTTTTCAGCATTCAGAGATTCTTCTTCTTTTTTTTAATGGTATGTTAGTCACCATACAGTACATCATTAGTTTTGATGTAGTGTTCCGTGATTCATTGTTTGTGTATAACACCCAGTGCTCCATGCAATACATGCCCTCCTTAATACCAATCATCAGGTTAACCCCTCCTCCCATACCTCTCGCTCTGAAACCCTCAGTTTGTTTCCCAGATTCCAGTCTCTCACGGTTCATCTCCTCCTCTGATTTCCCCCCCTTCATTTTTCCCTTCCTTCTCCTAATGCCCTCCATGCTATTTCTTATGTTCCACATGTAAGCGAAACCATATGATAATTGTCTTTCTCTGTTTGACTTATTTCACTTAGCATAATCTGCTCCTGTGCCATTCATGTCAATGCAAATGGTGGGTATTCACCCTTTCTGATGACTAAGTAGTATTCCATTGTATATATGGACCACATCTACTTTATCCGTTTGTCTGTTGAAGGGCATCTTGGCTCCTTCCAGTTTGGCTATTGTGGACATTGCTGCTATGAACATTGGGGTGCATATGGCCCTTCTTTTCACTACATTTTTATCTTTGGGGTAAATATCCAGTAGTGCAATTTCTGGGTAATAGGGTAGCTCTATTTTTAACTTTTTTGAGGAGCCTCTACACTGTTTTAGAGATTCTAAGGAGATAAACTATACCAACCATCACCCAGGGGTCTTATCTAGGAGTTTTTCCCAATGTCTTAAGTAGTTTCTAAAGATTTGCCTTCCCAGAAGGCTGGCTGACACAACAATAATGCCATGTCCCAAATTCCATTTCATTTTTTCAGGCACTGAGAGCCCTTTTCCCAGCCACTTAATTGCCTAGGGATCTCACTATGATTCATCATACTACACTGACCAAGGATTCTCTGATATTTCAACATGGATAAGTAGTCAATATACGCCAGAGATAAACAACCTAATGCAGTGAACTGATGGCTAAGAAATTCCATATTTCTCTTCCTTAAGTAACACCCCACTAACTAGAACTATTTGGAAGGCTGGTAGAGTGGGCAATATATTCACACCAAAAGCCAATTCAAAGCTTTTGAGTCAGAAGTCCTATTTAAGGGACGCCTGGGTGGCTCAGTTGGTTAAGCAGCTGCCTTCGGCTCAGGTCATGATCCCAGCGTCCTGGGATCGAGTCCCACATCGGGCTCCTTGCTCCGCAGGGAGCCTGCTTCTCCCTCTGACTCTGCCTTCCACTTTGTCTGCCTGTGCTCGCTCTCGCTCGCTCTCTCTCTGACAAATAAATAAAATCTTTAAAAAAAAAAAAAAAAGAAGTCCTATTTAAGATAAAGAAGAGAAAGATTTACAAAAGAAGACCTGCTAAAAAATGAAGACCATTTTCTCTGAGCCACCTTATCAAACTGCTTAGGAATTGCCAATTCTTTAAAAGTTCACTTAGGTTTGTCTAAGGACCTAAAGGGGATCTCGGTTGGATGAGATGTTGGTAATACTGATGATAATAATAATAATAATAATAATGGCAACTAACATTCATTGAGTGTTACAATGTGCCAGATACTATGGTAAATATATACAAACCACAACTCTACCAAGTGAGTATTATAATTATTGACATTTTAAAAGGGAAACAAACAGACGTGCCTGGGTTGTACAGTCAGTTGAGCATTGGACTCTCGGTTTCAGTTCAGGGCATGATCTCAGGGTTGTGAGATGCAGCCCCAAGTTGGGCTCCATGATCAGCACAGTGTCTTCTTGGCATTCTCTCTCTCCCTCTGACCCTCCCACTCATGCTCTCTCTCTCAAATGAATAAATAAAATCTTTAAAAATATATAAAAGGGAAAAAACAGAAGTTTCATCAAAATAACTTGTCTTGGTGAGGGGCATCCAGGTGACTCAGTCTGTTAAGGCTCAGTTTGTGATCTCAGGGTCATGAAATTGAGCCCTGAGCCATGAAATTGGGCTCTGTGCTAAGCATTAGCTTAGATTAAAATTCTCTCTCTCAGAATGCCTAGGTGGCACAGTCAGTTGAGTGACCGACTCTTGCTTTCAGCTCAGGTAGTGATCTCAGGTTTGTGAGATAGAGCTCCCCATCAGGCTCATGCTCAGCATGGAGTCTGCTTAGATTCTCTCTTTCCATCCTTCTTTCTCTCCCCTCTCTCTCTCAAATAAATAATCATTTTTTAAAAAGATTATTTCTCCCTCTGCCCCTCCCTTTTCTCCCCCTCTAAAAAAATTTAAAAATTAAAAATTAGGGGCGCCTGGGTGGCTCAGTGGGTTAAGCCGCTGCCTTCGGCTCGGGTCATGATCTCAGGGTCCTGGGATCGAGTCCCGTATCGGGCTCTCTGCTCAGCGGGGAGCCTGCTTCCTCCTCTCTCTATCTCTCTGCCTACTTGTGATCTCTCTCTGTCAAATAAATAAATAAAATCTTTAAAAAAAAAAAAATTAAAAATTAAAAAAGATAATAATTTGTCTTGGTTATTCAGCCAATTTGTATTCATGAATACAAATTCATGAATTTCTCCTGAGCTTGAGTCCTGAATCTTTATGCTTTATTGCCTCTGTCAGAGAGCCTAGACAGGCAGAGTTTCCTCCTCTCATCCTGTATCTACCCCAAACCCAGGAGAAGATGTGTCTGTATAATTGGGTCTTATTCTCTTCCTTACAGAGGAAACAGGTGATAGTAAGTGATAAGTCAAGGAACTTTGGTGGTGGGGTGTGTGTTGGAGAAAGAAGGAAAGGAGGGAGGAAAAAAGAACCAATTGAGAACTTAATAAACGTCAGGCACTTCACATAGTTCATTTTTATATTAAAGCAAAAATATCTTTATTGGTTTTCTGATACTACATAATTATCATAAATATTTCCAAAAAAGGAGAAATTAAAAACGTTTTTCAATCTCACTTTTCATAGGCAAACTCTAATTGTTCGATGAATATGATAATAAACACTCATACTTCGATTTATGTAGTGTTCATAATTCTGAAGATAAGGGGTATTATACTCATTTTAGAGAATAGATAATGAGCCCAGAGAGATTAAATACCTTATCCAAAATGACATAGCTCAAAATCCGAAAGTCTAGTGATTTCAGAGTCCAAGTACTTTCCACTACGGTGCCTTTGGTAGCTGTGTCTCCTGTGCTTTTCTTTCTGTTTTTGCCTGATACTTCTTCATGTCTCCAGGCCCCCAACTGTGTTCCTACCTTGAGTCCAACTTCTTTTAATTTCCTAGAAAATATTCCCTTAAAATGCTTTCTGACAATGGCATTTTCTGGCAAGAGAAAGCAAGAACAAAAAATCTTCAACATGGAGGACCCTGACTGGCTCAGTCAGAAGAGCACATGACTCTTGACCTCAGGGTCATGAGTTTGAGCATGATAGCACTAAAAAGAAATAAACTTAAAAAAAAATCTTCAACATGTAAATAAATAGGTATTTAGAGATGGAATAACAAACTGTAAGTAGGGGCAACCTGCAAACCTCGTTGAGTCTTTATGGCCACATTTTCTTTTTAATCAGACAGCTCAGTATTAAGAATAGGTATTTGAGTTTTCTCCATACAATTTCCCTCCCCAAAACTTTTCATCCATTTTACCCCCACTCCCTTAAGTAGAGGGCCAAGAAAAGCTCTGGGAAAACTTGTTGCCAGACTGATTAACAAACAACCAACCAACCAAACAAAAGCACATAAAAGACAAACCAAAAAAACTCATTAAATAATTTATGAAGGATGCAGGTCCTCACTTGGAACACACATTCTAATAGTACAGATGCTAGAAATGAAGACGGAAGATGTGGTCCATATACACGATGGAGTATTATGCCTCCATCAGAAAGGATGAATACCCAACTTTTGTAGCAACATGGACGGGACTGGAAGAGATTACGCTGAGTGAAATAAGTCAAGCAGAGAAAGTCAATTATCATATGGTTTCACTTATTTGTGGAGCATAACCAATATCATGGAGGACAAGGGGAGTTAGAGAGGAGAAGGGAGTTGGGGTAAATTGGAAGGGGAGGTGAATCATGAGAGACTATGGACTCTGAAAAACAATCTGAGGGGTTTGAAGTGGCAGGGGGGTGAGAGGTTGGGGTACCAGGTGGTGGGTATTATAGAGGGCACGGATTGCATGGAGCAGTGGGTGTGGTGAAAAAATAATGAATACTGTTTTTCTGAAAATAAATAAATCAATTTAATAATAAAAAAAAAGTCTTTACTTAAAAGGACTTTATATACAAAACAAAACAAAACAAAAATCTGAACTGGAGCTGAAAACATTCTTTAAACAAAAGCCAGTATATACTTTAAGTCAAAGCCCTCTTTTGGCTCCTATCCCCAAACTGAAGCCCAGTCAATGTTCAAGGTATGGTCATTTTCAGCAAAAAAGGGCTTATGGATCATAGTACCTAGGTGATTTTATCTTTTTATTAAGAACTGCAATATAGTGAGAAAAGCACAGAAGTGAGAGACAAGATACCTGGATTACTTTGCTCCAAATACTGTCACCAACTATCTTTAAGAGTTCAACCAGATAATATCTAAAGCTACCTCTAATAAAAGTATACTATAATGTTCCTATGAGTTGGTCTTGTTTCTTAGATTAGAAAAAAAAATCAGCCTTTCCCAACCTGTATTTTTTTTTAAGATTTTATTTATTTATTTTACAGATAGAGATCACAACTAGGCAGAGAGGTAGGCAGAGGGTGAGGGGGAAGCAGGCTCCTTGCTGAACAGAGAGCCCAACGTGGGGCTCGATCCCAGGACCCTGAGACCATGACCTGAGTGGAAGGCAAAGGCTTAACCCACTGAACCACCCATGTGCCCCCCCAAACTGTGTTCTATGAGATTTATTGAGTGTTCTGTGGCAGGGCTTCTGTTGCCAAATGATTTTAGGGAATATTGGGTTAAAAACCATCCTGCACTGAAAGATGGATATGAGGAATAAGTCATATTGCTCCTCTTTATGTAGTATCCCTGAAAATACAGTACCATATGCCAAAGCCTCCACTTGAGTCATCTCAAATGGGAAAGACCTTTCTGGATGACCATTGGCAACTGAACTAAGTGGAGAATTAAATTACCCAGCCTGATTACAGTGACATCATTATACAGACAAGCCCTCTGATGAGATTAGTATCTGCTAATCTATTATTTGAGCAGATAGTCAATAAGGGCTGAGCAAATGTCATTAAATTGCAACAATAACCATCATTCAAAACTGCAGGTTAAAAAGCTACTCAAGCAGGAAGGAAAACATTAACATTAGATAGTCTCAGGGTAATAAACTTTCAATTCCAAAGATAAATTTGTCTTGGAAGCTATTGTTGGCATCCATTAATCTCTCTGGTACCTAGCTTCAAGTATTCTTTCCTTTAGTTGGAATACTTTTGCTGGGTACCTGGAATGTATAAGTCACATTGTTATGTGAAATAGTATGTCTGAACAGTTGAGTGGTGTATGAAATAGTAGCAACGGACATTGGAATTAAAAGATTATCCAATAACACCGCATACGTTCCAGGACTTACTATTACCATCAGGCTATATTTGTTTCCTGAGACTGTCAACATCACAAATTTAAATGTATTAACTTCCTTCATAAATAGCACTGAATAAAGGAAACAAATTGATGTCTTTAGATGACAGCACTGTTGCCATGGGCCTCTGATGTGGATCAGCTTTCTTAGCTGACAAGATGCAGTGCCTTACAAAGTAGGGCAGAATTTCTCAAGGTTGTTGGCAATGAAACTTAGAGATTACACTCAATTTTATTGTGAGCTGACAATGACCTTTGACAAGGACCTCTGGTAGATTGCTTTATTGTACCCAATTTCCCATCACCCCTTGCTTCTGCACCCTTACTGGTGCCTCATAGAGGCTGAACTGTATCTCCTTGCCCTTAAATTTGGGCCCAACTTTGTGATTTGTTCTTGCCAGGGACCTGTGCATAGAAATGATAGTGTGCCAGTTCCAAACCTGGGCTGTGCATTTCTGTAGCCCCTTTTGTGCCTTGGTCATTTCATGAGAAGAACGTGTCTTGAGGACTTGAGGACTAGACCATTGGTCCAGGGAGAATGAGGGATAGGTGGAGCAGAAGTGTTCTAGCCATGCCTCATCTAGGTCAGCAAAAATGGCAGATGCATGAGCAGTAATAAATGTTTCTTTAAATCACTGGGAAAAAAAAAAAAAAAAGATTATCTAATCCAAGTAGTCTTCACCCCGAAAACAGACACACACACACACACACTTCTAGTTAGTTAGTGGCTGGGTCAAGATCTGAATCTATCTTTTATTTCCTATTCCAGTGCTCATTTCTTTACATCAGGAAAAAATATAAAAGATATTTATGGGAATAATTTGCAGAATTTTGCTTTTAAAGCTCAATTAAAAAAACCAGAAGAAATAATTTTATTAAAACTACAAAGAAATTGTAAACTAAATTTTACATTATTTTACAAAAATATATCTTGCTATATAACCATCTGAATAGTGACCATTGCTGTGAAGTACATAATTATTCATTCTTTCATTTGTTCATAAAAGCATTTGCTAAAACTATACTATAAATCATACTCTGTTCTAGATATTAGGGATCAAACATGAATAATATTGAAATCTCATACTTCTAACACATTAATTATTAGTCAGTGATAATGTAAATATCAGAATTTGCTATCTGCCCTAAAGACTCTTCCCATCTAGTAAATTAGATAAAACATTTACACAAATGCAAGAGGCAGAATTTCAAGGTGGCCCCAGATTTCCCAGTCTAATCCCAGGATTGTTAAATAGGATGAATTTTACTCCTATGGATAGGTTATTATATGGCGCAATGGACTTTAATATAGGGAGATTATTTAGGTGACCTAAAGCAGGTTAAATTGCAGAAGCTTTTTAGAAGCTGAGACTTCTCCAGCTGACGGCTGAAGGGGAAGTCAGAGATGTGAAGCACAAGAAACATTTGAGGTGCCATTGCTAGGTTAAAGATCAAAAAGGCCACACAGTAAGGAATTCAGGCAGTCTCTAGATGCTGCAAGTGACCCCTGGCTGACCGCTAGTAAGAAAACAGGATCTCAGATCTATAATTACAAGGAACTTAATTTTGCCAACATAAAAAATGAGGTTGGAATTAATGAGTCGTTGAACTTCAAAAACTAATGATGTATTATATGTTGGCTAATTGAACATAAAAAAAAAAAAAAAGAATGAGATTGGAAGCAATTATTCCCCTGTACCTCCAGCAACACAACTAACACACTCTCAGCAGAGAACACAGCCACACCACGTCAGACTACTGACCTACAAAACTGTGAGCTAATAAATAGGTGTTGTTAAGCAGCAATTAAAAACTAACCCAACAAAACATAACCATAGGAATTGTATATATATTCTCTAATTCTTGATAGGAAAATCTGTAAAAATGCCTATTAGATCATGAATATTAATTATATTGTTCAAATGTTCATATCTTTCCTGCTTTTTTGAAGTTTGACCTTAAAAAAATTAGGAAAGATGTATTGAAAACTAGTGATATACTGCCTTTGTAAATTTCTCCTGTGGTTCTATCAGGTTCTATATATTTCAAGATTATTTTAGAATTAATAAATCTTCTGAGTTGAAGCCCTTCCCCTAAAATGTACTTTGTCTGGTATTAATCTGGTTACCCAAACTTTTTTTTTCTTTCTAAGTAGTTTTGTAGAGGTGTTATTGCTACCTCAGCATTCTCATGTTTAGTGTTTGCCTAGTATATACTTTTTGATATTTTCACTTTCATGACCTTATGTTTTGGTGTGTTTCTCTTTAAAAATGTACAGCTGGGTTATCTTAAAATGTCATTTGATAATCTATTATTTTATTTTTCTCTAACTGGTACATTTCGGCCACTTACATTGAATGGAATGACTGTTACACTTAACAGTGATTTTCATTTGCCCTGTACATATTTTTTCCCTTTTCCTGACCCCTTCTTTCTTAATTTGTTAATTTTCTGAGTCCTGTGCTATTCGGAAATTATATACACATTATTTCTTTTCTTTCATTAGTTATTCTTAAAATTATATTGTTTCTTCTCATTACATTTGAAGTTAATTGATATCATAATCCCCCTTCCTAAACAATTCAAGGACTTTGGGAGAGTACTTCTCAAGCTTTACTATCCATATGAATCACTTGGGGAGTGTTAAAAAAGCAATTCCAATTCAGTATTGTGAGGTGAGCCTCACATTTCTAAGCTCCCAAATGACTCACTGCTACTGAGAAGCAATGCCTTAGAATACTTTAATCATCCCTCTTTAGACTGGCATGTTATTGTTGTCTGGGATTTTAATTCTGTCTTTTAAAATTCCATTCCAAATATACTTATCATTATTATTTTATACAATGTTCATTTAGACTTACAGAGAAAAGTTTCTTCATTTCTTTGCTCACCTTTCTTTCTTACATCTAAGACTTTACCTCTGGGATTATTTTCCTTATTCCTAACATTCTTTAGTATATGTGCTGCCAAAGAGAGCACTATTTCTAACATTCTTTAAACAAAGCTCTGCTAAATGGTTCACATTCATTCTTGAGAGACCATAAATTAGTGGACTATAGCAGATACCTGGTTTTGAATCCCTGCTCTGTTGGTTACTAACCATAGGCTTTAGGAACTTCACATCTTTTCTCTGGTCCTCAGTTTCCTCATCCATAAAATGAGGATAATAACTTACAAGTGAATTTGGCACATTGTAAATTCTAAATAAGTGTTAGTAATTACAGTTATATAATTCTAAGTTGTCACTTATTTTCTCTTATCACTTTGGAAATAGAATTTTCATTCCTCTTGTTCCTATTATCACTAGTGAGGATCTGTAATCTCTATCAATCAAATAGACTAGATTATGCTTCAGTAATAAATAATCCCCCAAGTCTTTGTGGCTTAACACAACAGAAAGTTTATTTCTTGCTCACACTACATTCTCTACACAAATTGCATAAGTTTCTGTTATTCAATCATTCAGGGACTCATGTTTTCAGAGCTCTCTCTTGACACCTACTTCCATAATAGCTTAGACATGAAAAAGAGAAATGATGAAGCACATACTGGTGTTTCAGGAATGAGCTTAATTTTTTTCACAGTTCATTGGCCAAAGAAAGTTACATGCCACACTCAACTTCACAGAAAAGGAAAGCAATCCTACTATAGGCAAAAAGAAAGAAAATGATATTAATTTGTAACAGCACTGCTGACTACTATGTCTTACTACAGTTCTTCTATAGGTGATCATTTTATTCTGATTATTTTCAAGATATTCTCTTTTTTTTAGGTATTTTAGTTTCACTACAATGTGCATAGTGTAAGGTGGTTGTTTTTTCTCTCCGTATTTAAAAATATCTTGTTTTGTGTTTTCTTCATAGATGAGATTTATCAGCTCAAATTATTTTTTTGGATAATGCCTCTCTTTTCCCCCCTCATCTCTGAGACAACATAGATGGATTTCAGACCTTTTAATTCTATTGACCATATCACATAACTTCACTTCCATATTTTCCATCTACTTATCTCTCTGTTTGCAATATTCTAAGCAATTTCTTTAGGTCAATATTCAAATTTATTAATTTTCTCTGCACCTGTATTAAAGCTGCTACTCAATCTAATCTTCTGAGTTTCTTTTTTAGCTATAATTTTTATTTCTAAAAGTTCTATTTTGGGATACCTGGGTGGCACAGTCGATTAGGCAACTCCCTTCAGCTCAGGTCATGATCCCATGATCCTGAGATCGAGTCTGGCATTGGGCTCCTTTCTCACTGGAGAGGCTACTTCTCCCTCTGCCTGCTATTCCCCCTGCTTGCTCAGTCTCTTTCTCTCTCACAAAGAAATAATAAAATTATAATACAAAAAAGTTCTATTTTGTTTTTTCAATTCTTCATAGTAATTTCATATTATATTTCCTCAAACATGTCTTTCATAAGGATTTTACTTTCTCTACTTGAAAGCTCTAATATCAGAAGTCTTGCAAGTCTTATTTCTGATTTATCTCAATCATGGTGACTTATCTCCTCACAAGTTTCGTGATCTTTGCTTGTGAGCTCACATTTGGTTGAATCTGATCTTTGGGAATCCTCAACACCTAAGTTAAGAATGTTTTCCTCCATAAAAGTTTTGCATATATACATGCTTTACGGAGTTGGGAGTGGGGTGTAGTATCACATTACCAATTTTATCATTTTAGACTTCTCTGAGAAACTATCTTAATGTGGTCAGCAATAAAGTTTCAGGGTCAGGAACCACCTTGCAGAAGATACAATGCTTAGTCTGTAGATCCAGTGTTGACATCAGTCAGCCTTTCTCCTCAAGGCTAATGCAGCCTTTGGGTTGTTTATTGCTTAGAGTTCTCAGTTCAGTTTGCACTCACTTTTTTCCTTATCCTTTTTTAAAATTCATAGAGGGATGAGGGTAGGGGAATTTGGAGATTTTCCTTATGTTTTTGAGGGTCTAACAATGGTTAAAAATATTATTTTTACTGTAAGTTATCAAAGATGTAGTTATAATGGGAAGAATTTTCAAAATAGCTCTGCCACCATGCTGACAGTTTATTACAGTAAAATCCATCTAGTTCCCATCACCAAAGGAGAAAATGTCTTCAACTTCTTTTCCTCTTTTCAGAGATATTCTATGCTTATATAAGTAATAAAATATATAGTTTTCCTTTTTTAATGCAAAGGATAGCATACTGTATATACTTTGTACTTCCTTCTCTTTTTTAATTTAAAAAGGTATCTTAGAAATTGTTGCTTATCAGTACATAAAGAGCTTCCTTATATTCTTTATGGCTTCATTTTATTCCATTTTATGGGCTATTTGAAATGTTACCTGATCCCTCAATGCTACAGGACTATGTCTTTTTAATACTTTTTTCTCTTTTCCTATCCGTTGTAGTTCAGTGTAGCCTCTGTTTCTGCCTAGCTTCTAATATTGTTCTCATTCCATATCCTGAGTTTAATGGCATGAACATTATACTCTAGCTTCCACTTCAATTTCTCACAATAGCACAGTTAAGTGTAAATTCGTCTGAGTTCTAGGACTTATTCATTAAAAAAAAAATCTCAAAGACAACAATTCTCAGCTATCTACTCAAGGAAGAAGAAATAACAAGTCTAAGGAATAAGACCTAATTATATCTGATTATTTCCAAGACTTTGCATTAAGATATAGTAAAGCAACCATTTAGGGCTTAATCTGGAAAAGGAATATAGGTTGGGGGCTAAAATTCAGTAATGAATGACAGAAACAAATATTTGTTTGAATTTGGGGCAGCCTGAAAAGGAGAAAGAAATTTATTGCTATTATTTTCTCTTTTCTTTTATTTTCTAATAAACAGTATCTGTGAAGCATGAACATTTTTAACCTTGGTGACATTTATCATTTATTTGTATTGCTTAAGCTTTTGGTGTCATATCTAAGAAACCATTTTCTAATCCAAGGTCAAAAAGACTAACACCCATAGTCTCTTCTAGGCATCTTATAGTTTCAGCTCTTCTACTTCAGTCTATAATCTACACTGAGTTAGTTTTTGATATACTGTGAGAAAGGAGTCCAATCTAATTCTTTTGCATGTAGATATTCAGTTGCTCCAGCACCATTTATTGAAAAGATTTCTTTCACCATTGAATGGTCTTGTCATCCTTGTTGAAAATCATTGACCATAGATATGTGGGCTTATTTCCTGGACAATCAATTTTTTAAAAGATTTTATTTATTTATTTGACAGAGATTACAAGTAGGCAGAGAGGCAGGCAGACAGAGAGAGGAGGGAGCAGGCTCCCCAATGGGCAGAAAGCCTGATGCGGGGCTCGATTCCAGGACCCTGGGATCATGACCTGAGCCGAAGGCAGAGGCTTAACCCACTGAGCCACCCAGGTGCCCCTGGACAATCAATTCTATTTAATTCACCTATATGTTTATGTTTGGCCCATATGCCAGTACCATACTGTTTTGATAAAACAACTTCGTAATCATGTTCTGTAGTAACTTTTGAAAACTGCAAGTGCGAGTCCTCCAATTGTTTTGGTTATTCTGGAATCTCCATATGATTTTTAAATCCACTTGTTAATTCCTGATGTATAATTTGGGCATGGACTGGACTGAATCTGTAGATCAATTTAGAGAGTAATGCCATATTTTAATAATGTTTTCTGACCCATAAACTTATTTCCATTTATTTAGATCTTCTTTAATTTCTTTCAAAGGTGTTTTATAGTTTTTCAGTGTACAAGTCTTGTGCTTTTGTTAAATTTATTTCTGAGTATTTTATTACTTTTGATGTTATTATAATGAAATAGTTCTCTAAATTTCTTTTTCAGATGATTAGCTGCTAGTACATAGAAATGTAACTGAATTTTCCCTTTCCAAACTAGAAGACTTTTATTTCTTTTTCTTATCCTTTCTTATCCGGGTTAGAATCTCTAGTTGAATAGAAATTGTGAAAGTAGGGGGGCGCCTGGGTGGCTCAGTGGGTTGAGGCCTCTGCCTTCGGCTCTGGTCATGATCCCAGGGTCCTAGGACTGAGCCCCACATCAGGATCTCTGCTCAGCAGAGAACCTGCTTCCTCCTCTCTCTCTCTCTGCTTGCCTCTCTGCCTATTTGCGATCTCTGTCAAATAAATAAATAAAATCTTTTAAAAAAAATTGATTGTCCAGAAAATAAGCATGCTTTAAGGAGTTGGGAGTGGGGTGAAATAAATAAATAAATAATCTTTTAAAAAAATTGTTAAAGTGGACATCCTTGTCATGTTCCTGATCTTAGGGGGACAGCCTTGATTCACCATTTGTATTATATTTCTTGTGGATTTTTTATAGATGTCTTTTATCAGGATGAGGAAGTTCCCTTTGATTCTTAGTTATTGAATGTTTATATTAGAAAAAGGTGTTGGATTTTGTCAAATGCTTTTTCAGTGTCTATTAAAATGATCACATGGGCTTTTATTATATTAGTATGGTGTATTACATTGACTGATTTTCATGTTGAACCAACTTTCTTTTTTTTTTTTTTTAAAGATTTTATTTATTTATTTGACAGAGAGAAATCACAAGTAGATGGAGAGGCAGGCAGAGAGAGAGAGAGAGGGAAGCAGGCTCCCTGCCGAGCAGAGAGCCCGATGCGTGACTCGATCCCAGGACCCTGAGATCATGACCTGAGCCGAAGGCAGTGGCTTAACCCACTGAGCCACCCAGGCGCCCTGAACCAACTTTCCATTCCTGGGATATGTCACACTTGGCTGTGATATATAATCCTTTTTATATGGTACCAAATTCAATTCTCTGTTATTGTTGAGGATGTTTGTATATATGTTTATGAATTGTTCTGTAGTTTTCTTTTCTTATAATGTGTTACCTGGTTTCAGTATCAGCGTAATACTGCCTCATAGAGTAAGTTAGAAAATGCTCCCTTCTTTTCCTTTTTCTTTCTTTTGCAAGAGTTTGTGAAGGATCTGTGCTAATTCTTCTTTAAATCTCTGCTAGAAATTACCAGTGATGCCATCCCTGGTTTTAAGCTTTTCTTTATGGGATAATTTTAAAAAATATTATTAATTCAATCTCTTTAATTTTATAGGTCCCTTTGGATTTTCTATTTTTCTTGAGTCAGTTTCAGTACTCTGTGTCTTTCTAGGAATTTGCAGTTTTAACTAGATTACTTTATTGGCATAAGAGATCATAGTGTTCCCATAAAATTCTTTTTATTTCTCCAAGACCAATAGCAATGTACCCTCTTGCATTCTTGATTTTAGAAATTTGAATATTGTATCTTTCTTAGTCTAGCAAAAGATTTGTCAATTTTTGTTGATCTTTTTAAAGAATGAATTTTTGGTTTCATTGATTTTTCTCTGTTGTTTCCCTATTCTCTATTTCCTTTCCTTCCACTCTAGTTTTTATTTTCTTCTTTCTGCTTGCTTTGGATTTAGTTTGCTCTTTTATTCCTAGTTTTTTTTCCCTTAAGGTAAATAAATAACTATTCATTTAAAATCATTCTTTTTTCTTAATATAGCTATGTATACCTATAAATTTCCCTTTAAGCACTGTTTTAATCACACACCACCAATTTTTATGTTGTGTTTTTGCACTTTCTAATTTCCCTTGAGTATTTTCTAATTTCCCTTGTGATTTCTGCTTTATCTCATTGGTTGTTTAACAATGTGTGTAGTTGGGGTGCCTGGGTGGCTCAGTGAGTAGGCCACAGAAGGCATGATCACAGGATCCAGAGATCTAGCCCCACACTGGGCTCACAGCTTAATAGGGAGCCTGTCTCTTCCTCTCCATCTGCCACTCCCCTTGCTTGGCTTTCTCTCTCTCATTATAATAAATAAATAAATAAATAAATAAATAAATAAAGTCTTTTAAAAAATAAATTTAAAAAAGAATGTGTTGGGTGCCTGGGTGGCTCAGTGGGTTAAAGCCTCTGCCTTCGGCTCAGGTCATAATCCCAGGGTCCTGGGATTGAGGCCCACATCGGGCTCTCTGCTCAGCTGGGAGCCTGCTTCCTCCTCTCTCTCTGCCTGCTTCTCTGCCTACTTGTGATCCCTGTCTGTTAAATAAATAAATAAAAATCTTTAAAAAATAAAAAAATAATAAAAAAGAATGTATTTAGCTTCCACATATTTTGAATTTCTTAAATTTCCCTCTGTTATTGCTTTACAATTGCATTTCATTGCAGTTGGAGAACATACTTTGGATTATTTAAATTCTTTTTAAAATTTATTGAGATTTGTTTTATAGATTAATGTCTGGTCTATTTTGAAGAATGCTCCATATGCTTAGAGAAGAACAGGCATTCCTCCATTGTTGGCTGAAATGATATAAACACCTGTTAGATCAAATAGGTTTTTAGTGTTGCTCAAGTCCTCTGTTTCCTTACTGATCTTCTGTTTAGGTAATATGTCCATCAATCAAAGTGAAGTACTCAAGTTTTCAACTATTATTATTGAACGGTCAATTTCTTCCTTCAATTCAGTCAGGTTTTGTTTTATTTTTTAATTTAAGGTTTTGTATATTTAGATGTATGTTTATACCTGTTATATATTCCTGATAGATTGAACTTTTATCAATATATAATATCCTTTTTGGTTTCTAATAATAATTTTTGTCTAGTCTGTTTTGCCTAATATTAGTATAGCCACTCCCACTCTTTGGGTTACTATTTCTATGGAATATATAACATAGTGTATCATTAGTTTCAGATACAGAGTTCAGTAATTCATCAGTTACATATAACACCCAGTACTCATCATATCATATCCCTAATGCCCATCACCCAGTTACCCCCTCCCCCACCTACCTATGACTTTAAATCTATTTTAAATCTATTCATTGCCAACAATGAATTCATTCTTTCTCCCCTTGCTCTCTCTCACTCTCTTGCTCATTCTATCTCTCTCAGTTAATGTGGGAATGTCTTAATTTCTCGTACCTTTTTGAAAGATGATATTGTTGGATACAGAATTCTTCATTGATAGTCTTTTTTTTTTTTTAAGATTTTGTTTATTATTTACTTGACAAAGAGAGAGAGAGCAAGAGAGGGAACACAAGCAGGGGGAACAGCAGAGGGAGAGGGAGAAGAAGAAGCAGGCTCCCCACCAAGCAGGGAGCCTGATGTAGGGCTCAATCGCAGAACCCTGGGATCACGACCTGAGCCAAAGGCAGACGATTAACAACTGAGCCACTCAGGCGCCCCTGACAGTCTTTTTCTTTTGGCATTTTCAATGTGTCATCCCACTGCCTTCTGACCTCCTTCATTTCTGATGAAAAATAAGCTGTTAATCTTTTTGAGGATTTCCCACCCTCCCCATACATGATGAGTCACTTTTCTTTTATGCTATCAAGAGTATCTTTGGGTCTGGCTTTGATAATTTGATGATGATGATTTAGGTGTATACCTTTTTTTAACATTTACCATTTTAATAATTTTTAAATGTATATTTCAGTGCCATTAAGTATGCTCTCATTACTGTGCAACCATTAACACCACCCATTTCTAGAACTCTTCTCATCTCTCAAACCTGAAACTCTATGCATTAAACAATAACTCCCCATTGTGTTTGCTCTCCCATTCTCACCTCTGGCAACCAACATTCTACTTTCTTTCTTTTTTTTTTTTTTAATTTAATTTTTTTTCAGTGTTCCAGGATTCATTGTTTATGCACCACACCCAGTGCTCCATGCAGTATGTGCTCTCCTTAATACCCACCATCAGGCTCACCCAACCCGCCAACCTCCTCCTCTCCAAAACCCTCAGTTTGTTTCTCAGAGTCCACAATCTCATGGTTCATCTCCCCTTCTGATTTCCCCCAACTCTGTTGACTTCATACTACTTGAGGCTTATTGATCTTCTGGGGTAATTTCATCAAATTTGAGAAGTTTTCTAGCATTATCTTATCAAATATTCTTTCTGCTTTTTCTTTCTCCTTTTGGTACTCTCATTATGTTTATGTTGGTCTGTTTGATGATATTCCACAGGTTTCAGAGGCTCTGTTCATTTTATTTTCTTTTTTATTTCTTCCTACTATATAATCTCAATAGAACAATCTTCAAATTCATGGATTCTTTTTCTCTGCCTGGCTTAAATCTGCTGTTGAACCTCTCTAGTGAATTTTTCATTTCAGTTAGTGTATTTTTAAACTATGGAATATTTATTTTATATACCTTTATATATCTATATATTTGTATATATCTATATATCTTTTATATCTATTTTCTATATCCTTATATATTTTCTGTTCATTGTTATTTTCCATTTGGGTATACAAAATTCTCATATTTTTCTTTAATTATTTTCTTAAAATCAAAGTATAATTGACATATAACATTATATTGGTTTCAGGTATACAACATGATTCAATATTTGTATACATTGTGAAATGACCACCATCAATGTCTAATTAACATATATCACTTTACATAGTTATAATTTTTTTCTTGTGATGGAAACTTTTAAGATCTACCCTCTTAGCAGCTTTCAAATATATAATATAGTATTATTAATTTTACTCAACATGATGTACATTATATCCCCATAAGTTATTTATAATGAGAAGTTTGTAACTTTCTAGCCCCTTCAACCGTTTCTCCTACCCCCATCCCTCAACTCTGGCAACCCCCAATCTGCTCTCTATATCTATGACCTTGGTTTGTTTTGTTTTGTTTTTGCTTTTTGTTTTTTAGATTACACATATAAATGAGATCACATGGGAATAAATCAAAGAGCCACTGTTACTATTTGTTTGTTTAGTGACTTTGATGGGAAAAGTTTCTATTCTTTGTGTGTAGCCAGTGAAGTCTCTGCTCGGTTAGCTTAGTGGTCTGTTAATAATTGAACAGAGATGTTCTTAAATGACTGGGACCAGGAAGTCTAGTCTTTCCTGAAGGATCTATGTGTGTTGGGATAAGACTTCATTACTCAGCCAGGCACCTTACAACTCTGCTATAGTCTACAAATCCTGCACAGGCACTCAGTCAGCCCTGTACATGTGCATGGCCTTCTAAATTGCAAGTTATATTCCAGAGGTTTTAAAGTCCTCTATGGACATCTCATTCCTCAACTTTTCCTTTTAAATTTCTACCATCTCAGGCAGTCATAATGTTAAGCAATTGCCACTGACCATTTTTAGAAAATGCCCCCAGAGAAAAGACTTTTTTCCCACTGGACAAGTTTCCAGTCAGGCCAATAAAGACAAGCCTTACAAATGGAGTCTTCCAGGAAACCATCAAACAAGTCAAATGATGTCAATTCTTTGGGTATGGGGCTTTGCAGGAGCTCCATTCTCATTTTCATGGAGATTCAGCCATTTTTCTTGAAGATGCTCTTTGGATTGCTGTAGACCTATACTTAATTTCCACGGTTCTGACAACATAGTAGATTTGGCAAGTTTTGCCCAAAGTGCTCATTGCTTTTTTCTCCTACTGATTCATAAAGTTGATTACATCACTTTAACAGATCTACACTCCATCATTCTCACTGACCTGTTTCCTTCTTGAGTTAGAGAATTCTTCTGAACTTGATCCACTATTCACTTTTCCTTATTTATGTTTCCTCAGACTCTTTATATTCTTCTGGTGCACAATTCCTTTCCTCCAGGATTTAGAGTCATGGTGTAATTTTATAAAATATCTCCCTATTGTTATCTGATATATTTTTATACCTGTGATCATGTTTTCTTCCAAAATGCCCTCTCCCTTTATGGCAAATGCTGATTTATCCTTTATTATCTTGTGTAAGTATTAACTCCTCTGGTAAGTCTTCTTCACTCCATCTACCCAAGAACCAAATCAGTCACTCCTGCGTCTTCTCCTATAGCCCTCTTTATATGCATTTATAATAGCTGATACTTAATCTATCCTGTTTGCTTTACTAGACTGTGAATTTTGAGGACAGATATAAGGTATATAACTTAGTCCTCTTTGTAGACCTAAAATTTAACACAGAGAAGGAACTGAGAAAATGTTTTTTGAATTAATTCTCAATAAAGAAGTTATCACTCTGCTGATAGTAAGAACCAATCTCATCAAAGGCATTGAGCCCTCAGACATAAGCAAAAGCTGATGATCACAAATGAATTTTATAATATAAATAAAATAGCAGAAGTCTTATAATTAACAGAATAAACAGAAAACCCATGTGCTTTCTTTTTATTTAACTTTGAGAAAATGTCACTTGGAATCCTATTAGTAAGTGTCCTTCTGGAGCTCTGGACTGGTTCTCTAGACACCTGGGTCCTCTTCCAAGCCACCCCCTAACCTGCTGTAGGATTCTGAAGGAACCAACAAGAATCTATTTTAATGTGAAACTGATTAATATCATCTTTAATTAATACATGCCATACCAAATTTACATTTTTTTAAAGATTTTATTTATTTATTTGACAGACAGAGATCACAAGCAGGCAGAGAAGCAGGCAGAGAGTGAGAGAGAGAGAGAGGAGGAAGCAGACTCCCTGCTGAGCAGAGAGCCTGATGTGGGGGCTCGATCCCAGGACCCTGAGATCATGACCTGAGCCGAAGACAGAGGCTTAGCCCACTGAGCCACCCAGGTGTCCCCCAAATTTACATTTTTAAGAGATCTCTTTCCTTGAAGTATGGAGAAAGAATTATAGGAAGACAAGACTGAACGCAGAAAATGTAGACAGGAGGCTACTTTAAGAATTTAGGTGAAAAGTAATAGGACCTAGACCAGACAGAAATGTGATAATTTGAGATATTCTGAAAATAGAACCCATTTGATTTGGTGTTAGATGTCAAGAATGAGGCAGAGGGAGTGAAGCTGAACCCAATGTTTGAGCTTAACTGGTTTAGACAGTGGTACTATTTATTAGGATGAAAAGAAGTGTTAAGGAGGACACAGGTTTGAAGGGGAAAATATTCAATAGTTCTGTTTGGGAGATAATAGATATACCTATATCTATCTATATCTATCTATCTATCTATCTATCTATCTATATCTCCAAATGGAGATGTCATGCAGAAAATTGAAGCTCACTGGAGAACTCTTACTGGAAATAAAAATTTGGAAGTTATTAGATCAAGATCATTACAAATCTATAGCAATGGTTGAGATCAGCGTAGAAAAGAATTTTCAGAAAGATAAGGGCTTGGTTCTGAGCCCTGAGGAATCCCAACATTTAGGGATCAGTTAAAGGAAGAATAACTCTGAAAGGTACAAAAAAGAGGAGCCACAGAAGTAAGGGAAAGAAAGAGGGAATGGTCTACTGTGCTAAATTCTGTTCAATGAGTATGGAGAAATGCCCACTAAATGTGTCCAACTGTGGATAACAGTCCTTTGAAAAGAGCCATTTCAGTGCAGTTGAGGGGATGGTGCAGAAGCCAGACTGTGCTGGGTTGAAGAGTAAATGGAAGGTGAAAAAGAATGATATCATGTGTGACAATTCTTTCTTGAAATGTTTTCTTCTCTTGGATACTGTGACACTATACTTTCCTGGTCTTCCAACCCATATGGCTGCCTTTTTAAAGTTGCCTATGTTAGGTTACTCTCTACTCACTTTTAAACACTGAAGTTCTACAGAATATAGATACTCTAACTCTGCTCTTTATCTTTCTCTTCTACCTGAGGGGTTTAGTTACCACATATAAGCCAAGAACTCCCAAATTTTACATGTATCTTTGTTTCAGATCACTCCTTTGAGCTGTTGAGTTGCATATTCAATTACCCAATCAAATCTCAAAATTAGTCACTTCCCTTTCACAACTGTTTTGCTTCTAGTGCCCCAGATTCTCTGTAAATTATATCATTATTTTCTCAGCTGTTCAAGACAAACACCAGGAGTCATGCTTCATTTTTTTTCCTCTTGTGAACTATAACCAATCCAATAGCAAGTCCTGTACATTTTACTTTCAAATGTCTCATTTATTAACTGCTATGAACCTTTATTAACTGCTTATGTCTCATTTATTAACTGCATATTGGCCAAGTATCCAAATGTTCCTTATTTATATTATATTTTCATTTAGGTTCACAAGTACCCAATAAGGTAGTTTTATCTCCATCTTGAAACTGAAACTCAGAGAGGTTAAATAACTTACTGTGGTTAAGACAAAAAGTAAATGGCAGAAAGGAAGGAATCTAATACTAAATATGCCTGATTCCACACTGCCTTGGACCTCTCTTCCCCACAACTTAACCTCTCTGAGGTCAAGTTTTCTCTCTTTTTTTTTTATCAGAGAGAGAGAGGGGGAGAGAGCGAGCACAGGCAGACAGAATGGCAGGCAGAGGCAGAGGGAGAAGCAGGCTCCCTGCTGAGCAAGAAGCCCGATGTGGGACTCGATCCCAGGATGCTGGGATCATGACCTGAGCCGAAGGCAGCCGCTCAACCAACTGAGCCACCCAGGCGTCCTGAGGTCAAGTTTTCTTAAGTAAAATGAACCTAATATTTCCTAACTTTAGGCTGTCATAAAGATTGAAAAATAAACAATAAGGTAAATAACCCTAGTTCAAGGTATAAATTCAAAAAACACTCCCTTCACTCCTTCCTCTGTACTGTTTTGGGGCCATCTCAGTGATATTAGGATTATAGAGATGAACAAAGATTGCTCCTTGCCTTCAAAAAGCAAATAATTTACAGAGACAAATGAATAGACACAAAACAGTAAAATAATAATACAGGAAGACAACAGAGAACTAAGCAGTAAATTGCACACAGAGGCTTCTTATATTAGAATTACAGAGAAAGGATAAAGGGCTATTGGAGAGATGGAGATGGGAGTGCGATACTCAGTGAGGGGATATTTGCTCCCAGCAAAGAGGGGCAGGACACTCAGAAAAAAAGAATATTGATGTGGAAAGAAGAATAACGTGCTCAGGGTCAGTGATGTAAGCAACCTCATTTCAGCAAAACATGCTTATATTTTCCCACATCAAAATATTTTTACTCCTAAGTTTTATTTTATTTATTTATTTATTTAATTTATTTTATTTTACTACTACTAAGTTTCCTTATTATGGCTTAAGTTCTCACTGGAACAAAGAAACATTTGAGCTCATCATTAAAACCAAATGTCCTGGTAGGCAAAACCATCATTAAACTGTCTACCCAACTTCCCAGGGAAGGGAAATAAAACCCAGATTCTGACCTACATGAGATCAAAATAATTAAAATGCTGGGGTGTGCTTTGAGAATATTATCACACTGTCAAAATAGGTCTAATGATGTCAATCACATTTTCTTAGCTTACATCTCTCAGTTATAGCTAACACTGACAGATGCCACTATTCCTATGTCTGAAGTTCCCTTTGATCAAAACAAAACAAAAATAAACCTATAGAGACCACAAACACTAATATGCCCATTAAGTCTGGGGCTTAGATGAAGAAGTTTTTATTCTACAGAACCTGTTCATCAAACCAATTTGGTTTCTATGATGACAAGGAAATGTGATAAATAATTTACTTCATCATTCAGCAGAGGTTCTGGATTATGGCACCATAGAATATTAGAGCTAGAAAGAAACTTAATGGTTACTTTGATCTTATACTAATTAAGGCACAGATGCCTTAATTAGTAGGGAAGCAGGGAAGCAGGGAATTGGTAAGTTCAAGGTCAAAGGTGGACCGGGAGAGGAATGGTTAATAAGTATGGTCAACAGACCCTAGAGAAGGACAGTCATCAGGTCTTCCGCTGAGAAAAGTGCTGAAAATGTAGGAAAAGGAAAAATATTATAAGCTACTTTCAGAGCTCCAAAAACTCTTTGGTATTGGTCAAGAAACCTAAAAGATGATCTCAAAAGTCACCTCAAACTCTGATTCAAAAGTCCCTTCTCTCATCTCCCAAAATATTCCAGGTGGTCAATCAATAAACATTTATTGTGTAGCAACTAGGTAAAACATTCTGAAACACCTAGGGTATAAAATTCAATGATACATGAAATAAAATTCCTTATCCCAAGAAGCCTACTATCTGGTTAGGGACATGAGAAGTAATACGAGAGATGAACTAATCTGAGTGATGAAGAGATTCCAAGTAAGTGGAATCTTATTGCTAATAAGTGTTCTGAATTCACATGGGCTTGGAAAGAGCTCAAAAATGGAAATATAGTAAGAAGACTTC
The DNA here is from genome assembly GCF_030435805.1 of Mustela lutreola. Taxonomy (NCBI): domain Eukaryota; kingdom Metazoa; phylum Chordata; class Mammalia; order Carnivora; family Mustelidae; genus Mustela; species Mustela lutreola. The sequence goes on along the minus strand of NC_081291.1, from coordinate 53,948,075 downwards.
AAGAAGGAACGAGGACATCATGAGGACAGGATCTGGCTAGAAGAGAACATGGTGGAATACCTTCAGGCTACACTGAATCTGAGAACCCAAATTTGTAGATCTCATCATTGAAGAAGAGATCTACTCAGCGGAATCACAATAAAAGGTGACAATGAAGGTAGCTGAAAAAATTAAATAAAGCACAGAATTAATCTTGGTTTGAAGATTCAGTTCTGTCACCTCAAAGTTATGTGCCTTGAGTGTTATGTAACCTCTTTAGAACTCAGAATAACAATATCCTTCACACAGAGTTATTTTAGGAATTATAAGGTAAACATGGATAAGCACCTAGGGGTGTAACAGGTAAACAATAAGTGGTTGGGTATTTTTGTTGCTGTTCATTCTGCTTTGGTTTTTGTTTGAGAACAGGTATATAAAGGGAAATATCAGGTCAAGAAAATGTTGAAGAAGTGAAGATGAATTGAATTAAGTTCTGGACATGAATTAAGAAACAGGAGAGCTGGGAATAAACTTTTCACTCATGAAATGGTGGGAATTGGGTGAGAAACAGGATTGGTCTAGAGCTGTGGTTCTCAAACATTGTTCCACAGTTCTGACTAGTTATGAAAATCATGTGGAAAATGTATTAAAAGAAAAATCAAAGATCCCAACATGGTGGGTCTGATTAAAGAGATCTAAGATGGAAACTGGGAGTCTTAATTTTTTTTTAAAAAGTTCTGCATGAATTTCTGATACATAAGAAGACAGGTAACTGCTAAGTAACACTTAAGATCCTATTCAGATCTTAAATAACACTTAAGATCCTCTCCAATTCGAAGAATCTCTGATTCCAACCAAGCAGTGAATTCTAAAGGCCTGAAGTAGGGATGCCTGGGTGGCTCAGATGGCTAAGCACAGGCCTTTGGCTCAGGTCATGGTCCTGGAACTGAATCTTCAGTCAAGCTCCTTGCTCAGCAGGGAGCCTGCTCCTCCCTTTGCCTACTGCTCCCCCTGCTTGTGCTTGCTCTCTCTCTCTCTCTCTCTCTCTCTGACAAATAAAATCTTTAAAGGCCTGAAGTACTATCCTTCCCAACATTCAAAGATTCAGAAAATCAAGGCCCAGTCAGCCACACTAATATGCTCTTCCAAAAGCTCTATTTGATCATGTCACTTTTTGAATTTTTAAAAAATGTCAAGTCAAGCTCTGCCTGGTTTTCAAGGATTTTTACAACCTTGATCCAACCTGCGTTTCTGAAGTCATCCTTTGCCAACTCCAACCCATGTAGCAGGTCATAGCATAAGATCTAACTTTTAAAAATATGCACTTTAGTGTTTCTGCATTTTTATGTAATTATTTTCTCTACCAGAATAATCAACCCATCCCCACTAGAGTCCCTCTATCTCAAAAAATTTTACTCATCCTTCAAAATAATTTGATATGCTCCCTCCTGGTAAATTACTTACTTCTTCCTCTGTGTCCCTGGTCTTTCTCTAAGCCTTTCTTTCACTTATTTTGGCTAATTACATTCATATCTGCAGTCCCTACTAGATTTAGTTTTTGGAAAGCAAGAGATTGTATCTCAACTATCTCTTGAAAAACAGAGATCACGTAGTTTTTTTCATATGTAGGTATGAGTCCTCATTATCTTTAAGCTTATTATCTAATCACATTTTAAAGCACAGTGAAGAAAGTCTGAACACTGGTGCTCTGTTTAGCAGTGATAACAGTTCAAATTTTTTCTAATTCCTCATAGGTGACCCTAAAAATCTCAAATTCCAAGAAGCTACTGAAAAATGATCTTAGATATATAAGGCTTAAAGATAACATATTTAAGGGGGAAAAAAACTCACCTTAAAAAAAAAAAGAATTCTTAGGACACCTGGGTGGCTCAGTGGGTTAAGCCTTTGCCTTCAGCTCAGTCATGATCTCAGGGTACTGGGATCGAGTCCCGCATCGGCCTCTCTGCTTGGCAGGGAGCCTGCTTCCTCCTCCTCCTCTCTCTCTCTGCCTGCCTCTCTGCCTACTTGTGATCTCTCTCTGTCAAATAAATAAATAAAATCTAAAAAATATATATATAAATATTAAAAAAAAGAATTCTCCTTGTTAAAAAATGACCAATCTGTAGTTTGCTTTAATTATCTTTACTGTGATATCTCCTTCTATTGATGGTTAATACCCATTCTGTACAATTATTCTGTGTCTTGGCCAAAGTAGTTATGAAACTCAAACCCAGAAGTTCTTATTAGAAGGCTTGATGTTCATTGTGCCAAACCCCTATGTCTCAAAACTCCAAATAATGCTTTAAACACTTCTACCTAGGCTGCTTATATTTATTTGATGGTCAATTCCTCTGTTGAGTAAGGGGCAAAATACAGAGGCTAGACTGCTGTTAAGTCTCCACTAAGTTTTGAGATTTTATTATTTTGACAGAACTAAATGCCATAAATAATACCCACAATCCAATTTAAATACAACAGAAATTCCACTAAATTAAGTACAGAATAAAAGCCCTATAGTAAATCATAAGATCTGGCTTCAAGTTCTAGCTCTTCTGCTTATATTGAAAGTGATCTCAAATAAGTTACCTTCCCTGTCCCATCACCCACCCTTATTTTTTTTCTTTTTCAAGTTATTTATTTATTTTATAGATTCTTGCTTATTTTATTTGCCAGCTTTCAAAATAATGAGGTGGTTCCCTCATTTACTCCAATAATAACAATGAGGGTTTTTGTTTGTTTTTTACATATCATTTGAAACTCACTTTTTAAATTCTTTAATTATGTTAGTCACCGTATAGTACTTCATTAGTTTTTGATATAGCGTCCCATGATCCATTGTTTGCATATAACTTACCCAGTGCTCATGCAACACATGCCTTTCTTTCAAGTCTTTATTTATTTATTTATTTATTTATTTATTTATTTATTTATTTTTAAGATTTATTTATTTATTTGACACAGAGAGAGATCACAAGCAGGCAGAGAGAGAGAGAGAGAGGAGGAAGCAGGCTTCCCGCTGAGCAGAGAGCCCGATGCGGGACTCGATCCCAGGACCCCGAGATCACGACCCGAGCCGAAGGCAGAGGCTCAACCCACCGAGCCACCCAGGTGCCCCCTCAAGTTTTTATTTTAATTCCAGTTAGTTAACATAAAGTGTAACATTAGCTTCAGGTGTAGAATTTAGTGATTCATCATTTACAACACTCACTATTCATCTAAACAAGAACTCTCCTTATTACCCATCATCCATTAACCCATCCCCCCTCATCCCCCATCCCCTACAGCAACCCTCAGTTTGTTCTCTATAGTTAAAGAATCTATTTTCTGGTTTACCTCTCCTTTGTTTCCCCCTCTACGTTCACCTGTTTTCTTCCTTAAATTCCACATATGAGTGGAATCATGTGCTATCTGTCCTTCTCTGACTGACTTGTTTCACTTAGCATAATACTCTAGCTCCATCCAAGTCATTGTCAATGACAAGATTTCATTCTTTTTTATGGCTGAGTAATATTCTATTGTGTGCATATACCAATACTTCTTATCTATTCACCTGTCGATGGACATTTGGGCTCTTTTCATTATTTGGCAATTATTGATAATATTGCTATAAAACTTCAGGGTGCAGGTGTCCCTCAGAATCAGTATTTTTGTATCCTTTGGGTAAATACCTAGTAGTTTCATTGGCTGAACTGTAGAGTAGTTATATTTTTAACTTTTTGAGGAACCTCCATACTGTTCTCCAGAGTGGCTGCACCAGTTTGTATTTCCACCAACAGGGTAAGAGGGTTCCCCTTTCTCCACACCCTCATCAACATCTGTTGTTTCCTGTGTTGTTAATTTTAGCCATTCTGACAGGTGTGAGGTGGTATCATCATAGTTTTGATTTCTATTTCCCTGATGATGAATGATGCTGAGCATCTTTTCATGTGTCTATTAGCCATCTGTATGTCTTCTTTGAAAAAAAAAGTCTAGTCATGTCTTCTGCCCATTTCTTAACTGGATTATTTGCTTTCTGGGTGTTGACTTTGGTAAGTTCTTAATAGATTTTGTATACTAACCCTTCATAAGATATGTCATTTGCAAATGCCTTCTCCCATTCTGTAGGTTTCCTTTTAGTTTCATTGTTTCCTTCAATGTACAGAAGGTTTTAATCTTGATGAAGTCCCAGAAGTTCATTTTTGCTTTTGTTTCCCTTGCCTCTGGACACATATCTAGTAAGAAGTTGCTACAGCTGAGTCAAAGAGATTACTGCCTGTGTTCTCCTCTAGGATTTTGATGATTACCTATCTCACATTTATGTCTTTCATCCATTTTGAATTCATTTTTGTGTATAGTGTAAGAAAGTGGGCTAGTTTTAGTCTTTTGCATGTTGTTGTCCAGTTTTCCCAATCCATTTGTTGGAGACTGTGTTTTTTCCATTGGATATTCTTTACTGCTTTGTTGAAGATTAGCTGACCATATAGCAGTGGGCCCATTTCTGGGGTTTCTTTTTTGTTCCATTGTCCTATGTGTCTGTTATTGTGCCAGTACTACAGTGTCTTGATCACTAGAGCTTTGTAATAGAACTTGAATTCTGGAATTGTGATGCCTTCAGCTTTGCTTTTCTTTTTCAAGATTGCTTTGGCTATTCAGGTCTTCTATGGTTCCATACAAATTTTAGGATTGTTTGTTCTAGCTCTGTGAAAAATGCTGTTGATATTTTGATAGGGATTGCAATAAATGTACACATTGTTTTGGACAGTATAGACATTTTAACAATATTTGTTCTTCCCAATCCATGAGCATGAAATATTTTTCTATTTCTTTGTGTCATTTTCAGTTTCTTTCATAATTGTTTATAGTTTTCAGAGTACAGATCTCTTATCTCTTCGGTTAGATTTATTTCTAGGTATCTTACGGTTTTAGATGTAATTATAAATGTGATTGATTCCTTGATTTCTCTTTCTGCTTCATTAATGGTGTATAGAGACGCAACAGATTTCTGAAGGTTGATTTTGTATCCTATAACCTCACTGAATTTTTGTATCAGTTCTAATTTTGTTTGTTTGTTTGTCTTTTGGGTTTTTGTTTTGTTTTGTTTTTTGGTAGAGTCTTTTGGACTTTCTTTTATTCCCAAAGATTTTTTTTAAATTGATTTATTTATTTTCAGAAAAACAGTATTCATTATTTTTTCACCACACCCACTGCTCCATGCAATCCGTGCCCTCTATAATACCCACCACCTGGTACTCCAACCTCCCACCCCCCCGCCACTTAAACCCCTCAGATTGTTTTTCAGAGTCCATAGTCTCTCATGATTCACCTCCCCTTCCAATTTACCCCAACTCCCTTCTCTCTAACACCCCTTGTCCTTCATGATATTTGTTATGCTCCACAAATAAGTGAACCATATGATAATTGACTCTCTCTGCTTGACTTATTTCACTCAGCATAATCTCTTCCAGTCCCGTCCATGTTGCTACAAAAGTTGGGTATTCATCCTTTCTGATGGAGGCATAATACTCTATAGTGTATATGGACCACATCTTCCTTATCCATTCGTCCATTGAAGGGCATTTTGGTTCTTTCCATAGTTTGGCCACCGTGGCCATTGCTACTATAAACATTTGAGGTACAGATGGCCCTTCTTTTCACAACATCTGTATCTTTGGGGTAAATACCCAGGAGTGCAATTGCAAGGTCATAGGGAAGTCCTATTTTTAATTTCTTGAGGAATCTCCACACTGTTCTCCAAAGAGGCTGCACCAACTTGCATTCCCACCAACAGGGTAAGAGGGTTCCCCTTTTTCCACATCCTCTCCAACACATGTTGTTTCCTGTTTTGTTAATTTTGGCCATTCTAACTGGGGTAAGGTGATATCTCAATGTAGTTTTAATTTGAATCTCCCCGAGGGCTAGTGATGATGAAAATTTTTTCATGTGTCTGATAGCCATTTGTATGTCTTGATTGGAAAAATGTCTGTTCATACCTTCTGCCCATTTTTTGATATGTTTGCCTGTTTCGTGTGTGTTGAGTTTGAGGAGTTCATTATAGATCCGTACTTGAGGAACTATAGAACACTCATGAAAGAAATTGAAGAAGACACAAAAAGATGGAAAACATTCCATGCTCTTGGATCTGAAGAATAAACATTGTTAAAATGTCTATACTGTCTAGAGCAATCTATACTTTTAATGCCATTCCAATCAAAATCCCACCGGTATTCTTCAAAGAGCTGGAGCAAATAATCCAAAAATTTGTATGGAATCAGAAGAGACCCCGAATCGCTAAGGAAATGTTGAAAACAAAAATAAAACTGGGGGTATCACATTACCTGATTTCAAGCTTTATTACAAAGCTGTGATTACCAAGACAGCATGGTACTGGCATAAAAACAGACACAAAGACCAGTGGAACAGAGTAGAGAGCCCAGATATGGACCCTCAACTCTATGGTCAATTAATCTTCTACAAAACAGGAAAAAATATACAGTGGAAAAAAGACAGTCTCTTCAATAAATGGTGCTGGGAAAACTGGACAGCTATATGTAGAAGAATGAAACTCGACCATTCTCTTACACTGTACACAAAGATAAACTCAAAATGGATAAAAGACTTCAACATGAGACAGGAATCCATCAGATGCCTAGAGGAGAACATAGGCAGTAATCTCTTCGATATCAGCCACAGGAACTTCTTTCAAGATATGTCTTCAAAGGCAAAGGAAACAAAAGCGAAAATAAACTTTTGGGACTTCATCAAAATCAAAAGATTCTGCACAGCAAAGGAAACAGTCAAAAAAACAAAGAGGGAACCCACGAAATGGGAGAAGATATTTGCAAATGACAGTACAGACAAAAGGTTGATATCCAGGATCTTTGGGGCTTTCTATATGGAATATTGTGTTATCTGTAAATAGTGAAAGTTTGTCTTCTTCCTTGCCAATTTGGTTGCCTTTATTTCTTTTTGTTGTTTGATTGCTGAGGCTAGGACTTCCAGTACTATGTTAAATAACAGTGGTTGGGCGCCTGAGTGGCTCAGTGGGTTAAGCCGCTGCCTTCGGCTCGGGTCATGATCTCAGGGTCCTGGGATCGAGTCCCGCATCGGGCTCTCTGCTCAGCGGGGAGCCTGCTTCCCTCTCTCTCTCTCTGCCTGCCTCTCCATCTACTTGTGATTTCTCTCTGTCAAATAAATAAATAAAATCTTTAAAAAAAAAATAACAGTGGTGTGAGTGGACATCCCTCACCTTCCCTTATTTTAAATAAGAATAATTATCTATTGAGCTGAGGATCAAAACGGACCTTGAATATAAAAGCTTTTTGAAAGGAATAAAGTACTTCCTCAACAAGAAAAAAGAAGTAAGTTGTTAAGTATTTAGTATGTGCCAAGTGTTATGTTGAGCATTTATGCATATATTATCTTACTTAATTTTCATAACAACCCTCAAAGGATGCAGGGATCACTTCTGAATAAAGTCATGAAAGTTTAGAGAATTTAGATGTCTTGCCAAGACATCTAACTCATAGACAGAACTCAAGTTTTTTGGCATTATTGGGTTTTTGCACAGATAAGATATAGAAACATAAATAACAGATACTTTTTTTATTCCAAAGCCCAATCCTTTCCCTATTACATCATGCTACCTCACAAAATGACTGTAACAATCACACCTCTCCTGTCCATTGTTGGGATGATCAAATCTACCCATACAGGTCAAAGCAAACAGTCTGGGAAACACTAATATTAAAAACTATAACTTAGGCTATACAATGTCAAAATGTTTCTGAGAAAAGATTAGAGCAAGGTTATCATCTTCTCCTATTGCCCCATGCTCCTTAAATTGGAAAAATGTGTCAAAAAGTACGTATCTCCACAGAACACACAGAAAGACTCTTCCTGTAATACCAATTTCATGCAATGATATTTTGGAGAAAAGGTAGGTGTTTTTAAAAATTCTACTTTTTCTGGGGGGACTGGGTGGCTCAGTGGGTTAAAGCCTCTGCTTTCTGCTCAGGTCATGGTCCCAGGATCCTGGGATCGAGCCCCGCATCAGGCTCCCTGCTCAAATGGGGAGCCTGCTTCTCCCTCTCTCTGCCTGCCTCTCTGCCTACTTGTGATCTCTGTCTGTCAAATAAATAAATAAAATCTTTTTTAAAAAAATTCCACTTTTTCTAAATATATACTTGCAATAAGTTCAATATAAAAATATAAACTGAAAGTCCTCTTCTATCTCTCCTCTGAAAATAAACTACTATAAACAGGTTAGTGTTTATCATTATTCCAGGCTTAGGCCTTCTGTCCACTCAGATTATGAGGGGAAGAGACAAAGGAAATGGTTTTGAATATTCTTTTCCCTAAAAATAATTTAAAACTCAATGTTGAGAGTAAAACAAAAATGTTACAGAATAGAATTTTTAAATTTACATGAGATTGTCTTAATATAACATTTTAAATGTATCTATTGCTCAACTTGAAGTAGACTGTTTAATGCTGTACTGTTCCCCTCTCCCACAAAAACCTTGAGTTTATCTTCCTGTCATAAGGGATATGTGGGAGGAAAGTTAGAAAAGCACTACCTAACCAGTCTTTCAGAGGCACAATCAGGATAAAACACCACAACTTCAATTAGGCCAAGGTACAACAAGAAGTAATGCTTCGTTATCAGGCTCCTGGTCAGAAACATATTCCTAGCCCTGCTGTCAACCCAGATGACTTTCGGTCCAGGGGCTTCTAGCTCCATTACCTTACTTCTGAGTTGCCAAGTCTCAGTTACTTGAAAGTTTAGTCCAACTCTCTTACCTTACAGCTAAAGATTCTAAGACACGGAGAAGTTAACTTACTAGCTCAAGGTTTACTGGCAAGGAAGTGACAGAGCCAGTCCTTCAACTTGAGTCTTCAGACTATTTAGTATTCTTTCAACTCTACTGTGTCATCTCTCTTTTTGGACATTTTAATTTCAGGTGTACAATATAGTGATTCAACATTTAATATAAAGTTATGACTATATTCTTTATGCTGTACATTATATCCCCATGACTTACTTATTTTATAAGTGGAAGTATGTACTTCTTAATCTCCTTCACCCATTTCACCTTTTCCCTTCTGGCAATCACCAGTATAGTTCTCTGTATCTATAAGTCTGGGCTTTGTTTGTTTGCTTGCTTTGTTTTTAGATTTCACATATAAGTGAAATCATGTAGTATTTTTCTCTCTCTGGCTGACTTACTCACTTACCATAATACCCTCAAGTTCCAACCATGTTGCTGCAAAAAGATTTCATATATATATAATATATGTATATGTGTGTATATATATAATATATATATGTGAGTATATATATATGTGTGTGTATATGTATCTTATGTGTGTGTGTGTATATATATATATATATATATATATATATCTATCTTGTCATCTGCAGCAACATGGTTGGAACTAGAGGGTATTTTATATATATATATATATAATCTATGTATGTGTGTGTGTGTGTATATATATACACAATACAATATATATATTGTATATATATAAATATATATACAATGCAAATGACATATACAAATATGTGTGTGTGTGTGTGTATATATAAAATACCCTCAAGTTCCAACCATGTTGCTGCAAATGACAAGATTTCATACATACACACACACCACATCTTCTTCATCCATTCATCCACTGATGGATACTTTGGTTGTTTCCATATCTTGGCTATTGTAAATAACGCTTCAGTGAATATATGGATGCATATATCTTTTCAAAATAACGTTTTCATTTTCTTCAGATAGGTACCCAGTAGTGAAATTGTTAGATCATAATAGCTCTAACTTTAATTTTTTAAAAACCCTCCATATTTCATTCCATAGTAGCTACACCAACTTATATTCCCACCAATAGTTCATGAGGGTTCTCTTTTCTCCACATCCTTGCCAACATTTCCCATTTTTTATCTTGTTGATAATAGTCATTCTGACAGGGGTAAGATGAACATAGGGGAAAGGAAGGAAAAATAAGACAAAAACAGAGAGGGAAACAAACCACAAGAGACTCTTAACTAGAGGAAACAAACTGAGGGTTGCTGGAGGGGAGGGGGGGTCAGGAAATGGGGTAAGTGGATGGTGGGTATTAAGGAGGGCACTTAATAGAATAAGCACTGGGTGTTATATGAAACAGACGAATCACAAAATTCTACCTCTGAAATTAATAATACACTATATGGTAATCAAATTAAATTTAAATAAAAATTTTAAAAAAGAAATTTATTCTTCCAGGTTTTATTATTTATGTTGCAATTATAAATGGGATTATTTTCATGATTGCTCTAATAGTTCATTGTTAATATACAGAAATGCAACAGATTTGTATATATTAATCTTATATCTGGCAATTTTACTGAATTCATTTATTAATTCTAGCAGGGTTTAGGTGGAGTCTTTAAGGTTTTCTCTATATAGTGTCATGTCATCTGAAAATAGTGAGCTTTACTTCTTCCTTTCCAATTTGTATGTCTTTTATTTCTTTTTCTTGCCTAATTGCTGGGGCTAGGACTTCCAATACTATGTTGAATAAAAGTAAGGATAGTGGGTATCCTTGTCTTATTTATAATCTTAGAGAAAAAGCTTTCAGCATTTCAATATTGAGTATGGTATTAGCTGCAGTATGATATTAGCTTCAATACTCAGTATGATATTATTATAATCTTTATTATATTGAAGTATGTTCCCACTTTGTTGAAAGTCTTTGTCATAAATGAATGTTAAATTTGGTCAATTATTTTTCTGCATCTATTATGATATTCCTATTATTTTGTCTTTCATTTTGTTAATATGATGTATCACATGATTGATTTACTAATATTGAACCATCCTTGCATCCATGGAATAAATTTCACTTAATCATGGTTTATAGTCATTTTAACATATTGTTGAATTCAGTTTGCTAATATTTTCTTAAGGATTTTTGTATCTATGTTCACTGAAGATACTGGCCTATAAATTTCTTTTTTTGTGGTGTTCTTTTCTGATTTTGGTATCAGGGTATTCTGGCCTCCTGAAATGAGTTTGGAAGCATTTGCTCTTCTTCAGGTTTTTTTTTGGGAAGAGTTTGAGAAGAATAGTATTAAATCTTTAAATGTTTTGTAGAATTTACCAGTGAAGACATTTGGTCCTGGACCCTTGTTTGTTGGTAGGTTTTTGAGTACTGATTCAATTTCTTTGCTAATAATCAGTCTATTCAGATGTTCTATTTCTTCATGGTTCAGTCTTGAAAGATTGTAAGTTTTTAGGAATTTATCTAATTTTTTAGGTTGTCCAATTTGTTGGTGTATAATTTGTCCATGGCAGTTTCTTAGGATCTTTTGTATTTTTGTGGTATCAATTGTAACTTCTCATTCATTTCTCGCTTTTTTTTTTTTTTTTTAGAGTTTATGTATTTATTTGACACAGAGAGAGGGAACACAGGCAGGGGGAGTGGGAGAAGGAGAAGCAGGCTTTGCTGTGGAGCAGGGAGCCCAGTGCAGTGCTCGATCACAGGACCCTGGGATCATGACTTGAGCCAAAGGCAGATGCTTAATGACTGAGCCACCCAGACACTCCTCATTAATTTATGACTTCATTTATTTGAGCCTTCTCTTTTTTCATGTGTTGAGTCTAGCTAAATGTCAACTTTTTAAAAAAAACTTTAAAATATCAGCTCTTACTTTCATTGATTTTTTTTCTATTGTCTTTTTAGTTCCTATTTCATGTATTTCCACTCTGATCCTTATTTTTCACCTTCTACTAAAGCTGGGATTTTTTTCTCCTTTTCTTTAAATTGTTCTTTTTCTAGTTACTTAGGTGTAAAATTAAGTAGTTTATTTGAGATTTATTTCTTGAGGTAGGCCAATTTTGCTATAAACTCCTCTCTTTGCTTTACTGCCTCCTATAAATTTTGGTACATTTTATTTGTCTCTAATATTTTATTTCTTTTATTTCTTCTATGACTGAGTAATTGTTCAGTAACATGTTTAATTTCTGTGAATTTGGATTTTTTTCTAGTTTTCTTTTTATAACTTATTTATAGTTTCATATCACTGTGGTAAGAAAAGATGCTTGGTATGACTTCAATCTTCTTGAATTTACTGAAACTTGTTTTATGCCTGAACACATGATCTACCCAGAGAATGTTACATGTGTACTTGAAAAGAATGTGTATTCTACTGCTTTTTGGATGGAATGTTCTGTATATATCTATTATATCCATCTGGTCTAATGTGTTATTTAAAATTGATACTTCCTTTTTGATTTTCTATATGGATAATCTATCCATTCATGGAAGTTGGATTTAGAAATCCCCTATTTTTATATTTTTTAAAGATTTTATTTATTTATTTGACAGAGAGAGAGAGAGATCACAAGTAGGCAGAGAGAGAGAGAGAGAGGAGGGGAAGCAGGCTCCCTGCTGAGCAGGGAGCCCGATGCGGGGCTCGATTCCAGGACCCTGGGATCATGACCTGAGCCGAAGGCAGAGGCTTAACCCACTGAGCCACCCAGGCGCCCCTCAAAATCCCCTATTATTATCATATTGCTGTTAATTTTTCTTTAGATCTGTTAATACTTATTCCATATTTCAGTGCTCCTATGTTATGTACACATATATTTATAAACATTATATCATCTTGCTGTATTGACCCCTTTACATTATGCAGTGCTCCTTTTTGTTTTTTATTACAGTCTTTGTTTTAAAGTCTGTTTTGTCTAATATGAGTTTAGCTACACCAGCTTCCTTTTTATTACCATTTGTGTGGAATATCTCTTTCTATTCTTTTACTTTCAGTCTCTGTGTGTCCTTACCCTTTTTTTTTTTTTAAGATTTTATTTATTTGACATAGAGAGCAAGCAAGCACAAGCAGGAGGAACAGCAGAGGGAGATGAAGAAGCAGGCTCCCCACTGAACAAGGAGCCTGATGTGGGGCTTAACCCCAGGACCCTGGGATCATGACTCAAACCAGAGACAGGTGGTTACTTGACTGAGCCATCCAGATGCCCTACATTGTCCTTATTTCTGAAGGGAGTCTCTTAAAGGCAATATATAAATGTATCTTTTTTTATATCCATCCAGCCACTCCATGTCTTTGATTGGAGAATTTAGCCCATTTACATTTAAAGTAATTATTTTTTTTTCTATTTCATTTTCAACTTTATTGCAAAAGAAATAGAGAAATCCCACAGTTATAAAAGCAGAAATAAAGGACACCAGGAAACATGAAAGAGACCATTATAAAATGATAAATATTTCTAAAGTCTTAGATACCAAATGTTTTTGATCTTGGCTTGGCTCTGGATGATCTTTTTTGGTTTGGTTATTGTAGTCAAATTTGGATGATCCTTTTGTGGCCTCACATGTTGGGTTTCTGGAGCAGGATTTAAATAGAATCCAGAGCAAGATGGGAGGCAGCAGCCATATCTGTTGCATCTGCAGCCTCAGCCACAACCCCATCTGTGGAAGCTGCCACATCCCCAGCCACGGCCACAGCCCAGACCACCAAAACCTCCATAGCCATTGCCCAGGCCTCCAAAGTAGTTTCAGTAGTAGCTCATGGTGTCAGGGGTGAGGAGTTTGGTTTGTTGTTCGAGTCCAGGTCCTGAGTGTGAATGTCAACATGGGTAGAGAGATGCTTATATACCCTGAGCAGAACGTACAATAAATCACATGTATACTTTTCCTTTGTGTCATGCTGCATATTACCTGTAATGTTGTTAACTCATTATTCTTCTGTCTCTTAACACAGGGAGAGGCCCTCATTCCCATTAAAATACCTCGGTTTACTTAGCTTCTTATTTAGAATGTCCTTGAATCTATTATTTAGCTTTTATGGGAAGAAAATTAAATTTAAATTTAGTACATTCCAAACCCTAAATTGAATTGCTTATTACCAGGTATATTACATCATTTAGATTTGATGACATTCCTTTTATAATTAAAAATTTTCTCCTTTCTGTCATCTCCCAAGTGAATAATTCCATCTCCAGCTAAATTCACAGATATTTGTTCAATTTACAGCTGTTAAATCAATATTTTTCAAAAAGGAAATTTGTTTATCAAGATGAAGACTGAAGAAAGTGCCTCTGTTCAGAAAATATTTTTAAGAAGAAGATACATGTTGATTTTTAGCATTTTAATTATAATAACCTTTATAATATTTTTGGCTTTAAAAACTATCTTCAGCAATGGGAGAGAGAGAGAATCTCCTAGCAGGTTCTCCACAGAGTGTGGAGCCTGACCCAGGGCTCAATCCCAGGACCCTGAGATCATAACCTGAGCCAAAATCAAGAGTAGGCCACTCAACCAATTGAGCCATCCAGGAGCCCCTTAACTTACATGATTCTGAATATACAGTTGAGTTTTTATGAGATTCTCAATTATTTTAACAAAAGTAAATCTCCTCAGATGTTTTCATCCTAAACAGTGAGTAGGAAAATAAACACTGCTTATAGAACTAATGAAGAAATTATAAGTAAACTGAGAGTAGCTATCATGGCTACAACAACCAGTGCAACTCTCTGACTCCACCTTAGCAAACTACCATTTTACAACCAAAATGTGGTTTCATATGTCATAACCCAACATATCCCAAGTTTCTTTTATCCAAATATTATTTCATTATTTCTCATCCTAAACTAGAAATAGTTGATAAGCTGAATTTTTCATTCTAAATAAGTCCTTTCAAATACATGTAACCATAAATAACTCAGGATTAAGGATATCACCTTTTGTCCATAAAACTTAGCCACATCATGTGAGAGTGATTAATGGCTAGTTTTTGTTCATTTGGATTTGAAAGAGATGTGTCCACCTGAGATAGAGCACTAAAAAACAAAAATGAAAAACCTCAATAGTCAAATAAGAAATAAAAATAGTTTCAAGGATAAAATGTGATAGCTTTATACAAGACCAATTTTACTGTTAATGAGCAGCAAAATATCGATACTAAAATAGTATAAAATACAAAGAAAAAATGTTTGTCTTGGTTTTTTTTCTAAGTGAAAAATTATTAAAATGAAAATGTCCATTAAAAAATGAAGACTATATATTTCTTTGTAGAAGTATTGTTTTATGTTCAGTTGCTGGACCCAAAGTAGATTATTTTTTTCTTTTCACTCTTAGGAAGTTTCCTTCAAAATACATGTTAAATAAATACTATGTTAAAAAATGTTAAATGTTAAATAATACTATGATAATGGGTAGTAAAGAAAACCCGTTTTCACTTGGAATAAATAATAGTCTTTACAAATCAATAATGGAAACTTCTGTTGTAAATTCCAAAAGTTGTCCTGTGACTCAAACATAAATCAAAACAACATGAAATTGTAGGTCACAAAAATATACTACATCATACTAGGAATGTCACATATTTTTTTTTTCTCATTCTAAGTATACTGATAATTCTTTTCCTTTGTAACTTTATAACACCTTCCTTGGGCTGCAAAGGTACTGACCTATGTGAGAATAGAATAATTTCAAATGTTATTTAGTTATAGGAACAAAAGCTTTTTAATAGCATGACCAAACTTTATTCCCAATGTCCTTACCTATGAAAATATGACATTTGATAGGACAAGTGACAGAAGTTGACTGATTTTTTTTTTCTATCTTCAGGTTGTATAAATAAATCCAAATCTTTCTAATAAAAAACTGTGATGAGGATTAAGTTTTAACACTATTCATTCTTCATTTGCCTTGAAGTACAACTAAATTACAAATTGAGAAGTTGATTATATGCAATAAAATACAATGTAAAAGAAAACAAAATAAGAGGTAGTTAATCTAACAGAGGGAACTATTCCCCATAAACTCAGCTATAAAATTGTAGCAATTCATGGAAATATGACAAGAACTTTCCAGATGGTATTCAAATTTGAAAATATATAATGAAAAACAATCAGCATGATGGGGTAGATCACCAGGTTTCAGTGAACTGGTTTTTGATCTTGGTTCTGACACTTGTGGTATGTGACTCTGGGCATCACTTAATCATCTGGAGTTTCTTCACTTGTATGATAAAAGGGGCAGCACAGCACAATATCTAATTCTAGGTCAGTTCTCACTTCTGCTGTTGTCCTTTTATTATTGAATTTCACCAACTCAAACAGCAACAAAAAACTTTATCTTGTTGCATTACCTGAATATTCCATTCAAATTTGAAAAGACAGAAATTTTTATTACATATTTTACATACTTTATTATGTAAAATACCAACAACAACATGCTTGCTTTTGATGAGTGATAATTGATTGGATATCTACTTAAAAAATCCTTTGGATGAATGATGACTCTCATCAAGGAAAGCTACAGAGTGATATATTTCCTGGTTGTATCTAGGTGTTTACATTTCATTTACAGTTGCAAAAGGTTTGAATGCCATGAAGAAGATGATGATGAAAGTAAAAAAGAAGAATATCAGGACACCTGAGTGGCTCAGTCCATTGAACGTCTAACTCTTGATTTCAGCTCAGGTCATGATCAAACATGGGATCAAACCCCACATTGGTCTCTATGATCAGCATGGAGTCTGCTTGACTCGTTCTTCCTCCCTCCCTCTGCTCCTCCCTACACCTGTGCTCTATCTAAATAAATAAAATCTTTAAAAAAAAAAAAAAAGGAAGGGAACAATGATGAACTTAAAAAAAGATCAATCAGGGGCGCCTGGGTGGCTCAGTGGGTTAAGCATCTGCCTTCGGCTCAGGTCATGATCCCAGGGCCCTGGGATCAAGCCCCACATGGGGCTCTCTGCTCAGCAGGGAACCTGCTTCCCTTCCTCTCACTGCCTGCCTCTCTGCCTACTTGTGATCTCTGTCTGTCTAATAAATGAATAAAATCTTTTTAAAAAAAAGATCAATCACGTTTTGATATTGTACTATAATTATATGAGATGTAAGCATTGGGGAAAACTGGGTGAGCAGGTGCTCTCTGTACTATCTTTGCAAATTACTATGACTCTGTAACTATTTCAAAATAAAAAGTTTAAAGAATCATAAAAAAAAAAGAGAGAATATCACTGCATACTACAGAGGAACAATGATGTTCCTCTAAACTAAATATATTCTTTATGATTTATTTTATTTTTTTAATAAACATATATTTTTATCCCCAGGGGTACAGGTCTGTGAATTACCAGGTTTACACACTTCACAGCACTCACCACAGCACATACCCTCCCCAATGTCCATAACCCCACCCCCTTCTCCCAACACCCCTCCCCCCAGCAACCCTCAGTTTGTTTTGTGAGATTAAGAGTCACTTATGGTTTGTCTCCCTCCCAATCCCATCTTGTTTCATTTATTCTTCTCCTACCCCTTTAACCCCCCATGTTGCATCTCAACTTCCTCATATCAGGGAGATCATATGATAGTTGTCTTTCTCTGATTGACTTATTTCACTAAGCATGATACCCTCTAGTTCCATCCACGTCATCGCAAATGGCAAGATTCCATTTCTTTTGATGGTTGCATAGTATTCCATTGTATATATATACCACATCTTCTTTATCCATTCATCTGTTGATGGACATCTGGTTTCTTTCCATAGTTTGGCTATTGTAGACATTGCTGCTATAAACATTCGGGTGCATGTGCCCTTCAGATCACTACGTTTGTATCTTTAGGGTAAATACCCAGTAGTGCAATTGCTGGGTCATAGGGTAGTTTTATTTTCAACATTTTGAGGAACCTCCATGCTGTTTTCCAGAGTGGTTGCACCAGCTTGCATTCCCACCAACAGTGGAGGAGGGTTCCCCTTTCTCCGCATCCTCACCAGCATCTGTCCTTTCCTGAGTTGTTAATTTTAGCCATTCTGACTGGTGTGAGGTGATATCTCATTGTGGTTTTGATTTGTATTTCCCCAATGCCGAGTGATATGGAGCAATTTTTCATGTGTCTGTTGGCCATCTGGATGTCTTCTTTGCAGAAATGTCTGTTCATGTCTTCTGCCCATTTCTTGATTGGATTATTTGTTCTTTGGGTGTTGGGTTTGCTAAGTTCTTTATAGATTTTGGACACTAGTCCTTTATCTGATATGTTGTTTGCAAATATCTTCTCCCATTCTGTCAGTTATCTTTTGGTTTTGTTAACTGTTTCCTTTGCTGTGCAAAAGCTTCTGATCTTGATAAAATCCCAATAGTCATTTTTCCCCTTGCTTCCCTTGCCTTTGGCTTTGTTCCTAGGAAGATGTTGCTGCGGCTGAGGTAGAAGAGGTTGCTGCCTGTGTTCTCCTCAAGGATTTTGATGGATTCCTTTCTCACATTCAGGTCCTTCATCCATTTTCAGTCTGTTTTTGTGTGTGGTGTAAGGAAATGGTCCAATTTCATTTTTCTGCATGTGGCTGTCCAATTTTCCCAACACCATTTATTGAAGAGGCTGTCTTTTTTCCATTGGACATTCTTTCCTGCTTTGTCAAAGATTAGTTGACCATAGAGTTGAGGGTCTATTTCTGGGCTCTCTATTCTGTTCCATTGATCTATGTGTCTGTTTTTGTGCCGGTACCATGCTATCTTGATGATAACAGCTTTGTAATAGAGCTTGAAGTCCAGAATTGTGATGCCACCAACTTTGGCTTTCTTTTTCAATATTCCTTTGGCTATTCGAGGTCTTTTCTGGTTCCATATAAATTTTAGGATTATTTGTTCCATTTCTTTGAAAAAAATGGATGGTATTTTGATACGAATTGCATTAAATGTGTAGATTGCTTTAGGTAGCATAGACATTTTCACAATATTTATTCTTCCAATCCAGGAGCATGGAACATTTTTCCATTTCTTTGTGTCTTCCTCAATTTCTTTCATGAGTACTTTATAGTTTTCTGAGTATAGATTCTTGGCTTCTTTGGTTAGGTTTATTCCTAGGTATCTTATAGTTTTGGGTGCAATTGTAAATGAGATTGACTCCTTAATTTCTCTTTCTTCTGTCTTGTTGTTGATGTAGAGAAATGCAACTGATTTCTGTGCATTGATTTTATATCCTGACACTTTACTGAATTCCTGTACAAGTTCTAGCAGTTTTGGAGTGGAGTCTTTTGGGTTTTCCACATATAGTATATGTCATCTGTGAAGAGTGGTAGTTTGACTTCTTCTTTGCCAATTTGGATGCCCTTAATTTCCTTTTGTTGTCTGATTGCTGAGGCTAGGACTTCTAGTACTATGTTGAATAGCAGTGGTGATAATGGACATCCCTGCCATGGAAAAATCCCGACCTTAGCGGAAAAGCTTTCAGTTTTTCTCCATTGATAATGATATTTGCGGTGGGTTTTTCATAGATGGCTTTGATGATATTGAGGTATGTGCCCTCTCTGAATTTTTAAGAGGTTTGATCAGGAAGGGATGCTGTACTTTGTCAAATGCTTTTTCAGCATCTATTGAGAGTATCATATGTTTCTTGTTCTTTCTTTTATTAATGTGTTGTATCACATTGATTGATTTGCGGATGTTGAACCAACCTTGCTGCCCTGGAATAAATCCCACTTGGTCGTGGTGAATAATTCTTTTAATGTACTGTTGGATCCTATTGGCTAGTATTTTGGTGAGAATTTTCGCATTTGTGTTCATCGAGATTATTGGTCTGTAGTTCTCTTTTTTGATGGAATCCTTGTCTGGTTTTGGGATCAAGGTGATGCTGGCCTCATAAAATGAGTTTGGAAGTTTTCCTTCCATTTCTATTTTTTGGAACAGTTTCAGGAGAATAAAAATTAGTTCTTTAAATGTTTGGTAGAATTCCCTGGGAAGCCGGGGACTTTTGTTTGTTTTTTTGTTTTTTTGGAGATTTTTGATGACTGTTTCAATCTCCTTACTGGTTATGGGTCTGTTCAAGTTTTCTATTTCTTCCTGGTTCAGTTGTGGTAATTTATATATCTCTAGGAATGCATTCATTTCTTCCAGATTGTCAAATTTGTTGGTGTAGAGTTGCTCAGAGTATGTTCTTATAATTGTCTGTATTTCTTTAGTGTTAGTTGTGATCTCTGCTCTTTCATTCATGATTTTATTTATTTGGGTCCTTTCTCTTTTCTTTTTGATAATTCTGGCCAGGGGTTTATCAATCTTATTAATTCTTTCACAGAACTAGCTCTTAGTTTTGTTGATTTGTTCTATTGGGTTTTGTTGTTGTTGTTGTTGTTGCTTCTATTTCATTGATTTCTGCTCTGATCTTTATGATTTCTCTTTTCTTGCTGGGTTTAGGCTTTCTTTTTTGTTCTTTCTCCAGCTCCTTTAGGTGTAGGGTTAGGTTGTGTACCTGAGACCTTTCTTGTTTCTTGAGAAAGGCTTGTACCGCTATATATTTTCCTCTCAGGACTGCCTTTGTTGTGTCCCACAGATTTTGAACCATTGTGTTTTATCATTTGTTTCCATGAATTTTTTCAATTCTTCTTTAATTTCCTGGTTGACCCATTCATTCTTTAGTAGGATGCTGTTTAGTCTCCATGTATTTGGGCTCTTTCCAAATTTCCTCTTGTGATTGAGCTCTAGCTTCAGAGCATTGTGGTCTGAAAATATGCAGGGAATGATCCCAATCTTTTGATACTGGTTGAGACCTGATTTAGGACCGAGGATGTGATCTACTCTGAAGAATGTTCCATGTTAAATTAATTAATTTTTTAAAAAAGATTTTATCTATTTGAGAAAGAGAGCCAGAGAAAGTACAAAGTTGGGGGGGAGGGTGAGGAGGAAGGGACAGAGACAAGCAGACTCCCCACTAACAAGGTTGCCCAGCATGGGGCTCAATCGCAGGACCCTGGGATCATGACTTGAGCTGAAGACACTTAACTGACTGAGCCACCCAGTAATTACTGATAGGTATGTACTTACCAAAGTAATTACTGATAGGCATGTACTTATTGCCATTTTTTAAAAAAGATTATTTATTTATTTTAGAGAGAGTGAGTGAGTGAGGGAAGGGCCAGTAGGGGAGAGAGAATCACAAGCAGACTGCCTGCTGAGCACCAAGTGTAGAGCCTGATGCAGGGCTCAATCTCATGACCCATGAGATCATGACCTGAGCCAAAAATCACAAGTCAGAAACCTATCCAACTAAGCCACCCAGGCACCACTACTTACTGCCATTTTGTTAACTGTTTGGCTGTTTTCATAGTTCTCTCTGTTCCTATCTTCTCTTTTTCTCTTCCTTTGTCATTTGATGATTCCTTAGTGTTATTTAGATTCCTTTCTCATTTTCTTTTGCATAGTTACCATAAGTTTTTGTTTTGTGGTTACTATGAGGCTCACATGTATCATCATATATATATATATATATATATATATATATATATATATATATATAACAATCTATTTTAAGTTGATGCCAACTTAAATTTGAACATATTTCAAAACTCCAAATTTGTACTCCTCCCCCAGCATTTTGTTTTTTATGTCACTTTTTGCATCTTTCTATTTTATGTATCATTTTGCTAACTATCATAGTTTTAGTTCATTTTACTATTTTTGTTTTTTAAACTTCTTAGTAGCTTTTGGAGTGATTAATCTACTACATTTACTATATATTTACATTTTCCAGTGAGACTTTTACTTTTGGATACATATTTTTAAGATTTATTTATTTGACAGGGAGAGAGAGATCACAAGTAGGCAGAGAGGCAGGCAGGGCGGGGTGGGGGGGAAGCAGACTCCCCTCTGAGCAGAGAGCCCTATGTGGGGCTCGATCCCAGGACCCTGAGATCATGACCTAAGCAGAAGGCAGAGGCTTTAACCCACTGAGCCACCTAGGTGCCCCATGATATTTCTTGTTATTAATTAGTGCCATCTCTTTTCAGCTTAAATAAGTCCCTTTACTATTTCTTCTAAGGCCAGTTTAGTAGTGATGATTTCTTTCAGTTTTTGCTGGTCTGGAAAACTCTTTATCTCTTCTTTAAATCTGAATGATAATCTCGCCAGGCAGAATATTCTTAGTTGGAAGTTTGTTGGGTTGTTTTTTGTTGATTGTTTTTTCCCCCTTTCTTTCAGGACTTTGAATATGTCAGGCCACTCCCTTCTGGTTTGCAAAGTTTCTACTAAGAAATCTTCTGATAGCCTTATGAAGTTTCCCTTGTATGTAACAATGTGTTTTTCTCTTGCTATTTTTGTGATTCTCTTTTCAACTTTTGACATTTTAATTATAATGTGTCTTGGTGTAGCTCTCTTTGGGCTCATCTTATCTGAAGCTCTCTGGGCTTCCTAGACCTGACTATTTTCTCCCTTAGGTTAGGAAAGTTTGCACCCATTATTTCCTCAAATAAGTTTTCTGCCCCCTTTTCTCTCTCTTCTCCTTCTAGGACCCTTGTAAAGCAAATGTTAACCAACTTAACATTGTCCCAGAGATTCCTTAGGTTATCTTCATTGTTTTAAAATTTTTTATTTTCTTTGTGCTGCTCTGGTTGAGTTCAACTCTGGTTGAGTTCCATTGCTTTATCTTCCAGTTTGTGGATCCATTCTTCTACTTCATCCAATATGAGTGTAGCCCATATTATGTATTTTTCAGTTCAGTTACTGTATTCTTCAGCTCTGTGACTTCTGTTTGGTACTTTCTTGTTTTCTCTTTGTTGAAGTTCTCAATGTTTTCAACCATTCTTCTCCTGATTTTGGCAAACATCTTTATGACCATTATTTTGAATTCTTTATCAGGTAAATTATCTCCACATAATTAAGGTCTTTTTGTGAGGTTTTACCTTGTTCTTTTGTTTGGAACGTATTTGTTTCCTCATTTTGCTTGACCCTATGTTTGTTTCTCTGTGTTAGATGGAATAGCTACCTCTCTTCCGTCTTGAAGGAGTGGCCTTGCATAGATGATGATCCTTCTTGTTCAACCTTGCCCTATCTCTTGGCAGTTTCTCAAACCTTTTGATTGTCTAAACTGCCTGAATTATCCTTGATATGTACCCATTGTTGAAGGTGTGCCAAGACCTGTTAGTATTCCAAGCAGAGGAATGTTATTTAGTACCTAGTTTCAGGCTAATTGGAAGCTAGGAGATCTAAAGCTGTTCCCTGGGCCACAGCTGCAAAAATTGCAGCTCCAGACAAATATATTAGCTCCTTCCTGGGAAGTATCATAGAGCTAAAATGAGGCCAAATGTGTGTAAAAGGATGGTATCTCCCAGGGAGTGCCTCCTTAGCCTCTCAAAGTATGGGAAACCTGAAGCCTATCCCTCATGCTAAAGCTCCAGGCCAAGTAAAGAGGCCTTTTTCATAGGAAGATTAGGGTTGTGTCTGCTGTCTGTGCAGTGCCCTGAGTGGTATAGTGCCAAGAACTGTCTTCCTGATTTTTTCGAGTCCCATGGAATTCTGGAACACCAGCCCTCTGGGGCACCAGGGCCAGGCAATCAAGGGGTATCTCCTTTGTACAGTGTATGGGCCAGGAGGCTCTAGTAAAGCTGCTATGGATCGCAGTGGGTGGCGCACAACTGCCAGCTTCAGAAAAGCAGCAGGGCAGGGCAGGAGGGGTATTGTTTGGGGAAGGAATGTATTGACTGCATGTACCTGTGGGCTTCAGCAATTCACTGAGCATGCCCTGTCTGAACACAGACACAGGCTTCAGGCTGGGAGTGGAGAATGCTTGCACTTGCCCGCTCTAGCCAGGGGTAAGGACAGTGTCACAACTATCTATGCTCACAGACTTTAACTAGGGAGCAGGAGAACTCTACAACCATTTGTGCTCACCCACCCCAGCTAGGAAGTGGGGGAGTGCTGCAATTGTCCATGCTCTCCAGCTTCAGTAAGCACTGTGACTGATTATTCCCATAGGTCGCAACAGGGTGGTGGGAGGGTGCCACATCCAAGCTCACCTGCCTGTGCTGGCAGGCTATCTGGAGAGTACAACAATGGTATCTGCCAATGTCTCCATCTCTGGGGAGTGTTTCAGCTGTTCCCTGCCTCTCCAGTTGATGCCTCTAGATCAGCAAGTGAATCTCCCTCATACATCGTCTAGGAACTTTTCAAACTGCTATTTTTCACTGGGTCTCCAGGTGAGTGAGACCACATGTGAGCCCTCCAAGAGGAGATTCTCAATTTCTGTAGGACTTTAGGACTCCCAGACATTGGCCTTCTTGGTTTTCCAGCCAGAGGTTCTGAAGGTTCATCTTTTCAGTTCAGATCCCAGGGGCTGAGGTGCCCAAAGTGGGGCACTGATCTCTCCTTCCTCCAGAAGAAGAGCTTATCTGGTGAGATCCTCCTTATTGTGGTCCCTAGGCCAGGGGTGGGATTGTGTGTAAGACCTTACCTCTGCCTCTCCTACTCATCTCAATATGATCCTTTTATCCTTTGTTGTAGAAAGCAGTTCACCTAGTTTTCATATGTTTTTCAGAGGGAAATAATCCATGAGTTCAGTATCTTCCTACCCCACCATGTTGGATCCCCTTCCTCATGTTCATTTAAAAATAACAACACATTTTAGGGAAGTGTTGAATTACTATCTTGTACACCTGAAACTAATATTATACTGTATGTTAACTAACTGGAATTTAAGTAAATACTTAAAAAGTAAACTATTGGTAAGAAAAAATAATAAAAGAATATTAAAAGCAGAGAAAAAATAAAAATAAAATAGGTAACACATTTGCAGGCAAATGGCTTAAGCATTTCTAAAGGCCATAGCCAGAGACTGACTCGCTTCATCAGCTCTGAATGTAGATCTCTTCCAAAGCTACTGATTTTATAATTCATAGGGACCAAGGAAACGATTAAAAGAAAAAAGAATGTTTAGAATTAAATTTGCTCATCTTGAAGATATGTGTGTCCCCTAGAGGCCAAGTTAGATATCTAGGGCAGAAATTTTAAAATGCATTTGGTCTATTTCCTGGTAATCATAGCCTATAGTGCTTTAAGGGCTACCCAGGGCCTATTAATTTTCTAATCTAACTACCTCACATTACAGATACAAAAACCAGGCACCAGGAGTGACTGCTCAGAATTATAGAGCTCATCAAGAATAAAGGCAAAACTAAAACCCAGGACCCTTGAACCCAGCCCAAGAATTCCCCCTATATTCTATTAATTCTTAGGTAACATGTAACTGCTGGCATACCTTGTCTACCTTTCTGCATCATCTGTCAACTCTCCATCTTCCCCTGACTCCCCAAAGACACCTAATGCCCTTAGGTTCGCTAAAGGCTGCTGTAACACTATTCAACCAGGATTGCTCTAAAATTAATTATTCCTTCTAGGTACTTATCTAATCCACCATCCTGGAGGAAAGAATCTGATTAACTAATTTTCATATGAATTTAATGAATTCCATTTTCCAGAGGCATCTGCAGGGTACGACAATATTTTGAAGGGCTTCCTCAGAGGAAAACAGGACAATCTGAATGACACTAAGAAATATACTTAGGAAAATTAAAAGTGGTTAGATGTTATAGGAAAGCAGCTTTCACCTTGGCATTATAAAGAATATTCAAAGTGACTAAATGAATTATCTCAAGTCACAGAAATAAACTCTTGATCAATAAATGGTTTTAATTCAAATGTGAATGATTACCTAACAGAGATATTGAAATAGATTTCTGAATTACTTGAATGGGAAGAAACATGTTTGGACAAAAGACTTGTCTTAGCATTCTCCTCTTCCCACTTCAACCCATGAAAAACATTCTTTGGCCTCTAAAGATTTCTTACTCCCTAACTTCCATCATTTTCTGCTTGGTAGAGTATTGACAGCTTATGGGGGTTAAATTTAGATGTCATTTTAATTCTGCTACGTAGATGAGGAGGTTAGGTCTTTTTTAACTCCAATGGGCTCCTGTCTCCAGACAGATTAAAACTAGCAAATGGTTGGGCTCTGCACCATCCTCAGGAAAGACAACTGGCAGAACAGATGATAAAGGGCCAGCAGCAGTCTACACCTAGGTTCTTTATGCTCAGGGAGAATCAATACAGTCCACGAAAAAATAAATTATTGGGACCCTGGAGTTTTAGGAACATTAAAGCACTTTCAGCATTTTCTGAGTGTTTTCCTAAACCCAAAGCGTTTCTAAGTTGAAGGGGAACTATAGGAGGAAGGAACAAACATCCCCCTTGTCTTTAGCTATCCATGGAGTTTCCCCCATTTCTTATTGCTCCAGTTCCACTAACCTAGAGTAAGAAGCTAAACTCAAACTTCAATCTGGAAAATTCATTAGCACCAACACCAAGAGTGGTGGAACTCATACACAGGCACTGTAGGTGAGAAATGGAATAGATCTGTCCAGGACATAATTAAGAACAATAGGGATGGTTAGACATTAAAGTAAGTATATTTTTAACCTCAGTATCATCATTTTTTTAAAAAGATTTTATGTATTTATTTGACAGAGAGAAATCACAAGTAGATGGAGAGGCAGGCAGAGAGAGAGAGGGAAGCGGGACTCGATCCCAGGACCCTGAGATCATGACCTTAGCCGAAGGCAGCAGCTTAACCCACTGAGCCACCCAGTTGCCCCCACCAAGAGCTTTTTAATAACCAAAGTAATTCAGTGGACTCTCTCAAGGGGCAGAGATATCAGAGGTAGGCAGAGCATCTGAGATCAAAAAGTTTAAGTCCCTTATAAACAGATAAGAAAAAAATGAAGGAGACAAGTGAAGAATGACAGCACTAAGTAAGAGACTCAAGTCTCTTGACTTCTAATATAGTGCTGTGTATTAAAGGACTAACAAAAGAAAAAAGAATCTGCAAAATAATATATTTCATGGGATTTTAAAAAGTCCTAGAATAGCAGCAATGGATAGATCACCTCTGAAACTTTTTATTTCTCTAAAGCTTTTCATATAAGTTATTTTGAAAGATTTTATCTATTTATTTGAGAGAGAGAGAAAGAGAGTACATGAGCAGGGGCAGGGGCTGAGGGAGAGAGAGAAAATCTCAAGCAGACTCCACACTGAGCATGGTGCCTAACATGGGGCTCAATCCCATGACCCTGGGATCATGACCAGAGTCAAAATAAAAAGTCAAATGCATAACTGAATGAGCCACTGAGTTACCCCTTTCATACAAGTTTTTATCCAACTTATTTGTAAATGCCTTTTACTAGCAAGGTAATGTTTACTTCCTACATTAGCCTATTTCACCTTCTGTCTGCACTTTGGACAGGTCTTCCTAATACCATAAAAAGTTAACATACCAGGCTTGAGAATGCTCTCCTTAGAAAGTCCTGCTTTCAAGGTTGGCCCTTGGTTAGTATCTAGGAACTTAGATTTCAGGAAGGTGCCACCATTGTCAGAACTCGTAAGAATGGCTCACTGTGTCTAAACTATATATAAAAACAATGTGGTTTATGATGAATACCTGCTTTCTTTCTAGGGGGTCCGGATGGTATGTGGTAAGAAGAGGGTTCCCACACAACCAGTCCCCAGTAAAAACTTTAGGTACTAAGTGTCTAATAAAGCTTTCTTGGTAGACACTTGTCACAATACTTAACTGCTGCAGGAATTAAACACATCTTGTCCAACTCCACCAAAGAGGACTCTTAAAAGCTTGCACCTGTTTCCTCCAGACTTCACCATATGCAGCTTTTCCCTTAGCTGATTTTGCTTTCATGGTAATAAGTCATACCTGTGAGTATGACTATATGCTGAGTTCTGAGAATATTCTTAGCTAAGTGAATCATCCAATCTAAGGATGATCTTAGGAACCTGTCCACACACTGTTTTGACACACGTACAGAGCCTTATTCTGTCTTTCTTAGTTTCTGCCCATTGGTCCTTCAGTTCTACATCTTAGAACAAATGCTAAAGTTAATGACAAACAGATAATCATACAAAGAAAGAACAATGTGAGTTTTAGAAAAGCTCATTAGAGGAAATAATACTTGACTTGGGCCTTGAAGAAAGGGTGGCATACAGATAGGTTGGAAAAGAAATCACAAATCAATCCAGTTAGTCAGGCAAGCTGTTTTTTTCCACCACAATGAGAGAGCAAATAGCCCAAAAGATTTTATGTAAAATTTAACTGAAATCTGTGGCCAGGCTTATTCTTACAGGAGTTTTCCTTAGAGTGAGTTAATCTCAACTGAGCCACTGACATCAAGCTCAGGGCTTAATCTAACCTACTAATCTAACTATTTGTGGGTAACAGATTATGGAGGAGACACTAGAGTAAGATTGTCCCATTTGCAATCCTGCAGCGAGTAGTAAAATCAACCAGTAATAAAGTCAGAGAGGAAACCATACCTCTACTTTGCAATACCTCTCCCTTTGTCAAATTCTAATCCATTGGTTAGTGGCTTTTTCCCTCAACACATTTTCTTCCGCTGTCTTAATATCTGTTTAAAACCACCCAATTTCCCATGTCAAACTTAACTTTGATCAACTTTGTTCCTCCAAACCATCTGACACTACAGAGGCATTTGACATGTTGTAATCTTAACATCAGTGAGCTACAAGGGTAACCCCAGTTTATTTCCAGAGCAGTGCAATGGGAAGTTCAAGGGCTTCTAATGATTAAGATGTTTGTTCAAAACAGTTCTACTGGGGCGTGTAGGTGGCTCAGTCAGTTAAGCATCCAACTCTTGATTTTTTGGCTAAGGTCATAATCTCAGTGTTGTGAGATCAAGCCCTGCATCAGGCTCCATGCTGTGTGTGAAACCTCTTAAGATTCTCTTTCTCCCAGGAACCCTCCTACAGTGTTGGTAGGAATGCAAGCTGGTCCAGCCACTCTGGAAAACAGCATGGAGGCTCCTCAACAATTTGAAAGTAGAACTACCCTATGACTCAGCAATCACACTATTGGGTATTTACCTTAAAGATACAAATGTAGGGATCCGAAGGGGCACGTGCACCCAAATGTTTAGAGCAGCAATGTCCACAATAGCCAAACTATGGAAAGAACCTAGATGTCCATCAACAGATGAATAGATAAAGAAGATGTGGTATATATATACAATGGAATACTACGCAGCCATCAAAAGAAATGAAATCTTGTCATCTGCAACAACATGGATGGAACTAGAGAGTATTATCTGAGCTAAATAAGTCAATCAGAGAAAGGCAATTATCATATGATCTCCCTGATATGAGGAATTTAAGAGGCAGAGTGGGGGGTTTGGAGGGTAGAGAAGGAAAAAATGAAACAAGGTGGGATTTGGAGGGAGACAAACCATAAGAGGTTCTTATCTTACAAAACAGACTGAGGGTTTATTGGGGGAGTGGGGGTGTGGAGAGGGTGGTTGGGTTATGTACATTGGGATGGTATGTGATATGGTGAATGCTGTGAAGTGTATAAGCCTAATGATTCACATTTATATAACATTTATGTTAATAATATATATATATAATATATATAATATATATAACATTTATATTAATAAAAATAATTTTTAAAAAAGATTCTCTTTCTCCCTCTCCTACCCCTATCATCTTTCTCTCTTAAAAAAAATCTACTACTAAAGAGCCATATGAAATTAGACAACTACTTAACCTATCCTAGCCATGGCATTAACTAATTAAGGTTAATTAATACAGGTAAATAACTTGGCATAGTATCTGGCAACTGATTTAAAAAGTAACTATAAGGGTGCCTCAGTGGCTCAGACAGTTAATTGTTCAGGTCATGATTCCAGGGTCCTGAGATCAAGTCTCGCATCTGGCTCCCTCTTCCCTCACACTGTTCTCTCTCTCAAATAAATCTTTAAAGAGTAACTACTATTAGCATTACTCCTTTGAATTTTTTTCTTTGTTCTCATTTCCCACAGTGATCAGGTTACCATAATAAAAAATTGGTTCACACAGTCTAATAAAAAAAATTATTACTGCAAGCAACCTGGGAAATATATTTTACATGCCATAACACTGGATTTTGCCTAACATTTTCATGGTTCATGAGGACAAGGAGATTATCTGAAATCAGTACTAAGAAAATCCAATCACTATGGTAATACAAATGTACTTAGTCCAGGCATTTATCAACTCACACCAGCATTACTCCATTAGCCTCCTTACCAGCCTGCTTTTTCCTGCCTCTAAAGGCAGCATACCATAATGAGAAAAGCACGAACTTTAGAGTGAGTCAAATATGCATTCTAATCCTGGCTCTACAAATAACTAGCTCTGTGACTTTAGCTTGTTCCTCAGTATCCTCATTTATGAAATGGAAATATTAATAATACCTACTTCACAAGATTGTTTTGAGGATTATATTCATTAATACATGTTCTAAAGTGTTTAGAATACTGCCTGACAAATAGTAAATACTTAAGGGGCATTGACTATTATTACCAACCATGTGCTAATTACATAAAATTGTTTCAAAATTGTTTCAAAATTGTGAAATGGGTACAAGACATGAACAGACTTTTTTTTTTTCAAAGAAGACATACAGATGACTAACAGACATGTGAAAAGATGCTCAACATCATTCATCATCAGGGAAATAGAAATCAAAACTAGGATGATACCACCTCACACCTGTCAGAATGGCTGAAATTAACAACACAGGAAACATTAGATGTTGATAAGGATGTGGAGAAAGGGGAATCCTCTTACACTGTTGGTGGGAATGCAAACTGGTGCATCTGGAGAACAGTATGGAGGTTCCTCAAAAGTTAAAAAAAAAGTGATCCAGCAGTGGCACTAGTAGGTATTTACCCAAAATTGTTTCAAAATTCTCACACATGACATAGTGTTACAAACAACAGGCATTATACATGCTTTTCTTTATAAATGATTTTGAAAAGCATTTATGGCAAGATGTCATTATTTTTTGTGGCTTAGAAATATTCCATCACGTGTATGTATATATATGTGTGTGTTTATATGTGTGTGTGTGTGCGCACGCGTGAGTGTACATATATATACATACACATATACCACATTATCCATTCATCAGTCAGTTGATGAACATTTGGGCTCTTTCCATAATTTGGCTATTGTAGATAATGCTGCTATAAACAGCGGGGTGCATGTATTCCTTCCAACTAGTATTTTTGTATTCTTTGGGTAAATACCTACCAGTGCCACTGCTGGATCACTTTTTTGGGGGCAGAGGGTAATTCCATTTTTAATTTTTGAGGAACCTCCATCCTCTTCTCCAGAGTGGCTGCACCAGTTTGCATTCCCACCAACAGTGTAAAGAGGATTCCCCTTCTCCACATTCTCACTAACATCTAATGTTTCCTGTGTTGTTAATTTTAGCCATTCTGACAGGTTTGAGGTGGTATCATCCTAGTTTTGATTTCTATTTCCTTGATGATGATGTTGAGCATCTTTTCATGTGTCTGTTAGTCATCTGTATGTTTTCTTTGAAAAAAATGTCTATTCATGTTTTGTGCCCATTTATTAATTGGATTATTTGCTTTCTGGGTGTTGACTTTGGTAAGTTCTTTGTAGATTTTGCATACTAACCCTTTATAAGATATGTCATTTGCAAATCTTCTCCCATTCCATAGGTTGCCTTTTAGGTTTGTTGATTGTTTCCTTCACTGTGCAGAATCTTTTTTTTTTTTTTTAAGTTTTTTTAATTTATTTGACAGAGAGAGACACAGCGAGAGAAGGAACACAAGCAGGAGGAAGTGGGAGAGGGAGAAGCAGGCTTCCCACTGAGCAGGGAGCCTGATGTGGGGCTCGATCCCAGGACTCTGGGATCATGACTGGAGCCAAAGGCGGATGCTTAACAACTGAACCACCCAGGCGCCCCCACTGTGCAGAATCTTTTTTTTTTTTTTTTTTATAAACATATATTTTTTATAAACATATATTTTTATCCCCAGGTCTGTGAATCACCAGGTTTACACACTTCACAGCACTCACCAAATCACATACCCTCCCCAATGTCCATAATCCCACCCCCTTCTCCCCAACCCCCTCCCCCCGGCAACCCTCAGTTTGTTTTGTGAGATTAAGAGTCACTTATGGTTTGTCTCCCTCCCAATCCCATCTTGTTTCATTTATTCTTCTACCCATTTAAGCCTCCATGTTGCATCACCACTTCCTCATATCAGGGAGATCATATGATAGTTGTCTTTCTCTGCTTGACTTATTTCGCTAAGCATGATACGCTCTAGTTCCATCCACGTTGTTGCAAATGGCAAGATTTCATTTCTTTTGATGGCTGCATAGTATTCCATTGTGTATATATACCACATCTTCTTGATCCATTCATCTGTTGATGGACATCTAGGTTCTTTCCATAGTTTGGCTATTGTGGACATTGCTGCTATAAACATTCGGGTGCATGTGTCCCTTTGGATCACTACATTTGTATCTTTAGGGTAAATACCCAATAGTGCAATTGCTGGGTCATAGGGCAGTTCTATTTTCAACATTTTGAGGAACCTCCATGCTGTTTTCCAGAGTGGCTGCACCAGCTTGCATTCCCACCAACAGTGTAGGAGGGTTCCCCTTTCTCCGCATCCTCGCCAGCATCTGTCATTTCCTGACTTGTTGATTTTAGCCATTCTGACTGGTGTGAGGTGATATCTCATTGTGGTTTTGATTTGTATTGCCCTGATGCCGAGTGATATGGAGCACTTTTTCATGTGTCTGTTCGCCATCTGGATGTCTTCTTTGCAGAAATGTCTGTTCATGTCTTCTGCCCATTTCTTGATTGGATTATTTGTTCTTTGGGTGTTGAGTTTGCTAAGTTCTTTATAGATTCTGGACACTAGTCCTTTATCTGATATGTCATTTGCAAATATCTTCTCCCATTCTGTCAGTTGTCTTTTGATTTTGTTAACTGTTTCCTTTGCTGTGCAAAAGCTTTTGATCTTGATGAAATCCCAGTAGTTCATTTTTTCCCTTGCTTCCCTTGCCTTTTGCGTTGTTCCTAGGAAGATGTTGCTGCGGCAGAGGTCGAAGAGGTTGCTGCCCGTGTTCTCCTCAAGGATTTTGATGGATTCCTTTCGTACATTGAGGTCCTTCATCCATTTTGAGTCTATTTTTGTGTGTGGTGTAAGGAAATGGTCCAATTTCATTTTTCTGCATGTGGCTGTCCAATTTTCCCAGCACCATTTATTGAAAAGGCTGTCTTTTTTCCATTGGACATTCTTTCCTGCTTTGTCGAAGATTAGTTGACCATAGAGTTGAGGGTCTATTTCTGGGCTCTCTATTCTGTTCCATTGATCTATGTGTCTGTTTTTGTGCCAGTACCATGCTGTCTTGATGATGACAGCTTTGTAATAGAGCTTGAAGTCCGGAATTGTGATGCCACCAACGTTGGCTTTCTTTTTCAATATCCCTTTGGCTATTCGAGGTCTTTTCTGGTTCCATATAAATTTTAGAATTATTTGTTCCATTTCTTTGAAAAAGATGGATGGTACTTTGATAGGAATTGCATTAAATGTGTAGATTGCTTTAGGTAGCATAGACATTTTCACAATATTTATTCTTCCAATCCAGGAGCATGGAACATTTTTCCATTTCTTTGTGTCTTCCTCAATTTCTTTCATGAGTACTTTATAGTTTTCTGAGTATAGATTCTGTGTCTCTTTGGTTAGGTTTATTCCTAGGTATCTTATGGTTTTGGATGCAATTGTAAATGGGATTGACTCCTTAATATCTCTTTCTTCTGTCTTGCTGTTGGTGTAGAGAAATGCAACTGATTTCTGTGCATTGATTTTATATACTGACACTTTACTGAATTCCTGTATAAGTTCTAGCAGTTTTGGAGTGGAGTCTTTTGGGTTTTCCACATATAGTATCATATCATCTGCGAAGAGTGATAATTTGACTTCTTCTTTGCCGATTTGGATGCCTTTAATTTCCTTTTGTTGTCTGATTGCTGAGGCTAGGACCTCTAGTACGATGTTGAATAGCAGTGGTGATAATGGACATCCCTGCCGTGTTCCTGACCTTAGCGGAAAAGCTTTCAGTTTTTCTCCATTGAGAATGATATTTGCGGTGGGTTTTTCATAGATGGCTTTGATGATATTGAGGTATGTGCCCTCTATCCCTATACTTTGAAGAGTTTTGATCAGGAAGGGATGTTGTACTTTGTCAAATGCTTTTTCAGCATCTATTGAGAGTATCATATGGTTCTTGTTCTTACTTTTATTGATGTGTTGTATCACATTGACTGATTTGCGGATGTTGAACCAACCTTGCAGCCCTGGAATAAATCCCACTTGGTCGTGGTGAATAATCTTTTTAATGTACTGTTGAATCCTATTGGCTAGTATTTTGTTGAGTATTTTCGCATCTGTGTTCATCAAGGATATCGGTCTATAGCTCTCTTTTTTGGTGGGATCCTTGTCTGGTTTTGGGATCAAGGTGATGCTGGCCTCATAAAATGAGTTTGGAAGTTTTCCTTCCATTTCTATTTTTTGGAACAGTTTCAGGAGAATAGGAATTAGTTCTTCTTTAAATGTTTGGTAGAATTCCCCCGGGAAGCCGTCTGGCCCTGGGCTTTTGTTTGTTTGGAGATTTTTAATGACTGTTTCAATCTCCTTACTGGTTATGGGTCTGTTCAGGCTTTCTATTTCTTCATGGTTCAGTTGTGGTAGTTTATATGTTTCTAGGAATGCATCCATTTCTTCCAGATTGTCAAATTTATTGCCGTAGAGTTGCTCATAGTATGTTCTTATAATAGTTTGTATTTCTTTGGTGTTAGTTGTGATCTCTCCTCTTTCATTCATGATTTTACTTATTTGGGTCCTTTCTCTTTTCTTTTTGATAAGTCGGGCCAGGGGTTTATCAATTTTATTAATTCTTTCAAAGAACCAGCTCCTAGTTTCGTTGATTTGTTCTATT
Organism: Mustela lutreola; assembly: GCF_030435805.1. Taxonomy (NCBI): domain Eukaryota; kingdom Metazoa; phylum Chordata; class Mammalia; order Carnivora; family Mustelidae; genus Mustela; species Mustela lutreola. Next base: position 53,913,457 of record NC_081291.1, on the reverse strand, counting down.
GTTTTTTTGGTTTCTATTTCATTGATTTCTGCTCTGATCTTTATGATTTCTCTTCTCCTGCTGGGCTTAGGGTTTCTTTCTTGTTCTTTCTCCAGCTCCTTTAGGTGTAGGGTTAGGTTGTGTACCTGAGACCTTTCTTGTTTCTTGAGAAAGGCTTGTACCGCTATATATTTTCCTCTCAGGACTGCCTTTGTTGTGTCCCACAGATTTTGAACCGTTGTATTTTCATTATCATTTGTTTCCATGATTTTTTTCAATTCTTCTTTAATTTCCCGGTTGACCCATTCATTCTTTAGAAGGATACTGTTTAGTCTCCATGTATTTGGGTTCTTTCCAAACTTCCTTTTGTGGTTGAGTTCTAGCTTTAGAGCATTGTGGTCTGAAAATATGCAGGGAATGATCCCAATCTTTTGATACCGGTTGAGTCCTGATTTAGGACCGAGGATGTGATCTATTCTGGAGAATGTTCCATGTGCACTAGAGAAGAATGTGTATTCTGTTGCTTTGGGATGAAATATTCTGAATATATCTGTGATGTCCATCTGGTCCAGTGTGTCGTTTAAGGCCTTTATTTCCTTGCTGATCTTTTGCTTGGATGACCTGTCCATTTCAGTGAGGGGAGTGTTAAAGTCCCCTACTATTATTGTATTATTGTTGATGTGTTTCTTTGATTTTGTTATTAATTGGTTTATATAGTTGGCTGCTCCCACATTGGGGGCATAGATATTTAAAATTGTTAGATCTTCTTGTTGGACAGACCCTTTGAGTATGATATAGTGTCCTTCCTCATCTCTTATTATAGTCTTTGGCTTAAAATCTAATTGATCTGATATAAGGATTGCCACTCCTGCTTTCTTCTGATGTCCATTAGCATGGTAAATTCTTTTCCACCCCCTCACTTTAAATCTGGAGGTGTCTTCGGGCTTAAAATGTGTTTCTTGGAGGCAACATATAGATGGGTTTTGTTTTTTTATCCATTCTGATACCCTGTGTCTTTTGACAGGGGCATTTAGCCCATTCACATTCAGGGTAACTATTGAGAGATATGAATTTAGTGCCATTGTATTGCCTGTAAGGTGACTGTTACTGTATATGGTCTCTGTTCCTTTCTGATCTACCACTTGTAGGCTCTCTCTTTGCTTAGAGGACCCCTTTCAATATTTCCTGTAGAGCTGGTTTGGTATTTGCAAATTCTTTCAGTTGTTGTTTGTCCTGGAAGCTTTTAATCTCTCCTTCTATTTTCAATGATAGCCTAGCTGGATATAGTATTCTTGGCTGCATGTTTTTCTCGTTTAGTGCTCTGAAAATATCATGCCAGCTCTTTCTGGCCTGCCAGGTCTCTGTGGATAAGTCAGCTGCCAATCTAATATTTTTACCATTGTATGTTACAGACTTCTTTTCCCGGGCTGCTTTCAGGATTTTCTCTTTGTCATTGAGACTTGTAAATTTTACTATTAGGTGACGGGGTGTGGGCCTATTCTTATTGATTTTGAGGGGCATTCTCTGAACCTCCTGAATTTTGATGCTCGTTCCCTTTGCCATATTGGGGAAATTCTCCCCAATAATTCTCTCCAGTATACCTTCTGCTCCCCTCTCTCTTTCTTCTTCTTCTGGAATCCCAATTATTCTAATGTTGTTTCGTCTTATGGTGTCACTTATCTCTCGAATTCTCCCCTCGTGGTCCAGTAGCTGTTTGTCCCTCTTTTGCTCAGCTTCTTTATTCTCTGTCATTTGGTCTTCTATATCACTAATTCTTTCTTCTGCCTCATTTATCCTAGCAGTGAGAGCCTCCATTTTTGATTGCACCTCATTAATAGCTTTTTTTATTTCAACTTGGTTAGATTTTAGTTCTTTTATTTCTCCAGAAAGGGCTTTTATATCTCTCGAGAGGGTTTCTCTAATATCTTCCATGCCTTTTTCGAGCCCGGCTAGAACCTTGAGAATTGTCATTCTGAACTCTAGATCTGACATATTACCGATGTCTGTATTGATTAGGTCCCTAGCCTTCGGTACTGCCTCTTGTTCTTTTTTTTGTGGTGAATTTTTACGTCTTGTCATTTTGTCCAGATAAGAGTAAATGAAGGGGCAAGTAAAATACTAAAAGGGTGGCAACAACCCCAGGAAAATATGCTTTAGCCAAATTAGAAGAGATCCAAAATCGTGAGTGGGGAGAAAGGGGATAAAAAGAGGTTCAAAAAGGAAGAAAGAAAAAAGAAAAAAAAAAAAAAAAAAAAAGAAAAGAAAAGAATTTTTTTAAAAAAAGAAAACACCTAAGAAAAATGTAAAAATATATATATATATATTAGATAAACTAGTAAAAAATCGTTAAAAAAGAAAAAGGTAACAGTTAAAAAAAAAAATTTTACCCGAAGGCGAGAAAAAAAAAAAATGAAAAAGGAAAAAGAAAAAATTAAATTAACTGCAAGACTAAAAAAAATCACAGGAAAAAAGCCATGAGTTCCGTGCTTGGCTTTCTCCTCCTCTGGAATTCTGCTGCTCTCCTTGGTATTGAAACCGCACTCCTTGGTAGGTGAACTTGGTCTCGGCTGGATTTCTTGTTGATCTTCTGGGGGAGGGGCCTGTTGTAGTGATTCTCAAGTGTCTTTGCCCCAGGCGGAATTACACCGCCCTTACCCGGGGCCGGGGTGAGTAATCCGCTCGGGTTTGCTTTCAGGAGCTTTTGTTCCCTGAGCGCTTTCCGTAGAGTTCCAGAGGACGGGAATACAAATGGCGGCCTCCTGGTCTCCGGCCCGGAGGAGCCGAGAGCCCAGGGCCCCACTCCTCAGTGCGCCCTCAGAGAACAGCGCCCAGTTACTCCCGTCTGCCTGACCTCCGGCCGCGCTCCGAGCTCACCGAGCCTGCGACCGGTTCAAGGTAACACGGAGCTGCGAGCTTACTGTCGGCTCTGTCTCTGTAGCCGGCTTTCCCGTTCCAATACCCGCAAGCTCTGCGACACTCAGACACCCCCGATCCTTCTGTGACCCTGCGGGACCTGAGGCCACGCTGACCCCGCGTGGGCTTCGCCCCGGTTTAGCCTCTGGAGCGATGTCCCTCAGCGGAACAGACTTTTAAAAGTCCTGATTTTGTGCGCGGTTGCTCCGCCGCTTGCCGGGAGCCGGCCCCTCCCCCCGGGGTCTATCTTCCCGTCGCTTTGGATTCACTTCTCCGCCGGTCCTACCTTTCAGAAAGTGGTTGTTTTTCTGTTTCCAGAATTGCTGTTCTTCTTCTCTTCAATCTGCCGATGGATTTTCAGGTGTTTGCAATCTTTAGATAAGCTATCTAGCTGATCTCCGGCTAGCTGAAGCAGTCTCAGCTTGCTACTTCTCCGCCATCTTGACTCCTCCCCCCACTGTGCAGAATCTTGATGAACTCTCAATAGTTCATTTTTTTTTAAAAGATTTTATTTATTTATTTGACAGAGAGAGATCACAAGTAGGCAGAGAGGCAGGCAGAGAGAGAGAGAGGAGGAAGCAGGCTCCCCGCCGAGCAGAGAGCCCGATGCGGGACTTGATACCAGGACCCTGAGACCATGACCTGAGCCGAAGGCAGCGGCCTAACCCATTGAGCCACCCAGGCACCCTCAATAGTTCATTTTTGCTTTTGTTTCCCTTGCCTCAGGAGACATACATTCATGATAAAAACCCCTCAACAAAGTAAGGTTAGAGAGAACATACCTCAATACAATAAAGACCATTTATAAAAAACCCACAGCTAATATCATCCTCAATGAGAATTATTCCTCTACAGTCAGGAAAAAGACAAAGATGTCCACTCTCACCACTATTATTTAATATAGTCCCAGAAGACTTAGCCACAGCAATGAGAGAACAAAAAGAAATAAAAGGAATCCAAACTGTCAAGGAAGAAGTTGAACTTTCACTCTTTGCATATGATATGATACTCTATATAGAAAACCCAAAAAACTCCACATAAAAAATCGCTAGAACTGATACAAGAATTCAGTAAAGTTGCAGGATACAAAATAAAAGTAGAGAAATCTGTTGCATTTCTATACTCCATTAATGAAGTAGCAGAAAGAAAAATCAAGGAACCAATCCCATTTATAATTGCACCAAAAACCATAAGATACCTAGGAATAAACCTAACCAAGGAGGTAAAAGAAAAATACTTTACATACTGACATATTGATCAGATCTAGCTGGATCACTCTATGGAGGCCCACAGTAGATAAGTTCTACCCAAATCCATAGAGTTTCAATCAGCCTGTAGTGTTCTTCTTTAGACTTAAGCTGACAATCAAGAATAATACACATTATTGTAGACACTACAAAATGAAACACAGAGTTAAAGCCCAGAACAGATAAAAAGCAACCTATAGAATCAGAGAAGTGAAAGCTTTAAAGGCTATCATTAGTATCCTCAGAGAGATAATGGACTCATGGTAGAAAAATAGGATGAAAACGGAACAATCAGAAAAAAAAACAAGGAGTTCTTTAAAGTTCAAAGTATATATGTAAAGGAAGCCCAGAAATAAACCCTCACATTTATGATCCACTGATTTTTGACAAGGGTACAAAAGAAGAGTCAATAAAGAAAAGTGTTTTTAACAAATGGTTGTAGGACAATTGTATATCCAGGTATAAAAGAATGAATATATCATAGCATATGTAGAAATTAGCCTAAAATGGATAAAAGGCCTAAATGTAAGAGCAAAATGTACAGAACTCTTAAGAAGGAGACAACCATAAATCTTTGTGGCCTTGGATTAGATACAAGTTTCTTAGGTATGACCTCAAAAACACAACCAATAAAAGAAAAAATTAAACCTCATTAAAATGAAAAAAATGCTTCAAAAGACAGTATTGATAAAGGAAAGGTACAATCTACAGTAAAGGAGAAAGTCTTTACAAATTATATATTTGATAAGGTCTAGTATCTGTAATAAAGAACTCTTACAACTCAATCATAAAAAGACAAATAACCCAGTTAGAAATTGATCAAAAAACTGAATAGACATTTCTCCAAAGCACATATACAAATAGCCAATATCACATGAAAAACTGTTCAAGATCATTATCCATGAAAACACAAATCAAAACCACAATGAGATACCAATTCTTACCCACTAAACTGACTACAATAAAAAAGAAAAGAACAAGTGCTGGTAAGGATGTGGAGAAATCAGAATCTTCATACATAGCTAATGTAAGATGGTGTAGTTGCTGTAGAAAACAGTTTGGCAATTCCTCAAATGGTTAAACATAGAGTAACAATTTGACCCAGCAATTCCACTACTAGGTATATGCCTTAAATAAATGAAATTACACAAAAATTTATACATGAATGTTCATAGCAGCATTGTTTATAACAGCCAAAACCCAAATGTCCATCAACAGATGAAATGTCCATCAACTTGGGAAAATAATGTGAATTTTCCTTGGAGTATGACTGCTAATTGGAACTGTTTCTTTTTGGAGTGAAGAAAATGTTCTAAAATATACCATAGTGATGATTACACAACTCTTGGATATAAGAGAAATCATCAAAGTATACACTTCAAATGGGAATATTTCTTAAGAGAAAAAAATATTACTGAAAGTAAACTCAACAGTAATGTTGGCAGAAAACTTAAGGAAATGTTCCTAAACATATAAGAAAAACTTAGAGATGTAAATAGAAAACAAAAAAATTAAAATTACCTGATTGGTTCAGATCAACATCCAAATAATAGTAGTTCTAGAAAAACATGAGTAGAAAATCAACAATGAAAAAATTTAAGTAAGTGTCTCAGAATTGAACTTATTTTCCAGAATGAAAGAACTGCTCCATAGAGCTTGGCAGAAGTAGATTCTCACCAAGGTTCACCATTAAAAATTTCAGAAGAGCAAGTCAAAGAGAAAAATTCTAAAAGCTTTTAGGAAAAAGGTTTGGAAAGTGACCTTGAACTTTCTGAGAACAATACTGGAGTCAGAAGATAACTAAGCAATGCCTTCAACATTCTTATGGGAAAATGACTTCCAACCTAAAATTCCAAAGCCAATAAACTATCAATTAAGTGCAAGAGTAGTATAAATATATTTTCAGATATGAATGGTGGAACTTTAAATTTTCCCATAAAAAAAGATAGCAAGTTCATACCAAATACTTTATTACAACTGAGTTCGTCCACTTTTTAAAAATTTAAAGAAAGCTCGAGAAGTGAAGACATGGAGATGGATTAAGTTGGAGAAATTTTCCCAGGGAAGGAACAATGAAATTGGGAGTATAGGAGTCAAGGATGCCTTTTGTTTTTTGGTTAAAGTTAAGTGACCCAAAGCTTGTGATATATTGATGGGACTGATTCAGGACAGAGGGAGAAACTGATGCTACTTGGAATTCTCCCTCCATAAACTTGATGAGGCTTCATTATATAGCAGCGTACATCTTCCTAAAGTGCTGGGTAGATACCCACTAAATCTTTGACATTTTTCTGAACACCATCAGCACCAATGCAATCAAATTCTTTGTGTGACTTCATTTAAACCTTGCTGTCATAATAAAGGTGCAAAGGACCTGAAGTGAAACCATCTTGGAGGTAATTCTGCTGATAGTGCTTAAAGGGCTAAGAGGCAATCATTGCAGAGTCATTATCTAGGAGAAAATATTGATTCTCTTAGCGCTCTGGGTTCAAGCTTTGAATCTGGTTGTGATTCTTGGTACTTTATCACACATTAGGAGCTCCAAGCAAAGCCTGTTATCTTCAACTTAATAGTTAAGCCCTATAAAGTCTCAAATGTTAGTTCTGGAAAGGACTCCGCAGTGATTTTGCTCAACTCCTCAGTATGAAGATGAAGAATCGAAAAATATAACAGATATGATATTTTCCAAAGGCTAAAAGATCAGAAATTATGTGTAAAATGATTTGGGATCAATAAAGTTGGGATCAGATTTTTAAAAAGCCAACAACTTTATTGTTTCAAAAGTAAAAATACAAGAGTACATTTATCATGATGAGCACTGAGTAATGTATATAATTGTTGAATCATTATATTATATACCTGAAACTAATATAACACTACATGTTAACTATACTAGAATTAAAATGTTAAAAGAAAGTAAAAATAAAAATCAGAGGCAGAGCCAAAAAGCAAAACTTGGAACTCCAAGTTCAATTCTCTTAAATTTCTTCATACCCTGCTTTCATCAATGATAACGCATCAATGATACATATTTGTTATCTCCTCCCTGAATGCCTGACAATCCTATGTTACTATCTTACTATGTACTATGTTACTATCTCAGTGTACACTACACAGGTTTGTAGTAACTGAGTTGATAAGTGGGGCCAAAGAGAGCACCAAAACTTTGGAATAAGTGTAGCCACTTTTCCAAGGCCCTACAGAAAGCCCTAGAGTATGTGCAAATAGCTAACAGTGCCTGCAGCATAGAAAAGTCTGCATTCCTGAGAGTAATGTGAAATAAATGTACCTTCCCATATTTTAGTTTAAATGACAGTCTGATTTCAACTTGAAAATACCAATAACAATGACTTTACATACAGGAAAAAGTGCCTAGAAAAACGTTCAATTCAAAAAAAAAATTTATTAAGATCCTAAGAGGTATTTAGTCCCATGTAAGAAAGAGAATGCTCTGTAAGAAAGAGAAGAAATCATTTCTGCTGTCACAGAACATTCACAAAGGTAGTGGGATGAGACTGACACACATACCTACATTATATCAGGAAATGGCCTTAGAAATTATGTAATTCTTTCATTTTGCAAGTGGGGAAATTAAGGCTGGGAAAAGCAAATGACTAATTAGTGACCCAGCCCACATGAGAACCCAAGTCAGCTGACATCCTACTTACTGTTCTTACCATAATAGTTATAACCACACATCCATGAGTAATTTTAATGTTTAAATCTTTTCACAAAGGATTTAAGAGTACTTCCTAACACACATATGATGGATTAGAATAAAAACAAATTATCTATGGTGTTAAGGTGAGAAATATATCAGCAGCAGAAAATGGGGAAGCCAGGACTAAGAACAATTCAGGCATATGCCATAAGGTCCAATATATAGTTGCTAGTGATGGACTATAAATCTGGCATTAAGTGTCTGTATAACAAAGCAACACGGGGAAATCAATAAAAACTGTAGCACATCATTAAATGAAAACCAACCAGTTATTTGGGAGAGGCCTAACCAATACTTCATAATAAGAACTAAAAGGATGGGAATGCAAGCTGGTGCAACTACTCTGGAAAACAGCATGGAGGTTCCTCAAAAAGTTGAAAATAGAACTACCCTATGACCCAGCAACTGCATTACTGGGTATTTACCCTAAAGATACAAACGTAGTGATCCGAAGGGGCACATCCACCCAAATGTTTATAGCAGCAATGTCTACAATAGCCAAACTATGGAAAGAAACCAGATGTCCATCAACAGATGAATGGATAAAGAAGATGTGGTATATATATACAATGGAATACTATGCAACCATCAAAAGAAATGGAATCTTGCCATTTGTGATGACGTGGATGGAACTAGAGGGTATCATGCTTAGTGAAATAAGTCAATCAGAGAAAGACAACTATCATATGATCTCCCTGATATGAGGAAGTGGAGATGCAACGTGGGGGGTTGGGAGGGTAGGAGAAGAATAAATGAAACAAGATGGGATTGGGAGGGAGACAAACCATAAGTGACTCTTAATCTCACAAAACAAACTGAGGGTTGCTGGGGGGAGGGGGCTCAGGTGGGGGGGTGGACATTGAGGAGGGTATGTGCTATGGTGAGTGCTGTGAAGTGTGAAGTGTGTAAACCTGGCGATTCATAGAACTGTATCCCTGGGGATAAAAATACATTATATGTTTATTTAAAAAATAAAAAAATAAAGATGGGGAAAAAAAAAAACACCAAATGCTAGAAAGACCCAGCTTTCCTACATTGCTGATGGGAGTGTAAATGGAAAAAAAAAAAAAAAAAGAAGAAGAACTAAAAGGAATTCCTCCCCTAGATTCTCACAAAAGGGCAAACATATATGTATGATATGTAGATATCGGAAATAATCAAAAAATATAAATTCTAACAGACTCTTATTTAAAAAAACGAAATTGTCTCCACCTTCAGTGCGGATTCTGCTTGAGGATTTTCTCTCTCCGTCTTATATAAATAAATAAATCTTTAAACAAAATAAAAACAAAAAACAAAGTAGTGATGCCAATTATAGTTAGAGCAATTCAACAAAGTAATATAATATGGACTAGAGAGAAACAGGTTTCATAGAGGAAACAGCCTTGGAGGACAGAAAGACTACAATAAGAGAAGATCAGACAGAGTTGAAACTGTAAGAGGAGTAAGTTTCCCTTTATATCACTCAACAACTTAGGTTAAAACTCTGACATGGTCATGTTCTGTTCCTTTTCCCTTAAAATCTCCATCTGTGGGGTGCACGGCTGGCTCAGTCAGTAGAGCATGGAACTCTTGATCTTGGGGTCCTGAGTTCCAGCCCCATGTTGCGCATAGAGCTTACTTTAAAAAAAAATCTGCTTCTGTCCTTTCTCTGTTAGGGAGATACGAAACAGAATTTAGTAAAGACTGTGAAGGAGTTCTTGAACAGAATGTAATGCTCTATATTCTGAATGTAACTACCATACCACCCTCTGTGATGTTAGGACTCCAGCATACTTAAATTTCCATAACTTACATTCTACAAACATTCTTTTATCAATATGCAAATATTGTTGGGAAGGAAAAAGGGAATCATTTGGACTGAGAAAGTCAGTAGTTATGCAAATATGATATCCAGTTTGCATAAGAGTCAGATTTTCTTCCAATGCCTTCAAGAATTTTGGTGAACATACTCAATTCATGCTTTGCAATTTGATTAGAGATTTTCTCTTTGAATCTTTTTTTTCTTATAAAACAAATGGCTCTAACTATTCCTCTGTTTTCATAAGTGAGATTTTGTTTCTTTTCCCCTCTTATGTTAAAACAGCTGTTTTCATTTTTTAAAACTAACTTTATTTTTTAGAACAGCTTTAGATTTACAGAAAAATTGAAACAATAATGTAGAGAGTTCCCACAACTCTCAAAACCAAGTTTCCTCTATTAACATCTTACATTAGTATGGTACATTTGTTATAACTAATGAATCACTATTTATTCATTGTTATTAACTAAAATACATACTTTATTCAGATTTCCTCTGATTTTATTGAGCTATAATTCACATACCACAAAATTTACCCTTTAGAGTACACAATTCAGGGGCTTTTAGTATCGCAGAAGTTTGTGCAACCATCAACTATCTCATTGCAGAACATTTTTAACATCCCAAACATAAACCACATGCCCATTAACAATCACCCACAGTCCTCCGTTCTCATCCTCAAATAACCAGTAATCTACTTTCTGTGTCTACAGATTTGTCTATTCTGAACATTTCATATAAACAGAATCACACAATATGTGGTTGTTTGACTTCTTTCACTCAGCATGTTTTCAAGGTTTATCCATGTTATAGCATATATCAATACTTCATTCTATTTTATATTTGAATAGCATTCCACTGTATGGATGGACCACATTTTGTTTATTCATTCATCATCTGACAGACATTTGGATTATTTCCATTTTGGCTATTATGAATAATGCACCTATGAATATTCACATACAAGTTGTTTTATGAACATGTTTTAAATTCTGTTAGGTATGCCTAGAAATGGAACTGCTAGCTCATATTGTAGCCCTATGCTTAATGTTTTGAGGAACTGCCAAAATATTTCCCCAAGCTCACCATCTTAAATTCACACCAGCAGTGTATAAGTGTTCCAATTTCCCCACATCTTCCCTACCGCTTGCTATTATCTTTTTTATCTTATTGGGTGTGAAGTTTTATCTTGTTGTGACTTTGGCTTAAATTTCCCTAATGACTAATGATGTTGAGCACCTTTTCATGTGCTACTGACCATTTGTACATGCTCTTTGGAGAAATGTCTACTCAAATCTTTTGCCCTTTTAAAAACTGGATTGTTGGGGGCACCTGGGTACTTTAGTCTGGTAGGCATCTGACTCTTGAACTCAGCTCAGGCCTTGATCTCAGATTGTGAGTTTAAGCCCCACACTGGGCTCCATGCTGAGTGTGCAGGCTGCTTAAAAAAACATAACAAACAAAAAAACAAACCAAAAAAACCCTGGATTGTCATTTTATTGTTAGTTATAAGAGTTCCTTATATATTCTGGATACTAGAACCTTCTCAGCTATATACTTTACTTTTTTTTTTCCATACTGCAGACTCTTCAATTTCTTGATAGTTTCTATTGAAACGTAAATTTTTAATTTTGATGTTCAAATGATTTATGTTTTTTGGTTGCCTGTTTTTAAATGTAGATTTTCTTTTTTTTTTTTAACATCTTAATCTTGTTTTTTTTTTTTCAGTGTTCCAAGATTCATTGTTTATACACCACACCCAGTGCTCCATGCCATATGTGCCCTCCTTAATACTCACCACCAGGTTCACCCATCCCCCACCCCTTTATAACCCTCAGCTTGTCTTTCAGAGTCCACAGTCTCTCATGCTTCATCTCCCCCTCCGATTTACCCCAATTCACTTTTCCTTTCCTTCTCCTAATGTCCTCCATGTTACTCCTTCTGCTCCACAAGTAAGTGAAACCATATGATAATTGACTTTCTCTGGCTGGAGGAGATTATGCTGAGGGAAATGTAGATTTTCTTGGTTTTTAACTTACTGACCTTTTTCTGTTTTAGGCTCCTATACAGTATGCCACATTACATTTAGTTGTCGTCGAGTCTCCTTAAGCTCCTCTTGGCTGTGATAGTTTCTCAGGCTTTGTTTTTCATAATCTTGTCAATTTTAGTACATACTTTCCAGGCATTTTGGAATATGTCTCAACTGGGATATATATAATGTTTTTCTCATGATTATGCTAGGATTATGGGTTTGGGGGAGAAAGGGCAGAGAAAGAATGTGCTATTCTAGTCACAACATGGCAGGGGTACATACTGCCAGCATGACTTATTACTGTGAATGATGAACTTGATCAACTAACTGAGATAGTGTTTGTCAAATTTCTCCAAATTAAAGTTACTTTTTCCCACTTTCAATACTGTGCTCTTTGGCTAGAGGTCACTACGCACAGCTCACACTTAAAAGTGGGGAGTTATGCTCCACCTCCTTGATGACAAACAATCTACATAAACTATTTGTAATTATGCTATAAGGAAATTTTTTTCTTCTCCCCATTTATTTTTTATTCAACCATTTATTTATATCAATATGGACCCATGTATATTTATTACATATTTTAGGTTATAACCCAATAGAACTTTATTTATATTTTTGCTCAAATTATTCTATCTTTAGCCACTGGAAACTCTCTCAACTGACTTCTGTGCTCCTCAAACACATCTTCACCTATAAACATTTCCATATATTACTATCTTTACCTGTATTAAGCTAAACATGAGTTCACATTAATGTCTCCAATTCTAATCCATTACTATATGGATTACTCTAGCCTCCTTCCCATGCTATTTCATAAACTCACACTCCAATGGTAAGAAACCTGGTTTCAACTATCTGCCATCCATTTACTTAATTGTTCGGTTTCAGTAGATGTCCATAGCATTATCAGATTGTTAACCCATACCCCCAGGGGATAAAATATCAACTAGAGTATAGTGCTTATGTACAGTTTCCTTTGCCTTTAGTCTTAAAAACTCTATTCAATGTCACAATTAGGTCAGTACATTTTCCTCACTTCTCCACATTCACAGTGAGACTGTTTCATATTTTGTAACTCTGTTACATTCTGTATTCACCTTGGGGTCACTCAACCTCCTTTTTTCTTTTTTTTTTTTTTTTAATTTCCAAACATTATGGTTCATTCTGAGCTTTTAAGTTCCAAAGATTCTGACAAAGGCATTGTGTCATGTATCCACAATCATAGTAACATATGGCATAGTTTCACTGCCCAGCAAAAAAAGCCAAATCTCCTATGCTTCACCTAATTCAAATTCCCTCCTCCTCGCTTCCCTGGGTCACCATTGATCTTTTTACTGTCACTATAGTTTTGCCTTTTCCAAAATGTCGTATAATTGGAATCATATAGCATGTAGCCTTTTCAAATGGGTTTCTTTCACTTAGCAATATGCTTGGGTGTCTGGGTGGCTCAGTGGGTTAAGTCTCTGCCTTCAGATCAGGTCACGTCCTGGGAATGAGGCCCACATCAGGCCCTCTGCTTAGCAGGGAGCCTGCTTTCCCCTCTCTCTCTATCTGCCTCTCTGCCTGCTTGTGACCTCTTTCTCTGTCAAATAAATAAATAAGGGTTTTTTTGGGTTTTTTTTTGTTTTTTTAAGATTCATCCATGTGACTGGTAGCTCATTTCTTCTTAACATTAAATAACTTTCATTGTATGGATTCCTTCACCTATTGGAGAACATGGTAATTCCTTCTAGTTTCTGGCCACTATAAATAAAATAGCTATAAATATGTGCTTGTCAGTTTTTGCACGGGCATATGTTTTCAAATCACTTGGGTAAATACCTAGGAGTATGAATGCCAGATTTTATAACAAGATTATGTTTAGCTTTGTAAGAAACTGCCAAATGGACTTCTAAAGTCTACATTTCTTACTGCTGAGACTTGGAGTTCTTGGTATATTTGGATATAAGTCCTTTATCAGATATGTGCTCTGCAAATATTTTCCTCTAGCCTGTGGCTTGCTTTTATGAATCTCTTAAGTGTCTTTCATAGAGCAAGTTTTTAATTTTAATATAGTCCAACATTTCAGTTTTAGCATCTATGGATTGTGCTTTTTGTGTTGTGCCTAAACACTCTGCTAAACCCAAGATCACTAGATTTACTCCTGTGTTTTCTTTTAGAAGGGCTACAGTTCTGCATTTTAGATTGTGGTCTAAAATGGTTCACTTTGGGGGCACCGGGGTGGCTCAGTGCGTTAAAGCCTCTGCCTTCAGCTCAGGTTATGATCCCAAGGTCCTGGGATTGAGCTCCGCACCAATCCCTGCTGAGCAGAGAGCCTGCTTCCTCCTCTATCTCTGCCTGCTTCTCTGCCTACTTGTGATCTCTGTCAAATAAATAAGTGAAATCTTAAAAATAAATAAATAAATAAATAAAATGGTTCACTTTGAATTGATTTTGTAAATGATATAAGGTCTGTATCTAGTTTTTGTGGGGTTTTTTTTTTTTTTTTGCATATGGATGTCCACTTTTTCTAGCACTATTTTTTGAAAAGACTACCCTTTTTCTATTTAACTGTCTTGATTCCTTTGTCAGCTATCACTTGACTATATTTGTGTGGGTCTATTTCTGGACTATTCTGTTCCATTGACTATTCTGTTCCATTGATCCATTTGCCTCTGCTTGAACCAGGAGTATACTATCTTGATTACTGCAGATTGATAGTAAGTCTTGGAATCAGGTAATGTGAAACTTCCAACCTTTGATATTCCTCATGTTGATGTTAACTATTCATATCTTCTGTCTCTCCACATAAACTTTAGAATCAGTTTGTTAATATCTACAAAATAATTTGCTGGGATTTTTATTGGGATTCCATTGAACCAAAAATCAAGTTGGGAAGGACTGACATCCTAACAATATTAAGTCTTCCAATCTACGACCATAAAATATCTCTCCATTTATTTAGATCTTTTATTTCTTTCATCAGAGTTTTGGGGATTTTTTTCTATATAAATATTCTGCACATATTTTGTTACATTTATACTAAAGTGTTTTTTTTCTGTAATGCTCTTAAAAATGGTAGAGTTTTATCAACTTCGAATTTCAATTGTTCATTGCTGATATGCAGGAAAACAACTGACTTTTATATATTAACTGCATGCTGAAATCTTGCCCTACATGTTTATTAATTCTAGAAGTTTTTTGGTAAATTCTTAGTAATTTTCTACACAGACAATCATGTTATGTAAACAAAGAGTTTTATGTCTTCTTTCTCAATTTATATATCTTTCATTTCCTTTTCTTATCTTATTATAGTAGCTCGGTAATCCAGTACAATGTTGAATAAGAACGATGAGAAAGGACATGTCCTCTTATTCCCAATCTTAGGGAGAAAGCATACAGTTTTTCATCATTAACTATGATATTAGCTATTGGTTTTGGTAAGATTTCTTTATCTGGCTGAGAAAATTCACTTCTATTCCTAGTTTGCTGGGAATATTTATCATGAATGGTGTTGCAATTTGTCAAAAGCTTTTTCAACACCAATTTCTGGTTATCATTATTCAAATATTTATTCTGCTCTCTTTTCCTTCTGATAGTCTAATCATACATATGTTAAATCTATTGAAATTGCTCCACAATTCTTGGATGTTCGGTTCTGGTTTCTTTTTTAATTCTTCTCTTTGCATTTATGTCTGAGAAATTTCTATTGCTGTATCTTCAAGCATGCTGATACTTTCTTTGGCTGTGTCCAGTCTAGTGCTTACCCTACAAAAGCATTCTTCATTTGTTATGGTGTTATTTCTAGCATTTTTAATTGAATAAATTTATATGTAACATTGTATAAGTTTAAAGTATACTGCATGTTATTTTGACACATTTATATACTATAATTTAGTTGTGATGTAGTGATTTTATGTTACATAATCAATAGCACAAGATTATTGTCTATATTCATTATATTGTGCATTAAGTCTCTAAATCTTATTCTAAGGCTTATTTCCTATTTGTTATAAGTCTGTACCCTTAAGAACCATCACTCTTACCCCAAATCCCCCATTCCAAGATAACAATCATTTTACTGTGTTTTACATATTTAACTTTTTAAAATTTCAATATAAGTGGTATCATATAGTTCTGGTTTTTCTCTTTCTTATCTTGCTTAGCATAATATGCTCAAGGGCCATCCACGTTGTTGCAAACAGAGGAATATCCTCCTTTCTCATAGCTGAATAATATTCCATTACATATATGTACCACCTCTTTTTTTATCCATTCATCCAGTGATGGGTATTTAGGTTATTTCCATATCCTGGCTATTATAGGGAATGTTGTGATAAGCATGGGAGTGCATATATCTCACTGAAATCCTGTTTTCATTTCCTTTGAATATATACCCAGAAGTGAAATTGCAGGATCATATGGTAGATCTATTTCTAATTTTTTTTTTTTTTGGAGGAATCCCCACATTTTTTCTCTTAATGTTTGGACCAATCTACATTCCCACTAGCAGTATACATAGGTTCCTTTTTCTCCATTTTCTCACCAACACTTGTTATCTCTTATTTTGTGATACTAGCCATTCTGACTGGTGTAATATTTTTATGTGGCTTTGGTTTGCATTTCACTGATGAGTAGTGATGTTAAGCATCTTTTCAAGTTTCTGCTGCGTATGTATATATCTTCTTTGGAAATGGCTATTCAGGTCTCTGCCCTGTTTTTAATTGAATTGTCTTTTTGTGGGTTTTTTGGGTGTTGAGTTATATAAGTTCTTTATATATTTTGGATATTAACCCCTTATTGGATTTCATTTGCAAATATCTTCTCCCATTCACTAGGTTGCCTTTTTGGTTGGGAATTTTTATCTTTCAGTATTTTAAATATGTCATTTCACCCTCTACTGTCTTGTAGAGTTTCTGCACAGAAATCTGCTGATAGCCTAATGGATGTTCATTTGCAGATTACTGTCTTTTTTTCCCTGGCTGTCTTTAAAATTCCTTACCATAAACTTTTAACTGTTTTAATATAATGTGTATTAGAGACACTTATTTTGCATTGAGATAATAAAGTGTTCTATTAGCTTTGTGGACTTGAGTATTCGGTTACTTCCCCGAGTCTGGGAAGTTCTCAGCCATTATTTGCTTAAATAAACTCTCTGTTCGGATGTCTGAGTGGCTCAGTTGGTTAAGTGGCTGCCTTTGGCTCAGGTCATGATCCCATGGTCCTGGGATTGAGTCCCACATGGGGCTCCTTGCACCTCCTGCTTGTGCACCAAAACCACACCTCTCTCTGCCCCCTTCACTCTCTCTTCTTCTGGAATACTCATTAGCCTTATGTTGGCTTTTCTATGGAGACTGATAGCTCTCATTGGCTTTCTTCACTTTTAAAAAATATTACTTCTCTTCTTCCACCTGAATCACTTCTGGATTCCTGTCTCTTAGCATGCTAATTCTCTCTTTCCTCTGATCTGTTCTATTTCCAATGCATGCTAATGCATTCTTCAGGTTATCTTTTTAGTTCTTCAGCTCCAGAACTTGTTTAGTTCTTTTTTAGAATTTCATTCTCTTCGGTAAAATACTCCTTCCATCCATTAATTTTACTCCTGAAATCACTGCATTGCATTTCTAATCTATCTTGTAACTTGCTGAATTTCTTCATAACAGCTCTTTTGAATTATTTATCAGATCACTATATTCTACATCTTTGGGTTCAACGCTGGAAAACTTGTCATTTTCTTTTTGTGATACTATACTACCATAACCTTCCAAGGTGTTGATGAGAACTGCCTCTGCCACTGCATTTGAAGCAGCAAACACCTTTCTTACTTAGGAAGGGCTTTGTTTATTTTGATTCTAACAGTTCAACACATTGGTAATTAGGCACCTTTCTTTTGTTTTCCAGAAGGTGGTGCCATAGCACAAGTTTTTAGTTTCTCTTTCCAGCGTTGATTGGCCACTAAAATTGAGAGCACACCACGTTTTAAAAGCACCTTCACTTTCCACCTCCTATGCCATAAAGATCCTGCTGTCCTGCTGCTGGACCTGCCACTGCTTTCTCTGCTACCACAAGCTCTGCTGCCACAAATTCCACTGCCACTTGCCTTGCTCCACAGCTTCCTCCAAGGTTCAATCCACCCACTTCCAGATACACAGTTGGGCGGATATGTTGGATGTCCTGGAATGCTGTATAAGGTTGATTTTTTAGGCTATAAACATCCAATTAGTTGTAAATAAAAGAGAAAAAAGGAACTATTCTGATGTCACTAGTAACATTTTTCAATCCTGTGATTTTCATCTCTCCTATATTACCTGTTCCTTCATTTTGTCTAATTTTCCATATAATCCTTAATATATTAATCAGTTACTTTAAATTTCCTATATGATTCCAAAACTTGTGCCATATGAGTGTTTCTGATGCTTGCTTTGTCTCTTCAGACTGTGCTTTCTTACCCCTCTTAGCATGACTTGTAATTTTTTGCTGAAAGACAGACATGATTTATCAGGAATCAGAACTAGGGTAAATAGACCCTTAGTGTGAAGTTTTATGCTACTCTGGCTAAGAGCATGGCTGTATAATATTTGCTGTAGCAGTAGGTGCCAGAGTCTTCAAATTCCCCTAGCATCCCTGTTTGTGTCTCCCCTGTTGTGGTTTCCCTGAGAATTCCACCTCAGATAGAGTCTATGTATTGCAACTCTTTTGGCTATAATCCAGTTACTTTATCAGAGCCCTAATGGTGCGGTAGTAAAATGGGGAAAGCATTCTATAATCTTAGGATTAAATCTCAGTCTTTTAGTGGGGCTGTGTCTCTATGCTGTGACCTTCACAAGTGTTTTTCAGCTTCTTTCCTCTCTCCTCACGTAAGCGAAATATTAAGAGTGGACAGGGGTGGAGTTAAAGAAATGTCCCTTCCCCAGATAGGATAAGGCTCTAGTAGTTTGTTTCCCTTGGAGAGGAGACCCTTATTATGAAGGCTATATATGTATATGTATATGTATATGTATATGTATATGTATATGTATATGTATATCTATATCTATATCTATATCTATACCTATATCTATATCTTATAATGGTTCCTTATCTCTTTCTGCCAGAATCAAGATGAGATCCTTCTTGGCTCTTCACAGTGAGAACCTGGTGGGGTTCCTGGATATAAAACCCATGAAAGTGTGGGGTTTTTTCCTCTAAGAAGAATCTTAGTCTTCACAAAGATTGGGACCCCAGAAGTTTTTCATTCTCAAACTAGTCTACTCTCAGCTTCTAGCAATTCATCAAAATTATCAGTTAAGTGCTCCTACCAAGTTTATGACTCCAGCAGCTTCTGTTCCAGGTAAGCAGATCTCAACTGTGACTTTCTGGGTTCACCTGTCTCTTCATATTTTAGGGTAGTAATCTCAGTCCTCTGATATAACTTACTGATAAAACTTATTACATATTTTTTACTGTCGAAGAAAAATTACTGATTTTCATTTTGTTCAGTTGTTTCTTATGAAAGGATGGAAGTGATCATTTTTAAGCTCTTTACAAGTCAGAGCTGATACCTGCTGCTTGCATTTTCATCCTGTGGTTTAATCAACTGCTTTTTAAAAATATTTTATTTACTTATTTGACAAAGAGAGAGAGACAACAAGAGAGGGAACATAAGCAGGGGGAGTGGTAGAGGGAGAAGCAGACTCCCCACTGAGCAGGGAGGCTGATGCAGGGCTCAATCCCAGGACCCTGGGAACATGACCTGAGACGAAGGCAGATGCTTAATGACTGAGCGACCCAGGTACCCCTAAACAGTTGCTCTCTTGAGAAATCACCTGAGCAACATATTATGTGGGATGCATACAACCTAGCAGGCAGATTTAGATATGCCTCTGTGTTGGAATTCAGCTCTTGGCCAAATACTAAGGCTCTCTCATTCCAATTAGTGGTGATGTGGGCCCCAAGTGCTATCATTAGGAGATAGCTTTTAAGATGAGAAAGTAGTTGAAACTAGTATAGAACTGGAATGAGAAGGTACGCTTGGGACACGGCATGTGACGGGGGAGAGGGAATGATAAAGGTGTTCTTTTTAGAAACAATTCTCACTATTATGACACTACAACAGAATCTTTGGACTAGGTTGGGGAAAGCAAAATTGTCAAATAGATTTTTTAGTACTCAGTCTCCTTTCTCGGTTTCCCTCTACCCAGGCCTCTCTCCTTGTTTCAGCACTGCCTTTGTATTCCCTCTCCCAATGCTTTTATCTTGACTTATTGGGCCCACTTCTAAATACTAAAGCTTAAATGTTATCAGAAGGGTTGATACTAGAATAAGAGAAAATAATAGAGGCAAACTACCCATCATTGCAAGGAACAGTTTGCTCCAAGAGAGAATTTCCTGCCACTGGCATATTTAAACAAGGAAGAAACAATTGCTTGTCAGGAAAAGAAGTAAATTACTGTTATCTTACACCACACAAACATACAAAGGTTAATGACTGGAATAACTGACGCTCATTCTGAAAAAAAAACCCTAAGTCTTGATTCCTTTTTTAGTCTTATATATACCTACAGCATAAAAGCATATCTTAATTCATGCCTTTAATAATGCAGCTGAGAATCATTCAAAAATCATTTCCTATCATTAAAGGGATCCTTAATCTGTTGGAAAGAAAATGTATTTATGCTGTCAAGATCTCCCACTTACATCAAACCTATTATCTCAAAAACATGCAAGATCTAGCAAATCAACTCCAGATAGCCTACTGACATCTACATGTCCTTACAGACATTATAGATAAGAAAATTTAAATCAAATGCAAAATGATGCAGCTGCTGTGACAAACAGTATGGAATTTCTTTTAAAAATTAAAAACAGGGGCTCCTGGGTGGCTCAGTCAATTAAACATCTGCCTTAGGCTCAGGTCATGACCTCAGGGTCCTGTGATCGAGCCCCATGTTGGGCTCTCTGCTCAGCAGGGAACCTTCTACTCCCTCTCCCTCTCGCTCTGTTCTCTCTCAAATAAATAAATAAAAATTATTTTAAAAAATTAAAAACAACTACCATATCATCCAGTAATTCTACTGGGTATTTACCCAAAGAATATGAAAATACCAATTCAAAAAGATATATGCACCCCCTATGTTTACTGCAGCATTATTTACAATAGCCAAATTATGGAAGCAACCCAAGTGTCCATCAATAGACAGATAGATAAAGAAGATGTGGTGTATGTATATATAATGGAACATTACTCAGCCATAAAAGGAATGAAATCTCACCATTTGCAACAACATGGATCTAGAGTGTATAATGCTAAGTGAAATAAGTCAGAGAAAGACAAAACACTAGACAGAGACAAACATGAAAGACATATTTCACTTCCATGTAGAATTTAAGAAACAAAACAAATGAACAAAGAAAAAAAAAAAAAAGACAAACCAAAAAAACGACTCCTAACTACAGAGAACAAACTAATAGTTACTAAAAGAGAGGTGAGTGGAAGGATGGGTGAAATAGGTAAAAGGGATTAAGAGTGCATTTGTCATGATAAGGACTAAGTAATGTATAAAATTGTTGAATCACTGTATTGTACACCTAAAACTAATGCAACACTATAAGTTAACTATACTGGAAGTAAAGAACAGAAAAAAAAATTATATCTAAGAAAGAAAAAAATAAATTTAAGCAAATGAAGAAATAAATAGGGAAACTGAAAAAAAAATAAAGATCAAATTATAGGAACAGTCACTTGTTAAAAAATGTAGAGGTTCTGATTCATAGGGTGGGACCTAAGGAGTATGCTTTAAAGTAAGCATCCTTGATGATTTTGATGTAGGCAGTAGAAGTACCACACTTTGAGAAACTATGTTCTAAAATGGTCACAACAAAAAATATTTTCAAGTATATTTATATAATTATTTTTAAAATGCTTTTAAAATTATAGAACCAACTCAATTTACATACTTAAGTATTTGCATTACACTTTTTCATAAAAATCTTCCCTGATTGTCTCACAGTAACAAGAAAAGAAAGCCAAGGGAGTGGAAAAGCAAAACAGCAGAGAGTGTAGGAAATGTTGGTTCCCTGTAAATTAAGAGAACAAATTACATTATTGACAGATAAGATGCTGAGAGAACTGAATCCAAGTCAAAATTAAAAATATAAATATAAAACCAACTTTCTGAAATCAAACTGTAACCAAAGAAATAACAAATTAACTCTTACTCAACCTACAGGCATGTTTAATCCAAGTTTATATTGTTTAAGACTAAAATCAATACCACATAAAATACTGAAATAAAAGCCCTCCCTGCACCCTCAATTTCTGTATTTTTAAAATTGTTTGGGTACTGCTTGGCTGCTGGGTATTTGAAATTTACTTCAAATATCTTTGCTCGTATGTTTCACTAGAAAAAAATTGCCCAAGAAACAGGAGATTTAAAGATATCGCTGTATTTTCCTATCCGATATTATCTTCTTAAAAACTATTATTTTCTTCAGTTAGAATTTAATATACATGTTTCCATAGAATTTTTAACATACACAAAGCACACAACTTTTCAGAAGGGTGACTAACTGGAGGACAGATACTACTGCCATTTAATTTAGAAAGAAATTACTATGCCACCCACACTTCTACTTGCCAACATCAGTCTAATGAGGAGTAAAAGGACTCTACTTTGGAATTAGAACAGGTTTGGGCTTGAATTTCTGCTCTACTATTCATTACCATGAGCAATTTATTTAACCTCTAAAAGACTTGGTAAAACAAGGATAGTTTGTGTTTTGTTTGTTTGTGTTTGTTTGTTTGTTTTGGTAAACCTGTGGGTCAAAGGCTGACTTTCAATGAAATAGGGACAGTTTTGAATATTAAGATTAATATCTGTGAAAGGCCCTAGCAGAAAGCCAAGCACAGGTCCCTTCTTTCCTCCTCTCTATCCACTAATTCTCTTGTTCATTATTTCAGACCACAGAGGTGTTTTTTTTTAACCTTTATATTGCACAATAAAACAAACATACAGAAAGCCACACCAAAAAATATATTGCTTAATGAGTTTGATGGGTTGTTATGAGGTAAATACCCATGTATACACCATCCAGGTTAAGAAACAGAATTTTGCCTATCCCAGCAGCTTCCCCAGTCCACTATTATAACCTTAACCTACTCCCATCCCCACAAAGTAACCTTTATCTTGACTTTATAATAATCACATTCTTAAGTTTATACCCAAGTGTACACTTTTAGAACTTATAGTTTAGAGATGCCCACTAAAAAAAAAAAAAAAAACCTGTACATGTCTTCTAAATCCCTTTCAAGTCACAGGATTCCCTCTTTAATCTGTTTCTTTCTCTATGGTACATCTGAAGGCATTGAAGAACCTGGAGGCATTGACCCATATGTAGAATCTTCCACAAGGAAAATCAACATGTTCCTCAGCCCTTTGTATTTCCTACAAATTGGCAGCTGGACTCAGGCTTGATCAGACTCATGTTGGATCACTTTATGTTCTTTTATCAGGAGTGCATGATTTCTGCTTGTCCCTTTTTTTGTAATGTTAACAGAGGCTGATATTCAATGCCTAGATACATTAGTTCACTAGGTGCTACAAATGCTAATGCTCTAATTTTTGTCAACCAATAAAAAGAAATAAAATACTAAGAGTAATGTCATTTATAACAGCATCAAAACCAAAACAAAACAAAGCAAAACCCCACCAAGCACCCAGGGATAAACACAACAAAATATGTGAAAGAATTCCACACTGAAAAACCACAAAATGAAACTGAGAGAAGTTACAGAAGCATTAAATAAACGGTGGAATACATCATGTCTGTGAACTAGAAGATATTTAAATGTAAAGATATAATTTCTCCCAAAACTAATCCACAGAGTCAATGTAATCACAAAATCCCATCAAGTATTTTTTGTATATATGGAAATCCATTCTTTTTAATGTATTTCTGTTTTCCTTTTAGTTCATTCTCTTCATTTTCTAACTTCATAAAATGGATACTTAGCTCATTCATTTTAAGGTTTTCATATCGAATATATGTATTTATTTTTTTAATTTTGTTTATTTATTTGACAGAGAGAGATCACAAGTAGGCAGAGAGGCAGGCAGAGAGAAAGGAAGGGAAGCAGGCTCCCTGCTGAGCAGAGAGCCCTATGGGGCTCGATCCCAGGACCCTGAGATCATGACCTGAGCTGAAGTTAGAGGCTTAACTCACTGAGCCACCCAGGCGCCCCTAATATATGTATTTAAAAGATAGATATTCTTCTGTATTCCACTCCTGTTTTATGCCTCAATGCTGTTATGTAATATTTTCATTATCATTCAGCCTTAGTATTTTTTAATTACATTATCTACTTAGTCTGAGTGTGTTTCTTAAAGATTTTATTTATTTGTTTATTTGGGGGGGGTAGGAGCAGAGGGGGATGGAAAATGAAGGGGAAAAAAATCTCAAGCAGACTCCACCCCAGCGTGGAGCCCGACTGGGGGCTGGATCCCACCACCCTGAGATCTTGACCTGAGCCCAAATCAAGAGTCTAACACTTAACCAACTGAGCCACCCAGATGCCCCCCTTAAGTCTGTGTTAATTTTTCAAAATATATGGAAAATTTTAACTTATCTTTTTGTATTAACTTCTAATTTCATTGTGTTGTAATCAAAGATCATTTTTATAATATCTATTTTTAAAATTTGTTGATGGACTCTGTGACTTGTTCATATTTATTATAAATGTTCCATGTATATTTGAGGAAAAGGTGTGTTCTTGAACTGTTAGATATAAAATCTATATTTTTAAAAATATTTTATTTATTTGAGAGAGAGAGAGAGAGCATGAGTGGGGGTAGGGGAAGCAGAGGGAGAAGAAGACTCCCCACTGAGCAGGGAGCCCAATGAGGGGCTTGATCCCAGGACCCTGGGATCATGACCTGAGCCAAAGACAGACATTTAACAGACTGAACCACCCAGGCTCCCCAAATTTTTAAATTTTTAATTCTGCCTTCTTGACCTATCAGTGTTAAACTTCCCAATAGTAATACATTAGAAAAAAGAAGCAACAATTTTCTTAATTTTGGAGAAAAATTATTTTCAACCTACAATTCTATATGCTACTAAATTGTAAAACAAACATATGAGTAGAATAACAACATTTTTTAACACACAATTTCTCAGAAGATTCATCTGTTAGGCACCCTTTCTTGAAAAACTCTTGGAAATTGAGCTTCGAAAGAATGAGACAGTAAGGTAAAGCAAAAAGGACAAAGCGGGATCCATGAAACAGTAGCTAGCTACTCCCGAGGACAGTGGTAAAAAAAAATTTAATTTAATTTAAAAATTAAAAAAAAAAAAAAGTCCCAGAATACAATAGGACTAAGTAGCAAATAGTACAGATTGCAAGAGAACAGAGATTTCTGGACGTGAGTTCTCCAGACAGGGAGGGGATGGGAAAAGGGAGTACTGGTAGATTTTTCAGATATTGTTAGTGGTTGACTGTATTAGACACATTTCTTCCTCCTCATCAGATTCTCTTTGTTTTACTCACTTTATCTTCAACTGCCACCACAGTGATTCTCTGTGGGCTCAAAAAGTTCTACTCAGGGTGTCTCTGGCTCCTCCCTCAACTTCCAGATTCAGATGAAGTATGACACTAGGGAAGGCAGAATCTTGCCTTCCCCAAAAATATCAAACACACATTTGATGATGCAAACAAGAAGGTGGGGAGGGGGTTTATTCCTCATAGGGCAAATTTTAACCAGTGGGAGACACAAAATATGGGGAAAGTAACAGATAAAATCCCTTTCCCTCTTTCTGGTGGACTATTCTAACATATTTCAGTACAGCCCATATGGAAATGTGCTGAGTGGGAGAGTAGATGAAACTGCCAAATGACCAGCTGTTAGTTTTTCATGGCTTGCTGTAAAGCAGTAGCCAATGAGTTAATGCATCACCTTGCATTTGCTTCCCATTCTTCCTGCCTTGTTTCCCCCACCTTCATTCTTGCTGCCTTAAGATTGTACCTCCCAATAAACAATTAGCATTTAATGCTTGCCTCAAGCTGTTGTCTAAGGAACATGGATTCTGAGGAAACTAGTAAATTTTTAATTCTTCTGTAAAAATTATTCAAGGAAAAACATCAGAATATTATTAACTCCCAAGGGATAGGAGGGGTGTAAGGTAAGCCCTGTAATCATAGTACAATATATGCTCTAGCTCTGCAGAAAATATTTACACAGTTTTAATAATGTAAACAGTAATCAATGATACAAGTACAAATTGTGGAATAATTAAATTTGGTGAATGGAAAGCAGAGGAAAATTATCTCTACCAGAGCTAAAATTATCTCTACCAGGTAATGAGAAAGAAGGATCATACAATCAGAATTCTATTCTCAGCTCTAAAGTGATTCAATCTGGTGTGTTCTTGCACAAGTTGTCTAAAATACTTTTGTCTCAGTCTTTTCACTTGCCAAATGTAAACAATACCTGTCATGCCTTTTGCAGCAGGGTTGTTGTAAAGGTAAAATGAGATGTGTGGGGAAGCATACTGAAAAACAGAAACAGGGACAAGAACCACAGTAAGGTCAAAATAGCATTTAGGGATCAAAGGTAGAGAAGTGGGATAGGTGTACCAATCCTCTACCTATCACTTCTTTGGAAGCTGAACTGAATGGGGCAAAACTAAAAATTCAATAATGTTATGATTCTTTGGCATTTTAAAAAAGTTCTCTTCTCCCTAGGAAGGAGGAAGATATGACCATGCTTGGCTCCTATGGGTAATTTTGATTAAAACAACCTCCCAACTTGTTTTCCTGCCTCTAATCTCTATTCCTACCAATATCCCTATCTACCTTACCATTCCTAACTTAACTCTTTATCTTGTTATCCACAGATCAGGGACCTATAACAGCTTCAGATCCCTCAATTAAGGTTCTGTCTTCTCACCATAAACTTGTATTAATTTCTCTGGTCCACTCAGATTTTGTTTTTTCTTGCTCTCTTCCAAGAGTCAACTTAATTTTTTTTTTCTTGGAAGTTTTACCAATCGTTAACTTTTTTTTTTTTTTTTAAGATTTATTTATCTGTGAGAGAGAGAGAGCGCGCGTGCGCAAGCAAGCATGGGCAAGCAGAGGGAGGGGCACAGGGAGAGAGAGAAACTCCCCAAGCAGACTCCTCAGAGTGGGGAGCCTGTCGTGGGCTTCAGTCTCAGGACCCCAAGATCATGACCTGTGCCAAAATCAAGAGTCAGACACTCGGGGTGCCTGGATGGCTCAGTGGGTTAAGCCTCTGCCTTCAGCTCAGATCATGGTCTCGGGGTCCTGGGATTGAGCCCCACATCAGGCTCTCTGCTCAGCAGGGAGCCTGCTTCCTCCTCCCTCTCTGCTTACCTCTCTGCCTACTTGTGATCTCTCTCTCTCTGTCAAAAAAATAAATAAAATCTTAAAAAAAAAAAAAAGTCAAACACTCAACTGACTAAGCCACCCAGGTGCACCCCAACAGTTAATTTTTAATATTAGATTACAGTCTACCTTATCTTTACGAATCTTGACTCCCTCAGACACTGCATGAATTTGAGAATATTAAACATGACTTTTATTTCTCCCTAAGTTCTAAGCAATTCTAGCCAGGTGGCAGGTATTAGAAGAAGGAGGAGAAGAAAGGAGGAGGAGGAAGGGGAAGAAATAATGAATAGAATAGAAGTTACTTACTTAACCACTTTATTCTTCTAGTTTCTCTTATATAAAATGTGGACAATACCTTACCGAAATACCATGGGACTTTTAAAATCATACATATGAGAGAGTCTAGCAAAATGTCTAGCATGTAGCTAGCATTCCATAAATGTTTGCTGAATATAGATACTAAAATGTGAATAATATTCATCTTATATGATTAGTGTGAAGATTAAGTAAGGATGTGTCAACGTGCTTTAAAACCAAAACACTCGTCAAAGGCAAAGAATTATCATCACTAGAAAGCACAACATAAAGAAACAGAATGGAAGAGGAACGCAGCAGGGAACCAACTCAAAAGCAGTAGCCCCATGGGAAATATATGATGTATTTAATAAGATTTTTGGCTTCTGAAAAGCTTCTCTCTTGGAGAAATGAATACCTGAGTTTTTCCCTGAAGAGGTGAGATCCTAAAACCTCAGGTGCAGGCAAGCCTTGAAGCAGATGCTGTTATACAGTATGGTTCCACAGACATTTTTTTTTTTTTTTTTTTTTTTACAACTGACGCATTTAAGAAATATTCCCTCTGGTCCAGAGAAGATCTTTGGCAAACCATCTTCAAGTAGGGTGACATAAGTCTGAGTATTCCATTTCAGAGCCCTAGGATCCACTTAATGTTGAATAGGAGCTCAAAACCAAAAGTATTCCACAATATAAAGGAGGTAGACCATGGGAGTCTATGACATTTAAGTTCTTAAAAACTGGAGATTTGTCTACACTAAGAAAACTTATTGGGGCAGGAGAATTTGAGGAATAGACCACCACTACCCAAAACTAGAAGATCAGCAGTAATTCTGGAGAAGAAATTATCAGTCTCCATGCCTCTGTCAGAGATACAGAACAATGTAGCAATTCATCTCTCAGCACAGTGTCCTCTGCTTACATTCCAATAAAAAATATTCTCCACTGAAATCCCCCAAGGGAGGTCATCTTAAATTCCTGTTCATCCAGAAAGTTAAAAAAATTTTGGTAGTCATATTCTGTAGTCTAATAATTTGAAGTGCTTTTACTGAGGACAATTAAATAGTCATACAGGTAGGTCCACTGTCATATACTAAGCATTGGCCTGCAAGTCAGCAGACTTATGTTCTTGTCCAGACCTTTCTAATGACTTGCTATAATCCGTTTGACAAGGCACTTATACCTTTGCTTTTCTTCTTCTGGGTCTCTATTTTCTCTATCATTAAAATGAGAAAGTTAAATGAGAGGATCCCAAATATCTTTTCAAGTCTACAAAACTATGGAATCATTCCAAACTGTAGCCATCACTGTCAAGGAATCTATACTAAATGAAGTGAGTAACATAAGGATCTGCAAACATGCAAAGATTGCTGCAGAGAATTATGATTTACAGCCTAAGAACCACTAGCACTGGTTTGTGTTGTGTAGGTCCAGCGTGAGTCGGAGCTATCCACGGTACTGATTTCATCTCTGTCTGGTATTTGTTCTACTCTGGACATAAGCATGTTGTTTGCAAATCTATTAACCACCCAGGCAGAGGTTTAACACAAAATATGCATTGCCCAGTGGATATATGAGTGAACAAAAGAGAAGAATGTCCTAACAGGGAACATCACAGGACTGCAGAACAAAATGAGTTCCAAACCAGTTTTCATTCAACACATACTAGCCACTTTACAGGAAGCACTATACCATTTTCTATATAATCAAGTCATTTATAGCACTCCAGTACCAGACTAAAACCCAGGTCTCTTCACCTTCAATCTAATGTTCTTTCTATAATTCCTCTCCCTTCTCTTTTGAACCTCAAAGTTAAATTTCCAAAGTTACACTAAACCAGGAAGAATTCAGAGTGTTTCATAATCCACCTAGAACAATGGCCTGATACATATCCTAAGTGTTCACAGATATTTGCTGAATGAATGATAAAGATGGGGACCATAAGCATTTCTAAACAGCAAGTGTCACCAGTTTCACTATGTCTCAACTGCATATTCACGAAACCCTGACAATGCCATCTTACACAGAATTAAAAAGACTGACATATAATGCTTCTAGAACTTAGGTCTGCGTGTGATTGCAAAATTAATAAACCAGCTCATACAGTGACTAAAAGTAGATATTACTATGTTGGTTGCTGCAATTCCAGTACAGTGATTATAAACAGAAGTTCGAGATTGGACAACTTGAATTTGAACCCTAGCTATCACTTACTAGCTGCATGACTTGGGCATATTACTTACCTTTCCTAAGGCACACTTATTTATTTGTAAAATGGGGAAATACAGTATATACCCTCATAGGTCTGCTGAGAGGATCAAATTAAATATTGCATTAAGGCACCTACTAAGGAAGCATTCCTTAGATTGCCTTACTGTGTAACTGGCAAAATGCATGGTACACAATTTGTGCTCAATAAATGTTAGCTATTGCCACCAGCTTTATAATAAATTACTGGACTTCATAACTAAAATGGAGACTTTATATGTTAAAAACAGTCTCTAAAGAATTTAGAAAATTTTGTAGTTAAAAAAACATAATGAAATCTTATACCATCCCTTTAGGAAAGTAAAACATAGGAAACATTGTTTGCCTCATTTTAAAAAGGCAGAGACAGGGTGCCTGGGTGGCTCAGTTGCTTAAGCAACTGTCTTCAGCTCAGGTCATGATCCTGGAGTCCCAGGACTGAGTCCTGCATTGGGCTCCCTGCTCAGAGGAGAGTCTGATTCTCCCTCTGACCCGCTCCCCACTCATACTCTCTCTCTCTCTCTCTCTCTCTCTCTCTCTCTCTCTCATATACTCTCATTCTCTTTCAAATAGATAAATAATTTTTTTTTTTTAAAGGCAGAGACAGGCTAAAGTTTTCACTTGGGGTCAAATAAAATGCTCAGTCCAATAAAGACAAGTAATGGGCATTTTACCTTAAGTCAGAAGCAAAAGGCTGGAATACACAAAGTATGTAACTTGTAGAGGGTATCACCATCAGGTACCAAAAACAAAAAACTAAAGTACTTTCATACTAGTTATTTGCTAATTTATTAAACCACCTTAAATTTGAACAGCTGAGAGCAAAAAGTATGTTAATAGCTCTCTTCAGGGAACTGGTTAAGCAGCTATCTTCTGCTCTGGTCATGATCTCAGGGTCCTGAGATAACCCCCGCATCAGGCTCCCTGCTAAGTGGGTAGTCTACTTATCCCTCTCCCTCTATCCCTCACCCTTACTCGCTCGCGCTCTCTCTCTCCCTCTCTGCTCTCTCTCAGATAAATAATTAAAATCTTTAAAAAATAATAGCTCTCTTCAAATTAGAAAGTCCACATGCTGCCTCCTTAATATCTATACCAACCAAGTGAGAAAGGCATCAGAACTTTACCTCCTGTTCTACAAATAAAAGCAATCTTCATCTTAGAAATTCTCCAGATGGGACGCCTGGGTGGCTCAGTTGGTTAAGCAGCTGCCTTCGGCTCAGGTCATGATCCCAGCGTCCTGGGATCGAGTCCCACATCGGGCTCCTTGCTCCGCAGGGAGCCTGCTTCTCCCTCTGACTCTTCCTTCCACTCTGTCTGCCTGTGCTCGCTCTCACTCACTCTCTCTCTGACAAATAAATAAAAAAAAAAAAAAAAGAAATTCTCCAGATGATTCTGATGCACACTAAAGTTTGAGAACCACTGTCCCAATCCCCACTCCCCTATCTTCTTTTGCCTCTCTGTTCAACTTTGATTCCATGATCTAGTATTTCAAAAACCTAAATTTCCTTTCCCTTTCACCATCTCCACTTGATAAAACCTCAAAAACCCCTGATAAGCTCAATTATCCACCTTCTCCAAGTGTATCCCCAAGTTGCTGAGAAATGAAAAAAAAAAATAGGGCATACTATCACCTCAACAAGGCCTTCAACTGTCAATAAATCATGTGTTTGGTCAAAGGCAATGGTAATTTTAAATCCTATTCATTCCCTTCAAATAACACCCATTCCTTCCTTCTTCCTCCTTCCTCATTCTCAGTAGATGACCTAGCCTCCTACTTAACAGAGAAAATAGAATCCACCAGATGGATACATCCTCAACTTCCCACCATCCAATCTACACAACTTGCTGTATCTTCATCCATATTCTCCTCCATCCCTTCTGTTAAATAAATCAAGTGGCCCTCCTCTTATCTAAGACCAAAACCACCTGTGAGCTAGACCTCATTCTCTCTTGCTCTTAAATAAATCACATTATCAATTCTTCTCTCTCCATATTATTTACCTTTTCCTTTAGTTACTTATGACACATGATCAGTACCTTAGTATATACAGTGAAATCCAATACAGTCATGAAAAAAAGAATAAGGTAGTTATTCCTGTCCTCATATGGAATATGATATGCCTTCCCGAAATTCAAACCCATATACCTAACTGCCCATAATCATCCTTTGGTTGGATGTCTCAGAGGCACTTCAACATGTTCTAAAATAACTCTCCTCTGGAGCATAAACAATGAATCTTAGAACACTGAAAAAAATTAAATTAAATTAAATTAAATAACTCTCCTCACCTCTCCCTAAAATCTGTTCCTTTAGGCTCTCTAATCCTCCTTATCTCAGGAAACATCACCCACATCCATCTAAGTGCCCACCCAGAAATCTAGCTGACATACTTTGCTACAACCCTCTCATTCATCTCCTATCTAATCAATCTTCATGTTCTCATAATCTTATCTATTAAATATTTCTTATATTATTCTAGCTCCCTCCATCTCCACTGCCGCTATCTTTGTCCAAGTCAACATCATCTGTCACCTGGGCTTCTGGCAACAGACTTTTAATGGTTTCCCAGCATCCACATTTCCCCTCCTCCACCTCTGAGTCCACTAGATTGCAGCCAGAGCAGTCATTTCAAAAGGAACATCTAATCATGGCTCTTATTTATCAAAACTATTATAATTTCCCATTTCTATGAGAATAAAGTACAAAATATTTAGCAAAGCCTATAAACCTCTGCATGATCTAAACTTTGTTTACTCTCATCTCATTTTACAGCACTGTCCCCTATCTACATTCCAGTCATATGGAAATATGTATCTCTAAATTATGTTCTTTCCCATACAGAAGCTTCACGAATGTTCTTTCTCCTGGAATGTGATTCCGTTCATCTGCCTAGCAAACTTCTACCTTTAGAGTCTCAGCTGAAATGTAATATCCTCAGTGAAATCTTTCCTAAACCTTCAGATTTGGTCAAGCCAATTTTAACCCTCCCCCCTAACTTACCAGTTATTTATTCATTCAACAAATATTTATTGAGCACCCACACTATACCAGTTGTTGTGCTAGGTGCAGAGGATATAAATGAACAAACTAACAGTCTCTTTTCTGACTGAATAAATATCCTAGTGGAAAATATAATCATTACACAAATAATTACTTAATTTTTATTATGATAAATACCACTATTAAGGAGAAGTACAGGGTGTTTTGAGAATGAATGAATGTCTGGTAAATGGGGAAAGGAAGGAAATCAAATCCAGGTCTTCTGACTCCAAAGTCTAAACTTCTTTTCCCACTACACTATGCTATAAATTCAAGCTTCATTTCATTACTACCCATAACTGATTTTATCTTTTTTCTTCCTAATTCCAGCAGATTCAAATTCTCTCTTGTGCTTCTGGGAGGCAGTACTCAGCTCCCTACCATTCAATTCTCCAGCTCCACAAAACCATCAAATCAGCTGACTATGAATACTGTTCTGGGAATAAGGTAGGTAGGGACTGGGGCAGGGGCTTATGGCATATAAAAAATAGTTTAAATACAGTGCAGGGTTATGTGCAGAGGGCTATGGAACATAAAAGATGGAAAAATTAATTTTGTCTGGGGCAATAACGTAAGTGAAAGTACTCTGTAAAATGTAAAAGTTTACTCAAATGATTGTTATTAGTGTTGGCAACTGTGGTAGTGATCTCTCTAAGCAATAGAATCCTCCAAGGACAAAAACAAAACAAAACAAAACAAAATAAAACAAAACCCATCTATCCAAATAAAAAAACAGTATGGCCATTTGCTTATTTAACCCAGAAAAGAAAATGTGAAATATATCTCTCTTCTTTCACTCTTAGTATCCCATTTTAACTCATTTTACATTTTACAAACAAAATTCTTATTTGCAGCCAATGACAAATTTATGTACCTGAAGGGCACCTGGGTGGCTCATTTGGTTAAGAGTCTGTTTTTGGCTCAGGTCATGATCCTGGGGTCCTGGGATCAAACTGCATATTGGGCTCCCCTCTAGCAGCGAACCTGCTACTCCTCTCCCTCTGCCCTTCCCCCAACACATGTTTGCTCTCACGTGCATACTATCGCTCACATAAATAAAATCTTTTTAAAAAAATTATGTATGGGCGCCTGGGTGGCTCAGTGATTAAGCCGCTGCCTTCCGCTCGGGTCATGATCTCAGGGTCCTGGGATCGAGTCCCGCATCGGGCTCTCTGCTCAGCAGGGAGCCTGCTTCCTCCTCTCTCTCTCTCTGCCTGCCTCTCTGCCTACTTGTGATTTCTCTCTGTCAAATAAATAAATAAAATCTTTTTTAAAAAAATTATGTATTTGGGGGCGCCTGGGTGGCTCAGTGGGTTAAGCCGCTGCCTTCATCTCAGGTCATGATCTCGGGGTCCTGGGATCGAGCCCCACATCGGGCTCTTTGCTCAGCAGGGAGCCTGCTTCTCTCTTCTCTGCCTGCCTCTCTGCCTGCCTGTGATCTTTCTCTGTCAAATAAATAAATAAATAAATAATCTTTAAAAATATATATGTATTTTACTTTTTTATCTACTTACTTTTATTGCATAAAAAAATCTTAAGTTCTGATACTTCTAATATTTTATAATCACATCTCAATCATTAAGGAGTCACCGTAGTTAAAATACACACACACACACACACACACACACACACAAATATTAAATGCAGGGGCCACTGGGTGGCTCCATTAGGTAAGCTTTGGACTCTTTGTTTCCACTCAGATCAGGATCTCAGGGTTGTAGGATGGAGTCCCCAGTCAAGCTCTGTACTCAACCTTGAGTACTCTGGAGATTCTTTCTCTTCCTCTTTCTCCCTTCCCCCTGCCCCCTCCCTCTAAAACAAATAAATAAATCTTAAAAAAAAAAATACTAAATGTAGTAAACTCCTTTTAAATTCATTTTTAGCACAGATTTGGTCACACCACAAATACAGCCCCCTGGTAGTGGTATAGTGGAATGAATGGATTGAAATTTAGGGGACTAAGACTCAAGATCACTGACCACTTGGAAAGCCCAGGCTGGGAACCTCTGAACCATATAATCGTTAAGGCATACAGATTTCTAATTTTTAATAATTCTACTTCTACCACTTAGATAAATGACCTGGAGTACATTTCCAACTTCTATAATCTTCAATCTCTTCATTCATAAAATAGAAATAACACTATCTCACAGAATAATTTTAAGAATTAAATATGTAAAGATATTAGCATAGTATATAGCACACAGCTAGTACTCAATAAATAGTTACTATTTTATTACCCTTTCAGCTCTGAAGTCCTAAGAATTCTACAAACCAAATGCCACAGAGCACAATATAATATAGAAAATTCATCTTATATTGTTCTTATTCCCAGCTAGCAGGAATGTGTTATAGCTCACAACAAAAGATCATGACCAGGTAGACTTACAGTTAAAAGGAATACCAACAGTTTGTCTAGAGATCTCAGTGCCTCCATACCCTTCCATAAAACTAGATGATCATGACCTAAGATAAAAAGCCTCCTCCTATTTTGGGGGGTTCTATTGTTTAAATAAATGTCTTCATAAGATTCCAAATATCTCATACCTATTTCCTTATTTCTTTCTTATGAAAGGATAGAAAATGGTTGCTTAGAATTATTTAAGCACAGAGTCAAAAATTTTAGAGAATTACTAAGTCATATTTCTGGAACCCTTTATTTTTCCACAAGGATCTAATTTCAAATCTTTTAATATCCTAATTATTTATGTAATGGGAGACAAAATGAAATATAATATTCTACGGAGCACAAACAAGTATGACTTACAGAATTCCCATTGTTTTTTGCCTTTGCTCATACTGTTCATGTTCATGCCTTACACTCCTCATCTGAATCCTACCCATCCCTTAAGACCCAAATTATACTTTTCTTCTGAACTTTTGATTTCATTCTACCTTTTGACGTTAGAGTTGAACAAAAGAGCTATCAGCATCAGTGTCCTAAAAGAAGAAACTAAAATTCAGAGGCTGAGATTTGGCCAAGTATACAAAGCTGATCAAGGCCATTACTATGATTTTATAAATCCACTGAAACATCAGTGGTTAGATTTAACTATAGGGAAACAAACTAACAATTTAGTAGCACCAAGAAAATCTACACCACCAATTATTCTGGTGAAAAAAATTATTTTTATTATATCAAATAAATTTTGATACAAATTTTTTGAAATTTTTCAAAATTTCAAATTTTTCAAAATTTATTATATCAAAATAATTCAAAAATTATTTTTTATATTATAATTCAAAAATTATTTTCTTGAATTATTCTGGTAAAAAAATCCAGTTTATTTCAAACAGGTATCAAGACAGAAGTAAATCTACTTCTTAATGAGCCCAGTGTACTCATTTTAAAAATAATAAAATAAAGACTCAGAAAATCTTATTTATATTGATTTTCAGTTAGGACTCTTACATTTACAAGTGTAAACCAGGCAAAAATATAATTTTTCTAATTCACATATTTGAAAAGTCCAGGTTTTGAGTTCAACAGATTTTAGGACTTCAAAGAACCTGGTTGCTCTTCATCTGTTCTGGCTTTACTCTCAAGCAAAACTTCTGAGAACCATGGGGCACCTGTGTGGCTCAGTGGGTTAAGCCGCTGCCTTCAGCTCAGGTCATGATCTCAGGGTCCTGGGATCGAGCCCCACATCGGGCTCTCTGCTCAGCGGGGAGCCTGCTTCTCCCCAATCTCTGCCTGCCTCTGCCTACTTGTGATCTCTCTCTCTCTCTCTGTTAAATAAATAAATAAAACCTTTAAAAAAAAAAAAAACTTCTGAGAACCCCAGTCTTATATCCTTCCAGGTTCATGTCCAGTATTAAAAAAATACTTATCTTCTCTAAAAAACTGATAAAAAATCACAGTCATAGATCCAAACTGGGGTTGGTAACATTCCTAAGTCAATCTCCTTGATCAGAATATAATACTTTTGTTAGCAAAATACGAATAACATATCTTTCCTTTAGCAAGGAGTGCAGTGGGCTCTGTCCAAAGCCCAAAGCCTGAGTTCTGGAGAGGAGATGGTTCCCCAGAGTAAAATCTGGGTACTGATGCTAAAAGAAGGGGAAATGGACACTGTAAGACAAAAAACTCGGAAGTGCACTACAATCATATAACTAATTAGAGCCATATCTGGGGCCAGAACTTGCACTATGACTCACAATTCAGTGTTCTTTCTATTATACATTGCTATCATACTATACTATACTATTCTTCCAGGAACAAAATATTGTAAAAGAGGATCTCAATCAGCTCTAAGCTTTGAATTATCTAAACCTTAAAATCTTCTGCTTTGCTTCTTAAAAGCTATTTTCATGAAAAGACAGCACCATAAAACTCTCCAAGAAGTAATTCTACTCCATTTGTAGAGTTTCAGAATCACTTTTCAAGATGATCTTGGCCTTATGATCTACTTTCCACCTATATCTGGCAGGATCAGCGATATAAAATAGTGGGTAACCTATACGGTCGAATAGTTAGGGAATTAAAAAGTTCCCAATTCAGGGAGCTTTTTACTTATTACTATTACTTATTACTACTTATTACTATTTTTTAAATTCTACCACAAATTCAATAGGATTTGGAACATCTATTGAGCTACCAGTTTTCCTAGAAAAATACAGATATCCTAGCAAGAAAAACACCTTTAATTTGTCCACTCAACCAACATTAAAGAATGTGAAGAAAAAAGCTAGGAGGCATTTAGGATATAAAAATGAGCGAGGAGGGGCGCCTGGGTGGCTCAGTGGGTTAAGCCGCTGCCTTCGGCTCAGGTCATGATCTCAGGGTCCTGGGATCAAGTCCCGCATCGGGCTCTGGGGAGCCTGCTTCCCTTCCTCTCTCTCTGCCTGCCTGCTTACTTGTGATCTCTCTCTGTCAAATAAATAAATAAATAAAATCTTAAAAAAAAAAATGAGCGAGGAAAACCCTTCCTTTTGAGGAGTTTGCAGTTTGGGAAAAAGACATCTAGTATAATTATAACACATTGTGAATGAGCTATGATAAATCTCTTATAAAGTGATTTGGGCCATAACACAACAATCACTTCAGAAAAGAATTAAATGAGAATCAGCAGGCAAGAAGGTCTAGAGATGGTGTTAGGTACATCACAAAGGATAATAATGTCACTGAGAAGGAAGATAGGAAGAGACTAAAGATAAATTATGCCTTCCATCCAAAGGTTGGCACTATAACTGGAAAGTGGAGAAGAGGGAGAAAAGGAAAACAGAAATTCAACCAACAATTAATTAACAGATGTTACATGTAAGGATTCCTGGTAGGTAATATGGAAGATATAAAAACGACAAAGAAGATCCTCATCTTCAAGAAGCCTACAATATATGTGGGGAAATAAGAAACAGGCAGAAATCACCTAATAAAAAAATAGACTGTTGAAAGTGCAATAAAGTTGAAACAGATAAATTGCTATAGTTTCAGATGAGAAAGAGATGAAGAGATAGAAGAATATTAGAGCAGAACCTAGGAAAGTATCATGAAGGAAGTGTGAATATGCAAGGGTGAAGAATAGGTAAAAACGCTAGGGTACACAGATGCTGAAAGTTAATCGCAGAAGAAAGGCTGTATGAGATTTCTGGCCCTCTTTTGCCTAATCCACCTTCCACATTTTTACCAATCTAGGAGGGATGGACCACCATAATTCAGTACCCAGTCACTCTAGTGGCCACAAAATAAGCTCCTCAGGCAATCATCAGGATTAAAAAACAAAACAAAACAAAAACCACATAGTAGACAACACATCATAGAGCAGTCTTGAATAGTCTTAAGGGGCACCTGGGTGGCTAAGTCAGTTGAGCATCTGACTCTTGATTTAGGCTCAGGTTATGATCTCAGGGCCTTGACAATGAACCCACAAATCAAGCTCTGTGTTCAGCAGGGAGTCTGCTTAGGATTCTCTCTCTCCCTCTCCTTCTGACCTTTCCCACCCCGCATTTTTTTAAAAAGTCTGAAAACACAATCTTTTTATTTTATCTTTCCTAGCCTTATTTTTCTGACTTATGAAATAGGGATAAATAACCTCTACCACTCAAATAAAGCTGGTGGAAGACAAAGGAAAATAATATATTAAAATGCCTAGAATATGTCTGGTATATAACAGACCTTTTAGTAAATATTAATTTTTCTTCCCTTCTGTTTCAATTTCCTAAGGCTGCCATAACAAATCACCATAAATGTAGTCACTAAATCTAAAATTTATTCTCTCACAGTTTGGAGGCCTAAAAGTCTGAAATCAAGGTATTGGGAGGGCTATGTTCCCTCTGAAGGTTATAGGGAACCATGGGTTCCTTGCTTCTTCCAGCTTCTACTGGTTATCAGCAATCCTTGCTCCCTAGCTTGTAGCTATGTGGCTTCCATCTCTGTCTCCATCTTCACATGACCTTCTCTTCTGTTTCTCTCTGTGTCTTCTCTTCTCCTTGTAAGTATGACCAGTCTTCAGATTTAGAGCCCACACTAAATCTGTGATTTCATCTCAATATCCTTAACTAACTACACCTGCAAAGACTCTATTTCCAGAAAAGGTCACATTCTAAGGTGCTGCTAGGTAGACATTTGGGGGAGAGGGGGGACACTATTCAACCCACCCAACCTCTCTTCCTCTGATTCATTTGAGTTTGAAACATTCACTACATCTTTTGTGACTATCCAGGTCACAGGAAGACATTACTTTTTCACTGCTCCTGTAATATTTCCATGGAATTGAATATATTATTCAATGAATGCTTTAAGGAAAACTGGGATTTTAAGGAAGCCCAAAGCAAGCCAGCATTTGCAACGGACCCAAAAACCTAGGCTCCAGTTCTTTCTCTACCAGCAGCAACTGTGAGACCTTGGGCAAATTACATCAACTCTTCAAGATTCAATTTCTTCATCTTTAAATGGAAATTTTAAAAAATGTGGGGGGGGTTAAGATAATAAAGGTGAAGGCATTTGGGGATTCTAAAATAATATACAAATATTAGTTATTCTTTAAAAATTTTCAGTGTTTAATTATTTAACAAAATAGACTGATAATTGCTAGGCATCATCTTAAATACCATGGTTCACGGCTTCAAAGAGCTCATAATCCAATACTAATACACATAAAGACTACAAAATAATTTACCACTGAATTATTTGGAAATGACCATATATGTTTGACAGAGCCAAGAATAGAATGACTAAGGTACCCTGAAGGAGGAAGAAATTGAGTGAAGTCTTACAGGTTAGGTAGGTTTTAGCTAAAGAAGAAAATGAATGCTAGGGAAGAAGATAAGACATTAAGGCCAGATATAACAAATTTCAAAACTAGACAGTATGGCTAGACTTGAAGCAGAGCAGCAGCTTCCACAGGTACCTGAATGAAGAGAGCCATGATGAAACAGGGTTTTAGGGGAAAAGGCTGGCAGCATTTACCATCTAGATTGGCAGGAGAGAGACTAAAGGCAAGGATAGCAACTAAAAGGCTGTGGCCCTAATCCAGAATATGTTCATGTTCACTGGTTGCTAAAATCGTGACTGGCAGCAAGATCTATAATTTCTGGAAAGCCACTTACTTCTCAGGTGGTAATTCCAAGTCTTTCCCAGAGATTTTTCCTCTGCTGACCTCACTAAACCAATTTACTGGACTGTATAAAAGCTTCCAATTCAGGGGTGCCTGGGTGGCTCAGTGGGTAAAAGCCTCTGCCTTCAGCTCAAGTCATGATCCCAGGGTCCTGGGATCGAGCCCCACATCGGTTTCTCTGCTCCACGGGGAGCCTGCTTCCTCCTCTCTCTCTGTCAGCCTCTCTGCCTACTACTTGTGATCTCTGTCAAATTAAAAAAAAATCTTTAAAATCTTCCAATTCATATCTCATCATCTTAGGGCAGAGAAGAAGCATAAAGGACACATAGGCAATCCAATCCAATGTAAAATCCTCTCTAAAGCAACATGGATGGAAGTAATATCCACAGGAGTTACAGCCTCTGCTTATAGACTTCAGCCTAAGAAATGACCATGTCATCAAAGCCATGCTCTCTGCAATGACCAAGGTCGAATACATCATCGGCTCCTTGAAGGAATACTTGGTCCTCCGGAGTCCTGGGCTGCTAGGAAAGTTAGAGTTCGCCACTACTAGAATAGAAGGAGGAATAACATGATCCTGCAGCTTTTGACTAAGATTCAAACCATACCCAGTAGTGGCTGGCTGCAGGGAGGAAGGTCTGAGTCAGTCTGTCAGGCGATGAAATCCTCACTCCATCTGCTCTGAGGGAGTCGTCTGCCAAGTTTGATGCCTGAACACATGAGCTCCCACTCCCACACCCACCATTTTCTCCTCTGAGAAGCAGAAACAAAATCTGTTTCAAACCTTCATCTTTTCTGTTCTTCCCAAAGCCCAGCTCTAAGAAATTACCTTTTCAGTTATAGGTTATAGAAGAGAATAGAGAAGCACATAATCGCCTAATGTCTCCAAATGGGCAAGATGGCGATAATAAAACACACATTAAGCAAAGACTACCTGGCATTTCCACTGTTAACACATTAGTTCCTTGCTGGGACCGAATTATTTTCCCTTATTCCTCTTTTTTTCTTTCTCCTCTTTTTTTGAATGAAATACGAGATATATTTAAAATTGTAATATACACAGAAGTTATAAAACCTATTAATAAAAAGAACTCTCATGGACTTACCATTCACGTTAAGGAAAAGAACTTACCAATTCCATTTAAAGTTCTCTACCACACCCTCCTGCCTCACCCTGGCTTCCATCAGAAGTAACCAATCACCATTCTTCTTTCCTATTCATCAAAGCTAGATTAATTTGTCCATCTGAAGACCTTCTATTTGTCACTCTAAAATCTACTTTCAAGGCCATTTCTGTTTACAACCACATACTTGCCAGCCCATCTCTCATCAAATTCCAATCACCTTTGGGAAGCTGAATGGCTACACAATCCTAATTCATGATAATCAACCTGTTGAACACTCAGGGAGTCTCTCCTCCTCAAACATAAGCACAAATCTCCCAAATCACCAACTTGTGTTCCAAACCAGTATACTCTATACCAAATCACTCCATACTACTGTTATTATTATCATTATTCTTATTAACAACTAAGTATACAGTGAATATTCCAGGCTCCCCCAACACCAGTGCCTACCTGGTTAATGTGGGCCATTGCTAGAGGCCTAGAATCTCACTGTACAGCTTGTATGTCATCCACAAGTAGACCACTAACTACTTAAGGGCATGAAACGTGTCTTCTTTAAGCCTGAGGTTTAAAGATGGCTTTGATTTAGGGGCTAAGTTCTGATCCGAACTGATCTCAAAAAAGACTGGCCATGTAATTAAGAAAAACTAATTTCTTTCTCTCTACCCCCAACCGTTCACCTTATATAAGATCTCTACTCTATGACTGTACCCAGGTCCAGTTCTGTTACTATATACATAAAACTAGTTTAACAACTCAGGACCCACCTTTAAAAAATCCATTGCTTTATTTGGTTCTGTCTCAATTCTTTTCCTTGCAGTTTCAATCCCTATTTAAGGGAGGATAAGTGCTGAACAACCAAAACAAAAACAAATCTTTGCCCCTTTGTCTCCTCATCTGCAAGACAGGAACACCATTACCTAGCATACAATGGGAGATTAAATGACCTCCACCTACCACAAAGGTAGAAGTTTAAATAAGGTAACATTATGTAAGGCCTTTAGCAAGGTGGTGGCACACAGCTCTTGGTGGAATAATATGAGGCAATTTACATTTCTCTTTGTATAATGTCAGAAGATCTACTAAATATATTGTAGCTATAAACAAACTGTTAGCAAACCAAATCTAACTATATATAAAAGGGATTATATACCACGACTAAGTGAGATTTATCCCAGGAATGCAAGGTTGGTTCAACATATGAATATCAGTCAATGCAGTACACCATATTAATAAATGATAAAAACCACATGATCACTTCAATAGACATAGAAAAAACATTTGACAAAATCCTACACCCTTTCATCATAAAAACACTTAGCAATCAAAAAATCAAAGGGACTTCCTCAACCTTATAAAGGGTATCTATGAAAAACAAAAACACAACTAACATTATGCTAATGGTAAAAGACTGAAGGCTTTCCCTGAAGATCAGGAGTAAGACAAGGATGTCTGTTCTCTCTACTTTTACCTAGCATTGTATTAGAGATTCTAGCCAGGACAATCAGGCAAGAAAAAGAAATAAAAAGCATCCAAATTGGAAAGGAAGAAATAAGACTATCTCTATTTACAGAAGACATGATCTTATACATACAAAATTCTAAGGAATACATACACACAATTAGATAATTAAATTAATAATAAAAGAATTCAGCAAGGTTGCAGGAGACACAATCAATATGCAAAAATGGTTGTATTGTATATTACTATATATAGTAATGAATAACACAAAGACTAAATAAATAAAAATCAATTAAGAAAAGAACTCCATTAAGGATAGCATCAAAAAGAATAAAATTATCAGAAATA
The DNA here is from genome assembly GCF_030435805.1 of Mustela lutreola. NCBI lineage: Eukaryota > Metazoa > Chordata > Mammalia > Carnivora > Mustelidae > Mustela > Mustela lutreola. Next base: position 53,870,330 of record NC_081291.1, on the reverse strand, counting down.
AATGTTGAAAAGGAAGTACAAGATTCATACAATGAAAACCACAAAACATTTTTAAAAGAAATTAAACAAAATTAAGACAAGTGGAAAAACAACTATGTCCATGGATTGTAAGACTTACTAGATGTCAATAATCTTCAAATTAATCTATAGATTAAGGTATCAAAATTCTAGCTTTGTCGCAAAAATTAACAAGCTGATCCTAACATCCGTAAGGAAATTGAAGGGACCCAGAATAGACCAAAATCTTGGAAAAAACAAAGTTGGGAGGAGTTACACTTTCCTCTTACACTTTCCAACATTACTAGGCAAACATACTATAAAAGTAAATGATGAAGACAGTGTGGTACTGGTATGAGGATAGATAATGAATCACTGGAATTCACTGGATCAATAGAATAGAACTGAGAATCCAAAAATGAACCCATAATTCTATCATGAATTGATTTTCAACAAGTATGTCAAAACAATTCAATAGGGAAAGCATCTCCAACAAATGGTGTTGGGAAAAGCAGATATCCACATGTTTAAGAACACAGCATATAAAAATTAATGCAAAATGGTTCAAAACCCCAAATTTTTTAAGAGGTAATAATGATTTTTATTATCTATTAAGATCATTGCTAACAAAAACATATGTGATTCAAATGTTAAAAAAAGACACAGCTTCAGAAACAAAAGGAATGTATACTCCACAAACTAAACAAACCAAATGAATAACTGAAAATGAGCTCTACATAAAATTAATGAAAAAAGCTCCCAAAACTCAACAGATAAATTCATAAGTAAAAAGTTTGAAATTCATAAGTAAAAAAATTGAAATTATGTTCTAGATATGTAACTTGAGAGAAGAAACACATTATCAACAAAAGATACAATTCTTCGATTATAATTTGTATAACTATTATTAATAATAGTTTAAACTATAAATAGTTAAACTATTATTATGTTATATACTGCTGGGTTCTTTTGCAAACTGCTTTTCAGGAATCCAAAATCTAAATGTATCTTTTGCATTTCCCAGGATTTTCAAAACCCCAAATTTAAGAGATAAAACTATAAAACTCTTAAAAGAAAGCACAGGTCGGGACGCCTGGGTGGCTCAGTTGGTTGGGCAGCTGCCTTCGGCTCGGGTCATGATCCCAGCGTCCTGGGATCGAGTCCCACATCGGGCTCCTTGCTCCGCAGGGAGCCTGCTTCTCCCTCTGCCTCTGCCTTCCACTCTGTCTGCCTGTGCTTGCTCTCACTCTCTCTCTGACAAATGAATGGATGGAATCTTAAAAAAAAAAAAAAAATAGAAAAGTTTTTAAAAAAAAAAAAAAAAAAAAAAAAAAGAAAGCACAGGTCATATAAATACTTGTGACTTTGAACAAGAAATAATAGAAAAAATAAAGTGGACTTCATCAAAATTAAAAACCTTTGTCCTTTAAAAAAAATATATCAAAAACCCAAACATGAAAGGACCAAAAAACAAAGTAGAAGACAACCCACTGATTGGGAGAAAATATTAACAAATCATATCTCTGATAAGGTACTTACATCTAAAACATATGAAGAACTCTAACAACAACCAGAAGACCCAATTAAATCAACCCAACTAACCCAATTAAAAAAATGGGGAAAAAATTTTGATAGACATTTCTCCAAAGAAGGCATACAAATAGTCAATAAATACATGAAAAGATGATCAGCATCATTTATCAGTAGGGAAATGCAAATCAAAACCACATATACTAGCGATGCCTGATGGCTCAGTTGGCTAAGCGACCAACTCTTGATTTCAGCTCAAGTCACGGTCTCAGGGTTGTGAGATGGAGCCCCGCACTAAGCTCCATGCTCAGTGAGGCTTGAGATTCTCTTTTTCCCTCTGCTCTTCCCTCCCCTACCTTCTCTTTCTCTCAAATAAATAAATCTCAAAACACACACACACACACACACACACACACATTAAAATAGCCATTTTGAAAAAACAAAAAAAGGATGCCTGCCTGGGTGGCTCAGTCAATTAAGTGGCTGCCTTTGGCTCAGGTTGTAATCTCCAGGTTCTGGGATCGAGCACCAGATTGGCCTCCCTGCTTAGCAGGGAGTCTGCTTCTCCCTCTCTCTCTGCCTCTCCCCAATGCTCGTGCTCTCTGTCTCTCTCTTTCAAATTAATAAATAAAATCTTTAAAAAAAAATAAAATAAAAATAATTTTTAAAATTTTTAAAAAGCATTGTTGATGATGTAGAGAAAGGGAAATCATCATACAGTCCTGGTGGGAATGTAAAATGGTACAGCCACTTTGGAAAACTATTTGGCAGTTCCTCAAAGAATTAAACACAGACTTACTACATGATCCAGCAGTTCCACTCATGGGTATATACCCAAAAGAACTCAAAACATATATTAATGTAAATTGGAAGGAGAGATGAACCGTGAGAGACTATGGACTCTGAAAAACAATCTGAGGGTTTTGAAGGGGCGGGGAGTGGGAGGTTGGGGGAGCCAGGTGGTGGGTATTATGGAGGGCACGTATTGCATGGAGCACTGGGTGTAGTGCATAAACAATGAATTCTGTTACGCTGAAAAGAAATATATATATATATATATATATATATATATATATATGTAAATCCTGCACATAAATACTCATAGCAATGTTACTCATAATGACATAGAAGTGTTAAAAACCCAAAATGTCCATCAACTGAGAAATGGATAAATATGTAAATCCAACAATATTGTATAAAAAGGAAAAAATCAATAAAATCCATAAAAAAGAACTAAGTACTAACATCCTACAATGTAGATAAACCTTGAAAATATTATATTGAGTGAAAGAAGCTGTTTAAGAAAGGGTTACTATATAATTCCACATATATAAAATGTCTAAAATAGGCAAATCCACAGAGACAAAAAGTAGATTAGCCTGGAGCTACGGAAAGGGAATTTGGGTATGATGATGAAGATGTTCTGGAATTAAATAGTGCTGATGGTTACACAACCTTGGAACTATACTAAAACCAGTGAATTGTATACATTAAAAAGGTGAATTTTAAGGTATGCAAATTACATCTTAATTTAAGCCCCAGCTAAATACATATCATATCAATCTCTTGCTCCCTATTCTGACTCATACCTGGAAATTATCTAAACTCACTACTGGTCCCAGCATAACCTGTTTAATTCCCAAATGGCGTAAATAGTAGAACTGCTTATAACTCATTACTTTGTATGACCTCTTTCCTGACCTTTATGCCAAAGTTCTTCCCCTAAGCTTCTTCCCAACCAGAGATGAAATTTCTATGACTCTAATAGCACAATTATTCTGCTTTCAGAGTCAAGAAGTAGGAAAAAAAAACCCACAGATTTTCAATTTAGACAAACATTCAAATCCTCACTTACCACTTTCTATCTGTACGCAACTCTGGGGAAGTTACTTTACCATCTGCTTATATGTAAAATGGCAATAACACTTCTTTGTAAGTGTAAGAATTCAATTAGAAAATGTATGTAAAGTGCCTGGTCATTTTAACTTTTCAATGTCAGTTCACTCCTCAGTTTTGTAAAATGGAAGCTGACATTGGCCCCAACTGGGCAGATACTATGCCTCAATGTAAAAGCTGTCCTCAACCAGTATAGAACTCATGGGATCTAGGGACATTTCAAGGGTATAGATGATTAAAAAGGGGGCAAATGGGTGGGACATCTTTATATGTGTTTAATTGGGAAACTGATTCCCAACCTAATGCAATTCACAGGCTCATTACATTATGCTCTGGGCCTCTCTAGGCAGGGAAATGGTTGTTAGAAGAATGAAAAGGCACACTGCTCCAATTACCATGATTGCAATGCATTACAAATAAACATATGTTTCCAGTGACAGAATTGAAGAGATCTGTTATGGAGAAGAGCTAGGAAGAAGCATGAGCCACAAGTCTGACTCTAATTTTTCACAAAGGAGGTAAAATTACAACCTTGCCACTTCTACCTGTGATGACAGTTCTAATGGTAAGGACACCACTGAGTTTATTACAGTGTGGAGACTTGCTGCCCAACAACAGGGCCTCTTCCACTCCCTTACCCTTTTGTTTCACACAAGCATTACACATATATCCAATACTCTAAGCCAAGTAAAAAGAAAAAAATAGTGTCACCAAGGCTCTCTCTAAACAAAATTACTTCTAAGTGTATGGGCTTCACAATTGCCATAGCTACCATCCAAACACTGCTGTGTCAGTCAAGGATGCAGAGTCTAGAGGAACCCAAAATTCATTAAGCAGTACTAATCCAAGTGATATTTATAATTCTTCATTAGTCCTCATCACTATAAATATGATGTTCAAGTCCCTTTACAAAGGAGCCCTCACCTCTCAACTCATATCATCTAGCATTCCTCTTTCTTCCTGTTTTCATCATACAGAATATCTAAACTAAGAACATAGTATTACCAAAATAATAGTGTCTTTTCATGCTTTCCTGCCGCATTCCTCTACCTGAAATGCCTTATCCCCTCCAATCTCCTAATCCACCCAGTGAATTTGTATTCTTCCTATAACTCTAGGTCAGATGACTCCTCTTTAATTAATCTTTCCCATTCTCCTACTCTAGACAAAATTATTTATACTTCCTCCATTCCCTCATGGTGGTCAGAGGATAGCGTGAAGGCCTTGCATACACCAAGAAAATGTTAAAGGTGAGGGGTGCCTGTGTGACTCAATTGGTTAAGCGTTGGACTCTTGAGCTCGGCTCAGGTCATGATCTCAGGATCGTGGGATCGAGTCCTGCATCAGGCTCCATGTTCAGTGAAGAGTCTGCTTGAGATTCTTTCTCTCCCTCTGCCTCTCCCCGTGCTGTCTCTCCCAAATAAGTAAATAAATAAATCTTTAACAAAAGAAAATATTAAAGGTGAAATTTTGCTCATCCTAGTTATGCCATTCATAATCTTTCACAAAGTAATACTTACACTTATAAGAGATCTTCTAAGTCTAATGGATTTCAAGCATATATTTGTTACATAATCCTTTGCTTTAACTAAAATCTCAGGTGGAAGCTCAATACATACACAACAAATAGAACCAGAGCTGTTCTGGTTGTAATAATAAACAGTATCCAAAGTATCTCCTACTTGGGTCTTCCCACAGTAGGCCCTGAGGATGATCAATGGAACCACTAACTCCAATCCAACTCCCTCTTTTTATAAATTATAAAACTTTGATCAAGAGAAGATTAAGGGGCACCTGGGTGGCTCAGTGGGTTAAGCCGCTGCCTTCGGCTCAGGTCACGATCTCAGGGTCCTGGGATTGAGTCCCGCATCGGGCTCTCTGCTCGGCAGGGAGCCTGCTTCCTCCTCTCTCTCTCTGCCTGCCTCTCTGCCTACTTGTGACCTCTGTCAGTCAAATAAATAAATAAAATCTTTAAAAAAAAAAAAAAAAGAGAAGATTAAGAATATATAACAATTTAGTATTAGGGCCACGACCCAGGTCTCCTGCCTTCTACCTCTATTACATGTCATTCTTGATCTCCTACTCTTGGGGGTAAAAAGCTACATGAAGAAAAGTGGTATGAGAGAGAAATAAGAGGCTTAACTAGCCTTAAAAATTCTATGGGAGCTTCTTCCATTAGCCTGCCAGCTGGAGCAGAGGATATGCCAGTATAATATCTACCTTGAGACAGTCTTAATGACTGGCTGCTAAGAGATTCATTGGGGAGGCAGAAAGGGCCTAAGGGACTGGGTGGGAGTGGAGAGTGGGGAGAGGGGGTTGCCTGGTTAGGAGGCTACTGTTTGCAGGGCCAGCTAAGAACTAATTCTTAGAAGGGGGCCACCTATACTACAAGGTTTCAGGGTCTTCAAGAAGACCCCCTTCCACCCACAAAAAAGAAAGGAGGAAAGAAAAAAAAAAAAGCAAAAGGCACCTCACTGACAAAATGTAATTTCTATGTGATGTGACTGATTTGGATTCAAGATCTAGGTTAAATTCTTGTCGGCAATTATGAGTTGCCTGACTAACCTGTGATCATCAGTTTTATGGCTTATAAAATCAACACAAAAACACTGATTTCAAATGAGTATTATCTTGATTAAACAAGATAATATAAGTAAAAGCATTTAGGCAGTACCTGGTATATAGCAGGCATTCAATAACCAGTATTTCTTTTCTCCGCCTATGTTAAATAGAGCCCTTTCTGTTCAAGTTTCTTAAAACATAAAAGCCTTTGATATTTAAAATACTGCAATACTGAGTAATTATACAACTCATTATGAACTGAAAGCTATGACTGCCCTCAACCCCCAAAATCCATATGCTGAAACCCTAGTCCCCAGTGTGATGGTATTTAGAGGTAGGGCCTTTGAGAAGCAATTAGATTTAAATGGGGTTGTAAGGGTAAAGCCCCCCATAATGGGATTTGTGCCCTTTTAAGAGTTTGAAGAGTCCAGAACTCTCTCTCCACCATATGAGGGTATAGCAAGAAGGCAACATCTATAAACCAAGAAGAGGATATTCATGAGAATGTGATTATGCCCTTACCCAGTAAATTCCACTCCTGGATAGGGAAAAAGCCTATATTCACCAAAAGACATATACAAAAATTGTTCACAGCAGCATTTTTCATAACATTCCCAAACTGGAAATAACTTAAGAATCTACAAACGGCAGAATAAATAAATAAATTATGATATATTCAAACCATAGAATATAAGTGAGCAATGAAAAAGAATGAAGTAATGCTCCATATAAGAATACAGATGACTCTTGGGATGCCTGAGTGGCTCAGTGGGTTGGGCTGCTGCCTTCGGCTCAGGTCATGATCCTATGGTCCTGGGATCGAGTCCTGCATCGGGCTCCTTGCTCAGTGCAGAGCCTACTTCTCTCTTTGCCTCTGCCTGCCACTCTACTTGCTTGTGCACGCTCTTGCTCTCTGACAAATAAATAAATAAAATATAAAAAAAAAATAAAGAATACAGATGACTCTCATGAACATAATGTCAAACAAAAGAAGTTAGACCCAATACTGTTTATATTGCATGGTTCCATTTATATAAGCTCAAGTCAGGCAAAATTAATATATGGTGAAGGTAGTAAAAATAGTGGTAACCTGTTGGGGGAGGAGACGTAATGACTGAGAGGGTACCAAAGAAGCTTAGCAGGTACTAGTCATATTATATATCTTGACTTGGGTTGTACTTTGTACTTTGCAAAAACTCTTTGGGCTATACACCTTTATACTTCAATGTTTAAAAATTTTTCAGGGAAAATAAACCTCTGGAAGAGATAACAGATTGAAGGTCATAAGGTCACAGAGGTCCTTTAGCCTAGGACTACACCCTCTGACTTCCTTGTATCCATTCCTTCTTCACTGTCGTGGTCCCACTATTCCAAGCCTCCAGTATCTCAGAGATGAACAACCAAAACATGCTCCTAAAGTCTCCAGGCTGACACAAGTTCTACCTCCTCCCAATTTTCAATACTGTCTCCAGATACACCTCCCTTAGGAAGGCACTTATCATGATCGAATACTCCCTTGGACCAAAACCTTCACTATTCCCACTAACTATAAGATAACTCACCATTTGCAAAAGTGATAAAAAGCTAACAAAGTCTATTCACTTCCCAAGGTTACCCCCATTCCATCCTCCATCCTTCCTCACTATTTCCTTGGGGGAAAATAGTACTTTAGAAAGTTCTATTTCAGGGTACCTGGGTGGCTCAGTTGTTAAGCATCTCTCTTCAGCTCAGGTCATGGTCCCAGTATCCCAGGATTCAAGCCCCACATTGGGCTCCCTGCTTGGTGGGGAGTCTGATTCTCCCTCTCTAGCTCCCCTGTGCTTTTTGTGTTCCCTCTCTCACTATCTGTCATAAATAAATAAAGTCTTTAAAAAAAAAAAAAGAAAGAAAGAAAGTTCTATTTCATCTTCAAATGATAAAGATTGGCAGCAAAATATAAAGAATAAATCCAGCTTCTGGGAAAAAAATAAAAGTAACTTTATCTCTCTATTCTTGGTTTCTTACATGAGATAGTAATGGCAAAAATTATTTCTTTTCACATAGCACTTTCATAATCTACTTTATTTCAATGAAGTCTCACGACAACCCTAGAAAGCAGGCATTCTCACTGACATTTATGCATAATGACACCAAGGCTCAGGTGAACACTAAGATTACTATCCAGTTCTCATACTCTTGGGATTCTCTGCAATAGATGAGATTTATTTCTGACAACTTCCTACTATTCTTCTGAGCATCTCTCTCACCCCATCTCTACTCCTCCACCACCAGGTGTCTATTCTATATTTTTTCTCAACAGAGTATTGCTTTCATAGTGTGGTTATAATCCTCAATATGCTGCCTGAGAGCACCATAGTCATCCTCTTATAGATATTAATAAATTCCCAGAGGCCTCCAAGATTAGAAAATTGTTAAGATCCAAAGAACAAATCTAAAATGTGAAAAGTTTAAGCAATTTAAGAAGAGGTAAGAATAATATTTAGAGGAGTTTATCTGCTACCCCCAAGAAATTTGTATTTCTGCAACAATTTTTTGAGGCCTATATAGGCCAGTGTGCTAAAAGCTGAGGCAAAGAATGAAACAAGGCCCTTGCTCTGAAAAAACTCTCAACCTAGTATAGACCCCACATGTTTCAGCCCTACATGTAATGCTGACTTTATTTTTTTTTTTAAAGACTTTATTTATTTATTAGAGAGAGAGAGAGCAAAAGAGCACAAGCAGGGGGAGCTGCAGGCAGAGAGAGAACAGGTTCCCCGCTGAGCAACAAGCCCAATATGAGGCTTGATCCCAGGACTCTGGGATCATGACCTGAGCTGAAGGCAGACACTTAACCAACTAAGCCACCCAGGCAGCCCTGGAGTACTGACTTTAGCTCAAAGAATCTAACTCTTGGCTCCACAATCACAGAAGTTTTTGCTAAGTTAGATCAAATACCCAAAAAGACCTTCTAGCCACTGTCATCCATTCCTCTACATCAACAATGAATGCCCCATTTAAAATCAAACCACCAAGTAAGCAAAATCAACAAGTAAACCGCTAAAGTCCAGAGCAATCATTTCACATATTTATAAACAAACATTAGGGAAAACGTTCAATCTTACCTGTACTCATAGAAATACATATTAAAACACTCAAATATAGCTTTTATACCTATTAACACTTAAAAAAATAATAAATGTCCTGAAGAGTGGTAAAAAGGTTGATGGACTACAAACTGTAAAAACTTTTTATAGGAAGCAGTATAGCTTCTATCAATGTTAAATATATTATAATTTTTTAAAAGATTTTATTTATTTGACAGACAGAAATCACAAGTAGGCAGAGAGGCAGGCGGGAGGGGGGGTGAGGATGAAAGGAGGCTCCCCACTGAGCGGAGAGCCTGATGTGGGGCTTGATCCCAGGACCTTGAGACCATGCCCCGAGCCGAAGGCAGAGGCTTTAACCCACTGAGCCACCCAGGAGCCCAAATACATTGTAATTTTTGATCAAATAGTTCTTTTCCCAAAAATTGAGAATGCCTATAGCCTTACTATGTACTAATCATGAAAAACATAAGTCAACACACTTCTCTAATAGAAATATAATTGGATAGGGGCACTTGGGTGGTTCAGTTGGTTAAGCAACTGCCTTAGGCTCATGTCATGATCCTGGAGTCCCAGGATCAAGTCCTGCGATCGAGTCCCCCATCGGGCTCCCAGCTCCTCAAGTAGTCTGCTTCTCCCTCTGACTTCTCCCCTTTCATGCTCTCTCACTGCCTCTCTCTCAAATAAATAAATAAAATCTTTTTTTTAAAAAAAGGAAATATGATTGGATAAATCATGGTACAATAGCTATGAAAAAATATGTAAGTAACAACATATAAAAATTATTTGTAAGCAGAAAAAAAATTATAGCTAGACAACCACCACAAATATATAAAAAATATGTTTGCATATGGACAAATACTGGAAGAGAATATGGAAAAATGTGAAGCAGCTACACTATTACTATGGTGGTATTATGAGAAAAATATGTTTTATTTAAAACTTTCTTTAATTATGTTGATAGAATAATAAATCCCACTTTACTACACTGCTTGTTTAATTGACTATCTTCCCCCCAAAAATTATAAGCTTTGCAAAGATGGGTCAACATCTCTTGTGCTCAGTATTCTAGCACAAGTTCCTACAGAATAATTCATGAAAGAATTAATGAAATACATGGGAAACCTCACAATAAATGTCCTCAAGAGCGGAGAGGAAGTGGACCGCTAGAAGTAAACAAAAGGTTGATCTCTATGTGCCTCTTTTTTTTTAAGCTCTTAATATGGGAAAAACCAAACCAACCATTAAAAAATCTCTGGGAAGTCTTTATTTCAAGACCACTGCAGAGATGCTCCTAAAAGGTCTGGAGAAAGACACAGGATGCTGGGAAGTAGACAGAATAGCAAGGTATTCCCAGGATTTGGTGGGTCGGGGGACATACGGAATCAAAAGGGACAGGAGCTTCATATCCTTTTCCTACCCCCAAATTCACTGTCCTTTAATTCTCAGAAACTTGCACATAATTAAAGCTGGAATTAAGGGGTGGAATGTAGCAAAAGGGACAGGTTATGTAGGCAAAAAGCAGGCAGAAGAAAAAACAGATCAGCAGGGAACAGTCTTTTTGGTAGGAACTTAAGTCTGATAGCACTCTGAATTTTGGCTAAGAAATAAATTCCCAGGTACAAAGGAAAATAAGAAGCTTTAAAGGAATTGAGCTCTGGAGAGAAAAATCCCCTTTCCTAACAACTTAAAATCAGTCTGAAATATACCAAGGAAACCAGAAGGATTCTAAATCATAAAAATATTATAAGCATTAACAAAAACACATAGGGAAAGGAGCTAATCTTTAAGTTGTTTTTCAACCAACCTACACGGTACCTGTTATAGACCATACAGGCTCTTTCCAGCTTAAGCAATTTTTTTATCCATCCTTAGTGCTTTCAGGCAAAAGCATCATAATTGACTAATGCAGAGCTCAGAAAAGGGGCACTGAGTAAGGAGAAAAGAGCACAAAGAAGAATCTAGATTTTTAGATGTAGCTCTACCTATTTCACGTTGTAACTATAAGTGAATCACCATCTATCTACCTGAGCCTTGGTTTCCTAATCAAAACAGGAAGTTATACCAACTTATAAGATTAAGATAACAAGTGAAGGGACACACGCAAGTCAAAGCATATAATAAATTACCAAGATTTACTTAAATGTGTGACCTTATTACAAAATCCTAAATGCTACAATTTCTTTCCAGGGTCAAAGTTAAGTTGAGTGCATTTTTTTCAACCAAATGTGAATGCATATGCTATCTGAAAGCTACAGGAAAATCAGTCTTATCCCACTTTACCAAGTTAACTCACAGTTTAATTCTTTCAAAGAGTAGACTTTTCATGAGGGCAAGTGTAATAAAGAATGCTTCTCTTTCCCCACCCCCCACATTGGTGCTGAAATTCCACTATTCATTAGGTAGGATTAGAGATGTTTTTCTATTTTCCAGCTCTTTTTACAAAAAGGCAAAAACCTATGAAAAGTTATTGCCAATAACCATTAACAACTCCTAGCTAAGCAAAGATTAACTCAGTCTGCTGAAAATATATTAAAGGCCAGGAAATAGGGAAGCCAACAATAATTTGGCCTCCAATTGCCAAGAACCACCTGACTTCAAGGAGGTTCCAACCCCCAATGTCTCCAACCACCAAAATTTCCCAATTCCCACATTTCAGCACATAAAAATCATCCAGACTAGTTCCTGCACTGAAAAATAAGACCTCATGTCCCAGTTTTGTTTCAGAAAATTTGTTCATCTCTGGAATGGGACCTAGGTCATTCATAGGACATGTGTCCATGGAAAGGCATCGACAAGGAGAGAAGGCACAGAAAAGTGGGGGGAAAAAATTCACCACCTCCACAGTTGATTATAATCAACAGCCTTGATTCTAGAAAAAATATATTTGCTCCCCTAAATTCCTACTTCTCATAACTAGATAAACTGTGCATGACAATACTTAAGAGGAAATTAAGTGGGAAATTCTTCCTCATATCAACTCTCAATCCCACTTGTTACAATCGTTTCAATCCATATATATTTAAATCTGTGTGGTACAGTTTGCAATTTGACCTCACAACAATCCTATGAAGAAAAAAGGGCAGGTATTATTACTACAGCTTTAAGGATAAGGACATTAAGATTCAGAAACTTGCCATGCCTGAATTCACCTGGGCCATCTGATTCCAAATCTATGCTTTTCAGAACACCATGATGCTTCTTGAGGGCTTTTGGCTCCATTCTTTCCAAAGAATACCAGTCTCAACCTTCCTGTCATCACTTTCCATGGCAATGTTCACTGGCTTTTTGTGTAAGAACGCAGCAGTTTCTGCAAGAGATACTTGAGGCAGCATTAAAGGGAAATCATTAAGCTAAATATAAATATCCTTGAAAACAAAGAAGTTTGTTAAATGGCGGGAAGAACTGATATTTTTATCCATTTTCCAACTAGATTAGCCATCCACCTAGTTCTATGGCTCCTGCATCTCCATAGAAAGTATAGTAAGTCCATAGAAAAATATACAAGACCCAAAGTCAAAGACCTGAGTTCTAGTCTTGATTCTATCACTTCCTGGCTATGCGAGCTTGAGTAACCTCTCCATCTTAATTCCTTTATACATAAAATGAGAATAACATTAATTATGCCCCACAAATATTACTGTGTGGAGGACTGAGACAACGGATGTGACAGCACTCAAAGAATAAAGTTTCTACTAATAAGCCATCTCAAAAACTTCTTCCCGAGAGACTGTTTCAAAACACTAGTAATCAGTGTTTTCTAAACTATATGCAACAAACCACTGTAACTAAAATGAAGAAATATTCATTTAGGTTTGTCCTATTTTTCAGAATTATTTTTGGTGTCATGGAAATCTGTCTACAAATTATTTTACTTGACTTGAAGTCTTCTATAAATACTCATATGGTAAACTGTTGTCTTAAAGCTGCTATGAAAATCTGCTCGTCATGGTGGAACATTTACTGAATCTCTCCATGTCCCAGACACTGCATTAGACATTTTCAGTTTGACTGATTCTCGTAAGAACCCTTTGAGATATATATTTATTTCCTCCTTATAGCTGAAGAAACTGAAGTTCAGAGAGAACAAGAAACTGTCCAAAGTCAAATGTGTGTTTATGTCATTGAGGATAAGAAACAGCAAGGTGTTTAGTGGCAAGAAATTTGAAACAAACACTGTTATTCAGTGATCACACAGAATGTTGGTTAAGAGCATGGACTCAAAGTTGGACAACCTGGGTTCAAACCTGGATTCACTATGAGCTTTAGCTTCCTCATTTGTAAAATTAAGTTCATAATAATAATAACCTATTTCATAACCTAATAAATAAGTTAATAACATCTACTTAGAGCACCACTTGTCACATGGTATATCCAATACATTAGGTATTATTATCATCATTTCTCCCACACTGCATACCCAAACTTCTCTCTTTTCACTGCCCTGAAACCTGTATGCTACCTAGCCTAAATCTCCTCTACATACACATTACTCATTACTGTTGTTATTATGCTTTTGCTCTTTCTTTTCCTTTTAAGTGAAATGCCTCTTTCTTTCCTCATTAATCTAAATCTCACTCAGCCTTCAAAGGCTAGCTCAGATCTACCCCTTATATGAAACATTTTCTGATTTCATTAGCCCACAGTAATTTCTTCCTTCTCTGAAAAACTCTTCATAATGTCAATCTAACCTGTAGAAATCACTTGGTTTCTTTCTTTCTTTCTTTCTTTCTTTCTTTCTTTTTTTTTTTTATCACTTGATTTCAGTGGGTGGGAATGCATGTTAGTGCAGCCACTTTGGAAAAAAGAGTGCGGAGGTTCCTCAATAAATTAAAAATAGAGCCACCCTTTAACCCAGCTATTGCATTACTGGGTATTTATCCCAAAGAAATATATGTAGCGAAAAGAAGGGCCATATGCACCCCAATGTTCATAGCAGCAATGTCCAAAAGAGCCAAACTGTGGAAAGAGCTGAGATGCTTTTCAACAAATGAATGGATAAAGAAGATGTGGTCCATATATACAATAGAATATTACTTAGCCATCCAAAAGGATGAATACCCAACATTTGCATCAACATGGATGGAACTGGAGGAGATTATGCTAAGTGAAATATGACAAGCAGAGAAAGTCAATTATCATATGGTTTTACTTATTTGTGAAACATAAGGAATAGCATGGAGGACATTAGGAGAAGGAAGGGAAAAACGAAGGGGGGGGTGGTGAGGAATTGGAGCGGGAGACAAACCATGAGAGACTGGACTCTGGGAAACAAACTGAAGATTTTAGAAAGGAGGGGATGGGGGGATAGGAGAGCCTGGTGATGGGTATTAAGGAGGGCATGGATAGCATGGAGCATTGGGTGTTATACGCAAACAATGAATCATGGAACACTACATCAAAAACTAATAATGTACTGTATGGTGACTATCATAACATGATAAAAAAAATAAGTAAAAAAAAAGAAATCACTTGGGCGCCTGGGTGGCTCAGTGGGTTAAGCCGCTGCCTTCGGCTCAGGTCATGATCTCAGGGTCCTGGGATCGAGTCCCGCATCGGGCTCTCTGCTCGGCAGGGAGCCTGCTTCCTCCTCTCTCTCTCTGCCTGCCTCTCTGCCTACTTGTAATCTCTCTGTGTCAAATAAATAAATAAATAAATCTTTAAAAAAAAAAAAAAAGAAATCACTTGATTTCTAAGGGCTTCTGTAGGTGATTTAACCCAAATCCCTAAATTTTGAAATAGAAATTGAAGCTTAAAGAGCTAAATTGCCTATGGTGACACAAAAAGTTAACTGGCAGAGTAAACACCTAAATCTGGATATTTTAAATGTTTGCAAAGCTCCTTCTACTCTACTCTCCTAACTTCTATCTTCCTTGAAGCTTATATTCTATAATTATCTGATTCAAAGTATTAACTGGTCTTGTGGCCTTCATGGCAACTAACACACTGAAGTTAGTGAACGTTTGCCAATTAACTAGCAGATCAATCTTTCCTGATGCCCTTTGGTCCAATGGTTGAAGTGTTAATACGTTAACACTCTGCAACACAGGATGCAATGGAACTTAAATTCTCACCATCAGGGAGTGATAGGGGCCAAAGAGGGAAACATATCCATATGTATCCCTGCATTTGCATCACAGGGTCCATCACATTCCACTGCACACCCTCAAATTTGGAGCCCTGCACCATGAGACTTGGAGCACAGCACACTCCAGCATGTCCCCCTGCGCCCCCCTCAACACACACAGCTCCCTCTCTGGATTATTACTGGAATCCAGAAGTATAAAAGAAACAATCTTCAGTTACTTTTTCATTATTAATATGAGGGCCCTTCAAGGATTTGAGTCTACAACAGAAAAGAGACCTCAATTTCCTTCCATAAAGCCCAAGTCTCTTTTTGCAGGATTACCTCAGGCTAAAGTTACTGCATAAAGTTGCTAGGTCCCTTGAACAAATAAATAAGAGGTATTTATCCTAGAAAGGTATTATAGCTGCACTTAGGAGGACTAGAATGGAAGAATGGTCCTAGACAGAAGGAAAAAGAAAGAACAGACTCTAAAATTTGAGAAAGGCTCGAGTAAACAAAGACATCCTAGTGCCTAAGCTGAAACAGGGAAAGAAAGAGAGAGCACATGGCTCTTCTCCAGAAAACAAGCATGGAGTGTTTATGCCCATCAGAAGAGGTGTTAGAGAGGGGAAGAACAGGTACATCATCAGCCTCTTATAAGGGAGGCCAGTAAAAATAATTAATGCGTTTATAGCATTTTACAGCTTATAAAAAGATTTTTATATGTATCACTTTTTAAAAGATTTTACTTATTTGAGACAGAAGGATACAGAAAGAGAACATGAGCAGGGGGAGAGACAGAGGGAAAAGCAGACTCCCTGGTAAGCCAGGGCCCCATCTCAAGGCTTGATCCCAGGACCTAGAAATCACGACCTGAGCCGAAGTCAGACACTTAACCATCTGAGCCACCCAGGCATGCATATATATGCATATCATTTCTTAATGAATAATCACTTTTGTTAACATAACTCTTGTTTATATTTATAGGGAGCTGAATAGTTGCTTTTCCTCATCATTCGTATTTTCATAATTTTTTTCATAAGTCATTGAATGATCCAATAAATAATTACTGAAAACCTTCTCTCTCATACCAAATGCTGGGGACATCAAGGTTAAAGTTATAGTCATTGGGGCATCTGCCTTCAGCTCAGGTAATAATCCCAGGCCCTGTCTCAGGCTCTCTGCTCAGCAGGGATCCTCCTTCTCCCTCTTCCTCTCCCTGTCAATCTGCCTACTTGTGGGCTCTCTCTCTCTCTCTCTAATAAATAAAAAAAATCTTAAAAAAAAAAGTTACAGTCATTGGCCTCAAGGAGATCTCAGCGTTGAAGATGAGGAGATGAGAAGACAGATAAATAAAATTTGATTATAAGTTAATCACTATGAGATAAACAAACATATTATAGATTCTAACACAAACTAGAAGATAATAAAGGAGTAAGTCTAGTCCTGACTCTAAAATAATCAACAATTGAATTGAGTCTTAAAGATGATCCAGGCAAAAACACAGAAGAAGACTTTCAGGTAGCAGGAGTAGTATAAAGACATAGAGACATGGCAAATTCAGTTAAACTTAAGTAGTTTGTCATGGTTATCAAAGTGGATGGAGAAATCAAAGGTAGAACTGAAGAGGTAGGCAGAGTCAGATCATGAAAAGCTTACTGTGTATCTCCTTTCAACACATTCCCATCAGTCACAATGCTGGTTAGTTCTCCAGAATTATCCTTAGGCTAACCCAAAGGAATTTCTCACGAAAGAGGGGAGAAAAAAAAAAAAAAAAGGCAGCTTGGGTGGCCCAAGATTGGAGTGTTTGCTGGACAGGGAAAAAAAAAAAAAAAAAAAGCAGGATTAACTTCAGAAAAATGAGCTCCAGGAGAGCTGAGTGTCAATATAGGCCACAAAGGAGAGCTTCGGTCCATAATTTTATTCCATTTGCCTTTATTCTGCTCAAAGCTACCATGGCTACCATGAGCCAGATAATACTTTCCGGTATTTGTAGGCTGCTATTGGATCTCATTCAGAGCTAAATCTCTAAAGAGTTATGATTTGGACTGGTTGAAAACTAATAAAGTCAATTTGCATTTCATAGAGCATAAGTAAGAGCAAAAGCATCCTAGTGCTTGTATTTGCAGTGAATAAAGATGTTTTCCAACATATACCTCTTATCCTCGAATACTTTTTCTCACCATTGTTCCCTTCTACCCCTTTTGTCATTCTCTGGATCTCTCTCTCCTTAGCTCAATTTGGCAAAGATTTATTGAACTTAAACTATGTGTCAGACATTGCTGGATGCTAAGGATATAAAAATGAATAAAACATTAAGCCTGCCACAAAGAATTCTTCATCACACAAATAGATCATTGTTTTGAGTCCGGTGATAAAGATAGCCATATGACTGAAGGAGGGCATGAAGGGGACAGAAATGCCCAATATATCCAGGGGTAATAGAAGAATTTCTGAAAGAGAAATATTCATCTCAGTCTCAAAAGGTACATATGAGTTCAGTCAAGAAAAGGAAGAAAAGAGAACAACAATTGCATGTGGAGTGAACAGCATAAACAAAGACAAGGGGAAGGAATGCCATAATGTGTGTTAGTTCAATAGTTCAATATTGCTGTAAATTGAAGTTTAGGAATGGAAATGGTTAGGAGACTGAAGAAGAAAGCACAGGTCAAATCATGGGAAGGTGATGAACTTTACTTATCAGACATGGGATAGACATGAAAAGCTTTAAGCAAAGGAGTGAATGAGTCAGACTTGTATTTTAAATAGTTCATTCAAGCTATTAAGTAGAAATCATTATGAAACTTATAAGAGTTCTAGGTGAAATTAATGAGAACTTGAAATAGGCAACAGTCAGTGTCCTCAGTTGAGACAGAGAATAGAGGAGATAAGGAATTCAATACTGGAACAAATGACCTTGAGTTGCCTGTAACCACCCAAATGGAGAAATACAGCAGGCAACTAAACGTGTACATAAAGATCAGGACAATGTTCTTCTCTGAAGGCTGAGGTGTGGGAACTGATTGCATTTAGAAGATAAATGACATCTTGAGAGGAGATGGATCAGGGAATGTGTGTAGAGTGAACAAAGAAGTGGGCAGAAGATGGGGCCCTTAGGAACACTTATATTTAATGAGGTAATCAAAGAAAAAGAACAGGGATACCTGGGTTGCTCAAGTTGGTTGAGCGGCTGCCTTCAGCTCAGGTCATGATCCCAGGGTCCTGGGATCGAGTCCCGCATCAGGCAACTTTCTCAGCGGGGAGCCTGCTTCTCTCTCTGCCTCTGTTTGCCTCTTTGCCTGCTTGTGATCTCTCTCTCTCTCTCTTTTTCCCTCTGACAAATAAATAAATAAATCTTTTAAAAAAAGAAAAGAAAAAGAACAAAAAGAGTGAGAAGGAACTTTAAAAAGATATGAACAAAGATTGCCATATTCAGAAGTGAAGGGACTTCCAAATGGAGGATAAAGTGTCAAACCAATCCATGAAAGTATAGACTGACACCCTCCTTTGGATTTAGCAAGAACAATCAGTATTATAGAGTAGAAGCCATTAGTGCAGAGGGGGAAATATAGGATAAGGGAGTAGAGATAAGAGTGAGACTTCTATTTCACATCTGGAAGAGTGACTAAGGTGGAGAACAGATTTTGCTTGTTTCTTTATTTGCAGTGACAGAACAACCAGCAGAAAATGAAAGAATGAACAGAAGGGAAAAGAAGAGGTAGAATTTAGAGCAAAGACATGGAGGAGGGAATGGGTCTTTTTTAAAACAAGACAGTATCCTCAAGAATGGAATAAAGAAAATGATCATTGAGGTAAGACAGAGAACAACAGGAACATTCTAAACGAACTGTGAAATAATCACATGGAATCCTAAAAGCTAAGTATGTGTTTAGAAGAGTGTAACCCAGGATATAGCAAAAGTTTAGGATTAAGAGAGTAGTGACAGGGGCACCTGGGTGGCTCAGTGGGTTAAAGCATCTGCCTTCAGCTCACCTCATGATCCCAGGGTCCTGGGATCCAGCCCCACATTGGGCTCTCTGCTCAGCAGGGAGCCTGCTTCTCCCTCTCTCTCTGCCTGCCTCTCTGCCTACTTGTGATCTTTGTCTGTCATGTAAATAAATTAAAAAATCTTTTTAAAAAAGAGAGAGTAGTGACAAATGAGTCTGAAAAGATAAACTGGAGCATGTTGTAAATAAGCTTCATGAGCAAAAATGTGTTAGAGAAGAACATTAAAAGAAATTACAAGATTTGTGGATGCTTTTGTTTAATACTTTGAATGCAATGTGAAAGATAGACTGAATAGGAGAAAAGAACACAGACATAACTTTTTTTTTAAGAAAAAGATTTTATTTATTTGACAGAGAGATCACAAGTAGGCAGAGAGGCAAACAGAGAAAGAGGGGGGGAAGCAGGCTCCCTACGGAGCAGAGAGCCCAATTCAGGACTTGATCCCAGGAATCTGGGATCATGACCTGAGTCGAAGGCAATGGCTTGACCAACTGAGCCACCCAGATGCCCTGCACAAACATAACTTTTTTTTTTTTAAGATTTTATTTATTTATTAGAGAGAGAGATGGGGAGAGAGCGAGCACAGGCAGACAGAATGGCAGGCAGAGGCAGAGGGAGAAGCAGGCTCCCTGCTGAGCAAGGAGCCCGATGTGGGACTCGATCCCAGGACGCTGGGATCATGACCTGAGCCGAAGGCAGCTGCTTAACCCACTGAGCCACTCAGGCATCCCCAAACATAACTTTTAAAGCCATTCTGATTCTCTCTTCCTTCATTTCCCTCTGTAACCACCCTTCCCTAATTAGTCACAAGTGAAACTGAAGCACTGCTATTTTAGAATTTATTTATTAAACAAAATAAGGATTTATGTGGTCCTGTCCATAACTGTTAATCAGCTGAGTCTAATAGGTAATATCTCTCTTATTTAAAAAAAAAAAAAATCTCTCTTTCCCATCGCGGTTTGCGTGGAGTTAGTTCGTGGGTCTGGGAGATCCGAAAACTGAGATCTTCTTTGAGCCCCAACAGCTGCACTCCACAGCTCTGCAGCCATCACCATGCCACAAAATGAATATATTGAGTTACACTGGAAGTGCTATGGCTATCGTTTGGATTACCATGAGAAAAAGAGAAAGAAAGAAGGTCGAGAGGCTCATGAACCTTCAAAGAAGGCAAAAAAGATGACTGGTCTGAAAGCTAAGCTCTACCATAAACAGCACCATGCTGAGAAAATACAGATGAAAAAGACTATCAAGATGCATGAAAAGAGAAACACCAAACAAAAGAATGATGAAAAGACTCCACAAGGAGCAGTACCTGCATATCTACTGGACAGGGAGGGACAGTCTCGAGCTAAAGTACTTTCTAATATGATTAAACAAAAACGAAAAGAGAAAGCGGGAAAATGGGAAGTTCCTTTACCCAAAGTTCGAGCCCAGGGAGAAACAGAAGTATTAAAAGTTATTCGAACAGGAAAGAGAAAGAAGAAAGCATGGAAAAGAATGGTCACTAAAGTCTGCTTTGTTGGAGATGGCTTTACTTGAAAACCACCTAAATATGAAAGATTCATTAGACCAATGGGCTTACGTTTCAAAAGGCCCATGTAACACATCCTGAATTGAAAGCCACCTTTTGCCTGCCAGTACTTGGTGTAAAAAAAAATCCTTCATCCCCACTATATACAACTTTGGGTGTTATTACCAAAGGTACTGTAATTGAGGTGAACGTGAGCGAGTTGGGCCTTGTGACACAAGGAGGCAAAGTTATTTGGGGAAAATATGCCCAGGTTACCAACAATCCTGAAAATGATGGATGCATAAATGCAGTCCTGCTGGTTTGACAGCAGTTCGAGACAAGTAATTCCTTATAATTACTGAAGACTACACACCAATCAGGAAAACAACCATTCCTGTGGTGGTTCTGGATACTACCAAACAGCCTTATGTATCTGCAGTCATCAAGAGAAGCATTTATTCTATTGTGAAAAACATTAAAATAGACATTTATTTAAAAAAAAAAAAAAGCTAAAATTATATTTCCCTTCAAAATATACCAAAGGAAGGGGCATCTGGCTGGCTCCGTCATTAAGCATCAAGCCCCGCATCAGATTCCCTGCTCAGACTGAAGCCTACTTCTCCCTCTCCCACTACCCCCTGCTTGTGTTCCTCTCTCACTGTGTCTCTCTCTGTCAAATAAATAAATAAAATCTTTAAAAAAAAAAAAGTCTTCAAAAATTTTGCTTTAAAGAAGTAGCCTTCAATTTAAAAAAGAATAAAAATATTCTTCATCCTTGAAGTGTGCAAAATAGACAATAAAATTACACCATAAGGGAAATCAAAAAAAGGAACAAAGATAAGGCTCTTTACCCTCTACAAAGTGCTTTTCCAAAACCTTATTTTATTCAATTCTCACAACATCACTATGGGATATACATGTTTTCACTTCCATTTCACACATATGGGAACTAATTTTTGTCTGTGTTATTCTGGAACCTAGAACAGTGTCTGGCATATGGTAATTCCCCAATGAAAAATGTGTCAAATAGAGGGAAAAGGGGCTCAGAGAGGTTTTGTAACTCTGATAGGGTCATATAGTTAAGGGTGGGGCTGGGCCTCAATCCTGTATGTTCACATTGTTTCATGGTCCTGAAAAGAGAAGAAAAGGGTGCAGTGATTGAATATGATCATAATCTGCTTTACAATTTTATGTAAACTGATTAAACTTCAGAAATGCCTACTACTGAGCAACAAACACCAAGGCCAGTATACTTTCTGTAATTCTTATTTATGTTGCATGGGCATCTTTTGAGTTCAGAAATCTATGGTATTTGTACACTTTATTCTTTCCGAAGGTCACCTGCCCTATTATAAGTTACTTCCTTCTGCTGCAGAGAAGTAGTATCTGCAGGACAGAAATGCCCTTTACGTCATCTTCTCTTCTCTCTAGAAAGCTATATGTAGCCTTCTGGTATTCAATTGCTTCTACGTAGAAAGCTAAAACAAAGGATGACAATGCCACCAAGAAGTATGTAGAAGATCTTATTCACAGGATTCAGAAGGGCAAACACAGTGTGAGTACCATTAAAAACCAAAAACAGGATGCAACTCTCCATACTGAGGCCACTATGTTTAACCATGTCTAACTATGTCACTCCCTGTAATGAATATGATCCTGAAAAATATATTTTTCATATATATATGTATATATATATATGTATATATACATACATATGTATATATGTATTGCTCACTTCATAAAAATTTTATATATACATGTATATATACATATATACATAAATTTATATGTATATATATACATATATATGTATATATATACATATATACATGTGTATATATAAAATTTTTATAAAGTGAGCAATTTCAAAAGCAGTAGGGTGCTTACTATTTAAGTGAATCATGCAGTAAATCCTTTTGCAAAAGAAACCTTTTTTATAACAAAAAGTAATCTAATTTTTCTGCTGGCAAATTTGTCTTATGTGTGCAGGACTCTACCAATTTAGGTTAAGAACCTGACATTTCAGCTTAACAGCTATTAATTACTGGGCAAATGATTACTTTCATGAGTTTGTTTATTCGTCTATGAAATATTATTTCTACTTTTCAGGATCACTGTGAGGATAAAATGAGACAATGTGTATACATATGTTGTATAAACTGATCAGCAGCACAGTGTACATGGCAGGGATCAAGAGATGAACTCTGTCAGCCAATACTTCAACATATGTTTACAAAAGTTCTTAGATCTATCAGGAAGACAGGAATTTAACCACAAGTCCCCAGTTCCCATCATGAGGAGGTAAGAAAGAGGTACTAAATGGAGCGTACTCAAAGATGAGCTTTTCATCAAAAACATGTTTAGTCATTTATTGACGTAGGCCTCTTTTTCCAAAGATTTATAAGCCTTATGCCATAGAGTAAATTATAAAGCTTTTTAAAGAAAATAGCACATAAACTGTAACATGGAAATAAGTAGTGCTGTAAAGGATCTTAGTGTCTTTTTCAATCCTATCAACTGACAGATTTTAGAAAATCAAAATCCAAAGAGGCAAAGTGGTTTACCTAAGGATATACAATGGCTCATTTTTAACAGTACAACATTTCTAACATATCTTCATTTCCTAGGACAGCCCACCTCTTTGTTCCCATAGTACTTAATGCCCATTAATTACCATCCTATAATAAATCTTACTTAAATGTCTGTCCTCTCCCCTACTGGGTGGGAAGATTCTAGTAAACAAGGGCTATGCCAAACTTATATCCCCAGCACTTGGCTTGTGTTAGATATTCAACTGCACTAAACATGTCCCAGTTAAAACTGTCTTACCAGGGACACCTGGGTGGCTCAGTTGGTTAAGCAGCTGCCTTTGGCTCAGGTCATGATCCCAGCGTCCCGGGATCGAGTCCCACATCGGGCTCCTTGCTCCACAGGGAGCCTGCTTCTTCCTCTGACTCTGCCTTCCACTCTGTCTGCCTGTGCTAGCTCTCACTCGCTCGCTCTCTGACAAATAAATAAATAAAATCTTTAAAAAAAAAAAAAACTGTCTTACCAATGTGAGGGAAGGTATATAATTCTGGAACACTTACTGTTTAGACCTCCACTACTTTTTGCTAACATAATTATAGATCTGAACTTGGGTATAGAAAGACAGGAAGCAATCTCAGGTAGACAGGAACACTACAGTAAAAATGTGCCCCTGGAAAGAAGGTCATCATTGTACCACTGTCCTACTAACTTTATTATATTGTTGGATTTTGATTACCAGACTCTCGAACAGTCTTTCCTTCAACCATTTTACAATGACCTTGGCTGAAACAGTAACATATAAGATAAGGCAATGGTCCGTGTGACTCTAGTGTGGTGTTCATGTGGCTCTTTTTAAAATATTTATTAAGCATTCCACAATGAATCTTTAAAAGAAATAGATAAAAACAGTATTTTTAAGGAGAAAAGGCTTATATTTGAGGGACCTGTCTAAAGAGTGACTTACGAGTAAAAAAACATCTTTGAGAAAGACATGGTCGCAGCTGCAGTGGAGTCCTGGATGCCCTGCTCTTGCTCCCGACTCACCCTTGTTTGCTCTCCTCCAGAAACAAGTCAGTCAGGAAGCCGCTCCACAGTCATATTTTTTAAAGGCACTGGGAAGACACCCTGGAACCAGAGATGGCGATTCACCAATTTAGAAATACTCTACTCAGCTGCAACCTAAAATCTTAGGAAACACTGTATACTAACCTGATCACAGGTGCAAAGGAAAAGAATCTCAGAGTGAAAGGACTAGTTCTGATACCTACCAAGATTCTGAGAATCACTACTACAAGAAAAATTGCTTGTGGTTAAGGTTCTAAGACTTGGGATTGTTCTCAGATGAAGATCCACAAGCAACTCATTGATCTGCACAGTCCTTCTGAGATTGTTAAGCAAATTACTTCCATCAGTATGGAGGCAGGAGTCAAGGCTGAAGTCACCATTGCAGATGCCTGAATCAATCTTTTAAATAAATTATCAGTTGTTTAAAAAAAATAATAAAAGAGAGAGAGAATAGAAAGAAACTTGAGTTGGAGTCAGAAGATATAAATTCTAGTCCTCATTCTCCAACTTCTTATTTGAGCTTGGCCAAATCATTCCATTTCTCTGCACTACTACTGCTCTTTCAGGTTCTTTCAAGTTCAAATGTTATAATTATAAAAGTAAAAAGTCCCTATCAATCCTTGAAATGGAGAAAGATAAAAGGAAGGTAGAAAGATAGTAAAATAGAGGGTAAATTGGGGTAAAAAGCTTAGTAGAGAGACTGAAGTTCTAGATTGTAGTTCTGGTTTTGTCATTAACTAGCTGAGTAACCCTGAACAAGTCATGTTCCCTCTTCAGATTATATTTCTTCCATTTGTAAAGTACCCAAATCTTCCAGCTCTACTAATCTAAAATTCTAAGCTATAGCCTATGGCTATTAAGAACAATGCAATTTTGTAGAATCAGTATGTTTGTGTTCACAAGTCAGAAACAGGGCATACAGATAAAATATTTAATAGACAGAAGCCTCAAATTTCACTTGAGTTTTCCCCCCAAGTTCTAATTCAAATACTGTTCTAGAGTCTCTCACAAGCACTGGTCCAGACTACTGTACTTTGAAATCCCCTATTCTTAATGATATGTCCAAAGACAGACCATAAAAGCATGGAAAATAGGTGCTGCCTAGATAATGCATCAGTCCAGTTTCTTCATGGTCTCTCTCTTTTCTACCACTGTACTTTCCTTTTACTATCCACTCTCTGGACTGAGTCAAACCTATCTCTTTTGATACAAAATCTTCAAAGTTCAGTTCAAATCTTGATACTTGCATGAAGCACTCCCTTCTCACTGTAGCCCACATCCATTTTTCACTCTTTTGAACTTCTAAAGTACTACAGTGCTGTGGCAGAGATTCAATATTAGTAAAGAGCTTATTACGCTTCCCCTATAGCAAAGGCTCAATAAATCATAGTAGTGTGGTTGCCACACCTTTAGCACTAATCACATATCCTTTAGTTCAGTGCATCTGAAATTTAATGTGCATGTAAATCACCTGGACATTTTATTCAAATGCAAATTGACTCAGTAGGTATGACGACCTGATAAGCTGTAGTTCAAAAAGCTGCCTGGGGCACTTGGGTGGTACAGTGGGTTGAGTAGTTGAGTGTCCCATTCTTGGTTTCCCCTCAGGTGGTTATCTCAGGGTCTCAGGATCAAGCCCCAGGTTATGCTCAGCAATCAGTGTACAGTCTGCTTGAGATTCTCTCTCCCTGTCCTTCTGCCCCTCCCACTTATGCTCTCTACCGAAAATAAATAAATAAATCCATTTAAAAAAAAAAAGAAAAGTTCCTGTTTGATCCCAATACTGTTGATCCAAGGACTATATTCTTTGAATAAAAGGGGTAGTTTTTGTAAACTTAAAAAAAAAAAAAAAGTATGAGGGAACCCTTCTACACTGTTGGTGGGAAAGCAAACTGGTGCAGCCACTCTGGAAAACAGTATGGAGATTCCTCAAAAAGTTGAAAATAGACTCAGCAATTGCACTACTGGGTATTTACCCCAAAGAAACAAATGTACTGATCCAAAGGGGCACCTGCACCCCAATGTTTATAGCAGCAATGTCCACAATAGCCAAACTATGTAAAGAGCCCAGATATCCAACAACAGATGAATGGATAAATAAGATGTTGTGTATATATATATGCAATGCAATATTATGCAGCCATTAAAAATGAAATCTTGCCATTTACAACAACGTGGATGGAGCTAGACGGTATTATGCTAAGCAAAATAAGTCACAGAGAAAGACAATTATATGATGTCACTGATACGTGATATGGAATTTAAGAAACAAGGCAGAGGATCATAGAGGAAGAGAGGAAAAAATGAAAAACGATGAAACCCAGAGAGGAAGACAAACCATAAGAGACTCCTTTTTTTTTTTTTTTAAGATTTTTTATTTATTTATTTGACAGATAGAGATCACAAGTAGGCAGAGAGGCAGGCAGAGAGAGAGAGAGAGAGAGGAGGAAGCAGGCTCCCCACTGAGCAGAGAGCCTGATGCGGGGCTCGATCCCAGGACCCCGGGATCATGACCCAAGCCAAAGGCAAAGGCTTTAACACACTGAGCCACCCAGGCACCCCAAGAGACTCTTAATCATAAGAAACAAACTGAGGATTGCTCGGGGGAGGAGGGTGGAGGGATGGGGTAACTGGGTGATAGATATTGAAGAAGGTATGTGTTATAAGGAGCAAGGGTATTATATAAATATGACTAATGAATCGCAGACCTGTACCCCTGAAACAAATAATACATTATATGTTAATTTTTTTTAAAAAGTGTGTTATCTTATTTGTCCACTTGAACAGAAAAATCTTCAAAGACATACTACAACTCCTTTTTCTTAGCATATACACCCCATAATAAGAAGGTGCTCAATAAAACACCTGTGGACTTACCATATCTACAGTCCCCAGAACATCAGATAATCTCTAGAATGTCTGTGCTATGCTGATTTTCAAATCAAACATTGAGACATGCTATTGAGATGGAAAAGATCACTTGGTCAGTGGAATTGAATTGCTGAAAATGGAGGCAGGGGAAAATCTGAGAGAAAACTTACCTCTTCACCAGTGAGAGTGTAAGATGCAGAAAAAAAACAACATACAAATAGACATTTGTTCCTTGTTTAAGCACAAAGATAATTAGAGTTCAATATTAACTGCACTTTAGGTATGAACCTTAAAAGAAGACACGCATTTCAGGCAAAACGTATATATATTTAAAATACTAGTAACAATAACTAATAAGGGATTTCATTTTTTAGTGGAGCAGATACATTTTTTCAATGATTCTTTACCATGCAATTAATCTAAAGATCTCAAGCAACCAATGAAAACACATTTTAAACAAGAGACAGACAACCTCCAATTTTCCCATCAACTTAGTCTGTGGAAAAGTCCCCAAATTCCATTGTCCACAATTACACTGATAAATATTTGAAGGAATCTGCTATATATTAAGGTTGCTCTGAGAAGCTGCCAACTTTAAGCCCTTCTTTTAAATCTCCAATTACTTAAATGCTTCTCAAAACCCTCTTTATTTTAGCAATCTATAGTTCAAATGGGACCAATATTCTTAAATTCTACCAGGAAGCTACACTCTGACTTCCTATTCAAGCATCAGGAAAATAATATTGGGCATATATGACACCTGTTCACTGAATGCTATCTAGATAGATAGCTTAAACAGTGAGACAAATTTGCTAAAATTTGCCATTAGAGGAAAAAGCACCTTTTCAAGTCACTGTGCTTGTCATAAGCAGACACCTGCTCCTTAACTTATAGAGAACTTTCAATAAAACCATTCAAAAATATTTATCTGAGATGCTTTTAGCAAATTCAGGCAAGAAAGAAAACAAAATCTGCAATCCTGAGAGACGCTATTAAACATAGAAACAGAGAAGCCATCAAATGCCGTCAAGCACTAGACTCAAACTGGGTTTATGAGTTTTAATAAATCAATGTTATTACTACAAAGAAAATCAGAAACCAGTTGGGAGTCAGCCCAAAGGAAAATGGCTTCTATTACTTCCATCAGAAGTTTAGTCTCCAGGGCAAGGCAAATTTTCTGGTTCATGCCAGGCAGGCAGTTTTCCTAGAGAAAAACACTATCCAAAAAGAGTTTTGAATCCTAAGCAAAAGAAGCAGTTAGTGCTAAACACAAATCTCAGCAGCTACATCATGCCCATACAAATGAATATCTTCCTACCTGTTGGTACCTAACTGGTAATTAAACCCAAAACAAATGTCTTCATCAGAACAGATCAGGACAAGCAAGGTACATGAGTGTCAGATTCTTGCATAAAAAACGAAGCACCAATATTCCCATTTCTCTCCTCCTTTTCCTGGCCTTTCTTCAAGACTCATCTTTTAGGGGCACCTAGGTGGCTCAGTTGGTTAAGTGTCTGTCTTCGGCTCAGATCATGATCTCAAGGTCCTTGGATTGAGCCCTGCATTGGGCTCCCTGCTCAGCGGGAAGCCAGCTTCCCCCTGCCACTCTGCCTACTTGTGATTTCTGTGTGTCAAATAAATAAATAAAATCTTTAAAAAAAAAAAAAAACTCATCTTTTATAAAGCTTTCTCCAATAACTCTGGCTCTCACAATCACTCTATTTACTGAATGCCTAAAACACTGGTCTGAAATAATAATTGTAGAATAATTTTTTTTAACTGTTCATGTCTCCATTTTGTCTCTAAATTTCAATGTGAGTTCTTGGTAAGGCCCCTACTCTGCCTACCCTGTAGAGGGAGCCTATTATTAATATTGCCAATAATATAATAATAAGGCAAACATTATTGGCAATAATAATAATAATATATTATTATTATATATACTGTGAGGCAATACAGCATAGTGGAATGGCAATACTGGAGTCAAATGGGCCTAATTCATATCTTAGGTCAACTATTTGCTGGCTGTATGACTGGGAACACGTTACTCACTTTTTGTAAGCCTCAGTTTTGTGTTTAGAATTTAATGAGACATATATAAGAGCACCTAGTAAGGGTCTGACATATAACAGTTGCTCAATGAAACTTAGTTACCTACCTTTCCCATTTAATAAGCACTTGTAATTTAAACTAAGAATAATCTTCCTATGGGACTACCAATGGTACCATCATATACTCTTATATTTTCCTCATACACTCTTGCCAGTGCCTCTGTCATTTCCTAACAAAGGTCCCTTAAGATTTTCTACTCCATTTTTCTGAGAAAAGGCAACTACACAAGTCACCCAAATGACTATTCAGAATGGTCATATTAGGAGCCAGCAGGAGTGCATCTCCGTATCTACATCTCACTTCCATTACACCCACGCCAGTACTCCCTCCCTCCAAGTCTCCCTGTGAGAAAATGAAAGAGAAAAAGCAGTAAATCAGCCAAAAGAGGAAATGGAGAAAAACAATTCTGTGGTCCCTCTGTGCCTCACTCTCAGGAGGAAGCACTTGGGTCCAGGCTCTTTACCTCAACCTTTCTGAGAAAGTAAAAAATAAAATCCTTCCCATATTCCTGAAGAAGAAGCAACCCAGACTTCTTGCCTCTTCACTTCTTCAAGCCCTTCACCAGTCAATTCTTCCATCACCACCAACCCCAACCATCCCCTGGGCCAACTTCCTGCTACATGACATAGAACCTCTTTAACCTGATCTGTCTTGAATGAACCCCATTCATGCTTTTACTAACTAGAGGTAACATTTTCCAGAAGCCCTCACCATTCTAAGTTGCAATATCCCAAGAAAGAAGAAAGAAAGAGAGAGAGAGAAAGAAATTCTCCAAGTTGCTGTCTACTGCATTAAGGTAGATCCTTTTATTTGTTTGTACCCCTTTAATGATCCAGAATATTTTACCTCAGTCATCATCTTTCCAGCTGGAAAAAACCACCTTCTTTCACAACTCTCCCCGTCCTCCCACCCCACCGCCACACACACACACACACACACACACACACACTTTTTTTTTTACACTAAAACAAAAACAAATTTTAAAAACCACAAATCCCCTTCCTGCTTCAAAAAACACAAGCATTTTATTATTCTTAAACGGACCTCAGCCATGCTCCTCTGCAGCAAGCTCAAGTACATACACCTGGGCTCTCATATCCGTGCCTTGACCAACGTAGATGTCAATACTGATACAAGCCTTCATCCAGCCAGGTGAAAACTACCCCCATCACCCTCTCCCTCAAAACACTCATTTCCACCGCAAATTCACTCCGTGCCTAACATTGTACAATCTTTTGTATTGGCTTTAAATGTCTCACCTGAGCTTCTACGTGTCTAGGCTGAAAGTCTGTTCTTTCTGCCCCCTCCCTTCAAGAACAAACAAACAAACAAAACTCATTTTTTTTTTTTTTAGGATTCTTCCGTGTTGCATAAAGTAGCTCCTTCTTTTACGTGTCGTGAGGGATTTGAGAGAATCGAGGCAATATTTCACCTCAGGAATCACCTTTCCAGACCACCCCCCTCAAAAGACACAACGTTGAAACCCCTACCACCAACAACATCTCCCCACAGGGGGACCATGCAGACCCTCCCTCTCAGGTGTCAGGAACGATTCCTTGGCGCCCGGGACCACCTTCCCCGCGGCCTCCAGCTGCCCGGCAGGCCCCGGGAACACCGCGCGGCGGCGGCGGCCGGGTACCTACCAGTCGGTGTGCGGCTCGTCGACGACCAGCAGCACCTTGGCCTTCCTGGCGGCGGCGGGCGCGGGCGCGTCCACCAGGCCGGCCGAGGCTGCCGTCTGCTTCACGGCTTGGGACAGCGAGCTGAAGAAACTGCTGCCCACCGATGGCGCCGCGGTCGCCTGCGGCGCAGGATGCGACGCGGGCGCCGGGGCCGGGGCGGGCGGCGGCCTCCGCTCGGGGCCCGGCGAGACGGCCGGGGGCGCCGAGGAGGCCGAGGCCGCGCCTGGACCGGGGGGCGGCGGCGGCGGCTGCTGGGGCTCGGGCCGCTGCAGGTCGGTCATGTAGCCATTGGGCAGGTTGGCGATGAAGCTGCTGTCCGACAGCCGGCGCCTCAGGAAGTTCATCATCTGGCTTGAGGGGCTGGGGGCGCGCGGGGCGGCGGGGCCGGACGGCGAGGAGGGCGAGACTGAGGCGGCAGTGGCTGGGGGACTGAGGCGGCTGAGGCGGCTGCGACCGGGTTTGCGGCGCGCGATCCCAGCAGACAGCCGCGGTGCACTGGGCCGGGCTGGCCGGGCAGCGCGAGGCACCGCGCCAGGGAGCGGGCGGGGGCCGGAGGCGGAGCCACTTTTCGCCCCGCCTCTCGCCGCAGAGCCGGCACCGCCCCCTATTCGCTGCCTGAGCGCCCCGCACTTAGCGGTGGGGTCCCTACTCTGGAGATTTGGGGGCAGGGGGGTTGCCAGGTCTCCTGCAACCTGAGCGGAGTTCTGTGGAGAGAGTGTGGGAGCCAGCCTTGCTCCCCGAGAACAGGAAAAAAGGAGCCGAGACCCCAACAACCTTTTTGGTTGGGGATAAAATAGCACTGTCCCACCCAGAGATGGAGGCGAAGAAAACTGTCCCCACTGCCTTTCGAAGGAAGAGAGGTGTCAGCCTCCCCAGCCTGAGGTGAGAATGGACCCATTCCCCTGGTGCGCGCGCTCATACACACACACACACACACACACACTCACATACTCCCTGTAATGGGAAAGTAAAGAACCACCTCTTTTCCCAAAGCTGGGAGAAAGGTGCCATCTCCTCAACCTCCAGGTGATGGAGGAAAGAATAATCTGCCCACACACTCGCGCGCGCGCGCGCGTTCACACACACATACACAACACACACTCATATGATGAGACAAAAGAAGAACTACTCCCTCCTCAATATTAGGTGAGAAAGACATCCTCACCCCCCACCCCCCACCCCCACCCCCACCCCTTCATCCTTTTGGTGACAGAGATTTGACAGATCTTCCACTGGGTCTGTGGGCGCATTTTTGGTGCCTGCCCTTTAGGGATGGCTCACTTACGAGCACCTTCTCTTCCCATCCTCATGGACCAGAGAGGCGAAACCTTGCGTAAGGCTGGAGACCCCTCCCCCCAAGTGGGGTATCTAAGGGTCCCCCACCCTTTCTGTGCTTGCCTCCCTGATAGGCAGTGATGCGTCCTTTATTGTATCAAGAAGTTTATCTCTTCAAAAATCTTTCTAAATGTTTTTTCCAGTTCATTAATTGGCTAGATCTGTTTCCACCTCCATGAAGACCTGATTATCACCTTTCCATGTGCACTCCCTAAATCTGTTTTGACTTCTGGATCTTTGTTTTCACCTCTCATGAGATATATACTTAATCCATGTGTTGTATGGGAAGAGGACACAGCAGATATAGTACTTTACATTCAGCCCACTCTGGGTGATGTGTGACCTCAGGCAAATTAGCCTCTGAGCCTCTTTTCCCTATCTGATAAAAGGAGATAATGCTTTTAAAATTTTTTTATTTTAGTATAATTGACACACAATGTTACATTAATTTCAGGTGATTATAGTGATTCAAGGAGTTTATACATTATGCTATACTGAGATAAAACTTTTCAAAGTTGTTACACAGAATAAATGAGATTGTGTATATAAAGTACCTGGCACACAGTAGATATTCTAGTAGCAGTGGCTAGATTCTTATTCTTATGTGAACTAGTTCTCAGTATGTATCTGTTGAACTAAACAGAATCAGTGAACATCTTGTCACTAATACTGACGGGCAGTTCTTGAGTCCTGCCTCCCAGCTGGCACAAACTTGGGACCTATAGATGCACAACTGGGCTCTGAGCCAGAGACCCAGTGATGTTCAAGAGGTCTCCAGCCAGCTATAATAATACAGTGGTCTTCCCATCCACCTCGTGCCAGGCAGTGGTAAGTGCTTGATAGACTGATATAAACGCAAAGTAGATCCTGTCTGTGGGAAGTTCACAATCTATGAGAGCAGAGAGCAGGGAAGATAGGCACAGGAACGATTTACTACAATAATATGTGAGAAATGCTGTAATATTGTTGGGCTAAGTGGTTTAGGGACACCAAGGAGTGAGGGATGCATTCTGCCTATGAGGTTTAGGAATGGCTTCTCAGAGAAAGTGACATTTGAAGTGGGTCTTAAAGCAGCTAAAAGACTACCAACAGAGAAGTAGGGAAGGCACTCTGGCAGAGAAGGACTTGAGGAATGCTAGTTGATGACTCCTCCAGGAAGCCTTCCCTCAATCCTCCACGGTAGACTAAGTGTTTCAGATAGACAAAGTGCTTCACAGTAGACAAAACCTGTGTCTGGTTTTGTCATAGCCCCTTAAAAAATTTATAATAAAATATTCTGGTGGCTTGAATATATGCTTTTCAAGGAGAGGATTATGTTTGAGCCATCTTGGACTTCAGCATGAAGCATGGTCCTTGGCCTGCATTAAGGACTCAGCTGTTTGAGAGACGAACTGTACTCTTATCCAACTCAGCTCTTGTGTCTGTCTATTGGAGAATAAAACTGATAACTTCACTAATAACTAAATAAACTTAGTTTAATGTACTGCCCTTCCTATAAGTATTTTTTAGAGTATCAGATGAATCTTTTCCAAAGGATAAATCTCTTGATGGGACTTCATATACTTTTATCACTTCAATTTTTCAGATGTTTGGGTTATCTTTTTTTTTTCATATTTCACTAAGTAATTCCTCTTAATCATGAAGCTAGTAGTGAATGTATTGTATTTTTAAATCAACCAGTTAAAAAACATGTTGTGAGTATCTAATACATGCAGGTTATTATGCTAAGCACTCATGGATAAAGAATACTCAAGAATAAATAAAACCCAAGTTACACCCTTAAGAAGACAACTTGTAAACATGTGAACACATAACCAGCAATAGCAGAGCAGTCGGTGAATGACCAGAAAGTGGAGCAGGCAGTGAGTGTTAAAAGAGCCAGAGGAGGGGGCACCTGGGTGGCTCAGTGGGTTGAGACTCTGCCTTCAGTTCAGGTCATGATCTCAGGGTCCTGGGATTGAGGGTCCTGGGATCGAGCCCTGCATCCGGCTCTCTGCTCCACAGGGAACCTGCTTCCCCCTCTCCGTCTGCCTTCTGTTCTGCGTACTTGTGATCTTTCTCTCTCCGTCAAATAAATAAATAAAATCTTTAAAAAGAGAGAGAGAGAGAGAGAGAGAGTCAGAGGAAGAAAGGATCTGAGGGATGAGAGGATTTCACAGGGGAGGTAGGACTCAGTCCTTATGAAATGATGGAATTCGGATACCCAGGACAGGGTGGAGAAAACAATCAAGACAGAAAGGCTAGGAAAAGCAAAGACAGGGAAGCTAAACTGGGTAAGTAGTGAGAATGTATTGATCTATTCCTTGAAGGCAAAGACCTCACCTGTGTTAGTCTGAAGCATGCCCTTACATATTTGTAAGAAGGCTCTGCAGGTTGTACTTGTTTGTTTATGTTGCTAGTGTCTATCCAGGTTTCTTTTTAGGTAACAAGTACCTCAAGGTGAGGGATTCTTCTTCTTCTCCTCTCAAAATGTTCTACAAAGCCTGATACAACATCTAACACACACTTGGTATCCCAGTCTTGGGTGCTAGACCAAAATATGCCCAAAGAACTCCTTTGGTTTAGATTCCCTCATTGATACAATGGAAGCCTACAAGACCATTGAAAAATATCTATCAAATACTCCATGGATTTATTGTTACTTTCTGGTAGGTTTTAAAAAGAATATTATTCTTATGGGAAAATAGACCATTTTATTATAATTGGGAATGTATGGTCATTAATCAGTTGTATATGAGCAGAAGATTTTGATTAGTTGGCATAACTGTAAATCACAACTGCTTAAACTAGTATTTTCTATATGCTAAGTTCTTGCCAAGAAGTGTCGGTGCAGCATGCAAAGACACACTTATAAGTGGGCTTGTGTTTTTTTTGTTTTGTTTTGTTTTGTTTATTTTTATTTTTTTTTAAAGATTTTATTTATTTATTTGACAGACAGAGATCACAAGTAGGCAGAGAGGCAGGCAGAGAGAGAGAGAGAGAGGGAAGCAGGCTTCCCGCGGAGCAGGGAGCCCGATGCCGGGCTCGATCCCAAGACCCTGAGATCATGACCCGAGCCGAAGGCAGCAGCCCAAACCACTGAGCCACCCAGGCGCCCCTGGGCTTGTGTTTTTAATGAGCCATAATGAAAATCTTTCCTTTATCCC
This sequence comes from Mustela lutreola, assembly GCF_030435805.1. Lineage (NCBI taxonomy): Eukaryota > Metazoa > Chordata > Mammalia > Carnivora > Mustelidae > Mustela > Mustela lutreola. Next base: position 53,834,937 of record NC_081291.1, on the reverse strand, counting down.
TACCTGCGAATCCAGGTTCCAGATGCAGGAAGAATATAGCACTTTCATTCTATCTTATGTCCTGCCTTTTTTCTGGAATTGAAGGAGAAACAGGGCTTGGAAATTCTATAAAATATACAATTCTGGCACTGTTCAGGCCTTTTCTGTCTTTCTCTGAGACCAACCAGTCATTCCCATCTCTAGGTAGAAGGCATTTCTCCCAAAGCAATTGGTGGAAGGGTCTCCCTCGCTTTTCTGAATCACTCAGGGTCCAACTAAGCCAAATATCAGAATTTCAGGAGTCTCTACCAGTTTTAGAAGCCCTGGATTCTGTAAGCCCCTTCCTTGCATAATCTTTATCTTCCCACTGAATTGTAAACACAGGCACACATCTGGCGACTACAGATAAAAGAATCCTGCTAAAATCAGGAACTAATTTAAATGCTTTATCGCCTCTCTGATTTCTCTCTTCCCCTGAACAACAATGCAGCAGAGAATGCTCACAGGGAGAAAGGCAGGCAGAGATCAAAAACAGCTTAAAGGAAAAGCTGGCATACCAAGCCACCTGACCAAACACTTGTTGCCCAGGTGTCCTCTCAAACAAGGAAGTATGCTAGAACATGCCTCCTTTGGCCTTTGCTCACTTCTCAGGATTGGGGGACCCCATTCAGGCCCACCTGCCCTAAAGAGATGTAGAAGGAATTTGGAATTCCAGAAACTGTTAAGTTCCATCTCTTCTTGGCTTTGTGATTTTCAAAAATTTGCTCAGCTCTCTAGGCCTCTTACGTAAACAGGGAGGGACAGGTGTGCCTTGGGCCTCTCAGGAGATAATATGGGAACACTTTGAAAGTGAAAAGGTTAACCAGAAAAAGCATCAATATTGCTTTCCACAAAGCAATTCGGAGAACACAATTGAGTTGAGTTTGTCACCTTCATTCAGGTGACCCTTCTTGATAATCAGCCCTATGGATAACCTTCCTCATTTGCCTCTGGATAGAGGACAGCTTTGTCCCTGACGTTGAATTCTCCAAAGATGGCCATGTCAGCTGGGCCGGTTTGCTATGATTAGGAATCACACAAATATAAGTTTAATTCCTAAATCAACCTCATGGTAACTGTGTAACTTTGAACAAATCACTTCTAGCCTCAGTTTTCTCATCTGTAAAAGAAAGTCATGATGATCATAATGACCTTGAAGGGCTATTGTGAAGACTAAATAAGATCAAGTCTATGAGTATATTTTATAAGCAGTAAAGCCCTGTGCAAATGTTAGCTATTAATATTTCTGACGCCAGGGGAATCACAGAACTCGCCAGCACCACAAGTGAAATATAAAAAAGGACTCTCCCCACACATACTTATCCTAAAGTTACACACCCAGGAGAATTCATGGAAAGCATGAGGTAGATCTTCTGCAGTCACTCCCAGGCTTAGTCATACCTGCTAAAATATATGCAACAATCATTTCAGCTAATTGCTTCTACCTTCCTGGGTGACCTTGAACAATGCACTTCTCTCTCCGAGCTTTCATTTCCTGGCCTGGAAAATGAGCTGAGTGATCCCCAAGGTCTAGTGTTGTGAGATTCTGTGAGTGGAGACCCACAGAGGAAAATAAGCACCTGATGTCACCAGGCTGAGCAAGGGAATACAGGGGATGAGTCTGGGGAGCCAACACTGAGCATGGCTTTAGGAAGAGAGAGAGATAAAGAGAGAGAAGCAGAGGCACCCAGGAGAAATGGATGGAATGAATTCTAATTCCAAGTCTTCCCCTGACTTAAAGGAGTCAGAGATGGTCCCCTTGCCAAGTCCCCATTTCTCTGGCAATATTAGGGACATAATAATGTCTACAACTGATGAGATGCCGACCACATGCCAGAAACTGCCCGTGTGTTATCTCATTAAATCTCCCCCAAGGGAGGTGTTAAATGTCCCCTTTTTACCATTAAAGCAATTGAACTTCAAAGACATTATACTAACTAACATCTTAGAACTGAAATATTGAAGAGCTATAAGGCAGGTTTGGTTGCTTACAAAACCCATGAGATTCCCCATTAGAGTATATTGGCAGGCCCCTTAGAAAGATGCCATTCAGCAGCAGCTTGCCTAATAAATGCATTTCATTGGAAACCATACAAGAAATAATGTGCCCCCCTGGCCTCTCCTCAGCTTCCCTTTCATCTCCTTTTGCCCCAAACCCTGCAGACTTAGGAGGCTTGGCATCCTATATAAACATTCCTGCCTCCCAGGAACAAGCTAGTTTGAAGCGAAAAGAATCAAGCCAATGAGACACCCCTTCCCCCATACACCCCACACCTCCTCCCACCCAGCTTGGACCACAGCTCCCCACAAAGCAGCTCTGGCCTCTTGTGGGATGCGGGTGTATTGGTTGTTGCCATGGTGATAGAGGAACATTACTGTCACACACACACAGGAGCAGCACAGAGTGGGTCTCCCCCGCCTGGGAAACTCAGAGGATTCATCAGAGATTGCTTCTGATGCAACCTCTGATGCTTCCTCACACCACTTCATGGATAAGTGAAAGAGCATCCTTTCCACTTAGCATTCAACCCACCCCAGGGACAACACTGAGCTTTCTGTACTGATTGGGTGTAGAAGGCAACCCCCTCCCTCTAATTCTGTTACAGTTCCTCTTCAAGGAGCCTCCTGCCAGGTGATAGGAAGAGATATTAAAAAGATGCTAGTGAATGTGCTGTGGTGTTTGTAATCTCAGCTATGCTTAAATTGTGAACCAATTAGATTCTTAGACCCATAAGGGTTTATCTTCTGCCTCAGCTGCTTTTTAGCAAAACAATCTCATGCAATTTCTTTAATGAGACTCAGTTTATTTATCAGTAAAGTGGGGTTAATCATTCTTTGCAGAGTTTTTGAAGAAAATTAAGTGAGATCATTTATAAACAGTCCTCAATACAATGTCTGGAACATTCTCATGACACCAATTATTTTAAAGAAAGAAATATAATTAAGCAGATGTTCTGATTTAGAAACAAATAATTTGAACCCCTGGTTCACCACTTAATATCTTCATAGCTATGTAATATTTTTTAAAAGATTTTATTTATTTACTTGAGAGAGAGAGAGAGAGTGCAGGAGCAGGGAGTGAGGGGCAGAGGGAGAGGGAGAAGCAGACTCCTTGCTGAGCAGGGAGAGCAGGGACCTCCCCTTCACCTATGCGGGGCTGATCTCAGGACCTCAGAATCATGAGCCAAGCCAAAGGCAGATGCTTAACAGACTAAGCCACCCAGGCGCCCCTATCTATGCAATATCCTGAAGTCAATTTCATTTTTTTTTAAGATTTTATTTATTTATTTGACAGATCACAAGTGGGCAGAGAGGCAGGCAGAGACAGAGAGAGGGGGAAGCAGGCTCCCTGTAGAGCAGAGAGCCCAGTGTGGGGCTCAATACCAGGACACTGGGATCATGAGGTGAGCTGAAGGCAGAGGCTTTAACCCACTGAGCCACCCAGGCACCCCAAGTCAATTTCATTTTGGGCCTCGGTTTCCTCAGGTGTAAAATGAAGAGGTTATATAGATTCATAAGCTCAAAACCTATGATTTCTTTCTTCTTTTTTTTTTTTAACACAAACACATTTATTTACTAGCCAAAGAGATGATCCTAATTAAAGCAACACCTTGAAACAGTTGGATGTAAAATGTGATAAAGATAACTGAACACAGTAATGGAAGGAAAAAAAAAAAAGGCAGTATAGAGATTTGCTCACTGAACTGAGCTTGTTCATCCTCACAGCTAATTTCTGTCTAAAATGGTGATGGAATTTTTTACTCTACTTTTTCATAGACTCGAATTCATGACACATTTCACCACCAGTCTCCTATTTTCCAATTTTCTTGTGATTGTGCTTTCCTTCGCATCCCATTCCTGATGTTGAACCAATGCACTGTGAAGTTGCAGACAGTCTGAGTTTTTCTGCCATCAGCTTTAGTTTCTTCAAACTTCTCTCCCAGGTTACATGAAAACTCTGTTGTTTCCAGAGTGCTCTCAGTTTTTATGGTGAGGTTTTGCTGTCAGAAAAGAGGATACAATCTGGTTTGGCCATTGCACCCACTTTTTGCAGAGCCAATCTCACTCCCACTTCCTACATATATTCATCAAAACCTTTGCTCTCCACTAAGCACTAAAGCACCATCTTCCTACTAGCTGCTGAATGGTGGCTATGGTGGGTGCAGGTGGGCAGGCTGAGCTAGCAGAGCAGAGTGGGGCATCAGGAGCTTGCCAAAACCTATGATTTCTAAGTGAAGATTTATTTTGAAGATATGTTTATAATATCTGAGGATTTCTGTGAAAAAGCCATCCACTTCTTTATTGCTGAAAGGCCATAAGGAATCAATAGCATAACTACTTAATGTATCTATACATTGAGAAGAATCTTTCCCCCACTCCCACCCTTGACAGCACATTATATGAGTTCCTGCACAGCTGTCCACAGGGGAAGGTTTCTTAATATCAGGACCAACTCTGAGCAGATGACCCCATTTCTTCTCTTGAAAACAGCCAGCTCCAGGGACCTGAGAAAAACAGAGTCATAATCCAAGGTCAAACACTTGACTGTTGTTTTAATGAGTATGATTCAGCCTGAAAGCCCATCAGCACTTTCTCTCCATCCCCTCCCCTGAGTCCCAGAATCTGTAGGACTCTGCCAGGGCTGGAGGCTCTCTGGAGAGCTGCAGACACCTGGCTGGCTTGCCTGTCCCCTGTTCCTGATCAGGAGTGGGGTCAGTTTTCCTATTCCTTGGTTTTTATCTTCTCCCTACACTGTCAATAGAATGTCTTTTCTCATCTCCAAAATAGCATCTGGCCAATTTGAAACAGGCTAGCAGTAGGCTTTCTGCCAGCGTTCTCATTTCTTGAAGGATGGAAGGCATTCCCCCAACCAATTATCTAAAATTCCCTTTGCCTGATGATTCAACCAACTCCTCCATCATGAGCTAGTCCTGGGTATCCTAAAGTCACCTTGAACAAATCAATTGTAATGATTGTTTCACACATTGCTTTGAATTCCAACAACTCTACAAGGTAAGAATCATGCTCTCACTTAAAGAAATGAGGAAACAGAGGCTCTACAGCCTGTCCCAGAAGAGCTGAGATTCAAACTCTGCTAGACAATTTAGGGGAAAAACTTGAACACTCACTTGCCACTTGCTTTTCCTACAAGACACAGTGAGCACATTGGAAAGTACTAGAAACTAGAGAACACGGCAGCCAACAGCTCCAGAAAATTAACCTATATGTCATCTCTGGTGTGCCTCCAAGCCTTTGCCAAGCTATTCCCTCTACTTGGGGTACCCTTCCCCATGCCTTGCAGCATCGTGCAGTGGAACAAGCTTTGCAGCACACAGAGCTAGTTTAGAATCCTGATGGTCCCGTTTGCAGATCTATGATCTCTGATCATTTATCTAATCTCCCTGAGGTTTTTCTTCTTCTTCTGTAACATGGGACTATCTACCTCATCACATTGTCATGAGTATTCGAGTAAAAGGGCCAATCCTGGTACTTGATTATTAGCAGGTACTCATGACTTTAACCAGTCTTTCCTAATGCAGCTCAGGCACCACCACTTCTGTGAAGCCCTTCCTGACTATGCCTCCCTCCTCTACGCCCTAACATTCATTCTTTTCTTTTTTTCATTTAACAAATACTTAAAATACATAAATAAGTCAATTGTAGCACTCAGCACACAGTATTGAAGTTATTGGGTCATGTTCTGTTTCCTTCACTAAACTGAGATCTCAACTAAGTCATCTCTGAATCCAGAATGCCTCATCCAGGGTCTGGCAGGAGGGAGGACTGGCAGAAGATAGGAAGATTGAAGAATAAAAGGCAGAAGCAAAAGAAAAAAAGGCCAGAGACTGCTTAAGAAACCTGCTTTTAAAAAATACCACCTCTCACTATCCAGGCAAACAGGAAAAGCACCTGGTCCTTCCCCAGCCTATTCTGCGAAAGTCTCCCCATTCCGCCATTGACAGGAGCCAACAACAGGATGGGAATATCAATGACTGTCTGAATAGAAAGCCTCAGATGAGCCCCGCATGGAGAGCGGAGACAGGCAAGTGGTGAGTGCTAAGGCGCAGCTGCGGGAAGGAAAATTCCGTTTGTACAGCCGCTGGGGATGACAGCCGCCGGGGCCTGGCAACAGCGCCGGCTGTTGACCAAGCTCCGCCCACCTCCAGCAAGCGCGGCTGCATCCCGGCAACGGCTTGGCTTCGTCTGGCAGGTGATGAAGGCAGCTACGGAATCAGGAGAAAGGCCTGAGGATCGACCAGGTGAGGGCGTGAGCCCTACAGCTCTACAGAGCTGGAGCTTGGAGCCCCAGTCCTTGGACAAAAATACCAGGAAGGAGAAAATGAAGATCTTTTTTCTCCCTGCTCCCAAACAATGCCCCTGCCCACTACCATATCTTCTGAGGGCCTTTTATAAAATCCCATTCTAGGGGCGCCGGGGTGGCTCAGTCTGTTAAGCATCGACTCTTGGTGTGTTACATTTACGAATTTAGACTTCCTATTGTTACTTCTACGAGCATACTTTCATCTTCTGATATTTGACTAGGAGCATATAAAAATGACTTCTATTAGAAGATAGAATCAGTGCTCAAATTAGAATAACACAATAATGAGGTGAGCAAGGGCAGGAATATAAGAATAGTTTGGTTGTGTGAGACTTGTTTGGGATTATTTCTGCAATTGTAATCAATGTCATATAACACAAGATCCTATTTCATAATGTGAACCCTACTCTGGAAAACACTTTCAGTGTTAAATCAACCAACTGATCCTCCTTGAAGTGAAGAAGTATTAGAAAGATTCTTACTGAAATGTTCAATGTAATATGCAATAAAATATTCAAGTACTCAAAAAAATAAAAAAGCGTCTGACTCTTGATCTCGGCTCAGGTCTTGATCTCAGGATCATGAGTTCAAGGCCCACATTGGGCTCCACACTGGGTGTGGAGTCTACTTAGAAAAAAAATCCCATTCTAATCCCACCATCCTTCCTTCAAATTGCTCATCTCCTAGCCTTCCTTGCACAGATTTGCAATCATCTGCAACTGCTTTCTGGGACCAAAAGAAGGCATGCTGTCATATTTCTGTGCCTTTACTGATGTTCTTCCCTCGTCCAGGAATGTCCTCTGCCTATGCTTTGCTCTGTTGGGTTAGTTTCCCAGGAGCAGACCCTGAAACTAGGAGTTGAGAGCAAATAGTTTGCTCAGAGGTGATTCCCAGGAAGCCCCAGTGCGGGCATGGACAAGTGAGACCACGGGGGAAAGAAAGCCAGGAAAATGTGCCTTACTGAGAAGGTTACCACTTTGGGTGGCTGGGGTCCAGTGTTACTCAGCAACCCTGGTAGATATGATAAAGCATATCTTGGAGTTATGCCACTCAACAGGTGAGAAAACTAGGGCAATTATCCACCAAATCCCATTTAAGATTGATTGAGTACTGCTCCTGGGAGCATTAGTTCCCCCAGCAGCCTGCAAGAGCCGGGCATATCTCTTTACCAAAACTAGTGCTTAAGTAGAGAGTTACAGGGTACTAGTACCACCTGCTACCCTAACTACTACTTTCTTACCTTTCAGGGCTTAGCTCAAAAGCCAATACTGTTAAGCCCAAATAAATTTCACAACCCCCTTCTCTGCATTCCCAGAGCATGCTGATCTTAACTCTGTCGAGTATTTAAGCTAGTGCATTACAGTGAGTTTCTGCCTATTGTTCCCACTTGACCGCAAGCTCCTCTAGAGCAAGAATTGTGACTTTATTCATTTATGGGTCTGGAGCTCCAGCACAGGATGGTACATAGATAGCAGGGGCTCGTTAAATATTAATGTTGGTTAAGAATGTTAATGAATATTGACAAATTCCAATGCCAGCCCAAGATTCCATTTTTCTGGGAGGATACTAGACTCCCTACTGCCTTTTGTGATTTGAGTAGAAAATCATGTCACATCTTTAGAAAGTGTAATACTGAATGCTGCATCAATTTCCTCAAGGTGACCAGTTGTCAGGACTACAAAGAAAAATCTATCTAGAGTTTTCGGCTTGAAGCAACGTAAGCTTTAATTTGCCATATTCTGCCCTGGTATGGGCAGACACCTTACAGTGGATGAAAAGGCATTCAATTCATATAGATTTGTAGTTGTTTATAACATATATAACATCATCAACCTGTTTTAGTATCCATGGCACCCATTCTAGAAAAGCTTAGGGTGAATGGATAGGGCATTCCCTGAGCCAGAACCCTCAGAGGCCACCTCAATCTCAAGGGGTCTAGGTCTTGCCTGCAAGCTAGCAGCAAGAACTGGAACCCAAATCAAACCAGATATGATGTTTCTCAACATAGCTTGAGGCAATACTGCCACAGTAGAGATTTTAAATTGTTGCCAAAAGAACATGCAGTTAGAATACACAGAGGAAGGGAACAAATATTTATAATCGCAATAAAAAAGATAGATTATCCATCAGTAAACTGAAAAAGATGTACTCAAATTCTATTTGAAAACAAAACTGATGTTACTAAGGGACACCAAAGTACACTTAAAAAAAGAAAGCTGTATCTTTTTCTTGGATAGGAAGACTCAACATCATAAAAATGTCATTTCTCCCTAAATTTATCTGTAAATTTAATGCAATTTCAATAGAAAAGATACTGAAAGACTTTGGCGGGGGGGGGGGGGGACTAGACAAGCTAACTTTGAAATTAATATAGAAAATAAGGAAGCAGAGGGGCGCCTGGCTGGTTCAGTCAGTAAAGCCTGCAACTCTAGATCTCAGTGTCTTTAAGTTTCAGCCCTACATTGGTTACAGAGATTACTTAAAAATAAAATCTTAAAAAAGAAAGAAAAGGTAAGAAACAAGCAGGAATAGCTTGGAGAATTCTGAAAAGGAAGAGTAGAAGGAAAACGACTGGCTCTACCAGATATTAAAACATGGTATTGAGATACAGTAATTTAAACAATGTGGTACTTACACATCAAGAAACAGATCAATAGGGATGCCTGGGTGACTCAGTCGGTTTAGCGTCTGTCCTCAGCTCAGTTCATGATCTCAGGGTTCTAGGATCAAGTTCTGTATCAGGCTCCTTACTCATCCTGGAGCCTGCTTCTCCCTCTGCCTGCCATTCCCTCCGCTTGTGCGTGCGCTCTCTCTCTCTCTGTCAAATAAATAAAATCTTTAAAAAATAAAAAAAAAAGAGGCCAATAATAGAAAACTCAGAAACAAGTTAAATACATCCAGAAATCTAGTGTAGAATAAATGTGACATTTCAAAGCAGTGGGGGAAAAGATTATTCAACAAACATTTTTGGAATAACTTGAAAGTTATCAAATTAAATTGGATCCATATCTCACATGTTACATCAAAAATTTTGCAGCTGGATCAAAACCAAAACAGTAATAGAAGAAAACATAGAGTATTTTGTTTTATAATCCTGGAGTAAGGAATAGCTATCTAAGGATAACATATCTCCATCATAAAATTTTAAAAATTGATAAATTAGACTGCCAAAACATTTCTCCATGGAAAAAAACCTTCATATATTCAAAAGGCAAAAAGACAAACTGGGGAAAATACTGACAGTTCATACCACAGGCATAGGACTAATTCCCTTATAATAAAAGATTCTACATACTAGTAAGAACAAAAACAATTCTATAGCAAATAGATAATAGACGTGAAAGAAAGAAGACACAAATGACTTCTAAACCTCATGCATTTTCAACAGCAAAAATTCAACTGCGTAAATTTCAAGATCAGATTGGCTTTATTCAACGATTCATGGATCAGGCAGCTTCCCATCAAATAATAGAAAGAAGCTCTGCTAAACTGTAGAAAGAAAAAGATTTTTTAAGTTTTTACTTAAATTCCATTTAGTTAACATATAGTGGAATATTAGCTTCAGGTGTATGATATAGTGATTCAATATATCCATGTGACACTCATCACAAGTGCACTCTTTTTTTTTTTTTAAGATTTTATTTATTTGTCAGAGAGAGGGAGAGAGAGCAAGCACAGGCAGACAGAATGGCAGGCAGAGGCAGAGGGAGAAGCAGGCTCCCTGCCGAGCAAGGAGCCCAATGTGGGACTCGATCCCAGGACGCTGGGATCATAACCTGAGCCGAAGGCAGCTGCTTAACCAACTGAGCCACCCAGGCGTCCCTCACAAGTGCCCTCTTAAACCCCATCACCTCTTCCACCCATCCCCCCACCTACCTCTGATAACCATCAGTTTGTTCTTTATGGCTAAGAGTCTGTTTCTTGCCTCTCTCTCCCCTTTTTTCCCCTTTACTCATCTGTTTTATTTCTTAAATTTCACATATGAGCGAAATCATATGGTATTTGTCTTTCTCTAACTGACTTATTCCATTTAGCATTATACTCTCTAGTTCCATCCATGTGTTTTGAATGGCAGACTTTCACTCCTTTTTTATGGCTGAGTAATTTTATATATATGTATATATATATACATATATATAAAAACTCCACATCTTCTTTATCCATTCTTCAATCAATGGACACTTGGACTGTTTCCGTAATTTGGCTATCGTAGACAATGCTGCTATAAACATTGGGGTGCATATATCTCTCTGAATTAGTATTTTGATATTCTTTGGGTAAATACCCAATAGAAAGACTGCTGGATCATAGGATAGTTTCACTTTAACTTTTTTGAGTAACCTCCATATGTTTAAGGAAAAGTTTTGGGGGGCAGAAAGTCGAAATTAGTAGCAAAGAGTACATTGTTTCAGGCAAGGTCACCCTTCTAAGGGGAGTGCAAGGGGTCTATTGGGAAGATTATCTCTTTAGTCCTGACCAGGTGATTCCATGTTGACTAGTTAAAGGTTACATTCCTGGGCACCTGCCTAGCTCAGTTGGTAGAGTATGTGATGCTTGAGCTTGGGGTTATGAGCTCAAGCCCCACATTGGGTGCAGAGAGTACTTAAATAAATCTTTTTTTTTTTTTTAAGTTACATTCCTGGAGAATTGAAAACTGCCACTAGATTAGTTATTAAGTCTTGGTTTGCTGACATGAGATCTAGCACAAGTGACTCCATTTGGGCCTGATGTCTTTTTTTTAACATGCTTAATAAGATAACTGGGTGATAGGAAATAATTGTATACTCTTTTGTATCTCTAAATTTTATGCCATCTGCCTATATTACCTAGTTTTCAAAAAAATTCAAGTTGAAAAAAAGAATAATTTTTTAGTAATAAACAATATGACACTGGGTACTAGCTGAATGAGTAACTGTGGACATTGAAGGGATACATGGAATAACAAAGTTGGTAACTAAGGGAGTTAAAAGTAGGGTGGGAGAGCTTAGTGAGGTGACCACTTGGAGTTTGATGTTCTATCTCCAGATCTACCTTATGCTAACTGTGTGACTTCAGCAATTAATTTATGGCCCTCATTTCTCATGTGAAATGGGGCAATTTTAGTAATTACTTCATGGGGTTTTCTGAGGTTCAAAGAAGTGATGCATGAATAATTCTAGGACAATATCTGGTATACAGTAAATGCATGAAGTTGCCTTGCCATGTGTCCAGAAGAGAGTGTGCATCACAGCTTAGTGGCTGTGCAGGGTGAATACAGGGTCCTAGATCTCTGACTTCACAAGCCTGACACCTGTGAGGCCTAGTCTGCATTTCTCGCTGACAGTCACAATATCCTTTTATCTCAGAAGATCCATATGAAACAAATACCTCAAATCCTTCTCTGCCGTTATTCTCTTTCTTTCTTAAAGCCTCTGATACCCAAGAATTACAGATTCTATTGACTTGCACAGGGCTCTCTGGTCCTGAATTCTCCTGGAAAATTCCATTAAGTCTCCAAATATACTAATCTATAATTATGGCTCAGTTGGGCTCACAGTAAGAGTTTGATGTGTGCATTTTGCACTGTGCCATGGCTGTTCCGCCACTGGATCTTTCAATGAGACCATCCCACCCACATAGCACATTCTTGCCAGACCTTAAAGGCAAGCTATAAATGGTAGCTGATACCTTAGGCAATCCCTCAATGACTGTCGATCCCCACTGCTGTCTAATCAGCCTACCCAATCAAACTACCTGAACTCCTGGCTCCATTCCCAGACTTTGATCCCTTCCTCTAGCCCTTTCTGGGTTTTTGTAGCTTGTTTATCCTCTGGGCTTTGAACCTTAGGGCTCCTGAATAATTTTTGATTTGCATAACCATTAGAGTAGTAAGGACTGTACCTTCATTGGGCCATTAGGCTGGCCCCCAACAGAAGGTATAAGTTTGCCTCTACTGCATTCCCATTCTCATTATAGAGCTCCTGGCCAGTACTTGATGCTGCTGTTCTCCTGTGGATGCCATCCATAATGCTTTATTCGCAGTTGACCATCATCAATACCAACAAGACACCACCTGAAAATGTTTAAGAATGAGTCTAACACCACTTTTCACCATGGATTTTCCAAGGAGTTCTGAAAACCTACAATGTCTCCAATACCCTGTGGAAATTTTTTTTTTAAGATTTTATTTATTTATTTGACAGAGAGAGATCACAAGTAGGCAGAGAGACGGGCAGAGAGAGTGGGGGGAAGCAGGCTCCCCACTGAGCAGAGAGCCCGATGCAGGGCTCAATCCCAGGACCCCAAGATCATGACCTGAGCCGAAGGCAGAGGCTTTAACCCACTCTGCCACCCAGGTGCCCCAGCCCTGTGGAAATTTTTAATTGTGAGTCTGTATACATCCTCTTCCCCAACATTATCTTGGGTAGTTTCTCCCAGACTTCATCCACATGGCTACCATGTTTCATATGACTCACTTTCTTGACTGCAGTTGATTGGTTCACCTGACCCAGGCCATCTTAATCAGAATCTTTCTCTAGGAGTTTGGTTTTTTGGTTTTTGTTTTTTGGGATTTTTTTTTAGATTTTATTTATTTATTTGTCAGAGAGAGAGCCCAAGCAGGGGGAGAGGAATGCAGAAGGAGAAGCAGGCTCCCTGCTGAGCAAGGAGCCTGATGTGGGACTCTACCCCAGGACTCTGGGATCATGACCCCCGAGTCAAAGGCAAAAGCTTAATTGACTGAGCCACCCAGGTGTCCCTGGGAGGTTTTTTTTTAATAATTAAATTAGGGGTACCTGGGTGGCTCAGTGGGTTAAAGCCTCTGCCTTCAACTCAGGTCATGATCTCAGGGTCCTGGGATCAAGCCCCACTTCGGGCTCTCTGCTCAGCAGGGAGCCTGCTTTCTCCCCTATCTCTCCCGGCCTCTCTGCCTACTTGTGATCTCTGTCAAATAAATAAATAAAATCTTTTTTAAAAATTTTTTAAATATAATTAAATTAAAGAATAATAACTAATCTTGATGGTAGTGGTAACTATAAGGCAAAAATACAGTAAGCCTCTGATGCTACTTCTTCCTGAAATGCAGATTCCCCTGCCTTTTCACATAATTTGGCTCTTTACCTTTTCCTTGGTGAGCCAGTAAGTTCCTCTTTCTACTAACACTCATTTGAGTTAGGTTTCTGTCACTTGCAACCAAAAGAATACTGATTAATACAGGCCCGAAGGAAACAAATTAAAAGGGAAATTAAGGGAAATATTTTTGGCGACGGAAATCAAATCAAGCCAACTCACAGAGCTTAGGTATGAGGAATGTACAGACTAATAAGACTGATGTGAGTATGCCCTATAACAATCTGAATTGAATTTGATGGATAAATGGTTTTACTAAACTATGAATTCTTTAAGAGCAGGAACATGCATTAGATCTCTGATGTCTGAACATGTGTACTGGTACCAGGCACATAAGGCTAATAAATAATTGTTAGATAAGTGAGACAGAGCCCCTGCTTTCAATGAGCTCCCACTCTAGTAGCTGGAACAGATATACAAACACCCCAGTACAATAAGTACTATAACAGAATTACATGCAAGTTGCTATATAATCCAAAAGCAAAGAACATTTAGCTCTACATCAAGGGATCAGGAAATATTTACAATCAAGCTGGACTTTAAGGGATAAACAAGACCGCCACTGAGAGAAGGAAGAAAGGTCTTGCCAGGCAGCAGGAAGGGCATCCACCAAGAGATTATGGCATAAAAGTATGAGAAACTTGCAAAAACAGCAAGTAGTCTTCAACTAGACCATGAGTCCCTATCTCTTAAAAAATGAGTTGTATTCTTGAATGAGTACTTAACACTTAGAAATGGCTTAGAATATAGTAGGAGCTCAATGCATTTTTTAGATTTTTTTCCCCAAGCTTTATTAAGTTATAATGGACAAATAACATTGTATAAGTTTAAGCAACATGTCAGTTGCATACACTTATATATTGAAGATGATTATCATAGCACTAGCTAACATCCGTGTCACATCACATAATCACCATTTCTTTTTTATGGTAGAATATTTAGTATCTACTCTATTAGCAACTTACATTATATAAGACAGTATTATTAACTATAACCACTATACTGTTCGATACATTTTTGGTAGTATTTCAAAGTGGCTGAAGCATGGTGTTGTGTGAATTATAGAGAGAGGAAAATAAGGCTAAACAAGAAAGATGAAACCAAGTGGTAATAAATAATAATAAAATTAAATTTAAAGGGGCACCTGGGTGGCTCAGTCAGTTGGGTGTCTGACTCTTGATTTCAGCTCAGGTAGTGATCTCAGGGTCATGAAATCAAGCCCTGCATAAGAGTTTCTCTAAAAAGAATTTTTTTATCAACAATATAAAATAATAGTAATAATAATAATAAATAGTAACAACAATAGCAAACACTACATGATTGATGTATGTCAGGCCCATGCTGAAAACTTCACATGCATTATCTCACATAATCTCAACAACCTTATGATATTGGCACTATTATAATCCCTTTTTTATTTTAAACCACTGAAAATATTGATGCTCAGAGAGGAGAGTAGCTTCACCAGGTCAAACAAGAAGGATGGGACAGAGATGGGATTCAAACCCAGTTAATTCCAGAGGCAGAGCTCTTCACCACAACACTGCCTCCCTTGCTACAGAGTTTTAATTGATTCTGAGGCAATGGGGAGCCATCAGAGCCACTTAAGATCTGTGTGATGCCCTCAAGATACACTGCATCAATGACAGCTTTCTATACTTCGTCAACACACAGAGTCTAAGAAGTGGGCTGAAGTATGGCCAGAGTGACCTGACTACAGCAGATGGGTGAAGCCAAATGAAAATCACAAATGAAATTAGGGGTAGATGCCAGGAAATGATTTTATTTTTTTAAAGATTTTTACTTATTTATTTCACAGATAGAGATCACAAGTAGGCAGAGAGGCAGACAGAGAGAGAGGGGGAAAGCAGGCTCCCCGCCGCACAGAGACCCCTATGTGGGGCTCGATCCCCTGACCCTGGGATCATGACCTGAGCCAAAGGCAGAGGCTTTCACCCACTGAACCATCCAGGCACCCCCAGGAAATGATCTTAAAGCTGCTCTTAACCCAAGTACTGAGAACTTGTCATTCACCAGACCCTGTGTTTGGCACCTTCCATTGTATTTTCTTGTCCCATCCACCTGTACACAATGCCACCATATGCATGAGGATTCTGAAGCTGAGAAGTCTAGGGTCTCACCCTAAGGTCATCTAGCTGGTTAGCAGCAAAGCAAGGATTCTAACCCAGGTACTTCTGACTCTTAAACCCATATTCTTTTCATAACAGAAAGCTGTTTACCTCATTTTTATCTGAATCAACTCATTCTTCTTTCCCATCATGGCCCTGTAACAACAGGGGACAACTATATCCAAGGTTTGATGGATTATGTCAAACCCTTGTTCTCACCAACTGCATAAACACCTGCTAGTGGCCAGGGCCTTGACGATTTTGTCAGGCTTTCCTCTTCCATCAGCTGTGTCAATAGGTCTTTCAAATAGGTTGTCACACAGATAGGTCTGTGCCAAGCTGAACCACAATCTAATGTAAGATGCCTTGTGAAGAATTTCACCCATGAGTTTAATTGGGGAAATTCCCAAACATTAATATCTTTCACTAGGTTCCTCAGAGGAGGAATCACCCTCTTTCTGATCTGTGTCATTGGTGAAATAGCTCTCATTATCTGTTTTAAAATCTGAAGATATGTTTAAATGTGCTCTTTAAAGCTATGCTCTGATAAACTTAGATCTATAACTGAAAGCTTTCCAGCTTAAAAAAAAAATGGTAACAACTTCTAAACCAGCTGTCAGAAAATGTGGTAATTGGAGAAAAATTAGTTTGAAGCATTGATGTGATCACACCATTATGTAAACTGTTTCTCCTTCTGCTTTACCCAGAGTTGACAAAGGACCCCTCTAGGAAAAAGTGTGCAGTGGAGGCTTCTCTGGCCAAACAAGAATGCTATGAAGGACAGCTGAGACTCTTCCATTAATGATCCCTAACAGGAGAGGAATGTGAACCAGAGAAGCTTCTGGGAATTGAGAAGGCTCTGTAAGAATGCTTAATGTCAACCTTTTTGAAGCATGTCCAGCATGGATACGCTCTAGGAGGATTTAATGCTAGAACAGATTCAGAGTGTTTCAAAAATATCATCTACCCAGCATCCAAATCAATTCTCAGTTCCGGCCTTCCTCTCTTGCCCCACCTGACAGCAACTCATGTTAAAAGCTAAAGCTGGGAGTGCTGTGAAGTGTGTAAACCTGGTGATTCACCCACCTGTACCCCTGGGGATAAAAATATATGTTTATAAAAAATAAAAAATTTAAAAAAAAAAAAGCTAAAGCTGGGTAATGGGGGTAGAGAGACTTGCTCAGGGTCAGAAAATAAGGAAGAGTCAGATTCAGGGCTTTTCCTCCGAGCTCTTTGTAACTGCGCGGCATATCCACATTATATTTGTAGGCAATCTCGGTGACAGAAATCAGGTCTGCTTAATGTTGTCTCTATCTCTATTCAAAACAAAAATTTATCATTAACTTTAAGAGTCCGCCTTTAGTCTAAATCAGTTCTTCAACAAAGTAGTTTGAGGGGAGCCTGGGTAATGCAGTTGGTTAAGAATCTGACTCTTGGTTTCCACTTGGAGGTGATCTCAGGATCATGAGATCAAACTCCATGTCAGGGTCCATGCTCAGCACAGAGTCTGCTTAAGTTTCTCTCTCTCTTTCTCTCAAATAAATAAATAAATCTTTAGGGCGCCTGGGTGGCTCAGTGGGTTAGGCCGCTGCCTTTGGCTCAGGTCATGATCCCAGGGTCCTGGGATCGAGCCCCGCATCGGGCTCTCTGCTCAGCGGGGAGCCTGCTTCCTCCTCTCTCTCTCTGCCTGCCTCTCAGCCTACTTGTAATCTCTCTCTGTCAAATAAATAAAATCTTTAAAAAAAAAAAAAAAAAAAAAGTAGTTTTAGAGATTTGTCATTCAGGCTCTCAGATCCCCTATGTTTCTTCTTTTTCCTTACTCCTTTTCTCTTGCCCCAACACTCATCTCAGTTGGCTCCTATCCCCCCTCACTCTTTGGTTCCCCCTCCCCAGTTAAAACCTCTCTCAAGGAAAGGGTATGCACACATTCACTTTGGAATGCTTGAGCAACTGTATTTTAACAAGGATATATGAATGGCTTAACTTAGAGTAATTAATATTTAATGATAGAACCTCAGAGCCCATCTAATGGGGGAAAGCATATCTTGGGGAAAACAGTCTTCTTCCCAGGGCTTTCAAAGTCATACCAATAGGGAACCACTTATATACATTATAAATCAGATCTATTTCACTAACTTTATAGCTTTGACCGGTTGCTATAAAAGGCAGTGCAGTGCCTCATCAGAAACCACACTAGACCAGGAATCACCTGAACTTTGCTTTCCTCATACGTAAGCTTTAGAAGATGTACCTTCTATTCCCTTGTTTGACATTCTAGAATTCAGAGGCAGAATTTTCCAGGGTCATAGTTCTGTAAGCAGTCAGACCTGGATGAAAGTGTCATTTCTGTCACTTACCATCCAAGACAAATTGACAGATCACTGAACCTCGCTAAGCCTTGTTTTTGCCATTTATATAATGGGAATTAAAATTACCTACCTCAGTATTATGCTAAGTGAAATAAGTCAGTCAGATAAAAACAAATACTGTATGATTTAACTTAGAATTTTTTAAAATGAACAAACAAAACAAAACTCATAGTTACAGGGAATAGCTGGAGGTTACCAGAGGGGAGGGGAAATGGAAGAGTGAGCAAATGGGTGAAGGGACTCAGAAGATACAAACTTCCAGATATAAAAATAAATAAATGGGGATATAATGTACAGCATGATGACGGTAGTCGATAACATTGTAGTGCAAATGTGAAAGTTGCTAAGAAAGGAAATCTTAAAAAATTCTCATCCACAGGAAGAAAATTTATAACTTTGTATGGCAACAAATGGTAACTAGACTTGTTGTGGTCATCGTTTCTCAGTGTATACAAACAATGAATTATTATGTTGTCCACCTGAAACTAATATAATGTTAAATGTCAATTATACTTCAATAAAAATAAAATAAACGTATGTATCTCAGAGTGTGGTGAGAAATTCAACAAGATGTGTGGTGCGTAAAAGAGCTCAGTATTAACTATTATCATCATTGCTTCCTGTTAAAGGGTGATCAGTTCGTCCTCAGCCCCCAGACTGTCACCAGGTCGTTGGATATTCTTTTAGTAAAGACTAGGGATGAACCTTCCTTTAGTTTTACTGAATTCTCCAACCTGACTTCAGAGAGAAAATTATGTACAAAACAATTAGAAGTCTATTGAGAAGAAGAAAAATTATTTCTTTCTTAAACAAATGTAGCTTTAATATTCTAAGTTCTCACCCTAGCACTTATGAGTCACTGAAATTAATTGGGTTCAGTATTGAAAGAAGCACATTATCTGCCTTATGTTTTCACAATCAGCTCCCTGGAAACTATTTTTAAAGAGAAATCAGTATGTCACACCTGGTCAGCATTATACCATGATTAGTTCTTAAATTAACAAGGAACAAAAAATATCATACTTTATTATGTCTTTGTGGGAATGCTGTTGGATTCCAGCAGCTGAATAGTTTCTAACAATTCAGCATGGATCACACCGAAGAAACTATTCAACTGAAAAGTGTATATTTTATTCATCAAAAGCTAAATATATTTATTATATTTTAAAATACCTTCTTACTTACCTGGGCTCCTTACAATATCATCAATTTCTTTTCTATTCCCTCTTCAATGCACAATTAAATACAAGTCCTTTATGAGAAATGTAGATCCATGGGATGCCTGGACGGCTCAGTCGGTTAAGTGGCTGCCTTCAGCTTGGGTCATGATCCCAGGGTCCTGGAGTCGAATCCCACCTCAGGCTCCTTGTTCAGCAGGGGCCTGCTTCTCCCTCTGACTGCTGCTCCCCCTGCTTGTGCGCTTGCCCTCTCTCTCTTTCTCTGACAAATAAATAAATAAAATCTTTTAAAAAGAAAAGAAAAGAAATGTAGATCTGTGAAAAGAAAATCCCCACAACTCTGCCCTCTAGTTACCCAAACTAGAAACTTAGAAATTCATTCTTGATTTTATCACATATCAGAACCATTGTCTAATCTTGTCAATTCCATCTCCTTCATAGCTCTCGAATCTGGAACCTCTCCATCCAATTGCCACTAACCTAAGATTATGCTCTCATCCTGCCTGACTTAGGTCCCTGCTACTCCAAATATGATCCTGGACCAGTAGGATTTGCATCACTTGAGAACTTGTTAGAAGTTAGCCCACCCTCCACCCCTGGAGTTGGTATGAAAAGAAACAAACACAGAGTGGCAACCACCACACCCAGTTTCTAGGGCTTGAAGTGGGAGAGGTACCCAGGGCTGCACATAGGCTGTGCAAACTGGAATATCTAGTGTTCAACAGTGACAGTCAAGTCTAAAGTCCTTAACCTAGCCTTCTTTATTTTTGTATTATTTAAGGTAAAAGTATCCGTTGAAACACATCAACTCTCGAATCTCAGGTAAACACAATAGGTTATTTCTTATGTACGTGTACTCCAATGTGTATGCTCCTGAGTGACAGGTGGTTCTTTAAGAAACCAAGTTCTTTCTACCTTGAAGATCTGCCACCTTCAACATGGCTTCCAGATGTTGGTTTGCAGCAGGCTAGTGAAATAGGAAAAAATGTACCAATCTTATCTGTAATTACAAATAGGTATTAGAGCAAGTGGGACAAGACTTTGTGGTGGCTGGGTAGAAAAGATATTACAAGGTAGGGCAGGAGATCTGGAAGAATATAGTAGAAATCTGGCTATCTCAGGCAAAGGTTCTTTAAGTCACAAATAACAAATTTCTCCTCAAAACCATTTTAAGCTGGCTAAAAGAAAGCAAAGAAATTTATTACAAGAGTAACATGCAATGAACACCTATTGTATTTATTGCCCTATATCTAGTCCTACTTCCTCTGAAGAGTGTTTCTTTGAGGAGCCACTGTTCTCCTCTCAGTGCATGTGATTTGAGTAGAACTAACTCTAATACCTGGAACCATGTTTGGCCAGCTATGCATTCCGTCCCCGTGAACATAGTGATAGCCTCAGAGTTGGGCATATGACCCAAGCCAGCCAACGACTCAATAGTAAGACCTTTCTTGCAACTTTTGGGAAAGAGATACTCTCTGCAGAGATAAAATTGAATAATCTGTGCTACCATCTTTCTACCATGGACAGAGTCTGCTTGAGGCTGACACCAACACAAAAGAAAGCAAATCTAAAGAACAGAGATAGGATCCCAACAACATTGAGCATCTTGAATCAAGGTGTGCCTGAAGCCAGTGTTATTCTTAGAGCCAACAGATTGATTCTTTTTCATTTAAGCCAGTAGGAGTCAGATTTCTATCATTTACATCCTAGAGTCATGACTAACACAGGCAAGAAATCCAACTGGGAAATCCAGGAAGTCTCTCTCATTTTCTCCCTCTCCACAGCCTCAGTCATGTGTTTCTTTCTTTGTGTTTGCCTCCTTCTTTCTCCCTATAGAATTTCTGTCTTTGTGTGTACCTAACCATTAATGAACACCTCATAGCTCTCAAGTTTACATGTCTTCATTTTGCGTGACCAGCAGAATATCAAGCATCTCAAATCCATTTCTCCATTTCTGGGGGAGAGACTCTGAGTGATTCAGGCTGCAACAGATGTCCAATCCTGATCCAATGATCCAATGAGGGGGCTTTGGCAATTTACATAACTCTCTTAGACCTCAATTCCTTCATTAGTAAAATAAGGGTACTAGCAGAACCTACAAGTTTATTGGAGGACTAAATGAGATCACACATGTAAAGTTCTAAGCATAGTACCCAGAGTGTATTAAATACAGAACAAATGTAAGCCATGAAAATAGTACTTCATCAGTAATGATGATGCTCTTTCTCTGTCCTTGGTGTCCTTAGGTTCTGCCTGAAGTCAGGGTGATGTTAAGGCTGTGAGTAAGAGGAGATTTAAGGCAGAAAGCCAGATGGGTGATCGCAGTGCTACAGGGTTCCACCCTGGAGGCAGCCTCAGAGAGGGCCAAGAGAGTGAGGGAATATTTTAAGAGTCTCATGCTCTACCGACTGAGCTAGCCGGGCTAGAGTGAGGGAATATTTTAAATTCAAGCAAAACACTTCTCCCTCCAGCAAAGGGGGGCTCATTAGAATAAGTTCTTCTCCCCAAACTGAGGTTGCTGCCTTCAGAGAAATTCTTAGTCAACTCAGCCCTTTACTGGGTTTCCCTCAGATTTGCCTATGCCAATAAGCAGAGTGAAGAATTTAGAAAGACTCATAATGGTAGAATTTGAGGCACTATCTCACTGAACCCTCACAAAATTCCCCTTGAGATGGGTATTATTATTATTATTATTACTTTTTCATAAAGAAGAACACAGGGGCTCAAAGGATTAAGTAGGTTGGCCAAGGTCTCAGAACAAGTAAGTGACAGAACCATAATATCAACCCAGGTCTGTTGGATTTCAATCCCCTATTCTTTCAAGCAGGCCATGCCTGATTCTACACTGTCAAGATTCACCCATAAGTCTCACTGGCTAAACAAAATCCATTACTTCTGTGACTTTGCCATCAGTCTGACTTCTCAAATAACGGCTACAAGCCACAAGTCACCTGGTAGAACAGAGGGTAATTGTACAAAAACTAGGCATAGGAGCTAAGTCCTGGGAAGTAGGGAGGGGCTAGATTTTTAGGAGTTGGTTTTTAGGCTGTGGTCTGAGGGAGCTATTGGTGTTTAGAGGAAAGTCATGCTAAGAGAGCCCTCTGAGTTCTCATACTTTGATGGACTAGATTATGTCCCCCTGCCAAATTCATATGTTGAAGCTCTAACTTCCAATATGATGATATTTGGAGATGGGGCATTCAGGAGATAATTAGGTTTAGATGAAGTCATGAAGGTCAGGCCCTCATGATGGGATTAGTTCTCTCATAAGAAAAGAGACACCAGAAAATGAAACAAGATGAAACAAGATGGAGAGACAAACCATAAGAGACTCTTTTTTTTTTTTTAAGATTTTATTTATTTATTTGACAGAGAGAGATCACAAGTAGGCAGAGAAAGAGGAGGAAGTGCTCACTTCGGCAGCACATATCCTAAAATTGGAAAGAAAGAGGAGGAAGAAGACTCCCTGCCAAGAGTAGAGAGCCCAATGCAGGACTCGATCCCAGGACCCTGAGATCATGACCTGAGCCGAAGGCAGAGGCTTAACCCACTGAGCCACCCAGGCACCCCCGTAAGAGACTCCTAATCTCAGGAAACAAACTGAGGGTTGCTGGCAGGGGGAAAGATAGTATAGCTAGGTGATGGACATTGGGGAGGGTATGTGCTATGGTGAGTGCTGTGAATTATATAAGACTGATGATTCACAGACCTGTACCCCTGAAACAAATAATATATTATATGTTAATTAAAAGAGGGTGGGGAGGGAGAGACCAGAGCACTTTCTCTCCACCATGCAAGGACATAGTGAGAAGGTTGCCATCTCCAAGCCAGGAAGACAGCTTTTTCCAGAACCCAAACAATGCTGGCACCAGCCTCCAGAACTTTGAGAAAATAGATTTTTCTTGTTTAAGCTACCCAGTCTATAATATTTTATCACGACAGCCTGAAAGAACTAAAACATATTTTGATTCATAATAGTTAATTTTATGTGTCAACTTTATTGGGTCATAGAATAAACAGATATTTCGGCGAACATTGTTAAAAAGTGTGTAAAAGGTATGTCTGTATGTTGTCCAGGCATGTCTGTGTGTCTGTCTAGGTATTTCTGAGATAAACATTTGAATGAGTAGAATGAATAAAGCAGATTGTCCTCCCAACATGAGTAGGCCTCATCCAATCCATGGAAGGCCTGGATAGATTAAAACTTGGGTAAAAAGGAATTCTTTTTCTCTGCCTGTCTCTGAACTGGGACAGTGGTCCTCTCCTGCCTTCATACTTGGACATGGACTGGAATTTACACCATCAACTATCCTGGTCTCCAGCTTGCATTGCAGATCTTGAATTTCCAGGTTCTAGAGCTGTGAGATATAAATTTCTGTTATGTAAGCTACCCAGTCTGTGGCATTTTGGTATGGCTGAAGCTAAGACACATACCTAAGTTCAGTTAAGTACCCAAGACACACACCTCAGCTATGATACAAACCCAAATTCAGACTATTTTTGGAGGCTCCTTTCCCCCAGTTTTACTTAAATATGTGTGCAAGGAGGGATGGGGAGATAAGAGATTTCATAGTTGCATCTCTAGCGACATCCTCCATCTCATCTCCATCACAGTGGGCAGGAAAGGCATAATCCAACCCCCAAGGAAACAAGTTTTATAGCCTAAAGCCCACGTGGACCATCCAACCTACCCCATTAAAGGCTGGGGAAGAACTAGTTACTAGGATGTTACTAGTTACTAGAATGGGATACAGGGCCTCTCCCCTTCTCTCCATTCATTTTGTCACGGTCTTAGTGTCTTTGTCCTTCCTCAATGTCTGCTTGGGATTTTCATAATTCCCTCCTAATTTGTTTATGCGCCACCTATCTCTTCTCTCCCACCCATCCTTCACCGCGCAGCTGGAAAAATCTTATCTGGTTTTGTCCCCTAGTTTCTCTGTGATTAAAAAAATGGGCTTTGGAGTCTAACTGCCTGGATCCACATCTCTGCTCTGCCGTTTCCAGCTGTGTTGCTTCAGTAAGTCACTCAATTTCATCATCTGTAAAATTGGTTTTATAGTGGGTTGGATGGTGACCCCCCAAAAGATATGTGTGTCCACGTCCTAATCCCTGGAACCTGTGAACATAATCTTATTTGGAGAAAAAAAGTCTTTATAGACAGAACTAAGCTAAGGATCTTGGAGGGGGGTTGGAGGGGAGGTCATCCTGGATTAATTGGTGGACCCTAAATCTAATGACAAATGTCAAAAATCAAATGACTATAAAAATAAGAGTTTATGGAGCACCTGGGTGACTTAGTTGGTTGAGAGTTGGGCTCTGGCTCAGGTCATGATTTCAGGGGCGTAAGATCAAACCCCTGTGTTGGGCTCTGTGCTTAGCAGGTAGTTGGCTTCAGATTCTTTCTCTACCTCTCTCTTTGCCCCTCCCCATGCATGCTCTTGCTCTCTTTAAAATAAATAAATACTTTTTTTAAAATGAGGGTTTATTTTGAGATTCCCTAGCTCTATTTCATTCCATTGATCCATATGTCTATCCTGCATAAATCATTTTTTATTGAGATTTAACTAACATGCCATAGAATTCACTTTTCAAAGTATATGATCTAGTGGTCTTTGGTATATTCATAAAATTGTGCAATCATCACCCATTATCTATGGGCATTTCTTGGGAATATTTGTGGCTCTAGCTCCACACCAATACAATAAAACAAATATCACAATAAAGTAAGTCAAAAGAATTTTTTGGTTTCCCACTGTATGTAAAAGTTATGTTTACAGTATAACCTATTCAGTGTGTAATAACATGTCTAAAAATGCACATATATTATTTTTAAAATATTCTATTGCTTAAGAAATACTAACCATCATCTGAGCTTTCAGCGAGTTATAATTTTTTTTTGCTAGTGGAGGATCTTGTTTCAATGTTGGTGGCTGTTGACCGATCAGGGTGGTAGATGTTGAAGGCTAATATGGCTGTAGCAACTTCTTAAAATAAGACAACATTGAGATTTGTGGCATCAAATGATTCTTCCTATATAAATGACTTCTCTGTAGAATGCAATGCTGTTTGACAGCATTTTACTCACAGCAGAATTTCTTTCAAAATTGGAGTCAATCTTCCCAAACCCCTCCACTGTTTTATCAACTAAGTTGACATCATATTCTAAGTCCTTTGTTGTCATTTCAACATCTTCACAGCACCTCCACCAGGAGTAGATTCTATTTCACAGCACCACTTTCTTTGCCCATCCATAAGAAGAAAATTCCTTATTCATTATAGTTTTATCATGAGATTGCAGAATTCAAATATAATAATAATGAAAAAGTTTGAACTATTGTCAGAATTACCAAAACATGACACAAAGACATGAAGAGAGCAGATGCTATTGAAAAAATGGCACTGAGCATCTTGCTCCACACACAGGCTTGCCACAAACCTTCAATTTGTAAACAAACAAACAAAAATAATAAATAAATAAATAAATAATAACCTATTAAGTGCAATAAAGCGAAGTGCAATAAAATGAGGTATACCTGTAATTCTGGAACATTTTTATCATCTGTAAATCCTTTTTGGTCCTTTCTTTTCAGACAGGAGTTTCGAATGATGGATGGGCTTTAAGATCTCATTTTGTTTTAACCCTGTTGGTAGGGTGACCTCCTCATCCTGGTTTGTCTGGGACCTTCCTGGTTTTAAAACTGAAAGTCCCACATTCCAGAAGCCCCTTAGTTGTAGGCAAACTGGGATGGTTATTCCCTTTCCCTATAGGAAACACCATCAATGCCTTGCCCATAGTTCTTAGCACACATGTTTACCATCAACCTTCCCACTGCCAGTTCCTTCATCTCTGTCTAAAAAGACTTTCTCCAAAGCCTTGCAAGCTTGCTCTGAACAGAGCAGTAAGATGGAATTAAATCCTGCTCTACAGGAGCAGCTCTGATGGCAGCTGGAACACCAATCCCCCAGCTCTGTCACCTGTTGGGTGGCTTAACTCCAAAGGTGAGAGTTTTATATGGTCTTCTATTGTTTTCCCAGCAAGAGAAGCTCCATTCACCAGTGATGATAACTGGCTGGCCAACATGCCTTTTACTGCCTGCCTTCCCTTGCTGTCTCACTTCCCCACTCTTCACTCTTTATCTCAGGGTCTGCTTCTGGTCAAATCCAAAGACAAACCCCTTTCCCACATCTTTGAAATAGACTACTAGTGCTTTCTCAAACATATGTAAAGTGTTATGCAAATGGAACTTCCCATCCTTCCTTCCAACCAAATTGTTGCCCATAAAGCACCCCCCTCCCCCATATAGAAATTCTGGAACTACTGCCACTTTGCTGGACAAATCTTGATACCACCCTTCCCCAGTATACCCATACCCTTACCCAGAGCCCACCTTCAGGACATAAGCTTCTCCTAAGGCCCAGGGAAGGCCTGATTCAAAGGAGGAGACTTTCTAGTCACTGCTGGCTGGGCTCTATCCAATGGCCCAGAAGAAAATCAGCACTTTTTATTTCTGTTCATTGTCAATGTCAAGTCCTCTTGGCAGGCAGGATCATGCCCCTGCCTATCAGTGGTGAGGGCTGTCTGAGCCCTTTGAGAAAAATGGATCACAACCTCCTGCAGGATAAATGCAGAGCAGAGAAGACAGAATTATGCATGTAGGAAGCTGGAGCAAAGTGACGCCAGGAGCAGTGATATCTGACTGGAGCCACACTAAAAGGACCCCTCACTATCCAAAAACCTGTTCCCACAGACCAGACACACACATGAAATCCCACCATTAGAGTGTTGAACCAAATTGTTTCCAAAGTCAGTTGTACCAGTACATATCTACCCTACAAGTTCTTATAATATGGCATTGCCATTCCTCCATTGAGAAGTGAGGTCCGTGTTACCACCCCTTGAAACTGGGTAGACTTGAATACTGACTCAGTCAGTGAGATGAGGCAGAAATACTGCATGAACTCCAAGACTAGCTCACAAAAGAGAATAGGAGTTCCAACTGGTCTCTCATGGCATACCTGCCCCAGGAACCCAACTATCATGTTGAAAGGAAGTTCAGGTCATGTGGATAGCCCACCAGCATGTTACTTACAGCTGATAGTCAACAGCACCCACCAGACAAATGAGCGAGTGAGCCTTAGATGATTTCTACCCCTAGGCTTCAAGTCTTGGAGCTGAGGACCAACATATCATGGAGCAGGGGCAAGACTTCTCCTCTGCCCCGTCTAAGTTCCAGACTCACAGAAATTATAAGAGACAAGGAATGATTATTTGTTATATCAAGCCACTAAGTTTTAGAGTTGTTATGTAGCAATAGATTACAAATATATGAGTGAATTCCTCAGTTGCACTAAAGAGCAACCTCTCTAAGTGCAAACACACCCAGATGAAGTTAGGTATAGTCATTTACACATCAGTATGAGTCACTCATCCTTGGCACCATTCCCCAACCCCACTGGAAAAGAGATAAAATTGAAAATTAGGAAATGGGGATTAGCATGAGGACCTAGGAAGCTGAGGAAGCTAAAATAGATATGAGGCATTTTGTAGGAAGAAATCTGAACTTAAAGCCAGTAGGACTGGGGTTCTAGTCCTAAGCCCCGCTTTCCGTCAGAATTTCTCCTGGTATATACAATAGGCTCTCCCACTTATTAGCTATATGACCTTATGCACAGCCTCAGTTACTTCATTTATAAAGCATTCACGATAATACCTACCTATCTCCCAAGATTGCTGGGAAAAGCAAATAACGCAATTGATATGAAGGGAAATTGTCCATGTAACTTAAAAAAGCTGCAGGATATGATAGATTCAAGTGGGACTCAGCAAATCTGGGTTTTAGATCCGAATTTGCCAGTAATTCACTCTGCACCCTTGGCATCCTTGGCAAAGTCGTTCCTCTCTCCATTGTGGTCCCCACAAAGCTTGTGCAAATGTATTACTCACTTCTAAACCCAAGCATCCTTGGTGCAAGGTCTTTAGCTATCAGTGCTAACAGAGGGTTTCAGAGTCTCAAAGTCACCAGTGTAGTCGACAAGGAAAGGTCAAGGTCAGAGCAAGGCCAATTCAGGGTCAAGCTAGTAAGGGGAGAAGCCAGCTATCAGACAGGGTTAAGGGGGTCCAAGATGAGTCCCATTGTCTAAATATACCTTTACAGCTATAAGAGATCATAGATGCAGCTCATAACAGGTAATAGGACCATCTATTACCATTCATGTATATTTATTATATAAATAATACTTAATATACAAATATGATAATATATCAATATATATAATTTAGGAACTTAGACTCTGGAGCCAAAACATCTGAGTTCTACATCCCAGCTCTCCTACTGATTAGCTGTAGCAATCTTGGACATTTTATTTAATCTTTCCATGCCTCAGTGTCCTCATCTGTAAAATGGAGGTGATAATTACAGCCCTCTTACTAGAAGTTACTGAGAAGATATGAGTGTGGGCAGTAGGAGTTCTTTCACACTTAGGACGCTAGTTCTCATTATGGCAATTTTGTCTGATCTTTCTCAAGTGAGGAAAATAATGGTTAAAGAGATAATTTTAGGAGGCAAACCAAAGCTCCTCTACCATAAAATCACGTGTCCCCCACCCTTCCAAAAAAAAAAAATCACTTTTCAATGCACTTTTGATCCTTCTGACTATACCAAGGGGAAAGCATCAGCTTAGTGCTAGTAAGTCTCTTACACCTCTCTACTACTTGCTAATTTTCTAATCCCCTCTCTAACAGTGCAAAGTTCAGGGCCAGGAACTCAGAGTCTTCCCAGGCAACAGTGTCTAGCTACAATTTAATAACATTTGCTTTTGTTACATTTTTGTCATATTTATTTTTTATAGTTACTTTCTTTTTATGAGAGTGATTCTGGTTTTACATTTATAGTAGTGATTTAAAGTTTTCTTTTAAACTTCAAATGTATTTTTTAAAGTAAGTATATTTTTAAATATTAAATATAGTATAGATGTTTCTTGGACATGGGGAAAAAAATGGTGAAGGTGGTACTAAAATGATTGACGTTTAGAAAACATGGTATCAAGCTACAAAGGTAGACAAGTAATCTCCAGGAAATTGCATGGATCTACTGACAACAAAGACATGTCCACTAGTCTCAATTTGTGTCCTCAGTCCCCTGTTCTGTTTTCCCAGGATCTCAGGGAGTCATGCTCTATCCTGTCCTTTCAAATGCTGCCAGAATATAAACTGGTACAAACTTGGGATAATTTGGCAAGCACACCCTCTTATAAATCAGTGATTCCATTTTTAGGAATTTAATAAAATAACCATAGATGTGCTCAAAGATACATGGTCGGGGATATTTGTGGCCACATTATTTAGGATAGGAAAAAATTGGAAACCATCTAAAGAGCCAACAATAGGGGACCAGCTTAGCAAATTATGGTTTATTTTTAAAACTGGACTGATCTAAAAACAATAACGTGACATTCCATACCAAGTGCTTTTCTAAGGACTTTAGATATGTTAACCCATTTAAGCCTCACTAGAATTCTACAAGGTAGATGTACTAATTATTAGTCCCCTTTTACGAGTGAGGAAACTGAAGCACAGAGAGGTTAATTATCTTGCCCAAAGTCACTGACATTTGAATACAGGCCATCCAGAACCAGAATTCATACTTTTTTTTTTTTTAATATTTTCATTATTTGTTTGACAGAGAGATAGAAAGAGCACAAGTAAGCAGAAAGGCAGGCAGAAGGAGAGAGAGAAGCAGGCTGTCCGCTGAGCAGGGAGCCCAACATGGGGCTCGATCCCAGGACCCTGTGGCCATGACCTGAGCCGAAGGCAGCCACTTAAACTGACTGATCCACCCAGGCACCCCAGAATCCATGCTCTTAACCCTTATGCTATAATCTTCTCATTGAAGCTAGTGTTGTGGATTAGAATATATTGACATGGGAAAGCATTCCCAATGTATTAGTAAGTAAAAATCAGGCAGGAGGGTGCCTGGGTGCCTCAGTGGGTTAAAACCTCTGCCTTCAGCTCAGGTCATGATCCCAGGGTCCTGGGATTGAGCCCCACATCGTGCTCTCTGCTCAGCAGGGAGCCTGCTTTCCCCTCTCTCTCTGCCTGTCTCTCTGCCTACTTGTGATTTCTGTCTGTCAAATAAATAAATAAAATCTTTTTAAAAAAATCAGGCAGGGAAAAAAAAAGAAGATCTGGAAAAACACACAGCATTCATCAAAAAAGGTTATTTCTGTTTGGTGAGGTATCATTTTTGTTGTTTGGGGGTTTTTTTATATGCGTCTTCCAGGTTTTCTGTTCTGAGTGCTTATTGCCTTTACAATAGAAATGAAATTCATGAAAAATGAATTCATGAAAAATGACTTTTCTCCTTAGTTCTCCCATTCCTTGCTGCTTCTAAAGACAAGGCGAGTGGTCCTTCATGATGACAAGAAAATAACGACGGTGATAATAGTCAACATTTAATGAGCTTTTTGTATGCTAAAAAATTAACAAGCATGATTTCATTAACCCATCACAGCCAGGACCACCATAGACAGCCTTATAGGCTGTGCACTGCTCAACTCTAGAGAGTACTACTCCTATTTTGTCTACATCATGGGCTTCACCATATGAAAGGTATTGTTTGAAGTTATACAACATGGCCACCCTGTCAACAACCTTAAAAGATAGATATTCTAATAATTCCCATTTTGTAGAAGAGAAAATTGAGGCATAAAAATGTTGATTAACTTGCCCGGTATCACCCAGCTAGTAAGGGGAACCAGTATTGAAACCCAAGCAGTCTGACTTTGGGGTTTGTTTTCTTGCTTTCAGTTGCAGAAGGGAGGTACAGAAGACAAAGTAAAATCTGAACACCCAGACAAAGGTTACAGAGCCAACAGAGGCACTGTGGCAACATCAAAAGATCACTGACCTGAGTGGCAGGCCGTCCACATTCTAGTCCCCATGCTGTTCCCACCTACCTATATGACCTTAGGTAGTTTCCTTCCCCTCCCCTGCCATGGGTTCAGCTTCCCCATCAGTAAAATGAAGGAATTAGACAAGATGATCTTTAAGATCTCTTGCAGTTCTGAGAGTCTACAATTACAGATGGCATCCCAATATGGGCCCAGAATCGTGCCCTCCCACTCAGCATGGACCGTTCTCCCTCCTGCTCGCTCAAGGCAGCGTCTCTCAAGCTGACCTACTTTATGTGTGAGGGAGAGAAGGGCAGAGAGGAGGGCTGAGGGTGGTGTGAATAACCAAAGGTTTGTCCTCCTGAGAGAGGCAGGCTCCTCTCCAGCCAGTGGCCATCTCACCTGCTTCTGAGGCCTCTCCTCCCTGCTCCACAGAACGCAGCAGGCTTAAAATACCTGGCAGGCGGCTGTGCTGTTTCAATGCACTGCTTTCACTTCTTAATCATGTTGGTGATTCACCAGGGTATTTTTCTTACTCTCCAAACATGCTTTGTTAAAGTCATTATTGCAGGATCTTTGGGATGTTTTATTAAACAAAAAAGCAAGGTGCAAAACAGTGTGTAGAGGGTGAGAAAAAGAACTTAAATATACATTTGTGGAGAGAGAAAAAAATGAAGAGGAGGAGTCCTGAGAGACTGGTAACCGGTTGCCTCTCGGTTGCCTCTCGGAGGGAAAGCAGGTGGCGGTGAAGGCGGGGCAGAGGTAGGAGGGAGGCTTCATGCCTTTTGAATGTGCATGTATTATTAGCTAGGTAATTTTTAAAAAATCATCAAAAGACATTGTTCTTCTATCTCAATACCATTTCATCCTGACTTTTCTTCTTCCAAGATATTCCTGGCTGTATTTGCTAGGCTGCCACAGCAAAGTACCACAGACTGGGGTGCCTTAAACAACAGAAATTTATTTTCTGACCCTTCTGGACGGCAGAAGTCCAAGGTCAAGGTGTGTCTGC
Source organism: Mustela lutreola (assembly GCF_030435805.1). Taxonomy (NCBI): domain Eukaryota; kingdom Metazoa; phylum Chordata; class Mammalia; order Carnivora; family Mustelidae; genus Mustela; species Mustela lutreola. The sequence goes on along the minus strand of NC_081291.1, from coordinate 53,802,913 downwards.
AGGGTTGGTTTCTTCTGAAGTGTCTCCACTTGGCTTGCTGATGGACACCCTCTTTCTGCATCCTTATGTGGCCTTCCCTCCATGTGTCTCTGTATCCTAATCTCCTCTTCTTAGAAGGACACCAGTCATATCAGATGACAGCCGACCCTAATGACCTGATTTTAACTTAACTACCTCTTTAAAGATCCTATCTCCACATATGGTCACATTCTGCTGTACTGGGTGGGAGTTGGGACTGCAATAAATGCAATTTGGGGAATAATTCAGTCCATAACACCGTCCTATGCCAGCGAACTCACTCCTTCAGATCAGTGCCCATCTGAGGAACATGGACAGGTTCTTATAGCCATTCAATTTCAATTGAGCATTTCTTGTGAGGGAAACATTGTTTCAGAGTCGGGGGTATTATCAAACTGAGTTAGATTTGCTTCTGGCAAATAGGGAGATGAGAAAGAAAGCTAGATTCTGACTCTACCTTATTCTGGCTGAGTCAGTATGGACAAGATCTCCAGCCACCAGTATTGCCATGTGTAAATTGCAGGTCCTAATACATACCTCAAAAAATTGTTGAGAGGACTGAAGGAGAAAGCCATGTTAAATTCCTGGTCTCCAGTAAATGTTCAGTATGTAGTGTTTATTATTCATCTCATCTCCCGCCTGGACTGGGGGCTCAGGGAGCAGGACACACAGTTTTTCATCTCGTGGTTCTGGAGTGTAGCAATGAACAGCAGGGTGCTGTCTGGGAAGTTTTGCTAAAGCAATAGCCCAGACTGATTCGTGAATCCCTATGACCATATCCCAGAGGGACTTTGAGAAATATCTGAGGGGCAACCTTTAAAAGCAGTCTATAAAAAAGACAGAGAGTATTAATGTTAATACGACCTTCATGGGAACCACAGGCTGATGAAGCCCAAGGGTGTCTGAGCTATATTTGGAACATCTGTCTTTCGTGCCACGCAGATCACCCCAGTACAACGGGAAGCACATCAGGTTTATACTGGAATTTGCTGTTACGATCTGCCAATCACTGATTAACCCTTCTTCTGGTAACAGAATTCCACTTTTCCTTTGGGGATGCACCCTCATCCATTTTTAGCCCATGTAGTTTTAGATGGGCAGACCACACCTGCAGCTCCTAGGAATAAGCGCATGGCTCAAGCCTGGCCAATGAGAGTATTACAATCTCCGGCAAACTAGGGTTGCCTCAGAGATTAGCACATGATTCCAGCTGAAAAAAGCAGCAACTCGTGAGCGTATTACTGACACTATCAAGAAAGAATGGGATGGCTGGGTGGCACAGGTAGTTAAGCATCTGACTTTGGCTCAGGTCATGATCCCAGGGTCCCAGGATCAAGTACTGTGTCTGGCTCCCTTCTCAGTAGGAAGCCTTCTTCTCCCTCTACCTGTGGCTCCCCCTGCTTGTGCTCTCTCTCTGACGAATAAATTTTAAAATATTCAAGAAAAAAAAAAAAGAAAGAAGTACTCTCTTTTCACCAGGGTCACTAAACTGGAACTTCTAGTGACTACTTTGCCACTCAGGGAAAGCCTGCCTGAGACCCTGGTTACATTGTTGGAGCACCTGGATCCAGTCTTACCTGAAGCCATTAGTCCTGAACATCTCGGTTATATGAGTCAATAAGTTTTTCTTATTTCTTTTTTTTTTTTCTGCTCATTTCCCCCTCTATACTTCCTGGCAACCACAAGTTTGTTCTTTGTATTTAGGAGTCTGATTTTAGTTTGCTTGTTTTTTAGAGTCACATATAAGTGAAATCATATGGTATTTGTCTTTCTCTGTCTGACATATTTCACTTAGCAGAATACCCACTAGGTCCATTCATATTGTTGCAAATGGCAAGATCTCATTCTTTTTATGACTGAGTAGTATTTGACTTATATGTATACCATATCTTTACCATTCATATATCAATAAACACTTGAGTTGCTTCCATATCTCAGCTATTGTAAATAATGATATAATAAACATAGGAGTGCATATATATTTTTGCATTAGTGATTTTGTTTTCATTGGGTAAATACCCCATATTGGAATTACTGTTTCTTAAATCTATTTTTTTTTTAATTTTCTGAGGAACCTCCATAGACTTTTCCACAATGATTGCACCAATTTACCTTTCTACCAATTTACATTCCCCCAACAGTGCATGAGTGAGCCTTTTCTCCATCCTCACCAACACTTGTTATTTCTTGTCTTTTTGATACTAACCATGCTGACAAGTATGAGGTGATATCTCATTGTGGTTTTGATTTGTATTTCCCTAATGATGAGTGATGCTGAGTATCTTTTCATGTGCCTGTTGGCCATGTGTATGTCTTCTTTGGGAAAATATCTGTTCAGGTTCTCTGTTCATTTTTTAATTGGATTTGGGGGGGGCTGGTGTTATGTTTTATAAGTTCTTTACTTATTTTGGATATTAACCCCTTATCAGATATATCATTTGCAAATATCTTGTCCCATCCAGTAGGTTGCCTTTTTGTTTTGTTGATGGTTTCCTTTCCTTTGTTATGCAAAAGCTTTTTATTTTGATGTAGCCCCAGTAGTTTATTTTTGCTTTTGTTTCCCTTACCTGAGGAGACATTTCCATGAATACCTTGCTAAGCAAGACTGATGTCCAGGAGATTACTGCCTGTGCTTCCTTTTAAGAGTTTTATGGTTTCAGGTCTCACATTCATGTCTCACATTCATATCTTCAATCCATATTGAGTTTATTTTCATATGTGGTATAAGAAAGGGGTCCAGTTTCATTCTTCGCATGTAGATGCCCAGTTTTCCCAGCACCATTTATTCAAGACTGTCTTTTCTCCTTGTATATTCTTGTTTCCTTTGTTGTAGATTAGTTGGCCATATAGATATGAGAAGCTTTCCTTTCTACTTTAATCAGTTTGAGTTGGGTTTCTGTCACTGACCAACCAAAGGTACAGGTAAGGATTAGTTCTCAATGACTTTCCTCCTCTTACAAATCTAATCCTTTATTCAGAGGTATAGAACTAGATGCTACTAAAAATCAGTTCATCAGACAACTGGCATGAGGATAGTCCTTTGGAGTTTGCAAATACCTTCCACATATCCAGGTGTGTGTGTGTGTGTGTGTATGTGTGAAGATAGACTGTGGGGATGAAATAAGAACTGACTTGTAACTACTCCTGCCAGGTGTATCTACATGCTGATTCAGACCCAGCCAGGACACCTGGCTGCAAGACGGCAGCGATTTTGTGCTCCAGACCAGTAGTATACAGCAGCTGTGTTATACCCACTAACAGGCAGATTTGTTAAATATCTGCAGATTATCTGCAAAATTGCAGCTGCTTGTTAAACTGTTGGTAGCTTGAAATTGGCCATGGTGGGAGTATTTATTCCATGAATATCACCAAACATTACAAAACAATAGGGCATAATGCTTGAAGAGTCCATTTACCAGCAAATCATAGGCCCTGGAGTTGGTTTAACAGGTCCCAAAGTGGCCAGTAAGAATGACTGCTTAACAACAACAACAACCCATATCAACATCCCACTTCATAGCACTTTCTCAACCATAATCTCATCCGGTCCCTCTAGCAATGCTCAAAGTAGAAATTATTATTCACATCCTACTGGTAGGGAATCCATGGCCTGAGGGAGTGTCTTCTGTGATCAGGGAGCAGAGCTAAGAAAGAAACTCAGGTCTTTGGGCCCTATGCCTGATGTTGTTTCCCTAATACCTCGGTAGGAGGTGACTGAAATATCAAAACAGGATGTAAACAAGTAATTTGGTCACTGGGTATGGAAAAGCTGTTCCTATAAAAAGAGCTTTTTAACAATGTACTTCTGAGCAGAGGTGGCCAATTAACAAGGCAGTTGCCCAGGGGTTAGCAATAATACTACGTATTTGATCTGCTGAGAAAACACAGCATCACTTCTAATAAATTATATACCTCACATTTGTACAGAAGTTTTTGGTTTATAAAGCCCTTTCAGTTATGTTGCCGCTGTAGATCAACTCCTTTAAAACTGGGGCTCTGTGTGGCAGACTAGTTAATCCAAAACCCACCACCAACACTCTTCTCCTGTAACTGCTTCCACTAAAGAAGTCTGGAAAAACTAAATATTCACTTTTTCAGCCTCCCTTAGAAACCTACAGCCATTTTTAAAAAAAAGAAAAGAAAAGAAAAAGAAAAAAGAAACCTACAGCCATGTAATCTAGTTCTGACTATTGAGACTTACACAGAAGTGTGCTTTCCCAATAAAAATAATTGCCTTTATCCTCTTTCTCTTGCCTTAAACAAAGATATGATATCTGGTGCTGCAGTAGCCATATTGTAACTATGAGGTAACAAGACAAAACACTAAGAAGAGCAGAACAAAATATGAGTCCTTGGTGGCATTATTGAGTCTATACACAGCTGCTTCCTCAGAACCTTTCATTATGTGAGAAAAGTAAACCATTGTTACTTGGGTATTCTATTATCTGCAACGCAAACATTCCTATCATAACTAGCAATTCTGCTTGTATGAATTTATCCAAAAAAATCATCAATAATAGAGAAAAACTAGAGTCTATTCAATAATACGTTGGTGAAATAAATGGTGGGGTGGCCATATAATGTATAACATTCAGTTACTGGAAATTTATATTACAGACAAGGGATTCTTAATGTTGTGTTCTCAAACAGTACCCTTAAATTATACAGAGACATTTTTGTGTGGATGCACATTTGCATTTTTCAGATTTGCATTTTTATCAGATTCTATAAGGTTTCCAAAAACATTTTAGATATCACTATTACAAACTAATATTGATAGACGTAGAAAGATGTTCTCAATAGATTGGAGAAACAGACATTTATAAAATGTTTTGTGCAATAGTCTTCCAAATTAGAAAAATTACATTCATGTTATAAACATAGGTATGTATGGTACTGAGCTAAAAGCTACAGAATATGTACTTAAGTGCCAAAAAAAAAAAAAAAAAACCACTTTATTTATTTCTTTAAACTGAATTTGTCTTAGACTCCTAGCCACATTCCTGCTGGTTGTAGAAAAGTTAATCTTGCAATTCAATGTAACTCAGACACTTCCTGATATAAGGAGGACAGCTCAAGATCCTCCCCACTTCCTGTTCCTTCCTATTTCTTCCATGGACAGATACATTGCTCTGGAATTCAGAGAAGTGGAATCTGGTCTTGTGCTACCCTCTGCTCTTCCCTGGCCTCTGCAGTTCTCTTATCTGGTCCCCATTATCAAGCTCTGGTAACTGCTGCTAATATCTATAGTCCTCTTCTGGCTGTCAGTTGTGAAGTCTATGTACTCCTGGCCTTTTCCCCAATTATTATAAATTTTATTATAGATACTATTACATAATATAATTATTATTTCATTATAAATAAATTTTCCCAATTTATTCTCAGCCTCTTTGGTACCCATTACAGAAGGTCACTGGGGAATTCCTAAATGCTTTCCCTCATCTAAAAGAATGCCTTCATCCCGGCCACCCCTACCCAAGCAAATTTGCCCTTCAAAGTGTCAGGTTTTTTTTTTTTTTTTTTTTTAAGATTTTATTTATTTATTTGACAGAGAGAAATCACAAGTACACTGAGAGGCAGGCAGAGAGAGAGAGAAGGAAGCAGGCTCCCTGCTGAGCAGAGAGCCCGATGCGGGACTCGATCCCAGGATCCTGAGATCATGACCTGAGCCGAAGGCAGCGGCTTAACCCACTGAGCTACCCAGGCACCCCAAAGTGTCAGGTTTGATACAGAGTGACTTCAGTGAATTTACACCCTGGTAAGAGAGGCTCAAGTGCCTCTGTACTTGAATTCTCACTGAACCTATTTAGAATTCCTAATACCCATTTGCAGTCTCAGGGGCGGGCCAGAGCTCTGAGTCCCTCCTCCAAATCTAGGTATTATGTCAGCTCAGCTTTCATCCCTCTAATGCTCATTTTCATCTCCAGATATTCCAACTTATATCTCTTTTTTTGGACCTGCATTTTTCTTCATCTGGGGCTTATCATCCAAACACTTCTCTAAGGTTCTCAGGTTTGCTCTTTTATATATAAAATCAGACTGCTGTAAATCTAGAGATAAACTTTTTTTTTTTTTTTCTGTCAAAAAGTCCTGGCTCTTGTGTATCAAAAGTACTTTGGCTTCCAAATTTCTGTCCCTGCTGTACATTTCAAATCACCTTAGGAGTAACCAAGAATTAGGCCTTTTTTTTTCTCATTTATTTTCCCTCCTGGGTAATGCCCAGAAAATGCTTGAATAATGAGCATAGAACATGAAAGTGCAGGTCTATATATCCTGTAGCATGTGTGTTAGGAGGCAGCATGTGTTAGGAGAGAACAACCTCTTAATAATTCAAAATAGTTTTCTGGGAGTGTGTGGGTGGCTCAGTAGTGGGTCAAGCATCTGACTCTTCACCTCAGCTCAGGTCTTGATCTCAGGATCATGCGTTCAAGCCTTGTACCGGGCTCCACAATGGGTGTGGAGCCTACTTTAAAACAAAACAGAACAAAAGTTTTCTGACCCGTTTGCATGAGAAAATATCTAACAAGATGCAGGCTGGGGTGTTACCAGTTATGATCTCTGGGTGATGGGAGTATATTAATGTAACAGTTATGATAGAAGTTACAGAGAGCCCAACTAACAGTGGCTTAAAATAACAAGGGTTTATTCTTCTCACAAAATAAGAAATCTGGAGGGAGGTGGATGCTGGCTGGCATTGGTTCAGCAATACAACATTGTCAGGGCTAGCATCTGTACAGTTCTCTTGGCCTTGTGGTCTCAAGATGGTTGTAACTCACACATTACACTCCATATTCAAGGAAGTCAGATGGCACAAACCTCATCTGTTCATTTGAGCTAGAAAAGCAACAGCTTGACACTTTTGTCTCTTTGGCCAGAACTGGGTTACATGGCTACCTCAGGTTTGAGGGAAGCTGAAAAAACTAGGGGGCAGGTTGGCGTCAGGTTAGCCAGCCCATGGTGCCTACCACAAAGAGTATTTTCACAATTTTTAACGCTTGCTTCTTTGTGTTTTCCAATTTTTCCACTATTGACAAATAGTGTTTATAATAAGTGCTATCTGTAACTAAATATAAAAAAAATAATGCTTAGAAATCAAATGCACTGCCTCATTTGATCCTCCCAATGCCTTGTCCTGACAATCTGACCCTTGTTTTAAGAGAACATAAAGCTCAGAAGTAAAATGACTCTTCCAAGGACATATGGCAAATTTTTGATAACACTGAACAAAGAATGCAGCTACCCAGACTTCAAGTCCTCTCATTTTTGCACTAAACCAACTTGCTATTAAACATCAGGGGCTTTATAAATGCATCTTCACAGTTATACTGACAAAGAGGCAAGTGAAGGTTAATTAAGCACAACACAAAAGACCCATTGGCCATGTTTCAAGCAACACTGGGTGGAGCTCCCATTAAGCCTGTACTGCCCATGCCTCTTGACTTCCATCCTTCCCTCCCTTCCCTCTGCCCTCCCTCTCACACTTTCTGCCCAGCCTTTCCCACCTGCCACCTCCAGGAAAATGTCAGTCAGTGGAAAGAGCTCCAGCGTTGCCTTCAGCTACATCTGAGTCTGATTCCTGATTCCTCTCCTTAGAATCCATGATACCCTGAGCAAGTTACTTCAGCATTCTGGGTCTCAAGTTCTTTATCTTTTAAATGAAAATAGTTATCCCATAGAGCTAATTTAGTAATTTTATGAAACAGCATGAATGAAATCTTCTTATGTGGTATCCGATGCTTAGTATATGCTCAGTTAATCACAAGAATAGTAATTCTTGCCATAACACAGAAGCTCAACCACTTTGGAAATTTTGACCTTGCATTATTAGGAACTAGGGTAAGCATGAGCCAGAGGAGAAAGGCATTGACTACTCTCTGTTAACAAAGCAGTCACTGGTACAGTACCATTTAGACTTAAAGCAAATGAATTTAGGAGCAGATTTTGAGAACTCAATCAGTTTGCTACATAAATCTCTTAGTATTGTAGAGTTTTGAGCACAAATAGTGGAAATCATGGCTCAAACATTTATCAGCTTTGTGTCAAGTTACCTGACGTCTCTGTGTCACCGTTTGCTTGGGATAATAACAGTACTTAACCTTACAGGGCTGTTGTGAGAAGTCAGTGAATTAATATATGTAAAGCACCTAGAACAGTGCCTGACACACTAAAGTGTTATATAACTCAAAAAAGAAAAAAAAAGTGTTACATAAGTCTTTGCTATTAATATTATTGTCATATTGTAGTGAACACCTGCTACATGTCCCTACATGTCCAGGGTTATGAAGCCAGGATTTACACTCAGCACTGATTCTGAATCAGCTCTTCTAACCACTCATCAGCCTTTTAGGGAGGAGGGTTCAGATGCATAGCAGGCTTTTTGTTTTGCTGAACAGAGATGTGAGTTTGAACCCAGAGCTGTTTTGCTTGGACAACAGAGCGATTATTGCCAAGAGGAATATTTGTTTGCATTCTTAACACCCAACAACATTCAGCCTCTTCACTAAATTCCTTTACCAAATATTTGAAGAATAACGGTTTGAAGGAATGCCAAATTATTAGCCTGCCTAGGATAGACAGTACTTGTACTCACCATTATCTGACCTTGTTTTTCACAAGAAGATTACGCTATTCGGCCTTCTTGCAACTCTATGGGACTACATGTTTAGTTCTGGATAGCAGGCCCTAGGTATAGGCCACATGTGTCACTTCTAGGCCTAAGCACCTACCAGCAGATACGAGTTCTCATTGCTTCTCTCTTCCCCCTGCCATGATGAATGCAGAGGCCTTATGTTGAGATAATGAAGCCACAAAACCAAAGTGGCCCAACCCAGTGAGTGTAGGCACATGGAAGACACAGTTCTAGGGGTCGGATGGAGTCTCAGTGGACTTGGACCAATCAAGAAATAAATTTTTCATAATAGCCCAGGAGTAAAACAACACAAATGTCCATCGATGGATAAGTGAGTAAATTAAAAGCAGTCTATCCATACAAAAACAACTGATATACATTATAAGGTGGAAAACAGGTCAGACACAGAAGACCACATATTGTAGGATTCCATTTATATGAAATGTCCAGAATAGATAAATCCACAGAGACAGAAAATAGATTAGTGGTTGCCAGGGCCTGGGTTGGGAGAGGGAAGAGGGAGCGACTGTTAATGGGTGGAGAGTTTCTTTTTGAGGTGATAAAATGTTCTAAAATTAGATAGTGGTGACAGTGGCACAACTCTGTGAACAGACTAAAAGCCATTAATTGTGCACTCTAAATGGGTGAATTTTACAGTGTATGAATTTTATCTCAATATAGCTGTTAAAAAGAAATGTTGTCGCATTCAAACACAGAGATTCATGGCTAATTTGTTACTACTAAAGCCTAATCTGGTTCAGCGCAGATAAAACGCTGTCCAAGGTGCCCACAGGTGTGTCCTCAGCTTTGGCCACACTTAAGTATGAATAAAGTAGCACGGGAGCATAGAGTAGGGGTCAAGTAACTCCAGCTGCATAGTACTGACAACATCCAAGCTCTGTATTTAATAATGAGTAAAATAGTCCTCTCCTCCCCCAAAATGGATGATGGATAGGTAGATAGATGATTGGTGGGTGTGTGGGTGTGTGGATGGATGGGTGGATAGAGCATGAGTCACTAATGGTAAGACATGGACTCACTGAAAGAAGTAGTGAGAAAACAATACATAGGCTGGGAGATACAGATCATCAAAGGGTCTTCAATTCTTGGCCAAGGTTTTGGGACTGGATCCAATCAGAGGGTTGTTTTTTTTTTTTTTTTTTTTTTACAGAGTGTTAGACTGGGACTATTTGTATTTTAGATCATTCTGGTGGCAGGGCAGACACTGGCTTCCTGTCAGTGAAACCCTGGGTCAGAAGCTGACAGCTTGAGTCTGTAGGTCCCACGAACACATCCTGCTGCTGGGCCTTCAGGCATGCTGGTGCCTCTGCCTGGGACACTGTCCCCCTCACCTCTTTGCCTGGTAACTCCTGCTCATCCTTCAAGCCTCAGCATCAAAGCTACTTCCTTCAGGAAGCTGTCTTGGCTCCACAGACTAGATTAGAGTACCTTATTTTCCACTTTTAGAGTGTGTGGTCCTTCCACACTTGTCTCAGTTGTATTTAATGACCATCTGTAGGATTACTTCAAGACTCTTTGTCTCCCTCACTGAACTCTAAGCTCCAATCAGCGGCCCTTGCCTTCCTCACAGCTGCATCCCCACTGCCCAGTACAGTGCCTGGCAAACAGTAGGTGTTCAATAAATACCTGGTGACCAGGTGAGGGGGTTCAGGAATTGGTAGGTAAATCTGAAATTCTAATAGTCTACTTGAAGGCAAAATTTCTTCTTCTTGACGGAGAAGAAAAGCATGAATTGAACTTCACATGATGGCAGGAAGTGATGAAGAGTTCAGACTTTAAAGCCAGCCTGACTCAACTGTGCCCCAGCTGTGCAATTTAGAGCAAGTCACTTTCCTTCTCTGAAACTCAGTTTCTTTCTCTGTACAATGCAGACAATATTTATCTCATGCAATCAGAATGTTCACAAAGCAGCTAGCACTGCCTCACACAATAGTAAACCCTTGATAACTGACAATAATAAATAACAACAAAAATAGAGCTTTGTTTTCTTAGTCCTGACAATACTCCATTGAGGATTAGGAGTCTGTATTTCCCAAGCTTGCCTAGTTATAAGAATCACCTGGAGGGAGCACTAGGCATTCATATAAATTCAGAGAGTCTTGCCCAGATTCAGTGGGACTGCTGTGAGGTCTAATGAATTTGTATTTTCTTTAAAAAAAAAATTGTAGTTATTTATTTGTCAGACAGAGAGAGTGCACAAGCAGGGGGAGCGGCAGGCAGAGGGAGAAGCAGATTCCCCACTGAGCAAGGGGCCAAATGTGGGGCTTGATCCTAGGACCCTGGGATCATAAACTGAACCGAAGGTGGATGCTTAACCAACTGAGCCAACCCAGGTGTCCCAAATCTGTATTTTCATCACACACTCCAGGTGACTCTTCTGAGTAGGTAAGTTTGAGAAACACTACAGGTGTTATTACAACCTCTACTTTACTGATAATGATGAAGGAGCGAGAGGCTGGCTGAGGACAAAGCAAAAGCTGGCACATTGCACCCCTCTCCACCCGCTCCCCTCAGTAATACGCGTCACATTCCTCAGGCACCCCTGACTACCCTAGAAGGAAAACAAATAGTTAACTTGCAGAGATCACAATCCTGCAAGGCAGGAGTCTCCCTTGGTTTACAAATGTCTTTGAGATTTATAACAAAGAAGTTACCTTATCAATAGCCCAATTTCCAAAGGCACATAACTCAGTTCCTCAAGCCACCCTCCCCTCCATAAAAATGTCACCCTCCCCTCCATAAAAACTGAAGGAGGCTGAGGCAGAAGGAAAAGTAAATAAAGTTATATTTCTTCTAAACCCAAATCTCACTAACAAGGACACTTGATAGGAGAAATGTGAAACTTTATCTCTAGATCTCCAAGATAGTGTTGAGAATCATTCCCAAGCATATGGCCCACTGATAGACATCTAAAGGGTCTCACAAGAAGATTTTTACTACTAGTAATGAATAACCTTTCTCCCAACAATAGCTAGCCCCTCAAGGTCCTGGAGACCTTGCTTCCAAAATTCCTTAGAGACTAACATCACCCTCTTTGTCCTCACCTACCCAACTCCTGTGTATATAATCAGCCACTCCTCAGGATAACAGGGCAGCAGCTCCTTCTGCCCACGGGTCCTGTCCCTGTGCTTTAATAAACCACCATTTTGCACCAAAGACGTCTTAAGAATTCTTTCTTAGCCGTCAGCTCTGAACCTCACCCCATTGAACCTCACCTAGGTTCAAGAACTTCATCAACAAGAAGATTTTTACTACTAGTAATGAATAACCTTTCTCTCAACAATAGCTAGCCCCTCAAGGTCCTGGAGACCTTGCTTCCAAAATTCCTTAGAGACTAACATCACCCTCTTTGTCCTCACCTACCCAACTCCTGTGTATATAATCAGCCACTTCCCAGGATAACAGGGCAGCAGCTCCTTCTGCCCACTGGTCCTGTCCCTGTGCTTTAATAAACCACCATTTTGCACCAAAGATGTCTCAAGAATTCTTTCTTGGTCATCGGCTCTGGACCTCAGCCCACCGAACCTCACCTAGGTTCAAGAACTTCATCAATAAGGAGAGCAAGTCTTCCCTCTGTGCTTCCCCCATGTACTTTAGTGTACAGAAGAATCACGTGGGGATTCCGATTCAGTAGGTCTAGGGTGAGGCCTCAAGTGCCCCAAGTTTTAGCATCTTTTTTTTTTTTTTAAAGATGTTTATTTATTTGACAGAGAGAGAGAGATCACAAGTAGGCAGAGAGGCTGGCAGAGGGGGAGGGGGAAGCAGGCTCCCTGTTTAGCAGAGAGCCCAAAGCAGGGCTCAATCCCAAAACCCTGAGATTATGACCTGAGCCAAAGGCAAAGGCTTAACCCACTGAGCCACCCAAGCACCCCAAGTTTTACCATCTTTGCAGGTAGAAGTGACACAGTTGGTCTGAGGACCATACCAAGTAGAAGGCGAGAGCCTGGGGAATCAGCTTACTGGTCCCCAGAGCTACATATTGGGGTTAGCTAAAAATGATTATGCCTGGATTCTGCCCCCCTCCTTCCCCACAGATTCTGATGCAATTAGTAGGGCCTGGGCATTGGAATTTTCAAAACCTACATGGATGATTCTACTAAACAGCAAAGTTTGAGAACAACCAGTTTAGGTAAAAGCCATATAGTTCAAATTCACAGAGCTAATAAATGGCCAGGTCAAGATGTGACCCCACAGTCAAGGATCTTTTGAGAAGAGAATACATAATGGTAATGGATATCATTACTAATATTATTATTATTTGAGGGGGGAGTCCCAGAAATAAGGCACAAAGAGGTAGCCTAGGCTGGGCCCAAATCTTCCACCTGCAACCACAAAGTGAGCCAGACCACCAGTACAAGCAGGATATAGTTTAGGAGACAGACGCCTGCTCTTACTCTGCCAGCTGTGGGCAGACAAAAGCAGACTGACGTGGATGTATGCCACTTCTCTCTCCCTCTGGCAAGCCTCCCAATGGCGCAAGCAGCTACAGAGGCCTGAAGTCACCTCACACCCACGCTTACAGCTTTTTGAAGATGGAGACAAAAGCCAGACTGCCCTAGCCGTGAGACGAGAGACGCATGATTGGACAACCTTGAGAAAATTGTAGCAGCCCCTAACTCAATTTCTTGCCAATTATCCTGGCAAAATGTCTCCAAGGAACAGACATCCCCGGCCTGATTAGCTAAGATACCAGACCACTGGAGACAGACAAACATTTTAACAGTAAAATTCATTTGGAAGATTCAAAACAGAGAAGAAAACTGGCTATAATTTCAGAAGCCACAAGAGTTATCACTTGACATGAATAATAAAACTAAAAGCTGTCCTTTTCTGAGGGTCTGCCACGTGCCAGACCCCATGCTAAGTATTCTCCACACGTTATCTCTTTTAATCCTCACCACCTGATGAAGTCCGTGTTCTTGGCCCTTATGAACCGGTGAAGGGATTCAAGTTCACCAGCTCCCAAGGTCATAGAGCTAGTAAGTGGCAGAGCTGAGGTTTGAACCTCACTCTAAGTTTTCCTTCTCACTCTGTGTAGCTGAGCCTCATAGATCACTGCCTACTTTGGCCTTTAAACAAAGAAAGAAATATTCTTCCAACTAAGCAGTGTAATAATTATCCCCACTGAGCTAATGAGACAAAGAGCCCAGCTGTTCTCTGTACCCACATCCATCTCTCCAAGTGCCTGCCCTCCAGCGAGGAGAGTGACTGATTTTGAGATGGCTGAAAGTCCCCAAAGAGAGGAACAAATGAATATAAGGCTCAGCTTTGAAGGGCACCAGCTCCAGAGAAAGTGAGGTCGCTCGGAGCTGCTTGTCTTTGGTTTTTCATCAGAGCTTTCTGCTGTTTTAATTTGCCCTGGGGATCTGGAAAGACAAGCTCTGTTCTAAAGGCTTCAAGCAGAAACCACTACAGGTGTGGTCATTTAATTTCCTATCTTAGGAAAAGTTAAAAAAAAAAAGCAGGTGACATTTTGAACCAGCTGGCAGGTTTGGGTTCCAAAGAGCAGGATTGTTCCTAGTTCTTATTTGATGTCTCCACCCCAGGGCACACTGTGGTTCTCTGTCCTCTACCAAGGTGATTCCCAGGATACAGTGTTATCTACCACCCAGCTGATCTCTGAAGCCCAAAACCCTTTCACAGAAGGACAAAAGCTTTCCTTCCATAATTACAGATAAAGCCTTAAGGGATAGCAGAAAGAGCAGAAAGACAGACAAGGTGAGGCCTTTTCCAACCTCTGAGTCGGCAAAGACCTAAGAATCATAAAGTGTGCCTTTCGCAACTCACAACTAAGAATGTCTTAGCAAAAGAAGCTAAGGAAAAGGCTGGGAACAATCTTCAGTTTTAGACTTTTAGTTCACTAACAAAGTAGTGAGCAAAGGATTTGAATTGCCTTTTTTTTTTTTTAACTTGCAAATTAATGAGGAAACCTCTTCCCTCAAATTCAGAGCCAACAGACAAACAAGTGAGTAATTGGAATCCATGGTGGATTTCAAGCTCTTTTGTTGGCTTGAATGCATGTCAGTTGGGAAACTCTTCAGCTAGCAAGCATACAAGCAAATAGTTTGGGAGACCATCTTGGTGGGTTTTTTTTTTTTTGTTTGTTTGTTTGTTTTTTGTTTTGTTTTGTTTTATCATTCTGGCTTCCAAACCTAGACACTAACCTCTTCCCAGTTCCTTCCCCAGCTATCAAGTGTAACCTTTGCTTCTCACCAGCTTAGTTTGCAAATGGGTCACATAATAGGAATAATAATAATAGCCAGTCTTCAGAGAATGCTTACAATTTACCAGAGATGGTTTTAAGGGTTTTATTAGAAAGTACTATTTTCATTCCAATGGACTTGCGAAAAAACTGAGACATTGGTACTGGTAACTTCTCCAAGGACACAGACAGTAAGAGGCCAAGTCAGGACTTGAACCCAACCCATCTGATTCCAGAGCCCACACTCTTTTAAAGTTTTCATTGTAAACATTTTACAGAAGGATAACAGAAATGAGGAGAGTGCGTGAGTCATATGGGTACAGCCTCAAGAACTTTCACTGGGTGAATATTGCCCATTAGCAATACTCAGATCGAGAGACGTAGCACAGAAGTGTCCTCCTGCTCAGTTGTAGCTGCTAAACCCCACCCCAGCTAACTTCTACCCAATTTCCTACAATCTAACATCCTACTGTCTTTGCCCTTGTTTGAACTTTATATGAATCTAATCATATAGCATGTACCCTTTTGCGTGTAGCTTTTTTCATTCCTTTGCTTTCAAAGAATGTCGTTAAGTAATGATAATGCAGATGGCTCTCTATCCCATTCTTTTGGCTTATCCTTGGGCCAGTACCACACTGTCTTAATGATTATAAGCTTTATGTTGTATCTTCACATCTGATAGTGGCATAAAGCTCTAGTAATTAAGACAACTTTGTTCTTCAGGATTGCTTTGACAATTCCTCTTTGCCAAGTTTGTTGATCTTCCCAAAATACCTGTTGGGATTTTTTAAAAATTGAGATTGCACTAAAATTATGACTAAATGTAGTGAGAATTATCATGTTGACAATAGTGAGTCTTTCAAGTGAAATATCTTTTTTTTTTAGTTCTTTAATTTCTCTCAATAATGTTTTTCAGGTTTGGTGTATTTTTAGCCCTTATACAACTTTCATTCAACTTACTCCTAGATAGTCGATGCCTTGTACGCCATTATAAATAGATTTTTTTTTAATTTCATTGTCAATTTGTTTGTTGCTAGTATTTAGAAGTAAGATTTTTTAATAAACTGTGTCGAGGGCAGATGCTCCAGGGACCCGGAGATCCGACAACCGCAGAGCTTTGCAAAATGGCGCCTGGCGATTTGCCAGAAGGTGTGTCTAGAGTGACTGATTGTAAACAGGAAGTACTACCTATTGGCTGTTGAACTATTGCTATGCTGTGGGTACTTGGTAACAAGCTTAAGATTGGTGGATGCATATCGCTGTCTATGCTGATTGGCTTAGCCCCCCTATATAAGCGATGGCCATATGAAATAAAGGGCCTTTTTTAAAACCCAACCGGACAGAGGGTCGTTATTATCGCTGCTGGATGGCGATAAAACTGGTCTTATGGCCAGTGACCTTGCTAAATTCATGTATTAATGTAATCATTTTTGTGTAGATTCTTTTGGATTTTTTTATACACACGATCATAATATCTAGAAGTGATGATGTATTTGTTGCTTCCTTTCCAATAACTATGCCTCTCGTCAATCTTTCTTGCTTCAGAGCTCATTCATAAGTACAACGGTATAATCCAAATTGCTATACAGAACACCAGAGCTCTCTGTGGAACAGACTTCCCTCCCAACTCCAACATTTCTGGGATCCCACAGCTTGTATTCTTTATGTGTATTTACTTATCAAATTACAAGTGCTTTCCACCCCAAAGAACAGAAAACCTGATCTTTGTGGCATAAATGAATAGAAGGGTGTTCCATTTTGTTTTGTCTTACTTTGTTTTGCCGGAGTCACCTAATGAGGAGTCTAAATAAATGGCTGCTGCAGCTCCAGCCATCAAATCCACATTCGTGCAGGAAAAAAAAGAAAGGAGGCCATGCTGATACCCTGATGGTTCCAATAATGGAACTGGCGCCTATGTCACATGTCATTTCAACTTCAAGAGAGATGGGGAAAGAGGGGGGCGTACTATTGTGATAATTGACTTAGACCAAATCCATAATTTGGGCCAGACACATTGCCTCTTTGAACAAGATGGTAATTCAGTTATCAAAGAAGAGGGAATGGTATTGGGTGGACAACTTGTCGTGTCTACAACTCAAATAGACTTACCTCCACCAGGACAGGCTTCTGCCTGCTCTCTTATACCCACTGAATATCCCTGTGTCCCCTCTGGACACCATCTTCTGCCACAGCTGAAGCTTGGTCAGTTGTGGCAAACTTCCCTATGAGGTAGCCAGCAAGTGAAGTCAATGCTTTCCACCTCTTTTCATGCTACCCTCTGTTAGAGATGTCAGAATAATGCTGTCTGTGCTCAAAACATCATAGAATTTTTAGTAAAATAAAACACTTAAAATCCTCTCCTTTGCAAAGACCTCAACATAAGTGTCTGGATCTGAACCCAAAACCAAGGGAAAACCACCACTCTGGGCACATGGCCCTACCTGGAGACCATAATATAGTAGTGAGTCAAGCTCATTATGCTAGGTGCCTTCTCTCCTTAGGATAAGTTCCTTCCCAGGAGGCACTGGGATGCTAGTGAGCCAGAATTCTCATCTGAATCCCCACTCAGTCTTGAGCTGGGACCCTGGCTGCACACACAAGGAAGCTTAAAACTAGGAAACCATTTTGGTTTTGACCATATTTCAGCTTGGATGATAAAGCAGTTTTGATTTTTTTTTTTTTTTTTTTTTTTTTTTTTTTTTTTAGCTAGCTGGCAAATCAAGAAACCTGGAGTCTAAACCCAATCCTGGCACTACTTGGCAAATTTAATCTTATGCAATTTCATTCCCCTCTCTGGGCTTCAGTTTCCCCATCTGAAAACATAAAAGAAGTTGGACCAGATAGATTCTCATGTTCAGCTCAGCTCAACTCTTTTTAGAACACACTCCCGCAAGAATGTGCTAAAGAAATGTCCCTGTGGGCCCTCAGTATTTGTCAGCTTATACCCCGAGTACCCTAGGAAGCAGTCCTAATATTATCCCCATATTAAAGATGAGGCTAATTGTGAGTCACCACAGTAAGGCAACTTGCCAATGATGGTACAGCTAGTAAGCAGCAGATTGGCATTTGAACCTGGATCTGTCTGACTCCATCCCAACCTCTAGATCACATAATGTGACCTCTACCAATACTGGTCCCATATTCTCTGAGCATAAAGTCTTGGGAACCACTGTGCAAAACCTTGGCTGCAGCAAAGATATTCTTGCTTCTGGGTGAGTTGAAACAGCTCCCAGGTGAGGGGGAGGGCTGTCATCCACCTACCCATTCTTCCTTTGCATTGTCTGCCTACATGATTACAATTTTCTGTTAAACTTTCAGCTTTCATCTGCTTTCCCCTACCATGCACGTCTTATTTCATGATTTCAATATAAATGATTTCCTGAGAATTGTCATTCCCTAGCCTGCTCAGCCTGCTATAGAAATCAGATTGCACAAATCCACAGCTAAGTTGAATAGAGGAAGTAAACATATGTTTAGCTCCAAGGATCCAGAAAAGATAGCAAGCAGTCCACCACACTTGCCATCTGTGTCATTCACTCAGTGATACATCTTAGGGCCTGCCACTTCTGCATGTGTACATTCTCTTCCCTTAGTTTCCACGGGAAACTACATACACATACCAACAACTCTACCTTGGAAACTTTTTGTGAGAATTTATGTTGTATTGGTTGAACTGTCTCAGTTTTTCCAAAAGCAATCAACTTTTAGGAGGACAAAAAGAAAAAAAAAAGGCAAATGGGAGTATTCAGATTACTAACCATTCTCCAAAGCAAAGGCATCCAGAATTTCAAACTTGAACTCTGCCCCAGTTCTTACTTAACTGCTGCAGGTTCCTAAGGGAGATTTGCAGAAATCTAAGCAATACAGACTTCTTTTTTTTTTTTTAAGATTTTGTTTATTTATCTGACAGAGAGAGAGATCACAAGTAGGCAGAGGCAGGCAGAGATGGGGAGGAAGCAGGCTCCCTACTGAGCAGAGAGCCAGGACCCTGGGATCACGACCTGAGCTGAAGGCAGAGGCCCTAACCTACTGCGCCACCCAGGCGCCCCAGCAATGCAGACTTCTTATGTTGTTGTCTGCTTGGTAGTCCACACTGGAGCAGAAAAGACTCCTATTGCCCTTCTCAGCAAAGCTCTCAGCCAGTGCTTTGGTGAAGAACGATTTTTTTTCCTTCAATCTGTCTTGGACTGATAATTTCATAAAATGTAATAAAAGTGAATTACTAGAAAAAATAAGAAAAAAAGATATTCAAAATAAAAGCCTGAATGTTTTATAATTAGATTCAATAGATTCAATAAATTCAATAGATTTGATTAGATTCAATAAAATTACTCTGTCAAATGGCTATAAAAATTTTTAAACATGTACTCTCAATTCTGCTCTTACTTTGTCACAGACCAGTTTCTAACAGCTTAAAGATCAGCTGTTCTTGAGCCACACTTTGTCAGGTCACAGGGTGGCAGCTATGTGGCGGATGTGCCTCCAGTTACCTCTCCTGCAACCACACCAGGCATTGCTAATTGATCACAACACTCATTCTTGAATGCAGCCCCAGATTCCTTCTCAACACATTCATCCACTCCCCAAATCAGATTGAGTATGGAAAGTGAGAACTGATGGCTCTTCCTATTCCCTCTTTCCAGCCCACACTCTGATCCAGCTCTTCTGACTCTGTGCAGAGCTGCTGTGCTGAGCCATCTACTCTAGGTAGCCCTCTTTTCCACTCTACCAAACATGGATAGGTCTTCCAAGGGTTTAGAGCCTGCCTGCTTGGGACACAGCCCCAGCACTGGATTCATTGAAGGGAAGAAATAGAAATGGGATTCTGAAATTTCAAGGAAAGAAATAGTCAAGAGAATTCTTCCCCCACCCCACCAGCCAGTTTTATTTATGATCTCTTTACACCCCCACCCCAGAAGCGTTTATTAATCACGTGCTTTGAATCTTTTACTAGAGACACCATCTGTGGAACAATGTATCTGACACTATTTTAGGTGATTATTTTTGTTATCTCAATCCATCATAAAACACCCCTATGAAACAGCCATTATTATATCCCCATTTTAACATAGTATGAAACTCAGGGAGAGTGACAAAGTCATGCAGCTGTAAGTGATAGAGCTTAGGTCAAAGATCTGTCACATTCCAAGGTCTGGTTTTAGATTTCTTTAGTCTCACCTCCAACCAGACCCAGCTTTGGAGTAGGGGAAGACACGCTTGAGCTCCCTCTAGAGGTGACACTATGCAACCCACGGTTTTCCCTAAGTGGTACGAGGACAGTCAGCACTTCCCCTCCACACCCCTAGATGGCACTAGAGGGCAGACCAAGGCTCGACTCCAAATTCCACATTCTACCTCAAAGATCGTATATTGATGTGTATGGAGGAACTACAATGTCCGCTCCGAGTCGGTGGGTGTTGCTAAAGCAGTTGATTAGACATTATTCTTTTGCTTCTGTGGCTTCTGGAGTCTTGACATTTTAAAGTGAGAGGCTACTGAGTGTCCACCCAAAAAAAGTGATGGAATGATTCAGTATTTTATCAAAAGCATTAGCTGGAGAATTCACCCATCTGGCCTCAGCAATCTGGCCTCCTAGACAACTGAGGAAATAAATAAAGCCAAATAAAAAAAATGAGAATAACAACTGCTACTATTTATTGAGCTCCATATGCTGAGCACGGTGATAAACATATATACACATATATACATATATATATATATATACACATATACATATATATATACTCCTAAGTATATATATTCCTAAAATCCAAACAACATTCCTTTGCATTTCTTCAGTGAAGGGAAAATTTTCATACTTTAGGAAAGTGATTTTTCACAAGACCCTAAAGTCATTTGTTATAGAAGTAGATGAATTAGGTGGGTGATGAAAATGAATCATGCCTATATTTGCTCCAAATGAAGTGATGCTTAGGGAATAATAAGATCAATTTCTTGGGGTGCCTGGATGGTTTGGGGGGTTAAGCCTCTGCCTTTGGCTCAGGTCATGATCTCGGGGTCTTGGGATTGAGCCCTGCGTTGGGCTCTCTGCTCAGGAGGGAGCCTGTATCCCTCCTCTTTCTCTGTCTGCTGCTCTGCCTACTTGTGATCTCTCTCTCTCTGTCAAATAAATAAATAAAACCTTAAAGGGCACGTGGGTGGCGCAGTGGGTTAAACCTCTGCCTTCGGCTCAGGTCATGATCTCCCGGTCCTGGGATCGAGTCCCACATTGGGCTCTCTGCTCAGTGGGGAACCTGCTTCCCCCTCCCCTGCCTGCCTCTCTGCCTACTTGTGATCTCTCTGTGTCAAATAAATAAATAAAATATTTTTAAAAAATAAATAAAACCTTAAAAAATCAATTTCTTCTATGTCTCAGAAACTAGCTATTTAGACTGCTGCACAGGGGGTCATGGAAGATTCTGAACAGTGGCAGCCCTCCAAAAGAATATTTGTAGTCAAGGTAACAGGTCCCCCCCCCCTTTTTTTAAAGCAGCATTTGTTTTCTAAATTGCAAAGGCCATTTATCTCTACTGCAGAAAGTAGAAAATAGAAAAAAAAAGTCATCTGTGATTTCCTGTCATTGTTTTGTCGTTTCCAATTTTGTTGCTATTAAAATTATGATGCAGTGAATATTTTCATGTTCATGTTTTTTTTTTTTTTTTTTGCACATCTCTGACTATTTCCTTAGTACAAATTTCTAGTGGTGGAATTTCTGGATGAAAGAGTAGATATATTTTTAAAACTTTCAAAATTCATTGCCAAGTTGGTAAGTGAACAATGTTATCTTATTTTAAGGTGAGTGTTCTGACTATTAATAAGATGGAAATTTTTATGGGTTTGTTTCTTATTTGTATTTGTTCTTTTGTGGGTTGTCTATTCATAACTTTTGGTTATTTTCATATTGAAGTATTTATCCTTATCTTTTTTTTTTTTTTTTTTTTTGACAGAGAGAGACCACAAGTAGGCAGAGAAGCAGGCAGAGGGAGAGGGAAGCAGGCTCCCTGCTGAGCAAGGAGCCCAATGTGGGGCCCGATCCCAGGACCCTGGGATCATGACCTGAGCTGAAGGCAGCCACTCAACTGACTGAGCCACCCAGGCACCCCAATCCTTATCTTTTCTGTAGGCATGCTTATATAGTAAGAAAACCCACCTTTTGTATGTCCTATACTTTGCTTTCTCTAATTTGTCCCTTGCCTTTCAATCTTTAATAATTTTCTCAATTATATTTTTTTTTACTTCATGTAGTCAGATATGTAGATCATTTTCTAAATGGTATCTGTCTTTGCTTGCATACTTTGAGAGGATTTTCCTACATGAGATAAATATTCATTAAGGCAACTGCTTTGCAGGGAACATGATTTTGGATGTATATTCACTGGAATATTGTTCTTAAAGTCTCTGTGCTGTATAGTCACACTTTTTAATTTAATCATTCAGTCATTTTTCTTTTCCTTTTTTTAAAGATTTTATTTACTTATTTGACAGACAGAGATCACAAGTAGGTGGAGAGACAGGCAGAGAAGAGAGAAGTGGGGAAGCAGGCTCCTGCTGAGCAGAGAGCCTGATGCAGGACTCGATCTCAGGTCCCTGAGATCATGACCTGAGCCAAAGGTAGAGGCTTTAACCCACTGAGCCATCCAGGCACCCCATTCAGTCATTTCTCTTAACCACCATCAGATAAGTACCTTCACTTGCCAGGCTCTGTGACCAAGTATTGGGGGTGCTGTGAGGAATATTTCAGGAGCTCAGAAATCACCCTGACCCCACTCCACTTTGGCCAAAGTCAAACTGACAACCCAGGAAGCAGCAGGAAGAAAAAAATGGGGTCGCTCTCCTTGACTTCCTCCTTCTTCTTGATCTTGGTGTGTCCCTAACTCTCAGTGCTTCCTGGAGTTCTAGTCTGGGTCTTCTTTTCCTCTCACTCCCACAAGGTCCCTGGAGGATCACCTCCAATGACTGTGGGGGATAAGGACCCCCCATATCACCCTCCCAAGCATCAGAGCTCTGTAATGCTACCTTCATCAACACCCGTGGACATCTCAGACTCAACATATCCTAAATGGAGCTCATCATCTTACCCACAAACCTCACCTCTCTCGTTCAGCTCAGTAAATGGCTCCAGTATCCACCCAAAGGTCAAACCAGCAACCTGGGGCCACCCTTCATTCCTAGCCTCTGTCATCTCTGTTACCTGATCTATCACCAAATCCTAACGGTTCTACCTCCCTATATAGTTCATCTCTGTCCCCTTCTTTACAAACCCACTACCACGACCTTACTCCAGCCCCTCTTGTCTCACACCTGGGTAACTGCTCAGCCTCCTCACCAATCTCCATGCTTCCTGTCTGGTCCACTTCCAACCCATCTTCCACACAGTAGCCACAGTGATCATTCTAAAGAAGAGTTCTGGACATATCACATCCTCCTCCAATTGGTCCTCACTAGCCTCAGGATGAAGTCCATGCTCATCATAGCCTCCCCTACAAGACCTCTTCTGATGTGGTCCTGCCAGTCTCTCTAAATCGATCTGTTATGTTCCCTTTTCATTCCAACCATATAAATTGTTCATAGATCCCTGAATGTACCAAGGAAGAGAAAGCCTCTAGGGGTTTTCAAATGCTATTTCCTTGGCTTGGAACTTTGTATTCCCACATCTTCACCTGGCTAACTTCCATTTTTCCACAGGGCTCCAGTTTAGATATTACTTTCTCCAGGAAGCCTTAAGTGAAATTCACCCCCATGTCCAATGACTTGATTAAGTACCCCCTCCTCTCTGTTTACAGTCTCCCTTCTTACTTATCTTAAATACTGTACCATAACTGCCTGTTAACTTGTTTTTCTTTCTGTCTAGACTGTGGCAAGACATCATGAGTTATATATTGCATGACTCACAAGATACAATGATGTAAAGAGTGCCTCTAAGTTATGCAGTATACATCCTACACAACTGTATCTGGAAACCTGGCATGTGATCCATGTGATCCCAGAAGAACAAGAGAACTACATTTTGTTCTCACTTGCATAACACATGTGCTCAGAAAATAATTGTTGAATTAATGGATTGATGGATGATTAATGGGTTCATGGAAGGACAGATGAGTACAGAATTTGCCCCCTAGGTTCTCATGTCTCCTGGCCAATGAAAGTCCACATCTTCTATTATCCTTGTCATCCCGTATCTGCTCTGCTCGCTTCTAACCAATTCACTGTTTCCTGTGGCTCCCAAGCAAGTACCTTATTTATGGGGGTTAGTCCTTACATTGCTTAAAATCAAGACTCGTTCCTCTTTATTGTTTCCCCAATTCCTAAGAGTTTCCTGAAGGTTTAATCGGGAATGACTGATCACAAAGGATTAAGCGGGTTTTTGTGTTTGACATTATGAAAAGTTAACCAGACTCAGTGCTGTGCTTCCTAGGGTTTAGAAGATTTAAAGAGAAAACAACTCAAATCTTCCTTCCTTCCCCACCTCTTCCCTTCCTTTCACTGTTTAAAGAGAAATTGTCTTTGGAAAATTACAGAGTATTTTTCCCCCCTGTATCCTAGCGAAGAAAAAACAAAGAGTTTATGAGAATTATAATAAAGAGACTGTACCTAGGAAACATTTGGAGATGTACTATGCAGATATGCCAAGTGAATTAAGCCAGACTCTAAAGGCCAAATATCATATAATTCCATTTATATGACATTATTCCAAAGGCAAAATTATAAGGCCAGAAAACAGATTAGTAGCTGCCAGGGGTTGAAAGGTTGGGAAATTTGGGTGGAAGATAGAGCTTTCCTATATCTTGACTGTGGTGGTGGTTACATAACTGTATACGTTTGTCAACCCTTGCAGAACCGAGCAATAGAAAGGTGAATTTTACTGTATATAAATTGTGGTTTAATTTTTTTAACTGAAGAAAGTTGTACCACTTAGAAATCATTAACAACAATGTTAATATGGAATGCAGATGGTAATGTATGGTAAATTGAGTTCTGTTGGGCTTTATTTATTTTTTTATCTGTGGAAATCCACCAAGAATGTCATTTTTCCCATTCTTTTCGATTGTTCTCTATTTTCCCTCCCTTTTCTCAAATAAAACCAGACTTGGGTTTGAAATTTGCATTGCTACTTCCCAGCAGACGAATCCTAGACAAATTACTCAACTTCACCGAGCCTCAGTTTCTGGGTTTCCTTAACTGTAGACAGGGGATAATCATATCCATCTCTCAGGAAGTTTCTGTGGGTGCTTAAAAAAAAGCTAACATAAGTGAAGGTGGGTACTGTGTCCTGGGAAACCTGTAGTGTAAGTAGAGTGCCATTGTACCCATCCATCCATTCATCCACCAATCTGCTCATTCGTCCACCCATCTGTTCATCCATCCATCCTTCCATCCGCCCATCCATTCATCCATCAATCCCTCCATCCATCCACCCATCCATCCTCTGCTGATCCCTTTGAGATGAGAAGGGAAGAATCAATAAATTCACTTTGTGGAGGATCTACTGGTACTCTGGAAAATACTTTTCATTTAAAACTCCTCACTCGGGGTGCCTGGGTGGCTCAGTGGGTTAAGCCCCTGCCTTCGGCTCAGGTCATTATCTCAGGGTCCTGGGATCGAGTCCCGCATCGGGCTCTTTGCTCAGCAGGAAGCCTGCTTCCCTCTTTCTCTCTCTGCCTGCCTCTCCATCTACTTGTGATTTCTCTCTATCAAATAAATAAATAAAATCTTAAAAAATAAAATAAAATAAAACTCCTCACTCAATTCTCCCAATCCCATGAAGAAATTCCGATTCAGAAATATCAGGTTGCACAGCAAAGAAAAGGAGTCTACAGAATGCAATTTTTTTTTCAGTCCCCCATTCCTTCTCCAGGTGTCAAAAATTCCATTCTTCAAGTGTTATCTACTTTGGCCCACACAACAGCTATCAGAGATTCATAGTCTTCTCCCCACTTTATAGTTGTGGAAACTATACAATCCCTGTGGCAAGGGATTGTACCTTGCCCAAGAACACACGAAGCTAGTAAGTGACTTTATTGTATACCTCCAGTCTAGCTCTCGTCACTGCTAACTGGTTCAGGGCAAGTTTCCAAGCATGCCAGGCACCCCCCTTTGCCAAATAAAGCCTCAGGCTGTATGTGTTGCAATGCATGATCCAGGCACATTAGAGATACTGTTACTGAGGTAGAAGATGCTTGGGGTTGGAAAGCATCCTGGCAAGTAAAGAATCTTCATAGTGTATGGGCTTTCCCATTTTTCAATGTGACCTTAAACCTGAATCTTTCTGAAAACTTTCTGAATCCCAGTTCCCTTCTCTGTTAAATGTGGTTTATTGGGCATGCCTGTTGGAGTAAGCTATGGTGGGGATTTAATGAGATACTTAATGTGAAAGTACCTGGCATGAGGATGGTCCATAGCACATACTCAATAAAATGTAACTTTTCTCTCCCTTCCTTTTTGCAGTTCCTGTCCTTCCAAATCTCAATTCACCTATAAGCAGGAAGTCACAATATTTATAGCTTATTTACATGCACTGGGGAGCTCAAACCAGCAGCACCTGTTAAGATCATTAGAAGGGAATGGGATTATTTTAGCATCTGTCCATGTTCAGGTCAGAGACTTAAAAGAAATCTAAGGAGATAATTTATGGGGTTCTCTATGGATATTGGGCCTTCAAATCAAAGCCAGCCCCTACACTCCATCTCAGAAGGATTAGGAGTGTCTGTGAATGTGCTAAGGGGAGTTGTTAACCCAGTTAACCCATGCCCTGCACAACGCAGCTGGACAGGAACAGAGCCAAGTCTTGGGGCACAGGTAGGTTTTTGAAAGAGGTCCTCACTGCTCACAAGCAAGAAAGAGCAGGCCCCTTAAAACAGAGGTGGAGTAGCCCATAGACATTGACTCATTTCCCAGATTCTCCTGGTTGCAGATAAGGGACAACATTCACACAGGTGGAAGCTGGATGGTGAGCAGATATTGGCTCTACTCCCATCCACGTGGTTCTTTCAGGTCCAAACTCACAAATCCTCTACCTTGCCATGCCATCTCTGCCCCTCTCCTTCTCACCTGGCACAGAAAACCGTTCTGTCATTTCTGAGGACAAGAGGCCTCAAATTCTTCTTTCAGATGTGTCAAATATGGCCTGAGTTCTTTTCACTCTCTTGAAAGCCTAAGCTTTGGGAACTCAAAAGCCAGAAGCAGCACTCTTTCCTCTGCCAACACATCTGTTTCCTGGGATAATTTGTCCCAGAATAATCTAGCTTGGTGGTTAGCAGCAACTACATCAGCAAGAAATTTGCTACAAGTGCAAATTCTTGGCTCCTACCTCAGACCTACTGAGTGGGAAACTCTGGGAGTAGGTCTCAGCAACATTTTAATAGCACTCCAGGCCATTCTGACACAAGCTATAACTTGGAAACAATTGCTTAGCTGATGACAGCATGGTGAGGTGGGGTGGGTTCAGAAACAGCCAAGAAGGAATTGAAAATACTAAGGGCACCCAAAGCAGCTACTATCGTATTAAATATGTTCTCCTCCGATAACAACCAGTAATTGTATTTGTAATGACAAATGTCTTTGACTACTAATGATGTACCATGCACAACACCAAGAGCTTTACCTGCATTGGTCACAACAATATTGTGACACAGGCACTATCATAATTTCGATTTGTCAGCTGAGGGAACTGAGACTCTGAGAGAGGATTAGGGATTTGCCTTTGGTTATACAGGAGCAGTGGGGGCAACACTGGGGTCTTGTGGATGAGGGCGGACAAAATGAGTGAAGGGGGTCAAAAGGCACAAACTTCCAGTTCTAAGATAAATCAGTTCTGAGGATGTCACGTACGGTGTGGTGATTATGGTTACTAATACCGTATATTATATTTGAAAATTGCCCAGAGAGTAGATCTTAAAAGTTCTCATCACAACAACAAGAAAAAATCTGTAACTATGTGTAATGGACATTAATTAAACATCACTCTGGTAATTGTTTCACAATATATACATACAACAAATCATTTCTGTTGTACAGCTAAAACTGCTACAGTGTTGTATAGCAATTATATCTCAGGAAAGAAAATGGGATCTTGTAAATATGATTCAAGAGTTCCATTTAAGCACTAACTTTAAAAAAATATCAGGCAGTAGTATGGAAAGTAGCATTACAGATGACTTCTATTTTCTTCTTTCTATTTTTCTGCAATTTCCACTTCTCTCCATGAACATGTGTTGCTTTTTAATCAGACAGAAAGTTGCTATTTAAAAAAGTAACCTGAGGGGTACCTGGGTGGCTCAGTCAGTTATGCATCTGCCTTTAGCTCAGGTCATGATCCCAGGGTCCTGGGATTGAGACCTGCATAAGGCTCCCTGCTCGGTGGGGAGTCTGTCTCTCCCTTTCCATCTGCCTCTTCCCCAGCTCATGCTCTCTCTCATGCTCGTTCTCTCTCTCTCTCTCTCAAATAAATAAATAAAATATTTAAAAAATTTAAAAAAATAAATAAATAAGTAATCTGAGGGGCGCCTGGGTGGCTCAGTTTGTTAAATGCCTGCCTTTGGCTTGGGTCATGATCTTGGGGTCCTGAGACTGAGTCCTGCATCAGGCTCCCTGCTCAGTGAGGAGTTGATTTCTCCTTCTCCTTCTGCCTCTTTCCCCTGCTTGCTCTCGCTCTCTTTCTCACTCTCTCTTCCTCTCTGTCAAATAAAAATCTTCTTTAAAAATGTGATCTGAGGGGCGCCTGGGTGGCTCAGTGGGTTAAAGCCTCTGTCTTCGGCTCAGGTCATGATCCCAGGGTCCTGGAATCGAGCCCCGCATCGGGCTCTCTGATCAGCGGGGAGCCTGCTTCCTCCTTTCTCTCTCTGTCTGCCTCTGCCTACTTGTGATCTCTCTCTGTCAAATAAATAAATAAAATCTTTTTTTTTAAATGATCTGAAAAAAAAAAACCATCTGTACATTATAGGTAAAATAAAACCTATAAAACTTGTAATTATATGTAAATACACACATATATTTTACACAAATATATTGGTTATATCAGTAGTTATTTATTCACAAGAGGAAAAACTAGAAGGCTCAGCATCAGAATGTTTGTAATGATTATCTCTATGGTAGAGATCTAAATGATTATAATTTTCTTCTACTTGCTGCTCGGTATTCTTGTATAATAAACATAAATTACTTTTGTGATCAGAAAAAGATTTATTTTAAAAATTTGAGGCTTTCTGACTGTAATGCCAGAATTCTCTCATAGCAAACTGTCAGTGCTTATTTTAAAAAGCCTTTTTTTTTTCTAGCTTTTTCCAGTAAACCAGTCTTGTTTTTCTGTCACATGTATGACTAACCACTTATCTCATTCCACATCATCCAAGAAGGAATAAAACCTTCCAACAAGGAGCTTCCTGCAAAGCTGCCAGATGATATCTCTGATTCAGATTTTGCCTGCAATCCTGTTGTTCTAAATAAAGACTAGAAATACACTTTGCCTTTCACTAGATAATAGTTGAGGTCTAGCTAATTATGGAATGCTCCTCTCTGGATTTTTGATTATAAGTACACGAGAGGCAATGTTCCCTCCTGGTTGCTTAAAGGATTATGAAAATCACACAGACCTAGGTTCAAATTCTAGCTATTTCCATTTCTTACCAACCCCATTGGCCTTGGGCAAAACACCTCCTCTAGGCTTTAGTTGTCTTCTAAAATTAGAAAATGTTATGAATGCCTTTAAAGATTATGAGGAACAAAGAGGAAATATATGTGAAATTTCCTAAAGAGCCTGGTACATAGTAACCCTCCCAATCTTGGTTTCCTTCTTGCTGGAAGATTCATGGTTGATTCTGCCAATCGCTAATGGTGGGCTGGTGACTCAGTTTTCAGACTCAGTTTTCTCATGTGCTAATGAGGATAAAACTTCTCTCATCTTTATACTGAAGTGGTGAATACAGACATGAGCTGCCCACACTCCGCTTGAAAGAAAGACTTGTTGCCCCAGCTGTCAGCTCCTGCAGGGTCGGCTTCAGGGCATGTCCTCATCCAAAGACTGAGTGCATCAAGGATTTAGGGAAGGGTGCACCCATCTTAGCCCTCTGCAGTGTAGTCCTGATGGGGCTGGCCAAGGTTTTCTCATGTCTGCATTACAGTTCGATTTCTCCTCTTGCCCAATCCTCCTCCTCCTTTTCCCTGCCACAGCTAGTGATCCCCATTAAATATCCTGCATGCCAAACCTTATCTCAGCAACTGCTTATGGAGAATCTAATCTGTGACAGTTGGTATCAGGAGGAGTTTCAAAAAATGGGCAATAGATGTGGGTTTAGACCTAAATCACTCACCAATGACGACCCCATCACTAATGGTAGGAGGAGCACAGACAGCCCCTGGCACAAGGTGATAATGGTCCAATTGTTAAAACATGCACCTGTGATGAATAGGGATGGCACATACTGATGGCATGCATGAGCTGGTGTGACCTATCAGGTGTTTAGAAGTATGGGCACATAGTAGCTATGAGGACAATGGGATTGGTTGGAGCAATAGTGTTGCATCACTGTCGTAACAAACTACCACAAATGTGGCAGTTTGAACAAACAATAATATATTCTTTCACAGTTCCAGAGGCCAAATGCCCAAAATTGAAGGATCAGCAGGTTTGGTTCCTTCTGGAGACTTTTGATGAAGAATCTGTTCCATGCCTCTCTTCATGGCTGCTCATGGGGGCTTTGTGACTCCAACCTCCACCTCCATCTTTCCACTGCCTTCTCTCTGTGCCTCTTTGTCTCAAATCTCACTCTCCTTTCTCTTAAGGGACATCACCATTGAATGTAGGGCATACCTTAATCCATGATAATCTCATCTCAAGATCCTTAACTTAATTACTTCTATAAAGACCCTATTTCCAAGTAAGGCCACATTCTGAGGTTTGGGGTACACATATCTTTTGAGGGCCACAATTCAACCTACTACAGTAGGTTATGCATAACACCTTGATGCCTTTGATAGCGATCATGAAAAGCTGCTGGATCAAGGGGCAATTGAAAGCCACATGTGAAAGCCCAAGGGACCTCCTGATAGCTTATGGCAGCAGGATGGTGGGGAACCATGGACCAGGCCCAGACCTGATAGAGTGTCCAAGCTCCAGGGAAGATTACTTGATTAAGGCAGTTCTGTCAGGTCAAGGTCAGGGCCCTGGTTGGGAAAACTTGGGCTTCTGACACTCAGGAAGGGGACATCTGATCTCCACTAGAAGTCCTGAGCTAGCATAAGTGGTCCACTCTTCTTATTAAAAGCTAGCATTGCTAACCCCCCACCCCACCTTTTACTTGGAAACCATGGAGAGGCCTCTCTACAACAAATACCTCTGCTTAGGATCTATCCCCACCTCCTATCCTGGCCACCAAGCCTACAGCTAGGTGACATGGTGGGCCTGGAAGGGAAGGAAAGGGGCTATATCCACAAAGAGCTCTAACACCTAGCAAACATGTGCTTCCAGGAGCTAGAGAAACATGGGTAGGATTGGATTCCAAGAATGTTTGATCAAGGCTCCTTATGATCAAGAACACAAGATAAGATTCCAGAGTATTTGTAGATTGCCAAGCACTCTCCCTAGATACAGGAATTGACACCCTGGCAGAGAACTCCAGGAAATGGTTCCTTAGCATGGTTCTGAAAAACAAGGAAAAATCACTGGTCCATGTTAAATAAAGTCTCAATTGTCATGGCTGACCATGGAAGAGACTATTAAAATGCTCAAGGAAGTGGATGTACTATGACATGCCATAAGACTCCCTAGAAGATTATATCCCATAGAAAGGCCCGGAGGCTACACCATTTACCAAGACTTTAAGAATGGGTTGGTGAGGGGAATACTGGCATCACTAAAAATTCAGTGATAAATGGCACTCTTCCATAAGCCAGAATTGATAGTTGGGAGGAATGGTAAGAGCTAGGCTCATTGATAGCAGTGGAGGTGATAGGACCCCAAAATAGAGGCCAGGTGGTGGCATGTAATTGCCATAAGCCATGTGGATGCAATTATCATAGTGAACAGCAGGGTTGGAGTGGCAGCCAAGGGGCCTGACCTGCAGAGCTGGTTAATAGCGTACAACATCCTTGGCAAAATAGATAGGCAGCTTGTGCATTTGGAGGAAATCAAGGAGGAATGATCTGGAGGCTTAAGACAGTTGTCTTAAGAAAAAGCCTGATTGCTTGCCCAGTTCCAGACCTGAACCAGTTTTTGGACTTATAATTCATTGACTGAATAGGAGACTGGTCCCCTGGAGGAAGGACCCTTGCAACACCATGGCCTGTGTGCATAGAAATTACCCTCCTTCCCTTTCCTATAGGGATCTGCAGCCATTTGATCTGGTAACTGTTCTCTAGAGAAAGGTGAATACACAAGGATTGTTCAACCCATGGCATAAGCTGACATTTTAACTCTAGCCCTGCAGCGTCATTTTCCCCATTAGAGTGGGAGCACAAAAGAACAAGCAATAAATAGGGTCCTGACTCCAGAAACCAGGAAAATGATTTAATCTGCTTTTAGAAATCCTTAATGATCCAGTTTCTGCTATCTCTCCAGACTTCTCATTCAGCTCTTATTCCACGGACTCCACAGAACTGAGCTACTTGCTCTTCCTTAGTGCTTCATCTCCTGGCCCCTTTCTCTCTTAGCCCCAACATCTCTTTCCATCTCTGTCTCTGTCTATGCCTCATCACTCTTCTCTCTCTCCTACAGACCCCTTAGATCTTACTTTCTGTCCTTGTTTATTTCTTTATTCTTTATCTCTATGTCCCTCATCTCTCAATCTCTCTGTCTGTCCATCTCTCTCTCTTCCTCTCTCTCTCTCTCTCTCTCTCTCACACACACACACACACACACACACACACACCAGGCTCTGTGCATGCTTACTCACCAGTCTCAAATGTTCCCCTCTCCCCCTGCCTTTCTTCTCACTAACTGCTATTTGTGCTTCAAATGCTTTTCCAAGGAAAGAGGAACCCTCCTACACTGTTGGTGGGAATGCTGGTGCAACCACTCTGGAAAACAGCATGGAGGTTCCTCAAAAAGTTGAAAATAGAGCTACGCTATGACCCAGCAATCGCACTACAGGATATTTACCCTAAAGATACAAATGTAGTGATCCAAAGGGGCACATACACCCAGAAGTTTATAGCAACAATGTCCACAATAGCCAAACTATGGAAAGAATCTAGATGTCCATCAACAGATGAGTGGATAAAGAATATGTGGTGTATATATATACAATGGAATACTATGCAGCCATCAAAAGAAATAAAATCTTGCCATTTGTAATGATGTGGATGGAACAAAAGGTATTAGGCTGAGCAAAATAAGTCAATCGGAGAAAGACAATTATCATATAATCTCCCTGATATCAGAATTTGAGAAGCAACATGGGGGGTTTGGGAGGTAGGGAAGGAAAAAATGAAACAAGATGGGATCAGGAGGGAGACAAACGAAACAAACTGAGGGTTGCTGGGGGAGGGGGGAAGGGAGAAGGTGATGGACATTGGACCATGGACATTGGGGAGGGTATGTGCTATGGTGAGCACTGTGAAGTGTGTAAACCTGGTGATTCAAAGACCTGTACCCCTGGGTCTAATAATACATTATATGTTAATAAAAGATAAAAATTTTATTAAGGGCACCTGGGTGGCTCAGTGGATTAAGCCTCTGCCTTCAGCTCAGGTCATGATCTCAGGGTTCTGGGATTGAGTCCCACAACGGACTCTCTGCTTGGCAGGGAGCCTGCTTCCTCCTCTCTTTCTCTCTGCTTGCCTCTCTGCCTATTGTGATCTCTGTCTGTCAAATAAATAAATAAAATCTTTTTTTTAAATTTTATTTAAAAAATTTTTGAATGTCCAAATATATGAATCTTCAAAAAAAAAAAAATGCTTTTCCAAGCATCACCTCTGAGACTTAGAGAAGCTGACTTCCTTATTCTCTCTGTGCTTGTCTCAACCACAACATAAACTAGATTCTGTGAAATCATTAGGATTCCCCAAACCGATCTACAGAGTCCGTGCAGTCCTTATAAAAAATCTAAGCTGGCTTTGGGGTGCCTGGGTGGCTCAGTTGGTTAAGCATCTGACTCTTGATTTTAGCTCAGGTCATGATCTCAGAGTCCTGAGATTGAGCCCCATGTCAGGCTCTCCAGTGATTGTGGAGCCTGCTTAAGATTCTCTCTCTCCCTTTCCTTCTGCCCCTCCTCTCTCTCTCCTTCCCTCCATATCTCTCTCTCTCTCTAA
Organism: Mustela lutreola; assembly: GCF_030435805.1. Classification (NCBI taxonomy): domain Eukaryota; kingdom Metazoa; phylum Chordata; class Mammalia; order Carnivora; family Mustelidae; genus Mustela; species Mustela lutreola. Next base: position 53,768,801 of record NC_081291.1, on the reverse strand, counting down.
GCAAAACAAAACAAAACAAACTAAGCTGACTTCTTGGCAGAAATGGAAAAGCTGATCCTAAGATTTATGTAGAAATTCAAAGGATCCAAACTAGACAAACCTATAGTAATCAAGACAGTGGGGTACTAGGCTGAAGGTAGACATATAAATCAATGGATTAGAAGTGACTATTCAGAAATAAACCCTTACATGTATAATCAATTGATTTTTGACAAGAGTGCTGGTATAATTCAATGGAAAATGAACTGTCTTTTCAACAAATGGTGCTGGAACAACTGGATACCTACATGCAAAAGGAGGAAGTTGGAACCCTACCTCATCATATACAAAGTATCATCAGGTCCCAGCCAGCTAAATAGTTATCAAACCATTCTTAACACCTACAAACTCAACAGAAGATCAAAGAGAAGAAAAGCAAGAATTGTAGGAACAGAAAATCGACCACTTCCTGAAAGGTAGGATGTATAGATAAGCGAATCTGACTCTCTCTGCTTGACTTATTTCACTCACTTGCTTCCAGTGAGCTGCAGAGCAGAGGAGCACAAAATCAGAACTTTTAGAAGTCTGCTCCACTGAGGGATGTTGCTCCAGAAGTTAAGTGGGGGTGGAGCCCTCACAGGGAAAGTGTGATCTCAGGACCCATGGGGTCACAGAAAGATCCAGGGTGCATGAGTGTGGCAGAGCCCCCAGGTATCAGAGTGGGGAAGCTGGCTGCAGAGATGGAGCTGAGGAGGTGGCTCTCAGCTCTGGGTTACCTTAGACCATGATCCAAGGCACAATCAGACCACTGCTCTTCGAGCAGGGACCCCACAAGTAGCAGATCTGGGGAGACCCACCTTCCTCCTCCAGGAGGAGTGGCAGGGGACTACACTGCAGGAATCTGCTGGGTTTGGAGACTCCAAACAGGGCCATGCACCAGAGATCGAAATGCTTGGTCACAGGCTGGGTGAGCTCTGAGTGTAGCAGGAGACCAGGAGATGGGAAGGATTGACTGCTTTTCTCTAAGGGTGCACTGAGGAGTGGGGCCCCAAGCCCTTGGTTCCTCTGGCTGGAGATTGGGAGACCACCATTTTTGTTCCTGTCCTCCAAAACTCTATGGAAAGTGCTCAGGAAACAAAAGCTCCCGAGAGCAAAACCGAGGAGATTCCATAGACTACCCCCTGGCAAGGGTGGTACAACCCTGCCTTGGGCAAAGACATTTGAGAATCACAGCAACAGGCCCCTCCCCAAGAAGATCGGCAAGAACATCCACCGAAGACCAAGTTTACCAATCAATGAGAACTGTGGAACTCCAGAGCTAGGGGAAAGCAACACATAGCATTCATGGCTTTTTTCCCATGATTCTTTAGTCTTTCAAAGTTAAATTTTTTTAATTTTATTTTTTTCTTATTCCATTTTTTAAAAGTTTTCCTCTTTCTTATTTTGACATTTTAAACTATTTTATCTTATCAGTACCTTTTTAAAAATGTTTTTAAATTTTCATTGTTATAATCATATTTTATCCCTTCAGTGTATTTAATCTTATTTTTTGTATACATAAGGGTTTTTTTAATAAGAGAATTTTATTTTATTTTATTTTATTTTATTTGTATTTCTCTTCAGCGTAACAGTATTCATTGTTTATTGCACCACACCCAGTGCTCCATGCAATCCGTGCCCTCTCTAATACCCACCACCTGGTTCCCCCAACCTCCCACCCCCCGCCCCTTCAAAACCCTCAAACTGTTTTTCAGAGTCCATAGTCTCTCATGGTTCACCTCCCCTTCCAATTTCCCTCAAATCCCTTCTCCTCTCCATCTCCCCTTGTCCTCCATGCTATTTGTTATGCTCCACAAATAAGTGAAACCATATGATAATTGACTCTCTCTGCTTGACTTATTTCACTCAGCATAATCTCTTCCAGTCCCATCCATGTTGCCTCAAAAGTTAGGTATTCATCCTTTCTGATGGAGGCATAATACTCCATAGTGTATACGGATCACATCTTCCTTATCCATTCATCTGTTGAAGGGCATCTTGGTTCTTTCCACAGTTTGGCGACCATGGCCATTGCTGCTATAAACATTGGGGTACAGATGGCCCTTCTTTTCACGACATCTGTATCTTTGGGGTAAATACCCAGGAGATCAATTGCAGGGTCATAGGGAAGTTCTCTTTTTAATTTCTTGAGGAATCTCCACACTGTTCTCCAAAGAGGCTGCACCAACTTGCATTCCCACCAAAAGTGTAAGAGGGATCTCCTTTCTCCACATCCCCTCCAACACATGTTGTTTCCTGTCTTGCTAATTTTGGCCATTCTAACTGGTGTAAGGTGATATCTCAATGTGGTTTTTTGATATGTTTGCCTGTTTCGTGTGTGTTGAGTTTGAGGAGTTCATTATAGATCCTGGATATCAACCTTTTGTCTGTACTCTCATTTGCAAATATCTTCTCCCATTCCGTGGGTTGCCTCTTTGTTTTGTTGACTGTTTCCTTTGCTGTGCAAAAACTTTTGAATTTGATGAAGTCCCAAAAGTTCATCTTCGCTTTTGTTTCCTTTGCCTTTGGAGACATATCTTGAAAGAAGTTGCTGTGGCTGATATCGAAGAGGTTACTGCCTATGTTCTCCTCTAGGATTCTGATGGATTCCTGTCTCATGTTGAGGTCTTTTATCCATTTTGAGTTTATAGGGTTTTTTTTCCTTTAAAATTTTGGGGTACAATTTCTCCTACTAGATAAAAATATACCCTAAGTCTAGTGCATGGCTTTGTTCTAGTCTCCAGCCCGATTTCATTCTTTCCTCTTTTTTTTTTTAACCAACTTTTTATCTTATTATTTTCTTTTTTAGAATCTTTTAAAATTTTTATCATGACAGTCATATGCCATTGCTTCATTGTGTTTACCCTTATTTTTGTATGTATATACGTTTTTCTTTCTTTAAAATGTTGGGAGGTAGTTTCTTCTAAAAGACCAAAAATACACCCAAAATGAAGTGTGTGGCTTTGTTCTTTTCACCAGTCTAATATATATACATATATATACATACTCGAAACTGGGGGGAGAAGAAAGGGGAGGGGGAGGGAAATATATATATATATATATGTATATATATATATATATATTTCTCCCCTTTCTTCTCCCCCCAGAACCTAACAGTAACAGACCAGAAAGGAAGAGAGATAATATGCAGTAACATTCACCTTACAGGTAATGCAATGGCACTAAATTCATATCTTTCAATAGTTACCCTGAATTGTAAATGGGCTAAAAGCCCCAATAAAAAGACACAGGGTATCAGTATCAGGGTATCAGAATGGATTAAAAAATAATAATAATAACCAAGACCCATCGATATGCTGTCTGCAAGAAACTCACTTTAGACCCAAAGACCCAAAGACACCTCCAGATTTAAAGTGAGGGTGGAAAACAATTTACCATGCTAATGGAGATCAAAAGCAAACTGGGGTGGCAATCTTTATATCAGATCAATTAGATTTTAAGCCAAAAACTATAATAAGAGATGAGAAAGGACACTTTATCATATTTAAAGGGTTTATCCATCAAGAAGTTCTAATAATTTTAAATATCTATGCCCCTAACATGGGAGCAGCCAATTATATAAACAAATTAATAACAAAATCAAAGAAACACATCAACAATAATACAAGAATAGTAGGGGACTTTAACACCCCCCTTCACTGAAATGGACAGATCATCTAAACAAAAGATCAACAAGGAAATAAGGGCTTTAAATGACACACTGGACTAGATGGACTTCATATATATATATATATATATATATATATATATATATATATATAACATTCCATCCCAAAACAACAGAATACACATTCCTCTCTAGTGTACATGGAACATTCTCCAGAATAGATCACATTATGGGTCACAAATCAGGTTTCACCTGGTACCAAAAGATTGGGATCATTCCCTGCATATTTTCATACCACAGTGCTTTGAAACTAGAACTCAACCACAAGAGGAAAGTTGGAAAGAACTCAAATACATGGAAGCTAAAGAGCATCCTACTAAAGAATAAATGGGTCAACCAGGAAATTAAAGAAGAATTTAAAAATTTCATGGCAACAAATAAAAATGAAAACACAACTGATCAAAATCTTTGGGACACAGCAAAGGCAGTCCTGAGAGGAAAGTATAGCAATGCAAGCCTTTCTCAAGAACCAAGAAAGGTCTCAAGTACACAACCTAACCCTACACCTAAATGAGCTGGAGGAAGAACAGCAAAGAAAGCCTAAATCCAGTAGGAGAAGAGAAACAATAAAGATTAGAGCAAAAATCAATGAAATAGAAACAAACAAAAAAAACTAGTAGAACAAATCAATGAAACTGGGAGCTAGTTCTTTGAAAGAATTAATAAGACTGATAAACCTCTGGCCAGACTTATGAAGAAGAAAATAAAAAGAACCCAAATTAATAAAATCATAAATGAAAGAGGAGAGATCACAACCAACACCAAAGAAATACAAACAATTACAAGAATGTATTATGAGCAACTATACACCAGCAAATTTGACATTCTAGAAGAAATGGATGCACTCTTAGAGAAGTATAAACTACCAAAACTGAGCCAGAAAGAAATGGAAAACCTGAACTGACCCATAACCAGTAAGGAGATTGAAGTAGTCATCAAAAATCTCCCAATGAACAAGAGCCCAGGGCCAGATGGCTTTCCAGGGGAATTCTACCAAACATGTAAAAAAGAACTAATACTTATTCTCCTAAAACTGTTCCAAAAAAATAGCAATGGAAGGAAAACCTCCAAACTCATTTTATGAGGCCAACATTACCTTGATCCCCAAACCAGACAAAGCCCCATCAAAAAGGAAAATTACAGGCCAATATCCTTGATGAACATGGATATAAAAATTCTCACCAAAATAGTAGCCAATAGGATCCAACAGTACATTGAAAAGATGACTCACCGTGACCAAGTGGGATTTATTGCTGGGCTGCAAAGTTGGTTTAACATCTGCAAATCAATCAATGTGATACAATACATTAATAAAAGAAAGAACAAGAACCATATGATGCTCTCAATAGATGCTGAAAAAGCATTTGACAAAGTACAGCATCCTTTCTTGATCAAAACTCTTCACAGTGTAGGCATAGGGGATACATACCTCAATATCATCAAAGCCATCTATGAAAAACCCACAGCAACTATCATTCTCAATGGGTAAATCTGAGAGCTTTTCTACCAAGGTCAGGAACACAACAGGGATGTCCACTATCTCCATTGCTGTCCAACATACTACTAGAAGTCCTAGTCTCAGAAATCAGACAAGAAAAAGAAATTAAAGGCCCGAATCAGCAAAGAAGAAGTCAAACTCTCACTCTTTGCAGATGACATGAAATTTATGTGGAAAATTCAAAAGGTTCCACTCCAAAACTGCTAGAACTCATACAGGAATTCAATAAAGTGTCAGGATATAAAATCAATGCACAGAAATCAGTTGTATTTGTATACACCAACAGCAAGACAGAAGAAAGAGAAATTGGAGTCAATCCCATTTTCAACTGCACCCAAAACCGTAAGATACCTAAGAATAAAGCTAACCAAAAAGGCAAAGAATCTGAACTCAGAAAACTATTAAGTACCCATGAAAGAAATTGAGGAAGACATAAAGAAATGGAAAAATGTTCCATCCTCATGGATTGGAAGAACAAATATTGTGAAAACCTCTATGCTACCTAAAGCAATCTACACATTTAACACAATCCCTATCAAAATACCATCAATTTTTTTCAAAGAAATGGGACAAATAATCCTAAAATTTATTTGGAACCAGAAAAGACCCCAAATAGCCAGAGGAATGTTGAAAAAGAAAGCTAAAGTTATGGCATCACAATTCCAGACATTAAACTCTATTACAGAGCTGTAATCATTAAAACAGTATGGTACTGGGACAAAAATAGACACATAGACAAAGTGAAACAAAATGGAGAGCCCAGAAATGGACCCTCAACTCTATGGTTAACTAATTTTTGACAAACCAGGAAAGAATGTCAGGTGGAAAAGGGTCTCTTCAACAAGGAGTGTTGGCAAAATTGGACAGCCACATGCAGAAGAATGAAACTGGACCATCTCCTTATACCACACACAAAAATAGACTCAAAATGGATGAAAGACCTCAATGTGAGAAAGGAATCCATCAAAATCCTTGAGGAGAACAAAGGCAGCAAGCAAACTCTTTAACCTCAGCAGCAGCAACTTCTTCCTAGAAACATCACCAAAGGCACAGGAAGCAAGGACAAAAATGAACTATTGGGACTTCATCAAGATCAAAAGCTGTTGCACAGCAAAGTAAACAGTCAACAATACCAAAAGACAACCAACAGGATGACAGAAGATATTTGCAAATGACATATCAGATAAAGGGTTAGTGTCCAAAATCTATAAAGAACTTATCAAACTCAACACCCAAAGAACAAATAATCCAATCAAGAAATGGGCAGAAGACATGAACACACATTTCTGCAAAAAAGACATCCACATGGCCAACAGACCATGAAGGAAAAATGAAAAAGTGCTCAATATCACTCAGGATCAGGGAAATACAAACCAAAGCACAGTGTGATACCACCTCACACCCATCAGAATGACTAAAATTAACAAGTCATGAAATGACAGATGTTGGCAAGGATGTGGAGAAAGGGGAACCCTCCTACACTGTTAGTGGGAATCCAAACTGGTGCAGCCACTCTGGAAAACAGTATGGAGGTTCCTCAAAAAGTTGAAAATGGAGGTACCCTACAATCCAGCAATCACACTACTGGATATTTACCCCAAAGATACAAATGTAATAATCCGAAGGGGCATGGGTTTATAGCAACAATGTCCACAATAGCAAAACTATGGAAAGAACCTAGATGCCCAACAACAGATGAAAGAATAAAGAATATGTGATACACACACACACACACACACACACACACACACACACAATGGAATACTATGCAGCCATCAAATAATTGAAATCTTGCCATTTGCAACAACATGGATGGAACTAGAGGGTATTATGCTAAGCAAAATAAGTCAATCAGAGACAATTATCATATGATCTCTCTGATATGAGGAATTTAAGAGGCAGGGCCGGGGCAGGGGGTAGTCAGGGGGAGAAAATGAAATAAGGTGGGATTGGGAGGGAGACAAACCATAAGAGACTTTTAATCCCACAAAACAAACTGAGGGTTGCTGGAGGGTGGGGGTGAGGGGTAGGGTGGCTGGGTTATGGACCTTGGGGAGGATATGTAATATGTGAGAGCTGTGAAATATGTAAGCCTGATGATTCACAGACCTGTACCCATGGGGCAAATAATACATTACATGTTAATTAAAAAATAATAGAAAATGGATCAAACACATACATATAGGAGCTTAAATTGTAAATCTGTTAGAAGAAAAACAAGCTTTAGTCAAGGCTAAAATTTGAACCTCTTTCTCATCATGGAAATGCAAATCAAAACAACAGTGAGATATCACTTCACACCCACTAGGATTGCTTTACTCAAAAAGACAGATACTAAGTACCATAATTCCTCAAAAAATCAAATAGAATTACCACATGACTCAGCAAGTCTACTTCTGGGTACGTACTCAAGAGAATTGAAAGCAGAGACTCAAACAGATATTTGTACACACATGTTCATATATTTGTACACAAACGTTCACCATTTGTGCATTATTCCCAAAAGCCAAACAATGAAAGGAAGCAAGAGAAGTGTCATGGACAGATGGATAGATAAAGTGTGGCCTACACATACAATGTAATATATTTATCCTTGAAAAGGAAGGAAAATTCTGACACATGCTACTACATGGATGAAATTCGGATGTTATGCTAACTGAAGTAAATCAGTCACAAAAGGGCAAACACTGTACGATTCCACTCATGTGAGGTACTTACAGTCATCCAGTTCATAGAGATGGAAAATAAGATGGTGGTTTTGGGGGGTCAGGAGAGGAAGGAAGGGAGGGTTAGCATTTCATGGGTACAAAGTTTCAGTTTGGAAAGATGAAAACATTCTCGAGGTGGGTGGTGGAGATGCTTGCACAACAGTGTGCATATACTTAATGCCAATGAACCGCACCATTAAAAATGGTTAAAAAGATAAGTTTTATGTCATGTATATCTTACCACTACAATGAAAAAGAATGTTTTCATTGCCTAAACTTACCCTTGTGTTTTATTATTTATTTTTATTTTTTTAAAGATTTTGTTTATTCATTTGAGCAAGAGAAGAAGTGAGCAAGCAAGAGAGCACAGTGACGGAGAGGGGGAGGGAGGAGCAGGCTCCCCACTGAGCAGGGAGCCCAACATGGGGCTCAATCCCAGGACACCCTGGGATCGTAACCTGAGCCAGAGACAGATGCTTAACTGACTGAACCGCCCAGTTGACCCACCATTGTGTTTTTAAAGAGATAGCATGTTGATCATTTAAAAGTCAAAACACTGTTAAAGACATTGATACTAAATTTAGAAGCACTGGGGAGGCCCGTGCACCTCCCTTGCACTTCATGGCTTCCTCTTATAATGAGTTGGGTAGGATTAGATCAGTCCTACTCCTAGCTCAGAGTATCAGGACCCCTGTGGACTTCAAATACAATTTAAAAGATCCTCTGGTTACTTTCAATATTTCCAAATAAAATTTAATAGAAATATTCTTTTACCTTCCAAAAGTCTGCCCGGAGCAATAAAAAACATCAGGCTTCACAGGTTATTAGTTATAATTTTTATAGAGGAGGGAGGGACAGATTTAAGCTGCTTATGTAACAGTACTGGTGCAAGGGAGGGGACTGTCACCATGGAAGCCAACTGGAGTAGTACTTCAGAGACAGCAAAGGCTTGGCAGTTTGCGCTGGGCCACACTACCCTATGGCTAGAGAAGAAGAGAAGGATGTCACACCTGATGGGTACAGATGGTCCTTATGGCAGACAAACACATCATCCCAGTTAAAGCAGTAGTGCCCTGAAAACTGGAGTCAGGCTCAGCAGCTGGGGGAGGAGAGGAGGAACACAGCACATGCCGCAAGGCAGCCAAGAGGACCAGAGAGCCATTCCTGATGCTCTTGATTCCCTAAATAATGGGTTCTCAAATGACAGCATGCCACAGAATCACCTGTAGGGCTTGCTAAATCACAGGGTGCTAGGTCCTGCCCCCCACATATTTTGTTTCAATAGTAGGCCCTAGGTGGGGACCAAAGAATTAACCTCTAAATAAGTCTTAGATTAACCTCTAATAAGTCTTAGATTAATCTCTAAATAAGTCTTAGCCCAAGCTGCTGGTTTAAGGACCACACTTTTTTTTTTAAAGATTTTATTTATTTATTTGAGAGAAAGCATGAGCAGGGGCAGGGTCAGAGGGAGAGAGACAAGCAAACTCCCAGCTGAATGGGGAACCCAATGCAGGGTTTGACCCCAGGACCCTGAGATCATGACCTAAGCAGTCAGACACTTAACTGACTGAGCTACCCAGGGGCCCCTGAGGACCACATTTTAAAAACCATTGCTTTACTGTATCTATCAGGATTAGCTATGCTATTCTATAGTACTAAATAACTCCCTAAATCTCAGGAGTTTAACACCATAGAAGTTTAGTTCTTGCTCACACCTCAGTCCAATGTAGTTTTCATAGCCTTCTCCCTTATCACACATATGCTAACTTAACTACAGGAAAGAAAGAGAGTATGGGAATGTACATGAGATGTTTTTAAAGGGTGATGCCTGTAGGTGCCTGGGTGGCTCAGTGGGTTGTGCCTCTGCCTTCAGCTCAGGTCATGATTTCAGGGTCCTAGGATCAAGCCCCGCATCAAGAGCTCTCTGCTCAGCGGGGAGCCTGCTTCCCCCAATCTCTCTGCCTGCCTCTCTGCCTACTTGTGATTTCCCTCCTTCTGTTAAATAAGTAAATAAAATCTTTAGAAAAATAAATAAAGGGTGATGCCTGGAAGAGGTTCAAATCACTTCTGCTTCCTTCTGTGATTGGCTAAATCTCAATCATGACTCCAATCTAACTGAGAAATGTACCTGGGCGCCCAGACAGAAGGAAAAAGTGTGGTAAACATGCAACTTTATTTCTACCACACAAACCTACTGTCCATTCCCATTGTGCTCCCCTCCTTCTCAGTAACAGATTATTTTTTAATTGAAATACATTTAATTTATAGCATCGTTGTGGCACCTGGGTGGCTCAGTCAGTTAAGCCTCTGCCTTTGGCTCAGGTCATAATCCCAGGGTCCTGGGATCAAGCCCCACATTAGTCTCCCTGCTTGACAGAGAGTCTGGTTCTCTCCCTCCTCCCCACTCATGCTCTCTCTCACTATCTCTATTTCTCTCAAATAAATAAAATATTTTTTTTTTAAAAAAGCATTGTTTAAATGTAAGGTTTGGTTTGATACATGTTGGTTTGATACATGTATACGTTGTAAGCTCTAGAAGAACTTATTTGCTACTAGCTGCAATTCATACACTTAAACAACATCTTTCTTAGGGCACCTGGATGGCTCAGTCAGTTAAGCATCTGCCTTCAGCACAGGTCATGATCTCAGGGTTCTGGGATCAAGTCCCCTATCAGGCTCCCTACTCAGTGGAGAGTCTGCTTCTCCCTCTGCCTGCTGCTCCTCTTGCTTGTGCGCTCTCTCTCTCTCTCTCTAATAAATAAATAAAATTTTCCCAAAAAAATCTTATTTCCCCACCCCCCAGTTCCTGGCAACCATTATTCTGCTCTGTTTTTATGAGTTTGATTTTTTTATATTCCACATACAAGTGATATCATATAATATTTTTCTTTTCACACTTAGCACAATGTCCTCAAGATCCATCCATGTTGTCACACATGGCAGGGTATCCTTTCCTGGGACTCAATAACATTTCATTATATATATTCACCACATCTTCTTTATCCATTCAGCCATTAACAGACACATAAGTTGTTTCCATATTTTGGCTATTGTGAATGCTGCTATAAACATGGGAGTGCACCTATCTCCTTAATGTCCTTTGGATATATACCCAGAAGTGGAATTGCTGGATCCATACTAGCAGACTTTGTTTCTTTACAAAGGATTTATTCCTCCTCCAGGAGAGAGGAAAGCTGATACCACCTTCAGCTCAAGGAGACTACCTTTTAGATGAAGACAGTCCACCTTGCTCATGATTAATTCAGGTGCCCAGGCTCAAGCCAATATCAGTGCATATCAGTCTCTTGCCAAATGTTATTGGTCCAGGGGTGAGCATGTGACCCAATAAGCTGAAAGGAATAAGAAGGGTAGAGAGAATTTTGATCTATACAACCAGACTTAAAGCCAGGAAGCATGTGGCTTCAGCTGACATCCACAACCAAATGGAAACCAAGAAACCAAGCTAGGAAATAGAACCTAAAGAAAAAGAGAAAAATGGAGCCAGAACCCTGCTCTATACCTGAAACAATTTACTGCTGAATTTATTCGAAGCTACTTTGAAGCCAGACTTGTTTCATGTAGCAGAAAGTAGCCAACTGGATATATCTCTCAAAGCACAAGAGTGGGAACAGACATGTTTCATTTGCTGATTCTGTGACCTCTGACCCCAAGGGTTCTACAGATGAAGAAATGGGTTACACTTAATAAATGATGTGGTTTGTGTGATAGCAATTATTTCAGAATGTAGAGTCCACAGGGCATAGCTACAGCAGACTGTAAATTTTAAGGAGGCAGATACCATGTCTCTTCTTTTGCCTGTTATAGACCCAGGGTCCAGCCAGTGCTTGGCACACACATAGGTGCACGTACACACACAGACACACACTTAGGAAATCTGTGCTGAATCAATACTTCATCAGGAACTCATAAAAACTGTGTCCTGGGTGACCCTAGCACAGAGTCTGTCATCTAGTAAATAAATGGAAATCATCATTAAGATTTCTGGAGTTAACTAAACCATTCCATTTTGAAGGTTCCTTTCAAATTTAACTACATTGTTCTAGGACACATTGTATAATGATTAAGAATATAGACTTTATTCATAATTTTCTAAAACTAGAACAATCTAGTGGATGGCTTTAGAGTGGGTTAAGCTAAGCAAAATCTGTAAGGAAAGACAAATACCCACTGACTTCACTCCTATGGAATTTCAGAAAGAACACAGATACACATAGTTTGGGGAGCAAGATAGGCAAATGAGGAAAGAGACTCAGCCTTAGAGTACGAACCAAGGGTTGCTAGAGCGCAGGTGCATGGGCGGGAAGGGTTAAATGGATGATGGGAGGGCTCTTGTGATGAACACTAGCTGTTGTAGGCAGGTGAGGAATTACTAAATCCTACACCTGAAGCAAAGGAATTAACATTACATGGAAACTAACTGGAATTTAAATCAATGAAGAAAAGAAAAAGACCATGTTCTGCTTCATGAAGAGTGAGGTAAAAATGCGGTGATTTTCACTCTCCTATTCTGTAGATGATATAATTTTCAAACACACTGTGGTAGAATATGCTAGCTTCCTATTACATAAGGAGTCCTCAGAAAGCTGCAATGAAAGATTCAGATCTCAGAGCATGTTCATGTTCCATTGATATGCTACTTACAGATTGCCCAGGTAGAAAGGTAAGTGCAGAGAAATCTGACAGAAGAGGAAAGAAGTTGTTAACCATTCAGGAGGTAGCCTTCTGTCTTTCTCGTGAAAGCCTTGGGCCAGTGTAATTTTGGAAGGGGGTGGAGATCCTGGAGCTTTGCAGCAGACAAGGGAGTTCCAGGTCTGGGTAGAGCTCTCAGAGGTCCCAGAGGAGAGCTCAGTGTGTTCTGCAGGAGGCTGTGGGCAGGTTGTCTCCAGGGGTGGCTGAGTGGCTCCCGTGTGACAATTGTGACAGGTCAGTGCTGAGCAGGTTCCTGGCTGAGGACAGGTGAGACCCGGGTGGAGAGCAGCCAGAGCACCTTCTTCTGTGCCACAAGCCTCAGCAATACACGCAGCCTCATCATATCTCCTTGTCACTCCAATCCAGACTTCTCCATGTTACCAGGCAGAGACGTTGGTTTGTGCTTCTTTCTCTGCATGTGGGTGAAGTTTCAGAAGTTAGATGGTGGAAACGATGGGTCATCAAACATCTGTTACTCTTTTATTTCCTGCTCTCCTTTCAATCACTGAAGTGAATCAGACCTGCTAGTGGAAAGGGCAATCTGTGTTTTTCTTTCCTGATTTAATTAAACAATGAAAAAACAGGCTTCTGAAATCGTCAAAGAATCCTTTGTGGGGGTTCATGTTTTTCTCTTCCTTGAACCACTTTCTGATATTTGAAATTATTTTTTAGGGGTGTCTGGGTGACTCAGTCATTTAGCATGATCCCAGGTCATGATCCCAGGGTCCTGGGATCGAGCCATGCATTGGGCTCCTGCTTGGCAGGAAGCCTGCTTCTCCCTCTCCCAATCCCCCTGCTTATGTTCCCTTTCTTGCTGTGTCTCTCTCTGTCAAATAAATGTATAAAATCTTTTTTTTTTTTTAGAGAAATTACTTTTTAAAGTAAAGCACAGCCTCAGAGCTGTAACAGGGTGTGGTGTCCTTCGTGAGGGGGAGAAATGGAGGAGTGTAATTTGTTTAGGACCCCGTGGAGTGGCTCATTGTGCTCCCACTGGAGCACAAGCCCCTGTTAGCCTTTCCTGATGCGGGGGGAGGGGTGCTGCTCACCTGGTGGCCCATCCTGGGCTCTGAAACCTGACCCAGTGAATCAGTTGCGACTTGACCTGGGGAATTTATGAAGAAGGCAGAATGAACCCTGGAGTGTGCCTGTATCCTTTGCACTCAGACGATTCCATGGAGCAAAAGAACTCATCACCTGTGAGTCATGTCAGGGTCCCCAAGGCTGTGGGCTTTGCTTCATGGGAAGAAGTTGTGTCTTCACCTTTATTTGAACCAGAGCCATGTTGTCTGGTTATGGAGATCCAGACCTTTACATGACCATGTCATTACTATTCTTATTATTTTAAGAAAGCAACCTAGACATTGACTTTGAGATACAAATATCCAAATGAAAAACACAAGGACAAATACATATATGAGGACTGGATTTGTGGTATCTCTCATTAGAATGGGTAATGTAGGGCTGCCCGTATGAGAAAAAACAAGGAATTCTATTTGGATAGAAATGTGCTGTGCACACGTGGTGTTTTATGCTATCTTTCCCCTTACTTCTCTGAAGGGAACATAGATTGGTGATTGGAGCTTGGTTTCTGATTTGAAGGAATGGGAGACAAGCGATTTGAAAGAGCAGATTTCATGCTGTGTGGTGCTCCGTGCCCAGGGAGTGAGGGTTTGAAGCTTGGACTTGGAAACATTTGGTGTTCAGGGAGGATGTTGTCTGAGTTTCCCCGCACACAGAGTCGCTCGGCTGGTCTGCCTCATCAGACCAGTTCCTGTCTTTTGAAAGGCAGCCTGAAAGTGGCTTGAAACCCTAGGGCACTTGAGGAATGATCTGGAAGGGACCTGCGTAGGCCAGTGTAGACAAACCCAGGGAATTCCAGAGCTAAGGATGAACACGTTTCTGAGACTGGAGTTTGCTTCCCTGTGAGTAACATTGCGCTGGGGTGGAAAGCCGTCTCTGGGTCTTAGGAGTCACCGTGTCAGCAGGTGTGAGCCTGGCAGGGGAGTCAGATCAGATAGCTGGGAAATAATGAGGCTGCAGCAGTGGGCCATCGCTCTGGATGGGCAGGCCAGCTTGCTCCAGGGACAGGGATCTGCTCCCCAATCAGGCCTCCGGCTGCAGATGTGATAGGATACTTGCTTCCTGTTTGGTTCTCCAGCCCTCATCTCAGCAGGGGGCTTGGTGGGAAGCAGCCCACAGGCAGCATTATGGATTCTTGCCCAGTGTGCCCCTTGCTTCCTTGAAGGAGGCACTACAGGTGTCCTCTGCCTAGCATCTGTGAATTCAGCCAGCAGAAGCACTTCTTCCAGAAAAGTGCTGAGAAATCCTCCACTTTGCTTTGCTGTGTGGAAGAGGCCAGTTTTCATTTGGGAGTGGAATCTCATCTCCCACCGTTAGGTTCCAAGGCCACGTGGGACACCAGTCTCCTTGAAGCTCTAGTTCCATGTGGAGCCTGACATAAGAGACTGAGGCTGAAGCTGGGCAGCCTACTACTGCTGCTGCTATTGCTGCTGGTGGTAGTGGTTCCTTCCCAAAAACCATGCAGCAAAGCCTGAGTTGTGATGACATCCCAGGAAAGGGGGACAAGTCACCACTCTGTCTGACCACAGGAGGATGCCAGATGTCAATCACAGGTGGTTAGTGTAGGGGGGAGACATGTCTGTTTCTCAGGACGTTGGCCAGAGGGAGATTTGGACCCTGGGATGCTTCTCTGCTCAGCTTTCTCAGGTGAGCACGTCAGGCAAGGGGAGGACGTGTGTGTGCTCACGGGATCAAGGAAGGTGTCTGTTTTCAGGTTTCATGTGCAAGTGGATTCCTCTTATGGCTCATTTTCCTGATGGTCTTCAGGTGCTGTAGGTGGAACCCTTTTCCCTGGCATCCTGGCCATGCAAGAGCTCTGGTTACCTTTTCCCCCAGGCTCTGGACTAGGAAATCAGAGGGATTCAGTGTGAAACCATCCGTGTAGGCCTCTATTTCTCCCTTGCCAAGATGGACTAGTGATTATGATAACTGCTCTGGAAATATAAAGCAGGAGATAGGGCCGGGTGCTGAAGGGGAGTATTCTTGCTATTCACATAGGGGCCAGATGGGACTTCACCAGGAAGGTGATACTTGAGTCAAGACCTAAAGAATGTGAGTGATATCACATCAAAAGTGATCTAAATGGAAGGGAAGGAATATACAAAGGCCCTGGGCAGGAGCATACCAGGTATGTCCAGGAGAAGCAGAAAGGCAATGTGGCCACAGAAGACAGCTTAGGACATGACCTCAGTGAGGTGACAATAGGGTGACAGAAAGGCATTGCAGGGCCATGACCCCATGGGACCCTCTTTCACTGGGCCATCCTGGCTACAGTGTTGAGAATGGATGACACAGGGTTGAGGATGGACAAGGGAGGTCAATGATGAAACTTTTCCAGGAACTCGGGTTAGAGATGGGCTCAAGCATGGACCAGAAGGTGGCCTCGGAAGGAGTGGTTATTTTGGGTACCTACTGAAGATGGAGCTCACAGGATTTATTGACATGTTCGATATTGGGAATGGGAGAAAGGAGGAATTGAGGTAACTTGCAGCAGCTCTTGTTGGTTGTTCTGAGCAAGGCGAAAGAGGAGGTTTCTGGGGGTGGAGGTAGTCCTTGTTCCATCTGTTGAGGAAGGTGTCTTTCATGGTGGATCTGTGGGTATTTGTGTCTGGGAGAACACTTAATATCTACTCCCTCAGTAACTTTCAAGTACAAGTCTCCCCCACTTTTCTCAAAGTTCGTGGTAAGATACTTGGCTTTTTGGAAAGATCTACATTATTACACAGCTCCAGTAGCAGGAAGAAACCTGGTGAGAATTTCCCTCTTATGAAAACAGTCAAAAAGTGGGCATCGCGTTCAACATCTGTTTTGTGTGGAACCACTACAGAGGTGGCATGCACTCCAACCAGCTCATTCCTGGGCACTGCTCTCCACATCCAGCCACCAGCACTTTGAATTGTGTCTGTGAGCATTTGCTGTGCTTTATCTCCATTTATTTTTGACATCTGTTAGGTTGTTGTGTCCTGAGGCCTACAATAAGCCAAAGAGAAGGGATTTTTGGACTCAGCATGCTCACCAATTTGTCTGTAGAAATAAATGGTAATTCAGTTTACACCAGTTTACACCATTTCTACTGTGAAGAATTTCCTAGGAACACCGCATTTTTGAATAGCAGGGGAGCCTGTACCTCATCCTGCAGGGTTAGCTTTAGTCTCCATGCTGCACAGAACATTCCATGACTTGCAGATCTTATCACTCAAACATAGCACCTTTGACCATCTTCTCCCCTTCCCCCCTTCCCTGAATATGGCATCCACCAATCTGTTCTCAGTATTTATGGGTTTGGTACTTTTTTGATTCCATGTGGAATGTCCATGAGACCCTCTGGTGTTTGTCTTTCTGTGTCTGAGTTACTAAGCATAATGCTCTTGAGGTCAATGTTTCCATGTCTGGTTATTGTGAATAATGCTGCAGTAAACATAGGAGTGCATCTCCCTTTTTGAGGGAGTGTTTTGGTGTTCTCCAAAGAAATACTCAGTAGAGCAATTATTGGGTCACGTGGTAGTTGTTTTAATTTTTTCCAGAACCTCCATAACGTTTGTCACAATGGCTGTCCCAGTTGACAGTCCCACCAACAGTGCACAGGGTCCCCTTTTGCACACATCCTTGACCACACCTGGTGTCTGTCTCTGAGACAATTGTCGTTCCAACAGTTGTGAGGCGATAGCTGATTGTGGTTTTGACTTGTGTTAACCTGACAATGATTAGTGATGTTGAACAACTTTTTCTCTGTCTATTGGTCACATGTATACCATCTTTGGAAAGTACCTATTCACATATTCTCCCCAGTTTTTATTCAGTTTTTGTTTGGATTTGAAGGAGTGTTTTGGATATTAGCCTCTTTTCACACATATAATTTGCAGATATTTTTTATAATTGCACAGGTTGCCTTTGAAGTGTTTGATCATTTCTTTTGCTATGTAGGAATTTCAATTTGATGTCATTCCACTTGTTTATTTTTGCTTTTGTTGCCTTTGCTTTTGGCATCTGATGTAAAAGAAACTTCACCAAACCACTGTCGACAATCTTCCTACCTGTGTTTTCTTCTTAGAGGATTATGGATGCAGCTCTTATGTTTAAGTCATTCATCCACTTGTAATTTTTGTGTGCAGTGTAAGAAAGTGATCCAGTCACATTCTTCTGCATTTAGTGTCCAGTTTTCCCAGTACCATTTACTGAAGAGACATTCCTTTCCCCATTGTATATTTCCTGCTGTTGTGTCATAAGTTAAGACCATATATGTATGGGTTTCTTTTTCTTTCTTTCTTTCTTTCTTTCTTTCTCCCTCCCTCCATCTCTTCCTTCCCCTTCCTTCCTTCCTCCCTTCCTTCCTTTTGCTCTTACAGTTTATCTGTTGGGAAAACGTTTTTCCTGTCAGAATATATGCAGTGTGGACTTTATTGATGATGTGTTCATACTATTTCTTAGGACATTTCTCTGACATCTGTATTTTTGTTAATGAGTAAATGGATCTATAGCTTTCAACAGGTTGAACATTTGGGTGGAACTAGTTAAGTAGTATTATATTCTTCCATCAGATACAAGATTGTGTACAAGTAGTATGAGATTATAAGCCATCAGATACTTATTAATTGATTGATTTACTGACTTACTTATTTTTACTCAGTTTAAACTTGTATTCTAAATGTTTTTCTTTCACTCCTTTGTTTTATTATGATCCTATAAAATATTATTTGTTTCAAGGGTACAGGTCTGTGTTCCACCAGTCATACACAACACACAGTGCTCACCACAACACTTACCCTCCTCAATGCCCATCACCCAGCCACCCCCATCACCCACACACCCACCCCTCTCCAGCAGTCCTCAGTTTGTTTCCTGAGATCAAATGACTCTTATGATTTGTCTCGCTCTCTGGTTTCATCTTGCTTCCTTTATTCCTCTGATCCTCTGATTCCTCTGATTCCATGATCCTCTGTCCTGTTTTTTAAATTCTGCATATCAGTGAGATCATATGATAATTGTCCTTCTCTGATTGACCTATTTTGCTTAGCATAACACTCTCGAGATCTACCCATGTCATTGCAAATGGCAAGATTTCATTTTTATGGCATATTTCATTTTTATGGCTCCTATATATAGGAGAATAGATAGATAGATAGATAGATAGATAGATATAGATATATCTCCTTTTTTATCCATTCATATGTTGATGGACATCCATAATTCTTTTGGTTATTGTGGGCATTGCTGCCATAGACATTGGCGTGCAGGTGGCCTTTCAGATCACTACTTTCATATCTTTTTTTAATTCAATTGTCTTTTTTTATATAGTTTTTAAATTTATTTATTTTCAGCATAACAGTATCATTATTTTTTCACCACACCCAGTGCTCCATGCAATCCATGCCCTCTATAATACCCACCACCTGGTACCCCGACCTCCCACTCCCCCCCACCACCACTTCAGTACTGCAATTGCTGGGTTATAGGGTAGCTCTATTTTCAACTTCTTGAGGAACCCCCACACTGTTTTCCAGGGTGGCTTCACCAGCTTGCATTCCTACCAACAGTATGAAAAGGTTCCCCTTTCTCTTCAACCTTGCCAACATCTGTTGTTTCCTGGCTTGTTCATTTTAGCCATTCTGACTCGTGTAAGGTGGTATCTCATTATGGTTTTGATTTGTATTTCCCTAATGTTGAGGGGGTGTTGAGCACTTTTTTATGTGTCTGTTGGCCATTTATATATCTTCTTTGGAGAAATGTCTCTTCATGTCTTTGGGCTATCTCTTGATTGGATTATTTGTTCTGTGGGTGTTGAGTTTGATAAGTTCTTTATAGATTTTGGATACTAGCCCTTTATCTGATGTGTCATTTGCAAATGTGTTCTCTCATTGTTTTGATTGTCTTTTGGTTTGTTGACTATTTCTATCTTGATGAAGTCCCAACAGTTCATTTTTGCTTTTTTTTCCCTTGTTTTTGGAGACCTGTCTAGCAAGAAGTTGCTATGGATTTGGTCAAAGAGGTTATTGCCTCTATACTCAAGGATTTGGATGGATTCCTTTTTCACATTCAGGTCTTATATCGTACACAAAGTTCTTATATCCATTTGGAGTCTACTTTTGTGTATGGCATAAGGAAATGGTGCATTTTCATTCTTTTACATGGGGCTGTCCAATATCCCCAACACCATTTGTTGAAGAGACTGCCTTTTTCCATTGGATATTCATTCCTGCTTTGATGAAGATTCGTTGACCATAGAGTTGAGGGTCCATTTCTCATTCCATTGATCTATGTGTCTGTTTTTGTGCCAGTACCATATTTTCTTGAGGATTACAGCTTTGTAATAGGGCTTGAAGTCTGCGAATGGGATGCCACCAGCTTCAGTTTTCTTTTTTCTTTCTCAGCATTCCTTTGGCTAGTCGGGGTCTCTTGTTGTTCATACAAATTTTAGGATTATTTTTTCCAGTTCTGTGAAAAATGTGGATGGTATTTTGAAAGAGATTGCATTGAATTTGTGGATTATTCTAGATAGCATAGACATTTTCACAATATTTGTTCTTCCAATCCACAAGCATGGAATGTTTTTCCATTTCTTTTTGCCTTCCTCCATTTCATTCATGACTATTCTAGTTTTCTGAGTACAGATCCTTTGCCTCTTTGGTTAGATAGATTCCTAAGTATCATATGGTTTTCAGTGCAATTATAAATGGGATGAAGTCCTTAACTTCTCTTTCTTCTGTCACATTGTTGCTGTAAACAAATGAAAGTGATTTCTGTGCACTGATTTTATATCCTGCCACTTTATGGAATTCCTGGATGAATTCTAGCAATTTGGGGGCAGAGTCTTTTGTGTTTTCCACATAAAGTATCCTATTATCTGCAAAGGGTGAGAGTTTGTCTTATTCTTTGCTGATTCAGAAACCTTTTATTACTTTTTGTTGTCTGATTGCTGAGGCTAGGACTTCTAGTAATATGTTGGACAGCAGTGGGGATAGTGGACATCCCTGCCATGTTCCTGACCTTAGGGGAATGATATTCACTGCAGAATTTTCTTGGATGGCTTTTATGATATTGAGGTATATTCCCTCTATCTCTCCACAGTGAAGAGTTTTGATCAAGAAAGGCTGTAATTTGCCAAATGCTTTTTCTGCATCAATTGAGAGGGTCCTATGGTTCTTGTTCTTGTTCTTTCTTCTATTAAGGTAATGTATTACATTGATTGATTTGAGTTTGTCGAACCACCCTTGCAGGCAGGAATAAATTCTATTTGGTCATGGTGAATCATAATTTTAATGTACTGTTGGATCCTTTCAGCTAGTACGTTGGTGAGAATTTTTGCATCCATATTCATCAGGGATAGTAGTCTGTAATTCTCCATTTCAGTGGAGTCTTTTTCTGGTTTTGGGATCAAGGTAATGCTGTTCTCATCAAAGGGGTTTGGAAATTTTTTTTCCAGTTCTATTTTTTGGAGAAGTTTCAGAAGAATAGGTAGTAAATCTTCTTTACATGTTTGGTAGAATTCCCCTGGGAAACCATCTGGTGCTGGGCTCTTGTTTCCTAGGGGATTTTTGATGACTTCTTCAATTTCCTTGGTGATTATGGGTCTCTTTAGATTCCTTTACTTCCTGGTTCAGTTTTAGTCATTTCTGTGTTTCTGGGAATGCATCCATTTCTTCAAGGCTGCTTGATTTGTTGACATAGAGTTACCATCATATATTCTTATAATTGTTTGTATTTCTTTGGTGTTGGGTGTGACCTCTCCTTCTTAATTCATGATTTTATTGATTTTGGTTCTTTCTCTGTTTTTCTGGAGGGTCTGGCCAGGAGCATATCAATCTTATTAATTCTTTCAAAGAAACAGCTCCTAGTTTCATTGATCTGTTCTACTGTTCTTTTGGTTTCTGCTTCATTGATTTCTGCTCTAATTTTTATTATTTCACTTCTTCTGGGTTTAGGCTTTCTATTTTGCTCTTTCTTCAGCTCCTTTAGGTGTAAGGTTAGGTTGTGTACTTTAGACCTTTCTTGCTTCTTGAGAAAAGCTTGTAGTGCTATATACTTCCCTCTTAGGACCATTTTTGCTGCATCCCAAAGATACTGAACAGCTGTGTTTCATTCTCATTTATTTCCATGAATTTTTAAAATTCATCTTGAACTGACTGCTTGACCCGTTCATTCTTTAGTAGGATGCTCTGTAGCCTCCATGTATTTTAGTTCTTTCCAACTTTCCTCTTGTGATTGAGTTCCAGTTTCAAAGCATTGTGGTCTGAAAGTATGCAGGGAGTGATCCCTATCTATTGGTACTGGTAGAGATCTGATTTGTTACCCAGTATGTGATATATTCTAGAGAACGTTCCATGTGGACTAGAGAAGAATATGTATTCTGTTGTTTTCGGATGGAATGTTCTGTATATATCTGTGAAGTCCAGCTGGTCCAGTATGTCATTCAAAGCCTTTATCTCCTTGTTGATCCTTTGCCTAGATGGTCTGTCCATTGCAGTAAAGGTTGTGTTAAAGTCCTGAGTATTATTGTATTATTGTCCATGTGTTTCTTTGGTTTTGTTCTTCATTAGCTTCTACAACTGGCTACTCCCATGGTAGGGGCATAAATATTTACAATTGTTAGAACTTCTTGTTGAATAGACCCTTTAAGTATGATAGAGTGTCCTTCCTCATCTTTACAGTCTTTGGTTTGGAATCTAATTTGTCTGATAGAAGGATTGCCACCCCAGCTTTCTTTGGGTGTCCATTAGCATGATCAATTATTTTCCACACCCTCACTTTCAATCTGGAGGTGTCTTTGGGTCTAAAATGAGTCTCTTGCAGACAGCATATCCAATGGGTCTTGCTTTTTTATCCAATCTAATACTTTATGTCTTTTGGTTGGGTCATTTAGCCCATTTACATTCAAGGGAATTGTGGAAATGTATGAATTTAGTGCCATTGTATTGCCTGTAAGCTGACCATTACTGTATATAGTCTCTGTTCTTTTCTGGTCTATGTTCCTTTTGGGCTCTCTCTTTGCTTAGAGGACCCCTTTCAATATTTTCTGAAGGGCTGATTTGGTAACCACAAATTGTTTGAGTTTCTGTTTGTCCTGGAAGCTTTTGATCACTCCTTCTATTTTCAAAGACAGCCTAACTACAGAAAGTGTTCTTGGCTGCATATTTTTCTTGTTGAAGACCCTGAATAGATTATGCCCGTTCTTTCTGGCCTGTCAGGTCTCTGTGGCTAGGTCTTCTGCCAATCTAACGTTTCTAATCTTGTAGGTTACCAACTTCTTGTTCCAAGCTGCTTTGAGGATTTTCTCTTTGTCTCTGAGTTTTTCAAGTATTCCTATTAGATGTTGGGGTGTTGACCCATTTTTATTGATTTTGAGGGAGATTCTCTGTGCCTCCTGGATTTTGATGCCTGTTTCCATTCCCAAAGTAGGAAAGTTCTCTGCTATCATTTACTCCAATATACCTTCTGCCCTTCTCTCTCTTTCTTCCTCTTCTTCTGGGATCCCAATTATTCTAATATTCTGGGATCCCAGTTATTCTAATACTGTTTCACTTTATGGTACCACTTCTCTCTTGAATTAGCCCCTTGTGATCCCGTAGTTGTTTATCTCTCTTTCTCTCAGCTTCTTTATTCTCCACCATTTGGTCTTCTAAATCACTAATTCTCTCTCCTGTCTCATCTATCTTATCAGTTAGAGCTTCCAGTTTTAAAAAATATATATATTTTATTTATTTGACAGGAAGAGAAGGAGAGTACAAACAGAGGGAGAAGCAGGCTTCCTGCTGAGCAGGGAGCCCAATGTGGGGTTCAATCCCAGGACCCTTGGGATCATCACTGGAGCCAAAGGCAAATGGTTAACTGACTGAGCCATCCAGGCACTCCTGGAGACTCCATTTTTTATTGCATCTCATTAATAGCTATTTCTTATTTTGACTTGGTTAGAGTTTAATTCTTTTATTTCTCTAGTGTCTTCTATGGATTCTTCTAAGGGATTCTCTAGTGTCTTCTATGCTTTTATCAGCCCAGGTAGTATCTTTAAAATCGTTATCCTAAACTCTCATTCTGACATCTTACATATGTCCATATTGATTAGGTCCCTGGCAATAAGTACTGCCTCTTGTTCTCTTTTTTGAGGTGAGTTTTTCCATCTTGTCATTCTGTCCAGAAAAGAAGAGATGAATAAGAGGACAAAAATACTCAAAAGGCAACAATGACCCCAAAGAAATACACACTAAACAGAAGAGACCCAAAACCGAGGGAGGCAGTGGTAGAAATGAGTATATGATCAGGTGGATGATAGGAACAGAGCCATACATTAGATTTGGAACATATTTTGGTGTGTTAGAAGAAACAGCATCCCAAAATTTTAAAGAAAGAAAAACTCGTGTGTATATATACAAAGTAAGGTTAAATACAATGAAGGGATAGAATATGATAGTAAAATGAAAATTAAAAAGGATTTGAAGAAAGACATTGAGAAGTTGATTGAAAAAAGGAAGGAAAAAAATAGAAAAAAAAAGAAACAAAAAAATTTAAAAAAATTAAAGTTGAATGATTGAAGAATCATTGGGAAAAAAGCCATGAATTCTATGTGCTGTATTCCCTTAGTGCTGATGTTTTGCAGTTCTCACTGATCGGTACACTTGGTCTTGTCTGGATACTCCTGCTGATCTTCTGGGGGAGGGGCCTACTGCGTTGACTCTCAAATGTCTTTGCCCAGGTCGGAATTGTACTGCCCTTGCCAGGGGCCAAGGTAAGTACTCTGTTTAGATTTGCTCTCTGTAGCTTTTGTTCCCTGAAGACTTTCTGCACAGCTTTAGAGGAGAAGCATGAATGTGGCAGCCTCCCAATCTCTGGCCCTGGAGCTAAGAGCTTGGGGCCCAATCCTCGGTGCACCCGCACAGAAAAGTGTTCAAACCATTCATGTATCCCTGGTCTCTGTCCACACTCTGTGCTCACTGGGCCTGTGGCTGAGCATTTCTACCTGTGGAACATGACCCCATTTGGAGTCTCCAAGCCCCGCAGACTCCTGCAGCATGCTCCTGCACAGCTTCTTCTGGGAAGGAAGGG
Source organism: Mustela lutreola (assembly GCF_030435805.1). NCBI lineage: Eukaryota > Metazoa > Chordata > Mammalia > Carnivora > Mustelidae > Mustela > Mustela lutreola. Next base: position 53,744,065 of record NC_081291.1, on the reverse strand, counting down.
GATCTCCCCAGTTCTGTCGCTTCTTGGGCCCCTTCTCAAAGAGCAGTAGTCAGGCTGTGCTGTGAATCACAGTTTATGGCAACCTCCAGCTTACAGTCCACTCATGGGCTCACTCCTTGCAGCTGGCCTCCCTGCTCCAATACCAGGGAACTCTGTTGCCCTCAAGCACCCCTGATCTTCCTGAAACTCTGAGGATCCTGAGACCACATTGTCTCATCCAGAGTTCCACCCCCTGCTTCACTGCCAGAGCAATGTTCCTTATCAGAGAAGACTTCTAAAAGTTGTTATTTTGTGCTCTGCTGACCCTAGCACTTGCCAGTAGCTGGCTGAGAGAGCTCCTTCCCCCACAAAGTCTATCTTCCCATATATAGCTTGAGATTCACTTCTCTACACCTCCTACCTTGCAGAAAGTGGTGGCTTTTCTGTTTGTAGAGATGCAGCTATTCTTTTCTTTGATCTCTGCTTGAGTTTGCAGGTGTTCAGAATGGTTTCATAGGTATCTAGTTGAATTCCTTGGACCAGACGAAATTAAGTTCTCCTACACTGCCACCATCTTGGAATCTCTCTTTCTTCTTCTTTCTCTAGATTGGCTTGGGTATTTGGGGTCTTTTGTGATTCCATATGACTTTTAGGATTGTCTTCTATTTCTTTGAATAATGTCATTGAGATTCAGATAGGGATTTCATCACATCTGTAGATTATTTTGGGTACAGTGGACATGTTAATAGTATTAACTTCTAGATAATGAGCATGGCATATGCTTCCATTTATTTGTGTTTTTCCAAATCTTTGGCCCATGCATTCACTCCCCAACACAAATACGTTTTTTTCCTTTCTTTTCCACCATGTGTTCACAATACCAGGGGTTTATCATTCTTAATTACTTTTATACCTAGATTTTTTTTTCTTGATGCAATTGTCAATGACATTGCCTTTTTAATCTCTCTTTGTGAAACTTGGTAATCAGTATATAGAAATACAACAAGTTAGGGTGGTGGGGTGGCTCAGTCAGTTAAGTGTCTGCCTTCAGGTCAGGTCATGATCCAGGGATACTGGGATTGAGCCCAGCATTGGGCTCCCTGATGACCATTGGGTCTGCATTTCCCCAACCCTCTGCCTCTCCCCCTGCTTGTGCTCTCTCTCTCTCTATTTCTCTGTGTCAAATAAATAAATAAAATACTTAAAAAAACAGAAATTCAACAGTTCTTTGGTGTATATTGACTTTGTATATTGACTTTGTATCCTGCAGCTTTACTGAGATTTGTTTATTCTAACAGTTATCTGGTACTCTTATGGGATTTCTATACATAGTATCATGTCATCTGCAAAGAGTGACTATTTTCTTTTCCTATTTAGATGTCATATCTTTTTTTGGTTTTTTTTTGTTTTTTTTTTTTTTGTCTAAATAGCTTGGCTGGGGCTTTCAATACTCTGATGAATGAAAGTGCTAAGAGTGGGCATCTTTCTCTTGTTCTTGATCATAGTGGAAAAGTTTTCAGCATTTTATCCTGAGTATAATGTCTTCTGTGGGCTTATCATATAGGGCCTTTGTTTGTTTGAGGTATGTTCCCTCAATACCCAGATAGTTAGGGTCTTTATCATAAATGCATATTGAGTCTTGTCAGGTGTTCTTTCTGCATCTATTGTAACAATCCTAGATTTTTATCTTTTATTTTGTTTAGGTGGTGTATCCCATTGGTGGATGTGCAGATTTGGAATCATCTTTGCATCCCTGAAATAAATCTCATTGGATCCTTTGTGTGATTCTCCTGATGTATTGTTGAATTAACTTTGCCAGTAATTTGTTGAGGATTTTTGCATCTTTATTCATGAGGGATATTGCGCTTTCCTTTTCTTGTAGCATGCTTGTCTTGTTTTAGTATCAGGATAATGCTGTCTTCATAAAATGAGTCTGGATGTATGCCCTTCTCTCCTTTTTCTAAAAACAGTTTGAGAAGGGTTGGTATTATTTCTTCTTCTACTGTCTGTTTGAACTCCTCAGTGAAACTGTCCGGTCTTGGGTATTTATTTGTTGGGAGGATTTGATCATCAAATCAATCTTTTAATCAATGATCAGTCTTTTCAGATTTTTTTTCCTTCACAGTTCAGTCATTCTAGGTTGTTGTTAGTAACTTATCCATTTCTTCTAGGTTGTCCAAGGTGTTGGCCTCTACTTGCTCATGATACTCTCTTATGATCCTTTGTATTTACGATCCTTGGTATTCATTGTAATAGCTCATCTTTCTTTTTTTTTTTAAGTTTTTCACATTTTTTAACTTAAATTCAGTTAACCAAGTTATCGTTTTTGATGTAATGGTAAATGTTTCATTAGTATCGTATAACACCCAGGGCTTATCACCACATGTCTCCTCCTTAATACCCATCACCAAGTTATCCCATTGCCCAACCTACCTCTCCTCCAGTTTGTTTCCTATAATTAAGAGTTTCTCATGGTCTGTCTCCCTCTTTGATTTCTTCCCATTCAGTTTTCCCTCCCTTCCCCTGTGGTCCTCCACACTCTTCCTTGTGTTCCACATATGAGTGAAACCATATGATTATTCTCATTCTCTGTTTCACTTATTTCATTTAGCATAACCACCATCTATATTGATGTGAATAGTGGGCATTCATCCTTTCTGATGGCTGAGTAATATTCTATGGTATGTATTTACCACATCTTCTTCATCCATTCCTCAGCTCCTTCCACCATTTGGCTCTTGTGGACATTGTTGCAATGGACATTGGAAAGAGTGTGCCCCTTCTTTTCATGTGTCTCTATCTTTGGGGTAAATACCCAAGAGTGCAATTGCTGGGTCATAGGGCAGTTCTATTTTTAACACTTTGAGGAAGCTCCATGCTGTTTTCCAGATGGACTGCAGCAGCTTGCATTCCCACCAACAGTGTTAGAAGGTTCCCCTTTCTCCACATCCTTGCCAACACTTGTTATTTCCTGTCTTGTTAACTTTAGCCATTCTAACTGGTGTAAGGTGGTATCTCATTGTGGTTTTGAATGATGACAAGTGATGTGAAGCATTTTTTCATGGTCTGTTGGCCATTTGGATGTCTTCTTTGGAGAAGTGTTTCTTCCTGTCTTCTGCCCATTTCTTGAGTGGATTCTTTGTTTTTGGGGGGGGGGGGGGTTGAGTTTGAGAAGATCTTTGTAGATCTTGGATACCAGACCTTTATCTGTAATGTCATTTGCAAATATTTTCTCCCATTCTGTAAGTTAATTAATTGTTTCCTTTGCTGTGCAGAAGCTTTTTATCTTGATGATGTTCCAATAGTTCATTTTCTTTTGTTTCCCTGGCCTTTAGAGACATGTCTTGCAAGAATTTGCAGTGTCCAAGGTCGAAGGGGTTGCTGCCCGTGTTCTCCCTAGGATTTTGATGTGAGGCAGGAATCAATTATCTTTCTTTCCTGATATATCTGAGTCCTGTTTCTCGGTGAGTCTAGCTAAAATTTCGTCAGTTTTGTTTATCTTTCAAAAAAAGGCAGCTTGTATTTTCATTGATCTTCTGTCTTTTTAGTCTCCATTGGATTTATTTCCACATCCCATTTTGTTATTTCCTTATATCTACTGATTTGGAACTTTGTTCGTTTTTTTTCCTACTTCTTTCCCATGTAAAATTAGATTGGTTATTGGAGAGTTTTCAGGTGGATTGATGAGGACCTGAATTTCTATGAACTTCTCCCTTAGAGCTACCTTTACTGCATTCCATAACTTTTCATAGGTTCTCTTTTTCATTAGTCTCAAGGTACTTTTAAATTTTCCTTTGATTTCTTCTTTGACCATTTGCTGTTTACTAGGATGTTGCTAAATTTCCACATATTTTTGACTGTCCCATTTTCTTCTTGTAACTTATTTCTACTTTCATATTACTGTAGTTGGACATGATTTGAACCAGAGCATGAAGGGAGCATGCCGTTTAAAGGTTAGTTTCCTAGGGTATTTTCTAACAGTGACCCTGGCTTCCATGGGGACATAGAAAGGTTTTGTGAGCCTTGGGGAGGAGGGAGTGATCAACCCTTGTTAGGATTACTGATTACTACCATGCAGTCTGTGTACCACCATTCACACTATAATCCTGATGGACTTGTACTTCCTTAGCAACATTTTGTAGGAGGTGCAGGGGTGACCTTCTCTAACAAAAAGGTGCCATGTGAGTTCATGGCATGGCCCCCAGTATGGTAAATTGGGGGATCACAACCCAACTTTCTGTAGGAAGTGACAGAAATGGGACATGTTGAATTTCATGACAATAGCTGAGGTCCCAAGTGACCCACTAGGTATTGGTGGTGGGTGGGGTAGTGGGGCCTCTGTATCTGTCTCATTAGAATCTGTGGAATTCAGGGAAATCCTCCTGTCTGTTGAGTTGTGTGGAGACAGGTAGACAGCAGTCTCTGGCCAGGCATGAGGGTCACACTGGACCACCACCAGAGACCCAGTGTGTGGTGGGAGCCGCTGCTCAGTTTCCATGAAAATCAATCGGGATCTGGTGACTGTGATTCCTAGCAGCAACATGGAGAAAGGAGGTGGTGGTGGTGCACACTTCCTTGGGTTGTGGTCAGGACTAGTCTGGAGCCCACTGAAATGAACCGTGCCTGGCACTGAAGACACCCAGTCACTGTATCTGTGGGCACTGTGCCCATGGCACTTTTGTGCCAGCCAGCTCCCATGCTATTGCCTCCTACTTTTCACATCTTCATGGTCATGAGACTCTGCTCTTGCCCCATGGCCCCCTGGAGTATTGCCCTCCCTCCATGTGGCCTTCATCCTCTGCCCTGTGCAACCCAATGCCAGGGTAGCCTTCTTGAGAGGCAGCTCTGTCAGTCCCCTGATGGAACACTTCCAGGGATCCCCTGTGAGGTGAGGGTGATATCCTGACCTGGAAGGGCACTATAGGCCCCCCTTCAGGAAAGCCACATCTTCCTTTTCAGCCTGGCCTGCTCTCCCCTCAGTCCCCCTCAGAAAAGCTCTCCCTACTTCCTGAGCTGACAACTCTGACCTTAAAAATCAACATTGTTTTCTGTTTCTCCATGCCTTAGTTCATCCATGGCATGTCTTTCAAACCTCTCACTGGGTTTTCAGCAGTCTTGGAGAGCTGTCTGCTCAAAGAGGGAATGACCTCAGAGGGGCTGCCTTCCCTGCCACCTCCCTCAGCATGTCCCTGAGCCCTGGACCAGCTGTCCCACTGAGTGTTGAGGGACCCAAGCCAGCCCATCCTAAGCCCAGTCTATGTCAGCTGTGTAGACTGATGTGTGCCAGAAGCGGTGGGCAGCTGGCATGGTCCAGGTGCAAGCAGTTTCTCTTTCTCATTCTTTCACCACTCTCCCTCCCAGAGGTAGCTCAGAGCAGCCCCCATGCCCTACATCTCTAGATCCCTTGACCTGTGCCTCCTGCATTCAGCTGGTGAGCTTGGTGGTTTCCTGTTGCTTCTGTCTCCCATAACTGCACCCATGGCAGTTCCTGGATCAGGGGAGGGATCATACTCTTGTCTGTACTTGACCTTCTTCCTATCCCGCACTGAGCCCACCCACCGTTCTGTCTTCCATGGATGTTTTGGAAGCAAGCTTTCTAATAAGGAAACTATTAGCCAAATGGATCCAGGTAAAAACCACTGAATTAGTGATCCAGGATAGAGAACAAACCTGCTCTGAAACCTGTCCTACACTCTGTGACCACCTCATACTAAAACAGAAACAATAATAGCTTTCTGAATTATGAAATGGCACCTATCTCTGTTTACACTCTCTTGAATGCATAGGTGCTGATCCTGGATGGAAGGGGACCATGGCTCCTGTGGGTTAGGATTAATAGTAAATATAAGAATTTGGTGAAATTTGAATTCAAGGCATAGAATGAATAATTATTGTTGAGGAAGTACTCCCAAGTAGGGCATATGAACATTGTGTGCCAAAGCTTTTTCAAATAGGTTACTGAAAGAAAAATCTTTTTTATTGTTTCATTCCAGTCAAGTTAACATACAGCATTATGTTAGTTTCGGGTGTACAATTGCGTGACTCACTAATTCTATATGTTACTCAGCGCTCATCAAGAAAAGTATACTCTTAGTCCCTTTCATTTATTTCACTCATCCCTCCATCCACCTCCTCTTTGGTAACCATCAGTTTGTTCTCTGTTGTTAAGAATTGTCGGAGGCAGGCCCCTGGCCAGGGTAGCCTCCGCCATTAAAAGATGGCGCCTGGCTAGTTGCCAGCTTAGGATTGCCTCGTGAGACTAAGTGGAACGCCCAAAGAGGAAGTAAACAGCATTGGTTGCTAGCGAAGTTGTTCGTTTAGGTGCACAGCTTGATTCGCTCCCTCCTGTACCCTGCTCGCTGACTGGTCATGTAAACGTATATAAGTGTGTAGACTTGCGGAAATAAAGAGAGAGAAGATACATCTGAACTGGGGCTTCTTGTCGTCCTTGCGGGTCAAGGGCGATAAGAATCTATATTTCAGTTTATCTCTTTTTTCTCCTTTATTTATGTATGTTTGTTTCTTCAATTCTACATTAGGGTGACATCATACGGTATTGTCTTTCTCTGACTGATTTCACTTAGGATAATACTCTCAGATCCATCCATGTGGCTGCAAATGATAAGATTTCATTCTTTTTGTGGCTGAGTAATTGTCCACTGTGTATGTGTGTGCATGTGTGTGTATACATCTCTCAGCTCATTTAGCACTTTATCAATGGACACTTGGGTTGTTCCCATATTGTGATCTTGTAAATAATGCTGCAAGAAACATAGGGATGCATATATCCTTTTGAGTTATTGTTTTCGTATTCTTTTGGTAAATACCCAGTATGGTGATTGTTGGATCCTGGGGTAGCTCTATTTTTAACATCTTGAGGAACCTCAATACTGTTTCCCAGAGTGGCTGCACCAGCTTGCTTTTCCACCAACAGTGCAGAAGGTTTCCCCTTTTTCCACATCCTCCCCAACACCTGTGTTCCTTGTGTTGTTGATGGGAGCCATTCTGACAGTATGTGGTAATATCTCATTATACTTTTTATTTGCATTTTCCTGAGGTTGAGTGATGATGAACATCTTTTCAAAGGACCAGTGACCATCTGTATTTCTTCTCTGGAGAAAAGTCTGTTCATGTTTTCTATTTTTTAACTGGATTATTTGTTTTTTGGGTTTTGAGTTGTATCCATTCTGTATATTTTGGACACTAGCTTTTTATTCTATAGGATATTTGCAAATATCTTCTCCCTTTCAGTAGGTTGTCTTATTATTATTACTTCTTCAAAGCTCTTCTGCTGTGTGGAAACTTTTTATTTTGATATAGTCCTAGTAGTTTATTTTTGTTTTTATTTCCTTTGCCTCAGGAGACAGTCTAGAAAAAATGTTATTTTGGTCCATGTCAAGAAGTTACTGTCTTTGCCCTCTTGTAGGATTTTTATGATTTCATGTCTTCCATTAAGGTCGCGAAACTGTGTTGAGTTTATTTGTCAGTATGGTATAAGGAATCAAAGTAATTTCATTCTTTAGTGCATAACTGTCCAGTTTGTCCAACACTGTTGTAGAGATTGTCCTCTTCTTTTTTTACATTCTTGCCTTCTTTGTGGAAAATTAATTGGCCACATAATTGTGGGTTTATATCTGAGCTTCTATCCTGTTCCCTTGGTCACTGTGTGTATTTCTGTGCCAGTACCACACTGTTACAGCTTTGCAGTATAACTTGAAATCTGGAATTACGACTTCTCCAGTTTTGTTTTTCTTCTCAACATTGCATTGGCTGTTCAGTATCTTTGGCAGTTCCATACAAATTTTTAGGAGTGTTTGCTTAAGTTCTTTTTGTTTAACTTAAATTCAATGACCCAACTAATGTGCCATCATTAGTTTTAGATGTAATATTCAATAATAGGTCAGATGTGTATAATATCCCGTGCTCGTTGCATCACATGCTCTCCTTAATGCCCGTCACCCAGTTACCCCATCCCCCATCCACCTCCCCTCCAGCAACCCTCAGTTTGTTTCTGTAATGAAAAGTCTCTCATGGTTTTTCTCCCTCTCTGATGCTTCCCATTAAGTTTTCCCTCCCTTCCCCTCTGACCCTCTGTGGTGTTTCTCCTATTTCACATATAAGTGAACTCATGTGCCAACTGTCTTTCTCTAATAGACTTAATTCGCTCAGCATAATACCCTCCAGTTCCAACCAACTGGATATAATGGTAAGTCTTCACCCTCTCAGATGGATGAATAATATTCCATTGTGGATACGAACCACATCTTTATCCATTCATCTGTCCGTGGACATCTGGGCTCTTTCCATAGTTTTGCTAGAGTGGATATTGCTGCAGTGAACATTGGGGGACGGGTGCCACTACTTTTCACTCAATCTGTATCTTTGGGGTAAATACCTGGTAGTTCAGTTCTGGGTTGTAGGGTAGCTCTATTTTTAAGTTCTTGAAGAAACTCAATAACATTTGGCAGAGTGACTGTATGAGCTTATGTTCCCCAGAGCAGTGTAAGAGTGTTCCCCTTTCACCATATCCTTGCCAACATTTGTTATTCCCTGCCTTGATAATTTCAGCCATGCTGACTGTTGTAAAGTGGTATCTCATTGTGGTTTTGATTTGTATTTCCCTGGTGGCTATTGATGTGGAGCACTTTTTTGTGTGTCTCTTGGTAACTGGTATGTCCTCTTGGTAGAAAGTTGTGTTAATGTTTACACCTAGGTCTTAAGCTAGAATAGGGGTAGTCCCAGGAGCATGGAAGGTGTGATTTGCTTAGGTGTGGAGACCTTCACAGACCTCTGAATTGAGGTCTAGAGTTAAGGAGAGTATCAGCCTCGGGCTTTGTGTACAGTATGGTATGAAAGTACAAATAAGCAGGGATTGGTTCTAGATTTCATTCAGATTTCTCCTGCTCTAAATCCTTTCTGAAGTTCCAAAAGGCATGATTTCTGACTTTGTTATAGGATGAGCCCTCTGCTTCACTCATGTATCCCCACTCCCTGGAGATGTGGAGCCAGGCCTCTGGGAGCGTTCCTTTAAAAAGCCAACCTGGGGTTAGGGTGAGTGCCTAGAATCATGGCAGGTTCAATATGCCAGCTGTGTGACAAGACTCCTGGAGGCCTGAGTTGAGGGTATGGGTCAGGGTGAGTGTCAGCCTCCAGGTTTGTGTCCAGTGGGCCACTGAATGTGGGGGTGACATCAGGTGGGCATGCAGAGTTCTCCTGCTCTGAATTCTTTCTTGAGTTCCAATTGGCATGGTTTCCTTCTGGGCAGCAGGCAGAGTCCTCTGGAATTGCTTGGGTGTCCCTAGTCCCTAGGGCTTTGGTGCCAGGTCTCTGGGGACAGACCCCTCTGAGTCCAACCTAGGGTCAGCATTGGGGTCAGGTTTAGGGTCATGGGTTAGGGTCAGGGCAAGGGTTAGGGGTAGGGTGGGGGTAGGGGTAGGTTTAGGTGTTTGCTAAGGTTAATTTATTTGCCTTTTAATACAAGATGTCCATGCTTAAATAAGACATTTTCTTAGAGTATTTTACAGTGAGTAAAGGTTAGCATGTAACCCAAATATTATGGAGAAGAACAAAATGTTCCAAAGCAACACTTAAGATATTTCTTGGCATTTATGTTTTATGGTCAAAATAATTAAAAATTGAGTTGCTCTGTCACTCTTTTCACACAGGATTTGCTGACCATATCTTTCTGGTCTTGGCTGAAAAGCATCTTTTCAGTGGGCTTCCTTAATGGGTTTCTCTGAATAGGATGGCTTTCTTAGCCCTTAGCCTACTTTCCTTCCTATCACTGATCCATTGATTATATCCCACACTCTTTGCAAGCTCCCAGGTAGGACTAGAGCTATGTTTTTGCACTAAGTAGATACTCCATAAATATTTATTAACTGAACAAATATGTCTTTCTTTTTAATCAAAAATATTTATTTTTTGTCCATGAGTTTTTTTTTTACCATTTCAGACTATATTTGAATAAAACTATTGCTCCATGAACATACATCTGTCAGTGCTGTGGCTTTATTATGTCTTGTGTCATGCTTCCCTGAGCTAGCCAGGGTACTTATGACCCATGTACGAAGCTCAGCTTCAAACCTTAGGGGTGAGTTCTGTGAAGGCACTGGAGGCCTCTGGGGGGCTTTTCCTACTGGACACCACCATGTCATATGGGGCCAGATGTGACATGAGCACCTTCTCTTTCCCTAGCTTTTCCCATCTTCCTCTACCCTCTGTCAGCATGTGGGTTTCCCACCAACCGTGTCCTTGCAGACAAACTCTGAGATGGCCTATGGCTTGGGATTCCATTACCACCACAAAGTCTTGTTGTAACCAGTGTCAGAGATTTCTGTGGCACTGACATGACCTTTGTTCCCAGAATATGCCACATGAAGAGTCTCATGAGAGTCTGGGAGTCCAGGAAAGATAAATTGGTGATTGCAGCTCTAGCTAAAGCCACTCTGGAGGATCATGCTGGAGGCCATCTCACATCTCAGTCTGGCTCTTTCACTGATTTCCAGTATGACCTAGGACAGTCACTTCATCAGGATCATCATTTCTAAAATGAGGAAATGATTTTAAATTAATTGATTCACTCAAGACTATGGAATGAACTTCTAGGAGGTTGTGGGCAGTCTCCAAGATGGATTCTATCTCAGGAGTTCTAACTCCCATCCTCCCCGCTCCTATTGAGTTCCTCCATTGGACAAAATGGCTGTCCCATGGAAATTCCCTAGGGCAACATTGGACTAGCAAGTGTCTTCAGGATGTGCCCCCAGGCCATATGATGTCACTGAGGGTTGATGAACATTTCTGAACTCAAACCAATGTTTTGGCTAATTGGCCTTGGGCTGTCTTACTTGCACTTAAATAGCAGTGCCTGGATCAGGCCTTCACTGAAACAGCTGAGCTGGCTTAGTGAGTATCTTCCCCAGGACACTAACCCCATGACACTGTGAGGGTACTCTGAGTCCAGACTTAGGTCATGCAATGCGATAAGTGATTCTACATCAGGGTAGATGATGCAAAGTATAGTTTCACAACAAACATGACAAAAAACCTTTAAATGACAGAGTAGTATGTAGTTAAATGTGCTCTGTACTATGACAGTGAAGGGAAAAGAGAACGATGGGGTCAGAAAAGAGAATGGAAGTTTCAAGAAGCAGGCTGGAGTAGTCAGGGGGCAGGGGATATCTGGTGGAGGAAGGGACAGGGAGGCTTGTCACAGGTTACAACAGTGACAGAGTGTGCATTCTGCCTGACCCACGACCCCCAGGGGCACTGGGGGCAGTCTAGCTCCAGGGGATCTACAGACTGCAAATTGGCCTGAGCAGAGCCTCCACAGTATGTCTTCTTGTTTCCTGGCTGTGGCTCTTTCTCTGCTTCTTGGGTGAGGCTGTTGATTCTCCTTTTGTTTTCCTCTGAGCTGCACTGTTTTGTGTAAATTCAGTACTGTTAGTTGACACAAATTCTTCCTGAAAAGAACTGGAATAGAAGTCATCCTTGTTTCTAAGTAGAACTGAATATATTTGATAGTAATAGCCTTTCCCCAGGCCCTTGGGCCTTCATCTGCTAGCCAAGTCTGAGATTTTTGAAAACATATTCTAACAGGTTGAAAGAATTAGTTTTGTTTTTAAAAAATTCAACAAAGTCACTCCTTTCATAATCTATAAAATGATCTGTAAACATTGAATGAACAAGGCTTGACAGGATGAAGGAAGAATTGGCTTTAGAGTGGGGTTTGCGCCAATGTTTACTCACTGTTGCCCCCATGCGGCCACTCTCCAGATAGCACGTGGCCCAATGTGTTCCAACTTCCAGATTCAAGGGAGAGTAAGACAGAATAAGGTTGGTCCCTAAATTCCTCACCTCCTAAAAACCATCCTCTAATTTATGAGCGATATTCTAAAATGGATATATCTTAACTAGATATTAGGATTAGGGTCAGGGTCAAGTTGCATACATTAACTATGGACAGCTTTTTGTATGTCAATCTTACCTGCCTGAAGAGTTTTTAAAAAATAAAATAGGAGAGGATATAGTCACCAAAGCACTGAGTACATTACCTGTCCCAGGAAGTAGGTAACTAAACATAATTATTGTTTCATCTTAGCTGAGGACCAGGAGCTGGTCCTACAGGTACTTGGCAGGTAGCATCTGTGGCCAGCTGCCCGTCTCCCCCCGACAACCACACCCAGCTCAGCACATCCTCTGCTATGCTCAAGGGCAGCAAACAGGTGAACCAGGTGCAGGTGTGACTCCCTGCACGCAAGCAAGCATGGCTTCCTTCTGACAGGTAGAGAAGTGGGCCAGCTCACATACACATGACTTGTTCTTTTGGTTCCTTGCTATCTGCCTCCCCTTTCTGTCACCCTGGTCCTGAACCTTTAGCTCCTGTGAGAACTTGGGTTTTCAGATTTCTGTTGACGCTTTGAAGTGTGGATCTGTGTTGCCTTTGTTCCCTGTTCTTGGGTCAGAGATGAAGGTGGGAAAAGTCATTCTACTCTGAAAGCAAGAAAAAGAAATATCAAGTGTGCTCTGCCCCCATCACCTCAGACTTTAAAGAAAGGGCAAACTACATACTTCATGTTCTACACAGTCAATTTTAGGGACGCATATATCCATGTAAACTGAAATTCCTTACTGAACTTTTGCCTTGCAGAGGACAGTTTAGGGACACTGCCTCTCCCCTACCCTGTCATTTCAGTCTGGCCAATGCCCAGTCACACTGACACATGTAGTTACACAAAGGCACAACTGTGACATCCTCCTGGAGCACTCCCGGTCCCCCTGTCTCCTGGGTCTGGCCAGCCCTGCACACCCCCAGTCCTCCTGAGCATCCCCCATAGTGACACAGCTGAGATCATCCTCCTGGAGCATTCCTGGTCCCTTTGCCCCCTGCTCTGCCAACCCTGCACACCACCAGTCCTCCTGAGTGTCCTCTGTCATGGTACTTGTCACACAAGGTTGTCATTTGTTGTCTCTAGGTCTGTCCTTTCTTCTTGAAGTAGATCTCTCTCAGAGATGCCTGGCTGGATGACAGGTGGATGAATGCTTTTGGGATCTTTTGTCCTGGAACAGCGGGCATCCTTCAAAACCCTGATGGGCAGGGTGAATCTCTTTCCCTCTGTGTGTCCCCAGCCTCAGTGAAACATAGTGCCTAGGACAAGGGATTTGAGGGTCCTCCCAGATGAAGTTTGTTCTATGAAGGTGGATTCCTTCTGAGATCACTATGGAACCACATAATGATCTCAGTGGCCATTCCTGTGAGACAGAAAGCATGCTACTGTATTGTATTCTCCTTGCACACTGTGACTATCAAAGAGGAAACACACGTTCACACTCACAAGTTCACACTTACACCTCCATTTCTGAGCATAACTCCTATGTAAACTACAGTGAATTCCTGTTGGGCTGCAGACATGTAGACATGCCATTCAATAAATAGAGGAGGATGGGTATGAATTTCGGGCTAAAAGGATGGAAGTTCTTGCCTCTGGGAGTGAAAAAATTAGATTTTACCCAGAAGGCGCTACGTTCTACTCAAAGAAGTGACATGATCCTATGATCTTGCGACCAGGGATCCACACCTAGTTTTCTGTAAAGTCTTCTGTAAAGATTTTCTGTTAAGTGTTGCAATCCATGTGGTCTCTCTGACAATGACTCCACTCTTGCATTGTGGCTTGAAAGCAGCCACAGACTGTCCATAACTTATGTTCCAGCCATACTTGGTTGAGGGATTATGGGGGGAGGTCCCATTTGGTCCATGGGTGGTAGTTTCCCGTGAGATGTTTGTTTGTGGTTGAATTCCATGTAGGTTTTGTTTGGTTGAGTATGTCTCCATTGCCTGGGTATATCTTGCAAGTTATATACCACACAGATGGTCATCTTGTTCAGGCCAAGACCATGGGCACATTTAGGGTTCTCCTGAGTTAGCAGAGAATCTAGCATGTGCAGACTTTAGAATGAGTCTGATTCAGCCCTCAGCAATGTTATGGAGCACCCGGCTTCCTGGGCCCTCCGTGACACTGGCACAGGCCTGGCCTAGGGAACTTTTGCAGTTGTGATGGAAAAGCCCCATCCTGGGTGGCTCACCAAATGCTTGGCTCTGCAGGCTGAGACCCAAGATTCCTGCCACCTTATTGTCTGGGACCAGGTCACATGCCCATGGATGAGCCAATCCCTGGAGCCAGGGAGTGGAGCCACAGAGATTGGCACAGGTTGTTAGAACCTGTGTTGTAATGACTTTTCTAATGGTCATGGTGACAAGATCTTCTGGGATGCATCTGTTAATAAAATGAACATTAATTTATGATAGTAAGTGGGTCCAAGATGTTGGCCTAGCATATAGCACCTGTCCCAGCACCTTGGTACTACTGTACTACTCTGCAAAGACAATGGCTGAAAATAAGCAAAGTGGATGAATGGTTCAGCATGCACAAGAGAAGGTGCAGGGACTCCATGGTGTTTCACCACCCATCATTTTGCAGATGAAAAATATGCCTTTTGCATGCTGTGTGGCAAGACTCATTCCAAGTATTTTCTAGTTGGTACAGAAGTCAGAGAGAGCAGCACACTCTATCTGCTAGGATAGGTGTGAGAGACTGAGAGCTTTCAAGAAGGTGTCTGGCTTTTGCAGGGATCACTGTGAGCCTGCACATAGAACTGATGAGGACAGTTCAAGGTTTTGTTTTAAGGATGGAGTATTGGAAGAATGTGGTGCCCCTTGCAATCCTGGGAAGAGGAGAGATCTGGAGTTCACTGTAGTTACTTCGTGTGAGTGGCAGTGATCTGCAGCAACTGCTTCATGAGATGTCCGTCTTTATTGAGTTCTGAGTGTGGTTTCTGTAACATTGTCCTAATGGCTGGGATTTCCAGAGATTTTTTTTGCATACTCTAAGTAAGAGTTGGTCCACCAGGACCAGTGGGCAAGTCCCATTCAGCTGCTGAGAAGTGTGTCTCTAGTGGTTGGAGTGTGTATTACAAGCCTAGAGGTCAATGGTGGGGTGGTTACAGTGGTCGGCAGGCTATTTTTATTGATGATTTTTAGGGGGGAATTCCACAGGATAAGATGTTAGATCTTATGGTTAGGGATCCTCATTAAGTGCTCTTAAGGGGTGCTTTTTCTGAATTTCATCTTCGATTTTTTAAATTATTATTATTACTTCCAACAGCCCAGTTGAGGGGTGCCTGGGAGGCTCAGTGGGTTAAAGCCTCTGCCTTCAGCTCAGGTCATGATCCCAGGGTCCTGGGATCGAGCCCCACATCGGGCTCTCTGCTCAGCGGGAAGTCTGCTTCCCCCCCACCCTCTCTCTCTCTTTCTGCCTGCCAATCTGCATACTTGTGACCTCTGTCTGTCAAATAAATAAACAAAATTCTTTTTTTAAAAAATAGCCCAGTTGGTACCCTAATGAGCAGTGCATTGCAACATTGCCTGCAATTTATTCGTGTGTTAATGAGGATTTGAGAATGGGAAATGTTGTCAATGCCTCCACAAATTTTACACTGGAACAGCCAAATAATAAAATTTTGCTTTTGACACAAAGTAGGAAGCATCCTGCTGTGATTCTTAGTTTAAACCAGGGGAGGAGCACTATTTTGGTACTGGTAATGAGTACCGTAGGCCTTCCTAGGGCATATTATCAGATTCTGTTGGAAACTTTGACTTTTGTTATTGTGGAAGAATCAGGAGTTGACCAATTATTTGTCTCCTGTTTCATTTTCCATGAACATTTCCACGATATTTGGTTTCACACTTCTACCATTGTGAAATCAATCCCAACTTTGGCACCAGCTTGCCCTTCTCTGCCAACGGTATGTTTGAGCCAAGAAAAACACTGCTTCTGGGTGACTGGGAGACTCTAGAATCCAAACGCTCTCAGTAGAGAGTTATTGGGATCCTAAATTCTAAACCAACTCCTCACACCCAGACGAAATACATTTCAGATTTAGAAACATTAGAAACATCAGATAGAAATTTTGTTTTCATGATGACAACTAAAGAAAATATGTCATCCCTAAGCCTAACATTAACCCCTAACTTTAATGCTGAAACCTAACCTGACTTTAAAACCCAAACTGGAACCCTGAATCCCAAACCTGAAATGGAACCTGAAGCCAGAACTCTGAACCTGAGCCCTGGATCCAAGCCCTGAACCACACACCCAAACCCTAAACCAGAACTCTGAGTCATAAGCCCTGAACCCAAAACACAGCATGAACCCAAACCCCAAATTTGACCTTGAACTTTATCCTGTAAGCCCTAAGTCTTCAACCCTAAATCATAAACCTAAAGCCCTAACTCTAACTCTAACCATTCCCTTGTCTCTCACCCTAAATCCTCACCCTGATCCTAAACCTAAACCCTCATCTAGAACTCTGACTGGAACCTGAACCTGAACCCAAATTCAAACCCTTCACCACACTTTGTTTATGTATTCACCATTGATGGATATTTGTAGTTTCTACCTTTTGATTCTTGTGAACATTGTTTGGGTTGGGGGCTAGGGTTAGGGTCTTGGGTTGGAGTTAGGGCCAGGCTGGAGACCAAGCTGAGGTCAGAGTGTGGGTCTGTGTCAGGGCCAGGGTCAAGTTTAGTGTCACTGTTTGGGTCAGGGACTGTTGACATTCCATATTATTTTCAATTTATTGTTCCTTAGATATTTTTGGAGAAGTTGGGGGATATTGGTCTCCATACAGCTTGAATTTCCAAAATGAAATGGCTCCAGCTGGACCCAGGGAGGGCGAAGGTGCTTGCTTCCTTTTTAAAGGTGAGCTTACCTAGTCCTGCACTGCCTCCACTGCCTGCAGAGGGCGCAGGACCCCACCTCCCACCTGGAGCCTGGCATGCAGTCTCAGCTGAGACAGGAGTTTGGCCTCCTCAGGACCCTCTGAGGAGGCTTGTTGGAGGGGGGAATGTGGGTCCATGTGCACACCAACAGGATCTTGGCCTTCTCAGGACGCACTGTGGAGGACCTGTGGCAGCATCCATGCTGACACGACCTGCTGTGGAGATGTGGGTCTGCGTCCACACTGACAGGAACCACTGTGGAGGATGTAGGTCTGCTTCCACACCAACAGAAGCCTGGCCTCCTCAGGACCCACCATGTAGGCTTCAGGGAGGATGTGGGGCCACCTCCATACTGACAGCAGCCCAGTCTCCTCAGGACCTGTCTCTGGAGGAGGTGAGGAGAATCGACCTGAGTGAGGACTGGAAAGGGAGGTGCATGGTCTCAGGACCCCACAGAGGAAGAGCGTGCTCTGTAGATGGTGGGGTTTACGTAGCTTGTGTGCAGTGACGTGGACTCCCACTGTGCTGTGCATGGGGTTGTTAGGTCTCCCCTTTCTGGGCTCAGATCTACTCCCTGGGTCCCCTATCTGTGTTTATGTGCACATGGATTCAGTTCCTGGGGTTCCTCAGACAGTCTGCAGTCAGGGAGCAGATGCCCGCCTTGGTGCTCATGCTACCCTCTGAGCCTTGGCACTGTGGGGTCCTTCCCATATCCACACCTGCTTCAGGGTTGATCCGGTGTCTGGAAGTTTCATAGCAACAGCGTAGACTCTGTGGACGGAGGATTTAGGGTGAGAGACAAGGGAATGGTTAGAGTTAGAGTTAGGGCTTTAGGTTTATGATTTAGGGTTGAAGACTTAGGGCTTACAGGATAAAGTTCAAGGTCAAATTTGGGGTTTGGGTTCATGCTGTGTAGAAAGAGTAGATATTTTCCCAGTGTTGGTTCTTCCTTGAGCACAGAGTGTCTTCCTGTCTCCGTGTGTCTCCCTTCATGTCTGTAATCAGTGCCTCACGGCTGTCAGAGGACAGGTCTGCCATTTCCTTGGTTCAAAGGACTCCTAGGTATCTTTTTGTTTGTTTGTTTGTTTGTTTGTTTTTGAGATTTTATTTATTTATTTGACAGACAGAGGTCACAAGTATGCAGATTGGCAGGCAGAAAGAGAGAGAGAGGGTGGGGGGGAAGCAGACTCCCCGCTGAGCAGAGAGCCCGATGTGGGGCTGGATCTCAGGACCCTGGGATCATAACCTGAGCTGAAGGCAGAGGCTTTAACCCACTGAGCCACCCAGGCGCCCCGGACTCCTAGGTATCTTGTTCTTTTGGATGCAGGTGTAAATGAGATTGTTCTCCATAGTTCTCTTTCTGATGGCTCCTTAGGAGCACATAGATGTGCAAGTGATTTGTGTATATTGATTTTGTTCCTTGCAAGTTTCTTGAATTTATTAGTTCTGTTCACCTTAAATTCAAACTGCCAGTTATCGGATCAGCAAAATGGGTTTATTTAAGAATAGCAGAGAATTGCAATCTGGGATGAGCAAGCTACAGTCACATCACAGTCAAGTGCAAGAAACAAAGGAAAGGAACATTATTTCATGGAGAGGGAAGAAGAGGCTGAGAGAGTTGTTTGGAAGGAAAGTCCACCGGAGAAAGAAAGGTAGGGGTTCAGGGTGATGGAGGATTCTCACTGGCTGAGCTGTGGTGATGGTGGATTTCTTGTAGGAGATGAACCCTCCAGCTTCTCCTGTGGGGCCTGGAATGGATAAGTTTCTCCTGTGGTGGATTCTAATGGGGTCTGTAGTGGACACTGAGTGGTAGGCTCTGCCTTCCAGCCTCCCTTTATGGCATCCCCAGCCCACTTTACTGAGGCTTCTCTTCATGTTTTTTCACAGTTCTAACCAGTTTGTGGTGGAGCATTGTGGAATATTGGAATATCAGAATATTGGAATTCCAAATCCCACTGCTTCTACTGCACGGGGGCCCCCAATTTAATCCTCCCACGAGTCTCTTGTCAACACATAGCCTCCTACAAGGGTGAGTGGTCACTCCATGGTGAGTGAACTGGATCTGGGAGGGCTTGGCCTCTATCTTGAAGTTTGATGTCCTCTCTGCTTCTGTGATGAGATGCTTGGAGGAGTCATTTCCTCTGTGGTGATTTCAAAGTGCAGTCAACTTGTTACAGTGGCACGAATGCACTTTATCTCCACACTCAGATTCCCCAGCTGTCGTTCCTGCTGGCTTTGATTCAACCTTTATGGAGGGCTGTGTTGAGGACTTGGTTAAGTTTGAGTGTCCAGCTCTGGTTTGTTGCCCACGGGACTGCTGAATGTAGGGGTGGCTTCAAGGGGCCTATAGATTTCTCCTACTCTGAATCCTTTCCTGAGTTCCAAAGACCATGGTTTCCTTCTGGGTGGCAGGCTGAGTCCTATGTGATTGCTCATGTTCCCCAAGCCCTGGGTCTTTGGATCTGCCTTTTGGTGGTGCATCCCTCAGGGCACAACATAGAGTTAGGGCCTAGGGGCCAGGCAGGACCACTCTAAAGGTGCAGAGGAGAGCTTCTTAGGGGACTAAGGTGAGGGCAGGTCCATGGTGGCCTCAGAATCTGGGTTTCTACCAGGGGCCGCTGAATCTAGGGGTGGCCTCAGGTGGGTATGCAGATTTCTCATTCTCTGAAACCTTTCTGAAGTTCCAAATGGCACAGTGTCCTTATGGCTGGTGATCTTGTATTGCTCTGGTGTCCCCAATCCCTGGCGATATGAAACAAGACCCTAGGGAAAGATCCTCTCAGAACCCAACCAATGGTTAGGGTTAGGGACTAGGGCATTGGCAGGACTGATCTGAAGACCCCGCGGAGAGCTATATGGGGGGCTGAGTTGATGGTGTGGTTGTGGGTGAGTGCCTGACTTTGGGTATGCGTCCAGAGGTCCACTCGATGTGGGCATGGCCTCAAGTGGGCATATAGATTTCTACTGCTGTTAATCCTTTCCAAAGTTCCAAATGGTGTGGATTCCATCTGGGTGGCAGGTGAAGTCCTCTGCTATTGCCCACGTGTCCCCAAACTATGTGGATTCTGTGCCAGGCCTCTGGGGCCAGAACCCTCAAACTATGGGCCAAACCCCAAACTATGGTTTAGGTTTAGGTCCTAAGGACATGGCAGGCCTGATCTGCCGGTGCTATTTCAAACTTTATGGGGCAGGGTGGTTGAGATCAGGGTATGGGGCAGGGTGAGCCTCAGACTCCAGGTTTCTGTCCAGGGAGCCAGTGAATGTGGGTGGCCCCAAGTGGGCATGCATATTTATGCCATTCTGAATCCTTTCTGGAGTTCCAAATGGCATGGTTTCCTTCTGGGTGGCAGACTGAGTCCTCTAGTATTGCTCAGGTGTCCCCAGTCCCTTGTGCTTTGAGGACAGGCCCTTGGAGATGGATCTATCAGAACCTAACCAAAGGTTACAATTGTGGTCCAGGGGTATGGCAGGACCAAACTGAAGGCTCTGTGGAGAGTTTCCAGGGCTGCTCAGTTGAGGGTGTGGGTCAGGGAGATGGTCTGGCTCTGGGTTTTTTGAACAGAGGTCCACTAAATGTGGGCGTGGCCTCAGATGGGCAGGCAAATTTCTTCTGCTGTTAATCATTTCCAGTATTCCAAACAGCCTGGTTTCGTTCTGGGTGGCATCTGAGTCCTCTGGTATTGCTCAGGTCTCCCCAGTCTGGGGGCTTCTGTGCCAGGCCTCTCGTTACAGCACCCTCAGAAACAACACTATGGTAAGAGGCATGGCAGGCCCAATCTTCCAGCACTATTTCTATGATGATGGTTGCTGAGTTGAGGGCATAGTGCCAGCAGATCGGGTCTGCCATGCGCCTAGGCCCTAACCCTAACCCTAGGTTCAGTTCTGAGGGTTCTGTCCTGAGATTCCTGGCACACAAGCCCTGAGATTGGGGACACCTGAGCAATACCAGAGGACTCAGCCTGCCACCCAGAAGGACCACACCCACATTTGATGGATCCATGGACACAAACCCAGAGCCAGACACTACCATAATTCGCGCCATCAATTCAACCCCTTGGGAGGCTCCTACAGCACCTTCAGTTCAGAGCTACCAAGCACCAAGGCCCTGCTGAAAACCCTAGGTTGGGTTCTGAGAGTTCCATCCCCAAGGGCGAGGCCCCAAATCTCCAGAGATTGGGGACACCTGAGCATTACCTGTGGACTCAGTCTATCACCAAGAAGAAAACAGTGACATATGGAGCTCCAAAAAAGATTCAGTGTAGGGAAATCAACATGGCCACCAGAGGCACACACGCATTTAGTGGGCCCCTGGACACAAACCCGACCCTAGAAATGCCCCTGACTCATGCCTTCATCTCAGCCTCCTGTAAAGATCAAAACTGCCTCCATAAAGGGCCTGTCATACCCCCAGGCCCTAACCCTTATCCTAGGTTGGTTTCTCAGAGGTCCATCCACAGAATCCTGACTCCAAAGCCCCAGGCATTGGGGACACCTGAGCAATACCAGAGGACTCAGCATGTCACCCAGAAGGAAACTGTGCCATTTGGAACTCCAGAAGGGATTCAGATTAGCAGAAACCTGCATGGGCAGCTGTGGCCACCCCTACATTTACCCAGCCCATGGACACAAACCCAGAGCCCGACCCTCACCCTGAACTTGGCTCTCAACTCAGTCCTCTGTGAAGATCGAAAGAGCACTGGCAGTCCTGGTCTGCCATAACCCTAGCCCTAACACTTACCATAGTGTCATTTCCGAGGATTTTGTAACGAGAGATTTCATGGGTTTTTTAAAAGATAGACTACCTGAGCCTTGTCCTAGTGAAACCCAACCTAATAAGGTCATTGTTAAAGATACAAAACCAACAGCTGGATAAATCAGAAAAATGAGGCCCAACTTTCACTGAAAATCAAGTGGCATTTACCTGCAGTTTAAACGGCTCTCTAACGTTTGTATTGCATTGGTATGAGAGCTCTAACAGAACCCTAAAGCGATTACATAGAACACCAAGCCTTATTAATAGCCTTCTAACTTAGCAAGCCATGGTAATTTTAAAAAGAACGGATGAACTGCTAGAAGCAAGGAGATTTCTGCTGAAGAATGCAAATGCATTCTCTGCCATTGCTTCTGCCTCTTGCCGGAGAGAGGCAAAATGCACACAGGCATATGATGGAACTTTCCAGTTGATAGTTTTCCATTATCAGGAAGGAAAGTGTTTGTGAAAATGAAAATTACTGATAATTAGTTGTGAATGCCTGTAAGAGAGAAAAATGGGGAAACATTGCAGAATTTTTATTTATATCAAGGGCTGAACCTCGTGGGTGGCCATCTGAATTGGTATAATCTTTTGGAGGGGATTTTGGCAAGGTGCAGACCCTTTGATTCAGCAATTCCACTTCTAGGAATCTACTTTATAGCAATATTTGTACAAGTACACAAAGGTCTATGTATGAGGAATATTCACTGTAGCATTGTTTGCATGTATGAAAAAAAGAAAATAACCTCTGTAACCATTTTGAAAATATTTAAACAAATGATGGCATATCCATATTTTAGAAAAATTTGCTGCTAATGGATGGAATGAGATAAATCTATATATTTGACACAGAAAGATGTTTCTGATATGTTAAGTGAAAAGGGCACATTGCTAAACAGTATCTAGTATTTTAAATTTTTTTAATTTAAAAACTTTTAAAAAACATTTTCAAATGTTTTTAATGTTAACAGATATGTAGCAAATATCTGAAGGAATAGGTACCAAAGATTATCAGTGGCTATCTCTGGGAGATGGTATAATAATTTTGTAATGTTTACACTTTTATGAGCATAGATTACTTTGCAAAGAAGGGGAAGAACAAAAGAAACATGGCTGGCAGAGATATATTCACTGTATTTATGTGAAAGGTTTTAGTGTAATTCTGCAGTTCTGTAATTTCAGATTCCAGCAATCTGGGCAAGGGTGTTATTTGGTCGGAATGAACCCAAATGATTGTGCTCACACAGTGAGAATGAGACACAGTCCCTATTCTGGTCTTTAGCTTGTCCCTTTGGCTAGTGCTGCTGCTCGTCAAACTTGGCTGACAGAGTAGAAGTAGCTGCTTTTCCTTTTCCTTTCCTTTCCTTTTCCTTCTCTTGTCTCACCCATTTTAGAAGGCGCTAAAACACTGTGGTAAAGAACCTGGCCTTTGGAGTTCCTGAGCCTTGGGTTCAGATCCCGATTTCACCACTCTTCTAAGTGTGTGACTTTGAGAAATTTGCTTCTCCTGTCAGGACCTCTGTCTCCTCACGTGAAAAATGAAGATTCTAGACATCCTGCTTACTAGGGTCTTTCAAATGATGAAAAGAGAATAGAAAATGCAAGGAAATTTATCTTGATAAGTCCTGAGTAATACATGGAACTGTTGAATCACTATGATGTACACCTGAAACGAATATAACACTGTGTTAGCTACATTGGAATTAAAATTTTTAAAAAAGAAAGTGTTTGGGAATAATAAATATATCAACAAGTATCACCTACTATTGTTATTGTCTTGCCCTATCAATTCTCTCTTGGTAGAATCTCTTCCATCTACCTTCTGCCTGATAAACTCCTACCCATTCCTCAAGCTCTGGCTTAGATACCATCCTTGCAAAACCTCCTCTGGTCTCTCCCCACACACCTAGAGCTGATTAACAGTCCTTTGTCAGAGCTCCCACAGCGTCCTGGGCTCCCCAGCTTCATTTGCGTGTGACGTTCTGGGTTCTCTTGTCTGTCTCCTTTACAGACCCTGACCTCCTGCAAAGCATCAGCCCTGGTCTACCCATCTCAAATCCTCAGCACTTACCTCAGTACAGGGCTCAAAGTTTGAATTCACATAACCTTTATTTCAACTTGAATTAATCCCCTCTCTGCCTCTATTACCCCTGGCCAGTCATCTTTCATTCCTGGTGAAACTATGGTAACAGCATCCTAACTGCTCTCCCTCCCAATCCAGGCTGACGTTCAGCTCTGAATTTTAGCTGCACTTTTTGTCACAGGCTAATGTGATCTAAGCACACTGCTTTCTATCTCTAACAGTCAGCTTCCTTATCTGTAAAATGGAGACAATAACCTCCTCCCAGCCAGTAGTCGAGGGGACTCAAGGAAAACTGCGTGTGAAGGGCATCAACATTACCCAGATTTGACCATTGCTACTTCTGCTTTTTGCTTACTTATTTATTTATTTTGGTGAGGGAAGGAGAAAGGGGGGCAGAGGGAGAGAGAGAATCTGAAGCAGGCTCCATGCTCAGCGCAGAACCAACAGGGATTTCCATGTCAAGCCCCTGAGATCATGACCTGAGCTGAAATCCAGAGTTGGCTACTTAACTGCCTGTGTCACCCAGGCGCCCCACTATTTCTGTTTTTTGAAAGGCAGTGTGCACCAGGGAAGAAGAAAAGAGTATCTGAAAAGTCTCTGTCCTGGAAGTTAAAGTACACCCTGTGATTCTGAACAAATTTCTCTAGTTATACCTAAACAGGTGAGCTCTCTCGTAGGGTCTGTTTCCTCCAGAAATTGCATTTGATATGCCCTGCTGTGAGGAGCGTAGCTCCTCAGGCAAAGAAGCAAAGATCTTCTCTACCCTTAGAATTAAATACAAATATCAGAGAACATTGGTGAAGTCCTTTATCATTCATGGAAGACTTTCATGTCCATCATTGGATTTGAAAAGGGCTTTTGTGAGGGGAAAAAAATCACAGCCAAATTTTAACAGTGATAATTTCTGGATGGTGGAATTGGGCATGATTTTAATTTTATGTATGCTTTCCTAAACCTTCAAAATCTTCGATTTTGGAGCTGGTTGGAGATGATGGTTGCATTACATTGTGAATGCACTAAATACCACTGAAGTGCACATAAAGTGCACAATTTTATGTTAGCTTTGTGAATTCCACCTTATTAAAAAAAAATCTGCCATATACATGCATGAATTTACAGCCATTTACTGAAATGTGTTTGAGTCGAGAACAAAAACGGATTCTTCCAATTTTAGTATATGTGCTGCCTAAGCGAGCACCAAAAACGGATTCTTAAGCCTCAAAAGCAGTTCAATTAGCCGCACTCTCCGCACCCACATCTCCAAGTCACGGGTCGAGGCAGCCAGCCTGCAGAGCGCTCCTCCGACCGCGAGGGGTCTCCGCAGAGCCCTCGCGTCCCCACCCGTGGAGGAAGCGTCTTCTCTTGCGCCTTTGAAGCGCGTGTGCACGCGAGAGGCGTGGGGAGGATTGGCCTCTCGGCCCGCAAGACTGCCCCCTGCTCCAGCGTCCATCCGCGCCGCTCCCTTCTTTTCCCACCCGCGGCTGTAGCCTTTTGCTGTCCGGGCCGTCCCCCAACTTGCATCTCCCCACCCTGAACCGGCTGCCCCAGTATCGGTTCCCCGGCCCGCTGTCCTCTGCCCTTCGTGCTCCGCGAAGTGTGTCTGTCTATGATCCTGGGCCCCATGGCGCTGCAGGCGCTGCAGAGCTCGGGGGTGGCCTTCCGCAAGATCCTGTCTCACTTCCCCGAGGAGCTGAGCCTGGCTTTCGCCTACGGCTCCGGGGTGTACCGCCAGGTGGGGCCCAGTTCAGACCAGAAGGTGAGCTGGCCCCGGGGCAGGCACCACGCCGGGAATCGGCCTGTTTTCACGAGTTCCTTTTTGCCCTGGATCCCTCCAGAGCCCTAGAGCTGCCCCTCTACTCTGCGCATTTCACGTATCCACTAGCAAATTACAAACCGTAGAAATGTTTACCTGGTATGACATCATGAGCTGAGTTTTGAAGGTTAAGTAGGAGCTCACTTCGGTGTAGAACAGGAGATGCAATTATGCGGAGGGCAAAGCTGATGGAGAGGCAAGATGGAAGACAAGAAATAATTTGCCTGTTCAGTGTCCTTAGCCTTGGCTGAACATTAGGGTTTTCTGAGAATTTTTAAAATGCTGATGCCTGGGTTCCACTTGTGGAGATTCTGATTTACTTGGTCTGGGATGAGACCTGGGCTTCGGGAATTAAAAAAAAAAAAAAAACTTACCTGGTGAGTCTAATGAGCAGCCAAGTATGAGTCTCATCTATAGCTGTGGGAGAAAGTACGAAATGATGGCGGGTGGTTGTAGGGCCAGGGCAGATGCAGTGAAGTTACCAGGAAAAGCGTGTGTATTTACACACGCTCAGGACTTAACAAGAGTCTATTTAGGACTAGGAGTTGTTACTCTTCAAAGTTGCCTGAGTGCAATAGCAGTGAGGGTACAGTTTTCATTATGATTGCCGACTTTTTCCTGTCAATAGGGGGAAAAAGTTTGCTTCCAAGGTGGAAGCAAGATTCAAGACCTATGGAAGTGGAGTAGCAAGCAACTATTTTCATTTAAATGAGGCTGTTACTGACTTTCTCCATTCAGGCTTTAAAGCTTTTGCTAAATCAACATAAAAAGAGCAAGAATCTAAATAGAGATGTTTTCTGGTGAACTGGATTTTTATTTGCTGTGGTTAACGCCCAGTTTAACAATTCATTGTCACACAAACTAAGGAAATGATTGTGATAGGGCCTCCTTGATTTGGACACCTGACTAATCTGTTTTTAGGTTAAAGTTTGCCTGTTCACTTACGGGTAAGGCCATCTATACTTGTTGCTTGAATTTCTGTTTTTCCAACTATACAGTATTTAATGCTTTGCTTTAAGTTGACAACATATGAAAATTTATAGATTGTAGGTATGTAAGAAATTATAGATCAATGTAGGCTAGTTGTTTTTTTCTAACATACATTAACATAATTACACATTTTTTTAAAAGATTTTGTTAATTTGACAGACAAAGATCACAAGCAGGCAGAGAGAGGAGGAAGCAGGCTCCCTGCAGAGCAGAGAGCCCAATACGGGGCTCGATCCCAGGACCCTGGAATCATGACCTCAGCCGAAGGCAGAGGCTTTAACCCACTGAGCCACCCAGGTGCCCCTGGTTACACATTTTTTAAAAAAACATGTCCACCCCAAATCTTAAGTTTCACCAGTGGTTTGTGGTTTTTGAGACACTTAGAGCAGGCTTTAGCCTCCTGATTCAATAGCCACTTCATTTTTCAATGGAGATTTTCCTTTGATTAGGCCTGGAATTTCCTCCAAGAAAAGGCCCTTTCTTCCCTTTCCTTCACCCTCATTCCCTACAAGATAACAAGCCTTATAGATTGCAATAAAAAGTCTCTATCCCATCAGTCCCTACCCTCAGTGCCTTACTTAATGTCTTCACTTCTCACCCAGACTTCTGCAGTTAGCCCCCTGTGTTGTTTCCCACTTTTAGTCATCCTTCCCTTCAGTGAGCTCTTCTGCAGAAAGATTTTTTTAGCATGGCAACCCAGCCCTCCTCTGGTCTCCCTTGCTTGTGTTCTTTTCCAGCATATCAAAGTAAATGCAACATCCAGAACATGCCTAGCTCTCATATGCATAAGAGTGCTTTCCTTTAACAAGACTCCCTTCCCTTCCCCATGCTTATCCTTCCACCAAGCCTGCTCAACTCTTGTACCTTCTTCAAGACTCAGATTTATCAGAGTCTTGAAGAATGTAATTTCATAGCAAAGTTTCTCATTTCTGTTCTGACCCCATTTTGAGTAAAATTAGTACATTTTGCATTCCTCTATCAAGTTCATTTAGTGATAATTTGTCTATTCTCCCCAGAAGACTCTCTTTACCTCTACCCCAGGATCTATCAGAGCTCCTCGTAGGTGCTCAGTGAGTGGTTGGTGAATGGGTAAGAGTTAAAATAACTTATTTTCCATTACATAATGCTTTTCAGAGCTTATCCATCCTGTGTTATGTGATCTGGAAGAAAAGTGGAACACATGTAGCTACATTTAGATGAAAGGCCATGTGTGGCATAAGCTTCAGCACTCAGAATTTGGAACCAGACTGTGTCTGCCACTCATTAGCTTTGTGTCCATAGGCCTGGAACTTACTCTGTGCCTTGGTCTCCTTTCCTATAAAATTGGTATAATGTCAGTACCTACCTTGTAGGATTGTTTTGAGGCTAGACTGAACTATGATACATACAAAGTATTTGGAAGAGTGCTGGCAGGACCAGACATGTGGAGCAAGCATTGCCCTCACTATGCACGTTGATGAAAGCAAGCTCAGACTGGTTCCAGAGACTTGCTTAGATTTCTGATGACAGCCTCAGGTCTTTTATTTATTAATCATAATGGCATAGAATTTTAGAGCTTTCCACTCTATCTAGGTGCCTTTCGAGGAATTAAAACTAAAATCTCTTTTCTTCATTCTCAGAATGCCATGCTAGACTTTGTTTTCACAGTAGATGACCCTGTCACATGGCACTCAAAGAACCTGAAAAAAAATTGGAACCATTACTCTTTCCTAAAAGTTTTGGGACCCAAGATTATCACCACTATCCAGAATAACTATGGCGCTGGAGTCTACTATAATCCATTGATCATGTGTGATGGTAGGGTAAGTGACTTTGGACGTTTGTCTTAACTTGGGTGGTTATTAAATTAAGTATTACAATACCAGCTAAATATATATTCTTACAGTCAGGAAGTGTTCACATTCCTGCTGGATAAAGGTGGTTGAGAGAGACTGTTAATTACTGCCTTTGGCCAGTGCTTCTCGAATTTGAGGGAGCATCAGATCTCCTAGAGGGCCTCTTAGGCACACAGATTGCTAGGCTCCCCGCCAGAGTTTCTGATTCCATAGATCTGGGGTGATGTTTGAGGAATTTTTTTCTAAGTAAGATATAATTATAGAACATTGCATTAATTTTGGGTATACAATGTAATGATCCGATATATGTCTGTATTGCAAGATGATTACTACCACAATAAGTTTAGTTAACATTCATCACCACACACAGGTATTGTTTTTTGATTTTTTTTTTTTCTGATAGGAGAACTTTCAAGACTTACTCCCTTAGTAACAAGGGTTTACATTTCTGACAGCTTCCAAATGATGTCGCTGCTGCGGCTGGTCTGGAAAACACACTTTGAGAACCATTGCTTTGGTTAGTGGGACAAATACTCAGGCCCACTCAGGATGAGGGTATCACAGGTAGTCAAGAGCATGTGATGCTGTGCAATAGGAACCTTTTGGTGCCAGCAAGTCGGTAGAATTTGAGGAGGCACCCCATGTCCCTGTTGGAGAGTAGCTAAACAGCACAGATCACAGCAGAGGATTGTCTGATGGCAGGAACCCTGCCAAATTTTCACATGAAGGGGCCCAATCTCTAAGAGAGCTGCCAAGAACTAGGCAGGACTGCAGCCTAAGAGGACCAAGGGGGGACTAAGTCATATACCCCCTAGAGATAAGCCGGGCTACTGGTGACATACAGGTTCCATCAGCTCTGCCAGTTCTGCTCTGTGCTGCTGTTGGCTTCGAGCAATCTTACTTTGATGTGCTGGTGAATCACGTGAGGATCTCTTTGAAATGCAGATAGTGATTAAGGTGGTCTGGAATGGTGCTTGAGATTCTGGGTATTTTGACCAGCGCCCAGGTGATGCTGATACTACTTATCAATGGACCAGGCTTTGAAGGGCAGGAGGTTGGAGTACTGACTTAAGGATTTTGAAGACCTGTCTGAACTTGGCAGAAATGAGTACTATGACTGATTAGTGATGTCTGTATAGCCTTTAGGCCCTCTGTTTACTTTTCTGATTGGGGTCTAATCCTGCTCCAACCTGAATTTTGCAGTTGAGGAAATGAGGGTTCAGAGTGGACATGACTTCTATAAGGTCATGCAACTCGTTATAATGTGAGAGGCCCCTAACTTCCAGGTCAGTGGTGTTTCCATTACTACCCAGCTGTTCTGTGCCTGCATTAAGGAGGGCTTTCTGCTGTATTGTGGCCAGACTGTAGGGTCGATAGTGGCTTAGTGCAGTGTTTCACATCTACTTTAGTCATGCCAAACATGTAACTTTGTTCTTTCTCCATAATTAGTATTATGCTGAGCCTATCTCTAATTAGTGGTTTCAACAATATTATAAGCTCCAGTAGCCAAATGTTGGGGCATAATTATATGCCAAAGGGACTGTACTTTTTAATTAAAATTCTTAAGCTACTTTTTAGATATTTGTAGCCTGAGAAGGCTGTTTGAATACTGAAGTTTAGCAGAGTGAGTCTGAAGTTATTTGTTGAAGCAAATGGGATTTTGTAACCTGGAACAACTACATTCAGGGTTTGTACACATTGCTTTTGAAATGAGCTTGGCCATAATTCCATGTGTTTAGCGCTGATAAAGGGGTTTAATTTTTAGATGTGGCTTTGAAATTATAAGTGTTTGAAATACTTAATAGTGAAAGAGAAATTCACCATGTAAAGGATGTTGGTGAAAACTTCTACGTAAAGAAAATTTCTTGTACTCTGTGATGAACATTGGAAGCCCAGACTGACATTCGGGACCTAGTTTTTGCTCAGCTATTAATGGTGCCTCCTTGGGCACACCATTTATTAGGTCTCTTATTTCTGAAATGAGAAACACGAACTATATCTTTGCTTCTCACACTGTGGTGCAGACCCAGTTTTTATTTCCAATTTGGTGAGGACCAGTATGTGCTAGATAGCAGTAGAGAGCCATTGTGCCTTTATCATCACAAGAGCCTGAGTGAAGATAGTGATTGCTTCACCTCACATCCCTGAGGGGACAGATGAGTCTGGGAAACTAATCCTTTGTGAAAGATTCTGGTGGAGATGTGTGTTTTCACAAGGCAGAAGTTTTAAGTGGTTTTGGAAATCAAAGTGCTACTCTGGTCAGATTTTTTTTTCTTATATTTTGCATTTGCAAAAGCAAGTGTGGTATTTTACTCTCTTTCATGCCCATATCTTTTCTTTTCTAGCTTATCAAATACGGGGTCATTAGCACTAACAGTTTGATTGAAGATCTTCTCAACTGGAATAACTTGTATGTTGCTGGACGACTCCAAAAACCGGTGAGCAAGTGTTTTATTGGCTGCCACAGTTAGGAATGTCTCTCCTCTCTGAACCTGACCTTGCTTTGATCTGTGTGATTACAATGAGATGGAACTCCAAAACAGAAATGAATTTCAGACTCCTTTTACTCCATATAGAATTTAGTGCCAAATAACATCCAGATATTATCCACACTACTCCTGCCTTCTCTCTAAAGATACCCCAGTTGTCTGAATGAGGCTCAGAATCAGTCCATTTGGGCTCAGGAGGATGGCAGGAGAGGTGCCCAGTGCCTCAGTGGAACCTCTGTCAGCATGACCCAAGTCACCATTCCAGAATGTAAGTGCCACGGGGCACTGTTTGTCCACTGATGTATCCCAGCAGTGCCTAGGACAGTGCCTGGGACATAGTAAGCATCCAGCAAACATTTTTTGAGTAAATGAATGAGTCAGGTAGTATTTCAGAAGGGAGTAGATTCTGATCCCCTTTCTTACCCTCCTCAGGCCCATGGTGAGATCCTGTTTGAAAGTCCTTCCTTGGGCACCTGGGTGGCTCAGTGGGTTAAAGCCACTGCCTTCGGCTCAGGTCATGATCTCAGGGTCCTGGGATCGAGTCCCACATCGGGCTCTCTGCTCAGCAGGGAGCCTGCTTCCCCCCCACCCCTCTCTTTCTCTGCCTGCCTCTCCATCTACTTGTGATCTCTCTCTGTCAAATAAATAAATTAAAAAAAAAAAATCTTTAAAGTCCTTCCTTCATTTGGGTTGCCACCAGAGGAGGCTGTGGGGGGTAAGATTCCCCTGGGTTTTAATAAAAACAAAACAGGAAGGTGAAATCAAGAGAATGGCCCAACCGACTGAGCCACCCAGTCTTCCCAAAGGACTTGAACTTTTGACATTGTATTCTTTTTGCAGATATATAGCCTATTTTCTATGAAGGAGTGTTTTCATAGTTGAACGATGCAGAATAGTAATAGTTGCTAATATCACAGCAAGGAACAATTTTCTTTGTGCTGTTAGAGGGTCTCAGGCCCCAAAACAAGGTACATGGTTTGTTCTCAAATGTCTCCCATAAGAGTGATTCTGCTGCTCCTCTTTTTGTCAGTTATAGCAAAAAATTAGAGATTTATACAACCTTAGCTCACTTGGTTGTGTCATAAAAATGTCTATTGAGTGGCATGTGGGTGGCTCAGTCGGTTAAGCATCCAATTCTTGATTTCAGCTCAGGTCATTATCTCAGGGTCATGAGTTTGAGCCCTGCTTTGGTCTCTGTGCTGGGTGTGGAGCCTACTTAAGATTCTCTCACCCTGGGGCGCATGGGTTGGTTCGCTGTCTGTCTGCGTTTGGCTTGGGTCATGATCCCTGGGTCCTGGGATTGAGCTCAGAGCTGGGCCTCCACTCAGCAGGAAGCCTGTTTCTCCTTCTCCCATTCCCCCTGCTGTGTTCCTTCTCTCTGTGTCTCTCTGTCAAATAAATAAATAAAATCTTAAAAAAAAAAAAAAAAGAGAGGCGCCTGGGTGGCTCAGAGGGTTAAAGCCTCTGCCTTCAGCTCAGGTCATGATCCCAGGATCCTGGGATGGAGCCCCCCCATCAGGCTTTCTGCTCGGCAGGGAGCCTGTTTCCTCCTCTCTCTCTGCCTGCCTCTCTGCCTACTTGTGACCTCTGTCTGTCAAATAAATGAATAAAATCTTAAAAAAAAAAAAAAAAAGATTCTCCTTCCTCTCCTCTGCCCTTCCCCCCACCCAAATCTCCATTGATGTACATGGGTGGACGCAATTCTCTTACCTTGCTTCTGAACTTAGAATTTAATGGGATAGCTCATTAAAAGATCAGAAACACTTGATCAGGACAATAGGCATATAGGTATGTCCATATATAAAATTTGTCAAGCTGTACCCTTTAGATTGGTGCATTTCACTATGTAATTTTTACTTTATTTTTTTATTTATTTTTTTTTTTAATTTATTTGACAGACATCACAAGCAGGCAGAGAGGCAGGCAGAGAGAGAGAGGAGGAAGCAGGCTCCCTGCTGAGCAGAGAGCCCGATGCGGGACTCGATCCCAGGACCCTGAGATCATGACCTGAGCCGAAGGCAGCGGCTTAACCCACTGAGCCACCCAGGCGCCCTAATTTTTACTTTAGTAAAAACATTTTTTTTTAAGATTTATTTGAGAGAGAAAAAGTGTGTGTGCATATGGGCACAAGCGAGAAGAGAGGCAGAGGGAGAGAGAATTCTGGAGCAGACTTCCTATGGAGTGCAGAGCTTGACTTGAGAGGCTTTATCCTGAGATCATGACCTGAGCCAAAATCAAGAGTTTGGCCACCCAATTGACTGAGCCACTCAGGTACTCCAGTAAAACATTTTTCTTAAACTTCAGAAACAATGGGATTACTAAATTAATTTCATATACATAAATGAATTTCTCATTTCTAAGCTGGATAACTATTAAAGATAATCCAGTAAAACTGGATAATTAGTAAAATAATTTAATAAATAGATATAATTGAAAATTTGTAGATATTATCTTCCCAAATTTTTTTCTTTTTTCTTTTTTTAGTTTATAAAACATGGGGGCACCTGGCTGGCTCAGTTAGTGGAGCATGCAACTGTTGATCTTGGGTTGTGAGTTTAAGCCCCATGATGTAATTAGAGATTACTTAAAAACATGAAAGAGATTTAAAAATAAAATAAATTTATAAAATAATGTAACCTAATGGAAAGACTAATGAAAACAGAATTAGAATCTTCAGGTCTTATTCATTCCTGCCACTTGTTAGCTGTTTATGTGAACTTGGGAAACTTGTTCCTATCTTTTTGAACCTCAGGTAATTTATCTGTAGGATGGAGTAACAAGAAAGTACTTGCCTTCACAAAGGTGTTGACAAGTAGAAGCAGAATGATAATGCTGGAAAGAACACGGGTGTTTTAGAATGAGATCTAGGGTTTGGGTCCCAGCTATGACAAACCCCAGTTATGTGACCTTGTACCAGTGACTAAATTTCCCTGAGCCTTAGGATATCCTCCTCTGTGGATTAGTTTGACAACATCAACCTTAAAAGGCATTTGAGAAATGCCTCGATCTAAATTGCCTGGCACTTAATAGATACTTAGGAAATGATTGTTCCTTTCTCTTTGTCCTTGCCTATCTCAGAGTTATTTTGAGATAAATGAGATATTTAATGTGAAAATGTTCTATTATTATCTGTACTATGCTTTGTACTTGGAATATTTCAATTTTTTTTAAGATAAGTTTTAGAAAATGAAATGCCATAAAGTCTCAGAATTTAGCACTGGAAATAACCTCAGATTTTATCTAAATGTCACATATCCTGATAAAATAAAAACAGCAACTCAAGACAAGTAGTAGTTGCTATACTCATCTTGATCAAAATTGCATTTCTCAGCTAACTTGTAAAAGAAAATGTTATTGAGGACAATGACTGCCTTTCAGGTTTATTAAACTAATAACTGAAGAAAATTAGGCTATATTAAGACTCATTTGAAAGTGTTGAGCATAATACATGGTAAAAAATAAAATAAAAAATTATGAATGGGTGAATTAACTCTTTCACCCATTAGCATTTTCCTTCCCTGTCCATGGAAATCACTGTTAACCAGAGAATGGTCAGTGGTAATGATCTTTAAACCAATGATTTTTTTTTTACCACTAGGTGGCAGCAAGTAGTAGTCAAACGTGAACAAATCTCATGAGAAAGGGTTGGTGGTAGCCTTGTGGACCCCCTCCCCAAAAAAATAAGTGAAGGTCTTAGAATCGTGAAATGAGTACAAATTCTGTTTTTATGTATTTTAAGAGAAGGAGTTGTTTTAAATTATATTGTCTAAACCTTTAAAATTATCTTCCATATTGCAAATAGAACAAAATTTCTCAATTCAGGTCTTTAAAAGGAATACGCAGAGGATGTATGGGAACTCTGTATTTTTTGGTCAGTTTTGCTGTGATTCTAAAACTGTTTTAAAAAATAAAGTTTATTAGGGGTGCCTGGGTGGCTCAGTGGGTTAAAGCCTCTGCCTTTGGCTCAGGTCATGATCCCAGGGTTCTGGGATGAGCCCGCTGAGCAGGGAGCCTGCTTCCTCCTCTCTCTCTCTCCCAGCCTCTTTGCCTACTTGTGATCTCTGTCTGTTAAATAAATAAATAAATAATCTTTTAAAAAAATAATAAAGTTTATTAATAATATTTTAAAAATATAAAGGAATACCTTGCTTGAAAAGATGGACATTTCTGGGGAAAAAAATAAGTATAAATTAAATTTCTATCATACTTTACCATTAACTTACCTCATAACTGAGGTTAGATAAGTCACTTTTATTTCTAGTGTAGCTTTAAGTTTCTGAGTCACTTACCAAATCATTTTTCAAGGAAAGAGCAATGAAATTTGAAGTATTTAATAGAATCTTGTGGTCAGTTCTTTTTTAAGTCAAAAGAACTTTAAAGAAATTTATTTAATTTAATTTATTTATTTAAATTTATTTATTTAACCTAAGTCTGGATTTTTGAATTTCATGCTTTTAGTATATAGATAATTTGGTTTGAATTTTTAAAGCATTCTCATTGATATGTCATAGCCTTTTGCTACCTAGTTAAGAGAATTTTAACTTAATATATTCATTGCAGTATTTTTTCTTATTTTGCTAGTAATATAGATATTTTATAACATAAATTATTGAGTATAATTCACATACCATACAATTCAACCATTTAAAGTGTACAGCGGTTTTTAGTACATTCAGCGTTTTGCAATTATTACCATATTGTAACTTCAGTGATTTACTTTTTGTAGCCAGAAAAATCCCAGTGGTATTAAAGATCCCTGAAAGAGAGTTGGAAAACCTGACTTACTGCTCTTGGCTCTGCCCAGCTGTGAGCAAATGTTTGTGCCGCTAGCCTTTGAAATGCAAAATTTGAGCCATTAATTTACTTATTCAAGAGACGACTAAGTTTCCCCTCTGTGGGTGCTAAAGGAATAGAAAAATACCACCACATTGCTGATCCTGGAAGAACCCACAGTCCAACAGATAGATGATAACGTTTCATCCAGCTCGAATGTTCAGGGTTTCTTCTTGGTCCTCAAGCAGTGACCATTTAGAAAAATTAATGTTTCTGGCCATTTGGAATGGAAAACTTCTGTGGAAAGTGTCATTTGGTTACTAGTTGAGTGAACACTAGGTAGGGCTGTGTTCTTTGTGACTATGACTTTACTGATTGCAATTCAAGGACTGTCTCCATGTGACTGTATTATAGAGGAAACCACCGCATGTGACTCTTTTCTATCTTGAAAGGTACTCACAAATCTCTCAAGTTGAGCTTTTGAAAGTCCCTTCAAGCTTTACTCCTTCCTCTCTCCAGTAACGATTTTCCCCTTGGCAGTAATGTTAATGCTATCTATGCGGTTCAGGTCGGGGCATTCCCAGTAAGATACAAACAGCTATTCACAAATCGAAGGACTTTCTTTTTTTCCCAGGCCTCTCTGGCAGTGTCCCAGGGGTTCACTGGCTTGACTCTGAACCACAAATAACAGTGCTGCTGAGACAAGTGCCTAGGTCACCTTACACTGGAGAGCCAGATCAGCACAGTAGCAGAGTCTTCTGAATTGACATTTTTCCTTTGAGTAAGGATGCTTTTATTTTTATTCTCTTAACCTTACTTAGCAAACTGGGTTTTTTCACTAAGTAGAGTGACTTTCTTGGAGAACAAGTGTATTGCTTTGAATAGGAAAATTTCCCCAAACTTACTCTGATTTGTTAGCATCTTCTGTTTTTATTGAGTTTCTGTAAAAGCCACTGAAAAGAGAGAGGATGATGAATTATTGAGAAGGACCTGGTGAATGAAGATGAAGAACAGAAATAAGGAAATAAACAGGCTTCACAGGGTTTTAGAAAGAGCTCTGGATAAATCAGGGACCTAGGTCCTCTTTTGGTGTGCCACTACTTCTCAAGGGAAGATCTTTTAACCCTCTGGGCCTCAGTTTCCCAATTAGGAAAATGAGGACGTTGCCCTCCTAGACCTGATTCTTTATGGAATACAAAGTTTGGGAAAGTTATTCAAGGAGTGAACATAGGAGTTATATAGGAACTTAACATTTCTTTTAATCAACTTTCCAGATAAGAAGTTAACCAGAACAACAACAACAACAAAAGTTAACCAGAACAGATCCCTAACTGAATGCATGAAAATAATTCAAAAAATTTAGAACTGGATCTGCCAAGTATAAGGGTGTTACCCTGATTTTTGCCATCAACTCATTATGCAATGTTGGGCAAGTCATGCTACTGGACTGCACCTTCATTTTCCTTTCTGCAGATGATTGCAGTAATGCTAAACTCACCCAAGTGCTGAAAGGCCTAATTAAGGGCTATTAAGTGCTGTAATTACAAGGGAGGAGTTGGGAGTATTGAATAAGGCATCTTACCTTCCATAGAGAGGTTTGGTTATTATAAATATTCCCTTAGGAAAAAAGTAGGGACAAAAGGTAAAAGATAGAATTTAGGTTCTTAAGTTAATAAAATAGTTGTTTTATAATACCGTTTTTGACAATAAAAAGAAGAAATTACTTTGAGACATACATCATCTTTTCTCCTTGCAGTCTAATAAAATTTTAATTTTGTTTCTGATAGTGTATGTCTTTTAATGCCATCTTAATTTTTCTCAGAAAACATCTTTATTTGACAAATAAAAGTCAACTTAAGCCCCGTTTTCTAGAATTGGGGAAGATTTGGTGACAGCACTAAATGGTTTACAGAAGGTAGATACATTTCAGATAGGTGAGGGTCCTTATTAGGAACTTGCAGACTCTTCCCTTGTTTATAGACAGTCAGTTAGAAGCAGCCTGATGGTTTAAAAAGATTATACTGGGAGTGTAAATTGGCACAAGCACTCTGAAGAGCCATGTGGCATTTCTACTTCTAAATATATACCTGCAAGCAGTGGTTCTCAAAATGTGAAGGTTCCTTGACCATCTAAGAATTTGTCAGAAATGTACATTTTCAGGCCTGGCTTAGGCCTCCTGAATCAGAAATGCTGGGGAATGGGCCTAATAATATGCATTTTAATAAGCTCTCAAGTGATTGTTGGTGCTTGCTAAAGGTGAGAATCTCTGGCCAGGGAAATTCTTGTATTGTGCCCAAAGATAGAGAAGGAAGCTCACTTCAGCTGAGGGTCGTATGCTGTATCTCATTTAATCTAACCAACAACCTTATCAATTTGGTTCTGTTATTAACCCCATTTTACTGATAAGGAATTATGGCCATAGTCACAGAGCTACCAAAAGATGGAGATGGGTCTTGAACACTTTCCTAACTACAGTGCCATCTTCAAAACAGAATCTCAGAGCAGACCGGAACAATTTGTATTTTAATGGATTTGAGGAAAGTCAAAGACAGCACCTTCCACTGTGTATTCAGGAGAAAAATCCTTTTTATTGATCAAGGCATTCACTAGTACATTAGGTACTTTACATTTATTACTTCATTCAATCTTTGCAATAATTCTTTGATGCACATTTATCGCCATTTTATAGATGAGGACTTAAGTTCAGAGAGATTAAGTAATTTGGTCAAATTCACGAGCTAGTAAATACCTGGACCTGAGCCCATACCTACCCCCAAACGCATGCTGTTTCTACTCTAGCTAATTTTCTTTCCTTTTTTCCTTAGTCAGGTTCACAATCAGTTCAAAATAAAACATGAAGTTCTTAGATTATATATGGATAAGAGTAGAGGTGAGTTCTAAATAAAGAAGTAAAATGCCTTTGTTTACCATAAAATTAAGTAAATAATCATGAGATTATAAAATTTAAAAATACAAAATTTCCCGAAGGATGTTTATTTCATTTATACTGACTTCTTTTTCAAAACCTATGGAGAATTTCCTCATTTAAGAGAAATATTTAGTTTGCTTTCTTTCCTGTATCATGATATCTTTGATTCTGGCAAAGAACACAAGCCTCTGGGATTTCTTATTAGAATAATTATTTCATGTCTACTGGCCTAATATTTCAAGATCTTCAGCGCAAAGGGTTTGGGATAGTTTCAGTCCATGCGTGAACCCATAGCTTGAGCAGTAGTCCACTTTGACATTTTTCTTCTAAATGTTCTGCTTTTTTGCAGGTAAAGATCATAGCAATGAATGAGAATGTTGCTCTTAGGTCAGCCCTTGATAAAAATCTGAAGAGTGCTGTGACCACAGCCTTCCTCATGCTCCCTGAAAGCTTTTCTGAAGAAGACCTCTTTATAGAGATTGCTGGACTCTCTTATTCGGGTTAGTAGACTTGGTGCTCATGTTTTCTGCAGGAAAGAGATGCATTGTTTTTGTTTGTTTGTTTTAAAGATTTTATTTATTTATTTGACAGATAGAGATCACAAGTAGGCAGAGAGGCAGGCAGAGAGAGAGGAGGAAGCAGGCTCCCTGCTGAGCAGAGAGCCCAATTCGGGGCTCGCCTGATCCCAGAATGAGCCAAGGCTGAGGCTTAACCCACTAAGCCACCCAGGTTCCCCAGGAGATGCATTGTTTGAAGACCACGCATACAGACATTCTGCTTCTCACTCCCTGCTGGAGCTGCAGGCCCATAACCCCCCCACACCCCCATCCCACCACCTCCTCTGGCGGGGAGGGGGTCGGACTGCCAGAACCCCAGGATTTGCCTCCTTGCCTCCAAGGGCTCTTCCTCTCCACCTCTGTATGTAAATCACCCCAGGGTAGTCTTACAGTTGTTACTATTCATTTTCTTTTGGAAACAATTCCAAACTGACAGAAAAGTTTCATTAATAAACAAAGAACTCCCATGTGCCCTCCACTGCCCTTTGCCAGTTTTAGTGTTTCCTCACATTTGTGTTATCATCCTCTTTGTCTCAATGGTTTTCTAACTGGAGTGTGCATCCGAATACCCTAGAGGTACTGAGTGCACCCCCACACAGCTGCTTTGGCAGATCAGGGGTGGAACTGAAGAATTTGTATTTCTAGCAAGTGGGTGAAGCTGATGCTCCTGCAGCGATCCCACTCAGAAAACCACTGCTCTCTCTTTACCTGTAAAGATTATATCATGTATTTTTTTCTGAAATATTAGAGAGTAGCTCACACATATCCTGTTCCCTTCAAGCCAAATAGTTCCAATATATGTTTCCCAAGAACAAGGACATTCTCTTCTATAACCACAGCACAGTTACCAAATTCAAGAAATTTTACACTGAAATTTTATCAGATAGATGATCCATAGTTCATATGTTGCAGTGATGTTCTTTCCCCCTCAAGTACACAGTCAAGGATCATATTTATTAAAATGCCCTCTCTCTTCTATCTTTTAATCAGGAACACTTCCTTAGCTTTTCTTTTTCTTACATGACATTCACATTTTGAAGACTTAGACCAGTGATGTTTGTGCCCTGATAAGCAGAGTTTTTTCTCTTCTAAGCAATCCAAGAGGAGACATTTGAAGATCATTCGAATCTCCTGCTTCTTATCAAACTTTCCGTCCTAGATAGAGCATTCATTGAAGATTCATGCTCCAACCAGTCTTTATTATGATGGTTACAAGTGGGGACTTTCCAACTCCCCCACTCCTTGACCATTAAGAAAAAGCTTTCCCATCTTCCCCATTTATTGGTTTATTTATCTAAATCTTAACTTCCTTTCCCTTTCTTCTTAGACAAGTGTGTTCCTCAGAGCTGTCAGGGGCCCCTTCAAAGGGAGAGGGGAAAGCTGAGAGGATATAGCCCGGGGCCTCTCACCCTAGCTGCAACCAGAGGGGAGCTCCCCTTCCTGTTTAATGTATTAAGGATCCATGTAAAATTTTATTTACAAAAAAAGTAGTCCGTTACTTTAAAAAGTTTGAAACCACTGTCTTAAATAAGTATCTTCTTTCCCAACTTTTAAGTGTGAGTCAAAGAACTCTGTGCTGAAAACATTTCAAAAGCAGTTTACTCATTTTCTGAATCCCTGTACAGGTAAGATTTTATGAAACTATAATGCTAAAAGAGACTGTGAAGGCCTTGTTCTCGAGTTTTTTTCCCCAAAGTGCAGCTAACAGAACTACAGCTGCAGTTGTAACACTGGAGAGAAGGGAAGTGACGTGCCCTTGGTCTTGGTCACATGGTCAGCTCCACATGGCAGCATCCCTGACTTTCAACAGGAAATGGAGGGGCAGAGGCTGCTGTGGCTGGGTACCAGAATAAATG
This sequence comes from Mustela lutreola, assembly GCF_030435805.1. Taxonomy (NCBI): domain Eukaryota; kingdom Metazoa; phylum Chordata; class Mammalia; order Carnivora; family Mustelidae; genus Mustela; species Mustela lutreola. The sequence continues at coordinate 53,703,231 of NC_081291.1, read as the reverse complement.
GGCCTTTGTGCAACATGTAGGAAAAGGGGGTCACCCTGATAAGATGATTCCCTTCCCTTGTTCCCTTGTGAAAAAAGATGGGCCCAAAACCTTTTATAAAGGGTTAGCTTTGTGGGAGAATGATGCAGAGCCAATTTCTCCTTTGCCCACACCATTGCCACTCCTCCATTTCCTCCACTGTGATCAACATCAGCGTAGTGTCAGGTGGATACCAGGAGTTCCTATAAATTCTGAACATTGACTCGAAGTGTCTTGAATGGCATAACTGCCTTTATGTATTAGCAAATTTCAAGTTAGCATGCAAGCTGCTATCAGTCTTCAGCTGATTCTGTTTTGCCTCCTGGATGGGCCCTGTTTTATATTCCTGGTTTCTCCTATACTGTGAGACATGTACAAAGTGTTCAGTGAGTTCTTGCTGACTCATAACAGTATCATTGTCTGTTTTGCTTCTTTTTTTTTTTTTTTTTTAAAGATTTTATTTTATTTATTTATTTGACAGAGAGAGATCACAAGTAAGCAGAGAGGTAGGCAGAGAGAGAGAGGAGGAAGCAGGCTCCCTGCTGAGCAGACAGCCTGATGCAGGACTCGATCCCAGGACCCTGAGATCATGACCTGAGCCGAAGGCAGCGGCTTAACGCACTGAGCCACCCAGGCACCCTGTTTTGCTTCTTTTATAATTTTTATGAAGGACTGGTGTGTAGCAGTGCTATACCAGACATAGTAGGTGGGGAGGGGGTTAAGTAGAAAGATTAAAAAATCAGTAGGTCCAGGGATATATAGATAAATCGATCATTGATTCCATCATTGAATTCTCACACCATAACCCTGTTAGTTCAGTCAATATTTCCTGTGTGCCTTCCATGTGCCACACACTATGCTAGGCCCTGGATATACACTGGTGAGCCTGACATGAGTAAGACTCCTCGTGGAGTTCGTGTTCCCTTGGGCAGAGGCAGGTGGTAAAGAAGCAGAAAGGCCATTTTAAAGATCACCAAGTGCAATAAAGAGAAGAAAAGAAATCCTGAGGAGGGTCACCTTTACCTTGGATAGGCAGGGAGGGCCCTCTAAAGTGGTGATGTCTAAGTCCAGATCTAGTAGTGGCAGGGAGCCCACCCTGAGCTGATGGGAGAAGGGCACATGGGGAGAGCTGCTTCCTAAGGGGCAGGTCTTAACCTTGGTGTGCCTGATTCTGGCTTTCTCAGCTTCTAGTTTCTCCCATTTCTCATCTTGTCTCCTCTTGCTCCCTTGCCATTATATTATTTATTGCTTAACTCGGATTTGGATCTGAGAATTTGGCCAAGGATCCTACATTACTCACTTTGCTGAGGTTGGCTTCTTTTTACTGCAAAACTTAGGACACAATACTTGGCACATCCTCTCCAGAGGGAACTGATTCCAAACCTATGCAGTCCCCAGTTTATAAATGAGACATTTTCCAAAAAGCAGTCTATCAGCCAGTTGTTTAGAACTGGGAACATATTTTTACACCAAGACAACAGCATATGATATTCCTAAACCAGGACACTGTATAATTTATGATTACCTACTCCATAAAATAATGAAATTAGAGTAGAATAGTGAGGATAGGGAAGGATCAAGGCCCTACAGGTAGATACCTTTCATGGTGTGAGACCTGCCCCAGGCCATGTGTTGAAAAGCAAGCTTTTCCTCCTTGATTTCTGAGAACCCAATATCCTTGAACTAATTGGATTCTATCCTGTCGGCAAACCTCCCAGGGCCCCCAGAATATTCCAGACTACAAATTAACTCACCAGTTTCATTTTTATTTACAACTTTGGACATTTATTTTCTATGTTGCTCCTAACCTGCATAGGTCAGCATTTCTCCCTGGAATGGGGTAAGGATAGGGAAACAGGAAACAGCATCTCTCCATGTTATTGGACAAGCTCCTGCCAGTAGTTACTAGCAGAGGCAAGATCTGTCTGTATTACTAGTAGTAGTAATAACTCCTTGCATTTTATATAGTATTTAAGGATCACTTTGACTGGCTTGGGGGGTCGGTATTGATGACATTATTGTTGTAAATGATGGTGAGAAAGGAGTAGGTGGAAGATGAGAGCCTGCAGAATAGGGGAGGAGAAAGCTTTCTAATCCTTCGGTTATTCTTAGAAGTCAGCATTTAAGTAAACAGAAAAGGAAAACCAAATGAGCTTTAAAGGGTCACATTGACCTTTCTCATGTAAGTACAAACTATTAAAATGACTAATTTTACATAATGATCCTAGTTTAACATTTATCAAATGAATCAGCATCCCATACCTCATGAAGAATTAAAGCTATAATTTCTGCTCTAAAGAACTTCACATTAATAAACATGTAGTCATAGTGAGTCAGTGATAGACTTAAAAAACAACACATATAGAAAAGGTAGGGAGTGTGAAAGAACATGGCTTATTTAGGGAAGAAGGAATAGATTGATGTAACTGAAGTCCATGCCTCATAACAGGAGAAAATAGCACTTATTGTTATGTGCCAGGAACAACTCTCAATATTTCTGATCTAATAACTAATAACTAGTTTAATCTTTGCAGTCTTCTTTTGATTTGCATGCTCATTTATTGCCCTGTTTTAAGATGAAGAAACGGAGGCCCAAATCTTTCTGGTAGGTTCATGGGTGGTGGAGCTGGAATTGTAGCCCATGCTCTTCACCATTTATCTTCATTGCTTCTCAGGTATTTTGGAGAAGAGGTTAGGCCCTGGCCAGGCCAGATAAGGCATTGAATACAAAGTCAAATGAGACTGGAATTTGATATCCTGTACACACCTGGGAACCACAGGAAGTTCCAGACATTGTGAGGTGGCATGAGATTTGTTGCTGTAGAAAGATCGTTTTGCCAGCACTGTTCAGGAGGGAGAGAGACTAAAAATAGGGAAAGGCCTTACTCATTGAGCAAATAAGGACAAGAGTCTCCTATGCCAAGCACTCTCTAACCTCTGTGGATGAAGGAAATAAATCAGGCGGGCATCGACCCTGAGATTTGGGGGGCTTTCATTCCAGTTGAAAAGTCAGACAGCAAACTCATGGCAGTGCTAGAATAGGGGAGGAAAGCTAATGTGGCTTATAACCAGGGAAGTCTTTGTGGAAGGTGACATTTGAACTGAGCACCAACGGATAAGGACCCACGAGGAGAGCCCACATGAGAGCTGTCTGGCAGAGAGGGGTCTAGTTAGGACTGTGCCCATGTCCAACCAGCCTCACGTCCTCGGCCTCTGGAACAGTGCTGTGGCACAAAGTGGCACAGCACACTGTCCATCTTTGTTGGCTATTGATAGGGTGAGTGGTGATGAGGCCTTGAATTAGAGTAGCATCTCAGCAAAGTGCACAAATTCTTATGAGAAGAATTGACATTCAGCCCTTAACTTCTTAAATTAAGTATCTTATTTTGTACCTTGCTGCCCTTTTTTTTTTTTTTTTAAACATTCTACTCATGGAAGGCAGAATTAGGGAAGTGTTTAAAAGCTGGGGCTCTAGAGTCAGAGGTCTGGGTTCAAAGCCTGGCTGTATTTTTTATTTTTTGTCTTCAGGCAAGTTTCTTAGCTCCTTGTAATTCAGTTTTCTTCATCTTTAAGGAAGGGTTTTATATAGATTAAATGCAATCATACATGTAAAGTGCTTAACACAGTGGCTGGCTCTTGGTAAAGGCTCAGTAAGTGTTATCATTGTCATTTTGGATACGTGATTGTACTCACACAGCCCCTTGATGTAATAAAATGTAATAAAAGAAAGGGAAAGACCACCGTCAGATCTTAGTTTGAATACTGGCTTTGTAGAGGTGCTTGAACCTTTTGGAGCCCGTTTTCTTATCTGTAAAACAGAAGAACTGTCCTGTTATTTCAGTGAGGTAGTATAGAAAAAAGTTCCTAACATCACACCTCTTTGATAGTTGGTGCTTAGAAAATTATTGCTATCATTATTTATTACTGTTAACATAGTATTCCTGGCCACACAGTTTTTTCTTAGGTTGAGACACCATTATTTGCCCATTCAGTGATAGATGGACATCCACGTTGGTTCCACTTACCATTGTTTTATTAATGCCATGGCTGTGAATCACTTTGGAGAAATTACTTTGGTAGGGAAATGGGGGAGAGAGGGTCACTAACTTCCTGGGATGTGTTCTCCAAAACAGAATTTTGTTGTTAGTTAAAAGAATTACAAAACTTGTTACATGTTGACAAAAATTAACAGGCATTAGAATCCACTTAGATCAAGTGGATTCGTTTGGTCCTTTCTTGTCCTTACGGAGTAAAAAACACCTTCAAGCACTCTTGTGTAAGAGAGAGAATGGGTTTCTTTCAATGCCAGATTGTCTGAACACAAGCTCAGCTACTTCTAGGAATAAGACAAAGCGAGGAAGTTTCCAGTTGAGTGATTCTTGGAGAAAAAAAAATTAGAACTGGGTGCCAGCCCTCTGAAGTATGAGTAAACATCCTCATTTCTGGATCCTAGTAAAAGCCAGTAAAGAAACTTCTTCTCTGGAGAGCTATTAAGATTTATTGCATGAGAATCGAACCATCTGAAACCTTGCAAACAGTGCCATTGGATTACTTGACTATTAGAGATAGACTAAGTAATTTGGAAGCATATTTCTCTATGCTTGGCAAGCTTGAGCTTTTGCTGAAGCCTCAATTGGACCTCTATACTCAGTCACTGGTTAATTTCTGAGTACTCCAGAAGGGATATTAATCGTCAATAATACCTAATGTTTATGGATTACTTACTGTGTGTCAGATATTGTTCTGTATTATGTGTATTAATGCATTTAATTCCTGAATCTTATAAGCGACCTACTGTTATTGCTTCCATTTTATATTTGAGGATACTGAAGCCTAGAGAAGCTAAGTAGCTTGCCTTGGGTCAGGTAGCTTATGAGTATCAAGCTAGGACATAAACACAGGGGATCTGTTTCTAGAACCCTTTGCTCTTCTACCAATGGTCTATTGTGGTGGGTATCATTTCTGGTCCATGCCTGGGACAGGCTTCTCCCAGGTCCCTGGGTGACTTATCTCCCTCCCCCAGCCGCTCCCCTGCCCCTACCCTGTCATCTTTCTCTGCTTGTGTTCTCTTCACAGCACTGTCTGAAATACTGATTATTTTATTTGTTCGTTAGTTGGTTTGTCTTTGGTCTTTGTTCCACTACTAGAATGTAAAGGGCAGAAATGTTTGTCTTATTTTGTCCTTAGAGTGGTACCTGACACATTCTAGCTGTTTAGTAAATATGTAATGAATGAATGGATGGATGACTGTAATATCGGTTCCTTCTTGAACCAGTATTGTCAACCTGATTCCTCCCCTTCCCTTTCTACACTGATCTCTTTTGTGTTCGCTAAAGTGTGGAAAAGAAAAGGTAATTCAAATTCATATCACCGTGTGCATCAGCTATTTATTCCTTTTTTTTTTTTTTTAAAGATTTTTTATTTTATTTATTTGTCATAGAGAGAGAAACGAGAGCAAGCACAGGCAGACAGAGTGGCAGGCAGAGGCAGAGGGAGAAGCAGGCTCCCTGCCAAGCAAGGAGCCCGATGTGGGACTCGATCCCAGGACGCTGGGATCATGACCCGAGCCGAAGGCAGCCGCTTAACCAACTGAGCCACCCAGGCGTCCCTATTTATTCCTTTTTTTAAAAAGATTTTATTTATCTGAGAGAGAGAAAGAGGTGCAAAATAGGGGGAGGGGCAAAAGGAAAGGGAGAAGCAGGGAGCCTGACCTTTGGCTCTATTCAGGGATCCTGAGATCGTGACCTGAGCTAAAGTCAGATGCTTAACTGACTGGGTCACTCAGGTACCCCAAAGCTATTTATTCTTATCTCATTGTCTTCCACATGCAAGTGGTATGATATGGTGTCTTTTCTGCAGCCATGGAGATATTTGGGGGAATATATTTTGAATGGTACAGTAGACTGCCTCCTAGAAATACTGTCCTAGTTATCTGTGTTTAAATAAGTATTGTATTGTCCACATACAGAAGAATGACTTTGGGCCCTTTTCTCATACTATGCACAAAATAAACTCAAGATGGATCATGTATAGAAGAGTCAAATGTAAGACCTAAAAGTCGAAAGCTTTTAGCAGAGTGACTTTGGGTTAGGCAGGGGTTTCTTAGATATACACCAAAAGCACAAGCAACAAAGAAAAAATAGATAAATGGGAAAACTGTATGAAAATTAAACTTTTGTGCTGTAAACAATACCCTCAAGAAAGTGAAAAGGCAACCAATAACTTGGGAGAAGAGATTTACAAATTGTATATCTGATCAGGAATAACACCAGAATATATAAAGAATTCTTGGAACGCAATAAAAAGACAAATAACCCAATATTAAAATAGGCAAAGGACTTGAATAGACAGGCTTTCAAAGAAGGTATACAAATAGCAAGTAAGAACTTAAAAAGATGCTCAACATCATTAATCATTAGGGAAATGCCAATTAAAACACCAGAAATGGGGGCGCCTGGGTGGCTCAGTGGATTAAGCCGCTGCCTTCGGCTCAGGTCATGATCTCAGGGTCCTGGGATCGAGTCCCGCATCGGGCTCTCTGCTCAGTGGGGAGCCTGCTTCCTCCTCTCTCTGTCTGCCTCTCTGCCTACTTGTGATCTCTCTCTGTCAAATAAATAAATAAAATCTTTTAAAAAAAAAAACACAAAAAAAAACACCAGAAATGGTGCTTCGTACCCAGTACAATGACTATAATTGAAAGACAAGAACAAATGTTGACAAGGATGCAGAGAAATTGAAACTCTCATGCATCATTGATAGGATTGTAAAAGGGTGCAGCTGCTTTGGAAAAATAGTTTGGCTGTTCTGAAGATATTAAACATAGAGTTACCATATAGCCCAGCAATTCTGCTCTTAAGTATCTACTCAAGAGAAATAAGAACACATATATGCACAAAAACCTGTACACAAATGTTCATCATAGCTTTATTCATAATAAATAGCCAAAAAGTGGGAACAACCCAAATGTCTATCAGGTGAGGAGTCGATTAAAAAAATGTGGTACATAGGGGCACCTGGATGGCTCAGTGGATTAAGCCTCTGCCTTCGGCTCACATCATGATCTCAAGGTTCTGGGATCAAGCCCCATGTTGGGCTCTCTGCTCATCGGGGAGTCTGCTTCCTCCTCTCTCTCTGCCTGCCTCTCTGCCTACTTGTGATCTCTCTAATAAAAAAGTAAAATCTTTTTTAAAATGTGGTACATCCATCCAATGGAATATTATTTAGTCATAAACAGGAATGAATATTGATACATGCTACAACGTGGTGAACTTTGAAAACATAATGCTAAGTCATAAAAGACCACTTATTGTACAATTCCATTTATATAAAATGTCCAGAATAAGGAAATCTAAAGGCAAGTAGATTAGTCTTTGTCTAGGACTGGGAATGGAAGGATGGAGGGAGACAGAGAGTGGCTGCTAATGGGTACAGGGTTTCTTTTTGGGAGGCCGAAATGTTCTAAAATTAGATGGTTGCATAACCCTTTAATATATACTAAAAATACTTTAAAAAATTGAATTATATATTTTACATGGTTGAATTGTGTGGCATATAAATTATATCTTTAAAAAATAACCTGTTATAAAATGAATATTGGGGCCACCTGGGTGGCTCAGTTGGTTAAGCATCTGCCTTTGGCTCAAGTCATGACCTTAGGGTCCTGGGACTGAATCCCACGTCAGGCTTCCTGTTCAGCAAGGGGTCTGCTTCTCCCTCTCCTTCTGTCTTCTGTCCCTTCCCCTGCTCATGCTTTCTCTCTCTCAAATAAATGAGTAAAATCTTTTAAAAAATGAATATTATTTGGGGCCCCTAGAAGTCTCAGTTGGTTGAGCATCTGACTTCTGATTTTGGCTCAGGTCATGACCTTGGGATTGTGAGATCCACATCAGGCTCTGAGCTCAGCATGGAGTTGGCTTGAGTTTCTGTCCCACTGCCCCTTCCCCCTGGCATGTGTGTGCACCTTCTCTCTCTCTCTCTCAAATAAGTAAATAAATATTTTTTTAAATGACTATTATTCAGCCATATCAACATCCAGTTTGGGCTACTGTTCTTAAACACTACCACATAAGAAATCCCCACTTCTGTAATCCACACTGAAAAGACCTGTTTTTTTTTGTTTGTTTGTTCGTTTTTTTAAGATTTTATTTATTTGACAGACAGAGATCACAAGGAGGCAGAGAGGCAGAGAGAGAGGAGGAAGCAGGCTCCCTGCTGAGCAGAGAGCCCGATGTGGGGCTCGATCCCAGGACCCTGGGATCATGACCTGAGCCGAAAGCAGAGGCTTTAACCCACTGAGCCACCCAGGCGCCCCAAAAGACCTGTTTTCATAGCACTTCCTGCCTCAGGTAGGGCAAAGATCTTTATATCTCCAATATCTGGTACAGCTCCTAGTACTTACTAGCCACCCAGATATTTACTGAACTGAAATAACAGCAGTATTGCAATGAGTTTAAGAGGGAAAAAGTTAGCCAGTTTTCATTTTCAAAGACTTCGGGTTTCCTCTACCCTGCTGTCCTTTCCACGTCCCATATGCATATCATAGCAACAGTACTATCTGCTTTACCACCTACAAAGCATTTGCTACTGCCTTAACTCATTTAAATCTAAAAATAACCTGCGCACCTGGGTGGCTCAGTTGTTAAGTGTCTACCTTTGGCCCAGGTCATAATCCCAGGGTCCTGGGATTCAAGCCCCATATTAGGCTCTCTGCTCGGTAGGGAACATGCTTCTCCCTCTCCCACTTTCCCTGCTTACGTTCTCTCTCTCACGGTCTCTCTCTCTCTCTGCTAAATAAATAAATAAAATCTTTTTAAAAAATAAAATAATAAAAAATAGGGGTGCCTGGGTGGCTCGTGAGTTAAAGCCTCTGCCTTCAGCTCAGGTCATGATTCTTAGGGTCCTTGGATCTAGCCCCACTTCGGGCTCTCTGCTCAGTAGGGAGCCTGCTTCCTTCTCTCTCTCTGCCTGCCTTTCTGCCTACTTGTGATCTCTGTCTGTCAAATAAATAAATAAAATCTTTGAAAAATAATAATAATAAATAACCTAGTGAGGTCAGTGTGATGGTTACAGCCATTTTACAGATAAGAAAACTGACTCAGAAGGGTTAATCTCCAGTCACCCTAGAACACTGCCAGACTTGAAAGTGAGGGTCTTTCCACTGGGCAGTGCAGCCCCTTACATCCCTACGTTCATAATAAGGCCCCTGGCCATTGGTAGCATGCTGGAATCACAGAGCAGGCCGACTACAGATGCTTTACAAGCCTCTGGGTTTATTTCATTTCAAAGTCGAAGAGAAATCATCCTTTTGGTTACCCATTGTTATTAGACTGGCAGTTTTCTAGCTTGAGCAGTCAAGAGTTAAACTTACCAGTAGAGGTATAAAATAAAAGTCAGCAGTCGGTTTTTCTCAATCCCTGTGTTTTGTTGCAAACATCTCTTGAGGTAAGAAAAATTGATTCTTATGATCAAAATGCTGGGCCATGCTGTGCCCACAATTTTATTCATTTTGTTCAGAAGAAATGGGTAGTAAGCCCATTTGCTTGCTGTTCCCTGTGGCTGAGCTAGTTCTGCTGCACAGCAGTTGGAGAAATTCAATTCAGCAGACGTTTATTGATGTGCCTTCCATGTGCCAGACAGTGCACAAGGAGATGGAGATACAGGGATGAATACACCCCAGTCCTTGTTCTCATAGAGTCCAGAGTATTTTCCAGGCCCTTTAATCATGACATGCAGATGCTCTTTAGGGTAGACTTTGGATTAGTTTGTTTTATATTTTGGTAAAATACAGTCACTCTTAGAAAGTTACTATCTAAAATGTAAGAATTCCTTGTTGAATGTACAAGAAAAAAAAAAAAAAAAGACACACATGTTTAGAATTCAACGGTGATCGGAACTGATCTTTCACTTCAGAGCCAGCCACATTGGTTTCAGAGTTGGGTGACATTTTTTCCCTTCCAAGATTGATAGAATCCATTTATAGGCTCTAAATAAAAGCCTAAGGATTTACACATTGAAAGTTAACCCAGCTGCCTTTTCATGCACATTTGCCAAGTTAGCACATCTTTGCACCCCATGCATCTATTTAAAAATGCTAGAAGTAATATGCCAGCATTATGGAAGTGAGAGAAATGGAGGAAAACTGCAAAGTACAGTTGTACTAGTCACCTAAAATGTCACTGCCCTGATAACAAGAGGTGGCTGTACCTTTGCACATCAATCTCCTCATCTATAAAATTGGGAATACTTATTGCCTTCTTTAGGAGGCTTTTCCAGGACTAAATAAGTTAACAGTATAAAGCGTGCACGCCCCAAAAAAGCCACAATAAATGTGTACTTTTTAGAGTAAAAACATTTTTTTTTAAGATTTTATTTATTTTATTTGACAGAGATTACAAGTAGGCAGAGAGGTAGGCAGAGAGAGAGAGAGAGGAGGAAGCAGGCTCCCCGCTGAGCAGAGAGCCCGACGCAGGACTCGATCCCAGGACCCTGAGATCATGACCTGAGCCGAAGGCAGCGGCTCAACCCACTGAGCCACCCAGGCGCCCTAGAGTAAAAACATTTTTATGTCATCTTTTTGTCTCATTTTTCCTCTTTTTGTACCAAGTTGTTTTCTTGTTGTACTTTTTGTTTTCTTAGCTTCTTACTATTATATGATCACTTTCCATCTTGCTATGTATGGTTATTATAATGTTTAATGGTTGCATACTGTTTTGTGGTAGGATATGGCAGTACCATTGTAACTTATCCATTCCCCTGTTGTTGGACATTTGGGCTGCTTCCAATGTTTCAGTATTATAAATAGGGCCTCAAGAACAGTTGTATATATGCAGTGTATTCTTTTACTTACTGGGAAGTCTAAGGCCCGTGGCTTCATCTCTGTCTTTGTTGCCCTGATACTAAATGGGGATAGAATAGGTATCTATCTGAGAGGACAGGGATGTGTGGATTAAATGAAGGAATACAGCAAAGCACTTGCATCAGTGCCTGGCTCTTACCAGGTGCTCAGCAAACATTACCTCCGTAACTCTGGGTCTGTTCCTTTAGGATTGCTCTATAGAGATGGAGTTGTTTCATCCACTGCTTTCCAAAGGATTTTACCAGTTTAGGATCTCAATGGTATTTTGTGAAGGGACCAATTTCTCTACACCCTCACTACCCCAGGATTTAACTGTGTAACTCTCTTCCCCTTCAAAATGTAGTGAAAAGAGATGCCTGGGTGGCTCAGAAGTTAAGCATCTGCCTTTGGCTCAGGCCATGCTCCCTGGGTCTGGGGATTGAGCCCCACATCAGGCTCGCTGCTCAGCAGGGAGTCTGCTTCTCCCTCTACCCTTCCTGCCTGCTCTGATTTCTCTCGGTCTCACGTTCTCTCTCAAATAAATAAAATCTTCTTTAAAATAAAATGAATAAAATAAAATGATAGTGAAAATAAGTTTGCCCATATTGGGGCAGCTTGTTACAACTGGAACTCTCTTCTGCTCACTGCCCTGAACAGACCTCATGTCACAAATGTTGGATTGCAGAGGCTGTTTTTATGTTTGTTTTCCTAAAGCTTGTAGTCCACAGCTGCTTTCCACGAAATTGTGCTTTAAGTTGGTCCTCTGAACCTTTAAAACCCACCATACTTTATTCCTTACTGAAGTACATAGTATTGGGTATCAGTATTTTTTCTAGAACAAAGCCATAGTTTGGTCTAGTAATATCTGTTGTGACACATAATAATTTCAATTATTCCCTCCTCTCCTGCCCACCCCACCCCCCGAGAAAATGAATTGGCAAGGGTAACCATATGTTTGGGTTTGCCCAGTTTTTACTTATCCTGGTATGATTATCCATCACGCCCACTTCACCCTCAAAAGCGACCTGTTCAGATGATGAATTACACTGTCACCTGATGCCTAGGAATTTGTTAGCACCCGGGGTACCTGCCTACTCTTACTACCTCACTGTTTTCCCAGATGACTTTCTACCTGTCAGGAAGGTTTCATCACCGTGCTCTTACCAGCCTTCACCTGGGAGGCCCTCACATGCACCCAGCCTGTTTGGACATGGTTAGCCCAGTAGGGCTTCCCTCAAGTTTTCACATTTCCTTATCTTTTTTCCTCTGCATCTTGCCGATAACTGTCAATGGCATAAGCAGGCCAGGGCACCTCAAATTTGTGTCAGAATTGGCTCTTTGTCTTTCAGAACTGTTTATTCTGCAGCTCAATTCATCCCACAGGCAAGTGTAACATTCCTCATTTCTCACCACTTGCGATGTAAAACATGGTATCTGCTTTCAAGAATTTCATCTTAAATGTAAACCTCTTAATAGGAATCTTTTTTTTTTTTTTTTTTAAGAATATGGACTTCTTTTTTTTTTTTTTTTTTTTAAGATTTTATTTATTTATTTGACAGACAGAGATCACAAGCAGGCAGGGGAGATGGGGAGGTGGGGGAAGCAGGCTCCCTGCTGAGCAGTGAGCCAGATGCAGGGCTTGATCCCAGGACCCTGAGACCATGATCTGAGCTGAAGGCAGAGGCTTAACCCATTGAGCCACCCAGTGGCTAGGACTCTTAATGCTCGCTGCTCTTGTCCTTATCAAATATGATAGATAAAGTTCTTTATATTCATAAAGTACCTCAAAGCCCTTGCACAAACACACCAAAGAGGTTCAAGCCAAGTAAGCAGTAGCAAGGACACATCCAAGATGACACAGCCATCAGCTCCATGATTAGTCACAGAATTTTGCTCACAGGATGGAAGATTATAAGTATAGGTGCATTTGCATTGGAAAAACAAAAACAAATCAGCTTCTCAATGGTGATTACCTTTTGCACTTAGGTAACTGCATTTTAACCAGAAAAAAGAGCTTTATGATTTGAGAGGCTCTGTTTGCCCCTGAACAAGTGCCTGCATTTCTTGGGTAATGTATTAGTCACAGTTTTAAAGAGGAAAGGCAAATGATTTGAATGTGGGATGCCACCATCTTGAACTAGCATAGGATGAATATGGGGCTGTAGTTTTGTAGGTCAGGATGTGGACTCTCAATGGAAAATTTGTTTTTCCATTTGTTTTAACCAGGCGACTTTCGGATGGTGGTTGGAGAGGATAAGACAAAAGTGTTGAATATTGTGAAGCCCAACATAGCCCACTTTCGTGAGCTCTATGGCAACATACTACAGGAGAATCCTCAAGTGGTGTATAAGATCCAGCACGGCCGACTGGAGGTAAACTGTATGTGAGAAATAATTTATATTGTTTCTAAGGCAAGAGCTATTCTAAGAGGAAGAAGGATTAGAGCAATATGATTAGTGTGATAACATTTACAGTTTATAAAAAGTAGGTTTCATATGTAAACATACTAGTCCATGTATTTGGAATAATGCCAAAGGTAACATAAGAGACAAGTAATAAGAGGCCACCTTTGGGAAAGGGAACAGGGGCTGATGTGGGAAAGGACCTGTCTTTACCATGTATATCTTTTTTGCCATTTGAAATTCTTACTATATGTACTGATTACCAGTCAAAAACAAGTGAAAATAAATTCTCAGATTCTTCATTCCCAAACCCACTTGCCTCCCCAGACGTAACCTTACTGACAGTTCAGCATATATTCTCCCAGATCTCTTTTTGTGTGCATTTTTGTATTTATTTGTACATATACACATGTATGAGTTTGGTCTTTGTTTGTTTGGTTTGGTTTTATGTAAATGGGCTCTCACATATATTTTTCTGATGCTTATTGTTTTCCTCACTCGTTGGGTTTATTATATCTTGGCTTTCCTTTTGATACATCAAATGAAACTTTCTTCCCGAGTATCTTTAAAAATTATATATATAAATATTTTAAAGATTGTATTTATTTATTTGAGAGTGAGAGCACAAGCAGGGCAAAGGGCAGAGGGAGAATCAGAGTCCCTGCTGAGCAGGGAGCCTGATGCAGGGTTTGATTCTGGGACTCTGGAATCATGACCTAAGCCAAAGACAGACGTTAACCGATTGAGGCACCCCCCAAAATTATATTATTAAATATTTGAAAGTAAATATTAAAGAACTCTTCCTTTGAGGAAAGTATTTTGAATTTAAGATTTTTTAAAACTCTGGAAACCACAGTTATTTTTTATGTTTATCACAAAGAACACTCTTCCTCTTCCAAATAATAGGGGCAACTAATTTTTTTTTTTTAAGATTTTATTTATTTATTTGACAGACAGAGACCACAAGTAGGCAGAGAGAGAGAGAGGGAAGCAGGCTCCCTGCCCAGCAGAGAGCCCGATGTGGGACTCGATCCCAGAACCCTGAGACCATGACCTGAGCCGAAGGCAGTGGCTTAACCCACTGAGCCACCCAGGCGCCCCTAGGGGCAACTAATATTATATTAAATATAGAATCAATGGAATTTTTACAACTGAAAGGGAACCTTGAAAAAAAAGGAAGTATTTTTTTAAAAAAGAGAGAGTAACATGAAATGCCCAGAATTTTGCAAGTTTTTTAAACTTTTTACTTTTCTCAAAGAAATGCACGCACATGGTTTAAAAACCAAATGGGACCTCAAGGTTTATAACAAAAAGTAACAGTTCCCTACTTGGCAACTTCCTGCTTCACAGTGCTTCTTCCCAGAGGCGACTACTTTCATCTCGTTAGCGGTCCAATGTTTACCTCCATGTTTCTAAACAATATGATGTCACTGTTATTTGTTGATTTTTTTTTCTGTTTTATACTTTATTTTTGTCCTCCTCTGTGGAAGATGAAGATTCTCTTACTCCCTTTTGTCACTCCTATCAACATGCTCTCACGGGTACACACTCACACGCACACACTTCCCTTCCCACCTCATTCCCTCTTGCTCCACGTACAGTTATTTCATAATTTTTGGTTAAGTTAATGTTTTCTATTTACATTATTATGAAACTTACTTTTTCTTCATTGCTGGGATACACTACTATGAAATCTTCTTTCCTGTGCAAATGTGTTTTTCTTGGAGTTAATAATTGTCTCATTTTCTTCATTTGCTTAATTTTTTTAATACCTGTCACTAATTGATACCCTCTTACAGATCTGTATAGCTTCTCTCATCATAGACCAACACATCAGGTATTTTCTGTTTCTTGTTTTTCTTGAGGGTGTTTCTTCCTGGAGCTCCGTGTGCCCTGTTCTTTCTGGACTGGTTGTTTTCTAGCCTTGTGGCACAGCTCTTCTCCTGGAGCATCTTTTCATTATCACCCTGAGGGTTCTTTCCGCCTTCTCTCCTTTCCTAGGTTTTGGTTTTCTGCATTTTTTGTCTTCTTTTTTCATGATTACGCTTTAATTTTGGTGAAATATACCTTTAGTACCTCTCTACCATAGGTTGCAAGGAAGGTAAATTTTTTGAGACCATGTACCTCTGCACATTCTACTCTTGTACTGATTGATAGTTTGGGGTACGTATTACATTCTAGGTTGGAAATAATTTTTCCCTCAGACTTTTTAAGTCACAGCATCCTTCTTCTAGTTTCTAAGTGTTGTGTTAAAAAGTCCAGTGACTTTCAGATTGCCTGTCCTTTCAGATTGCCTGTCCTTTTTTAGCTCTCAGATAGTGTTTAGGATCCTTTCCCTTTTTCCAGTCTTAAATTTCATGATGATTTGTCTTTGTATATGTGTTTTTCACTATTATTCTGGTACTTCATGAGCGTTTTCAGTCTGGAAACTCTTGAGCTCCAATTCTAAGAAATTTTGTTACTTCTATAATAATTTCTTCATATCCATTTTCTTACTTTGCTCTTTCTGGAATTTCTGTTAGCTGGTTGTCAGACCTCCTGGTTTGATCTTTTTAATTTTTCTTTTCTCCTTCCTTTTTCTTTGCGGTTTCTGTTCTCTTTTCCAGAAGAATTTTTCCAACTGATCTTCTAGCACCACTATTAAATATTTAATTTCCTTTGTTCTTTTTTTCTTATAGCATCCTGTTTTTGTTTTCCAAAGGCATTATCTTTTATCACCCCTTTAGTGGTCTTCATTATAATTTTTGAAGTTTTATCTTCTTCTTTACATTGTTTCTATTTCTCTTACTGTTAGAATCTGTAGGATTTCTCCAGACATCTGTAGGATGTCCAGTAGACATCATCTACTCCCTGGTTTGGAATCAGAAAAGATTGCCTAGCTGCCAACTTTTGGGAAACTGAGCAAGGGAAAAGGGCTGGGAATTTTCTTTAACCCTGAAGATATTTCCAAATTCCTCGCTATGGCCTGTGAAAGCCTGCATGATCTAAGTCCTAATTGATCTCTTATCCTGGGGAAGCTTACAAGAGTAAGATTTATGGACCAAATTACAGTTCCCAGCACTACTGAGGTTGTCACTGACACCCCCCTGCTCCTTCCCGTACTACACATTCCAAACTCCCCTCACCCTTATCTAGCACTTGTGCTGGGCTAGACGAGGTGGCCCAGACCCTCATCCCTAAGGCATCTGAGACCCGGTCACCTTCCCCATTTCAGGCTACGATTGCTGCCCTTTCCCTTTACCATCAAAATTGGGCAAGGGGTACTGAGAGTTGTGCACCAGCAGCTTTACCTCAGATGATCAGGATCAATTACTTTTGCCACTGTGGTGACTCCTTTCTGTGTCTGCTGGACTTTTGGCATGGGATCTGAAGAGAGCTGGTGGCAGTCATACCTTTAAGTTTAAAGTCTTGAAGTCGTAGGCATAGGAGGCACACATTTTCTGAGTGGGTCACTGGGAACAATGGGAAGCAAGGCTACCTCTTCCATCCCTTGGTTCCCAGACCTATGCATTCTACTGGTTGGGAATGAGGTACTCTGTAACAGGCATTAATTTAGGATGTGTACTGCACCCCATTCTCACCGGGTATCATCTCCAAGCTGCTGGCTTACCTGTTCTTCATTGCCCTGTCAGGATTTTTTAATGATGGAACTATTAGCATTTGGGGCTAGATAATTCTTTGCTGTATGGGCCCCAGATTTCCTCTTTTTGGGAACTGCTCTATCAGTCTGGCGGCTTTGATGAAGTATATGGTAATTATAGTGGAGGCATGGTCCTGTGCCTGTTGCTGTAACTCTGTACCTCTTTTGCTCTAAAATGAGTGCCATAAGTGATGTTCCATAGTACAACCATGTTGGTGAAGCAGGCATCCTGTAGGCCTTGTCATGGTATTGGCCAGGTCCTGTAGGCAGGAAGGGCAAACCCATGTTCAGAACATGTGTAACTTCCAGTTAAGATGAATTACTGCCCCTTCCCAGATGGAAGGTGTCCAATGTAGTTAACGTCCACCAAGTGGCTGGTTAGTCTCAAGAGATGGTCTTATTATCAGATTCTCAGCTTTGGCTTCTGTTGCTGTCAGGATAGACTTTAACAACAGCAGTAGCTAAGTCAGCCTTGGACTAGGCAGAACCTTGTTCCCTGCCACCATGGCTACTCCTTTTATAAGCCATTGTGCCAGAGGCTTTTGAATTAACTGGCTGAATTGTTCTTTTGGTTATTGTTGATTCTTCTGTGAAGGATACTTTCTCGTGGACATTAGCAAAATACAAAGATCTTCACACTTTGTGCATGCCTCCTGTACGTGCATCCACATACCTCTTCTCCCCAGTTTTTTTTTTTTTTAAAGATTTTATTTATTTATTTGGCAGTCAGAGATCACAAGTAGGCAGAGAGGCAGGCAGAGAGAGAGGAGGAAGCAGGCTTCCTGCAGAGCAGAGAGCCCGATGTGGGGCTCGATCCCAGGACCCTGGGATCATGACCTGAGCCGAAAGCAGAGGCTTTAACCCACTGAGCCACCTAGGTGCTCCTTCTCCCCAGATTTTTGTCTTTAGTCTTCCAGTATTTTTCCTTTCAGGTCTGGACAACCAGTGAACCATGCTTCACTCCCATGGGTCTTTGTATATTCTTCCCCAGGGCTGCTTTGTCCATGTAAAGTGGATGGCCAGGTGCACTACCGGAAGCATACCCATTTGGGAGGATTTCCCCTCATTAGTGTCTTTCAGGGCTGCCCCTGAGTGAGGCTGTAATGCATCAGTTTTGGCTTGTTCATACCAAGCCAAGTCATCCCTGGAGCAAACTCATCCTTTATCCACCACATGCCAGTCATAAGGGAACCTCCATGTAGCCATATGCATGAAACAGTGGAGAAATAGGATGGCGTGCACTGGTGCAACAGTGCATAGTCGATGGTATGGGGCCTGGGTTTCCTGCGTGTGCAGCTTACTCGTGCCCTTTGGCCTTACTTATGCTGGTGTACCTCTTCTGTCTTACAGTGGATTACTGTTGAGCCTGCCTGAACTTAACAGTTGGTGAATATGAGAGATCTCAGTTCATGATGTACGGTTCTTGATGCATGGTCTTTTTTTGCTCCACGGTTAGAAGGGTCTCATATCTGGGAGCTGATTTCAAATGATGTATTGTTCTTCACTCCAGAGGGCATGACCATCTCCAGAACCCTAGCAGTCTACATTGTGATTCTCCTACTGAGAGCCCACCACAAGCTTCCTGTGATTTCTTTTTTCTTTTCTTTTTTTTTTTTTTAAGATTTTTATTTATTTATTTGACAGACAGAGATCACAAGTAGGCAGGGGGCAGGGGTGGGGGGAACAAGCTCCCCGCTGAGAGAGAGCCCAATGTGGGGCTCAATCCCAGGACTCCAAGATCACGACCTGAGCCGAAGGCAGAGGCTTAACCCACTGAGCCACCCAGGTGCCCCTGTGGCTTCTTTTTATACCAAAGATACCTTTAGCATTATGGAGTATATATGGAGTGTATGGCCCAAGTGAGGGCCTGCTTGCTCTGCTGCCTGGATCTGTTGTAGAGCTCTTTTCTGCTCTGAGCCCACACAACTGGCATCCTTTTATACCACTTCATAAATGGGTCTGAACATTACAGTCAAGTGTGGAATCTGCTGCCTCCAAAACCTGAAGAGGCTTATCAAGCATCATGCTTCAGTCTTAGGAGTAAGAGGTGCAGGATGCACAAAGTTCATCTTTACTTTGGAGAGGATGTCCCAGCATGCATCAGACCACTTGGCCACCAAACTTTTCGTTGATATGGTAGACTCCTGAAACGTCATAGGGTTTATCTTCTACCCTCTGGAGTGCATTTATCTACCAGGCACTCCAGTGTACTTTTGTCTGTTGCTTACCAGGTAACAGCAGCAGCAAAGCATTGATGAAGTGGGTCAGCCCAAGATTACACGGAATGGCCACACTGTCTGGTTTCCTTGGGGGATCTTACAACACAGAATGGGAGAGTTAACAGAGCCCTGAGGCAAACATAGATATACTATTGTCTGTCTCGTGAATGGGAGCTGCTTCTGATCCTCCTTACAAATAAAGATGGAAAAGAGTGCATTCCCTAGTTTTGGCCCCATCCAGATACCTGCAGTTCTATTGACTTGCTTTAATAGATTTACTGCATCTGGCACAGCAGATGAAACTGGGACTTCCACTTGGTTGAGTTGTGGTAGTCTGCTGTAATCTTCCAGAACACATTTGGATTTTGTGAAGGCCAGACTTAAAGGAAGTATGATGGAGACCATTAGCCTTTGTATTAGTCAGAGTTCTCCAAAGAAACTGAGCCAGTAGGATATATAGAGAGAGAGATTTATTTTAAGGAATTAAATTGTGGAGACTAATGAGTTTGAAATGTACAGAGCATGCCAGCAGGCTGGAGACCCAGGGAAGAGTATGTTGTAGTTTTAAGTCTGAGGGCAATCTAGAGGTAGAATTCCTTGGAGACTTTAGTCTTTTTTCTTAAGGCCTTTGGCTGATTAAATGAGGCCTTCCTGCATTATAGAGGGAAATCTGCTTTATTCAGAGTCTGCTGACTTAAATATTAATTATATCTTTAAAAGTACTCTTATAATAATATCTGGACTAATGTTTGACCAAGCAACTAAGCACAATAGTCTAGCCAAGTGACACAAAATCAAGCATCACACCCCTGTATCCTTTAGGTATACAGATAACACTGATACCCTGCTGTTCCTTCTGAGATATGGTGTTTATTGTTGTTGTTTTTGTAATCACTGTCTTGCATAAGAGGTAAAATGGCAGCTTCAGAGGCTTCCAGTTGGCCTTCCTTAGTATGACAGCTCTAAAATACCAACACAGAGTGTGCGCATTAGGACCACTCCTGGTACCTATTGTGTAGGATCAGGATTGAGTGGATTTGAAACAAGCCGTCATCTGATCCTACGATGGCACTGTGGAACTAGGTGGCCTTTCCTGGTTGTCCCGTCTTGGGGCAAAGAGGCCAGGCCTTTGTACACTGCATTGTCCAGTCATTGGGTCCAAGCCCTCCCTTTGGCTGAGGACAAGTCTGGGAGGGACTCTAAGAGAGGGAGTCAGCCAACTTCCCCAGCAGCTAGTAGAGTGGATACCTTGGCCCTTAAGCCAGGATCTGTGTGGTATAATGCAGCATCCAGTATCCTGTGACCACATGTGCTTTTTTAAAACATCAGCTTTATTGAGATGTAATTCACATACTATAAAATTCAGTGTTTTTTTAGCATATTCACAAAGTTGTGCAACTACCACTACAGTCTAATTTTACAACATTTCCATCACTTGAAAAAGAAATCCCACATCCATTTGTAGTTTCTATCTTCCCCACCCCACAGGTGACCACTAATCTGTTTTCTGCCTCTATGAATTTGTCTATTCTGGACACTTTGTATAAATGGAACCATACAGTGTGTGGCCTTTTCTTATCTGCTTTTAAAATGCAGTTTGACTTCCATGATTTTTTTTCAAATTCTTCTCCTTTATTTACTGACTCTCATGATTTAACTAAATGCTTTCACTTCCATGTTTTAATGAGAATCAAAGAGGATAATTACACAGAATTTAGCAGTTTATTTGAAAATGTCACCTAATGTTCTGTCTTTCAAGCAAAAATTCCAGTGCATTCTTTTCCTCAAAAGAAAGCAGTGGCAAATACTATTTTTTAACTCTTGATATCTCTGAAATTCATAGATAAAGCCTTACAGAAATATAAGATCCTTTTTACTAATCTCAATTCTTAGCCCCAATGTATGAATCCATAAATGTTTATTTCTAATATATTTTACAATAATAGCCACATTTTTTAAAAAAAGATTTATTTACTTGACAGAGATCACAAGTAGGCAGAGAGCAGTAGGCAGGGTGGGGGAGAACAGGCTCCCTGCTGAGCAGAGAACCCAATGCAGGGGCTTGATCCCAGGACCCTGAGATCATGACCTGAGCTGAAGGCAGAGGCTTAATCCACTGAGCCACCCAGGTGCCCCATAATATCCACATTTCTATCATTTATTGAAACAAATATAAATAGAGTACAAATTCTTTGGATTTAGAATCATTTTAATGATAAATATGAAATTAAAAAAAAAAAAAAACCTTTACTGGAGCCAGTGGATAATAGAACTTTGCTCTTCTTTGCATGAATTTTATTTATTTTTTTTTATAAAGATTTTATTTATTTATTTGACAGAGAGAGATCACAAGCAGGCAGAGAGGCAGGCAGAGAGAGAGGAGGAAGCAGGCTCCCTGCTGAGCAGGGAGCCCGATGCGGGACTCGATCCCAGGACCCTGAGATCATGACCCGAGCGAAGGCAGCGGCTTAACCCACTGAGCCACCCAGGCGCCCCCTTTGCATGAATTTTATAGAAAACTAGAAAATCCAGACAATACTCAACAAATACTTGTTATATGAAAAAAAGTAGTAGACTAAGTGAAACTAAGTATTAATAAGTCATATCTAGAAAATCTGGATCTAAAATTTAATACATTCATTTGTCTCATTTTTTCTTACTCTCCTCTTAGTCCAAGTTAAAACCTAAACATTTGGTGAAAGAATATAAGACAGATTCTTACCTGAAAAATAATGGGATGAGCCATTAAGGGCGGTGCTACTGGTTCTCACATTGACAGGCAGGCAGTGTCTATATGATTTTGTAAAAACTTAGTTCCATGAAGTAAAGTATATTAGACTAGGAGTTAGGGAAGCTAGGTGTGGTCTTGGCTCTGTGGCTAAATTTGGATTCAAAGTAAAGTCTGATGTGTAGTTTGTATGTTTTATTTCTGTATTTATCTTTCAACTTGATGTCCTTGGAATATGTGGGGCACAGAAACCACTGGTGTAATTTTTTTTTTTTTTTTTTTTTTTTTTTTTTTTTTTTTTTTTTAAAGATTTTATTTATTTATTTGACAGAGAGAAATCACAAGTAGATGGAGAGGCAGGCAGAGAGAGAGAGAGGGAAGCAGGCTCCCTGCTGAGCAGAGAGCCCGATGCGGGACTCGATCCCAGGACTCTGAGATCATGACCTGAGCCGAAGGCAGCGGCTTAACCCACTGAGCCACCCAGGCGCCCCACCACTGGTGTAATTTAATCCTCCTTAAGAAATAACGAAAACTAAGTTTTATTGATGCACTTATTCATTCCTTACTCAGCTAGGGTTTTTGACTACCTACTATGTGCCAGAAGGTTGAAAGCAAATAAACTTGTCTTCAGTTTATTCCTACAGTTAATGAAATACGGCCTGGTGAATAAAAAGGCCCAGAAGGCAGGAGGCACGAGGTTAGAGGTGGCTCTCTCGCAGTGGCGGTAGGACCCTGGTTGTGCCACTCAGTGCCTCTGTGTTTAAAATGGGAGAGAGTGAGTACCTGGATTTGCTGAGCCTCAGTCAATGTTAGTAGCAGCCTCAGTTCCTTCAGCTGCTGGATATAAGACCCATAGGAACTTCAAAACTGAGAGACAGAAATTGATCGTTGAAAGAAGCTTCTATACTTTTTTCATGTAAAAATGGACCATTATAGGAAAGGAGTTGACCTCTTTGAAGGAACTTAGCATGTGAACTCTTGTGCATTCAGTTTCAGAAAGGAGCAAGTCTCCTTAGTGTGCTGCCCAGTCTAGGGAATAGGTTCAGTGTATGTTTATGTGATTTGAAAGAGAAGCCATGTGTCGTTGAATCTTTATAAAATTCAAAGAACTTTGCATAGACATTATCTTTTTTCCCCCCTTAGATAGATAAAAGCCCAGAAGGACAATTCACTCAGCTAATGACATTGCCCAAAACCTTACAGCAACAAATTAATCATATTATGGACCCTCCTGGAAAAAACAGAGATGTGGAAGAAACTTTATTGCAAGTTGCTCATGATCCTGACTGTGGAGAAGTGGTGCGACTAGGTATGTTTCTGGATTTGATATTCAGGAAATGCTGACCATGGGTAAAAAGCAAACTCTGTGACTGAAATGTATTCTTTATTCTTCCTTTCCTGGTGAGATGGAGAGACAGATTGTCTCATGGAAGAAGAAAGCGCTAACAGTCTGGGGTTTTTCCAAATCTAAATTGTCATTTGTTTGAAGTAGGGTGGTGAAAGTACTTCTGTTTTCAGATTCCTGGATCCTAAATCACTGTCAAAGGAAAAAACAATGTTTGTTTTGGTTCTAAGAACATAACTTCTAGAAGTTTTTCCAAAGACTCCTCCATGTCCTTCATGGTGGTCTGAGAAGGAAGGAGACTGGTGACATTTTTAGTGCTTTTATAACATCAGGAATACAGCTTTCACCAGCTGACTCCTGTTCAGTGTGTCTCATCATGTGTTTCGTCAGTTCCCTCTGACATGGCCCATGTTCCACATATTACCCTGGGGCCTTCTCAGTGTTTACCCAAAAATCTTTTTTTTTTTTTTTAAGATTTTATTTATTTATTTGACAGAGTGAGAGAGGGAATACAAGCAGGGGAAGAGGGAGAGGGAAAAGCAGGCTTCCCGAGGAGCAGGGAACCTGATGTGGGGCTCTATCCCAGGATGCTAGGATCATAACCTGAGCCAAAGGCAGACGCTTAACAACTGAGCCACCCAGGTGCTCCTGTTTACCCAAAAATCTTATCTTCAGAGACCTGCTTCCCTTTGAGGTGTTTACAAGGGCTGTCCGTAAAGAAATAATCATGACTAAAAATGACTCTCTTCTCCAGATGAGCACATTCTCCTGTTTTATTGAGTAAATATTTCTAGAGCTCCTCAAGGATGCAAGCTACTGGCTTAGATACCCTACCCAGTGATGCATTCTCCCGGGGACCTGCCCCAGGCTATCAGGGCATGCATCTAGATTCCCAGGTATCTATTTCTGAAGATAAGTGAGGAGGCACATTGTTTGTTTTCATTTTAACATGATTCTGTCACAATATGATCTCTTCTGCCTTTGTGAGAGGATGGAGGACTGAGGAATGAAAGCTCCTAGATGGAAACTTTGGGTTCTTTTTAATCATTTCAGATGTTGGGGTTGAGAACCAGCAGCCTTAACCAGATTTAAAAGTCATAAAATGAGCTTCGAGGTTGATTTAATCTACCTCCTGTTTTAATTAAGGCGAGGAGGCCCAGGCGCAGAGGGGACCAGGCATTTGTCTGAGCTCCCACAGCTGGTCGGTAACACAGCTGGTTGATGACACAGCTGGCAGCTCTGATCTCCTGGCCCTCAATCCTGATACCCCTTCCATTGTCATTCTGTGACACCAGGGCAGAGCTGGATTTGCTGGTGTTATAGATAACTGGAAAGAGTATTTTGTTTTAGGTTTTAAACGTGTGAAGATGACTAACATCTGGGTTTTTTTGCATCTTTGTTGGTTTTCTCTCACAGGGCTTTCAGCAATTGTGAGACCTTCTAGTATGAAACAGAGCACCAAAGGCATTTTCACTGCTGGTAAGAACTTCCAAAAATCCATGGTTGGTTGTTTTTGGTTTTTTGTTTCTGTTTTTGACAAGACTTACATTTAATTCACGATGTAATGAAGGTTACAGGTAAAAATCTACACATAAAGCGTGAAAAGGCCTATAACACAAATGTACATATTGCTATACAAAGCTCCTATCACCATTTGCTACCCTCGTCTCCTGTGTGTGTTACCTGGGCCGAGTCCTGGGTTATAAGAGCTCTCTTTCAAGGGAGGGGACAGGGAAGAGCCTCTGAACCAACACCTAAAAACATCGTCTTAGAGACATTAGTTATTTGCAAAGTAAAATCATTTCCTTCTTGAAGATCTAGGCTTAATGTACCTGTTGGATCAAAGGTCTCAGTATTCCTGATTAAAATGTAAAGCTGTATCTGTATCCTGCAAGTACTTCTGAAGTGCTAAATTATGACGGTCATGAACTAGGACATAGCACTGGTGTACAGACTGGCAAAACAGCACTGTCATCAGTCTGAAACAGTCAAAACCATGTAAGGTACTGTTGGAAGCCTTACTGCCTCTCTCAGTTTTCCAAATAACTCCTTGTATGCAGGTTATCCCCTCATTTTAGGATTTATGGAAGTCACATGTGCGGATCGTTACCAAAGCAGCAGTACCTTGCCCTTCCACACACTCCCCGACCCCTGCATTTTCACCTTTCCAGAGACACCTGCTGCTAACTCTCCTAGTGGATTGGTTTTATTTCCACTGCCAGTTTGCTAAATAGTATGTGTATACTGCCGCCTCTCTCCTTTTCAGTTGTTGGCATCATCTGTGGACTTCTCACTGTGGCAGATTAGAATTCAGCTCTTGTACCCACCAGGCCACACATGCTCACCCCTCCCATCCCTCAGTCCTCGGGTAGTTACTGTGCACCTTCGGTGAAGCCAGTTGTCAGCATTTACAACATATGAGTCTCTAACTGTGATTCATAGGTGAGCCGTATCATACACTTTTCCTTCCCTGCACAACTTTGTTTTCCCACGGAGATTGTCTTCCCCTGTCTTTTGGGAGGGATCCCCTATCTTCCCATCTCTTATGTCTTTTACTTTTGTGGTGTATACTTGCATTTTGATGAAGCATGCCTCCAGTAACTTCCTGAGTAAGGATGCAGGGAGGCAAATCGGGAGACTGTGTATAACTAGAAATCTCGTTAGCTAATCCTTACAGATAATGGACATTTAAGCTGGAGATAGAAATCATTTCTTTAAGAATTTTGATATCATGGGGCGCCTGGGTGGCTCAGTGGGTTAAAGCCTCTGCCTTCGGCTCAGGTCATGGTCCCAGGGTCCTGGGATCAAGCCCTACGTCTGGCTCTCTGCTCAGCAAGGAGCCTGCTTCCTCTTCTGTCTCTGCCTACTTGTGATCTCTCTCTGTCAAATAAATAAATAAAATCTTTAAAAGAATAAGAATTTTGATATCATTATTCCAATTATCATCTCATTTGAGGATTGCTCTTGAGATCCAGAGCCATTCTCAATCCTTTGTGTATGTTCTTTCTGGAAGCTGGTTAGGTCTTCACTTGCCCCCAGGGCTCTGATATTTCTCATTAATATGCTTTGATAATGTATCTGTTCTTATCTACTTTACTGGGTACTTATTGGCCTTTCATTTTGGAAACTTAGAAAATAAGAATATAAGAAATTTTTCTTTTATTGTTTTTTTACCTTCTTCCCATCTGTTTTCTCTCTTCTCTTTCTGGAACTCCTTTTATTCAAATATTAGACCTCCTTGAAGAGCCCTTTGGCTTTCTTTCTTTTTTCTCCTGTTTTTGATTTCTGTCTTTTTGCTCTGCTTTCTAGGAGATTTTCTCAACTTTAGCTTCCAACCCTTCTTGAGTATTTCTGTTATTTTATTTTTAATTTTCAGGAGCTCTATCTGTGTTCTTTTTTATTCTCTGAATGTACATTTTTTTTTATTTTTTTAAAGATTTATTGGGGCGGATGCCTGGGCGGCTCGGTTGGTAGCGTGACTGCCTTCGGCTCAGGTCATGATCCTGGAGTCCCGGGATCGAGTCCCGCGTCAGGCTCCCTGCTTGGCAGGGAGTCTGCTTCTCCCTCTGACCCTCCCCCTTCTCATACTCTCTCTCTCTCAAATAAATAAATAAAATCTTTAAAAAAAAAAAAGATTTATTGGGGTGCATGGGTGGCTCAATGGGTTAAAGCCTCTGCCTTCGGCTCTGGTCATGATCCCAGAGTTCTGGGATCAAACCGCACATCGGGCTCTCTGCTCAGCAGGGAGGCTGCTTCCCCTTCTCTCTCTCTGCCTACCTCTCTGCCTACTTGTGATCTCTGTCTGTCAAATAAATAAAATCTTAAAAAAAAAAAGATTTATTTATTAGAGTGAGTGTGTGCACATACGTGTGCACATGAGCAGGGGAAGGGGCAGAGGGAGAGGCAGAGAATCTCAAGCAGATTTCATGCTGAGCACAGAGCCCCATGTGGGACTTGAGCTCATGATCCTGAGATCATGACCTGAGCTGAAATCAGAAGTCAGACGCTTACCCAACTGAGCCACCCAGGAGCCCCAGAATGTATATATATATTTTTTAATTTAAATATTCTGTTCTTGTCTTAGAGGCTTAAGCATTTGAACATATCTTTGGATATTGCCACATTGCCCTCCGGAGTGGTTACATCAATGTATAGGTCTACTAGCAGGAAATTAGTGTTCTCTTTTCTCCCCATTTCTCTCCAACACTTGGTATTGTCAAATGATGGACTTTCCTGACTCAGTCTTTCTTTATGTGACCATCTACTGAGCCTCTCTAATGTGTCAGCCATGCAGGATACAAAAATGAACACAACATCATTCTGCCTTCAAGGAGTTCGTTATCTAGAAGGGGAGGCAGATGTGTGAATAGAAATTTGCAATACTGGGTGATAGATGGCGTAGAGGTAATACAAAGTAGGGAATACTCTTTCAGCCTGATTCTGATCCCTGGGCTGAGATTGCCCAGGGAAGTGGGTGTGGTCACCCTCTTACCTCTCACCCCAATGGATACCCAGCTATGTTTCGCCCCAAGGACACAGTGCTGCCCCTCCTGAGTCTTTGGAAAGATTTAGCCAAAAATGCAACAAAGATTTAGTAGCCCATGTGCTGAAAATCTTCCTACTATACAGAAGTACATAGCTTTGCATTTCCAGTTCACATAGTCTTTTTATCTATGTTCCTGCTGGTTTATCCTGGCAAGGCTATAGATGAGGTGTTTTTGTTTGCTTGGGTGGTTCAGGCTATTAATCTGTGATTTGCATGATTGCAGCTTCTTGGGTGAGGCTGAATGCTTTAGGTCTTTCTTTCTTTCTCCACCCCGCCCCCCATTTGGGGCTGTTTGGCCCATAAGGAATTATTGGATTTATGGACTTTTTTTTAAGCTGTGATCAGGTGTTATGGGTTTTTTTAATTTTTCTTTTCTTTTAGAAATACATATTAAAATTTTTACAGATGAAATGACAGGATGTTTGGGTTTTGCTTGGAAAAAAACATAGTGGAGGGAAGTGGGTTGGGGTAGATGACACAATATTCTCCCTGAATTGATAAATTGTTGAAGCTGAGTGAAGAAACATGGGACATATTCTACTCTTCTTTTATAAGTTTGAGTTTTTGTCTAATAAAATGTTTTTAGAAATCCGTCATCATCACCTCTTGACGCTTCAACGTGAAATGAATCTTTGGTCCTCTTTCCACTTGTTATTTCCAGTGGCCAGCAGAGGGCAGCGGGTGATACAAACTGCAGCCGTTTTCCTGTGGCCGGGCTAGTGCCCAGTGTTCCTTCCTGCGTGTGCTCACTGCCTACTTCCCTTTCCTTTCTAAAGATGCCTTATTGGATCATGGAAGGCCAAAATACCTGAATGTATGCAGCCTGCTCTGCAGGTGCAGAAACTGTGGAAAGTGATGGGCATCCCTTCAAAGTGTGGGTTTACTTACCTTGTGCTCTGGCTTCTCTGGTTTTATGGTGCTTGTGGGCTGTGAAGTTGACCCAGGCCAAAGGCCTAGAGCCTGGAGCTCATATTCCAATATAACTACTGTGACTTGGGCAAGTCACCCAATTTTTTTTTTTAGTTTTAATTTCATAGAGATAATTATACCTGCCTCACCAGGTTGTGAAAATTACATCTTACGATAAACAAACCCATCTAGCACTGTACATGGACTTTCTCTTTTTGGTACCATTACCTAAAAGTTTCCTGACCCCTCTTTAGAATAGGCCTCTTTGGGGGGGTGGCTGGGTGGCTCATTTGGTTAAGCGACTGCCTTTGGCTCAGGTCGTGATCTCCTGGGATCGAGCCCCTCATCAGGCTCCCTGCTCAGTGGGGAGCCTGCTTCTCCCTCTCCCTCTGCTGCTCTGCCTGCTTATGCTCTCTCACTCTTTCTGCCAAATAAATAAATAAAAATATTTTTAAAAAGAAAGAAAGAAAAGAAAAAAGAATAGGCCTCTTTGCAGTGTCATATTCAGATGACATTTGCTGACCCATTAACCAGGTCTCCAATTGTAGTAAACTAGCAACGAAAGGCCCCAAGTGGCTGGTTTACTGTTTCTTTTCCCTCTGACTTCACAGCAAGTTTCAGAACCTTTATGCTTCTGCATGTTTTCCTTAGAAGCATCTCATTGTGGTCATAGCTGTCACACTGCTCACTTTGCTAAGGCAAGACCCTCAAAGTTCTACTTGTGTTCAGTTTTTCAGCTGGCTGATCCATCATGTGACGGGGGAGAACCTGTGTATTTGATGGAGTTTGTATTCCATAGAAGCCATTCTCACCCCTCCCCTTTCTCACCATCCCACTCAGTGGGGGTGAAAAGGAAGGTTCAGTCTTCCCCTTTAGCTAGTGAATACCTTTTATATTCAAGTTCAGTTCAGAGAGAGCACTAACCAAGGAGCTCCGCTTGGGGTCAGAAGATCTGGATTTGAGTTGTAGCAACTTATTTTTCACTCTCTAACCCTGGATGTTAGTTAGTCCTCCTTCCTTAAAGTGGAAGGGATACTAATACCCAAGCCACTATGAGTTCAGCATGTCCAGTATGAACCTAGTAGGTGCTTTATAAACTTGGGTGAGTCTAGATCTAAACAACTCTATATTCCTAGACAAGATAGAGGCCAGGAATCTATAACCAGCCCAGAGGATTGCCTTTTCTCATAAAGTGTGTTAGATAACACAGTTGCCTGTTCTCATGTGGTCTGACACTCTGTCTTTATTAGTTCCCTCAATCCCTTCATCAGATACACCCATGTTCAAAGTTGAGTACAGAAATGCCTCCAAACCCAAACACTTTTTCCCCCTTTTAGCCTAACTCACCAACAGCTCAGGAGAAGTGAAAGGCCATTTAGTCTCCTGATACTTGTCTTCTCTTCTTTTCATGGTAGCAGCAGATGGCATCACTTCTCAGACTGGTCACAGAAGACCAGCAAAGCAAAGTGTTGTATTCTGATCAGCAACAGCCTTCACATTACTAACCTGTCTGAGTCTTCTGGTATGGGAATAGGAGAGAGATGGGAGATTTAGTGATAAGACTGAGAAGTAAGCAGCAGCTGGTGAAGGGAGCCTGAAAAGCCAGGCAGAGGAATTCAGAGTTTATTTTTGAGGGTGGAGGGAAGCCAAGGAAGGACTGTAGAAAGACTTCAATGGCTAGAGAGTAGAGAGCAGATGGAAGGGAAATAACATTCTTGCTCAGGAAACTGATTAGCTGTGATTGCAGCCAGTCAGAGAGGAGCTGTGGTTGCCCCCTGAACTCAGGTCATTGCAGTACAGGTAGAGAGAAGAGATGCACACAGTATTTAGAGGTCAAGTTATCTGTTCCAGATGGTTGTAGGGATATGGGAAGTGAAGGAGAGAGAGGAGTCAGAGATAACTCCGTGTCTGGCTTGGGAAGTGGTGCCATTCCCAGAGGTGAGGGAGGTTGGGAGGATGATGAGCTTAATTTCTGAAATCTTGCTTTATGTTTCCCCACCTGACTTTCTGGTCAGTCAGAACTGACTCTGGGGACAAATACCTGTTTACCTCTCTAGCTTCAAAGGATTCACCTGAATTAACAAGACAGGTTTGATCTTGCTGAGAAGTTTCTGGCATGCCTGAAGGGTTCCTTACCAGCCCTTTCCTGGAACACAAGAGAATGGATTGTCAATTACCCTCCGCTTCTGATTTCTTATAACTAAAGTACTTCTTCCATTTTTTGGTATCTACACGTTAAATAAGAAGAACACATAATAATAATTAAGGGTTTTTTTTCCTAATGATTTGCTTATTACTTAACCTGAGAGTCCTTTTAATATAAGTTTGTACTTCTGCTTCAAGAGATCTTCTTTGTAGATAATATCTAATTGTGGTTAGAAAATAATTGGAAGAATGTTTGGGGGCTTACTGATTTTCCCTCCTAAATATCTGAAATGTAGAATTATGGGAAGGGAGAGACCTCTCACAACCTACTCATATTGCTGCCTCATATTGTTTCCTGGAGAACCATGTCTGTCACTGGACGCATCTTATTTAAGGTCACACAAGGACTTGTGGTCTTACATGTGTAGTAACTTTGCTGCAGGTCATGTGAAACAGGCTGAAAATGAACAAAAGTAAAACTTGAGGATCCAGATATTGAAGTGGATTTCTATACACTTCCAAAAAAGACTTGACTTTAGATACTAGTCAAAATTTATAATGACTCACTTTCAGTGGATAAAGATGTCTCTAAAGACATTGTTATCTATAGAGGTGTTGCATCTTTATCCATTGGGGAAGGAGCAAAGACGAGGATGATTGTTCTTAAAGTTTCTCTCTTAGCAGACTGTCTTCCCTAAAGACACATTCTAAATGCAGACTTCCTAAATCATCATCCTTTTCTCTAGAAAGTGAGCAGAAACCAAAAGTAGGCTTAATGTAAGCCAAGTAGAATTCTGAGGATTGTGAACTCTGTGAGAGCAGAGACTATAAGCATAACCTCAACATCTAGTTCAATGTCTTTTATATTATTTAGATGCTTAATAAGTACTGGTTCAGTGTATTTCAGTGACTGAGTAAATGAAAGATTCTAGGTTTTCTGGTAGTAGGAAAAAAATCTCCATAGATACAGAAAAGTGCATAAATCATAAATTTGGTGAATTTTCACCAAGTAAACATGCCCATGAACCTAGGGCCAAGATGAAGAAATAGAATAGGACTGTCCCCCAGATGGTGTGTCAGTCATAGTCACTAGTCCTCCAGGAGTAACTACTCTCTGACCTCCAATTCCATGCTTCTATTGTGCCCATTTTTGAACTTTAGATAAATCTGTAGTCTCCCAGGCCTTTCACTCCTCTTTACATCAGTGAGATTTAACATGGTGTTGGAAGCAGCGATAGTTCATTTATCTTCATTGCACCAAACCCATTGTATGATTATACCAGTTTATCAACTCTCCTTTAATTGTTTCTTGGAGTGTCCAGTTTGGGGCCCTTACCAGTAGTGCTGCTGTGAACATTTTTGTGACTGTCTTTTGGTAAGCAAACGTATACATTTCTCTTAGGTACATACTTGGGTAGAATACAGCATCCTAGTGTATGTGAATGTTCTTCTTTGGTAATACTATCAAACAGTTGTCCACATTCTACTCCCACTAGCTGAGCTCTAGGTGCATCTCCTCCTCACCTAATACTCTGTGTCTTTTTCATTATAGGAACTCCAGTAAGTGAGTAGTGGCATCATATTAGAGTTTTAATTTCCATTTTCCTGATGACTCATGAAGCTGGGCACTTGTTCATGTTTATTTGGATATCCTCTTTTGTGAAGTGCCTATTCCAGTGTTTTCGTTGTTTTTCTCTTGAATTGTCTGCCTTTTCTTACTGAATTCCTTATTTGGTCTGGATACAGGTCCTTTGATATATGAAACGCAAAAGTCTCCTACTTGGGGGTCTGTCATTTCACTTTCTTGATGGTGTCTTTTGATGAAAAGGCATTCTCAGTTTTATTCAATACAATTTGTCAGTTTTGTCCTTTATGGGTAGCATTTTGTGCCCTGTGTAGGAAAGGTTGCCCACCACAACTTCATGGGGTTTTAGTTTTCCACTTGTGTTGCAGTTAGACTATTAAGGCAGAAAGGATCCTTCATTCCAGTCTATTGGCTCTTAACTTTCTGCAAATCCTGGCTCCCTGTGAAAACCCAACGAAATCTGTACCGTTGGCACAGAAGTGCATGCATGCACACACACAGCAAACTTTCCTGGTTTCCTCCTAACTTGCCTGCAGACCAGTGTTGAAACCTGCCCACAGCCCCCTGTCAGGGAACCCTGAACTAGTCCAACCAGTCTCTTTGCAGATGAGGAAGTTGAAGCC
The DNA here is from genome assembly GCF_030435805.1 of Mustela lutreola. NCBI lineage: Eukaryota > Metazoa > Chordata > Mammalia > Carnivora > Mustelidae > Mustela > Mustela lutreola. Next base: position 53,670,237 of record NC_081291.1, on the reverse strand, counting down.
CAGAGAGGGTGTGACACACTGTAAGTTTATGGCCCAGTTGGGACTAGAATTCAGGTCTCTTGACTCCTATTCCAGTGCTCTTTCTTTTTTTTTTTTTTTTTTTAAGACTTTATTTATTTGACAGACTGAAATCACAAGTAGGCAGAGAGGGAGGCAGAAAGAGAGAGAAGGCTCCCTGCTGAGCAGAGAGCCCAATGCGGGGCTCGATCCCAGGACCCCGGGATCATGACCTGAGCTGAAGGCAGAGGCTTTAACCCACTGAGCCACCCAGGCGCCCCTCCAGTGCTCTTTCTAATACAGTTCCCTGCTACGGTCTTTTTAAGAATCTCAGGCAGAGCTGTCAAAGGGAGAGACTTTTTTTTTTTTTTTTTAAGGTTTTATTTATTTGAAAGTGAAAGAGAAAGAGAGAGAGCATAAGCCGGGGCAGAGGGAGAGGGTGAAGCAGACTCCCTGCTGAGGAGGGAGCCTGATGTGGGGCTCAATCCCAGGACATCATGACTGGAGCTGAAGGCACACACTTAACTGACTGAGCCACCCAGGTGCCCCAATGAAGGGAAGTTTCTATGCAGTAGCAACAAAATATGGCTGCATGGTGACACTGAGGTGCTTTAGATATCTACCTTAAATGTTAAGTCCAGCATGTCTGTATGTAAGGTTTATGAAGTTGAGCTGGGACTTATCATGGCCAGTGCACCTTCCTCTAGCTGTGACTTAGTGCCCTGGGGTTGCTGTGTTGAACCTTACTGTATGTACCTACCTGTGTTCTGCTTAGTGTCTTGATTGGTTCTGGCTGGAATATTAAAAAGCACCTTACGTAAGAAGTTTCCAGTCTCAATGCTCAAGTGGATGAGGTTCGCCAAAGTGGTTGCTCCAGGGAGAAAATTAAAAGAGGTGGAGGCAGGGAAAGGAGCTCTGAGTTTCTTGACTAGGCTCAGTTCGTTTGCAAGCTGGGCCAGAGTTTCTGGAAGTATTTGCTAACAGTTTTCCTGGTCTGCAGCCTTTTTACCTGCCACTGCCTCTTCAAAGATTCTAAGTGGACTGGGCAGCTTACAGGTAACAGGCCCAGGTATTTTCAAGAGACTACTCAAACCCCAATGCTAGCAGTCTCCAAATTCAGTCCTGTTACCTCATCCACAATGCCTACCTGTGCTTAAAGTGCACTGCCAGAGGTGTGCATTTCAGACTGGCAGCACAAACCACAATTCCTATCTCTTGGGGAAAAAGACCGTTTGGATCTTTGAGCCACACCCTGAAACACAGACTAAGTGATCTCATCCTCAGTACAAAGGAAGTCGAGCCCATAATACCATCTGCAAATAGGCTCCAATTAGACCTGACAGACAAATAGCATCCCCATATTCTACCCCATTTTACTTCTGTCCCATTAGCTCCCAGAGAGTCTCTTCTCCAGTTTCATCAGCTGCTTGTGATTAATGAGGTGAGGGGTGCTAGAAGGTCAGATATCTCAATGAGGTACATCTGTTCCATCATTTCAAAAGCATTTACTGAGTCCCTACTATGTGATAGGGATACAGAGATGAGTGGGACGAGCTCCCCGTCCTTGAGGAGCCCCCAGTCTAGGTGCAGGGACAGATCAGTAAGCTGATGAACACCACACAGTGTGGTTAAGTGTGTATGAGAGGTCAGCACAGGTGCTGTTCTGGGACCAGGAGGAGCTGTGTCTGAATTGGCCTGGGTTGTCCAGGGAGGCATTTCTGTAGAAGGAATCTGAAAGGGGTTGAGGAGTGTACCCGCAGAAAGTGATAGAATGACATTTGTTCTGGGCAGACTGGTGACACACGCAGCTACACAGCAGCAGGGAGCTGGGTTGGGGTGGTCGGAATGCTGGCATAGAAAGGAAGCTGAGGACATCCAATTAGTTACATACAGAGTTTTGTCTTTGTTTTCCTTTCTCCTCTAAAAGAACTACTCAAGTCAAAGGTTGATGATAGACCTGTGAGTCAAAAGATTCACTTACTCCAGGGGCACCTGGGTGGCTCAGTGGGTTAAGCCTTAGCCTTCAGCTTGGATCATGGTCTCGGGGTCCTGGGACTGAGCCCCGTGTTAGGCTCTCTGCTCAGCAGGGAGCCTGCTTCCCCCCCCCCTCTCTCTGCTGCCTCTCTGCCTACTTATGATCTTTCTCTCTCTGTGTCAAATAAATAAATAAAATCTTAAAACAAAACAACAAAAAAAAAACGGTCTCCTGGGCTTCCCAGTCATCCCATTACTGCTCCACTCCAAAGTTAGGTCTCTGATTAGAATATCATGGAAGCTCCAGCTGAGTATGTAGTCAGCAAGCACCAATTTTTTCACCATCTTTTCTCTTTGTCTTTTAGGTGTGAAGAAAACAGTGGTTTATAGTTCACTAAAGCTACACAAAATGTGGAAAGGATGGCTAAGGAAAACATCCTGATTTTGCTTTTATATGTGTTACGTATAGATTAATAAAATGATCCTTTTTCACAGCACAGTATTTGTTACCTTGACGCACTGCTTGAATTTGAAGATATCTAGGTTTGTATAATATTTGAATTTGAAATGTATGTGTTAGACATTTATCCAAGGGACCCAAATACCTTTGAGGACAAGCAAATGAATAGTTTCACAGGCCCGGGTGGGAATCTGTGAAAGTACTTTTGGCTAGCAAAGGATTGAATAGAACAGGGAAAATGACCTAATGTTCATTCAAGGCCTACACACCAGGTGTGATACATGAACTGCTTCTTTTGATCCTTACCCTACTTCTACAACATAGATATGAGTCCTGCTTTTTTATAGCCAAGGAAACTGAAGGTAAAGAAGTTAACCAACAGAGGGGCACCTGGGTGGCTCAGTGGGTTAAAGCCTCTGCCTTTGGCCCAGGTCATGATCCCAGGGTCCTGGGATCGAGCCCCACATCTGGCTCTCTGATCAGCAGGGAGTCTGCTTCCCTTCCTCTCTCTCTGCCTGCCTCTCTGCCTACTTGTGACCTCTGTCTGTCAAATAAATAAGAAAATCTTTAAAAAAAAAAAAAAAAAAGAACAAGTTAACCAACAGAGACACCTCGGTGGCTCAGTGGGTTAAAGCCTCTGCCTTCAGCTCGGATCATGATCTCAGGGTCCTGGTAATTGAGGCCTGCATCGGGCTCTCTGCTCAGCAGGGAGCCTGTTTTCCCTCCTCTCTCACTCGCTCTCTGCCTACTTGTGATCTCTGTCAAATAAATAAATTTTGAAAATCTAAAAAATAAATAAATAAAAAAAGAAGTTAACCAGAGACCCACTGGCCCACAGCCCTCAAACTAGTACATGGCTTAGCTGGGACTTGATTCAAGCCTGTTTTACTCAAAAGACCAGTATTACATCCCACTTGAGGCCTCACCTGCAAGATATGAATAATTCTTTCCTGGTTTATTCAGACAATTTCTATGATTATTTTCAGTTATTACTGACCATGGAGCTAAAGACATGGAGCTATGGTTTCTTCTGTACCATTTCTATTCTGTGTCTTGAGATCAAGTGGAAGAGCAGAAAATGTCGTCCTAGAATGAGCTACTTCTGGAGAGATGATGCATGATACGTCAGAATTTATGGCAAACTTAGACACCATTTATACTTCTTCACTTTACAGGTGGGATAAATAAGGCCCAGAAAGGTGGTGACTTCCAAAGTCACATCTATTTGTCGACAGCCTAGACTAAAACTTGCATCCCTACATCCTACTTAATCCCCTTTCACTCAGCCTGTTCTACCCACCCAGCATGTAAGTAAATTATAACAAGGCCTTGGATTTCAGTAGCTTTTACAAGATCAGGAAAAATAAAATCCCTCAGCTCAGTATTATTTTCAGAAATCACAGGACCCCTGACCCTATGTAACTCCAAACTCTAACTTGAATTTAACTGCCCTCAACCCCTTCTTGTATAACTAACCTACTCTAACAAATGGGCAGGAGATAGAGGAATGTCTTTCCCTGGAATTTCAGGTTACAATGGGTTGTGTAGAAATAGATCAGAAGTTATGGCCAGTGGAAAAGCCAGGAGAAGACTAAAGGCTCTCAGGGAGGAGAATTTAATTCAACTGGTTAATTCAGTGTTGCTAAGCAACATTAGGTTGGAAGGAGATGGGATTGGCCAAGATAACCATACTTGTGATCCTGAGTAAGGATGCTTGTAGTACATCAAGTGGGGAAGACAGAATTTATCCTCATAATAGAAGATTAGAAGTGGTTGTTGCATGAAGACAAGTTCATTCATTCAGTCAGTCAGTCATTTAACAAATATTTAATAAATATTGTGTGTCAGGAACTGAAGCTTAATGAATAAGACATTGTCCCAAATCTAAGGATCTTAAAATGCAGTAAAGTAGTCAGGTAAGTAAATTGGGAATTATATTTATCTGATAAATGCTTAATTATAGAGGTAACTATAGGGTGCTTTGGAGATGCCTAAAAGTAATGGCAAATACTGGTTGAGCCCTGACAATGTCAGGCAGTATTCTAAGCACTTTCTATAGATTTATTCATTTAATCCCCACCACAGCCTTATATAATAGGCTCTCTATATTATATATATTAGATTATATTATATAATAGGGACTCTTATTATTCCCTAACTTATGCCAGGGGAAACACAGGCACAGAAGAGTGAGGCCTGGCATACCGTTTCAAAGCTGGTAGATGACAGCCAGGATTCAAAACTGGGCCATCAGTTCACAGAGCCCTCCCTCTTAACCTCTGAGTTAGAATATCTTTCAATCACTTTGTGTTTGCACAGTTTGAAGAGAAGGAGCAAACGATGCCCAGCCCATTACTTTAAGAACAAGTAGGCGTTACCCCGAGGAGAAGGAAGAGTATCCAGACACAGAGAAGTGCTTGTTCAAAAGCCCTGAATGAAGAGATCACAGTGTGTCTAGGGAACTAAATTTAGCTCAAGATGAATAAAATGCCAGGCAGATGCTGTACAGAAGTGAGGATGGAGAAATAACAGAGCCCAGATCATAAAAGGTCTTACTGAAGCCTGTCAGTGTATTAATCATTATCCCCAGAGCAGTGGAAAGCCAGTGAGAGATCTGGGGGCTGGAGGGTGGCAAAACTGTATTTGCATTTTATAAAAATCATTATGGTTGCAACATGAAGAATGGATTAGAAGAGGCAAGACTAGGGACACCTGGGTGGCTCAGTTGGTTGGATGACTGCCTTCGGCCCAGGTCATGATCCCAGAGTCCCAGGATTGAGTCCCACCTCAGGCTCCCAGCTCCATGGGGAGTCTGCTTCTTCCTCTGACCTTCTCCTCGCTCATGCTCTCTCTCACTGTCTCTCTCTCGAATGAATGAATAAAAATCTTAAAAAAAAAAAAAAAAAAAGAGGCAAGACTATGGGGTACCTGGGTGGCTCAGCCAGTTAAGCATCTGACTCTTGATTTTGGCTTGGGTCGTGATCCTCAGGGTTGTGGGATTGAGCCCTGCCTCAGGCTCTGCGCTTAATGGTTGGTCTGTTAGAGATTCTCATTCTCCCTTCCCCCGTGCTCGCACTCTAAATAAATAAATAAAATACTAAAGAAAAAATGCCAAGATTCTGGCTAAGGAAACTGGGAACAGTGGTGTGCTATTTCCCAAGCTGGGGATTCAGGAGGAGGCACAGATTTGGGGTGGCATCATAAATTCGGGACTGGGCATGCTGAATTTGGGATGTCTGTGGATGTTCAATAGACATCGGTTACATAGGTCAGAAGCTGACAGTGTAACTGTGAGAGTTGGCAGGTATTAGATGAGGGAGTGGGTGAGATTTCCCCAGGAAGTCTGTAGAGTATGAAGACAGGAGAGCCAAGCTCACAACACTGGGAAATGCCAACATGAAAGGAGCAGGCAGAGAAAGCTAAGGAATAAGGAGCGATCAGAAGAAAACTAGGAGAACAAGATGTCAAGTCATACAGGAGATGGTGAGGAAGAATTAAATTGTATTACTATTCCCAGTAAGAATCTCTTTTCCCTCCCTGCAGCCCCTACCCTATAGGATGACTAATTTTCCTACCTCCAAGGACCTCAGGGTGGCCTTATGACTTTTCTTGGCCAATGAAGAATGGGACTGACATGTCACTTCTGAGCAAAAACTTTAAGAGCCAGCCCAAAGTTTATCATGTCTCATTTTCCCTCTGCCACAGGACTGGGAGTGCTCCCCATAGAGCCTGCTCCCTCGGCACAGGTTCTCTTTTGAGTTGGGACGGTCAAGAAAGGTTTTGTGCAGTCGGTTGGTATCCTGAGTTTTGACAAGGGCAGCAAGGCATTAATTAGAGAAATTATTTTTTCCAACAAATGGTGCTGGGACAATTAAGTAGCCACATCAAAAGAAAGAAATCAAACCTCTACCTCCCACCATATATAAAAATCAACTCAAATGGGTCAAAGCGTAAATATAACAAATGAAAGTATAACACTCGTAGAAGTTATAACCTTGGATTAGCCAATGGCTTTTTAGACCAGACACCAAAAGCACAAGCAACAAAAGAAAAAATAGATAAATGGGTCTTCATCAAAATTTAAATCTTGTTGGGTGCCTGGGTGGCTCAGTGGATTAAAACCTCTGCCCTCAACTGGGTCGTGGTCCTGGGATCAAGCCCGGCATTGGGCTCTCTGCTCAGTGGGGAGCCTGCTTCCTCCTCTTTCTGCCTGCCTCTCTGCCCACTTGTGATCTCTGTCAAATAAATAAATTAAATCTTTAAAAAAAAAAATAAGTTTAAATCTTGTGTTCAAAAGACACCACCAGGAAGTTTAAAAGACTACCCACAGGGGCACCTGGGTGGCTCAGTGGGTTAAGCCTCTGCCTTTGGCTCAGGTCATGATCTCAGGGTCCTAGGATCGAGTCCCAAATTGGGCCCTCTGCTTGGCAGGGAGCCTGCTTCCTCCTCTCTCTGCCTGTCTCTTTGCCTACTTGTGATCTCTCTCTGTCAAATAAATAAATAAAATTAAAAAAAAAAAAAAAAGATTACCCACAGGGCACCTGGGTGGCTCAGTTGATTAAGCAACTGCCTTCAGCTCAGGTCATGATCCTGGAGTCCTGCACTGGGCTCCCAACTCCATGGGGAGTGTGCTTCTCCCTCTGACCTCCTCCTCACTCATGCGCTCTCTCTATATATATATATCACTCTCTCTTTCAAGTAAATAAATAAGTAAAATCTTTAAAAAATAAATAAAAGACAACCCACAGAAAAATGGGAGAAAGTAATTGTGAATCATACATTTGATAAGGCGCTGTACTTAGAATATATAAAGACATTTGCAATGCAATAAATACATAATCAACCATATTTTAAAATGTCCAAAAGGTCTGGATACACATTCCTCCAAAGAAGATACATGAACAACCAATAAGTACATGAGAAGATGCTTGACATTAGCCATCAGGATCGCTTCTCGGCCTTTTGGCTAAGATCAAGTGCATTAGCCATCAGGAAAATGCAAATTGGACCATGAGAAACCACTTTTATACCCACCAGGGTGGCTATCATCAGAAGACAGAAAATATCAGGTAGTGGTGAAGATATGAAGAAACGGGAACCCTCATACACGCTGCTTGCGGGAACATCACAGCTGCTGTGGAAAACTGGCTGGTAACTTCTCAAATGGTTAAACACAGACTTATCACATGATCCAGTAATTCCACTGAAAACATGTACTTGCACAAAAACTTGGACAAGAATATTCATAGCACCATGATCCACAATAGCCAAGAAGTGCGAATAACCCAATATCCGTCACTAATGAATGGACAGATAAAACGTGGTATATCCCACACAATGGAGTATGATTCAGCATTAAGAAAGAACAAAATGGGGCACCTGGATGGCTCAGTGGGTTAAGCCTCTGCCTCCAGCTCAGGTCATGATCTCAGGGTCTTGGGATCGAGCCCCACATCGGGCTCTCTACTCAGGGAGCCTGCTTCCCCCTCTCTCTCTGCCTACTTGTGATCTCTCTCTCTGTCAAATAAATAAATAAAAATCTTTAATAAAATAATAAATAACAAAGTTCTGACAACATGCTACCACCTGGAGGAACCTTAAAAACATGCAAGGTAAAATAAGCCACACATGACATATTGAAGGATTTGGTATTATATTAAATGCTCAGAAGAGACAAATATAGAAAGAAAGTAGATTAGTGGTTTACCTATGGCTGGGAGTAGGTAATGGGGGGCTTGGGAGTGAGAGCTAAGAGATGCAGGGTGTCTTACGGTTTTTTAAAATGTTCTAAAAGTGATTTTCTTGGTAGATGGCTGCACAACTCTGAATATACTATAAACCATTGAATTGTGCTTAAATTCAGTGGTTAGAGTACATTAAATGGTAAGTTGTATGGTGTGTGAATCATATATCAGTGTTTTAAAATGGGAGAAATGGGGATGCCTGAGTGACTCAGTTAAGTGTCTGCCTTCGGCTTTGGTCATGATCCCGGGGTTCTGGAGTCGAGTTCCAAGTCAGGCCCCTTACTCATCAGGGAGCCTGCTTCTCCCTCTGCCTGCCGCTGCTCCTGGTCATGTCCACACACGTACATGCACTCTCTCTCTCTCTCTCTGACAAATAAGATCTTTTAAAAAATAAAAATAAATTTAAAATAAATAAAATGGAGGAAATGTTTCATGGAGGAGAAGGCCCTTGAGATGGTCTCAAAGGAATGTGAGGAGTAAGTGGAGAAAGAGCAAGTAAGAATGAGCACAAAGGCTGGGAAAAAAAGGAGGAGTCAGGGAGTGAGAAGTAGTACTGTGTGTGTGTGTGTGTGTGTGTGTGTCTAAAAATTTAGGGGTTTTGTTTGAGGGTCTCACACTAGAACTTCCTGTCCTCTCTTTTTTTTTTAAGATTTTGTTTATTTATTTGACAGACAAAAATCACAAGTAGGCAGAGAGGCAGACAGAGAGAGGAGGAAGCAGACTTCCCACGGAGCAGAGAGCCTGATGCGGGGCTCAATCCCAGGACCCTGGGATCATGACCTGAGCTGAAGGCAGAGGCCTTAACCCACTGAGCCACCCAGGCGCCCCTTTCTGTCATCTCTTAAGTTAAACTAGTCTTGAGGACAAGGAGACAAATCTAAGTGTCATACTCTGTTTCCTCTCTAATGCTATGCCAAAGAAGACCTGGGTTAATAGCTACATTGCTCGTACCCCTCTACTAGAAGACAAGGTTCCTCAGCCTGCTCCCAGAGAGGTTGCTGGGACCTTTGAATTGAGAATCTATGAACCTCATCATGTGAGGAAGCAGAGCTAAAGTAATGGGCCATGGTGACATCCAATCTTACCTGACCGGTGTATCAAGTAGCAGGTTTCTCCCTATTCTTTTACAGAAATTGGAGACACAAGTATGATTCCTAAAACTGGAGCAACCTGGGGGGCCTGAGTGGCTCAGTCAGTTAAGTGGTTAAGCAGCTGTCTTCCGCTCAAGTCATGATTGCAGGGTACTAGGATCCACTCCCATATCAGTGTCCCTGCTCAGCAGAGTCTGCTGCTCCCTCTCCCTCTGCCCTTCCTCCCTGTTCGTGTTCTCGTTCTCTCTCTCTCTAATTAAAACAAACAACAACAAAAAAACAAAAACTGGAGCAACTTGTAAGAGGGAATTTGCTGTGATTACATATTTTCCTCCTGTAGTGTAGTTCTGTAGCCCATCAGCTGACAAGAGGCCCACAGACTTCAGTGTCCTTGTGCAAGTATGACACGCAAAAGCCTCAGTCTGTTAACACAGCTGCTGTCCTTGTGAAGGACAACCTAGCACTGGTGAGAAGTCTTAGGTAGATTCCCTGGGAGAACAGGCTCTACGAGAAGGGGGTCTGCCTGGAGGAGGTGTGTGGAAGCATGCTCTCAAGAGGTGAAGGTGAAGGCAGCCATGGGATCAGGCAGAGGGACAAGCTGAGCTGGGAAGCAGCAGCAACAGGGGCTTCAGTCATTCTTCCAGGGTAGCTCTGGAGCTGGGTGGCCTTGCAGGGTGGTCCCAAATCAAGACAAGCAGGCAGGCCTTACCAAGGCAACAACTGGTTATTGGATGTGGGGCCTACTACCCTTGGTGAGGCAACTCCCTTTGGCTGGTGACAGAGCTCACAGAAAGACTCAGCTGTGAGCCATCAGCCATCAACAGTCCCAGCAGCTGGAGGAACATTTGATCTGGTTCTGGAAGGAAATCTGAATGGTGCTGAAGTCCAAAGGGCCTTCTGGACCTTTTTTAGCTGGTAAAACCTCAGACCCACCCACCATAAAATATATACAGAAGAAATATTCAAACATGAAACATTTATATGCTAACACTCTTCTTGAGCACTTTTCTCTGAAAGTCTCACAGACCTCTTGCCCAATGTGGTCGCCACAAGACACATGTAGTCACAGAGCCCTTGAAATATGACTGGTCCAAATTGAGGTGGGAGGTAAGGATAGACTACACACCACAATTCAAAGACTTAGTATGGTAGAGTGTCCCATTAATAATTTTTTTAAAAGATTTTATTTATTTGAGAGCGAGTGAGAGAGATCATGAGCTGGGGGCAAGGAGAGACAGTGGGAGAGAAGCATACTCTCCGCTGAGTGGGGAGTCCCCTGTGGGGCTCGACCCAGGATCCCAGGATCATGACCTGAGCCAAAGGCAGATGCTCAACTGAGCCACCCAGGCACCCCTCATTAATAATTTTTTAATATTGATTGCATGTTGAAATAAGTATTTGGAATACATTGGCCCAATATTATTAATATACTAATACTAGTATATGTAATACTAGTTATATGTATAATACTAATCGTATGTATAATACAAAACATATATTGTATGCAATATACAATACTAGCATTATTAATGCTATTATTAGTACTAATTTCACCTATTCCTTTTTATTTTTTTATTTTTTATATGCTGCTAACCAATTGAAAATTAACACGTGTGGCTCCCATTAGAACTCCACTGAGCAGCACTGTCACGCACATTTTCTGACAGTCTGGACCTTGTGGGAAGAAGGTCTCTCTTCATTTGATGGCTGGTAAGAACTCTATTCATTTCTTGCAGTCACCCATACCTTGCCTGGAGTAAACTCTCACAAAATGTTATTCAGGAACATGACAATGCAGGAACATCCCATTCAGTTTCACTTACCTCTTTCAGATGCTGCTCCGTAATTTTGTTGGTCAGATTCTTAGTTTCCTCACAGATGGGAAAGAAGAAAGACGTGGGTGTGTCAAGGGTGTGTGAAAGGAAGTGGAGCTTACTAGGAGGTAGTGATATCCCGCAAAGAAAGCAAGTGGGCCAAGATCCCACACTAATGGCTAGTGTCCGTGCAGTCTTCAGAGCCACAAGAAATCTGTGAGTGTGTTCCTGGGCATTATCTAATTCCATCCTCACAAAGTACTGTGACATGTATATTTTCACTGGCCCTATGGGATTAGAAAGTCTGACCTGTTCCTTGGCCATTTGCATGTCTTTTATATTGAAAAATGATTGTAAGCGGATGAGTTGGGTTCCAGTCTAGGTCTTAGTTCAAAGATCAGGATGGAATTTTTTAATCAGATGCATCAACATAGTGATTTAAATACTTACTTCGACCTGATTTGATCCCTGATGGAAGATTCCATTTATGTTTTTCTTTTGTAAGCACACTCGAGTTGTTTAACATAAACTTATTATGCATCTTCCCTAACTCAGAGTTAATTTTAAGGTTTCCTTTTTGGGAGGACCAGATGCTGCAAATAATTTGTTTTTTCCAAATTCTGGAGCTATTCCAGAATATGAAGCTAATCGAAGCAGATAACTGTGAATTCACTGGGAGGTGACCCATTTCCAATTCTGCAGGTCAGATGGGGGCGGATTTGAGGTCGTTTTTTCACTATTTTAATTAGGAATACAATCACAGCTAGCATAATTGTAGTGATGTCGATGGTTTCATTTAACTAGAACAACAAACATATGTTTTCCAGATATTTTTATTCAAGACCAAAAAAGCAAAAGATTTTTTTCCAATAAAAGAATGAGAATTTTAGAAATGTTTAACTCATTTATAAATGTAAAATACATTTTGTTTTAAAAATATGTACTAAGCAGGCTGTTTTCATCAGGTTGGCATGTGAACCTTAAACTATGTGATTATTTTATACATGATTACGTATGTACATATGATTATGTAGCTAACACTCTTCTCAACTTCTCCTTCCTTTATATTCACAGGACAGACGAAGAAGCATCTTCACTTTCCAGTTCTCAAATATTTCTACATAGTGTCAACATATTGAAAGGAAATACATATTCTCTCTATGCTTATGGCTCTGAGGAAAGTAATTATTAACTCAGAAAGCGACCCTGTTGTTTAAAGGGAAAAATGTGGCCTCTGGGTGTAATCAGACCTGGGTTCAAATCCTAACCCTACTGCTTATCAGACCTCATTTATCTTCCAAGAAGTTGGACTTCCTCTTCTGGCAAATAGGGATAATCACTACTTTGCAAGGGTTGGCATGAGGTGCAGATTAACTCACTATGGTAGCATTTTATCCACCATAAAGCTTACATGCTTCTTTCTTGATGCATCCCAGTGAGTAAGAAGTGTGACTCCAATTCCAAAGGACCACAAGGAAGGATGGTAACACTGCACCAGTATCTCCTGGTGTCCTACACTTCACCTTAGCATCAAGTGCTCTATAATAACCCTGCAGGTAGGTGGTAATTGTCCCATCTGCTCCCTGCTCTTGTCACTGTACCTCTCAGATTTAAGCTCAAGTTTCTAGTATGCCAAGTCCTCAGTGGGCTTAGGGACAACATTTATTCTAATACTGTTTTCTTATCTGTAAAACAGCAGCAATGTTAATCCTGACATCACACAGTGGCACCTCAACCCCATTTTGGAGTTAGATTAGCTCTGAATACCTTTAGGATTGAATGGAACAACATGCCTAGTAACACCTAGCTCATCACAGCAGGATCTCAGTAAATAATCATGACATCACCTCCACTGGCATAGTGAAATGATTTTAAAACTTCTCAGCACACGTGTCTCTTGAAATTTGTGATAGTTTATATATGGAGATGTGACTGCAGAATGGCCAGGTCCTAGCCACCTTGACAAAAAAATTGTGACACAGTCCAGAAGACATAATTCAAGGGTGAATTACTCACATTCACATGGCTACCAGAAATCTCAGGGCACCGGATGGCTCAGTCCATGGTGTGTGCAACTCCTGATCTCGGGGTTGTAAGTTTGAGTGAAGAAATTACTTAAAAATAAAATCTTTAAAAAAAAAAAACAAGAAAGAGATCTCCAAGATGGTGGCTGGGAATGTGACAGAAAGGAAGATGGTAAGCAGGATTCCAAAGCCTGCAGGGAATGTAGGGAGGCCGTTTGGAGACAGTAATAAAAAAAAGTATTCTGGCTCATGGCCTGAGCCTCAAAGGGTGAGAGGTAAGGTCCAGGGGCAGTCTTGGGAGCCAGGAGAGTGCAGTCTCCACTCCTTGGCCTCTGGCATGTGGTTACTTTGGATGAGCTCCTGCTTTCTTTCTGCCCATTGTACAAGTCAGCCTTGGGCTAGCCTAGCCATCTAGTTAAGAGCCACTCTGGAACTCAGTTACTGCTTTTGTTGGCAGGGTGGGGAGCCTGTCTGGGTCAGCTTGGTTTGATAGAGAAATTTCCAGGTGCACATACAAAGGGAAAGATACCTTCCGATTCCCAGGAAAGAAAAAAAAAAAGATACCTCCCAGAGCTGAGATTTTGAAGATGGTGAGAGAACTCTCCCTTGCTCTGTTTTGTCCAGGAAGCTTTCCTGTGCATAAATTGAGCATTCACAGAGTCAGAGAACAAGGGTGCTCAGACCTGTTTTAGATGGCAAGGCACCTGCATGTCAGCGTCCTTTGCGGAAGATGATGAAACACTGGCATTTCTATGCCTCACTATATGAATAATGACTTAGCTCATAATATATTGATGGATTTTGCTTCTAGGTTGGGCTGGAAACATCTGCTTAATTAATTGTGCATACTGTTATAAAATAAAATCACAGCTGTAAGCATACTGGCTTAGGGGAGAAACAAGCAACTTCTAAGTGTCCAGTTTCCAAGTGTCTCCACAACATTCATTTCCGGTATTCACTTGCCAGTAAGTTTGGATATTTTGCTAGTACCTGATAGTAGTCATCAAAGAAAAGTTCTGGGAGAAAAAAAATTAACAAAATACTAGCTTTTAGCTTTTTTTTTTTTTTTTTTTAAAGCAAATCAATAGGGGAAAAAAAGATCACATGCAAGGCACTTTGGAGTAAAAAAAAAAACCCTGGGCTTATGTTTTGTTTTCTTTTGTGTTTTAAGTGGGCACCATGCCCACCATGGGGCTGGAACTCACAACCCTAAGATCAAGAGTTAGGTGCTCCATAGACTGAGCCATCCAAGTGGCCCGAAAAGACCTGGGTTTAAATCAAGAGTATTAGCTGCATGACAGTGGGCAAGTTACTTAATCTCTGGAACTTGCTTGCTTCCTCTTCTTTAAGATGGAGATAATACCTTCTTGGCAGGATTAGTTTCAAGATTAGCATTCCTGTATGTGAAGTCCCTGGCACTGTGCCAGGCCCACAGTAGGAGGCTTAATAAAGGACCAATATTGTTAGCATTATTGACACTGGAATGCTTTGTCCAGCTCCCAAAACACCAGTGTTCAGTGGTAGGGAAAAACTAAGTTAGAAAAGGCCTAGAGACAATTGAATTGTGTACCCCATGCAACAGATGAGGCAACAGAGACTCACAGAGGATCCCAAAGTCACACAGCCAGTTTGCTGTGAGCCCATAGAATCCTAACTCCCAGCGCCTCACTGCCCTGCTGTGCTATTCTCTTCTGCAAACCCAGAGCCTTTCTCAAACGCCCCAGGTTGTCCCTCAAGGCCACTGGCTGTGGCACGTGTGCTCTGTTGGTAGCCAGCCAAGAGGAGAGAGTGTGCAGTGACTCACCAGGTGAGCCCGTCTGCAGTCCCTAGTTACTGTTCCTGTTAGAGAAAACATCCCTCTCCTGACTGCCCACACGTCTGTGTTTCTTGTTATGTTTCATCCTCCTGCTGTGGCTTTGCTCTGTTTGGAGAATTTGTCAAGTTAGGTGTCTTGTCCCCCCATGAGGCCACAGCCCAGGATGCTGATATGGTGGCCACTTAGAGCAGGGAAGAGCTCCGGGAGCTCAGGCTGGCCTGGGCGGCAGAGTGGGGAGGCTGGCTGCCTGCCTCAGGGCTCCAGTGAGCAGGTTGGGGCAGAGGAAAAGGGACTTGGAGTGAAGGGAGGCATGTCAGCACTTGTCTGCAAGTCACCAGGGAGAGAAAGACACCTGGTACGGGAGGAGGCAGAAAGAACACGAAAGAACCCAGGTGTACCTTGGGGGCCATGCACAGTTTTCACTACCTTACTACCTTATTATTTGAAACACGGCTCCATGCCTTCAAAGACTGTGGCTGTCCACCCCCAACAGGACCCCCCTGCTCTTCTGATCCCATCCTGGCCATGTGCCACTCCTGTCCTCCACCCTCCTGCTCAGAGGCTCGGCGCTGGGATGGCCACCCACCAATCACGTCCATGAACTTCTGTTATGTCACTAGCAGCCAATCAGAGTGGCTGATTAGTGTGGGATAACTGGTGTTTCTGCCTTGGGTTGACAGAAGCCAAGCCGAGAGCAAAGAAGCTTGACAGTTTTTGTCAGCAGCAGAACTTTTTAAACGGCTATTTGAAAGCCTGTGTATTTTTACAGGGCCACTCATAAACCTGCTCGTGTCTCCACCCCATGCTGACTGTTGAGCCATCTGCACACCAGGGTAAAAAACTGATATGCAAAGCCTGCTGTAGACACTGCCAGACCAAGAGAGGCATTTGCTCCTAACTTTGCAGCTCCTGGCTCTAGGCCAGGAGCGCAACACATCCCACCTCTGAGTTCTAGGAGGGGCTCTGAACTCATTCTTCTTTACTTAAATTATTTTTACTTAAGTTAACTGGCATCAAGACTTTCTGTGTCAGAGCAAATGGCACTTTGCCAAGACTTTTGACCTTATTATCGAGGCTTCTCCTTGCCTGGGCTGTGGGTTCCTTGGCAGGCTTGTCATTTGGACAGAATCTGTCTCTCCCACCTTGCTGACCTTGCTCAGGGCCCTACAGAAAATTCCAGTGGCCTGAATGAAAGATGTGCTTTGGCACAGCTTTGGGGTACTGCCTGGCCTTTTAGGAAATGCTGGCTGGTGGGTGGGAAGAATAGTCCCATTCCCCAGCCCAGACTGTGTTGAGGGGGCGTCTACTGGTTTTTGTTCTTCCCTTGGTCTAACCTAAGAGTCACTAAGCCACAGGCCCCCAAACATATCCATTCCACCTGGTTTTATTTGTCTTTAAGAATTTATTTATTTAGGGTGCCTGGGTGGCTCAGTGGGTTAAGCCGCTGCCTTCGGCTCAGGTTATGATCTCAGGGTCCTGGGATCGAGTCCCGCATCGGGCTCTCTGCTCAGCAGGGAGCCTGCTTCCTCCTCTCTCTCTCTCTGCCTGCCTCTCTGCCTACTTGTGATCTCTCTCTGTCAAATGAATAAATAAAATCTTTTAAAAAAAAAAGAATTTATTTATTTATTTGAGAGAGAGCAAGCATAAGAGAAAGAAAGAGAGCAGGAGGGGGAGGGGTTAGGGAAGAAGGAGACTCTACTGAGCAGGGAGCCCCATATGAGACTAGATCCCAGAACACTGAGCTCATGACCTGAGCCGAAGGCAGATGCTCTACTGACTGAGCCACCCAGGCGCCCCACAACCTGGCCTTAGAAATAAAGTTGTACTAGGACACAGGCTTATACATTTGAGTATTGTCTATGGCTGCTTTTCATGTGACAGCAGTAGACCTGAGATGTTATGACAAAGATCATGTTTTGGCAAGACCAACATATTTGCTATTTGGTCCTTCACAGAGTTTACAAACCTCTTAATTCATCTACCTGGCCACCCCCAGAGTGATCTCTCAAGGCTCAAATCAATCACGCCATTCTTCTGCTTCAAAACAAAAACAAGGAAACTCAAAATCAGCAGTCTATAAACAGAGCTCCTTGGTGCACTCTCCACAACCTGCCCACACCCCCTTCCATCCCTCCTGCCCACCCTTCACCTCTGCCCTTGCTCAGCTCTGACATCACCAGTTACGCCTTTGTCCGTGGCATGCAGGATGCCTGGAGTGCCCTCCCACTTTCTCTATCTGCCAAACCCCTAAACATCCTTTAACACCAAATTCAAATATTACCTCCCCTCTGTGCCCTTCCTACATGCCCAGCAGAATTCATCCCTCCTTCCTCTATGCTCCCACAGTTCTTCGGATGGATGTGTGCCACTGTATTGACCGAATGGGATTGTGTGATGTTTATGTGTTTGTCTCCACCACTAGACAATGAACTACTAGAGATCAGGGACCTTGTCTCATTGCCTTTCTGCCTCTGACAGAAATGAAGATGAATCATCTGGATGTTATAAGTAAGTCAGAAACAGACCTTTATAAAAGTCCCAGGAACCTGACTTTGTAAAAGTCCTCTCACTATTGATCTCTGGTTTCTTCTCATCTCTATACTCATCTCATACTCCATACAAATATCACAGGTGCTCAGAAAATGTCTTACTGGGGCGCCTGGGTGGCTCAGTGGGTTGGGCCACTGCCTTCGGCTCGGGTCGTGGTCTCAGGGTCCTGGGATTGAGTCCCGCGTCGGGCTCTCTGCTCAGTAGGGAGCCTGCTTCCTCCTCCCTCTCTGCCTGCCTCTCTGCCTGCTTGTGATCTCTCTCTGTCAAATAAATAAATAAAATCTTTAAAAAAAAAAAAAAAAAAGAAAATGTCTTACTGAGTGACTGTGTAAATGTATAAAACAACATGTGTTTTTTTTTTCTTTCTGTTCTAATATCAAAACACCATAAACATATTGTCTCATTTACTTTATCATCAAGTACGTTCAGGGCTTTTAAAAGACGTCTTCCTTCATCTAAAGATATACAAATGACCAAATGAGCACCTGAAAAGATGGTCAAGATCACCAGCAACTACAATGGACCCCACTTCACACCCACCAGAATGGCTGTAATAAAAAAGACAGACAGCGGGGCACCTGGGTGGCTCAGTGGGTTAAAGCCTCTGCCTTCGGCTTGGGTCATGATCTCAGGGTCCTGGGATCGAACCCTGCATTGGGCTCTCTGCTCAGCGGGGAGCCTGCTTCCCCCTCTCTCTCTTCCTGCCTCTCAGCCTACTTGTGATCTCTCTCTGTGTCAAATAAATAAATGAAATCTAAAAAAAAAAAAAAAAAAAGATAGATAGTGATAAGTGTCTGTGAGGATGTGGAGTAATTGGAACGTCCTACGTTGCCGGTGAGAGCATGACACAGTGCAGATGCTGCAGAAAACAACTTGACAGGTCCATAGTTACCAAGTAACCCACTCCCAAGTACATCCTCAAGAGGAATGAGATCCTGCATCCACACAGAAACATGCACAGAAATACTCATAGCAGCATTATTAACAATAGTAAACATGTGGGGCACCCGGGTGGCTCAGTCAGCTAGTCATCTGAATTCGGTCTACGGCCATACCACCCTGAACGCGCCCGATCTCGTCTGAATTTGGCTCAGGTCATGATCCCAGGGTCCTGGGATGGAGCCCTGCATCAGGCTCCCTGCTCAGCAGGAAGTCTGCTTGTCCTTCTCCCTCTGTCCCTTACCTCCATTTGTGCTCTCTCTCTCTCTCTCATTCTGCTCTCTCTCTCTCAAAAAAAAAAAATAAATAAAATCTTTTTTTTAAATAGCAAATGTACAATAAAAATATTCATTGACTGATAAATGGATAAATAAAATGTGGTATATTATATACTATGAAATATTATTCAACCTTAAGAAGGAATAAATTCTGACCTGTGCTGTGAGATGTATGAACCTTGAAGACATTATGCTCGATGAGAGAGAAGCCAGTCACAAAAAAGCCATGTATTTAAAATTGTGTTTATATAGAATGTTCAAAATAGACAAGTCCATAGAGACAGAAAATAGATTAATGGTAGCCAAGTTTAGTGGGGATGAGAGTGGAGGAGGAGATAAGCAGGAACCATTAAAGGGTAGGGAGTTGCTTTTTTTTTTTTTTTTTAAGATTTTATTTATTTATTTGACAGAAATCACAAGTAGAGAGGTAGGCAGAGAGAGAGAGGGAAGCAGGCTCCCTGCTGAGCAGAGAGCCCGATGCGGGACTCGATCCCAGGACCCTGAGATCATGACCTGAACCAAAGGCAGCGGCTTAACCCACTGAGCCACCGAGGCGCCCCTAGGGAGTTGCTTTTTGGGCTGATAAAAATGTTATGGAATTAGGCAGTGGTGATGGTTGTACAACTCTGTGAATTGAACTGTACAGTTTAATCATTGAACTATACACTTTAAAAATAGGTTAATTGTATGGTAGTGGATTACATATTGTTGTTGTTGAAGTACTCTGTAACAAGTAAGAGCTAAAATTGGTGAATTCTATCAATTCAGCTTCCTGGTTGGGAAATTATACTATAGTTTTGCAAGATGTTACCACTGGGAGAAACTGGGTAAAAGGCACATAGGATCTCTCTCTATTCTTTATTATAATTGCACGTGAATCTACAATGTTCTAAAAATAAAAAATTTAATTTAAAAACATACTCTTTTTCCTATTTCTCTCCTCCCCAAATAAGAATTTCTCAGAGCATGATGTCCGTGTTCCTTAAATGATATTGTTATTTAATGGCATCTTTTACTGGTTAGAAACCACAGACCTAGCTAGCTCATAGACCTGTGAATTTTTCAAAAAATGACCAGAGTGTTGGATGCAATAAAAATATTTATCGTCTCCGGGGCGCCTGGTTGGCTCAGTGGGTTAAGCCTCTGTCTTCAGCTCAGGTCATGATCTCAGGGTCTTGGGATTGAGTCCTGTGTCAGGTTCTCTGCTCAGCAGGGAGCCTGCTTCCCTCTCTCTCTCTCTGCCTGCCTCTCTGCCTACTTGTAATCTCTCTCTGTCAAATAAACAAATAAAATCTATTTAATAAATCTATTTAAAATATATTTAATGTCTCCAAAAAGTGAAAAAAACTAAAAATCATAATGAATGTTTAAAGATTTTTATTTATTTATATATTTGAGAGAGAGAGAGAGCGAGCAAGCGAGAGAGAAAATGCGAGTAGGGGTGGGAGGGGGGCATGTGCTGATGGGGAGAGGCAGAGGGAGAAGCCGACTCCAGGATAATGACCTGAGCCGAAGGCAGAGGCTTGGCTGATGGAACCACCACCCAGGCACCCCATTAATGACGGTTTAAATGGCTACCCAATATGATCTTACATCAAATAGTGAGGTGCAACGCAGCACATTTATTTCTGTGTGTGTATGTGTGTGTATTATATGCATAATATTTAATGTGGGATAGTAAGAGGATTCCAACCAGAGGTGACTTGGTTTTTTAATCTTATGTCTACCTCTTATAAATAAGTTTTTAACTTCTGTGAATCTCAGTTTCATGTTCTGTAAAAAGAAAATTATAACATCTACTCAATAGACTTGTTGTGAAAGTTAAAATTACAAGAATAACTACTTCATGTAAAAGGCTCAGTGGAGTAACTGCCCCATTGCAAGAACTAAAAAAATGGTAGTTATGATGATGATGATGATAATACCAAGTGTGGCAATTTATGCACTGTTGTCCCTGACGTGTCTTTGTAAAACCAGTAGGTTCCTGGGCCCTCTTGATAATGGGCTGTATTTCACCAGAGCCAGAGAAAAGGCTTCTATTGTCACTTCTGCTACAGGATCGATAGGAAGAGGAGAACAAAGGCCTGATTACACAGGAGGCTCAAGCTAATATTATTTTAAATGAAAGCCACAAAAACAGTGTGGGGAAAAAACACAGAAGGGATGAGGCCAGCTAAGGTTTGCGTCCTGAGGTTGGCTGGTGGTTGACTGAGTCACAAAGCATTTCATACAAATCGTGATCTAACAATCTGACTGTATTTTCCTCGCTAAAACTCAGAATACCTATTCCAAAAAAGCTATTTTCTTTTTTTAGAAATGTGTGTGTTTTGTGGTGTCTTATATATGAAAAGGTTTGTATAGGACTTAAATCACATTTGGTTACACGTTTACTCTTAACTGAAAAGTGTAGGATTGTGTGACATCGGCTCTTGCATGGCAAACCTGAGCTTTAAGGTTGTGTGTGATTGTGTAACCTTTGGGAGAACGGTTTGGAACATCTCTGCAAACATGCCTCAGGGCCTGGCGCCTCACTGAGCACTGAGGAGGCAAAATAGTCCCTGTCCTCAGGCACACCTAGTACTGTACCTATAAAATATAACAAACAACAGCAACAAAACCCACGGGGCGGGGAGGGGGGAACCCAGAGAGATCCGTAATAAATAAAAATCAGTGATTCTATGAATGTTTTAAATCTTCTCAGTCAGAGATAATATTAACACAAAGATGATAATGAAGGTCATCTTCATGTTTCTGGCACTTGTAAAGGATAGTTTTAGAAAAACAGCATAACAGTAGAAATATCACTACTGTACTAGGCAATACAAAGATTAGAATGAAAAGGTTCTGATACTTACCTATTGTATGACTTCAACCAAGTCACTTAAACTCTCTGTGCTTCACTTTCCTCATCTGTAAGAAATGAATACTAATATGTACCTCATAGCTTTGGTGTGAAATTAACTCAGATAAATTGGATTTTATTCAAATATAAGGTAACATTATAGGAAGTTATCGAGAATGTCCTCACTTATGGGCTGTTTACAGATAACCCAGGATTACAGAACTGTATTACTATTTTGTATTATATTGTTTCACATTTTAGACCAAACAAATTCCAGAACAATAGAAAGACACCTCTTAAGATCTTCAATTCATAAAGCAGAAATTTGTGTCCACACCGGGAAGCGAATACTCATCAAATAACAGTGAGTGCCAGTAGTGCTAGGTAAGGAGGGGTCAGGCAGCAAGGCCTGGGTAATAAGAGAGAGTTCTCTGATTGTGCTGTTTGGCATGGGAAGGGGAAGGGTAGGATAGATAAGAAAGCAAAGAAAGACTACGATTTATCTAGAAGACAGCAGTGGGAGTCTAAGACGAAGTCATTTGACAAACATTAACTGAGCACCTGTTTTGTGCCAGAATTTGTGCAAGTCACCAGGGATTGGGGGGTGGGGGTCTGTATTCCTCAGTGTTCTAGATAAGAGGCCTTGGTTTTCGTCTAGATTCTTCACCCTAGAAGATGGAGGAGCTGGGGTGGGGTAGAAAAGTGGAGTTTTTACTGAACCACACAATGTACTTGTTTTCCACACATTTTCATTGATCCACACACCAACTCTGGAAGTCAGCTCTTTTTATCCCCATGTGGCCATGAGGAAACTGAGACTCCAAAAGTTGAACCTAAGTCTATCAAATTTTCCAGGAGGTGCTAAGGAGGAAACCTGAAGCCATGTCTCCCTGTCCCAGGGCACAAGGCGGGGCTCTGTCTCACCACCTTGCAATCACGACCAGAGCCGAAATCAAGAGTCCCAACGCTTAACCGACTGAGCCATCCAAGAGCCCCTGGAGCCCTTCACATCTTAACCTGCCCGACAGAGTCCTGCATGATCTGTCCCAACTGAGCTGTCCTGCCTCTATGTAGTGCTCTCCCTCTTGCCTCTTTCCTGCTGGCCACTTTGGACTTTGCTGTCTCCTGCCTTCATAATGATTTTCTTTCCTTCTTGTACAGAGCTCACTCCTACTCAACCCCCAGGGCTCAGTTAGATATCAGTTCTTCAAAGAAGCATCTTCTGCCCTCCTAAGACTGAGTTGAGACCTTCATTGTGTGCTCCCATGGCTCTCTGTACACTGCTCTTAATAAATGCTAATAAACTCTAGTTGCTTCTTAAATAGCCCCCTTCCCAGCTACACTCAGTCCCTAACCAACTGGGACTGTACCATCCTTGTCCACTAATACATCCTGACCGCCTACTCAGGAAACAGACATATAAGACACTCTCAGTGAGTACATGTTCTCTGCATGAATGATTTTCAAACAATGCTTAAGTGCTGACATGCCCAGTGATTGAAGGGAAGCGACACAGAATTGCTTCTAAATCGCAGAATCAGAGCAAAGATTAAACAACCCTGTGATTTACTTCTGAGTGACTTTCAGATGGAGAGCTCCTGATGGTCTGAAGAATAAGTTAAAAAGCATTGTCATTTTGCTGCCTGGAGCGGGCAGTTAATCAAACCCCAGTGAGACCTGATTCCCAGGCGGGGAATAAACAAAATGACATCATGGTGACACACTCCCAAGGGATCGTGCAAGTTGCCAGCTCTGTTTGCTGGTTGGAAGGGGCTGTCCTTGCTATCTTGGGCTGCTAATCATCTTTGTAAGGCTTAGGATTCTGGAGGTCTCCAGAGATGGGAGACAAACTTCTGTCTCTGGGCACCTTTCCCCTCCCTGTGACCCCAGGATCTAGCATGGACCTCTGGGTTGGTGCCCTCCACTGTACATTTAGAGCTTCAGGAGACCAGTGCCTCTGCTCAATGTCCCCTCACTTGCACTGCAGTGTAACAGCTCACATCCTTCTAACAAACCTTCATTGTTTGTAAAACTCTCCCACTTTCTCTCTGTTGTTTGATCATGGATCTTATGCTCATTGAGGAAGGAAGATAGATTGAAATTGCAGTGTTCTATGACATTATATATACACACAGACTCAGCTTGGAGATCTGGGCAAATATTTTAACCTCTCGATGCTTCACTTCTCTGTGAAGTAGAATAGTAATAGTAACTACTTCGTAGGAGACTTGCCAAGGTTAATTAATATATATACTGAGCTATCATAGTTCCCAGCACATAGGTAATCACTAAATGTTAACTATTTCTATTGCTATTAATATTATTATGATATTTCACGAAAGGAAATGTGGTCTATTTGAAAGAACATGGCCCCGGGGAAATCAGAAGACTGGGTTTCTATCTTGGATCTAACAATTACTTGGCTGTGTGACTTCAGGGTAGTTATTTAACTTCTCAGAGCCTCAGGTTGGTCAATTATAGGATAGTGGTTAATACTATGAGCCCCCTGAGAACCACTGTGAATATTAGTCAAGAAACTAACTGGAAAACATCTAGTGAAGACCAGACACAGGGTGGACATCCTATTATTCCACATGGAAAGTGCATCACTTCCAATATATAGTAACTGAGAATTGCATTCAAGCTAACCAGTAAAGAGAAGCCAAGGAAAAAGGGAAAGGCAACGCTATCAGACACTGTTGGTAGCATCCTACACTGTTTGTAGGATGCTACCAACAGTGGCTGTTCATTGACTCTGGAATTAGAACCAATGTTTACTGAGTATCTCAAGGACAAGAAAGAGAGCTAACATTTACTGAGTACCTACTACATGCCAGGCACTTTATATAAGTCCATTTGAGCCCCCAGAAAGATGTGCAAGGAAGGGATTGTCACTCTATTTTACTGATAATAAGATAGATACAATGATTGTAAGGTCTCGGTGAGTAAACACAAAGGCTGGAATTCTAATCCAGGACTGTGTGATGAGCAAACACAGCTTTTCTCCCCGTTATAAAATATTCAAACATCCAACGTCTGTTGTAAGGGTGAATACACAGTAGTGAGGAGATGGGCAGGGGAGTGTGTTTTATGGAGCGAAATCATTGCAGGTAGTGGAAACAATGTGGTGTATGAGAGAAGCGTGAGCAATCAGATGCTTTACAGAACTGGAGAAGTCCGTCTGGGGAAGGCAAGAGGAGAGGCAGGAGAGGCGTATGGGAGGACTGCCGGTGGTGAGGGTCTTTTGCAGCACTGAGACCCCTACACAGAGACAGGGTCGGGTCATCAAGCAGCCTTCACATTGGCCATTGAGTAAAAGTGGGTCGTAAGGGCATGGGAAATGGACCTGGTCTTCATGTTCAACCTGAACATTCCCACCTGACTATTACAGGGTGCTCCGAGGGCTTACAGCTGGTTCTCCTCATGTCAGGTCCTATTCTCAGCTCCTGCACAGAAATGTGTCCTCTGACATGGGTGCTTGAACCCCTATGCCGTCCCCTCACGGTCTTGCAGTCCCTTAACTATTTCCCATCCCCTCTCCCCAGGATCTCACTCTTCCTAGTTTCTGCCTGGATCCTCGGGACAGGGCAGTGAATGGCCTGGGAGCTGTAAGTTGTGTCAAGGAGGTGTCTGCAAGTTCCAGACTTTCCACAAAACTGAGAGAGTGGCCCTCTCTGTCTGTCTCCTATATCCGTGCACTGTCTTGCTTCCTCTCATCCTTTTTCTGCCTTCAATCCAGTTCCTAAGACTTTCTTTTGTTATCCAGCCAAGGCATCTGCCAAGGCCTGGAAGAACAGTGTGGGGGAGGAAGGAAGAGAAAGTGGATCCCACCACCCCACAAGCAGTTAAACTTTCCCAGTTGCATCATGGGCAGACTCTCATGTTAGCAGTTTCACTCTGGTGGTCAGTGTGAATAGCACCTTTGTTGGGAACAGGACCCCGGGAGAGAGGGACACATTAGGGGGCTGTTGCAGCCATCTGTGGAAGAGCTGTGGTCATCTGGTTTTGCACTATCATCTAGATCAGGCAGGATAGTGAAGAAAAGAGATTTGAAAGTATTTCAGAGGTTTTTAAAAAACTGGTGATTGATTGGCTGTACAAGGTGAGGGAGGGCTACTCACAGTGATACATCCAGGTTTTCTAGGTTGGATGTCTGGGTAATAGGTAGTGTTATTACCTGAGCTGGAGAGACAACACATGGAATGAATGGAAGGGAAGGTTGTAAGAGGGCTTTGCATGAGTTTGAGGAGCCCATGGGACAGACAGCTGAAGGGTCCAGGCTGTGTTTGATACATGAATCCAAAGCCCCAGAGAAAGGTCTCAACTGCCAACTAAGAACAATCAAGATCCATCACTTTCCCACCCCCCCCCCAGGTAGAATGAGAAGAGCAAGGGATTCAGGAAAGAATGAGAGCAGTAACACTTAAGGTCCAGGCAGAGAAGCAGCAGCTCACAAAAAACCACAGAGACATGCAAGAGACCTGTGAGGAGAACGTGAGGCTTCCCAGTACATTGAGAATAAATCTGAATTCCTTACTGCTGCCCACAGAGCCCAGCAAGATACTGCCCTGCCCAGTTCCCTCTTTGTCTTTTGCCCTTCCTTAGTCAGATCAGACACATGACCTTCCTCTTTCCTTGGTGCACTGAGTGCCATCCTGTTTTAGGTCTACTCCTTCTGACATCCACCACTTTCCTGGGTCTTTTTTTTTTTTTTTTTTTTAAGTATTTTACCAAGGTGTGATTGACATGTAAAAAGCTGTACAGATTTAAAGTATACAACTCAGTGCGCTTAGGGATACGTATGTATCTGTGACCATCACCACCATCAAAGCCATCAGCAGATTTTATTCAAGTAGAATGTCAATCCGAACCACAAGTCTTTGGGTACCAGAATGATGTGAGAATCAGAACGGCTGTCACAATTGGTAAATATTTCAGAGGTTGGGAACGTAAGTCCAGAAGGGTTGGAAGCCTATTGGGCTTGATTCTGGAAACGGGATCTTATATATCTGCCTCAATACAAAGAAAGCTTTTTAGAAATAGACTCTCCCTAAAGTCTTTTGATCTTGTGGGCACAAAACTGATTTCAAAATGTTCCAGTATCCAATATGGCCACGGTAGTCTTAAAAACCAAAGTCAATTCTTTCCATCCTCAGAAACCAGCATGAGAAAAACAGATCCAGCAGATCTCAGGCTACTTTGGGTGTGAAGGAATATTTCCTCTTGCTTCATATCTGAATGCTATACATCTGTTTTGGATAGTACATTGTATTCATGTGTTTATTCTTTGATTCATAGAACTTCTCATATTATGGAATTGATTTGTATTGAACATAACTGTAAATAAAAAGAAATAAATGGCTAGAGCACCTGGGTGGTTCAATTGGTTAAGCATCTGCCTGGGGCTCAGGTCATGATCCTGGGGTCCTGGGATCAAGCCTCACATAGGGCTTCCTGCTCAGTGGAGAATCTGCGTCTCCCTCTTCCTCTGCCCCTCCCCTCTGTTTTTGCTCTCTCCCTCTTCCTCTCTCTCAATAAATAAATAAAATCTTAAAAAAAAAAAAAATGGCTGAAAGAGAAAAAAAATCTGGCAACAGATCCTGACCAACTGTAGTAACTAATGGACTAGGCAGTCCATTGTCCCTGTTCCTCAACTATGTAAGTTGGAGTTATAGAGAACTCAGGGACCTCTGGGGGACCCTAATCATTGGAAAGCAAAGAAAATGGGTTTTGGTGGCCAGAACCCAAGGCATATGAATATAGGATTCTAGTTTCCTGATATGTAGTCAAGAGTATGAAGTTTAGGCCCTAGTTCAACCACTTTCTGGGTGTGGGACAAGGAAGTTATTTAGCAAATATAAGCCACTTGGCTCAATCCTAAGCATGAATACAATGAAATTTGCTTCTTAGGGTATGGAGGGTCAAAAGATAGACCATAGATATAAATGCCAAGCAGGACCCCCTCTAAGCTCTCATTGTAGTAACAAAATAATTGCCAAGGGTTCAAATCTCATCCAGATGACTCCTCTGTTAATTCCCACTGAAGAGAACTCTTCAAATAAATAAATAAATAAATAAATAAATAAATAAAGTCAATTTCATTTTCTTTTCTTCATCATTTTACTACCACATGTAAGAGTACAAGACACATTAACATTAATATGAGACATTGAGGCTGAAGAGTGGGATTCTAGTGTTTGATACATAAATACTGTGTCCCACTTGCCTTTTTTCAACTTTTCAACTTTTTCAACTTTTTTCAACATTGAAGTGTAATCTAGGTCTATTTTAAGTGTATGGCTTAAGGACTTTTGACAAATGCATACACCTGTGAAACCACCAATCGAGATAAAACTATTTCCACCATTCTGGAAAGTTCCTTCATGCCTCTTTACAGTCATTCCCTCCAGCCTTATCTCTGGTAACCACTGAACTCATTTCTATTAGAAGACACATATTAGATGTGTCTTTTCTGGAATTTCATATAGATAAAATCATATAGTACGTAGTCTTTTATATCTTGAGGGGTTTTTCCTTAGCATAATGTTTTGAGACTCTTCTACGTTGTTACATGTATTAGTAGTTCATTCCTTTTATTGTTGAGGAGTATTCCATTGCATGGATGGATCACAATTTGTTTTATATCTACTTACCTGGTTTTTTTTTTAAAGATTTTATTTATTTATTTGAAAGAGAGAGAGGGCATGTGCACAAGTACAAGCAGGGGGAGAAGCAGGTAGAAGGAGAGGGAGAAGCAGAATCCCCACAGAGCAGGAAGCTGGTTGTGGGACTTGATTCCAGGACCCTGGACCATGACCCAGCCTAAGACAGACACTTAACTGACTGAGCCACCCAGGTGCCCCTATTTACCTGTTGATGGACCTTTAACTTGTTTATGGTCCTTAACTATAATAAGCAAAGCTGTTCTGACATTGTGTGCAAGTCTTTTTGTAACATTTCATTTCTTTTGGGTGTATATCTGGCTTTGCAATTTCAGGGTCACATGATAAGTGTATGTGTAAATTTTTAAATGTTTATGGAGGGGGTCAAACAGTACATGAGAACTCCAATTGCTTTACATCTTTGCTGGCTCTAATACTGTTTTAGCCATGCTAGCAGATATGAAATGGTGACTCATTGTGATTTTTTACTAACTCAGAAAAAACAAACAAACAAACAAACACAAAAAACTGTTAAAAATGCACAGAACAGGGCACTTGGGTGGCTCAGTCAGTCAAGCATCGGATTCTTGATTTCAGCTCACGTCATGATCTTGGGGTTGTGAGATCAAGCCCCCCACTGGGCTCCTTACTCACCATGGTGTCTGCTTAAGATTCTCTCACTCCTGGGCACCTAGGGGGCTTAGTTGCTTAAGCATCTGCTTAGGCTCAGTTCACGCTCTCATGGTCCCGGGATGGAGCTCTGCCCCAGGCTCCCTGCTTAGTGGGAAGCCTACTTCTCCCTCTCCTGGTGCCCTTGCCGCCCCCCACCCCCATCTGTGCTCTCTTGTTCGCTTTGTGATAGCCCAAATGTGGAAATAGCCCAGATGTCCTTCAACAGGCCACTGCTTCAACAAACTGTGGTCCATCCATACCACTGAGCAGTAATTACTCAGCAGTGAAAGGAATGGAAAGATTGATACACACAGCAACTTGGACAGATCTCCAGGGACTTAATAATGTCAAGGGAGAGAAACCAATCCCAAAAGGTGGCATACTGTGTTATTCCATTTACAGAACTTTTTAAAATAACAATTTTTAGGGGCACCTGGATGGCTCAGTGGGTTAAAGCCTCTGCCTTCAGCTCAGGTCATGATCCCAGGATCCTGGGATGGAGCCCCACATCGGGCTTTCTGCTCGGCAGGGAGCCTGCTTCCTCCTCTCTCTCTGCCTGCCTCTCTGCCTACTTGTGATCTGTCTGTCAAATGAATAAATAAAAAATCTTAAAAAAAATAAAATAAAATGACAATTTTTAGAGATGGTGACTAGATTGGCAGTTGCCAGGAGGCAGAGATCGGGAGAGAGGGCACAGCGGAAGAGAGGTTAAGTGTGGGTATAAAATAGCAATGCAGAGGATCCTTGTGGTGATGGAAATATTCTGTGTCTTGACTGTGGATGTGGATATGTGAATACCTACACACATTAATTAAACACACATTATGTACACAAATACACACAAATGAATATAAACAAAGACTGGGAACCGAATCAGATTGGTGGAGTGTATCAATGTCAGTTTTCTGGTTATGGTAGTGTACTATAGTTTGTGTCAGAGAAAACTGGACAAAGGGTACATGGGATCTCTATTATTTATTATGACTACATATAAATCTATAGTTATCACTATGAAATTTAAAAAAAAAAAACAGTGAAAAACCAGAAAATACTAGGAACTTAAGACTTTAAGAACCATGGGGAAATATTGCAAGATTTTTAAGCAGGAGTGACACATGTCTTCATTTAACACCTATTTTCTGTCCAGTGGTAGGATAATATTATCCTGGTTTCAGTTACAACTGTGACATTTTAATTTAAAATAAAATTTAAAAGATCTGTCTTCATTTTTAACCTGATGTGGTTTCCCAGAGTTTCCAGAAAGACAATTTTATGCAAACTCTGATTCCTCCTGCACCAGAAATAATAAGGATTTGTTCTTTCATTCCTTCCTCAAGCATTTATTAAGCATCTGCTAGGCTCTGTGCCAGGCACATAGATTCAGCAATGAGTAAAAGACAGTCCTGCCTTTGAGACACACTGTGTTGTTAGATTCTGGGTGGGGTGGGGGAGGAAAGTGACTCCAATAAGAAAGGGACTTATAGGAAGAAAGAAAGAAAGAAAGAAAGAAAAAAGAAAAGAATTTATTTGACTATCACGTAACCTAAAGCCAGGGAACAAAGGTCCAGAGATGGAGCAGTGACCTCACAATGTCACCAATTTCCCAGGCTCCTGCTGTCTTTTTTTCTCTGCCATCTTTAGCATGGTTCCCCAGCCTCAAGCTTACCGAAGTTTGCAAGGTGGCAATGCAGCTTAGCTTGTATAAGGAGGAAGGAGGGGAGAGCAGCAGAGTACCTGCCAGCTGAATCATCAACACTCCCCAAACCCACCAGCTTCCACCTGCATCTCATTGACCACTCGGTCTTGCAAAGGAGTTGGGAAATCAGCATTCTCTTGTTGGGGCAGGGAGAACATGGGTAATGATTGGTAAATAGCAGTCTCAGCAACTACTGAGAAACAATACAGTGTGACAACTGCTTGTGTATGTAATAGAAATAGGACATAAAGGCTGTCATAGAAATATGCGTAAGGGCTGTCATAGGAATATGACATCAAGGCTGTGTCTAGCCTCGAAGCAATCAGGGAAATCTTCACAGAGGAGGAGACTTTTTGAAGAAATGCCCAGTAGAGGGAACTGTGCTGCATGTTCCAAGGCATAAGAGGGTCTATCCTGTTTAAGAGAGAAAGTGAAGTCTGATGGTTCTGGAGCATAAGGTGTTTTCAGGAGTGTTAAGTGAAGAGGCTAGAAGAGTAGCCTGGGACCAGCACAGGAAAAGATTTGCCATTCAATGCTGTGCTAAGAAGTCTGGACTTGGTCCTATTGTGCCGCAGTTTTTTAAACTTTGGCATGTTTCAGAATCATCCCAGGGGTTCGGTGAAACACGGAACGCTGGGCCTCACCACCAGACCTTGCTGGAGTATGTCTGGGATTGGGCCTGAGAACTTGCATTTACATTTTTAACAATTTGCATTTCTAACAAGTCCCTGCTGATCAGAGGACCTCTTTTGGAGAACCATAGGTATAAAGAATAGGAAATGGATAGTTTCCAAGTAGGGGAATAATGTGATCACGTGTTTTTTGAATGATCATCCACGAAATTAACCTAGAATGAGTAATTTCCTGCGGACTGTAAATCTCCCAGACAGCAGCTCCCTAGGAGCACAGCCCTATAAGGTAGGCTGCTGCTCCTAGGGGCCTCGCCTTGCTCAGCACAGATGCTGAGGTGTTGAGGGGATCTGGGTTCCAGGCCTTTCTCTGGGACCAACTGGTTGTATGAACTGGGGCAACTATGTTAACCAATTTGAATGTCAATTAGGACATCTATAACAACAATGACTACCATTTATTATAGTTACACAATCATCTTGTTTAATATAACTGTCCTGAAAGATAGGTATTATTGTTCCATTTTACAGGTAAGAAAATTAAGGCTCAGATTACAACTTGCTCACCATTCCAAGACTATTACAGGATGGGGTTAGGACTCAAAACCAGAATTTTTTTCCTTTAACTCACAAGCTTACATTCCTTTTCTCTTTCCTTTTTTTTTTTTTTTTTTTTTTTAAAAAAAAGCTTATGCTCCTTAACTACATTGCCATGATTTCTGAAACTGAGTTTACAAATGTATTCTTAGGAATTTATGAGTTTTGTAGGAGAATTTTTTAAATTTTGTAATCTTGATGTTAACCTTTAAAAAACTGATATAAGCAAATACCAGGCTATCTGGATGACCCTTTTAGCTGATTGAATCCTTGCATTTGCGTTTATGCTTACACTGGAATTAGAGGCAAGTAGAACAATTTCAATGATCCCAGGCCAAAGAGCCAGAACATCACCAGTCTTTATTAATGAATGGTGCACCTATGCAAAGTAAAGAGCAAATGACCTCAAGATCAGCTGTACAAATGAAGTGTTCACAGAGGTTTGAATGGAAAAAAGAGAAGTCATCAAGTGGTCCATGGTAGTAATAAAATGAAAACACATGAGCCCATATCAGTCAGTTTCACATTCAGATAATTAACAGCTATTTAATTTCATAAAGCAGCACCATCTGTCATATTAGGTCAATGCTGTTAATGTCAACATTGGTAATTTTGTGGCATTGCTTTATTTACCTTGTTAATGTGTTTGTGTTCGCTAGCTGCTTAAGACCGAGCTACAAGCTTCTAAGGAGCTTATACATATACAAGTGACATGAGAACAAGGATAATGTACATCAACTCTGGGAGTCCAGAATTTTCATTCTTTATTAGGTATCTGCAAATTACTTAACGTTAAGCCAGGGCTCTGGGTTACAGTGAACGGAAATGGTCTCTGGTAATATAAGCAGAAATGGAGTTTAGTGAATAGGGATTGGGTGGCTGAAAAACAAGTGGGAAGACTAGACAACCAGACCCAGAAAGTGGTCAGAGCTGGAGAGGATGGTCAGGGCTTCCACGGAAGCAGCTCTGACTCTCCCAGCACCAGATTCCCCACTTTGGCCCAGGCATTGCCATTCCAAGACCCTTGACACTGCCACCGCCAAGATCCTGGGCAGGAACATCTGGTTGGCTAAGCCTAGACCATTTGCCCACCTCCTGGCTGCCAGGGAGGGACCATGGGGCACTTTTCAGCTTCTGTAAACCTAGCCAATGAAGAATTTCTCCCAAATAGGAAGGACCTCTAGATGCTGGGGAACCAAAGCCTCATTGATATCCACAATTCACTTACTTATAAAACAGAGAAAATGGGACCGGCTGCAGGGATGTCAGCATTAACTAAGACAACCCCATGAGCATCACCTGTAGAGCCCCGCCCACATGTTTGCAGTCATTGCTGAGCACTGTCTGACAAGTCCCACAGTGATGAAGAGCAGCTTCAAAAGGCCTAGATTCTACCTCTGGTTTTTCCATTTCATGGCTCTCACAGTAGTGGGCAGATCAAGAGAGAACCATGCAAGGTAATTTAATGGGCTTGAGAAACCCTTGAAAAGATGGTTTTTTGTTTCTTTGTTTTGTTTTGTTTTTCATTTAAACCAGCTTCTTCTAATGTTCTAAAAACCAGCTAATAAAAGGCCTCTGGCTCAGTTTCTGGAGTTGAGATTCAGAAAACAGAGTATTTATCACTGCAGCATTTTAAAGTTCCCATCCTCCTGAGCTAATCTAGCAAGTGGTCTTGCTTGGAGCATGAGGGATGGGAAGTGTGTGGCTGGGTCTCTTACGGTGCTGGCTAAAAATGCTTCCCCTCAGATCGGAGTGGGCTTCACATGTGGCTGCAATTAACTGTGAAGAAAACCTGCTGTGAGAGGAAACATTGTGCATTCTGTGCTCCATGTTGTGAAACTGTTACCCTTTCTTATTTTGGTTGCAAATCCTCCACTTTGAAAGTGTTTCATTTTGGGAGTTGCACAGGAAGTTGTTGATTGTGTGTTACTTTCTTTGCAAGAATTTCTACAAGAGGAAATAGGTTTGCTTTTCTCCCTCCTTCTCCAGTTACATGAAGATGTTGGGGGAAAAAAAATATGTTTTGGTTACTGCATGGCCTGCCCACCCCTCACCTCTCTGACCTCATCTTCTATCACTCTTCCCCATTCCCACCTACTCCAGCCACACTGGCCTCATGGCTGCTTTTAGAACATACCAGGTACTGTTCTGCCTTTGGGCCTTTGCATTTGATTTGCCCTTCCCTGGAACACACTCTGTGCCGTATAGGCACAAGACATATAGACACAAAATTGGTGTAAGCAAATATTGGGTTATCTGGATAACCCCTCTGGCTGATTGAGCCCCTGCATCTTCATTTTTGTTTGCATAAACTCTCAACTTCCTTCAGGTTTCTGCTCAAGTGTTTCTTATTATAGAAGTATTCCTGCCTCTAGTAACTTCAGTGCCTGACTTCCCTCGTATTTTTCTCATTTACCCCACCCTGTTGTTCTTTAGGGCCAGTATACAGTATACAGTATACTTCTTTAAAGATTTTTATTATTATTTTTATTTTTTTTATTGACAGAGAGAAATCACAAGTAGATGGAGAGGCAGGCAGAGAGAGAGAGAGAGAGGGAAGCAGGCTCCCTGCTGAGCAGAGAGCCCGATGCGGGACTCGATCCCAGGACCCCGAGATCATGACCTGAGCTGAAGGCAGCGGCTTAACCTACTGAGCCACCCAGGCGCCCCTATACTTCTTTATTTTATATCATCTTCTCCTGCTAGAATGGCATCTTCATGGGGTAGACACTACTGACTAACCACGAGGGCTCAGCACACATTAGACACTCAATAAATTATGTATTGAATGAGTGAATGCATGTAATAGTCACAGTTATCATTTCATAGGTTATAGAATTACATTATCTCTAAAGAGGGGTAAAATTATGCTGATGCAGTTAATGCATTGAGGGTCAAGCGTAATGAGGGTCCCATACCTGTATAAGAAGGTGTGGGGATCAGAAGCCTTGGGTAAAGGGAACTGCAACATTTAAACCCTTAATCTTGACCCTTCCTTTGCAGTCCTGACTTATCACCAACTGTCTTTTCAACATTTCCTTTAGGACGTGTCATAGGCAACTCATACTGCATATGGCCAAAATGGGTCTTTTGATATATCCTGCCTCTAGTATAAATCTGCTTCTCTCCCAACTTCCCATTTCAGCTAATGACTACCTCTACCTTTGCTCAGTCCAAAAGCCAACAAGTCATTCTAGGGGCCTCATTTTCTTTCAAAGCCCATGTGCAATCCACCAGAAAATTTTCCAACTCTATTATAACAGAAATGGCCAGTTGGACACTAAGAATCTGAGTTTTCTTCCCATAGAGTAGAATCGTTGCCCGGAAGTGGCTGCCCACATGGAGACTTCATTTCTAAGCTCTGCGACTTTCAGGTGAGGTCATGTGACTGGTTCTCACCTATGGGATTAAGGGTAAGTGATCTATGCTTAGGCCCAGGAAGAAACGTGTGTGTCCTCTCCATGCTCTCTTTCTCCATCTGCTGGATGAAGAAGATCCTGCAAAGGATTCTGAGGTCCTGGGGCTGGCAGAGCCACAGACAGAGGGATCCTGGATTCCTGAGTCACCACTTGCAGGACATGCCCCTGGCTCTTCTAGAATACCTGTTTGGACTTTATGTGAAACGTCACCAAGCTTTTGGGTCAATTCTTGCAATAGCTGGCATTGCCTTGACTGATACATATATCACCAAAACACACCTCAAATTTTTTCTCCTGGTTTCCCTAATCTCTTGTTTTGTTTTGACCCGCCATCCTCTAGCATCTGAAAGACTGTGAAAGTCTCCTACCTGATCTCCTTGCCTCTGTCTCCCTGCCAGCTACAGATCAGGTATTTGCAACCTGCAGATTCGTATGCTGAAGCCTAATCCCCAAAAAGTCATTAGAGGGGATTTTTTTTTTTAAGAGCTGCTTGATAATTAGCAGATGT
The DNA here is from genome assembly GCF_030435805.1 of Mustela lutreola. Lineage (NCBI taxonomy): Eukaryota > Metazoa > Chordata > Mammalia > Carnivora > Mustelidae > Mustela > Mustela lutreola. Next base: position 53,634,525 of record NC_081291.1, on the reverse strand, counting down.
GCACCCAGCCTGTCACCCAAGGGCATCAGTGGCAAAATTCTAGTCCCCCTCTCCCCACCCCCACAAATTCAGGCTAAAGCTGTAATGTCAAGAAAGAAAAATAGAGAGTCCTTGGATTCTTAGAGTTGACTGCAACACAGACTGGGAGGAAGCACCCTTGAAACCCGGAAAGCACGGCAGTAAAGCTAAGAAGAGAAATATTAGCAGAGGTGACATCAAAAGAAGTTTGACATATGTTAATGGTGTAAGTCTTAGGTGGGGCGCGGGGTGGTGGTGGGGTGGAATGCCATCTCTGCTACTTGACATTGCCCAGGAAGACCCATATCGGGACATGCATTATATGGTACTTCCCTGAAAACCCTAAATAAATTTAGTATATTACAATACATGGTTCCAAGGGATTGTCCCATGTGATGGTGTTAGGAAGTGGGACCTTTGGAAGGTGATCAGGTCTCGAGGAAGGAACACTCTTGAATGGATTTAGTGCCCTTATACAAGACCCCAGAGAGCCCCTCTGCTCCTTCCACCATCTAAGAACACAGCAAAGAGATGCTCACTTAAGAAACAGAAAGCTGGCTTTCACCAGACAGCAAATACATACAGGACACCTTGCTCTTGGACTTCTAGTTTTCAGAGCTGAGAGAAATAAATGTTTGCTGTTTAAGCTCCCCCATGCATGGCATTTTTCTATTCCCCACACAGTCATTAGAGGGGATTTTTATTTATTTTTTTAAAAGATTTTATTTATTTGACAGAGAGAGACCGCAAGTGGGCAGAGAGGCAGACAAAGGGAGGGGGAAGCAGGCTTCCTGCTGAGCAGAGAGCCCTATGCAGAGCTGGATCCCAGGATCCTGAGACCATGACTTGAGCCCAAGGCAGAGGTTTAACCCACTGAACCACCCAGGTGCCCCATTAGAGAAGTCTTTTAAGAACTCAAACCTGTGTTACCCTTTCTCTAAACCCCCTCAAATGGCTTCATTTTACATGCAGAATAAAGTCTGAACTCCTCCCTATAGCCCGCCTACTTCCCCAACTGTATCTCAAACATCTCTCTCCCTCACTGATTACATATGGTACAGCCACTCTGGCCCTCACATGGTTCTTCAAACATGGCACACCTGCTCCTGTTCCAGAGCCTTTGCACTTGCTGTTTCTCCTGCCTGGAAATCCTCCCACCAGACTGTGGCATGACTGGTTCTTTGTTACATTCAGTTCTCAACTCAAATGTTACCTCCTCACCGAAGCCCTCCCTGATCACGCTGTCAGACTGAGGCCATTCTGCTGCCACCACCTGTCATTTTCTATTCCCTGTCCCTGTTGTATTTTTTCATTGCTCTTACTACTATTTTTAACTCTTTTAAAGTAACTTATGTGACTTAAAATTATGTTTCCCAGCTGTCTCTCTTCCCACCTCCTCTCCAACACCTCCCCATTAGAGTATAAGCTCCTTCAGGGCCGGACCTTTGTCTGTTTTATTGATAGCCACAGCTTTAACTTCTAGAGTGGCAATTGGCAAACAGAGGGTGCTCTAGACAAAAGGAAGCGGGGGAGGGAAGGAGGATGGGAAGTGAGAAGGAAGGAAGAAGAGAGGAAGAATTGCCCTAATTAGATCAAGGCCCCTCACAGGGCAAACCCAGGGTCCACACCAAGTTCCTGGAGGTGGGGGAGGAGTGGGTTGGGGAGACACAGATGGAAGGCAACTGAGCAGCCCTCTGGCTTCTGAAGCAACCTCGAGGATATAGAAATGACATTACCTACCACCCTGAGGCATCAGCTTACTCTTCTTTGCAAAGCTCCCACTCTGGAAGGAAAAAAAAACCAAACCACCCTTACCCTTCTCTTTTTCCTTCTGTGCAGAAACCTCATCTATTTTGGACCCAAACCTATTTTCCCTGCTGCCAATAAGCACTGGAAAGTTTATGGGGCCTTCTTATATATGTAATTCAGAAGCATGTTAAACTGTAAACACAGTATAATGAAGATGTGGTTGCTCAAGATGAGTATTTATTTATTTACATATATCAAATTCTTTCAAAAATAGGTTCATACATTGTGGTGCCCTAAATACAAACACAATCTGCTTATTGGGGATGCCAGCATTATATACAGTAGGAGTGCATTAGACTTTGAACTGGAGCCACTTTTATTGAATATGCAACTGTTCTAATGTGCACAAAAATATTTTTTAAAAATACACAAGCTAATATGGATTCATCAGCCTAAGTAGGGTTGACTTGGATTTTAAAGATGTCTTAAGTAATCAACTGTAGGGTCAAACAGAGGAATGATGAAGTGGAAAAAACAGCCATTAAATGATTTTACGATCTTTTTAAGTACTTAAAGCTTAAAAAAAAAAACAAAACCCTGAATCTTTTTTTTCCCCCCAGTTAGGGCTTTTTCTTTTTTTCCAGTTTTAATATGATATAATTGACACAGAACACTGGATACCATAATGTCTTGACTTACACATATTGTGAAATGATCACCAGGATGTTTAGGTAGCATCCATCATCTCATATAGATATGAAAAAAGAAAGAGAGAAAAAAGATTTTTTTCCTTGTGATGAGAATCCTTAGGATTTACTCTCTTAACTTTCAAATATATACCAGACATCAGTGTTAACGATTTCATCATATTGTACATTAATCGTGTAACTGGAAGTTTTTACTTTTTGACCACCTTTCTCCTATTATTCCAAACCCTGGCTCTGGCAGTCAAAAATCTGGTCTATGATTTTTCTATGAGTTTGGTTTGTTCATTCATTCGTTTGTTCCTTCCTTCCTTTTAGAGTCCGCATATCCACACATAAGTAGATCATACAAAATTTGTCTTTCCCTGTCTGTCAGTACTTGTCTCTTTGTCTGTCAGTACTTGTTTTACCAGCCCTTTCTAAGCAGGAATCATCACTAATGCATAGGAGAGAAGATAGAAGGGTGGGCAGTGTCCAAGTACGTGTTCTGTGTCATAAAGCTGGAAAATGGTGGGACTGGGGTTTGAACTCTAGTCTGGCGGATGCTGACATCTCAGTAATTCCCATGTGCCAAGAGTTTCTCTATCATCCGACAAATTAGGTCAAAAATGATGTTATGGCGCCTGGGTGGCTCAGTGGGTTAGGGCCTCTGCCTTCGGCTCAGGTAATGATCCCAGGGTCCTGGGATCGAGCCCGCATTGGGCCCTCTGTTCAGCGGGGAGCCTGTTTCCCCCTCTCTCCCTGTCTGCCTCTCTGCCTACTTGTGATCTCTCTTTGTCAAATAATAAATTTTTAAAAAATCTTTTAAAAAAATGATGTTAGAACCTCAGTATATTGCAGTTCCATATGGTAGCCCACAGGGGATGGACCACCAAAAGGAGACATTTCCCTTAAGAGTTGAAGTGTTGATCTGTAAGAGTAGATTTAATGGTTTACTTAGAGATTCTCAACAGGGTCTTTTCTGGGTAAAAAAATGATATGATTGAAAGGTTGAATCAGGATCAGGACAGCTGGTTTGAATCCTGGCTCTGCACTACTAAGGCAAAAGTTTTACCCTCTCTAGCCCCCATTGTTTCATCCACAGAATGGGGTTGATAATGTCTTCTTCATAGGATTAAGCTGCATTAAATGGGAAGGCTCAGTAGAATGCCTTGTACATAGTTGGCACCTAGGAATGTTGATCTTCTTCCTTCCTTGTTTACTTTCTTCTTGCCTATATATAGCACATGCTTGTAAGAGCTGAATGCAAAGCAAGAAACTGGAGCCAAGAGAGATGTGGCAATCTTGGTTTGAAGAATTTCTCTCCTAGGTGGTATTGTCCTCTGAGTGATTCTATACTCAGAGGAAAAGTGCATACTTATTTCTGGTAAGTTCCCTGGCTCAAACCATTCTCTGTCTGAAAGCTAGTTACCTGTGGTCAAATTCTCGATGACTTTGAATCCAGCATCTGCAACATTCTTTTCTCTGGAAGATGGGTCCTGTTATCTCCTGCCACAGCCCACTGGTTTGTCTTTAAGAAAGATGGCAAGCATCTACTGCCAAGATGAGTTGTTCTTATGGCATTTGAAGGAAAATTCCTTGTGTGAGGATAAATCCAATCCTTGGATCAGTTAGACAGGTATCACTCAGAGATCTGAGGTCTCAGTAATTGTTTTGGCCATAATTCTGGTCTTGCTTAAGATCATTCATTCAGAACCATTCTAGGAAAAGAGCTGACATTCAGAAAATGGTACTTCTCCAAACCTTGGAATATCACCTTCAATGAATTCCACAAACAATTTGAGACTTGGGTTACTGCTACTCAAAATGGTCCTATCACTGGACTCTATCCAGCTGGGTGAAGGGTAAAATTCCTTTTGGGTCATCATGGAGGTTGAGGCTCATTTGTGGGCTCTGAAACAGTTTGCAAGGAAAGAAAGACAGGGAATTAACCGTGTGCTTACCTTGTGCCTGGCACTGTTAGATGCTTTCATACACATCTTGCTAGAAATTCTGCAAATATGTTAACCACTCATAGCCCTATTAATTTACCACATTCCAAAATGTGAGCAGTAGAGGACTTACTTAGCAAGCCAGATCTGGGTTTGAGTTCTGACCACCTGCAACAGAATGATAGCTCAGTGAGAGCAAGGTTTGCTGCTGTGTCCCCAGTGGCTACAAAAGTCCCTTTTACATAGTAGGATCTCAATCCTTATTTGCAAAGTTGGGCTGCTTAGCTCCTTTAAAGCTTCTTTTTCCTCAACAATAAAAGTAGGAAAAATAAAACCTACATAATGGGATTCTTAAAATTACACTTTTTATTTTGAGAGAATTATAGACGCACATGCAGTTATAAGAAGTAATCCAGAGAGATCCTACATATCCGTTCCCCAAGTGGTTACATCTTGCAAAAACTACAATATAATATCACAACCAGAATATTGACATTGGGGAAAAAAAAAGAAAAAAAAAGAATATTGACATTGGTCAATCCATTGATCTTGTAGGATTTCCCTTCTAGGATTTTTATGTGGATGAAACATAATTATATGGGCATAATGTGTAGCACAGTATATGTGTATAGTAAGCTTTTAATAAATGGTGGCTAATATCCTGCTAGGGATAATACGGTGTAGACCGTGGTTCTCAAAGGGTAATGTGCATATGAATCGTCTGGGGAGCTTGTTGAAATGCACATTCTAATTCAGTAGGTCTGGGTGGGGCCTAAGAGTCTGCATTACTATCAAGGTCCCCCCCCCATATCTGATGTGGAGTGACAGGCTAAATATGCAGACTCCAGAATTAGACTGCAAGGTTCAATTCTAGTTGCACCGTTATTATTTTGACCCTGGGCAAGTTACTTAACATTTCTGTGCTTCAGTTTCTTCATTCGCTTAAATAATGGGAATATTTACAGTTCCTACCTCATAGGGCTGGGCTGTTGTGAGTCTTAAACCAGATATTTGTTTTAAAGCACTTAGAACAGGGGCACCTGGGTGGCTCAGTAGGTTGGGCCTCTGCCTTTGGCTCGGGTCATGATCTCAGGGTCCTCGGCAGAGAGCCTGCTTCCCTCTCTCTCTCTGCCTGCCTCTCTGCCTACTTGTGATCTCTGTCTGTCAAATAAATAAATAAAATCTTAAAAAAAAAAATAAAGCACTTAGAACTGTGTCCAGACCATAGCAAGTGCTTGTTAAATGTTAGGTATCATTATTACTTTCATTAATTTCTCATTCTGTATTCTTGCACTGAAATAAGATCATTTGAGTTTTTCCACTGGTTACTTTGGTCTCTGGAAAAGTAGAAATTCACCTGTTCCCACTTGATGAGAAAAGAGAAGTTATAGCTAGAAGGAATTTTTGGAGCTCCTCTAATCGGAAATGCCAAACATCAATACACTAGCTCCTATTCCCTGCCCAGAGCAGACATTACTAATCCATCATGACACTTCTGTTTTCATTGAACCTCAGTTGTGGCTTAGAGTCCTTATTAAGAGAGGACTCCAGACAGGGCTGGTGCTCAAGATGACACCTCTTTGCCAAATCTGATCTGATCTAAGTTCTTCACAGGTGTGGAGACTTAGACCCATAGGGGTAAAATGACTTTCATGGGCCCACATCATCACATAGAGAACACACATCTTCTGAATGAGAACCCATATCTTCTGTTCCCTCAGCGCTCTTTGTGAAAACAATTTTGCGTGAAGAGGAGAACAGGAGAAATTCCTGTGAGCACATTATAAGCAAAGGGCCATGGGGTAGAAAAGGACATTTCTTCCTCAGCAGGTTAATGTACTGAGAGAATAATGAGTCTCTACATACTATGAGCACTTCATATTGGCAGCCATCTTGGTGTTTCCCCAATTTCCCTCTTGGAAGTATGACATGAGAGTACATATTGGAAAATAAACTACTTATTTGGAAGTTGGTGGTGGGAAAAAAACCAGCAGCCCTGTTTTTACAATACTGAGTCATTGCAGAGGCTTAAATTGTAAGGAGCAAATGGAAAAGCAAAGGACTTACTCTCACTTGATTGAACAACTGAGGGCCTTTCAACATGTTGCATTGGTCAGAGTCTTGCTGCAGGCGGCTGTTATATATCCCATAGTTTCCACTCTCCCTTGCCCTATCCTTTCTCCTCCTGGACTGTGCCTGATGTCACGGGCCCTCATAGACCCTCATGGACACCCCACTTCAAGGTAGATCAGACTGATGCCCTTTCTATGGACAAGCAGGAAGAGAAGAATCACATTGTCTCCATGAACAATGTGAACTATGACGATACAAAGGGAGTCCATTACCAGGGGAGCAAAAGCCAAGAGGAGCAGTAGTGACCAGGGAGCTCCTTGGTGGAGGGGTAAGGAATTAAGCTAGGGAGGGGCCCAGAGAAACGGAGAGGAGGACTGGCCAATAATACTGTGGACTGTGCAGGAGTAAGGGTAATAGTCCACAGAGTCTCTTTTGGTCCTTCATACTTTCTTTTCCTTTTAATTTTTTAACATTTTAATATAAAAATTTCAAACACAGGCAAGAGCAGGCAGAACAGTATAACAAACCCCCTGTAACCACCACTTGGTTTCAACCATGATCAATTCAGGGCAAATTTTGTTTTTTCTCAACCTCTGCTCACCTACCTCCTGGATTTTCTTTCTTTCTTTTAAAAAAAAAAAATTCTGGGGGCACCTGGGTGGCTCAGTTGGTTAAACGTTTGACTGTGGATTTTGGCTCAGGTCATGATCTCAGGGGCCTGAGATAGAGCCCTGCCTTGGGCTCTGCACTCACTGGGGAGTCTGTGTGAGGATTCTTTCCCTCTGCATGCCCCCACTCCTTCCCTTTCTCTCTAAAATAAATAAATAAATATTTTAAAAATATTTCTGGGGTGCCCAGCTGGTTCAGTTGGTAGAGCATGCAACTCTTGATCTCAGGGTCCTGAATTCAAGCCCCACATTGGGTCTAGAGTTTACTTAAAAAAAAAAAAAAAATTTCTGGTACATTTATAAAATCCTTGGTTTGAAGCACATTTTCATTAATGGTCCCTGTACAACCTTTGTTTTTTCAGTTAGCTACTTCAGCAAGTTTTTTTTGTTTTGTTTTTAGAAAGTTGCCCAATGTATTTTTCCTAAAGCGCCCTTCCCCCCTTTAAAAAATTATGGTAAAATACACATAGCACAACATTTACTATTTTAACCATTTTTAAGTGTGTGGTTTAGGCATTCATACTGTTGTGCCACCATCATTTAAGTGGTTATTGTTAATAGTGAACCTGTGAATCCACCATCCAAAAGTGTGGAGCTTGACGATAACCTCCATCTAACCAGTGACCGCTCCCACCCATCCAATGCAGTCCCCTCCCTAGGTAATTACCACTCTGAATCCTCTGGTCATCATCCCCTTATTATTTTGTATTAGTGTTACTGTAGGTGTATGTTCTCCTACAATTCTTTTTCATTTTATTTGTAACATTACAAATAGGATATTATGCTGTATGTAATCCTGTGGGACTTAACTTCTTTCACCTAATATTGTCAACCCTCATCCCTTTTGGGGTACCTGGGTGACACAGTAGGTTGAGCCACAGACTTGGCTCAGGTGCTGATCTCAGGATTGTGAAATCAGCTCAGCATGAAGTCAGCTTGAGATTCTTTTTCCCTCTCTCTTTGCGCCTCCCACTTGTGCATGCGCACACACTCTCTCTCTTTCTAACATAAATAAGTCTTTAAAAAAAAAAAGATTCATCCCTATTGTTATGTGTTAGCATACGTTGTTTGTTTAGGCTGCTAATATCCCATTGTGTGAATAGTCTATGTATCTGACATGTTCCAGTTCTGGTCCACCTACATCTTGAAGGCACACCCCCTTTTTCTTAGGATAACTTGAGTGTGTCTTTCTTCTGCACAACTAAAACAGCCAGGCTCAAACAACCATGCTTCGATGTTGCTAGAGCAAAGTCACACTAATGCTGACGTAAGGGAAGCAGTGAGATTAATTCTTGGAAAGGTCGAAGACTGGTCACATCCATGAGAAAAGGCCTTCTGTCCCCATGATTTATCTGCAGAGTAAGGTTTGCACTGAGCAGTGATGGAAATTAAAGAGGCAGCTTTAGGACATTCACACTGACCCCAAATGGAAATCATTTAGCAGCATACAAATGGCAGAATTGTCATAAAAATCAAATGAGATAATGATGTGGGAACACTTTGTAAACCCCAAAGCCATTGTATAAATGTGTAGTTGTATTATTATTGCTATCATTATTCATCTGCATTATCTGGGCAAATTATATTCCCATCCCCCCCATGTTAAAGTGGGTGTCTGTTTATAACGTGCCACAGCAGGACTGGATTTAAGGTAGGAAGAGTGAAGGAGGAAGATGTGAGTATTCATTCAATATTCTGCGTAATCCTTGGTCCCTGCAATGGATCTTCAAGGTAAGAATTATCTGTTTTACAGATGAGAAACCTGAGCTTGATGACATACCCCAAATCCTATAACAAACACAAACAGAGTTTGGATTCAAATCCAGGTCTGTCCAAATCCCAAGCCCTTTTTCTGTCTTGCCACACTTCCTGAAATCTGCCCATGCAGTCCTCATTCTTTCCTCATGCCCTGCCCTAACTTGGCAGGATGAAAACCTCCTCTTTATGATCTTTTCAGGGTGGTTTTTTTCCCCTCCTTGTCTAAAACTAGTGATGAAGTAACATGGAGTCTAAGTAAAAATATCTTTGGGAAGACTGGGAGTCTTCCCAGATTTAATCTGTGAATTTTAATCTGGGGACCAAGAGACCAGGGACGGCTATGCTAGGGTTGACTTGTCACTTGGGTTCCCATTTACAGTCGTCCTGTGTGGCCTGGAGGAGAGTATATTTCACCAGGGGCCCTAAGACCCATGTTCTGGTACAGGCAACACCTCTACCTGCTTTAGGGAGAACATCTACTCTGGCTGTAAAATGGAACTATTAATACCTGTCCTGCTACCCAGGGGTGGGGGGCTAAGATCAAATGAAGTAATATGTTGTGATCTGATATGATCAGATTAGGTCACAGATGCCATAAGAGTTTAAAAATGGCAAAGCACCCCCTCTTCTACACCGCCCCCCGCCCCCGCCCCAGCATTAATGTAAGCTGGTATTTCTTTTTATTGCCTCTCAGCAGAGCCTTCTCCCAGGGAAAGCCCTATAGTAGCAGGAGCTCCTAATAACGACCCAGGTTTGAGAACAGCCAGAAGGCGAGCAACCCGAAGCCATTTAAAGCAAACCAGAGGAAGTCCAGTCTCTGACTATTTATTTTATGAAGTTAGCGGCTGGATATGTTAAGCAAATGTTTTCTTAATTGTGGCAGTACGAGAAAACAATGGGGCAAGGGCTGCCGGAGACCGGAGTATCAGGCCTCCACCCCCTCTAACCCCCCTCCCCCCAAATCTCTAGAGAATGACAGGAAAAAATTAAAGACAGGGCTTTTCTTTTCGTGGTCACATGTCTACGCTGCTGCAGCAATGAGAACCTGCACCAATTAGAAATGTTTCACCTCCTCCCCTCTGCCCCTCCCCGGGCACATTTCAGAGCAGCCTGGGTTGTGGACTCCTGGAGTTTGCCAAACACAGCAAACACTGCTGTGTGAGCGGCTGGAAGGGGCTCTTTCCACTCCCACCTCCCTCCCTCCCTCCTCCGCTCCCTCCCTTCCACACTGTTTTCATTTACTAGGACTTCCTCCTCCGGGCGAGGGAGGGGGAGGAAAGACGCTGCTGGGCGCCTGGGGCGTGAGTGCGTGTGTGTGTGTGTGTGAGAGAGACAGAGAGAGAGAGAGAGAGAGAGAGAGAGAGAGAGAGAGAAAGTGAGTGGTGGAGGTAAAATGCTGTAATGGGAGGAAACCGAGCCGCTTCTGAGTGCCCGGGACTGCAGCGGCCGTTCTGATCGAAGTGGCACCTGAGCACACACTTCCCCGAGCAAGTGCGACCTGTACTTGCAGGTACGTGTGGCCGCCGGCCTGTCTGGGCAGTCTGGCTTGGGTGTGTGGTTAACGATAGAGTGAGGCAGCGGTCCAGGTCGGAGTCCCGGGGAGCTGGGAGTCCGGGGTGTGCGGGAGGCACCCGTGTGCGCTGAGGTCCCGCGGTGAGCCGGGTGGGAGCGCCGGTCCCCGGAGGGGTTGGACGCCCTGGCAGCGGCTGCTTCTCGAAAAGAGGACGGGTGCGGGTGTGAAGCCGAGGGCAGCCGTGGTGCTGCAGGTCATGCTCAGAGGCTCTGGCACTTGCCGGCCGCGCGTGGCGGGGCAGGGGCGGCAGGTCCAGTGGGTGTGGAGTACGGCTCAGCCGTGGACGTTGGTGTCACGTGTACTCTGTCCATTGGTGCGTGGGCCCACTGTGTGCGTGTGGGGAACGTGCCTGGCCCACAGCAGCAGGCACCTGGGCGCGCACAACAGCTTCGTTTGTGCGTGTACACTCACACTGAAGGTGTTCCACCGGCTGGGCCTTGAGGGGCATAGATGTGTGTGAGATGCCGGGTCCTTGCACCCTCGGGACCTGGCGCCTCCTCCCTGGGGCTCAGCGCGGCTCCGGGCCCGCCGCGGCGGTTCCCCGCCCGAGCGCGTCCTCACCCGCCGGGTAGGTGAGAGCCGCCGCCGGGCGTGCGGCGGGCGGGGGAGGGGAAACGCGCCTCTCCTCGTTGCACGAGGCCCCGCCCCCGCCTCCCTGCCCGCTCACCTGGCCTCGGCCGCCCACCTGCTCGGTGGGAGGGGCGTGTCCGGGGGCGTGGTCTGGCGGGCCAGGCGGAGCCCGGCAGTGCCCGGCTGAGGGCGGGCGGTGCCTCATTCCAGGGATTCCTCGCGCTTCCGCGCTCGCGTCCGCCGGCTCCCGGCTCGGCGCGCGCCGCCCGCGTGTGCGTGTGGGTGTGCGGAGGGGGAGTCGGTGCGGGAGCGCGGGCGCGAGCGCGCCTGTGCGTCGGCGCGCCCTCGGAGTGCGCCCCGCGCGCCCGGCGGTCACGCCTCCACCCCGCCGCTGCCCCCCACGGGGCCCGGCCGGCTCAAGGCGGGCGAGCCCAGAGCCGCCCGGCGGTGAGTGCAGGAGGACCCGGCCCGCGAGGGCTGGCCTGCGGGGGAACTCCGGGTGGGCTGACTTGGGCAGGACTGAGGACGTCCTCCTAGAGGGAGGTGGCGGCTGGTTTTCGCGGGGCAATTCGAGGCTCCGGGTTGGAGCCGAAGCTCAGGGACTCTTAGAGGGAGGTCCGGCTCCTGGGGGATCCCGCGAGCAAGGCGTCCTGGGAGTGCGAGGCGCGGCGCTGGGAAGGGGCTCGGCGCGCCCTGTAGACGCTTGGTCCTGACCGGAGGCAAAGGAGGGCTGGGTGCAGGACTGAGGGAAGGGGCTGAGGATGGGCTGCTGGGACGGGTCTCTCTTTTCTCTTCCTATACTCCCTGACCCTCTCCAAAATAGAACGGCACACTCTTCCAGCACCGAGTGCAGGCCTCAACGAAACGCAAACGTCTTTTCCTTTTTTTTTTTTTTTTTTTTGTTTTGCTTAAAGTCTCCTTTGATTCCTGACACTGAGGCATTGAAATGTCTTAGGTTAGGATGACAGTACTTGCTGGGGCTATTAACTTAGTTTCTTTGCTCTTTACTGGCATATAGTCATCTATTTAATGTTGGAGATTTAAAAAATCGGTTTCACTTTGATCATTGGTGCTGTATGTTTGCTGGTTGTATTTCCTTCTTTGTGGTTAATAAGAACCAGCAGCCCCGGGGCCACTTCTAGCTTTTATCGCAGCTAGTTGCTCCCTCTGTTTGAAAGGTACTATCTTCCAATTTGTAGATTTTGCTAATCTTTTTCTAAATCCAAGAATAAAGGCAAAGGCTTGCATTTGTTTCCTCTGAACTTTCAAAGACAAAACCAAGAAACGATACTTTTCTATTAGTATTTGAAGGTCCGTTTGGCATACCATTTTAGCATACCAAACTTTAACTCTTTCCTCTAGTCCACTAACTTGCAATGTTCATTGTTTCCTCCTTGCCGCGCATGACTGTGAGGAGTAGCGTGGGTAGTTGAAAGAGAGCTTAGGGGTACAGCCTTATGGGGTACGATTTGAACTTGGAACAAGTTGTTTATCGTCTCTAAATCTCAATGCTTTAATTTTAAATAATGCATTTAGAAATACTTTCCTTTAGAAGTTTGTTGTCTTATACTCAAGACACAATTTTGTGTTGGTTGATTGGTTGATTGTTTTTCTTCTGTGTGTTTCCTGTTGCATCTGGCTGAAAATCATCTCCCTCATGGTAGAAATGATGTAAACCCCTCAAATAGTTATTTGATTTTCGTGCACGTTTAATCCCAGGCTGATTTCCCCTGCCACTGTTTTTGTCACAGTTTGGGGCAGCTTGCTTTTGCTTTCCATTTGGAAGCTAATGCAAACTAATTTTTATGTTGACCAAACACAATACAATTAAGAAGATAATTCTGCTATAAATAACCATGGACTACATTCCAAAACTGTGAATGTTGTAGTAAAAACAGCTCTGGCTTATTTCTGGAGATTTGATTTTAACTCCAATCTCTGTCACCTATTAAGTTTGTGACCAGAAGAAGTTACTTCTACTTACCCTTTGTATTTGATTTTCTTTCTGTGAGAGGGTAATAGTATTTGTTCCCAACATATCACAGAAGTTCAGGAATTGGAGGGAATAATGTGCTTTGAAAGTAGTTTGTATTATGTTATTATAGAAGCCTTTAAAGATTTGAGAGAGCTTCTTAATGATAGTTGTTGCCTCTTCCCCCAACTGATTTAGTACTATGAGTTTACCTGAAGAGTTTAACCGTTCTTACAGACATAATCATTATGAAACCAAAACTTTCACTTTCAGATGTTCTGTTTGACAAGAGTGCTGTAAGGGGAAATTCCTTTTAACTGCTTATGGAGTCAGCCTTGTTGAGAACCTTTGGTGGTTGCCAAAACAAATCCCAAGGAAGATTTTACTTTGTGTCTTTTCTCAGCATCTTTCCTGGGTAGTTTTGCCATGCAGGTTCTAGTTTGCCTTCCTGAAATATAAGTAAAGTAACTGTGACTTCATAAAATAATAAGAGTTGTAAATTCAGGAGGTAAAATTCACATACATTGGGGAAAATTTTAATGTAACTACAATTTCGACACTGTAGCAGTCTTAACACATATCAAGTCTGGTGTTTGGCCTGTGTTAGGTAAGCTCTTGCAGAACCTGGTGAGAGAAAATATTTGTGTGTTAAGTTTGTGCATAACTGAAGCTCATTTGTGATTGTTTTAGGGAGGCCATCTAAACTAAAGGTAATGAAGTCGATATGAGCCTAATAGGAGAGAAGAGGGAATGCTGCCAACAGTCTGTAGCCATTTAGATTCTGACCATGTTAAAACAACTACAGCAACAACAGCTGCTTAGAAATTGGATTGCCACTGGGATGTCTGGGTGGCTCAGTCAGTTAAGAGTCTGCCTTTGGCTTGGGTGATGATCCCAGGGTCCTGGAATTGAATTCCGTATCGGGCTCCTTATGGGAAGCTTGCTTCTCCCTCCACCTCTGTTCCCACTGCTTGTGCTTGCGCGCGCGCCCTCTCTCTCTCTCTCTCTCCCTGACAAATAAATAAGATCAAAAGAAAGAAGGAAGGAAAGAAAGAGAAAGAAAGAAAGAAGAGAAGGAAGAAAGAAATGGGCTGCCAAATATTGAGTATAAACTGCCAAGGTAAGAAAAGCAAGAGCATAAGTGGGAGGTGCTGAAACCAGAAAAATTCTTGCTACCCGGGACGCAGTGTGACAGTTGCTTTGCAAAGGAGGAAAACCTTGTAAAATGCATTGTCTCATGCCTCAGGTCTGATAACCAGATATGGTGCCTCCTTGGATTTCTTACTTCATCTACTTACCAAAATTTATTTGGAAGCCTGAAGCTGAACTTGCAAGACTTTCTCTGTCACTCTGCACATGCACTGAGTGGTGAAAAATACGAGTCTACCTAAGTGCACACTTCTCAGGCGAGGTCAGACAAGGCAAACTACTCTGACTTCTTGTTTCAGTTCTCACACTGTACTCCCTACCTGTGGTCTATTTAGTGCCATATTTTTCTCCTTTGGGGGCTTTTTGTTGGTTTTGGTGTTTACAGTGGCCCTCCCAGCATAGTGATCCCAGGAGCAAGGAGGCTGTGATGTGCCTTTTAGAAAAAATACATGGTGAAAATATGTGCATTAGATAAGCTTCATTCAGGCATGAATTATAGTGCTGTTGGCCATAAACGCAATGTGAATGAATCAGTAATAGATATCACATAAGGTGTCTTTAAACAGAAACACACCTAAAAGCAAGATTTGTTGATCAGTTGACAAAAATGTAACCAGTGGCTCAAAGGAACCTAACCATGTGCTTCCCCTAGGAGCAGTGGCTCAGTGTTCAGTAATTCAGCGTTCTTGAAGACTTTAGAGAGCATGGCTGCGTGAATGATGAGAATTGAGCATATATACTGATGCTGATAAGTAGAGTGCTTCCTAATGGTATAATGTGTCATGGGTTAGAAGGTTTTATCTAGGCTTTAATAGGCTGAGTTGAGATTTGGAACAGTGGACAGTTAGACTTAGATATTATGGGACGTATGCCACCTTAGACTTTGATGCAAATTCATGTCTCTCATTCTTGGGGGTAAAAGGTCCCTGAGAAGGATGCCTGGGTGGCTCAGTGTGTTGAAGATCTAACTCTTGATCTTAGCTTAGGTCTTGATCTCAGAGTTGTGAGTTTGAGCCCATTTTGGGCTCCACTAAACAAACAAACAAACAAAAAGAAACCCCAAAACAGACTGAGAGGAAGGGGGGACCTTAGGACTTGTGAATAGGAAATTCTAAGTTTCCAAATAAAAGAAATGGCTGGAACAGGCATATCCAGAGTAAATTAAAAAACCCAGCCAGTTTCCTTTATTTCATATGCTGTGCTGTAGGCCAGCATATGAGCCACCCAGGTGCCCCAAGGATACTGCATTTTATCTGACAGCAGTGTCAAAAAATGGTGGGAATCGGTAGTCTGCTCAGAAATCCAGACTTGAATTTTATTTTATTTTTTACTTAGACACATGTTAGTGTGGGCCCGTACAGTTCCTGGGGGATCCTTTGGGGGAGATAAGTAGACTTCAGCCAGCAATGAGGATTTTTTACCAGCACCAGGCAGTCTCACATAAAAGGTCAGGAAATATGCTGTAACCTAAGTTTAGTTGTGCAACATTGGGCTTGCTATATACATGACTCTCAACTGGCACATGACTTAGCTTTCATACTGTCTGTGCAGGTGTAGAGCTGACACTGATACCAAACTGTATTATAGGACCGGAGGATTTAGTTTCTGCATGGTAGCACTGCTTGGCAGCTCCTGTTGCCAGGGTCATCAAGACGACTAAATATCATATCCCGGGGGAGGGGCGGTCAAGGGGGTCCATAGAGCCAAGCCTTGGGCCATTTTAGCATCGGAAAACCTGAAGTGGTTGAGTTGAGCATTGGTTCAGGAGTTTCCATCCAGAGTGGTACCCTTTACTCAGCCCCCGCTGTCTGGGATCTCAGTCTCTATTGAGACGATGGGAGGTGGAGACCAGAAGTAGGCATAGCCGAGTTGATGGCAGACACCTGAGCTTACCTTGTTTCGCCATCTAACGAATCCCACTTTGGAGGACCAGAGATGGATGGCTGCCCAACCCGTAGACTGCCTCCTGCAGAGCTTTCATAGGAGGGGCCTTATATCATTATGAAAGGGTATAAGACTGTCCCAGCTTGCCAGGTTTTATTAGTTTTCTAGGATGGAAGGACTGCCATCAGCTGACTCTTATTCTGGGGCTTCTGTTTGAGATTGGTAGGCACCTAAAAGCCCAACTAGGGATTTTATACATATGTATTTTCAGTTCTCTGGAAATAAGCATAGAATGTTTAGGCATATTGTTCAGATTTAATACACTTGGCCTTGGAATAGATTTTCAGGAGTGGCTATGAGTAGAAGTGAGGAACCGGGTGTAAGTGGAAGCTGGCCAGGCCCTGACACGGTACTTGGTGGGGTGCTGTACATTAGGCAGTAGGGGTCAGTTACACATACCAGCTCTATGCCCAGGTGAGGAACATAGGCCTGGCAGAGGATCCGTCTGTTCATGCTTTCTTTGGCAGTATAACTTTTTCTTCTTCTTCTTCTTTTTTTTTTTTTTAAAGGTTTATTTGTTTGTCAGAGAGCATGTGCCTGAACAGGGGGAGTGCAGGAAGAGGGAGAAGCAGGCTTCCCGCTGAGCAAGGAGCTCAACCCAGAGCCCTGTCCCAGGACCCTGGGATCATGACCTGAGCTGCAGGCAGCTGCAGACCAACTGAGCCACCCAGGCATCCCGACAGTATGACTCTTGGAAGAGTGTTTTGAGTAAGGGTTGGCCTCTCTTTAGTAGTGTGGTGTACAATTTACAGTTGTGAGAAATACAAATAAGGAGCAGATTTGAAAATATCATTCACTGTTCCATAAGAGTTATCCATGGGAGCTCAACAGCAGGTTCTCTTGAGTGTGACTAAGTGGAAACTGTCCTTCCTAATACTGAAGTCGTTTTCAGAGCCTGAAGCCTTGAGGGCTTCCCTTTAATTGCTCTGTAGCTGTGGAGCGGGTGGTGGCCAGGGTCACTAGTTCCACTCTCAGAACCCGCTGACTGCGAGCATTTTTCCACCTGGCTTGCTTACCATTCCTGAGACTGCATGCCTGTCTCTCCTCAAAGAAAGTAAAATACGCCGTTTTCTCATTTGTAAGAGGGGAGGGTTGGTTTCCCTTTCCTCGCTTTAGAAACTGTGAAGTTATTGGCTGATGTATCTCAAGTTATAGGGGAGGTACACAGACTGGAAGTCTTGCCTTGGTTGATGATAGAAGGGGTTTCTTTTTGGGAAGGGAGGTATAGCTTAATAAAAAACTAAAAATAAATAACTGCTTTTCTCCAGAAGTCTTTATGAAAATCAGCTTAAGTGTAGTAAAAATAGCACGGATGGTGAGTCAGGGGACTTGGATTCTAGTCTTAGTTTCTTCAGGAAGTCACTTACGTTCTCGGCACTTGGGTTTTTCATCTGCAGAAGAATAGTAATAATCCTCTTTGGCCAACTTACGGCGAGAATCCAGTGAAATAATTTACGTGAGTGTGTTTTGGAAAAGCCTGTGCTTTACAGCCTTATGTGGTGGCCGGAGTTTCGTTGTATCATGTAGTCCACAGGACAAGTTTGTGACTTAGGAAGTGAGCAACATTATTGCCAGTTTCTTTAGGTGAGGGACCTTGGGCCTGGAGAGGTTAAATGGCTGACCCATACAATCAGGCTTAGGCTTGTAGAGCAAAGCCTAGAACAAAGTGGTGGTTGTTGACTGAACAAGTGAAAGTGTTAAAATAGGGCTCAAGTCCTGGCTCCATTGATTTAACAGATGGTAAAGTGTGAAAAAAAAAAAAAAAAGGATCGCACAAACGAGATATTTTCAGCAAGAACATAGAGGAATGGTTGAGAATTGGGTGTTAATGGGAAGAATGTGTGTTGCAAGAAGTTAGTGGGGCATCAGCTGGACACACTATGGAGAAGAAAACAGTGAAGAGGGTAATGCTTGTCTGTATGATGTGCCCAAAGTCATGCTTCCATGTGGCTGCCAGAACCTGGTGATGATTTGGTCTGAAATTTTATTTCAGTTGTCCTCCTCACTGAGATGGACAGCTGGCCAAATTGACCACAGTGTGATATATATTTCGTTTATGTTACTTCTGTAAGGTCTGGGTATAGTTTGTTTTGTTTTGTTTTGGATATAGTTTTAATAGAAATAGGAGATACACAATGAAAGCCTCTAAATTCTTGATGGCCAAAGGGCCATAATCCCCTGCTATGGTGTGAGGGTTCATACTCCTAAACTTGCCCTCCAGTTGTGCTTTATTAGCTGAGGCTGGTTTAGATTATCCCAGGAAGTGGCCCTGATTGCAGGGGATAGAGGGATAGAGCAGGACCAACAGGAGTTAGAGATCCTGATTAGCGTGCTTCTGGAAGCTGGAGGTGTCATCAGTATCTCAGGATAGTGATGTCTTCCTGTTTGTGTTTTTTGGCCAAGTGACAGTGTGGCAGGAACATCAGTTTGAATGTGCTTCTCCCCACTCCCACTGGTTTCCCGCCCTTGCTAGGGTGGTTGCTCAATGTTTTCCTAGTCTTCCCCAAATTAATATGTAGTCAGGCCACTTCCTGGCAGAGCCACGGAGTGAGGCAGGCCTGGTGCTGTAGCTTTCACTTGGGAAATCTCCTTAGAACATTTCTGTAACATGTCTTGAAATTCTGTTCTCTTGCCTGGAAAAAAAAAATCGAATACACCCTGTGATTCTATTTCCAAGATAGGTGCTTTTGTCCTCTTGTTGATCAAAAAGGGACAGTTCTTTGTGGAAGTCCAAAATAATGGCATTCAGATTTATAGCTGAGCTTTTCATTCGCACTGAATGTCCCTACATTACAGTAGCTTTAGAACTGATCTGTTATTCTCTATTCTCCACCTTAAGCTTTTTATTAGTTTTGGCAATAAGGGAGCTTGAAGTAAAGCATATGGGCTGGCAGAGAAAATACAGACCATTGCTTGCAAAATGAAACAAAATGTATGTTCTGTTTATGATGACTTATGGTCATATTTGTCAGTCATCCCCAGGAAAGGTAAATGGCTAGACTGGAAATGAGTTGCAAGAGGGTAGAACACCTTCACAGGTGCACATGATGTCTTTTTCCAAAACCACTTTCTTTTCACTTGAATGATGTTATGTTTCAGGTGTGAGCATTTCAAGTGATTGCATTTTTGGTTACCATGATACTATAAAGTGGAAACCATCATGGAAAGGAGAACAAAGGAGAACGTGCTACTGGGATATACTTGGCTTTATTTTCTGGATGCTGCGTAATCTTTGGCAAAAGGTAGTAGATGATTTATGGTTCATAAAGGATGTATAATAAACCAGGCGTCCCTCTCCCCTGTGTAAGACCATTCAGCCTTGCACTGAGAATAAAGTCTCAGTTTGTCATACCCCACCAGTCACTACTTTGCCCCACCTTGTGGGCACCTTGTGTTCCCTGAACTGAGGTCATTCCCTCCAAATATCCAAGCCCAGCTTGGGTCTGTCTTGGGTGTTTTGCAAATGCTCTTTGTCTCCTTCCCACCTGCCTCCCTTTGCAAGACTAATTCCTCTCCTTGAGGTCTCAACTTTCCTTCATCTCAGAGACGTTGCCGTGTAAAGTGGTAGTCAGCACCCTTTTTCAAAACATTTACCATCATCATTTGCAGCTTATTTAATATGTTTGCAAAACTTTTGACAAAGATTATTTTAATACATATAAAGCCCATCCACTTCTTATAACACCCTGTGAAGGATAATAGGAATTCATATTCCCATTTTACAGACGAAGAAACAGACCCACAGAGGTAAAGTCATTTTCCAGGGACACACAAATAGGAAGTGGCTGAGCCCAGTTCAAACTCAGATGGTTTGGTGTCTAAAGATCATCCTCTTAAATAACCACTATGCTAACTTGTCTCTCAGTGTGGTGTGACCCTCCATCAAACACTGTAACCATTGTCTCCCTCCAACTCCCACAACTTTACTAACATGTTTTTTTTTTTTTTTTTTTTTTTTAATTGCGTTGTGAATATTGTAGAGCTGTAAAACCCTTAAGGTTTTTTTTTTTTTTTTTTTTTAAATTTTCATAAGGTTTAAAAATTTATTTTATTACTGTTTTCTTCCACCTGTATTTGCTTAGGTCTTTTGTGGCTAGATAGTTGCTGGCCTTCATCTCCCACCTGCATATATTGAACCAGCCCTATTGTCCTTCTCTCACACCTGGTTCCTGTCGAAGCCTCCTAACTGATCTGGTTCTACTGACCTCTCACTTTACTCTGTCATGTCAAACCATCTTCTCCAGAACTGCTAAACAAGGATCTCTCGTTAATATCAGATCACCAGCCTGCTCAGAGACTAAATAGTAGCTGCCTCTTGCCTACCATGTTCAGTGTAAACCTGTCCAGCTAGCCTTTGGCTTGTTCCTACAGCCACCCACATCGCGCTCACCCACACTTCTCCTTCTCTTAACCGGGACTCTCTGTTCTGACCAGAATGGTCTCAGTTTCCCTGTCTTGGGTTTTCATTCCTGTCTCTGCACCTTTCTTCAGGCTTTTGATCCAACATGACCGTACATGTAAGGATAAGACAGGGTCCTTGCGCCCAGGAGATACTCCTACACTGCGAGCCAGGTGAGTAAGAGAGGTCAGGGAGGAGCATGACAGCCTGAGGGAGAGAAATTAGGGAAGGAGATCTTTGAAGTGGCTTTTTGAAGCACACACATGTCTGCTCGAAGCAAAGAGTAAATGTTCACAAGGTATACTCTTCAGCTGACTCTGATCTCTCTTTTATCAGACAATACACATTCTGGTCTTAAACTATATCTTGTCTTTTATTCTCTTTTAAATGTGTCTGTTCGTTACTCCATTCCTTTAAAGAAATTTGTCTGTTAATCTATTCCTTATACTTTAGGTTCGCCAATAAGATCATAACTCCTTGAAAGCAAAGATTGTATCTTCTGTTTCTCTTTTACTTCTCCCGAGTACTTCCCTGAACTCAGGATAATTGTGTAATAAAAATTGGTTGGTTTCATTAAGTAAGGCTGCAGCAGATGGCAGGTGCCTTGTAGGTGAACCTTAAACACCTAATCCCTTACCTGCCTGCTTTGAACGTTAAGTTGCTTGGAGGTTTGGATTTCATGGTATCTGAGTAAACTTAAATATGTAATGTCCTATGATGCTAGAATTCTGCATCTACTTCTTTGCGTATTTGATGTTTCTATGTTTTGGTATTTTGCTTCTGTGCGTAACACTTAGGTGTATAATTTTCGTAACTTAAGGGATATGTTAACGTGTATCTGTTTGAGGTTAGAATTTTCACCAGGTGAGAGGAGAGTTAAGACTGTGTGATTGGGATGGGTGTGTCCTTCACAAGCTTTGTCCTTCAGCTTCACCAGGAAATTAAGGAATTTGAGTCTAAATACTGTATTCTGGAGTAGAATGTTTATCATCATTAACTTAATCAGAATAAAAGACTTTAAGTCCAATTCTTGCTTGAATAGGAAACTGACTTAGATGAAGAGAATATAACTGAGTTCTTGAGAGCTGAGCAAACCTTTTCCTGTCCTTCTGTTCAAACTATTTGCTTTCTTTACCTTTGAACAAGTTCAAAAGGCCTTACTCTCAAGAGATGATCTTTTCTATTTTACCAAGAAGATTAGGAATGTGAATGTCATTTTTTTTCCTTCTGATTTTATTCATGTTCCCTTGTCTCTGGAAAAAAAAAAAAGACATGAACTGTGGTTGATGACATTGCTGCCCTCACTGACAGCCGGCTTTGACTTTCCACTTACATCTTCCCCTGCCCCCCACTGCCCCATTTCTGGTATTGCGATTTATTTATTTTCCAACCCCCTTCACCTATCCCCTTCCCCCTCCCCGTGCAACCTCCAAACTATTTGCTGGCTCTGACTTTGTTTTCTCGGTTTCACATTGGAGCGACTCTCAAGTTTTGTCTTTGTCTGCTCATATTTCCAGACCTGTCAGTCTGTCTCCAGTGTTCTCCTGTCCCCACAGCTCCTGTAATGCTGCATAGCTGTATCTTTCCAATTGTTTACCTTGCCTTTGGCTTCCCGTTCCATAGAATGGGACTACGTGATGCTACCAGGATAATTTTCATTATCAACGGCCAAGCTAGTTCTCTGCTCAGAGATTTCAGTGGCTCCTTAACGCACACAGGAACAAACCCAAGTCTCAGTCTGTCCACAGTGTGGCCCCAGTCAGAACTCCCATCCCATCCCTGTCTCTTACTTCCTGTCCTTGTTTTACTCTTTTTTTTTTTTTCTAGCCAATCGGGGCAACTTGTTCCTGAATAGATTCTTCTTTTGTTCTTCTTTGGAAGAACTTATATATCCATACTTCAGAGGCTCTTAGTTCTGTTTTCTCCACAAAGTCTTTCAGAATTCATTTGTATTTTTTTTCATCTTTATTTCCTTATTTCTAAAGGGCTTTGTTTATACCACTGTTTTGGTACTTAACATGTCTTCCCTTAATCCATTATTTTCCTAAGTGTTCCCAGTAGGAACAGTGCAGTTTGAGCCATCAAAAGAAATAAAATCTTTTGCATCCACATTTGCAACAGTGTGGATGGAATTAGAGGGTATTGTGCTGAGCGAATAAGTCTATCAGAGAAAGACAGTTACTATATGATTTCCCTGATATGAGGAATTTGAGAGGCAGGACAAGGGGTCGTATTGGGTAGGAAAGGAAAAAATGAAACAAGATGGAATTGGGAGGGAAACAAACCGTAAGAGACTCTTAATCTCACAAAACAAACTGAGGGTTGCTGGGGGGTGGTGGTAGGGATAAGATGGTTGGGTTATGGACATCGGGAAGTGTATGTGCTATGGTGAGTGCTGCGAATTGTTTAAGAGTGATGATTCACAGACCTGTACCTCTGGGGCAAATAATACATTATATGTTAGTAAAAATAATGAAAAAAAAAAAAAAAGAATGGTGCAATTTAAGAGATTTCATTCCTTTTCCTTTTCTTTCCTCTTTCCTTTCCTTTCCGTTTTCCTTCCCCTCTCCTTTCCTTTCCTTTCTCTCCATGCCTGTGTTGAGACCATGAGGTTGAGAGTGACAGGCTCTACTGACTAAGGCAGCCAGGCACCCAAGGGATTTCATATGTAGAGAGCTACTATCCCTACTGCCTAAGCCTCATGCAGAAGGAAGGCATAGCAACATATTTGAAGCACAGGAAGGAAAATAAGCAGCTTAATTTGGTTTACTTCAGCATTTCCCAAACTTCTAAAAATTTTTTTTTCTTATAAAATAGAACATATAGTGCAAAACACTTTGGAAGATACTTAAACTAGATTCTTGTAGGCCTGTCTGTTGTACAGATTGGAAACTCTTTGAAAATAACTACTGGCCTTTTATTATTTTCCTGCCTTAGCACCTTGTAGATAGTTAATGTTTATTAAATGAAGTTGCATTGCCGGGCAAGACTTAATGTTTCTTTGGAGACCTGAAATATGATATTAACAAAGCAAGCTGATCTGCTATGTCTTGTAACTGACACATATACAGTCAGTACTCAGTGCCTTTAAAAGGGTGTACTTAAGTTGCACTAATAGGGTGTGCCTATTTTCCCAATAATTGTGTGTGCCTGTGTTTGTGTGTTCATGTGTGTGTGTGCATGTGTACTTGTTTAAATAACCCAGAAAAGGAAAATTGGGCAAAGGGCCTGATTTTCTAGGTTTTTCACCATCTTTGAATCTTTTGCAGTCTTTGCTTTTATATGTATGCTGTAATTTAAGAAAACAAAATTTAAAGTAAAACCTAGGCTTATTAAAAAACACAGCACTAGGTAAATTGGTGATGGGTTGTGGTGATAGGAAGTACCATACAAATATGGTATTTTATTTATTTTTTAAAGCATTTTATTTATTTTGGAGGGAGAGAGGCAGAGTGAAAGAGAGAATCCCAAGTAGGCTCCACACCCAGCATGGAACCCAACATAGGGCTTGATCTCACAACCCTGAGATCATGACCCAAGCTGAAACACAAGAGTCGGATATTCAACCAACTGAGCTACCCAGGCGCCCCCATAACATGATATTTAAAAACCAAGATTCCTATTGGAATGGAAAATACCAGTTGCATTGGAATTCACAGACCTTTCATGAGTACATCGAATATATAGTGATACGGTCATGCAGAGTCTCCGCTAAGGAGGTGAATGAACAGAACTGTTCAGTCTTAGTAATTTTTGTTAAAACTAGTAAACCAACAACACACATCACCACAACAAAATCTCAGACTGGTAGTAATACTACATTCATAGAGCAGCTTTTGTTCTGAAGCTGTTTTTTACTAGGTATGTCTGTATGGGCATGTTATTAAGCACACGCATAAAGGTTTATAAGCGCAAATAACATGGGCATGAATATTCACAATATCCCTTTTAGCTCTAAAACCAACTGCTTCCTGGAATCAGCAAGGTTGAGCTTAGTAGACAGAGTGGAATTTAACCCTTTGCTCTAGCTGTGCTGGACCAAATCCACTGAATTTCTTCAGACTGGGAAGAATTTCATCCTCTGACCCTTGATTTGCATGTGGTGGGGGAATCCTTCTAATTGTTAACTACCGCAATTCTAAATGAGTCGTTTGAATTCTCTTTAAGTTTTTTATTCTCTTTTTTACCTTCTAGGCTCCAACCAGGAATGGAGACACCATTGGATGTTTTGTCAAGGGCAGCATCTCTGGTGCACGCTGATGATGAGAAACGTAAGTCAGAAACTGTATTAAAGTGCTTTTTACCTGTAGCCTCTTGTCTCCCGCATTTTAATAGACTCATGTGTTTCTCCATGCAGTTCATTTTGGTTGTTTTCTTCAGGGATAACAGCTTAGTACCCTCATTTTTATTTTCAAATGCTAGGGATGTTTTATAAATGTCATCTTTGGATGCTGGAGCTCTAAGGATTAACTCTAGGAATTTTTGGCCTTTCTGGCTTCCTGCCTCTTGAGTGGAGATAGTCCTTAAGTGTCTCTGGAAGTTTAGATAAATGTATGTTGCTTGACAGACTAGTTGACCAGGAGAGAATTAGAGATGGAAAAAAATCAAGATCATTCCTGTCATAGGAATATGCAATGCATATAATGGAAAACAGTCTTGAAAATTCCATTTGTATCAGTGAGAAAGAGCAAATATTGGGGAAAAATTCACTAATGTGGTGGAGGACAGACGAAAAGGAAAGAGAACTTGACATGGTCCTCCATGAGATAACACCACAATGCGTTAAAGTGGTTTTCCTGCTCACCCTAAGTTATATTTATGTTATTTAAAAAAAATATTTTATTTATCTATTTGACAGAGATCACAAGTAGGCAGAGAAGTAGGCAGAGAGAGAGAGAGGAGGAAGCAGGCTCCCCGTGGAGCAGAGATCCCGATGTGGGGCTCGATCCCAGGACTCTGGGATCATGCCCTGAGCTGAAGGCAGAGGCTACCCACTGAGCCACCCAGGCATCCCGGTTAATTTGTTTTTAAACGTTCTTGTTCAATGTTAAAATTGCTTCCTGAACAATATTTGTGAGAATGACCGGGAACAAAGTTAAGTGTTCTTTTCCTAAACAATAAAATGCTAATAACAAAAGAAATATCTGAGGTTGGGCTTTTATACATTATAAATTCTTTTTTTTTTTTTTTAAAGATTTTATTTATTTATTTGACAGACAGAGATCACAAGTAGGCAGAGAGGCAGGCAGAGAGAGAGGGAGGAGGAAGCAGGCTCCCTGTTGAGCAGAGATCCTGATGTGGGACTCGATCCCGGGACCCTGAGATCATGACCTGAGCTGAAGGCAGCGGCTTAACCCACTGAGCCACCCAGGTGTCCCAATATACATTATAAGTTCTTAAAGATGAATTGCTTTTGAGCTTAGTGCACTATGAATTGGCAGGCTGAAAGGTGCTTGTCTTTAAAATGTAAGCTCTGCCTTTTCATGGGCTAAGACTTTTGGTTTTCTGAGCCTCAGTTTCCTCATTAGTAACATGAAATGGCAACGCTTTAGAAGGTATTTGTGAGGATTCAAGGAGGTATTGCATGGATGGTGCTTGTGTTAGCTCTCAGCTTCTGATGGGAACTGCCGCATTCTGTGCTCTCTTGGCACTTGGTTGGTTTCTGGTAGGATTTACTCTCATCTCTGTATTTGTCTCTGTGTCTGTATCCTCCCACCCTCTCTTACTACCAACACTCTGCAAAGTTATCTTTAGACTAGTGACTGGATGAGATAACAATTAGAGGTTTTTTTTTCTTTTCAACCTCTTCCATAATTTACATTTACTTAGCTTTTGATTGTTCCGAGGATATAACTACCCTTTGGTGTGGTATAATTATCCCTTGTAAGGAAATTGAAGCTCAGGGATGTTAAGTGTCATTCCCAAAGACACTGAGCTAAGGAGAGGCAGCTCAGGTTATAGGCTTTTATCTAACCCACAAAAACTCCTTTAAGCCTCTAAGATTGCAATACATGTTATTGACTTGAATAGCTAGTTACAAGCTTTATTAAGTATGAAAGTAGTTACTTTAGAAGTTTTTATACTTTATAAGACAGTATTTTATATTTGTTTTATAATGCCCACATTTAGTTAGGATTAGTAAAACGAGATGGTGTTTATACAAATAAAAAATAGAAGTAATGACCTCAGGACAGCCCTTTGTGTCTTGGGGGTAGAGAGTAAAAGTTTCTTCTTTTTTTGTGCTACTTTCTCAGGTTCAGCCCTGGAACCCAGCTTCAGGGGCAGTGTGTTCAGGCTGGAGACCAATTCAATGAGCAATGATTGGACAGACACTGCCTTTATGGAGCTGATGAACTTAACTCTTGCAGCTGTAAAATGTATAATAGGGGAAGACGGGGAATACTTGGTGATAAAAATAGAATGATAATTTCAAGGGCTAGAGGAATTCTTACTTACCTCCTGTGTTTAACACAGCAGTTAGTGATTTGCAGAGTCAGGATCTATGCATATGCAAGGCCAGAAAGAACACAGAGTAGAATTTATTCTGGAATATTCTTCTTTGGACTCTCATGATTCCAATTGGTTTAGGAATGGGCTGTCATGATTCTGGAATCCCTCTGAAATAATTTCAGTTTCTCAGGATCCTTTTTTATATTTATTTATTTATTTATTTTAAAAAATATTTTATTTATTTATTTGACAGAGAGAGAGAGATCACAAGTAGGCAGAGAGGCAGGCAGAGAGGGGGGGGGGAGCAGGCTGCCTGCTGAGCAGAGAGCCCGATGCAGGGCTTGATCCCAGGACCCAGAGGTCATGACCTGAGCTGAAGGCAGAGACTTAACCCACTAAGCCACCCAGGTGCCCCCCTTTTTTATATTTAAAGGAGAGGAAAAAAGTCCAAAGATGTCTAATCATTATTATTAACATGTAGACACCATTTTTAGAAACATTTTTATTTACAGTGGTGGTGTGTGGATCACCACCCATGAGAGCACAGAGTTAAAAAACTAGGCATTTGTTGTATTTTTTGTTATCTAGTAATGGAAGTATGTGAAAACTTATGCAGGTTATAGGCAAAGTTGAGCATTAAGTTCAGAGTTCTCTAGTAGATTTCTTAAGACCTATTTGGTCTTGTTCAGCCTGAATCAGCTTTCTCTGCCCCAGATTAATTCTATTTTAGCTTTTGTTATAAATTGCTGTTACACTTAACATTCTCTTCAACACTTTAAGAAAGTCTTGTGTATGTAATCTGATTTAGGTGTCTTATTACAAACAGAAAAATGTCCTACTACTTGAGATCAGTTTCCTGACTCCTGTAGGTGACCTGAATGATTGTCTTCTCTTTGGCTCACAGAGAACCGAAAACTCAGGCATTTTTGAAGATGTTATTGTTTGAGCATTTGAAGAGAACAGTGGCTATTAGGACTCGAGTTTATAATACCTGATAGCCTTAAGGCTTCATTATGTCTACTAGCAGAGAATAAAAGAAATATCTCAATGGTGGACTGTAGAGCTGAAGTCAATAGTGAAATGGTGGTTTTGTAGTAACACAATAGTCATTTATCTGGATGGCCTAGAAGGAGTACATTTACTTAAAATAATTATTCCACTGCTCATGAGACATTGATTTAATCAGCATCCAGGGTAATCCTGGAAGGTACTTATGAAAATACAACGTGAGATTGCCCGTTTTCCATGTGCTGGAGGAATCTTTCCTTTCAGTTGTGATTAATGCTGGTGCTGGGAAGACCCCAACCTTTTGCTAGGTCTGTTTTTTAGCAGTCAAAATTGAAAAAAATTTGAGGACAGGACTTAAGACACTGAGGTTTATTAGTCTCCTGTTTTTCCTCAGCATCTGTTAGGGTGGCTTTCAAACATTTTTGCCAATGCACATAGTACAAAAACATTGTGACCCTTGTATTGATATATTGATATAAATGATATAAAAGCTGCATGCAACAAAGATTACCCTGATTTGCATGGTGAGATGCCTGTTTTGTTCTTTATATTTTACTTTATTTAAAGGAGAGTGGGGTCATGACTCATTAAATAGACTTTAGGATCCACTGATGAATTCGGGCCTGCACTTGAAAGAACATGATTCGGTTATATCTCTTTTGTTGGATAAGCTTGCTGCTGGCTCCTCCCTTAATGTACTGGGAAGACCTGACTAACACATGGGTCATGAAGATATCATGAGCACGTCTGAATACTCTGGTATTCAGACATGCTGGAATAGATTGGTGACTAGACAGGAGTGACATCATCAGATTCTCTTTCAAGAGTACTGGAGGACTTGGCACGCCACTTGTGAGCAAACGTGACTATTCCATTAGAGGCAGTTCCTCCCTCTTTCAGGCTCTGTTGTTTCCAAATTTTAGAGGGGAAAATGGTCATTCTCCTTTGCTTAAATTTATTTAGTTCCATCTTGTTCCCTGAAGTGTCCTCCTAGCTGAACCATGGCTGTGTTGAGATTGCCTAGTAGACCTTAATTGAGAGGACAGCCATCTGATCATCTGTAGCCTAATTTGATGGCTTTGATCATTGCATTAGTGATTTTTATTCTTCATAGCTTAAAACACCCAAGAGGGATACTGTGTATTTCCATTCATGACAGTGGCTTGTTGTGGCAGTGATTTCCAAAGTGAGGAGGAAGGAGTGTTTGTAAGCATTCTGAAAATGCCTTACCAGGTGATTCTGTTGTTGGATCCCTTCTCCCAGCTGAGTTAATGGTACTGTGATACTGAGTTAATGATACTGTGGGCAATTCTGGATCTGAATCTTGAAGAAGGAGGGGCTAGGTCCACCTAAGTGTGAGATGCTCTAAAATTCCTTGGCTATCATATGTTCTCCCACCAAATGCACCAGTGGTTTATATTTTGTCCCATTTCCTCTATCTTTCTCTCTCTCTCATATATATGTGCATATATTTGTATAAATATGTGTGTGTATATATATATATCGGCATATATATAGATATATGTGTATATATATATATATATATACATATATATATATATATATATTTCTTTTTTCCTGAAACACTTGAGAGCAGGAGATATCATGCCTCTGTACTCCTAGGTACTTCAGTTATGTATTTCCTACACATGAGAACATTCTCTTGCATAATCACAATATGGTTATCCTTATTAAAATGTTACTTGAATATATATAAGCATAAAACTAGGCATAAAATCTTTATGCATATAGCACTTTAGCAACTTTTAACCAGAATATGAATTTATAATTTAAATGCAGCCATAAAAGTTAGCCGTGATATGGTGAATAGTAATCTGCTCCAGCTAAAGCCTGTTTCTCCAGTGTGGTCCTGCTTCCATGCTGGGTTTGATTCTTCAGTGTCAGGTGCCTGTACTGCAAAAGTGCCCTTTGACACAGGTTCTTCCCCGTGTTGATCTTTGCAGATTCTTCTAAAATACTCCATTGTACAGATGGTGGTGACATAAGTTGGCCTTCTTTTAGGGCCTGTTTGGATTTCATATTAGGCTTATTTCTATCCTTTTCTCATTAGGCCAGGAAGAAATGCAGAGAGTCCCTGAAATCATGTGCCAGTACCTGGTTGTACAGTAAATGTCTGATTTTTTTCCCCCAGATTTTCCTTTTTGGAAGTAAGCTCTGTGGCCCACATGGGGCTCAAACTCACTACCCGGAGAACAAGAGTCACATGCTCTCTTGACTGAGTGAGCCATTTGTTCCTGCTTATGTCAGATTTTTAAAGATCTCATTAATATAACAACACAAGTTAAAATTCCTCACAGACTTCTGAGCTTTGTCTATGGACTTCAGTTTAATCACTGTATTATCTCATTTAGTTCTCACAAAAACCCTATTAAGTAGGTATTCTGATTAGTTCCATTTTATAGATAAGGGAACTGAGGCTTATAGAGTTTAAATGATTTGGATACTAATTATAGTAATTTGTTATACTAATCAATTCGGATCCACAGCTGGTAGTGGCTGTGCTGAGATTTGAAGTCAGGCAGTGCGACTCTGAAGCCCACGCCCATAATTTCTCTGCTGTCTGCCTTCTCATTGAAGACTGGGTTGCTGAGTGAATGCATAAATGCGCGCGCACACACACACACACACACACACACACAACTTCTGTAAAGCCTACCTCCACTAATAAGTTAGCCAAGAGGTTTTTCTTTGGAAGATGTTTCCCAACCAGTGAAATAGCATTTCTTGAGTATTAAGTAGCTGCAATCAGCCAAATGAGAGGAGGGGTGGTGGCTTGTTATTCAGGAGCCGCAGGGACTCTGCCATGTATGTCCGTGGCTCAGATGCTCGCAGCCACAGAGCTCTTTCTATGGAGCCGCCTTTTCTGGTAAATCTCTCTCAGTTAAGATGCTCTGATGGGGATGGGTGGCCTCCCAGAAGAACAGATCCCTTATTGCCAAAGTAGTTCAAGTCGAGATGTGATAACCACTGTTCAGAGTCATTGTAGGAAAGACTTGGTTGGGGGGTGGGTGGCCACACTGGCTGACCTCAGGTCCTGTGAGTCTGTTAGATCCTAGACTTGCTCAAGGCCAGGATCCTGTTCCATACTGCTTTGTATTCCAAGCTTGTACCATTTCATACATATGGTTGGCATTTAATAAACATCTGTTGGTAATAAAGTAACCACTGTAGTGAAAGGCTCATCTCTAAGGAATTAATTTATTTTACACTAGCAAACACGACTCATTATGATTATCATTATTACTATTAATAATGTACAAATTGAAAGGAGTACTATATTCCACTTGATAGTAATTAATAGTTGGTGAAACATTTTCATTTGATGGTTGTAACAGGAACTTTTCTAGTAGGCTGGGTGGGAGATGTCAAAGAAAAAAAATTAAGCCTGAAAAAGTTGGATGCCTAAATCAAGATTAAAGTGTTAAAAAAAAAAAAAAATTGTAACCCTTCTCTCAGTGCCTTCATGTGTAGTCATGCTGTGATTGCCAAAGACGTGTCCTCTGTTCCTGAGGAGTGCAGCGGACTCTAGGGGAAGGAGGCACGAGGTCTTGGGGGAGCTTGCCTCCTTCTCTGACTCCATGTTCCCAAGCCTCTTTTGGATTTTTGAAATTAAGGACTGTTTTTACTGCCCTTTCTAAAGGTTGGAGTCATTAATAATATGCTTTGTGCTTTCAGTTATTTCCCCTTTTGTGAACAGTGGCATTGAAAATGTCATCTCCTAGAAGTTTATTTTACTTTAAAAAAAAGTCCATGAAGCCTAAGTAAGGTGGGAGAGTATTTCTGTGCTAACTTAAGACACTCTAGGTGTGGTCACCTGCTTTAATCAAAGTTTGCCTCCCAGGGTAAGCACCTGGCATATAATCAGAAGGGCTCCCCTCCAGAGACAGCTACTACAAATGTCTCTGCTATTTTTGTACTTTTATATCAGCTCAAATTAGCATAATAAATGTTAGAAATGGATCTCCACTGGTGAAAATAATGGCTTGTTAATTAGCATAATGGATGTTGGAAATAGATTCTTCTCCCAAATAGCTCTTCAGCCATTTGAGGGTGATTTATTATGTTTCCTTTAAACCAATATTTCTCAGTCTTTAGAAATCCATGCTTTGCTTTAATACACATAAAAATATAATGAGCTACTTTAATGTCGTTTGGAATTCAGTTTTAAATGTCAGAGTCAAGAATCGTTGGATGAAGTACTTATTTTTTTCATTTGATACCCATCTTCAGTGTCCCAGCATGCTCCTTCTTTTCCCTCCCTGCCTCTCGAAAATCACTACCTGCGCCCCACCCTGCGCTCCCCTGCGCCCTCCTCCCCCCTCCCCCTGCCCTCCCCACCCCCAAGCAGGATCATCCCCAGCACCGCAACCCTTCTCTGTTGCATAGGCCTCTGAACTCAACGTTGGGAGTCACTATCTCCTTTGCCACCTCTGGCTCCTTCATGTCCCTCCTGTAATAGGTACATTCAGAGTAAACAATGATTTTTGTGTGTGGTCTGGGGATTGTATCCCTGGTACTGCCACCAGCTTTGATCTGGAGTTCTTTGGACAAAGGAAGTAGGAGGGCAGACTGGTGCCTAGGGTGGGAAGTGGCCACGCGTCAGACTGTAGAGAGCAGGGGAATCCTGCAGAACACAGGGCTCTTTGCCCCCTTTCAGGAGGCAGCCACAACCCAGCTCCAGTCATTCTCTTGTCAGAGCCAGCTCATGGGGAGGTGCCTGTCTCAGCTCAGGACATCATGCTGGGAACTTGCAGTCAGCCTCCATGGGCACATAGGCTTCTTTGGTCTTTCCTCTCAGTGGAGCCAGTTAACATTACCCTGTGACTCCTTTTACATGGGAATATGGGGCTGGATTTGCCAAATTTTCTGATTCTTAACGACAGACTGAATCCTGGATTTTTATGTAAAATGTGTAGATTTTTTAAAATGCCATGTGAGCTAAACAATCATTTCTCTGCCAAGATCAGACCTGTTAAGTGTTACTCTAGTATGTGCTTTGTGGTCTAGTTTCAATACTTTTATTAACATAACCTAAAATCATAGTAGA
Source organism: Mustela lutreola (assembly GCF_030435805.1). Lineage (NCBI taxonomy): Eukaryota > Metazoa > Chordata > Mammalia > Carnivora > Mustelidae > Mustela > Mustela lutreola. The sequence goes on along the minus strand of NC_081291.1, from coordinate 53,601,491 downwards.
TTAAAAAAAAAAAGCAATCTGCATCAGCTTCTCTCCCTCCTCTCACTGTAGTTGTGAATTACTATAGCAATTCTTTAAGAGCTGAAAACATTGACCCACCTCCTAGTATCTCTCATTAGTTTAATATGGAAGCTAATTTGGATATGTGTGTATTTTTTCTTTGAATTCAGATTTTCTGTTAAAAGATGGAGGCCACATCTTTGCTTCACCTTGTTTGTTTCTTTAAGATTTATGTTTCAGGCTTACAAAATACTTATTGACTAGATATGGGATGTGGATGTAATTTGCAGAAGGAATACGTTTCAGTTTACACTTTTAGGGAAATAGCATCAACTTACAAAAATCAAACTGTTACATCCTTAGTGGCTTTAGATTTATTGTAACTGCCTTTTTATTGGATCAAGCTCTTGATTCCTTGTAAATGAAATGAATAAATCTTTCCTGAAATCTGGGGAAGTTCCCATTTCCTTCTCTAAGACTACCTCTCTCTTAAACTTTGTATGTGTTGTTTTTTCTCCCTCGGAAAAATATTGGTTAAATGTCACATCTTTTGTGGAACTTGCCATGTTTAACTAGATTGTAGTCGCTTTTTTAATGAACTTGACAAAGCAGAAATCTGTTTTGTTCACCAGAAGGCAGGGACTGAGAAGAATGATTTTTCTTCTCCTTAGCAAAGTGTTCATTGAGGTGCTTCGAATAAAACAGTTTAAATTGCAAAAGAATATTTCATTTAGGAACTCAGGAGGATAGACTGGAATTTGGGGGCAAAATGGCAGCCTGAACACATGCTTTTAACTCCCGTCTTTATAAAAATCCTTTAAAATAACAAAATATAGACATTAAAAAAAAATCTGTTATACTGCTAGAAAACCAGAAAAGGTGCCCACCTTCAGTAGACCAAAAGTTAGGAAGAATTCCTGGAAAACTGAAAACAGATGGCAGATGGGATTAGATTGACAAAAGGAAACAAAAACAAAAAATCATAACCCAAAACACAGGTGCAGAAGAAAATGGAATTAATAGCAGAGCTTGCAGTGACTAACTGCTACTGAGGGGAAAGGGCCCTAGAGCCAAATTCAGGAAACTATAAAGTATTGCATTTATGACAGTGACTTTCTGGCAAAGAACTGAGAACTGTGCTCTGAAGAAAGTGGGTGTAGGGATATGAGAGAAGCAGAGTAGAGCTTGATATCAGCATGGGCACCCCCAACAAAAAGCAGGGTGTGCAAAGCAATGTAAGCCCTTCCAGTAGGCAGGATCTTCACCACTAGAGGAAAGATTATTTCTGTAGGTTTGTGTCTGTCTCCCAGCTTGCTGTCTTGCAGGTTTCCCATTCATATGCCCTAAAGCACAGCTGGGTCCCTGGACACTCCTCTACTATATAAGAGTAAAGGTACTCCTCTCTGTGTAAGAGAGCATACTCCCCAAGGAGAGACCCATTGCTAGCCAGCCCACAGATGTGCGGGAGCTGTCCTTGTTGACTGCCCTAGTCTTTTCTGCTGAAGTATGAATGAAAATCAAAGGATCATCCGACATTCAAGGAAAACAAATAGGATAAGAGAAAGACCCAGAGTAAGAGACTTCAGGGAATATATGAGAAGTTAAAAACATGTTAGTTGGTATCTTCAAAAAGACTTGAGGTAGTGACTATGTTAAATAATAGCCTGCTTTGAAAAAGTATTATTGCTGCGATAAAGTTCATGGAAATTTAACATAGGGTTATTGAACTTCAGAGATTAAATACATCAGCTTTAGAATCGGGTGTATATGATTAAAGACAAATTTAATGATCTGGAAGATAGGCAACAAAAGTTTGCAGAATATCACAAGGAACTTAGGAAGTAATAGAGATCTGAAACATCCACCAACTGGAAGTTCTGGTGGGGTGAAGCCAAAGAAGTACAGGGACGATGCATTTATAAGAAAAATAGGAAATTAATGGGCCCACTGAACAACCAAAATAATAATAGTCATAGTAGTAGTAACAATAACACCAAAGTAGAAAGAAAAGAATTGGTCTTTTATTTTTATAAATAAAAATGAAAATCAATAAACCTAAATGATAAAAAACTTTTTTTTTTTTCTAATAGGCCAATAAGTGACAAATCTTTGGGCAATTTGATTAGGGAAAAGAGGATATATGCCGTTATAGAAAACGAGAGATGACAAAAGGGGCATTATGATGAATATAGATGAGAATAATACACAAACACATATACATGTAGAACAATGAAAAAATGTAAGCGAAATGAATGATTTGAATCACAGAGAGACAGAAACCTGAATTGGTTGATGATTATAGGAAAAATTGAAGAGATAATCAGAGATATGAGTCCTAGCCAGTTTTATAAGTAAATTTTATCAAATCTTCAAGAAACAAATCTCCCTTCTAGTGTGTAGAGCACTTTCTAACTCCTTCTGTAAGGATAGTATAACTATGATACCAGAAGTGGACAGGGAAAGCACAGGGCACATGTATACCTTACAAATCAGTTCCTCCCCCCCTTTTTTTTTCAGTTTCCTTTTTAACATAGATATGAAGATCCCAAATTAAATATTAAAAAAGTCAGTCTAGCAGTGTATTAAAAGAACAACATATTACATGTCTAGATAAATTGTTTGCATCACAGGAATGCAAGGATTGGTCAGTACAAGGAAGTCTTTTTTCTTTTTAAAGATTTTATTTATTTATTTGACAGAGATCATAAGTAGGCAGAGAAGCAGGCAGAGAGGGGGGGGGGAAGCAGGCTCCCTGCCGAGCAGATGTGGGGCTCCATCCCAGGACCCTGAGATGGTGACCTGAGCCAAAGGCAGAGGCTTAATCCACTGAGCCACTCAGGTGCCCCCGTTTTTTTGTTGTTTTTTTTTTTTTTAAAGAAGAAGGAAGTCTTGTAAAGTAATAAATTATTTGTATTACTTTAGTAGATTAAAGAAGAAAAATTCATGTAAGGTGCATGACAAAAATCAAAAAGAAATTCAAAAATTCAGCATCAGAAATGATAAAAACTTAGGAGAAAAGAACTTTCTTACATTGATAAAAGTATATGTTATCAGCATCCGTATATGGTGACAACTTAGTGTGAGCAAAAGAAACTTTCTGACGTAAATAAAAGTAACCCACTAGAAACCCATGATCAGTATGTTTAACAAGACAGTTTAAGTCAGGATCAAGACAGCTCAAATAGCATTAAACTTGAAGTTCCTGGTAATAAATTTTTTTTCAGGTTTTTTTTTTTTCCAGTTTTTAATTTTATTTTAGCTCCAGTATTGCGAAGATACAGTGTTATTTTAGTTTCAGGTGTACAGTATAGTGATTCAACCTCTGTATATAATGATTCTGCACATTACTCAGTGGTCATCATGATAAGTATACTCTAAATCCCTTTTACCTCTTTCACGCATCCTCCCACACACCTCCCTTCTGGTAGCCATCAGTTTGTTCTCTGTAGTTGAGAGTCTCTTTGTCTCTCTCTCTCTCTCTCTCCTTTGTTCAATTATTTTGTTTCTCAAATGCTGCATATGAGCAAAATCATATGGTATCTTTCTCTGACTTATTTTGCTTAGCATTATACTCTCTGGTTTCATCTGTGCTGTTGCAAATGGCAAGATTTCATTCTTTTTTATGGCTCAATAATACTCTCTCTTTCTCTCTCTCTCTCTCTCTCTCTCACACACACACACACACACACACCCTACATCATCTTTATCCATTTATCTATCAATGGACAATTGGGCTGCTCCCATATTTGCCTATTGTAATTAATGCTGCTGTAAACATAGGGGTGCATGTATCCCTTTGAATTAGTGTTTTGTACTTTTTGGGGCAAATACCCAGTAGTTCGACTGTTGGATCGTAGGGTAGTTACATTTTTAACTTTTTGAGGAACCTCCGTACTGTTTTCCATAATAGTTTGCATTCCCACTAACAGTGTACAAGGGTTCCTATTTCTCCACATCTTCACCAATACTTGTTTCTTGTGTTTTTTATTTTAGTCGTTCTGACCATGTGAGGTGATGTCTCATTGTAGTTTTGATTTGCATTTCCTGATGATGACTGATGTTGAATGCCTTTTGTCCGTCTGGATTCTTCTTTGAAAAATGTCTGTTCATGTCTTCTGCCCATTTTTTAATTGGATTATTTGTTTTTCTGGTGTAAGTTCTTTATATATTTTGCATACTCACCCTTTATTGGATATGTCATTTGCAGATATCTTCTCCAATTCATTAGGTTGCTTTTTAGTTTTGTTAATTGTTTCTTCGCTGTGTAGTAGCTTTTTATTTTTATGTAGTTCCAGTAGTTTATTTTTGCTTTTATTTCCCTTGCCCCAGGAGTATAGCTGAAAAATGTTGCTGTGGCTGATGTCAGAGAAATTACTACCTGTGTTCTTTTCTAGGATTTTTATGGTTCAGGGACTACATTTGGGCCTTTAATCCATTTTGAGTTCATTTTTGTTTAGGGTATAAGAACGTGGTCCAGTTTCATTCTTTTGCATGTAGCTGTCCAGTTTTCTAACAGCATTTATTGAAGAGACTTTTTCCCATTGCATATTTTTGCCTCTTGTGTTCAAGATTAATTGGCCATATACTTGTGGGTTTATTTCTGGTTTTTCTGTTCTTTTTCATTGATCTATGTGTCTGTTTTATGCCTGCCTCATACTGTTATGATTACTACAGCTTTTTTTTTTTTTTTAAAGATTTTATTTATTTGTTTGACAGAGACACAGCAAGAGAGGGAACATATGCAGGGGGAGTGTGAGAGGGAGAAGCAGGCCTCCCCCTGAGCAGGGAGCCTGATGCAGGGTTCCATCCCAGGACCCCGGGATCATGACCTGAGCCAAAGGCAGAGGCTTAATCACTGAACCACCCAGGTGCCTGATTACTACTGCTTTGTAATATAACTTGAAATCTGGGACTGTGATACTTCCAGTTTTGTTTCTTTTTCAGGATTACTTTGGCTCTTAAGGGTCTTTTGTGGTTCCACATAAATTTTAGGATTGTACTAGGGGTGCCTGGGTGGCTCAGTGTATTAAGCCTCTGCCTCCAGTTCAGGTCATGATCTCAGGGTCCTGGGATCGAGCCCCACATCGGGCTCTCTGCTCAGCGGGGAGCCTGCTTCCCCCACTCTCTCTGCCTGCTTCTCTATTTGTGATCTCTCTCTCTCTGTTAAATAAATAAATAAAATCTTAAAAAACAATTTAGGATTGTTCTAGTTCTGTGAAAAATGCTGTTGGTGTTTTGATAGGGATTGAATTCTGGCCAGCAAATTTTTGAAAACTGAAAGGTATAGTCAAAATTGTAATTTTCAGATGTTTATAAATAGTCTACTAGAAAAATCATAATGTCCCCATGTATCATAATGTGAAAAAACTACTAGAACTAATAAAAGACTCAAATAAGGTGGCTGATTATAAGAGTAGCATTTAAAAAAAAAAAATCAATGTTGTCCTATTCACCTGTAATAACCAGTTAGAAATTACCTCTAGAAAAGTCTTATTCACATACCAACCATAGATACAAAATATTTAGGAAAATACCTAACAAGAAACATGTAAGACCCACATGAAGAAATCATAGAAGGACATGAAGATGATCTGAATAAAAGAAAATACCATATTCCTGAGTAGAAACGTTCAGTCAAATAAAGGTGTCAGTTACATTCATTTTAATCTTTTTAATCCTAATGAGATTGCGTGATTCAGTATGATCCTAGCCAGAATATCAAAGGTATTTTAAATTGACAAAATTATCAAAATTTTTGAAAAATAAAGGGTAGGGAGGGAAGGGACTTGTGATGTCAGGCACTAAAAAAATCTATAAATTGTATTACTATAAAGCAATTAAAATAGGGGTAATATTGGCGTCAGGATACCTACAACAGTATTTATTAAATTTTTTAAAAACTGCAATCTGGGGTGCCTGGGTAGCTCAGTAGGTTGAGCCTCTGCCTTCGGCTCAGGTCATGATCTCGGGGTCCTGGGATTGAGTCCTGCATCAGGCTCTCTGCTCAGCGGGGAGCCTGCTTCCTCCTCTCTCTCTCTCTCTCTCTGCCTCTCTGCCTACTTGTGATCTCTGTCTGTCAAATAAATAAATAAAATCTTAAAAAAAAAAACCTGCAATCCATAGCTGCAGTGCATTTTATAGTAAAATCAGATTTGACTATCCAAATTCATAAGATAAATGGAGATAGTGTGCAGGAATTTTGTTGGGGGGGGCTGTCAGGATTGTCCCTTTGGGGGAACGGAAGCACACAGGAGCAGAAGGAGAAGTTGGGCTCCTGGGCAGGCCCAGCAGGTCCTGCCACTCTCTTCTGCCTCAGGCTGTCTTCTGGTGAACCCAGTTTATAGCAGACCTCTGTGCAAACAGATGCTAGTTTAGGATTACTGGGCTGGTGAGGACCTTGATTGTTCTCTTGTTCAACCTTCTTTCTGATGCACAGCTGCCCTCTGCAATATATATATATATATTTTAAAGATTTTATTTATTTGTTGACAGAGATCACAAGTAGGCAGAGAGGCAGCAGGGAGGGAGGGGGAAGCAGACTCCCTGCTGAGCAGAGAACTCAATGTGGGGCTCTATCCCAGGACCCTGGGATCATGACCTGAGCTGAAGGCAAAGGCTTCAACCCACTGAACCCCCCAGGCACGCTTCTCTGCAATATTCTTGTTGTTTAGCTCTCTTCCTCTGCTTGAAGGTAAGAGATGGGAGTTTATTATGTAACTGCACTGTCAGTGTTGAGCACTTGGAGGAGTTAGACTGCTTTTATTGTTGATATTATTATTTTCAAAATTTTATTTATTTGAGGTAAGAGTGTGTGTGTGGGCGGGCACTCGCATGCATAGGCAGGGGGAGGGGCAGAGGGAGAGGGAGAAGCAGACTCCCTGTTGAGCAGGGAGCCTGACACACAGGGACTCTCAGTTCCAAGACCTGAGCCAAAGTCAGATGCTTAATCAGCTGAGCCGCCCAGGCACTCCTGGAGCACTTTTACTATTGAGTGAGAGTCTGCATTCCTGTAATGTTCTCTCCTTAGACCCACTTCTCCCAGCTACTAAGAATACCTCTTCCAATCCTTGTTATTGTTCCAATTTCTACCCTTGGGAAAATTGAAGAAAGTTACATTTCTTTTAAGTTTCTTCTTTAATCCTTTTGAAATATTTCATTTTCTCACCTATTTCTTGTATAATGTCCTTTCTTTATTTTTCCCTCCAGCTTTATTGAGGTATAATTGACAAAACTGTGTATACTTAAGATGTGTAGCATGATGATTTGATATGTGTATGCAGTGTAAATGATACCACATCTTCTTTATCCATTCATCTGTCGATGGATATCTGGGCTCTTGCCATATTTTAGCAATTGTGGACATTGCTGCTATAAACATTGGGGAGCGTGTGCCCTTTTGAATCATTGTGTTTGTATCCTTTAAGTACCTAGTAGTGGGATTGCTGGGTTATAGGGTAGCTCTATTTTTAACTTCTTGAGGAACCAACATACTGTTTTCCAGAGTGGCTGCACCAGTTTGCATTCCCAACAGTGTAGGAGGGTTCCCCTTTCTCCACATCCTCGCTAACATCTGTTGTTTCCTGACTTAATTTTAGCCATTCTGATTGGTGTGAGGTGGTCTCTCACTGTGGTTTTGATTTGTATTTCCCTGATGCTGAATAATCCTACACCATTTATTGAAGACTGTCCTTTCCCAGTCTGTATTCTTGGCTCCCTTCTCATAGGTTAGTTGACTGTATATGTGTAGGTTTATTTCTGAATTCTCAATTGTGTTTTATTGCCCTAAGTGTCTGTTTTTATCCAGTACCTTACCATTTTGATTACTATAACTTTCTAATGTAGTTTGAAATCAGGAAAGGTGATGCCTTCAGCTTTGTTCTTTTTCCATATTCCTTTGGCTATTCAGGGCCTTTTATGATTCCATACACATTTTAGGATTGTTTTTTTCTGTATCTGTGAAAAATGCCATTGGAGTTTTGGTAGAGGTTGCATTGAATCTGTAGACTGCTTTGGGTAGTATGGTCATTTTAATGGTAGTAATCTTCCAATCCATGGGTAGGAGATGGCTTTCCAGTCTTTAAAAAATATTTTATTTATTTATTTATTGAGGAGCATTTATTTTTTGTTAGTGCATGAGCAGGTAGGGGGGGAGGAGCCGAGGGAGAGGGACAAGCACACTCCATACTCAGTGAGGAGCCTGATGTGGGGCTCAGTCCCAGGCTGCTGAGATCATGACCTGAGCTGAAATCAAGAGTTGGATGCTTGACTGACTGAGCCATCTAGGCGTTCCTCTTTCCGTTTTCTTGTATGACGTCAATTTCTTTCATTCTTGTGGTTTTTTTATGTTCAGAACTTTCACCTCTTCGGTTAAATTTCTAAATCCCTTAGCATTACTAATTTTATTCTACATTGTTATTATTCTTTTCACAAGTGGTTCAAACCAGGCCTTTGTCATATTACTCCCTTTTCCATACATATTATCAGTTACTATGCCATTTTAAGGACCTTTGTGTCAGCTGCTCTTTCTTTCTTTCTTTTTTTTAAAATTTCACTTACTTATTTGACACCAAGAGAGAGAGATCACAAGTAGGCAGAGAGGCAGGCAGAGAGGGGGAGGCAGATTCCCTGATGAGCAGAGAGCCTGATGTGGGGTTCCATCCCAGGACCCAGAGATCATGACCCGAGCCGAAGGCAGAGGCTTATCCCACTGAGCCACGCAGGTGCCCTCAGCTGCTTTTTCTGCCTGAAATACTCTTCTCTCAAATCAGAATTGCCGGCTCCTTCTTCATATTTGGTCCTCAATATGGATGTTTCCCAGGGCCGCAGTATTACTTTCATGAGTCTGAGGCACTTTTGCCTTTGCAGATATCTTTTGTCATTAAAAAAAAAAAAAGCATTAAAGATTATACTTTATGACTGTATTGGTATAAAGATGAATATGTTAATATTACATATTAAAACATTCTCTGTAGCCTAAGTGTTCACATTTTCTTCTGATTTTGAAACAAACCATTTTCATGGGCCTCCCAAAATATTGCAGGCTCTAGGCACTGTGCCCTTCTTAGGGCAGGGTCGTGCTCTGTTGCATGATATTATGGTATGTATTATATTTCCTGCTTAATGTCTAGAGGAGAGCCAGGCACATGAATGTAAGAAGAAACCAAGTGATACTAGGCTCCAAGTGGAGAATTCTCTTCTGGCTAAAGTACATGAGAATTGCATATTCCTAAAATGTTTAAACGTTTTTTACGTATTTTTTGTTTTTTGTTTTTTTTTAAGATTTTTGTTTATTTGAGAGAGCGAGAGAATGAACAATAGCATGAGCAGGGGCAGAGGGTGAGGAAGAAGCAGGGTTCCTGCTGAGCAGGGAGCCCAGTGTAGGGCTCCATCCTAGGACCTTGGGATCACAGCTGGAGCTGAAGGCAGATGCTCAACTAACTGAGCCACCCAGGTGCCCTCCCCTCTACCTTTTTTTTTTTTTTTTTTTAAATATTGTTCAATTTTAAGGTTATTTCTAATTTTCCCATTTATGCATTCAGACAACTTCTCCATCTTCTTTTCCCTTTAGGGTTATTTCTTTACAGTGAGTTTCCAGACAGGAATTACTAGGTCCAAATTTGTGTGTATGCCTCTATCATGGCTGTCCTCTAGTCTTAAAACAAAACACTATTCTCTGGTTCTTATTTTATCACATATAGTTGAATTTTCAGTTAAGTAACCTTTTGTTATGTGGTGTGAATCAGTTACTATTTTCTCTTTATTGTTTTAGATATTGTTAGTTTATTATTTCCAAGTATGTATGAAATTCTTGAGGGTAGGAGTCTATATTCTCATCCCAGCACAGTATAGAACTTATTAGTAGGTGCTCAGTTTTGGTTGCTTGGTTGTGAAAAAAAGGGAAGTTTAGAGAGGAAGCTAATTCTGGGGGCAAGATGACAAACATTATTGATATCTGTTCAGACGATCATTTCTAGCAGTCTGCTTTTGGAATTTATTCCAGAAAGATTAACAGTCAACTCTGTGGGAAGGGATCATCTATGAGGGAGAGAAAATCATAGCGGATAAAAGCAAGGCAAATGAGCCCTGGGAAGGGGAAGGAAGGGGAAGGATGCTGCCATGTAAGTGCTATTACAGTGATGTATGCATTTCTACATGCAGTCCTCACAATAATTCCACCCTTCCATCCATCCATTCAACAACTATTTATTGAATGTTTCTGGCATAACAGGTGCCGTGCTAAGTACTGACATGGAGGTATCATCTGCTTTAGCCAGTTGGTGGCAGAGACGGGGTGGGTAATCAGACTTCACTGACTTCATAGTGCATATCCTTTCTAGTATGCTATTTCAACATAGGTGAACATTAAATTGACTATTGGAGGGGCGCCTGGGTGGCCCAGTCGATTAAGCGGCTGCCTTCCGCTCAGGTCATGATCCCAGAGTCCTGGGATCGAGGCCCACATTGGGCTCCCTGCTCAGCGGGAAGCCTGCTTCTCCCTCTCCCACTGTCCCTGCTTGTATCCTCTCTCTTGCTGTCTCTTTCTCTCTGTGTCAAATAAATAAATAAAATCTTTAGAAAAATTGATTATTGGGAGTTAATCATGCACATTTTATTTAGAATTTTGTAAGGGACTTGGTGTAAGTGCTATCCATGAGAAAAAAACAGTATCCACCAAGGCATTAAGTTATGTCTTCCACTGTCCTCCCCACTGCCTTTCTGGAATTAATCTTATTATATTTTGAGACCCTGTATTTTAATGTAGTCTGCCTTGCATTCAAACTTGTTATCTGTCAGTCTGTCGCCCACACATTTTGGATAGTACTTTAAGCAAAATAATTATTTAAAATTGAATATTATTGTTTCTCTTAGTAGGTATGAATTTGTTAGTGTGTTGGTATATTTGATTATCATACTGCTGTGGGAAATAGCACATGGTTGTAATATTAGGGAATATTTAAAAATGAGATGGCTTAGGAACATCTCTTGCCTATAATTTAAAAAAAATGAATATACTTTGTTTTGTGGAAACTTTACAACGTAAACAAGTAAGGGGAACATTATAATGGGCTCTCTTATACTTTCAGTTAAATTAGGATGATATGTTGAGGGTCAGGGCTAAACAAAAGCCAGTTGAAAAGGAAAGCAACATTGTGACCAGGAATGGCATTCCTGCTGGAACATAATTAGTATGTAGGTCAGAATTAATACTATGTTATCTCTGGCGTAAAAAATACCATGGTAATAAGAATTTAGCTATGGGTCAGAGGTATTTTATTTGGTGTGAATCTTTAGGGATTCTGTTCTTGAGACCTGAGCTTTTGAGAACAGTAGCCTTCATTGAAATTAGCCCATGAAATTTTATATATATATATATATATATATATATATATATGTATACATATATATATTTAATTTTTTGAATATTTTATTTATTTGAGAGAGAGAGAGAGAGAGAGCGCATGTATGTATGAGCGTGAGTTGGGGGGAGGGGCAGAGACAGAGGGAGAGGGAGAAGCAGGCTCCTTTCTGAGCAGGAAGCCTGACTCAGGGCTTGATCCCAGGACCCTGCGATCATGACGTTAGCCAAAGGCAGATGCTTAAACCACTGAGCCACCCAGGTGCCCCTTCTACTGATTGTTTTTATAACTTCTATTATTTTAATTTTCTGGTGCTCTTTTTAAAAGCCACACCGTCTTCACCACACCATCTTCACCAGTGCTATAGCTCTCTGAGGCAATTGATACATTGAAAAAAATTTCCTTTTTCAATGGTCTTTGGGTTGCTTAGATTGTTTTTGTTGTGTGTGTGTGTGTGTGTGTGTGTGGTGTTTTTGTTTTTTGTTTTTTTTGTTTGATTTGGTCTCTTTCTTGCATGTTAGTAGCTTCCCTCATATCTGCTTGTCAGAGAAGAAATGACTGAGGTCAGTAAAAGGCAGAGGGAAGCTTGTACTCTGAGCCCCACATGAGATACCACCTTGCTCCTGTCAGAATGGTATTCATCAAAAAGACAAGAAACAAGTGCTGGCAGGATTGTGGAGAAAGGGAACCATGGTGCCCCATTGATGGGAACGTAGACTGGCACAGCCACTATGGAAAACAGTCTGGAGGTTTCCCCCCAAATTAAAATCGAGCTATCATTTGATCCAGCAGTCCTCCTTCTGGATATTTATCTGACGGAAACAGAAACAGGATATTGAAGAGACATGTACAGTTACATGTTCATTGTGTCATTATTCACATTAGCTGAGACCAGGAAGCAACCTAAATGTCCATCAGTGGATGAATGGTTAAAGGAAATGTGGTGTCTGTGTATACAGTGGAATATTACTCAGCTATACAAAGAAGGAACTCTTGCTATTTGCCACAGTATGGATGGACCTTGAGGGCATTATGCTAAATTAAATAAGGCAGAGAAACACAAGTGTCATATGACCTCATTTAATTAGGTACAGTCTTAAAAATAAAAAAAAAACAGGGTCACCTGGGTGGCTAAGTTGGTTATTGGTTAAGTGTCTGCCTTCAGCTCTGGTCATGATCCTGAAGTCCTGGGGTGGAGGCTTCCCTCCCCACTCACTCCTACCCCAAATAAGGCTCCCCACTCAGCAGGGAGTCTGCTTCTCTCTCTTTCTTTCTTTCTTTTTTTTTTTTTTTTGCTTCTTCCCACCCTGTTTGTGTTCTCTGTTTCTCAAATAAATAAATAAATAAATAAAGCTTAAAAGTAAAATAAAATTAAAAAAAACCAACTCATAGGTACAGAGAACAGGTTGGTGGTTGCCAGAGACAGTAATGAAATGAGTAAAGAGACAGTAGATGAAATGAGTAAAATGTATCAAAAGGTACAGACTTCCAGTTATAAAATAAGTAAGTCCTGGGATGTGATGTATGATAGCCTGGTGAGTATAGTTAACAATACTGTATTGTATATTTGAATGTTGCTGAGAGTAGCCATTTAAAATTCTCATCAGAAGAAATTGTTAACTGTGTGGTGATAGATGTTAATTAGGCCTGTTGTGATATTTCCCAATACATACAAATATTGCTTCAGTGTGTTATATACCTGAAACTAACATAGTTATATGTCAATTTTATTTCAGTTAAAAAATAAATAAATGTAGTCAGAATCAGGGTAACTGAAGATCCCTTAAGGAGAAAAAAAAAAAAAAAGAAAGCATAAAAAAATAAGGAATACATTCGTTAACTTATTTTTAAGCCCTTAACTTTTGAAAGTTGTTATTATTAATGATAACAGAACTAGCCTTTAAGGCGATCAGAATAAGTAATGTATACATTGAGCTCACGAGTAAAAGCAGAATCTCTTATGTAATGCTGTCTTTGGGGGTCAGGGCTGGCAATAGAGGGAATGTTGTGATAATACAATATTTAGAAGGTGATAGTAAAATATTTTTACAAAATATTATGTTGTAGATTTTTAAAAAACTCTCAAACAGACAAATTTGTGTAGCTAACTAATGACAGCTGGCTGAGGACACAGTACCAGTACCATGTTGTTTTTGATAGCTTGTTGCAGGATCATTTGTTTTCATCTTCAGGTTAGTTCAGGTTAATCTGAAAATGCACTTTTTTTTTTCCCGGATGGGATAAAGGTAGCTGGGATTCCAAGATTCCTTCTTTCCAAACTAGTAATTATTATTTGGAATTGAGCTTCCTATTTATGTTTACTGATAAGTATTTGTCATTGAGTGGGGGACAGAGAACCTAAAGGCAGGCTTTAGCCCCTCAGCTTCTTTTGTTGAGGCCTCTGAAGATAGAGTCAGTTGCTAATGCCTGAAAGCTAAGCATTCTTCTCTATCCCAACCTTTTCCTATCTCCCCCAAGGTTTTTTCTCTTTTCATTGGCCAAATAAGTCATGACTTACCCTTTGTCATTGATCCATAAAAAGTTCAGTTCTGATTTATCTGTTTAGTACACTGTATCCCCATTTTCTGTCCCCATAAGCAGCCATCCCAGTGGATTTAAGGTGTCTATCTGTATCCTGCAACTTGCTTCTCTTTTTCCCTTTGAGTCACTCATCCAGTTACTATGTGTGGAACATCTGCTCTGTATTTGTCACTCTTTTGGGTACTGGGATACAATGGTGAGCAATCCCGAAACCTTTCTGTCATGGAATTACATGGAGCTTTCAGCTTTCTTCAGTCTGGGATACCTCTTTTATCCAGTATAAAATAGAAATATGTAATGAAAATAATAAATGAATATCTTGACTAAAGTACAGTGGTCTTGTTCATATTTTGAAAAGTTAGTTGTATACTCTAATTATTTCTCAGAAATTCAACTTGAATTCTTGTAGTTATGATTGTCATTTGCTCTGCTTGGTCAATTGTACTTGATGAAAAAATATTTCCTCCCTTCACTGAATAGCAGAAATTTGCTGTGGAACCTGGGCTGGTAGAATAGATGAGGGAGAATTTGCTTTTTTATATTCAGTTGGTGAGTAGCTGACCTAAGTATTCAGTGTGATGTCTGCCCTTTCTTTTTCAGTTAAGGTAAGGAGCTCAGTCTTATCTTTTTTCCTTTCATAGATTTTGGTTGCTGGTAATTTCTAAGGTAAGTGTTTACAGATAGCTTTTATTTCTCAAAATTGGTTGGGAGGCTCTGCCTCCCTGTGGAGTATTAAAAAATGCACAGATGAGGAAGCTGGGAAGACTCTGATTCAATAGCAGTATAGCTTTGAGAGAGTCACAGTCTTTGGTTCTGTGTCCTCACCTGTACAATGAAGAGCCTAGAGAAAGCTGTTTGAAAGGCTCTCTTGCCGTGGTAAGAATTTTAGCAAAGTCTCAGCAAGGGAACGGTGAATAGAGCTCAGGATGCATGTGTCACTACCTTACAGAAGTTTGACAGGTGATGTTTGCACAGGTTTTGACTTGCAAACCTGTGTCTTTGCTGGAAGACTCTTGGGGAATTGTGAGGAGTTTGCTGAGGATTGCAGAGATAGTGAATAAGAGAACGAAGATGTTTTTCAAAATAAGAAAATAGAGGTGCCTGGGTGGCTTAGTTTGTTAAGCGATCAGCTCTTGGTTTCAGCTAAAGTCATGACCTCAGGGTCATGAGATTGAGCCCTTCCTGGGGTTTGCTTGGATTTCTCTCTCCCTCTTTCTGTCTCTACCGCTCTTCCCCTGCCCCTGCTCTCTGAAATAAAGAAATAAGCCTTAAAAAAAAAAAAGAAAATAGTAGGAAAGTAGAATTTACAACAGGAAAAAACAACAACAACAACAACACTGAACAGAAGTATATGCTTTCTTCTTGAGTTGTTTTAATACTGAGTACAGTCTTTAGAAAGTCACGTTATTGCTTGGCTGTCTGAAAATATCTTTGCAACCTGAATTCACTTGAAGTTGACCTGTACTTAAATTCTAGTTGTATTGTTAAATAGAGTTTGTGCTTTGCAAAGAGGACTCCTAATTGCCCTCTCTCTGGGATGATGATTTGAAGTAACCTTGAACTTTCAGAAAGTCCAAAAGTTCTTGGTTTCCCAATTCCATGACTCTGTAGCAAAATACTGTTTGCTGTTGGGAATCTTGAAGAATTTAGAGAAAGAGGAAGAGTTTGGTAAAAGGGTTCAAACTTCTAGCTATTAGACGAATAAGGTCTGAGGCTGTAATGTAAGACATGGTAACTAGAGTTGAGAACATTGCATTGTAAAATTGAATTTTCTAAGACAAGTTAAATGTTCTCACCTAAGTAAATAAAAAAACAAGTAAGGTGATAGGGGCATTAACTAGATGGGGGAAATCCTTTCACAATATATATATGTATAGAAAAACACCACGATGCACACTTAAAATATCTTATAATTTTATATGTTAGTCATACCTCAATAAAGCTGAAATTAAAAAAAAAACAAAAACAAAAGAATTTAGAAAACTTGCCAGGGAAAAAAGTCTTCCTCTGTTTTGTAGGAGATAAGCAGATGGCAAAAGGGGTTTTAGCTACCTGGCAAGCAAGAATAGTTGAGATTTAGAAGTTTTGTGACACGTTTTAATGACAGGGTAGAGCAGGATGTGAAAACTGAAACAAGAATGAAGTTAATAAAAAAAAAAAGTAATTGGATTGGTATCAAGAACTTTGCTAGAATTTTAGCCAAATATCCTATTCTTTTTTGAAAAAATGCTAGGCATTTTGAAAACCTATTTTTAAGAGGCGTGTGGCTGGGATCCTGGGCTTTGAGCCAGGGTCTGGCTTTGTGGAATTTTCCCAGTTGAAATTAAAAAAAAAAAAAAAAAAAGTGAAATTTTAGATGATATATTCTAAACGAGTCCCTTTCAGAAACATATTGCTGCAGGGAGTGTATTCTCTACCTCTTTGCTGCTCCACTCTGGTCTGTGGTGTCACCTGGGAGCTGGTTAGAAATGCTGTCCTTGGGGCACCTGGGTGGCTCAGTAGGTTAAAGCCTCTGCCTTTGGCTCAGGTCATGATCCCAGGGTCCTGGGATGAAGCCCCACATTGGGCTCTCTGCTCAGCAGGGGGCCTGCTTCCTTCTCTCTCTCTGTCTGCCTCTCTGCCTACTTGTGACTCTGTCAAATAAATAAAATATTAAAAAAAAAAAAAAAAAAAAGAAATGCTGTCATAGTCCTCATAGCAGAGCTACCACCCATGGAGAAGATGCATTGTGACCAGATTCCCAGTGAGTCTTGTGCACTCTAAAACTTAGGAGCACAGCTCTACACCACAATAAAAATGTTCCCTGTATTTTTTTTTTTTTAAGATTTTATTTATTTATTTGACAGAGAGATACGGGGAGAGCAGATAGAGGGAGAGGGAGAAGCAGGCTGTCTGCTGAACAGGGAGCCCAACACGGGGCTTGATCCTAGGACCCTAGGATCATGACCTGAGCCTCAGGTAGTCGATTAATGTCTGAGTCACCTAGGCGCCCCTCTTCTCTGTATTTTTATATTTTCTTTCTTTTTGGGGGGAGATAAGGAGAGGGAGGAGACTCAGTTTTCTTCCCCCAGCCATATCGTGCTGTAATTGGCAAACAAAATTGTACATATTTGCTTTTTTTTTTTTTTTTTTTAAAGATTTTATTATTTGACAGAGAGACAGCGAGAGAGTGAACACAAGCAGGGGTAGTGAGAGGGAGAAGTAGATTCCCCGCTGAGCAGGGAGCCTGATGTGGGGCTCAACCCCAGGACCCTGGGATCGTGTTGTGAGCCGAAGGCACACTTAACGATGGTGTCACCCAGATGCCTTCAAATTGTTCATATTTAAAGTGATGATTTGATACATGGATACATTGTAAAATAATTACCACAATTAAGTGAATAACAATCACCTCATAAATTACCACTTTTAAAATTTTTTTCACATTTTCTTAATTGACCTGGTGAAATTATAATGCAGTACTTTTCTTGCAAAGAAAAGTTTGGGAGGTTTATCTAAATGCCTCATTAACCTCTGAAAACAGCATTTGTGCTTGAGACCCAAAGATAATCTTCCTAAGAACAGCGACTCCTGCTGCTGCTCCTTGTCTTCAGTCCGCCCCCTCCTGCACTGGGTCCTTTCTGTGGTGCAGAATAGGGCTCTCCTCAATCAGTGGGCACCAAAGGCAATGGCAGAGGTCACTAGAGAAGTTCTTTTTGTACTTATTTTTATCTAAAACAGAAGGTGGGCATTTATTAGTATGTAATATTATTAATATGTAATACTTTGTCTTTTATTTCTATTTTTTAAAAAAAGATTTTACGTATTTATTTGACAGAGAGATCACAAGTAGGCAGAGAGACAGGCAGAGAGAGAGGGGGGAAAGCAGGCTCCCTGCTGAGCAGAGAGCCTGATGTGGGGCTTGTTCCCAGGACCCTGAGATCATGACCTGAGCTGGAGGCAGAGGCTTAACCCACTGAGCCACCCAGGCACCCCCTATATGTAATACTATAGATATTGATGATATTGAATATAATTTAGCAATGAATATACATACTTGAAGTATGAATGTTGGAAAGTCTTTAATGATAGTACTTCATTAAATGAAATCCCAAGTATTAACCATGTGTATATATCCTGAAAGGACCCACAGGATTTGGAAAAATTGTCATATGCTCTGTGTCCAGAGTTGAAGATATTTGAACATAATGGCATTTTCAGCTGGAAGGAACATAAGCTTTCCTTACTTTACATGTGAAGAAACTGAGGCCCAAGCAGCAGAAATACTTTTCAAAGGTCCTGATATTAGGAATTAGGATAATGGTTTCCCACGTTATGCTTCAGTTTTCTTTTCATTGTTCCTTTGGCTTCTGAATGCCTTCTGAGGTATCTAGAGGTTCCATTGGGGTCCTCAGAGGCCAAAGATGTGGGTGGGAAGAGGAAGGATGATAGGAAGGGGTTCCGGTAGCCTGTCTCCGATCTGAATATTTTTACTTTTAGGTGTTTTAGAAACAGATGACCGCTTTCATACATAACGCATTCCTGCAAACATGTGGACTTCTTAAGAGAAGTCTTACTTGCTGGAAGCGGGATTCTCGTTAGTCTTAAAGAAGCATGCCAGCCAGAGTGGTACATTCAAAAGAATGTTCTAACCATTACTCTAGGATAAAAATATTATAGCACTACTGTCATGGTTCAAGACATTTTTGGAGTTGCCTTAGGGAAGAGTTTATGAAATATGCACAAATAATCAGTTGTATTAGTATTTAAGCTTTGTTTTGGAATAGCAGTTCTATTACCTATTTTAATTATCCTTTTTCACACCACTTCTTTTAATGATCAGGTATTTACTAAAATTCTAATTACATCCTCAAAGAATATTTTCCATCATTTAAAATAAAGTCATTTTGGGAAAAAAAAAAAAAAGATCATAGACTTTTTACATAGAGGAAAATGTAAAGATTTCCAAGGAAGAGCTTTGAACAAAGACAATGTTCTGTCTGAGTTACATTTGGAAAAGCAATTAATTAAGTGCCTATTTATTTCAAACCATGCGGTGGGTTCCAAGGCTACAAAGATGAATAATATATGGTCCTGCTCCTTCCTGGTGCACACTGCCCAGGGGAGGAGAAAGATTTAAATATGAATCACAATGTAGGGGTACAGCCCTCACTGTGTTAGAGAATAAATGAAATTCCAGAGAAAGAAGAGATTATTTCAGCCTGGTTGGTATTTAGTCAAGGACACAGGCCATGGGATGGCCTGTAAATGGGCCTGTAGATGGGATGGGTAGAAGTGATTTTATCCATTGTCTTTGAGTTGAAAGGTGTTTTTACAGGTGTAAAGGAAGTTCTAGATTAAGGGACCAGTGTGAACCCTGGTGTGAAGTCAGTAAAATGCATGGATACATTTGGAGAAGGGAGACGAGGTAGTGTGACCAGAATGCGGGTGGTGGGGCAGTTTACGCCTCTGGAGGGTACGTTCCATGAGAGTGGGGACCTCAGTTACATCCTTGCTCCCTGCAGAAGTACTTGGTCTATAACAGGTGGTCAGCACAAATGCTTAGTGATATAATGGGAAGGTGGTTGCAATCACATTTCAAAGAGCCTTCACTTTTTGCTAAGATGCTTGGACTTTATCCTGTGGCCTTTGAAGGTTTTTGATGAAAGATAAGACAATTTGAGGATGGTTTTCAAAATGTGACTCTGGCTGTGGGACAGAGCTATCCTTCCAATTTTTTTTTCTTTCTTTTTTTTTTTTTTTAAGATTTTTGTTTATTTATTTGTCAGAGAGAGCGAGCACAAGCGGGGGGGGGGGGGGGGACGGCAGGCAGAGAGAGAAGCAGGCTCTTGGGATTCTGACCTGAGCTTAAGGCAGGCACTTAACCCACTGAGTCACCCAAGCATCCCCTTCCAATATTCTACCTGAAGGGCTTGTCTGCTTCAGTAGGTTGGAGAGGGCCCCATCAGTTTCCTTTCCTGACAGACTCGCAGGTATTGCTGATACTGCTGGTGGCCTCTCTTTAGTAGTAAGGGGAGAATGGATCTGACCATTTTAAAAAGGAAGATGCCTTTGGAAATTGAAGAGGCTGTATTTTGGATTCAGAAGATGAGACTAAAGCTGTTTTGATGTTTAAAATTCTGTCTCCCTTCAAAATACGCTAAGTTTGCTCATTTTTGTTCTTTTGTTTTTGTTTATATCTTAAAGAAATGGGTCACTTCCTGTGGCTTATAGGTAGGAATTTGAGACCCTCATGAAATAGGTCAGAAGGGTTCTCTGATGGTAAGGAACCTTTGTTAATTGCAGAACGAGGAAAATGCAATCCCTGTGGTAATGGTATTTAGAAAGTTTTAAAATGAAGTACCTTTTGAAAAAATTATTAATGAGCTGGCTTTGATATTTGGTCCCTTTCCATTGTCTTTTACATTTGTTTGTGATACAACAAATATCATGGCCTTTCTTTGTGAAAATGTGGAACCCCAAGTCTGTATGCCCTGGTACTACACAGAAGTGATATAAAGTGATTCAAATAGTTCCTAAAATGTTTATGTAGTCTGGTAGGGAAGATAAAACAGGCAGATTAATGGTAACGACTATATATTGTAGTGTGTGTGTGTACAATATATATAGATATATAATAGGATATGTCACTTTTTAGATCAGATAGAATGTGACAGTTTTACCACAAAAACAAGACAGATAACATGTTATGTATATTCAGGAAGAAAGATAAGGGAAGATTATCAGGAAACTGACCAGTCTTGTTTTGTTCCATATTAGCTATCAAAGGAAGCCCAGGCTGTGCAGCCTGTCTTTCAGAGTCAGGCTCGCCTGGCTTTAGTGGATCAGAGCAGGTGAAGAAGAGTAGAACCTTAGGTGGGACTTAGTAAACGTGAGAGGCTGTGGGAGATGACGCCCATGTGTCAGGGATGCCGTTTGAAATAGCAAACTGTGGTCCGAAGAGAGTCAGGCTAGAGATGGGAATCTGTTTGCTCTTTACTTTTAAGCGATTATTGTGTGAAGTGATTTAAAATTGCTGAGTGAAAGGCTGTTGAGATCAAAGAAGAAATAGATGGAACTTGGAAAAGATCAGCATCAAGGTGTGTTGAATGAGAAAGTGAAAGGAGGGAAGGAAATGGGAAAGCCGGAGAGCACTGCGGAGGTAGGGAGGGGACTTCTTCAGGGAGGGGGCGTTAGTAGTTTTTGCTGGAGAAGTTACTAAGAGTGAGAACTAAAGAATGTATTATTAGTGATTTGTGAGAACAAATACATTTCTGAAAAATGTGTGGGTCTAGAGTGGGAATAAGTAAAACTATGTAATAAGTAAAACTGTTAACATTTTGTGACTATTGCTGTTAATTTATTTGTAAGTTGTATGTTTTATGGAGCCTTAGAAGCCTATAGGTTTATAGGTCTCTGCAGAAAATCTTTTACAGTTTACAGTCTCCTTGGCTCTGGATTCCAGGCCTGATTTCAGTATTTCAGCAGTAGTTATACCAAATATACATTTAAAAATCTTTATATGGAGGCTGAAACACTTGGAGTCATTCTTGACTATCTTTCACACCTCACAAACTACCCACCAGCAAACTGTGTTGCATCTACCTTCAAATGTATCCCAAATCTGACCACTTTTCACCATCGTCATTGCTACCACCCTGGGCCACAGACTCTCGCTCCTCTTGCCTCTACTGCAGAAGCTTCCCAGCTGCTGTCAACTACTAAGGATCCCCTTTCAGTCTGTTGTTGTCAGCCCTATTGCTAGAGTGATTCTTTAAAAATGTAAATCACATCTGGCCCTAGGCTGGCTCAGTTGGTTGAGCACACAGTTCTTGATCTGGTTGAGTTCAAGTCCCACGTTGGGTGGGCTTGGAGCTTACTTCAGAAAAATGTAAATCAGATTATGTCACTCCTTTGTTCAAAACCCTTCCAGTGGCTTTCCCTCTCATGCTGAGATAAGAGCTGGTATTATGCTAAGAGAAATAAGTCAATCAGAGAAAGACAATTATCATATGATCTCTGATATGTGGAATTTAAGAAAACAGAGGATCATAGGGGAAGAGAGGAAAAAGTAAAACAGACAAACGGACAAACCTTCAGAGACTCTTAATCATGGGAAACAAACTGAAGGTTGCTGGATGGGGGGGTGGAAGGATGGGGTAACTGGGTGATGGATTTTAAGGAGGGCACGTGATGTAATGAGGACTAGGTGTTATATACAACTGATGAACCACAGCTCAGTACCTCTGAAACCAATAATACCTTATATGTTAATTAATTGAATTAAAATTTGAGAGTTTTTTTTTTTTTTTTTTTTAAGATTTTATTTATTTGACAGACAGAGATCACAAGTAGGCAGAGAGGCAGGCAGAGAGAGAGGAGGAAGCAGGCTCCCTACTGAGCAGAGAGCCCGATGTGGGGCTTGATCCCAGGAGTCTGAGCAGAAGGCAGAGGCTTAGCCCACTGAGCCACCCAGGAGACCCCAAATTTAAAAGGTTTTTTTAAAAAAAGACCCTCAACATAGGGGTTTGTAAAAATAAGAAAAAATTACAAATAAATAAATAAAAAGTTAAAAAAAAACCAAACCCTGATGTTCTTATATAACCTCTGAGGCAAGCTGGCCTCACTACTCCTGGAAGCATGCGGCCCGTGCCCCCTCCCCCAACTTCAGGACCTTTGCACTTGTTTCTTCAGCATAGGATCATTTTCCTTCAGATATTTCCGGGGATTGTTCCTTCCCTTCCTTCATATCTTCACTCAAATGCACCTTCTCAGAGCAGCCTTCCTTATCCCCTGCCTATTCCCCATCTGTGACTTGACTGCATGTTTCTGTTTTATTTTTATCTAATTTGTCTCTCACGTACACTAGAATGTATGATCAATGAGAACAGAATTTTTGTCTTACTTTATTCACTGTAGAATCTCCAGTGCCTTAATGGCCCTGGCACATGGTGGGTGAACAATAAATACGTGCTGAATGAAGGAATACCATCTTCTCCTTCTGGCTGTATTTTGGTATAGACTTTGTTAGGCACCTTCATGCATGGGTGGGACTTGGCTTTCTTTATAGATCTGGGTCTTTCTTTATAAATGTGGTAAAGGTTCTCCTTCCTCCACAGCTGCTCAGTAAGCTCCCTCTGCCCACTCAGAAGTTACTCATCCTCTAGGTTGTGGGCTGGCAGCATGGTGTAAATTGGCTTTGGCAAAGTTAGAGGTGCATGAAGGCATGTTGGGATTTGAATATGGTGAAATTTTTAGAGTAAGGGAAGACATTAAAATTTCTTTCATTTTGGTAGGCAACATTTGGAACTTTATTTTGGAGTTAATCAAATTTATCAAAAACTAAACTAGGGAGACTTTAAAGGAAATCTCCAGCAGTGACTATGCAGTCTCTAGAAGGGGCTATGTATGTCCTGTAAGAAAATGTGGGAAGATGCTGCCCTGTTTGGAGGAAAAAGAGAATGGGAACACACTTGGGCTAACTGGGGTGTCAGTTATATTTTCTGAGAGAGAATTCTGTGAGTTGCAGGCATTTGGGGGTTGGTAGACTTTCATTTTGGACAAATCAAGGTTTAACATCTATTCTTTTCTACTTCTTTGTGGTGAGATATTTAGTTCCAGAACTATGTTCTCTTTGAGGAAATTGTTTCCAGTAATAATTCTTGACGAGTCTGCCTCTCTCACCAAAGTCTAGACTAGTGTCTCTTTTATGTGGAAAGCATCTTACCTCTAGGGCATATCAGAAGCCCTTGGAGGAGTTTATTTTTACAAATGACTCTGTGTGTGTGTGTGTGTGTGTGTGTGTGTAGATAAATCTTAAGAGATTTTAATGCAGTAAACTTGGAAACTTCTATGACCATGAACGAAAGACAAATGAAATTAAACCAGTAGTAGAGATTTTAAAAAATGATGTAAGCTTATGGTCATTTGCTTTTTGCTTATTAAAAATTAGAAAAAATATATAAAACAGTAACAAAAACTATCTGAAGTCTTCCCTTTTGCCCACAAAATGACCTGCTAGTTTTAGTGTATAGGCTTCAGTTTTCCATACAAATATATAATACATCACAAAATATATATATAAAATATTTATGTATTGTTAGATATACAGTTT